>NC_133938.1:5000-2405000 GCF_031877795.1 Strix aluco | reverse complement strand
CTAGAAAACTCTGCTGTGCTTCTTAAATAATAACAAAAAAATTAAACAGTCTTGTAAAGATTATCAGTAAAGGCAGGTTAAGTCAGATCCTCATGTAGAAGGCAGGCTTTCTTCCTGGGGTTCCTATGAGTATTTTTGACCTGTTTCTTTGCTGTGAAAGAGTAGGGTTTGGGTGACTGAAGATCTCTAGCATATTTTTGGAAACACGGCATGCCAAATATTTTAAACTTCTATCTAGGTCTTTGTGATGTTGATGTCTTAGTAACTTAATGGATGTGCACCAGCGTGCCTCATAGCACTCCCGGCTGTACGCAAGGAGTGAAGTACCTGTGGGCCATGTTGTTGCCTGTCTGGGTGCTTCACATGGTTGTGGGATGGGCAAGCAAGTAGGGAAGGTTGAGGAAACTGGTAGTATGCCTTTCTCCCATCAGTTTTGTCTTTTATTCCCATGTTGAGAGTCCTCACTGAGGTAAGAGAGTAGATGGTACCACAGAGTTGTTTAATGGTCTCATGACAATGGAGAACATACTTTCCGTTAGAAACTACGAGGCAATGGAGGACTCGTGCTACTTTGCAGTTGTTCATGAAGGACCTAATACCTGATTATGGAAAATTAAGCCACACTTTTTTTTTTTTTTTTTTTTTTTTTTTAAAATTCATTCAGTGCTGGCTGGGAGAGCGCAGTGGTAGCAGTTTGTAGGAAAAGTGAACCAAGGGATTTGGGGAGGCTGTAAGGTGGGCTTGGAAAGGTCTGCAAAGGGTGGAAAGATCAGGGTGGAGATCAAAATTCAGGAGCAGGTAGAAGAAGAGGAAAAATGTAGAGGGGTTGCCATAGATATAAACACTGATTATAGTAACCCTTCAGCTTCTACTGGCAGCTCATCACACACAATACAGAAATATTCTCCATTATGTTGGACGACTATATTTGACTAGGCAAATTCTCTGAGTGAGACCAAAACTGACAACCCTTTTGCAGTGCTGTTCTGCTGTGTGAGAACTTCTGGCTTGGGTTAGAGAAGACTGACAACTAGTTCTGTGATTATGGTGATGTTTTTAAATAAAAATCAGTAGAAACTAGAAAAGGAAAAACTGTTTCAACTGATCAAAACCTTTTTTTGAGACTACTTCTACTAGCAAAGCCAGACATAGGGTAGGGTAGCCTAGCTGGGAGTTCCTCTTGCTGACTAGCTCTTGGATGATTCAGGATGTGAATCTGCCTGATGATTCATCAGAAAACAAGTGGCAAACCAATGTGTTTGTGCTGTGGAGAGGAATGATACTTTAGATGGATGTTGAGTGGAATGTTCTGTGAAAAAGTTTAATATATCAGAAGTTTAATGTGACCTGGATTACTGAAGTGTTCAGTTAGATTAGAATTAGCTGTTGGATTTATCTTAGACAAGTTATGAGTGAATTTTCAAGTTCATTCATAACTTGATAAAATAACAATGCAGCGCAGTCAGACTCTGCCAAGATTTCATCATACAATTATCTTTTGTCAGTAGCTGTAGCTGTAGAACAACATTTGAATGTGTTTTATCCTGATGGAGGAAAACATTTGTTTGCAGAACTTCAGCGGCTTTTCTGTCTTTGCAGAATGCTCTGGATTACCTGGAGTGTGGGCTGAGCAAGTCCTACAGTACTTCCAGCCATGCTCTGGGCATAGACCTCTGGAGAGGAAGAAGATGTTGTTCTGGTAATTTGCAGTTACCACCATTATCCCAAAGACAAACAGAAAAAGCACGGACGCCTGACAGAGACATTGTCTGTAGACCAACAACTCTGCCTTTGTTGACGCCTCCGAGTATTGCAATCACCACTTACCAAGACTGGTAGGTTATTTCCCTTTCTTATGAATCTCAAGTAGTTGGGTTTTTTAGGGTTGTTTTTTATTGTTTGCTGGTTTTGGGCAGTTGTTTGTTTTTTGGTTTGGTTTGGTTTTTTTTGAAAGGCACTGGATAATTACCTTGTGTATATTAATCAGTATTGTTGATGTCTATCAGTGTATCATGGATATAGGTTTACAAAGTAATTGCTTTTTCTTGAAATTCTATTTCTGTTAAAACCTATTCTGTTCACTTTTTTTTTGTGCATCTGCATGAAAATTTTGTCTTATAAGTTCCAATTTTGGCCAGAGGATTTGTGATACTAATTTTCCACCCACAGAAGAGTTCAGGATGGTGGTAGACTCTTCTACAACAGATTGAGGAAAAAGGCTTTAACTCTCTGGCTATTTTCTGTCCAGGTATTAGAAGAAAGGCTTGGGAAAGCATTTCAATCTGATGTTAAGCTCAAGAAAAGTCCCAAAGAAACTATCAGAGAGCTGATTAAATGGGGATTGCTAAGAGGCAAGTTCCAAAACAGAAATGGAATGTTAAGAGCCAGAACAAGGAAATTCATCTCAAGGGAGGAGAGGAAGACAAAGCCCCAAGTGCTGGTGCACTGGAATTGCAATGGTAGAATTTATTGGCAAAATAAGGTTAGATGTCCAGCTTGCTGTCTGAATCTGGAAATGGCATTGCAATGCAGCCTTAAAACCTGTACTCTCAACTTCAGATTTCAAGTTGCTTTAGATTCTAGTTTTTAAATGCCCCACTCTCTTTCATTTTCTGGCTGTAAGACATGTTCATGTCATTATTCCCAAGTCTGAATCTGGTTTTAGCTTCTGTTAAGCTCAGCACTCTTCAGAGCTGGCATTTCAGTTTGCATTTGAACAACTATAGAGGGCATCCAAAATTAATTTGTTAGTCCTTTAAAAATGGTTTTCCTATTGAAAATAGGATTTTTAAGCTATTCACTTGAATAGATGAGGTAAAGAAATCAAAGAGGAATTAGCAGGAGCTTTTTTCCAATTTTTGCGTTTAATTGCTGTGGATAAATTTAACAAAATGAGTTACCTGATTTCAGATGGATTGTGACTTCTGACAACAAAAGGGTTGGTTTACCTTTACGAGCATTTTACGAGTGTTTCTTTTTGTGTATCTGCAGCAATTTGATCCTGACTGCAGGACAATTGAGAGCCGATTCATAGGGTGTGCTTTTAAGAATGAAATAGTTCCGACCTTTGAATACACCTCATAAACGATTTGGGAAAATGTAAGGAATTGCAATGGATTTATCATTATCTTCCCTTATAACACAAGGGGGCATTGCTGCTTCTCTCTTCCATTACAGCAGGATCAATGTCTGCGTATTGTGTCACACAACCTATATTTTTCTTGAACGGTATGCTAGTCAAAGAGAAAACGCAACTGCTACTCAGGTTACTGCTATTCCTTTCCTGCTGTTAATCTCTTGTAAGTGAGCAGATAGCTTCTGACTTCTCTGTTTTGTGTGAATCTGTCCTATCTGTTTACAGCCCTGTAGCGAGTTGGGAGTTGCTGGTTAGTGTGGCTGCGATGCAAAGTGCTGTTCCAACATGTAGTTACACAGGCATCTTTACATCCCCCTCACCTTTCTGATTCGGGCATGAGTTAGATTGACTGCTGGGCAGAAGATTGGTCTAATCTTTCCCATTTTCTGTTTAAGTTCTAGTCATTAAGAGCTTTTGGCTCGGTTAGCACTGTTCTCTACCCCATGCCAGACAGTTCCTTCCCTACGCAATTTCCAGTTCCTGGGGGCCTGACCACACTCTCAGGGAAGCACAGTCATGACTGAGATTTTTTTATTTTTTTTTTTTGTATAGGAGCAGTTCAAGTGGGATCTGGTCCCCAAGCTGTTTGTGCTTCTGTATTGTGGTTCAGTTCTGCATAAAATATACCCCAGATGCAGGTTATATTTGTGTAAGCCGGGTATGTGCCATTGTGTTGAAACAGATTTGGAATGATATGAGCATTAATAGACTCAGTGAGTGGGCAATAAAGTGATAGGAAAATTTCAGTGTAGATAAAGACAAAGTGATATATCTGAGCATGAAAGAACTGTAGCTGCAAAACAATATTACTACTCAGGAGCAAGATCCTGGGTATAGGATAGAAGTCCAGTAGAGTTGCAAGTTCAGTGTTTATTACTGGTCAAAAAACCAAATTAATTGTTAAAGATTTGAAGGAAAAGAAGAGTAGATAAAACACAGGACGCCATGGTAGCAACCCATTACTTGGTCCAATGTTGAATATAGTGTACAGTTCTGGTCCTTCCTCTCAAAAAAGGGTATAGCAGAACTAAAAAGAGTTAAAGGTCTCTAAGATGATCAAACATACGGAACAGCTTCTGCACTGGGATTGACCAAGGAGCCTTGAACTCTTCAGCGTGGAAAAGATACAGCTGAGCGAAGGGATAGGACTGAGATCTTACAAATGGTGTGAAGGGAAGAGGTAGTTGATCTATTGCTTATTGTCCCTTCCAATATGAGAAAAAGGGACCATCAGATAAATTGGTATGGCAGGCATGAAGCAAGTGTAAGGAAGTGGTTCTTTCTGCAGATTATAGTCACGCTGTGGAACTTTGTGCTGTAGGATACTGTAGATGCTGGGAGTTTGAGCAGGCTCAAGGGAAAGCTTAACAGATCCTTGGAGGACTAATCTGTTGTGGTTTCCTTCTGAATACATAAACTCCACCTCTTGTTCAGCTTCTGAGCTGCGAGTTGGGACTGGAAAAATATTTGAGGGGAAGTCTGATATATATTTGCTTTCTGTTCCTTTCTGTTCTGTGCTTTTAAAATCTTGTGGGAGACAAGATCATGGGCTAGATGTACCACTGGCCACCAATAAGACCATTCTTATAAGTCTGGGGTTTTTTTTCACCTCACTTTGTGGGTATCTTTTCTTGGGGCTTTAATAAAAATGCTGAGGCCACAGGCAGAAAATTAACATGTTTTAAGCAATCGGGGGGGAAAAAAGGCTTTACAGGTAGGGAGCCTAATGCCATTAAACAGTGTAAATCTCAGACTGGGACAGGAGAGAGGGATATTCCTTGTGAAAAAAGTATCCAGCTCTTAGTTTCATAGGATTCTAGGATAATTCAGGCTGGAAGGGACCTCAGGAGGTTTCTAGTCCAATCCTTGTTGGAAGTGAGGACAGTGTAAGGTCAGACCATGTTGCTCAGGGGGCTTTATTTAGTCTGATCTTGAAAACCTCCAAGGATGGAGACTTCATGTCCTTTTTGGGTGACCTGTTCTGCTGCGTGACTGTCCTCAACTCATAAAAAAGTCTCTGTATGTCTGGTCAGAATCTCTCTTGACTTGTCTCCTGCCAGTTGTCTTGTGTTTCCCAGCGTTTTGATGGAAGGTTAACGGCCATGTGCTGTTCCTTGGGACTGTGGAGTGTATCTTCGTTAGTCCACAAATCTACACCATTAATGCAGCACTGGATATTCAAGTTGCACTGCTTTTAAGCCTCTGTCTCTGGGCTGTGGAAATTGTTCACTAATTTTATTCCCGGGTTTAGCTTAAGGGGACAGAGGTTTCCTGACCTCTGTTTATGTTCCTGAAGGGAGACAGTCTTCACAGAATCCCAGAATCATCTCGGTTGGAAAAGAGCTTGAAGCTCCTCCAGTCCAACCATGAACCTCACACTGACCGTTCCCAACTCCACCAGATCCCTCAGCGCTGGGTCAACCCGACTCTTCAACCCCTCCAGGGATGGGGACTCCCCCCCTGCCCTGGGCAGCCCATTCCAACGCCCAACAACCCCTTCTGCAAAGAAATCCTTCCTAAGAGCCAGTCTGACCCTGCCCTGGCGCAGCTTGAGGCCATTCCCTCTTGTCCTGGCGCTGGTTCCTTGGCTCAAGAGCCTCATCCCCCCTCTCTGCACCCTCCTTTCAGGGAGTTGTAGAGGGCGATGAGGTATCCCCTCAGCCTCCTCTTCTCCAGACTAAACCCCCCCAGTTCCCTCAGCTGCTCCTCTTGCTACAGCTTGTACAAGATAGTGAATCATACAAAAGGAAACTCTTCATTGAAATTTAAATGTAAATGGCCTTGACATTTGGGGTCCACACAACTAAAATGCATAAGCAATGTAAGGTCCAAGTTTAAGTTTTCTGTAAGGCCAATCATCAGAACTCTTACATGTCCAGTATAAATTCTTTAACATAGTATGTTGGTTTTTTCCTGAGGGTACATAGAGTTGTAGCTTGGAGACTCTTTCTACAAGAGATCGGTAGGACTCATTCAGAAGTGTTGAGGTTCACTGAGCTTTCTGTAATCTGTTTCAGTGCATATGAAACCCCAAAGACGGATGTGAAACACCTCATTATTATGACATGAAATGTGATTCCTAGAAATAATGTCTTTATTTCCTTTGTCTAGTGTGCACAGTAGCTATCATCTTTTTTTGTAATAACTGTAAGATTGTTAAAGAGCTTTCTAATGGTACCAAGATGACAGTTAACTTTTCATGCTGATATACAAGTTCCTCATTGCACTGTTCTATTTAGTGTATATTCAGAACACATACAAAACTTCTTTAGTTTACTAGGGCAGGTAGGGTGGAAGTGAGGCTTTCCACGGGCATTTCATACCGAACAAAGAAGTAACTTCAGTTTGGGGTTTTGTTTCCTGTTTGTGCAAACCATTGTAGTCTCTGTAAAAATTTATCATCTTAACCAGAAAAAACAATAATGAAGTTTCTGGAGAGGCAGGGATAAATCAAAACCCAATCGCCAGAGGATTGCTCTGAACTGTAAGGTGCAAAAGCTCTGTCTCTGCTGGGGTTATTTCTCTTTTCTACATTATCTTGATGAAATCGCTGGGGAAACTCTCCCTGTGTGTATTTGGGCTGTGCATTCTGCTGAGCCCATTCTCCCAGTTCTTCCATTTCCTGTTAGCACAAAATCTCCGCTATATGCTCATTATTTATCTTTTTATTGCCCTTGTGCTGGAATACTCTTTTGCTTTCTTCTGGACGGTTTATTTAGGCTCGCTCTGATCTCCATTGCTCCAAAGCATTTCCCTATTTGTGCTCTGTATTGAACAAAATGGCAAATATCTCTGTTATCAAATGAGATTTCTAAACTGGAATCCCTGAAGATAGTTGATGTATAATAATATAGCTGTGGTTCTTCCTGGAGCAATTTAGGAGATGCCACATCTGTGAAATACAATATTTTCCACTTCTACCGTGCATCTTCCTCAGGTCTGTACATTACCAAGCTCTTTGCAAAACCTTACCTGTTGATGGAGAATATAGTCAGATTATATTACAGCAGCTTCAGCACTTTGTTTTCTTTTAAAAATATTGTTCATTATTGGTTAGGTGAAATTTGGTTCTATCATCACTGAAATGGTACAAAATTCAACCTGCATCATCAGCTCTGTGCTAGTCTACATGCTAAGAATGCACTGGTTGTGGAAATTCAGCTGTTCCTGGGATTGCAGTAACTGTGGTTCGAGGAAAAGAATAACAGAGTTCAAATACAGAACATATTATTTGGGAGGGATAGAGGAAAATAAACCTATTTTTTTCTGTAAGTAGTTTTTCTGCCACATTTTTTCAGAAATCACCTTAAATTTAACCTCCAGTGGTAATACAAAAATAAGAACCGTGAGATGGTGAGCCACGACTTATATAAATATTTTAACTTAAGATACATGGGGACCTAAAAAATAAAGCTGCTCCTGAGTTGTTTTTTTTTCAGTTTTTTATTAGAACTGTGTTTTCTTGAAACCGGTGCTGGTCTGACAAGATCTCTAAGCATCAAAGAAGAAATGGGCAGCCTGACTCCAAAGCAATAATTCTAAGCCAGCTGCAATGTAATAATATTTTGTGTGAAAATGGCAAGGCAGTACACATACAAAACAGCTTTCATGAGTCATGCAAGGGAAGAGGATATAGATCTTCAAGTGGCAATCGGAATGTAGAAGTCTTACAAGCTTCCTTTGCACAGATTTGGTCCATATTTTCCTAAAAGTTGTTAAAATGTTTTCCACAATCTTGCTCCATGTTTTATAACTAAAACTTTGTGATAATAGTTCCAGGCAAGAGGGGAGAACGAGGGTGTGAAGAATGTAGCTACGCTCAAAGCATCCAAAATAGTTCTCTTACCCTATTTTTTGATCCTTACCAGCTCCTGGGTTAGGTTTGACAGCTAGCTTCTGATTTACACCATTTCTACACATTTGACTAAGGTCTGTGGAGAGATTTTGACAGTTTCACATCAAGTTTCTATGTTGAAACAAAAATAAGTTCTACAACGAGTCCCAAAGCGGAAGGAAATAAAGGCCTTAAAAATTCTGTGAGGGTTGATATGGCTAATATTAAATATAGTAAGGAGTGCGCTTTTTCAGGACATAGACGTTCTGTTACACATTTGGACTATGATATTAAATATTGTATTGAAATATGTTATGTTGCTAATTGTCCAACGCAAAAGTTACCTCACTCTTCTGCAAGAACAAAATGAGAACTCACTAGGTTTGAAGGAAGTCGTATGCTAACAGAGTTGGTTGCTGTTTGAGTCACATTCTTGCCACTTACCAGAAAAAATTAACCATTAGTCTGTCTTTACTTTTTAAGATTTTTTTTTTTTTACAGCATTCATAATGAATCAGCAAACTGTAGTGTTTTGTGTGTCTGTGAGCATGCTATATTATTGCTAGTCATTTGTCAGTGACCAGGTCTATAGCTTGCTTTCTTCTGGAAGAGTTTTATTGTGCAGGTTGGCGGTCAGAATCTAAAAATGAAAATTCCACGTCCATCTGAAACTCTTCCTGAAGTTGGTGTGCGCAAAGAAGGGCATGTGAGTGCATGGCTGCATCCTGAAATGTGCGTGGACGGCGAGTATATGTAGTGTCAAATCGATGCTTGTAGTACTGCACGTTGTTCTCCAGATGGTGATCGTGGGCAGCAAATTAGATGCAAAAACAAAACAACAAAAATTCAGTATAATTTTGGGTGACTGAGTCTGAGACCAAACCTTGAGCAGAAATGCTGACTTAGCTAGGGCCGGCTCGTAGCCACTGTGAAGCTGGTGGAGATGAATTGAGGGATCAATATGGAAAGTGAGAATGATAAAGAGGATGGAAATTTGTGTGGAGGATTAGAAAGGATGATAAAACTGTAGTCAGGCTAGTAAGCTAAGCAGGAGGTAATATGCCCAGTCACTCCTTTATATCTGAAATCTGTAAATCCCAAGGAATGAAAGGACATATTTAGGGTAATAGGAAGCTTAAGTAGGAACAGCAGGATGAAAACCAGAAGTTCAGAAGGAGTAATGCTGTTCTGGAGAAGTCTGGGGCTTTTTTGTCTTTTTTTTTTTTTTTTTTTTTAAATGTAGTTTCAGACTGTGAAATAGGTTGAAGTCTTTATTTCTTAGATCTCTTCAAATTCAACTAGATAAGAACTGAAGAAATATGCTGCAAGCTTGGAATAGAAAAAAAAATAGATGAGCTGGCTTTCCATATGATGTGAAAAATAAAAACTTAGGGGGAAAAAAACCAGCACTTAAAAACTTGGTTTTGATTTTTAGTCCTATATTTTAAATTATTTAAATCACAGAATAGCTGAAGTTGGAAGGGACCTCTGGACATCATCTGGTCCAAAATGTTTGTTATTTACATAAATCACATCAGTTTTTGTTGTAATAAAGCAGGGTCAATTATTCTGATTGAACATGCTTCCTGTATTTCAAAAGCTTTTACCATATTGACTTACCTTGAAAAAGGAGGTCAACTGTATTCGTCATAACTTCTCGTATATTCTGTGGGGAAAATAGTTTTTAATTGTGCTGTTTCTGGAAAATGTATATGATAGTTTTGAAAATCAGACTTATTATGATTTGTTCTAAGTTTCCTAACAATATAAAAGCTGTAGAGAGTGTTGAAGAGTGCTAGATCTGGAAACAGTTCTGAAGGATTTTGTCTGCTCAGTGATTTTTGTTTGTTTTTCAGTAAGCAGAAATATTACCTGGTACACTTAGGGATGGCTCATTCCTGGTGCTGAACACTGGGATTGGTAGGAGCTCGGAGTGCTGGGGACCCTTCAAGAAAGTCTCTGAAAAGCTGAAAATGTTCTGTTGTGAGATAGTTCTTGTGTTGTCTACAGGCAGATCATAAAAATTACATAAAGAAGTTCACTAAGGCTTAAATCTGTTTGGGTTCACCAAGGTGGGAGGTAGGGGCTGCTTGCTTAGTATAGGAAGAGGAAAATTCCTTGATTTGTTGTCATTGTTGCCCCTCCCAGCTTCATTTTAGCATCTCACAAAGACGTGGAGCAGGAAATGCAGATAGGGAGTTAATTGAGAGAAATGTCTTCTCTGATTTTTTTTCTACTTTCTCCCTTAGTGAGATGTTTCCACCAGAGAATATTCCATCCTCACTGACTTTGCTGAGGGGATGGTGGTTCTTCCTGACTAGGAACCATGTAGAGTAGAGGATTGGTCAAAGAAACACTAAACCCTGATGCTGTGTTGGCACTTGCAGTTAGTCTGCTCCTCTGGCTCTGCTACGAGAAGCCTGGTTTAGGGGGGATCACTGGTGGACCCCTGCCCCATCTGACATTACGCACCAAATCCTGGAGATCTGTTTATAAAACTAAATCACAAGAATTCTTCATAATAGGACAAATGGTGGGCAACCCAACCATATAGGGGTCACTGCTTGCTCGTTTTATACAGTCAGTACCAGTGCAAACCTATCTGAAAAGAAACTGCCGCAGAGATAATTTGTGCTATCTCTGAGTTATTACTGAAGTTATTTTCTCAGCTAAAAATATACAGATAAGCGTTTTGACTGCCTATATTTAGACATTGTCTGTTGCTGTCAGTTTTTGAAGCTCTTGGATCTTCTCAGTTGGAATATTTTTTTATTTTTATGTTTTCTAGCATGTCTAAATAGAATAACTATGATTTATGTGCGGTGTGGTTGGTATAGAGGAATTTTAAGAAGAAACAATGTTGGATTAGTCATAGATTTTGAATTTAAAATGACATTATTTTATACACAATTTATATTTTGTTATTGCAATATCATCTTTTCCTTAGTTTGCATTTATTTGAAGTATTTCTTTACAGAACGGGTTATTAGGCAGTGGAATGGATTGCCCAGGGAGGTGGTGGAATCCCCATCCCTGGAGGTGTTTAAGAGTAGGGTCGATATAGCGCTGAGGGATATGGTGTAGATGGGAACTGGCAGTGCTAGGTTAATGGTTGGACTAGATGATCTTCAAGGTCCTTTCCAACATAGTTGATTCTGTGATTCGTTGCATTTTAGTCTGCTTATGTGCTCAAAATGACAGCGTACCCTTTTTGTATGAATTGCAAGGTGAGCCCAATAATTTTATTGAAGATGATCCTGAAGTTTGGTGCTGCAAAATTTGCCTGGAGATACTAGTGGTTCAAAACAGAGGTAGCTGTAGGCACACAAAAAAGGCTTTTAATGATTCAATTATAATTATATACCTTGATCCAGAATGAAATAAGACAGGTTGAAATGTATCTAGAATGGAAAGAAATGAGTCACTGTTAATTAGCAAAAGACAATGAAGCTTCTGAAATATTATGTTCAAACTTCATCCTCCCAAGAATATAAAATAAATGGAGATTATGGAAATATGGTTGATACAAAAGCTGAATCAGACAAGAATTTGACACAACTTTCTTTTATCTTTAAACTTCTGACTAATGATAACTTCATCTGAAAGGAAAGATCAAACCCAGTTTGCTTTGTTACCTGGAGAACTACCTTCTGGTTCTCAGTTGAGCCACGGCATTAGATATATTTTTATTCCGTATTACACACGATGGTTCTGGTGGCGGTCTGTTTTCTGCTGCTGTGCAAGCAAAGAAGTTGTTTTAAATTTTGGTGTGAGGGTGTGTGTACTTCTAAAACCCCCAACAGAACAAAAGTGACTGTTATATGCCTCAAAATGGTCTGTGTCTTCCAGTCCCTCCCAGCTTGCTCTCCGTGCCTGCGTGCTGGCAGCAGGCAGAGCCGTGTCCCTGCAGTGTGGTGACCAGTGCTGTCTGTGACGTGTGCCTTCGTGGTTTTTCAGCGATGCCTGAGCTATCTAACATTATATTTGATAAGGGATTAGGGAACAGGAAAGATGAGTGTATTTAGGTTATTATGGGGCTGGGATGCAACTTCACTTCCCAGCATTGCGCCGTGCTGGTTTAACAGGCCACCTGCTCCAGGTGTCGTGTGCCTGGGAAGCTTAAATGCTTGGAGTGTGATTACACGCCATGCACTCATCTCCCAGCCAAAACTCAACAAACTCCACGTATAAATCACGTTTCTAAATACTTGTAGCCAAGCTGCTAAATCAGTTTATTAACAGCAATCAATTGTCTCTGACCTCCTGTGAGTAGTTCCTCTGACTGGCAAGTCCCCCGTGAGGTCGGAGAGCTCCTGTTGTCAGGACAGAATGAACCTGTTTGCCCTGCCAATGTTAAAGCCTTGGTCCGTGGGTTGGGTTGTCTTCTGTGGCTGCGGTTAGTGCCCAAACGAGATGCTGAGGCAGGCCAGGGGACCTGCCCTTCGTCGCCCATGGCTGCAGCGATGCTGTGGGTCCGTGTCTGGCTGAGGGGAGAGCTGCTGCCCGGCAGCCTTGCGTGATGCGGCGTGTGATTGTGACTGGTGACTGTGTGTGGACGTAGGAAACGTGTCCCTGGATGATTCTTCTTTCTCCGTGTTTGCCAGAACACCTCCAGGATAACTGGAAACTCCTCCAAGTACTGTGTGATCTCACTAAATTACCTGTGGTCCACGTCCACCTGGCACTGGCGGGCGTCAAATGCATTTACACCTTCTCTTATGTGTTTTTAGTAGCTACGTTGTGACCTCCTAGAATCTTTTAAAACTTATTTTTTGTATCAATTCCTTCCGGGGTCCTTTGAACAGAGACCCTGATAACATTGAGAGTGTCACTGGGATGAATTAGAGGACCAAGAACGTAGCGTTGTCCTCAGTCATGTTCTGCAGGTTCTCACCCCGACAGTGGCTCTGGGAGGCTCGTTACATGTTGCTGGACACTCTCTTTCCACTAAAAAAACCATGAGACTTCTTACATACTTGGACAGGCCACAGCCACCTCCTCTCTTTAACCCTGTTTTTATTGGCACTGACAATCTCCAGGGTTTTGGCTGTGAATTTATTCCTTTAATTAAGCTGTAATGCACAAAGCTCTATGTGAATTCTGACAATTACACACAATGCATTTTCTGTTGTTTCCCAGCATCAAAACATGAGGCACTTGGCAAAGCTGGAGGTTACATCCATGCTGTTCAACAGTAAATGTAGTGAGCTTTACCTGTCTGTTGTTGGTTTCTTTTAGGGAAAAATAACTATGAATAAATGCACGTTGTAAATCTGATAGTGTTTAATTTGAGAGAGGTGATAAGGTGTAGATGATCTGAAACGCAAAGTAATTAAAATAACTTGCCTGCAAACTGGAATGATGTTTTGCCAGTAAGCTACTGCAGAACTAAGAATCTGGAAGAGCAAGAATAAAATACAAAACCTAAGCAGACTCAGATTAATGGTGAAGTTTTCTGTTCCTGTTCAGCTATCACAGGTGAGACCAATAACAGAAATATGTTTGCTCATGAAAATTATTTAAATCCTTTCTTTGAAAGGAGGAGGAGGGTTGTCCAGGGCTAAGCAGTCATTTTTGTACCCTCTCCATTGCCTGCGTGAGTGGAGATGTTGCCAACCAAACCAAACTGTCGTTTTTCAGGGGAATGTATGGCAGGATGCACAAAGTGGGTGCCTGAATTGGGTACGTAGGATTATCTGTTAGAAGAATGTTGCTCTGACAGAGCATTACTGATTTTTTTTTTTTCATACTTGTCATTGTATTATGTCACTTTCATTCTAGTTATAGGAAAATTACAGCTACTGATGTTTGCATTTCACATTTAACAAGGAGGTTACCTGTGACTGAATTATAGTTGGGTGATACTGGCCAGCAGCTACGGTGCCCGAAGCTGCCTCTGGACACGGGTGCAGAGGCATCGGTGCACGGCGGCAAGCAAAGGCCCGATCCTGGCTGTGGAATGCTGGTGACTCATGCAAGATGAGGTGCTTAGTCACAAGGCAAATTCGTGGCAGAGGCAGGTGCAGCTAATGCTCATCACAGCCAGATAAACACACCGCCGAATGGATCAAACAGCCTGGCAAGCGGTGAGCTAGCCTGTCCACACAAAGAGCTTTGGAGAGATTCCTTCATACTATGTCTCTCTGGTAGCATAAAGCCTCTTCTCATCACATCAGATGTAAGGGATATGTGAAACTGTAAGACTTTTTTGCATTGGCTTCTCTTTCCCCAGTGACCCCAGAGGTCTCTGCCTGTGAAGAATAAATTGGCTTGTTGAATTCATTTGTAAAATATTAATCTATAGCTCTGAAATGAGAAAATAATCGCAAGTAATACAGATTGGTCTGACATATGTGATTACTCACTGTGGATAATATAGACGGCATTTAAATGTTCTGTGAGAAATACACTAAATAAAGCACAGTCAAAGTTGCTAGGGAAGTACCACCATGAATAAGGTATCTTACATCATGCCCCGAGGGCTTATAGTATATAAATTTATTTCTTCGTATGTATCTACTAGGAGATAACATAAATACCTGTAAGAAAAAAGTGGCATTGTAGCATGATAAGAAATTGTACTTTTTTGTTTAAATACAAAAAAGTGCAAGGAACCTCAGATAAATTGTGTCTCTGTCTATGATGTGATTTACTATGGAAAAAAATATACCAAATCCAGTTTAGGACTAAATGGCAGGTGAAAAGCATCAGGCTTACTCTTACTACTGACTTCTTCATCCGTGTTCTGAATGCAAATAATTTTTCTGTGACAGAGGACCTACCTCTTGTAGTGCTTTACTCAAACGGTACACGGACAAATATCCAAGCCACTCAAAACTCTCAAAGTATCTGTCTTAAGGATGGAGTTAATTTATTTGTGACTCATCTGAAAAGTATTCTGGATCTTCTTGACCTTGTCAGAGGTGCTGGATGTTTTAAAGACCTAAAAACTTATGAAATCGTATACGGAGACTGCAATTGTTGGGTGTTAAACCAAAAACTAGTATTTAAGCTGCTTATTGAATGAGGAACAGCCTGTTTGAAAGCAACTGGATGCTGATGAAATGGGAAGAGCTCAAAAAGTTGCCCTTTATATAGGGTGGGTCCTGCTCAACCTTTGCTAAGCTCAAAGAAGTGGGTAGTTTCTCTGTGCTGGTGTCCTGAGTCTCTAAAATAAATAAGGATGGACTTTTCCAGTTGCTTCTTTCTTTTGTGGTTGGCTCAGCTCCTAGGCTGCAAACCAAAGGGTTGCTAGGTGCTGTGGTTCTGTCTTCCGTGACCATTTATAGCGCTCCAAAACATCACTTCAAAGGCCTATGCAAGAATTACTAGTGTCTGCCCTTCAGAAAATTTCAGGGGCCCCTAAATCTGTGGGAACGGAGATACAAACTATATCATTTTAAACTATTAAATATAGAAAAACCTTATCTTCTAATGGTAATATAAATTACAGTGAATGGTTGTTGTTATTTCTTTTTGCCTCTTAAATGTGGGAAATTTGTCATGCAAACCAGTAATTAGTGCTGTATTTCTGCCTCTCATTCAGCATCTCAATTCTGCAAACTTTCAAGAAAGTATAAGAAAAATTGTCAAACATGTCATTTAAAGTTTTCTGTCATGGGGCCATCTTTTAGAAGCTCTAGCTTGTGAGACAGCAGACGTTGCAATTGAGCAAAGGCAGGCATTTTTATTATTTTTTTTTTGTTTGCTTAAAAAGATACAAACTGAGCACCAAAAAGCCTCTCACTTCTGAGCTGAAGAGACTTTTCTGCACTGGGCTTTTCTCGGCCTTCTGTTAAGAGGACATCATTAAGGGAGGGTTGAAGAAGTTTACTGCATCAGCATCTCTTCACAGCTTCCTCTCCGTATTTCTTTGCTGTTACTTTTATATTATTGTTAAGCACTGGATTTGTATTGCATGGTTTGGAAGTTTGATCACTGTGCTGTGTGGTGGCTTTCCTTTATCGCGCTGTAGGAGGATGTGGCTGATCAAATGCATCTCAAATTAGAATGGTGAATTCTTATTATTCTGGCTAAATGACTGTTTTAAAGCATCAGAATTTGGTACGATGGTTTAAAATGTCAACAATAGGTATATGTTTAAGTAGAGGCTATCATCAGATTTGATGCTACTCTAAGGGAGTTAAAAGTAAAATTGGGACTAGGATGGGGTAGAATTAAGGAATAGTGATTCTGCCTCTAATGTAATCGGTAGCACTCACCGGTGGGCTGGACACAGCGTGCCTCTTGGTTGTGATAGAAAGGAAATAAAGAAGGCATGAAGTACAGATTTCATTGTTTCTTCTCGTGTCAGTCTCTTCAGACTATACCCTTCACCTTTCTTTTCCCTTTTTCGCTGCTTCTGTTGTGTCTAGAGGACGAACTCCATCACTGGAAAGATTTAAGTTCTCCACCACAAACATATCCTTGTGTATAACACTGGCTGTACAGCTCCTTTTGTTTTTTATTATTTTCTTGGAATCTTTTCCAGGTTTTAGCAATGCTGCATCGAGCTCTTCTTTTCACATCACTGTCACCTTCCCAGCTCCTCCTTACCAGCCATCGCTCTGACTTAAAGCCTTGGCTGTCATTTCCCACCCTTACATTTTCATCCACAGTAACTTCTGTTTTCTCATCGAAGCACTATTCTTTGACTTTTCCTGGCCACGTACCTTTCTACAGCTTCCAGTTCATTGATGCATTTTTTGGCTTGCTCTAGGTTTCCTCCTAGACATTTCTCTTTTGTTTGATTCACTTGCCTCCCCCTCGCATCTTTGCCTGTCTCCCATTGCCTGGGTTGCTCTTATTTATTCCCGGCGTTGGCTCATCTCGGCAATTACATCTTCTGCCTTAGGCATCGAACTGAAGATCACATCCATGTCAGTCCTGTGACATTTCCACCGCAAATTTATTCCCTCCTCTACTGCAGTCTTTTTAACCGAGTTCTTTTCCAGTACAAGTGACTGTTCCTGTACTCGACTCTCTCTTTTACCTTCTCATTTCCTCTGCTTTCTCTATTCACATGTCTTTATTGGTTTAGTTCAAGAGAATATTGTCATTTTATAGCTTTTTCCCTCCTGTACCTTGGCTGACTTTTCCCCTTTTCCTCAAAATCTTGTTCTTCTATTGTTTCACCAGAAAATACATTCCTCAACTGCTCTGTTCCTCTAAACTCATCACTTGCTTCAATGACCTAATTCTAATTCCAATTTCTAGTCTGCTGCATGATCATTCCTACTCTGATCAACCCTTTTCTTTTATAACGGAAATATGATTTAACTGACCTGTTGGAGGAGACAGTGATTTTACTGCCTTCTGCTTAGGATCACATTGCCTGTTCATCTCTCTCTGAGCTAATGGAGCTAATTGGCATCTAGAGTTTCTCTCCTGGAAGTCCATCGTAGATCCTCCCCCCCAACCCATCTTCTACCCTGTACATTTGGCAGAAATTCAGATGTTAAGTAGCAACAGTGCTGTGAGATTCCATAATGTTGCTGGCCCAATAGGGGTTTTTTACATCAAATGTGTTCAAATTATAGTCTAAAAGAAAGATATTGGCTTCTAAGAGTCAGATTAAGTCCTTCCCTTGTGCATCCTCAACTATTAATAAAGGTTCCAGAGATGGCCATCTCTCCTGAGTGACCTTTACAATCCCGTGTTTGCACAGATGCCTGACTTAAACCGAGCAAACACCAATATGTATGAGGGACCATCAGAGTCCTTCCAGGACTAACAAGTACAAAGGAGCAGACTCTATTGCTTCAGGAACACGTACAACATGTGTGCACATAGACTGCAAATCACTTGAACAATTAAAAATATGTGGGGGTATCTGTGTTTTCTATTTTGTAATGGTTGGCATACATAATAGTCTTAATTTTCAAATTGTTCGAAAGCTTGAAAAAGATTTTTATTTTTGCTTTTAAGGGCAGTATACTGAAAGTCAGGATTTCTGAAAAGGAGACTCTGTACTTGATTAAAAATACGTTTCCCCTAGGTTTCCTTCCTTTGAAAAAGAAGGAGAAGTGGTGCCAGCATACTGCAATCCCTTGAAATAATTTTTCTAATTAATTTGCTGTCAGGTTAGCATTATCTTTTTGGGATGCCTTGCTAATGCATTCGGATGGAACAATGACCTAAGTAATGGGGGGGGGGGGGGGGCTTCCTAACTGTTTTTATCTAAATAAGCTTTTAGAGAGTGTGCTGTATGGAAGAATTATCCAATTACTCTGCCGCCGACTGAAAGCGCTGTGAAAACTCAACTAACTACTCTTCTCTTCCTACTGAAGCATGTAGGGCATTTCACAGTTGCCTCTTGCCTAGTATTTTATTTTATCCTGGCAATTATGGCTTAGAAACAGGTAAATAATAGTGCTACTGTAAAGACAGTATATATCCTTGTTGCTTAGCAATGCCTTTCAACACAATGAAGATTAGCCTTTGATGAGGAATTGCATGCTTGAAAATGTTATTTACCACCTATATTGGTTATTATAATAAAATATATTAAAATATATTAAAACCTTCCTCAATCCTAGACAATTTGGTAAGCTAGGAAGCTTGTATGAAAACTCACTCAAATATACTTAAACTTTTGAAAATTTTCTTAACTGTCCTTGTTCTTCCAAGTGGTTTCATTTTCCTGCCAGCGCTACCAGGCCCTTTTCTTTAATTGTCTTTCCACCCTCAACTCTTCCTTTGTCTTACCGGCCCCTTTTCTGAGGAGCTGAAATTACTTGTTACTCTTCGCCTATGGGTCCTATTGCACACAATAATCTGTATTGAGGGACAGATTATTCAGATTATTGTATCACACTTGTTACTGGGACATCACAGAAGTTCAGGAAAGAGTGAGATGCCTGTTGACCTTTTTGTTTGGTTGTTTTTTTGGGTTTTTTCGGTTTTGTATATCAGGGGAACTTCAGTAAACTGGTCCTTGTATGTGGTAACCTCTCCAGGTGTTCTGTCTACTGTTGCCTCCTGTTGCCGACAGTAACCTCAGCAAGTGTAGCAAAAGTCATTTTTCAGAATTATTGCCAAGTTTATTCTGATACAAGCTTTCACGCCAGTTAGCTCAAGTCTCTTGAGATGTCCTTGATCTCACCTCTTCTTGGCTTATCCTGGAGTAAAACAACATGTCTTGACAGAACTCCAATACTACACATCAGTTGGGACTATGTAGATGTTGGCTGCACGGTCCTCTGCGTGCAAGATCAGAAGTTGGCAGCATGAAGAGTGGTGTCTGAGATGGAAAGAGCCTTTTCTACAGCCTTTTTCAGCTAACAGCTCCCATTGCCACCAAGATCTGGGAGATACCTAACAGAAGAAATATCTTGTGCTAATGGGCAGCCTTCAGAATACTCTGAGGCTGTGTAGTGTCCCAGACCTCAGCTTGGAGAAGCACCTGCATTTGGGCTACCCAAAGCAGTGGGGTGGCACTTTGTCTTTTCGTTCTCTATGCTCCCACAAAGGAGAGCAGGGGCTTGCTTCTCCCCCCAGGCTCCTTTTCCCATCTCCATAGCTGAGTCTCTCATGCATTTCTTTGCTCCACAACAGCCTTTGCACATCTCACCACTCCAGGCTGTGGGGCTGACATCTCATCACTAATTTAGGAAAGTCCAGCTAACGAGAAGCGCTCCCTTAATGGGCACTGCTTCTGAAACAGTGCTGAATTCAGGGAAGGAGAGTACATACTCAGTACGAGGAACGTGCCACTGTATAGTGTGTTTTATTGCAGAGTGCTTTGAAAAGGTGAGTTTCCCTTTATTCTCCTTGCTGGTTTAATAGCTTTATGAAAAGGCACGGAAATACTGTTTCTCTAATATCAGATGTATTCTCACAAATCCCACTTTGCTTCCTGGTGAGTTAGAAAGTTCATTTTTTCTGTTTGGAATTCCAGATTCTAAGCATGTGTGGATTTTATTTATCATTCAGCAGAGCTCTCAAGCTCCCCTTTGTCTTCCACTGGCTGTCAGTAGAGTCAAGATGTAGAGTAACAGATCACAGTCTAAGACGTCATAATTCCTAAAGCATTAAATGTTCCTGTTCTGCTACTGCGCAAACCTCTCAGTATTAAATAACACTGCGTGTCCAGTGGCCTTAGGTTAGGCTCAGGCAGATCTTTTGTTTGGTTGGTTGTTTTTTTGTGTGTTTGTTTTTAAATAAATGTGAATGGTGAATAGCATAGTAGCAGGTTAGGTAGAATGTCTGGGAACTCCTCTATAGCTTCTGCTATAGGGACGCTCTCTATAGCAAGCCTTTTCCTTGAAGCTGGGGAAGGCATGCTAATATTTTTGTAGTGTTTGGGGAAATATGAGTGAAAAGAACACCAGAATGGATAGGGACTGGTGGGGATCTGTTGGGTAATTGATGCCTATACTGTGCAATTAACCTCTTGCATGCGGATCACAGCACTGCCACCGTAGGCTGGCTGGGTGTACTCTTTCCCATCTCCTCCTTCTTTAAAAAGAATTATTGTATTTACATGTAAGGTCACCTCTTTTTGACCAGTTAAAAAGATGCTCTGCCACTCCCTGTAGTATTTATTTAGTATGTTCTTACTATCAGCATTGATTTCTCACCTGGATTTCTTTTTTTTTAACCTTGCAAGTGTGGAAGTTGGTTTCATGGTGTTTATGTCGAGAAAAAAATCTTGGGTTTTGTGCTTCTAAATACATATATTGCTTAAATTAATTTGAATTAATTCACATTGTCTTGGCAGGGAAGTACCAGGTCCCCCATCCTTCGATGTTTCCCTCTGTTTTCTCTCTCCGTGCTTCTCCAGCATTGGGGCTGTCAGGGATTCTGCCCTCTGACCACACGCAGATCCCAGGACGGCAAAGCACGGATGCTTTGGCATCTGTGGAGCGTGCATTCTCGCACGCTTTGTTCTTGCACAATATTATTCCTTGCCTTTTTTTTTTTTTTTCTTCCCCCCTCACTAGACCTTTTCTTCCTGGCCCACCCTGAGCACTGTGCACATCTCTATCAGAGCCAGCGCCTGGGGGTCGCTCCGGGTGTGCCCGGGGTGCGCTGGGCGATGCCCAGGAACAATGTCATGGTGTTAGACAGCTCGTTAAAATTTCATGAGAATCCGACACGCTCATCACACAAGACGGAGCTGAACAGAGTCCAGTTGTCAAAATAATATCGAGCCAATAAGCATGTCATGGGTGGAGCTACTGCAGTACGGGTAAAACTAATTCTGAATGAAGAGCTTTTTATTAAACATACCGGGCCTGAATGAATTGGGTTACTTGGCTTGCGACAGACTAGGGAATTCCTTGATTTTATTAGTGCACCCTGAAAAATCCGGTGTTTTTCTGTTAAGTCTGTGAAGCCAAAATGCTATAGGAAAGGGATTGATCAGGAGCTGGCTGTTATGAATTTTTCATGAGCTGGTGTGCGGGGCTGAATGGCTCCGGCGCGCGTCGGTGTGTAGCTGGCAGGCGAGCCGCATCCACAGGAGGCTGCTGACACAGAAACACTTTGGCGCATTTTCAGAGGGAGAGCTGGGCTGATAAAGGGTTTTCTGACAGCCCTGGCTTATCGTCCTTCGATTTATGCTGCTGTTGCTTCAGGCAGCCTTTCCATTTGGAGCCCAGCCTTGTGAATGAGCAGGGTAAGCTCTGCTGATTTATCAGCGTTTTTAAGCCACGGCGATGCCTGCGTGATGTGTTTTTGTTGCGTTTTCTGAATGGTGAGAGCTCACATAACATCTAAGCTATGACAGCAAAAGATTCTTCTAGGGAACTTGCTACTCCAGAGTCAGAGATTTACATAAGGACTTTCAAAGAACAAATGCATTTAGAGCTCGAGCTTCCCAAGCTGCCTGGGAACAGACCTACGTCTCCAAAAATTTCTCCTCGCAGTTCACCGAGGAACTCTCCATGCTTTTTCAGAAAGTTGCTCGTGAATAAAAGCATCCGCCAGCGTCGTCGCTTTACGGTGGCACATACATGGTAAGATCTGCTGGGTATCAGTGCGGGTTTACAAAACAGTGTGTGTAGCTGTGGTTTTAACAGGGAAAAACGAGCTGAGAATCATTCATGGTACTCCCCGCAAGTGTTAAATGAATAGAGCAGAAGGCAGCCAAAGTATGTATAATGCAGTGCCGCGACAATTGTCATTCAGCTTCTGTTCTCCAGAAGAAATCCAGCCCATTATTCCTGTGTGCCATGGTTAATCTCTGTCAAACAAAGGCAGCAGCCGGTAACTTTCCCAGACATTATGTTGTTGTAGGTAGAACACAGGAATTGATTTCAGGACCTTCAAGCCGTGTTTTTTTTTCTTTGCCCCCGTCAACTCTGACTGCAGATGACAGTACAGCGCAGACTGGGCGATTTGGGCAGGGTACTCATGAAGTTAAATGCTGAAAAGGGGCTTGAACTTCACAGTGAGGGGCTTTTAAACAGCTCTTCCTGGCTGTAAATATCCTTTCTTTCAGCCATTTTTTCAGGGAAACTCCGGTTAAGAGTCTTCTTCCCTCCCTTCAAATTACTAACCCCAAGTAGTCAATTTGCATGCCATTACAGCTGATTGTGAGCTGCCTCTGACCATCAGTTATCCTGGTTAAACCAGGCCATAAACTGTAATCAAAATATATAATTCAGGAAAACCTATGAGAATCTCATTGGTTCATTTTCTAAATTTATTCTATATGGGTCTTGTACGGTCCACCTTTGAAATTCCAAAAGTCTCTATAAATATGTGCTAGTTGTTTGTGGGAATTAAACCAGAAAACTTTCAGTAACATGAATGTTTTTAAACCCTGCTCACACACAGCCACATCCATTACTGTCCTGTTCCATGGATTGAATCAGAGGAGCGAGGCTGAGGCTGTCCCATTTGGGTCCATACGGGCCAGTTGTTTAGGGGTATCTGAAATACCCATCCTTGTCTGCTACTTTTTCAAATAGAACCTAATTTTAAAATGATTTATTTGAGTAATGCTGAAATATTTCAAAGGTGTATTTACTTCTGAAGTGAATTGCTCGTTGCTTAGAGTGGATTAGTACTCTTATAGTTGTTCTGTGCTGTTAAACAGTAAGAAAAATAAGAGGAAAAACTGTGAACTTTGATGCCAGGGAATTGTACTGAGTAAAACTGGGATAACTGACTTTTAAATTTTTTTTAAACTCAGTTTGAAATGCATTTGGGGTGTAGCAGCATTGAATTCAAATTAGAATTCTAGAATCATGCAGAGTTTCTGCCTCTTTTTTTTTTTAATCCAAGCAGTAATAACAGCCACCCAAACTGGTTACATGTTGTAACGGTTTCAGTATGTTCTTTAGCTTCCTCTAGCATTTTAATTGGGTGTAGTCAGTGCTGTTTAGGTTTATACACATTAATTCCTTTGAACATCTGTCATATTTCTCAGCATTGAAAGAGTGGGGTGCTGCTCATTTTACCCCACTAGCATGTTTTGAGAAATGCAGACTGTGGAAAGACGGTACTGCTGGCGATTAGTAGAGCAGAATGTGATCAGAGTCCGCATGGTGAAAAAAAAATAGATGCACACACATTTATAGATGTAACTAATAATCTCTACTTGAATCATCTTGTAACGGAGGTGGGATTACTCTAGGTTCATATTTTTTAATGGAATGGTGGAAGGTTCTCACACTCTTCCCATTTTTTAAAAAGTTTTTAGTATCAGGTGGTTATGAACTGGACATAAGTGTTTTAACCTTAGATGAGAAGTAAACTCTTGTAGAAATGAAGAAAATCCCCCTTGCAAGGACAGGTTTCCAGGATGTGTGAGTGTGAGTACACGTTTAATACAGTCAAAACATACAGCAAATCCAGACATATTTTCATGTTGCTTTAGCATGTTATAAAACGGGAGGGAATTTAAACTACTTAAGTGTGATACAGTATTTCATTAGGATGTCTGTACAGCTGCTGCATGTGTGTTGTAGATGGTGTACTTTCAGCTATGTAACTGAATTTGCTATTAGTTGTAAATTTGTTGTGCACTGCATGAAAACATCATCACCTGTGCTAAGCAAAAATGCTGCTTATGTAAGGTGCTCTTTTATGTTGAGCTGGGAAGTAGTATCTGGATAGCAAAGGAATTACCTCAGGAGTAAATGTAGAAGGAGTATCAGCTCCGCAGCAATACATTTACAGCATGAAATTAATTCATGCTGTTGGATATCGTATAATCGTATCGTATAATCTATAACTTTTGTAGCCTTGTGAATAGAAAACAATCAGTGAACTTCCTCAGTTTGGGGGTTAGTGGTGTGGTTAATTATGATCTTTCACCACCTTTATCATCATTGCTAATGTTGTTACTTGATGAATCTTCTGTTCACTCTTCTGTGTCCCTTATCTTCAGTTTTCAGTCTTCCCTTGCTGTTCTTCTTTGTTTTTTAACTAATTGCCTTTTCTAGGCATTTTCCTTCTTTTATAACTGCATACATTTCAACTTCTTTCTCCTGATTATGCTGATGAAATCTGTCATCACTAGTCTTCTCCAATATCCAGTCATCATCCAAAAAGAATAAGAAAAAAGATTTTTCAAATGTCTTTTTTTTAGACAAGGCCATGACTCAAATGCTTCTGTACTCTGAATCTTTCTTTTCCTCAGGATCCAGTTCCCACAACAGTTCTTGACCAACAGTCAACACAGTTGCCTTCAAACATCTGCCAAGCTGATCCATTCCTGCTCCAAACCCCTTAAACAGTTTGCCATGGCTGGTGTTGCTGTGTCCAGTCTTCAAATACCTCAGTCATATAAGATAACAGTGCAAAAACTCTTAAGCCTTTGGTCTTTTGCCTCCACCAGAATCCACAAGTCTCATTCTTTTTTTTTTTTTTTTTTTTTTGCATCTAGCATTTTTGTCCTGGAGATCCTAAAAGCCCGTATCCTATTTCTTCCTTTCTGGTAGTTCCCCCTTGTATCACTTGCATTTTGGGGGGTTTTGTGAGAAAAAGAGCAGGCAGTAGTTGACATGTCTTGATACCTGTGAGTAGCCATCTAAATTGTGAACATGCAGTGCACCTTAGTTGCAGAGTTTCCTCCGCAGTCTTTGGAGAGGGGACAGCATCTCCACGAGACAAGGAGATACGCTTGGTCCGCAGCGCTTTCTAGCACAGAAACAGCATGGTCCCTCTTCACTGCTCGTGGCCTGTTCTCCCTCGCCTTGGCCTTAGCCTGAGGACTTTCAAAGCAATAGTTTTAAAAATAGCTTTTATTTCCTATGGATCTGCCATCTTACTTTTGTCAAGAAACACTGTTAATACCATGGGGATTGCACCCAAAGCAATGTCCGCAATGTCTTGGAAGATCCTGAACGTCTTCTAGAAGAAAGTAGATATTTTCTAAGTGCACTCTGCTGCTTATAATACAGTTTTATTTATCTTGCAATATTTATCTTCAAGATTATAAATAGTTCTTCAATAATATTGATGCAACCTAGATGACTTACTCAGTTTCTTAACATATCGACAGCCATTGGCTATGCTGTGTGATGAGCACTAGCTTTTTAATGGAGTGATTTCTAGAATATGATGTTTACTGTCTTTTCTTAACTAAGACTTGTGGTTTTTTTTCAAATTAATAAATTTAGCTTTCATCATTTTAGTGGTTTTAAGCCTGTCTTTTTTTCTTTATACCTGTTCTCCAGTTTATAAAGAAAATGCAGGACAGAACAGAAATGGCATAGTAGAAAATTGTACTGTTTTTTCTTTTGGTTATCCTTCAGTGCAATTGAAATACAGACATGGGTTTGCTTTTTAAAATATAATGTAAATTGTAAATCATATGCTAGCCCTAATTTTTTGAAAAGGTGATCTGTTTTCATTACACAATAATTTTTGTTAGTGGAATTTAGTAAGTCGAATCGTATGGCATAATCCAGTCAGAGGGGTGGCATTTGAGTTTTTTCCAAGCCTGGTGAATAACAACTGATCGGTTTAATTACTTGAAGCTGCAAAATGTGCTATAGGCGAATCAAGGTTATCAAAAGATGTCATGTTTTGTTTTGCTTTCTGATCATTGCGCTTCTAGAACCAAATAAAAAAGACTGACTTAGTGGCAACCCACACTTGGAACAGCACTTCAGAAAATTCAATTTTTGGAGACTGTCTATACACTTGAAATTGCTGAGGACAACAGGCATTTATAAGATCCACAAATTTCTCCCGTGATTTGGCCGTGTGGTGGTGTGTATGAGGCGCAGGACTGAACCTGTGGTGGAATGGAGCTCCTGGGGCGACCTCGTCCCTGTTGGAGTGAGTCCCTTTCAGCGCCAAGCCCTGCCGTGTGCAGCTGCACCAGGGCACCTCATCCGAGGTCTCCTGGCCAGCTTCACCCTGTACGTGGGCTGGAGGAGCTGCCTTTTGCTTTTGAGACAAAGCTAGTGTCTCTCACCATAGTCCAGCTCCTTCAAAGTACTATATGAAACACTTTTGGACCCGTTTCAACTTTGCTATATATATGTAGCAGGATACATTTCCATAGTTCCAGCACTGAATAACACACTTGGCTTTACTTTGATGAGCTGATCTGTTTGTGTTTCTTGCTGGCTGTTGATGTGATTTCAAGCTATTTTTTTTTTTTTTTTTTTTTTTTTTTCATTTTGGAGCAATAGGATGATTCTCTTGCTTTGCTGGAGTTTTGAACTGGGGTTGGTATTGGACACGCTGTGTTGCTCAGTTATTTACTGAAAGTCCTAGGAGAAACAAACTGAAGTGAGTAGGGAAAAGGATGGGGAAAAACCAGAAGGTTCCTCTCTTTTTCTCTGCTGAATATGTTCTCCCATCTGTCCTGAGGAGAGTTTCTGAGTGCTAGCAGCCAGTGACAGGAAGGATTCCAAAGGACATGAAGGTGAGGAGGAAAGAGCTCTTCAGACAGCAGAAATGTGCACACACAACAGACACAGAACCAGCCGTGTAATCTTTACATCTGTTCTGACTGTGTATATTGCCTCCAAACCCTGTCTGCAACCGTGGAGGCCGGAAAGGAGAAACGTCTTTCATCCCCCAGCCACTTACATGGGAAAACATGGTGTTAAAATACTCACCAGCTGTTAAAGATTCAGGCAAAGTATGACAGATTATTGTATTAATGATAATTTTATTTTGATAGGTTCAGCCATTTCTCTGAGAGGGGGAGAGACAGAGCAGATCCCTTCTCAGGGATCACACTATTTCTGGAATTTATAATACCTTTAAGTAAGTTTTTAATGTTTACAGTGCGCTAATCTACAAGGAATATAGATCCAGAGAGGTTTCCTGACCTACTGTGGTGGCTGAGGCTTGCCTAGAGAATCCATCACCTCCAACTCTCATACACAGGCTTAACTATAAAGTTAATGTTTTCTGTGCCAAAATGGTTTCTTGAGGAAGCTTTGCTGTTGAATTTAGCTTTGTTGAAAGCTGTGGTGATGTGTGAAACTTGCCGTTGTGATAGCATCTACAGATTTGTGCTGTACGTTTCTAGGAGGTACAGTTTGCTTCTCACGTGCTCGAGTTGGTTGCCAGGACAGACTGATAAACCACGAATGTGTCTGCCACATAATTTATGCAGTGTAGATTAGCTTCACTGCAGATCTATACATTTTCTGGTCCATCATTTTTTTTTTTCCACTTTTTTGTTATTGAATAACCACAGTGAGCTCTCCTCAGTGCTCTCCGTGTTTTGCTTGTATTACCTGACATTACCTTATGGGAACAACACATGGATTCCAGCTGACGGTGTGTTTCTGCGTCGCACGATGTGAGTTTGGGGGTAATTTGACAAATCAGGTTTGTAGGTTCTTCCATAACGATCATACTATGGGCATTCTGCAGTAGTCAAAAAAAATTAGTTCAGGTTAAAACATGGATGATGTTCTTAGCAGAGGTATATTAAAGCAGTGCCACAGAAAATGGCCTGCTGATTCTGTGATGGGTGGATTTGGAGAAGTAGGAAGGAGAGTGCCGATTTGGGGGGATATGGTGTAGGGGAGAACTTTGTAGAGTAGGGCTGATGGTTGGACTCGATGATCCCAAGGGTCTTTTCCAACCTGAATGATTCTGTGATTTGAGAAGCTACAACGTGAAAATTACAGTTGCTCTCAATTTCCTGTTGGACTACCTGAATGGGTATATAAAATGGAAATAACAAACCTGAACTCTGCTCGTGGGATGCTGTGACTTTTACCAAGTTCATGAATCAATAGGCGGCATTGCTTGACACACGTGAGTTTGTGTCTCAGCACAATATAAGGCTATAACTGATAATAAATAACAGGCATTTATGTAATGTACTGAAATAGTGACACGTAAGCGTAATGCTAAAGTAAAACAAGAAGACTGGGACAACAGCAGCTCATAATGTTTTGGGGTAAGATATTGCCATAGCTACCCACAGAAAAAATTATTAATACAAAATATGGCTTTATTTTCCATGAAACACATGCACAGATTCAATCCCTTATTTCAGATAAACCTCTACCACTGGGAAGCACTGGAAGAAAACTTACTGTTAAGTTTTTAGGTTTCTCAAATATTTTTTGATCTCTCAACACTACAAATGGGTATTGCTGAGGGGTGGAGCAGATATTAAATAATTTAAGAATAAGACTCTGGGGAAACAGCAATATATTAGCTGATTTATTTTCTTCTTATGGTGAAAAAACCCTGATTTTTTTTTTTTACATTGGACAGAACACTTGGTTGATCTACTAGTATGTCCTGATAAATACAGACCTTCCTTGTGGTGTGGTACACTGTAGTATACTCACATTTTCCACGTCGCTAGATAGTGCACTTAAATAGGAATCAGGTTTGACCCAGATTACTTTGAGTTTTGACTATTTCCAATGAAACTGATTGACAAAAATGAAAGAAGAACTTGGAGTAAGAAGGCTGACGGGAGTATGTTAGGTTCGTCAGCCATTAGATGAGACGAGGAGGGAGGAGAGACGTGCAGATAGGAGGAGGAGGTATTTTCTGACATTACAAACAACATTAGAGTAGGAAAAAGAACTGCTTCAGAACTTCCCAGGGGTGCAGACAGGCTCCAGTGGCTTCCGAGATGGGGCCCTACCATGAGTGGTAGAGCTGAGCTGGATGGCCAGAGGGGGAGAAGGGGGTTACACTGCAGGGTCTGGCCTGAGCGACCCTGCTGCCAGATGCGTCCACCAGCCTCTTCATCTCAGCAGCTTCCCTCTCCGCAGCAGCAGCCGCCAGCTGGCTCTGCTGTCATTGGCAGAGAAAGCTCTGGGGACGTGGATTTTATTTTTTTCTTTTTTCTTTTTTGTTGTTGTTGTCATAATAATCTGCTACATTAGGAAGCTGCCTACTTTGCTACAGTCTAGAACTTGTATGGACCAGAAAAGGAGAGCTTTTATGGGTAGAATCAGGATGCCTGCACTCACTAGAACTGAATTTACCTTTCTATGTTCAGTGTAACGTTGTTTAAAGGCCTTCTGCTTTTTTTTTTCCCTAAGCCAGCAAGTTGCATTTTATCATGACAGAGCAATTTTTTGCAGCTTTCTCCACAACAGATTTAAATGCTATGAAAGCAAAACATGTGCACGGCAGTTAATGGAATTAAATGGGAACTATTTTATCAATTTGCCCTGAATCAATCCGTACTCATGTGGAGAAAGAGGTTTTGTTGCACTTCCAGTAGCTCCATGTGTCCAGCATTATGTAGTTCAGTTACTGCTAGCATGATGATTTTTCATTGTGTACAGTGTGTGGTGCGTCATGATGCAGACCTCAGCAAAGGAGTCTTATTCTGAATAAAAATGTACTGCAGGTAGATTCTTACATATGCATATACTGAATAATTTCCATTTCATTGCATATTTGTCTTGGTACCGCAACTTCTTGGATTCCTGTTTTATTGATTTCTGACGTAACTAGCTGTCTAGACGTTGGCATGGAAAAGCAAGCATGTCGTACCATCTGAAAGCATACCTCCTGAAAGGAAACATAAGGAGACATTAATCTCATTTTATCAGGAAAAGAAAACAGAAGTCAATTGATTTTTCTCTCAGCTCAGGCACAGCTTTTACACTGATACAGGTTGACAAAGTGCAAGTACAACAAAAATGTTTAAGATTTAACACTGGTGTGTAGTTTTTACCATAGTATCATAGTATTACTGCATGTTCTTGAAGTGTGCAGAACGTAGTTTGTAAATTAACAGTTGCCTCCTGCTTTTTCAATATCTAAAGAACCACATAAAGAGCTATCTGGAAATAAGAAACATTTTGTGCTGCTACTTCATTTCAAAAAGCTTTAATGAACCCTGCTGACACTGTACATATGCAGGTAATAATTGCATAATGATGGACAACTTCATTAGGTTAGAGGGAAGGTTTTCTTTCATAACAATAATGCAAAATTAGCTCTTCCATTTTATTGGGTTCATTAGTACTAAGGTAATTGGGGAGTCTGAACCTGTACTGAGCCCAGTGCATTCTGGAGCTCATGCCACAGAAATGAGGTCTGAGGCAATTCGGCAATGTTCCAAAGGCATTCAGTCCTTGTAGGTTCAAGGGTATTTTCATATCTCTGTTCCATAAAATGGTATACCAAGTCATTTTATGTATTATTGTTTAAAGTTAATGTTTATCATAGACCTAATCATCCAGTTGTGGCTGAAGTTCTGTTTGTTGGGTGCTATGTACTGCAGTGTTTCTCTTTTTTTAAGCAGAGAAGACAAGATGGGGGGGAAAAAAAGAGTTGCCAGAATGAACATGTTAAAAGCATTCTATCCTTTATTGCTTAGGCAAACAATCCTCTTACTTATCTATGGATTATTTTATTTTGTGTTTTTTCTGAGGGGGATGGGGAAAGAATGAAAAGCAATCAAATATGACCTGTGGAAACTCAAGGAGAGGTCTAGGCAGGAGGAAGGCAAGAAGGGCTAGGCAGGAGCCTAGCCACTAATCCTAGCCACTAATTAGACAGCACACTAATCCTGAGGGAAACAGTTTCTGGATGACTCTGCGTATGTTCTAACTGACGCCATCAGTTTGTCACTACTGTGTCAGGCTGTCCTTAGGCTGTCACAGCTCTGAGAGTCAGCTGCTGGAATGACAGACCAATGCTGTTGGGAGAGGCAAGGCTTTGAAGACCTGAGCCAGAGTCCTTCTCAGCCTTCCAAATCTGACCATCGCTGCTGAAACTCCCTTCGGCATCAGGCTTTTTATCTGTTTCTCTCAGGTGAGGACCTGGGGTTAGTAACCTACACGCTTATTGCCTCCAGGGCCTTTGCCTCTGCAAGGGGTTGTAAATGCCTAATGGATACACTGCCAGCCTCAAGGTGGCTTGTAATCCAGCTCTCTGCTTCTCAGTTAGACTTCAGTGCCAGCTTTCAACTCTTTATTAAACCATCCTTAAGAGATTTGAATGCGTGTTTCCTGAAGATTTGCAAACATATATACAGGCTATTACTGTTCAGATGTTGCAGAATGCAACGTGGGGACTCATTTACCTAGCTAAGAAAGTAAAATCAAGTAAATCCAGGTCCTGATGCTATTCATACAACATAGTACACCTTCTGGGAAAATAAGCAATGTTCACAGCGTGAGACACTTCTGTTCCTAGCCCTTCCTTATCTTCAAAAACTGGAATTTTATCTCGAAAAATCAAGTTCCCATGAATTTTCATAGCAATAGCATTTGCTTTTAAGAGGCTTAGGTAGTGTACTCTGGTAGAAGTATTTCCTTAAGACATACAGGCCCGTGTTGCTGGGGAGCCTTAGACAACCTTCTGGTGTTTCAGTGCTGTAGCTCTCCCCAGGCACTTAGGCCAGCATTTGGAGTTTCTTCTTTGCCCAATATTGTAGATGTATTTTGTAATACTGGTGTCTTCCTATGAATATGCTAAAAGCACAGAGTAGGCAATGTAAGTTTTCTGACTTAGATATATTTGTCTATATTGGCGCCTCTTCTTGCAGCTTCAGATAACCTTAAATTAGGAGATTTTACTCATCTGGGCATATATGTTTCTGTGGGATTCCCTTACCTCACAACCTGGAATGTATTCCTATTTCTACCAAAGCCTGTTCATACTGCAGCTTTCACAGGAACAGAAATAGCAGCATAATGACCATCAGTATGAGTAGACTGAGTTGGAGCAGTGTTTCCTCTGTCATAAAATCAAGCTGTTCTTATGCGCCACAGATGGAGACACGTCTCTGCTGATGGGTAAATGGCATGGCACTCAGTGTGAGATTTGCACGGTTCCTGTTAATGGCTGAGTGATTGGGAGTCCCACTGTAGGAGTTCATACTCAGCTGAGGATCTAATTCCTATACATTAACACACGAGTGCTCATTTAAAAGGTTCTCAGCCCATTTGTCTTATTCTGTCCCCTCTCAAGCAAGTTAGGTGGGTAGGAAATTGGAATATTTATATAAAACCCAGATGAGGCAGGTGAGCTCATTTTCCATGAGTACTCAGTCATTACAATCATGAGCACTTTCACAGTGTATTCAAGGGCTTGACTTCCTGAGGGCTGTCACAACTCTAGGCTCCCAGCATCCTTCTTGCACATCCGTTACGGTACGCAGCGCCTAAGGGAGCGGTGTTCTGGTTTTGGGGGAGGGCTGTGGGGTCACAGAGTATTGTGGCTGGGAAGCACGTTATTTCCACTTCGAAGCAGAGAGCTTTGAGTTACCCTGTTGTGCAGGTGGATTGCAGTACTCCAGAGATGAACTGGGTTTGCTCGTGGTTATCAGAGTAAGTGGGGAGCATTCTGTATTTAAGTACTTCTTTAGTGGTTGACTTAATCAGGAAAGTTTTCAAAGCAAGTAGTAATTATACCTATCTCTTAACTATGATCACTATAAATTAATGTCGGCAAGCCGCAGCCACCCTTAACTTATGAGATCTGAGTATCAGTCTGTTTTCCAAAGCCTTCTCTTCCCCCTTAGGGAATGTGTCCTTTTAAATCTAGTCAAGGTCTGCATTGTCAGACTGGATCCCTTAACAAACTATTCTGCTGAGCTGCTGGAGGTCAGAGGTGGCGCATGAAAACAAACGGCTCTTGCGTTGTCCCTCCGGTGTTTGTAGACTGGCTGCCTCCAGCCATTGCTGGGCTTGCTGCTTACTTTTCCAACAGTTTGCTCTTAGATTAAAGCAATGTATACATTCAGTAAACATACTCATCAAAAGGTCACGGCGTATTCATAAATTATTACAAGGCAGCCCTTTTTATTTGATACTGAGCTCTTTCAGTTCCAGGTGAAATGGATGGAAGCTGCAAATGTTGCCTATTTCTGAATCACAGCCACGAATGCATTATTTATTTATTTTTGTTCTCAAAGACAGCTGGTAACAAAAGACAAAGGATGTCCTTACCACAAAAACCCCCACACCTCAAGCCCCCCCAAAACCCCAAAGAACTCCATTGTCATTTGACTGATATTTGCAAGACAAATGTCCTTAAATATTGAGAAGAATGTATGAGGAACAATCCTACTGTCTCAAGAGATCTCTTCACCAGCGTATTGGTAATGAGATGCAGGTGATTACATTGGCATAATAGCAAAGAAGGATCAAAAGAGAGAATACAGTGCAGGATGGAGAAGGTAACACTGGAAGAAGATGCACATTGAAAGGGAAGTTGGTGTAATGAGAAGCCCACGCTTCCTGCAAACGTGATCTTGAAATGGGCTTCTCTTGAGTACAATATCTTGGCAATCTCTGTAAGTCTAGGACCTATAGTCAGCTGCTGCCTTTTCTGGTAGCTTATGGAAGCGTTAAGCTATTACCTCCATTGACATAAGGATGTTTTCTCACACTCTCTGCCTACAACAAAAACACCTTCCTAAATCACCAAGACCTAAGGCTTTGCCCTGTTTTCAGGAAAGGATTGATGAAAATCTGCACTACTGTGCTTAAAACCTGCCTCCATAATGGAAAAGAATAATCTTTAAATGTCAGGCTTTGCTATTTTTACAGCATAGAATCATAAAATCCTAGAATGGTTTGTGTTGGAAGGGACCTTAAAGACTATCTTGTCCAACACCCCTGCCCCGGGCAGGGACACCTTCCACTAGCCCAGGTTGCCCAAAGCCCCGTCCAACCTGGCCTTGAACCCTTCCAGGGAGGGGGCAGCCACAGATTCTCTGGGCAGCCTGTGTCAGGACCTCACCATCCTCACAGGGAACAATTTCTGCTTTATAGCTCATCTAAATCTCCCCTCTGTCAGTTTAAACCCATTACCCCTCATCCTATCCCTACCCCCCTGATCAAGAGTCCCTCCCCCCTTTCCTGTAGCCCCTTTAAGTACTGGGAAGCCGCTCTAAGGTCTCCCTGGAGCCTTCTCTTCTCCAGCTGAACCCCCCAACTCTCTCAGCCTGTCCTCACAGGGGAGCTGCTCCAGCCCCCCGAGAATCTTTGTGGCCTCCTCTGGCCCCGCTCGAGCAGGTCCGTGTCCTTCTGATGTTGGTGCCCCCAAAGCTGGACCCAGCACTGCAGGGGGGTCTCCCGAGAGTGGAGCAGAGGGGGAGAATCCCCCCTCGCCCTGCTGCCCACTCTGCTCTGGGTGCAGCCCAGCACATGGGTGGCTTTCTGGGCTGCCAGTGCACGTTGCTGGCTCACAGTCAGTTTTCCACCCCCAACCCCCCCAAGTCCTTCTCCTTGGGGCTGCTCTCCATCCCCTCCTCGCCCAGCCTGGATTTGTGCTTGGGATTGCCCCGACCCATGGGCAGGACCTTGCCCTTAGCCTTGTTGAACTCCATGAGGTTTGCCCGTCCCACCTCTCCAGCCTGCCCAGGTCCCTCTGGATGGATCCTTCCCTCCCTCCCCTCCATCACACCACACAGCTCGGTGTCAGCAGGGAACCTGCTGATGCCAGCGCCCATCGATCGCACTGCCCATGGGAGCGCTTACCTTGCTGTATGCCTTCGCAATTGCCATACACTGCATGTCTGCTCTAGACAATTATTACTGTTTGTCTTGTACTTGTCAGTTGTTATTTTACAATGAAAAAAAATTTTGTAACAAGTTGTAAATGCTTACAGTTGGTCAGCTTGTTGTGAACTGAATGTGAATTTTCTTCAACCGTGTTTGGAAAGCGTTGAAGTTTTTTTGAGAACAGTCTTTATGCTTTGGGTTGGAATTTCATTTACTCAAGTTCTGTAAACTGGGACTCCACAGAAGGCTAAGTAAAAAATGTCAGGACTCTGCTCTGTAGGATAGAAATATTTTCCGATAGGTTGTTTCATTGTATTCAGAGCATATTTGTATTGCTTAGGATTCACAAAACATTAACCACTAACAGTATTTGACAGCATACTCCCTTTGTAGTGTACTTGCTCAAAATAGCCTCAAGGTGGACTTGAGAAATGGGTTTGGTTTCAGTGGTTGGTTAAAATATTTTAGAATCAATTAAAAGGACTTAAATTGATGCTAATTCACAAAGTGCAATCTGAAAAATATTATGAATTAAGATCATGGATCTGTTCTGTAACAATAGATGTGGGAGAAATTACAAATTCTCCCTGTGGCCTGAGGTGACAATTGCATTTCTGTCCGAGTGTTCCTGATCGAGATGACTCACGCGCTCACCATTACCTCTGTCATTGGACCTCTCATCATTCAGACTCAAATATGAGACCTGGCTTTTTACTCCGTCTTTCTGTTAGTTGAGTTATTCTCGCTTGTTATGTAAATCTGAGAAGAACTATAAAATTGAGAAAGTGTGACCTTGCTTCTGTGCTGAAGGGCTGGGGGATGAAGCAAGAGAACATGGCAGGAGATAGTCAAGCACGATACTGAGGGTTGTGTTATTAACTGTATAAACAATGAGTATGGAAGTGAGCTCGAAAATGTATAGGGCTGATGTTTTGAAAACTCACTTAAAGTTGTGTGCATGACAACATAGGGCAAATATTAGCAGATCTTCAAGCGATGCAATTTTTTGGTCATATCAGTCGACATTTGGAAAACCAGGAGCATAGCATTAAGGTTTGAAGTTGTCTCTGCGATAAGTGACTAGACGCTTGAAAATGCTGTCAATGGGAGCGCAACTCGCCCCCCAAGCTGGTGACAGTTGGAGTAGTCAACCTGGAGGTTAAGCATTTAGTTGGTTGGTTGGTTTTTTTTATTTAGTGATTCTCATCCCAACAAACACTGTATTTCATTGTTAAAAATCTAATTTCCAAGTTGTTAAAGATAAAATTGCTCTCATAAGGAAGGTCTTGGTTAATTTCTGGTTTCTCTTGTTAATGTGTTATGAAGGTAAAGAGAAATAAATTAAAATTATTTCAAGACTGTAGGGAAAATATTTCCTATGTAATAAACACCACAGGTTTGTTCATTCAAATGTACTGGGGTGGAAGCTGATTTCTTGGTGAAAGAGCAATTGCTCGTTGTAAATGACTGGCAGCACTCATTGTCAAATCCAAATTTTTTTCTTTGCAAACTGAATGGTCCTGTGTAGTAGTGATACAAACTTGAAATGGCATCGCCTGAGGCAAATAATGTCCTGTCTAATGTATTTGATTTTGCAAAGATAACAAGCTGAGTTACAGTTTTGCTTTCACTTACATTAATGGTTCAAGAAAAGGGAAGATAAGAAACTGAAACAGATTATTAAATCTGCCTTTTATTGTGGTATCACATAAGGCAAAAGCTAGCGATGCCTTAAAGAATCTTTTGAAAAAATGTAGTATTTTGTGCTATATAGAGAAAAATAGAATATATAATGTATTTTTGTTAGATTTACAGCAACTAGGGGGTTTGGTAGAGCATTTGGTTAAATATCTAATGAATAATTCAGGGTGGCTAATTTATGAACCCTGCCATGTAGACTAAAAGCCAACTTTCAGGGCCTTAGACGAAGAGAATAAATACACAGCGTTTAGCTAAACAGCAGCCAAATTGGGAAGTTAGTGTGGCAGGAGGGAGCAATGTGATAAGCCTGGGAACCTTTGAAGGGCATCAGCTGTTGGCTGAAAGACGGAATTGATTTAATTCTGATAGATTTTATTTTTTTTAATAGTCAATATTAAAATCTCTCCCTAGAAGCACTAAGCCTATTGTATTAATAAAACACTAAGTTACATGAGCAGAAGCGTCTTGATATAAGCACACAGGTGGACTTCAGGACCTTCGTGTCTATACTCTAATTCTGTGAAGTGGTTTTGTTGAACAAGTATCTGATCCATTTTGGACGCTGTACTTCTGACAGGCGTGATATGGAACTGGAAAACAAAGGGGAGGATGTTTCCCTGATGAGCTTGCAGTCTTAATTAACAGGACTTAACAAAAACAATTACCACAGATAAAGGTTAAAAAGAGGTAGGAGAGATAAAAGTAAATCTCAAATGGGGACAAGAATTAAAGCAGAAACATTAATGTTCAGGAATACTTTGCCTCCACTGAGAACAGCAGATGTTAATACAAATGCTCTTCAGAGCTGCAAATGGCCTATTTTCATCCTGGATCTCTTGATCTACGTTTCCAGAAATTTAAATTTTGAGTTTCAAAGCCAAATAAAGAATTTCAGAGACTTTTAGAGCAGTGCATTGTTAACATCTGTCACTTTTCCACGTAGATGCAGTTTGAAGGCATTTTGGGTTCAAAGTAATACAGAAATCTCTAAAAACAGTGGTATGTTGCAGTTGGAAAATAACTTTTAATTTTCATTTCAGTGTGACCTAGTGTAGGCAATTACCTGATATTCCCCATTTGACGTAAAGGCCCTAGGTTGGAAATCCTGTAGCTTGTAACAATCGAGTAGATATGACTACTCTAAGGGAGAACCGTTCACAAAAATTACAAGTAATTTTATCTGAGTGAAAAGAAATAGCAGTGATCACTTAAAGTTTCAGAGCTGTTCAGTACCCTTCAGTTGGCCTTTTCTTGTGGCAGACATCTCCTTCAGGTAACTTTTTTGTTGAGAATGTACTGGTACAATTGTGATTATGGGGTACAATTTCATTTATTTATTTATAAGAGGCAATAGAGATGTGGGGTTTTTTACAGTGATCTGGTCTTTCATAGGGCTTCCTGAGTCTTTTAGGATCTAGGAACCAGGAAACTGTAATGGCGAGAATTTAGTGATGTTGAAGAATTGATCTGTGCAGCTTCTTGCAGCTGAAGTGAGTTTGGCTTCGTGCACTGAAGTTAAATTGATGTGATAACTGTGACTGGCTTTGTCACCGATAATTCTTGCCTTCAGCAACATATTAGAAAGGGCAAATGAATTAAAAACAGAACTGCTACTAACTACGCATTTTTATTTGACTTTCTTAATGTTAAATTAATTGTTGACAGAGATTATTTAGGTAGATTGGTTTTGTGCTGTAGTTTAAATTAAGCCATTGTGGTATTACTTAACATGCAGAAAAGATCCTTCCAAATTTTGAAAAGGTCACTACTGTTAATCATTTCAGGAAGGCAATAAAATATTCTAGTAATGACTCAACTGAAAGGAATAACCGAGATTAAAAACTTCTTAGTGCTTAATAAGTAGACGTGTGATATAAGGGGGCTTACGGAAGAGAAGCCTTTGCTGCAATGTTGAGATGGAAGACTGCTAGGTACAAGTGTTTGCAGCCATTTGTTAATTTTAATTAATTCATGTTGTTAACCCTTGTGACAAAGGTATTCAACTAACCATGCGGTATAGAAGAAGAATATTTTTGTGGGGTTTATCTGGTTTCAGGTTTTTTGGCTTACTGCCACAATTAAAAAATTGGAGATTCATCATGGGTTAGATTTTGGAGTCCTCTTTGCTATGGTAGGTATTTGTGGTTGAGCTTGATGAGCTGCAGAGCTCCCAGTGACTTCACTTGGAGTAAAGTGAGAAACTTCTGTATATTGAGATCCTTCTCATTTTCCAGCTGGGTACCCCAAACTGGACTCAAACTTTATGCATTTTTAAGGTTTTCATCAATAATATTAGTAGGTTTCTTGTGCTAATGGAAATGGCATTCACCTTGGTAAGGAGGAGTCAGTACTGAAGGTCTGAGCACATATGAATAATAGGTACCTAATGCAACCATCCCTGTTCAAGAATTATGACAAATATATTTTCCATGAAATAATTCTTTATTGAAAAATTGTCACAGGTCTTGTAGGAACAACATTCTATTTTTATTTTAAGACTTTTATTTTTAATCATTTTTAGTCATCCTTTCAGGTTCACAAAATTATTTTTGAAAATAATCCACAAACCTTCTCTACAGCTTGGTATTTATGTTAAATAGGACGTATAGAGATAGTACAAATAAAAGAATTGACAAGCTATGAGGTAGCTCAGAGTTATTTATTTAGCCATGCCTCTAATGAGGTCTTCCTTCCCCTCACCCTCAAAGTCCATGAATCCTGACTAATGTAGAGTTCCTTTAACTTACAGAACACACGAGCAGAATAAAATATTGAAGGATTTAGCATGGTAACATTTATATATGGTATTTTTGAACATCTGGACCACGTTTAATTGTATTTTGTGTATACCCAACAATGATCTTTTTACTATTGAGCATTTTATTCCGCCCAAGTGAAATGATTCTCTGAGGATGCTCTTGCCTCCTCTGTGCTCACAGTCTACAGGGCATGAGGAGCTCCTCATCCAGCACAGATCCTGCCTGAAAGGTGCACGGTTTCCTGTCCTGGTAACCTGCTCAGCTCTGGGATACATGGATGAATATTCCTACGGGTCAACAATAAATTGTCCTTAGTGTTCGAGCTTCAGCTACTTGCAGACTACTTGTATTTAGTAAATATTGTGGTCTAGAAGCTTCTTCTAATAGCCTGTGCTTTTACTCTGCATTTCATCCCATTATTCCTAGCAACACTTTTATCTTTTACCACTCTGATATGTTTTTTCCTTCTTGTATTACTACCTGGAAACCAATGGTGGCAATCAGCATAACTATATTATCTATAACATGCCTAAGATGGCTGTTTTCTTATTTTAATCTTTATACGAATCCCACAGGGCCTTTTATGCTTGTTTTCTATTTCCTTTCAAACCTCTCTAGTTTCTCCATAGCACAGACTGTCATTTCAGGTGTCAGCATTGTGTTTGTTTTTCTATGCCTGGACTATCCCTATTGTACTAACTTTTATTGATAAACAAAGGAGATTCTAATGTTTTAGACATGGGATCTAAAGAATCCAATTTCATTTGAGTGTCCTGCTGTTCTTGCATCTTTCGGGCTAATGCATTTTCCTGTCGATAATTTGTTTAGCTGAGGTTTTAATCAGCTGTAGCATCTATTTTTTTGTTCCTGCTTTTACCAATCTGTACCTTGTAAGAGAGTGTATGAATCGTCATTCAAGCTGAGGTGGAATATATTGACTTCACGTTTCTAATCTTGCATTTAATTTTTAGAAACATGGGAGACATCTTCATACCTTTAAATATTTTTAAGATACTGGCTAGCTTATTTAGCTTTTAAAACAGTGTTTTTTCATTCCACTGCAGTAATCCTTTCCTGAACTGGTTGGGTTGAGCCGTTTTGATTGGTGTGACGTGTGGGCCTCCTGCTGCTGTGTTTGGATTTACATTATATGCAGAAGATTAATCTACAGGTCATCAAGTTTAAGTCTTCTGAGGACAGACCAAGAGGAATTTTCTGTGCCGAATGTTTCTGAGTTGCTGTTTGTACAGAAGGTGCCTTACCAGCATCCAGATAGTGGTTGTCCGTACTTGTCTTTTGATTTACAGTAGGCAAAGTGATTGTAGGTGAACGCCCGCCTGCGTGGGGCGAGGCTGTGTTGGTTTATCCCCCGGTGCCCCAGGGGGAAGCGGTGGTATTGGTCTGCGCCGCTGATGGAGAGCAGCAGGAATGGAAGTGGCTCTTCGCTCCCGGGGGACTTCATCTCGCAGCCTGAAGCGTGGTCGGTGAACATCGTGGTTGGGTTCGAGGAGCAGAGGTATCACTCATGTTGATGCTTTGGTACTTGGGAGGGCTTGGATAATTTCGGGGCCTTGGAGACTGGCAGCGAGACCTTTAGTCACTCTGGGTGCTGTGTGAGGAGTGGGTGCCAGCAGCAGATGAGGGACAGAGGTGAGAGCAGACAGGCAGATGGAAAGAACCAGAAGTTATGTATGTTATATGTCACGTTTACTTCTTTAATTTGGAAGCAGCACTGCTTCTGCTTCTACAGCCTGAGAGAGCCCCTCTGAGTGTGTCAGAGTCCTGCTTTCTGGAAGAGCCCCTCACCATGCCCTCCGTCCGTCCATCTGAGGCTGCAGTCTGTCACCAGCCACGCGAAGGACGTGTGTGGCTGCTGGAGCCCTGAGCTCCCTGTCAGCTGAGGGGCTGCGAGGTACCAGGCACCAACAGAACAGGCGGCTGCCCGCAGGGGCGGCGGGAAGAGGGCAGCAGCTCGGCTCTGGGGATGGAGAGGAGCTGCAGAGGGCTGTCCTTCCCCTGTACACCCCCTGGATTGCTCGGGCTCTGCAGGACGGTCCCTGCCACCAGCAGCAGGACAAAGTCCTGCTCCGTGCCATGTGCTGGAGGAGAGGTTCCTGTGTGGGCCGTGCCAGAAGATGGAAGTGAGAAACAATCTTATTGCTACGGCCACCTCCGGCTCGCTGCCCTTGCCTCTCATCAGCCCCAGCAGCATTACTGCTCCCCGTCAGACCGCTTGTGAGATGCAGGCTTGCTTTCCTTCACCGCTGAGAAGCTGTGAGCTGCCTCTGCAAGGTACTGCGAGAGGCCCCAGGTACTCTCCTCCAACATCATTTTTAAGGTTATAGTAATTAAGGTACAAATTCTCCTGCAGCCAGGGTAAGTCCCAGAATGTGAGAGGCAGCGTTGCTCTGGGACATGTGCTTTTGCGGGAGCATGTGTTTTGACAACTCCCATATGTTGCCACCTACAGAAGGAAATGTAATTTCTGCCTGATCAGCCTGGGTGAGAACACTTAACGTTTCACAAGGCACTTTACTACTGACCAACCTTCCACCGCTTCGTACATCATCGTTCCAGATCTGTCATGTCATTTCTAGGGTCTGTAGATATATTTACAGCGTTGAAGTCTCAGCCGTTCCTGATGCACCAGCACCACATATGTTTTCCAGGAATTTTTAAGCTGCAGTGTGTGGGACAGTGGGCTCGGGAAGGTCTGTTGTGGGGAGGCTCTTTGGAGAGCAGGAAGCATCCTCCGGGGAGTACCTGAGCAATACATGTTGTCTCCTCATCCATCCCCATCTCCTGCACTGAAGGTTTCATTTGGTTGTCACCAAGAGATTATCCCAAAGTACAAATCAGATTTGTGAGAAAAGATTAAATTTACTTTTTACTTAAATTCATCCCAGATTTTGGATGTGGGTTTGTTTTTTTTCTTTTTTATTGGCAGACTGGCATCGCAGGGCACCATGCTGTGACTGAAGCAGTAGTAGGCCAAATCCAGTAGTTACACCAATTGCTGCTTAGGTTCATCTATTATTTTTAATTGGTCCTAATAAGCTATCTATTGTCCTGTGGATCATGCTGTTAAGTAGTGGGGTGTATATTCTTCATTTCTCCATTCTCAAAATATCTGTGTATAAAACAACCGCAGTTAAAACTGCAGTCCCTGACAGAGCACCGCTGGATTTTGAGGAGCTGGATTTTATGAGTTTTGGAAAACAACTTGCTTTTCAGTATAAGTAGTCCTTCAGTTAATGCATTAACTTTTAAGGGCTGGAAGTAATCAATAGTGTCCAGACGGAGTAAAAGTGAAAACTGTTTCAGTTTTCTTGTTGAAATAAGAATTGGAAATTTGGCCAGTCCAAACTTTGAGTTACTATATGATTGTGGGCAGTTCTGCTAAAACCAGAAGCTTGCACCATAAACCACAATTCTTTGTTCTGCTTCCAACACAAATTAGCCAAACTACTGCCTCATTTTGCCAGGGTTGTTTTCAGTGCCTATTGGTATGCTTTTAACACAACACAGTGTGAGAAGTAACATGCAGTTTCCATGATGTATTTCATTTGTATGTTTTTTCTTTCAGAGGTTCATAGTCATCCCATAAATTCTTTTCTGTATTTTAGTAGTTTTTCACTTACGGAATTAATACATATTGCAGATACAAATTATTCATACCTGTATGACTTGGTCTAGTGAATGTTGTGGTCAGGATCTATGGGCATCAAGCGTACCTAGTTTGTTGACCTCTAGTCAAAACCATGCGAAAAAGATTTGGTGGAAGCTCACTTTGACATAACCACAATTAGCAATTTCCATCAGGTTTCAATTAGCTCACTGTACGTGATGAGAAAAGAGAGGGAGAGCCTTGTCTTGGCTGTTGACTGATACCCAACATAGAGATTTCCTCTTCTTGGTGGCATGACCATCCTGTTGTCTTTCACGGCTGCCTTGGGGCTGCAGTATTTGCAGCTACCAGCTAGGTGAGGAAAGCCTTGTCTTGACGCAGCGCTCTGCAGAACTGGCACCCACCTCTGCTGGGTGAGACTGATTGTGTGGGACACCCAGTGTCACCCACTGGCACCTCCTCTGGCCAAAGAGGAAGGGGAGACTCCTGATGAGCCTCTGTTGCCCACCCCAAAGCGATGGGGCATTCTGGAAGCAGAGAGTAATGAGAGATATTTTTTTTTTTTTTTAATTTAAACGTATTCAAGGATGATTTTCTCCCTTTGAGAAGCATGACTGTTCAGATGATTCACAGTTGCTTTCTTGTAGGAATTTCAGCGCCACAGAATAAGCAATCACAATAGCACGTACTCGTCTTGCAGCTTGTTTACTTGAGAAAACATTCATAACACAAATCGTAATTCATTAATCCGTGTGCATCTTCTCAACTATAATTGTTAACTTAATTTTAGAATATTTTTAGCTGATTTCATGCTTATGATCTGCATGTCAGGTCTGTGTGTAGACATCACACTTGAAGAATACTTCCACTGAAAAGCCCCTATTTGTGCTGAAGAACTGAGCTGCTTTAATATTGAATTGTTGATATTAGGCTAACAGAGCGGATAGATACTTTTGCCTACAGCACTAGAAACATTGTTTTGTGCATCGTAATCCGTTACAATAAAAATTTTCTTGTTCTTGCAGTACACATCTCTATCTGGCTTGCTGAGCAATATTTTTGCTTGTAACCTCTATGTCCAGAAAGGCAAATATAACAGAGAAGCCTGAGGAAACATCCTTGGAGCAAATCACTTGCGTTTTCACATGTTACTTTTATGAAATGTTACAGAATTTTGCTGTGAAAACATGTGGTAGACGGAAAGAGACAAGGTAAGATACTCATCAGAAAGGCCTTGGCTTTTGTGGTTGTTTTTAATCTATATCTAGAATAGCAACAAAGTAAAGAGTTACATTTCTAGTAATCACCCTAGTGGTCTGGAGATGGCTAAATGCACATTGTCAGACTGAAAGTCGAGTTACAGTTTTTGGTTTTGGTTTTTTTTTTAAGACTTTGTACACAGTGGTCGATATTACCGTTCTGAGAAAACGAGGCAGTTATGAGATATTCTGCCCTACTGCAAGTAGTGACGTTATAGCTGCAGGATTTTGTGCAGTTCAGGGACCTCACCTCAAGAAGAAGACTTGGAGAGAATCTGAAAGAAAACGGCAGAAATAGCAAACATTGCTTATCAGGAAAGATTAAAAAATTGGTATTATTTACTCTTGAGGCAATTACTTCTAGTTATATAAAGTTTCAGAAGGAAACTTCTTTCCATGTCTGCTGCAGATAGGGCAAGAAATGATTAGCAAGTCCTGCAGCAAGGGAGATGATCAGGCTATAGGAGTTCAGAAAAGCTTTGAACAACATTGCCTGGGCAGGCTGTGAGGTCTTCAGCCTGACTCACGTGTTGAGTGAGGCTAGAAAGTTTTGGATTTAGTTGAACCCCGCTTCTCTAGGCTGAGAGAGTTGGGGGGGTTCAGCTGGAGAAGAGAAGGCTCTGGGGAGACCTTAGAGCAGCCTCCCAGGACTGAAAGGGGCTACAGGAAAGGGGGGAGGGACTGTTGATCAGGGGGGTAGGGATAGGATGAGGGGTAACGGGTTTAAACTGACAGAGGGGAGATTTAGATTAGAACTAAGGAAGAAATTGTTCCCTGTAAGGGTGGTGAGGCCCTGGCAGAGGTTGCCCAGAGAAGCTGTGGCTGCCCCCTCCCTGGAAGGGTTCAAGGCCAGGTTGGATGGGGCTTTGGGCAACCTGGGCTAGTGGAAGGTGTCCCTGCCCGGGGCAGGGGGGTGGGACCGGATAGGCTTTAAGGTCCCTTCCAACCCAAACCATTGAATGATCTGTGGTTATGTGATATACTTTGGACTGTGGAAAGAGACCAGATGATGTCTTTCTGTTCATAAGAAGGTGTGATAGATAGTCAAGGGAACTTCTGTGACAGCACTGAGAGAGATCTTTTGTGACAATGTAATATGTATCGTAAAATAACAGGGGCGAACATAAAAGAACATTTATCTTAAAAAATATTACTCATTTATCTACTTAAAGTCCCTTTTTAATGCAGGCATGTAGGTGAGTACAGATCTCATTCTACTACATAAAAACAAGAGACACGAGACATCTGCTGCTGTAAGTTGTCGTACTAAACCTCCCACCTTTTGCTTCTTTGGTGTGTGTTGGTACAAATGACTGTAAGGTATGAGGGCTGTATCTGCACTGAAAAGAACCTGGCAAGGGTATATAATGCAGTGAAAAAGGAGGATTGTAGCATTCACATGGCTGCTTTTACCTAAGTTTTTCTCCTTAAAAATCTCTTTGTTTGATGCGCTGCTGGCCTTGCAGTTACCCTGTGCAAAGTACAGTGGCTTCTTAATAATTGTAGTTAAAGTATATCCATCTGTAGTCGCTGGGAAGGTGTGAGTCACCTTACGTATGTATCTGTGGTTTTGAACCATAAATCAGAGTGGAAAACAATGGCTGGAAAGATTGATGACTGCAGTTATGTAGGACAGCAGAGGTCACGGATCCCATTTTAGTCGCCCCTACAGTCACTCTGTGATGGTGTTAAACGTGTCAGAGATGTTCCCCAGATAACCTTCCCATCCCCAGTGTGACTGTTCCCCGGGCACACCACACAAAGCTCAAATCCTCCAGGTCTCTTCAGTGGGTTCATTTTATTTGTTGTTTTTTTTCTCCTCTTTTTATATAGAGGTGCAGCTGTGATCTCTCCTGCCTCCCTTCTCCAAATATTTATCATATGTATTGTTGGAAAAGCTAGATTCCATTAGCAACCCCTCCACAGCGTGCATCCCCTCTCCCAGATGAGACCAAAGTTCTCTGTCCAGAGGAAGGAGATGATCTGTGAATTTTTTTTTTAAGTGTAGATCCTTAATTAGAGGGGAAAAAAAAAAGGCATAGTTGAATGAAACAGTGCAACACCTGCTGTGGACTAACTTTAGTGCAACTGTTATCAGCTTTTTAGGTTTTCCATGAGAAAAAAAAAAAATATTCTTCTGCAACAGACAGAGGTACAGTTTGGTCTCTGAGGTCTGCCACCTTGGTGACTATAGGAAGAGCTATCGTTGCTCTAGTCAAGTTTTGTCCGTGTTAGCAAATAATGGTAATAGGAGGCTCAGTAGAGCAAATCTGGAGAGGAAAACAGTGGTGAGGAAACAGTGTCCTTAGAGATTTGTTCTCAGGATTTCACTTTGGGCTGGTTCCATAAGCTGGGTGCCCGTTAGGAGCTGGAGAGCCCTGGGTTCATCTGGGGTGCCCAGTTCAGTGTCACCTGAGAAGCTCCAGGTTGTGTACCTCGAGACTGGCCCAGATTGCAACCAAAATACGGGACAGCCAGGGGATCTGCTTCCAAAGTCGGCTTCCAGTGTGAACAGGAGCAGGAATACAGGATATAAACCTGGTGACACTGATTGTTGGGCATTGATCATGGTCTCTTCCATCAGGAGATACACTTATCTTCTGCTTCAAGCAGTAGTGGCAGAAACCACAGCTCCTCTTTCTCCAAGTGGGGTGAGGGAGTATCTGCGTGCCTTGCATGGTGGTGTCCATCATCCGTATTGCTTCATCCTCACTTGGGAGGTTTTTGCATGATATAGAATGTGGAGACTAGTGTTGTGAATTGCCTTTATACTCTCATGTCAAGAATAATAACTGAAATAAAAATAAGATGAGGTAGTCGGCTACAAATCCACTACTACCTGGGTACTATGCCAGTTAATCAAGGGACCGTGGAAACAATAATACAGTCCGTATTTCGTGGCTGATGCTGTAGCTTCCACCTTTAAATTGGGTCAGTAAGAGTGAGGAGGAGCAGGGAGTCTGCTGGAAGCCTGCATACGTTGAAATCCATGTCAGTATATGTGTCTGTAGAAGGCGTATCGAGAGGAGGAAGAGCCACAGGGTTGTGAGGCACGAAAGGGATGCTGTTTAGTCTTGTGCCCCCTAAATTCTATCCAGGCTGTTTACGTAACAAGAATGAAATTTTTTTAAAAACCCTTGTACCTGTGTCTTGTCTGGCACTTCAGTGAGAATGAAATTGCTGTATTCAAATTATTTAAATGATATCCTGTGAAATCCTGATAATTATTATTTAAATACACATTTTTGATTGGGTTGAGAAACTGGCAAATGCTACAGCTCTCCCACAGGAGTTTTCACCCCTTTTCATTATTGGTGAATGATTTCAGTTATTGCCTGTATCCCCAAATCTCGTTCACATCTGCCTGTGGAGATGAAAATACTGTTAAGAGGGCAGTGGCTGTTTCTGTGTAATCTTATTGAGAAGTTAAATAATATGCATTTGTATTCTGTTTATCATCCATGCTGGAAGAGAAATATTTTTTTGTTTCAGAGAATGTTTCAGTTGGTTAGGGACGTATGTAGGGCTGAAAGTCCAGCTCTCCAATGTCAAAAACCACCAGGATTTTCATGGGCAGGATTTCATTTCATAGTTGTCTTTCTGACTACAGTATAAATCTTTGTATCGTTAATCTAATTCTTGGGCCTCATCTTGTTTTACAGAAGAGAATAGAAGGCAGCTCTTTATGTCAGCCAGGAACACTTTATACAAGGTTAATTATAATTTCGCGGATAATCCCTTACTTTGGTGCCAGCTGTTCTGGACAGAATTGGATATACCTACCCCGGGTTTGAAATACAGCAACATTACATCCTTAATAAGCTTTTATTCTGTTTATAATGCATCTTGCATGGCAATTGGCAGCCTGGATGAATATACCACTTAGTACCAGCCTCAGTAGTGTATTTCTCGATTGTTCTATTTTTAATTTAGTAGGACTTGTACTGTGAACCCCAGTCAAGCCATCCTTCTTTTGTATCAGTGACACTTGTGTTCTGCATATTTTATTATGAACATTACTTTCTGTCACTTACTCATAGGTTAATAGCCGCTTTGCTTCATGTGACGTGTTGTATGTCCCCTCACCTAGGATTTTGTGCAGTAAGATGAAGTCAGGCAATTTTCACAAAAAAAGAAACCCAATTAAATATAATTTCTATTATTTAAATATGAAAGTTGCCTAACAACTTCAAGGATTAAAATAAAGATTATTTCTTTTAGCTGTTAGCATCTCTGCTTACAAGCCTCTAAATGTCTTTTATGTTATGGAGAATTGTAAGGCTATAGTATAGTATAGTGTGGACCTTAATTACAGGCCCACCTGAAGGAAGGGGTGGCCATGGGAGTGCAGTTTTTGATGGCTGTGCTCTTAATAAAGAAGCCTTGTGTGGGGTGCAGGCCCCTGCGTGGCTCCGAAGGTGCCCGTTGGGTCACGATGGGCTCCAGTGGTTTCCCTCCCTACGTCAGCACAGCCCAGGGGACAGACTAACGAGCGTCAAATTATCCATCTCTGCCACCACCAGCAGTACTTCAGAACAATTAACCTTCTTATTCCACATTCGTAATGAGGTGACCTAACAAATTTTATAAATGGAATGAATTCTGTCCAGTTCCTGGGAGATTCTGCTTTGCTCCGAAGAGTCATTGAGTGCTGTCAAATCGCCGTCCTGATGATGGGAATGCTTTCTGCTGGGGCCTGTCGTTATGTCTTTGCTGGTTGTGAATGGAGATCCTTATTTTTAAACAAATTATAGAATTTTCAGATAGGCTTGATCCTGTTGCCTGCTTATGTAGTACAGGTTAATGCAAACAAATCAACAACAATAGCAAATGATTGTGTATTTCTCTGGGTTAGTGATAATGAGAACTAATTTAGGGTATTTATTTGTTTTGGAGGATGAATTATGATTTGTTCCTTTTCATTGAAGTGGGAACAATTTCTGAATGTCCCCTTCTTCATTAAGCAATAATTCTTACCAAAGGCATAGGGAGGACGCTTAAGACACCTAAAACCACATACACACAAAAAAGGATTTTTAGTGTTATTTGTAGTGCTTTAGAAGAGGGAGCGTTGGGAGTTTTGACCTTTAAAAACATATCTTTTGTGCCTTTTTGATATTTAAATTGAAACAGTATTCTTCCTTTTCACCTCCCTCAGGCTTTAGAATAGTTTTGTGAGACATTTAAATGAAAACTTGAATGGCTTTAAATTTTCTATATCCTGACGAAGAAATTAAGGCTGCCATTGTCACTGTGAAGAGAGAATGTGGAATCACAACAGAGGCAGGCAGGGTTGAGGTCTGCAGCTGCACATAAACCAGAGGAGCCTGAGGTACTTCGGGACAGTGAAAATTTAGCAAGAAGTAACAAGGGAAAGGTACTGAGACTTGCTAAAATAAGAAAGACGATGGAGTGGGGTCAAGTAAGTGGTGAGGGGCATGCTAAAAATTTGGATTCCTGTTGCCTTTTCTGTGTTTTGTGGTTATGCACACACTAAATGAGTGCCAGCACCCAGGTGCTGTTAAGATGCAGATGCTGTAAGAAATAAAATACTGCGTTCTCTGAGTTATCCCGAGGTGGGGACTGCACACAGAGAAAACACCCTTCTTGTTGGGGGCCTGCAATCAGCAGAGGTTAATAAGGGAAAATAAATGCTTACCAGTAAAATAATTATTTTTTTTAAGAAGTATGTCTTCAAGTGGAAATTTCCATTCTGTCTTGCAGTTTGGTGTGTTTGCGTGCTTGGACTTTCAAGTCACTTTGTGAAATGCCAGAAGTTATTCAAACACTGCAAGCAGCAGGAGTTACTCCTCTTTAATCATCAGAAATCAGTAGATTGTACCTTGTGGTGAGACGTAAAGCCTAACAGCATTAATTTCTGGCAGGTATTTTTCTTGCATAGGGTCTGATTCTGCTGGAATCATAAAACATGTTTTTGTAGTAACTGTTAAGGTTTGGAGTGAGGAATGTGGATGCTGTAGCAATGTTAGGATGTCTTGACTTCAACGAATCTGACTTTGCTTGGGTTTATTTCAGGAGGCAGTCTTACCTTCCTCAATGCATGCACTGATTTACTGACAAAGAAAACATGAGAGGAAATCAAGAAAGAAAAAAAAAAATTAAAAAAATCTTAGAAAACTTTCACATCAAGTAAATATACCTGTGTATTTCATGAAGCATATTTGCAGGTAGGAGCAAAGCCTGGCCACGCTGCAGTGAGGACCAGGTGGATCAGTCTTGCTCTTACTGGAACCTGCTCCCCCAGCGAGGCTGCCCTTGCCCGCTTCGCACCCCTGATTCAGTGGGACTCAAAGGATCTCATGATGTGCCTCAAGTATGTCGAGTTCTTTTGGCTGCCTAAAACTTTGAAATGCAAGCAGACTTTAACAGAAATGGCGGGGTGGTTCTTTGGGCTGTTTTTCATTGGGCGATTGTGCCAAAGAATGAGCATCTTTGAACACTTAACACGTGCCAGGCATTCAGCTGATTGATTAAAAAACAAATAAAGGGGAGAAAGGGCAAAAACCAGCAGAAAACAAACTGGCATTGGTTTTGCCCTTTTCAAACTTATTTGAAGAATAATTGGGTTTAATTCTGTTGATACTATGTCAGGGGGGTGGCCAGACTTATTGAAGTATATTCAGTCACAAGTCATTCGCCATCGATCTGCCAGTTTTCTGCACTGACATTTAATGGCTGTCAGTTGCTCATCATTCTAAGAACAGTGGTGGAGGGGAAAATGGTAGTCTGATAATGGGAAAGCAACCGTTATGTCAAGAAAATGTTTGAAATTCTGCAATTTAATTATTGCCTTCTACCATGAAAGACACAGGTGGGAGTCACTAACTCAAAAATAATCCCCAAAAAACAACCCACCCCAAACCAACCTCTTCTTCAATTCTGATTTGAAAACAGGTAATAGTGAGATTACGGTAGTATTTGGTAATGTTAAAAATGAGAAAATTGCATAATAAGAAAAAGATTAATCAGAGTAATCTTCTCAGGAAGGACCAACAGGTAACAGAAAAGGGGATATCTTTTGAAGTTCAAATGAAGATTTAAAATTGCATCCAAGAGTTGGGATATAAGCAAATATTGTGGGGAAAAAAAAAATACTGTGAAGCCCAGTTTATGAGATTTCTGCCTGAATAAGGTTTACTTATCTGTACTCAAAATCCGTTATTTGGTTATTAAGCTTGGTAATGTCTTGGCGAGATGAAAAATTAGTTGCTTTGTATTTGTAAATGGAGAAAAAGAGTAAGTAGAACAGGCTTCAATTACACATCTCAGGAAAAAAAGGTTCAGAGACCTCTCCTAGAGCTTACAGAGGTTACTGAGTGTCCATACAGCCGGGAATTATGGCTCGCTTCTTTGTTGCATGAAATGGGGACTTTGTAAAATTACAGAATAATGAGCCCAGCTCAGAGTCAGCTAAGGAGCCTTCGCGAGTGCTGACTAACTTTTTTAATAAACAAAGACCATTAAAATATAATGAGGAAATGAGGGTTGTGTACCAGCACATCCTGTTGTTAAATACTGCTGTTCTGAGCAACAGGGCTTGGTGCAGAGTGACCTTCGACTCCTGCCTGTGCCGTTAAAGCACAACCCCAGGCTCCAAAGCCCTCGCACTTCTTGCAGCATCCCTCTGAGCCGCCGGGATGCAGTCATTGGCCCCCCCCGGGCCGGGGGGTCAGGGTGGCCCCGAGAGGGGAGGGAGGCGGCGGCGGCTCAGCTGTTCCCAGCGAGCTGTTTTATCAGCGGGGAGAGGCGAGAGAGCGATGCTTTATGCAGCATTGTTGTAACCATGACACTAAGGACGTCATCCCGTGAAAATAGCAGTTGGAACATTTGTGGAACAAAGCTGAAGCGGCTCCGCTTTTCCGCGCGAGGGTCCTTAGCAGAGCGATACCATATGCATACTGTTCATTTACATATAGATTAACTATCCACTCTCAGCTACTTTCTGCCTTTTTGAAAACATGCTAAGAATTAAGATTGGAATTGCAAACTAATCCATCGTTTTAGTTTTCAGAAAGAGGAATTATTTTACTTGCTGAGGAACATTGTGGAGGCTCCTCTGAGTGCTGGCCGGTGCTTGCAGTGGGGTGGTGGGATGGGGACCGGGCAGGTCGATTCTCGGCACTGCTTTGAGTAGCATCTCCCCTGATCCAACAGCCTTGCACTTATTTGGTCCTACCCTCCGCTGAATAAAAGTGATGAAAGCCAGAGCTGGCTGTGCTGTAATGTAGGAGCACTAGTGTGCTGGAAATGCTGTTAAAGTGATTTTTATGGTCGTGTTGAACCCAGAGCGAAGCTGTAAATAAAAGCACTGGGGAAAGGAGGGCAGCAGATGTAAAAACAGCCTAAAGGTAAAAGAAAGGGATGAAGTAATGCCAGCGAAGAGGGAAACGCATTGAGGGGAAGGACAAAAGGGATGGAGGCTGGAGGAGGAGCGAGGAAGGAGGGAGACAAAGCGGGGCAGGGGGTCAGTGGGGCTGACGTCACGCGTCGGCCCCGCTGCAGCTGCCCGCGCCGGGTCAGGCGCTGCCGGCCTGGCACACCTCCTCTTTCCCCACTGTGTCGATGTTTCATACAGCAGCAGGTTTTCTGTGTGGTTTTGTGTCTGAAAGCTGGGAAGCGGGTAGAAACACGAAGCTCTGAAAGAACATCCAAAGGCATGGTCCTCTCTGAGTTACACCGTGCGAGGGAGACCCGTGTGGAATTCCGCCGCTCGTGAGAAAGTGGGGCATCGCGCTCTGCGGGTGCTGCCAGCGCCTGGCGAGGCAGAGCGGGGCTGAAGGCATGCTCCCCCTCTTCCTCCCTGCCCACCTTCATGCCATGGTTGGGGTATTTTCCACCTGGGAGAGTCTAACAGAGTACGGAGATTACATCTGAGGGCTTCCGTGTGTGTTAGTGTGCTGGTGTGTTAAGAGTCTGTCACAAGAACACTCACAACTGAATTTTTGTTGGTGGTTTTTTTTTTATACCAAGACCTGTCACTTCTGGTTCAGTTTCCCCTGAAGTGCTATGAAAGAAGAATGGGATTATAAGGGAATCATCACAGTTGTAATGCTAGAAAAGTAAATCCTTCTTCATTTGTAATGGAGTTGTTTGACAGGGGGTCGTATGCAACAAGGCATGAGAAAGAAAGGTAAATAATTACAAGGAATCCCAGGCGTGCTTCCGGGCTGACATTACCTCCCCGGAGATTTGCGGGATCTGCAACCCTCTTGCAAAGGATGGTTTTTTTCCCCATGAAAATTGGAAAGTTTACTGATAATTAACAAAAATCAATGAGCTGGAATATTAATTGCTGTTTTGGACATTTGACCTTTTAAAAAATAATTAATTGTTTGTATTCATAGGTAAATATTATTAATAGAGCTCTTTCCTGCTTTAAATAAATTGTCAGATAGTAAAGTTGATGTTAAGCATTTTTGTCTCTAGCATTAAAAATGAGCTACAAGTTTTGAATATTTTTCAGGCTTTTTTTTGTACTACTCAGAGAAGTTAAGGAAAAATTTACTTGACTTCAGGGAATAAATTCAGCAGAAATGCTAGAGAAGTTAAGATTTCTTTTAATTCCTGTGGGCTTTTCAAGTCTAGAAACTAGATACCACTTTTATATTAAATGTTGAGAGTTGTGTAAGGACTTGCATACTCTCTTTTAAGCTAAAGGTGCATTTTCTTCCATCAAATGTATGTTGAAAAAATCCAATAAATCATAAAGGAGTTATATACCATGTTCCATGAAGCTGCTGCTAATGTGATTCTCCCAGCTGAAAGAAGCATTTGGGTAAGTTTTTCTCAGTGCACTTGACGGCTTCCATATTGTCTCTGATAGTTCAAAGTCCCTCTTGCTGCCTCTTCATTGAGTGATATGTCTGACTCATCTTCATCTTTAGCTTAGTCATACTTAATATTGAAGCATTCTTCAAAGGAAGAAGATCTAGAAAAACTTTTCATTCCTGGCAACACCCACAACAAAGGCTTGAGTCAATATATTCAACACAAAATAGTTGACATAAAAGGAATGAAAATTTTATTTGGCAAAAGGCATTTCAACCTGAGAAGAAAGGTAAATCCCTTAACTAACACCACAACCAAGACAGCATTGCCAAAACCAAATGATGATCTGCATCAAAGGCACTGCCAGTGCTCTTGTTCTGTGTCCTCGGATCAAAGCTTCCTCTATCCATAAATTATCTTCACTAGAAATCGTTGATGAGTTTTTCATCAACTCCCTTGCACTCTGCAAAGTCCTGAAGGTGATGTTTGGGGCGAACCGCAGGGAGGAAGCAGGAGGAGAAGGCAGGAGGAATGAGCTCACCGAGCAACCTTCTGAAGAGCAAAATAAGTGGCTGCTACATTGATTCTCTTCTGTGGGTTGGCCTAATGCATCCTGGCATTTATATTCTGTATTATTGTCCGAAGCGATTATTTCTGGTCCTGTTGCAACCCGGCAGGAGGCTGTTAGAGTAAGGAACATCCTCAGTACAACTGAAATGTGTTTGAGATTCTTGTGTTGAGCACCAGGACATAAAATGGCAGAAGAGCCTTGATGGCTTCTTGACCATCAGCATGGGAAGCAAGTCCAAACCTCAAGAGTTTTCTGAGCTGCCAACAATGTCTAGCTGTATCTAGGTTAGATACGGTATTTAATAAAGCTAGCAGTTCTTCACATTTAGCTTTTAGATAAACATCTTGGGTTGGAGGTCTCTCACTTTCTATCAGTGTTGTGTATTTCCAGTCTAGGTTTTCAGCTCGGACAAGCTCTTCACTAAAATATAACATATATTTACATCGAGTATTTCCCATGACTTGAAGTGTGGCAGCAAAGTCAGTAATCTTCACCTTACTCTACATGATGCACTATCATGTGCTGTTGTGCTGTGGACACAAAGGCTGATTTTCCAGTGGTATAAGAAAAGGATTTATTAGTATTATATATGCATATACAGCTGTATGCCATTTGTCATCAGTTCTTAAGTTAGGTTTTCACTGCTGTATGGCTGTCAGTATGGTACATGCATTCAGCCATATTTCTCCTCATATTTCTGGTGTCTACAGCTTTAAAAATGAGCTATATTTATACAGATTCTTTCTCAGGGATATGTTGAAGTGTGATTTGTACTACTCCATCTGCTACCTGAGGAGGAGGAAGAGAAATGCACTTTAATAATGAGAACTTTAAGAAGACAAGCATATGTAGTTCAGAATTTGGTTGGGTTTTTTTGTTTGGTTTTTTTTTTTAATCGTTTTAGGCTATCAAAGTGGGGCTGAAAGCATTACGGTTCTCAGCAAAAGCGCATGGGGAAAGTCTCTTTAATTGAACCTGAACAAGATAACGTTAATAGAAAACAGGACATACTGAGACAGCTTGCCATGGTAGATTCTCTGCCATGGAAGTGGAGTTTTACAGGAGTTCTTCCCTCTTAAATCAACAATTTGAGATAAAAACCCATACCATTTCTTAGCTGGCTTTTTAAGTGTAGCATGATTGTATAAATTTGTAAAAATGGAACAACTGGAGGCTTCCAACACGGTTACAAAACTATCACACTGTGCTATTTTTATTGCATTTCGAAGTGAAGTGAAGCGTACAGCTATACCAAGTATTTTTTTTGTTACAGAACAGACCCATTGGGTATTTTCATTTGCCATTCATAGCTGTAGTTTTTCCCCAGCTTCCGCCTTTCAAAAAATTTCCCCTTTGGATGGCAGGTGGCACACAGCAAAGTTGCATCTCCACCCCCCCGTGCTGCCTCTTCTCCCTTCTGGAGCAGGCTCCTGATTCTTCTCATCAAAGATGTAGTGCTTTCCACCTAAAAGTTTCCAGGTTTTTGCTTCCCTTTTTGGGATTTCATGCAGAAACTTGTGAGTTTCTTTCAAGCTTTTAAAATGAACTTTTCATTAAAAATAAATAATGCAGAAGAGTTAATTTAGATTTTAAGAATTCACATGGAAAGAATTTAATTTTAGAATTAAATGATACCAGCAAAGGCCACCTGCATATTTCTTTGGCCCTGTAGCACAGAGGGGTCTATTAAACATTTAAGGGACAATTTTGCTGTAATTAAAGTCAATGACAGAAGTCCCTCTGACATCAGTGGGAGCAGGATTAGGCCTTTAGCAGGGTAAACTGTAACTCTTTTAGTGCACTATCTATTCCACATACAGGAAATACCACAGTGGTATTGCCACAGTATTTAATGGTGCTTTTTATATATTTAACTTGTTCAAACCTTTATTTTTAAGGGTTCATGCACTCTGTGTTCTGACCCGTAGACACTAAAAGACCTAAACTTCAATGTTTTATTCTAATTCCTAGAGTATTTAAATGACTTCTGAAAAGAGCTTTGCCGTAAATAGTTCAAGTACTAGAATATACTTGGTTAAATACAGATTTTGTGTTTTCATAATATAGATGAAATATGTATTTTCATCGCTTTTACATATTTAGCATTTTCACAAACTCCCTACGTTTATGGAGAAGTTTCTGATTGCCAGCCATGGGCCTTGGTAGTTTCCTTCTTTGTGCCTCTGTGATGTGAGTTCCTTCCCAAAGAAGTCAGTAGAGTTATAGGCTGGTAAGCAGGTAGGTGGTTTTTTATACATATATATATAAAAAATATGTGTGTGTGTATATATATGTATATGCATATAAATATGTGTGTATATATATAACATCTAAAATACTGAACTGGCAAACAACTCAAATACTTCCATCTTGCCCCACAACCAGGTTGCAACTGTTTCAGAAAAATCGATCACAGAAGCAATTGAGAAAACAAATTGTTTGCTGGTTTTAGGATATTATCTCCAGAGAAGGGCTCATAAAATGTGCATGAAGCTAGTCACAAAAATGGCTTACAATTTTCCTTCTGCCCACTTTTTTTTTTTGGTCGGAATGTCGTGTTCTGCACTTTGCAGGGAGAGTTCGGAAGGGTCAGCCCTTACGGCAGGCTACACCGTAACACGGTGCTGGCTGATGGATCGGACTTGGCAGCTCCTTGTCTTCAGGGGTTCCTTGGTAACTTCACTGTTGAAGGAGGTGACCTGTTGTTAAAGCAGAATTAGCCTTTTGTGTGCCTTCAGGATTTCCCCCCTCAAGTTTTCCTTGCCTTTGCATTTTTACAGTTAGCTATTGATTTAAAACATTCACTATCATTTTGAAGTGATGCAAAATGCAAAGCAACTGGCTCACTGCTTGACCCATCAGGTCAAACATATCCTTGGACCTATACCTGCACTTGGAGAGGTGACACGGAAGGCTCGTTTGGCTCATGCAGATATATTATTGACTCTCTTCTTAACAAGCTTTAGTCGTAGGTAGCCAGTGTGTGATTTGTGCTCAGTCTGGGGTTCAGAGGGGAAGTGGGTGCTGCCTGAGCGCTCCCTCCTGTCCCTCTGCACTCGCGCTGACGGCTGAGAGCTGGGGATGCCACCAGGTATCACCAGCTCAGCTTAGCGTAGGGTTTAAACCTCTGGGCTAGTTCAGGGAATTCTGTGTAATGTACAATGTTACATAAACAAATAGATCCTTTCTACTTTTCTCCCTGCCAAGTACGCTTTTGTTTTTTCTTTCTCTTTTTTCCACGATTAAAAACAAAAAAAGAAAATGTCCTTTTTAGGCTCAGGTTTCTGTGCCATCCTTCCCTAACAGTGACGGGCTGAGAGCTCTTTCAGAGCCGTTGGCATTGCGAATGCAGATGAGCCAACACGCTAACAAACATAAACTTCGGCTGGTGACGGCTTTATATTCCAGTTTCACTTGTTTAAATATAGCAAGCCTGATGCACAGCTAAAGCAGTGAGCTCAGCCGAGTGCCACATCTTCCATTTTTTTAGATGGTTTAACTGGAAAAGAAATTTGACTGGTTTCTTTCTTTGTGGAGAAGGATCCAGCCAACCTGGAGTTTTGAGCTGCTGCATTTTTGTGGCAGAGGTTTGTGAAGCGAGCGCTGGCACAGTTCACACTGCCATGGGAACAGCACTTGTATAATGCTTTTTAATCCACTGTAATCAAGTACATAATCAACATAATTAATTTCTATACTGTTGCTCTCCTTGGTTTACATGGAAAGCTATCAGAAATTGCTAAATTGGTCCTAATTTGGGGGGAGTATTTTCCTTAAGTATTCTAGGTAATTTCCTTTTTAACCAGCTGCTAATTGCTGATCTTTATATTGATGAAATTTGTTTTACCTGATGTTACCTTTACCCTACCGCTTTGAGATTTGACTGTGTGGAAATCCTACTTCGGGAGTGACATCCCTTTCTTGGCAAAAATTTAAAACCAGAAAATAATTCTACCAAAGGTCCAACTTTGCGTGGCTGTGCTGGAGGGCCTTTTCACTGTTATCTGGGACTGAAACACTTGACCCATGTGAAGCATGAAGTTTGCATTGTCACTTTATTTTATTGTTTGTTTTAGTTGAATGATAATGAACCAGAAATGATCATTTCTGGAAGCTAATGACTAAGATAAAGGACTTGGGATGGTTCTCTGTGCTGCCCCATGGGTGACACCCAGCGTTTCTGCATGTTGCCTCAATGATCAGGTTGGGTCCAGTGTGGAAATAAACCCTCCTCCCTCCCCAACTCTGATTATTTATTTTGTCACTAGTGGTTTGTTCTTTGCTGTTTCTTTTGTCCCTGATATTCTGGACCAGCATCGCCACGTTCCTGTCCCTGTCCATGTCAGCAGGCTGCCAGGATAAGGAAGGAGCGCTGAAGGGCAGCAGTGATGCCCAGAGCCTCGTGCTGCTCCTTCACACCCCGGAGATCATCCCCAAAGACTCTCTAGTTTATTTTTCTTGGCCTGCTGAACTCAGCTGCACAGGATTGAGCCCAGCGCTGGGCAGAACAGACTTTGCATCCTTATCCTCAGATTCCCTACAAAACTTCACCTAAACTGTGAACTCCAGCTGGGTTAATTAAGCACAAATTTATAAATTCTTTTCATCAAGACAAAGGAGTGTGTTCTGCTGTCACTGTTGCAGACACAGTCTGTGTTTCCCAAGTTGTTTTGGTTTTGCTTTTATACTGAAAAGGGGATTATTATAGTTGCAATTACCATGGAAACAATTACCATAAAGTATTGATCGACCAAGATAGATTAGTAAGCACAAAAGGATAGAGGTTGTCTCTATGGAAACATGGACATTTACAGCTTTTTTTTTTTTCTTAAGAAAATAACTATTGTTTCTTTCCCTTGAACAAGTTTCTAGTCCAGTTTAAAATCCCTTTGTGGGTTTAATTAAAATTGCTTATGTAATCAATACTGTGGTTTAATATCATTGATTTTCTTTTTATCTCAAGAAAATCTCTGAAATAGACCTTTTTTTTTAAAAAAAAGAGGACTTGCACCATTTGCACAGCAGTTTTTCATATTAAAAAGTAGCTGAAATGTGTCATTAATTGTTAATGAGAAATAGGTCAACAGAATAGGCCATTTGCTTCTGAAAGTCAGCGTTTAGTAGGGTTTTGTGTTAATGGATTAACAAAGGAGTAACTAACGTGGTATTACTGTGGATGGCGCAGGGAGTTCAGCATTCAGAGATGCTTTGTGGCTGCTGGTCATTCCAGCTCCTGCTGTTCCGTCCAGGTGAGCATTTGTCTCCAGTTCATGTACAAAATGGAATTCAAATACTTCATCCTCCTCTTTTTCTAGCAGATGTTGATCAGATTCTTGCCAGTGGCTGCAGTGACTTGAGTTCCTTGTGTTTTGGGTTTGGCACCAAAGTGGGCCTGAAGAATTTTGCAATGAGGTCACTCCTATCAAGTCCTATCTTGTTTAGCAAGAGCTGAACTTGGACACCTTCTTCTAACATAAAATATATAGTTTCTCATCTTGAGAATATGCAACATTTAAGTACCTGGAGATTTTTTTAGTCACTTCTTAAATCCCTCTGGTGAAACGAAATGAGAATGGGGTCGTTCATTGTTTTAATTGTTTTGATTCTCAAACCTCTAATGGCAGTATTTATTTCTTTAAGCAAAGAGCAATTTCATTAAGCTGTGTTCTGTGTATCTTTAACTGCCTGTATTTTCTTTCTAAATTTTATTGTCAGTTTTTGCCAGTTCTGGCACTTCGTGTTATGAATCGGTCACTCCCGTGCAGGTTTACCTTTCCCGTGCCTTGGTGAAGGTGTGGGTTTGGCAGCAGCTCATCCAGTACAGTTTACATACGCCTCCTCTCCTAATCTGGAGTTTAGCTTGTGGAACTAGGTTTTAGCACTGTGGAGATGGGAGTTTAAATGGGTGGCAAAGGAAGCCGAAAAGGAGTTGTTGTTGAAGGGTGATCTGATAAACAAGCAAATTATGTAATTTTATTCTTTGTTGGTCTTCCCCCCCCTCCCCCCCCTCCAAATGTTAAGAAAATCTTATTCTTTTCCTTCTCTCTATGGGGAAAGCAGCCCGGAATGAAGAGATCAATATTGCAGTTACTCAACTTGTTGATACAATAGTCATAGTCTCTGCTCTTTAATAAATAAAGCATATTGTTTGCCTGCGTTCTCTCATTTGTTGTAGTCCCTACAGCTTAATGCAGTGGGAGAGGTGCCCGCCAGTGGCCACAGTCACGCAGTCGCTCCATCTCTTTGCGAATGGAATTGGAGAGGACTCTTCTGTTTTAATGGATATTTTTTTTTACTTGACCGTACATAAAACATTCAGCGAGCAAATCTGTTCCTATGGGGTGTCACCTGCCTGCTCCACTGAAAGGGGTGGCGAGGTGTCGTCGTAGCTGGAGCCGTGTCAGCCCCTCTGAGGGCCACGTGCTTCGCTGGATACAGAGGGAAAGTGTTTGCATTGGGGCAGCTCCGAGTGACGTAGTCAAGAGTCCTTTTCTCAAACCTAACGAACGTGACGTGAAGCTAGAACCTTATCAAGGGTATTCAGTGATGGCTAATCCCAAATGACTCTGGAGCAGCGTGCTGTGCAAGCATCGTTCCTCCTAAGTGCTCACTCAAGTTTTAGTGGACAGATAAGGAGATTTAATGTAAACTGTGTGCTAAAGTGAGAAAATATGGAAGTCCTTGTTACTGTCATCTCCTGCAGTTTTCATGTTCCCAACTGCAAAACTGTTTTGGTCAGAATGTCCCAGATAAGGAGGTAGAAGCCGTAAAGGTGGGCAAGGGCAGCTCCGTCATCCCAGCGCTGGGGAGGGAGGTTGGTTTTGCTTGAGTTGCACCTTCTGTTATCACTAATTAGTACAAGTTTCTCAGAGCAGGGATTTTCTTTTACCAGTAAGTTTGTACCGCACTAGAAAACAACAACAGCTTGCTCCACAGATTGAACGAAATGATGACACTATTTGGGCTTGCTGTGCATTAGCACAATTCTGCAAAAGGTTCAGGATTTATCATTTATCTATTCCACTGTGCTTCTTTCTCATAAGTACTATATTCATTCATAAAATAGAAGAAAAAGGGGCTATATATAAAGATAGTAATCCAGTATAAACATTTTTTTCTGTGTACTAAGAGCTATAATTTAAAAAATAATGTCATGCTATGCTTATACATAGTTGAGCCTTCATTACAAACGATGTAATTAAAGGCATGAGATATTTAGTTCTGTGTCAGATTTTTTACAAATAGCTGGTTTCAGTAGCACTAGTGGTTTGTGATGTTTCTTGCCATAAAGTATGGCTTGAATTTGTTTTTCCAGTTGTTTGTATAGGTTTGCAAATTCAGCAGCCATATCTTATATTTATGTGCTTTCAGGGGAAGTGGCTATTTTAAGCTTTATAATAAAAATGTAAATGTCTGGATAGCACCTTTCTTCATGGTAAATTCCATGTGTCATCTAGATGTGACTTGCTGGAATTTCATGGCAATCTGAAAATATAAAACACAGAAGGGGAAGGGGGAAAAAAAAAAAAAAAGCCAGGCTTCTGCTGGATAACAAGGTTCAGCGGTGGAACAAATGCTGTGGTTGAGAAATGTAAAAAGGTACCGTCTCATTACATTTGTGAAATCCAGGGCTACATTTTACTTCAAGATATTCACCTGACTTCTCTGTTCTCTAGTCTCAAAGTAAGTGAGATGTGAACGATCTCTTGCCCAGTTTAGAAGCGGAGAGGAGAGCTGAACCCCATCACCCGAGGTGGGGGTGTCCCTGCAGCTGCCCCCCGCCCCGAACCCGCCCTCCAGTATGGATTGTGTAATGCACCAGGGCTAGACTGGGAGTGTTGGACTCTCAGATAAGGAAAAACTCAGCAAACTTTGGCATTTTCTGTGTAATGCTTTGCCACTAGTGATTATTATTACAAGTTAAGTGAAAAAAATCCTCTCTGCTGTTAGATTTTCACTGTCTGTGTCCTGGGTTATCTGGATTGCATCTCTTAGACTTTTGAAAACTCTTATAGTTTTAGACTTTTTTAAAAAAAAGAAGTAAAATAAAAAAATCCAGACATCCTAAAGGTTCTTCTTGTTCATGGAAAGTATTTTTTAGTATATACAATGGCTGTCAGAATGACTCTGATAAACTACTGTAATGTGGACATTATGCTGTTGACATAAACGCACTTAAGATTTTGAAGAATTACAATTGAATGCTAATTAAGTTTTCATTAAATTAATTCTGTGGACAACACTTTCCGTTTCCTGGGGGAAAACGTGCACTGGTGATACCAGGACCACTAAATGTTTAAAAGTTTACTTCTGTTTTAAAATATACTTTCTATGCAAATTATATGATAAATAATCAGACTGCCTTTTGAACATTGGTTTCATGGAAATGCTTGAAATTATTAGGCAGCATTGCTTATTGGAAGTGCAGGCATGGATGTTGGAGCCAAGGAAAAGCATGATTAAATAATTTGTTGCCCTTTTGATAGGCACATTGGATTAATGCAATAATCTTTAGTTTCATTTCCTTTTTTTAATATATTAAAAATAGCTCCTCTCTTCTAACTCAAGTATGTATTCTAGCAGTTGGCATTATTTTTCAGGAGACAAATTATATAGTTTATAGAGTCTCCTCAGTCAAAAACTTGTAAGGTTGCCAAACACCAAGGTATATCATCCAGATAAACTAAATTCAAGAAATTTATAATCCAGATCTCTTGATAGAAACAAGCTTCATTATTACAGGAAATTTTTTTTGCCTCTAACATGTGAGGGCGCTAATGTATTTAAGAGGGTCATTTCAAGAAAGGTAAATTCAGGGGAGGGGCTTTGTTTTACATTGTGGATGAGCTGTGAGTGGAATTGCACTCACATTGTCTGACAGTTCATTCTGGGACCCGGGTCTGCCTCCTCCCAGCCTGCATCCCTCCTCCTTCTCCTTCTCTGTTCCCACGACTGTGTGAAGTTTTGACATTAAGTTATCGTAAGGCAAGAGGTGAAATCTAAGGGGACGCCTGGTAAAATGCAGACTTCCGAAAAACAAACAAGTAATGGGTTGAAAAACCAATTCTGCTGGATTTCTCTGTGTGGTGGTGCAGAATGCCATCAGTTAGAGATCTTTATGGCGCTGGAAGAAGCCATCTCCTAGAGGGAACCTCACCAAAGAAAGCTACGTTTTGTGTAATCCAACATGTAGGGTTAAAATAAACATTGACAAAAGGAGCTTGGCATTAGAAAATTGCAAGAATATAAACAAATACTAAGAAGTTGCTGAGACAAAAAGGAGAAAGCTAGGCCTCTGTGCAGCCAGCAGGAGTTAAATACTGACTCAGGTACAGGTCTAAAGCTAAGCAAGCAAGCTTATTTAATCCAACGGACAGGAATGAATTATTAAGACCTGACAACGTAAGCTGAAAAATGGAAGAATTTAGTTTAGTTCGAGCTGCACATCAGTAGGTGAATGGGGTTGCATGTTCTGGCTGTTTGTGCTGGCAAGGCGTTGGATTCCTTGACCTTGACCAGGGTCTGAACCTTTCCTCTTCTGTGTCTATGGAGAGCTCTAAAAAACAGAATGTGGAAGACAAAAATGGTTTGTCTTAAGTTTTAGCGGAGAAACTAGAGAGGTGGGCTTTGGGGTATCTTCTGGTTTATGGCTGTTCGCTTCAGCATCAGCATATTTGAGAAGGGCTCAGTTAGCGTCTGGTGGTGGCCCTTTGGTCAAACAAAAAAACGGAGTAACGGGGCTGCCCTAATTCTGTGCACGTCCCCTGGCTCTTCGGAGCTGAGGGTACCCAGGCAAAGGCACCAGAAGCCCTCTGGTACAAACTAGTCACTGAAAACCTCAGCTTTCTTTCCAAATGACCTGCAGTGACCCTATTGCTACAATTTCCCCACATTAGTATTTCTAAATAATTGTTTTAGAAGCAAGCTGTAAGCCGTTCTCACATTCATCACTTTAATCTCTACTGTGACCTTCAACATATCGGGCTTGAGACAGATGTATCCTTATAAAGTCACAGTGCTCACCTCTGATTAAATGAGTGCCTCTTAATTGTAAACCCAGAAATTCACCCTCCAAAGATTGCTTGGAAATTGATTTTTATATTTAGGTAAATACCCTTAAAAGGTTATTTTTTCTTCTACGTAATTTTACCCATTTTTCAAATTTTAGAATATAGTGATTGTTTCCTATCTCCCTTTTTAAAATCAAACCTAATATAGTCCAGAGCTGACCTTACTGACAGATACTGTTTCCCATTCTGCTCTGCATTGTTCCTTATGTTTATATCTCAATTATTTCTAGCAGTGTACACACAAATACAATATTATTCCTGTTTGCACTGTCACAAAAACATTTGCTTTCTGTACTGTGTCTTTTCATGGTCTGGTTCCCTTCATTAGCACAAGAGATGTTAAATATTTAGTGTTATATAAATAAGTACCTTGATAGTATGTTAAACAATTCATCAATTAAATTTCATACTAATTGAAGAAAGCTTGCAAAAAAAATGTCAGTCTGAAGGAAAATAAGTCCATTAAGATAGGAAGAGTGGCATTTAAGAAAGAATGCGATGTCCTTGTCAGCTGCAAAACAATTGCAGGCTTCTAGATTGTATGTAATTATTTTCTACTCTTTTTAAGCTTGTCCCATGCAAAGTGAGGATGATAACTTGCCGGGGATTCCCCTGCCAGCATCCATAAACAGGAATGTACAGACCTCCTCCTTTTTGTCATGAAACAATCAGGCTGTTGAGACAAAACAAAGGGGGTTGTTTTTTTTTTTTTTTTTTTTTTTCATCCCAGGGTGTCTCTTTTGCCTTTTAGACTCTGGTATCTTGAACTGTCATTTTTTGTAACTTGGAGTCATTTGACTGATGTGGTTTCTACTTGTACTCGAATGTGGGTAGGCAGTCCCTGCTTTGGCTCCAAGACTTGTTCCAGCAGGTGAGCGTCACATTTTTTTTGCCATCCAGCTGATGCAGTGATCAGTCTATACCTGTGTTGGTCCAGATGTTGTACTCAGATCCCTCAGGGAAATTGTGCTTAATATTAAGCTTCATTCTGCAAACCTCTTCCCAGGAGGCAGGTGTCAAGAGCAAAAATTTCTTCTGCCTGTTCTTGACCTGAGGACAAGAAAGACCCTCCGGTGAAGGCTGGGTGGTGTTTTAACAGTACGTGGTGGAGGCTTCAGAGGAGAAAGCACCATAAATTTGCTGTCATCCATAACTCTTGTGATGTGAAGACCGAATCTAGTTGAATCTAGTTGTAAATATGAAGTTGCTATTAACGTATTTACACAATGCTTGGCATTGGTCATCAGAATATAACCAATAATATTCTGTGTGTTTAATTTTTGGAAATTAGGAAAGCAAGCAGAAATTACTTTATGCAGTAGAGTGATCTGACAGAGCAAGAGGAAGGGAGTAGTGATATGACACAGGTAAAAGCTGAATATGTAATAATAGACAAAAGCCAAGATGGGCGTACAGATGAGCAGAGGAAAAGACAGAAGATATGTTGGTGTGTGGGCTGTCAGTAAATGTATATTAGTAGGAGACAGAATACTGTCGTCTGGGGCAGAGGTGGCAGGATGACAAGGCAGGTATTTAACGCTGAAAGATGAGACTCATGTAGAGATTTTCTTCCCAGATTCTTGTTTTAGTACGCTGTTGGCATCAAAAAGAAGAGCTGCTTGCGTGTAGCTGAAAGCGGAGCTTGCCCCTGGAGCTCTGCATGCAGAGAGGCAAAAATCAGCACCATGGCAGGCAGGAAAAATCAGAAAGTTTGTGCTGGGGACAGAGGACATGAAGTGCAGTACTTGGAGGTGGCCAGAGAAAATAATAGCGAGTCAGAGAATACGGTTTGATATTCCTCTTTCTAGAAGTATACAAATCCTTCATGGGAATGACCCGAAAGATTTTCTGTAGTGGGATACAAGATTGCTTTGGGCTGATGAGTGAGTTCACGTTGAGTCAGTGGAGGCATCAGCCTTAGAAAGCAAGATGTTCCCGCTGCTCGTTTGTGCGGCTGTCGCTGCAGATAACGAGCTCAGCCCACACTGCCACTTACGGGCTCCATATTAATGTGTTTATTTCCTTCTGGTATCAAAACAAGGACAGTGAGAACTGAACCTCTGCCCACCACAAGAAATGGAGAGAGAAGGAAGAGTACTAGAAAATATTCAGGCTGGGAATTTATAATTTTACCACTGACATTCTTATTACCCTTTTCAGTATTGTGTGTTGACTCTGGTGGTGCTTGGGAAGGACCTATTGGTAACACTAGATACTCTCATTATGTTTCCCCTTCATGTTTATTCTAAAAGAAGTCTGAATAGGGTCACAGAAAAATTAGGTCCTGAAATAATCAGCCCCTTGAAAGTGGAAGAAGCATGAAGAATTATTTATGCTGTATTTGTAATGGGAGCCTGTTCAATACCATTAGTTGTGCTCCTAATTCAGTGTGAGTTTTCTGCCTAATGTTTTCTGATTATTTTTTTTTTTTATGTAATTCTTGGTGGCCTTGGGAAGTATCTTCTCTGCCTCCCCTCTGGACGTTGGTGCAGACAGTGCTTTTCCATCCCCTCAGCCCTCTTCCTGTGGGTTGCAGTGTCTCTCCTGACCGAGTAAAGCCGGCACGTGTGGCTGCACGTTCTGTGTCTTGTCCCGGCAGTGCCGGGTGGCCATTGGAATCAGCTTTGTGCTTTTTAATTTCAAGAAGGTAATTTGTGGACATGATTATTTCACAGATTCTGTAGCCATCCAGGCCCTGCTATTATTTATTGTTCTTTCTTGTAACTTGTGCTGGAGCTGTAGGAGCTGGGGCCAGATTTTGGGGTCAGTTATGAATTGTTTGTTTTGTTGGTCAACATTTTGGTGGTTTTAGGTAGGACAGTACCAATGCAGATGACTGGTTCTCCTTTTAATTTGGGGTTTTTTTTTCATCTTTGGCTCTTTTGCTGCTTTGCATGTGGGGGTCCTGAGTCCTGTTTTGTCTGGGATGCCACCAAGCAGAGCCCCCACCTCCATTTGCTGGCTGCAGAAGGGCTGCGTGTAGTTCTCCTTACCTCCCTCTCGCAGGAGCTTCGACCTGGGGCCTTAGGTTACAGATCAGTAGACACAGTGTTTGCTGAGGTCTGATCACTGTCACCGTAGTGAATTGTTCCAGGTGCTCCCGGTGCTTAGTGCTGGCGGGGCGTGAGCTGTGCCCGTGGCACCATTTCCCATCATGGGAGAGGAGGCTGCTCGCAGCACGCGCTGTGCGGAGCTTTGCCATAGTAGCCAGTCAATGCACTGCAGCTGAGTTGTCATTTCTGGGTTTTCTCTGTTATAAACATAATTTTGAATTTTGATGCTATCTAAATCAAATTAGGGTACAGCAGAGCTGTATTCTCACGGTGGCAGCTGCATTGTCCCTGTAAATCAGTTTTTTATGAGGTTAAACATATTCATGTTGTCCATTATGAAAAAAGACTGGGTTGAATATTGCAATATACAGAGAAGTAACCTATTTTCTATTTAAAAATGAAATTTATCCATTATCAGGTTTAGCAGAATTCTGCAATTAAACATTAAGTAGAAAAGATACTTTTTTTTTTCTTAATTGAGGCATTCAGTTGAAGTTTTTAATCTCCAGCTGAAACGCTTTCATCTTGTCTGAAAAAGATGTTACTAGATATCCGGGCAAGCTGCAGAGCAAACATCAGACTTGCCATCTTTGCTTGTCTCCACACCACACCAACTCATCAGGTCAATAAGCTTTAATTCCAGCCCCCTCCCCACAAGCCCCATGCTGCTAAGAAGCCCATCTGGAGCTTTTTTTTTTTTTAAATTCAAAACAAAACCTTTCATGTATGTGTATCAATTGCTACTTCACCTTCAGTGAAAGCTGAGGGGTTATTTTTGTGTTACTTCAGAGAGAATATTTTAAAAATTACAGGATGCCATCCATCTATGACAGCAAATTGAGAAAGGCCAGGAAATACAGGGTAATAGTGTACAGCATATATAGATTGTTTATAAAATCTCGAGTGCTTACCCATTTTATATTTGCCTCTGAAATCCAAAAAGAAAAAACACATCATAACTGACAGCTTGTAAATCTTTTTGAGATTCTCAGTTGACGGTATATTGTTAACAACAGATAGTTTGCACAAGTTTTTAAATGGATTTTATAAATCTGATAGAATAAATGGCTCAGAGGAAACCAGTGGTCAGTCTATACACATCCCCGATGGGCAGTGTCAACGCTGGCGATGAGTTCTTGCTGCAAGTGGAGTATGACGTGGGTTACATGACCAAAAAAAAAAAAAAAAATGCTCCTCAGGGACTAGTTTTATGTTAATTTTCCAAAGTTTTTCAGGGGACACTCTATAATCTGAACTGTTCAGCAGATTCAGGAAAAACCTGTTTATGAAGAAATTCCTGTTCTTTTAGGTGCTGTGTTCTGATGGTCTTGTCAAAAAATGGGGCAGATTTGTAGATAGGAAATACCAGGAGCAATGAATGAGTTGTTGAGCGATGATGTCAATATGATTTCTCCCTTACACAAGTGTTTGTGCCTGATACTTGTTATCAAGTGAATCGAGAGTGTGCTTCAGTAATACCTTCTCTGAAGGTTTTATTTTCTCGTAGCCTGTTTAATTCAGTTCTTATGAATAAAAATGCATTAACTTTGAATTATAAAAGTATTATTCTAATTTATTTTTCCACCCAAAATGCCTCTTTCCTAAAGAAATTCGACATATCTTTTTGGAAGTAATATTAGAGATCTCATTTCAGGTTTTAATTTGTCGTATTACAGCCATAGGGAATACATTTCATAAACTGAAAGTTTACTCCTGCAAAATGCTTCTTTCTCGATCCATCTTTTTCGAGCTGTAGTTAAAAATCGTCAAGTTTTTAAAAACATGTAAATAAATAAATAAATTCCCCCCCTTATATATCCATATTATTAATTAGCTGGGACAGTCCTGGTTTCCGGGTAGTTTTGCATGTTTGTTCATCACCTCTTAAGGCATCATGATAAACTTCACTAATCCTATCCCATTAGCAGCTCTCGATGCTCATATTTCTAAACAGATTAATAAATATGTATTTCTCTGACATCAGTTCAGACATGAATCATACGCATTTGCACACACGAATGAGGGCGGGTTCGCTGGATTCTCCGTTTGCCAGTCCCTCGTGCCCCATATTAAACTCAGGGGAAGGAAAAGCATCTCCTGTGACAAAGTGTTGGCCCTATTTTCTTTATTTTTAACGAATACTAGAGCAAATGCAAAAAGAGTTTTCATTGTGTACATATCAAATAAGAGATATTTCTAGATGACCACTAGTTGATCTTTGTTTTTTTGAATATAAATTCTTATCTTTCTAAGTTGAAGAGAATCTTCTGTCTTCCTCAGATTTTCTTCTGAGTAGCAGCACCACCTGGTAAGGGGAACGTGGACAGACTATGGAGTCACCCAGCAGTCTGATCGCCCCAAATTTTTGATAGAGCCAGTGTCCCTTCAGTCCCACAGCTGCTGCCACCCTTTTTTTGCACACCTGCAGGTGGTTGTCCATGCGTGTGTCTGCGCTCTCCATCCACAGGGTGAGAGAGGGTCATTGAGCAGTAGATTGCAGCTGCCCTTTCTTATTTCTATAAAAAGGATTGATGTAGATCTTCGCTTTCCAGAGAGGTGAAGGAAGGAAAAATTCTGCACAGTCTGTAGTAAGTAGGAATTTACCCAGGCACAGCAGGTTGGTGGTAGGAGCTAATCTAAGTTCCCTGCATTCAGGGTGATTAATAATTCATGCCAAAAGCGTTAGAGATCTAACGTGAGTGCATTGCTAGTACATCCAGAGGGGACTTGTACCTCCTGTTTTCTTTTTTTATACATATATGGTATTTATCTATATCACAAAGAATCCCACAGGCTTTACAAGAGTAGAATGAACAAATGACATTTGCCTAAATCTGATATTATTGACATGGGGTCGTGGGACAAATCACCTACATTGAGACACATTCATTCCCTGGAGTTTGCCAAATCAGGGTCTCATCTGATGACCAGGTATCAAAGCGAGTGAACAAAGAGTATGGAAGGTGTGGAGCTAAGGGCAGCCCTTGCAACGCGTGCATAGGGGTTTCTCATGACATGTGTGTGTCTATTGGTGACACCATAAGTGACATGTCACGTGCTAAGCCTTGTAAATTTAACGTTTTAGGTCAAGCTGATTATTTGCTGTATTCAAGGGGCAAATAACCCCTTTATACCTGGTACATTATTCATACATCTTCTTGGAAATACCTGGTGACAGTACTAGAAGAGTCACATTTTTTAAAACAAAATCTTCCTACTGTGTTTTTGAAGGGTATGTATTTTTTATAACTGTAATGTGGATGGTCACTAAGCCATTAGTATTTTTTAAAGTCAATGTTTTTCAAGATGCATACTTCCTTCATGAAAAATGCATGTGTTTTGATAACATAAATTATCCCTATGCTTCAGTTCAAATTAAAATCAATTCCAATGATATAGTGAATATTTAAAAAGTCTGTTGTTTGTTCATAAAGAGCTGATGGGAAGGATGAGTACACTTTTAAAAACAACAACAATTTCGGGAATGAAAACCAAATTCCAAGCAAAGGCAAAATAATGTTGATTTAAACAACAACTAGAAGAAGAAAATAATTAAAAACATTTAGGCTAACTAATACAGGAATGTAATACAGCAGTTTATGCCACGCGACAGTCCTGGCTGGGTGCTGAGTGGGTAGAAAGCAGCTTAGCAGAACAGGGTTGGGGGTGCTGGCTGAAGAAGTTGAGCTTGATCTGTCAGCCTTGGCCTTGGAGCGAGGGAGGCCAGCCCAAAGCGGGCTGGGATATCAGTAATGCAGCCGGCAGGTCGGCCCAGTGCATCAGCGGAGAAAACTGGGTTTGTTCAGCCTTGGGGAAAGAAGAGGAAGGGGGGGATCTCATTGCTGCCTCTAGATGTCCGATGGGAGGGTGTAGAGAAGACAGAGCCAGCCTCTTTGTATAACATGGGAAATTCTGACTTGCTGTAAGGAAAAAATGCTTTGACTGGGATGATGGTCAAACGCTGGGCCAGGCGCTAAGGAGGCTGTGGGATCCCCAACCTTGGAGATGCTCAGAATTTGACAAGGCAAGGCCTTGAGCAACCTGGTCTAGTGGGACCTACTTGCAGCAGGGTTTGGATGAGGCTCTTCCAGAAGGCCCTTCTAACCTGAACTGTTCTGTGAGTCGGTGATTTCTGTGGTCCAGATGGACTAGAGTCCTTTCTTGCATATTGCCCAGCTCAAATATCTCAGGAAAAAAATGTAAATACCTCGTGGCTGTGGAATAATCTGATTTCTTACTCAAGACTAACTGTAACACTTGCAAGTTCCTGCATATTGCTGCTAGGAAAAACCTTCTTACAAGACTGCTGTGAAAAGAGAAGGTGAAAATAGAGGAGAAAAGGGGAAAGTATGATGGTGAAGCAGAATGTAGATGTAAACGATGTGCAGATATTACATATTAATATTCTGTATCTCAACTTTAACCAGCATTATTCTCTGTTGCAAACATTTCAGCGGGGTGTATGTCAAGTGTGAGATTTTCAGCAGGCAGTGAAGGAGTGAATCTCGGTAAAAACTAGCAAAAGAGTTGATTATTTTCCATATTAATCCATTCAGGTAGGCTTCCTGGAGTTTCATCCATCCAAGGTATTTCATGGTGTCCTAGCAGCCCCATGCCTGGGGAATCCCTGGGCTACGGGGCAGCACATCCCCACGCTCACGTCCACCTTAAATCTAGGAGGCAAAGCACAGTAAATCCTGATAGGTTTAACTTACTCATAAAAAGCAAGATGAATAATGTATTCCTACTATTACATATGAAGCTAAATTTTATATAAAAATTACCATCTAGTGTAAGAATATGTAATTATTTAGAGGATCTTTCCAAATTAAAAATGCTATCAAAGAGACCTTTATTCAGGAGGTAACTGATACCTTCTTGGAAAAATATAGAAACCAGAAAAATCTCATCCACTTTAATAATTTGTGTTATTTTAATTTCTTTGTGTTCTTTGTGAGAAGACTGTTTTGAGAGAAGCTTTACAATTTAATTTGCTGACTCCCACACGCGGCACAATGCTATTGCCTCACAAATGCAGCAGGTTAATGTGTAACCTGGAGCAAATCAGGGTGTAATAAAAAAAGTGAAACATTTTGTTTTTCTTGAAACCTAATGCTGTTATCTGAGTTGCCAGTGAGGGTACCAGAATGTCTTCCACTGTCTTTTTACTTTTGTATTAGATTTGACTCTAGTAGGGGGAATATAAATAAATTCTATATGTTGTTTCCTAGAAATTAATATATTTTTTAAAAGCCTTCTTCCTGCCACCTGGGCTGCAGTCTATGTCAGAATAATTTCTGTAGCTCATGGCAACAGCATTTTAATGGTTCCTAGCCTGTAGTTTGCCCAACAACTTTGAATTCAGAGTTGACGTTGTGCTTAGCCCATGGCAACTCTTCCTCTCCATTAGCACGCGTGGCAATCGGGTCGGTGAGAGTGACTCAGTATTCTTTGTGCATTCTTCAGTGACCCAGTGCTGGAACTGCATCATGTCCTTTTCTTTCGAGGCAAGTAGTTTTCCTTTTTTGCATTAGCCACAGCAGCAAAGAGCTGGCGTAGCAGGAATGAATCCCATCCTAGCCGAGAAGCCTTGCTAATATAGTCTTGATCAGCAGGACGCTTGAGTGAGTCATCACATTTAGTCCTTTGCAGAGACAATCCAAAAGTGCCCACACACTGCCATGGCATTTTCCAACATCCTTTAACAAACTTTAAACATGCTGTAAAGGGCAGAGGCTGCATCTGTATTTTGCTGCAGGAAGAAAGAAGGTGACACTGAAGATGGCATCGCTGTCCTCTTTGCAGTTGCGAAGCACTTGTCTGTGTAAATTCTGCATGATCCTAGGGTTGGTCAGTGTACAGAAGATTTTAACTCTTCACTCAATATGAGAGAGATATCGAGGTGCTGGAGCGAGTGCAGAGGAGGGCAACGAAGCTGGTGAAGGGCCTGGAGAACAAATCCTGTGAGGAGAGATTGAGGGAGCTGGGACTGTTCAGTTTGAGGAAGAGAAGAGAGACCTCATCGCTCTCTACAATTACCTGAAGGGACATTGTAGAGAGGTTGGTGCTGGTCTCTTCTCACAGGTCATTAGTGATAGAACAAGAGGGAATGGCTTTAAACTGCAACAGGGGAGCTTCAGACTGGACATAAGGAAAAAATTTTTCACAGAAAGAGTGGTCAGACAGTGGAATAGGCTGCCCAGGGAAGTGGTGGAGTCACCATCCCTGGGTGTGTTTAAGGGTCGTTTGGATGAGATGTTGGGGCATGTGGTGTAGGGGAGAACTTTGTAGAGCAGGGCTGGTGGTTGGACTCAATGATCCCAAGGGTCTTTTCCAACCTGAATGATTCTGTGTGATTCCATGACGTTCCTTGCTGGTTTGAGCTGGTAGAATTTCTCCCTGGCTCCAGATGTCCTCTGTTGGCTCCCAGCTGACCAGCTCCTAAAAATGTACTGGTCCTGAGTGCAGCTGCACTGTGGACATCCGTACTGCAGAGGGAGGCACAATGCTCCTCGTTGCTCCCCCCACGTGTTACCTTCCTTCCCCATGCAGACCTAAGTCATCTGGTTTTCTCTAGAAGGCTGATGTCATAGCTGCTTCCATCCCCAACTGCCGTCATCGGTCTTGTCGTGCTTACACATGGCCAAATCTTGCTGGATTTGGACCATTAATACACAATTTTGGAAACCATCGCAAAGGAAAAACACACACTTCCATAGCTGCGTTGCCTTTTATGCATGGTTTAAAAATGAAATATAAGGACGGAGAGTTTTTTAGCATAAGCATTATCATGTATTTGGGGGAAAAAAATCCTGAATATATTTAATTCTTGGTTTTGAAACTTTGCAGTCAAGTGGAAAAGTAAAATCCTGGAGGGGGTATTAAATGACTGCTGTCAAATACTGCTGCATACAAAAACCGAGAGGGTATTGCTATAGAAGTATGCCATCGCCTTGGTATTTGACAAAACAGTCACTCGTTTTAATTAATGTCACAGCCATGACAGTGGACAGAGTCGCTTCAGTCTAGCAAGGCACTTAGTTTGCACTTCTTCCCCCAGAAGAAGGGCTGGCGTGAGAATGTTTTAAGCTCTTGAAGTGTCACAGGTCTGACATGCGTGTTGTTCCTTTGGGAATAAGGCAAGAAGCAGAGTTTATGACATCTCCTTTAGTGGCTGTGGGCTGCTCCACATAGACGATCACGCGGGTTTGTGCTCATGCTGAGCCCTGCTGAGTCCTCGCTGGTCACGCGTTCCCAGTGCCGCCTCATGGTCAGCCACGCCATAGCTAATCCGGTAGAAAATTAACTTGCAAAACAAACAAAAATACCTAGTTCTGTGCAGCTCAGCAAAGTAAAATGCTCAGCCAGCAGCAGGAGGGAGAGGGCTGAAACCGCACCCTGCCCTCCGTATTTTGGCACCTAAAGCAGACGCTTCTGTGAGTGCACCCACGGTGACATACCTGAGCTGGGCTGATTTAAAGGTGATTTAGGTACTTCTTGTGCTGCTTGTGCTAACTCACAAGACATTTCCTGGGCTTCTGTGGGTTCTGGTGGGCATAGAGCTTCTGCAGCGCTTGGTTTGAGCAGCACTGGCTCGCTCGCAGCCAGGGCATTCATGCCCAGGTGAGCCACAATGCAGAGGAGACCTCAACAGCTGTGAAAAAAATGTGCAAATCTAGCAAAGGAGGGAACCCCAACAATCATAGCTGTTGACTGGGCGGCAATATATAGGGGAGATGCAAGAGTCTGCCTTACCTGGAGTCATTGCCAGGCTGTAAGGAGAAGTTTTGGGAAGCACCCAAGTCCCATAATGAGAAGGTCCTACAAGCTCAGCCCTAGGTCATAGCAGGGACTTGTCTTCTTCCTCTCTCCTTACATCTTATATTTCCTTTATATCAATTAAAATTGAGTAGAATTACAGTTTTTCAAATGTTTCATCCACATTTCTGCCTGAGTTGCATTTAACAGTAAGCTGTGGAAAGTGAAGTTTCTTTTTCATGTTTTGTTTTAATTCAAGTTTTGATATCTGAGTGTGGTGCATACTGAGCTTTGAAGTAGCAGAAAGATTCATGGCTGTATCTTGACTGTACCGAGAACTATGATTTCATCCATATTGTATAACACAATGCCATGGACACTGCAGTAGTTCATGGAAAACTAATTACAGCACCTACGTACAAAAACGAAGGCGTATTCTGCCATCTCTCTGGAAGCTCCTTGATGTGCACTGAGGCTGGAGCCCTCAATGTGGCAGTTGAGTTTCTTGTGGTTTTATCACCGTAGTATTAATTCCAATAAGTGCCAGTGGTTTATTTTGTTTTACATTTCTTTTGATTTGAACGGAGGTAAAACAGACATCAGCTCTGACGGACTGCTTAAAAAAAAACCCAGTGCAGATTTTCACTGGAGACTCCTGGGTAAATCCAGCCACCGCCGCTGCTCAACAGTGTATTTTTATCCAGGAGCTTGTCTCTGCAGGTAGCTGTGGGGGGTAGGCACTGTAATACAGGTTTTATGGTTTCCTGGTGGAATCCCACCAAATCTCACAAGCCGCTTCCCGTCGGCAAATTCCCCGTTCGGCAGTCTCTCTGTTGTAGGCATTTGCAGAGATCTTTTGAACGCATTTTATTTACCAAGTGTATTAAAACGCCCACACAGATGTCACTGTGGGTTTCTCGGTGAAACACGGTGTTTAAAATGTTTAGACTGCTGTTGCTTGGCTGATGGGGTGCAAATGGCTCGTTTTCAGCCATTTGTTTCTACTGGTTAGATTGTACCAGTCACTTTTTTAAAACTTCAGAGGCGGTAAACAAAGATGCAAAGATTTTATTGAAAGGTTTTCATAGGAGGGATCAAACTGCTCCCCCTGCTCCGTGGCTGTGTTAGGGTTGCGATGGACACACAAGCTGATCATCTTGCCACTGCCTAGTGCTATCAGATGTACCAAATGTAACGGGACTAGTGCTGGGCTGTAATGATGACTAATTATGAAGCTATTTGAAATTGCATTAATTGATAGACTAAAATTTCATTTGAAAGGGGGTGAACTCGCCCGCAGGCTGGATTTTCCTCAGCAAACCTCACCTCTTATGCACCACCCACCAGTTCGGTGTACTCCTCTTTGTGGATTTGGGACTGGTAATTTCAAATACCCGTTGCCAGGCAAGTGAAGTGCTCGGCAATATGTATCAAATGGCAGGAGAAAGCTGTAGGTAGTCACCTGAAGCTTGCCCCCAGCTTTTGCTTTCTCTCAAAGATTTAACTGTTCCTAGCACATCTGCAGAAGTGCAGCTCCCCCCAAGTTGCCTGTATCCCAGCATTATTGCTCCTGCTTTTTTGCAGGGTTTAATGATTTGCAGCTCTTCAGATCTGAACCTCTCTCCTTGGAAAATTGGCTGGTGGTTCTCCTGGCAGTTGGGAAGTAGAGATTTTCCAACAACTGCTTCACCTGTTGCTTCTCCCAAGCACTGCTGATACTCCCTTAGAGCTACATCGTGACAACTGCTTATTTACCCCATGCTCTCCCCAAAAGCTTCCTTTGATTTATCTCTCTTGAAGACCAGCACTGTCTCTTTTTTGTCAAACCACCACCATACATTGCTTAACATTATTCACAATAGTACTGTCTTTAAAATTAAAACTTTTAAGGACAGTGATCCTTGTTTTGTGAAGAGCAGTGGAGTATATAAATAAAAATTTGATTTTTTTTTTATTTTTTTTTTTTTTTTTTTCATCTGGGAATGTCTAGGCACCAGTCTGGCCTTATGATTCTTAACGATGTTTTCTACTGCTTTATTTTTGTTGCAGTAATAGAGATGAAAAGTGTATGGTTCTGCAGAGAAAGTCCTTCTTTTGTAAAATCCCACAGTGTTCCGCCCTCACAGTTTACTGATTAGGCATCAAATACATCAGTCACAGCCAGAAGAAACCATTTCGGAGGTCTGTAAGCTTTAATTTGATTCCCTTTTGAGTTGGCTTGATGTACTGAATCCTTGCTCAAGTCAAGTCCACTCTTTCTTCTTAGATGATCTGTGTATGTTCATGAAAAATAAATATGAACAGTAAAAGAGCTCTGAATTTTTGTAAGTATCTTGCTCAGAATAATAATGCAGTGCCATGAATTCAAGAGCAGCAGGGACATTTGGGAAAGTTTAAGGATGTTGATACATATTACTTTAATATGCAAGAGGATGCTGGGAATTACTGTTCATTTCCACTAAAGTAGGATACTTTTATGGTCTCCCAGAAAATCACTGGATTGCCTGTTTTCACTATACACTGATAAAGTATTTCATTTTTCATTTCATAACTCTCATTAGGTGCTGATTTGGAAAATGTTTTGTTACTGTAAGGTACACTATTCAACAGATTTCCCCCCCCCATAAGTATTTGTATATTTTTGCTGTAAAGATGTAATATAAAGATGCAGGAGAGGGCAGGAGGAGCCAGCCCAAACCTTTTTGCTTCAGTTGGCCTCTGGTCAGCCTGTGGTGATCACGGCTTATGCCTGCCTGCTGGGAATGGATCGGTCATACGCAGGACAGCTTCAGGGTGCTCGTCTCAGAAAAAATACTTTTTAGAAATTGGTCTTATATGACTAGCTTGATCATTGAACCCTACAGGAATTAAGTTACTTTGGAATTCTGTTTTTTTAATTTGTGCTTGCAAAGCGGTAGGGCATTGGTGGTTCTGGGTTGCTGCAGCTGCATCGCTCCACCCAACTTGAGCGTCTAAATTGAGCTCAGGTCCAGCTGCCAGTTGTGGGACTCGACAGGGAGAGGAGAAGGCAAACTCCCTTCATTTACAAAAGTATGTTCTGTATTTCTGAATATCGTGACTCTGATCTCTGACCTCTGGCCAAGGCTAAACAGGTTGGCCGTGTTCAGGAAAGCTGAAGTCTTGTGAAAAACCATCACAGCTTTGTACCCTGTCAACTTGAAGAGCACTTCTTTTGGTGAGGGCAGGTCAAAAGAATTTCCACCACTGCTTTTTCAGCTGTCTGAACTAATATCAACATCTTATGACCTCTTGTATATTACTTAGCTGTTATTAAATAGAATTGTCATAAGTTCTGGCTGGGTCCATTCATAGATATTCAGTGAATTTTATATGCAGCACACATCAGGACAGTTATTTTTTATTCCGATAAACCAGTTCCACACCTTACATCAGCTTGCATCATTCTGCAGTTCCAGATGTTCTGCCTATTAAATTTATACTTGGATGTAACATGTAAAGTTTATTGTAAGTATGAAAGTGCTGTTTAATTCTTGGTTTTTCTCACACCTTCCAGTTCATATTAAATTATTAGTTTACACAGTACTTTGCTGCAATGGAAAAGAGCTCTATTTCATGATAAAGGAGTAGAGTCTAATTTTAAAGAGGTACGTATTTGCTGCTGCTGTCATTTTGATGCTTTCCTAGTATGTGATTTTCATATTTTTATATTACTCATGTTTGAAATAATGACTGTTAATGCCAGTAAATTGTCACAAACAAAAAACAGAAAAGGTTACAGTTTATTACTGCATTTGCTTGACTAAAGATTTTTTTTTTCAAGATTTAACTTCAAATACCTCTTAATACTGTTAAAGCGTGGCTATAACAAATTGCCTTTCTAGTTTTCAAGGATTATCTGATTAGGACGTAGTGAGCAGATCCCTCTTTTGACGCCTGCCATCATGGGCATTGTGCCTTGGGCGAGCTGATCTCTGTGCCTCGGTTTCCCCACACGTACGGGGAGATGTATGCAGGTTATCCATGAGGAAAGCGCATCTTGCTGCCTCCAGCTCTTTATGAACCTCTTTCCCAAGGGTCAGTTTGGACATTGTGGTCTGATGAGTGAGACTCCAGCTCCGGCCTGGAATTCCCTGCTAGGAAACTGCATCTGTGTCTCAGGCGTGGGTAGCTGCCAAATTCTGTGGGGTTCATGTGTTAAGCTTTCCTGCAAGGGGCTGCCGGATTGGAGAAGCCTAGTTTGTGGATCCCAACGGGTTGGGGTGGGAACTAGGTACAGTGGTAAGACTGGACTCTTGGATAGAGAACGGAGACCTTCGAGTGGTCTCCCAGTACTTAAAGGGGCTACAGGAAAGCTGGGCAGGGACTTTTTATCAGGGGGGTAGGGATAGGACGAGGGGTAATGGGTTTAAACTGACAGAGGGGAGATTTAGATGAGCTATAAGGAAGAAATTGTTCCCTGTGAGGGTGGTGAGGCCCTGGCAGAGGTTGCCCAGAGAAGCTGTGGCTGCCCCCTCCCTGGCAGGGTTCAAGGCCAGGTTGGACGGGGCTTTGGGCAACCTGGGCTAGTGGAAGGTGTCCCTGCCTGGGTCAGGGGGGTGGCACTGGATGGGTTTTAAGGTCCCTTCCAACCCAAACCATGCTGTCAGTCTGTGATTCCATGATGCAAAAATAGAATATTAGGCACATAAATAACCTTACTGGTGAAAGAGAAATTGCAAATTGGCAGATTTGTGTGGATCATTTTCTTGGAGTTGATTCTTCTGAATTTACATCCTTTTTAGGATCTGTTCTTAGTCACGTTTTTAATATTGATATTACATTTCAGTATTAAAGCACTACAACAGTTTATGTATGCTAAATTTTTGTGTAATTCATAATGAACTTCATAATGATCTACCAGGACAATTAGCGAAAAGCAGGCTTTAAAATGATTAGTGCATGGAAAGATCTATTTCATGTGAGTGGTGGTGGTGAAGTTGGGCTTGTTGAGACAAATTTTTGAAAGTAGAACTGGGTTTTTATTAACAAGTATTACCATTGCTTCAGTGTGCCCTACTTACACTGATTGGTGTGCTGGAGACATGTAACCAGTCATGTTTAATTATTTGTTAGCAAAATATGAATTTATCCTAGCGGTTACCTTCAGCCAAATCTTCCAACTTTTGCTGATAAATCAGTCTCTAATTTTTTAGTCTTTCTGGGACAGATTTCCAGATATTCCAACAAGATCTCATTGAAGTCAAAGGCAGTTAGATGTGCTGGCTTCCCTCAGATAAAGGAAGAGTTAAAAATTGGTGCACCTTGAGAATGATATAGCTGAAAGCGCAATAAATTACTCTTTTCAGTTTTGAAAGCAGTGAGCGCAGGGAGGAGAAAATTCATAATGAAAAAGTTGGAATAAAATACATATTAAGCTGGTTTTTTTTAAACAAGCTGAATTATTCATGTGAAGCTGAAATCCCACGGAGGGGCTACTGTGAGATTAATAACCCACTCAGCCTTGTTAATGTCACTTGGAGCCCCCTCGGTAGAATTACTGTCATGTACAATTAGACAAACATTAATCTATGTTACTGTTTTCTTTAGCAGAAATGACATTCAACTTGTTTGTTTCCGATTCTATTAACTAGATACAATTTTCAGCTAATATCAGACATAACAGTTTTCAGTTGCTCTTCAAATAAAAAAATACATTCACTGGCCTAGAAACCATTTGGTCCATTCTTATGTCTAAATGCACCGACGTAGGAGGCTAATGGCTCCCAAATGTCCTTCTCACGTGGGGGACTGAGACAAAAATCAAGTTCAGTCCAAGTTTCCATTCTCCAAAGTTCAGGAAGAAATGCATCTTGCAACTGAGACTGCTCACCACTGGACATGCTCTTTGGAGCTGTGAAGCCTCAGAGGTTTTCACACGTTCACATTTGAGATTTTGGTGGACTTTTTGATTCACCGCAGAAAAATTGGTCAGTATCCTCGGCAACTTTACGATATGATCCAAGAACAGAGGCAACTCTAGTTGTTTAATCTTCTTGACACCGGCTGGTCGTGCTGCTTGTGCTCCAAATGAGGGATGGCTCCGTGGGCCGTGTTGCCCTCCACTACATCCATGCATATCGGTGACTTTATTGGCCATACAACACAACCTACCTTCTTTGTCATCCATAACTTAGGTTATCTGTTGCAGAACAGAATCAGATATAACCTAGAGACTGGAGGAATGAAAAACATTAAGAGGCTCAGCTTCCCATCACTTAAAACCAAGATAATTTTCACAGCAGCTGCTTCCCAGTATATGTATTTTCTGTGACAACTGGGGCAGTCTGTCCCAGCAGGTAGGTTGTCTCTTTGCAGTGTGTAGAGCTGTATACAGCCATTGTTTAGGAGGAGCTGAAGATGCGGAGGCATGATATTAGGATCCAACACAACTCTTAAGTGGATCTTTTCTCTCAGAACAGTAGGGGTTGAGCTGCACTTCTAATGAAGCATTTCTTAGGCAGACAGAGAAGTGTCATCTATCAGCCATGAATTGCCTCATTTAGGGGACTAGATCCATCTCTGAATTTTCTGCTGTTGTGTCAGTTGCTTTCAGAATAGAGAGAAAATTTAATATCTAACCTGCTCTTTGGGGAAAAGTAGCAATATATTGCATACAAATTATTGCAGCAATAATTTGTATTTCAGCCAGCCTGTCTTCCTGTGGCTGTCAGCATGGGGCTGGGGGTGTACGCATAGCATCCATACGGTCCCACCTTGACATTTGAAAAGGTCATCACTTCTGAGTTAATTCTTGCTTCAAGCAGCGAGATCCCGACACACTGTCCATACGAGGGTGTTGTAACATGAATGGAGGAGGACATTTCACAAATGCCTGTTTATGGTGATTGCAGACTGTGCTAAATCTGTGTAGCTTTGTTGTAATTCAGGGTTGTATATTTGCTGTCAATCGTGAAAACATTGGCAACAGTTCTGCAATGATACATTATTCTTCAATTGCTGTATGAATAATAGAGAAACACCAAGAATACAGAAGATGTTGGGTTGCATGTAGTTTCTTGGCGTCCTTCAGCCCTTTCTTTCGAAGGGAGGCACAAAGCACAGCTGACTGAAGGGAGAGGATGTATTCTTCTCAAATCAACTTGAATAGAAAGGCAAGGAGGGATTATCTTGCAGGGAGTCACTTCAGTCCACAAAGTAGGAAACCTTGCTCAGCCTGGCCCTACCTGTTGTATTTGTAATGTCAATGTAACTCCAAGTCCTGGTCTTTTAATAGGACGAGCTTCTGTAGAAGTAACAGAAAAAGGCCTCCCAGCTCTCCATCAGAAAGATGAGCAGATTTCTTTCAAGGCTGGCTGTTTTAACTTGTTTATTATGGCAGTTTTAGTCATCTGAAACAGTTTCTTACTTACCGAAGGAGTAGGCTCCCTAACTTTTCTGACTAGACTACAGTAGGGTCTTTAATAGGATGTTCATCGTCATCTTTTCCCCACAATGATGTTTTCTGCCTAAAAAGCTGTTTATATATTGTCCTAAATATATGTCAGAGCTAATTCCTGCCTAATAGAAATACCAGATTTACTGCTGTTCGTGGTAATATGTGGGAGTCATCTGTGAAAACGCACATACCTCCGAAATCCAAAACACGACAGTCTTACCTTGCTGACTCAGCAGCAGTATCTACATGCACACCGCCATCTGTGTGGCATAACACGAAGTGAAATGTAGTCTGAAGTCTCTCTTTCTCCTCTTGCCTTCCCTGCCTCCCGTTACTTAATATGCTCTTTTTTCCCCCAGTACTTCCCCTGTAAATGACCCTACCGTAGGTTGCCCGCTCCAGTCTAACAGACTATCGGCTTCTGATTTTGTGTGAATCATTTAAGGGCATATGTTCCAGTTACAGCGCATTAATTTCCTTTAAAAGTATAGTCTAGACACATAAGAAAATGTAGTATTTCAGTACAGAGCTTTACATTTTCAAATGGTGATTTTGAGATTCATCGCTGTATCGACTCTTCTCAGTAGCTGTGATTCTTCTCAGGGCAGTGCTTTGGTAATGAAGAGATAAAAATGCTGTTTCAGCCAGAAACTTAAGCGCATATTCAACATTAAGCACAATAATCTTTATCCATAAAAGCATTCAAATTCCCTTCCCTGTGATTTACCTCTGTTTGTTCAACTGATTCAACTCACAAGTGTCATGATGCTTCCTTTTATTGAAAATCACTCTATTTATTGTGGAAAAAACGCTGCAGTATAATGTTTAATCAAAAAGACGTGATGGTCAGAGAATAAATCTTTCTCATTTTAAAACATTTATTCAAGGAAAAGGAAAATCTATCAGAAGCAAATGAGAGAATCTCCAGAGAACAGCAAATACAAGTTAAGGGCTGTGAAACAGTTTAACTCCCGGGTTCAGTTTTGCTGTATGAAACATGAAGTTATAATTTTCTAAATCTTGTTTTTAATGATCCATTTCACCAAGTAGCCTACTAGTAGAATTTAACAGAAATAATGTTTTGATAATCTGTTCAGTGCATAGCAAGACTACCCTATAATTTATAAAAGTATAAAAATTAAGAGTAGAATTAAAGAATTATATAAAATTACAGATTTGTAGAATAAATAATTCTATAATTCTTTAAAACTTCTTCTTAGGAAAAATATAACCTTTACTGTAGAACTTAATAGCTAATTCTTCTCCACTTTTCAGATAATTTTTTTGTAGAATTCAATCAGCATCGTTTTAATTGAAATGATACAGAGATTTTCTACAGTAAAAACACTGAGGAATCATAAGCAGAATAGAATTGGCCAATATATTTTAAACTAAACTATCCAGTTCCTTTGAACTAAGTTCCTCAGGCCATATTTATATTTCTAGTGGAAGAATCTGCCTACTTTCTCTGACTACAGGATTTTGATTCTTGAACAATTTTCATGCTGTGGATGTGTTTGTTAAGAGTGTAGCACTGGGACTGCAGTAACAAATACAAGCTTTTACCTTTTGGTTCTGCTGGGAAAAGTAGTGCTGGTGAAAATCCAGAGCAGGTGACTCTTTGGGCTGTTCTGTGTTCTGACTCAGTTGTATCAGAGAATAGAATCATCTCGGCTGGAAAGACCTTTAAGATCATCAAGTCCAACCATTAACCCAACACTGCCAAGGCCACCACTAAACCATGTCCCTAAGCGCCACGTCTACACATCTTTTCAATACCCCCAGGGATGGTGACTCCACCACTTCCCTGGGCAGCCTGTTCCAGTGCTTGACAGCCCTTTCAGTGAAGAAATCTTTTCTAATAGCCAATCTAAACCTCCCCTGGTGCAACTTGAGGCGATTTCTGTATATTTATGAATATAAAGACTGGGGAAGTGGACGTTGTGAAGACCAGGATACGTGTGTTTCTTGATCCCACTGGCTGAAGCAACAGTGCCAGCTCTTGCCAACACTTGTACAAGTGACTCTCTGCTGGTCCAGCATTTTCCTGAGGGGTGAGAAAAGGTTTTACTCCTGACTACAAAAGCTCTATAGTTAAGCGGATCAATCAAGCAATGCTGAGTTTTATATAGTAGTTTATTTTAGAGCAAACAGTATTTGGCTAAAAGTCCCTGCTAACGATAGTGCTTCATACTAGAGCCCAACTAAAGTCCTGACAAGGTACATGCAGGTGGTGGTACTTGATCATGCTTCAGCCTTTGTGGCCAAATGTTGTTTACGCCAGACGGTAACAGCAGTGCGTTGGTGGTTATTCAAGGTTTTGAAGTCTCCTAAATGAATAAATGTTACCTCTTGTTTCAGTTTTGTTTGTCAACTTAAAGGTTTTCTTTTAATCCTGGTGCGGAGTATAGCTAAATTCAGATCTACCAAATTCTTTTAAATGGGCAAGCAATTATATTCCTTAGTGTAATTCAATGGGTTTATTGTTTTGGTTGATATGAAGACTTACTACTCTAATAATTGAGATAAGTGAGTTTCCATTGTGTTCTATTGCTAATAAAATAGTTGTGATTTAACATCTTGCTGGCTAAAAATAGCTAGACCTTGGGCCTAATTACAGAGTTTTCTTTTGCTTAAGATTGTGTTCGATGGAGGTTGAAAGGGTTTGTTTCCAAGGAAACAAATGCACTGCACTTGCCTTGCATCTAATGTTTCCTGTAAGAAAATGCCATAACCAGGCTCCCGGGAGAGAAAAGTGTCGGGAGGTAACGGTGGCCTGTGCGCAGCTTTTTTCTAAAAACATCTGGGCTTGTGTTTTCCTGAAACTGGGAGTGTATTTCTGGAATTGCTGTTTGGGTGTGTGAAAAAAGGTGGTGTAGTGTCAGCACCCTAATTCTGGTGTCTCAGGCTTTGTCACCCCGGCTCAGCAGGGTTTCTTTTGTGCAGGTGTCGTAAGTGCTCTTGAAAGAATATATGGTGCTCTAGGAGCATCCTTTACGGTTAAAATAGTAAACCTGCTATTTTATATCACATGCAGATTTTATTTTCCATATTAGATAAAGAAAATCAACATATTATGGGTAGATGTATTTTTGGTGGTTTTATGTGTAGCTACTGCCAGGTGTACAAAAGTCTGCCTTTAGCCCAAGATGTGAGAAAGGGCTGAGGGGTGCAGAGGGGAGATGCTTCCCTGTTCTTGCCCTTCTCTCTGAAATTTGGTTTTGTCGGGGAAATGTGAGCAATAGAAAATGGTTTGAAAATCGTAATAATGGGGAAACAAATTGGAAAGAGTCCAGATGCCAAAGTCCAAAAGTTTTTCTTCTGTGTTTTTTTTTTCCCTCCAAAGTTGGAAACATTTAGAAAGAGCATGCCTTCTCCTTGTTCCTGAGACAGTGATATTTAGAGGGTAGGGGACGTAAGTGATAAGGCATAGCAGTTAAATATATACACTCACGATGCCGGGCTGCGACGTGAACTATTCTGAGATGCATGAGTAAGTCTCTCAAAGGACTTAAACCTCTTGATGAAATCTGTTCTGGGAATAGTATTTTTTTATCATATACCATAGGTCATCCAGAAAGCCAGACAAGAGCAGTCCATAGGAAACATCACTGAGGAGGGTGGGAAAGGCTGTTCTAAGGAACACCTCTCTGCTGAGAGGCAGACTGTGCAGAACAGAATCCCAGAATCATCTCGGTTGGAAAAGACCTTGAAGATCCTCCAGTCCAACCATGAACCTCACACTGACTGCTCTCAACTCCACCAGATCCCTCAGCGCTGGGTCAACCCGACTCTTCAACCCCTCCAGGGATGGGGACTCCCCCCCTGCCCTGGGCAGCCCATTCCAACGCCCAACAACCCCTTCTGCAAAGAAATACTTCCTAAGAGCCAGTCTGACCCTGCCCTGGCGCAGCTTGAGGCCATTCCCTCTTGTCCTGGCGCTTGTTAGAACAAGTCTGTCCTTCACGCCAGGTCCTGGACTAGGCAGGACTGCAACACCGCATTTTAGCCCTGGTGTCTTTAGAAACTGTGTGTTTCTACCTATAGTGTTGAACTGCATGGTCAAGCTAGATTTATCAGCTTTATCAATTTGAAGTGAATATGTATGTATTAAATCATGTGCAACGGCATTTCTCTTTCTAAATGTTGTTATAATGCCAAACTTCAGTAAAATAGGTGCATGTTCTCTGTGGGGCTTTGGCAGAGCTTGCACTCTTGAATAGTGAGATCCTCACTTTCTGGCAAAGCTCACAAATTTCACCTAGTTTAGAGAGTGACACTTTGGGGATTGTTAAACCCTGAGTCTAATCCCCTGGGAGAAGTGGCAGAGGTGTGTGGGTGCTGTAACGCGTGCACCGGCATCGCCCGAGGCTGCCGTGCCCTGGGGATTAGATGCTTTGCCACTGCTGGTGGTAATGGCAGGGAAAGGAGCGGTATCTGGGCAAACACTTTCTGTACTGCTACGTGATAGAAAGCCCCTCAGTGCACACCTAAATGACAGCTGGGTAGGGGTAGACATGCTCGCATGAAGCCGATCCTCACGAGTCCACCTTTGAAAGCGCTGTGCCTGGAATGAAGGTAGATATTCCCTCAAATTCTGTCTGGGTATACCTGTTCTCTAATTAGGTTCAACCTGGACAATAAACTTAGAAAATAAAAAAATAATAATGATTTTAAGAAGTCTTTTCCCGCTGCATTTACGTCCATTGTTTCTGTTTTGCAAAGCTGGTTTTCCACCAGGGAAGATGGGAAGGTGAGGGAGATGGATTCCTGATGTCTGTACCTTGAGAATAATGGTTCTGCATGTTCAGTGAGAACAAAATACAATAGTTAGTCACATAAGTGACAAGATGTGTTGCTAAATACATGGGAGGAGCAGGTTTGCAAAGAACATATCATTTTTATTCTGTCCCATTTCAGCTCATCTGCGTGGCTGCTTCACTGTGTTTGAGATCTCTTCGGAAAGTGTTTGGGTGGATGGTTAAATATCCATCTAACTCATATATACATCAGTTTAAAAACCACAGGATGGTACAAGTATTTCTAAAAGATGAGGATTGTATAAAACCAGTAAATGTGGCCATGAAGCTGTTACCTCCTTGATACAGCTTCTGTTTCTTCATGTTCACTAACATTTTTGTTAAACTATGGTTAATATTCACTTGTTTTCGCCTTGCTTGGCCACTGAAGGATTTGAGTGGAGTTCCCTGTGCTCCCTGTGCTTAGGGGTTTTGCAGTTTCACCAGAACAGAGACTACAGCTCAGCCAACATAGCAGAAAAAAAAAAAAAAAAGAGAAGATGTCCTGTGCTCAACAAACCACCAACCACTTCTTTCAGGCCCCCAAGTGAAGGCAATTTAAAACCAGATACCAGCAGCACCAGGAGCACTGAGGGGAGGTAGAAGGGAGCACTGAGGGGAGGTAGAAGGGAGCACTGAGGGGAGGTAGAAGGGAGCACTGAGGGGAGGTAGAAGGGAGCACTGAGGGGAGGTAGAAGTACCCACAGCATGTCTCAGCCACCCTGGAGCTCACCCGCCTTGGACCTGGTTCAGAGCAAATTATTGCCATGTGCTGTATGTATTTCACAGTGTGCCGTGCTCTGTAACAGGCTTTTAATGATAAAGCATGACTGACTTTGTATAGCTAACTCTGGGAAATGTTCTGGGATAATGATGGCACATTCACTGTTTTCAAATTATTTAAAAATTATTACTGTTCTGGTTTTTCACAGTTTTAGCATGCCAATATCTCCTGGCTTGGATGAATGCATAGAGATATGCATATTATTCTGCTGCTGGAAGTTAAAATGAGAGTGATTTCAATATGAAAAAATAACTGTTGTCAATATAAGTTACTTCTTTGTTACAGAAATATAATATATCATTGAGAGGGGAGTTTCAATGTGCCAAGGAAATTATGTATTAAACAAAATCTTAACACTGGTAGGTTTTGCAATATTTTCTTACCTTTTTTAGTTTCCAGAAGGGGCCTGAGAAACTGAAGATTCCCTACAGGGTTCAAGATACTGTATTATCTTCTTTAGAGAGAAAACCAGGGATTGAAATATTTGTTAAAGGTAGACAAAGAGCCTTGTCCCTAGTCTTGTAGGTAAGAGCCTACTCTCTGTCCCGCCCCCAACGGTTGCCCTCGGTTTCTGCGAGGCGCGCAGCACTTGTGTTCTCACTTTCTATTTGACTGCTCTAAGGAGGTGACACCTGGACGTGGGTACAGTGACGACAGGCTGTGCTGGGACCAGCCTGCTTTCAGGAGCTGGTGGTGGCCATCTCATGGCCAAACAAGTGCAAAGATTTGGAAGCTTCTCCTCATGGAGATTCACTTGGGATCACCACAGCCATGGCCAGTGGTGGATGAAAAATACTTGTTTGCAAGTGAGGAAGCATATGGAGAAAGTGATTAAATTTTCCTGTCTGTTCTGGGGCTTCCTCCCTGTCATGAAATCAGATGTAATAGAAAATATTTTAAAATATTTTCGTGCAGATGGATTTGTACTCAAAGGAAATTGAGAGCATGATGGGAGTTAACATTACGGGAGAGAGCAGAAAGGAGCAATCTGAGTGCCTGAGGAAACTGCTGCTTTCCCTCATCTCCTGTCAGGAAATAGCTCCTTAAGTACTGCACTCCGAAATTGTCATCTGCTTGTTTTAACACAAAATGCCATCATGTAAAAATACCCCTTCTTCAGTCAAGGAGGTATGAAAGCTAATGCTCTCAAAAACTACAGCTTAAAGGGTTGAAGAAATTAAAAAAAAAAAAAAAAATGAAAAAATGTGTTGAGGGTTATAAGTCATAATATTATGACCTATGTTGAAGTGGCAGTTATTTTTTTCACATATAAGTCAGTGCCGTGGATGAGGTCTAGGGGAGCCAGCAAACCTCGCTGCTGCTGAGTGCCTTCCCACCAGCCACCCCGGTCCTCGTGCTTTGTCAAGTCTGGAAATCCAGACCTTTACGTAGGCACCTAAATTCAATTCCAGCTTTAGCTGCTCGAGTCTGACAATGCCAGGGCCACATCAGAGCCCAGGGCTGTGTTTATGGGGGTTGCTTACACATCCAGAAGACATCCAGCCTGGTGTGGGGCTCAGACTTTCTTCTTGGCCTGCAGCAGGGAGTGGGAAGGTGGAAGAACGTGCCGGCGTCGGGCGTTTGTTCGGCATCTGCTTTTCCAGATGGCTCCACCGATGGAGGGGGGACCCAGAGTCACGGCTTGGAAAGCCTGGGAAGCCTCACGATGCTTGATATGTTGCCGCCTAACTACTCCGAGATGCCTCATCTCTAATTATTAGTCTGCTTACAGGTGATGATATTCTGATATGCCAGGAATTACAGCACTTTTCCTCTGTTATTTCATTTAGTTTCACCCAGAAAGCAGCTGTCAGTGTTTCTTCCCTAACCGAGGTAATACAGCAACTGCGTTTCCAAAGAAGTGGAGCATTGAGAGCAAATAAATTTCGTCTTAGGCGTAAAGCCTAACTTTCTGGTAGTTTCTATTTCCATCAGATAAATGATGCTTGGTTTTGGTTTAGTCACTTCGCGTGCTGCGGTGGGAACTCGCATCCCCTGCAGCATCTCTTCCACAAATTGGTTTGCGAAAGCTTTAGAGGTTGGAAGTAGCCAAAGTGGAACATAAAATTAAAGCTCCCTAAAGATGCAATAAAACTGTAGAGCAAAATATAATCCAGATGGAAACCTGTTCAGTGCGTGCACTTCTTCTGTATACAGCACATTCCCAGCTTTGAGATTTTGGTGTGCTCTCACCAAATATGTGCACTTAAAGATGTCATCATATATGCTGTTGACATAAAATAGATAAAAACTCTCCCACTAATTAATTGCAAGCTAAGTCAGTACTAAGACCCCTTGGAGATGGTTGTGAGGAACATGGTGCTCGGTATTCACAAACGAGCTGCCCCTGTTGATTCATTGTGTTATTTTCTGTTGGAAACTTTTCAGAAACGTTCACTGGGAAGTTGCAGGGCAGTATTGGCGAGCTGATTTTCCTTTTTTTTTTTTTTGTTCCTTTTTTTTAAGTTTCCTCTGTTTCTTGTAGAGGCTCTTTCTGGCTCCCTGCCACTTACCCCCACTAGCCCAGTACCTGGTTGGTGGCTCACCAGGCTGCGGTAGGATGCGGGAGCCGGGTCCTGCGTGGCGAGACACACTCCACAGCGCTGAGGTGATGCCCCCCCGCGCATCGCTCTGCGCCCGGCGCACGCTTCACTCTGTGCGGTGGCCAGCAGCATCAGGCAGAGAGGTTTGGGGGTTTCTCCAAGGAAAAAACTGCTGTTCTGAAGGCAAACACTGTCTCTCAGATTTAGCCCCCTTTGTGTGAACGGTTTGCTTTGAAACGCCTCCTCTTCCACGTTGAGTTGCTTGGCTTGAATGTTACCCGTTTGAAAATACAGGAGAATTTACGGGAAGAGGGGAAGGAAGGTGTTGGTGAGAAAGATGGAGGTGATGTGTCTGTTCCGAAAAAGATGAATTGTCCTGGGGGGAACTTTATTTTTGCATTTGTGGAGGAGAGATTCAGGGTATATTGATAGCATTGCTCCAGAAACTGCCGTTTCCTGCTGCCAAATGACTTTTAGTGATGCCGTTTTTGGAAAACATAAAGTGCTTGTGCCATCTCCTGCCTGTATTTTTCCAGAGCTCTGTAGACTGAGTTCAACGTGAGTGTAAGACAATGTGAGGGAGCCCATCATTCATGTTCAGCACCTCTTAAACACCCGTAGCACAGGTGTAGGGACTGCACCAGCTGCAGAGCAGGGGCAAAACCAGCCCTGAATAGTTGAGTTGACAATTAAACAGTCATCTGCATTGGCAAGAGATTTCGGTGAGCTGTTCCCTGATGAATACGTACCTGTAATTCTGCATGCTACTTTCTGCAGTCCAACGCTCAGCTTATTTTAGTCTTGTATTCCTGCAAGGTCTTTGGCGTATGCATTTTGCAGAAGAGTCTGTGTCAGATCCAGGTCAGGTTTTGGAGCCGGTAATTTCCTGGCACACCAAATTACCTGCGAGTTTCAAGTCAGCTTACAGCAGGTATAGCTTATTATTTGGCAAATGGAGTTCCAAAATTCAAGGAAAATACATTATCTTAAAAATATGTTTGATGAGCTAATTATTTTGAATGGGTGTATGTTTTATGATCGCATTTCTTAAATACGTTTGTCAGTATTACATGGAGAATGCTGGTATTTAATGTGAAGGTTGGTAAGGTAATGTTCTTGGAGCTCTTGGGTCAGTCCTTGGGCAGCCTGTTTAAGAGACAGAAGGGAATTTGAATTGCAAATCAGTATTTCATCATTGTGAGGCAGTGTGGCCAGAAAGAAAGAATGAATGAAAAGCTTCTGCGTGGCTGCGTAGTCGGGTTTGGTGCACAAGCAATCGCATCCTTTCCAAATCAATAGCTAGCTTTGTACTCCGCAAAGCAGCTTGTGGCAGTGGCATGTGACAAAAAAACCCAACAATATAAAAAATGTTTGCAAAAGGGTCGATACTGCTCTGCAAAACAGCTAATAAAATACCAGGGAGCAGCGTTGGAGAAGTTTTGTTTCTGAGTGGTTTTCATGTTTTTCAGTTATAAGCTAGGATGTTTGCATGTTATCCTGATTATTCCACTATTAACAACTAGGTGGAAAACAACATCTTCCTCTAAACCTGTTTAGTATTTTATTTATTTACCTGGGGTGAAAACCCCCATGTACTGTTGCATTAGTATAGGGTCTCTAATCTGGAAAGAGATAGCATCGAATGTGCGTATTTTTACAAACGTGCTGCGTTTCTGGTTTGTCTCAAGATATCCAAAATATCAGCTGATGTTTTTCAGGCTGCTGTATCTGTGCCTTTCGAGGACAGAGAACATTCCTGAGCCTTCACAGCAACCTGCTGTTGATTGAGGGAATAAAGGTAACGAAGTGCTGAAGGGCCTGGAGTGTTTCAAGCCAGCACGATAACGGGCCAGATGCGCAATAGCTGCATTATGTAACTTTTCGGAAAGACGTGGAAAAAATGTTACGTGCTGGTTTTCTAGCAAATGGGTTTGAAGAGTCTGTGTAATTTTTCACAAAAAATTTGAAGTTTCCCTGGTGAAGCATTGATAGCAGGGCTGCCAGGATGGACCGATGGGACTAGGATTCATCATTAGTAGGACTTGCAAAACCATTTTATCCTCTAATTAATAAACATGTTAAATATGTAGATGTGGCACCCAATGGATAAAGATCAAAATGAACAATTTGATGATTTTTTGAAGTGTGTAGGAGTAGGAGGCCGGGCACTCAGCAGTGCTTAGACCCAGAAGTGAGGTAGAAGTGGGTTCTGATGTAGCCCTGAGAGTTATATTCATATATGTCATGTTGATACTGCAATTGCTACTCTTCCATTTGGGTCTTTAGTGCAGAATAATTGTTCAACTGTCTGAGAAGCTATAGGAGAAAAAAACAGGAGAATGACTTATTATCCTTCCCACCCGGCCACCATTTGATTACTGCCATGTTCCCTGCAATTATCCACATCAAGTTCAGGATGCTCGATGAAGGGAAAGGTTGAAAACGTGAAGGGAGATACCATACAAGTGGGAGCAGGGAGAGAAAATGCAGAATCGCAGTGTGGTAGGACAGAAAAGAAGCAGTAGCACAAAAAAACACCTGTTAACAAATTAGGAGCAATTTAATTTTGTCTTTTTACCAAGAATGAGAATAATGTTGAAGGCCAACATGGCAGACTTTCTATCTGAGAAGGGCATGGGGGGTGGAGGGCACAGCCATTTTAAACCTGGTAATATTTTAATGTACCAGCCAGAGAGCTGGGGAAAAGCTAAAAGGGCAGAATCTTGTAGGACAAGAGGAGGACATTAAAAAGGAATTTCTTCGAGTCACATGAAACTGTGAGTTTTCAGCTTGTTGGGTGCAGGTTGGATGAGAAGCCACCAGAGTGATGGGTGGGAGATTTTTGGGGGTGACAGTGATTTTTTGCTCCCCAAGCCCACAGTGTTGACATGTGCATTGGGAATGGCCTGGAGGATTGGGTTAAGCTCATTGTGTGAGGTGAATTTCTCTTATTTGACAACAAATTAAATTTCAGCCTGCCCCATGGGAGGAGTTGCTTGATTTAACGCTCACACATGGTGTTTTTAATTTATCAAAACTGTATGAGGTATATCAGTGGGTTTGTGATGCAGGGTTTTGCTGGCCTGACTGTAAGTGCCAAGCACAGAAGCTTGTGATGCTGGGCTTTACTTCACAAAAGAAATGGAGGGCACAGTGATCTAGAAATTCCCACATCATTAAGAAATGCCTGAAATATCTTCTATGTCCAAACCAGTATGCATTTCCAGCATAATAAACATCCCTTTTGAAAATATAAATTCCCTTTGTAAAGCCAGTAACAGCAGAATTGGTGTCTCTGCTGACTGCATGTAAAAATGGCCACTTGTACAACCACCTGGTGTGCCAGTAGTAGGCTGGGGTCAAAGGTGTGCATGTGTCTGTGTATCTGTATATTTATCTCCATCCATATGTTTGTGGGCTTTTTTCATATATAAGATGCATAAGTCTGTGGTCTACGCAGATTTGAAAGCAAAATTATTCACTGCTGCGTGCAAAACTGGCTCCTTTCAAAACAAACTGGCAAAAATGGAGATGCAGCAAACCAAATGCAAGGTGCAAATTGTTTGCATATTGGTTATCCATACTCCATCTTTACAGGCACACTTTTTTATTATACTTCTAATTTGCACATTTTTATAAAATGTTCTTTAATGTCTATAGAATAAAATATGGTTCAATGTTTCATCCAACAGTTACAGAAGACAAGCACATAGTTCCCTCAGTCTGGGTTTTTTCTTAGCTTTGACTGTGTCAGTGCAAACTGTTGAGTTGTGACTTAGTATGTGGTGACATTGCCAGTTTACCCCTTCCTGTGTATTTTGAAGTTGGATTTGAGATCATAGAATCACAGCATGGTTTGGGTTGGAAGGGACCTTAAAGCCCATCCAGTGTCACCCCCCTGCCCCGGGCAGGGACACCTTCCACTAGCCCAGGTTGCCCAAAGCCCCGTCCAACCTGGCCTTGAACCCTTCCAGGGAGGGGGCAGCCACAGCTTCTCTGGGCAACCTGTGCCAGGGCCTCACCACCCTTACAGGGAAGAATTTCTCCCTTACATCTAATCTAAATCTCCCCTCTGTCAGTTTAAACCCATTACCCCTCATCCTATCCCTACCCCCCTGATCAAGAGTCCCTCCCCCCTTTCCTGTAGCCCCTTTCAGTCCTGGGAGGCCACTCTAAGGTCTCCCCAGAGCCTTCTCTTCTCCAGCTGAACCCCCCAACTCTCTCAGCCTGTCCTCACAGGGGGGTGCTTCAGCCCCCTGAGCATCTTCGTGGCCTCCTCTGGCCCCGCTCGAGCAGGTCCGTGTCCTTCTGCTGTTGGTGCCCCCAAAGCTGGACCCAGCACTGCAGGGGGGTCTCCCGAGAGTGGAGCAGAGGGGGAGAATCCCCCCTCGCCCTGCTGCCCACACTGCTCTGGGTGCAGCCCAGCACACGGGTGGCTTTCTGGGCTGCCAGCGCATGTTGCTGGTTCACAGTCAGTTTTCCACCTCCCAACCCAGGTCCTTCTCCTTGGGGCTGCTCTCCATCCCCTCCTCGCCCAGCCTGGATTTGTGCTTGGGATTGCCCCGACCCATGGCAGGACCTTGCCCTTGGCCTTGTTGAACTCCATGAGGTTTGCCTGTCCCACCTCTCCAGCCTGCCCAGGTCCCTCTGGATGGATCCTTCCCTCCCTCCCCTCCATCACACCACACAGCTCGGTGTCAGCAGGGAACTTGCTGAGATCTTAATTAATAAAACAGTTATTCATTCTCCTTTCCAGTTCGGACTTAACTGTGGGGGGGGGGTGGACCGGCAGGTTTCAGATCTGTTTATGGTCAGGCTTGGGGAGCCTGATCCCTGCTCTGTACCCCGAGCTGCTGGGCTCCCAGTCTGTCCCAGTCTGTCCCCTCTTCCTGCCTTGGCTACCCTCCTCTCTGTGGGTAGGGAACATGATGCATCACTTACGACTGATGAAATGTAAAGCCCATTTATACATCACCTATAGAAAGCCCATTTATACATGTTTGCTTATGCATTTGATTTCAGCCAATGTTAAAATCCCTTCCTTTCGGTTGTCAAGGTGAAACGTCTCGAGACTTCACCGGGAGGAAAAAAAAATCCAGCGAACGGAAAATTTCCTCGTGCATACTGCGCATTTCTTGACATTGAACTTCTTGTTTCCTTAAGAGAAGGAAGCGCAGCAACCCCCTCCAGCCTCCTCGGCGTAGCCCCCTTCCTTGCCCCCGCGTTCGGGTGGGCGGAGGTGCTGCCTGGGCAGGGACGTGTGGGCAGATCCCCTTTCAGCATTCCCAAACCGTCTCCCCGTGGCTTCTGGAAGCGCTTTAAATTCTCCTTTCTCTAACTAACCAGCCCTCCCTTTGTCCCTAGATCCCCTCCCCGGCTCTGCGTCCCCAGCGTCAACCGTCCCCGGAGCGGGTGCGTGGCGGGGGGCTGCCAGCCGAGCCCCGGGCTGCGCTGCTGCGGAAAGCCCCTTCGTTTGGGAGCTGCTCCTCAGAAGGGCTCGGTGGCGGCTGTCTTCCCACCACCCACCCCCTGACGTCTCGATGCACCAGGGAGCTGTGCCGGGTTTGATGTTTAGCGGCGGGATTTAGATGTAAATCTTGTAAAATTCCATTTTATGCAGAGACACGCAAATCTGCTCTCGCTCAAAGAGGCTCTGGGTGAAGTTGCAGCTGCGGAGGTACCTGCTCAGAGGATTTTCCTGCAGGCAGAGCACCTCTCCAGCCGGGCAGAGGGAGGGTCGGAGAGGCGGCTAGGGATCCTATCCAGAAACACAGCCCCCGGCTGAGAGCCGTATAGCAGAGCGCAGCGTGCCTCAGCAGAATGACCCCTCGCAGGGAGCTCACAGCCCTCCGAAAGCTTTGCTGTGTCTTCTAGTTTGGTGGGCTGGATAAGCCAGGCCTTTTGCTTACGGGCTCCCTCCTGCCTGTAACCCCGAACCTGGACAGGGACCTGCGTCGTCCCCCCGGCCCCATAGCTGCCTGCACCCGGGAAACCTCATCCCTCGCATCCACGGTGCGGAGCGGGTTACGGAGGAGGGACCTGGGAGCGGAGTTTCTGCAGCGTCAGAAAACTTTGATTCATCTGTGAAGGAGGTGAATGAACGAGGGATATGACCTGGAAAGGATAAACAGGAAAATGGGGATGTTTCTCCAGCTTGGAAAAGGCTTGCTTCCCCCCCCGCCACCGGCTCGGGATCACTGGAAGGGATTATACAAATGAGAGCAGGAAACTGCAGTCAGGGCTTTGCCAGAAATAGATTTTTTTTTTTTTCTTCTGATATAAATGAAGAAATATGGGAGTCCGTAGAGGCTGTTCCACATGCACCCTCACATTTTGATTGCCAGGTCATTTGCATCCGTATATAAAGTGACATCCACCCTGCAATGGGAGTTGACATGTAATCACAAAGAATAAAAACTCCTGGAAAGATCTACGTGCCGCTGGTACAACTTCAGAAAGATAGAAGTTTGGAATAAGAGAAAAAAGTACTAAATATTTTTGGACAAGTAGAAGAAAAGTATTGTCTTGGAAGATGTTAAATGTTAATTTTTTACCTAATCGCCGTCATTCGTGGATTTGGTAAGTATTACTTGGTTTTGTCTGGATCAGAGCAGTTCTGGTGGGCAGAAGGGCTTGAAAGTGTGCGATTTTACATTTGCAAAAAAGCAGGTGTTCGATGGGAGCATTGGTAAGGGTGTGCGTGTTCCTCAAGCTGTGAAATTGTCAGGGTGCTTGCTGAATATTTTCTTTTCCTCTATCTTCCCTGATCAGATTTTGATCTCACAATGCACCCTCACGACGCCTAGTAATTGGGGGTGTGTGAAAAGGGTGGGAAAAGGATGGAAAATTTTGTATTGTGCTTAATTATTTTTGTTATAAGATGTGTGTGAACATAAATTTTCATTTTAAAAAGTAATGAGTCACTAAAACATCTTTTCACTTGGGTGATTTCATGGTGTTACCTCTGCACCTTCTCCAGTCTGTTGTCAACCACTGTTGCATTTTAATAAGCAGATGGAGCTGCTGCCACTGCCTCTGCTCTAATCTGGTGGTGTTGGGGCAGAGGGAGCGGGGAGGGAAACTTCAGAGGCACGGCCCACAGTGGGCACCGCAGCTCCTGTTCGCTGGGCTGCACCAAATGGGTTTCCTTGTTACAGGTAAAGGTCCACTCTTGGAGTTCAGGTGTGAAGTCATTGGGTAGTATGATATGGATGGTCTTATAGTTGCAGATATTCTCTCTAGTCTGTACAGCATCTTGTAAGAATATAAAATATAGAGAGAATTTTATATTCTGGATATTCAAGAACTGTATTCTGTAGTCTTACATATTCTCTAGTCTTATATATTCTCTAGTCTTACAGAATAGGTAGTCTTACCTATTCTGGTCTTACAGATAATTTATTCTGTGTAATCTTTCTATTGCTTATAATCGTTTAACTGTGGCTCCCTCTGCATTAGGCTCTGAGATGAACCTAGAGCTTAGTATTTGTATATATCAATAAAAATATCGAGGCTCTGAGGCTTTAAACGGTGCTGTAATACACAGTTAGCTTTCCTCCTCCAGAGTGGAGCCTGCTCATCAAGAAGAGCAGCGTGTGGTGTTTCAGGGACAGGAGAATGGAAAGGTAAATATTTAGAGAAGAGGAAAAAATGCATTATTACATTATTGGAAGACCTCTGGTTAAAGCAAATGTTAAGAAAGGAAAAAATGGGGCCCCTAGAAACAAGGAGGCAGCAAGAAGGGGAAGGAAAGAGGGTCCCACCAGTTGCTTGAGTTCTCCATGCGAGGTGCCGTGTCCAAGGACAGGCTCACGTTGGTGTGAGGTTTTCTTAATTAAAAAAACAACAGTATCTGTCATTACATTACATGAACATTAGGGCTGTGTCTTCCATGGAGAGCTCTCCATGCGGGCATGTTGAAGATCCCAGCAGGATCTCGACAAGCAGTAGCTGCAGGAACATCAAAATTTGTATAACATTGACCTTCCAAAATAGTTTTTGTGTGTGAGCAAGCTCCAAAGGCACCTGGTGGGGGATGTGGTCCGGTGCTGGCAGCTCAGGATGGGCGAGGTTGGGAGGGAAGATGTCCCCTTGCTGCCAGCCCTCAGCAACGTGCCAGCTCTGAAGGATGGAGATAAGTGAGGAATCATGCGGCTACGCCGGACACAACGTGGGTGTTGCTCCGTGTCGAGCAGAGCCCATAGTAGACCTGTCTTGGAGTTATTACCATGGCTTCTCCTTGACGTTTTGGCAGGCGGAGTTGTTGGTTGGATTTAGCAAGTTCCTCTGGAGGAGAAACCCTAGTAGTTTAAGGTAAAGGAATATTGAGGAGGAAAGGGGTGGGAAGTGTTAATCGATTTGCCAGAATTACAAACACCAGGAAGAGGAAAGACCGTGTGTGTTGGTTACAGACAGCACTAGTGCCTGTGCAGAGCAGAGGGTGTTACGGAAATGAGAGTTTCATTCGGAGTAAGAAGTACATTTCTGTAGTTGCAAGAGCAACTTAATTTTAGCTCTAGGAAGTGTAGGACTGAAATAAATGCTCAGCAGGATCGTAACCCTAAGAGGGAGGGTTGTTGGGGATGGGTCCCGGAGTCAAGTGGGGCCATCAGAGCCGATCTGATGAATTCACATAACCTGTGCACAGGGGAAAATAAAACATGTTCTTTGCCCCATGCTGGTCTAGTTACAGCTTCAGACTGAGCCTTGCTAATCACGACCTTTGGAACCACCTGGTTGCTTGTTCAGAGCATGTATGGGGTGAGATTCATTAATTACTGTTAGCCATTTGCACTGTTTCTTCAGGCATTTTGTTCCTCTTTAACACATTTTTGGTCCTTTTCTGAGCTTCTCTTTTCTCTGTCCCATCATGTCTAAGTAAACTCGTTAACTGAACTTTAAAAAAAAAAAAAAATCATGGACTTTGACAGAAGCCTAAAGGCTCACTAATCCGAACTATCCAAACTGTATTGATTTAATTAAACAAATCAACCAAGTCACTGTCCCCTGCTAGGTGGGCATGAAAGTGAACAAACAACTACTCCATATTGCAGAGGGGTCGTTAAAACCAGGCGCTAACGATGTGTTTGAGAGAAGCCAAGCCTGGTTTGGAGCAAGGGGAGAGGGTGGCCTGTGTAAAAGCGGGGCAAGAGAAGTAAGGTTAGAGATGAAGAAATGAATGCTTTTTGAAGGTCGGATGAGACTTGGAGGTGTGGGGCATCGGTTGCTGCTGGTTTCGGGGGGCAGAGGGGAGGGCTTTGTGCTGGGCTGAGGGCTGCTCTGACTGGGCTCGGGCTTTGGAAGCTATTGGCTTGAGGAAATGGAAAATAGTTGTCTGCAGTCGGGAGCGCAGCAGCATATTGGTTCTTGTAAATGCAGGGTGGAGAAATGGGAGGTGTTGTGGTCGGCGCTTGTTCATAGGGACATTTTAAAACCCGGGTCTGTCCCCTGCACACGTGATGCGGAGACCACGTTGGGTCGATGGGGAAGCAGAAACTCTGTCACGAGACGATGAAGCGGTGGAATGAAGTCCCAGGTCTCTGGCTGACAACAAGGGATTTTCCTGGAGGTGCTCCCCAGCCTGCAGATAACTGCCGGCAGCAGCGGCTGCTCTTGGCACATCTCTGTAGCGGGACTGAAATATAAACATATTTATCACAGGGGTGATAACCACAGGGTGCAAACCAGCCATCCTGGCGTTAACTCCTTCAGCTCACTTGATGCAAGCTGAGATGTTTGCAGTTGGATATGAGGCTGGAAGTATTTTTCATGCTGTGGTACCATCGATACTGACTCTGATTTTTAACTTGAGTTTTGAAGTACTCAAGTTTTGGTCTAGAAGATAATACTCTCCAATATCACGGGTAAAAATCTGCTCTACCCTCAAGTTATCTTGTTTCCGTGGGGCTTAGCCATAACTTTAGATGTACTTAAAACATTTTGATTGTCTTCATGTATTAATTCCGTAGCCTTCTATAAATAGGTAGTATCTTCAACAAAGAAATGATTTATATGCAGAGGGTAGGTTTGAGAGACATAACTCAGAAATCTGTAGGCACAATTTAGAAAGAGAAGGCCAAATATTTCTCTTGTGCTCACAAATGGCTGTAGGAAGCATAAAGAATACACTGTTGAAATGTGTCTGCAGTGAAGACAATGCCTGGCTGAAATGGGATTTTTAACAATAAAATAATGGGGATTTAATTAGGTCTGAGCAATGCAGCGTTTGCTTTCACTGTTTGAGAAGCCGGTTGCGGAGGGATTCTGGTGAAGGAATAGTGTTTGGTATTTAGTGACCTTTCCCTTTTCTTCATGCTGTATCTTTTCAAGTTGTTTCTGGCTGTTTTCGTGCTGGTCTTGCGAGGCGGAAGATAAGAATTAGAGCATTTGAGGCTGCTCTTGTCATATTTCCATTATCATATTAACATTATCTTAACTTCCAGTGAAATAATCTGTGTAACTTTATTTGGATGGGAAGCTCTTTTTAGCCAGGTTCACGTATACCTGTATCTGTCATGCACATGAAGTTATTTTTCCAGTCTTTTTCCTCCTCCTCCTTGTTGACTTGTCTGACAGGCAGAAGTCTAAGTCCTCCCTCGATGCAGACGCCCCTCGCTGTGTCGCTCCCATCGGCAGATCGGGGTGAGCCTGGATGGAGCAGCTGCCCTGGTAGCACAGTAGGTCCCCAGCCTGGCATCGGTGGGTCTCCAGTGACCTCCTTCGGTTTAGGGGTGACCAGGAAGCCACATGCCGACTTTCTCATCTGAGTCCAGATTCTTCTTGAGTGCTTTTGGAGAGGAAGGCAGTGGTCTTCATCCTAAAGAGCGGGAGTGCCACTGGGGAGGGAAGGGAGGTTACAGAGAGGGGGGATGAGTCTCTTGAGCCAAGGAACAAGCGCCAGGACAAGAGGGAATGGCCTCAAGCTGCGCCAGGGCAGGGTCAGACTGGCTCTTAGGAAGTATTTCTTTGCAGAAGGGGTTGTTGGGCGTTGGAATGGGCTGCCCAGGGCAGGGGGGGAGTCCCCATCCCTGGAGGGATTGAAGAGTCAGGTTGACCCAGCGCTGAGGGATCTGGTGGAGTTGGGAACGGTCAGTGTGAGGTTCATGGTTGGACTGGAGGATCTTCAAGGGCTTTTCCAACCGAGATGATTCTGGGATTCAACCTCTAAGCATGCTTCTGCATCTCTGATTTTTATCCTTCCCCCATCACCAGTGCATGTAAGCTTGAGAGATTATTTTTAATAGTGCTGCAGAGAGTTAAGATCATTTTATTTCTTCCTACATGATCCCTCCCCACTTCTCAGCTATTGCAGCCATGTCCTGAGACCTCCTCCTGGCGCCCCCCCGCCCCATTTCCACCACTGACCCCCGTTCCTCCCAGCATCTCCCCTTGCGCACTCTGTGGTGGCTTCGGAGATGCTGTCTGGCTCTTCAGAGCAATGCCAGGAGAGCGGTTCTGTGCCGAACCCTGCTCATGCAGCCAGATTTTGTGTCTCAGAGGAGAAGGGCTGGATGAACTGGGGCATTTCCTTGAGAGACCAAAGGTGCTGTGAAATGGGTACGTGTGGCTTCACAGGATACAGCAACAATTCATTGGGGCGAACAGTATTGTGGGTCGATTCCTTACTGAGCTTGTGTTCATGTTCAACAGTTAGATTGATAGAATTAACACCTTTTCATATGCTTTCCCTAAAAAAAAGCTAAACTGCTCTTAAAGGCTTGCAGTCATTTTATTTTCTAGAGTTTATAGTGAGAGCTACATAAACAAGCAACAGAACCATACAAGTAATCGGGGGGGGCAGAGGGGAATATATGCTGTAAAATTATTATAAAATCCCTTTATAAGCCAAGCAAGAGTTTTGTTACTTTGGAATTTTATTTTTTCTCCCCCAAAAATTAAACTTCCAGAATTTAGTGAAGAGCTTTAGTGCTTTAATACATTTGTCATCTGCAGTTTTTAATACCATTTCCATTGTTAATTGCACTGAACAACAACAAAAAAATATTCTCCAAGTAACGGGGAGCGTTTGCCCTTGTAAATGCCAAAGCAGCTCGGCTTTGGTGCCGCGCCAGGAGTGCGTGATTGATCGTATCTGTCTGAGCTGTCACCCTGCGAGGAGCAGCAGAGCCGGGCAGGCTGGGTGCGGTGCTGCTGTCTCGCAGAGCTCTAATTTCGCTGGCCCATTGACGTCACTGGGAGGTTTCAAACCAGCCCGGTATGGCCAGTAAACTTGCACATAAATGAAATAATGAAAAACCAGAAAGGCTGATTCCTAGCACAGCAGTCGCGGGCAGATCGGGCTGCTGGGTTTTCTTTAAGCATCAGGAATCCTTCTCTTTTTAAGAATATTTTTTTTTTTTTCCCTTTTGGTACCTGAATGTAGGAACTGCTTTTAAGAAAGCAGCAGCATGATGGCAAAGTGATTCTAAAGATGCAAACAAAGGCCCTGTGGTAAAAGAGTCACGTTTCTGAGAAGTCTGTGTCTGCCGTGTCCTCAGGCCAGTGTTGGACATGGACTGTGTGAATATGGATGTGGGAGCTCTCATAGCAGAACAATATTGATTTACAGGGCTGCATCCCTGGGAGCTAATTCACAAGAATAAAAGCAAGGTTTTTCTCTTGGAACACCTTTCCTGTTTTGTTCTTTTTTCACACCCTTTATCTGGTTAGTATTTAAATAGATCAAACTGCAGTTATAATAAGCATCCAGGGTCATCTGTGGTAAATTGAACAAAGACTATAAAAACGCTGAGAAAGGGGAGACTGGAAGGCGGGGGCTGCAGGAGGAGACCTGCTGCTGCTTACCTGCTACATACAGCCTGGTCTGCCCCAAACTGCTGATTATGAATAGTGCCACATGCAGCATTTTAATAATTTTGCCGGGTGTCTGCCCCAACCAGCTGTAGTTTCATGAGGTCTGCGATGCTACAGCTGTGTCAGATGAGCTGAAATGGAGCAGAGCTCATTATAACATTGCCTTGCTGAGAAATACCGGCACCTCCGCTCAGACGGATGCTCTGTTCTTCCAAAGGTAACCAAACAGCTTTTTTTTACAGTTTAGAACATGATTTTACAACACTCATAAAAAATAAACATGCTATCGACCTTGTTATATCACGTGTATCACGTATCTTTTTGTGTTCTGTGTTATAAGCTTCAGGATCTTTCTTTTGTATATGGTTGCCCTCAGAATTATGAAAGATGGCTCGCTGAGAACCGGAGGGTGAGTGGTGCATGGTTCAACACAGCTCTCCTCTCCCAGCAGCCAGATACTGACATAAATCTGCCATAATCCAGAGTTTCCCGGGGCAAAACCAGTGGAAATAGGAGTTGGATAATGATTACAGGTTTGGTTTTGTGATGCAGGGAGAAGGATTTTTAATCACACCTTACTTCCTTTAAAAAGTCCCTCTGAGGAATCTCATTGAGATGAGGAATAAATACCATGGCTGTTAATTACAAATCTGCCTTACCCAGTGCTGAGCAGGATGTAAGCAAAGACAGGGCTGCATATGGGAAAATCTTTTGTTTAGTTCTCAGGGTTAAATTTAGGCTGAGCTTTGGGCCTGGGGAGCAGAGGGCAGTGCCCAACATCTGTCTGTCCTGCTCTGGGCCTTGTGTTGACAAGGGTCCTCATACACAGGGTGTGCCTGGCTTTGTTCTGCGCCGAAGCAACTTGGGCAGGAGTAACTCGAGGGGAACGTCGCATGGCCCCTGGAACAGCTTTTTCATTCTTCCCGTCAGCAAAGGGGACAAATCGCAGGGGACCGGTTCATTGGTCATGTGGAGCTGTTCTCAGGATGGCAGAACTGTAAATCACAAGCTATGGGAGGGGGAGTTTAAAAAAAAAATTCACTCAACTTCTAGAATTCTTTGTATGTAACAAGCCCCAGGTGAGTAGGAACCCAAAATTTCACTCATTCCTTCTGCAGGATCCAGATTTCCAACCCATTTTTCCTGGCGTTGTTCGCTGTAACAGCTAACTGCCCAGAGATTGCCTTACGTGCCAGTAAGTTTGTAGCTAAAAGAAATCTTTATCCCAGTTATTAACCTTTGTAAAAGAGGTTTATGAAGGAAATCCCGATAAAGCTTTAGAAGCAAGCATCTGCATTCCTAAGCCTGCTAAGACACAAGAGTGGAGAAAGCCCCAGAACTTAGAAAGGCCGAGCCCCGTGTTTGCATTCCCCGCCGCCGGTGCCGTGGCACAGGGAGCGGTGATCCGCACACCCAGCACCTCTGCAGCAATATTCCCACAGCAAGAACCCAGAGCAGCCCAGGTCAAGGTCAAGACCCCACCATGTGAATGTGCTATAATAGTCCTTAGTTATGTTGCCACCTGTTTTTTAACTGAGTTTTTCCCACCGGGGGCTCCTGTGCCTCTCACCTTTGGGACTGCTTAACGGATGAGCACTAAAAAGGCTCCAATTAGTGCATGTGTGCTAAGATTTGCTTTCAAAAGACCATCAGTGAGTCAACTGTGAGTGTTTGTCTCCGGGAAAGGCTGATCCCTGACTAACGCTGGTTGAGCACTCTTGCCAAATTTAAAAGTAAACCTTTAAAGCAATAGCCTGAAACGGAAAAGAAGGAAAAAATGAAGCCCGGCAACCTCCAGCCAGCTTCTGACAGACCATTTGTTATTGCAGGCAGAACATGTTTTCCCTAATTTTATTCTTGAAAACAGCTCAATAGTTTTTGCAGGAACTTTCCAGGCAAGTTTCATCCTGAGCAAGTCAAGTTTGGCGAGGCTGCAGCATCACACTGAACACTGGTTTTTGCAGTGGGAAGTTTTAAGCAGTATTTGTTGTGTGTCCCCCTCCAAGGTGTTCATACCTACTGTGTGTAAGTGTTAACTCCAAATTAATGTGAGCAGTAGCAACAAAAAAATTAAACTGGCTAATGCTATAGTGGTTAACGTAATTCTGAAACTTTATAAAAACTCTCACAATTCCTCTCATGATAGAAGATTTCCCATATTTCCTTTTTGTTTCTGTGTTTGCCTGGATTATATATCAGCATTCAACTTGTGTTTGTAACATGAGTGTCTGACTTTGGTATTAAGAAGATTCCCTTCAGCCTCCCCCTTTGCTTTCCAGAGAGCTTCTGGACCACACACAGCATCTGTACAGGGAATGGGGGGGCCTCTATTAAATGCAACATGCTGTACCCCCAGATTTGCTTGTCAGTGTGAAGGAGTGATGCTGAGGTTTCCTCCAGGAGCTAGTCCCTGAAAGCTCGAGGACACGTGAACCTGACCTATATTCATGTTTTCTCAGATGAAGCAATAGGTGTAGGTCTGCCAGTGAAATGACAGTGAATTGAATTAATCCAAAGGGCCTGATTCCATTATAAAATCTTTTTAGAAGCCCTGGATAAAACATGTTAGAGTGATAATATAAACTACTGCATCAGTTGATGATTTAAGTAACACAGTTTTGGGATGGGAATACAAAAAAAGCAGAGGACTGGAAAAAGCAAATATCAATGTGTTTGTAAAAATGCACAGGTAGGAGTCTAGACAATTGCTTCCACAGGATTAAAATCTGTCATCGCTAAAAGCCTATTAAAAGCAGATTTGCCACATTTAAAGACACATATATTGTATTGCCTACACTGGCTCAGAAGCTCTTTTGATTTCAATGGCTTGGCTCGCTGTCAAAAACACAAGCATGAGCAAAACACAGCATATGTGATTGGTGGGTTTGTTTATAGAAGTAAGAGAATTAGGAGAGGAACTGAATTTGATAGACAGTATATATTTGGCTTTTAGGAAAGCATGAAATACAACTTCGAGTATTCAAGTCAACTGTCATAAGGGGAAAGCTGTAATTCGGCCAGAAAACTGGCTGTTAGCTAAAGATGCGAGTGGGCGGTCCGGGGAGCATCAGGAAGATCCTGCAAGGACAGGCTGCTTCAGGGAGCCTGTTATTACCTAGCCTGGAGGAATTAATATCTGCAGAGAAATGAGCAAAACTCTTGTTGTCTAAAAGCTAAAAATATGACAACTAAATACTTGGTTTCCTGCCTATTAGTCAAAGAGGAGGAAAGGGAGCTGGGAAGGGTGGACAGCAGCGTGGTGGTCCTCTGGGTGGGCTGGCAGGGAAGGCGAGACGAGGATGAACTGAAAGATGCTGAGAATAACGTGCAAAATAAGCTGGTAGTCACCGTGCAGTCTGGAAAAGACCGTTTGGCGTAGCAGACTCGGTATCTAGGGCAGCAGCTGACGTATTTCCAAGGAAGTCACAGCAGTTATTAGGAGTTCAGGGCTTAAAAGCAGCAAACGAGGCAGATTCAGCGCGACGCAGCCGTGGAATGGGCTGTGGGGTGACCTACAGGAGCTGGACGGACAAGGTGCTTCGTGTCGCTGCCCACTGATTCAACCTGCTTCTTGATCTCAGAGAACCTTGAACCGAGTTTGAAAAACCCCCGTGTGTAATTTCAGTGGGTTTTTGTGTTTTCCACCCTGGCTCCAAGAGTACGAGCGCTGTGAGCTTTGGGGGAAGGAGCTTGTGCTGTGGGATGAGCATGGAGGTGCTGGGCATGGGGATGGGCAGAGCCTTTCTCGAGGGGGGGCTCTCCCTGGGACACATCCCCACCAGGGAGGGCCTTGCTCACGAGGACATTGAAGTGGGAGCCTGCTTAAAAACAAACGTTACGCATCTGGATGCTGCTTGGGTTGTGCTGGTGCGTGATTGCTGCAAAGACAAGTAAAGATTTTCTGTAATTTTCTGTGCTTGTTTGGAGGACAGAATAGGAGTTCTCTTAAGGAACCAACATAAAATAAAAAGAGCTAACATCCTAATGCCTGAAGAACTAGTGGCTGGCAAAATCTGAAGGTGCAGTTCATGTAAAAAAGATAGACGCAAGTACCTTGAGGCGGTGACATGTTGATAACGCTTTATTGCACATGGAGTACTGGATGTTACTTGGAGATCGGAAAAAAAAAGGTGTTTTCACTTGTAATACGTACTAGATCGTTTTATAATGCACAAGGAGAGGGTTTTATTCAGCCAAAAAAGTAAACTTTGTATGTTCCTAATGTTCTTTCCAGTAAACATGTGAAGGTAAAGGGTGCAGGCGTCCTGTGGGATGCGCATAAATACCAGAAGGTGAAAGGACAGAACACGTTTGGAGGTGAGGTGGGGGAAATCCTTTCTTAGCCCTGTCATACTGTCAGTCTCTTACATGGCTCTCATGGGGATCTGCCCTGCAGTTCCCTGAGACTTTTGGTATTCACTGAAAATCACAAATAAACCAAACCCACACCTAGGTGTGGCACGTGAACACTGACAACACCTGTATATGTGATTATGTATTAGAGGTGTTTCTAGCAGGTTTCTTAGAGGTTGAGTAGTCTAATAACAGGAGATTTCTAACATTTCATACTACGTTATGCATTTTGAATTAAGCTCTATCAAACTGACACACCATTCTGCTTTAGCTGGTAAGGCACATATATTTTAATTAGATGATCTCTTTCTTTTTGCTAAACTGTATCAGATACCTGTACTTGTTCCCTTACATTTCCGTGAAACTATTTTTCTCCCGAGAGGGCCTGTTTTACCTGCTGTGTGTGAGAGGGCTCTCCTATGCTGCCAGGACCAGAAGGGTATGAAAGGCAGGTGTTACCTGGAAGCCCCTGTAGTCAGGATATGCAGATGCTAATTCTGTCTGAGCAGATACCTTCAGGTTTGGCATCTCAAATTCACCGCATTCAAGTAAAATATTTAACAGCTTTTGTTTTTATTATATGACCACATGAATCCTAAAACCCCAAAATCTGCTTCATTTAATAGTAAGTCCCTCATGGCTAATTTTGTATGCAGTACACAGAGTAGCATGACTATTCTGGGATATGATCCCAGTAACAGTGGTGAGTCATCAGCCGCAGCAGCAGTAATGATATGAGGATCTATTTATTACTGTCTTCTAAGCTGTGAGTTCTTCTAAGCAGTGAGTTCATCTCGAAATTATGTAATTATTCCTCCTGGATGATTTTTCTTATTGGTTCGTAATTACAAAATATTCTCAGAACACTTCTGTATTTTAAAATTAAGTCCTCAGAATGACTTAATGCGAGAAGAACTAAGAGATTAAATCTTACCTTGTTTATATTAATTTTATTTGACTTTATCAGTAATACAGCTTTCTAGATGTTGTTGCACAAACTTCACTTTTTTTTTTTTCAAAACTGTTTAGCACATCATTCACTGGTTCATAAGTTTATAAACAAATATTTGGAGTAGAATCATCTGGTCTTGGGAACTGGTAGGAGGGGGAATTCCGTGTAGGAGTCCATGGCTCGTTGTTTCTTTGGTGGGAGAAGGGCTGAATCCGTAACTGTTGGAGGAGTTGTCCTCATCGCCTCCGAACTGCTGGCTCTCCCCAGAGAGGGATGAGGAGATCCAAAAGCTTTTAGGAAGCGTGTGCTGCCACCCAAGTCCTCCCCCAACTGGTACTTGTTTTCATAAACATCCTTCACTGCCAAGTGCTGGTCCGGACATGTTTATCCAAGAAAATGCAGAACCGCTACTCTGCAAAAGTGAGAGGCAGGTTGTTGGCAAGAACTTTTTCCTATAAAAAGGAAAGTGGGTGTTAAACCCTCTCAGAGGCTCCTGGCACGACCTGGGTGTTGTGGGAGCCTGGCACAGAGAGCTTGGGGATGCTGCTGGCCCCAGACGCAGCCCTTGGACCCGGACTGGAGCTTGGGCAGCGGTCCCAGCCCGATGTACCCCTTTCTAGCAGTGTGTGAGTGCTGCTTTGTCTTGCTGGTTTACACCAACTCGCACCCTGCTTCTACACTTCCTTTTTAGATATATGCAATGTTGTTTTCATGTTCTGCATTGCCAGAAATCATGGGGGAGCCCCGTACCTCTTCTAGAAGGTCACCTCCTTAAGGTCTCAGTCCATCAAAGCGTTGCTGTGCCTAGATGTTCCCATATCCTAGGTGAGCATACCCTGATTTACCCTTTCAGAGGGCTCCTTCACCTCCTACCTGCACATGCCAACACAGCTGTCTTGAATTTCTGGGGATTGTACAGACAGGGCTCACCCTTACCCTTGCAAAGACGTGATTCAGCAGCACCTCACATGTCATGATTTATGCCAGCAGAGGAAATCATCCTGAAAAATATATTCAGAATTATAATTTGAGGTTATTTTTTCAGATTAGTCGTTCTCCGTTAGCTGGGGATCTGCTATACTCATCTCTGCATGGGCCACCTCCCCCAGTGGCTTCAGCAGCTCATGATCACTTCATGATGCTCTCCAGCCCTCAGCACCAAGGAGTCTGAAATCCTTCCCTGGGGACACTCTTTGGGAACATATCTGGAATTGTTGACAAACATGGAGAGAACAGCCATCCTTCTTAGCTTTCTGGACAAGAGGGACTACGTGCCATCTACTGGAGCCTGACCTATTTCTACAGAGTAGCTGGCTTGTTTCTGGTCACATCATCCAGAGCCTGTTAGCAATGACTTTAGGGGAAAGGAAACCAAGACATCAGAACTCGCTTGGGTGACATTTTGATTCCCTGCTGTGTTTCTAAGCCTGAATCCTTGTGGTTCTTGAACCCCAGGGAAATTGTCTTCGATGTTGTCTTACCTTGATGTGTAGGATACAGTGTCAGAGTCAAAAGATCTTGATCCCTGCACAGTTCATCGCATTCCCATCACTGGTTCTGCCCACCTGAAATGTTGAGGTACACCTGTTTATTTGTAGGTAGGTGACAAGTTTGTCCATGGAAAGTTGCCATAGCATTGAGGTTGGGTTTTTTTGTCTTTCCCTAGAGCTGAAAAGAGAAAAGAAAAGCCTTACAATACACTTCAAAGCAGCCCACGTTCTTGTTGGTGCATATGAGATAAAAAGATGATTTCGTATTTGTCCCAGTTGAAATCCCATTGTGAGCAGAGCCATAGCATATCCAAGAAGTTTGTTTTGGTGTGTAGACAAGGACCTTCGCAACCAAAATTCTATTGAGTTTTGTCACCCGCAGCAGATCCGGGGCATTTTGGCATAATCCGACCAGAGGCAAGACGGTGCATGAAGCAGTTTCCCTGTAGAGGTGGTGTATTTGGTACTGAATATATTTTGCAGTGATTCAAAGGCTGTAGATTGAAAAAAAAAAACCAAAGAAATAAACTTGTTGTATCTTGCCACAAGTTCTGTGGGGAGCCAGAGGCAGCGGGTCTGTTGGGTGCCAACAGGGCACCGAGTCAATGAGTCTGCAGAATTTGGCCCCAAAATTCCCCTTTCACAGAATGGAGGAAGGAGCTGTGATGCATCTCTCTGCTAATTAGAGAAACCTGTTTTCTCTCCAGCCGTTGCCTAATATTTCCTAGATGTTTACAAACTTCATCTGAACATACAATGAAATAATTTATCTCAGAGAAGTAAGGCTGCGGCTCTCGGTGGGTGCCCAGGAAAGTCACTTGGCATGGCTGCGTCCCCGCTGCCACCCGTTCCCGTTGGCTGTTGGTGAAGGCGATGGGCTGGCGTTGGCTGTGTTGGCACCACGGCACGCGAGGATGGCAGGTCCTGTGCCGTGACACGCCTGCTCCTTGGAACCCAGGAAAGCTTCGAGTGGGGAAGTAGGGACCTGTTGAACTGAAGTGTGTGCACCACTGAACTGCTCACTCCTGAGGTGCTCAACTCTTGGTTTTCTGAGGAGTTAGATAAATATTTCTTAGATTTAATCTCTGTTTAGAAAGAGGAAAAAAGTTATGTCCTTCTGTTTATAATCTATTCCTTAGAATTTTACAATAAACTCAACGCAACCTGAGAATTTCAAAAGTTACACAAAGGGCAAGCTGGCAAGGCTCTTGAAAAGCTCTAAATCACATTTTATTGTTCAGTTATCTTATGAAAGTCTATTGTTTTTATGCCGATCATATATAATTTTGTTTTAATCTTTATTATATGCTGTATTTTGACATTTCTGTTCAATTTTTATCACTTCCTTAGCATAGAAACAGACATTTAAAGATGGTTTAGCAATTAGTTTGGGAGGAGAGGTTAATTAAAAATACAAAGGCAGTGGTGAAATGGGTCTGTCTTAGGTACATCATTCTAGGTCCTATTGGGTGTTTCTAGTTAGACAACTTTTTTTTTCCAGATCAAATAAACGCAGTAGATTTCTGTCTTAAAGTGTTCAGCATGGTGCCATACATGACATGGTGAGATGTAAGCTGGAGGTGTGGGTTGCAACCAGAGCTGGAAGGTGGACAAGGAAGGAGCTGTAGGGGCAATGCACTGGAATTGGTGCTACGACAAGGACAGTGTGTAGGCTGGAGGAAGCAGTTGGGTTTCTCAGGGATAAATCCTACCTCTGATCAAGGGGATCGAGTGCCCCTCAGTCAGTTTGCAGATGACACCAAGTTGGGTGGGAGTGTGGATCTGCTTGAGGGTAGGGAGGCTCTGCAGAGAGATCTGGACAGGCTGGAGCAATGGGCTGAGGACAACTGGAGGAGTTTCAATAAGGCCAAATGCCGGGTGCTGCACTTGGGCCACAACAACCCCCAGCAGCGCTACAGGCTTGGGGAGGAGTGGCTGGAGAGCTGCCAGTCAGAGAGGGACCTGGCGGGGGAGGTGATTGCCAGCTGGCTGAACATGAGCCAGCAGTGTGCCCAGGTGGCCAAGAAGACCAATGGCATCCTGGCTTGTATCAGCAATAGCATAGCCAGCAGGGACAGGGAAGGGATCTTACCCCTGTACTTGGCACTTGTGAGGTCGCACCTCGATTACTGTGTTCAGTTTTGGGCCCCTCGCTCCAAAAAGGCCATTGAATGACTCGAGCGTATCCAGAGAAGGGCAACGGAGCTGGTGCAGGGTCTGGAGCACAGGTCTGATGGGGAGCGGCTGAGGGAACTGGGGGGTTTAGTCTGGAGAAGAGGAGGCTGAGGGGAGACCTCATCGCCCTCTACAACTCCCTGAAAGGAGGGTGCAGAGAGGGGGAATGAGGCTCTTGAGCCAAGGAACAAGCGCCAGGCCAAGAGGGAATGGCCTCAAGCTGTGCCAGGGCAGGATCAGACTGGCTCTTAGGAAGTATTTCTTTGCAGAAGGGGTTGTTGGGCGTTGGAATGGGCTGCCCAGGGCAGGGGGGGAGTCCCCATCCCTGGAGGGATTGAAGAGTCGGGTTGACCCAGCACTGAGGGATGTGGTGGAGTTGAGAACAGTCAGTTGGAGGTTCATGGTTGGACTGGAGGATCTTCAAGCTCTTTTCCAACCAAGGTGATTGTGATCCTCTGACATATTTTCATTGCTATGGTTGTGTTGATTCCATCTTTTGATGTTCCGTACACCCGCTGTGGCACGCTGTGGTACAGCACTGGAAGGGTCACCTGGCCTTGGTGAAGTCCAGCAATATGGAGCGTAAGGTCCCATATGTGGGGATCAAAGCTTCAGCTGTATGCTGGAAACTCATTAGCTGAGGAGGAGAGCCGATGTGCTGACCGGGACAGCCATGAGCCCAGTACGGGCATGGGGGCTCCCCGGCAAGCGGCTGCGGTGCTGGAGGTGGGACCTCGCCGTGGGGCAGTGCCCGCTGGTGTGCAGCACCCCGGGGCATCCCCGCTGGGGCAGCTGGGGACCTGGCCTAGGAATTTGAAGAAACCAAGTACTCGGGAGAAGCTTGGTAAGTTTATGGAGGAGATTGTCTGGTGTAGTCTGCAGTAACAGAGGGCTGGACACAGGGACCCATAAAGTTTCTTCCCGATTTCTGGACCTGATCTTACTCTGCTGTGTAATTGCTTCCACACCATTACATGGGACAGGGTATGGGCTCAGGTAGGAGTGATTTAAATACTAGGTGGTGTGAACTTCCCACCAAAGGGCTGCAGTCTGTCCCCGTCCCCATGGTCTCCGAGTTCCCAGCTCTTGGTCTTTTGGGAGCCATCCCAGCTGCAAACCCCTTACCCAACGTACGGAGTCCAGCCTGTCACCCACTGTCACCCGCCTCTAACCCTGCAGTGGGCCAGCTCAGCTCAATAAACCCATGGAAAACCTGTGTTGCTTTGCCTCAGGTGAGCGGTGTGCCAGGTGGGAGCAGGGTGGGGGGAGCAGGGTCACCCCCAGGCGGTCTGAACCCTGGAGAAGCTTTACTGTAAGAACACCAAGGGGAAGATATTGAAGCCAGCTGGAGGAAGTGCAGTCAGCGATTTCTTATAAATCATCTCTGCTTCAGCTAAAGCGAGAATCCCCGCACACGTCAACGCTTCCCGACAATCCCCACACGCGTCAACACTTCCTGACTCCAGTGAGAGCCCCGGGGGCGTTGAAGCTGGATGACATCATGAGGAAAAGGAGTGAATTCACACAGAGGGTGACGCCAGGGAACTAAATTCCTGGGTTTGCCAGCTGAGCTGTGCCTTGCAAAGCAGAGCAGAGGAAGGCTAAACACCCAGCGAGGTTCAACATGTGTCTTTCTTACTTGTGATCTGAGTCCAGTTTTGGGACTGAGAGCCTGTCGGTCTCATAAACAAATGTTTCTTGTTAACCCTTTCTGACGGTGAGGAGCAGAGCAAAGTGGTTGGCTCTGCGTGTGTCCACATCCAGGGCCAGGGAGCTTGAAGTGGGGACCACAGTCCGTCTCAGTGGAGCAGGTTGGGCCAGCGAATCCACAAGAAGTGGTGTCCTGCCTGGTTGTGAAGAACCAACGTGTGGATGCCTACGGACTGCACAACATTTAGAAGGACGCCCACCACTCGTAGCAAGCACAAACTAGTCCTCCTCTTGCAAGAAACGAGACAGAGAGGATGCCCCAGAGGTCCAGGGAGCATCATGCTTGGCCGTCCTGCAGCACCAAGCTGCTCTGGCACGTGCCTCAACCTCCTGTAGGGCTGCCTGGCTGCAGAGCTCCCATGTCCAGCCAAGAGAAGAAGGGCAGGGTTAGGAACTTCTTCATTACGCATTGTCTGCTCCTGAAGTTACAGATCTCTCGAGATCAACGTGCTGTCTCGACAAGATTACTGACTTCTGGTTTGAGTCTTGGTGTTGGGTCAAATTGTCAAGGCCCTCATGACCACCTTGGTAGGACCATCAAGCTCCCAGTGTTGTAGCTCTGGGGAGAGCAAGTCCGCTGGGTTGCAGCTTGATTTCATCTGTTGGCAGTTAGAGACACTTGTGAGAACAGAGATTTACTGGAGGAACGTGGCGGTGAAGGAGATGCTGTGTCTCTACCGAGCCGTGTAGAGTGCCTAAAAGGGCTTTCTTGAAAATCTAGAGAATAAATATTAGCTGAAGGAATAGACATCTGTGAGTGAAGTTTTGAAGTGGGTATGTATTGAATGTCCTAGTTTCACTCAGATCACAAAAGTCTGCCTACATTTTTTTTCATCTGTAAAGATAGTAAATTGTTTGGAGTGGAGTCTGGAAGAACAAGCTGACCCCCTTTTGCTTTACTGCAATAAAATTATACAGTGTTTTAAAAACCTATTTTATTAAACTCTACACTTAATGCTGCTTTCCCAGACCAGTTTTAGCTCCAGTAAAGCAAGCCCAGCTAATGAGGTCAGCTGATGACTGATGCAATATTATATATTTATTTCAGATTAAATGTGTTGAGAAGTGGATTCTGACCAAAAAAAAAAAAAAAATCCCTTCTTGGGAGGAAACACAGAAAATTGCCAAAGCTCTAGCAAAAGCATTGCCTTCAATCAGGTCTGACATGTTAGTACAACAGTATGTGGAAGTATAAATAGTTTGCTGCTAACGTACGTTAGCCGCGTTGCTTGATGCATGGCTGGAAGGTGCTGGGGCTGTAGCAGGATACACGCAGAGGAGGAACATTTATAGAAAAAGGGACAGAGTTTCTAAGTATCGACCAGCCCCCTCACCTAATGCTTTGCTTTCCTTGTCAGCACTCCCGTGCATCCATAAATAAACTCTGCAATTATATCCTTTTCTTCGGAAGAGGTGTAATTCTGCGGAGCCGAGTCCGAGCAAGCTCCGGTGCCAGCGAGCCAAGGCCACGGCACGGCTCCTGTGAGCTCGCAGCTGGGGACCAAGTGGCAGCCCAGATTTCCAGCCCAAACTCTCCGACTCTTTGCTTCTCTGATTTTAAGTCATGAACTTATCAGTCACACATTTTTATGCAACTTAATATCTTTTACGTGGCTACATTTTCTCTTCTGTTATTAAAGAAGGAAAAGCTCTCATGGGCATGAATGAGGATTTATGTAATAGGTTGCAATGGCTCCATCAAAGCCATTGTGCTCTATCTTGTGAATATCGATTTAATCAGTGGTTTTAAAAAAAGACCTTATTTGTGCTAAGTGATTTTTCTTTCTTAGACTGCAGCAAGAATTTCATACTCTTGTGAAGATGGAGTGCAGCCAGTCCAGCTACTCTCAGCTTGAATGCTGCTATTGAACCGCCTTTGTGCTGGCAAGAGGTTCAAGTACTAAAGACACTATTCAGATGACTGTGGAGCTACTGCAAGAGTCTAGGAAGGAACATTGCTAGGATGCTACTTCTGTGATGAAGTACCGGGGTTTGTTAACTAACCTGTTAAATTCAGGTCAATAAGCAGCTCAGTTACGCTCACTCACATTTTCGACATCACAGATTTGCTTGAGAAGCCACATCCTTCCATGGGTCGCCACTATAATTTAGGAGTTATGCCAACCTTTGATGTCTTGAAGGCACCCAGGAGGTTTCAGCCCCTGCTCCCAGAGACAACTTTGCTCTGTCAGCCCTCGCGCGTTGCCCTTGGTAAGAGCAGTGTATAGTGGGAGTGTTGATTACCAGCCAACTGAACAGGAGCCAGCAGTGTGCCCAGGTGGCCAAGAAGACCAATGGCATCCTGGCTTGTATCAGCAATAGCGTAGCCGGCAGGGACAGGGAAGGGATCTTACCCCTGTACTTGGCACTGGTGAGGCCACACCTCGATGAGTGGGTTCAGTTTTGGGCCCCTCACCCCAAAAAGGCCCTTGAATGACTCGAGCGTGTCCAGAGAAGGGCAACGGAGCTGGTGCAGGGTCTGGAGCACAGGTCTGATGGGGAGCGGCTGAGGGAACTGGGGGGGTTTAGTCTGGAGAAGAGGAGGCTGAGGGGAGACCTCATCGCCCTCTACAACTCCCTGAAAGGAGGGTGCAGAGAGGGGGAATGAGTCTCTTGACCCAAGGAACAAGCGCCAGGACAAGAGGGAATGGCCTCAAGCTGCGCCAGGGCAGGGTCAGACTGGCTCTTAGGAAGTATTTCTTTGCAGAAGGGGTTGTTGGGCGTTGGAATGGGCTGCCCAGGGCAGGGGGGGAGTCCCCATCCCTGGAGGGGTTGAAGATTCGGGTTGACCCAGCACTGAGGGATGTGGTGGAGTTGAGAACGGTCAGTGTGAGGTTCATGGTTGGACTGGAGGAGCTTCAAGCTCTTTTCCAACTGAGATGATTCTGGGATTCTGTAGTTAAGGCAGCGCTGCCGGCTCCCTGCCGCCACCAGGCCAGCGAGCGGGAGGGTCACAGGAGGATGAGATCCCCCAGCACGTCCATGGTTATGTTCTCAGGCTGTCTCAGCGCTTGGTGGCTTTTTGCTTCCACCTCACCTAGGGAAATGAAAAGGGATGGTGGTTAATTCTGGCTTTGCTTAGTGACACTAGTGGAGCCTGCCGGATATAAATTTAGACAGAATTTGGTTTCTGCGTGTGGCTGGTTAACACCACACACAAAAAAGATTGCGTTGTTAGATTAAGTCATGGAGAATATTTCTTACAGTGGTAAAGTAAAAGGCCATAATGAATAACATGTGTTCCTACCAGTAATAAATCTTTGCACTTAAGCAAGGTGACTTCTGCACGGCTTCTCACCCTGGCACATGCCATTTTCCTCTCCGCTCCGTTATTGAATACGCTGAACAGTCTCCCTTTGACCAATTAAAGCAGTACCTTGGCAGAAAGAGAAGATCACAGACCAGTTAGGACTGAGTCTGCTAAGCACAAAAGGGCTTGACATTAGGGTTTTGTTCCCCAGTTGCATCTCATGCCACCCAGCTATCTCGTTTGCTCTTCACATGACTTGCCATCAGGCCCTTGATATCTGCCTGGCATTTTATGGTCCCCTTGGTCAGATGTTTTGCTGGGTGACGCCAGGTTATTAATATCATGTGTCACATTTTATTCTGGCTGAGCGGTATAAAGGGAATACCCATTGTTTGTCTCCCACCCTGGGTCTGTAATCTTGATCTTTTCCAGACACTCCCGGCGGCTGGCAGACAGATAGCACACAGTCCTGCTTGCCCCGGGACTGATTGGTTTCTTGGACATCGTCCAGTTCCAAATACATCAACACATTTGCAGAAAGGTTTCCTAACCTGAAAACTCAGAGCTGGAAGGAAGGAAGGAAGGAGATGGATTTCTGCTGGAGTTCAGCAAAAGCACAAAGAGCAGGAGGAAAAGTTTCAGGAACTGCATCTCAGCTTGGGCTGGAGAAGGCAGATGCCTGAGCTGGGATGAGAGGATGTGAGCCAGTGCTAAGTCTCCCAGTCTCTTGCTGGGGATTAATCTGAGTTTAAACAGGCTAATTTTAATCCATCTTTCCAATTTAAATGATATGGCTAGCAGCGATCTAGCACACGCAGCTTTTCTCCAAGAAGATGAAGGGTTAAACACCCCCTGTTTGGTGCTGAGCTGCAGGAAGAATTATAGACATATATAATTATAGAATTATTGGTCTGAAAACCAGTAGCGAGCACATGCCGCTGGGCTCAGCCCTCGCAGAAGGTGTTGGTTTTTGCGCCGGGGTGTTTGCTCAGTGATCCAGCATCGCTGGGGTCCTGATTGCATGTGCGATGTCAGACCCACTACTGCAGCTCTGCCTGCCCTGCCGGCTGTCCCAGTGGCCCTCCAGCCACCCCCCCACCCCGAGGCTTTCAGCAGTTCCTCACTAGTTTCAGGTGTTTTCTCTCATGTGTTTCATCAGTGAAATCCAACATTTCTTTCTCCCCCTTTGGAATACCACACCTGTGCATGCTGTCTTCAGGTTTTGTGATATTTAGAGTTTTCACACATTTCCTCAATTTTTCTTTGGATGTTGATTATCTCTGCCCGCTCATTCTTCATTAGCTCAGTACAAACCTTTATCCATACAATAAAATACTCAGAACGTCTAAATTCTGGATGTGGATACCAGTGATACATCCAGGAGCAGCCTGAGGAGCACCAAGAAGGATTAGAGAGCGCTGGGAGCGGCAGTGAGGGACTCTGGAGCGCAGGTGTTTTTTTCATCAGTCCTCCCAGTCAAAGGGAAAGGGTTTGAAAGGACTAGTTCACTCTGGCAGGTTAATAAGTGGTTACGGGATTGGTGCCTCAGCCAGGGGTTTGGCTACTTATCACTTTGAGAAACCTGGTGTGGTGGGGTTCATCTGTCAGAGAAGGGGAAGAGGCTTCCCACGCTGGTGAAGAGGGATTTAAACTAAAGTCACCAGGGCAGAGGAGCTTCAATCCATCCCACTCCTACCAGTTTGATGCTGGTGCCAGCAATAGATGCCCAGAGCCTGGCGAGGGGTCACAGGGCAGCAGGAGAGCACCTGAGGAGCAGCACAAAGGAATTCCAGCCAGTAAGTCAGCTCCATCGGGGCCCAACTTAAATGCTTCTGTGGAAACGCATGTAACAAAGCATGGGGAATAAACAAGAGGAGTTAGAGATGTGGGCATGCCTTCAGTCTCCAATCTTGGCATCATGGAGATGTGGTGAGATGGCTCCTATGACTGGAGAGTTGGAATGGAAGGACACAGGCTCTTTCGGAAGGACAGGCAGGGAGATGAGGAGCGGGAATCACTCTCTATGTCAGTGCCCAGCTGGAGTGCCTGGAGCTCTGCCTGGGGATGGGTGAGGAGCCAACGAGAGTTTATGGGTCAGGATTAAAGGGAGAGCAGGGACAAGGGATGTTATAGTGGGGTCTGCTACAGGCCACCCCACCAGGAAGACCGAGCGGATGAGACAGACAGGAGCAGCCTCACGTTCACATGCCCTGGTCCTCCTGGGGGACTTCAACCACCCCGATATCTGTTGGAGGGACAACACAGTAGGGCATAAGCAATTCCAGGAGGTTCCTGGAATGCATGAATGAGAACTTCCTTCTCCAAGTGATAAGAGGAGCCAACAAGGAGAGGTGCAATGCTGGACTTCGTGCTCACCAAGGAGGAGCTGGTGGAGAGTGTGAAGCTCAAGGCTGCAGTGATGAGGTGGTGGAGTTCAAGATCCTTAAGACGACGGAGGAGGACACACAGCCAACTCGCTACCCTGGACTTCAGGAGAGCAGCCTTTGGTCTCTTCAGGGATCTGCTTGGCAGAGTAACATAGGATAAAGCCCTGGAGGGAAGAGGGGCCTAAGAAAGCTGGTTGATATTCAAGGATCACCTCCTCCAAGCTCAGGAGCGATGCAGCCCAACAAAGAGGAAGTCAGGTAAGAATACCAGGAGGCTGCATGGATGGACAAGAAGCTCCTGGACAAGCTCAGACACAAAAAGGAGCCTACAGGGGGTGGAAGCAAGGACGGGCAGCCTGGGAGGAATACAGAGAAACTGTCCGGGTAGCTGGGGATCAGGTTAGGAAAGCCAAAGCCCTGGTAGAATTGTATCTGCCCAGGGATGTCAAGAGCACAAAAAAAGCTTTAACAAGTACATTGGTGGCAAAAGGAAGACTATGGAAAATGTGGACCCTCTCTGGAAGGAAAAGTGAGACTTGGTCACCTGGGATATGGAGAAGGCTGAGGTACTCAACGACTTTTTTGCCTCAGTCTTCACCAATGAGGCTCCAGCCACACTGCCCAAGGCACAGGAGGCAAAGGCAAGGACTGGGAGAAAGAAGAACCGCCCACTGTAGAAGATCGGGTTCAAGATCATCCAAGGAACCTGAAGGTGCGCAAGTCCATGGGACCTGATGGGTCCAGATGAGGCCACAAAGATGCTCAGGAGGCTGGAGCACCTCCCCTGTGAGTTGTGGGGGTTCAGCTGGAGAAGAGAAGGCTCCAGGGAGACCTTAGAGTGGCCTCCCAGGACTTAAAGGGGCTACAGGAAAGGGGGGAGGGACTCTTGATCAGGGGGGTAGGGATAGGATGAGGGGTAACGGGTTTAAACTGACAGAGGGGAGATTTAGGTTAGATGTAAGGGAGAAATTGTTCCCTGTGAGGGTGGTGAGGCCCTGGCACAGGTTGCCCAGAGAAGCTGTGGCTGCCCCCTCCCTGGAAGGGTTCAAGGCCAGGTTGGACGGGGCTTTGGGCAACCTGGGCTAGTGGAAGGTGTCCCTGCCCAGGGCAGGGAGTGGCACTGGATGGGCTTTAAGGTCCCTTCCAACCCAAACTACTCTGTGAGTCTATGATTCCATGATTCTATTAGCTCAAGAATGAAGCTTTTACTATGAGACGTGAGTCTTAAACTGGAATCAGATATAATGATTTTGTGCCATGCCTACACATTTATGCTTATTCACGCTGAAAACTTCACCTTCTGCATCATTAAATGATAATCAATTGTAGCAAGTATTCTGCTAATATTTCTTCCTAGTCTCCAAGTGTTTGTGGCTGTATTGCTGCATTGTTTGCTATTACTGGACTTGATGAGTTATAGCTGTATTTAACATATTCATAGTTTGGGGCTGCAATGTATTTTGCTCTCTGCTCCCACGTCTTTATTTCTTTTGAACAGTGCAGCTTTATGATTTGTAGTAAGTGACTCCAAAATAGTGATTCCAGCAAGTGATTTTCAACATGAAACAGCTTCTAAGGGATCACTAATTAAGGAAGATCAAAATGAGCCCTGAAGCAGGTCTTGGGAAGATTTGCAGGTCTAGAGAAAATAACAGTGTTATTAAATGATATTTTGGGTGCCAACAGTGCGCTATCTGCTTTCACATCAGAGAAATAATTCCTTCCCAAGAGGTTTTTAGAAGCGCAGCACAGAGGAGTCGGTTGAGACACAGTGCGTGAGGAGGCAGTGTAGGAGGCTGGCGGGAGCTTTTCTGAAGGGCTCCGTGGCAAGATGATGATCTGAGGTAGGACTTGAGCAAGGAGGTAGTTTGGCAATGCGAAGACGCAGCCTGTTGCGAGCACAAACACGCTGTAGTGGAGTCACGAGGTGGTTGTGAAACTGTGCGTAGAGGAAGTGGCAAACCGGGAGTTTCGGCCGCGCGATGAGAGCCAGGAATGGAGCGGGGCTTCCTGCAGAGAGAGGAGAAGGACGGGGATGAGGATCGCAGAGGGGTCGGCCTGTTTGGATACTTGTTTTGGATGGAGAAGCAAGCTGTAAAGATGCTAGAAAGGTTAAAGAAAGAAAAAAAGGCAGATAATGGATATCGTATGCTATGGGTAATAATGTTTGCCTCCTTCCTAAAGTGTTCTGCGATCAATAGCTGGCAGGCCTGCAAGGGCCAACATCCTGAGCTCCACCACACCTGGAAAATCTGGGGCCTTGTTTTTACTGTATGAGCTCACCCTTTGGCATAAACGACATGAAACATGCTGCAAAACTTCTGCCCTGCCTGACTTTTTGGGCCCATAGTCACTCCTCTAGAAGGTTTTATTCTTGCTGCCCACTATTTGTCTTCTCTCCATGTTGTAGAAGGTTTTCCTTCTGCTAAATGCAGTTTGCTGTCCAGAATGATGAAAGCTCACTTCAGAGCGTGTGATTTAATAGCAGAAAACAAAAATCTGTCGTTTAAATTCACCCTCTTTTTCCCCCTTTTGTTTTCAGACAGCCTGAGGAGGAAGGGAGGGAGCATGGGCAGGCAGAGCGTGTCACTGCTGGTCACTGCCGAGGCTGCACTCGGGTGTCCCTTCCAGCTCACTATTGTTAGTAAAAATGCAAATATATGGAAATACTTTTTTTTTGCATGCCAGCAGATGGCATGCTTTGCATTTCCTGCCTCTGCCTGCACACGTGCTGAGCTATGGGGGTTATCTGGAGCTACGGTAACAGCGTTGGTGGCAGAGGCGATGCTGGAGGTGTCTTGTTTGGGATGATGCAATGTGGTTTTGACTCCAACCCCTTGCTTGGGTCTTGCCTGTGCCTGCTCTGCTGGCCGGGCTTCGGCGTAGTGTGGGAGAGAAGGGGTTTGGTGGGCAGGTTTCTGCCTTCCCCATGTGGCGCTGGGGAGGCAGCAAGGGGGCAAAGAGACCCCAAACCTGGCAGCTCATCCCTGTGTGTGTCCTGTGACAGCCCCCAAATAAGCGTGAGAGTGGATGGATGTTCCACTCAAGAGAGCGGATGGATGTTCAGTGGGATGTGGCTCGTCCCTGGTGACTCACAGACACTGGTGGGGAAACGTGGGCACCGCAGGAATCGGCTCCCTCCGAGTGAGCTGGGACGACGGGGGCAAAGCCGCCAGGCTCCATCCCGCAGTGTTTTAGGCAATTATGCTATTAATCCCACCAGTAATAACATCAAGTTGGTGTTTACCCCCATCACTCCTACAGGAAAGCTGTTCAGTGATCTGTCTGTTCTCGAGGCAAAAATTTTTCCTCTGATTTGCAGCCTCAATTTATTCCTGTCCACTTTATACCCACTTGTTCTTGTGCCAGCGTTGTCCTTTAGCTTGAAGACCTCATCTCCTCTGCTGGCCTTTGCCCCTGGCACACGTAGGGAAGCAGAGCGTCATCCCTCAGTGGGTGTTTCAGCAGGATGAAACAGAGCTGAGCCCCTCTGGCCTTCCCATCAAGACCTTGATATGTTAATGGCAATAAAACAAATGAGCAGCGAGAAGCATGGTGATGGCTGTGGCTGGGATTGACCAGAGCGAGTGAGGAGCTGTGATTTCGAATCATACCTGTGAGCCATTTCTCTGCATTTGCTTAGCTACAGGGATGGCAGAAATACTGTCATTGCCAGTGAAGTAGTTAGAGCAGATATTTAGTATTGGTATTATTTGTTGTTGCGCTACCCTGGAAGAGGGAGCCGTTTCCCACCGTCCATTCCATCCGTGTGCCAAACCACTTAGAGTAAACATGGGACTTTCTGCCAAAGGGCCAGATTTTTCCATCCTTAATATTTTGTCCTCAGATAGTTACCAGTTGGCAGATGCTCATGGTTTGGGCTTGAAATGATCAATGAGAGCTATAAAAAAGGTTGTCCTTGAAATCACATCAGTATACTTTGCCATTTGCTATATACGGTGTCTTTTGCTGTTGATACAAAAGATGAAGAGTGCAGACATTTGAAAGATGTGAAGCAGGTAAAATTTTGCTGAAATGTACCCAACTGGATTAATTATTTTTGGGAGGGCCGAGTCTCCAAAGGATTTAATAATCTGAATACCATTTTAGGAAATTTCATTGTCTTTTTGCTGTTAGGGAATGCAGCAACCAATTATGGAGATAAAGCCAAAAACCAGGTCAAATAATTATTTTATGAATGAAGTGAAAAGGCTTGGTGCGCTCCTCAGTGCAGCAGCTTTCCGCACATCCACTTTTGGGTGTTGTAGATGGGCTGAGGGTGGTTTAAAACATTAGTGCAGAAAATCTGTAAATCTTCTGGCTCAAAGGCTGTCTGTCCTCCCAGTTCAGATTAACCAGGTAAAATGAAAAAAATCTGTGGCCTCTGTAACTTGTTAAAAATTATTGTCACTTTATTCCTGTCTCCAGCCTGTCTGACAGCAGATCAGAACAGCTATTTGATTTGTAGCTGATGCCTTCGTGCAGCCTGGTGCAGCCGGACAGAGTTATGGCAGAGCAAAGTGGCTCGCTGTGAGCTCACTGGCCTCTTTGCAAAGGTAGAAGTGCCTCTTGGAGTCTCTTTTTAAGGTCAGGATGAAATAAAGCATGACTCTGGCTGGCAGCCTCCTGATGCTCTGGGTCCGTACAGATACGGGAACACTTTGCTACGTACTGGAAGCAAAGGTCGTTTGCTGTACAGGACCCCTGAGACTTGTGCTGCTGGCTTGTGTTTGCCATTAGTGCGCTGTATGCTTTGGGAAGAGTGTTAAGAGCAGATTACACTTAATAGGTATGTGAGACACTTTAAGATGCATGGATAAAAGATGCAATATAGGACTGTAATTCTCCTTTTAATACCAGTAATACCCTGGTGGGGAAAAGGCGAAGCTGGACCCCATGTCCCCACTTGCTGGGGGGGAGGAAGCGGGGCTTGTCTGTGGGCCAAAATGCTGTAAGGACTACGAAAAGGCCATTGAATGACTCGAGTGTGTCCAGAGAAGGGCAACGGAGCTGGTGCAGGGTCTGGAGCACAGGTCTGATGGGGAGCGGCTGAGGGAACTGGGGGGGTTTAGTGTGGAGAAGAGGAGGCTGAGGGGAGACCTCATGGCCCTCTACAACTCCCTGAAAGGAGGGTGCAGAGAGGGGGGATGAGTCTCTTGACCCAAGGAACCAGCGCCAGGACAAGAGGGAATGGCCTCAAGCTGTGCCAGGGCAGGGTCAGACTGGCTCTTAGGAAGGATTTCTTTGCAGAAGGGGTTGTTGGGCGTTGGAATGGGCTGCCCAGGGCAGGGGGGGAGTCCCCATCCCTGGAGGGGTTGAAGATTCGGGTTGACCCAGCACTGAGGGATGTGGTGGAGTTGAGAACGGTCAGTGTGAGGTTCATGGTTGGACTGGAGGATCTTCAAGGGCTTTTCCAATCGAGATGATTCTGGGATTCTGTGAAGGTGACCTGGAGTCTCCCCAGAAGGCACCAGGTAGGTCCCCATCACGAGCCAGGCCACTGTGGGCAGCTCCTCCATGGGAGGCACCGCCCAGGTGTGGCATATTGAGAAAGAGTCTGTAAAATATTACGGTGCTGTAATGTGGCTGTAAAAGCTGAGCTGACACTGAACAGGGCCTAACAGCCAGGCCAGACTGGGGTAAATACTGTCCTGTAACTTGAATGTAACCATCTGTGCCACAGAATGGCACCATTTCGCAGAGCAGGGGATGCCAAAATCCATTGAGTGTCTGCTGAGGAGCACTGTGCTGTCTCTGTGCCACCTGTACCGCCAGCCACAGGCATGCGACTGCCTGGCCAGTGCCTTGCCAGCAGGGAAAAGGTGGCAATTGTCCCTTCGGTGAGACCCAGCCACCTCCTTCAGCACAGCAAAGGCACAACCTGTGTGCCGGAGCAGATTTGGTGCTGAGGATCCAGGAGCGGGTGGAGGGTGCTGGGCAGAAACACCCGCAGGGCGGGGAGAAGAGTAATAACAATAAGAGTAAGTGCTGCACAGGGAGGGTAATACCTCTTAAATGCCTCAATGTGGGCAGCAGTGGTAGCAAAGAAAAGCAGCCGCTCCATCGGTTGCTAGCTAGAATATTTTCAGGAGGAAAAAGCCCTTAGGAAGTGGCATTGCTGCCTGTGCGGAGGGTGACCGCGCTCACACCCAGCTGCATTTACAAGCTCTGGAGGTGAAAATAAGGAGGGTGTCTGCTGTGTTTGACTATGCCTTGCATTTTCCAGAGATTAATGGCAGTGAACCACAGTAAGATGATAAAATAGCCCAGGATGTACATTTGGAAAAATAACAACTGGTTTATAGAATTCAGGATTTCTTCTTTGGGGGACTTAAACAACCACATGATGTTAGCTTGTTACAGGATAACGCCAAGCTACTTATCTGTAGTAAACACGAAAAGGATTAGATTTTTTGGAACCCTCTGTGCTAGAAGAAAATCCAAACTCATTTTTACCTCCCTCCTGTACTTTTCTGACCATCTGGCGGCTGCTCCAGCCTAGCGCGAGGCGGCAGCCAGCGTGGCTGGAGCACTGCATGCTGTCCTTGGGCCCACGCCGCAGCTCCACCAGCGCCGGGGAGCACGTGGCCATGGGGAGAGGTAACGGCTCAAGGACCTGACGTGCGAGACGCCGAGGTAGCGGACACTGAACAAGCAGGTAGCATGACAGCTGCTTTGTAGTGAGTAGGGCTTTAAAAAACTAAAGGAGCGCTTCATACCGTCTGTTAAAACCCAGCGGCGCTGGTGTGGAGCTGGTGGCTGGACTGGTGTTTGCTGCCGTGCAAACCATCAGCGTCGCAAGGGAGTGAGTTACACTGGAGGGCTGTAAGGGCTCTGCCTGTGTATTTTCATTTTTAGCTCTGTGCTACACTGAAGGCAGTCCTGGGCTGCGAAGGGAGAGCCACCAGCTCTCAGGTCTGCCCCGCACTGCCATTCACTGGTGAGGCCGCCCCTTGATGAGTGGGTTCAGTTTTGGGCCCCTCACCCCAAAAAGGCCCTTGAATGACTCGAGCGTGTCCAGAGAAGGGCAACGGAGCTGGTGCAGGGTCTGGAGCACAGGTCTGATGGGGAGCGGCTGAGGGAACTGGGGGGGTTTAGTGTGGAGAAGAGGAGGCTGAGGGGAGACCTCATCGCCCTCTACAACTCCCTGAAAGGAGGGTGCAGAGAGGGGGGATGAGTCTCTTGAGCCAAGGAACAAGCGCCAGGACAAGAGGGAATGGCCTCAAGCTGCGCCAGGGCAGGGTCAGACTGGCTCTTAGGAAGGATTTCTTTGCAGAAGGGGTTGTTGGGCATTGGAATGGGCTGCCCAGGGCAGGGGGGGAGTCCCCATCCCTGGAGGGATTGAAGAGTCGGGTTGACCCAGCGCTGAGGGATGTGGTGGAGTTGGCAACGGTCAGTGTGAGGTTCATGGTTGGACTGGAGGATCTTCAAGGGCTTTTCCAACCGAGATGATTCTGGGATTCAAAGCAGTTTGTAAGGACAAGGCGAGCCAATTCCTGGCCCTGCGGCAGCACACAGGCTGCGGGCCATGGCAGGGGGCTCTGGTTATTCTGCCTCCATTGCACCCTTTGAACAAGAGAGCTGCTAGGAGGAGTGAACTTCTATATTCAGAGATAACAAAGTCAAATAAACATATATTTTTGTGTTGTGATACATACAGAGGCTTAATAACATGTTTAGCAGCAGATGACAGTTTACATTACAAACACTTGAGGAAGTGCTGCTGGGTTTTCTGTGCCAGGCAGCTGTGATACATGGTGCTGGGGAGGGACTGGGAGGAATTTGGGGGCTGTATTTCAGGAGCCACGGGTGTTTAGGCTCTGGAGATAAAAAAGAGTCAGGAGCCACTTGAGGGACAAACCTGGCAGAGGGATTTGTGCACTTTTGAGAGGCCCCTGAGAGCAATAAGATTTTTGCCTTTAGGAGAAGGTTAGGAGGGGGGAAAAAGCACTAATCTGTGCGGTGCTGAGAGCTTGTGCCCGTGCTGAGGCATCTGCGTCGGCTGCCGGTGCACTCAGCTCTGGCATGCCCGCTGTGTGCCCGATCCTGTTTCATTAATGCTGATGGTTTCAAGCACAGACCTTTCCACATGAAAGATTATTGAGAAAAACCAGCAAGCTGTTCTGATAATGGGAAACAGGTGCACAGAATTAGATAGTAGTGAGAAGCAGTTGTGCCTGTGCAGAGCTGAAGGTGTAAGAAACAACATTTTTCATTGCTAATGGTGTTAAAAATCCAACTGAATATCTTGGGGAGAAACGGGGCTTTAATGATTGCGAGAGGATCTTTATAATTAGCAGAGTCTGCCCAAACTTCCTGAAATACTGCATTTTGGAAGTATATTTGATACCATCATAAAGGTGGTACCGTAGTTGGAAGATCAGGAGTAAAGCCCTCAGGAATGAGTCTGGGAAGGCAAAGCAGATGGTAAGCCCTCTTGTAGAGTCAGTGCTGTCATCCTCAAGAAAAGTGTAAATTTGTAACATAAACAGTACACAAGCCTGCCTGCTTTGATAGACTTAAATGTGTCTATCTTTGTGTTTTATATCGCAGATCTAGAAACAAACTGTGGGGCTGCAGAGCTCTCATGGTAACCATTTGACTTGCAATGACTATTCAAATGACTCTGAATTACATTGAAATCGTGGTGCAATCCTATTTTTCAGTTTTTATGCCAAATCTTACCACATTCCAAAGCTGCTGGCGGGTGATGCTGATCCAGGGACAATGCGTTCCCGATGCTGTCTCTTCCTTATAGCTACTCCACCAAAAAGTTTTGTGCCAAAACCCCCTTGCAGAGGTAGATCAAAGAGCTCAAAAGCCTGAATTGTTGCATAAGTTGGAGGCAGCATCTTCTGTCGGGACCCCTTGACAGCTGCCATGTTTTCGTGTGAGGGTGGTGACGTGCTTTGGGAAGGAGCAGGGCTGGTTTAGGATTTAGGTTTAGGATAGATTGATTTGATGGGAACAGGTCCTCATGCACGCTGGAAGCAGCTGGCCCCATCGCTGGGTGGGTGCAGAGCCGACTGGAGGGCGATGGGGAGTCCCACAGCAGGGATCCCTCTGCCTGCAGAGGCTTGGTTGGACTTTCTCCCCATGATAAAGGACTGCAGTAGTTTTTAATGTAGAGAAATTGTAGTCATTACTGTAAAACTGCACATTTTGGAGAGTTGGGGGTTGCTTTTATTAAGTTTCTTTGTTTTGCAGAATGACTCATGAAACCTCGTTGTGTTTTCCAGCCGAGCATGATTTCTCCTGGCTTGCCATTGCCTGATTTCCTCTGTTGGTTACCGTGTTGCAACCACATCTTTGCACAGGTCCAAAGCAAGTGGAGAGTTCGGAGCGAGCTACAGCTAACTCCTGCCACCTGCTGTCTCACTTTAGTAAAATCCTGGCTTATTAAAAATTGCAGAGGGGCAAAGGAGGTGGAGCTGCGGCTGCCCCGTCGCTTGGGCTGACCTCCCCACTGAGCATTGCTCTGCAGCCACCCTGCTCGGCCCGCTGCCGTCCTGCCACCTCCTCCTTCTCCCCCACCACCAACCTTCCTCTCATCCCACCATGTAAGCAGAGAGCCTGGAGCCTGGCTTTGGAGAGAAAGGCCACCTTCCTTCACAGCTCGGCAGTGCTGAGAGCCGAGACTGGCCGGGCTGCCCCGGCCACAGCACGCTTTGCCGTCGCCGCGCTGGCTGCACACTTGCCGGGATGGGTTTTGCTTGGTGGGGCTGCTCTTCCCGTTGGGTGACACTGGGATTTGTGACTTTCCCTGTCCACCGGATCCCCCTCATTGTCTGCTGCTGGGTTTCTGCTGGTGACCAGTAACCCTGAGAATACGCTCACCGTGGGGGTGCCGCTCAGGAATTTCACATCCCCGAATCCACTGTTAGAAGGGCCTTAGTAGACTTGGTTTTGTCTGCAAACTTGCAGTTATTTTCTGGCGTAGGGATCTCACCACTGATTCGTCTCAGTGGTTAATTAATGCCCATCCCACACAGCCACTGTCACCTTTCCTCCTGCGGAGCCAGTTTTAGGCTCTGTACAAGTGGGCTCAACTCTTAGAAGCCCTCGGTGGCCTCCAGACACACCGTCACCCCCTGAGACTGTCACAGCGCTCGGAAACGGGGGCTGAATAAACCTGAGAATGCAGGTCCAGCAGTGCGCTGGAGCTCCCAAGAGCAAGGCACACTTTTTAGAGAGGACATCTCCTACAAGGGACAGGTATTCATGTACCTTAAACGATTTATAGGGCCTTAGATACCAGGTTTGTGACCTGTATGTTCAGATAACACAATTTTAAGTCTTAACAGTGCCCAACCCTGGACATGCTGGGCATCCCCATGCTCTGCAGAGAGCCCTGGGGTCAGCACGGGAGGTGAGGGAACAAAGCAGCACATCATGGTGCGTGACTGTGCTTTGGGCCAAAGATATTTCATCCACCATCCCTTGGTATGGACATGGGGTGAGGAGCAACTGTAGAATAACAGATCGTTTGCTGATTTTTTACCTCCGGAGCTTGCCACCAGCGCTTTGGTGCTCCTGTGACAATGTTGTTTCACAAATGGGGTGTCTTGACTGCGAGTGCTGCTGCTTGAAGATAAACCACAAAGCAAATTTCAGCTTTTTTTCTCTAGGCTGTTGTAGTGGCGCTTTGTGCTTCGCCATCCTTATTTTTAACTAGCCAAGTGGAGCTTTATTTTCCACTTAGGCGAAGACTATGAAGTGCTGCAAACTTTGGAGAGGACCCTTACAATCTGCCGAGTGTCCTGAACATGATGCCACGCTGATGATTAAATTTTTCCAGCAGAGCTCATCAGTTAACTTCTAATGAAAAAATTTAGTGGAAAATGCAGCTCTGAGAGGGCAACTTTACAATCCAATTGCAATTCTTACCAATTTCAGCAAATGTTTGTTTGGGAGATGTTTTTGGCATCGGTACACAATTCTAGATGGGCTGTTGTACAAACCAAGAGCAACTGGTGAACTTAATGTGCAGCAGAGATTTGAAAAACACAAGGTTAAGCTCTTGCTCCACAGATCTCAGGCCACATTCTCCTAATGTTGGGTCATCTGGGGGAAATAGTTTCCCATATTTGACTTCTTGTAACTATGAAAAAACCACAACAGCAGAGACTTAGGCCTGGGTTTTGGCCATCCCAGTGAAGACCTTGCCCACACAGCCCTACCTCTGGGAGTGCCTGTTCATGAGCACAAAATTGGACATTTTTGGTAGAGATAAGTACAAACTCCTGGTTAACCTTCACTTTTTGGGGGGAATTTTTGGTTAACTTAATGACTGAGCACATGGTTGGCTGAGTGCTGGATCAGGCCCAAGGAAGGGGAGCCAGATGAGGGGGCCGGCATGGCTGCAGGCTGAACTTGCGGAAAGAAATCAAAACGCCTTTCCAGCTGGATTAACTGCGTGATCCGTGCTGCGGCGTCCCAGGAGCTGGCACGGGGAGCACGGGCAGCTGCCTGCGTGCACGTGGGGGGGCTGGAAGCAGCCACGGCGCTCCGAGCTGGGTGTCAACTGTGGCGGGCTTCTCCCTAACGCAGCCTGAATGTCTCCAGCTCATCCCAGCGTGCGCTGCGAGTGCTGTGGAAGTCTGGAAAGCTCGCATGGTTCAGGCAAACTGTTTCCTGGGGAGCTTTGCCTTTGCCAAGGTTTAACCTCCACCTTTACCCAGGTCACAGAGCGCCAGGGTTCTTCTTACACCTCTGGCTGTGAAGCTGTTCATGTCCTTTGAAGGTATTGAAAATCTCTGGACTTAAGTGGGAATTTCTGACAGAGGGACTCAGAATAGGCCTAGGCTATCAGAGAGGGGTTTTTTACGTTCAAAGAGGGAAAGGGAAGGGAGTTTGAGTATCTTCCACCTACCTCAAGGCATAGAAGCCGTGCTACAGTCATGCAAAACCAGATCTTTGGTGGATAGTTCCCCTCTTATTAAACTTACCCCTTTGCTGGTGAGTAGTCTTCTTTGCAAAAGATGCTCTTGTATCAACCTTACCCTCTGCCTCCTTCTCTTCGCCTCTTACACACGTTTTAAACCTTGTGTGTTAATGTTTTCTCCCAAACCAATTGCTAATGTCTCCCAGCAAGTGGCAGGGATGGTACCAGACAGCCAGAAGAAGCTCTGCTCAGCGAAACGCTCAGGTTTAGTTCATTGCTGTACTTCTATTTGTGGCAGTAAACTAAATGTTCTCGATTGAAGGTTTTGCAATAAAATGTTTTGAGTAATCAGAGCTAATTTTCTGAATAGGTATGGATTAATTATCAGCTGGCTGTTGTTTGTAGATGCCATAGTTACAGAGATTAGTTTTTTCCGTTGATTATTTTGTGGGTACAAATAAAGTGTACTCAAGCAGTCATTGGTGAAAGAGCCGATAATAAAAGAAGAGAATATTAATTGAGCACTTACCAGTTTCAAGATGTACCTATGCAGTTGGGTAAGTAAATGCTACAGTGAGGCAGGGTAGATGTAGGAATCTCCTTCAATGCCTACTGTATTATACTGGTGCCCTGCCTTTGGATTTCCAAAGAATCTAAAAATCTTTGCACTGGTGATTATGCTTTTTTTAATTGCATTAATTAAATGCATGCTCTCATGCATTTTTTAATCCTTGAGGAACCGTGTGCAGCACCAAATAGCACGAGAGTAAAGTAGTTCCCCTCTATCTGCAGCCACGAGGAACAGAATAACTGCCAGGAGACGCAGTCTTTTATCGCTCCACCCCAGTAAGTAGTTTCTGGAGACATCAAAAATAACTCAGAGCACCCACTCCCTCCCAACCACATACACAACTGTAAATAAATATTTATGTTATAAATATAACTGCTCAGGCAGCGTATGCAGTCCCACACGCACAAAGTGTTATTGCTGATATTTGATAAATTGTTCAGTAATTCATCGGTTGTTCATACAAAGTAGTTGGCGTGTGCCAGGCAGCAGCGTGCGGCCGGAGCTGCCACGTCAGGGCATGCAGCTTGTGTTTCACCGTCGCTGCTGCTTCCAGGGCAGCTCCTGCGTCCCCCTCGTGCGTCACTGGATGCTATTTAGTGTCACGGTGCAGCTCGGTGCCCCTCCGGGAGAGGCATTCAGTTGTGTTACACAGGAACCTGAAATGCTTCTGCAAAACCTAAGGCTGAGGTTGTAGTTGGTGCCCGGGTTTTGAATGGTGGGAGAGTTTGGCCCCTGCTCTGCATCCTTCCTGCCAATTCCCAGAGAACCACGGACAGGCCACACTGTAAAATTTGGATTTTAATCAGATTTCCTGATCAGGAGGTAGAAAGCCTTACTGCTTTGAGGTGTCAGCTCGCTGTCCCAACAGGGGGGAGGCTGCCTTTGTTCTGAGCCTGCTTGGTCTTGTGTTCTCTGCGGCCTCATGTCTGAATAATGCCGGTCCAGTTCAGCGATGGCACCTTCATGTCAGTGGTTTTCTCCAAGACTGTCTCTACCTGTGATTCCCTTCTGCGGTGTTCGGTGTTTGTTTTCCCCTTCTCATTTATCCCTCGGTCGACCTGTATTGAATCTCTGTATGTACGTGTGGATTCACAGTAGAGAAGGAGAGGAAGCCCAGATATATTTTGCAACTGGACACAGGCTCCTTTATTTTTTTTTGTGACTGTGTGCGTTACTTTCAGATCTACCAGAGGTTTTGCTGGGTTTTTTTGCCTGGATGCTTTATCTGCCTCCTCCTGCAGTAGTGAAAAGCACTCTGTGTGCTCAGCAGAGCAGCGGGAGGGACGGGGTCTGCCCTGCCGCCATGCTCGGGGGGATATTTTGGCTTAATATCATGAGTGGGGGCAGGCAGCAGTGGGGAGGGATGGGGAAATGTCTGGCAGGGATCGCAGTCGCTGTTGTGGCCGTGGTCCGAGTGCGTGCCCGGCTGGGTGGTGCGCGGTCACCAGGCGGTCATCAGGCACAACAAACTTGGGAGAACATCAGGAACAGGGAGAGGCCTTGTAGGACTGAGGACTCGGCTCCTACTGCAAGTGAGATGAAGCCTCAGACTTCCAAAGGCAAGAAAATTCATGCTGAACACAGCCGTACTTCACTTGGCTTAGCTGGAACATGGTCACACATATGGTATTTATATCAGATCCAAATGCCCAAGCAAAGGAGGCCAACCTGCTTATTTTCAGGGTTTACGAGGGGTGTCGCTTGCTAAAGTGTCCAGGGTGACTTCAGCCACAAGCTGCAGCAGCCAAGTTATGAAACCGTAAGAAAGTGGGTGTATAATGGAAACGGTGACAGAAGGTTTGGGGCTTTTTTTTTTTTACATTTTTTAAACAGTCCTCCATTTTGCAGCCCATCTGTTTGAAATTCACTGAACTAATATCCCGAATGGCTGAGACATGAACTATGGCTGAAAAGAAACTCGGGCATCCAGCTCGCATAACTGCCAAGTCCTCACCAATTTCGCAGGATTCCACAAATTTACTTCCAGAGCGGATGGGGACTGTGCTTGGCTGGAGGATGGATGGTGGCACGTCAGAGCTTCTTTAGTCCTTGTTACGCTTGTAAGGCTTGGTGTGAGGTTTGGCAAATTGAACCCCCTGCCTTGTGCAAAGGCTGCGGCCATGGGGGCGGCGCGGGGCGAGCGGCAGAGCTTGGTGACAGTGTTTAGCTGCTGCAGGTTCATGCTGAGAGTGACAGTAGCTGTGCTGAGCTTAGAGAAATCCAGGCTGGAGGAAGACTGAGCAGGGGAAGGCAGGAAAGAAGCCTTGGGGGTAAAGGTTTTATCATCAGGCAGAGTCTTGCTTGAATATAGTGAAAATAAGCCAGCGAGAGGCTCCAGTTAAGTGTAGCCCTGTGTCTCCTGCCCTGAGCAAATGACACGGCATGGGCAACGCAAGTGTGACACGTGCACCTCAAAACACCTTTAGTCAGACGCGCGTGACACACGATATGTGTTTTGTTCACAGCTTCGACGTGGAAAATGGCCCATCCCCAGGTCGCAGCCCGCTGGACCCACAGGCCGGCTCCTCGTCGGGACTCGTGTTGCACACGACGTTCCCGGGCCACAGCCAGCGCCGAGAATCCTTCCTGTACAGGTCTGACAGCGACTATGACTTATCACCAAAGACAATGTCCAGGAACTCTTCTCTCCCGAGTGAACAGTAAGCAGAAATTCAGATCGTATCATATTTTACAGTAACTAAGAGTTTTACATGGCCCCCTGTAATCCTCAGAGCTCTGTTAAGTGGAGCTTAAGGGTGGTGCTCACGTTTCACAGCCTGAGTGCCCAAGACGGGTGCTTTTATAGTCTGCCAAGGCACGACTTCTCCCCATCAAAACATTCCCCTTTCCTCCATAATTTAGCTAAAGAGCTTCCAAAGCGTACCCTGAAAGAACAGAGAATTCTTGCATTTTCCTTTTCTTGGGACTAGTTCTTCCCGTGGGAATTGGTATCTGGGGGGTGAAGCGCTTGCAGGTAGCTGCGGGGTAGAGCCCGGGCTGTGCTCAGGGCAGAGCCCGCTGCGAGCTGCCCGTGTCTCCACGGGATTTGCCGGTGGGACAGCCCCGTCCCTCCAGCACCCAACTTGCTCATGCTCCCTTTTCTCTCGTTATACTCTCACCGTGTGTTCTCAGAGCCCGGTGAGCATCATCTTGGCTTTTTCATAGGTAGGTAACGCTCCATTAGCCTGGACAACAGAAATATGACTGTACTTATATTTCCAGTATTACTCTTCCCCATCCTGTTTTCTGTCATGGGTTGTTCACTAGAACTGAGCAGAAAATACAGCAGAAAGCCGAGACAGATGGTTGAACTTGAGAGGATCAATACAACACAGAGAGTGGAGCTTAAATGAGTGTCCTGGATTTGCAGCCCTTTATTTTAAAAGGCACAGTTTAAAGTTTTAAAGTGACCATTAAGCTATAAAAAAGTGCTCATAAAAAAAAGTTTAACTGTTATGAAAGCCCTACAAGTTTTGTCACGAAATAAAAATCTAAATATTAGCGAGATCCATGAGGAGAATTCCCCTGAATGAGAACATCCCTCCCTGCTAGTTAGCATTTAGTAAATATTTACCAGAGACAAAGTCACCACTCCAACTTATGCAAATACCATTTTTTGTGTAAACAGTGGATTTTAACAATTGCCCCGTGTTCCCAGCAGTGTGCTGGAGGAGCCAGCTATGCTGGGGTGGGGAAAGCCCCATCCAGAGGTGCCCACCACCCTCCTTTCCCCCAGCTTCAGAGCTGCCTGCAGTTAGAAGTGTCCGTTTACTGCAGGCATCAAGTGCTATATATAATATCGCAAAAAAAAATCCCTCTTATTGACAGTGACAATGTATTTTTCTCAGAACTTCTGCTCAAATCTTCCATGATGAAAACGGCCGGACAAAACCCCGTGTCTGAATAACATTAAAGACAGAGATCAACAAAAGCCAGGAAATTCAAAGCTGACCTTTCCCTAGACCGTTATGGGTTTTTTTCCACCGCGGTGCAAGCGGGCTGCCTTAACTTTTGAATTTCCTGGCTTTTATTGCCTGGCGTTACCAGTCTGAACAGTCGCTCCAGCCAGGTTGTTTTGGATATACGCTGCGAGACCTTTCCATTAGGAACAAGATTTTATGTAGTGTTAAATAAATGCTGTATGGGTTAATGTTTTTTTGTAGTGGGCGCTGCCTGGGGAAACCTCCCTCTATAAAATGCTCTTTCTCTGGGGTGAATGTTTGAGGTAAATTTACACATTTTCTCCATTTCTCCTTAGGCATGGGGACGACCTGATTGTCACACCTTTTGCCCAGGTGAGTTGGCAGCCTGTGGGCCTCTCAAATTAAAAAAAAAAACATGTAAAACCTTACGTGGAGAAGATGACATCTCCGGTCTTGCCTCCTCTGTAGGTTCTGGCCAGTCTACGAAGCGTGAGGAACAACTTCACGCTCCTTACCAATTTACATGGCACCTCCAACAAGTAAGCCCGTCGTTTTTTGTTCCCTCATGGCTCACACACCACAGGGGCTGGCAGGGTCCGAGCAGGAGTGACGATAGCCGGGGAACTGTGGTAGCCCACGCTCAGACCCCACCAGCCCCGGGCTACCACTGTGCTGCGTGTGGCCCGCTCCACCCCTCGCGTGAGACTGGAAGAGCGCGGTGACCCTGAGGAGGGGTCATGTATTTCAACTTGGGAAGGGGGTGTGATGTGTTTCTGGGCACGGTGGGGGCGCGTGGGGTGGGATCTTCCTTGCTTTGCCACGGTGGCTGGCCCAGGTGCTCGTTAGGAGCCCAGCTGGGTGCGGAGGCAGCGTCGGTGTTGGGTTGAGCTGCGGTGTTGCCCTTCGTTTCCACCGTTGTTTCACAAGAGAGGCGGTCACACCAAGGAGGGAAACCCCAAGCACGGGGCTGTGGGGACGGTGAGGGTTTCCACGACAGGACAGGCAGCAGATCAGCTTGGGGGCTGCCCAGAGAACTGGCCTGTGCTGCCTGCAGGCCTGGGTCGCTTCTCTTGATGCTAATTGCACCGAGTGGGGAAGGTGATGCACTGAACTTAAGAGGAGGATGTTGTTTTTTCTACCTGCTGAAGAGGAGAAACCAAACAAACTCCTTCTTACGCCTCTGTCCGGAACCACCGTTTCCCCTTAGCTATTTATGAGCCAGCCATCGTCATTTTCTGGCCTGTTTTGCCCCAAGAGAGCTGTTTTGAGTAAAACCAACATCATTCATTCCTGGCGATGTCGGTTACGCACCCACCCATCCCACCCTGGGACTGGCAGGCGCTGCTCACTCAAAGCGAAGCGAAGGATGAGGTACAAAAAACCCTTCTGGTGGGACACCCCGGGCTCCACACGCGTGAGTGGCATTGCCCGGGTGCCCACCGTGGGCTCTGCTTCCCACCTCCCAACACAGTCTTGTGTTTTACGTAAAGCCCGGTGTTTTATCCCGGCGTGAGCTTTTCCTCCCGTTGATTTCTGTTTGCAAATTTTGATGGGAAGGAACCGCCACATTCCAAGATGGAGGTTAATAGAAAAACAGATGGCTGAAATAGATTCCTTTTTTTTTTAAGCTTTGCTTTTTTGAACAGCTCAAGCATTTCAGCAGTTCCTAATGAGGAATCTGAAATTGGATGGGGCCGGAAGGAAGCGAGGGCGTAACCTGTAGGACACACAGGCATCTCGCAGTGTCCTTTTGAAAACATTCCCAGATTTGATTGAGGTATAAAGTCACTCGCCCAAGCCAAAGCAAAAGTCATTAAATGTTTAAACCATTATATACCAAACATCCAAGTCCGTGGCAGAATGTGCTTCCAGGCGCTGTGGAGCTTTCCGCACTGTTTCCAAACAGCTCTGCTGGGTTACAGCCGTGCTGCCAGCTCATGATTTTATCATATGTCTCATGATATGTGGTATTTTACTTAAATTTTTGCTCTGGGGATCATGAGAATCTCAGCTTTTCTTTAGCCCCTCCTCTCCCCTCTTTTTGCCTCCTCCTCCACCCTTCCTGGCCGGAGAAAGAAAAAGAGGATGCCGTCCCGCATATTTACAGAAATGTTGGAAAATATGAATGTTGAGGGCTGGAGGAAAAAAAAACAACTAGAAGTCATATTTTTTGGACTTTAACGTCAGGATTTTTAAGGCAGTTTCCTGATTGGAAAAGAGGAGAGTATGATTAATGGTTTCAGAGTGCCCAAGTTTGGCAGATGGGGCCCAGGACACGGTCAGAAAGCATCCGGTGCCTCCTCTGCTTAATACCCACCAGCAAGAGGGAAGGAGCGGGAAGCGGGAGCCGTGTACGCTTGAGCGTGGTGGTGTCTAAGAAAGGACAGCGCTGTCGAAACCCAGATCCCTGGGTCTCTGTTGCCTGCGCCCTGGCTGCCGCAGAAACCAGGATGGGCACGGCCAGGACATAATTGGAGGATGCCGGGAGCGGTGCCGTTCCCTTTTCAGGCTCCGCAGCGGGGAATACCCTACTGAATTGTAGTTCATCCCTCCCCGCCCCCCCGAAGGCATGTCTGTGCAACGCCGTGCTGGGTTTGGAGATACCTGGAGCAACGTCTCCCCAGATACTGGAAGCGCTGCAGCCGCGGCGTGGTGTCCCTCTTGGGGAGTTTCTGTTTTTGAGAGATTTCAAGATTTGGCTTTTCAAAGGCTCAGCAGAGGCAGGTCAGGGCAGATTTTCAGAGAAGTCGGCATCCAACATGTGCGCCCTGTGCTGAACCCTTCGAAGAATCTGGGTCCTGCAGCTCCTTCCAGAAAAGCTGAGCCTTTGAAATCCCATCTGGGAAGCGGGTGCTGAGCCTGGGGGAGGCAGAGGAGGAGGAGGATTTGGAGCTGTTGGCAGACTGGGAGGCTGGGGCCGAGGGTCTGAAGCGGGACTGTAGCTGCGTTACTCTGAACGGGGATCTTACCTGGTTAGCGAGGCCTTCCTGGAGCACTTCTGAAGAACCCCCTGGAGCTACAATTGCAGCAGAATTGAGCTGCTCACTTGCTTTGATTTTAGCTTCAAAGGAGAGCTGGCAAATAATGGATGTTTCAGTTCAGTGGCTGACTCAAAAAATTGGGGTTAGGAGGTTGGCTAAGAGAGAGTGTGGGGAAATCTGGCTTCAGTTAAAATGTATCAGACACTTCTTAGGGAAGCAAAAGTCCAAAGTTTCATTTCTGGTCAGCCTGAAGTACTGCATTCAATCCAAAATGAAGTATCTTGATTTTGATGTCAACTCTTGTTAACTTTAAAAAAGAAGTCTCTTTTTTTTTCCTGAGTAGATTATAGTTTCAACTTGAAAAATTAACAGTTTTATTTGGCAAATCTCACAATGAAATATTTTGACATTTGGAGAAACACTGCACCCTTTTTCCAGTCAGACCCTGTTTGCTTGACTTGGACCAATTCTTCAAATAGCTTTTGGTCCCTCCGACATCCAGACTTTTCCGATGAAATTGTTGCTCCTAGTCAAAAAAAAGTCCTTCAGCTCTTTCAGAGCTTACACTAGTGACTGCAGCATCTTCTTACTTGCTTCCAGGTGCAATTCAAGCTGCAGGGTTTAAGCCAAACATTTCTCACCTTACCTGTGGCATTGCCTTGCAGCCTGCACCCTGCCATTGCTTTAGGGTCCAGTCCAGACCTCACAGGGAAAAGCTTTTCAGGAGAAAGTCTTGATCCTGGGGGACCCATGATGCCTTCAGCCACAAAGACCGGCCCTTGCTGACTTCCAGGCATATTTTGAGCAGAAAGTTGCAAAGGCGGGGTGGGATGATGGTACATCTTTCCTGGTGTACCTTCTTCCCAGCATGGGTGTGTGCCTAGCCAGGGGACAGACGTCTTTGGGTGTTCCTAACAGATACATTGATACTGCTCATTAACTGCCCGCATCATCTGAAAGTGATTTGGACTTCTTTGTGAGCATGAAAAGGGATTTTTAACTGTGGGAGTTGGCAGTTTGAACTGCCAACAGGGTTTGAAATGATAAAATAATACCTATTTATAAAGTGTTCTTTATCCCTCTTAGGAGATCTCCAGCAACGAGCCAGCCACCTGTCTCCAGAGTTAGCCTGCAAGGTACGTGTGTGACTTTGATAATCACCTGCAAGGTCAAATGCAGAGGACACTTATTGCACATCATTTTACTAACAGCTGCTTCTCTGCCCCCTCCCCTTGGTGTGATTCTGGGCTCATGGAGCTTCTGCTGAGTTACTCATGCAAAACCAATACGAGGGAACCATCAGGCCCAAAATATTGTTATTTTAATAGTTTGGGTTTGGGGTTTATCCTTGTATGTTAGCATAAAAGAGGAACATGATTTTGGTTTGATAGTCATGGCCACAGTGACTGCTATTGTTCTGAGTCCCTGTGCTGCACAGGCCTGGACAAGCCCCAGCCAACAAGCCTTGAACAGGCTCAGACACAGCCGTAGGGTTTTTTGTCCTGTTTATTTCAGTTTGTTTCCAGGTGATCTATGTAAAAATTGCAATCTCAAAAACCTTTCTCAAGTGAAACTTCCTCTGCTTTTATTAGGCTGCCCCGAAACAGTGTTTTTTTCATTTTGTTGTTTGCTTGCGGTCTTTTGAAATCTACATTTACATCGAACGCGAGCAGGAGTCGGTGAGGGTGGCTAATCCCATCTTCTTCCCTGTCTGCTTCCTCCTGCACACGAGGTTCCTCGGTCCCCTTGTCCTCACCCCCGTGTCAGGTCAGAGACCACAGCAAACACAAGTAGGTTTGGCGACGATCATGGAGGAGAGTAACACGGAGCAAAGCCTCCGGGTGAGGGGCAGCGGGCACTGCGCTGCGTACAGCCCGTGGGACCCCCCTCAAGAACAGAGCTGGCCCTACTTGCTCTAATTTAAAGGTTACTCCCACACAGAAGGAGATAAGATTTAGAGGAGTGCCCATTTGTAAGGTTTAATCTCAGCCTTTCCAGCAACTATGTGCTTGGAGGGACTAATAAAGGTTAATTTTTACAGTGTCTGAAACCTGGATAACTAACGATCATTTCCTTTCGTGCTGTGTATTATTTACTGTCTGGGGACACAAATAGTCCTGGAGACTTCCAGATTAGGTTCCTCAAAACTTGTTAATGGGATGTGGAAACCTCTGATGCAGAAACAAAACTGGACATCACGATCTTGACCTGCCTTCTCCTTCACTCCCTCCCTGTGAGCAGTGTCGAGTCAGGGCTAGCAGGAATGCAACTCGTCACCTTATTTAAGAATCTGTTCTAGCAAGACCTTGATTCTTTGGCCTGTGTGAAAAAAATCATGGAAAATTTCATAAGCTTTCCATAGACCCGTTTATATGAGCTACAGAATCTATTAACGAGGAGAGAATTCCCTTCCAGGAATTTTTAGGTTAATTTTATTAACATTTTCTGTGGAAAGAATCGCTTTCAATGTTTTAACACTTTGTAAATATTTTTCTACAGTATTTCCAACATGAGCCGTAGGATACTTGTTACTTTTTAGCTAACTCAAGCTTCTAATGCTTGAATACATGAAAGCTTCAGCTTCCTTTTTGATTGAAGGGTCTGACACACATAATTGTAGAGCAAGTTTTGTGTTACCCTGCAAAGCTCAAAAAGAGAAAGAAACGCAGAAGAATCCAACTTTTAGCATTTTTAACCTTGTGATCCTGACTCATGGCTTTTAATGTTTTGGTGCTAGTAATTACCTGTGGATTGGTGAATGTATGTAAAATAAACTATATTAACATCTTACCTGAGATGTGAAAAAAGAAAATGCCCAGATGTGGAAATGAGCCACGCTGGGTGCATTTTCAGTATGCAGATTTTTATTTGGTAACAAAAGGACTGTGGAAGAAAAGTGCAGCTCAGTGGTAAAAAGTAGAGAATTATAGGCAGGATTTGTGGCCCCTCAAGTGAAGGAGTTCTTAACCACGAATCTTAACTGGCTTGAGGTGAAGTCTAAAAATGAAACAAAAATTATCAGTTGTATCATTACAACTTAAGTAAATAGTGACAGTACGTAGATAAGAATAAGAAATAGTTTTGAGATTGATATTGTGTTATTTCCTACATGAAAGAAGCCAACATTGACACTATAAATGGAAAAGCCTGGGGTTCTTAGTTAAATTCAGTTTCAGATTATTTTTGTGGATGAATTTTCCCAGCTCTCCCAGGATCTAGTCTCTAGACTGAAGCAATCCCTTCCCGCCCAGCGTAAGATGTTCTATCTGCCCTACCAAGGGCGTCGGGAGCCACCTCGCTGAGAAGGGACAGCAGCTCTGACACGGGGAAGGGAGACTCTGAAAAACAGCCTGATAGAGCTGCCAGACTCACAACTTGTTGGGTAGTTTGCAAGGCTGAGGGTTGTAGCCAAGAGAGGGGATGTGCTCTTCTCACTGAGGCCAGCGCCCCGACATCGGCCTCCTCACTTCCGTGGTGGCCCGTGCTCACGTGGGAACAGAGGTGTGGTGAACAATGCCAGTGTTACTTTATCCTGCAGTTACTTATTTTCGTTTTCTGTGCTATTTCAGCGTGTAAGCCAGGACCTTTCTGAATTTCTGACCTTATTGTTGAATTTGGTGACCCCGCTTTGCTGCCCAGAGCACGTTCCAGGTTGCTGTAGAGCCTCTCGTGTTCCCCGTGGAGGCTGCAGTCCCTCTGTACGGCCGTTCCCTTCATCACTTTGGTTCCTTTACCTATTTACAGCCATTCTTACATACTGTAACTCCTCTCAGTATAGCAGGAAACAATGACGGCTGTTTACTTTCTAAGGAAGTTTCCATTTAAATGCAGCAACAACAAAGATTTTTAGGGGATTTTTTTTTTTCAGTGTTTGTAGCTTTTTTCCCCTAGATGGCTTCTGATTTGGAAATTATGAAAGGAAGGAGAGATTTTCCTAGCAGAACACTTCCAGCTATGTGCCAGTGGCTCCTGTGACTGAAAGGATGCAGAGTGTTTTTCCTGAAAGTTTTGGAGTAGGAAACAGTAATGTTTTGATTGGGACTAGGCTGCGTTACATCTCTCTAGATAAAAGAATGTGTTTTGAACTGAAATGTGTTTATATCCTCTAGATTGGTTAGTCGGCAAAGCTCGGAATTTTATTTTAGCTCTCCCATGTCACACATTGATTCATAGATTTACCACAATCAATTGACATCAGTATGAGCACCTCATATATGTCTCCTTTTATTTGTCATTAGTGGAGTGATTTATATCCTGTTATGAAAAGTACAGAACTCAGGGTTTAAAGCAAACTAGCATACATTAATAAAATTACCCTGGAGGGAGACAAATTACATTCAGCATTTGCACTGGAAGTAATACATGCCAGCTGTTTACTCCAGCTCGAATATTACAGGATTTGTCGGTTGTTTCAAACCAAGAGGAGGCAAATCTGGTGCTCGTGTACTCCCAAGGAGTTGCATCACTGAGGACCCAGGCCCATGGCAAAATGAATGAGCTGTGTTGGAATGATGACATTCTTTTTCTTTTTTGCTTTCATTTTCTTGAAAGTTATGAAAAATTCTGGCCATTTTTTTTATGGGACGAAGTGCTTTCAAAGCCGGTACTGATGTCACTGTAAATTTCAGAGCTTTCTTAACCTTATAACCACAGCCATAAAAGGAAGAGGAAGATGTATTGAACATCCTGTGTTTTGTCCTTGGTATCAGCTTAAATAAATCTGGCAGATTTTTCCTGTTGTTTTGTTATAACTGCAGATCACAGGAATGAACAAAATTGCTTTTATGAATTAACTGAGAAACCATAACATGGAAATATGAAGCTGTAGCAAAAAGTACATAAATCCTTAATTAGCTGATGTACTCCACAGCTGGGGAGGATAATGGGAATACTCCAGGCCACGAGGTTCCTGAGCGGTACAGAGCATTACAGACTGCGATTGCGCCGGGCCGGGATCACCAGCGGGTGCTGCCCAGCTGCCTTCTCTGGAGTTACAGAAACAAGGATATAAACACGTTGTCACACAAATCTCTGTGACGTTTCTTTCTCCTCTTCTCCTTTTTTTGGTTTTAAACACGGCCTCTGCCACAGTTTCTTTCCTTGACCTCTGTGCCACTTTGCGCTCAGTGAATCCATCAGCCCCTTCTCTTCTTGATTCAGCTCCCCTGGCATCACCAAAGGGTCTTTAGTTCCTACCCAATTGATTCAACTAATAAAATCTTTAACCAGCAACAAGTCTGGCGGTTTCTTTCCTTCCTCCATATTTATGTACTTCACTGACCCTAATTCCCTCTGAATTAAATCGTCTTTCACTGGCTGCCGCATTCAGCCTAAGCCTTTCTTTCATTCTTCCACCCATTTTGGTACAATCTTTTCTCCATCTGTTTTGTTTCCTCTGTATTTTTCCCAGGACTTTTTCATATTTTACAACATTCTTTCTCCCAGCTCAGTGCAGGATCGGTGCTGCTTGCTTAGATTCCCAATTCCGAGGCTTCTCCCTCACTGCTTGACAGTGGTTGTGTGCCTGCTCTTCACTTTGGTCTGCACTAGTGGAGGTTTCTCGTGCCGTCACCTTATTTTTGCCGTGTGTTACCTGCGGGCGCTGCGGTAAATGACCCCTCTCTTCCCCATCGCAGAGATTCTGGAGAAAGATGCAACTGGGAGCGAGAAGCCTCTTGGGATGAACTGGGGGACAGGGGAGAGGTGGCTGCCAAAAGGCCAAGCCCCAGATGGACAGTATTTTTCCATGCTGGTTCGTTTGATAAGCCGCTGCATTTAATTGTTAGCGACAGCTGACAGGGGCAAAACATGGTGTTAAGGGCCAAACAGCGTCGCGCGCTTCCTGGAGCTGCGAGGGGGTTGCAGAAACTTTTCTCAAGAGCCAGCAACCGAGTGCCCCTTGGATACTTTCAACACTGCATAATTATAGTCTGTCCTCACAATTAATTATATACCTAGCAATATAATACAGTTGATTTGCAACCCGAGGCTTTGGGGGGTGTAGTGCTTTGGGATATGTCACACACAGGCTTTTCAGGGCTCATGGGATTAAAGCTTTGTTAAAATTCCTCTCTGGGGATGGGAGTGAAAGGTTGGTATTTTTCTTGCTTGTGCCTTAGCCTCTGCTTTCCTGTACATCTGCACGTTTGTCTGCACTTCTCACATGCCTTTACACGAACTCCAAACTTGTACTCTTTCATTTTTTTTATGTGGGTGTAAGATGTACACAGACTCGTGCACGAACATTTGTATAAAGCATAAACAAAAGACTGGATAATACTGGTGCTCGTGCTAATGAGAGTCCCAACTTTTTGTGGGAGTTAACAAGCCCTGTTAAAGAGCATCAAAGTCAGCTCTTGGTTACAAATATCTATAAATCCCCAGTAATTAGTGTGGAGCTAGTGCTCTTGCACCATACTTCCTCTGCTTGGCGTGCAGAGAATGGCTCTGGGCACATACAAACTAGAGGATTCATTTTGAAATTCTGTTGGTCTGCTGTGAGTTTGGCTGAAGATCTGGCCTTTTGATTCTGAGACAGATTGTACAAGTCAAGTAGATGCGGTGTTTTAGGCTTTTAACAGGAGTGCAAGAGGAACCCTGTGTTATCAAATAGCTGTATTATCCAAGAGCTGAGCTAAAAAGCAACTGGTTGTGCATAGTAAGTACAATGGTGCTGTGGACTGTAAATATTATTACCTACAAATATTATTTTTAAAGGATGCAGTGCTATAATGATGCAGACTATTTAGAAACTAAGCAAAACTGTGAAAGAAATCATATAGATATCAGCTTAAGGATGTGACTGAGTAAACTTAAGGCTGGTGAATGGTGAAGTGATTTCTGCTGCTCGAGAAATTAAAAGTGCGTTTCAAAGTGAACTGTAAAAATTACCTGCAGAAAAAGCAAGCGTGACTTGCCCACGCTGGGGATGTCCAGAGGCCATTTCTGGCTCTTCGGGGGCAGTTCATTCCCGTGGAGAGTCCGTTTCGTGTGTTGTGCCTGCCTGCAAACACACCCCCCCTGAAAGTTGGACTCATGCATCTTAGTAAGTATTTCAGTTATGCTATTGACGTCAATGCAGTCATTAAATAGATTGCCGGCCCTCCCATCAGTAAACCTGTGCCAAAGACCTAGAGGCAGACACATTTTAAAAGAAGAACATCAGGTTTTCTTTTAGCGTTTGGAGAGAATAAGGGAAAAGTTTCTTCTGAAGTCACTACACTTTGTAATAAGGGGGGGGGTGTGTGTTTGCTTAATTTTCTAAGACTCCTTTTCTGGGAAGATAATTGCTGAGTTTTTTTTAACACCCTTTTGTTATGTTACTGTGCACATAAACAACTCCAAATGAGACTAAAGAGTCATTTTTTGTGATCAGCTCCAGCTGAAAAATGACACTCATTTTAGGTCTCCCGGCTAGATTTATTTGTGTATCAAGTAACAGAAGGTATTCAGGCAAACCTGTTTAGCCTTTGACTCCAGAAATTCTGCAAGGATTGATTTCATGACATCTATATAAGAAAATAGCCTTCATTTCTCCTCAGCAGGCTCTGAAGACATACAAGCTAATCATGACTCCATAGCAACGGATAAAAACTGTTTTCCCCTCCACCCCACCTGTGGATGTCACATGAAGATGCTACACGTGCTGCTGCCATCAGGAGCCTGTCACTCCCCGGAGCCCAGCTGCCACCCGCGGCCGTGGGGCGAGCGGCCGCGGTGCCGCCGGGACCCCCTGCCTGCGCTCACACTGTCCTCCTGTATTTCTGAGACGGGCTGGGCTCTCCGGGGCCAGCCGAGACAGCTCTTCATGAGCATGGCAGGGGAGATACCTCCCTCCTGGAGCTGCTGTCCTGCCCTTTGCTGCTGAAGGCAGCTCTGGGTTGTGCAGGTTTCCTTTCCCGGTGTCACCAACTGCTCTGGCTGCTGGACGGAGGCTCCAAAGGGGCCACAAGCTGAAAATCTAAGGATATATATATAGATGTCATCCTCACCCAGGTGGAGGGAGTACCTTTCCTTTGACAAGATAAGCAGGTATGTTGTAATCAACAGCAGCGATGCGTTTTTGAGGAACAGTTGAGGAGCCAAACCGCTGTTGGTTTTTTTTTTGTTGTTGAGGTTGTCATTTCACTGATGATACCGCGCTCTGCTACGTAGGATAAAACCATCAAAACAGTCATAGGTTGTTAAGAGGGCTTCTCTGTGGTGGATGGTTTCTTTCTGAATGATCCAGGCAACTGCCAACCCAAGGTGGCAATGAAAAGATCTTCATGGTGGCATTCTCTTGTTGTGTCCCCATATTCACTCTGCTCTTTAAGCACAGGTCAAGCCCTGAAAGCCCTCTATTGCTTTACTCAGCTCCCATGCGGATTGGATTGCTTAAGGCCTCTGCGAAGACAATGAGACTTTGCCATTGCTAATATCAGAGTTGATAAAATCTGTGTTTCTTTTGTTTTCTGCATCGAATGATATTAGTTGCTGTGGGTGAGATTTTGACATCACAGTCTTCAGCGTACTGAATCAGTTCCATATGAGTTTGAGAAATGTGTGCTTGATCTGAGAAAAAAAACAAACCAAAACAAACAAAAGCACCCAAACCAAACTTCTGGCGGGCCGAGTTATTTTTTTTTAGGTCGTGGGGCACAGTTTGTGCATGCCTTAGTGATGAATAGGGTTCTTCATTGTCCCAGTGATTTGAGCCCCTTCAACTTCCATGTCATCAGCATTTTCCAGCCAGTGGGAGCTGAAACGGACTCCCGAAAGCACCCATCAGCTCATCCCCGCAGCAGCTATATATAAGTTTCTCCTTCCTCCCCCGAGGTTGAGCTCAGTGCCGCGGCGTTGTGTCCCGGACGCAGCTGGCCATGGGAGTGTGAGAGGCTGCGTCCGAGGATCCGTGCGGAGACGTTCCCAGGGTAACGCACCGCACAATCCCCAGAGCCATCAGCCTGTCCTGGGGCGGTCCCAATGTTCAAAACTTTGCCCTCCTGCAGGATCTGAGTCCCAAGTGTAAGTGGCTTTCTTGTTGTGTTTTCAAAGGTATTTCGAAGTTTGTGTTTTGATTGTCAGCGGCCAAATCGTTCGGTCCGTAGTGGGGCAGGAATTCCCACTGACTGTTTGGAATCATTAGTCTTGGTGGGAGCGGTGTTTGGTTCTGGTTTGTAGGGGCACAGGCAGAGGGCAAAGCACTGGCCTGGATGGACAGAATTTGAATACGCCAGTTGTCCTCTGTAGGGTAGACATTTTGCCTACCACAGTTAACTCGACAGTTATAACAATTACAAAGTTTAAAACTTTAAGAGCTTTTAAAATCAATATATCATCCAGGTAGAATTAAAAGAGGGAGTAAAGGCTTGCTAATGCACTTTTCCCTCTATTCAGTTACGGAATTGCATCCGTTCTGAGATATGGTTTAGACTCACCCTTTCCCAAACGGTGGTACTGAACAATGAGCGTATTGACTGTTCTCAGTGTTCAAATCACCCAGAAATGCTCTGGTTTTATTACCAGTATCTCTTCATCTCCTGATTGACTAAAAAAGATTTCTATAGTTAAGCGTGGTATGCTTATTAATGTAATCATAATGTCATTGTGCAACTGGTAGAGAATGTTACGCTAATAGTTAATTAAACATTTTATTGTAATATTGTTTTCTCTGTAAGAAGTGTCTGTAAATGACAGCCTTAAGTATTGTATAATTGCAATACTTTTTTGACAGAAAGGAAACAACTGTTAATTATTTATGGTTATTAATAAAACATGCCAGGTTCTTAAATTAATTCAGTTCATTGGAAAAATATGTATGCTTACAAAGATTTAAATTTCTTAAACAGCAGACTTTAAAAAACATCTAAATACATCCGTCCCTGTGGAATATGTTCTCATGTCTAAAGGTATCATTGATTGACTTTGTTGTGTGTTCAGGCACTTAATCATTTTAGGAATTCAGAACGTACAAAAAAAACCCCCCCAAAACCCCTCCAAAATCTAGCAGGGTGCTGATTTGACAGGTCTTTTGATTTTGTGTTCAGTACTGTGCCTGTCAAAGGCCAGTGGCAAACAGCCTTTCATCAACCAGAAGAGTAGGACCTGACCCAAGGTTAGATGCTGGGTTTTGTTGTTTACTAGGAGCCATGATCAGTGGCCATTCTTCGGTACTAAATACTTACGTAGTTAGATTTAATTTTAAAAGAACCATGCTTTTTAATGTAGATATTCTAGTATAAATATCCTGCTGTCATAAATATACCTTTCCAAGAGGAAATTAAACATCTGTGCATATGAAAACTCCTCTACCACACATCCATACTCTTCAAAAAATTTCTTAAACAGACATCTTTGCATTGTACCTAAAAGGCTCCAGGTTCCAGGCATTCAGAGCAAGGCTTTGGCTCCAGCTTGCCAATGCCCTTAGAGCGTATTCCAGACACCCCAATGTTTCCATTTAAAATGGGTTGAATCCAGTTTAGGCCTTTCATGCTGCAAGCATGTGTTTGGGGAGTTTTTACAAGCTTAGCACTTAATACCAAAATGATTCTAAAATGTCACATTTTACAGGCAGTGTGTTTTTCTTTCAATACCGTACATTAGGTTGACAAAAGCAGGACATGGTTAGAGCAGTCGCGTTCTCTGAAAAACCAGCATACTGTTTGGAGAAGTGGAAAAGCCAGCCTGTCTTCCTGTTCCCCTTCCCTCTCTCCCTGCCTCCTTCCCTCTCTGAGTTTTATCAGAAGTGACCTGAAATCGTGGCCCTGCTGGTACCGACTCGAGCGCAGGACAGCCCGAGAGGACGTGGTATAACCGCCTGCTCTGCGGGGACTGTCAGCCCGTGGGTTGGGTGCAGTGTGGGGCCGATCCTGCTAGCAAAAAATTCAAAGTAAACATTCACAAGTTAGCAAACACAAGCGCGGGGTTTGTCAATAATAGATCTTGTGAGTGTTTGGTAGTTGTGAAATGTTTTCCTCCCTTTCTTCCCAAAGATACTTCTTGAAGAAGAGAAATCCAGATACAAATTTCCAGTCTAACTGGAGTATTTTCTGGTTTAGCAGTAATACTTTATGGGACATGGTCTGCCTCCAGATCCTAGTCAAATACGTATGCTGGGCCTTCATCTTAATTCAAGTTCTTTGGGCAGGGTATTTCCCGAAATTCCTGTTACTGAAATGTCACGAACTGTTTGCAGCTTCCTGGGTTTCAACTATATTGTGTGAAACTTTTAAATATTTCCATCCACTTACAGTGGAATGTACTCTCCAGGTAAAAGCCAAAAATCTGTTACTCACACTTTATAGATCAGGAACAAAAAAATGAAACACAAGAGGAGATGCTGCTCACACCACATTTTTCAGCAGCAGCTGCTCATTCTGAGCCTTGCCTTTGTAACACATCCAAATGTGGTCAATTTAGCAAGCTGCTAGAATGTCTCTTATTGCAAATTGCCTTAAATGGAAAGTCATGTGTGGCTTAAAATCAGATGTTTCACAGAAATTGTATGAATTTCGCTGAACTTATTTCACAGAATTAATTACTTCAGAGAAGTAGTGTGAGTGACAGTGCAGAGACCTTGGCCAAGGCTAACATGAGGTGCCTCTATTATGCTGCTAGATGCAAGAAATTCTGAAAGGTGCCACATAGCATAAAACTTAAAAGCATAATAAGTAACCACTGGAATAATCTATAGTAGACCAACCCATGTTTGACCTCGGTGGGGAACATTTCCATTTCCACGTCCATTCAATCCATATTTTAACTGAGACTGTTAATAAGAGTGCCTTTAGTATAGCTGACATTTTGATTTCTTTGGACTCAGTTTGAGGTGCTTAAATAAAGATATTTTGAGGGCCTTAATTAAATGTATTTTGAGAGTGAAAGACTGCTCTTACCTACTGCTGGCTGTAGGGATTTGACAAGCGCTTATGCTTCCAGGTCTGCCTATCATTGCTGGGCTCAAATTTATCCCCCCTCGGGTCAGGACTGAGACCCCAGATTTGAGGAAAACAGTCATACAGAGCTCCAGGCTTAATTACCTTCTGGCTAAAATGATCCAGATGTAAGAAAAAAACACAAATAAATTATTATCTGGTGTTCTATACTGTCTATTTCTGATTATGGATACCCGTGTAATGAATCTGATGCTGTGTCCCCGGCAATTTGGGGAAAATATGGTCAAGTTCTGAGCCATGTCCCAAATATGTCTTTTAAAAAGCTGGCGAGCAGGGTGTGATGGCCTCAGTTTGAAGGTGACACAGAGGCACAGTGGAGATCAGCACGTGAAAGGATTAATATGGAATATTAAAAGCTGTCAAAACAAATGATGCTGTAGTTTGTAGGATACTGACATCTCCCTCTTCCTCCCCACCCTTTTACCCGTGGGACTTACTCTGTGATTTTAAACAGATTATTCTAAAAGGCTGTACGTGCAGTTTAGTAAACATAAAGCACACTGAGTCACAGCTACGAACAGCTGAAATTGTTCGCTAGGGTAGATTAATACAGATGATTAGCACAGTGAGTATTTTAGCTCTGTTGTCAGCTACTGCGGGTCTGAAGATTTTTAGTTTTGTGACTTGAGGCTCACGCTGAATGTTCAGAGTTGCAGCGTGTGGACGTGCAAAAAGTGAATCCGTAGGTCTCGGGGTGCCACCAGAGAGCCCAGAGGGACGCTGGCTTAACGTGCAAAACGTGCCGCATTTTCAAGAGCTGGAGGATTGCGGATTAAGAAACAACTTTTTTAATTGCATGTGCTTTCAGATTGTTCAAGCTATTTCTGCTGGTTCTGCTCTCTGACAGACCCACGATCTGCAGTGAGCAATGCTCTGACTTCCCACAGTGTCGTTTGCCACAATTACAGATCGGTTGATAGGGCTTACTCAGAGTATCACTTGAAAACCAAATATGTCAAAACAGGTCATTTTTTGCAACGTGCTGCATACTTGAGTGGCTCCGCTCAGTGCGGAGTAGCAATATCTCTGGGTTTCAGCTGTAGGATAACAGTCATATTCATTTGAGAGGCTAAATAAGGGCAGAAAGTTCAAATAAGGTGAATCAGCAAGGTTGACATTATTACCCTTTGGGTACGTAAAATATCTATTGTAGGAAAACAGATTAAAATTCCAAACTAAATCAGTTTATTAAGCTTCCATCCTAAAGGATAATGCTTTCAAGAAATTACATTTAGCTGTGAAAAAAACCCCATTTAATGATATTTTATAATTAATATCATTTAAATGGCTGGCACGGTGGCTCAAAACATAACGGGTGACTGTATGCCCCGTCTTTCCAGGGCTGAGAGTGGGGCATACGGACACAGCGGTTGATACGTGTCTTAAAGAATTCCAATGAGTTATGGTTGGGATGCTTCCAGGAGCAACATTCTTAACTTTCATATTGAAGACCTTAAGGAAATTAAATTGAGAGGAAATGGAGGACAATTTTGTGTTAAATTGTAACCTTTCCAGGAGCGAAGGAAACTGATTTAAACAGGTCTAACATTTTGCCAATAGCCTGTTCTTCATTGCTATGGTGATGTGGGTTGCCTTATTCTGACCCTCATTTAAAATTTCTGAATAATTTTCCTCATGAAGAGGATTATTAATAAACTTTGTCTTTATATCTAACACCAGTGGCCAAGTGGAGCTTTTCAGGTAGATTGGGACAGTGCTTTGTACTTCCAGGATTCGTTCCTGAGGTTCCATTTCATACGCCAGTATTTGTGTCACCACAAAGGACTTTCACTCTAGAGAGAATATTTAGACTGTAAGTTTTATTATTTCCAGGTTAACCCGGTTCAAAACCTGATTTAATGGTACAGATGGGTATGGAAGTAACATCTGAATTCTGTGGTGGATCCAAATACAGACCTTCTCGTTTGTGGTTTGCAAAACTCTTATGATGAAGCAAAGTATGGTTAGTCCCTCGCATCTTTTGTATTTTGGTTTGGTTTTTTTTCCTTTGTTGAACTAAAATCGTTGCTGTGGTCTGTCTAGATAGTTGCTCCCTTGTCTTAGGCCTGTTGTGAAAGTCAGCTCATGGCTTCTCCAGAAGGAGTTTCCCACGCAGCAGCAGGGCTGCGGGCACCCCATGTTACACAGATTCGCGCGCTGAAAGATGGCTCTGGGGAGGCTGGGCGTCCAGGCCCAGACACGGGTGACACAGGTGAGACCCCCCACTCCAACACCCACCACGGCGTCGGCGGTGGGGGCCACCGGGCAGCGAAGCACAGGAGTCCTGAGGCTGGCTGTGGGTGAGCCAGCTCCGGCACCGGAAGCCGTCTCGCCACAACAGCACAGGATGGTGCCCCACCTAATTAAGCCTGTTGAAAGGCAGGGCTAATTAGTTTAGGTGGAGTGCCTTGTTAGCACAACGATGTTGCTTCCAGGATCCAAGTTGGTTTCCCTGCACGTGTAAGCTTCCCAGCCCTCGCCGAGCCAGCCCACATGTATCAAATGAGATAATATGCTGCACGGCACAGGTAAATCCTCAGTGGGTAGCTAGGTAATTTCATAATCATATCCTGATTTTTCAGTGTCTTTCTCACACTCCTGCATTCACATGCATGCCATGTGCTCAGGAAGAAAACATTTCTACTCACACAATAAAATGTTCATCTTACTGTGATCCGGCCTTTCCTTGTTTATCTAACGAAACAGAAACACAGTCTGGGCTCCCCGTGATTTACAGGGAGTTGGGATTGGGATTTCCATCCCCCAGGCTCAGCTCTAGGTCTGGGCTGGAGGCTTCCTGCTGCGGCCCATTGAAAGCGATGGTCGTCTCCATCCCCAGCCTACAGCTTTCTGGGCTGTGTTGAGTAAAGGTGTGATGGGGATTCACTTAATTTAAAAATTAATAATAGCCTGGGTTAATTGTGATCTGTCTTCAGAAAGGTGTTTGCGGCGTATGTTTATTTCCTTACGAAACATCACCTGAAAAATCATTTTCAGCGTTCTCCTTGCAGGTCTCTCCTCTGAGTGCACTGTCAGTCTTTTGCACTTGTTTTCGTAGACCCTGTGTAGCGGAGGTACTCTCTTGCGTCATATTTTTCCTCCTGTCTTGTGATTAAGGCAGGAATCCTACAGGGCAACAAGGAATCAAGCCCGGTCAGTAAAACGATAACGTGCCAAACCGTGTGTTTGCTCCCCGAGATAAAGTTGGAACTGAGCAATCTTTCCCGTTCATTCGACAGGCCAAGATTAGATTCTGCCCCTCTTGCCATTTCTGCTTCTCCCTCTCCGTGGACTGAGGAATTCCTACTATGCAGGCAAATCCCATTCCCAGATTCCCCCATGATATCGCTGCTAAGTGACATCTGACAAGATGCTTCCTGCATTTTGTTACTTCCATTTGGCACCATAAAAGCACTGTCACTTACCCTTCTGATTTGTGGCAGCTACGCTGTATTGTTCGCTCCGAGCAGCTGCCACGGTGGGGAAGGGCACAGCAGAAACGGGGACTGCTGTGTGGTAAAACCCTCCATCCCACCCGAGGATGAGGCACCATCTCCACTCTAAATCCTTCTTCAGAACTTCTCCAGTTTTCCTCGCTCGATAGCATTTCAGATTAAACCTTTAGGCTTATCTTCAGATCAGAAATTACCTCTCTGGGAAGTTTCATAGGCCTCTGTTAGCCACCTTAAGTTGTTCTTAGGGTTGACGCCTCATTTTTTCACCTCATTGTCATGTAAAAGGTGCAGTGTAAACTTTTCTTTGGGAATTGTGATTTTTAATCTTTATACTGTAGCGTTTAATCTTTATACTATAGTATTTTTAAAGTTGAGGTTTACACAGCTTGCGTTTTAGAGTGCATGCGTATCTGACACCTGTAAACACACAAAATAAATGTAAGAGTACTTCTTTAGTTTCATTCAGGACCCTAACTTTTTATCAGCTAGTCCTTTCCAAGTGGTTTCCAATGCTCCACCTCAGTTGAAGAGAGCTGTTAGTATTATTTATTCTGCGGGAATGAAGATTCATGATGAAACATCTTCTGCACTCTGCTCCAACACCCACTGAAGCTCTCTCTGGTCCTTCTCTCCGAGCAACGTTTGGTAAGTCCAGTTCTTGGCAAGGCAATACTTGAGTAGCGTCCTCTCCCCATTCTCTTAATTCTTTTTCAGCCCAATTTTAAGTGCTGCTTGTGGGCACCCGCAGTTATTGCCACAAAGCCTGGCAAAATTGAGTGACTTCTCCAGCTCCTGCGATAATAAACCGCAATCACCCTACTCTAGGCTAATTGGGAAGCAATTGCCTAGTTACTGCTAACAGTCAGTGGCCTGGTCAGTGAGTTGCCAGCCAATGCAGGTCCTTGGTGACCTGATTCTCATGACCTGGCTGGTGATCCACCCCAACCAGCCTGCACACCAGTACTGGTGGGTATAATCAGGACTTTTGCAGGTTTGTCCAGTTCTGCCTTAACTGGCTTCATCAGGGCTTGGCTCTTGCTCCAGGCTGACCTCTTGGTATGAGTTTCCTTGACATGTTTCATTTTTGCCTCAAAACGGTGGCTGGGGCCTCATGACTGATCTCCTGCTGCTCGCCTTGGGCTGGGTTGCAGGAATCGGGATCAAAGCAAGGCTGGGGGACGGGCTGCCCAGCACCAGGGCTCTGGGTAAACTTTTCTGTTTGCTGCTGAGGGCTTCCATTTACTGCTTGGTCTCAAGACTCCGTCATTGTCATAAGATTAATTTTGCCTAACTTCAGCCACCTAAAAATTACAGACCAATCTTATGTAGTGGCTGGTTTTTGAAGAAAATTTACTGTGAGCTTGGGAGCAAACCATCCTGTTGTGCAGGAAGATCGGGAATTTCAGCAGAAGCCAACTTGGTGAAGCAAGGAGCTTCTTAGCGAGTCAAAGTGCAAAAAGAGAGCAGGCGAAGAGCAAAAAGGATTGGTTACAAGGGAGGGATGGAAAAGCGCTGCTTGGGCATGTGGGGTGAAGTTGGGCAGACCAAAGGCTGGTGGAGCTGTGACCAGCAAGAGGACTCCAATGTGGGTATGGAGCAGGGGAAGAAAGTTCAGAAAAAATGTTAATCTAGGGGGGAAACAGCCTAATGACAACTGGTACACAAAAGGCCAAAGTACTCAGTGTCTTTTTTGTCTCAGTCTTCACAGAGTCTTCACCCAGGCCCTGGCACCCCCCAGCGTGCTTGGGGGAAGGAGAGGGGTGGAGGGTGAGGAGGGAGCAGTGGGTTAGGGGCAACCTTGAGGAGGTGGATGTGTTCAAGTCCGTGGCGCTGGACAGGATTCAGGCTGGAAAAACTGGCTGATGTGACTGTAAGGTCAATGTGTGTCATTCATGAAGAACCATGGCACTTGGGAAGGTCTGGGACAACAGGAAAAAAGTCCATCTTTGAGAAGGGCGAAGGGGATTGGGGAAACTATGGACTAGTCAGACTTCTCGGTCACCAGAGAGGTCACTGAGGGTGTCCACTGGAATCTGTTTCCAAGCACCTGAAGGACAAAAAGTAAATCAGGAGTGGTAGACACAGATATGTCAAGGGCAAATTGTACTTGAAAGCCCCCACCTCCTTCTGCAGGGGCTGGGGGCTGGCCTGGCTGTGGGGCCATGAGGGCCGGTGGTGGGTGTGCCTGCTGCAGCGAGCACTTTGGCCCCATTTCCCACATCGTTCCCGCGTGGAAGCTGAGGCAGCATCAGCCACACGACGGACTGTTGATGGGGTTGGATGTTGCTGGCCCCCCAGGCTCTAAGGGTGGGGATGGAGGCTGGGTGCCCAGTGGGTGGCTGATGACAGGGAGGGTGTGGAGTGTCTAACAGCACCCTACAGCTACTCGAGCATCGGGTGATGGTGGTGGTTAGCTGGGGTGGGAGGCTGGAGCAGACAACTCCGGAGGTCCCTTCCCTTTTGGTGCTTAAGGATCTGGTGGAGTTGAGAACGGTCAGTGTGAGGTTCATGGTTGGACTGAAGGATCTTCAAGGGCTTTTCCAACTGAGATGATTCTGTGATTCCAGCCAGTTTCTGTGACTGTGGTAGAGAGGTGCCTTCTGTCATTAACGGAGAAGGACAGGCACCTCCGGAGGGTGATCAGCCCACCGCAGCAGTCGTGCTGAGAATAGACCAGGATCACCCCTTGGAGGTCCCAGCCTCTTTCCACTGACTGCGCAGGGAGCTTAGGTGATTAACTTTTAGATGACTAAAGATAGCTCAGATGAGCCCCCCCACCCCAGTGACATTTCTCCAGGCTAATATTACTGCTTATCGGGGTTGCTCAAGTTACACTGCAGCTGGCTCAGTGACCGGGCGGCCAGCGCATTGGCTGTTGACTCAGAAACATCACTGCTACTATGGCAGTCGAGTGACTAGCAGACGTCTCCTGCGCTTCGCGTCGGGGCCGAGTCACGCTGCAGGCATTCCTCCCGTCACTGGAAGCCTCTGCTTCGCTGCTTAAACGAGCCATGGCTTCTTCCTTCTTGGGCTGGCTGCAGCATGGGGACGTGAAGCAGTTTGGGTTTGTGTCATTCCCTGCGGGCAGGAGGTTTTTCTTTCCCCCTTTCAGATTGCTTTCCGCGGTCCCTGTGCCTTTGCTTTGTGAGGCGGCTCTACTTGCTCCCTGGAGTCTTCCAGTTTGAACCTGGATGTGTCCCCGCCATTCTTGGCGGGTGCTGTTTTAATCATGGCCTTGGCGTCTTCAGCAATTTTGGAGCCGTTTTTCTAGGGGTTGAGTTTTCCCAGCAGCCTTTCTGGGCAGCTGAAATGGTGTGTCCCAGAAAGGACCTGTCTTTAATTAGGGAACTTATAATGCCAGACTCCTCAGCAGTGTACAGAAGAGTTCCTTTCTTCAGCTCCTTGTTTTTTAAAAAAAGAAACAAAACAACAAACAACCCAAAAGAAAAATGCCCCCTAAAATCTTGGCCATCTTTCACTTGAGGTTGTAACGCATGTCAAACACTTTCATCAACAACTTCAGTATCACAAGCGTTATTCCTGGCAGCAGCATCTCACTCATTTCCTGGCATTTTTCGCAATTAGCAGTAGAAAGCTTTCACTTCGTGTTTTTGTCTCTATCTTCCTCTATCGTCTCTGAATACAGGCTCCATTGTTTCTGCTGTTTTTGAGCCTGTGTTAAGATTTTGCCTGCGTTCCCCCACAGCTGGATCTCCTCCCAGGCCCCCTCCTCAGTGCACCTCCAGCAGTGGCTTCGCCAGTTAATCCTGTCATCTCTCTTTGCAGGAGTTTTGCTACCCTGGCCTCTCTTAGCCACATCTCCTGTGTTAGCGCCAGGTGACAGAAAAGGCCACGTTTCTAAACCAGCTTTTTGCTAAAAGCGTTACTTCGAGACAGCTCTCTGTTCATTTGCATGCAGCGCCCGTGCCCACGCCGGCTCTTGCCCGGCTCTGGCACCCGCTGCCCCGGCTCCACGTCTCACCCAGTTGCCCGGTGTGGCCGCATCGTGCTGGGGAGCAAATGAAGAGCCCTTCGCTCTTACCCCCACCTCCCTTGCACGCTGGGGAGAGGCTGCGGCATAGCTGCAGGTGTGAGAAATGTGAGAGGGGACAGCTAGAGTTACTGGTCGAACTGGAGGCCCAAAAATACGATCGGGATGGGGGGAGAAGGGCAGGATCGTCCATTTGTTCGGGAGTTGCTCAAGAGCGTACTGGCTCCACCTGTTCCACGGGTGCTGGGGCTTTGTGCCTTTCTTAGCACATCTGCACTTATCTTTGCAAAAGATATAATTAGTTTCATTGCATACAATGAAATGTTGGGGAGGAGGGGAAGTACATCTAAATACTCCGTCGTTCCCATGATTTTAGATTACTCGGTAATTCCAGCCCCGCGGTCCAGCGGACTGGGAGTGTGCGAGTGTCCATAAACCTACAAGAGGGAACACGTTTGTGCGCCGGCACGTGTGGCCTTGGGAAGTTCTGTTGGATACATCTTGCTTTTGAATAATACCTTCTTTCAGGTGCATGCCTAGCTTCTGTGCTTGAAAAAAAGTTGGAAATCTGGTCCATAGACTCTCTAAATATTGGAAAATGTACAGGGCATCTATAAAAGAAACCTGTAATTACGGGGTACGGGGGGGATTCAGCGCTTGCAGTTTGTGGGATGGTGCTATCAGACTTGGACGTTTTCATTGCAGAGTTTAAATGAATCACTGTGGTCGTGCTCTGTGCCTTTGATTTTGTTTCCTGCGAATTTTCAAACCCATCTACAGAGCAATTTTCTCAAATATATTTGTTGGATCTGTTAGAACAATGGTTTAATTCAAGGAAATAGCTCTCTGCTCATAGGTAGTCATGAATGCACTAACAGGATACATTAAACAAATAAATTATTTGGTGTCAGTTATTCACTCAGCATTGTCAAGGATAAATATGTAAACATGTCCGCACAATCTGTAAGCAACCACAGATACATTAGGGAAGGCAAAGGGTAAATGGCTGACAGCCTGCACAAGTCCCTATTCTATCAAGTTTTGGCATGTTGTTTGTTGATAAACCTGTTTTACTGAACATGCTCCATGCTCCCAGGTTTTAGAGTGATGCTAGACACTGGCTAGTAATTGTTGCAGGGCACAGAATGAATCTCGCTTTCTGAAGTTAAATAGCCATATTCTTTTGTTGGAGGGAATGGGAGGGAGCACCTTTAGTGATCTGGATCTATGTGACTTTTATCTAAGCCATGACCACATGAGTACCTCTTTGAATCATGCAGGCCACCCTTCCTTCTTTTCCTTCTTCTCCTCCTCCTTCTTTAACTTCTTCTTGTTCTCTTCCTCCTCCTTCTTCTTCTTCTACTTCTCCTCCTCCTCCTCCTCTTTCTTCTTCTTCTTCTACTTCTTTTTCTTCTCCTTCTTCTCCTTCTCCTTCTTCTTCTTCTTCTTCTTCTTCTTCTTCTTCTTCTTCTTCTTCTACTACTTCTTTTTCTTCTTCTCCTTCTCCTTTCTTTTTCTCTCCTCTAACCTGCATCTGGACTTAAAATCCAACAGGTCTCAGCTGAAGCACAGCTGAGCTCAGCTGGTGGATCAGCCTTTTGTGGCTCAGATAGTATGTGAGGATCCCTCAGAGAGGGCTTTTGCCAGCTTGCTTGGATATAAGCTCTTAGTCGTTAGTAGTCAAGGGCTGAGAAATGTAAATGAAGCCTTCAGTAAATATTAATGATATCTCTAGCACTCACAAAATAATAATCTGTCATTCACATGATTAACTAGAGGATCTCCCTTCTCTTAATCTTTTTTGTCATCTCTAATAATGACAACAATTATGATAATCTATAATAAATATAGTATGTTTTATAATTAAAAATAGCTTGTCTCAAAGTCCTCTGATGAATTCTAAGTGATAAAGACTCATAATGTATATTGTTCCGATTTTTAAGAAATGTCCATATCTGAACGTGCTTTCATTTTATTTTTTTTTACTTTTTAAATTATTTTAAATATCTCTAAATAAGCAAAATATTCGAATGTGCCTCAAACCTTTGGGACAGGGGTTGTGTCCTGTGGATTCACACTGAGAATTACGTACATTTTAAAATTGCACCCTTAATGTTATTTTCGAGTTAGGAGCCTGGGAATGTGCTTTCAAACATTTCCTAAAGCAGAGTTTTCAGTGCCTGCAAGCGGTTTCATGCACCAGGATAAACATTTACATGTTCCCATACAAGGACACGAGGACTTCAAAAGCCCCAGCTCACCTAAGAGCCGTAGTTCACCAAATCTACTCCTTATTGACCGTTTCTTTCCCTGTCACTAGTGGGAGTTTGGAATCATTTTCTTCTGTAATACTTCTGTTTTAATCTTTTGTTTCTTACAAGTGTTTGTCTGCTTCAGGTTTTGCTGAATTTTATCAGTTTGTTAAGCATTCAGGGAACATTTCAGTGCCTGCCCATTGCCACGTTGTACGTACTGGATTTGGGAACAGATCCAGTATTAAAGCCTTTCCAAGGCAAAAGTGAGCAACTCCTCTTACTAATTTTACTTTTAAATGAATGGATTCGATCCCAAGTCTGAATTGTTGTTGAGGTCGGGTTAAGATAGAGAGATAATATTTTTATTAAATCAACTGGCAATCACTGGGAAATGGGCACTTTGGTGACCTCAGTGGCCGTCCCTTGAGTCTCGGATGAATTGCTGCTACGAAGGCAGGCTGGAGCTGAGCTCAGAGTGCTTGTGGGAGGGACAGTCTTGAACGCTGAAGAAGTTTATAATTATAAATAGCTGCAATTTATTGCAGCCAGGATGCAATTAAAAGTAAATAACCCAGAAGATGTCTTACTGGCACTGTAAACAAGTGGCTTTGCATGGGGAATAGGACATTCTGTGTTAAAGTTGGGAAGGCTGCTGTGCCGTGCTTTTTAACCTTCACTGTAAAAGTTTCTCTTTGAATTTTTTGACAGCCCTTGTTGGTAGAGACTATTAGGGGGTTTCTGAGTCTTAAACTGAGTCTTAAACATGCCTAAGGTTTACGAGCAAAGTTACAATCCATTAGAAGTAACTATTTCTTTCCTTTGCAGAATTAGGAATTAAGTCCTTTACCAGTACAGTCAGTCCATAATTTGATCTTTAAGAGTTGAGGAGAACTGGATTTGTAAAGATGTCTGCAAATATTTGTGTTCGACATTTCTTGCCTGCCAAATGGGACAATTTGTTCACAAGATAGAAACCCGTTTGCAATATTAGCCTGCTAGATCATGGAAAACTTAGTTAATTGGCACCTGCAATATTCTACTGAGCAAAGAAGAGAACAGCAACTCCTCTCCAACTTTTTTTAACTCACCTGTTTGGGATCTGGCATTTTGGCCGCTCTTAAAATGTTTTAGCCTTTACACTTTCTGCCAGAAGCAAGACATGGTATGTCTTAATGTATTTATTTAAAGGGGCCTAGGGTGGCAAGAGAGAATCGCGAGGGGATCAGGAGAGAGAAAAACCTCACTTTAAATTTTGGTGTTTGGTTCTAGTTTCAAAATGTTTCATAACTTGGTTCATCTCCTGCGCCAGTCGAGGGCAAAGCCACCATTTCTAGGGTCTCTGCCCCCCCATCCTGCCTTACTGCCTCGTGGGGCTCGGTGCATTCGGGTAACAGGATGGGGACAGCAAGTTTGTGGGTTAAAAGAGGAACCAGACCGTGCGGCTGCAGCCGCAGATAACATTGGCCCCATGCTCAGAGATCCCCGGGCCAGCGCGGGGGCTCGCACGCCCAGCCAAGCAGTGGCCACCGCGTCAGGCAAGAGCTTGTCACGTTAAGTAAGCCCCCTTCTCATCTGTGGCACGTCGTGGTCTGTCTGATGAAGTGCATACTTATCTCACGCCCAGATCATACTTATTACCACTCTCAGAAAAGAGGAGGATCTCCAAACCCTTTCATTTTTCAAGTATTCAAGAAGCAAAAAAGCCTGGAGTCCATATTCATTAGCAGCTCTCGCTGTGAGAAAACGATAGCACGGCCCAAATGGGAAAAAGCTTCTAAAAATGGGCTGCTAAGTCACTTCTCCTGTGAGAGATGCTGTACGTTCTGTCATCTTACAGAGATGAAAAAGAAATAGATGGGAAAAAATACCAAAAATGCAGTTGTTGCAAAATACCGACACAGAAGAGAATTGCGTTTCAGTACGTTAGAGCGTTCTAAGTGCCAACGGAAAAATATGACACGGCATGGCTGCTTCAGAAGGCTCGGCCCGTCTGTCCGCTGATGGACTGGCAGCAAGTGAGGTCTTGTGACAAAATGTCACCTCAGTTCCTGCTAAAGTGCTGCCGGGATCAAAACTCGTGCACAAACACCATGCACTGTTTGAAAACCGAAACGAACTCCTTTTATTAATTAATTCTTTATTCTGTCTCAGAAGTGATTTCACCTAGAGCACTAGAAAAAATGACGGAAATGCCGGTTATAATTTTACGGGTAAGGGCTTGGTTATGCAACACCCAAATATAAACTGAAACATGATACAGTTGAAGATGCATCATATAGTATTCCAGGAGACCAGATCCAGAAATTGCAGGAGTGTTTCCGTAAGTGACCATGTGCATCAGCTGTACCAGGAAGGTTATCGAAGTCTGTGAGTGGGGATGGTTGAGGAGCGTTTCTGGCAGAGGGTGTTGCGCTCCTGATGTCAGCAGGACGCTCACACTGGATTCAGGGAAAGAACATGTCATGGAGCAGCTAAACTTGTGTTTACTGTTTATGTGAATCCCTGCAGGGACACTGGATACCCCCGCTCAGTGAGAGAATCCCCATGCGCTTCATCTTGCTCCTCTGACACTTCTTTTTCTTCTTCCCCTGCTTGTGTAGGGTTCCTCTGTTCTCCCACTTGCATGTTAACCCTGCCATTGCTTCCAGTCCCCAGGTTTCATTTCAACCTCCATTTTAACTTGCTATTTAACCCTACCATCGCTTGCAGTCCCCGTCGCTTCCAGGGCATCAGGAAGGGAGGAGCTGCTGCTTCTCAGGGGGTCTGTGTTGAGTTCTGCTATAAAGTGTATTTTCGCTTATCGATATCAAAATGTACTGTTAATTTTAAAATACTCAAATGTGATTTATGTGGTATATATACATGAATATTGACAATTAAGAAAGTTAGAAAATCTATGTTACTCCCTTTTAAGGTCATTCCCACATTAAGTTATTACATTCAGAGAGCAACTTCTAATTGGCATCGTATCTGACTGTTATTTTTGGATAGCTGTGTATCTTCCAGCATTTCACTAGGGACTTGGAGTATGTGTTTTAATTTTACATGCTGTTTTTCAAAAACACCTGGTGCAAATTTAGCCTTCTCTGCGGAATCGGAGCCAGTGCTTCCACAATTTCTTTGTAAATAGTCACAAGTTAACAGACAGGGAGTTAGCAGAGTTGCACAAACCCAAGGAGGGCTGGTTTGATAGGAATTGGGGTTTCCATGTTGATTAGTCTCAGACTAGGTCACTTAGGAAGTGGCTAAGAAGACAGTTACCAAGTTTCTAAGAAGGGTTGAGCTCAGGCTGTCTTCCTCCTGTTGAAGAGGATAGCGTCTTTTCTTCTCCTTGGCTGTCTAATTTCTTGAAACTCCTAAGAACGTGGTTCTTTGACGTACTTGCTGGCCAAGCAAGTACAACTCAGCAGCGGGTGCAGAAATAACTGAGGAGCAAGGAGGGCAAGGAGGGGTGGAGAGACTGAAAGACGAAGAAGGAGGCACACCATCAGGGCCTCATTTCACCAGACTCCTTTGCTCAAGAAAATGAGGGGGGGGGTAGAAATTGGGTTAGTCAAACCCAAAAGACTTAAGTCTACCAGACCCAAGGATGCAGGTGATGGATCTCTCCCTGGGTCTGAAGACCCTGTGGGCAGGCCAGTGGAAATGTGTCAGAAAAAGCAAGTTCTGAAAGAAAATGTTAACAGTGCTTTTATATGGAAATACACTTCTTCTAGACTGGGCACTAAATAGCTTTTGAACAGTAGCAGAATTTACCTTTTTTTTCCCTTAAAACGATACTTAGCAGATACTTAGCAAGAGCTGTTTACTATCCTTTACTGTATCTTTGCCATTGAAATGACTAGAGAGATTTTAAGTGGCAGTTTTCAAAACATCTGCATTTAAATCGTTAATCTATTGTCCTCCAAATGATTTTGTTGAAAAGGTCTAAGTAAGTGATAATGCTCTTATTTTTACATGAGTAAACTCGGCTTCAGCCTGAAGGGATCCCCACTGGTCCCAGGCTTCCTTCAGGTCGCCTCACTGAAATGGAGCAGAAAGGCAGCTCGCACTGCAGGACACCGGTGGGAAGGAGGGATCATTTTGCACAACAGTCCTGCTAAAAATTCTAAACCAACATTTAGAATGTATAAAACGTTATATATTTATCTCATCCTTTAAAAACTAAAACTTTAAAGAAATTTGGAGCTGGCAGTAGCCCAGTACCAAACCCTCTTCCTCCGTACCTCAGCCCTGAAGTTTCCTAATTCATATTGTTCTCCTTAATATGTAATATCTTTCCCTGTTTTTTTTTTTTTCCTTTTATTACACAAAACTCAGATAACAAAGGGAATAGCCTGGACGCTTCCTCAGTTCTGGGGAAAAGAAGGCCTTCAATATGGAGTGTAGATTTCTGTTCTTGGTCTGGCATTGCTCGAATTGTTATTGGATGCAAAGGCTTGAAATGAAGTGATAGAGGCAGCGGGTCCTGCAACAAACCCCCACCCTGGGCAAGGCTGGAGATCCCCAAAAGGGCTGAGTTAGGGTCTGGTGCCTCAGGCTTTCTCCGCTGGGAGCCTATTCCTTCTCCTGCTGTGGGCACGCACACAGGCTGTGGTTCTGCTCACTGAGAACTCTTCGAGCAGGGGAACACGTTACAGTAACATTCATTATTTAAACATACGCTCAGCTCCTCTTCAGTTTGTCTGAGATGATTTTTTCCTATTCCTAAAATCATGATTTAGCCTGTGTTAGTTTTATCAATGCAAACATTTTCTGTTGCAAGGAATTTGAGCCCTTCCAGGTCAACTAATTTACATGATAAAGTAGTTGATAGAGAATATGCACGTTAGAAAGGAAAATACGCCCAAGTTCTGTGTGTTTTGGCTATTTCCACCTGCTTTTTGATATATGTATCACAGAAGTATGCAGGAACGAGATTACTTGCCATGTTTGGAGCTGTGTGAGCACAGAAAAAACATTGAACTTTCAGTGCCACAAAGATTCAGATTGACCAAATCTTTGAAATGTGTCTGTGCCACATGCTCTTTGGAACTTCAAACACTGAACGTACGGTCTCTATACGGTACCGGTTAATGGTACTTCACGGATGTGGTGAATGATGAAGAGGAGCAGCGACCTGTAGGAAGACAGAGAGGGCCTGGGGTGCTGTTCCTTCCCCCATGGGGGGCCGTGGAGGGTGACACCCCATTTAGTCCCAGCGAGCGTTTGGTGGGGAGGGCAGAGGCATGCACAGACGGGGCACATGTCTATCCAAATTGTGCGCTGTACAGCAGAGACCTCGCTGAGTGTATCTCATAGCAATCCTCACCTCTGATGTCACTGTTACCTGCTCAGCCAGTGCCATTAGAAATGCTGAATCCATTAAGTTTGACAGATTTATGGGGTAAGCATATGTCACCGGTATTATGAGAAGCGGTTACATTCATGGGGAGATTTTATGATTCACTGTATCCACTTGTGTAAACCTTAACTTTGACGCCGAGAGCCGCTCAGGAGCACGTTGTCCTGCTGGCAGGGTCAAGGAGTAGAGCTCGGTGGGAGCAGGGGCTGGGGACTTGGGGAGCAGGGCTGGAGAGGCTGGGGGGTGCAGGGCCTGCTGGGGGGCACGGGACACCGGGGAGTGGGACCAGCAGGGCGCGGGGCTGCTGGTCAAGGCTGGGAGGGAGCAAGGCCAGAGGAGCTGGGGGGCCAGGGCTGCTGGAGAGCGGGGCTGGTGAGGTTGGGGAGCAGAGCTGGTGGGGACAGGGCTGTCAGGGGACAGGGCTGTTGGGGGGACACGGCTGTTGGGATCAGGGCTGTTGGGGGACAGGGCTGTCGGGGGGGCAGGACTGCTGGGGAGCAGGGCTGCTGGGGCAGGGGAACGGAGGGGACAGGACTGTTGGGGGACAGGACTGCTGAGGAGCAGGGCAGTTGGGACGGGGGAGCAGGAGCAGGCAGGGCTGCTGGGGAGCAGGAGCAGACGCGCGCCGGGCCGGGGCTGGCTCAGCACCAGCATCCTGGGGGCGGCCCGGGCCCCCCGCAGCAGCCGGAGGGGGGGGGGGGGGGTGTGCGGGTGTCCCAGCGCTCCCAACACCGCAGCCCGGCCCTGCCCTGCCCGAGGGGGGGGGTGGGGGGGGCGGCCGCTTCCCCGTCCCGCGGGGGGGGGCAGGACGGGCGGCGGGGCCGGGGCGGGCCGAGGCGGGCGGCGGGGCCGGGCGGGGATTTGCTCTCCCGGCGGCTCCAGGAGCGCAGCGGCGGCCGCATGATGAGGGAGCGGTGCGGGACCTCCGGAGGGGCTGGCGGCGGCTCGACCGGGCCCGGCGGGGAGAGGCGGCCCCCCCGGCAGCCCGACTACATGTCCGTGTGCCTCTTCGCAGAGGAGCCCTACCAGAAACTGGCCATGGAGACGCTGGAGGAGCTGGACTGGTGCCTGGATCAGCTGGAGACCATCCAGACCTACCGCTCCGTCAGCGAGATGGCATCCAACAAGGTGAGCCGGGCGGCGGGGGGTGCGGAGCGGGGGGATGCGGAGCGGGCAGATGATACGGAGTGGGGATGCGGAGCAGTGGTGCGGAGCGAGTAGATGCGGAGTGGGGATGCGGAACGGTGGTGCGGAGCGAGTGTGCGGAGCGGAGATGCGGAGCGACGGTGCGGAGTGGGGATGCGGAGCGGCGGTGCAGAGCGAGGGAATCCGGAGCGAGAGGTGCGAGGTGGGGGTGCGGAGCGGCGCGGGGCACGGCAGCCGTTTGCCCGGGGCGTCTGTACGGGAGAGCAGCTCCGGGTTCCTCCCGGGAGGGGGGTGCGGGTTCCCCCGCAGAGGCACGGTCAGAAAAACGGGGGTGGGGGAAAACGGGCTCGGCTCGGGCCCCCCTGGGCAGAACAAGGGGGTTCAGTTACCGCCGGACCCTTCGGAGCCGGTTACCGGGGGCACGGCGAGAGCGGTCACATTTCACAAATTATCGCTTCCAGAAGTCAATTCTCTTCCTTGTTGTCCGTCCCTAAGAGTCTCGGCATTGTGGTGCGGTGTTTTATTGCTGTTTTGTCTTTTCGGTAAGCGTTTCATTTTGGTTTTAACGTGATGGGCTGGCTCGACACCACTTGCCGAAGGGGGGGGAGCCCGGAGAGGAGCTGCTCGCCCGCCCTCCCGGGACCTTTATTTTTTTTAAAATTTTTTTTTTAGTTTTTAATGCGCGAAAGGACAATTTTGAGTTTTTTTCTACGAGGTGTTAAAGTGAGAAAAGGACTCTGGGCTAAAAGTGAGCAAAGCAGGAGCGGGGGGGGGGAGCGCACGGAGAAGCACCGGGAGGAAGACAAGCGAACCGCGGGGGTGAAGGCCCTTCTCCGGGCCACTGAAGCCGATGGTCCTTGCCCCCCCCATAGGGCTCCCCAGCCCCTGTCCTGCCCCGTCACAGCATCGCAGATGAATTTCGCTTCAGCATCTCCCCAGGGCAGACCTTGACCTTGGCCGGGGTGGGTGCTGCGGGACGGGAGCCGCTCCCTGCCCCGGGGCCGCGCTCGGCTGCCGGCGGAGCCTGCACCCCCCCACCGGGACATCCTGCTCCCCATCCCCCTACCTCGGGTTGTTTTTTGTTTGTTTGTTTGTTTTTTCCAAGCGTAGTTTCTGCACCCAGGACTTTAATGCAGCGGTGTGCGAGGGGGCGGGTCGCCCGGTCCTAGGCTGAGCTTTGGGGTGGCTTTGGGATGAGGGCTGGGGCCACTGCATCCTCACCTTTGGCTAGTTGCCGTGGTCAAAGCCAGGTCTGAGTTGTACTGCACGAACCCGTTGTTGGTTTTTTGGGTTTTTTTCCCCAATTGGAAATTAATGAAATCAGACGTGCTGAATCATAAACCGATTTTATGGAAAAAGTTGAGCGGAGAAATCCCGTGTTGTTTCAGCTTCCTCCTCTGTTAGCGATTACCACGACGTGCAGGGGCAAAGGAAGCAATAAAAGTTTTATAGACCGAGCTTTCAAGAAAGGAATATAATTTTTTTTTTTTGGTTTATGTTGAGGGAAGCCAGGGTGAAAGTTGAGAAAGGATTAGTCTGCAGAGAAGGCTGCACCTCCAATGCAAACGCTGATGCCCTTCGTTTTAAGATTATTTTTTCTTTTCACCGAGTGCCAAATCTGGACTCTGAAGGTGAAAGACTAACTAAATTGCTTATTGCAGTAATTAAAAGTTATCACTTTTGCAAATGGCTTACAGCTGGGTTGAGCAAAAGATTCCTGAAACTGTTCTTTCACAACCAGTTTCTGAAATTTCTGTGTTTTTTTGGTCAACTTCCAGTATCATTTCATCTGTGAAAGAAAAGCATAAAATGGCCTCACACCCCACTTTCCTTTCCTCATTGGCGGTAAATACTGACACGAATGAGTTTGGGGGTTGGTGGCTTTTGGGGTTTGGCAGATGCAGGATCTGCAGTGTGATAGAAGCCGTTGGGTTGCAGATGTGCATCTTCGGTCCTTAATTGGTCAGGTTTCCCCTTCCTGAGTATCCCTTGGCTTAGAGGCATTTAAATTTGTCCCCAGTAAATAGCCAAACAGTCAGATGTTTTGAAAACAGGATGCTTGAGCTCCACGTTATTCAAGAAAAACGGAAAGAGAAACAGCAGAAGATAGGAAGAAAGCAAACGGACTCAGCACGCTCCCAAGCGCCAGCGCAGTCCAAACAGTGACCTATCTCGCCGACCTCCGCTCTCGCCGGTTCCTGGCCCCACGCCACCCCAGCCAAACTACGTCATTTGCGACTGATAGTAGGCATGGCACAGCTGTTGCAAGTGTGACTCGAATTTCCTGTCTCCTTCCTGACAGACGTAGTTTAGAAAATCCAGAGTTGCAACAGCGGCAGGCAGAGAAGGGAGGATCTCGGCATACGTGTGCACAGGGTGATCCTCCGAAGTCCTGCACCAAAAAGGAGTCGCTGGGGGGAAACGCCATGCGGGACGGCATCCTGGCTTTAAGCTGATGGTTTGGGGAAAAACATCAGTTCAAACATGTGCGTATACTTTTTTAAGATGTGAGTTAATTAGAGGAGAAGTGAGGAAGCGAGCAGCTAATCTTACGGTCGAGCCTGATTGCACTGACGTCAGCGCGAGCCAGGGGAGCACTGCCGCTCGCCCCGTGGGACCCCGCGGTCCCACGCGCGGGGATGGGACACAAAACTGGCAAAGAGGGGGGGACTCTGTTCCCCAGCTGCACTGCCAGCGGCCATGAGCCCTGACACACGGCCAGAGCAGCGCCTCATCCGCAGACCAGCCCGAGTCCCTTGCTGCTTCAGCTTCAAAAGAACAACCGTGCACCGTGCCCATAACTTTCTGAATTAGAGAAAAAAGCTCCCTGGAAAAACTCCCTGGTTGCAACCGACACAAAGGGAATTTATTTTCCTAACATTATACTAACCTTTTGCTGTGAGCAGAGTATGGCACTGCAGCTTTGCAACAGAACAAAATTACCTGTACAGTTCTGTAGGCTCTCAGTGCTGCCTGCAGAAGCAGACCACACATATTTACAGTATTGTAACATATATATTCTTTTTTTTTCTGCGTTTATCACCCTGTCCAGCTTCCAGCTCGGGCGACTGCTGTGTCTCAGAAGGATTTGCGAGTCACGGGAGTGCTGATAAAGAAGGGGGTGTTTTCTCTCTTGGTGTAAAGTTTGGCATTAGGCAGCTGTCCGCAGCCTCGCTTGTCCAGCAGACAGAAGCGCAGGACCCCCTCGGCTCTATTACCTAATATAGCGTTTGGGACCGGGGGCAGGACATGCTCCGTGCATCCCCGAATCGTAAAAAGGAGCAAGTATTTTTCCCAGCTGAAATGCTGGTCTTGTTTTTATGGGGCCATAATGTCACAGAAACGAGGGATGGAGAAAGTGTATTATTTCTTAAGAGCCAGGATGCAGCCCTGGTCACGTGTAAAATCTGAATGGACTTAAGCAGCACCTTTTCTTAAATCGGATCAGTCTTGTTTAGAGCTTTTTGCAGTCCATCCAGTAAGTAAATGGACAGACAACGTAATGTGTGGTCTGTGGGGATATTCTAATTTTGAGTAGAGTGTTGTCATCAGGGTGCCTTGCCTTCTGCTCTCACAACTTTCAGAACCCTCTTCTCTCCCCAGACTGCTCCCTGGGGGACCCTTCCCTGCCAGCGCTGCCCGGGCAGCTGCAAACACTGCAGAGGAAATCCTTAAATATTTCAACTCTTAAATTCTCCCTTAGTCCCAAGCGCTGAATAACGCAACTCAAGTCTTGCCACCCAGGGCCACGGTACCAGCCAGCGGCTCGGGGCAGCAGCATGGCAGGGCTCCGGACTCCTATCTTGGTTTCTTGTGAGCCAGAAGCCGCTAAGATAAACATAATGATTTCGTTTTGCTTGTATTTCAAAGGGCATTTCGGTCAGAAAAGAGGAGCAAGGCCGCACCTAGCTTTCAGGAGACAGTGGCTAAATAAACATCTGGACACTAATGTAAACTCCTGGGGTCCGTGGTGGAGGTCGAGCGCGGCGCGGGGCCAAGTGCCAGCGGTGTATGTGCCGGACTGCACAGCCTCCGCGCTGGCTCGCCTGTCTTCTGCCAGTCCGTCAGCCCTGAATCTTGTCCTCTTCCTACGTGCTGTTTCCCTTAAGTGGTGCCGAGCTGTTTAGTCTTTCTCTTGCTTTTGCTGTAACTTCCTTTGTTTAATATGCTTTAAAATAGCCGAGTGCCGCACAAAGAGAGGCTTGTTCGCTTGTGCAGCAGCCAGCGAAACAAAGACTTCCACGTCTCCTGTTTTTACAAGCCGGGATGAATCACCGAGCTCCGCACGCGGTTCCCCAGCCGCACGCCGGTATTCCCCTCGCCCGGGGGACTTGTTACGGAAATGGGGAGCCGGGACCGAGCGCCGGGAGAGCTCTCGGAGCTGCTCCTTGGTCCGCAGCGGTCCCTGCAGAGCCCTAACCCACCTTGTGCCCATCGTGGTGGTGTTGGGTTTGAGGGGTTTGATGTCGGCGCACACCGCGGCCGTTAACTGTTTCTTAGACGTACAGCTGCTGTCTGCAGAGCAGGACGTTAGACGGGTGTTGTGAGAGCTGCAGGAGGAGCTGTTTGTGTCTGAGGTTGGCAATGTTCACTCCATCTTTGATTTAGCTGATAGCTTTTCACTTGTGTTGAGGATGTCCTTGTTGTAGAGGACAGGGGTCTGTTTCTTAAGGAAAAGCTACGTGTGATGTGGGAGCCAGGTTTTTTAACAGAGGCACTGGGGAGTGGTGAGGAGGTGCCAGGGAAGCCTTCTGGGTGAGAAGGAGCCAGCTCTGGATGGTGGCTCTGCCCCGGACTCCGAAACCCCTCAAAGCTCCTCAGGGATGTTCGAGAGTCAACTCCTGTGTCTTGGTTCTCATCACTATCATGAATGGACTTGTAGGGTAGGTGTCTCTGTGTCCATCCTATTCCTCCTCCCTTGCTCTTCGGCCTCTAAAATAAATCATTCTGATTATACCAAGTATGTCGTAAGAGTCGGGTGGAATAGTGTGGCCATCCACGGGCTTAGTTAACAATCTGATGTTTTGGTCTTGCAAGCCTCTGGGCTGTCAGTCTCCAGATATCTTCGTTAAACCGATGCAGATATTTAAAAAATGACATCTTGGAAAGCTGCACCTTTGTCTGTGCAAAGTGTCAGGCCAGTATTAGGAGCCAGTGCCACCACTCAAGACACCCTCCTAGAGCGAAGTGCCTTTGGGTGGCAGATGCTTCCTCATCTTCTGGGACTGTTGCGGTAAATGGGAAAAGCCCATACAAGGGAGATCCCACAGCCACACACCATTCATGCTGCTGGCGCTTGTCTAGATAGCTAGAGCAGAGAGGAAGACTTTGGGGGCTGAATTTTGGTTCAAATCCATCTTCCCTGGAGCCTTTCCGGGGAGCTGCCATCCTCCGGGGCATGATGGTGCCCAGGACCTTCTAGCACATCCTTTAAACATTTCTGCTTGTATTAGGATGTGATGGGTTTTAAAGTCGTGCATTCTCAGACTTTTACGTTATAACACATTAGGGTGGGGCTTAAATAAATAATAGCTCAAAGGCAGGTTCAAAATGAATCATGATTTGAGGGCAGGACTAGAGAGTGACTAACTGTTCAGAGCAGTGACCTCTGGAAGTGAAGTGAGGATACTGGAGACGCATGAAGTCTCGGAAGAGAAGCATCGCTTGGGATGAGGGTGAGCTGTGAAAGGTTTCAAAGTAGGATTTAATCCTCGGAGCAGTCCTAAACCTGACCCTGAGTTTGTGGACCAGGCCAGTTTCCACAGGCTGACTCAGAACTTCTCGTTTTTCACCCAGTTGCAGAGCAACTGCTTTCAGTGGGGCAGCTGGCTATGAAAATATTTGCACTAAATGAAACTTAATTGAAAGATGTTGTGTTATCAAAGCCAGAACATGTTGTGGGAGATGTATTGGTTTGAAGGCTCATCCGTCAGAGCTCTTAGAGGGAGAGATGCCTCTGATTAAAGCCTTTGCTCTGTGTTTAAAGCAAACAAATGAGAAGTGCCTCACCTTGCTGCTGATTTAGCACAGCTGGGCAAATGCTACATAAAAATTACTCTGCAAATCATTTGCCTATCTCTATGTGAGAAGGATTTTTCATTTAAATATATTTACATTAATTAGTGCCTTCCATATGGTTTTGGTGCTTGCATTAGGCTCATTTTCATTTTGGCAGGACCAACTGCCACCTTTGGAGGGGGGGGATACTGTATTGTAGAGCTACACTGACTTCTTCCCAGGACTTACTCTTTACCCTGTGTTTTCTGAAGCAAACGGACTTCTGTCGATTAAGAGTTGCCAGTTTTTCTCATCACAGGCATCTTAGAAAAGTCATCTCGGGGCACAAAGTTATTTGAATTTTCCAAAGCCTGTTCTCCTACTCAGGTGAAACCCCAGCTGGATTTGCCTAAATGATGACTGCAGAGCCTGACTCAAATTTAAATTAAATTTAAATTGCTGCTTCATACGATTAACAAAATCCCATGTTTAATTGCATTGCTCTCTTGTAAAATGACAAATGCTCTTCCCTCTCAGTTTGGTTTGTTGTTTTTTTTTTCCCTGAAGATTGAGAGTATAATCCAGGTATATTTCATGTGAATGTCCGAGATCTTATGGTTCACCCCTGAGCCCTGCAGGAGCAGGGATGCCCCTGCCTGCTCCCTGCCTGCTCCCTGCCTGCTCTCTGCCTGCTCTCTGCCTGCTCCCTGCCTGCTCCCTGCCTGCCCTGGCAGGGATGAGCGGCTGGGGAGGCTCTCTGGTTTGTGGGCTCTCTTTACGTAGTCGTTCGGCTTCCTTTGGCACTCGAGGCCTCCTCAGTGTGGTTTGCATGGGTGTGACTGACAGAAGATTTTGGTCTGAGATCTGCAGGCTTCTGGAGCACTATCTGCTCTCGAGGCCACAGATGTTGTCAGCTGCATCAGGTCTTTCTTTAATCAACTTTATGTCAACAAACAAGCTGCTGTAGGTTTTAATTTTGCTGTTGCTTCCTTGCCTTCAGCTTGGGCTAGCGCTCATCATCTCCTCTTCCTGATTTTCCTTTTGCAGTTAACGCAACTAAACATTTTTCCACCTGGTAAAACTCTAAAAATGATTTTGCAGAACAAGTGTTTTTGCTTGTTTCTGGTTTTATTGACTCGCCTCTCTTTTGAGTGAAGGATAAAAGCAGTGCCAGGATGAAAAGCTGCCGTGAATGCTCACTGTGCCACGCTTGGCTGCTCTAGAAAAAAAAGGCAGTGCGAGTCTCCAGAGCTACCCCTTGCCTGTAACTTGCCGTTTGTGTGATCCTTCCTCCTTACAGTGCAATTTTTTTATGGTATAAGATGGACCTTTCAAGGATAGAGAGAGAGTGCAGCTCCCAGGGGATTGCTGCTGAGCTTCTGTCTGGTTGAGAGCTCTTGCCGTGTGCGGTTTGGTACTTACTGGTGGGGAAATCCAGACAAAATCTAAAAAGCTCACATGTAGAGTCCAGATAGAGTCGCATGTATTAATCGGCTAGAAGAGACCTATTCTTAAGTATAGAGAGAGCATTTTGGATGAAGCAGAAACAGAATCCCAGAATCATCTCAGTTGGAAAAGCCCTTGAAGCTCCTCCAGTCCAACCATGAACCTCACACTGACCGTTCCCAACTCCACCAGATCCCTCAGCGCTGGGTCAACCCGACTCTTCAACCCCTCCAGGGATGGGGACTCCCCCCCTGCCCTGGGCAGCCCATTCCAATGCCCAACAACCCCTTCTGCAAAGAAATCCTTCCTAAGAGCCAGTCTGACCCTGCCCTGGCGCAGCTTGAGGCCATTCCCTCTTGTCCTGGCGCTTGTTCCTTGGCTCAAGAGACTCATCCACCCTCTCTGCACCCTCCTTTCAGGGAGTTGTAGAGGGCCATGAGGTCTCCCCTCAGCCTCCTCTTCTCCAGACTAAACCCCCCCAGTTCCCTCAGCCGCTCCCCATCAGACCTGTGCTCCAGACCCTGCACCAGCTCCGTTGCCCTTCTCTAAGGCCACACTCAAGTCATTCAATGGCCTTTTTGTAGTGAGGAGTCCAAAACTGCACCCAGTAATCGAGAAAACCAACCTGAGCTTCTTCCGAAGGAGCCCAGAGCTGCAGCCCAAGCTGCAGACAGGGCCATACCCCGCAGCCGCGGTTTTTCCACCCCAGGAGACACAACACCACGTGCTTTGTCACACTGCGCCGCATGAAATCTTCAACTCTCTCAGTCCCGGTATTTCATATCAATCCAAACAAATGTAAATCTAAACCAAGGGCTCTTGGATACTAAACTCAAAGGTATGGGATGCACCAAGACTTGGAATTCATTGGGAATAGATGCTGCAGGACTGCTCGGGTCGAGGCAGCGGTGAGCAGATTTGGCCCTGCGGGGTATGGCAGGCGTTTTCTCCCTGTGCCAACAAAAACTCAGGCAGGCACACCTTATAAACACATGACACATTCATTTTCAGGAACGTAAAGGGGGTGGTTTCTTCATGACCTTACCAATTCCCCAGCATCAGGCAGAGGGGGTTTTTCTTCTGCCTTAGCAGTTCCCAGCAAGTGAGTAACATGCCCCGAGCCTGCTTTTAAATGAGGAAATTCGGTATCGATTCTAAGCAGTGCTAATTCACAGTGCTTTCCTTGGGTAGGATCCTATAAGGAGTTTTTCCTTTCCAGCATTTTAATGCAATTTGCATAATTCAAGTCTCATTTGTCTGGAAATGAGCTGGAAATGTACCGGTGATAACACTGCTGCTTCAGGTTCCACTTCATCACTCTTTAAGCCCCGTGTTGCGTAAATAAGTCCCACCCAAGGGAGGTTCTGCTGCTTTCAGAAATGCTAAACTTTACGGGTAAAATCTGAATACTGTTCTGTCTACATCAGATATACGTTATTGCTTTCATGAGCAGCCACATGCTGATTTATGGCAACATGCTATTTATTTATCAACATTTACATTGTGGATTTTTAAATTATTCTAATAACATAAGGCCAACAAGTTGGTCATGATGTTACTCCTTTAAAGTCTTCCTTTGAACATAAATATAAATCAACTTTCCTTTGATGTGAAATTGGAGATTTCATAACCGTGTGTTTACTTTTTGGTTTAAAAAATAAGCTGAAGGGAAAACAAAAAAAACCCAAAAACCAAATAGTACTTTGTATCTCATTAAAAATAGTTTCTAGCGCATTAAAAACTATATTGTTTTAGGAAACAAGAACTAGAAAGAGTTGCAAAAGCATTTGATTTTTTTAATGACTGATAGTTGACTGCAACCATTCCACTTTTCTTCAGGCACTGAAATACATCTGAAAACTTTCTCCTTTAGTACTGATTAGTGTGAAATGGGCTCATTTTTTCTTTAAACATTTAAATTCACCTTCCCATCATCCTTCATGTGAGTGCTTAAAAAGGAAGATTGATAGAAATTAGGAAGTAACAAGGACAGCTGCAATTTTGTTTGACACAGTCCTTTCTGCAAGTGATGTAACATCAGGAAAGCACAGATAAACGATTGGGTTACTGCCCCTGTAATTAAAGAATTTTAACTTTTTTGACTTGCAAACTTCTTAAGAAACAGCCAAAGAAATGCTCCAGCACTCCAAAATCAGCAGGTTTTCCAAATGCAGTTTGGGGAAAAAACAAGAATGATCAAAAATTACCTTCATCAAGTTACAAGGTGCTCGTGTGCCAGCGATCTGCTTCCCTGCCCATCTCAGGAGGGAGCAGGGGGTGTCCAGGTTTGGTCCCCACCGCTGTCCCGGGGCACCCAACATTGCTCTGCCCGTGCTCGGGCAAAACCCAAACTCGGGGAGTTTTGTCTGCCTAAGGGTTAGGTATGTCTGTGCGATACAGCGGTTAGGTGTCAGGAAGAGAGGGCTAGATATTTACAAATATTTCTTGTAGCTTCTCAAACACAGGCGATGAGATTAATCTCATTTTTTAAAAAAATTCTGTAGTAGCACATGAGTGGCACATCCATTCCCTTCGAGCTGACCAGAGGTCCAGACAAAAGCATTACACATTTGCTGTTTGACCTGGTTGCCGTATGCACGGATGAGTAATTTCCCTCCTGCGTGTAAATAATTTCCGGCAGGACTCTCGTTCCTGCTCTGTCACACGGGCAGGTGAGTGTCAGCTCTTCCCAGCTCCCAGCGCTGGGCATCCAGTTTTTCCCAGGAGAAGAGCTGTTGAAATGAATGGAGTTACACCAAAGTTTAATTGCACCTCTGGACCTGCAGTAATTTACCCAGGCAATTAAGCCGAGAAGGATTCAGCCCAGCTGCCTTTGCGTGTAAATCAAAGGCAAAAGTAACCCTCGGTACCACAAATCCTTTTGTTCTAAAGGATTTCTAGGAGCAGTGGCAGAGCGAGGGATGTAATGTTTGCGTCAGAAGGGTGGGTCGCCAGGAACAGAGTTTATAAACATTTTTACACACTGGAGATCTGCACCAAGATTCCTCCATCAAAGTGCGGGGTGGGACCCCGCTCTCCCTAGGTACTCTCCCTAGGCTGGAGCCCCGCAGCATCTTAGCAGCTCTTTTATCTTGAAATTGCTCTCAGCTCCTGCAAATGACTAAAACTTTTTTAAGCAGCCTCTTTGCATAAGGACTCTTGGCCTCAGGGAACCCCAGCTGGTATAAATCGACTTCAAAGGATTTACATCAGCAGCAGATACATCCTCCTGTCTTTATTCTCCCTGTAAAGCACCAGGAACACCTCTGATGCTGTACTCCAAAGGGGAATAGGAACAGGAATAACAACGGGACTATCCCTGGAGCCGGCCGGCGTGGGGCTGGAAAGGCCAAGAACTGTGTGTGCCTCCACGTGGCTCTCGCTGGCCTTCCTAGGAAAGGAAGAGAGTCTTTTCCTCCATAAAGAGCCAGAAAGGTGGGATTTTCCACACTGAAGCACCGGGGAGATTTCCCAGGTGTGGCTGGATGCTGCCCCGGGCTCCACCCCATATCTCATGCGGTGGCCACGGAGCCAGCGCGTTCCCAGCGTGCTTGAGCTCCTAAATCTGGCAAATCCTATCATAAATTAGGCCAAATTTTCTTTCTCTGCACAAAAGAAGGCAAGCAAGCTTCACCTGCAGAGCATTTAATTAGGACGGGGGGAAGGACCAGCTGCCGAGCGGTTGCAGGAGCTGCCACGCTCTCGGTGCCGATGCCACCGTGGTCGTGTCCTTGCCGAGCCTTGCGCTGGGGCAACACTGCAGCAACGAAATAAAAGCAAAAAGGGCAACTGCCAGCGCAGAGAAAACGTGAGCAGTGAGGGTGCGGTGTGGGCAGCCGAGAGGGGAACTGTGAGTGAACTTTTCCCGACGGTAATCAAGGAAATTACCGCGCGCACACACAACTGGAAAGCTGGAAAGAAACTGTGATTCCCTCTACCAGAGAATGCACGAAAAAGGGTCACTGCTGGTAATCAAAGAATGATTCAATTTCTGGGAGACTTAATTTCGTTCAGATGACTTCTGCAGTTACTTCAGAGCATGCAAAACAGGAAAAACTCCACGCGATGCGATGGCTTTTTCTCACACAACTCTCCAGATGGTTTTAGACCTCTGTGACTTGCTGGGAAGGTCAGCTGTACCGCCATGTGTATTTGGTTATTAAAAATTTCAGTTGGGGCTTTGTCTTCTTTACGTTATCTGCACTCTTTTCATTAGCTGAATGTGTTAATTGCATGGTCCTGTGATCAGAGTTTGGGGTAAAGAGAAGGGAACCCCAAGCCCGTTTCCTGATTTTGCTTCTTTTTAAGGAAAAACCCCTCGTGAGTCGGGGTGGGCATCCCCTCCCGTGCACATCCTCGTGCGTGCGCACGCGTCTTCTTACGTGTGCCTCAGCTCCCAGCTGTACAGCGAGGTTATCAGTGCTTATTTCCTTTGTAAAAAGCACCGAGATGATTATTAATTATGAAAATCACAGCACACATCCACATGTTGCTGATGGGCATTATTGTAATTGCCAAGCTGAGGGCCATGCTGCGCTCATGCACGAGCTCTTTAAAGCAGCAACGCTTCTGTTTGCTTAATGGCAGAGCAGTTGGTATTTTCTCATTGCTAGCTGCAATCTGTTTGTTTTACCCTTTGCTGTCAAATCGATTTAACGAAGGGATCGTTACAGAGGTTTGCACATGACATCAGTCATTGATCTGTGCAGAGAGGCAGCAATGTGCCTCCTCCCCGCAGGCAAATGGCAAAGCAGTTCCGAGGAAGGCAGTGTCGCTCCAGAGCACCCTGACATCGAGGGAAGCTGGGGAAAAATCCAAATACCCCCCACGAGCGAAGACCTTGTGTTTAGCGAGTGCACCGTCGGCAGGCCCCGGTCCTGAAGCAGGCCCCCGCTGAACTGGGCTGCTTTTAAAAGGGTATCGTGTTATTAAGTAAATCCTGCTTAGGTGCCAGCATCATTCAGACAGTAAATTGCAATAAACTTGGCAGAGCATGTGGGTATTCTCAGAGTACCGTGGGTGTCTCGGCTGGGTTTGGCCCCTATAGTCCTCTTAGCAGTGCTGTAGTGCTGCTGTCTGCGTTCATAAAAGGTTGCTGATTAAAAGTCTGGAAAAGTGAGTGAGATGGAGGAGATGAAGGGGACCGATTTCTGGTTAAAGATCAGATATGAGAATCCCAAGGTCTTTTATCTGTCCTCATCTCTGCTGCAGATGGCCTGGGTGACCTTGTGGAGGCCATTTAATTGCTTTGTGCCTCTGTGAAAAGGCAGCAGCTACCCTTTGTACTTTATGAAGCCAATTGTGAGGCAAAGGCATTTTTTTGCAGATGTTTGTCCACCACTTGGGATTATTTGTCTGAAAGGGGCAATTGTATAGAAAACCCAACTGATTTCAACGTTGCTTAGAAGTTGTTTGTGTGATCATCTGATTATGGTGTTTTCCTTGTGAAGATAAAGGCCTCGATCCAGAGGGGTGTTTCAGCACATGCTTCGCTGTAAGTCTGTGGGAGGGCTCACGTGTTGGCGGCGGGCGCTTGTGATCGGCGAAAATACGTCACCGGGAGGAATGACAGGGTCAGAGCTCTCCTCTCCTCCCACGGGCTTTCTCTTCGTTTTCATTCTTGCTGCCACTCGTCCTCCATCACTAAGGTTTCTCTTAGGAGTTTCAAAAAGGCTTTTGTCCCTCTTGGTTGACATGACGTTTCGTGGAGACCCTGTGAGCCAAAGCCCATGACCCAGCGTGGTGGGATGCCGTCCTTAGTATTAAACCAGTATTTAAACTAGTTGAGTAACCCAGAAAGTGAGGCCTTGCTGTGTGACATATTCCCTGGCAGGGCAAGGCAGGTTGCTGCAGGAGAAGCAGCAGAGATGGTGGTGGCAGAGTCTGAGCAGACGCGCCCTGTCTTTGGGCTCCGCAGGTAGCCACGTGGTAAAAGGGAGGTGGCATCAGCTTTCCACCTCTGATGATGATGAATTTAGGGAAGGAAGAAGGCGGGTTCCCAACTTGATTTGCTCTCTGTGGTTCTTGCAGCCGCAGGGTTGAGCGGGAGTCCCATCTGGATGGTGCTGAGCCGTGGCTGGAGCCGTGCCTGGCCAGCGGGGCGTGATTTTTGTGGTGCTCAGGTCTGGTCCGGCAGCCTGGGCAAGCTGGGAGCTGCGGGCTCTGCGTGGGCTCTGCGTGGGCTCTACACAGGCTATTTGTGGGCTTTATGTGGGTTCTGCCTCTCCTGCCCGCCCCCACCCCATGTCCTGCAAGGCCCCCAGCACCATGTCATGCCAGGCGAGGCTGATAGCATTTCATAAAAGCAGTTGCAGAAAGGAAATCTTTTCTAGACCAAAGATTGCGCTTTTATTTTCGGAATCCTGGCCGCTGTCGTGCGGTGTATTGCAGCCAGCAATCGCCAAGGACGTCCTAACGCGGTGCGAGGGCTGCGCATCAGCGGTGATTCCTTGCTGTGATCTGTCACACAGGCAGTACAAGCTGCTTTTCTTTTGATTCAGTGCTAAAAGGAAAGCTACAGCTTCCTAATAAAGTGATTGCATGTCTGTTTGAAATAAAAATTAATGACTAAATCTTGAAATTTGGATTGTGAATGGATTCTTGTAAGAAAAAATGTATTAATTGCAGACTGACATTGCAGATTTAAGGTTATTATTAGTTTATACTTTTTACCCTGGAAAATATTTCCAGTCTGTAAAGGTACATTTTGCTACATTGCTATATTTTGCCCTTTACCATGTAGGGGAAAAAAGCCATGATCACACTGAAAATGTGTAAAATTTATGCTTTTAAAAAATCCATATGTGAATACTGGCTTTGAAAATCCTCAGTCTCTGTAATGAAGAGGATTAAAACAAAGCAGAAATGGAGAAGAGACCTCTGCCTACTTTTGACTTACTTAAATATGCACAGAGCTTCCTCCATTTTAATCTTCCTTTTAAAAAAGATGGCTGTGTTACTAAAGCTGGCAACCCCTCAGAAACCAGCATCATTTTTTTGTCGTATGGTTCAGCTGAGCAAGGCTGCTGTGGAGCGGGGACCCCCCTTCAGCCAACTAAGCAACCAGGACGATTCATAATTCATAAGTGCTTCCAGCCATCCCCCTGAATGCATTTGGATTAGTTCTCGTTTCTTCGTGCAATCCCTGATTTCATTATTCTCTCCTGCGAGCAAATACACCCCCGTTCAGCCCGCTGCAAGGATGCTATGCCAAGCTTGGCTTTGTCTGGGATTAGCAACTGCTGGGCTTTGGGGGATCTCTGGCTTTGATGAACGCTGATTTTTTTGATTGGCTGGGGAAGGGGGGTGTCCGTGTGCCCGAGGAGCTCTCCTGTCTGACCGGTGATTTCTCCGTGAGGATTTGTGGACGCTGGTGTGGAGTTTTCCAAAATGCCTGAAGCAAACTATTTGTTATCTGTATCTTGGGGTTATATTAAGGTGGGTTTAAATCCTGACGGATTATAAATGACTGTTTTTTTGTGCTGTATTGCTTGGTTAAAGCCTCTGTAAGGGAAACATGCCTTTTAAATGGTTATTTATGTGTACTGTATGGCAAGAGATGAACATATGTGTGTACTGTGCATGCGGCGTACATGTATGTAAATTTTTTTCCCCTTTGGGAATTTACTGTTGCGGGATAAAACGATGCGGCAATGAAAATGTGTGATTAGAAAATTAGGAGGATCATAGCATGTATATCTGGGTGAAGAAATGCTTGAATCCTTCATTTCAGCAGTGATCCAAGCAGATCTTCAGATTTATGGCATATTTCTCCTCTGTTCTGTTCTGAACGTATGCAATTGTCTTTTACTTGCATAATTCAAAATGGAGCAAACTTAGAAAATTCAGAACAAAAGAGGGTTGTAGGATGTGGAATTTAAAACCAATACAAGAATTTGATCTTTCAGAGCGATTCCCTGAGACGTTATCTTCTCATTTGTTAAAAACTAGTATGCATCTTTGGAGGAAATGAATTTTGTAGTTTAGTGTACTGAAAAGAAATATCTAGTCATGACGATGCTGAACAGTATCTAAATGAAGCCATGTGTCGCTGACTCCATTCCAAATATCTCCAGAATTTTGCTTTTAATCTCTTGTTTGTGGACTTGCTTGTGAGAAAGCTGTGTTAATTTGGAAAAGCATTGAGAAAAATGCCATCTTTGTGTTATGTGCTCTTCCCCTCCCAGTTCAAGAGGATGCTGAACCGGGAGCTGACACACCTCTCCGAGATGAGCCGCTCTGGCAACCAGGTGTCCGAGTACATTTCCAACACTTTCCTGGGTAAGGCGTTGCATCCCAAGCTTTCGGGTGACTCAAAGATAACGATTTATGGCAGCCTAATACCCACCAGTCCGTGCTTGTGCCCGGTTTTCCTTTGGGGCAGAGCATTATTTAAATGTTTTGATTTTTCACTTGCAAAATGGATATGGGGAGGACAATAATGCAGTGTTTGAGTAAGTCTATCCACAGAAGAATTCCCTCTGCAAATCAAAAGATTTTTCTGTTCAGATTGAATTAAGCTCTTGGTAGCTGCGTTATGCAATATTTGATTTTTGTGTTGACCTTACGGAAAGGACAAAGTCACACAAGCCTGACTGCATAGTCTCATCTTTGCAACTACTGCCTCATGCAGCTGCATCTTCCCCATCAGAGACAGGGTTCAGACAAGTAGGTTCAGCCCAGATATTTTATATATGACTTGGTGTGTATTTGCTCATTTTGCACTGGAAGTCAGAATAAAGAGTAAAGAGGATATTTTGCATTTCATTAGTTCTGTTGGAGCTCGTAGGACTACTGACATGAATTAATCCTCTGTGCTTACCAAATGTGTTTGTTATGAAAAATGGAATTTTCTGTGTTTTCAAGCAGCTTTAGAATTTACGACCATTTGCAGATGAAACGAAGCTTAGCACAGGGCCCTCATATACATATCTCTGAGTCCAACAGCTTCAAATGCTGAGGGTATGTGGGATGCTGGAGCTCGTGGGGGACTCATGCCCTGCGGTTAAAGATGGCCCAGAACCCAGTCACTGTATGACAAACAATTATTTCCATTAAGGGATTTTAAAGTGATTTCAATAGCCAGTCGCAGCTGGAACTGCTGCGTGCATTTAGGACACATCACATCATTAATAATCCATGTAAGTCTGTAGCTGCTTTGTGGGAATCCATTGGCCCTGTCTTATCGCTCGGCTTAATCATGACATCTAGAACATGAATTAATACAGGGAATAGAAGCACGGCTGCCTCGCTGCCAGCCAGCGGGCCGCTTCTTCAGCTGGAGAGCCTGGAGCGTACACAGCGCGCCGGAGCGTGACCACCACGGCATTTTCGGGGAGTTTGTTGTTCATCAGCTCTTGCCAGTGGGCATATGTCTCTGGAGCAGGATGTGCTGCTGCAGAAACACCCAGTGCGGCTCGATACTGGGGACCTAATACACAACTAATAAACCACGCATACACTCAAGTTCATGGAGTCTGTACCTCAGCATGGGGCTAATTAGCTGAAGCCGCTGCTAATGGGGCTGTATTATTGCCCGTACTCAAGCTGGGTCAGGTAACTGCGTTTCCCTTTGCAGGTCTTGACAATGGTCTTGCTCATTCCTACTCTGCTTTTCTTCTCGCGTACTCTGTAGCGGTGACGTCCTCGCCGTTTTGTGCCAGTATGAGGCCACTCAAACCACTTAGGGCTGCGCTAATGCCGGGTGGTGCAGGCTCTCCAGATTGGGCCAGCTTGCAGCTTGATTGCTCCTATTAAAAAGAAATGAGTAAAGCTTTTAAAAGGATCTTAAAAGCCTTTTTAGGAAGTCGTGCTGTTCCATTTTTATGAATTACTTCCCCCCCTCCCCCCCAATTTGGTTTAAAGTTAAATAAACGCAGAAAATAACAGGAGTCTACAACTGAGGAAGTTGAACAAATGAAAAAAAAGAAATATGTGGATAGGACATTGATTTATCTCCAACCAGTGTTTGCTAGATGGGGCTAACTTATAGATATTAAAAGCAGATGACATGGCTTCATTCAGTCTCTTGACTTCATTAAATGAGCCGAGGACGGCACCAAGAGGCGATGTCCTCTGCAGAGGGGCCAGTCCTGCAGTCACCACTTGGTCAACGAGAGCAAGGACACCAGCTTTAGATCCGTATGAAGGACAAAGATGAAAAACAGCAGTTCTGTCATTGGCCACATCACGTGAACGGGGCAGATCACGACAGCCTTTCATGCCCTTTCCTAAGGGGCGAGGGGTGTTGCTGCTGCCGCCACCGTGGGGACGTGATTTAACACATTAGAGATTCTGTTCAAGAATGTCCGTTTTATGCTGCCTTAGTCATTGCTAAGGAGATCATATAGAGGAAAGTCCTTCTGTTGTTCAGCAAAAACACACGAGGGAAACACCCATTGATGTCAGCTTGACTGTTGCTGTGAATAATGGCTTCCTTCTTAATTGCAGTGTTACACACACACTGGTAGTTCTTATTTCAGAGATTTTTAATTAAGCCAAGGCAAAAGTAACTAATGCCTACATGCCTCCTCCCTCCAGAGGTCCCCAGAGATACAAAGGTGCAAAGAGATTATAGTAGCCTTTTCTAAAAGTTCAGGAAAAAACGGTTAGTATGAAAGTAATGAGCCGCTGTATCTCCTTTTTAATGCAGCAAATAAATCAGTTGTAAAGGCAGTAAGTAGCATATGTGGGTAGATTTACTTATTAAGCACATCTCCACAGCCAGGTTTGTGCCCCCCTAGGTGCCTGCTTAATGTGCACTAATATTGCTGCTATCTCTGAGCATGACAGGAGAAATAGGGGCTGTGCACTGTATGTTACTCTATACATACTTGTAAAGGGCAACCCTTTAATAAATCAGTGACACCAATTTGTTACTGGGTGGGTGTCCTAAGAGCAGGGGGTATAGAGATGGGTTTGGCCCTAATAAGTATCAATAGAGTGAATGTGAAAAATGTATGTTTATGTACTTTACTGAGGAAAAACGTGTCGTTTGAATAGATACTTTATTTTCCTGAAAATAGATAATAAAAATGAATTGAGATCTAGCCATAAGCAGGACCTGGTGCCCTTCAGGTGTGGAGAGCCAGCTCCTGGCCATGTGCTGTGTCCCCAGGCGATGCAGCTTGGAAATGGCGCCGATGAAAGCAGCCCGGTGCCTCATGTCCTGGCCGGGCTCAGTGGGAAAGTTCAGTCTTGCAGAGGGCAAACAGAGGTTATGTGACTGTTTTGCTTTGGTTTTGGTTCAGTTTGGGCCCCAAATTAGAGAAGGCCCCCAGCAGGAATGCTTGGGTTTGAACTGGTATGCAGAGCCACTTAATCAGCAAAGCCGAGGGCTGATTTTGGGGGGTGTGATGGGTGCTCGCACTGCAGACAGTGTTGACTCATTTTACCTTTATTTGTTACAGACAAGCAGAATGACGTGGAGATTCCTTCTCCCACCCAGAAAGACAGAGAGAAGAAGAAAAAACAGCAGCTCATGACACAGATCAGCGGAGTGAAAAAATTAATGCATAGTTCAAGCTTAAATAACACCAGCATTTCACGATTTGGTGTGAAAACAGAGAAGGAAGACCATCTGGCCAAGGTATGACAGATTCTTGCAGTTCTGGGAGAATCAGTGTTATCTGGAAGCTGGGGATGGGCTGGCTGGCTGGACTGATCCCCGCCTTGTAAAACTGGAATTGGTATCCCTGAAGTGATGTGGCCATTACAAATGCCGTCGTTAATGGTACCAGGCCCTAACAGCACAATTTGTGTTCATAAATGCCTTGAAAATATCCCTAAAATAATTAAAAAAAATGTCATGAAGGCTGAGGAAAGCAATTATCAAACGCAGGAACGTATAACAACGCTATGTCCAGCAAACTGCCTGTGGGGCCTTTGTCACTGTCAGGGCATTTCTTCTTGCTCCCTGGAAACACACATCACAAATAATTCCCCTGCCACACAGAGAAATGTCGTCTCCTTGTACCAGTGCTTTGGCATCAGCCCTTCTCGGTTCCTCTGGGTTTGTGTGCTTTATTAAGTCTGCGTGTTTGTGCACTTACGTAATTACCGTAATGAAGATTGAATTTGCATCCTTCTAAACTTTTGGAAAATGCAAAAGGTGTGGTGCAAGTGATAAATGCAGAGTTGTCTCAAAAAACACTGTAACCATTCTCTTTTTGTCCTTTCAAAAGGAACTGGAAGATCTGAATAAGTGGGGTCTCAACATATTCAATGTCGCAAGGTATTCCCACAACAGGCCGCTCACCTGCATTATGTACGCTATATTTCAGGTTCGTGATTTTCTGATCAAATCTGCTGTTCTTTTACAACACTATTTTAGTTTCTGGCTGCTTCCTGTTTTGCTGCCTTCTGCAGTACGACATCCTTATTTGAGATACACACGTGCGTCTGCTTGTACCGTTTGTCATACAGGAGCGAGATCTCCTGAAAACGTTCAAGATCTCATCAGACACGTTTGTGACGTACATGATGACGCTGGAAGACCACTACCATTCGGACGTGGCTTACCACAACAGCCTCCACGCCGCTGATGTCGCCCAGTCCACGCACGTCCTGCTCTCTACCCCCGCGCTGGATGTGAGTCCCCTGGTTTGAGCTAAAGCGCTTCGCGTCGGGCAGCAGCCGTCGCGTTTAAAGGTGGGATTAAAAAGCTTAAAAGCGCCACGTTGCCTGGGTGAACGGAGGAGAAAAACGTTCAGCGGAGTCAATTGCCAGCAGCACTGAGACTTGCAAAAAGCAGCGTGCTGCCTGCTCTGCTGAGGGCTCGGTTTGCTGCCAGGGAAATCACCATTAAAAAATAGCCACAGCAGCTTTGCCTGTAATCTCTGTTTCATCTTAAAGAGCACGTGCTGCTTGTAGACCTTTCTTCTGAGTAAATGTCCTCGGAAAACTAATTTAAAAAGCACAGTTTGTTTCTCTAAATCAGACTCCCAAACTGTGGAGAGATAAAGTGTAAGGACTTTTCTGACAAATTCCTTTTTAACTTCCTAGGCCGTCTTCACTGATTTGGAAATCCTTGCTGCAATTTTTGCAGCGGCAATTCATGATGTGGATCACCCTGGGGTCTCCAATCAATTTCTTATTAATACAAGTGAGTTTTGTTTCAAAAACAATAACAACTTCATCTGCAAACTTGGAAACTAATGAAAATGCATTTTCCATTACACTGAGGTCACAAATTACGACTTTCAGACTGCATTGCTTTCTCAAAATATTGTGCAGTAAACTAGTTAGACATTTGGAAACAAAGCAGTAATTAAAATGAAATTCCTAACAAAGGGGGCTATTGTAGTACAATTTGCAAAGTGCCCTCGAATCTTGCGAATATCACTACTTGCTAACACATAATAATTCTTCCAGTCCTGAGTGCAAATTTTATCATTAATATGAGATAATTCTATTGCTATTGACAACGATAAAGCTAAATATTGTGGATCATATTGTGTTCTGCAGCAGGCCAAGCATGTATCTTGATTCCAAAATATGGGTATTGTTCTTTTTTGGAAAGTGTGCTTGCAGGACTCAACGCTTTCTGTTGTCAGTGATTCTGAAGCCCGTAACTAAGTCAACCGAGTACTATTTTGTTCATCAGAAGCAAGCAAAGGGCTGTTTATATTATATACATATGTGCTCCGATTAGAAAACCGCACGCTCTTGGCACGCATGAAGCAAAAAAAGAACACTTTCCCTGATTTATTGCATACAGATAAACTTTTCAGTACCCAGGACAAGCGTTTGCTGTTTGAAATCACACCTTTCCCGTGCTGGAGTCACATATTTGTGCTTTTCTTGATAGATTCCGAACTAGCCCTGATGTACAACGACGAATCCGTCTTGGAGAACCACCATCTTGCTGTGGGTTTCAAACTGCTTCAAGAGGAGCACTGTGACATCTTCCAGAACCTGACCAAGAAACAGCGTCAGACGCTCAGGAAGATGGTGATCGACATGGTACGAGCTATGCACATGCTGCTCCTCTTCTTAAACAAAAAACTGGCTTCTTTGTGTGGCTGCCCCTACTGAGAATCCCCTTTTCGCTTCTCTAAAGGTCTTGGCGACAGATATGTCCAAGCATATGAGTCTGTTAGCTGATCTGAAGACTATGGTGGAAACGAAGAAGGTGACCAGTTCAGGAGTCCTCCTTCTGGACAACTACACCGACAGAATACAGGTACGTCCACCAAGTTTCCTGGATTTTGTGTGTTTTGTTCAGGATTGAAGAAACCATGCTCCCGTTTTTAGTGTGGCTTTTCAGTGGGCCAGATATAGAAGCTACTGGCCTAAATATTCAGCAGTCGTTTTCTTCTGTTCTGCACCACAGAGGTACAAGGTGGTCCCATACCTCTTAGGTAAAGGGGATTATGTTTTTAACACTTGGACATAGAACTGCAAACATGCACATTCTCCTGGACTTAATCTATGAAGCTGAGTTTTTGAGGGCTCCTGAATTTCCTTGCTGCTTTCTCCCATTTGCTTGTCCTGTTGAAAAAGTAATAGCAAGACTGCAAGAATTTGAGTTGTAACCCCATACCTAAAGCAACCCTCACACTGAGCTGGAATTCGTGCTGTACAATCTAATCCTTGATTCCCAGAAATGACAAAGCAGTCCTGGAACAGGGTTCTGTAGTTAGTAGGACAAGATACATCCTGATCTTCTCTCCACTTTGATGGCCAACTTCTTAAGAACCAGACCCATGGGAAAGCTCTCCTTACCTTTTTATTTAAGACTGCTGATGTTTAAACAGGTCACTCTGTTGCTGTCTTAAATCCTTGCGGCCACAGTTAGTCAGGCATATTTTTTTGTGTATGTGGAAGGGATATTACTCATTTAATAAAGTTGGGAGCATTTAACCATCTGAGAGCGTGGAAATAAATTTTGAATGGTGGGAAGCACCTGCGTTCAAAAACAAACCTGTATGATGTAATTAACATTGCCACAACTCAAGATGTCTGAAAAACTTAGAGCAGGTTCTACTTCTGAAGCGGACCGTAGCAGCTAGTCTCACATATGGAGGCGTTACGATGTTAATATTTTTATAGTCTGTTGCATAATCGAAGAATCTTGTTCTGAATTAAGCAAGCAGATACAGCTTGAAACTGTCCTCTTTTTTTCCCCATTTGATTTTATGAGTTTTCTGATGAATGTAATTGCAGGTTCTCCGAAATATGGTACATTGTGCGGACTTGAGCAATCCCACAAAGTCTCTGGAGCTGTACCGGCAGTGGACGGACAGGATCATGGAGGAGTTCTTCCAGCAGGGAGACAAAGAGCGAGAAAGAGGAATGGAAATCAGCCCAATGTGTGACAAACACACGGCATCAGTGGAAAAATCACAGGTAATTGGCCCCGAGCTGCGTTTTTGTGCTGCTTGAACTTGTGTTTTTAAAGCGGAGACAAAATTCATCTGCTTTCTCGAGCACAATTAGGCAAACAGCCAGCTGTTCAGAGGGTTGGTTCTGATTGACCCTGACATCCAGCTGTGCCTGGAGCTCATATAGACTGGCGAGGCTGTTCAGGCTCCTTGATATACCCCTTGGCGTCCCCTCGTTTCCAAATCTGAGTTCATCTTGCCCACTTTCTGTCCCGATTTCCAGAGCGAGTTGGTTTCCTTTTGTTCCCTGGGCTTGAAAAGTGCAATTCTGATCTCCCTTCTGCCAGGTCTCTCCTACCTTCACACCCTCCAGCCTCCTTAATTAGCACCTCCTAGACCTACTGACATCGTACCCACATTTATAGCAACGCCAGCCCCATTGAACTGCAGGGTTAGGAGCTTCTCCCAGCTGGGATCCGCTTCAGGACGCGGGAAGAGCCTGGATGTTGGTCGTTATTCAGCCCTGGGCAGAACAGTTTTGCGATGCGGGATCTGGCCAGTTAAGTTAGAGGTCTGATGGAGCTGCAGTGTGCTGGGTGAAGTCAAAGAAATAGTTATTTATGTCAATACAGACCTTAAAAGGAGCTGGATATGTCCTTTTTTTTGAGATTAACTGGCTCATGGCGAGTTCTGATTCATAGATTAAACGGTTTCAAGGTCAGATTTTGTTCTGACCTGTGTAGCACAGGCCATAAAATTTCACCCGGTTAGTCTGTAATGAAGCCAGTAATTTATGTTTGCCTAAACATATTCCAATCTTTATATAATGGTGTCTTGGTTGTTGTTTTTAAATGACTCGAGCAAGTCATCATCGAGGTTTTTCAGCTTGAATAAGTAACAAAATTGATGATAATTATTTCCAAATGTTCTCTTGGGCTAAGCCAAGTGGTTTCAAAATTATTCACTCAACCGCATGGTGATTTTGTTGGAAAAATCTGTCTTATTTGTTAACCTAACAAGAAATGAATCCTTTGGCCGGGCTTGGCCAGAAAATGCCCATGTGCTCCACATGTGAGCTCCCAATTTTTTGTTTCACATACACACTTCACGGGGGTTTCAAAATGGCATTTTTGCTATGTAGAAAGAACAGGAATTGCACAAAATGGCTACCATTGAAATCCCAACCAGTGGCAAACGAGAGAGGGAGGTGGCATGTCCGTTCTGGAGTGAAGCAAGGAATTGCTTGGAAAAGATATGCAAGTATTTCAAAGCTCTAGATGTTACCTCTTTACATCAAAAGATTTTAAGATCAGTGCTCAGCCATCTGGCCAGCAATTCCATGATTTGGGGTGTTTAAAGAAACAATGACCTGACTAGGAGGTGACTGATCTCCAGCCATGGGTGCTGTACAGCCCTGGAGTGTTTTGGGGTGGCGGCGGAGCCGTTAGCTAACCATACAGAATTTTTTTTTTTTTTCACTTTAAAAGTGCTCCGGAACATGTGCTGCAGGAAATTTTCATCACCTTTTTGTTTAAGCTGCCTCAACAGTATGTTACAATTGAATGTTAATGGTTCTATTGACATCCTGTTGTGTCTGAAGGAGGCATGTGTGATTTCCAAAGCAAACATCTGCGCGTTGAGTCTGGCCCCTCTGAGAGCCATTTTCCTGCTGCACAGAAATGTTGTCCAGCGGAGCGAGGAGAGAAGTGACACATTCTGCCAAGACGGAAGAATTTCAATCCTCTTTATGGCCATTCAGTTTTCTCCATCCTGGACGTACGTCCTCTTAGTCAGACAATTGAAAAATTGATTTCGCTCGGAGCTTACGCGCCGAGCAGCGGAAGGGCTGACGGACTCGGCCACAACCCGCGCGGTTTCCACCACTGGCACGTCACTCCATAGGAGCCTTCGTGCGGGAGGAGCTCTTCTTGGGATGAGCCAACAACCTTTCTGCGCTCTTTCTGAAACAAAACAAAAGCTCTACAAGGGCCAGCCCCACCGAGAAACACAGTGGCTGCTTCAGCAGAGTAGAAATGCTGAAATATTTGAAGGTGTAGGGCCGTGAAACAGTTCAAAATAGGTACAAGCTACACGCCGTCGTAAAACAGGCCTAAAGGTCAAACTTCAGTCCATAAAGCAGTGACATTCGGCGCTGGGAGGGCTGGGAGCACTGGTGTTTTCACAGCCACCAGCCCCATGCCCACCCTGGGGTAACAGCGGTGTTACCGTTGATGCATCGGCCGTGTCCTCAGTCACTGGGGAATCCGAAGAGACAGCAAACCTCCTCCCTGCTTGGGCTGGAGGAAACCATCATCTAAAATGCCTCTCTGCACCAACAGCTGGTGAGAGGCATCCCTCAGTGGGACGTTTTGTCTTCAAAGTGGTGGTTTTGCCCCCAGTTCTGCAGGGATGGGGTTGATCTGCTGGTCAGGAAGGGATATTTAAAATCACGCCTGCAGCTCTGTTGCTGCGTTGCCTGGTGGCTCCTGCTTTTAGTTAAAACTTTAATCCAGGGTTTGATTCTGCACATCAACCTATCCCAGCGTTGTAGGTGCAGCTTCGGGTATCAGATGATTATGTCTGCAATTTGTGCTGGTTCGGGGACTTGCTCTGGGGTGGGTGTTTTACTTGTAAAAATGATGAATTAACAGCATTTGAACTTTTTATCTGCTGTCTTAGCTTCTAGCCATTCCCTTCCCCTAAGAGTGCTTGTTCCTGTGTTTCTCAGGTGGGATTCATCGACTACATTGTCCACCCGCTCTGGGAGACGTGGGCTGACCTGGTGCAGCCCGATGCCCAGGACATCCTGGACACGCTGGAGGACAACAGGAACTGGTACCAGAGCATGATACCTCAGAGCCCATCTCCTCCGCTGGAGGAGCGGGGCAGGGACTGTCAGAGCCTGATGGAGAAGTTCCAGTTTGAACTGACGCTGGAGGAGGAGGATTCAGATGGGCCGGAGAAGGACGGCGAGAGCATCGGCTACTTCAGCAATACAAAGACACTCTGCGTGGCCGACCCAGGGGAAGAGGATTCACAGAGGGAGGCGAACATAGAAATTGTGACAGAAGACACGTCTCCTGTCGACACATAATGTCCTGTACCTGTGTGAGTGGATTTTAAACACTTGATGAGCATGCAAGCAGTCTCACGGACTAGCCTGCAGCCTGGGTCTGAGGCCTGTGTCTAACATTGGCTGAAAGATCTTCCCAGCTACTTGAGATTGGAGTCAGGGTTAAAGATCGTGTAGTGAATGATTGCTCAGGAAATTAACAGGTGATTTGCGTTGTGGTTTAAGCCTTGTCAGCTAAGAGCATCACGTTGTCCTGGAGCTGGCTTGGGTCCGGACTGAAGAGTAAATGACACACAACTGAGAGATTTTATACTGTTAGTTTTGGAATTTATACCAGTTAGACTGATAGAAACTACTGATTAATAACTCTCCATATAAAACCTGTCCACCTGACCACCTGTCTGCAGACCTGTGTGCCTTCTTTGTAAACACTTTCATGTCTTTTCAAGAGTCTCTTAATTAAATACACGGAGTTTAGTATAAAAAGTGACACAAAGTGTTTCCAAATTGACGGATACTTTTTTGATTCTTCCTGTTACAAGAAGCAGTCTTCCTTTTTTTCATGGGCAATACCTGTCACTTTATTGCAGTTAAATCACTTTTACAGACTAAGTAGAAGGGAGAAACCCTCTGTTTTGCATTACTGCACCTTTAATCGTCTTCTTAATACCCCAGGCGACCCATTTAAAGTCACTTCATGCCGTCGTGCACCATCTCTGTTCGCTTGCTAGGAATAACAGTATTTTTTCCTCCACGGGGTTTTGTTTTTGTCGTGCGCAGGATAGAGGGTAGTTTGTTTCCATGGCACAGCGCAGTACCTATATAAGTAAGCGTGATAAGGCAGCGTGTGACGCGCGTTCCCCCTCGGCAGCTCCTTGGCTCAGTGGAATTTGCACGCTCGGATATTTGTGTTCCTCTCGCCTACCGTTCACGTTTCCTAGGTTTAGGTCCACCGTCCTCCTCCTGCACTGCCTTGAGCTCTAACACCTCCATTACTGTTTATAACAGTGTATTTATTACGTAATGTATATACTGTAATGTTTTGTAAGTTATTAATTTATATGAATTAACATTGCCTGTGGGCGGCGATGTTAATTGTGTAGAAAACTCGGAATAAGAGTTGCCTTTTTTTCTTGTAACCTTTTGTATTGCATAAAATACAAGAACCTGAACATAGCTGAAGAGACAGACGCAACCCAGGAAGGGCATTCAGGTGGCAGCCGCCCGTAGGGGGGGTTTCATCTTCCCGGCGACCCAGGGTGGGGGGGGACACCAGACCCCCAGGGCAGCAGGCGAGCGGTTGGAAGTGCTGAAAACCTAGAGGGGAGATGGGGGGGAGGGAGGGGGGAACCAAAAAAAGAAACCCCCGCAAACGGGCCGGCTTTTAAATGTCACGTTCCAATTTCTGAACAACCCAATGTGAATTTCTATGACAAAAATGTGAACTGATGTAATAATTGTGCTGTGAAACTTCTTCTGACAAAGCTTGTCCGGCATCGTGAGCGGTGTCAATCTCAGTTTGTAAAATATGTTTCAAGCTTTTGGTCCAACTTGTGACTAACTAGTTAATGAAAATAGCACAGTTGTGCATGATCAATGGGTTTGTATGTCTGTTGAACACTGCATTGTTCCAGGTGGTTATTTTATTGTTTCCAAAAGTTTCACACAATGTATGTTATAGTATTATATATTGTGTTCAGATGCATTCTTAAGAGATTTTTATATGAAGTGAATAAATGAAAGCATGACCCTGCCTGCGGCTCTTCGTGCTGCTTTTTTTACCAGCTCGGCGTGGGCAGCATCTCAACCACAGGCAAGAGGCGGCTGCGCTGGGCCGGGACCCGGCTGGCACGGGGAGGGGGCACAGTAAATCTGAACCCTCCCACGGCCAAAACCCAGTCTTACGAACGGGAAGAGAAGGGTTTTGCCTTCCTGAGCGGCGGCGGAGCGGTGCCGGTGCGGGTGGCAGCGGCGACAGGAAGGCGATGCAGACAGGAAGGCGATGGCCGCGGCCGGCAGCACAGCCTTCGCCCGGGGCGGCACTGGCTCGCGGGATGCTTTCATGTCCCGGCCTGACCCAAAACAACCGATTTTTCCAGTAAAAAAAACATCCTGCTGGCAGGCGGTGGGGGGATGTGGGGATGGTGGGGACCCCGGGCCACCCGCGATGCCGGGCGGGGGGGGAGCCCCCGTGTGTCATTTACGTGGGTTTACCGTGCCCGTGGCTCCTGGGGATGCACAGAGGTGGGAAACGGGTTCTCGGGCTGGAAAAACATTTGCAGTTCTGGGTGGGGAAAGTGGCCAACGAGGACAGATGGCAAAAAGCTGAAGTCGCAGGTGAACCACCAACCCAACACCAGCGGGTGCGGTGGGAGGGAGGTGGTGAGCCCAGGTGCAGGGCCTACACGACCACGGGGTGCTCTGCCGTGGCCCCCTCCCCTCTGCCAGCCCTTACTCACTTTATTTCTTTGCCTTCACTCAGTTTATTTCTTTCCCTTCATTCTCTCTATTTCTTTCTCTTCATTTGCTTTATTTCTTTCCCTTCCAGTGACCTAGTTCTGCCAGGCAGCGGCTTCAGCGCGAGTCCATGCAAACACGGTGGTGTTGCTCTGGCGCTGAAATAACAACCTCCTTTCACTTCTCCTTCTCAGCAGCAGCAGAGGAAATGCTCTGAGGGCAGCTACGTTGCAAAACTAACCCTAAACCCTTCAGTTTTCCTTCCATTTTTGGGGTGGGGAAGCCCAGTTCAGGTGCAGGGTGGCTTGCTGGTTGGCTTTTCCTCTCCTCGGGGGATGAGGATGCTTCTTGGCTCTGTTTTACCATCCTCACGTCCAAAATTCCCGCCAGCCCTGACCCCCCGTGGGTTTTGTGTGGTTTCCTGCAGCACGTCGGCGTGGAGGAGGCAGCCACATAGTTGTTGGCCCCAGTGGACAGTGCTGAGGGGTCCCCGCTCCCCCTCCACGGTGGTCACCCCACGTGCTGCCTCCAGAGACCCTCCCCGGCAGGTCCTGGCTGCACCCAAGGGGGCTGGGACCCACCACTGCTTGCATATTGGGGGAGAACAGGATGAAAAATAAAACCTGCAGGAAATCAGGGTGCAGCAATAAGGCTTTTCTGGGCTCCCAGGTCTGCAACCGCGGTGCGCAGCAACTGCAACGTGCAACCGGGGAATGGAAGTGTAGCCCAGGTGTGAGGGGGTGTCCAGGAGGGGCTGGGGGGTGCACAGGACCCCAGCCCAATTGGACGGGCTCAGGACCTCCCACCTCAGCGCCGCGGGACGAGGGGGAGCACACACTGTCCCCTCCTTGCTGCCAGCATTAATGATGGGTGCAACCAACAGCCTCTGCTTCAGCAGCTGCCGAGGACAGTTTCCTGCTGAGGGTTTCGGAGGGGTTTAAGGGGGGTTCAGGGGAGATTTCCTGAAAAAAATCAATCCCGGGGATGAGCCACAGTTCACTCTGTGCCAGAACTGCCTGGGGCGTGGGGACAAGGGTCCTGCAGAGCCCCCAGTGCTGCCAGGAAACTTCTGACCTGGAGGTCGGCGTTGTTAATAGAAACCACGATGCAAAGAAATAAAATCATAAAGCAGCCCTGTCATTTTTTCCCATGGCGCACAGGCGCTGCGCCTGCTCTCCGGGGTGTGGGGCTGGTTTTCCGTGTTGTTTTCACCACCCCCCCCCCCAAGTCTGTAGGAATTTGGGGTGAGCGTGGGCACGTGCTGCAAGCCGGTGCTGGTCCCTGCTGCGGCCCGAGCAAAAAATGTTGAAGAAATCTTGGGTTTCTCTGAAGAAAATGTGGATTTCTTTCTGAATAATGACATGCAGCGGCAGCTTTGTGCCAAGCCATCAGACCGGCATTTGTGGGTGTCCTGTGCCCTCACTGGGGGCCTGGCTGGGGACAGGGGTGCTGAAGCCACAGCAATCACCTCTGCATAAGAAGCAAAATCACCTTTAGAAATGTGTTTTTACGGCAACAGGTGCTGGGTGCCTGGGAGCTGAATGCTTCTGCTCGCATTTCGGCCCCGCCGAGGTTGGTTTCATGTCCATCACGTTCGCGGGGGGATGCCCCCGTGTCCCCGAGCACTCCGTGATCCGCAGCACTGTGCCAGCCAGCAGGACGGAGTGTTGCCCAGGTTATAATCCAACCATTAAAGATTTGCAGAGTGCTGGAAGCGGTTTCCTAGCTGAGGAGGTTTAGGCGCCACTGGTTTAAAGTTCACCTAAAAGCCCTACAGATGAAAAAAAAAAAAAAAAAGAAAATTCGAAGTGCTGACAGTTTCGTAGTCAAAAACAGGAAGGAGCTGGGGGCTGGCGCACAAAGCTCAGATTTTATCATGTCTGTGGTGCTGGAACGGAGCCCGAGGGCTCACAGCACTGGTAGCCTCTGTGTGAAGGGGAGGTGGGTCTCCCAGTCCTCCCAGTCTGGCAATGGGGACGCCGGCTGGGTCCCAGTGCTGGCTGGGAAGGACAGGGCAGGTTGTGGCCCAGCTGATGCGATTTAAGATGCGTTCAGGTGTTTTAGCTCTCCCAAACATCCCTTTTGGGGTGACACAAGGAGCTCAGCCTCAAGATCTCCCTGTCCCCAAGGTCTCCCTGTCCCCAAGGGCTCCCCAACTCCAAGGGTTCCCCAACCCCGGGACCATCCCAGCCCCTGTTATTGGTGTTTGAAGCAGCTTCAGACGGGGCCGAGCAGAGGATTTCGGGGACATGAAGTAGTTTGTTTCACTTCTTCCTTTGCCTTCGCCACCCTCCCGCCGCGCTGCCCAGGATGGGCCCTGCAAGGGGCCCTGCTCTGGCCGGGGGGCCACATCCTGCTTTGGGGTGCACCCCGCTTGGTTTGGGGCGCAGCATGGCCCGTGTTGGGGTGCAGGATGCTGCAGTTCAGGGTGTACCGTGCGGCATTTCAGGGGGTCACTGCCATGCCACGGACAGATTTCAGTCTGTGACAGGGACAGGGACAGGGAGCATCCCCAGGGAGCATGGGTCCCCCTGGCGCAGGGCTCAGCCCGCTCCAGTGCCCGCTGCCCGCCCCATCCTGCCTGCACACGGCTGCCTGCACAGCTGTACAGCTCCCATCCTGCCCATGGCTGCCTGTACAGCCCCCATCCTGCCTGCACACAGCTGCCTGCACAGCTGTACAGCTCTCATCCTGCCCACAGCTGCCTGCACAGCCCCCATCCTGCCTGCCCATGGCTGCCTGCACAGCTGTACAGCTCCCATCCTCCCCACGGATGCCTGTACAGCTCCCATCCTGCCTGCACACAGCTGCCTGCACAGCTGTACAACTCCCATCCTGCCCACGGCTGCCTGTACAGCTGTACAGCTCCATCTGCCGAGGCCCCGGACCACTGCAGAGCGCAGCGCGGCACTGCAGGACACTGCACGGCCGGGATGTGCACAGCGAGGATGTCCCCAGCGGGGGACACAGCTGGGACACGCACCGTCGGGGTCCAGCACAGCTGGAGCCACGCACAGCTGGAGCCACGCACAGCTGGACACCCAGGCAGCTGGAGCGGCACATGGCGGGGCCCCAAACAGCTGGAGACGAGTCCAGCTGCAGCTCTGGACAGCTGGAGCCATGCACATCTGGGTCCCCGCACATCTGGATGCCCGCACAGCCATGCATCTGCACATCCGTCTGTCTGCACAGCTGGATCCCTGCACAGCTGGATCCCCACCCAGCTGGAGGCAGGGCCTCCAGGCCCACTTTGGGGTCCTCACCTTTGGGGATCTGGCTGCCTTTTCTGCCACGTTGCCCAGATGTTTCCCAGCACGACCCTCCTGCCCTCTCCCTGCTCCGACGTGCTCCAGCCTCACTCCCTCTTACTCCGTAGCGGCTCACAGCTTCGCATTCGCTGAGCTGATGTCCAAGTGCAGCTGGTGGGATCCAAACTGACCCGTGGGACCCATCACGACCTGACTTCTTTGTCCCCCACCTCCTGCTCCTCCCGTCTGACCCACACTGCCTTCAGGTTCCACGCATGTTTTTATCGAGTCTTACAATATGGATCTTGCAGAAAAAAAATCATTTTTTCACAAGGGATGGATAAATGTATCTTCTGTGGCAACGTGGGCCATGTTGCTGGCGTCTGGAGGGTGCAGTCATGTGAAGGGCATTTACAGGCACATGCCCGAACATGACACGGCCACCACACCAGAAGTGGGGAGTCACGAGCCTTGTGGTTACACCGCAGCGGCAACAAGGCTGAGTGTTTGGCTTCCGTGTGCCTTGAACTAGGCTGACCATCACCTCCCCGCAAAGCGTGCTCCCACCCAGCCCGCGGCAGATGCCTGGAAACACCCTCGAGGGGTGAAGGAGACACCCAAAAGGACCATGCCCTTTGCAGGGGGTCAGAGAGCATCTTCTTGGGGTTTTGGAAACCAACAGGGGCAAACGCTTCCCCTCCTGCTTGCCCGGGGTGTTTGTTAACAGCACCCTCTGCCTTGGGGTTCTCAGGCAGGGTGGGTGCTGTTCCTACACAGCAGCCAGGGTGATCACCCATACGAGCACCCCGATGCCCAAGCAACAGCAAAATACAGCAAATCTAGCTCTCTGCAGCAAAATACAGGCAGACCCTTGCAGCAGCACCAAAGCGCGCTCTTGGGGCTGGGGGAGCAGATGTAGGAGGGTTTTGCAGCAGAACAGTGGTAAGAATATTGTCAACATTAAAATACCATTTTTTTTTCCATATCCTCCTTCACAGCCATGCAGCAACTGGGGCTCCTGCCTGCCCTGGGCTCTGCCAGACCCATGCAGGTTGCGCTGGTGTTTGCTCCCGCGTGGTCAAGGCCGTTGGGTTTTTTAAACTCTTTGAAGTGAATAAGCCATCAGGCCTAGGGGGAAAAAACCCCATGTCTGATATATTGTTGGATTTGGACCAGTGCAAAAATTCCCAGTTTATTTTCCACTGGGGCTTCCCATTGCAGGCAGCGTGGCAGCATGTGGGTACCCCGGGCTGTGCTCACCCGCTCCCCTCAGCACCGTAGGGAGAAGCCCCCCCCAAACCACAGCTGGAGCAGAAACCATAGACTCATAGGTAAACCTGATCTTATTCTTTGGTTTCCCCCCCCCCCCTTGCTAATTGATACTCTAATTAAGCTGATGCTTAAACTATGGGGAAGAGGGGAACAGAGCTCAGAGCCTGCTTTTAGTTGTTCTCATGGCTAACGAGGGAACAGTGTCCAAACGCATGAGGTTTCATTGAAATACCCACAGCTGACACTGTTCCTGTAGAGTTTATTTTACATTTCAGAGCAGACGCCTGCTTCGAGGCTGAAGCCCTCAAAGCCATCAAATCCAAAATGGGCTTAATAATATCTAGGACGTGTGGTGTGGAGTGGGGCTGCAAAACCCCAGGCCTGTGGGGTGCACGAGGACTTTTTCCATGTTCCTGAATGCCTTCTTTCTACCAGAAAAAAAAAGCAAACCCATTAACAATGGTCTGCCAACTCTTTTCTGAACAGTTGAGTGGTTGATGGCAGGGCTGGGGGCAACCCTCAGCTGTGCCCTGTCCCCCTCTGGGCGTGGTGCTGGGGCAGGTGATTAACCTGATTAGCCCCTGATTTAGCAGGGGTGTGGGTGGGGGCTGGGAGGAGCTTCTGATGCAGAGGAGGTCGCTGGGAGGAAGAGGGAGCAGAGGAAGGTGGGTTTTGGGGTGGTACGTGCAGGAGGTGTCCCTCCCGGCTGGGCAGAGGTGGGTTTTGATGGCTGCTCCACCAGTGGTGTTGGTAAATAGACGTTTTTGAGCACGGTGCCTCTTTGCAATGTGATTTGGAGTGATATGGAACAGGAATCCCAGCCGTGCTGGCAGGAGTAGCTCACGGGGCATGCATGGGGCTCCCATCCCGCCTTTACACCCCAGGGCGTAGCCTAATTACCTCTGCTTACATGATAGCTATTAAGTAAGGTCGAGTTGGCTCCAGCAGCGTTAAATTGCTCCTTGAGCGTGGAGGTTGTGCCAACACCCCCGTGCCGCAGGGGCACCCAGCTGCCGCTCGGTGGAGGGTCCCTGCTCGGCAAAATGTGAGTTTTGGGGGGCACTGAGCAGGGCTGCTGGTTCTGGCATGGGGATGCCTGGCGCCCTCCGTGGCCCGTGTCCTGCTCGTGCCTGGTGATGGAGGCGGTCGGTCCCATGAGTGTTTGGTTTTAGGGGAATTGCTGCCCGTTTCCAACCCTGTTGTAACTTGTGCCGTGGTCGTGATTAGGGGGGGTTGCTTCCTGAGGATGGTTTGGGGTCCTGGGGGGGTGCTTGGCAGGGTGCAGAGCATTTTGCAGGGGGGGCCCAGGCAGGTTTGTGTGCCCCCCAGGGCTGTTTCCCTGTGTGCCTGTGGGAGCAGGTATTGGGGAAAGGCAAGAGGTAGGAGAGGGGCTGGGGATGCAGCGTGTGCCTGTGCTGTGCCCTGTCACTTCCCTGATGAGCTTCTTCCACATTAAAGTTCTGCTCTTCTCTGGCACCCCATCCAGCTTCCCTCCCTATCTAAGCGTGTGTCCCACGGGCTCGCTCCTGCATCCCTCGTGTCTCTCCTTGGAGCAACTCACTGAGACGGAAAGGACTCAGTGGCTCTTTGTGCGTGGGAAAACCGGGGATGAATAGAGCAAAAAAACTAATAGAGCAGAAGGTAACAGGCTTTATTGTGGAGCGAGGAGCAGCTGTGTCCTGAAAAGGGGCCCCATGCCTAGGGATGTGGGTGGATGCTACTCCTCTCCTCCGGGCAGCCCGCGGGCCTTGGTGCTCCCACCCGGGGTGGTGGCAATGAGCTCTCCATGATGTGCAGGTAGGGAGAAGCCTTTTGAACAAGGAATTTTGTAAATACGTCGCTTAATCAGAGCCCAAATGGCAGCCTGTGCGAGGGGTTGGGTTTGTCTTTAGCTGTCCTACAGCAAAGCACAAACATCCACGTTTGCAGGGAGGGTCCTGCATCCCAGGATCTCCAGCGAACTCCCGTCGACCTCTAGTGCCCTGCATGGAAGAAACTAATTTTATAGAGGAAGAGGCAAAGGGTTGAACTTTGGAAAGTGTATTTTGCAGGTGATGGGGAGAAATCCCCAGCGCTGTGAGGTGATGGGAGCTCTTGGTAACGCGGCTGCCGAGGGGTCTGGCCCTCTCTGCTGTGTTTTCACCAGGAGCAGATAAAGGATGAGTTTATTTTTAGTGAAGGTTTAATTAGGGTTTAGTGAAAGGGTTGTGGAGCCACGTATGGGGAGATGTAAACAATCCACTGGCTGCCCATTACAGCCGTTAATGCGGGGGGGATTTGCCAGGGCCAGATCCCATGCGGGGATGATGCTGGTGGATTTGGGCTTTATTTAGCAAATCCCCCTCTGTGCTGCACCCCGCGCTCCTCGCCCGCCCCAGGGGCACCGTGTCCCCGGCCGGCCGGGGGACGAGCTGGGCTCCTCCACTCCCGCGGTGCCTGTCACATGTACCTAAAGCATGACTCTGCTCGGATATGAGTAATGCACTCTGGTGACTCACTTTCTGCCTCTTCTTTTTTTTTTTTTTTTTTTAAGGCAGTTGACTTTGTCTGTTGATGTTTACTTGCAGCCTCCTAAAGCGTATCCTTCAGGAACTGCCTGAGATTTCCAGCGTTTTTGCTGAGGGATGGCCATGTGTGGACTTAGCGTGGTTGGAAATGGGTTGGAAATCCGTAAATACCAATTTTACCTTGAAATGCAAAGGGCTTGCCCTCTCCGTGTGCTCCAGCAACGACCCGGCTCTCTCTGTGCCTCCCGCCTTTGGGAAGAGCCGGTGCAGAGAGCAGGTTGGTGGTGTCGTTAGTGTGGGGTTAACTTTGCCCTCAGGAAGGTGAGTTTCGGTCTTGCCACATGGCAGGAATTATTTCACAAGGTTGAGGCATCCCGCAGAACCAACCAAAGCTGGAGCCGCACACGAGTTTCCCGCCTGTGCTAATGCTGTACGAGCCAGTGCAATGCAGAGGCTGCCATAACTCAGCACTAAAATGGAGGAATTTGGTGAAGATAAGTTATTTTACCCATCGCCCAGCTTGGGAGGGGGTTTGCAGGGGAGGTTACAGCTCTTGTCACTTGTTTAAGGAGGTGGGCTGCTGGGTCTGTCCCGGCTGGAAGCAGAGTTACTGGGATGGGGGATGGCTCCTGCAACGCTATGCCCTGATGTGCAACAGCTTTCTGAATTTCAGAGAAATTCTGGTGTGTCCAGGAGGAATTTGGACACAGCAGGTGTGTACCCATCACCTGGGCATCCTGCTATATGTGCCAGCCTGGTTCCTCAGGGGGTTTCGGGCCTGGTCTGGGGGGGCAGTGGAGGAATGTTGGGCATGTTGCGCTCGCCCTGGGATTACAAACAGATTTCCCAAAGGCGCTGGGCACCCTTCCCTGCGACCCTGCTGCCCGTGCTGAAAGCACAGGCAGCCAAGGCAGGTCGCAGAAGCTCTTTGTGAGGATTAAACAAACCATCTGTTAAATAATCCTGGGTGTGTGGTGGTGTTTCTTGCTGCTGGGATGGGCGAGGGCTGGGGCTGGGGACGCTTTGGCACTGGGGACAATCGATGTAAAGACTCTGTTGTGGCATTGAAGCTCCTTTCCCCTCTGGTGTATCCAAACCCTTGGAGGTACTTGGCATTTGGATTTTTTTTAAAGTGAAAAATGGGATTTTTATTTTTTTAATGGGGAGGGAAAAATTTATTTCTTTTTTTAATGGGATAAATGCTGCAGGTATTCCTCTCCCTGCTTGTGAGCAGGGTGAAGTCCTGAGAAATGCGTGTGGCTGACTGGGACCATCCTAAAGATGTGATGTGGGGTGAGAGGTAGAAGTTAAATTTCCATCACAGATCCAAGGTCATGCTGAAAAGCTGCATCTGCAAGTGCCAAAACGGGCTGGTTGTGCTTAAAACGCTGCCGTTGTGCCCGGTGGGGAGCAGAGGGGGGGAGGCAGCTCCTCTGCACATGCAGGTTGGTGCTGGTGGTCATAACCCCCGTTTTTGGTGGGTGTCGGGCTGCAGTGGTGGCCTTGGGGACAGCCCCACGTGTGCCCCCAGCCTGGGTGCCCTCGGGGCTGTCCCTTGCAGAGGTGGGTGCTGTTTTAGATGAGCCACCCCAGGGATGGGGCTCCTCTTCCTGCAGCTGTGCATGGGGACTGCTTCAGAGCAAGTGTAAGAGGTTTTAAAGCATCTTTCCTGCCAGAAAAAAAATAACTGATCTGTTGGAGCTGGTTAAAGCCAATTTTGCCAGAAACAAATTTGCATCTTGTCCTTTTACTGGTGTAATCCTAGCAGTGTCCCGTGTAACTCCCACGTTGGCATTGCCTGTCACCTCCAGCCAAACTCCCCCCCCAGCTTGTAGCAGCTCTCAGAAATGGTTTTGAAGCCGACGAGGGTCGCACACCCCGTCGTGGGGGGCTGGCTGTGGTCAGGCTCTGCGCCGGGGGGGAGCTGGCAGAGAGAAATGAAGGAGGATGTGGCAGTTTGGGACAAGCTGGGGTGGCACCTCGTAGGGCAGCGGTGGCATCAGCTGCAGGGATGGGTCAGCTCTTGCAGCCCCCCCACTCCCTCCCCAGCCTCTTTTGTTCCCCACTTTGGCGATGCTTCGGCCGCTCTTCAGGCGAAATGAATTCCCGGGCGCTCTCGGAAGGCAGTCGGGGAGAAATTTCTCCCGCATCATCCTTTCGGGGCTAATTGCTGGCGCTGTGACGTCAGCCCGATGGATTTCTCTCTTGAATGGCTGCAGGAGAGGCGAGGAGGCCCAGCGCTCGCGGATGTGCACCCGAGCTCGCAGCCCTTCTGCTCGCCGAGCGTGCCGAAGCTCGCACCCGCTGCCTCATCCAGGCTGGATTGATTTATTGTTTTCCCCCCCTTTTCCCAGCCGGTCTCCCCACACGCTCCTAATCTGACAGCGCCTGGTAATTAATCTGGCTCCTCCAGCCGCTGCAATAGGATTAGAGGGAGGGGAAGTGCGTCACGAGGTACGAAGAGGGGTTATGCTTTTGGTGGTGAAAGTGTGTGTGTGGTGGTGGGGGAAAATATGGGAAATAGGTTGGTGTGTTCCCGGGGGGGTGTGTCGGGAGCGAGCGCGCATGTGAGGAGGTGTGGGGCGGGAGGGACTGGCTGCGCCGAAGCCGAGCCCGGCTCGTCCTCCCTTTCTCTCAGCATCCTCCGGTGATCCTGGAGGTGATACAGGCACAGCAGCATCCATGGCCTGCCGTTAGCCTCAGCTCCTTTTTTTTTTTCCTTTTTTTTTTTTTTTTTTCCCCCTCCTTGTAATTCTGGCAGCTAAGTGAGCCGGGGACCGGAGGCGTTTGGTTGAAGGGCTTACATTAAGCATCTGGTAACTGGGATCGTATTCTCCTGTATTTTTTCAGGCTCCTTGGAAATTGAGGAATGCAATTCTGCCACCATGATGGAAGGTAGGTGATGATCTGAGCATGTCTTTCAGGATTGCTAGAGTTTTAAAAGCAATAGGGGAGGAAGGAGGATGCACTGGACCTGTGTGTGTGAATCCCTTTCCTTTTAAAAAAAAATAATAATAACAATAATAAAAATAAAATCCTCCCCTCCCCCTAATCCCAACCAAACTGAAGCACCCTGCCCACTGCCGGCGAGCTGGCGGATGGTGATATAATATCAAGTCCATCAGGTTATTTGCAATTCCATCCCCAGCCCTGTGTAGGCAGTTCGGGGTATGCAAACGCCAGGTTCCCCGGCAGAGCTGTCGGTTCCTCCAGCCGGTGAGGAGGGAGCCCAGGCTGGGGCGGGTTGCTTGGCATTTTGGTCCTTCAAACCATTATTTTACCCTCTGCTGGGAAACCCACTTTTTCAGCCTGATGTGATGCACAGAGGATGAATTTAAGTGATATCTGCACACAGAACCGGGGGCTGTGAAGCCTGTCGATGATAGGTGGGATTAGGTGGTTTTACATGGATGAGCATCTTTTCAGTAGGAAACAAGGATATTTGAAGTTAAGGTAATTTTTGTCATGTAGTGTCACTGGTTTGAAGATGCAGGCTCTGGGGGAGGGGGGGGGGGGGGGGGGGGTGTTGGGTTGAGGCTTATTGGAATAAAAAAAGGAAATGAGAATGAAATATGGGCTCCAGGCACAAGATACTTCAGGGAGCACTGTGAGACTGTGCGTCTGATCATGTGTGGGAAAAGCCCCTGGGCATTAAAGAAATTTTAACCTGTGTCGTTTGTCTCGGCTGTATGTAAAGCTGCTCTTCATTTATTTATTTTTTTAATCCCTTCTGGAGTAAGATGCAGGGAAAGGAAGACTTTTGAATTTATTTTTTTGTAGCAGAATAGATACTTCAGGGCCAAGAAGATCAAAATATCCCTTTTTTTTAAAAAAAAAAAATAATTTTGTGGCCCATTGGCCGAGGCAAAAGGGCCTGCCTCAGCAAGGGCTGTGTGGGGCCGCATCCAGCACCGGGCTCGCGGCGCTGCCGGCATGTTAACCAGGTGGCTGCCCGGCCTTCCCCGAGATGACAGGCAGAAATTGGGCTGCTTCTCGGTGTATCCCTGCAAACAGTGCTCTGCTACCCTGTCCAAACTAACCTAGACAGGTGTTGGGTTCCACACAACCAAGGCGTCTTGGATTGACTTAAAATATTTGCCTAAACCTTAGAAATTCAGGTGCTGGAATTGGCCATCTGTGATCACCGGAATTGCTTCTTGCTATTTTTTTATTTTTGATTCCTTGGTGTTCAGAGAATGAGTGGTGTTGTCCTTCGATATAAGGAAATACCTTCTCTAATACTGTCTTCTCCAATACTGATGATCGTCACAAGCAAAAGAGATTTTAATTTTAGACCATGACATCAAACTCATCACACTGTGCTGACATACATGGCATGTTGGGAACCAGGCACACAGCCTGTGCAAGAACAGGTAATTTTAGAGAAGATGTCATTAGCAACAGAGTTTCTCTCAAAAGTGTCTCCATTTGTGGAGGAATTAATGTAGATAAATTGAAGTTGACCTGCTGTAATTCTTGGTTTGTGTTATTTAACTAGTTTTGAAGCTGAGTGGGGGGAGGCAGTTGGGTTTTCTTTTTTTTTGTCTTTTTTTTTTCTTTGAGGATTTTTGCCTTGTTTGTGAAATGCCCACAGTGTGCTGCTGTGCAGGAGCCGCAGCTACGGTGGCCAAGGCAGGTGGGCGCAGGCAAGGACCTGGCCGGAGAGGTCGGCCAGGGATGGGGCAGCCACCTCGTCAGGCTCTGGCAGAGGTGGAATCACCTTTCATGAACCACTCTTGTGTTTTTAAAAAAAAAAAAAAATCCTAGCCATAAAAAAGTTTCCCTGTTATCTGTGACTTATTAAATTGCTGAACATGTTGTTCCCCAACTAGGTAATGAATACAGGAACCTAGAAAAGAAGCGAGAAAATTGGAAGAAATAATTACTGCTTTTGATGAATTTTTAAACACTTGCTCTATTTGTGCAAGAGGGAAACTCTTGTGACCAATATCCTACTGAAACACTGACACCTTGCAGAGATGCTCTCTTTTAACATAGAAATGCTTCAAATATGCTCAGCTCAATTGGATCTGGAACTTTTAAACCTGCACAAAATAACTATAGTTCCCTGCAGTAAACCTGTTAAAGGGTTTTAATTATTATTATTTTAATCTCTCGTCTCACCAAAATGTTGGACGTTGTGCTGGAAGCTGAGGGTGGAGCTCAGGGAGAAGCTGGACTGTGCCTGCCTGGCCCATGCTGGTGCCCACGAGCAGCCCCAGCACCCCTGGGGTGCAGAGCATGGGGCCACCCAGCATCACCCATGGCTGGCAGGATGGACCTGGCTCAATTGATGTTTTTGGATCCTCTTCTTTGGAAACAAGAGTATGTGGCTCCTTGGGAATGATGCGGAATGTGCAATTTGGACTGGTTTGTTCTGAACCCAATAGGGAATATTTTTCTCATTCTCCTGGTAGATGGGAAGAAAAAGTGTGTATTTTTCCCTGTAGGTTTTTTAGATATCATTGTGATTTTTAAGCATAAGTGTGGACACTGTCTCCAGAAACCAGTCCTTGCTGGGAGGAGACCTAAACACATGCCTCACAGTGTCTCAACCCCCAGAAGCCGACGGTCCTCCACCTCCATAGCACGATGGGTGCAGCGTGCACCCATGTTGGGCATGGTTTTGCTGTGCTTGGCCTCACTCAAACAGGTGGCAAGTAGGTGTTGAGGATGGGGACTAAACCCCCCTCATCTTTGAATTGACAAAAATAACCTGCAGCAAAACTGTACTGCATGTCAGCGCTAGATCTGAGACCCAAACCGCTGCTGGAAAGGTCCCACCACATGCTGGAAAGGTCTCTGCATGTGTGGCTGTAGATATGAGAGGTATTTAGATGTTCCCTTTGATTGTAAAATAACTCACTAGTACTCAGAAATGCTCTGGGCATGTCGTTAAGGTAAACATCCGTGCACAGGAACAAGTTTATCTCCTTTTTTTTAATCCATCTGTTGCATCTCCAATGTACTGAAGGTATTTTATACAGCTTAATTAAGTTTTGAAATCGCTGTTGCAACATGTCACCCAAGCCAGAAGCTTGGTGATGTTCGGAAAGATTAGACAACGTGTGGCTGATGGGAGCAGCCATGGTTACGTTGGAGAAGGTCATGTCTTTTGTGGGAGACAGTACCCGTGCTTCTCCAGAGCCCGAACAAGACATTTTCTTGGGAGAAGCTTTCTCAGAGAGGAGATTTTTCTAACTCTTTTCTCCAGGCTTTTTTGCACCTGTTTCTGGGGAGTTGGGTCACTCTGGGAAATTTCACGGGTGACTGGTCACATCAAAAATGGCAAAAACTTTCTTGCATCATCTTTTAGCAATGGTTGTCTCCATGTCTTGTGTTTTCATCGTGCTGAACAGTTAGTACTGGGGTCAGAGGCATCTAATGGCACGTTTTTCTTGATTAGGCAAAAAAATTGGCTTTATTATATTTCAGGTGGTCTCACTTCAGTAAATGGTGTATTTAAACGTGCTTAGTGTTGGCAGTGTGACTTGGCAAGGAAATGACCTGGTAGAAACACTTGGTTTTTATTTGAGAAAGCCAATAGCCGATTTGAGGCAATTAACATAAATTCAGGCATGGATGTCAAAACCATCCCAGAAAATATGTGAGGACCATAACACTAAATTAGGACCTGTATTTTCCAATACTTTGAGCAGTAACACATGACCGAGCTTGGGCTTGCAAAGAGGCTCAGGGCTTTGGCTTGCAGGAGCATCTCCAGCCGTGTCCTCTGAGATCTAAGGGGGATTTTTTCAGACCTGCTGGAACCTGCTGCCTAACCAACAGGCCTGACACTGGTGAGGAAACTATTTTTGTCATGAATGCAGATTGTTTGACCCTTCTGTCATGCCCTGCACAGCACAGAGAGGTGTTGTGCCTGAGCCAATGGCTCAGCTTCCCTTGTAGCCCAGGGTGGGCGGAGGGCTGGGGACACTTCACCAATTCTCAAATTCAGACATGCATAAAGCTTTTTGGAATGTGTTTGGAGGGCTGGTCCTGCCCACAGATGCTGCCTGCATGGGAAAACTGAGATTCTGAGCTGCTGAGGATGAGGCCCATGAATATGGGGGCTTGGGAGGTGAAGTGTTTGCAACAGAAAGGGCAAGGAGCTCTTTAGCTGTTGGTTTTGTGGGTTCAAAAGCAGGGGATGTGGTTAGTGTGTCCAACCCAGAGCTGCTCAGGGGATAGTGACGTGCTCCCTCGCTGCATCGTGGCATCTCCAGCAATGTCTCATGCACTCCAGGTTAGAGCTGGCCTGGCAAAACTGGACCCGAAGACCATCCCCATCAACATGGATTGAATTTGTTCAGCTGAACAGGTTGCAGTAGCAACCTCTAGTCTAGAGAGGAAAAAAACCCAACCTTTTTGTAGGCATTCAGACCCTTCCCACTGAGATGGTTTGGGTTTTTCCAGCTCTAGTCCATTGGCAGCATGTCCTTCTGCCCTCAGGGAGGGAAGAGATAAATGGCTCTAGCCCAAAACCAACAACCACCAAGAAAAAGGCCCCACCCAAACCCTGGGAATTTGGGAAATGCTTTGGACTGGGGCTGGTGGTATTTGCCAGTTAAAACCCATATGGTGCCAGTGTGGTGGCTGAAGTGGTGGCTTTGAGGATTTAAACCAAAATACAAGCGAGGCAGCAAAACCTGACGTTTGCCTCATGCCTAAAATGATCAATGGGATGTAGCAGCTGAAGCAAAACCCAAACAAGGTTTGTTTTTTGGGTGGAAAGGAGAGACAATATGGCAAAACCCAGCTGTGTGTGATGCGGGTCTGCAAAATGCCTCCTTGGAGTGAGCGCCAGTTTAAAGCTTGCCCTTGGGCATCTCGAGCTGGTGCCCAAACGCAGCAATTTGGGTTTCTCTGCCAAGGCAGAAACTTTCTGCATGATTCATTGCTCTCTTTCAAATTTTAAAGAGACTTTAGAAAACAATTACAGGTTAGATCAGGTGTCTATTCTTCCTGAACATCCATCACAGGGTCTTAAGCAGTTAAAGGTGGAAAAACGTGGTTGTGCGTGGAAATACCCGTTCTTAAATGCTGGTGCTGAGGCTGCGAAGCCGTAGGTGGTACAAAATGTGATTTACCCAGCACTTGTGCTGGGGATTCTGACCCACTGCCAGGATCTGAGAGGCGACAATGCGGAGGGAAAAGTGGAAAGGAGGGGAAAGGCAGAGCTCCTCCCCAAGCCAGTGACCTTAAACTATTTGGATGCCCAAAACTTGCTCTAGTTTGACTTTCTCTAAAGATCCATCTGCCTTTGGAAAATCGATGGGGGTATGATGCTGGCTGTCTCCCTGCCTGGGCTGCGAGAAAAGATCATGTGTGATAGCATTCCCATTTTCTCTGCTGGCCCAATATAGCCTTTGTTTTTTTGGTGGTTTTTTTTTTTTTTTTTTTTTTTTAACTTTAAGACAGTATATTTGAGTTTTTACAGGTTCAATAAGAAAAAGGCAAACACCTGGCTGCCGTGCAGTTTGTTTGTTGGCAGAATGGGCAGTTCATGTGCAATGCAGTAGTACAAAGTGTAGCCCTGTTTGCCTTGCCAGCTATTGAATAGCCTCAGCTATTTGTTTTTAATAGAAATTCAGTTGCAGGCTGATCTTTCTGGGGGCTTTGGGAGGGTTTTTTTCTTTATCTGTGTGAATGAAAGGAGTAAGGCTTGCAGTGGTTACAGCTACTGGGTTTTTTTGCAATTCCAGCCTCACAAAATGATTTATTTTAATTTTCAGTTTAGTTTTAGATGTGTTTTATTTTCATAGGTGGCCGCCTGGGGTGAGTGTCCATTCCTGGGAGCTGACAGCATGGGATTTTAGGGCTGTCTTTTGGGATCAGTCACGGAGCTCCCACCTTGCCCTCCCAACCCCACCTCCTCCCCTGCATACCAGTGGGCTTCCCTGCAGAGCTGAGGAGGGGAAATTCCCTACCATGTCCCTATTTACACTGGGTTAGTGCTGACAATAATATTGTTTGAAAGCAGTGAGGTACCAGGACTGACAAAATCATACTTTGCAGGCCGTGTTATCTGGGAGTTATTCCTTACCCATCCCAGCCTCAGAAAAGCACCCCTGACTTTGGCACATCTTTCTTTGCATTTAAATTATGACTTTTTGTGTGTGGCTTTTTTTCTTAGAGTTATTGGGGGGGTGGGGGGGAATCTCTTAAAATTCTCCACCTACATGTTGCAGGGAATTTAAAACATCAACTTGAGATTAATGTCATCGTGCGTAGGATGTGTGGAAATAATCTTGCAGGGAGGTTTGGGGTAGGTTGAGCCGAGGAGGACGGGAGCCACGGTTTCGCAGTCTGCCCTCACCACCCGGCTGCAGCTGCTGGGAGGATTTCATACAGCCCCACAAATATATTGGTTTTCTGAAGTTGGAGCTATAGAAATCATTAAAGGTGCCCCTTGTTATTAGAGCCACTTAATAACAAACGGGTGTCAGGCTTTTAAATGCATGTGTGAGTGTTGGTGGGCATTTGGTTGGTTTGTGCTTCCTTTAAAATACGCCCCCAGCATCACCCTTATTGCCCGGTGGGTGCAGGTGAGACGGGCTGCACCCTGTGCCCTGCTCCTGTTACAGACAGCATCAGCTTCAGGAACAACCTCAGGTCTAAAATATCAGCCTGGATGAGAGGGTTTTTTGGTTTTGATGACTTAACTAGAAGCTTTTGTGTTGGTTGAAAATGAAAATAAATTTGGGTATTATGAGACAGTACTTAAAAAAAAAAAAATCTATATCAAAATCATCCCTAAAGATCTGAATCCCCTTGCCAGGACCAGGCTTGGGGTGGTCAGTGGATGGATGCAGATCCAGCTCTGTGTGCTTTTGAGGGGTTATTTTTTTTTTTATTCACTATTGCTGGGAGAAGCATGATTAAAAATAATCTTCCCCAAGTATTTTGCTGTCAGCAAATAATAAATGCAATGCTGCTAGAAACAGTCCTGTAACCACCTCGTTACTGGTGGGGTTTGCTTGGAGCTGGTGTCATTGGTAAATATTCCTGATGATGAGCTCTTCTGGGGCACTTTTAGGTCCCTCTTAAGGTGCCCTTCCAAATGTCAAAGGTGGACTTAATTTTTAATATGGTTTACTGGAGTTTTGCAGGGCTTTGGCCTGGTTTTGGCATTAGTGCAGAAGATGCATAAGCAGCCTGTGTTATTAATAATAAGGTCATTTATATGGTAGAAGTTATTAATAATAAGGTCATTTATGCTTCATGTTTACCTGGCTTCTTTCACCTGGGGACCTCAAGTTCCTTCACACTGCATGGTTCCTCTGCGGGGAGACAGATGGGTGGAAGAAGCTCCGTCAGTTTTGTCAAATGCTGCCTGGAAATGAAGCCTTTCTTTGGGTCAGGTCTCCTGCTCTTATTTTTAGTTACACTATTGCCACGGTTAATCACTGCTTTAAAATCAAGGTATTCATTTGACAGCAGACTGTGGGAGGAACAGGATGGTTAGAGGAACTGAGAAGAAGTGTCTTGTCACGCTTTATTTTGGGTGTAAATCTTCATCATACCCAAATGTGAATATTGCAAATTTTTTTTCTGGATGACCAAATGGAGAGCAAGTGATGCTTTTCCCTGGCAGCTCACCCGGAGTCATACCTTGTCCCCAAGGAAGCAGCTCCTGTGTCACACAGGTGACACACCCACCCCGCCAGCCCAGGTGTCCTCTTCTCCACCTGAGACATCGGGAGAGGGAACTCCTGGAAGGTCACACAGATGCCAGCTGCAGCAGGGTGGCCTTGAGCGATAAGTCACGGGGTGGATGAAAGGCTGTTTCTAAGTGACACATTTAGGCAGGGATTGTGGTGAGTTTTAATAAGTCCTTACATTCTGCATAAACAGTCTGACTGCAAAATTGGTGTGTTTTTCATAGAAAATTGTCAGAGTAGTTGCTGGGAATCTGTGGTGTGCGTGGAGGTTATAAGGAGATATCTTTTAGAACAGGGCTGTGAGATGGGACCTGCTGTCGGTCGTGGCTGCAGCCAAGGCGCAGATGTAATGGCAAAGCCTTGCAAAGAAAATGAGAGGTTTGCAGTGAGATTTTTTTTTTTTTGGCAGGGGAGGAAATACCAGCCTGGGGGATGTAACGTGCGTGGGTTTCCCCTGGATGTGCTGCCTGCAGGGAGCTGCCCCACCAACGAGCCCAATGCCCTCCTGCAGCTGCTTGGTGCCAGGGGAGGGACACGGGAGCACCGGTGTCTCCCTTTCCTGATACACCAAAACCCTAAAAACCCCTAAAAACAGAAATCTGAGTGTCATTTGGGAGGGAGAGCCTGTCCTGGACAACTTCTTAAATAGCACAGCAACCTTTAGAAATGCATCTGGCGTTTTTGTGTGCGTGCCAGCTGTGCATGAAAGACACAACTGTATCCAGATTTAATTTATTGACAATATTGGTGGGGATGTTTGTGTCCTGTGTCCCTCAGTTGGTGCACACCTGGGGTCTCTGAAAGTTGATATTAAAAACCTGATCTCTGGGGAAAGCAGGCGGTGAGCAATTCCTGCACTTGCTTTACTGAGGTTGGTGAATAACTGATGAGCAACAATTTGCATCCTTCTGATGTTAAATAGTCCTTAAATGCTCAGCTCCATTGCAGAAGAAAAATGAATTGGTCTTGTGTGTTGTGGTGCATCCTGATGATGCTGCCCTTTGTTTTAAGGACAGTGTCTGGCTGCTGGCCTGGTCCCCAAGCTTTGCTTTGGGGTCAGGGCTTGCTCCGAGGTGGGCAGCCCCTCTGCGTGGGAGCAGGGCTGGGTGTGGGTCTGCTGAGCATCTTTCCAATGAGATGGAAACGTTTGGGCTCCTGCCTGCACCCAGCTGCAGCAATGCTGGTTTTTGCACTGGGTCTTGCCATGGGGAGAGCCTGGACCTATATTTATGTGAAATATAACCATATTTCTATGCTCAGCGTATATTCCCACATGCTGGGGTCTCATCCTTGTGCTGTAGGCACAGAAATTGTTTGAACTTAGTTGTGCCCACAAAGCAAAGGGGTCAGTCTAATGCCCAGACACGGGTTTTATCTTCAGGTGTATTTGAATAAGCCAGCGTGTGCTCCCTCGCCATGCTGAGAGCGTGCAAAGCAGGGCTTTCAGCTTGAGGGCTGTGCTGTTTCCCAGCCTTTTGAACTCCTGACTGACTGCTGCAACGAATATTTGGGCGGTTTGCAAAGGGAAAAAGGCACAGACCAAAGGGAAGGGGAAAGACGTGAAGGTCCTGGGAGCCCAAACCCCTCCGGTACACGGGGATGGATGCTCGCTGCTCCAGGGCAGGACCAGAGCCCGGCACAAGGGCTGCTGCTCTGGGGCAGGCTGGACATGTTGTGTCAGCAGCCACAAACCCAGAGGTGGCCACTTGGCCGCAGGACTTCCTCTAATTTCTTCTTCATGCCTAGTAGCTGGAATAAGATGTGTATTTTTAGAAAGGTGTTGAACATTAATTCAGAATCTCCTTAGGCAGAGTTCACCACAACCTGTTCAGAGACTTAATTATCGTCATGGTTGAAGATGTGACTGTATTTCTGAATCGGCCAGGGGATCTTGTATTGCCTCTGTCCATTGGAGTGGAGATCCCTCCATCCCCACGTTTCCATGCTCAGGGTAGCTGCTTGGACTCCAAGGCAGCCGCTCCCGACGTGGTTTTGGTGCTGTGCTGAATGGACAAAGCTCCTGCAGGTGCTCATCTCCTGATCCTCCAGCCTTTCAGCTGCTCTGATCGCTCTCCCATCAGCCGTGTGCTGGCTCTGGGGTCATTCCGGAAGCGTTGGGTGATGGGATCAGGTGGAGAAGCTGAGCAGGACCAAGCCCAGGTGTGATGTCACCTCTCTGCTCCTCTTTGGCTTGTCCCTGCTTGATGATGGGGCTTGGTTTTAGTACAAAACTTTTGATCTCCTTGATGGTGACCAAGAGCGTCATCACTGGACCCCCCCAGTGAAAGGTGATGTGTACCTAAGCTCGAAATAGCATTATTGACAAGGCCCAACAGCCTGGGACCTTGAGCCAGGAGCTCCTGCTGTAGGAGAAAATGGTCCCAGAGCAGTAACTTGTGATGTTTTACTGTATTCAGATTATCTGCAATCTTGTTTTGGGCTCTCAAACACTGTTAGTCCTTTAGTGTCTTCCAGCTGAAGTTTCTGATATGGAGCAAACCTCTTAGCATTCATTTTTATTTAAAAAAAAAAACCAAACCCAAAAAACTAAGCCCACAACTGTTGTTGCTCACTTTTGTTTTTCAAGTATCTCCGTTCCTGAAAGCCACAGGCAAGATGCCAACAATGTTCTACTCTGTCAGAGAGTGACAGAAGTGGCAGTGAGGCCATCATCTCTTTTTCTTAATTTTTTTTTCATTTTCTAACAGGGAGAAGCTGTTGTAAGCATGTGGAGGAATGTAATATGCATCTGTGGGACTTTGCTAACCAGATAATAACTTTTTTCAGTACCTTGGAAGCTCAATAGGGTAAAGTGAGGAGCTTTAATGTCTGTCTAACTTGTTATCAAAGATGGCTTTGTTAGCCCACAATGGCAAAGCTAAATGTGGAGGTTTAGTGACAGTTTGCACTGGAAACTATTGGTTTACTGGGATGAAATATTAAGCACAGCGAGATCACGTGACCACTGGGCAGAGCTGGATGTGCCTACAGCACTTCACGTCTTCAGAAGGGGCATCAATTGTTTGTTTTAAAAATGTCTTTTTATGTATTTTGAGGTAGCAAAGCAAGTAAGCTCATGAAGGTGACTCCTCCAGCCTTTTTGAAGTGGTTTTCCATGAAACTTTTAGAAAAACAGATTTCCTGACTGGTTAAAAATGTAGGCTTTACTTGTGCAGGGAGAGTACTAACTCTAGTCCTTACTCTGGGGAGCAGCTGGTTTCTGGACCCCAACCAGTCAAATATCAATCAAAATTACCATTATCAAAAATCTTCAATTCTAGGTAAACCTCCTCACTTGAAACCAAGGCTTGTGTACGGGTCAAATGTCCATCACACTGGGGATTTCTGGTCTTGCTGGGAAGCAGAGCTGTCCCTTGGCCCTATCTCCAAGGGTCAGGTCCCTTCCCTGAGCAGATGGTGGTGGTCTCCATCGGTGGTACTGGAGACAAAAACTACTGTACCCGGGGCTGTTCCTGCTCCCTGAGCCGCTGCCACGGCACCTTCCTCCTTCATTGGGGCTTCCTCTGAGTGTGAATGCCCGGTGGCTGTAGTTGATTTGAAGCAAAATACTCTGATCTGGCCTCAGAACAGATCCCTCTATTGGAAAGAAGTTCTGGGTTATTTCTTTGATACAAGAGGAGCTGTAAGAAATGCCTTTTTTTTTCTGCTGGTTAAATTGGTAGGAGTATCTTCATTGTGTTTTTCCTGAGAGCGATGGTCCTGGAGGATGTCCCTGTACTGTGAAGGGTGTGATATCTTGGCTGGTGGAGCAAAGTGATTGAGCAGGATGGCCCCAGCAACCCACAGGAGAGGCTGTGGGGGAGCAGTGAACCACAGCGCTTGCTGGGGACAGGGAGCTGGAGGGTGCATTGTCAAAAAGTGTAAGAAAGTGTAATTTTTTTTCCTGCTAGGGAAAGGAAACCTTGAGAATTGAGGGGGAGAATAAATAACCAGTCATCTTGAAATAGAGAGAGGTTTTAAAATTATTTCCTCAAGGGGATAAGAAGGGTAATTTATTGACCGAGGAGACAGGCGTTCGGTAAAAAGACCTGGCATGCATTATTTAAGTCACTTTGCACAGAGGATGGGAGGCTAACGCCAGAAATAAATACCCTCAACAAGGAGGAAAATAGAGGGTGACCACAGCAGAGCAAATGCAAAGCTATTTGCAATAGCAGAAGCCTGTAGCCTTGCCTGGGCTGGAGACTGGCGTGAGGTTGGGAAATGCAAGTGCTGCTGGTTAAAAAGTGAATCTTTACTAAAACTTAGTCTACTGCAGTAGCTGAGATGTACCATTTTAAATTAGGAAAGTAAGGAAGTAACAGTGGAGGCAATGCTGCCTCTTGCTGATGGTCCGGCCTCTCTCCTCTGGAGTAACATCTGCAATTAGACTTGTAAATGAAGGCAGTTAAAATATTAATGACTGTATCAAGGCAGTGTGCAGAGGGCTCGGTTCCTCGCCGCGTTATTAAGCCTGCTGAAAGGCTGGTAACGAGCTTTAATGCGAAGGCTGGTTTAGGTAAAACATTTTAAATGTTATGAAGATGTATACTAACTTAATTACATATAAACTGGGCAAACCCCAAAATAACATGGACTGAAGCAGCGCGGTTGCTGAGACTTGACTTTGCTGCTACCAAGGATGAAGTAGTCGAGAATCCCTGGGTTTGCAATGGACCAGACGTGCCCATTTTCATCTAAAATATGTCATCAGGTCAGCGTCCAGACCTGAGCTAGGTGCAGGCTGTGGCTGTGTCAAAGCAGGGGAAACTTCTGGGCTGACTTGAGACGCTGTTGTTTGGGCTATTTATTTGGGGCTTGATGTGGTTACACCCTTGCTTCTTAAACTTTAATTTACCATTTGACTTTTTTCCTCTGGATATGACTCAGAGGACTTCAGTAGTTTCATCTTGCCTTTTGGTTTTGTCTTGCTGAGCAAAGGGAGGATTATTATTTCTTTAGTAAAGCAAGCCAAAAACAAATACAAAGTCCTCTGGATATGAAACAGCAGCAGGTTTCCACGTCTTCAGATCCAGCAAAGTAGTTCAGTGAGACTGTGCAGGTTTGTGTGCAGCAGGGAAAGCAGGTTGCTCAAATCCAGCTCCAAGCTATGTGCAAAAAAATTCCACACAACAAAAACAAAGAAAAAAAATCTAGGAGTGATTATTTCTTATTTCTCCCCCTTCTTCCCCCTCTCCCTGCAGGTACTTTGGTCTTGAGTCTCTGGCATGGCAATAGATAATGTTTATCTTCATGCATAGACTAAGTAGAACTAATTTCAATCTTTTTTTTTCTTTAGTCATCACAAAAGAGCATTTAAGGCAAAGATGTTCTCACTGATGTCTCTCTTGTTTGAGAGGTGTGTTACTCTTGAAGCCCATCCTCCTGAGCAAGTAGCTCTTCCTCCAGGGACCCCCCTCAATATTCAGGGGTCCAGAAGCAGCAGCTGCTCCCACCGCCTGGGGATGGAGCGTGAGGGACAGGGTTTGGGAGAGCGGGATTATTTTTTATTCTAGAGGTGTTAAGTCTTTGGTATAGAAGATAGTATGTTGGTAGTTCTTAGGAATAAAATATAGAAAGCTTCATAGTGTTAAATACTAATTCTTATTTCTCAGATGTCAATTCTTAAGTATGCTGGGGAAAAAAAAAAAGGCTAATAATGCCCCTGATTGGAGAGCCATTTGTGTTTGAAATGAGATCCCTGGCACACAGCGCTTAGTTCAACCTTCGCTAGTGGCTACTCTGAGTCTTTGAGTAAGAACATCCAACGACATTTGGCTTGATGAGGAATAATTGCAGCATGTGAAGTTGTACCTTAGAGGGACCAGTGCCTTCCCCCGTGTCTGGCCTCTGTGGGCAAGGCTGTTTTTTTGGCCACTGATGTGGTTTTAGGCATTCTTGCTGCCACGTGGGTAATGGCACATGGATGACCCTGGGCTGTGGTGTGTGAGACTTGTTGAGGAAAACCTGCTGAGGGAGGCAGCAGAGGTGTCACACACGTCCCTGATCTCCCCTCCAAAAGGAGGATGTCACCGGTCCTTGGGCAGGACGCACGGGTGTGGTATTTGGTGCTGCCATTGCTGGTGTCTTCTCCAGCTCGTACACACCATGGCTTGATCTGGTGGAGGCTCTTACTGGTGCTGTCATGCCCCTTCAAAGAGCATAAACTAAACCACTGCTGAGGGTAATATATGGCTTGGAGACTGGGGACAGCCTACCTCTGCTTCGGCCACGTCATAACTGTGCAGAATGAAATCAGCTGTTAATCTATAAAACAGTGGTGAGGAATGCAGTAGCTGCCAGTGGGGAGGCAGAATTCATGTTTACCCCCCTTCTACAGTGCTATGGCACCAGCAGTAAAGCTCAAGCTTTGTCCTGACCTTTGTCCAACTCAAAGCGCAGTTTTAAATTGAGATTAAAATGGAGACATGGTGCTTGCCCCACAGTGCTGGGCAGCCCGCGGAGGTGGGTCCTCCCTCATATTTTGGATGCGACAAAAGTGAGGGAAGGCTTCAGGAATGTAGGTGGGGAATTCTATAACTCTTAATGTTGTATACTTGAGTGCATTAATATTTCTATAAGAATTATTAGGATTCTCATGAGGTAGGAAGTCCCCAGGGCGAATGGATGGGGAGAGGGCTAGGCCAGAGCCAGCTGCAGGGATTTAAATCCTTCTCTGATGATGATCTTAGCCAGGTACCACATCACACCCACCTTTATCACCCTGGTACTTACAGTGCCCTGGGATCTCATTCCCACTTTTCCAACACTTCTGGTAGCCCTGTAGCTGATGGGATTTGGGTGCAGCTCTCTGGGTCTTCCTGCTGGAGAGGGATTTGGGTCCAGTACCTGGTGCTCCTTGATGAGAAGAGGTGGGATTTGATCTTCATGTTAGGTGCTGCTTCAGAGAGCATCACTCGAGCAGTGATTTCAGCTCCTCCCTGCTCTGAGCCATCCCTTGATGTCCCACATGGAAACGCTCTATTTTCTTCTTTCGTGTCCTTCTTTCTGCCGCCTCACTGCCTCTTCTCTGCTTTCTCTCCCACTTAGTGTCATCTTTTCTCTTCCAACGGTAAATCTGTCTTGTCCTGTGAGGTTTCCCTGAACCCATAGTGTTTCCATGTAGCATTCTCTATGTTGTCAAGGTCTTATTATTTTTTTATGATGACTCTTTCCAGGACAGGTTTTATGGTGCTTCAGCTCCTAAAACCAACTGAAATGAGACTTGAGGACCAGAGCGTGCAGTCCCCTTCTGTGCACAGCCCTCAGATCTGTCCCTGCACCATCAGACAGGGTATTTTTACCAGCTCTCTGGGCTGGCATTGACCATGTTAAGGGAGACATGAACTCCTCTGAGCTGCAGCCACCCAAAAGCAGAGGTGTCCTGGGAAATCACTGTGTTGCCTGCCACCAAACTGTGGGCATCTCTGGTGTCACTGTCAGGGGACAGCAAGTGCCTGGCCCTGGCATGGGCAGTGGGCTTCGGCAGGAGACCCGCTCTCAACAACCATGTCCAAAGAAGGCTTTCATTTTTGTTCTGCCTTTCCTAAATATCCTCAGTCATCATCATTTTAAGCAGATGGTGGGCCTATTATATAACCAAGCAGAAGGCTTCGTTACAAAATTTAGCCAAATTGGGTGCTTCTTCAGATAAGACTAAATAACTCATTTCTGGGGTTTTCGGCCCTCCCTGTTCTACTTTGAGTTTGGAGGATGAAGTTATTCTAGGGGGTGAGATTAACAGAAACCTTCCTCAGTTATTAATAACTCGCCTGCGCCTTGAAGAAGCTGTAGGAAAACTGAAAGGCACGATGTAGTAAAAACAAAGCTGTCCACACCAGGTTGCAGGATGAGCCCGCGGGGTTCAGCATCACTCCCAGCTGCTTGTGCTGCCCTTAGTGACTGGGGGTGTATGGATCCCATCGTCTGGGGGTGTAAGGGATCCCATAAGGGATTCTTTCATCCTTGACCGTGTAATGCTTGCTTTGGGTAGAGGAGGGAAGTGCACTGTGTGTGATTTTTCAGGAGCAGTTCCTTTGTTTCCCACTTCATGGGGGAAACAGCCAACCCAAAGTTCCCTGAGACCAAGGAGACCTGCTGGAGCCTCTCCTGGTCCTACCCTGGCTGGCTTGGTCCTGGTGTTAGCCTGAAACCTCCTGGCAACAGGGTATCAAAACCCTAAAGCATCCCGTGTGTATTTGGATAATATAGTTTAAACCCAGCATTTTTCGATGTGCTGCAGAAGGCTAGCACTTGTGTGCTTGCTGCATGCTTCAGTCAATGCCCAGAAGAGTTGGATGTTCCTGGGAAAATGGAAAATAATTTCAGTTCAAGGGCATGTTCAAAGCAGGAGGCAGACCAGAGAAACTCAATCTCCCCCAGAAGCATCAATCAAATGAACTGTGCTGGAGCAGACAGCTCCTAGGATGAGCGCTGCTGGGGTGTCCAGAGCTGATTTTTGAGGGAGCTACGGGAGATTTGGCTCTCAGCATGTCACTCGAGGTAGAAGTTTGAGTGGTTTTTTTTTTTTATTGAATCCTAGACAGTATTTTTTAAAAAAGCAGGTTTTAGCGCAAGGATTGCTGTGTTCTGGTACAGTGTGTGTTGTGCAAGCTGTGTCCCAGTCGTGACAGCCCCGGTTTGTGCTGCTGAGCCTTGTCTGCAGCTCCGAAAGTCCTCACACACCGCAGCGGGGGGAGGCAGGTTGGCAGCAGCGGGGCTGTGCAGGCAGGCGAGTGGCGAGAGGGGCTCCCGACGAGGTGCTCACCTTCCTGCAAATTCACTGCGCTCTCCTTGCTGCTCAGCTGGACTCGGCGAGGGTACCCGTGGCTTCTGGGCCGAGCTGCCTGCAGAGCTGGCTCAGCACCCGGCAAGGAGGCAACAGGGCAGTGTGGCTGCTGTGTCCTCCCCTCCATCCCTACCAGATGGTCCCTATTTGCTGGGTGCTTGACTCTGCTTCCCAGGACGTTTTGGGGAAGGTGCTGTTGTGAGCAGGGGCCTGCTGTGGTTCCTGCACCCTTGATACGGCCGTTTGGGCAGGCCAGCTTGTTGTATCAGCGCCAGCCGTTGCGTTTGCCTCTCCACAGCGTTTGTGTGCCCCTGTGTCCAACCCACGGTGCTTCACTTTTGGGTAACTTCCAGACCAAGACAAAACTCCTAAGAGCTCTGAAAGGAGAAGAGGCCAGAAATAGCTGTTCTAGGCTCAAGGTCCGTGGCTTATATTGGCTCCTTTAGTCACCAGGATCTCTAAGTTACTCTGACTTATATTAATTGCTACGGTGCCACTGGCAGTGGTTGCACGACAAGCGTGTCCGGCAGCGTCCAGCATGAGAGCAGCTTCCAGCTCTCAGCGGTCGGGCTGGACGGTCACCGCCAGCAGAAAATCCTCTGCATGAAAACCAGCCAGCCAAGTGAAACGTGGTGGCTTCAGATGCTCCAAATCCCTTCCTTGGTGTTCTTCCTGCAAGCTGTTATTAAAAATCCCTCTCCTGGATAGCTCTTAGGCTGGGAAAGAGGGAGAAACTTGCAGAAACCCACCCTCCTCCATCTGTTTTTAAAAGCAGTGTTCTGCCCAGCCCTGGGGCTGATGCTCCTGGCTGCTCAGTGGCCCGGTGGTAGCCACTTGGGCATCCTGCTTCCCGGCCAGCTCCAGCACTGTTGGTACCAGGCATCATTTTAAGCACTGTGCAGATCAAGAATTGGCGCAGAATCTAACCAACCTCAAGGGTTAAACTGCTTTTTTACACCAAAGAGGGGTTTCCCCACCCTGCATTTATACCCACGTGCAGCATTGCGAAGGAGTCTGTAATTAAGATAGTGAGCTTAGAAATAACTGCGAAATATGTAGTCACACACACACCGAGAGCGAGTTAATAAGTGTTAAGTGAACAAATAAAAGGCGTTGGCAAATGTACACACTACCTGCAAAGTGCTGCTGGCAGTTTCATGGGTTTGGGACTTTCTTTTTTAACCTTATTTATGACTTACAGCTGACAAGGGGATAAGGAACCTTTTGGATGATTTATTTAAAGCATAATATTAATATCACATTCTTATTTATCTTCCTTCTATCCACAGGATTGAAAAAACGTACAAGGAAGGCCTTTGGTATACGCAAGAAAGAAAAGGATACTGATTCCACGTAAGTCAATGAGATATAAACCGCATTAATAGATAACGATACCGGGGAGAAGTTGATGCTGATGTGCCAGGACAGGAAGGAAGTTGGCGCATCGCAGGCATCTGTCATCTTTGGATCAAGTCTTGTAATAACAAATACATTTAAGCTGTTTCCCCTTGTACACCCAGTGACCAACAAATAAGGTATTTTCTCGGTGGCACTGCAGAGATAATAAAGCCAGTTCTCCATGTGTTTGCAATTTACGGTGACAGTTAGCGGTGATCAGAAGAAAATTACTCCTCTGAGAGTTTCAGCAGATTAATCTCTGCCCAAACTACTGATTTGCCCGTCTGCTGAGATCTTTTTAGATGCAAATTCAATTTAAACAGATGCCAGTGCAGGCAGCGAGGCTGGCTGCGGAGTGAAGGGCTGCATGGTGGGAGCAGGCTCGGGACGGAGGGTGCACGGGGCTCATGGAGAGCATGTCCCTTCAGCTTTGCTGTGGAAGATGCTTTTGCTTCCCAGGAAAACATCTGGTGGGGTTTTCCTCCACATCTGGCAGGAGATGATGTGCACGGGTGCAGAACTGCTGGGGAGGCTTGGGGGGGATGTCCCAAAGCAGCGGGGAGCCCCGCTCCCCCACCATCATCCAGGCCTTTCCAGAAGTGCTTCATGTCTGGCACAGCACAAACCCTATGGGTTTTTTCTTTTTTTAATTTGTTTTCCTGAGCTATTTCACATCTTGGCAGCAGTTGATGAGGTCTCCTGTGCGAAGGGATGGCCTCTGCCTGTATAAAAATATGGGGGGACACGGAGCACGTCCCAGACAAGGTCTGTGTGGCGTGGAGCTGTTGTCCTGCTTGTCACCAGGCATGTCCATCCACCAGCCAGGCAGCCAGGAGCTCCAGCCCTGTATGGCTTCATTTATAATTTATCAGAAGGGAGGGGTGGGAAACAGGCTGCTTTGCATCTTCCTCTTCTGCTCATGGAAAATCAATGGAGCCGGGTCTAGGTCCTGCCTTTAGCCAGTGCTGTGATTTCCACGCTTGCTTGCAGCAGCCTGCTCTTCCCAGAGCTCGGGGAAGCTGGTGGCACAGGATAATTTCAGAGACATTTGTGCAAAGAGATTAAACACAAGATAAGAGAGACAGGAGGCAGACGCATATGAATTAGTGAAGTTCAAAGGTGTTCTTCTCTGTTAAACCAGAGCTGGATGGGCAGCAGCTCCCTGCAGGGTTTCTATGATGCCCTGAGTCAGACATTAATTTGTGGCAAATCTCTGGCAACGCATAAAACTTGGGAGCGTGTGGGAGGTGGAGGAGCCCGTCTGGTTTTCATAAACATATTTGTCTTTTCACTAAATAACTTGGCATCCTTAGACAGCGTTTAAATACGGCTGCTGAGCCTGCCACGCCGTTTGCTGTGACCAAGGTCCAAATCCCATAAGCAGTTGGGGATTAGGATCCCTGAGGAGTCTCATCAATTTTCAAATCCATTCAAAAGAGAATTGACTGTGCTTCTGGCAGAAGAAAAAAAATCTCTAAATTGCTCTATATGTAATTTTTATTGTCTCCTGCAAGAGGATGCACACCCAGGGTAGGGCTATGGCTGCGGGATGGGTACATGGATGCAAGGAGCTGCCTGTCCAGCTCCTCGGCTGGGAAAGCGTGATCGTCATCAGGAACCCTTTATTTACTAATAAATATAAAATTAGTCATCTGATAAAATGAGAGCGATGGCACAGAGATCCTTACGCGGGTTTCACGAGGAGCACGTGACAGGTAACTCAAGATTTGCTGACAATTTCATAACTAAACCCATCGCTGCTGTGGGTTCGTTAAGAAAACTGTTTCCATGAGTTAATGGGGTGACAGCACGGTTTGGGAGCTAACACGGCTGCATTTCTGTTCTTTGCAGAGGGTCACCAGACAGGGATGGCATCGTAAGTATTGCATGGACCCCGGTCCTGCTTTCCTCTCCCACCATGGCCCCTTAAACGCTAATTCCTTCATCAGCCACCATCAGCATTTTGTGAACTGCCTCTTCCTTTCGGTTTAATATAGAAAATAAATTTCAGTAAGAAGCTATCTGTTTAAAATAATGACATATTCCAGGTTTTCTACAAAAATAACATAAAGAAAATAACAATACAGAAACACCTGACAAGCGCTGCAGGCAGAGGGACCAGGTGTCCTGCTAAAACCCCGGGCTCTGCATCCTCGTTTGCACTCCTGCTAATTGGCTTGGGTCAGATTTGCTGGGTGATGAGTTAAGGGAAAATTGCCAGAACAGCTGTTTCCAATATCTATTTTAATTTTCTATATTAAACTGAAAATAAGGAGATACTTGTTTTATTAATTATTGCTGCTTTTATTTATGGTGTTAGCCAGAAACACCCCTGCTAGATCTGGGTATTAGACCATGTCTCCTTTAGCCATTTGATATCAATTTTGCAAATAAGTATGTTGGGTTCAGACTGGGACTGTGCTGGTCGTTATTTCTTGAGTAAATTCAGACATTAGAAGCTCACCTTAAAATAAAAATGAGACCCTCGGGAGGCTCGGCAGGGAGAGCGATGCTGGGGTGTCTTTTGCAAAGCCATACAAAAATTGGGGTGCCAAATTTAGAGAGAGAGAGGTTTGGTTTTTTTCACATCTGACCCAAGATCCTTGGCTTTGGGCTTGCCCTGTGTTTGTAAGCCACTTAGCTGTTAAGAAATAGTGATTTTAAAAAAAAAAAAAAAGTCTGCAGCTCAGGGAGCACTTTAACCACGGCTCTATTCAGCAGTAATAAATAAATAAAATGCAAGGAGCAGCCCGGAGCTGTTCCCTCCACTGGCAGAAGTGCCCTGGGCAGCTTTTTCTTGTCAGGTGTGGGTGCAGAGACCTTGGATGAGCTCGGGTGCCCTCTCAATTGGGCTCCTACTCTTGATTTTTCCAGGTGACTTGCTGTTTAAGCTCAGGCCAGTGCTCCAGCAAGCTGAAGGATGTAGAAATGCAAATTTTTGGCGGGTATAAGGAAGCTACTGAATATATTGGTGGTAGGGGAATTTGGAGGATGGAGATGTTTGGTGTAACTTTTCCTCCTACAACATGTTCTCCCCATAACACTGGCAGCCACTGGAGTGGCCAAGAGGCAAATCCTTGGACTGCTGAATAGAGCCCCGTTACCCACCCCAGTAAAAACCACACTTACTCCTAATGGAGCCGCAGCTGAGCCCTCCTCTTATAAAACTGTGTGTTTTGCTAATTCCTTGTAACTTATTTTTGTGTGTTTTTTCTTTTTTTAAAAAAACCCAAACAACAACCAACCACCCGATACTTTAACCCTTTTTCTGCCAACCCCCAATCCCTTCCAGCTGCCCAGCCCTCATCCCAATGAGCCACCTTGCAATAGCAAACCCGAGAGTGTGCGTGAAGGAGGAAAAAAAAATTCGGTAAGGAAAACAGAGCTTGGTTTACAGCTACAAAAGGGTGGTTAAAAACAGGGAGTAATTTTTGGTTTGACATATAGGAAAGTACCATTTAGGTTCAGCCAGGTGGATGTAAATGAGTTGAATAGAAAGGGGCTTAAATACAAACGGACTGGGGGAAAAGCCCCACATAACTACATCCAGAGTGTGGTTTTTCACCCTTGTACCTCTAACAAGGCTGCTCCATTCTTGGGCAGCATAGTGGGGAGCGTTGGGTGAAACCAGGAGGGTGAGGGTGCTGGTGGCCTGATCAACCCCCTGTGCTGCTGCTGCCCCAGGATGGTGTGTTAGACCCTCGGGCAAGGGTGCTGGGGAGGGGGGTGCTACCTCTGGCAGCTGAAGGGAACCAGATTATTTAATTTAGGTGCCCAAAATTGAGAACCCAGCCTAACTTAATCCCTAAACTGGCCTTGCAGCACTGCTCGCTGGCTGTGAGGGCCAGCGGGAGCTTTGGGCGTTTTTTTAGATGCCCAGAGCAGACCAGCAAAGGGTCCCGCAGGTGACAGATGCCCAAAGCTTTGTCCCAAACCAGACCCCTCTCAGTCCAAAGCAGCAATAACCTGTGTGTGTTGTCGGTGTGTCATGATGTGCACTAACGCCGCATCCCAGCTGGGTTAGCCCGGACGCCTCTCCCTGCTGCAGCCCAGCTTCACCGTGGAGTGAAGCAACAACACCCGGCTTGCTCTGCGGGCGGTTTGGCTACTGAATAACACAAACTGAACCCTTCTTTTGGCATGTTCTGGGGAAGGTGTTTATCTCCTGATAAACAGCGGTGCTACCTGTGCTCTTGGGCACTGGGAGCCCCCGCTGCCACCGGCTCTCCCCATGGGCTGGAACACCCCGGCACACGGAGAAATGGCCATTTCGTTTCTCCTCCTTTAAGAAATATATGTTTGGCTAATGAATGTGCAAAAACACAGCCTTTTAGTGCTCTGGTGTGGAAGACTTTCCAAAAATGGGAAATACTGTATTGCTGGTGTGTATGAGCAGAGTAGTGCTTGCACAGGTGGCTGAGGGGTCCGTGTCCCCGCTGTGACACCCAGTGGCATCCTAGCTGTGTCGCTGCACACATGTAAGATACGCCGTGGTCTTGTTTCCTCAATTTAAAATGTGGAAATTTTGTTTTCCAATCTGTTGCAGAAGAAAACGAACGGAGCCCCAAATGGATTTTACGCGGAGATCGACTGGGACAGATACGTAAGTGTCCCGCGGAGCTTCGCCTCTGTCCAGCTCCCGCTGCGGGACACAGGCTGTGCTCACATGCTGCCTTTGGCTTTCAGGGTGGCCATGGCTATTTTGGGTGATGTCCAGGTGTTAGTCGTGTCCAGATATGTATTTCGTATCTGCATGTTAATTAGATTGTATAAAACTTCCCAGAAACTGGGTGGCTCTGGAGAGCACTGCCCAGGCTTGCAGGATGTTGTAGTTACCCCAAAAAACCCCTGGGTTGCAACCAAGCATTGCAAAAAAACATTTTCCGCAAAAATTGAGCGTTGAAAAACTTTATTTGTGAAAATTGAGCACCGCAAAAATCAATCTGCGGCGAGGTGGTGCCAGAGCACGGGTGCTGTTTGCTCCATGTGGCCCCAGGGGCTGCATGGGGCTTCGTTGGACATCGCTTCCTGCAGGAGGAAAGAGCTGCTCCCATTTTCCAGGAACAGAGTTAGCGTTCCTAATTCTTCTGGGTTTTTTGTGCCCTATTCAGAATTCACCTGAGCTCGATGAGGAGGGATACAGCATCCGACCTGAGGAACCAGGCTATATCCTTTGTTTGTTGGCTTTGCCTCTCAGTTTACAAACTGTAAGATGAGCTGGGTTTCACAGGCAGGCCATTGACTAATTTTATTTATTTACTATTATTATCTATTTTTCCCCTTTTCATTCTCTTTTTGAGCTGTCACTCCACACCTAATATTGGCTCCCAGAGGGAATTATGATGCAGTAGAGCAGGAGGTGATTTTAATTGCCTTTGATCCACTGCTATGAAATGAGGAGGAGCGGGTGGTGCCCCACAGAGACCCCGATGTCCCATCCCATCTGTGGTGCTGTGTGTGGGCGCTGGCTGTGCAGTGCTTCATCACAGCCGATGCTGTTTTGGGGTAGAAACGGTCTGCGTGGCAGTGAAAGCAAAATGAGCAAAGATTAATTTGCAGCTCCGGTAGCGTGCCCTGCTAAGGGGCGAGGAGATGTGGATGGCCAGAGCCCGTGTACCTGTCGAGTTTGTAGGCTGGCAGCAGGTTTTAAGCCTCCTCCTTGTAGCTGGAGGAACAGGTCAGTGGAAAAGCAGAATTTCTTCCTCTGCCGCTGCTGAAAAATTCTGGTTTTCTGTGGGGGATGAGTCAGTGCGGTCACAATGGGGAGAAAACCTGGACAATGATGCAAATCACTGCTGGGCTAAACCAGGGCTGGGTTTGGCGCTGTGGGCGCCAGTTCCAGTGTCCCCAGCCCGCACAGGGATAAAGCAGTGAGATATCACAGCAGTGACAGGCACGGCAGGAAGATTTGCCCCTGGGTGTTTGGGATAAACATTTTGGGAACACCTAATTCCCATTCTTCAGGGAGGCTTGAACCTTGGAATGCCATGGCTCTGCCCTCGCAGCAGAAGGAAACCTTCTTTAACTGTGCTCTACCTACCAAAGGAAAGCACTTTTACTCCTCAAGTGAATCCGAAGAGGAGGAGGAGGCACACAAGAAGTTCAACATTAAGATCAAGCCTTTGCAGGCTAAAGACATCCTGAAGAGCGCGGCGACAGTGGACGAGCTGAAGGCGTCGATAGGCAACATTGCACTTTCTCCATCCCCTGTGGTGAGTCCTCGGTGTTTCCGTCTCTTCCCCCAACTGCAGAAGCAGCGGTGGCTCCACGGAGCTCGTCCCCAACAAGCAGGGGGCTCTTCCTTAGGTGACAGTGGTTACATTTGCATTTCTGGCCTTGTTTATAGGATCTAGTCTATATGGCGCCAATAATGGGACTGCAAGGGGGAGCTCAGATGTATTGCAGTGATGTTTCCAGTTCAAAATGTCTTTAAATCTCACTTTCCTTCTCATAAAACAGAGCGGTTGAGATCAGAATATACTACTCCCTTATTTTTCCCCTTTTTCCTCATTTTTTCCATGTCGTCATCATTCAGGACATAAATGGGTCTTGCCCTGATTCCCAGGACAGGGAAAGCATCTGTGGGCTTTTCCACCCCACTGCTATGGGATGTTAGAAGGACATTTCTCACCCTGGGGGTGAGTCTAGGGTTTCTGGAAGGAAAGGTCATCTCTCCTGGTATAAATACCATCAACTTCTGGTTTTCCTAAGGCTTGTCAAGACTTCTGCCATCTCATCCCAATCTGTTCAGCTGTGAAAAGATTTGATTTTTGTCTCAGTGAGCTTTAGTGTGGGCTATAGTGTCTCTTCAGATGAAGCTTTCTGTGATTTATAAATAGCCTGTATCTGAAGTGTGAATGAATCTCAAACCCTAAGTGAAGAGGAAATAAAATTACTGCGGTTTATTTCTTTTTTCTAAACCAATGCAAGGTTGCCAAGTTTAATGAATGCTTCTGGGACAAGCCACTGTCCTTGGAAATGGCAAGTCCCTCCAGCACGGCTCTGCTTCCCCCAAATGCCTGGTCCCTTTTAGTGACGTGCATTTCTGGATGCTTTTTGCACTGTGACCAGGGAGTTTCTGGCTGTTAGCATTCAAGGGTTAGAAACTGCAGTCACTTGCTTTGGGAAGCACCAAAAAAAAGCCAAAAAGAGGAAAAAGCAAAAATTAAACCCAACAGCAACAAAGAAAAAAAATAATCAAAATTTAGCAAAAAAGGGGAGTGGGGAGTTTTGGAGACTGGCAATTATTTGCCAAATAAGTGGATAATTTTGATTGTAGGAGGAAAAACAATGCCAGAACTATTTCTTACCAAAAAGCTAATATTGGTTTTGCAAAGCGATGGCCTCAGCAGTTTGGTGCACATGCATGTGTACATATATAACGTAGGAGACAACATTATTTTGGGAGGAGGGAAGAAATAGTGCAACACTTCAAAAATGGTATAGGGGGAGCACTGTGAGTTTATTTAAAGGGCCGAGTCTATATTTGGTGTATTCTCCTTCCCTTGTGGCTTTTATTTCTGCATCCCTTGCTGGCAGCAGGCCCCTGTCAGGGGGGTTGCTGCTCCGGGCTCCGCGGGGCACTCGCCCGTCCCGGTGTGTAGCTGGTGGCTCTGGCACAGCTGTGGCAGAGGTGGGAGTAGCTGCTCATTGATTCCGTACTGCAGTCAGCGGTGTAGGAATTTCAGAGAATCTAGCCAAAAATTATAAAGCGACTTTGTCTCTAGCTATATATAAAGATCTATTAGGAAATTATCGAATGGTTATGCTCAGCTCCTAGCAGTCCAAAGTTCCTTGGTTATTTTTATTCTTACTGATGAAATACTTGAATAGTTTTGCACCAGTGTACGAGGATTAGGCTGATGTGGTCAGCAGTTCTTCTGCACCTCACACTTTCCAGGAAGACAAAACCCCACAAAACATGCATTTTGCTAGATACGGTTTTGTGTCTCCTCCTCTCCGTGGTGTTTTTCCTACGGAGGTTGGGGGCGGTTTCACTGGTGGTTAGGAAGGATCTAGCCCCTGGTGAGCACACCTGTGTGTGTCAGCGTGGTGTGGTCTGGATCCTGCCCTTTGGGTGCTGGGTTGGGACACTCCATGCTGTGCTTTGGGGAAATCCCTGTCCCCAGCCACCACCGGCAGAGCACAGCCCAGAGCTGGAGCCGGTATCTCCCTGCAAAGTCATGCAGATGTGATCCGCTCACCCCAAAGGGCTCGGGGACAAGCCCTGGGCCAGGCTGGACAGAAGGAACCGTGCTGCTTCCCCATGTCGGGATCCAAAATCGGGCTTATGGAGGAAAAGGGCACAGGTGTGGAGGTGAGCGGTGCCACGGCCGGGCGCTCCTCGGCACACCGGATCCCGGTCTGGGAAAGCACCAGTGCCCTGGGCAGGAGCTGGCTGAAGGAGTTTTGCACCCATGGGATTTTCATGCTTTGCTGTCTGGGTCCTTGCCCTTGTCCTGGGCTCATCTCCTCTGCAAAGCCCAGCTCTAGCATCCCTTCCCTCCTGAGCATCGGCCTCTCCTGGGGGAGAGCAACAAGATGGGAGATGCCATGTCTGTAGGCTCTGTCCTCTCCATCCTTGGGGGTGTGAATTATGGTGCCTTGACTCGAAGGCAAGAATAAAACTGGAGACGCTGTTGTAAACGGGTGTCAGGTGCATCCTCTGGAGCTTAGGTCTCATTTCTTGAGAAGAAGGGGGAAGGTGGGTGTAGAACCGGCCCGTGCCATGAACTGTGCCAACAGCAGCCCGGCATCTTCAGACGTCCCACCCTCTTCCCTGCTCGTTCCTCTGGGCAGCTCCTGCCCGCTTTGCTCTTTGCACTGTGGAAACCTCAGCCCCAGGAGCAGGGGATTTGTAGCGGTCACTGGGCAAAGCTGATGAGTAATAGCCTTAAATTTAAACACTTAGGGGTAACATTGTGCTTTTGACTTTTCTCTCATACGAACCCTCCCAAGAAATGAAACAGGCTGGGAAAAGGCCTTTGGCTACAGCTAGCAGGGCCCACTAACAACAAAGCACGTGAATCCTTTCCGTAAGATGGCTCAGATGCAGGTTTTTGTTTCTGTATGCTCTCTCTCACTGCAGTCCTCTGTCTGAATGAACGACATCCTGGCTGGATGCGTGCACAACTCTGCTTTGCTGTGTGTTTAACAGTTATACACCTGACGCTTCTGGTCATGATATGACTCTTTTATTTCTGTATTATCCCTTTATAGAAATTATCTTATATTCTCATTTTCTTTTTTTATTTTTCCTGCATTCTTTTAGAGGAAAAGTCCGGTAAGACATACAGTTTTTTATCTCTTATAATTTTTTTAACACAGTCTTGCATTCTCTTGTTTGCACGGTCCCTGTTTTGCATGTGTCTAGAGCTGAAATGTAAAATGCAAATAACAAATCCTCCTTTTGAAAAGCACGATGTTTATTATTCTCCTTCTCCCTTGATTTAAATTGGAGTATGTTAAAATACAGCTAGGCTGTCTTTGCTTTGAATGTACGTAGTCTGGGGGTATAGTTTGTGTGAAAAGCTGGTGGTTTTGGACAAGATGTATAAGGGTACAGTTTTATCTAGGCACATTTTACACATGTTGTTGCACATCAAAAGGTATGAGAAAGCAGAAAAACCCATCAGTGGCCAATGACCTCTGGTGCCACCACACGCAGCAGTGATGGCTTCCCCGAGAGGACTGGGCTGCAGACTGTTCCAAGCCCAAAATGAGGAAATTCCCCCATTCCACAGGGTTTGGGGTCCCTCTGGGGTCTCTGCAGTCGCTGCTTCGTGCCCCGCCAGCCCCTGGGAGCAGAGTGCTGTGCTCCCAGCAGTGGGTGCTGGGGCTGGGGGGCTGCGTGGAGGAAACCTCCTAGGTGCAGCCGTGCTGGAGGGGTGCGATGGGCTTTGGGGGACTTGGGGTGCTGACCTGTCGCTCTCTGACCAGGTGTCTCTTCTCTCTTCCTTCTCGCTGACCGCAGCGGCGCAGCCCGGTAAGCACCTGCACCCACTGCTTTTGCCCCTCACCCAGCTCAGGGATGGGGGGGTGCTGGCGGGGGCTGAGTTGGTGCTGGGTTTACGTGGCGAGTGCAGGGAAGGGGAGTGGGGTGCCGGTGCCATTAGTCACCCTGTTTTCTAGTCCCAGGTGATGGTGGGACCTCATCCCCTCCAATGATGCAAAGGGCTCCCTGGTGATGGGCACCCTCTATGATTTGACCTGCATCCTTGTGAACCCCCCTGGAGACCTGCCTGTGGTCCTGGGGTACCCCCACTGCTTGTCCCCCTCCCGGGGGGCTCCAACTCCCCTCTCTGCTGTGCTGGTCCAGGGGAGTTTTGGCTTTTGCTGTGTGCAGGCACGTGTGTGTTGTGTGGCAAGAACAAAGATTTTGATTGCTGAAAATTTGGCTTAGATCGATTTGCAGCCATCAAACATGAGGAATTTGGGTTTATGCCATTTCTAACAGGGTGAAGGTGTCGGTAACCCCCATAAGCCCCTGGCAGCCAGGATGGCTGCGAAGGCAGTGCTGCCAGGTGATGGTTTTACGTGGCTCAAAATCCCCTCGGAAGGGTTCTTCTGGCTCCCTGTATGCTGGGAGCAAATGGGATTTCCCAACACACACGTGCAGCTGGGCATATTTCAGCCGCGTACAGTAAATATCACCTTAAATAGGCAATCCCTGCCACATCTGCTGGGCTGCTTTGCTCCTGCTGTGTCCCTCCGTGGGTGACAATTGCTGTGCGTCCGCGTCCCTCTGCATCCTGCTTACCTAGTGTGTTTCTAATTCCAGGGGACGATTAAAAGGAATTTATCCAGTAAGTATGTTCTGTGGCCTTCAAGAACAGTAATTAGTGTTGGCAGGGTAACGGTGGTGGTGTTTTGGGGAGGGGATAAAAAAAAAAAGAGGGAGTGGGTTTGCTTTGCTTTAAAGCAATCCTGGCAGAAATGATGGCACCCAAATGTCTTCCTTAAAGAAGATTATATGGGACATCCTTGGGTACCCTATAGAAACAGCGCAGCTCCCTAGTCTTGTTCTCTACAGAAATAAAATCTGAATTAAACCCCAGACTTCTTCCTGCCAGCATCTCCATAGGAGGGGTGGGATGGGGCATGTGCTGTGCCTGGTGGGAGCCCCGTTACCGACACGGGGTGCGGGTGGGAGATCAGTTCTAACCCCTCACTGTTGCAGGTGAGGAGATCGCGCGGCCCCGGCGCTCCACGCCGACGCCGGACCCCACCAGGTCAGTACAGAGGCTGTTGGTACAATTATCCAACACGGGCACATCATCCTGTTGAGGTTTTTAAACGTTTCGGTGGGCAGTTGTGCATTTGAACTGTTGCTCAAAGGGAAGCATCTGTTTTCACCTCCAGATTTTGATCCTTTTCCATGTATACCTGGATAGGTCAAACCCAGAATAACGCAGCAAATTCCCTGGGTGTTTACTGCTGTTTGAATATTGCCAACCCATCATCTAGCTGAGCTGCCCTCATTTGGCTCATCAAAGACACCGCTGTAGAAACATCCCTTTTATAACTTGTTCGGCTGTCTCCTGGGCCTAAAATTTGTGTTTGGTGTTTAAAGAAGCTGAGGAAGCGCTCCGTGCTGCAGGACACGGGAGGCACGGGGAGCTTTGGGTCCTGTGTGAGGAAATGAGAAACAAGGGGAGGTGCCCAGGCGGCATCAGTGGATCCCCCTGAGCATGGCCGAACAAAACCGTGCTGAACTGAGGCGCTGATGGTGGTGGCACCCCTGGTTTCAGATGCACGGCATCTATCCACGCTCTCCCACAAGAGCAGCAGGAACTGGGGTTGTTTAGTTTGGAGAAGCGGAGGCTGAGGGGGGACATCATCGCCCTCTACAACTCCCTGAAAGGAGGGTGCAGAGAGGGGGGATGAGTCTCTTGAGCCAAGGAACAAGCGCCAGGACAAGAGGGAATGGCCTCAAGCTGCGCCAGGGCAGGGTCAGACTGGCTCTTAGGAAGTATTTCTTTGCAGAAGGGGTTGTTGGGCGTTGGAATGGGCTGCCCAGGGCAGGGGGGGAGTCCCCATCCCTGGAGGGGTTGAAGAGTCGGGTTGACCCAGCGCTGAGGGATCTGGTGGAGTTGGGAACGGTCAGGGTGAGGTTCATGGTTGGACTGGAGGATCTTCAAGCTCTTTTCCAACTGAGATGATTCTGGGATTCTGTGACATCTGCTGCTGGAAGCCTCCTCAAGCCTGATCGATTGGGAGAACTGGCAAGCGTGTGCTGTGGGCGTATATTGATTTAGGAAAGCACTCAGGCTAGTTGCTACGGAGTGAGGCCAAATCTCACCAGGAGCATGCCCTGTGCAGCTGCAAGGTCTTACTCAAGGTGCATTGGACTCAAGCATGGTCCAGACCCTTGACTTTTTTTTTTTTTCCCCATGGAGTCTGGAGTAGCTCTGACTAATCCTAAAGCAATCCCCAGTGCCCCAGCAGCTGCTTGGGCACTACTGGGTTTGCACCATCATGATACCGCTCTCCTTTCCTTTTTCTCTGCCCAAAAACCTGTGTTTTGCCAGGTGCCTGTTAATTTAGAACATACCACACCCCACCCACCCCCACCCCCCCAAAAAAATACGTATATTTGACTCCTCTGGGCTTGTTTCATCCCACAGCAAGAAAGCCGGGGAGGACACCGCTGCGCTGGCCCCGCTCTTTGGGCCCCCGCTGGAGTCGGCGTTTGAGGAGCAGAAGCTGGACGGTGGGTCGGGGGACGCGGGTGGCATCTCCTGGCAGTGAGCCCTGGCCGTGCCCTGGGGACGGCCCACGGCACCCAGCTCTGCCAGCAAGAAGGGTAGCCCTGGCAATTCAGCCCTCCTCTTAACAGAGGGGAAAAAAATAAAATTAAAGCGGATGGTGAAGGGTGGGTGGCTGGTTATAGGCAGTGCAGGGATGGGGTCTATATGGATTATACAGGAACAGAGCAAGTGTTTAAGCCAGTTAAATAATTATGTGGTCTTGGGACAGATCCTGAAAGAGAACAGCTAACAATTATTAAAAATAGTGACTTTCAAATGAAACCCCTCTGTTGCTGTCCCTCAAAGGGGTGCGTGTTTAGCAGCGGCGCTCATTAGCTTCCGACATCATTAGCTTCCGACGCTACAGCAGCGTTTCAGCATCACACTAATTTAATTGCAGGAAGATATAACAGAGCTGTCTGGCAGTGCTTTACAGCTCCCTGTGCCAGTGAGGATGTCACACCAATAATGTAATTTTTTTCCCCAGAAACAGTGTTCCCCTGGACAGGAGTGTAAGAAAGCTTTGCTGCCCCCCCCAAATCTATTTTTTTTTTTTAACAGCTTTCTCGAAGTGCAGCGATCTTGCAAGGCTTGTTCTCCCCAAAGAAAAACCCCATTCACTGCTGGAGCGGTTTGTTCCTGGAGAGGTCTCCTCCTCCCGGCTCCACTCGGCTATCGCGAAATGGCTGCTGCCACTTGTAGCCTAGTTATGCCTTGTAATTAATGACTCTGGTTAATTCCTTTCATCAAAACTATGACTGCGTGCAGTTCTCTACACATAGCCCCCCAAAAAATGCAAAAAGTTTAAATGATACAGAAGAGGGTTTTTCCCCCTGCAACCTCTGTCAATATAATTGGATCTTTTCATTTTAATACCTCTTTTTTCTGCATATCCTAAAATTCCAGATGATTTTTGCAATTAATGCAATGTTTCACTTAATGGAATAAGCCTCCAAATACATAAATGGCATTGTTTTGTTTGTCAAGCGGCATGAGTGTCAAACTAATTGCATGTCCTGTTTTAAAAATCAAGCAAGCTTGTAATTATCTAACATTATGGAAAAACCCCTGTCTTTAATTAATGAGAGGTTTCTGTCACTATTTAGTTTCCTCTTTTTATAAACCTCAGATGAGCACGTCTCATCTGTGTGTTTTGCTATTTGTAAAAAGGACAGTAGGTGTTATCACTGCCTTTGCATGTGTATTTATTTATTTTTGATTTTTTTCAGCTACTCTGGATCAGCCAGAGATATGGGGTTCAGTCCAGCCCGTCAACACAAGCGTAGAGTCCCCAAAGCTACCGAGACCTTTTCCAACTGGAAGTAAGTGACTGTGCAGGTTGTCAACTGAAAATAAATTAATATAGAGAGAAATCAGATCTCTTACTTTTCCTCATCCAGAGTCCTTGGAGGGTTTTGCTTCCCCTGGCTTGCCTCCAGTGCACCAGGGTGGAGGAATGTCGGGGGTCTGGGAGAGGATGATGGTATCCAGGATGGGAGAGACGGTGCGCATCCTCCCCGGCCAGGGGAACTGCAGCTTTTCCTCCTCCCCAGCTGCAATGTCATGCTTTCCTTGTTCCCCTGCCCCTTTTTCCCCCTCGCTAGCCCTTAGCACAACCAATTTCACACCAAACCTACCCCCAGGCCTGGTGCTGCTGGCTGGCTGGTGTCGATGTGCCAAGGTCAAGGCAACTTCTGGCCACATCATGATCTTGCAACACTCCTGATTGAAACGGTTGCTTAATGGAGCCAAGCTGCTTCCAGAGCAGCCACGGTGCCTCCCGGGCTGCTCCTCTGTTCGATTCGGAAGTTATTTACATCTGCTTTGCAAAAATGCCCCTGTAAAGCTGGGTTAATTAGCCACGGCGTTCCTCTTCTGTACATGCATCCCGGATCCGTGCAGGATGGCCACATGAGAAATGTGGAGGCAGATACATGCCTCAGAGGCTACAGGTTTTAATTAAAATGGTAATTCAGGTTTTTAAAACATGACTACAAGCTAAGATTTAAAAATAATAAAAAAAACCCACACAAAAAACCCCTAAGACCTAACAAAAAAGTCACCAGCGATTGCTTGCTGCTCAGTGATACACCAAGGAAAATTTTTCACAAAGGGAACAACCCGATATTGGAATAATCTCCCCAGAGAAGTTGTGGATGTCCTAACATCAGACACTTTTAAGCTTCAGCTGGTCAAGGTGCTGGGCCATCTTGTCTAGTCCCTGCTTTTGCCAGAAATGTTGGTCCAGATGATCCTTGATGTCCCTTCCACCCAGGAATTCCGTGATGCTCTTGCTCACCCAGCAATCATCCCAGGGCTGGTGCTGCTGCCCGCTCTGCACCTCGGCAGCACTGCCGGCCCCCCCTTTTCCCAGCAAACTGTGCCTGTTTCCTAACACACCACAGCTGAAATTTTTCTCCTCTCTTTGCTCTGTTTTGCAGCACCTCCGCCGCTCCCACCGAAAAACATCCCGGCCACGCCGCCACGCACCGGCTCTCCTCTGACGGTGGGAATAGGTAAGAGCTCAGCACCGCGCTCTGCACACATGCGGTTGCCCAGCCCCAGCAGCCTGGTGTGGAACCTGGGGGGGGCAGGGGGGGGGTCGGGTCCCGTGGTTGCATTTCGGACATGGATTTGGCCCTTGTGCATCCTCTTCCCTGTGCATCCGCAGCGCTTCAGCAGATGCTGAAGTCACAGCGATGCTCTAGAAGCCGTGCAAAGAGGCTTTTGAGTCCTGAGCCAGTGTTGGCCTGGTGAAATTAATGCGCTCTCCTCCCGCCACCTTTGGGGTGGGTCACTTCTAGAAAAGAAATGCAACATTAGCCTCAAAGTCCTGCTCAAAATTGGGAATAAATGGAGCACTGTTGCCACCCGGAGCAGCACTGCACAGGGTATGCTTATGAAATAACAGGGTGGCTGCCTGTGTCAGGGAAGCTGCTCCTGCCCCCCCAGATTCCTACTGCTGGCAGGGAAGGTGGGAAAACCCCCCCAGTCCCCAGCACGGGGATGGAGAGGGACAGGGGGGAGAGAATGAAACAGTAGCTGAAATAGAGGATGGCCTGAAGGAAGGGATTGAGAGATGTTGAATGCAGCTAGAGGACATAAAGTGCTTATAAGCCTATAATTCATGTTGCTGTCTGTTGGGGGTGCAGGTTTTGAGGAAGGAAGGGTACTGTATGGGCACAGACACATGCAGAGCACCTTGGGGTGTTGTTACCATCTCCATGAAGAAATCCCCTTCTCTATCCATTGATATTTCATTCACGCTCCCATATCTTGATTTTTTTTCTATTCACCCAAGCAGCCAGACAGGCTGAGTGTCCACCCACATACATAGATTCATCAACATGAGCGAACGCGATGCCCAGCCACGTGTGATGGTTTATTTGCTGGCTTGCTGCACGCTTCAGCCTGTGCATCAATTAAAAAAAAGCGAGCGGCAGAGGTCTATTTTTTCCCGTTTTAGCAAAACTATATTTTATCCCCTAAACGTAGAACAGATGGCTCCCCTAGACGCAGGATCAGGGGCGGGATGCTGACGTAAGGAGCCCAGAGGACACGTTAGTTTTAGCCGGATGCATGTGGCTGTAGCAGGGGCCATGGGCTCCCGTGCTACCCTGGTGCTGTGGCCACTTGCTGCCCTGGTCCTCGCCCCATCCCTCCGCTCAGTCTGTGCCGAACGAGGCACTGGGCAGCATTCCTGGCACCAGAGATGCCTCATCCCCAGGCTCCAGCCCTCGGGGAAGAGAAATGCAAGAAAACAGGGCACGGAAGGAAGGCGGGAGGATCTCCCTCTTCTGGATGTGTAACGCTTTGCTGATGAATCCCGTCTCTGTGTTGGTTGTGAAGTCAGATATGAATGTTGTGTGGTAGCTCAGTTAGTGAGCAGAGCCGTAAAATACCCTTATCTGCTGCTGCTTGCATCTGAAATACATACACCCTGTCTGCTTCCCTCTGCTGCATGCCCAGCACCCGTTCTCGAGAGTGTCAAGCCAGCATGTTTAAATATATATATTTATGTGTTTATAAATATATATAGTGGAGTGCGCAGCTGAGCATGTAAGTTTAAGATCTGATAATTCAGAGTGATGACAATGACGCAGTGATGTTATTTAGACGATACATAACAAAGGCTGAGCTCCAGCTGTAAATTTTGGGAGGGTGTGGGACCGTTGAGCGCGAAGTGACGGAGGAGGCGGGCTCAGCTCGCGGTGCATGCGCGCGCTCAGGCCGTGTCTGTCCTTCAATCCCGTGTGGTTCATTGTATAATGAACGTGACGTAGAAACTTTCTGGCACATGAATTATATTCCCCGGCAGCTTATAAGAAAAACGTGCTTTTAAAGCATCTCCTCTAGCAAGTAGCTGATGTAGAGCCCCATAGAGAATGGTGTGACTGCAGCTTTCTCTCGGTTATTGCTAAGTGTAAAATAAACTACTTTGACCACAGGAGGGGACCAGACAGCAGCAGAGCTCAAAAGTGACAAACTTCCGTCCATCAATGACTTGGACAGCATTTTTGGCCCTGTGCTATCCCCCAAGTCTACTGCTGTTAATGCAGAAGACAAGTGGGTCAATTTTTCTGATCAATCCCCGGAAAATGCGACTCCGGAGTTGACGCCCCGGGAAAAAGCGGGGTCCCCGCCGGCGGCAGCGGGCAGCCTGGCCGATGCTCCAGCGGCCGAGCCCTCCCGCCCGCTCCCCTCGCCGCTCCACCTGGAAGAGGTTCCCAAGAAGGTTTCTGAGCAGCCCCACCTTAAGGATGATAACTTGGAGCCGGTCGCCTCTCCCAAAGATTTTGGCTCGGGACAAAGAGCGACCCCGCCTCCCCCTCCGCCGCCCACATACCGGACGGTGGTCTCCTCACCCGGACCGGGCGCCAGCAGCGGCACGGGAAGCACCAGCGGTACGTCCCGCGGCGTTGGGTGTGCTTTGGTGTGGCCGTGACCGCATCCGCCGTCCCCTCCCGCCTGGTTGTGCCTGTGCCCGGCGCCCGCCTTCCCACCCGGCCGTCTTGTGCTTCCACGTCCAGCGTCTGCCCTCAGCCTCCTGTGTCCTCTCCCCTCCCTGCTCCTTGCTGCGTGTCTGACGGTCGGATGGGTCTGACGCCCTCTCCCCAAAGCTCCCGCGAGCCGCCCTTCCCACGTCTGCTACGCGCATAACCCCTCAATGCAAAATTTGGCACAGGATTGCCGTTGCTGTGGCTCCGTCCTCAGTAGGCTTCAGAGTGAATATAGGTGGAAGCATTTCAGGCAAATAATCTGAACAAGCCTCAGCACCAGGGGGCTTTAAATCTGTCACAGACAGACAGATCACTGCAAAAAGTCACCCTAGGGCTGCTGAGAACAAATAACTCTGAACAGCTGAAGGGCACTTGGTCCCTCTTGGCTGTGGGAGCGTTGGGCTGGAGAAACATCTTCCAGCGTGAACCTCTCTCAAGGGCAGAACCGGATTGGTGTGTCTGGCTGCCTGGCTTCACCTGCTTAATTATAAATGTCTGTGTGCCCATTAGGGCAAACGAGCTCACAAAGGTGCAATGTGATCGTGTTATATTAGAGGCTGACCCCAGGGCGCTTACTGTACCTATGCAGCCATGATGTGCAAATCCCCTCCCCACCAGCCACTGTCCTGCAGCCACGAGGAATTATTTTTGAGAGGATTAATCCCACAGAGCCCTGCAGGCACCTCTGCCCACGCAGGCAGGGGTGGGTGATGATGGGGGAACGTTGGGGGTCTGTGTCCCCAGTCCTGTACCCATTGTCCTCAGCCTTCTGGGAGCTTGAAAGCTGTGTCACTCCCTCTGGGGGGATGTGGGGGGCTGCTGGGGGTGTCCCCCCGAGCGTGGCTGTTGCTGTGAGTGTGGCTTTGCTTCCGTGGTGGTGGCTTTTCTGTGCCGGCTTGGTGAGGCGGCTGGGGGGTGTGGGGGGGATCCGCACAGGGCCTGCAGCTGCCAGTGGCACTGGTCGGAGCTGGGACTTCCCTGGGAGATTGGCAGCAGGAAACAGCAAGTTTCTTCCTACGTTGTTCTCCACCCCGATGCCAACTGAGCAGCTGCCTTGCGCGAGCGGAGAGCTGCAGGACGGGGACATTCAGGTTGCTCTGTACGTGGGGATGGATGGGGAATCCCCACTCGGCGAGGCAGCGCTTTGGGAAGATCCACGTCTCTTCCCCAGAAATTATCTCCTGTCTCAGCCCGCTGACACCTCAGCCTTACCCGGGACAGCGAGCTGTGAAAAATACAGGGCGTTGAAATACGCACACAAACATTGCGCAGATCTTCAGAAAGCTGCATCCTGTGCCAGCTGGTCTGGGTGCACAGGGAGGATTCGGCACTCTCCACCTTTCCAAGGCTTCCGTTGCTGCATCTGTCTCCAACAGTGTCCAGCTTTTGGATCCGTGGAGCAGAGCCATCCCAGGACACCCTCCTGCCTTTGCATCCCATGGGAGTCCAGGCAGGGGTGTGGACCAGCATCCCAGCAGGCTTCTGATTTCGTGCTGATTTACAACATGCTGCCACAGTTTCTTGTAGAAGATGTATAGAGGTGCATTGGTCTCCCAGGGACCTTAAATACTTGAGGAATAAACCTCCCTGGATGAGAGCTGATGTCTGGCAGGGCTTCAGCTAGCTGGTGGCTGCTCCTGAGCTGGGACTAAGTACACCCTCAAGGTCTCCGTCTTGTGATACACTTTCAGTCCTGCTAGGTTAGTTTCCCTGAATGATTCCTATTTTGTCAGACTTTTATTGGGATAAGGAAGGAAAAATTCAAGCTTTGGTTCCCAAATTAGGCTTCTGAATAAAAATGCCTTGAATTTTGGAGTTGTGCAAATAAATGGCCAGGATTTACTCTCTTTAAGTCTTAGCCTTCTGTCGTTTACTGCTCCCTCTTATCTCTATAGATCTAGCTTTGATATTTCCGTAGTCTGAGCTATTGCCCAAAAAACTTAGTAAACTGACGCTTGTAAGCAGAAAAAATAAAGCTGAAGACATCATCTTATTGTCAGTCTGAGCAAAACGTGCCACTCTGCAGATTGTAACGTGCTGCCATGTGCCACGGAGGCTGGTAGAAAACGCCAGCTTAGCCATCCTGCAAAAAGGGGGCTGTGTCCCCCCACGCTCCTCCTGCCCCTCTTGTGCAATCTCCGACCGCTCTGCACAGCACCGGTTATATTGCTGAACTTACCCCAGAAGGAATTTCTGTACGTGGAGCCAAACAGCTTGCTGGCTATCCTCTTAAACATCTGTTAAAATTTCTGTTTGATTGCAAAAAGTTGCCCTTCGCAGCGAGGCAGCAGCCACTGGGGGCCATGTGAACTCTGACAGCAGCACCCTCTTGTTCTCTGAAACTTTTCTGGAAGGCTGGGAAACACATTATGCTCCCAACAAATCTGATAATCTTACTCTTCCACCCTTCCTCTTCTTTGCTCAGACAAAGCTTTGTCCCTCTTGCCAGGACCCCTCGTTCCTGTGGTGAGGGGCCAACCCCCCTCACCGGGAGCTGTGGCACCAGCATCAGCTGCTGCAGGGGTTAAGCATCGTTTTTTTTCCTGCCTACATCTGAAAAAAGCTGTAAGACTCCTCTGATAACAATTTTATGCAGCGCTCCTGGCTAAGGGAGCCCCAAAATCTTTTTCTCCCCTGCAAAACTGCTGGTGTGAAGCAACAGTCAAGGGGAGCTTGCGCAGGGTGTGCGTGGGCATTCACGCTAGCTCCCAGGCGAGAAACCTTTGCTTCAAGATTGGGTATGGGTGGGCACGTGGGTCTGGGGGTGGGTAGCCATGGGGGCCAGCCTGAGATGGGCTCACGGCTCCTGTTTTGTTGCAGGTTCCTCATCCCCGGCTCGCCCCGGCACGCCACTGGCTGCCTGCAGCACCCCCCCACCGCCGCCACCTCGGCCCCCCTCCCGGCCCAAGCTGCCCCCCGGCAAACCCGCTGTCGCCGATGTGGTACGTTCACAAGCAGGAGCGTGGGGTGCACGGGGTGGGTGCATGCACCGGGCGGGGGGGGTGACGGGTCTGTGTTTGCAGCCCGTTGAGATGGATTAACGGAGCGGAGCAAGAGATTCAGGGCAAGTAACCAGCGGGCGGTGCCTGGGCTGGTTGGAGTTTTCTAAAATTTGTTCATCAAGATAAATTACGTGTGGAAAAACAGCCTGTGAACACCTCCTCTGGCCCGGCGAGGCCAACGTGGGCGAGCGGTGGGTTGTGGTTATGGTAAAGGCAGAAAATGGGTGTGAAAAGGGGCTGTGCCTGCCCACCCTGGTGAGGCAGTATGGGTCTGGGCAAGCTTTGGTGGAGCTCCCCACCACCGTACCACGCCGGCTGGGCCTCCGGGTCCTGCCCCGCCACCCCGGGCTGCTTCAGGTAAGTGTAGAGAATTTTTGGATCAATGTTATGAATATAAAATTATCCCCGAAGGATCTCTAAGGACCCAACGAGTGGCTCCCCGGTGAGCTGGCACGTGGTGGGCACTGGCACCGCTCCCTTGCCGATGCCGAGTGCATTAAATCCATCCCATGGCCCCTGGAGCTCCCGTCCTCGCTGCAGACGGGGACTTCAAACACCCAGACCCAGAAGATGGTGGAAATCATCTGCCATTTTTCTAAGTCGAGACTAAAATGCTATCGACACTAAAAAAACTAAAGTTGTTTAGTTTTGGCCTAACCCAGCGGGGCTGCCTCGGGACCTGGGGTACAGAGAGTTACGGCTTCAGGCAAAAGCTTCTGTTTGATGCAAATGTCGCTGTGCATATTTTCTTTAACCTTTTGTTGTTTTATGTTTTTCTACAGTCCAGGCCTTTTAGCCCTCCTATTCACTCATCCAGCCCTCCTCCGATAGCACCTTTAGCCCGTGCTGAAAGTACTTCTTCCATATCTTCCACCAATTCCCTGAGTGCAGCCACCACTCCCACTGTCGGTAAAAGCATACAGCACTGCTGTTCTTTCACCTTTCCTACCTCTTAAAAGATTCCTGAAACCTTTTCATTTGCTAGATGGTTCTCTTGGTTCACATTCATTAATTTTCATCAGGTTTTTAAATGCAAAAAGGGATCTGAGGGGGGTGTGACGGATCATGAACGTGATGCTGCTAGGGAAGCTGTCTTTGTCGCAGCTCTAAATGTTGTGAAAAAGTGAATGTTTGGTGAAGGTAGAGGTTATCGCTAAGTAGAATATAATGTAAAATGTGCTTGTGGTCTGTAAATTTGGTCAAAATAAGCTTTTTTTTTTTTTTTTTGTGGGGGATGCTTGTACCTGGAGGGGAGGGGGGCTGGAAGCCAGACCTTGGGATCCGGGAGACAACTACCATTAAATCTCTTTGAATGTCTTAAATTTGTACTTCCCCTTGAAGTGGTAGAGGGAAACAGGGTCTTGGAAAAGGCTCTTCCAAACCATTAGTTTGACACGTCGTAGACGAGAACAGAGTGCTTGCAGTTTTCTTTTGGAGGAATGTCCTGAAAAACATGGGTGTTGCCAAAGCCCCCAGGTGCCCCCCGGGGCCTGAGACAAGAAATGCAAATAAAGTCTGGCTGGCAGCTCCCAGGCTCCATGCGCTGGGTCCCCCCTGCCTCCCTCCTCCGTCCCTGCTGCCAGCGCTCCCTCCTCCTCCTCCTCCTCCATCCCTGCCATCCCATCCTGCTGCCAGCCCTACCACCCCTTGCTTCCCGCAGCTCCATCTTCTACCAGGAACACCTTCCTCCTTTTTTTTCTTTCCTTTCCATGTTTTTTGCGATGAGCACGCCGGGTTTGCGCAACAGGGAAGGGGCTTTGCAGGCCGTCGCTGGCATAGGCTGGCAGATGGGCTCTGCGGAGGGGCCCGAAACCCCAACCCTTCAAAAAAACAACCCTGGTTGGTGTTCGTGTGCGCTCAGCCGCGGTCCTGGCTGCAGCATTTCCCATCTTTGATAGCTGGAAGACGATGGGGTGGCCTGAGCCGTGTGGCAGATGCCATCCCCACGGTGCCAGTGGCCACATGTGCCCTCCCAAGCCCTCCCAGTAGGTTTGCTGGAGTCTCTGACCTGCGTCTCCGTCCTGTTGTTTGCTTCGCTCTCGAGGTGTCGTAGATGCTTGTACTGGCTGTTGGTCACCGTCACAGCATGCTGCTGAAAAAAAACCCAACAACGTACCTCAAGCAAGGGGCCAGCCAGCCCCGAGTGTCCCCAGTGTGTCGGCTGTCGGTCCTGTCTGTGCCCGCTGTTCCTCAGCTTCAGGGGTGGGGCTGGTGGTGGCCTGGGCCGGTGCCCACGGGCACGGTGGCCGTGGGGCGCCTGGGGCCACGGTGGTAAGCACAATTTTGGTGGAGGGGAGCAGCCAGGCTGAGGACAGGGACGGTCTTGGGGGTTTCAGGAGGCTGGGAGACGTGGCTATGAAATGGGGGCTGCATGCTGGCCCTGTAGGCTGAGCAGGCAATGGGTCCCTTAGGCGCTTGGTTTAAATTTTAATTTTTCAATTCTCTCTAACTCATACATTTCTGTGAACAAAAATTGCTGCTTGATGTTTTTAATGAGCTACCCACCCTGAGCCCAGTGTGGCTGCAGGGGGGGGCAAGAAGCTGTGTTCACTGGCCCCAGTGGTTCCCACCCCCTCCATGGGGTTTTTTTTCTTGAAAAAGAGCCAAAATCAGGGCTCTTGGGTCACAGGGGGACACTGAACGGGGCAGCCAGGAGCACCCCCAGATTGTAGGTTTTGCACTTTCAGCTCCATGCAAATGGATGCTGCATTACCAGGATTTGGCTTGGGAAAACTTGGATGGGGGGCAGGCAGGGGCAAAGGGGGTTTGGGAGCCGCTCTGAGAAAGCCCAAACATCTCCCCCTCATCCCCACCGAGGCGGCCGGGGCGAGGGTGGGCACCAAAGATAAGGTGAAAGGGGTGCAGGGCAGAGGAGGGGCTGGGAGCAGGGCTGCGTGGGCACGGCAGCGGGTTGGGGACCGCGGAGGGGGCGTCCCCTGGGACTGGCATGAGGCTGGGACACCCCAACTCGGCGGGGGCTGCCCACAGCCCTCGGCTTGCCGCCGAGTCTGGCTCCACCACACTCTCCAGCTCTTGTTTCCTGTGGCAAAGTCCGACGGAGTTTTGTCCGAGAGCATGTGGAAGAGTTATTTCATTTATTTGTCCTCCGTGCTGTTCAGGTTTGCTTTCGTTGTGGTTGCATGTGCAGTCTGAATAATTTATTGCAAAGAAAGAAGCTGTTATTTCTGTGTCAGCGCCCCTTCCGTTATTTTTCTCGTTAAAAGCCTTCTCTGTCTTTTTTCGTGCACTGCTCGATTTCATTTGGGATTCATTTTTTCATTCTTTTTTTTTTTTTTTCTTTCCCCTTTCCTTTGCGTTTCTTCTGCTTATGTTATCAGAAGATGATGCTTTTAGTGACAAACTGCCCGTGTTTGAAAGGCGCTGTGAAACGCCCGCAGGTACTGTACGAGCAGGGCGCTTTCGCCACGTCTGCCTTGGGAGCGGGGGGCTGCGGGCACCCTGAGTGCCCGAGCCCCGGCACCCGCCGCTCGCAGCACCTTGCATGACAGTTTCTCAGTGAAAAAGGACTGCGAGGTGAAAGGCTGTCACCTCCTGAATTCAAAAGGGTTAATTTAACAGCTCAAAAAGCCATTTTTTCCCCCCCACCTCCAGTTATTTCAACAGTACCTGGTGTCTAACGCGGCTTTTGAGGCGGTGCGAGTACAGGGAGCTGGTGATTGTAATGGGAAAGGAAAAATTCCAGCTAGGCATCTCCTGCTCTGTGTGCGTGTGTCTGTTTCTCTGCAAGTTTTATGTCCTGAAACGCAACAGAAAGTACCTATGTTTCACTGTCACTCATTTTGCACACCAGTGTGGCACGCGGTTGCAGCATCCCGCTGGGGAACGCTCGCTGCTGCGGTTGTAGCACGGCAGAGACGTCGCCGGAGGTGAAGAGGATAAGGCACGTGGGCCAAAATCAGCGCAGTTAGAATGTGCTAATGGAGTGCATGAGCAGAGAAGCCTCTTCTACTCTAGTCCAAAAAAGAGAAAACCCCCCCAAAACCCTTACCAAGCAGGCAAAAATACTCTTCCATCTGGGCTTCCATAGCTTTGCTTTCTGCTTTCTGTTTCCTAAGCCAAAATCAGCGTTTAAAACCCCTTTCCTTGCACGTGAACGGCTTGCAGCACCTCGTCCCCTCCCCGTAGCGAGATAAATGACCTGCTCTGTGACTCACACTGTGTCCTTCTCTCTCCCTCTCCTTAACCTTTCCCATCCCGCTTCAACTCCTGGCCATACAGAGAATGAACAGCCTTCCCTCGTTTGGTTTGACAGAGGAAAGTTTTATTTGACTTTCGAAGGTAAGTAGTGCATAGCATACCCAGTAACGACTTGCTCCCCTTGCTCTTGCTCTCTGACTCCCGGGGTTTCCTTCAAAGGCTCCAGTCCGGCTTTCTGTGTGAAATGCTATGGCTACTTAGATGACATCGCAAGTTCAACCAGAATAATTTTGATTTGATTTGTGCCATTTATCCCGATGATCTGTTTCCCTGTTTATTATTAAAAAAACCCCAAACAAACAAAACCAAAACCCAAAAGATTGTTCTCGTACCGAGACTGCGGTGAAAACCAGAGAGCGAAACCACTTGCACTGCCGAGGAACTTGACTCTGTCAACCAGGGCTTCTTTCTACTCTCCCTCGCAAGCTGCTCGATACCCTGAGCGGGCTGTGGCACAGTGCGGTTAATTAAAAACAAAGGGCGACGGGTTCTCTGCCAAGCTGGGACCCCCTCCCCATCTCCTAGATTTTTCCATGGTGAGGGGTCAGGAGTGTGCCAGCAACACCAGCAAGCACAGCCAAAACGCCACCAGGTTGTGCTGCTGGGGTGGCTGGTTTTGTGTTGCAGGTTTTGGGGTCCCTCGTTGATGAGAAGGTGTGGTGGGGAGGATGCAGGGGAAGGAGAGCTTGTTTTGGGGAGTGGCATCACATCTCAGAGAGGGCAGAGGCACAGGTGCCTGGAGAGCCCTGAGGCTTTGGAGGAAGCCTCATCTCATAGACACTGTGACTATATTTTTCTTTAAAAAAAAAAGTGGGGAGGTTTGGTGGCAGCAGAAATAGGTGCTTTAAAACCCGAAGGAAGCGCTTTGAAGCTGTGGTGCTTGCAGGCAGAGTGGGGCTGGGGCTAGCTGGGGGATGCTGGAGGCACGGGGCATGCCGGAGCACGGATCCTGCGGGTCTCGCTCTCTGTGAAGCATGTGACCCGCGTCCCCTCCAGCAAATAGCCGAGTGCCCCGGGATTGTGCTGCCCGGCCGCCGAGCATGGGCCGCTCGTGTCTGGGGACCGAACCCCGGTTTGGTGAGCCCGATGCCGTAGCAGCAGCCAAAGGCAGGGATGAAGGTGGTGGTGACCAGGGGGGTTGGTTTCTTCTTCCCCTCCTTCTTGTATTTAAATGGTCCTTTGGGAAGAGCTGAGCTCAGCGGGGCAGGGCCTGGCGAGGTCTGTGCCGGCTGATCACTGGGTCCGAGCAGTTATCCCTCAGTCCGTGTACCCTGCGCATCCCCACTGACCCCCCCTGCTCTGCGTGTCCTCTGCCCCCCTCGCTCAGCCTAGCACCAGCACTGCGAGCACCTCGAGCGTTTGGGGGTTTTCTTGTGGTTTTGCATATTAATCTTGGTGAATGATATATTTGAATTCTTGTCCTTTGTTGTGGCAGTGTGAATGGTCCAGAGCCAGGGGGTGGGTTTGTCCAGGGCACGCCGGCTGGCCAGCACAGCACGAGGGCTGCGAGAGCGTGGCACTGCCTCCAGGCTCATTTCATGGCCCAGGAAAGAGCTATGTCGCTTCCACACACTGTATTTCCTGATGTATCCCTAAATCTTTGAGTCCAACTGAAAAAAAAAACCAAACCACAAAAAAAGCTAAACTTCAAGGCTCATTTCTAGGGAGGTGAAAGGCGATCTGCTGAGCTTGGCATCTATAACTCAGGGCATGAAATGCCAGAAAAGAAATTACCTTTTGTTTCTGGGTTTGGCTTTTTTTGTGCTAAGATCCATGTATCTGCAGAACGTGGGGTGGTTTGTTTGTGTGAGAAGAGGCGTGGTGCAGCTTTGGGGATGCTCTCCTGGGTACACCAGGATCGCTGGTACTCAGCTGTCCTTACTCCGCGTCTCTATTTTCCACCTTTGTGTAGGGAAAAGTAAGGCAAAAGAACCTGATGTGCTGCTTATGGCTGGATCCAAAGCTCCATAAAGTGAATTTTCTCCAGTATTATCAGGTCATTTTGCCAAAATGAGCAGTTTCTAAAAATAACTGCTGAAGCAGTCACTGAAAAGCCAGATTTTTGGTGGAGATGTGCCACAGTGACTACACTTGTCTCTCAAGTTTCTAGATAAGAGTTTTAGGGCTTAAAATAGATTATACTTTTTACATTAAAGTTTTTATTTAAAAAATTGTTTAGTCTCTGAAGCCATTAAGAGAGGAATATATAGGTTCATGAAGGAAGAGTGGAGGGAACCGAGAACGCTGAATGCCAAATACATCCCCATGATTTTTATTGAAAGTCAGATTAGAAATGTGGAGGATGTTTTGTGGCTGTTCAGATGAACTCAGATTTTCAAAGGCCAGCTGAGTCTGGTAATAGAGATAGGTGTGACAAGCGGGTTCCTTCTTGCACATACAATTTTTCATTCTGGAGAATGAAGACATCTCATATACATACAGAGAAATGGTGGAAGAAATGAGCTTGAAAATCAGGGGAAAGGCACGTTGGCATGAGAGACATCTACCCCTCGTTTGATGTGCCGGTGCAGGGTCTAGGCTAAACCCAGCTGCAGTCGGAGCGCGTAAGTTTGGGAGGTGTTTTATTTTCTCTCCCAAAGAATAATGATTATATTGCCAAGAACTGTGGGCTCTGCTGCTGCTGGATGGCTAAAGACCTTCCTCTCACCTTCCCTGCTGAGATAAGCCTGATGTTCCTCTGCTGGGTGATACCTCCAGTTCTCACCCCACTATAGCCAGTCTGCATTGACGTTTTTTGAATCTCATCTATATTTCTGGGTGGATGTGATGAGGATATCCCACTGCATGCAGCTGGATTCAACGCGCTTGGGGGGGGCCGTTGCTCTGGGTGTGGGGAGCGAGGACGCGCTCTCTGATAACCCAGCAGTGGTGGCTACGGAAAGAATTTATAAAAAAAAGACATTACCTTCCCAGTCTGCGGTGCTACCCCGTGGCCCTGCATGTCCCCTCTGCCCCATGGCCAGGGATTGCAGCGTGGCTGAGATAATCTGTGTGTTGGGTGGGTGCCGTGAAGCACCTGCTCTTTAACAGGACGTTTGCCGAGTCCCTGATGGGTAGCTCGGGGCTGTACCCTCAGAAGCAGAAGGCTTGGGGAGGCATGTGCTGCCTCCCTGGGATCATTAGGATAATTAATGTGTGTGTGTGGTGATGGGTCTGATGTGAGATGCTCGGTCTGCCTGTCCGGTGCGCTGGGACAGCCGGACGTTCTGCACTTACTGAGCATCATTATTCTGGGCTGTGGCTGAAATCACTCATTCCCCTGAGTCTCTTAAGACGTATGACCAAGAGGGAAACACGTGGTTACATGAATATTTTACACCCTTTCATGCTACATTAGACATTTGAAGGGAAAATCCCCGCACCGGGGAGGCTCATCTGTGCCTTTAGGAGAGAGCAACTTTGCTTTTATACATTAACGCACTGCCTGCATGGATGCATTTGTAAGGCGTGAGGAATCCTTGTCTGCGAATAACATGGTTTTTCACCTTTAATATATCAAAACTCAAAGTGTAATTTAAGTGACAGAAGTGCTTTCCCCAGGAGACGCTATGAGTCCTGATTTCTTGCACCCAAACCCTATTATTTACTCACACAAAATTTGCAGCAGCCAGCCAGGACCTTTTAGTACATCACACAAAACCCAGGGCAGGTTGCTTAGATGTGAGGTGAAAAGCAACAGGCAACGGGGCAGCGGTGGGAAGCAGCCGGTAAAGAAGGGAGGGGATTATTTTTCAAGATAGTTCAAGCAGAAAAGCAGGAGCTCACCAGAAAGATGCTGCATTTCTCCCGGTTGTTTTTCTTTTCCCCCTGCCCCACTGCCTGCGGAGGTGTTGCCCTTCCCCAGGCTGGTGTTTAATCTTTTAGCTGCTTCAGCTGAAGCTGGCACGTGCTTGCATGGCCTAAAGGAATTAACGGGCTGAATTAACGGCCTTTCACCTGCCTGATTTGGGACCTGTAAATGAAGGTAACAGAGTAAGGGGGTCCCTGGGTAAGCTGCCCCTCCGCAGACCTTTGCTGTTTCTTTTTAGCTGGTTTGGGGCAAAATTATCCTTGTGCTTAACCTGATGTACAAACTGTGGTATAAAAAAAGGTTCCAAAATGGTGCATTGCAGAGAAATAGATAAGGCTGAGCTGGTAGTGCCAGGGCAGGGGTGGTGACCTCTCGAGGACTTTTTTTGGGTGCCTGGGGAATCAGTGGGCAATCAAACACTAACCCCAGGCTGATTTTTCAGCACTTTTCCTGGGGAAAAGGCAAGAGCTTTGCCGCGTCAACAGCCCCTGCTCGCTCTCCTCTTGGTGGCAGGCGCGAGGAGTGGGACATTGTTCACCACGCAGGGTTTCCAGCATGCCCGGGGCTTCTGGTGTACGTTTGCGGTGATGCTTTCATCCTCAAATGTTTTTTGGACACAGGCTTTCCTGGCCAGCCAAGGAAACCTGCGTGTGATCATGCAGGGCTGAATTATTTTAGAGACTGGCTAGCGTCCATGGACGCACAGCATGACCAAAGCAAAATTTCCCTTTTTTTTTTTTCAATCACCTAAATAGCCCGTGGATTGAGCATTCTAGATTTGCAGCCAGAGTCCCGCATTCTCCATAGTTCCAGATTTCTGACGATTTGCAGATTTGCTGTAGCGTACCACAGGCTTTGTGGGGTGAGCAGCTGTGGCGGGGGGGTTTGCCAGGCACGCCGGGCAGGAGAGGGGAGTGTGTCAGGGATCCCCACAGATTGGGGTTCCCGCAGGCAGGAATTGAGGCAGCGTCAGCTTTCCCTCAGGCAGCCTCAGCTATCCAGCCAAGGGACAACGAACCTCCCCAGCCCCTCTTGACAGGGCCCAAAAACCTACTGTAAAAACTGTCATGCAAAGCCTGCCGTGTGCAGCCCCTCCGGAGCCGTGCCGGGGGGGTACTGCTGCCCCCGCATGCTGCTCGTGGCCGGGGCTCCTCCATTATTTTCTTTGCTTGCTTTTGCAGGGGAGGGAAAAAAATAATTTTTAAATGTTTTTAAAGCCTCATCCAAAGCCTGGGGGATTTTTTCTTAATATTTGCCCATAAAGCTAGGCTGGGGTTCTTGGTGAGCACTCCCTTGCCGCAACCCAGGGGGGGAGCGGTGCTGTTTCGCTCTGCACGTAAGAAATGGAGGTTTTTGCTCTGTTGCAGGCTCGTCGCGGGGACCCAGCCCCCTCACCATGGGGGCACAGGACACCCTGCCTGTCGCCGCCGCCTTCACAGAAACTGTCAACGCGTACTTCAAAGGGGCCGACCCGAACAAGTAGGTGCTGACCAACGGGGTCTGGGTGTGGATACGGGCGGTCCAGGGCTCAGGACAGGCTTGGGGTGCTGTGGAGGCTTTGGTGAGCATCTGGATGGATGGGGAGGGAGGAAAGGATGGGCTCTGGGCTCCGCACACGCACGTGCTGGGGTGCCAGTGCACTGCGCCTGGCAGGGTACAGGGTCAGGATGCTCCTGGGGCGTCCCCACAAGCATCAGTCCCCATCCCCAGCAGGCTGCCAGCCTTTGCTGCTATCTCAGCTCGCTCTGGTTTAGGATAGCAAGAAGCTTAATACCCTGGCACAGTGGGTGGGAAGTGGGGGGCAAACCCTCCCCTCCTGCTGCATTTTGAGCCCCCCGTTTCCTCCCCCCCTCGGTCTCTGTGTCCGGCGCCACAGGTGTATCGTGAAGATCACGGGGGAGATGGTGCTGTCGTTTCCAGCGGGCATCACCCGACACTTTGCCAACAACCCCGCTCCGGCGGTGCTCACCTTCCGCGTGCTGAACTACAACAGGCTGGAGCACGTCCTGCCAAACCCCCAGCTCCTCTGCTGGTAAGCCCCTGCCTCACCAGCATCCCAAAGGAAGAGGATTTTTTGCCAGAAAAATGGGGTGCTTTGCAAAAGCACACGGCCCGAAGTACGCCCTGATTTGGGGAAGGAAACTCTCAAGCCCTTAAATATTTGCTGGAGCACTCCCTCTGAGAGCAGCCCCTTTGCCAGGTGGAAGCGCATCAGGAGAGAGGAGCAATTGCTTTTATGGGGTTTGCTTGGTTTTTGTGCCTCACTCTGCTCATTAGACCTCCTTTTTTGCAAACTGAGATGACCTACAGGTTGTATCTGCCATGCCTCCCTGGAGATATCTGAGGACAAGGCAGAGATGTGCGGGAGGGAGGCAATATTTCTATAAATGTGGGATTAAATGTGATCCCAGCTGGCAGCTGGCGCTGCTGCCCTGCGTGCGTTGTTGAAAAGCTTTGTTCCACCGAGGCGGCTTACGTGAAGGGTTAATTCTCCCTCTGTGCAGCGACAACACGCAGAGTGACGCCAGCACGAAGGAGTTCTGGGTCAACATGCCAAATCTGATGACTCACCTAAAGAAGGTATCGGAACAGAAACCACAAGCCACCTATTACAATGTGGATATGCTCAAATACCAGGTACGGAGCTTTTTGTAAGATAAAACCGTGGTGTAAGTCTGTGCTTAACTTATAGATGTAAAAGATGGTATTTCCCTAGTGCAGAGCGGAGATTACGTGAGTTGAGGGCATGCTATCCCGCTAGTCCCTTCTGTACGTCACTAAATTGCCTGATTTTGAGCCCAGTACAAACTTTCTATGAGAATACAAGGTATTGTCTCCTCTGAAACCAAATGCAATGACCGTGTCTGTAAAATGGGATTTCTCCCTTCACCCCTATGGAAACTAAATGTTTTTTCTGTCATTTTGGAAGGTATCTGCCCAGGGTATTCAGTCTACTCCATTAAACCTTGCAGTGAGCTGGCGGTGTGACCCTGCAAGCACTGACCTCCGCATTGACTACAAATACAATACAGAAGCAATGACCACACCAGTAGCTCTAAACAACGTCCAGTTCCTCGTCCCTGTCGACGGAGGAGTAACCAAACTTCAAGCTGTGCTTCCTCCTGCTGTCTGGTAGGAACTGCTCACCCGACAAAGAGCTCGTTTGCTGCCTCTGCCATGTCCCTGCCTAAAAGAGCCATCCTGCCTGCTGGCTGCAGGAGGGGGATTGCCCTGGGAGGTGTCTGCAGGCAGGAGCTGGGGGCCCAAATCTGTCCTCCTCTTGCAGGAGTAAATGCGCAACCCCACTCTGATCTTTTTTTTTTTTTCCTTGCCATTCCCACAAGCAGTCAGAGCTGAACCCATGCACGCAGGCAGTAGAATAACAACCCTTATTTCGTGTTTTGGCTACTTTTATCTGGGGCTGAGCTCCCAGAATTGCAGCTCTGGAGAGCAGCACCAGAGCTTCCCCCTCAGCCCACAGAGCCTTTAGCAAAATTCAAATGACTCCTTCGTAATTTCTCGTTTCCTACAGAAATGCTCTTCTTCGTGTGTTTTTAGGAATGCCGAACAGCAAAGGATATTGTGGAAGATCCCTGATATCTCTCAGAAGTCAGAAAACGGAGGTAATCTTGCAAATGTGCATGTTATTAACTCTGAATACTTAAATCGGACACTGACCCATTTATCATGCCTGCACACAAGTCCAGACACACAGATTCCCACTGGCGCTTGCTGGGGGAGGGTGCTATTTAAAGCTAGGGGTGAAGAGGTTTGAAAAGTGGGGATCTGTGCCACTGATACCTCTTTGCCAATCACTGTGCCATCATGGAGGAAGGGTATTAACACCCTGGGTTTGGATGCGGTTGTTCATCAAGTCCTTAGCTTCATTGACCCTCACTGCGTTTGAAGGCTGAGGGCGTACATTGGATCCCCGTTGCGGGTACCACAGCCTCCCGTGGGTTGCTTCTCCACACGCAACCCACCCAGCTCAGCTGCTTTGTATCGCTGGGCTGTCTGAAAAGTAAAAATCTGCTGGGAGGGTGAGGGGGTTTGCCTCTGGTCTCACCCCAGGGGTGCTGCTGGCTCGGGGACAACAGTGGGAGAGGGCTTCGCTTGAAGCGCTTTGGGCATTTCCTTGCCTTTGCTGGCAAACCTGGCCCTAGGATGCGCGACGTGCCTCTTCGGGCTTGTAAGGGTCTCGTGCGGGACTTTTAAATCGCAGGTGTGGGGTCTCTCCTGGCCCGATTCCAGCTCTCAGAGGGGCCGAGCACCCCGGCCCCCCTGGCTGTGCAATTCACCAGCGAGGGGAGCACGCTGTCCAGCTGCGACATTGAGCTCGTGGGCGCTGGGTACCGCTTCTCCCTCATCAAGAAGAGGTTTGCAGCAGGTAGGTGCCTCGCCGGCGGCTCCTCTCGGGATGGCAGTGGCCCCGACAGTCCCCTCCGGCTGCGCTGGCACACCTGGCACTGCCCTTGCTCTGTATTTGTTGGCTGTTCGAGCCCAGAGGTCCCGCTGCAGCACGGGGTGAGGGGCTAGCCGGTAGCAGAGGAGCAAAGCTCCCTTGCATGAAATAAATCCTCCTGCTGCTAACAAGAGCCTTGAATGTCATGGGCTCTTTTCTGTGCGTGGGTCCTGCGGGAAAGGCAAGGTCTGGGGATCTCCAGGAAGAGCTTTTGCCCCACTGCTACAGAGAAAGACAAGTATTTTTTCTTTTGACCCATTGCTGCATAAAAATACAAGTATTTGTATTTTTATTGGGAATCGGGGCTGCTCCCTCCCCGCAGCTGATGTCTGATCCCATTTCTAGGTAAATACTTGGCCGATAACTGATGGAAGCTTATGCAAGTCTATGGAAAATAATATGGAAAATACCCAAGGACTGCTGTGCGTGGAACGGGTTTTAATTACAGTTTAAGGAAAATGAACTAAATCCTGCACTCGGGACATTTCTGCTGGAAGTGTTGACAACTTTCAGCATTTTTTTTCCTTGGAAAACACCGTCTTGACCAGTCCTACAGTATTTACTTCTAGATGTAACATTGTTAATGGTTTTAAAATGTAATTATTGTATTTGTAAATTGTACTCATTCCAGTAAGGCTGTATTTTGGCAGTTAGACACTTGAGTTTTAGCATTTTACCATTCATGAAATGGATGTAATTTAAACTGTGGTATATAAATTTAATAGTAGTACTGTTGAATGGCACAATGCTTACAGAGGTAGATTACATTTTGTCAATATATACGATTTAAATACAATATGGATAGCTGTTATGAAGGGGGTGCCTCATAAAAAAGAGTTAAGCAGAACCGACATGCTGATTTACTTTTTCTTCAGTCCTTAGTATGTCTCACGGTGATGAATAAAAAGCTCTATCTTCAGGTTTAGCTGGTTTAACTCCAGAAAAATATTGCTGTAAATGTGGAGGTTCCTAATACAGTCTCCCAGCAAAATGCAGGAAAAAATGTCACTTCTACAAAGAGTATTTAGTTCAAATTCCAAGAAGCCTCCGTGAACATGCCCGTGTTCTCTTACAGCTGCAGAGTAACCGTCAGGAGTCCCAGCAGTGGGTGCACAGGTGACGAGAGCTTCTCTTTGCCCCATGTCCTTACATTTTGCAGTGATGCAGATAAGGAGATTAGCAGGCAAAGAGGCTGGGTAGTAAATCTGAGCTCACAGCACTGTCCAGAAATGTTACTGCTGTTTTTAAGGACGCATTTTCCGAGCAGTCTCCAGATTTTGGGTTGTTTCTACATTCCTTTGCTTGCTTCTTCTGGTTCTTTTCCCCATTTTTGAAAGCCCCACGGGTTTAGAAAATGCTTTAAAGACATGCAGCCCCCCCCCTCCCCCCCCCCAATGCCTTTCCATTTTACCACCTAGGCAGGAAAGTATTTATGTACAAACACTGGAAAAAAAATGCAGCCTGAGCCTGACCCTTGGTGGGATGCCCGGCGCTGGCGGGGGACTGGGGAGCAGGAACAGCACAGGGGGGCTGCCGAAAACAAGCAGCTATCTCGTGGAGATGGGAAAACCCACAGAAGTGCTAAACAGGAGCCTGAGGGGGAAAAAACTGTCCCTCTGTGTTTTCCCTGAGCCAGCTGGGCACTGCGTGCTGCTCCTCTCCGTGCATCGCCTGTGCAGCGTTTGATTTCTAGTTGATGTTAGTCTCAGCCTACTGCTGGCAACATGGTGATAGCGTCCACAGCACTAACGGGGTGGAATCTGCCAAGATAGAGAACTTGTTTTAGTGGGAGAATTTGGTGATATGAGGAAAAAAGAAGGGATCTTTTTGAAATTAATTGCAGTTGCTGTTCAGATGCAGAGAAGTATAGGATCATATGCTGAACGGGGTGCTGGGGACTCTAGAAATGAGTGAGATGACAAATAGTGCTAATTTTACAGTCACAAATGTTGCCAGGATTAGGCTCGTGCATTTGCGTTAGAAAACAGACTGTGCATGTTGGGAAGTGCTTGCTCACAGAGCAGTTTGGAGTGACGTAAGGAAACAGAAATCCATGCCCATCTTAAAAGAAAATAAGGAAATTTGAAGATATTTCAGTTCTGAGATGACTCCCAGACTGAGATATGTATGATAGGGTCGTTGAGTTGTGTGCATGCTCACAAAAGGTACCAACACAGAAGATAAAGCACAATTCAGTTATGCAGCTTCATAAATCTTTGCAGTTTTTGAAATCAAGTACTCCTGGATGGAGTGTTCAACTACATTAATAATTTTTCCCCTGAAATGGAAATATGTATAAACTGTGTAGCCTACCCCTTTCTGACATAGGAATACGGGGCAAAATCTAAGAATCAGTTTTTGCATAATTGGTTCATGCTGTGTACAATTGTTATAAACTCATGCTTCCAAAAGAGATCTATGTTGTAGTCCTGAAAATAAGGATTTTATAATGTAAATATTACCAGAACATAGATATTTTACTTTATATTTCATTTGAAAGACAAGGTGTTTACATTAGCATTGGGTTTTTAAATGCTTTTTAAACAAAAAAACCCATAACCCAAAGCTCCCAAGCTTGTCCCATTTGTGCTGTCCCACAAAACGGAGGTCGTATTTCCTGGGCGCATGGTGGTGCTGGTATACAGCCCCCGTGGCCTGGGTAGAAACATGAGGAAGTCCTGCACCCTTTCTGGGGTGAATTGGCTGGCAGACCAGAGTTCGGTGTGCCAGCACACTTGCAGCCCTGTGGGGACACAGTCCCTTTCCAGCCACCGGCAGGTGACACAAAACAGCTATTCCCAGCCTGCAACACAAGGACCAAAACCAGCGGTTTGGGACAGGTTTTTTGCATACTGCTTTTGCCAATTTTTCGCGTAGTGTTTCAGTTCACTAGGTGTTTGTTTGCTCAGGAGCGTTGAACTGCGTGTCTCCACTTTCCCTCACAGCACGACCACCCCTCTGGGCTCCCTTGCAGGGAGATGCTGGTCCGTGTTGATGTTTTTTTTCCTGCCCTGTTTGATGTCTGAGCAGCGAGGCAGATGCTTATTTTGTTGGGTGTTCATCTTCTCGCACGCTGTACAAGCGTGGCACCCCAGCGTTACCCCGTGTGGGGAGGGGAACAGAACAGTTGCCTTTCTAAGTCTGAAGTGCAGGAGCCTGGCCTTTCTGCCTGGCTTTGAGAAGGTGTCAGCAGAAAAAAAGATTATGGGCAGCAGCTTGGGATGTATCCAACTTAAATTTAGAGCACCAAATAGGGGCACATACAGGGATGTTTATCCCACTTCCAGCTTCTGTAGTAGCGGTGAGAGCCCAGAGAGGCTACTGGGGATGCGCTGCCCTGTGGCATTCAGGGCACTCAAGCTCTGCAGGCTTCTCCTCTGCTTTTAGGCAGGAAAACCTGTGTATTTTCAGGGAATGCATCTGTTTGGTACTCCCTGCCTGCTAGCGGAGAGCAGCCCCGTCAGCAGGGAGTTGAAAAGGTGGCGATTTGGTTGCCTGTGTCACCTGCGTTTTGGGAGCTAAGCGTTGGCGCTCAGTTTCCAAGCGTGTGGTCCAGCAGATCTTTTGCCAAGTCAGGCTGAGGCTGAAAAGGGGGCTCAGCCCTCCAGCACCGCCCAGCACTGGCACCCCTTAACTCAGCAGCACTCAGATCTAACTATCTGAGGAAAAAAAAGATACATAAAGGAGGCATTAAAATAATAAATAGGTATGATGCATGCACAGAAAGGCTTTAGCTTGGTTACTCGCGTGGACCTTTCCCTTTAGACTGTGTCCTCAGCCACGGAGGCTGAAAATCCCCTGAGGGGTTTTCCTCTGGGGTCCCCGGTAGCCGCCAGCAGCCCATGCCGGCAGGGTCAAGGTGCCCGCTGACAGAGCGGGAGCGTTTTTCCCCACAGACACCTGCAGACTTGGGTCTTTAGATATTAGGAGCAGCAAGTCTTTTGTTTGCAACTTTCCTTCTTCTGTTTGTTGCAAATATTGACGATTCTCAGCCAGCTTACGGTGCTCCTCACAGGAGACGTTTCAGACCAATTTTCTACCTTTAACAGTATTTCTTAGTAACTATGAAATTGCTCAATAATATGAAATACTACCAAATAATAAGCTTTTCATCTGGTGTTTGCATTTGTTCTTAAATATCACTCCCCTGTTGTAAAGCTTCCTCTTATTTTTGCTGTGAGGCCACTGTCCATTAAATTCCTATTCCTGCCCAGCTGGTGTGAGTTCTCAGTGAGAACGTGTGTGGCTTCACTCGCAAAAGCTTTGTCACACGAGCGTGATCTTGTACCGAGGAAGTTACACATCTGCGTGCTTCTCCTGACGCAGGCTGGACTTAAAGATTTTAGTGCTGTTATATGGTATTTCAGTTAAATTTATTTTGTCTTCAGTGTTGCCTTTCAGGATTTATCTATTAGTATTTTAAAACGTAGGTGGGTGGAAAAAAAAAGTTTATGTAAAAATGACATCCTGTTTTGGCCAGGCAGGGAGGGGATGGGGAGGAAGGGCAGTTTCCCGGGCAGGCTGCAGGCACCGTCACAGTGTTGCTGTGGGATGCTGTCGGGGCATCTCTCACGGCAGCGCCCAGGGTTTGGGCTCTGTGGGGAACACCAGAGAAATATCCTACTTAAAGTTATCAGTTTGAAGCCATGCATACCTGCAGGTGAGACCCGTCTGCCTTCTCCTTTTAACAGGATCGCAGGGCCCCAGGGTAGTTGTTTAGTGCCCAGTCATAAAAATTGGTCAGTTCGTGCACGGGCGATTATTTTCCTACCAAGGTCCCTGCCAAGACCTTGCCATGCTGCCCACGCTGCCACAAGTCATACTTGTCTTCGTTTACCTAATTCTAGATGGCTCGAACCAGCCGGCGATGTCACTGTTGAACTGCAGCTGCAGAGATTCCTGCAGCAATAGCACCACGTACAGAGTCACCGTTTCACTTTCTTGCAGCAGAAGCATTTTTAAACGGCTGGACTGCAATGAAAAGGTGACATATTTTTTAAATGACCTAAAAGAAAGTCAAACACCTTTTACTAAAAGTGTTCATTCCTCCTCGGACCTCTCCCTCAGCTCCCCATCTCCTCCAGCAGCAGTGCAGTTCCTGGGCCCACCAGGCACGTGGTGCAGTTCTGTGTCGCAGAGGAATCCTGCTCCATTTTACCTTTTTTTTTTTTTTTAAATACGGCCCACAGGTCTGTTACCCAAACACCCAAGATCCACTTGAGAAAGCCACTTCAATGCACTGAATATGGAGTGATTTCTTTCCCTACCCTTTTATTGTTTTTATGTGAAAATGTCTTGGTTAAAAAACTTAATTTTGAAGCTTACCATGACCAAAATACATAACATCATCACATTGCACTTTCATGGTAAGAAATTACTGTCTCAAAGATTTCATTTCATAGCCAGAATTCTTCTTTTCTTCTTTTTCTCACAATTTCCCAAGGAAATTAACTCTTGCAGAGCTGGGGAGTTTTTATGATCATCAATATTTTAATTCTTATTTCACTGCAATGCGAGATAAAGATCTGCAGAAATACTCCCCACCTCCTGTGTGAACTCCCCTATCACTGCAGGAGGAGTGCAGATAATGCTGCTGACAATTCTTCTTAAAATCATGAGCGTTAGTGTGACAATGCTCTTCAAAGGTTTACACACAAGCAGGACTTCACTACAGGCCAAGCAGTATGTGACAAAACACACCAGGTTTTAGCAAGGCATTCAGAATACCTTATTCCTCCGTTCAAAATCCCTCTCTTTCTGAACAGAGGGCAAATCGCAGCGGACGTGCCGTCCTTCTGTTGGATTCATAATCCATGCAGGAGGGGTTTTCCACCCCAAAAATGCTCTAAGGTTGATGAAATCACCCAGTTGCTTTGACGGCATAAAAAGCATGGAGATGTTTGTCGTGGTCTGAGAGAGGAATCGAGTCAGGTTGTGGTCTGAAGCTCCGGCACGGGCTGGTGGGTGGAGGGCACAGGAAAACCTTGCCGTGACACCTCTGAACCCCGGGGAAACCCCAGACTGAATTGGATTTCCCCGCGTATTGCCCTGTATCATTTTATGAACTCCCTCGTGTATAAAATGTTTATAAATATTTGTGGATTAAGATACACAGGTCTATTTTTAAGATTTAAGTTAAATAAGTTAATTAATGGCTGGCCTTTTTTGCCTAAACGTGCAATGAGATATATTATACCTTTAGTCTACGATGGCCTAGGTACTGCTTAGTCTGTGATGAAAACTTTGCTGCTTACCTACTGTTCTCAGAGAAAAAAAACTGTAAAAGACGTACAGGTTTGTTGCACACGGACTATTGCAGCAAAGCTTTGTATTTGACCACTGGTAATATGAATGTGTTGTATTGACTTGTTGAAGATAATCATGAAACAACATATTTTAAATGTTACTTGCCTTATAGATTAGAATACGACTATGTGGATATCATTTTTGTAAATAATGTTTTTTATAAATGTCTCTCCTCCATTCTCCCCATCACCCATTTCACAAAATCTTGAATATGCAATTATTTACCATGCATAATGTTGCAACAAATAAATCCCCACATCAGAACAAAGTTTATTAATTCTATACATAAGAACTACATTAAATACCCAATTGAGTTGCAATTTAAATGTGATTTTTTTTTTCCTTGAAAATAAATGAAAACTGTAAAACACTACTTTGTCTGAGTGAGCTTTGCTTGCACATGCAGGAGCACCCAGAGGAGCCGGGCAGAGGTGTCAGGGGCTGCCATGTCCCCAGTCTGAAATGCCATCGCTGCTGGAGCTACGTGCAGCTTCCCGGCCTGGGGACAGGTCGGGGTTGGCATGTGGGGACACGTGGGGATCCCCAGGGACTGTGGGGACAGATGGAGCTTGAGGGGTTACATGGGGGCTGCGGGGACACAAGTGACTGAGGCTGTGGGAGCTCATGGGTGTTGAGGGGGACCCATGGAGGTCATGGGGACATGTCAGGGCTGTAGGGAGACAGGGGGGCTGTAGGCACAGGTGGGTATCCATGGGGTCTGTAGGGACCTGTGGGATCCACAGGGATCCCAAGGGATCACGGGCACCTGTGGATGCCTGAGAGCAGCTGGTGCCTGCAAGTTGAGGCCTGTAACAATTAGTGATCCATAATACCTTAAATATTAAGAAATTATTTTATCAAACAGCGTTTAATGTTGTATTTAACAAGGCCTGAGTGATTAAAATGTACAGAGAAAATATCCTAACTTTGAGAATAGATACATCCTGGCAGAAATGCTCAAAGGCGGCAGATAAGAAAGAACAGAGCTGGGAAACATCCAAGAAGAAATTGTCCTCAAAAGACTCATGACCATAAAAGGGAAAAAGGAGTAGGGGGCTAACTCCCCAAAGGACCACCCGAGACCCCCGTGTATGTGTAATTTTGCAACGCCAGCATTATGTAAATGTAATAGGCAGAAAGGTGGAGACTTCTTGGAAAATGTATAAATGTTCATGTCTTTAAGGTATATAAAGGATAAATTTTTAGTATATGCATGTTAGACAGAAGGATCCCCCTGTGCATGCAGCGCTGCAATAAAGAATGCCTGCCTTCTAAAACTTCAAACTAAGTCTTAGAGGGTTCTTTTGAGACCGAATTTATGGTACCAGGGTGTGGGCTATGGAGACGTGGGGACCTGTGGAGGAGGCCATCGGGACACATGTGGGAAGCCGGGGAGACGTGAGCCATGGCGACCTGTGGAGGTTGCAGGGACTCTCTGGAGCCATGAGGGCATAAAGGAGCTGTGGGGAGGCCACAGGGACCCGCGGAGGCTGCGGAGACATGGAGGCGGGGGGGGGGGGGGGGAATGGCGGCCTGTACCGGCGACACCCGCTCGGGCTGGGCGGGAACGCGTACTGGCGGGAGGGCGGCGGCCAGCGCCGACCCGCGGCCGCCGGGAGCCGCTCCCGGCGGCCGCGGGTCGGCGCTGGCCGCCGCCCTCCCGCCCTTCCGGCTGCCCTCAGCAACGGTGCGGGGATGCATGGCGGCGCAGCCGGCGGAGACCCCCGCTCGGGTAGGTCTGAGGGCCGGGCGCTTCGGGCCGGGCTGAGGGCACTTACGAAGCGCCTTCCTCTCTGGCTTCAGCGCGGTGGGTTTTCCCTCAGAAAAACTCGAGTTTAAGCTCGCCTCCTGCCTCTCAGGTCCCCCCAAACGCTTCCCGGTGGCGGCGGTGGATGATATCCTGAAGGATGTGCTGGGGAGCTGCCTGAGGGAGCAGCGCTACGAGCCGGGCTGGTGCAGGGACATGGCGAAGGACATGGCTGAGGTACCGCTGCCCTCAAGGCGCGAGGCGGCCATTTTGTGCTCACGCCTCGACGGGGTGTCAGGGAGGTGGCCGTCGGGGTGGGGAGGTCCCCAAATATAAATATAAATATAAAGTGTAAAACAAATGCTGGAGGAAGCCATCAATATGCATCAAGAGTTGCTCTCAGACAGGTGCAGGTTCATACAAGCTAATGATGACGTTTGTTCGAGCAATGGTGGCCGAGCACACGGTTCAGTAAAAACTCCATGCTGTGATTACCCCATCCAGAAATGCCATTAATAACTTTTAAGTATGTATCAGAACTTTCCAAAACAGGCCAGTTATATTAGTGGCTGCATTCTGCACAGTGATGCATGTGCAAGCTCCTCATCAGTTAAATCCAGGCTTGCTGCTGAGAAAAGACTACCTTGACCCTTTATTCTTTCACTTAATTTGGCCCAGAAGAGCTCATCAACATTAAAAAAGCAGTACTGTCTGCTCTCTCTTTCCCCTCTGTAATCATGAGGTAACTGAAAGCACATGGAGGAGAATGTGGTATTCACATACAGTAACTCCTTCCTTAACATCTGTGCTGGCATTTCTGTAGTCCAGCAGGATGGTGTGCGTGTTTTTAGCAGAGGGAAGTGTTGGTTCTCTTGTGAAACGACCGCAGTCGCGTACATGCCACCTGTCTGCGGGGCTGGGGGAGTTTGCAGGAGGTGTTTCAGATGCTGCAGTTCAAAGATTGTCATTGCAAGGGCTCAGTACTGCAGTGCTTGCACTTGTCTGTCCCAGAAAGCCAAATGCCTGAGCATCCCCTATAAAGAGAGCTCAGCACTTGTGTCTAAACATGTTTTTCTCTTGCAGGTTATTAAAGCTCGGGTAAAAGACCTTATGATACCGAGGTACAAGATTGTTGTGGTGACACATATTGGGCAGCTGAATGAGCAGAGCATGCAGATCGCAAGCAGGTGCCTGTGGGATCCTGTGAGCGATACGTTTTCATCGTATGTGTTCAAGAACACTTCACTCTTTGCTCTTGCAAATGTCTATGCTGTCTATTTTGAATAAGTAGGTAGTTGAGTTTCACAGCAGAAGTGAACATTCAGACTAACTCTTCCTGTTCCTGATGTGGAGGACCTCCTGATCTGGAGTTGTTGGAGGACCAAGGCAACTTTCACCTGTTTTGAAATGTGGTTACAAGAAGTTTTTTGGCAGTGAATGCAATAACTGTATTTCCCAGAGCTTTCTGTGGGAAGTGATTCTCTGTGAAATGCCTTTTTGCACCTGGTTCTAGCTGCGTTTAGAACCGAATATCCCTGTAATACTTTTTTCTCCCTGAATCTGCCCTCGCTACATGATGCCCAAGTAGAAACCACAGAGGGATTTTGGGAAAGTAAAACAAAAGCATTTTTATCCCCGTTAAATGGCGTTTGTGGGCAGTAAGGTTTATGCCAGGCCCCGTGGCCCCGGCTCCGTGCACACACCACGTTGCAGATGGGTGCCGTGTCCCGTCCAGCTGCCGTAGCTCGATGCTGCAATCCCCTTGCCCTGCCTGGGGGACGGAGGGATCCCTCCAGACCTTCCTGCTGGGCCGAGAGTTATCTTGGGTGGGCTCTGTGGTGGGAAGGGTAGAGCTTTGCTCGCCAGGGGCTGGCCTGCCTGCCCCAGAGTCCCAAGAAAAACCCTGAGTGCAGAGAAGGTGACCCAGAGAAAGTGGTTAGTTCTGCTTGGAGAAGACTATCTCAGCCCCATAGTGTTTGAAGTGGCTTATTTTATTACATTTTATGTGCAAAGCTGAAACTAGAACAGTAGTTAGATGGGAAGAAATAGTTGTGACTAAAAGTTTTAACTGCTGTAAACGCTTTGTGGAATCCAGACAATCCAGCCTGAACTGTCGCTGCAGCTGGTTTACACTGCAACTTTTAACATTCAGCTTTTACTCCCTAGTGTACTCCAAAGAATAAAGCTACAATTAAAGAATACAGCTGAAATTGTTGTGGTCGTGATTATTTTAATGCATGAAGGCTGTGACATTGAACCTCGTCAGCATCTGCTGCCTTTTAGCACAGGGAACTGATCTCTCTCTCACTGCAGCCGATGCTGCAGCAGGATGTGGTAAGCAACTTGGCTACTTCACGCTTTTTTAGCATAGACGTTTTCCTGGTGCGGTGCAGGTCTCGCTCTGTCTCAGGCTTGGTGTTGTGGATTTCTTCGCTGTCAGTCTCCAGCCTCTGGTCTGTGTATGTCGAGGAGTCAGCATAACCGTTTTCTTGTGAGAACGGCAGGGGATTTTCACTCTCTGTCATGTAAAAATCAGAAGGTAAGAATTAGAAGTCATGGAATCATGAGTAGTTATATTTATTTTTACTAGAAAGACAGACCAGCCTACAGCCAGGGAGCTGAAAGTATTATCCTCCACGTTTCTGATGTACCAAATCCCCAACTTCCCACCAGGGCAGTATTAGATATGCAAGGCACACATTCTGTGATTAGCATGTTAAAAACCAGGAATTTATGGATTTATATTGAAGAGTGTTCTTGGGAGGAGTAGTTGCCTTATCAGTCTTACACTGATATATTTGCTTTGAAGAGTAAAACCATTACTTGATGTGTCAGTGGTGCTTGACCAGCATGTTAACCTGGAACTGCTTGGGGGTTTCCTGAAATGCAGATACTACGTTAAGGCATCGGATACCCCACATTTTCAGAGTTTTGGATGTTCCCACTTAAATTACGCTCAAGATTCACGTGTGTTTTAAGTACTGCAGTACAATCAGGGCACTGCCTTGTGGAGTTTACAAAGGTACGGTAGTTCTCTTGATTAATTTAGCAGCGGGGGTTTCTTCTCCTTTAACAGACTCTGGGGTAGGGTGTTGCAGGTGGCATCACTTTTTATGTTTGTTTAAAGCTGCTGCTACAATAGAATTTTCAAAACAGGCAGATGTTACTGCATGGAGAGTGTAGAAAGCCTCTGTTCCTGTCATCTGCCTCATTTATGTTTTCTAGTTACTTTAAGCTATCAGAGTACAGGTTTCTAGCAGTGCATGTAATGGTTGAATTTTCTGACTCTGTCTAAAAATATAAATATATACAACACCATGTGAAATTACTTAAATTGCAGAGTGTATATTCAACATATTTTAATTACAATATTCTTAAGTTGTAATAAAGTTTCTGGTTTCTAGTGGGGAAAGCGGTGAAGATCAGCAGTAAAAAACTTGTCTCTGACATTTAAAATGTCATGACACAGAGATTTTCAGTGGCAGCCTTGGGCTTCACTCGTGGTTCCTGGGTTGACTTGGGAAACCTTGATCTTAAATGTTTTTTTATGTAGCACTAAGCTCAGCTGAGCAAGCTGAAGTTGCAGCAGCTCGCTGGCTGCCTCAGAGCAAAGCCCTTCATGCCAGAGCTGCTCGTGTTTGGGGGAGTGGCAGGAGCCGGGGCACAGCTCTGCCCTGGGGTACAGCCCACAGGTGAGTGGGTGCTTCCAAATCCCCTCAGAGCTAGGCCATAACACATTAATTAGTACTTACCAAACAGGTAGTGATAATCAGTCAAATGCCTTTTCCACCGAGAGCCGCCGCAGGTGAAGACGACGGCTCTGACAAAGTCCCTCCCGCAGAGCTTCACGGTGGTTCCTTCGCCTCTTCCTTCGCAGGCCGCGGCCAGGAGAGCCAGCGAGGCCAGCGCCAGCACCGCACCCCTCATTCTGCAGCCGCCCCACGTCCAGGCCGGGTGTCGGCAGGGCAGGAGGGAGCTGCGGGGCCAAGGTGGGGAGTTCGGCTGAAATCCTCTCATTTATACTGAGGGCCCATCCGCTCCACTGGGTAACGGCTTGTTCTGAGGATGACTTAATGTTTGCTAAAAACAAGTTAATCGCTTGTTTCCGGTAGTGTTTTAAGTGCTTTGGGATTTGTGCTGGGATTTCGGGCAGGTATTAAAGACTCCTTAGGACTGCGTAACAGCTTTACTATAGGAGCACGTGTAGTATAACATGTTTATAGGGTACAGGCTTAGATCAATACCATTAATGTGTATGTTCTGCAGAAGTGAAAGGGTGTTTATTACATGATTTGCAGATAATGGGTTTTGTCTCTGTGTGCTTCCCACACAGCTGTGCTACCGCAAGCCTGTTGCCCAGTTGTGCCCGTTACCATAGTTTAAGCAATGTTGGGGCTTTTTCTGTGAGTGATCCCAAACTAAAATGGAGTTATCTCCTTCCAGTGATGTCAGCAGTTGCGTACCTCTTCATTATCCCTGCCACCTTCTCTGGCCAAGCATCCCCTGGTCAAGCTGGCAACCGCGGGCGCTTCAGAGGAACCTGCCAGTGCTGCACCCATGAGAAAATCAGGTACTGAGGGGGTTTTTGTGGCAAATATCAGCTTCCAAGTCTGCAAACGCCCTGCTGTGATTCCTGGTGTGGTGAGTGATAGGACACGATCCCCCAGCACGTGGAGCATTGGAGCTGTAGTAAACTGTACAGAGCAGCGTAGTTGTTTGATAGCTCGCGTCCGTAGGTATTCGCCTCGCAGCCACCCGATCCAGTGGAGTAGCTCCACTGCACCTGCACGGCACATGTTTCTGCAGCGAGGCCTGTGGTTATGGCCGTTGTCCCAAAAGGCATAGAAGAGAGAGGGAGAGGCTCTAAACAAGACACAGAAGAGCTCCAGATAGGCATCCTGGCTGTCCTTCTCCTCTTGGTACTACCTGAAAGACAGAAGTGGGTTCCCCAAAGCAGCGTGGAGCAGTGTTACTCTGCTCTGGGACCAGTAGCTCAGTTAGGAGAGCAGTCCCTTCCTATTGCTTCAGATGTTGTTGGCTGTAGCTGCCGTCTATAAAAAATTCTTGCAATAAAATGCCTTAAGGAGAAAATTTGACAATTATGAGGTCAGAAATCCCACGCTTAAGAACAAAATACATGAGGAACTTTGGAGATCTTTAGCACTTCCTAGCACCACAAGTGTTTTCCAGCACCATAATGTTGCAGTTAATTAGTTTACATGATGTGCAGGGTGAATTACGATGTGTTACAGCCTTGACAGAAAGCTCATTTTTTAGCAGTAGCATTGGTAAGTAAACAGTCATCACCACCGATGGAAAATATATGGTGTATTTTGTACAGATTTGTAATAATGATTAACACATGATTCACCTTAATGGGTGTCTTTCTTTGAAATGCGCAAAGATTAATTTTATGTCAAGGATAAGCTTGCGTGTTCACTGTAAAATGTGCCGAACACAGAAGGAAGTGAATGTTAATGCATCACAAATGATCTTTAACTTCAGTGATGTGTTTAAATGTTGGACGTTTATTGTCAGGCTAATGAGAGAGTCTGAATGTTCTGTATCTATAAAACACGCGTCTCGCTCCATCGTGCTGTCAGGAGCAGGCAGCTCTTACCTCCGTCAGTTGGCAGGCAGAGCCGGGCTTTTGTATCACCAGGCGGCCCTGCTGCACTCTCAGGCAATAGGCCTAAGCCTAGATCTTAGTCTTGACTACTCATCTGTAGGGATGCCCCATCCTTCCAGTGAGTAGTCAGTCTCTGAAAATCCTCAGAGACCCCATGGTGGCTCACTGGGTGCTTTTTGCTGGTTTTTCTGATCTGGCCCCCAAAAAGACAGCTTAGCCAGCCAAGCGCTGCCTGCTTTCAACTAGTGTGGCCTGAGCAAGCGTTCCCAGCAGCTCTCCAGCTGCCAGGGGTGGGCATGGGGAGGTGGTGAGATCCCCAAAAACGCACAGCTGGCTGCTGGAGCTGCAGAAATCCATCCTTGCTCCGGGACCACCCTGTTACCTCCTGTGAGGAGCTTTCCGAAAAGTGTCATTGTGGAACAGAGTGAATTTAAACTGTGATTTTTACATTATCCTGATTTGTCGGGGAGTTGAAAAAGTGGGTCTCAGCTTTTTCCTGGTGTGGGATGATCTGCAGGTCGCAGGAGCCCCCGGTGCCCCTCAGAGCTCAGCTGTCAGCCTCAGCGGTGACAGGTGGGATGACAGACGGGATGGCTCTGATCAGAAGGCCGGTCATTTACTGCACGATTCCACAGGGAAGATACAGACTACATCAGGTAAGGATCTGGCATTTTTGCTTTTTGAGTAACCCAAGGAGAAGAGATCTTAGAGGAAAAAAAACCCAAGAAGAAAAAACCCAAGGAGAAAGAACTATGGAGACATTTCTATTACCTTATTGGTATTACAGGGAAGGCCATGTCTAATGAGGGGGGAGATTTAGAGCATTTGAAAGAAGTTTCTAACCAGTATGGTTTCAAAGAGAAATTTTAATGATTGAAAAAGAATGAACAGTTGATGTCAATGCTACAATAAGTCTTTTCTTGCTGTTTACCAGCTGAGAAGGGCTATCGTTTAGCTACTGTTAAAGAGCTAGAGCAGGACCAATTATGTCATGTAAGGTATCAACCTGTAAAACGAGAGGAAAAAAAGAGCTGTATGGGAGTGCAATTGCAGCGTAAGGCATGCAGTGATCCAAAATCCTTGTTTATGAACTGAGAACAGAACCGCTCGTGCAATGAGCACCTGGAAAGCAGGCGAAGGTGGTTCAGATCACTGTCTTCTTGGGAATTCTGTTAATACTGTGCTTCCCTCTAACAGTGCTCCTTGAAAACAGGCCTCTTTGGATTGTATGTGTAGCGCCACGCTTAGCAGCATTACAAACATATATCTTGTTTATAAAGGAAATTAATTTTCAAGATGATATACGTATGGTAGCAGTCCTTAGGTGGGATTGCCCGTGAAGTGATTATTTCCCTTCGAGTTAGTTGTAGCATGGCCCCTGTCGTGCTGAGCCTTGTGCAGACCTAAGCTGAGGAAGAAGGAGATGGATGGTGCTAATGAGGCTCCGTGACTCAGTGGCCACTTATGCCACGTGCCCAGAAATCTGTGAAATTAAGCACTGATATTTTCAGTCCTGTTCTGGTGACACACCCAGAAAACTCTCCCTGTACTCTTATTAACAGAAGAACTCTGCTTGGAGGACTTGGGCTGCTTCGTGGCGATTTGTAGGAAAAAAACCCACTAATTTTATTTTCTAAGTTTAGCAACAATGGCCTCACTTCTAATTTTTAAAGGAAACATCTTTGATGGCTTAAAGCACTTGGCAAACGAGGCTGGTAATTACCAGAATTTTAAAATGTGCTAACAATTGTGAATTATTCATGCTTAATACCCTAAGAATGAAGCTTAGATCAACATCAGCATTTTTGTTCTCTCCAACTTTTAGTGTTTCGCACCGTGCAACTCCAAAGGGATTTAACGAAGTACCGGGCCCGCTTCACAAATTGGGAACCCAAGTCCCGTCAAGCCAAAGCTACTTGCTCAGAGCTGGAAGGATGGAGGGAGCAGCGCAGTTTGGGGCCACAGGCCACTGGCAGGTAGATCCTGGAGGTACCCAGGGTAGCGTCAGGATTTTGGACCTGGCAGGGTCTTTGGTGTAAATTAGCCCAGATTTATGCAAAAATGCAGAGAAGGGATGCCCGGTTGGCAACTTGTACACTGCAGCTGAGAGGGAATCTCCGCAATGATAGGATTGGAACGGAACCTAGTCCTGAGGCAAGTCAAATCCTCCCCTGCCAGCTAGGACGGAGAAGCCCTCAGTGGGGTAAGCAGCGGCTTCTCCGGGGCGAAGGCAGCACAGAGCTGGAGGGCTGGCGGGTTTGCTGCCGTGGCGAGGCTATCTTGGAGGTGGCCAGGAGAGGGCAGGTCGTGCCTGCCTTCTCAGCAGGTGAGGGCGTCCTGCCACACGCATCCCGGCGTTCGGAGGAAGCACCACTTTCCCGCCCTTGCCCCAGTGCCCCTCCCAAACCCAGCTGTGGCCAACCTCTGGATTCGTGATCCATTGAAACCTGAAGTTTGACACTGACTTACCTGTTCCTCAAGTTTCTAGGGGTATGGCATGCAGGAGAGCAGGAACTACCTCAGCTTTCAGCTGGGTTATGAAATCGTGTCTGATTCCACCAATTTCAGTATTTATTAGCAGAAACCCCTTTCTGAGGAACGAAGTAGCAGCCAAGCATGTGAGCCTCTGAGGAGCACGACCTTCTCCCAGTGAATCGTACCTTATCGCTGGGGGGAGCAGTCAGGTTGTGCAGCTCAAACACACTGACTTCCCCTTGAGTGTCTCCTGCCAGGAGGCAGTCGGTGGTCTTGGCAAAGAGGACAGACGTGAATTTTGCTCCTGGCTTGGCCAAGCAAGAGGTGACGGGGTTCAAGCTGCAACCCAGCAGAGGCAAGAATTAAGAGGTAAGATTGCATTTGCCCGAGGGTGCTATCATGTGAAGTCTAGCAGTAAAGCAGGCCTGATAAATGTTGCATGTTTTACTTGTTATGTTCTAGATTAACTGAAAAACTAAGAAATGAGGCAGTGTTTTGTTTGGTCTCTTCCAGAACAAAAATCCCAGCTGCTATTAACAATGATATCCTGGTTACCTAAAATCTGTCCTGTTGTCTAATATGGGGGTGGTGCTGGTGAATATTTTTATTATATGAATAATTTGCTTTTTGCTACTGCAAGATTTGGTGGGCTTCCTACTCCACTGTGGGCTTCATGCTGTCATTAATACTAAATAGTACGGGCCAGCAGTACAAGGCCAGGGATTAACTAAACTGCGTATAAAGTATGCACCAGTAGGAAAACATGAGAGGTAGGAGAACTTGTGACCATCTTATCTCTACAAAAGGTCCAAAGTAGCTCAGTTTAGTTACTTTTCCTTTTAACTATGGCAGTGGTAGAAGCTGTGATTTCAGAAAAAAAGCAGTTTTACCCTTTATCAGGTCCATGAGGCATCCAGCTCCTTCTTTTATAATCACAATTCTTTGGTAACTACCATCTGCTTTTAGAAAAAGTATTTCAAAATGCAACACTTTCAATAACTAAGCATGCAAATGACATGGAGCTGTCATGATCTGGTAATACCGATTAGGCGATAACATGTAGCCTTTGTGCCATGAAGTTTCAGAATCTTTGAGAAAAGTAATTACTTACGTGCTGACACTAAGATCCCAAATTTCTACTCTGCTTTCATTCACTGCTGCGAATACGAAGGTCGATTTTGGAGACCACATAATGTCATGAACAAAAGCAGGGATGGAAGTGAAAGTTAACATAGGCGTCTGGGAATCCTGATGCCATAAAATAATGCTCCAGTCTGCAGAGCAGCTTAGGAATGTGTCAGTGCTGAAGGGATTCCAAGCGACTTTGTACACCGGACCCTTGGTGTTTGGGGAGAAACAAGAACTTTGTGTTAGTCCAGAGCTACAGCCTCACAGGATGGTTTTTAAAAGCGACCTTTCATGGAAATCCCTGACCGTCCTCTGCCCTTAATAGCAAAACCAGTGTTGTGTTATGTGTACCCGTAGGAAATCGGGATGCAGCAGATGTGATAAGACAGGGAAGATCTTAGGAATAAAAAGCGTTTGGCTGATTCTGTCCCTTCACCAGCTGTTAGGAGAAGCCGATGCTGAAAGGGCAGCTTCTTGGGTGACGCAGAGACTTTCAAAAAAAGAGGTGCTGTTAAAGTTCTGCAGTCTTTCAGAGGTAAGACTATTTAACCGTGGTTTGCAGGACAATTAGATTACTGATTGTTTTCTTAAAATAAAGCCAGAGCTGAAGCTTTAAAATAGTTTATAGTACAAGTTTTAATAAATCACTTAAAAAAACCCAAACCACCTTAGAGTGTAGAAAATAATCCTGTAAGACTGTGATGCTTTATGCTATGGGAATTAATTCCTAATATAAGAAAATAAATGTATGTTTCTTCTGTTGCAGATGTTTTGCTTAGTAAATATAAGCAAAGAAACGATTACATTTGTGAACTTAATTGAACAGTTTCTGCTGTCACTTTTTCTATGTATCACTCACCTTATGGCCTCTGTACGTCTCTAGAAACTGCTCACTGCATGAACAGGAACACTTGTGGATATGACCCTCTTCTGTTCCAGCAAGATAAAAATTAGCATCCTGAAAGAAAGGTAAAAGAAGCCTATGTTAGATTAATTTATTTACTACTGCTCCAAAAATCTGTAAAGGACTGGAGGAGTTTGGCAGCGACAGTCCTCTGAAGAACAGAGGTGGATTGCCAGGATGTTGTGTGCTGGGCTGCTCGCACGTGTGCTGCTGAGGCGTATGGGGGGTACGGAAAGTGGTGCCAGAACGTATCAGATTTGCTCTGATGTTCTCCGTCTATGCAGAACAGATGCTGTGATTTTTGACTGCTGAAAATCCCAGACTTTCAGCGATTCACATCGGCAAACGCATGAATTCTTCAAGTGTTCTGTGGACTAAATATTCATCTGGATAAAGAGGAGAAGCGTGGCCATCTAAGGCCTAGACTTGGGAGATGTTGAACAGTCAAATTCTCGCTGATTTGACCAACACGCAGAGGAAAGCTGCCCTAGGATCTGGCCCAAAGCAAACGTGAGTAACATGGCTGAAGTGACAGAGTTGTTCACAGAGAGGGATTAGTTGCTCGGTTTATGTATGATCCATTTGGGTGAAACCGTTATTAGCTAAGAAGCAATTTGTTTCAGAACTAACTATGCTTTAAATACCAGTGCCAAGTCCCAGGCTAGTGCTTATTAAAGTAGCTCCAGCTGAGGATCTCACTCTTGCTGCACGGTTTTCTGGATAATACTTTAGCTGGGATAGACTTTCGGAGCCTACCTTTGGATGGAAGTCAAAGCACATTCCAGCTGCCTGTTGAGATATCAGAACTTCATTTTTCCTTTCTTTCCCACCTGGTAATTTTTTCTTCTCACTTTCTGTTCGCTTTATTTTCATCAGATCTGTGCAAATAGCAAGAGTTTTTGTCAAACAGGTATGTGACAGTGCTGTGAATAACTCGCGCTGCTTTGGAATTCTCAACAGCTCTTAAATGTTTTGTGTATGATAACTGGTAGAAAGAATGTCACCTGAAATAAAATGTAGCAATTGCAATTTCAGGTATTATCCCTCTGCAGAAAAGCTGCAGGGGAAAATGCTTACCAGTGCAATCTAGTCTTTTCTGTATAAGCCACTCGGTTATCCGGCCATCTGCTGAGATACAGATTAATGTCTCTTTTTTGCCATCTCCTGTTGCCCCTCTGTCCTGTTCCACCCACCTCAGTTGCCAAACAGGACCCGTATGTTTATTTGAGGATTCACTGGGACAAAAGATGCACATGATAAATCGTACATGAACAAAGACAAGACAGTATATTTGAAAAATAATCAACCTTCCACTTTGTAATGAACATCAAGTCTTATGACAGAAGTGTTTAGCTTTTCTTTATAAAAGAAATCTGAACATTGGCTGTTTTCTCCAGGAAAATGTTTCTTTTATCAAACACGTCTGATATTTGGTTTCAGGGCACTGTTTATCTGCTGACACACCTTTCATCGATACCTGAATCATGAAATCAATCTGCACCTGGGGAGGTGCCCTTAGAGCAGATGTCTCCCTGATCACTTCCTCGCTCTCATTTTCTTCTGAATTCCTGCTTATCCCTCACCTATTCTGATGTTCTCTCTATTTTGGGCAAATGGAATCAGTGAGAAAACACCAAAGGCCTCCACTGGTCTCCCTTAGGATTTATTATCTGGGGCAGGATTGTCCTAGTTAGTACATGGAATATGATATACGTGGTGGTAACTTGCTGCATTTTTCTTAAAAGGTCAGATCATAGTACTCATTTGTTTCACCATTCCCATGTGGGGAACTCGCTTTGTTGTGCACAGTAACAGCACAGAGTTTCATACCCCAAATAAGGAGCTGTTAAAGTAATGTAAACGTTCACCACAGAAATAAGAATAGAGGGTGATGGCAGTGTCGGAGGGTTTGGCTGTATCGGTGTGAAGAGGTGGATGGGAGAAGCCTTGCTGGCTCACTCTGATCCTTCCAGGCATTTATGCACTATCATAAATTTTTGTGTCTGCAGTTTTGCTCCAGAAACTTCTAGTATTTGAGGGTATTGTTTATGTAGGCATTTCCAGTCAAAACTGGAAGATACTGACAAAAGTTGAAAATGAAAAAATTGTGCGGCATCCCTGCCATTCACAAGCCTTACTTACCAAGACTGTTACTATTCCCTCAGCTTCTCAGTTGTGGCTGTTCTTTTATTTGTTACTTGCTCAGATGTGAGCAGGGTGGGAGGAGATGGGAAATCACAGCCTTACCTGCTGTCCAAAAGTGCGGTGTCCTTACAACTCCGTACGTTATAGATTGTGACAGAACCATTGTACGTTCCAACTGCTAAAAGATTTGGGCTTGCCGTAGAAAAATCCAGAGCAGTAACACCATGCTCACACTGGAAAATACGCTCTGGCCACTGACCAGTAGAAAAATACAAAAATGTTTTCAGTTAGTTTCTTAATTTACGCCTGTCTTCTCAACACTGGATACTAAATTGCCAGGCTCTGCTGGAAAATTCAAGTGTTGATGACCATAGTCACTACTTCTAGACAGAATTAGGTGCTATATTCTAAATGGTTCAGTTTATTTCTTGCTGCAACTGATAAAATTAGGAGAAAGTAAAGACTGTGCTGAAATATGACACTGTAAAATCAGTTAGATGGGCCTACTCCAAACCAAGTACCTAAAAATCAAGTTCCCTAAGATTCAGCTGTGTGAGTATAGTGTGAGGTTTTTGTTTGATTTGGTTTTTTTCTTTTTAAAACAAATTTGGCATTTTGGAAAACTTCTCCAGTTGTTTGCTATCTTGTAATATGAGAGTAAGTACCTTTCCAATTACAGAAACTTAGCTGAAGATAAAATGCAATCTAACGTACTTCAGGTAATTTGTAAACCACGATTTTCATGTGATTTCTCCATGTAACCAAAGAACTGATTCAGCTCTTGTTGTAAGATTAAATCCTTAAAGTCACTGCACCGAGCTCTTGAAACGGGAAACAGTAGAGTGTTAGTCTGCAAAGAACTGTGTTTCAGTGTGTGTGCCAGGTCTTATTTCTTGATGTCAGGGACTATGGTGACATCAGGGAATCACAGAGTATTTGATTGTTGTTGATGTGATAAATATGCAAAGACTCAACTCTGCATGATTTAAATTAATACACAGTTTTGGCCAAGTGAAGTTTGTAGAATAAATCAAACTAAAGTTGTGTAATTTGATGGCAATCAGATGGGTTTTATTGTGTCACTTTGTAGCTGAGATTTCCAAGATTTTTTTAAAAAAACGGATAGCTTTAAAAGGATTGGTTTTCAAAGGGATATGTAAAGGTGTAAATGTTATCATCTACAAAATCTACTGTCTTTTTGACAATATTATGAGAAGTTAGATTAGATAATTCTATTATATACTTTTTTTTTTCCTTCAGCCTAACAGAATTTCATGGTACAACATAAAATGGATTGGAAAGGATAATTCTTAGATTTAAAATACATACATTCTCTGTAATGAGAGTTTGGAAGTATTGAACAAACGGTCTGTAGATTTTGAAAAACAAAAGGTAAATGGATTTATTTTCACATTTGCTGTGCTCAAGACTTTGCCAGTCTAAAAACCAATTTCTACACACCTGGGTCTACCCAGAGTGATAACGAAACAAATTTCCAGTCTTGGGTAGGTCGTCGTAGGGATTGGAAACGGGCTACCGAGATCTGCGTTGCTAAGTTGCCTAGCACAGAGTGGTACTACCCGAGAGCTGTAGCCATCTGTTAGTTGTTTGGTGGCCTGTGTGCAGTGAGTTTAGTTCCTGTGAACAGATGTCCACGTTTCCAAGCCACCAGTACAGTCGGCACTCAGCGTCAACTGAGAGGACGGACAGGTGCAGAAACTAAACTGCTTCCTACAGGCGCTTCCTTTGGGTCAAGATTTAAGCATGTTGCTAGGTACTGCAGTCGGAATCAATTTTCCAGAAATGTGTGGTTTGGACTAGCAAATTCAACCTTACTGGCTAGATCTTGCTTTTTGAAACAGGAAAGGGGAAATAAATAAAGCAGAAATAGTGCAGCAGAAAAAGGCATTGAAGGAAAACAAAAGAAAACAAACTGGCTGCTCATTACCCTGGGGTTCTTCAGTGACCAACAGCAAGCCAAGCCTTTCTTCTGTTCTTTAAAATTAAACGCTCCGTAACCAACAGCTAAAAGATCCTAAAAGATTAACAGATATATCTTAGTTTAACTTGAAGTTCAGTTGTATGTTTTTAAAAGGCAGCTTTCTGCTAACAATCACTGTCAGAGCAAAGTCTGGAGAAATAACGCTCATGTCATAGGCAAGTAGAATAACACACAAGAATAACAGAATTTCAGAATTTCTAGAGTACTGGAAACTGGTTCAACTAAAAGTGCATTCATAGTCACTATCAGGTGTGTTTGCAATCCCCCCTCCCTGGCCATCATAAAAATATGTCTCTTTCCAGAGATGAATATACATTGTTCTATAGCCATATTTTAATGTGCAGTATTTAATGGAATAGGTAATAATACTTCTACTTTTCTCTCTCAACATTAGCTGTAAAAGGAGGTTCAGTGACCACATCAAACTGCGCTTTTAGCTCCCTGCGGTCAAGTCCAATGAATTGTTTGTTCCTTTCCATAAGCAAAAGTAAGAAACAGCAGCAAGACTTCAGTCTTCAACTCCATTTTTTTTTTTTTTCCTACACACAACAAGTCGTTTGTGAAACTAACACTTTAAAAGTAGGTATTTGTTTGCCCTATAATTCTAAGACTGAAGTCTATAAATGCAGCCAACTTTATAATATCTGGGGATCTGGTGTACTAACAGTACGAAATGGTCTTTATTTTTTTCTCTTTTTTTCCCTTGGGGCATTCTTACTGGTTTTATGTTTCTCATCTTCACCTGCTTTTTACCTTCCTTCCATTCATTATTTTTGTTGTGGCCATAGGAGAGCTCTGTTGGAAAAACTGAGCCTCGCATTACTCTGAAAGTGGAGGTGTTGGAGTCATTCTGACCTCCACCAAAATAGAATTCAATAAACCTGGGCCAGCTGCTCAGAAACCTGTGCTTGTTTTTATGCATCTCATCCTTAAAGTTTGATGAATGCTGCTTTTTTGGGAGATTACTGTTAGAAACAAGGATGTCGTATCTAAACTATCATGAATAAACTCCATCAATGGTGATAAAGTTTAGTAGTAGGAGTTTACATTTCAACTTCCAGTTCTATAACAGACCAAGTCTGTTATCTCAACATTGTTGTTCAGGTGACCACCCATGGTAAAGGGACCAATTAAATTAAATTCTGGACCAATTAAAACTGTTGTGATACACTTATAGGAAAGGCCTAGTGCAGCTGCCCAAACTGTAGAATAATGCAGCAATATTGTTATGTGGAAGGACAAAATACAGTGTGGGATGCAAAGGCAACCTACCTGACTGTCGGGGGGAATCCATCGCTCTGACATCCCTCCCAACAAAGTACATCAAAATCGGGAATTTATTTACACCGACAATTGCTTATACCACTTTGTAAACAGCTCAGAAGCAGCGATTTGTTAACTCACTGGGTTTGCTTTGCTCCAAGCCATACTGCTCACACTGTGACCATTAGTTAAATCACACATGTATGACCACAGCCATTCCAGTCGGGGAGGTACAATTTCTTCTCGGGTTTTCTTGAGGTCTGACAGAACTGATGGCTCAATGAACGCTTCCTTCTGCTCTTCCTTCTTCTTTTCCTTGTCATGCTCCCCGTGTTTAGCTTCTTTCCTGGCTGCTGCTGTACCACTAGTGTCCGTTGTAACGCCGGGGTCTAAAATGCACAAATATGGTAGAGTCTGAGTAGTAACATTTCACTTCTCTAATTCCAGACATTCACATCAGAAGAAAAATTTGCCCTTTTGGCAAAAAAATGAAGATGTGAGGAGTTAAGACATCCTAACGTCTAAAACTGTGGCTAAAATATTGATAGGGACATAGAAGGGGGCTGCATCAGGCTGTAGTGTGCCAGTTATGCTCCAGGTGTTTAATGAGTGGATTTAGCTACCCAGCAACAACTTGGGAATTTATGTCCACCCCCCACTAGGAATGTTTCTAATCTCTCATATTTAAAAATTTGTTTAAACAGGGATTTTTTCAAGTTAGATGCCAAATTTTAAAGAGCCACCCTTGGGAAAATTAAGCATAGAGCATATTTTTAGACTTCGTTTGCTAAGTATTTTTTTGTTTACTCACCCCTTTATTTTATGTAATGTGCAAATCATAGATTCATCTCAGATCACTATTAACAAAACAAGAACACAATAACTGCCACATTGTCAGAACAAAAGTCCTCCTGGTCAGTATCGTGCTCCAGCTACAGCTAGTTCCTGAAGAGTGACAGAATATAACAGGTTCATTGCCTGAGAAACTGAAACTCTCTATCACACACAGAGGTACGATATGATAAAAGCAGTGTGGATCTGCCTGTTTGGTGGTTTGTTTTTTTTTTTTGAATCCCTGTGTTAACTTGGAACTCCTGTAAAAGGTAAAATATTACTTAGCACTTGGGTCCAGGTAACGCCTCTTACAGTCTGCAGTGAATGTGCTTTGTGTTAGACACTGAACGTCTATCAGGCTAAAACTTCTGTTCACCATCAGTCTCCTTAGAAAATAAACTGTAAAAAAACTGTAAGAGACATTCCAATGCAAAGAATGGTTGGAGAAGTAGCAGAATTAATCCATATTTATCTGAACTGTCAGGAAACAAGTTTGACTCATATTTTGAGTAAGTCTCAGTTTGAGGTGATAAAGGGAGATGAGCCAGCTCAGAACTCATTTATTCAATTCTTCCACCAAGTATGGTAGGGATGGCTGTTACAGTTCATGTGGATATCTCATAAACTCTCTTCTGCTTTGTCAATTTCTTAAACAACTTGTTGTCTGTAAAGACATTCAGTGAGGGAGGTAACTCCATGACTTTCAATACTATGCAAAGCCTCATGCTGAAAACGGGGCAGCCAGTAAGAAACAAACCTGTAAGGACAGGAAGCTGCCGATAAGCTGCAAGTTTGGGCTGAAAAATATTCTCCATTAGAATCCTCTCCATGAAAAATAAATCCTGCTGAAAGTTTTCTGAGGTTAATATAGCTTCTGAATGGCATTCTTTCTCTTCGTGGATTCTGGCAAGAATAGCACTTTCTGCAATCATTGTAGAAGTTGTGCTGCCTGACAAGAGATAATATGGAAAAAAAGAGTTTTAACATGATAATACTTTGCACATAAAAGTCAAGGGGATAAGTCGTCTTCTCCTCCTCCTCCACCTGCAGAAATCATAGAAGAACCTATCATCATCAAAAAATACTTCCACTATTAATTTTTCTTGCTTTGTTTTCTTTTATTGCTCAAATAGTATGATGAGATATTTCTGGAATTTTTCACAGTTGGTGTTTCACTGCTACTGTCCTAAGTGAGTTGGTACCAGCAAACTTTGTCACTGTTTATTTTTATTTAAGATCATTTTTGACAGCACTGTACAGAAGAGGTCTTGTTGCAGCCCTGTCCAAGATTCTTTAGCAAACTCCCTTTCAAGTGCCAGACAGGCAGACCAAGCACTTTCTTCACAGACACAGTGATACGCATGGTTTAGGAGGATGAAAACATGGCAGAAGTGTAAACCTGGAAAAATGTTACCTCTGTCAGAAGAGACAGACGTAGTCTGATCGTGTTTTTTGGGTGTGTGAGATTTGCTGCTTTTCCCAGTCGTGGCTCTGCTACCTTCTGCTTTTGGTGTAGGTTTTATTTCTGACACGTTAAATGAATCGTACAAGTCCCAGGAAGTGACCATCATCCCTAGAAATGAATGACACCGTATTATACAAGTCTCTTGTTTCGATCCATTATTATAAAGGACCACGTACAGCTGAGCAGAGGTTTACTTTTTGTACTACGCTCCCAACTGTTGGGCAGAAGGGCTTTGAAACCAGATGAGGGGCAGACAAGGCTGTAGCAACAGCTGCTGTGCGACGGCCGCAGCTGCACCAGGGTCTTCTGGGTGCTTGGCTTCCCTTAGGCAGGGCCATCTGCCCTCCAAAACAAGGCTCCACAACCTTGCCTTTGTGTGCTCGGCTTTTCAAACGCGGTTGGAATGAGCCTTGCTGGTGCTCAAGGCACACAAAAACAAGGTTTTCAAATCAGATTCATGTCTACTTTACTTTTTTTTTTCACTCATTTTACATACGCTAGCAAACACAAAGGAAAAATGTTTGGAACAGCATTCCCCATAGTTTTCTTTGGCCTCCTACACAAAAAAAAATGTCTATAGTGAGGCGAAGCTCAGCACGCACATCTAAAACCTAGATATTCCTCTGTAATTTTTTCAGAGCACTGAGGTTGAACATTTTGTAAAATTGCATCTATCTTGTGAGACTGCCAAGATTTTCTGCTTTCCCCAAGATTTTAAATCTCGTAACAGAGGTTCTCTTCTTTGCATTATGGCAACTAGAAATAGAAACCAGCATCACTGCAAAGTTAAGGGGAAAAAAGGGAACTGTGTCCTTTCATATTTCAAGAGTGTAGCTGCATATTAGGTGAAGTTCTACCTCCTGAGAAGCAGCTCTGCTTGCAGAGACACAGCAGCTCTCAGCTACGTAATGACTATTTTATGCAACGGATACAGCGCACCAGTACCAATGATCAAGTTTTAGGAGGGGCAGAAGAGGCCACCGCAAATCACACTAGTCTGAACCTAAAGCTCTGGAAGTGAAAGTTGAGGAAACATCCTCTCCTGCTTAGAGATGGAGGAAAGAAAAAAAACTTTTCCTCAGTATCTGACCTGTGTGCGGAGAGTGTTCTGAGGTCCCACGATCCAGCTGTATGCTAGTTTTCCCAAATATATATTTAATAAGTAAACTAAATGCAATAATAAACCCAACTGCCAAGGGTACAATGCAGTAAATGAGAGCCTTTCCTACATGGTACTCAGAAAGTTTACCTTTATCTTCCATGATGATTTTGTCACATTGCACTTCCTTGTTCTTCGCGGCTCCGTTAATGGTTTGCATCATTTTTTCTACAAAGCGATCATTACCAGGTCTATTTTTGCAAATGTCAACATAAATCCTGTTCCGCTCCCTCGGGAGAAAAAACAAAAGTGTACATTGACTTTCTGGAAAACATTTGCATTCAACTTCTCAGTGTATTTAACCTCAAGTTGAACAGGAGAGGATACTCCCTGCCGTAAATTTACTGCTTGGGGTTTTTTTGGATTGCTAGATTTTATTTCACTCTACGTATCATCTTTCAGCAGCTATTTCTGACCTTGGGATGCTATTCTAAACCAGAAATGGCCTGTAGGGCAGCAAAAATCCCTACTCCGACGACCTTTGCACTTTGGTGGAATTCAGAGTTCAGCCATACGTAGCTCTCATCACTTGGGAGTGAAAGGCGGTGCATCCAAGAGACAAAAATGAAACTAGTACATTTCTGTTTCGTCCAGCCCTCAGGTTCTGTAGGAATGGTCAGTGGGAATTGTGAAACTTTTTCTATGATTTTTGTTTCACTGTTCTAACAGCAGACCTAGATATATCCTGTGCTCAGGAAGCATCCCTCTTCCCATACAGTTGGCAATACGTGCTGTGTACACCAGCTAAGTCTGATTCAGAGGATGCTCTTCCTCTTCCTTCTTCCCAAAAATCACAGCAGTGTGATTCACAGACAGGGGGCGGGGCTGGAGTCCTACCATGAGCTTTGTGTGTATACTAGCAGGAAAAACTCCCTTAGCTAAGTTGTTTGACTTGCCAACCGCACTATGCTGCATCTCAGGCTTTGGGGCTTACGTCTCCAAAAGCTGTGTGACAAGTGTCTCAGTCTGACATCCATCAAGGAGAGAACTTTGCTGCACTCTGTCCCAGTCAGCTCCTGGGAGAAAGCCAAAAAACTGGGTGTTCTGGGTTAACTCCCTACCAAAGTTCATGGTAGTCCAGGGAGGAGACTCTGAACTGGAAACACTAGATGCAGCTGAGGGGAGATGCAGTATTTTAACAGGCAAGGTCACTTGCGGTGGGGTGAGGTTTCTGCTAGCTAGAAGCACTGTGAAGAGCTTCAGAGGAAGCCAAGGCCTGCCTAGTGTGCTTATATCTCTGTCATTAATAAATTATTAGCTATAAAGAAGCTACACACAAGAATCAATGCAGAGGTTTGCAATTTCTTAGTGTTTCCATTAAAATTAAATCGTGTAATTCATGTATACCACCCTTCACCTTCTCTTTCCCCCATCCTCTCTGTGTTCTCTTGTCACCATCCCCTGCTCTTGCTAATCTTTCTTAATTTATCACTGAAAGAGGGGGTGAATTTGATCAACAAGATGGGGGTTGTAAGGAATTCAGGCTGTCTTGTCAAGAGAGACACTCAAGCCCAATACAGCTTTAAACAAAGGTGAAATGACAAACTGTAGCAGTCAGAACGCTGAACGTCCGCGTGAGCAGCCTGGTCAGGGCTTTGTGATCAGCAGAAACTGGGTGTGCTGAGCATACTACAGGCACGTACACAATGACCAGTATACATACTGAACTCTTCCAGCATCTTCTGATTCCACGGACACCACAGCAGGTGACATAGCCAATATCCAGATAGTTTCTGTCTCTGTGAGGTAAATATCCACTCTCCTCTCTAAGTCTTTTTTTGTCAGTTCTTCTTTTATCTCCTCTCGCTTCACCTGCACATCTGAAAAATTAGATGAGGTTAACAAGCGAGACCTTTTCAGCTCTAAATTTAAAAGCAGTCAAATTAAAAGTATTTTATATCTAAAAGCCAAAACTTGTGAGGTACTGGGTTGCTTTGAAGCGCGGGTCATCTCACAGCCACGTGCTGCGGTGTCTCACAAATCACAGTGCTCCGAAGAACAGTTTAAATCTATAATTATACAGCGTATGTTCTTTACCAGATAAGCTAACAGTTGTGTCTTGTCGAGAGCCAGGTTCTACTATTTCGTCTAGTATGGACTCCGTTGTTGATGCGTTTGATATAGAAGTACTGCTGCTTCCATACGTCCTTCAGTAACAAAGAAATAAGCAGAAATAGTACGTGAGAGTCCAGATGTCAGTCAGCAAAGCACTACAAAAATAGCAGCACTGTTATCAGGATCAGCCACAGAAGACTGGAAGAGCACATACAGGAATGCCTGCGTTGTGAAAGAACTCACAGAAGGCTTAGGAAGGAAAATAATGAAATGGTTTAAAAAAGATTTAAAGAGGAAGAATTCCTCTGACAGCATATCCTGAGGCATTAAATAGCTGATGGAAAAGAAGCTGTTGAGCTTTCAGATTTTCTTAGCATATAATAAGGGGAGGCGTTGGCTACCTACTGTGCGATAACGCATACCCAGTGACAGTGCTGTTCTCGACCAGATCCTTTGGTGCTTTGCATGTGATGAAATGTCTTTGAAATGCACAAGAAACTCGGTTGAAGGGATTAGCTTGTTAACAAAAATAGGTAATGTTCATAGAGGGGATAGCTGTGATAATTAGAAGTAAAACTCAAAACTTAGGTACTGTTGGGAGGTTTGTGAGCAGATTTTCTCTTCCTCAAAAGCAAAGTGTGAACAATTAGACAAAAGGCATGTGAAAAACACAGTTTTTAAGGTTCGTATTTAAAACTAATTGATTTCATTTTGTCTTTTAAGTGAAGAGGGCTTGTCTCCAAAAAGGATGCGTTTATTTTTCAGGCGATACTTTGTATTTTTAAGTCATTTTTTGTGTATATTTGCTCCTGGTTAATATCCCTACCTCTGAGATGATCCTTTATAATAGCCAGCCTAGGAAACATGACAGAAAGATAGTTCTCAAAGAGCAATCTATTCTCCTTAGAAATCACAATGGCATTAACTTTGCGAAAGAAAACAGTAAATAATGCTTTTCTTTAACTTGCATTTTTTTTCCAGTGCTGACTTTACTAGTCTTCTAGTCCCCTTGACTAAACAAATAGCATCTCCTCTCCATACAATTTGAATGTGTACACACCATTGGATAAAGCGATGTGGTTCATTATTTTTCATTTGAAACACAAATAGTTATTTACCTTCTTTTCCATGACTTAATTGAATTTGTCAGCCTGAAGATAAAATGGCTCGAGTTCATTGACTTTGTTTATTCTCTCTGTACAGAAGGTTTGTAAATGAAAGCCAGTAAGTTGTGAAAGATGTAATTCAGCAGTTCTAACTCAAAAGCTTTTGTAGAAGGACATTTTTTGAAATGGATGCACATATGCACACGGAGGTAACTTGCTTGAATTAGTTTAAAAGAGAGGATTCTTACTATGTTAACAATATTTTGATATTTGAACTGAAAGAGTCAAGTTTTTAAAGAGGGTTGTCTGTACTGAATAAGTATCATTAAAACTGACAAAATACTTTAAAAGAAATGTGTACCTCTTCACTGAAACCAAACCTTTTGTTTCCAGAGCATTTTTCCATACCCCCAGCTAAGCAGGTATTGATAGATTCCAGTTTTTGAAAAAAAACCCCACGCTTGGGGAAGGTAGAGAGCATCTGAAGAAGCTAAAGGGAGTATCTTACCGAGGTGCAGATGCCCCTTCACCGCTGTACAGCCTTGCTCAGACAACCAGAACACAACTCCTCTACCTTTAAGGCAGCGTGGCATCACACAGGTGTGTTCCATCATAACTTTTATGCAGGCCCAACCATTACGAAACCTGCTGTTTGGGTGTCTGCATTGCTGAGCTGTGAGGTACTCGTCACCATCTCTAAAAATGGGCCATTCTGGTATGTTTCATTAAAAAATGCAGTTTAGGAAGGATAATTGGAATAAAATGGGAAATCTCACAGGAGTGTGTGCTGCAGTCTGGTTTCACCTGTATGTATTGGCATTTCAGCAGTAGTTCTGGCACAGTCATGAGCACTGACAGATTTATTCTGTTACCATTCCTCAAAATTTAAATGACTGTAACCGGCAAGTTTTTGTATTTTGGCAACACAATATAATTATTAACCCTGCACAATTATTCCAGCTCCCAACCTCTGAAGAGCAGATGTGTGGCCGCTGCAGGGTAGAACCCTGTGAGACAGGATTTAAGAGACAGCATATTGACTCACCTTGAGAGCAAACCTAAACCAGCATTCACTCCTGATGTCTGATGGGCGGAAAAAGAAGAGAGAAAACCAGATCCTGTGGCCCCAAAGTAAGCACTTGATGCCAAGAGTTTGCCCTTCCTGGGTACAGCTGCAGTGGGATCTGAATGGAAGAGTGGACGGGGCGTCACATCCTTTCCCTCATCGTCAAAAACCTGAAGAAATATTTAAATTATGATAATAGTTTCACTGTGTTCCCAAAACAAGCGACGGTGATGACACTTGCAACGTTTTATCTCATCTGGAACAAAAAGAAGACTCTGATCCAGGCAAGAATGTGACAGAACAGATAAATAACCCCTCTCTGCAAATGATGCCTAATATACCCCAGGAGAGGGGCGAGGGGGGTTGCATTCCCACCTTCCCTTCGGGGTTCAGCCTTGAGAGCGCTGTCACCTTTGCCTGGGACTTCTCTGGAACTGTCTTTATAGAAATGGCTACAAAATATCTGCAAAAATTGTGTTTGTCTCACTGTCAGAGCCACTTCTCCTTCGTGGTCAACCCTGCTGTCTTTTCTGGCTTTTTTACTCTATAATCAGTACCAAAGTGGCTTATTGACTGTAACTATTCCTGTCAAATTAACAGTACAGCAAAAGCAATTACAGAAATAATTATGCATTTTTTTATTATACTGCTCAAAATATTTTATTGTAAGAAGGTATTCAGTAAGGTCCTTAAACAACTCTCAGATTATGTTACGGGAATCTTCTATTTTTTTGGGTAAAGACAGTGGTGCTGCAGTCAATATATCTCAGATTTGAAAGCACGTAGTTCTCAGATTAGGAGGAGAGCTGTTAGTCTAATTTTTTAAAATTATTATTATTCTCGCAGCTTGTTTTTGGACCCTAATCATCTCCCTTTCAGAATGGATTAAGCTCTTGGGTCATTCTCTTTCTCCACAGCTCTTCAACTTCAGACATGCCTTTCCTTTCCTCCTCCCTCTCCTTCCTTTCTGTCAACAAACATCCGCAACAACTCACGTTTAAAAGTTTTTAGTAACAGCATAAATGGCTTCTCACCCGTACGGCATGCTTGTTACCCACGAGAGACCCCCTGGCTTTGCCATCAGAAGTCGTGGACTGGCTTCTGGAACTCGCCGCTCTATTTGCGTGGACGCCGCTTAGGACGCTCGCTCGTCTTTGGCTACCTGAGCTCGCTTCTGATCCTTGCCTTACCCTGAAATCAGTCAGGTTTCAGTCAACGAAATGCAAACAACCAAATACAAGCCCCAAATGACTTATCCCTTAACTTCACGAATGGTTTAAATTTAAGCCGTTCGTTGAAACCACGGTTTAAATTTAAACCATTCGGGTTGATAATCCTGAAATACTGTAATTCCTTGCAAAAATCTCCGTTCAGTTTCAGCGGTGATAGGAGGAGTGAGGCAGACAGGGGTGGGGGCGATGCCCGCTGTAAAATAAAACCCTAAAAGGCATTTTACTGATATTTGGGGTTTTGGGGCTAAGCTTACAAACGGGAACTAATAAAAGGGCAAGAGGCGCAGCCGGCAACTGCCTGCGGGCCGGCTACGCTGCCGGCTGCCCCCTCAGGTCGGGACACCGGCGGGAGCCCGCCCGCGCCTCCCCGCTCCGGCCCGCCGTGTCTGGAGCCATCGGAGGGCCCCCCCCGCCCCGCCGGTCGCTCACAGGGTAGGCCGCCGGCCGCCGGGGCCCTGCATGGCGACGAGGCCCGGCCGGGAGATGAAGCGCGTCGCGCGGTAACCATGGCAGCGCGCCCCCCACCTCGCCAAGACGCGGCGCGGGGATTGGCTGCCAAGGACGGCGCCGCCGATAGGTCGCGCTGCGGCGCGCGGGTCGCGTTCTCCCCCCTCGCCTGAGGAGGGACCGAGCGGCCGCGGCCTCCCCGTCCCCGGGCCCCTCTCCGTGCCCGGCGGGGCTGGGCCGCCCAGTGCCCGCCTCGCCTCACCCCTCCGCTGCCTCCTGCCCAGCCCGGGGCTCCTCCCCCGCCGTCAGGGCCGCGGCAGCCCCCGCTCCCCCTTTGTCACTGAAGCACAAAGGTCCTCGGCGGCCCGGGGAAGCGGCAGCTCCCTCCGCCCTGCCGTAAAACTCGGCCCCGGTGGCGGGGATCGGGGCAGGTCTGGACTTTTGGCGGGAGGTTTAGGGGGGTTTGGATTCCCCCCCCCCTTCCCCTCGTTTTCTCGAGTCAGCAAAGTTGCATGCGTGGGTGCTTTCCTTTCAGCATCGCCCCACGGGGACCATTTTTTGAGGATTTAAAATGCGGTTCTTTGGGAAAATCTGGTTGTGGAGGAGCGCGGCTCGTGATTGTAAATGATCTGTGCCCTTCTCGAAGGGGGAAGAGCAGCAGCGGGCAGCCCCCAGCCCCAGGCCAGCGGAGCCCTGAAGCAGGGGGAAAAGCAAACGCAGGCTTTCCCAAAGTATTTAAAAATACTGTAACGTCATCATTTTTAAGAGCGATTGTAACGCCAGACGTGGGGAGCAGCAGCTGTCCCCTTTGCCTGCAGGACGGTGCGTGTCCTTGTGCCAGCCCTGGGACAGAACCGAGCCTGGGCAGGTGAGACAGCCGGGGAAGGTTTTAGGGAAAAGAAGGCAGAATCACGACTGGACGTCTGGTTTGGTTGTTGGTTTTGGTATTTTTTTTTTTTTCCCCTTTACGTAGGACCAACTTAGCGTTGTCGGTATTCCCTCACCCCAGAGCGTCACACCCTGAGCAGGAGCAGGCCCAGAGCTACCCCCCGAGGACCTCGCCCACGCTCGGCGGCCGGTGAGACAGCGGCCACGCCTGGGCAGCTTCACCGCGTGAGTACGGCTGCCGGGGCGGGAGGGAGCGGCACCGAGACCGGCGGCCGGCGCGGGGCAGCTGACGTGAAACCCGAAACTACCGAGGAGTAAATGGCGGCGGCTCCCGGGGCCCTGAGGCGAGTGGGGGGGGGGGGGGGGGGGGGGGCGGGGCGGGGCGGGAGCGGAGCGCGGGCCCCGCCGCCTCCCCGCTCCGGGGAGGGCGTGGCCTGCGCCTTGAGTGACAGCCGGGGCGGGCGGCGCCCAGCGGGCTTCCCGCGCGCCGCGGGGAGGGCGGTGGCGCTTGTGCGCGGTGACGTAGTGCGTGGCGTGACCCCGCCCCCCTCCCGCCGCTCCCCGGCCCCCGCCGCCGCCGCGCAGACCGCGACCCGCCGCCGCCGCTTCCTCCTCCGCCGCGGCGGCGATGTGACCCCTCCCCGATCCCGTCCCCCCTTCCCCCTTCCCCCCCCCCACCTCCTCCCCGCCGCCGCCCGCCGTCCCGCCCGCGCAGCGAACATGGCGGAGGTGAGAGCGCGGCGGCGGGGCGGGGGCCTGCCCGGGAACTTGTTGCGCGGGGCCGCGGCCGGGCGGAACGTCCCACAAGTTAGTTGGGGGGCCGGGGAGGCCGCGGCGGGACCCGAGGCGCCGCGCAGACCCGGCGCGCCCCCCCGACCCCGCTCCCCGCTCCCCTCCGGGACGGGGAGCCTCGCCCCGGGGGGGGCCGGGCCCGCCTCGGCGGCGGCGGGGCGCGGGCGGGCGGGCGGGTCGGGGGAGCTGGAAGCGGCGGCTGCCGCCGGAGGGAGGCACCGGGGGGGGTGCTCGCCGTCGGGCAGGGGTGTGCGCCTCGTTCCGCGGGCCGGGGAGCCGAGGGTCCTACCGGCAGCATCGCGGGGGATGCTTGAGTGGAGCCCTCGGCTCGGCGGGGGATGGGGCCCTGAGGAGCGAGGGCGGGGGAGAGGGCAGCGGAGCGGGGCCTGAGCCTGCCCTGGGACGGGGTTCGTCTTTGGGGGGCGGGGGGGGGGAAGTGGGGTAACATTACCTGCTGTGGCGTGGCGGAGTGGAATCCCTTCGGGGTGGAGAGGGATGCGCTTCTTGCCAGCTCCTGCTGTCTTGTCTCTGTCCCGACCTGAAAGAATCGTTTCTGCCGGGCTTTGATCGGGGAGCACCATTGCTCAGGGGTAGAACGTATATTTATTTTCTTTAAATATCTCTTTGTAGTCGTTAGGACAAAGGGGAATTGCCTTTCTAGATAGAAGGGCCGCCCTTCCAGTCTCCTGGGAGAGGGAGACCTTTCTCGTGAAAAAGGGGAGAAGGACTCTTCAGGGGAGTTGCAGGAAATGGGAGAAGGCTTACTGACCTCTTTTCTTCTGTGGGAGGCAGAGAGAGAGATGTGTTTGATTATTGAGGTGTGGATTTGTCCATCCCGGTAGGATCTGGAAGAGCAGCTCTTCTGCTTCTTAGGAGGCAAGTTAGGACAGATGAGTAGATATTTCATTAAGTTTTCTTCAGATTATCCTAAGATTCCAATCTTAAGGTAATTTGCTGCTTGAACAGTGTTGACAAATGAATTGGAAACACTTAATTGAAAGGTATGCTATTAAAAAAAAAAAAATTCTCTTCTGTGGGACAGGCATTTCTTCCAGCTGGACTGGAGGGAGTCAGGATTAGAATATTTTCCAGATCAAATTTCTACCCTTGAAATTCCAGAATATGTGTGAATTTTTACTTAAATTTATTTTATCTTTCCCTCCCAAATGAAAACTGCAATGAAGCAGATGTGGGTATGAAATGTACTCATCTAATCTTAGAAGTCTGCCTGTCTGTTTTTTTCTGTATCTTGAGGGGCAGAGGATCACAGGTCTGATCCCTGAGTAATTTCTTGGCCAAAAAAATGTGGCTATTAAACTCCTGTCATCTGTAAAGTTGGAGAGACATATCGGGGCTGGTCCTGATCTAGGCATCGCAGTAGTCAGGATCTTTGTCTCAAGTTTCACCCGTTGCTTGTATGTTTTGTTAATTAAACACAGCATTATTGTGAAATATTCGTGCTAGCTCTCTTCTGGTGGGAGCTGAGGTTCGCCATATTGCTAAAGAGCCACAGGCAGTACGCTGAATTACTTCCTATTCTGGATTGTCACGTACTTATATTGATGTTACAGCAGTGACAGCATTGAGAGTTGTAGGGGATTCGTGCTGCAGAGAGCAATAAAAAGTCAGTGGGTTATGGAGGTCAGGCGGGTTTTGTTTTTCATTTTATGGATGTTGTTCCGATGGGTAAGGCTTTTATTACATGTTGGTCTTGATACTTTACTAAGAAAAGAGGAGGGTGGGTTTTCTCCCCTCAGCATTTTGCTTTTTTGAAGAAAAGCTAAGATGACTTCTTTGTCCTATTTTGGCTTCTTTAGTTCAGGTTAAGGGGCAGGAGCAGCATAAAGGGGCTGTGAAAGCTTTGATCCACCTGTGGGATGAGTTCAGTAGCTCAGGGCTGGCAGCAGTGGTGTAGGCTTGGCTGACATCAGTTCACAGCTGTGGAATTGTGCAGACAACTGTTTGCATGGCTGCACTGCCTTCTGGCTGGGGAAACAAACAGAATTAAAAAAAATAATCCTTTCTCTTAGTGATTTAAGCAAGGACCAATGTCCTGAATATGGTTCCTAGCACAATTTAGGAAATACGTAGGGGATGGGATGGGAAGTCTCCTTAGCACGGCATTGCCACCGAAGCTCTGGAGTCAACCATCTGCCTTGAGGAACTGAAGGCAACTGCTGCTCCGTGGTGGTGTGCTGCACAAGGGGTGTGTTAGGAGGGTGATGTGCTGCATAACGCTCTGTTGAGAGAAAGAGAGGGAAGACTGGTAATTCAGGCAGCCCGAGGACTCGCCTGGCACCTCAAACGAGGGGCCTGTGATCAGCCTGGCTTTGAAAATGTGGGTGGAGAGTAGTAAGAGGCACAACAGCAGTCTTGCCCTCTTCCCCATCCCTCCCCAGGGCTGGCTCTTCTGAAGGAATGCACAGGAACTCATCTTTCCGTCGGGAAAGATCCTAAAATGTTGTGTTCTAGAGAATCAGCCAAGCTTTAAGGCTAGAGATATAAACCTCAAAAAATAAACAATATAAATATGAAACTTTTAGAATTTGACAGGAAGGCTCTTCAGACAGGAGCTCTGAGCCTGGTTAGTAAGTAAATGAGTCCAGAAAGTGAAACTAAATTAACAAAAAATGCTGTTTCACTTTTGTAGAAGCTTACCAGTTTGAACACAGGACAGACAAAAAAAAAAAAAAGGATTTTGAATATATATTAAACTGGTTTTAGATTTGAGATTAATAACCTGTGTTAGGGTTTCATTTTACTTTGAAGCATGCTCACGTGGTTTCTTTGAGTCTTAATATTCCAATGCCTTAGAAGATTGTTCTAGTCATAAATCGGAAAGAAAACATCTCTAACTGAAGATGAGCTCAAGCTTTGTGAATATTACCATATCATGCATTAAGCTGCTTATTTAGTCTTTGTGGTGGAGTGAATGCTGATACATATTTTTTCTAAATATGAGTATTTTAATGCCTATTGAGAAGAAAAGATTTTTGACTGCAAAGCTTGATTAGTAGTTGAAAGAGAATGTTTTTTTGTTTATTCAGCCATTATAATGTTTGAATAAAATGTAAGTGAGAATGAATCTCTTCATTCCAAAAACTTGAAGAGCTGGGGGTCAGGCTTTTGTGTTGAAAAGATAGGCAGTTAAATACCTACTGTAATTTCCAGAAGTGTGGAGTTCCTGCTGTTACTTTATTTTGTTCCGTGATAGGATGCACCAGTCAGGCTGCAATAGGCTCTTGCCAGGATACTAAACAGGCAAAACTAATGGGAAAATTCTGAGGTGGTTTTTCGGGTGGGTTAATTTTATTTTTTTTTTCTAACTCACTGAAGAATAAGAGAAGTACTAGGGCTGCTACGTAGGCAAGAGGATGGTCAGAGGTGGGGTGGGAGAGGTAGGGACATTGTATCCCTGATTTTGACTGGCACAGCTTGGTTTAAATTTCAAGTTGATTTTAATTATGAGTTGAGGGGAGATGGACAGTGGCTGAGGTGGTCTAACAGCTCCTGGCTGCCTGAAAGGGGAGATCCTGCTCCTTCTGCTGCTTTAGCCTAGACGCTCTGTGAACTTGTGGGGCTTGCTTCAGCTTGCTAGCTTAGAAAGAAGCAAAAAGCTTCCCGCAGGATAACCAGTTGTATCAGCAGGTGGAAAGGTCCACTGGAGACTAGCACTGATGTGAGGGATGGCGTGGGGCTCCGCGGGAGGGTGGCGTATCCCTCCTTCCAAAAATGTCAAGCTGTGAGATTGCCTCAGCTCCTCCTCACACAGTGTCCTCGTATGGTGCAGCTCCGACCGTTGACTTGCTGAAAAATACAGTCCTATTTCTCCCAACTCTTGAGCAGGTGGTTGACCACCTTCATGCCAGCTCTTAGTGTTTCTTGCCCCTCAGTGAGGTTATTCAGCTTTCTGACCTGCCGGAATAAGAACTTTAAGTTTTTCCTTCTGCAGAGGGAATTTCTGTGTGATTAAAAGTGCAAATTGGTGTCCTAAGGTGTGGGGAGAAGCAGGAGTGTACCTGTCTTGGAGAGAAGCAGGACCACTTCTCTTCTGGTGTCAGTGGACTCAGCCTGGTTTCTTTGAGTGCATTTTAATGTTGTTTGGATTTCTGGAAGTTTAGTTGCTTCTGACTAGAAGATCAGTTTATTGACATTGTGTGGCGGTGCTTTAATAAGTCATCTTTAAATTTGTAATGTCTGGTAAAACTTACCTTTTTTCTGAATGTTATGCTGCTTTCAGTTGAAGAGTTTTAAACTTTGTGAATGTAATTGAGTTTTAGTTTTCATATCCAGCTTGAAACAACTTCAGGACATAATGTTTAAGAAATACATGATCCAATAACCATTCCTAATAACCTTTTTTATGTTCTTAATATTTGCATTTTTATTAAGCAATGCTATTATTTTATTACACATTTATGCATATTATTTTAGCCTTCCCTGTAGGAAGCAGTAGTAAAGTTAACACGATCATGAAGGTGATTGCAAATTGAGATGTTTTAACAGTCAGGGAGGACAGAGCTTTTGAGTAACGCCTGGATACAAAATAAGGTCAAAATAGATTAAATCAGGGTTTTCTGCTGACTGATCTAAATCATGATTAAAATTGGTGATTCACATCAGTCCATCCTGTTGAGCACTTTTTTTTTCTCTCTTTTGATCTCAGCTTTAACTAATTGTCTTTTTTTCTCTTTGTTTAATTTTGGAGCAGTTTTTGTAGAATACGTCACAGAGGTATCTGTGAACCTAACGTAGGTCTGGGAATTGAGTTCTCTCACTTCTCGGAGAGTATAAGCTCCAGAGTGGTTGGTTATAGTCACTGTATTCCCTCAGTTTTTCTGACAAGCTATTGAAGGGAAAACAGTAGCACTTAGCATTCTGCATTTCTGATTTTGGAAAAGAGGTGGGTTTTTTCTGTCGTAATAGAAGAGTTTTGTGGACTCTTGTGCGTGTGATCAAATATTGATGTTTGTGGACTTACTGCTTGGGACTTAGAGTTCTTTCTAATACAGTGGCAGCATTTTAGGTAGACAGTGGAATTGTTGAAAAGTTCAGGGTTTTTTTGGGCTTTTTCCTGGCCAGATGCCCCAGTCTGTATTAATATTTCACTGCTAATCTGTTCACATCACAAATTGTGCGCAAGAATGTTTTCTTGTGGTGCTTGGCATGTGACTGTATCTGGTTTCATTTGAAATCCTATGGTGGGATATGATCGCTTCATAGACTTCCGGTTTTTCTTAGCAAGAAATTTTAGAACATTACAAGAAGTTGAGGCTGAGGCTGTATTTTGTAATGGAAATGAACAGTAAATAGTTAGAAAATGTCCAGCTGAAAGTGTGTGCTTCAGATCAGACAGAGATGGTGTTAACTGTTGTGGTTGTACTCCTTGAAAATGGAAGTTCTAGTGAGCGTAATGGCCTGTCAGCCAATTCCCCTTTGGCTGCAGCTTCCTCCATCTCACAGCCTTCCTCAGGTAGCCTGACAGCATCAGCGCTCGTCTGGGGTTTCTGATGACTCAGTCCTTTAGGTAAATCATTGCACATTGGTTCTTGAGCAGGGATGACTGCCCTGGGATGCAACTGGTGGTTCCTGGTTCCAGCCGTCTACTCTGCTCGAAGGAGAATGAGAATCAGTTCCACTTTACTGTAAATATGTTAAGTTAGTGTCTGATTTCAGCAGATGATTCAGCAGCAGCACGGACATGAGTCGTCAGACATAAGCTGCTTTTACCACCCTGAAGTGTGCTATGTCCTCTTGATTTGGAACCCTGAAAAATAGCTACATCTGCTCTTCAGTACTTCTTGCAGAGGTCTGTGCTCCCCTTGGGTGTGCGTGTTCAGGCTGCTGAGGTAGGTAATCCCTCTAGTTCAGAGATCTAAGGGGTGACTAGAAGCTGCCCTGACAGTCTTACATCATTGTCATCTGTCTGTCCTGCCCTGTTGTCCCCCCCCACTTTCAGGGTGCTAGTTCCTCTTGCTGGAGGCTGCTACTCCTACAGCAAGTGTGGTCGAAAGGAAGGCACGACAGCATCACTCTTTGGAAGCCTGTAAGTCCGTTCAGATTCGCTTTGAGTGCACCTTCGCTTTGTTCCTCCTGCTGTGGCATGATAACCTCTGACAGAAGCGTGGAGCAGATAGCAGGCTGGAAAATTGCCCCGGGGGAGTCATCACCTGACATCCTTCAGCCTTCTGTGTTCCCCTGAACCACTGCCTTTTTTTTTAAAACAAAAAAAAAAAGTAGCAGCTGCTACTTTAGTTAGAGGTGCAGATGAAATACCTTTATATTTAAGAATTTTTGCTTGTATTTACAATATGGAAGATGTCCCCAGGTGATACAGTGACCTCACTGGCAAAACTGACTTCAAAGAGCTACTTAAGAGGGGCTGCAGTTTGCTTCCCCTCAGGTGTGTCACTGCAGATTTCAGGAGCCCTGTTGCAAACCAAATGCCTGAAAGTTCCACATGAACAGTATCCTCTGTGAAATACTGTGTATCATCTGCTTCCCCTTTCCAGTCTTTTCCTGGGGAAGAGATTTAGGTAGAGTGAGACAGGCTGAGTCAGCTGCATTAAAACCCAACCTCTGGTTTTTGCCAATTAGGCACTCTGAAACAGATCAGGCAGCTTCTTCAGAAAAACTGAGCCTGCATTTTAGTTTTCTTTTTTTTTAAATTACATAGTAATAAACAGAATTAAACCTTACAGAAGAAGCAGGTGGGGAGAGGGAAGCGAGCAAATAAGTTGTTTTTCAGGGCTGCCTGCCAAGTCTCAAGCCTCAGGATTATGAGATAATTTGGGGTGGAAGAGACCTCAGGAGGTCTCTGGTCCAACCTTTTGCTCACAGCAGGGTCTGCTCTGATGTCTGACCAGCTTGCTCAGGGCTGTCTCCAGTCTAGTCTTGACTGGAGAGTCTCAAGGAAAGAGACCAAGCAACCTGTTCTAATGCTTGGCTGTCCCCAGGGGGGGAAAAGTCATCTTTATAAACTCTGCAGTGGAATCAAGTCTAGGAGGGGAATGGCCGTGTCAGGGGACCTTTGTGAAGGTGATAGTTTCAAGGCTTAGATGTATACGTTTGAGATCTGTAAGTTGAAACATTGCACTTGATCTTTGTGTTCTGGAAGTGCAAGAATTTTCTCCTTTAGCAACCAAACTAAAAAAAGTGAAAATCCATGTATATAAAGGCTTCCATTTCATGTGCAGAAGGGCTTGGATGTCATTAGTTTTGGCTGTAGAAGTGTTCATGTGTAAAACTATTAAATGAAGGCCAGCAGTATTTTTTTTTTTCCTCGCTTCAGTATGTTGATGTTTTCTTCCCAGGGTAAAAACGAGGAAAGCCATTCTCTGACATGTAGGTTATTTTGATATACAACGCAGGGAGAGAGGGACAGGCTGGAACTGTAAGTCTTCTGCTGAAATACCTGCTTATCAAAAGGTACATGTGCCCTCTTGAGTAAAGGATGTTCTTTGCCATTTTAACTAGTTCTTTTACCATCATTTAGCTTAGCTCACTGGAGAGTTTATTAAATGGCTGCCACAGCCGCTTCTGAAGACTTCAACAGTTCAGGCATGGGTCTTACACGCTTTTTTTTTAGCTGATGAACTCTTGTTCTCAGTTTGGACTGCAGGATTAGTGTCTAAACCATATGTATTCAGAACTTCAGTTTTCGTGAAGTCTTTGAATATTATACATGTAACTGTATATCTGCATTTTGGGAATAAATGTGAGTTCTTGTGAACAGAATGCATATTACTTCTTGCAGATCAGTAATTTACTTTTAGTTAGTCTTTGTGAAATGTAGCTTTAGTGATGTTGAAGCCACATACGTGTATACTTGTGGGCAGAGGGTACACATAATTATCACTGCTCATGCTTCATTCTTTCTGGTGTTATATAATAGGCAACGCCACTGCATTTTAAGGTTTGGTTGCCAGTTAATATTAAAGTTGCCTGTGCCCCAAATATGTCTGAAACAAGCCACTGTAACCCAGAAGTTAGCTTTGGTATTTCCCTGTAGCAGAGTTCAAAAGACCTGAGCATCTACTTGATTAATTTGTCAGGCTTATTGCTATCTATATAGACAAAATTTAATTTTAGTTTTTAACTGGTTTATGTAACACTTAAAGAGCTGTTAAAGATAACTGAGTAAATTTGAACAGGATGTGTATTTGTCATTGTCTTGTAGAGACTGCAGATACTGCTAGTTTTAAGATGTTTCATTATTAATTGCTTATATTAAACAGCATGACGTTAGCAAATACAACAGTAGATTTGTGGGTAGAAGTGACAGGACACTCTGTCCTGTCAGTTCTGTTCAGGTGTTTCCTTGCAGGCTGTAGAAGAAATGTAAAGAGAGAAAACTCAATGCATTGCTTCCACAGCTTTCACATTTTGGAGTATCCCATCCCAGTCCAAGCAGCTCTGAAGCGTTGGAATAAGACACGGAAATCTCCTGCCAGCATGCAGAAGTGGGCATTGCCAGGAAGCATACCTCTGCTTCTGAATTAGCGGGTTCAAAAATAACTGATGTCTCCAGAAGGCTGTTTGCATTAAATAAACCTGTCATGATGCCAATTCAGTTTGTTTTATCATTTAACTTCTATCGCAAATTGTAGTAACACAGACATCCCAAAGTCCAGCGAGTTTTTGTTGTCAGAGTAACACTGAAGATCACTGTGCCTGATAAGTGTCTGCTAGGTTCATCACTGGACAGTCCAAAGGTGTCTGAAAGAGACTGGCCAACTTCTTCAGTTCCATTTATTCCCGTATCCATACACCAGAGAATGTATTGGGTATGATCTTTTGGCTCTGTTGTTGCTGCAAGTGTCACGAACCTTCTGAAAACACCTACTCTGCAAACACCTACTCTGCATGTCTTTCTCAAGACTCCTAAAAATACACATGGGTTAAAACCAGTGATGGATTCTTTTAGTGCCACCCAAGCCCGATGTTTTGTTGCTCGGTGCCTTTCCTTTTTCTCTTTACTGTGAGGTTTGTATTCTCCATATCTCAGAACTGGTATTTCCTTCAGGTTGCTCCTTTGGAGCATTAACAGATGTGCTCAACGGTGTATCCGTACAGCAGGGCTCCCTTGGTCACTTGAGTTTTTCCTTGTTGTCCATGAGTTAGGAGTTCATGCATGATTTTTCATTCTTTTTCAACAACAAATGTTCACTGTTATCTTTTCTGATGGTGGTATGTATAGAAGAATTTGAGTGTGTCAGCCTGTATATTGTAAGTATCCCATAGTTTTTCTCTACTGGGCCTTGGATACCATTACCTTTTTATAGGTACTTTGTTTCCATGAGTGCCCTTGAGGCAAAAAAGTGCTTTGTACTTCTCTGAATTGCTGCAGCAGAAAATGAAAAGCCACTGAAGTACGGGGGTATCCTTTTTCACAGGAGTTCCTGTTATATTGACGTACCATAGCTTAGGACTTAAGATCTGATGATACCATGGTAGCCATATGATCTTTAACTACTGCCAGGAAATTTTCATAAGCAAATGCCCTCAAAGCCATCTGTTCTACCCTGTCCAGAGTCATGATCACTTGGAGGCAAGGAAATAGGACTGAATAATCAAGCATTGCAGTAATTGTCTTGAAACAACTCTTTCATCATAGGATGCTCTTTCACCTTCTGTGTAATGCTAACAGATTGTCACTGAAAGGGTTACTCCTGCTCTCCTGCCACACACCCTTCTCCGTGTGCCTGGCTTCAAACTCATGCTCTAGATCGCTTGCAGCAACGTCTGGTGGTTGCAAAGGCCCAAGATGAAGTACTTTGGCTCACTGATAGGGTGGCAAACTAGTGTTAGTTTTCTCTGAGATTGGTTTGCTGAACCAGCACATGCTGCAGCTTCCCGATTGCTGGACCTGGCCCAAGTGGCAGAAGCACACGAAGTGGTGGGAAGAGGTCAGGCTACTACTTTTGGCAGCAGCTGGCCATTAATATAGATGAGATGTAATGTGACACTGCATCTAGCTACAAATAGAAGGCAGAAAATGATTGACAGTGCATCACTTAGACTAGAAACATATGAAATGCAGAGATGATAATCCACAAACTAGGAAAGAGTAGGTAGATATGGTAGGCAAAGCTTAGAAGAAAGGAATAGAGACTCAGAGGCTGTTCTAGAAGCTGCCTGTGAAGTCTGTGGCAAAGAATGAACTAGAGCCTCTCAAGGGGTGTGTGCATTCTGTGAGGTAGCCTGAAATGGACTTAATGTTTCTGGAGGTGATTCATTTTTTTGCAGATTTTCTGGTTTGGGGGTTGTAATTTTTCCCTTCCATAGACTAGGAGTGTACTGGCTATATATTCTGGAGTTGTGTAAAAGTCACGGGGGTCATTCTGAACTCAAGAGGCATGGCAGTATTTTAGCAGTGCTTTTGAAGCTGTGAAGGAGGCGATTGCTTTAGCAGTATTTCAGCCTGTAGGGAAGGCCATTTGCTTGCTTGAGCTGTCATGCCTTCTCCATACTATTTCAGAATACTAAAAGCTGAACTTTGCTTTTTAAAGTGACTTTTGAAGTCTCTAAAGTCTTTTCTTGACTTTTGTGAGATCTTTTTATGCCCCACTGTAGGTTTGTGTCCACTCTCAACAGGAAGACGCTTCATTGTGGTAGGCTCCACTGCAATAGTTACAGTCCACAGCATTTAGTTACAGAATTGTTGAAGTTGGAAGGGACACATGAAGATAGTCAAGACCAACCCATTGCTCAGAGCTGGGTCACCTAGAGCAGGTGGCCCAGGACCGTTGCCACTCTGGTTTTATGTACCTCCAACACAGACACCACAACCTCTTGGGGCAACGTGTTCCCATGTTTCATCACTCTTACAGTGGAAAAAAGCTTTTCCTTATGTTTAAATGTATTCCAGTTTGTGCCCATTGGCTCTTGTCACTGGTTGCCATTGAGAAGAGACTGGTTCAGTCTTCTGTACACCCTTCCATCAGGTATTTATGCATGTGCATCCAGACCCTCCTGAGCCACCTCTTCTCCAGACTGAACAGCGCAGGCTGTCTCAGCTTCTCCTCCCATGTCAGATGATCCAAGCCCTCAGTAGTCACCTTTGTGGCCCCTTGCTAGAGTTGCTTTGTTCTGACCCTGTCTCTCTTGAAATGGGGGAGCAGCTCTGCTCAGCCCTGGGGAGACACATCTAGAGCGCTGGGGCTGGGCTCCCACCCAGGACAAGAGAGTCAGGGACAGACTGGAGCAAGTCTAGCAGAGGCCACCAAGGTGCCTGAGGGTCTGGAGCACCAGAGGTGTGAGGAAGGGCTGGGAGAGCTGCTCAGCCTGGAGAGGGGAGGGCTCGGGGGGGTCTGATGTCTGAGGGGGGTTGGGGTAGACATGAGGGAACCAGACTTCTCTCAGTGGTGCCCAGGAACAGGACAGGAGGCCATGGGCTCACCTTGAATATCAGGGAATTCCTGTTAAAATAAAAAATGGTTTTTTTATGTTGTAAGTGTGATCAGAAGCTAGATCAGGTCATCCAGGGAGGTTGGGGAGTCTCCATCCTTGGGGGTGTATAAACCCTGACTGGCTGAGATTCTGAGCAGCCTGTTACAGGTGCCTGTACTGGGAGGTGATTCCCCCACAGGTGAAGGACTTTGCCTTTCTCTGGTGAACTTCATGAGGTTCTTCCTGGCCTGTTTCTGCAGCCTGTTGAGATCCCTCTGACTGGCACTGCACTCGTCTGCTCTATCCACTGCTCCTCCCCCGTGTGTTGGCTGCAAACACGCTGAGAGGGTGCTCTGTCCTATTGTCCACATCCCTAATGAAGATGTTGGGCAGCCTCAAGCCTTGGGCTCTGCGCCCCGGCACTGACCTCCAGCTGGACTTTGCCACTTGTCACAACCCTCTGAGCTGAGCTGTTCAGCCAGTTTTCCATCCGCATCCCTGGTTGTCCAGGCTTGCTTCATCAGTTTGTCTGGGAGATGGCATGGAAAGCCTTGCTGAAGTGAAGACAAGCAGCATCCCCTGCACTCCCTTCATCCACCATGCCAGTCTTTTCATCAAGGAAGGCTCTCGGGCATAATTTCTCTTCTGTAAATCCACACTGACTGTTCCCATCACCTCCTTGTCCTCCTTTGTGTTTGCTCCTTAACCTGCCTGGGGATGGGGGTGAGGCTGTCCAGCCAGTAGTTCTCTGGATCCTTGTCCTTGAAGATGGGAAGGATGCCTTTTCCATCCTGAAACTTGTGAAGGGGGGCAGAAACTTCAAGGGGGACTGAAGCAACAGGCTCCAGCATGTATATATTTATATATAAATCACATAAAAATCTATGCACATGCACACATAAAACCATGCAAGCTATATATGAAGCCAAAGGCTGCTGCCAGGCTTCAGGGCAGAGCTTAGAGCAGACCCTGTTCTGCTTATTGAAGATTTCAAGGAAACTTGCTCTTCCAAATGGAGGTGGGGAGTTGGTTGTTCCCCTTTACACAAGGCTCATGGACCAAGAGGTCTCCTACAAATCTTTCTGGCTGTTGGCAAATCCTTAACAGCTGTGCTTTTGGGGTTGGGGGTTTTTTTCCTATGAGGGTAGAACCGCTGCTGTTACACCATGCTAGATTCTGTTTGCTTGAGCTCGTGCTATCCTTAAGTCACAGTAAAGTGAATGCTGCCTTTCCCTCGGAAGCCCTACCCTGTCTGGTGGTGCTGTAAAGACAGCAGAGTCTCAGCTATTTTTGCTTTTCCACAAGTGCTCTTGTGCTTTGAGCCACAGTTATTTTTCTGGACACGAACATAATTATTCCATGAACCTCTTCTCACTCACCACCCTGATTTCTTCAGTTGTGGAGGCACGGCTCTCTGATGCTCCTGTTATTCCTGGTTTATATGCTCTTTTTTTCCTTTCCTCTTTCCTTTCCTCTTTCCAACTTTCCCCAGAACTTTTCCTTCCCAGGCTGAGGTAAAGCAGGTGAATCAGCAAGGAGAGACTCTGGCTGCCCCATGCATGGGTTACCTCTGCAAAGCCAAACTAGCACTACTGATCTATAAGTGCATAAACTGTTTCCCAACTGAGAGGCCCCTTGAAATGCCTCTGTTACATCAAAAAATAACCAGGGAGGCAGGGAGTGGTTATTTAGCCTTAACAATAGTGTTAGTACTAGGTTAGAGAGAAACTGGCCATAAGTGCAGGTTGTATCTTGTAAAGAGGGTTGTTTTTTTTGTCGGCAGGAGTGTTAGCCGGTGTAAAAGCCTTCGGGTAACGATGTGTTTTAGTGGTTGGGCAGAAAGAACCATTTTAAGATGGCATTTGCAGAATTTATTGTTTACTAAGTAACATGTTTTATCCCTCAGAATAGATTATCTTCAGGGCTTTCTAGGACATTAAGTCCAGCTCTCTGCTGCTAGGAGGGCAGAGTAATTTCTGGAATGATCTTTCATCATAAGTCATGAGGATACTTTTTCCCTTCTTAGCTTTACCAGCCCTGGTTCTGCTTTCCTCTTTCCATCTCAGAGCAACTCGGTATTCAAGTCACTTGATTTTTGGTTTGATTTACAGTCTGTGCTGTAGTGGTGAGTCATTGTTTGGATGCAAAGTTACCGATACAGCTCCTCTGTTAAAAGGGGACCCTGGAATTCCAGGGACCCTTGTGCCAGGCTGGGTCTCCACAGCTTGTTTCCTGGGCTCCGTTGAGGCTGGGTGTATTCATGAGGGACTTCATACCCCAGCTGCCATGTAAGGAGGATGGGAAAGCTGCACCTTGGCTTCTTCACAGCCCACACAGCAGCATCTCCATGCTACCCTAGGGAATCGCTTGCCACTGCTGTTCTGCTTTTGGTGGGTTGTTGCAGTTAATATGGGCAGTTCAGTGTCGCTTCGGTTTCTTGCTGTGCCCTCTTCGGGTGATAAAGGTTCCTCTTACTGCTGGTGGTGGCTATAACCTGCATTTGCAGTGCTCGTTTATGACAGAATTATTAAGGGAGACTTAGTCTTTATTTTAAAACTCTCCAAGATTCTTGGTGATGCTTGTCTTTCTCTTATTTTTCCCTTGCACTGCACATGCAGTATTATCTACCTTCTTAGCAGTATTATCTGCCAGAAATAAACAGTTGGAATTGGTTTGATTTCCCACCTGTGATTGCTGCAATGAATATGCTAAGACTTTGTTAATTTGCACTCATAATTGTGTATTACATATTACGAATTACCCAGTTTTGCAAGTTTATCAGACAAACAAAACATACCAAATAGAGATCAGTCATGGCTGGCTGATTTTGCTATTCAACTTTAGCTTAGTATAGTCTGGTAATACTGTACACTGGATTTTGTTAATATAATCTTTGCAAAGAAAGATTTTGAAACTGTAGTCATTGGTGAATCTTCCTATGGCATTGTGCAACATTTTGCAAAAATATTTTTAGTGCTTATCCGCTTAACATGAGTTTCAGTCTACTTAATTGTGCCAATATGATTTCTCTCAGCTTTTTTGTGCAGTATTGCCTTTTAAAGCTAATACTGCCTACAAAGCTATTTCTTGCAAGTCAGCAGTGATACTGCACATATTTGGATGTTAGTAAGTGTGGGGAAAAATAGACTGTAGTGTCTCCACCTGAAGACAGTGTATATATTCTGTATGTTCCTTAGGCTGTGTTAGGAGAGCAAAACTTCTTGTCTGTTGTATCTTCTATCCACCCTTTGTGCAAATATTCAAGATGTGTTTTTACCTCTATATACTGCTTTCTGCTTGACACGGGCAAATATATTTTGAGTTTTTCATTCGTACATTCTAGACTTTTGTAAAATGTAGACAGACATGTAAGTGAATTTTGGTCGTGGATTCTGAAGAAGGTGTATTTCTTCTCTCTTGAAAGAGCTGCTAATGTGAAAGAACTTTCTAATTACACACAATTTTTAAAATTTTAGTTTTTACTTTGCCTCATAGCTAGGCCAGGTGTTTTGAGTGGAAGTGGCTTGTGGAAGTATCTGCTTGGCCTTACGAGTTGAAGTCAAAGAGAAGGAAGATGCTTTAGAAAATCTTGGAATAACAGTACAAGTTTTTACTTGAGTTTAAATTTACCAGTTTCTAACGTAATATCGTCTTTTAACTTTGCATATAATTCTGGCTGTACAGATTTTGCAAGTGTAGTAGGAGTACAAACTAGATAAAGTATTACACATACACACAAGTATCTATCGTGAATGTGCAAATTGAAGTTTTCCAAATTATTTCTTGGCCAAATGCCGTCAGTTTTTCATGAAGGCAGCATTGTATATTATGTAAAATAAAAATATCCATGATACCGAATGTCTCAGTTTCCAGAAGGTGGCAGGGAAAGGGATCCTGCAGCTCTCTGAAGGAGAAAGTCAGTTTTCCTAACTTTGAAAAAACCACTTCATTAGGTCTGCTCCTGAAAATAGTTGAAAGATTTGCTTGAATTTTCAAAACAAATGAGGTTTGCATGTCTGACATGCAAATTTCATCCCAGGAGGTTGAAGATTGGCCAAGTTATAAGCAAGGGAAAACAGAATTTTATGAAAGAAGATGTTTGTTCTGATTATAAATGTAAGGTTACCAAATATGGTAGGCCAAAGGATATCTCTGTTACATAAAGATTGGTGTGGAAGTCTATTTTTTTTTTTCCGTATTTCAAAAAAATTTATTTATTTTGTAGTCTGTGGTCATATTAATTTGTGTTATAAATGTACTTGGGAGGAAAGTCTGGCTTGCAAAATAATTTTTTTTTTTCTCATAGCTGGGTTAGATATTAAGATTAAATTGCTTTTTCCTTTTGTTCTGTGAGGAACTCTAACTGTGATTTGTGATTACCTTTTAAAAGTGCGTGCCTTAATTTAAATAGAACAGGGAATTTGTGTATTGCATAGCATGCAGTTTCAAATAGGAAGAATAATTTCTCTTAAACTGTGCTTCCACTGTCCATGTAATCTGGCAGATACCTTGGTTGTGGAAAAGGGGATTTAGTACACAGAGCTAGATCAGAGCTGGATCTGTTAAAAACTAACCTATCGCTACTGTTAGTTTTTAGTTTTGGATTGGCATAAAGGAAGAATTGGAAATGAGCAGATAGAGATGGAGAGAAAGTAGCATTACCCCATCTGGCAAGAGCACCGATTTGTGCCATACTAAGCTGATTGTGGAACTGTAATACTATTTTCAGAATGAATTGTTTTGCTTTATTTTATACTTTCATCAACTCAATTATTGCATTACAAAATAGGCAGTTTTTCTAATTATTCTTGCTGAAATAGTGCAGCAATATTGATGCATAGAGGAGAAAATGAATACTATTTATCTTAAATTGTTTCCGCGTGGTTTTGGTGCTTTATTTGTAAATATATTATTTGCAGTGACTTGCTTTGTATCAGATAAATTATTGAATAGAGTTTGTACAGGTTTAACATAGAAAAAATAATTTCCTGTGTTTTCTTTTTTAGCCTTCTGTTGAGTCTTCAAGCCCAGGTAAATATTTTTGATATTTCCTAAACTTGTGAGGGAAGAGGGCACCCTTGAAAAATTATTTTTGCTGGTCTCTTCCAGTTAGTAATCTAAGGGTATAATTTGGTGAATAGGTTGGTGGCAGTACTGGTGTAAGCAGGCAGTGCTTTCTTCCAGTCTGTGCCAGCACAAGTTTCTGAATGGTAAAATAAACTGGGGAAATGTGATTCTTGCCTCTGCAAAAGCTGCACGAACATGTGTTTGGGAATGCTGACGCCCTAAGGAGCACAACGTGAGTGAGTGCTGGGGGCATGGACGAGACTACTTCACCCAGTGATAACGGTTGCCATCCCTCTGGGCTTGGCTACCCGTTGGTGTTAAATACAGAGTTAAAAGTTAAGGCACTGTGTGCTCTCAATTAATAGATACGCCATTGCTGTCAGTCTTTATGCATAACAGCATCAAGAACAAAAGCAGCAAGAAAAGCAGTATTTTTTTTTTACCTCACTGGATTACTAAAAATGAGGGGTTTCATGACTTCTGTTTTTAAAGCTGCTTATTTTCTGATATTGCAGTATCCCAGAGCTACTGGCTATCTAATAGTCAGCCTAAATGCAAATTATGAATATCTGGGGGGTTTTTTGTTCGCTTTGGTACCACTGTACTTAGTGTTATTTATTTCCAAGCTTTTTGGCATCCTACTAGTGGAAAAGCTTTCCAGTAGTTACTTTAGCTGGACTGCCTTGTCTCTTGAGCTCTTATTTCTTCCAGACAAACAATCAATTGCTTTCACACTTCAAACTCTAAAGTATAGTTAACCCTTACAGTCAACCCCTCCCTCTTGCACCCTTCACGTGGGTACACTCTTCAAGCTTTGGAAAATGAAATTTAAATTGTCCACGGAGACAAGTGGAAAAATGTTAGCAGGGTTAGAATTAGACATCAGGTATTGCTGAATTACATAGAAATGCTGCATCTGCCAAACCATTCATCCATTCATTTATTTTTCATTGTCACAAAATATAACCAGACTTTTCTACAAAGAACTGTGAAAAAAAGGCGTGGGGAAAATTAACTAAGGATTCTGCATCATAAATAAAATCTGCATAACTGTGAAGCTTACTTTAAGTTCTAGAAAAGTCATTAGACTGTAGTTGTAAACAAGAAAGCTTCCAAAGTAAAAAGGAAACAACTGCCCTGACTTTATATTTTATGAGTATTCTGCTCCCAGTAGAACTCTTGATTCAGGCAGGTTTATGACTATTTTAAGAATTAAGTCTTCAAAACCTGAACATTTTACATTTAACTAGGGGCCTGATGTCCAGATATATAGTACTGTGAGAACTGGCTGGTTAAACAGTATTTCCTGGTTCTTTTTTCCATGATCTCTTACTACCCAAAGGACAGCTTTCACTGTCCTCTGAATAATGAGATTGGCTTTCCCTAAGATAAATGATTGAGGGATTCTGAGGATATTTTAATTTCTGAGTATAATTTGAGTATTAAAATGTCACCAAAATAAAAAATTAAACTCTGCGAGGCCATGACCTAACTAAAAACATTCTTTAAAATGTTTTCTATCAGGAGGTTCAGCAACATCTGATGACCATGAATTTGATCCATCAGCTGATATGCTGGTGCATGACTTTGATGATGAACGGACATTAGAAGAGGAGGAAATGATGGAAGGAGAAACAAACTTCAATTCTGAAATAGAGGATCTTAACAGGGTAGGTAGCCTTAAGTAGTCACAAAACATAACCGCAGCCCACAGTCTCACACAAACCATATGCAGGTTTTTTCCCTTATATTTGGAATTTTAAAAAACCACCCCTAAAACACTAGTAGGCAAATAATATAGATGGGGGAAAGGGGCTGAGCTAGATTTGCAGTTCTCAAAAGTTGGGAAAAGGAAACTGGTACATAAATACTTAATAATGTATAACGCTGTGCTTGTTTAGTTTATTTTTGCATATATGTGCTGGTGTAGAATTTGCATTCTAGAGCTAATATAAGTTAAAGTACACTCTGACTAAACTTACATATTCCACATATTATTTTCTAAAGCACTTGCACTTGATTAGTGCATAAAGATTTTGATTTTTTTAAAAATCCCGTAATTTTACATTTCTTTTGCATTTTTATACAAACATTTGTATAATACTTTAGTGGCGCATATAGGAGTGTCTCCATTTTTAAGACAGAGGAAATGGAGATGTGGCTGAAATGATTTGCTCAAAGCAAAGAGTTGTCAGCAGAGCTGGGATCAGAACTCACAATTATTGTTAATAGTGATAAATAAATCTTAAAATGTGTATCTTCTGAAATAATTGCATATAAGATTTATTTGGCATTTTGAAGTTATGCTGTCACTTATGTATTGTCTTAAACTACTTCTCAGACAGGAATAATATTCTTAAATTACAAACTAGGTTCTTTATAAATGCAGAGTAATTTAGATATTGTCTGTGACCTCACTGGCTGAAAAGGCTGAAAAGAACAGATCATTAATGATTCTCAGATGCATATTCGCTGTACAAATTCTATTTAGCGTAAGTGATTATGCCAATATGACTTTAAATTAATTTAGTGCATTTAATCTACATTTCGGGTGTAAATGATAATTTCTTTCTGGTAATTTCAGGTTTGATATTAAATGGTAAACATAGAGATAAATAAATAGTTTGTGAATCTAAATATGCTTCATCTAGGTTAAGTGAGAAATGGAGCTCCACATGTATGTCATGTGGTTTTTAAGTTGAAACTGTGTTTTTTCCCCTCATATTTTGTGAAGAGTCAACATCTGGTTGTGTAATTCTATCACCACATTACAGTGCTTTGTTTATAACTATTTCAGCCATCAGTTTATTCCCTCATCCCTTGGTTGTTGGGCTGCAAGAGTGTGATTTCTCCCTGTGTCAGCTCTGGTGTGATCAGGACGGTGAGCAGTGGTATAACTCAGGTTCACACCGCTCCGTGTGCTGCTCTTCTCTGCGGGATGCTTTTACAGACTGGCAGAGACCTTGTGGTCAGTGTGTACGTGTGTTGCAGGTCAGGCTTTTACAGAGTTTCACATGTTTCCACACCAGCAGGATCTTGCTGGAGACCTGTGGCTACTTCTAGTTGTGGGATAGCAGACCACACATCAAGGCTTGCTTTTATCTCTTTTTTTTCAGTCATGGATGATAGGCAATCTAAATCTCAAACTTATTGTCAAGACAAGTGCTCTCCTGTTTTTCTTTCCCCTGACATTTACATGTGTTATTTCAGATTTTCTCCAGCCTGATTTACTAGTTTGGCTCCTTCAGAGAGGAGGTGGCAGTCAGGTTTCGCAAAAGAATTTTTGAACTTTAATGGTTTAACTCCTGAGTGTCATAAAAATTGCACCTTCCTCTGAGGGCGAGGATCTCATTGGTTGAAACTCTGATGAATCTGTAATGCGTTAGCACTTGTGGTTGAGTAGCATCCTGCATTTCTCTGTGCAAGTACGTGTATACGCTTTTGTCTGAGTGGCAGTATCATATCTGTGTCTAGAGGCCTGAAGGCACCCTCTATGCTGCTCTGATATAGGAAAAAATAGAGTTTTCTGAGAGCAGAACAGTACTTGAAGGGAATCAGAAATATTGGATTTGGTGGCTCTTTGTGGTATTTCTTGAAAGGTAAGAATTTTTCTTGAGCAGGAGAGCTGCCTGCAAGGTGGTGGAGCAGACTATCCTTGATCATATCCAGACATGTATTCAGGAATACAATTTTCATGTGTAGGAGCATCTATACCAGATCTGACCAAAGTCCTGGCTAACCAGTATTCCTTCTTCAGCAGCCCGAGAGAGCACTCAGGAAGGTGTGCCTGGGAGGAGGCACATCCCTCAGCATCCCGGGCATACGCTGGCGCTGCAGTTTTCCAAAAGGCAGGAAACTTGGCAGCATAATTTTGGTAGTAGGAAACTGCATTCACACTCAGTCTTGGAAATAATAGATGACCAGGCTCCATCAGGGTGCAGAAACTCAACATCCTCCTACTCTCAGCTAAGCTGGGTGTACAAAGCATCAGCTGGAGGGAGCGTGGCGTGGAGGATTTGAGGAGCGTGAGGGCTGGTTCTTCACCTTCGTGCTGCCCCGTCTCTGGGCAGAGCACTGCTGGGGGGTGTGTGCTGGCCTCCTGCGTGCCTCGAGGAAGTGGGGAGCATTGCCAGGGTGCTGCGTGTGGTGCCTCCCTGCATTACTTACAGATTTTTAAGCCTGTAACTCCCTCCATTTTTCCATTTGTTGTTTCATATAATCACTTGGTTTCTCCTTTCGGGGTCCCCCTTTTCAGGGAGGGCTCTTGGGTTTTCTTAGGGTTATGCACCAGCATCCTCTTGTCTTTAAATGAGAGAATTATACCTGGAAGCATGCAGTGTTTCTCCCAAATACTCTCCCAGCCTCTAGCAGGGTGCAGTTCAGGCACGTATGAAAAAGATGCTGTCTCTTTGTCTGTAATGCTGTCTCTCAGTCTTATTTTGCCACCTCCTGTGGATTTGTCCGTTTGATTTTTGACCTCTGTGAAGTTGGTGTCCACGAGGCATGTGGCAATGTTGCACAGTTCATGTAGTGTGAGAAGCATGTTTGGTTTTTCAGACCTATTCTGTGTTCATTTCAGTGGTTGCCCCTGAGCTCTTCAATTAGAAGAGTGTACAGTCATTTATAATTACCTTCTCTGTGCTGCTCATGATAGTTCTCTGTTATATCACTCCCCCTCACTTACCTCTACTCCAGACGCATGAGTTATAATCCATTTCTTGTTATTAAGCATCTTCCACATCAGAAATTTCTATGTCTTCGATAATCCTTGTTACTTTTTTAACTTTTCCTGTTTTTGCAATATCCTGAAGCAGTACAAAAATCACAATTTGTGTTCTGTCTGGGAGAGCTGCTGGCCCTTGGAGCTTTTTGAATTGTAATGGACTATTTGAAGTTCAGAGGCTCTACCTAAGAAAAATGTTGTAAATACAATCCACTTTCCTAGGGAATATATAGTAAGTAATACACCTGTTACATGGTTCACACATACCTACAAATTGCAGTACAAGTTCTTTGTAATTCTCAGTCTGTATCTACAAATGGGGTAGTGGTGAGGAGCGCTTAAGGAAAGTATATTACTTTCCAAAATGTCCTGGGGAACATTTATTTGGATAATTATGAATAGGATTTTTCTGATATCTATGCTGTCGGGTTTTAATTAAGATCACAGTCCTGTCATGTTGTCTGTGTCAATAAAATATGAATTCCCCTCTTCTAAGAGTTTTTTCTATAAAATGATACAATAGGGACCAAGAAGTCAAGAGGGAAGGTGAGGACACCATGTGGTGTGCATCTACTGTGTATATAGCTTCACCAAAGAGTAGACCAATAAGTGGTAGAATGGCTGAGTTCTTCCAAGTAAAATAAAATACACAGACAAGGAGTACTGGTAACCCCTCTGTTACTCTTTATTTTTACACAGAGAACTAACTACACTTGCTTCTTGTAATTGGTGTTAGTATGTTTCCAGAAACTAGAAATGTGATGATCAGTGAAGGCCCTTAGGGTAGGAGTTCATTAGAGGAAGTCTAAGGTCAGTCGATAACTAAAAAAATCTGATTATCAGCCAAGATGTACATTGCATACTAAGAAGAAATATTTAGAGCAAGCAGACACCTCTAAGTAATAAACAGAGGATTTGATCTTGTGAGCGAGATCATTTTAAAATGCTCTCTGAAAGTTTCTGCTTTGAAAAATTTCATTAGGGATGCCATATGCTGCCCCTGAAGGCTGGATGCTAAGGTATTAAAAGTAATAAAGTAAGTAATTTGCGGACCCAGCAGTTAATATTTTTTATTAATAAAGTGAATGCTGCTGATAACAGTTTGGGAGCCACTACATTTGAGAACCGACCGTATCATTTAAAATGTCTCTTCAGAGTGGACCAGCATGCTAAATACAAGGATTTTTAAATGTGCGCGTATTTTAGCAGATTTGGTTCCAACTATGAATGGTTTTGTAGGCAGCTAGCTTAAAATGTATATAAATCTGTAAACATTGCTACTATCTTTACCTGGATATCAGGTGATCCTGAATATCAGGGATCCCTCACCCCGCTCCAACCCCTCATTTTTTGTTTTGCCCAGAGAGGGGGAGAGGTACAGAGAGACAGGGAGGTGCATTTTTGGTGTAATTTTGTATTCAAAGCCAGGGTTGTAGAACTGTGTGGAATTGTCCCTGTAGCACAACTCCCCACACGAAGATTTAATTCCATGTTCAAGCCAGGCACTGCAAGTTCTGGTCCTTATTCTGCTGAATTCTTGGAGACACTGCAGAAATCACTGCCTTGCGCTTGGATAAATTCCTGCCTGCAAAAACTGTCAATATCTTCGCTGTCTGTGTGAAGCAGTCGCTGCTGGTGCACATTTTAGCTGTTTTTTCCACAAATATGTACAAATTACTACATTTTTTTCAGGTAGTTTTTGGACAGTAAAGGGAATACCAATATATATTCCAATAAGGAGTGTGTCTGCTCTGTGTACTGAAGGGGTATGACATAACCAGACGTAATCTGCCACGTTGCAGTGCTTGTGTTTTGGTAAAATAGTAGTAGACAGGTACCGAGGGCAGGGTGGGGCATATTGCCCTTTGGTGCCCTTTTAATGAGCTTTATGGCTTTGACAGGTTGTTGGTGCATGATGTCTGCTGTAAATTTAGAAAGGATTGGGAAATTAAAAGTTCCTCTGCATAAAAACCCACACATTTTTCTTAGGAGCTGAAACTTCGAATTTTGACTGTCCGTTCGTTTTGGAGTGGCCATTCTTAGTATGTGTGATCATCATCGCTCCGTTTTTGCTGTGTTATGTTTAAAGTGCACACTGTTGAGCTGTAGAGCAGATGTGGGACGTGAGATATTTTTGTTAAAATCTCAAACTTTGTTTGGATGTTTATCAGGAAAGTGATATGCCAATCCAGGAGCTACTTAGCCGTTATGGCTATGATGGTACCATTCCACTCCAAGAAGATGATGACGATGAAGATGAGGAAGAGGAAGAGGAGGAGGGAGAAGATGATGATGATGTTGATAATGATGACAACAGTGGCTGTAGTGGTGAAAACAAAGTAAGTGTCTACACTAATTTGAAACTGATTTTCATACAGTCATTCTGTACTAGACAACCACTCAAGACACCAGATCACAGCAGAAGTAATTTGTAATATAATTGATTTCAGATGCTTTGTGTGCTGAACTCTAATGTTTGTTCTTAATTACGCATCTATATTTCTCTTTATTGCTCTTAATTTCATCTGTATCTTTCCAGACTGTTGCTGAGGCCAATTAGAGTACACGTATGCATATAGCATCATGTAAGAAGGGATTGTAATTGTCCTTCAGAAATAGTCTGACTTCAAAACTGAGGTTTTAAATGCCTGAAGACACCTTTATAGATATGGCTGAATACCTGTTTCAGGATGAAAAGCTGAGCAGTGAAGTGTGGAATTGAATAAAATGTGTCTCTGAGTATTGGAGATTGCTGCAAGTTTTCTAGCTTTACCATTTTAAATTGCATTTTTTCAGCCTGGCAGCCCTGGTTGTACTTAAATTGTCAGCTGGATCTAATGCTTCAAGTATCTTTGCAAAATGTATAGTTTTGAACTTAGCATCTTTAAAATCCCATTCTATGTGCTCTTAAAATAAATTTTATGATTTTAGAAAGGTCTTTTCTACTTGTGTATGTCATACATATTTGTAACAATTGTGCCCTGTGATGGGCACAGCTGTAGTTTCTCCATTACCGGTGGTATTCAGAGTTGCATCCTGAATTCCATTAAAATATGAAACCCTTTGTATTGTCAGTAACAAAAAGCTCAGGCATTAATGGAAGTTGCATTATCTAATCTGGCTTTAAAAAGGATGCATTTTGGTTTTTTGATATCTCACCCATTTTAGAATCTCTGGAATGGAACAGAGAGATGAAGAATGATATATCTGATTTAGAAAATGAAGTTCTTGGGATTTACAAGCTCCCTTGACAGATGCTGTAAAAGATTGCTATTTATATGGGTTGAATAGTTCATAAAGAAGAAAGATACATAGTTATATTACATCGGAAAAGGTTCAGGAAGCTGGAGAGGGGGAGAAACTTATATAACATGAAGTATGCAAAATTAAAATAAGACACAGAAGTGGTTTATTTTGTTGTGCATGGTGGTGTTCCTCAAGTCTCACTTCCTTCTCATGTCCTTGCTTCTTAATTACTTCCTGACCCAGCGTCCATCTCCTGCATTCTCAGGAGCTGATTTAAGATACTGCCTATCTTTTCTCTTAAATAGATAAAATCTCAGTGTCTGTCACTGCTGTTAGCAGCAGGAGGAGTCACCTTTGTCCCTCTGTGGGGCACTAACCCTCTGTAGCGTGCTGCAGAAGCCAGTGTGTTCCTCCTGCCCGTCAGCAGCAGGAATTCCCAGTCTGGCACCGCAAACACAGTCCGTGGTTTAGCCTAATCTAGCCCAGGTTTAGCAAGACTGGAACAAAGGTGGTGGGGAGGACTAGGCACAAGAGAGCTAGCTAACCTGTTACGATCATTTGCCTCGGGGTACGAGAATGAGAGCTCTGAAATGCTTGTATGCTCTTAGCAGAGAGGCAGTAAAATACATCTGTGGGGGTGGAATAATTTTATAAATCATTCAAGCTTTCTCTGCAAGTGCTCATCTTTCTACAGCTTATTTAGCTACACTGCACTTAGCTATTTTCTATTTTTAATCTGCTTTAAGCTGCACATGTGATAATACTCTGGTTGCTGGTAAAGGTAGACATAAAGATGTGCTCTGCCTAAAGCTTCTGTGTTAGAACTAGCAAGTATGAGTGCTTACAGCATGGTCATAAAACACATGAAAGGTACTGACAACATGCATTGAAATAGAAAACACTAGTATTTTTTTTAACCTTTACCATTTTAATTTTTCCTTAACTGTAGTAATTCCCATAGTTGTTGCTGTTTATCTTCTAATAAAGAAACTTATTCTGTTTTTGATCTTTTAGTGACTCAATGTACATACTCGAGTCTACTGTTAATACTATTCCTGTGGGGTTGAACTATACTACTGACATTAATTTTTATGAGAGGCCCCCTCCCTGGAAGGGTTCAAGGCTGGGTTGGACAGGGCTTTGAGCAACCAGGTTTAGTGGAAGGTGTCCCTGCCTGGGGCAGAGGGGTTGGAACTTTAAGGTCCCTTCCAACCTGAACTATGCTATGATTTCCATTTGATTGAGAAAAATATAGCCAGTAAATAATTTTTCCCCTTTTTATGGAAAATTCATGAGGAAGGGTTTTAAAGACCAAAATAAAATTTAAGGTTAAATGAAATTAAATTAAAACCACAAGGATTTGCTTGACTGATTTAAAAAAACTAGGTGCGATAAATAATTGTGGTTCATATTTCTGATTTGTATGTTAGAGTCTGGGTGTTAGATTGATCTGTTTGAAATCCTGGTCGATAAATAGTATGATGTGTTATACATTTATTGTGGCTCAGTCTGGACAGGCCACAATCTGTACAGTCACTTCAAGTCAGATAAAAGATATTTGGGTTCAATATATTGAGAATTTTGGAAAAAATGTTGCCAAAACGGTGTTTGTCACATACAAGGGATAGCTGATTTCTTGTTTGCTTTTTTATATTTAAGGAGGAGATCATAAAAGATTCATCAGGTCAGGAAGATGAGACACAGTCATCTAATGATGACCCAGCACCATCTGTTGCTTCTCAAGATCCACAGGAGATAATTCGCCCTCGTCGATGTAAATATTTTGATACAAGTATGTACAGTTTAGTACTAAGCACAGTAATCTCAGTATGATTGACCTTCGGTTAAGAACAGCTCTAGTTAACATAGTGTTCTGTTTCTGAAATATGCACGTTGATACCTATAAACATTTGCTTGTTCTCTTTCATAACATTGCTCTTGAGTGTCATCGTGCTCAAAATAATAGGCAAAAAAGCCCTGGTTTTAGCTGAATGCTAAATCTTCTCTGCAGATAAGGGACTCTGTATAAGGACAGTAAATAGTCTCTTTTCTGAAAAGAAAGGATTAATTTTGTGGAAAAAATTAAATTTCTACAGTTTTGAAAAAGCAGGCTTTCAGACAGTGTAAATCCTTTCATGACACTACTCGGAGTGCTGTAACAGCCCAGTTTATGGTCCTGCAGACTGGTTTGTATAGATGTGCCCTTCAGAAAAATGTTCTTGTACATGGAGAGCAGGTGCAGTAAATGACTGTTTAGTGTGGTATTACCTTACCATCGTAGTTTCAGCTGCCAGTTCACACTAAAGACATAGGTGAAAATATTTGTAAGTAGGAAATGCACTGTTCCAGCTAGGTAATTGCTGCACAGTGTGTGATTATCATGGCAAGGCCTGGTGACACGGGGCTGTGTGCTCGTTCAAAGAAGGTGAGAGTCCAACTGAAGGAAAAAGTAAAAACTGACATGAACTAGAAATAGAACCCCAGCTTTCTTCAAGATGGCTAGTGCAGAAAACAAAAGCAATGAAATCTGAAAAAGGCCAATAGATTGTTAAACCTGTAATAACAAAGGGGGACACAATGATGAAGAAAATTTGCTTCAAGAATTCCACATTTGATACTGCTGCCAGCGTTGTGGACTGATTATTTTCTCTCTTGTTTTGTTTAAAAATCGGGTTCGCATCCGTTTGAGACTGCTGAGCTAGTGTTATGTAGCTGTCCCTTTAGACAACTCTTATTTCTATGGCAATCCTACTTAATGGGATCTGAACCTTTTAGTATTGTGCTATCAGCAGGGCCATTTGGACAACAGATATTTTACCCTTCTTTGATGGAAGTGGCTGTCGCCAGTGTTTGAATTCCTACTGCTCTGTGTTTTAACAAACAAAAGTTAAAGCAAAGGTTCCTCAGGATACCTTATACTTGATACTTATTAGCCATGACATTGTAGAAATGCAGTTTTCTAATCCGTAGTTTATTTTAATCCAAAAATGCCAAGGAGCCTCAGCACGTAGCTGTGCAGAGGATTGCAAATATCTTAAATGAACTCTATTTTTTAAACATTACATTAGCGTAATGCAAGTGTATTGCATTAGGTTTTGTTTTTTTTACAGTGTTCAGCTGTGTACAGAATGTAATTTAATATACTAATAATTTTAGTGCTGCTATTATGGCATGCTATACATAAACCAGATATTGCAGTTGCTTTCAGTACATTGTGAAAGGCAACTAGCCTATATCATAAAGAGCTTAAAATTTTTGTCAGTCCTTATCCGAAATAATCTATTTTAAATGCTGCTGTGCATCTCTGAGCAGTACATCCAAGCCTACTAAATCCCAGTAAGGCTGAGAAAAGCACGCTTGCAGATTTCTCACACCTTGTGCTGTAGTCTACCTTAAATTCAGTGACAGCTGCTGTAAGGGAAAAAACCAGCAGTAACTGAGCTAGGAGCTCATTGAAAATGGTGTTGAAACCCACATGTGGATGCTGAAAATACATATAGAAATACTTTCAGAAAGTAGCTGTTTGTAGTAAATTTGGATGTGGATCATCTCTACTGCTTCAAAGCTGGGTGAGGGAAAGGAAATTTTAATTAGGTAGTAGTAAAACTGATGGATGTATTCATTGGTGCCTTAACTTTTCAGAGCCTGTTGTGTATCTTAATCCATTCTAAATGTGAACGTTGGGTGGGTTATTTTTTAAAGCTGTCAATACTGAACCACGTAGTACTGTCACTAAAACTGCCATTTGCACTTGTGGGGTGTTAGATAAGATGGCAGCGAGGCAGAGCGGGGCTGTCGAGCGGCTGGAGGCTGGTGGGGTGAGAGCCTGGGCTCGTGTCCCCCGGTCACCCGTGCTACCAGGAGCTGGCTCGGACGTGCCAGGCCATGTCACAGCTCATTCTGTATAAACGTTTGAACAATTCCTTGTAGACAGTGAAATAGAAGAGGAATCTGAAGAAGATGAAGATTATATTCCCTCAGAAGACTGGAAAAAGGTAAATACTAAGGGCTGTTAAAAAAGCCTGTATTTCATGAATAATGAGTTGATCTGTTACCTAGTAACTGAGCTCTATAGATCACCCAAACCCTCTCCATTTTTTCCCCATAAATAAAAGAGTTTTGATAGTTAAAAGTGTTCTAGATCTCCCCAGATAGTCAAAAATACATTTCCATATAGTGCCTGTTAACTGTATTTTTAGATTTTGAACAATGAAAGTTTTAGGGGGTAAAAAAAAAGATGTGGTCATTCTCTTGTTTGCTACCAAAATACATCACAGCTGTGGTTGCTTAACTTCTTGTTTCTGTTATTTCAAAACAGGAAATCATGGTGGGCTCTATGTTTCAAGCTGAAATTCCAGCTGGCACATGCAAATACAAAGAGAATGAAAAAGGTGAGACTTAGCACTATTACCATTATGGCTGTGTTTCAGTTTATTTTCCGGTAGGGAGAAAGAAAAGATTTGATTGATGTCGTGTCTTGCAAAATAAAAGAGCTCCTTTAAGTGAAAAATAGAACCGTCTTGTCAAACTGTAGTTCACCCTGTACTTCACCATCAGACCTTGAGTCTTGGAAGGGGAAAAGAAAGATAATATTGCCAGCCTTGTATTCTAATTTGGTAATGTACACAAGCTTTCTATGTAGCTTATGTTAACCTCTTCACCTAGTAGATTTAGTTTATGTAAAACAAAATAGATAATAAAGAAATCATGTTGCTGGAATTGGATTAACACGTTAAAAGAAGCAAAACGGTACCAGCAGCTTTGATTTTCACATTTTATACTCTTCAATCGGTATTAAAGAACCTCTTCTTCTACTTTTGGGTTTTTTTCCCCCAGAGCCTTTGGCTGTATGCTGTCAATATAATCAAGTCAGAAGGGTAGACCAAGTTTAAACCCAGCTGTGAGCTTAAAAGAAGCAAATTTTCCCACTCATTCAGCCCATTACTATGAATTTGTTTACACTGCTGGTCACTATGAGACTGCCTCTTTCGTAGTTTCATGTAAGTTTTTATAGTAAGCAGCACAAAACTGGGGCCCTTCCTAGAATATGAGTATATGCTCAAGTAGTAGCTGCTGTCTTGCTTCGAGCTCCAGGTTGTGGTAGCTACGCCGTAGCCTGATCTAACTAGGAACGGTCTAAAAAGAGCATCAGTCCTACTGTTGAGTGGGAGCAGGCTCACACGGAAGCTGACACGTTCTGTCAGCTCTGGACTTCATAGCCAGAGAGGTTGAAGAGAATGTAATTTAAAACTACGTGAGAAGCCAGCAGCTTCCATTAAAAATTCAAAATGGCAAATTAGAAAACACCTGCTTTTTATCTGTGAAGAGGCTGCTTTTTGCACACTTCCCTGCTTCTGTCTGAAAATAGAGCTTGAACTATATATTGAGATGCAGTAAATTATGCTTTGCTGGTCACCTGCTTTTCCTGGTATTTACTCAGCTCTAAATGGCTTCTGGCCTTCGATAATAAAAAAGATATAGCTGCTTTGTGCATTGCAGTAACCTATATAAAACAGTTCTTCATAGTCCTGCACACTACTCTTTGCAGAACAGAGAACCTACGTCATGGGCAAAAACTGTTGAGGGGAAGAGTTAAATTTTCGCTAATCATGCTAGGGCTATTCTAGTTTTATTTACCAGTGGGGTTTTATGTCTTCTGCCATTTCGTTCCTTTCTGCTGTGTTTTGGATGTAATATTTGACAGGACTCCCACTGGAATATTAATGAAGCTTAAAAAGTTGAAAAATAAATGTCTGAGACTCTGTATTTATTACTTCCACGTACATATCCCATCATCTTATTTGTTCTCTAATGAAGGGGAAATTCTAACTGTAAAATTCCCAAACACTAGGAAGGCTAGTCCTTTCGTATCCAGTCCTGTAACCAAAAGCACAAAAATGCTGGTACTCGTAAGAATTGCTTTTCAGGATGTGTTCTGACACGCTGTTGGGAGGAAGGAGCAACCATGTAATCTACACTGAGCTAATTACAGCCCTCTGAGAAGTATGCCTGGAGACCAAATTAGCTGCTACTAAACAATTTCAGGTTACAAAAAATATGCAAATTTAAAAGATATGTTTTCAGAAGGCTTGGACTTGAAAATCAAAGGATAGCTCTGAAAACTGAAAGGTGCTGAAGCTGCTTTGAGACTTACTGACCCCTGTCATTCGTAAACATTGCAGTGTAATTAGCTGGCATCATTAAGGGTGGTTTAGAACTGATTACCAGTTACCTCCTGAAATGAATTGTTGCTCCTACTGGAGTTTGTATCCCAAGATACCTAGAATCTTTTTCTTAAATGAGCAACCAAACATCAGATTAGGACTAGCCTTTGAAACAAAAAGCTCCCAGAAAATTGTTGGGAGCTGTTTCCAAAGAGCGTATTGTTCGTGAAATGAAGCTGTCTTTCTTTGCAAGACACTTAATAATTTTTCTTACCAGTTTGATTTTCTTATCTGTAGTCTACTTTCATGTTAAAAATAATTTTTTTCAAGTAGAGATGCATCTAGCCACCACTCTGACCTTTCCACCTGCACAATGCTGCTGTGTCTTCCTGCAGCGACCACGCTTTCCCAAGTGTTTGCTCCTTTCTCTTGTCAAAGGTCCTCACCAATCTAATGGAATCAATGTTAAAAGTTACTTTCTTGCTGGTTTTTGTAAGGTTATCTTTCATTGTGACTAGGCCACAAGCAAGGTCCGGATACTTTCCTGATTCTAGTTTTTTTAATAACCTGAATTTTACTTTATTTTGCTATACTAGTTTTTTTAATCCTGCAAAGCTTGTGGACTCTTCAAAATAAAAATGGGAGATAATTCAGAGGTTATATCATTTGGCCATGTTTTTCCCATTCATTTCAGTTTACTGTGGCTTCCCTGGTCTGAAAGCCCATGCAAAAGCTCTGAGAAAACAGATTTGATAGTATTAAAATTCAGGGATCTTTACCTGAATGATTTTGTTTTAGAAAGTATTTCTTGGAAGTAGGAAGGTCTTAGCAAAGTTTTCTTTCAGGAGCTGCTTGACTTCAGAATGTCTGGCATCTGGGTGCAAGTAGTGGACCTTGTTGCTGGCTTTTGCCAAAAGCCAAGACTTTTACATTTAGCGGTCCAGACACCTGGTAGTGTTTTTACCACCATTTTTGGTGGTGTGCTTTTTGGGTTTATGTGACTGATCCTAATCATCTTGCAAGAAAACAGATACAATTGTTTTCTGAAATAGTTTTCCATGCCTGCTGGCTGCCATGGGCAAGACTGCGTGCTTAGGGAAGAGGCGTGCCTAGGTGGATTGTTCAGGGGCTGTGTTGGGTAGTGCTGCTACCTCGTGATTTAAGCGGTTTCAGGAGGAGAACAAGGAAGGTGGAGTTTCTGGAGTTTCCTAAACGGGTGCCAGAATCTAGAGCACAGATTATGCCAGAGATGTGAAGACAGTATAAGGTATAGGATCCTAATCGTTTGGATCTTTTCCCCTGTCCTTAGGTGTGTTCTGCATTAATGTTGGTGCTCTAGTGATCTTCCAAGGTTTCATAATCACTAGCTTTATAAGAGAGAATAAACTTCCATATTGTTGTTTTAGCTTGCTTGTCTTTTTCCTGTGGTTAATTTAGTGTATGAAAACGATGACCAGCTGCTGTGGAATCCTGACTTCTTACCAGAAGATAAAGTGATCGAGTTCCTAAATGAAGCATCAAGGCGTACGGGTGATGAGAAAGGCCTAGATGCAATTCCTGAAGGATCACATATTAAAGACAATGAGCAGGTATATAAGAATAATTAGGATTTGTATTTTAATATTACAGAATGAATTACCCCTTTATTTTATTCCAAGAATTAAAATTGTGTTTGAAACAGCTTTATTGTTCCTTTTGGAAATGGAAATATGATGGGGTTTTTGCCTCTCCACAAATATTAAACTGTTAACTTGGGCTTAATGTTGCTTTATGTGTAAGTGCATTATTTTATATATAAATAATGGTGTATGAATGAATTCTGTTCTTTCAGTTACAGGTTTTTTTAAAGCTATATGGATGCATAGTTATTTTTTAATTCATACAAAAAAAGCCCATCAATTTTACAAATTTATGCACTGGATGAAAATGTTAAAATTCTTTGCCTGGGTCTAAATTTAAACATAGGAAATATATCTTTGTGCTGTCTTAAATTATATTACATTCATTCAAAGAGTTTATTTTTAATCTTTTCTTAATGGGTATTAGTGATTTACTAAGTACGCTTCTGTGGCACAACATAAATCTGGTGGTATCAAGAATGTTAAACGTGTGTCTTTTTATCTTTTCAGGCATTGTATGAACTGGTTAAGTGCAATTTTGATACTGAAGAATCATTACGAAGGCTGAGATTTAATGTAAAAGCAGCCAGAGGTGAGCATACACTGAAAGTTAAGTTTCTAATGTTGAATTCTCTTTTTATTTGTTACACAGGTATTGCGGTTTGCTGTCAGCAGACTGAGAAATTTTATTAGAGCTTGGCGGCGTGTAAGCTGTACATATCAGTGCTCATTTAAATTTCAGTCTCTCAGCTGAAGGTTGCATTAGCAGATGTAATATAAACAGGTACATGATCAAAGAGGGCGTGCAGATTAACTTCCCGTCAGTAGAGCTTGATATTTATATCTGTGACTCGAATAACAAGTTAAAATTTAAAATGACTTCTTAGCGACTGAGTTGTGCATTTCTTGGGCATTTTGTTCCTTGTTCTTCTAGACCTTTTCAGTTCTCAAAGATAATGGAACAAACATGAAATAAAATTAAATAATTCACAATTCTGAGTAAAGGAGAATGAGCATCTAAACCTTTTGTTTAACAAAGTATAACAGTGAAAAGACCCTGGTCTTAAAGATGCTTTTGGAGCTTTAAGCATTTCCTGGTTTGGTATTGATCTTTATACTCAAAGGAACAAGAAACTAAGAGAGGGCACAAGTTATTTTCCATGCACATTGATCTGTTGGTTCTGCTTTCAAACCTGTGGCTTCTCCAGAGTTTACTGTGCAAATCACGAGACGAGAACGATCAAATAGAGAAGATTAGTTTGTTCTCCCACTATTTTAAACCTTTTTTATTTGTGACCTTAAGAATCAATAAGGCCAAATTGTATTAAGTTCTTAGAAGTGTGGCTGAAAGTTATTAGGGGTTTATTCTGGCTTCAGTGGGCCAAGATTCCCCACCCAACGGTGTGAGCAGTGCAGTTTCTGATTCTACCTGGCTGGGATTAACAGCCTATCATTGCTGGCTCTTACCAGCAGTAAAGGAGATCTCATTCCTCATTCCTTTTCCCCTGCTTCTTCCAAATACCAGCAACCAGTTTGAGTCCATAGCATGAACTCCTTGGTGCTGTGTCCTGGCTTGAAGGATACCTGGTGAGACCAAGTTTCTAAGCCCTTCTTCCTCTTCCTGCTGTTTAGTTACTTCCCCCGTGCGGCAGGGCTGGAGTTACTGACCGTTTCTAACAGCTCCTACTGACTTCAGGCAGGCAAATATCCCACCTAGTCACCCAAAGGGAGAATTTTCATTTTTGTACTAGTAAGTGAAATTCCTGGAGGTGGTTCTCATTTAGTCAGCAGACGGTGTAAGAAATTTGAATACCATGTATGTTTTCTGTCACTTAAGTTTTCTTTCATTGGCCGTATGCTTTTTTGTTAAGTATTTTCTTTCCTGCATTTCCTTGCTGTAGAAGAATTATCTGTTTGGACAGAAGAAGAATGTAGAAACTTTGAACAAGGGCTGAAAGTCTATGGCAAGGATTTCCATGTGATTCAGGCAAATAAGGTAAACACTGATTTTAAGTGTAGTTTTTTTTTTAAAGCAACGTAATTGTAAATGCATTCTTATCCTCAATTTCCTTCACAAATGACTATATTTACTTCTAATAATTTTTACTGCACGTATGTCCAAATTGATTTCTCAAAGTCCAGACTCTTCTCTAACTGTGGCTGTGAACACAAAGTTCACAAAAGTACAAAAATCCTGCTGTGCGTACATTCAGGAAGATCTGCACGCCTAGAGCCTTACTCTGGTCTTGAGTAGACTGGTGAAACAGGCTTGAACATTCCTCCTGAAGCTGTTGCACACAATATATTCAGTATTCTTTGAAACACTATTAAATTTTGCATTTCAATTTCTGGGTCTCTGAAATTTTGAGTCAATAGTTTCCGCTATCTCCTGTGTTCTATAAAGAAGCGTTGACTTTGAATTTCACACCTTTTGATTTAAATGGTAGCTTTTTGCCAAAAATGTATTTAAATTCATCAAAACTTGCATGGCACATATTTCCTAGGTACGAACAAGATCAGTTGGTGAGTGTGTAGCATTTTATTACATGTGGAAGAAATCAGAGCGTTATGATTTCTTTGCGCAGCAGACCCGATTTGGAAAGAAGAAATACAATCTTCATCCTGGCGTAACGTAAGACGTGCATTATTTTTATGTGCTTTTACATGTTGGATCTAAGTCTTTATTTTATACCACTCTAATCTGAAATGGTATGACAACCGAGGGATTCCACAGTCCCAATTTGCAGCAGGAAAACAGCCAAGGTGTAAGAAAAGCTTACTAGTGCGTATAATGTAATTTCTAAAATACATTTATGTGGAATAAGACCAATAATTTGCACTGAACGGCTATTTAATTTAGTTTGTTTTCTGTTTAAATGTTTCACAAATGTAACATTTCTGCAAATATGTGGGGGTTTTAAATGCTTGTTTAACTTTCAATACATGTTTCATACAAAGGCATTAGTCACAACTTGCAGGTGGGATTTGTGGTACACGCTGCAGTACACTCTTGAAATGTGGTGTTTGGCACAAATTCTGGCCAACACAGTGCCCTGTACTTGGGTGCACGTAGCTCCTGTCCCCATTCACATCTCTGCTAGGCAAAGAGGGAACTGTCTGGGCAGAGCTCTGTATTCTCCTCCCTCAAATTGGAGCAAGTGAGCCAACATATTCTTCTGCCCTTCATTCCAATACTATGATTTTAGTATCCCACTCTTTCCACTGACTTTTTCCAAGTCTTTTTACTCTTATTTTTATTTCTCATTTGTTCCTGGCTTCTCTGATGATCCGTCTTTTTAATATTATTGTTTCTTTAAACATTTTAGAACTGTGTGTTGGACCACTGAAGTGAACTTGCAGTATGACATTAAGAGGTGCCATCTGTGGCTTTGTAGACTGTTACAGAGAAGCACCCAGAGCTGCTGGATTTTCTTAACCAGTTGTCAGAGACTGTCTGTCTCCCCCTCTTCTCCCATCTGGGTTGTTTTTTTTTCTGGTTTTGCCTAAATTAGTAGACATTTTTGGTTGTTAATCACCTAAAACATTCTCTGATTCTTTTGCAGTTGCCTGCATATGGTGATCAGAAGTGTCATTAAGGATTGTACTTGTCTATTCTTGAGTGATTTTGCAGATAGGTGTGGGAATTTAGGATGCAGTATCAGTTCCAGAATAATTATGTGTGAGGATATGCTGTTTCTGGAGTTAATCCAGACTAATACCATATGTACAAGGGCTTTACCAACCAGCTTTGTTTGTTTAAATCTTTCATAAGAGATTTACTATTAGTGACCTAAATTGTCGGACTCTAACAGATTTCAGATATGGGAATGTCTTTAACTCTGAAGTTTTTAATTTGCTTTTAACTTCACCCCTTTTGAGGTTGCACATGCACAAAACTTATTTACTTTAATGGTACGTTATCTCTGCTGCAGCAAATTGCAAGAGCTTAGTACGAACTTGCCTGAGAGCATCACCTTGAAAACACGGCCCACAACGTCACAGCGTCTTGAAGTTTCTGCTTGTACATGATCTTGTGGGACTTAGCATAAGCACAGGCTGAATTTGTATAAGCTGGCTGCAGGGACTGGTCAACAAATGTGTAGTTGCTGTGGTCAAACTGTACGTGGGCCAGTTAACACAGGAGGTCTTAAAGTTGTTAACTTTGCAAGTCTGTGCCTTTCAAAAGGTGCAGGGTGTGAACTGGCCGCACTTGCACTACGTGCGGTGAATATTTTTCTACAAATAACACCATTATCTCACTCAGCAAGGGCAACGCTGAATGTGCTGTTTCTGTTGTGTAGAGATTATATGGACCGTCTCCTGGATGAAAGTGAAAGTGCTGCTTCCAGTAGAGCTCCATCCCCTCCTCCTACAACTTCCAACAGCAGCACCAGCCAGTCTGAAAGGGAAGACAGCACAACCAGCAGCAGTAACCAGAATGGTAAGCGCGTGCCCTGTTCCTCCTAAACAGAGTTGCCAGATCATCGCAGACGACAAGCCAGAGGGGAAAAACAAGCCTGTCTTAGTTTTAAATATCTTCCAAGGTTTTAGCAGCTTTAAGTTAACGCTTCTTAAAAAAACTACCTTTGCCTGTAGGCAGACATATTGAAGATAAATCTCCACTAGAATCTTCCTTTTAAATGTAATTAATCTGTTCTTGCCTTCCCCGTGCTAGTGTAGATGTGTAATGCTCACTTTGTGAAGAGTCCTGTGCAGGATATTTAAAACAGCTGGGATGGGAACTGAGCTGGACTGGTGCTTTGTCTCAGGAACACTGTTAGCTGGGCTTACCAGAAATGGGGCACTGAGGGCGATTAGGAATGGGAGAAGAGCCAGGGCATGATCCCTCTTGAAGGAAGAAAACCTCAAAAGCAAGGGCCAGCCGTTCCAAAGGAGCCAAAGTGAAAGCAGTGACAAGAGGAGGGAGGAGCTCGGGGCCTGAATCAGATTGTGAAAATCGAGGGGAAGCTACAGAAGCTGCTCAGGTGAGGACAGTCCACCTGCAGCTTGTACAGTTGTGGGATTCCAGGATATTTTCTTGGCTGCTGATGCTTGTAAGGGCTTCCATAAACTCCGTTGTGGTCAGTATGTCATTTGTATGCAAATAAATCCCTCGTTCACCCCACAGTGAGGATGCAGAGAACAATATTGGCTTTTTAGTTCAGTGGGGCCAGACTTCTGCTTTATTGACCTGTCACAGATTGTTTTGTTACTCCTTACGCTTCCATTCTGTCTTTGTAACGCAGGGGTGTCTGCTAATGGGCCGGGCGAGATACCAAATAAAGAGGAAGCAAAAACTGAAGGATTGCATGTAAATGGACCTACCAGTGGCAAGAAAACACCTCACACGGATCTGGATACAAATGGGTATGAAACTGAAAACCTTTCTGTTGACCCAAAACTTGCTCATTCAGCTTCAAGAAACGAAAATGATTTTGAAGAAAAAAATGAAAGACCTCTAAAAAGGAGAAGAATTAACAGCAATGGAAAAGAGAGTCCAGGTTCTTCAGAGTTCTTCCAAGAAGCAAACTCACATGGGAAGCTTGAAGAACTAGAAACTTTGGATGACTGAGTACTAGGAGCTGATTTTATTCCGTGGAGTAAATTTTGGGTGTCTAAAATTTTCAGGGTTGATGGGTTACCTTACAAAATCCAGTTCCGTAAAACAATCCGCTGAGATTTTTTTTTTCTAATACCTTCTAGTTGGCTCTTGAGATCTGATTATTTGGGTTTTTTTCAGTGCTGAAAAGCAGTAGGAGAATATTCTGTTTCTCAGAGCTGGCAAGTGTAGTTCTGGGAACTCTAAGGCTCTTAAAAATAGTTGAGAAACAAATCAGTGAGTTTCTGCAAAAATACTCCTAGCCTAATACATTAAAGAAACTTCTGTGCATAGTACACCATTAAGCATTGTACAAGTGAACAAAGCATCCTATTTGAAGCAGGGGGCTGGTTCAGGTGCTGCAGGAAGTGAAAATGAAATACAGAGCGCCAGGACACGCATCAGAGTAGGCACAGAGACTTCCACTCACGCTAGCGAGAGGAGAGTGTCATCCCATTGTTAAGGAACCCTTATGAATCCTGAAAGTTATGAGCACAACTATTTTTATATATAGAAGTTTTAAAAGGTAAATAAATAAACCAGGTGAGGTTTGTATATGTAAAATTGTTGACATCAATGATGTCTTTCCATATTCTTTATCTGGGCTAAAGAAATACATTCTGTATTTTTCCAGATTTCTTTGTAGCCTTTGAAAGATTTTTACAGTACTTATGTCTTGATTGAACTGTCCTTTCTTAAAACAAAAGCTTGTATAATTTTCTTAACTTGTACAGTTGGTAAACTTTTATGAGAGAATTGATATCCTGAGTCTAATGTCAGCTTCATTTTATTTTGCTGAAGTCTTTTCTAAAAAAAAAAACCAACAAAAAAAAACCCCAAACCAAACCAATTGACTTAAAAAATGCTTATTAGTCACCAACATGTTATTTTCTTCTCAGAAAACAGTAAACAATTAACATCAAGAATGGTTAGAAGACATTTGATTTTGAAAACATGTTTTTCTTACTTGTGTTTTATGGCAAATAGTGATGCTAAGAATTTGTTAAGCATGATGCTTGCATTGCACAAATTTTCTTGCTTTCATTATACATTTTCTCATTTTATTTTGAGCTCAGATAAATTTCACAGCAGCCAAACGCTTCAGTTTACTAGACCTCGTTTGCCAAGATCGGGTGTTAAGATTATCCTTTGATTTATTTTCAGTCTTACCTGTCGTCATCTACATTTCACTGAGCACAGGAAGGGTAGGAATTGGGTCAAGTGAGTCTGGCTGTACCGGTTAGAAATGCACGTGCAGCTGGTGACCTGGTGCCTGATCTTGAATTCCTGAAAACTAGTGGATGGGTATTTCAGTGGGAGCAGAAACATCCCAGACACGTACTTGGTACAGTGAATACACATATATATTCAGTATATATATATATATATATTTTCAGTGTGTGTGTATATATATATTCTCTATATATATATATTCAGTATATATATGCAGTGTGTGTATATATATATATATGCAGTGTGTGTATATATATATATATGCAGTGTGTATATATATATAGTCAGTATATAGAGATTCACAGGTGCAAAAAGTGAGAAAAAATTATTTATAAATGAGTGTGGAGGGGGTGATGCTCACCATCCCACTAATTTGAAAGTTGTTGAAGTAGGGTTTTACATCCATGAAATAGGAAGATTTTTAAATACCAGTCTTTTGGTTTTCGGTTGTTTTTTTTCTTTTAAGCCACAGCTACGCATCTAGTATATTAAAAATAGGAAAAAATTGTTCATTTGTATAATTTATAATCTTGTGTCCGCCTCCTGTGGCTTACAGGTGTGCTGTTAATTTTTAATTGGTTATTTTTACTTAAATGTTTCCAGTTTTAAACAGACGGTCCTGTGGTTCAAAACTAATGTATCAACCTCAAAACCCCAACTGCTAAGGGTTTCTTTTGGTTTGTTTTGCTTCTTCAACTATGTGTACTTGGACTTCGTGGTCATTCATGAGCCAAATGCTGTGGCTGGGGCCTGGCTCCATCGCCACGCTGAGTTACTGGAGTGTATTAACCAGAAATCTTCCCAGAAATGTTGCGAGGAGTGAGCTGCTCTGCCCGGTGCAGCTGACGTGCAGGACTTGGCGTCCGCCTCCAATTAGCCAGCGCTTGACGGGGTCAGGTGGGTTAAGGCATGGCCTGCATTAATCCGGTCATTGATTGCTTTAGTGAGAGGTTGCTGTTAATTTTACAGTATCTGGTTTATTAACGGAAACCCAAAGTATCACAGCCTTATATCAAAGACGGTCTTGAGACAGTTTCAGACTGAGGGTAGTGCAGTGCTTCTAAGAGTCCTATTTTCAATTTTATTTTTATGCAGTTTTGTTTGCAAGTTGGAAATACTTCCAAAAATTTATAGGAAAGTTTATAAGTAAATTGTCTCAGGCTTGTGTGTGAAATACAGCACTGTGTATATTTTCAGGAATGTTGCTTTGTTTTTTATCTTACCTTTTTTTTGTGATACGTAGAGGAGACCTGACATTCCATAATCAACAACTATGTAATGCTCAGCTAGACTTTAAGAATATTTAATTATAATTTACATTTTGTTTATGCTGGTGTTTTATACAATACTTTGTTCATGTTCTTCAAAATGCAGCCACTATAACTTAATAAGTCATTGCACTACTAAAGCTATTTAAAATTCTAGAAATATAGTAACTTTGATTTCATTTACAAAGCCTTCAGTACAGTTTGGAGCCCAGAAGGGTTTGAGTGCGTTTCCAAACGGCCTTGAAAAGGTCCCAGCTCGCGCGTGGCGCTCGGGAACATTTTGCAGGTGCTCCCCAGGGATGGGTTCAGCTGGATTCAGGAAGCGCTTTAAGACTGGAGCCTGAATGGAGAATCCAGTTCAGGAGAGTAAAGCCTTGCTGGGCTTTCTAAAGGATTAAATGTGATATTAAAAAAACACCACCACACACACAAAAGAAAAATCTGCAAATTAGTTTTCTACATTTTTCCACACATAGTAATTTTGCACTGTTAGTAATTCCCTTCTCTTATCCCCGCTCCCTGTCTGCAATTCTGAAAAAGCTTATTAAAATATTTTTCTAAACATACTGTCTGCATAAACAATTCCTGAGTTTTTTTGATCAGAACAGGGGGTAGAGTATTTCCGCTTAAAGAAGAGGCGAAGACCCGATCCTGGTGTAGCAGCGTGGTGGTGACTCTGTTACTGCTGCAGTGAAAACCACAGAAAACAAAATTCCCTTTTCTGATTAAACTTTGAACGATTTCTTTCATTCCCCTAACCCCTTTTCCTCAACCCCTTTTTCCGTAACACGTTCCTGGTGCAGCCTGGGCAGAGGTGGGTGCTGGGGTACACTTTAACATAAAAGAGGAGGGAGAAGAGAGCAGCCAGGAAAGGCGGTGGAGGGGGGGTGGCTGGGGGGTACAACTGACCACTTAGTTTTAATTAATTTTATTTCTGAGGCACAGACTGTTCGTTGGAGGCAGAAAGGTGCTGAGCTTTCTGCAGTCACCCTGCACAAGGTTGAAGCACTTCGGGGGTGCTCAGGGAGAAGGGACTGATTTTAGCAAAGCACAAGGTTTTTTGGGTTGATTTTTTTTTCTCCCATTACATACTTACCCTCCTCAAAGAATTTTTCAAGCTGAAAAGCCAAGAGACCTCCCCCACCCCCCCTTTCCCCCACACCTACCAGAGGCCCCCCAGCAGGGCCAACAGGCACTGGGGTGCTGGGGGATCCTCAGCACCTCCCTCCTCTCCTCCAGCCTCTTCCTGTGGGTCCAGGGCAATGAAGCAAGAGCCAGGGGGTAGGAGGAGGGAAGGTCATTGGTTTATTTGAAGCCAGTACAAAAATACATAGGCACATAAAATTCTTTTTGCTATCATCACTGACGGACATATAAAGCCTGCCATACATTCAAATAAAAAGGTCACCCTTTTAATCACTAAAATGGGCATTTTGTAAATAGATTCTATATAGAAAAAACTTTAGTCGATTAATAACATAGAAAATACTGTTGTAGGAACTCTGTTTGCTTTCCCAGTGTATACAATACCATCCAGACCTCGGCACTGAAGTGTGCCCAGTTACAAACAAAAATAAGCTTTAAAAATATTTTACTGTTTGGACAACAAATCTAACCAGTAGATTCCAAAAAATAAAAATCAAAGCTTGCTGACAGAATCGACATCCTGACTGCAAACGCCTCAGCACAGCGAAGTCACAAGCAAACGTGGCAAAAAAGTGATTTGCAAATACTTCTGTTTGAGCAAGAGGAATGTACCAGCCCGGCTGCAGGACGGGGCGGGGCTGCTGGGCCCAGCACTACCCAGCTACTGGGAACCAGTGCAGGGACCAGCAACCCCCACTGGAGCTGATGTGTGAGTAGCTCTGGGTCTTCCACGCAGCAGGAAGCATTTATCATTCCTTACAAAAAGGAGAGCTCTGCAGGTGCCTGCAAATCTGAGCTTTTACTGACATTTAGGAAGTAATAAAAATAATCAGGGAATTACTTTTTTTTCTTTCTCCAATTCAGCACTACAAGGGGGGAGCCCCACTGCTCCTTGCTCTGGGACGCACCAACCCAGCTCTGGGTGCTACCAGGTGCTTCATAAAGCCAGTAGCCACCCCCATCCCCCACTAGCCCCTTCAGCAGCCTGTGGCCCCCAAAATGCAGCCCCCCACGAGGTGAGCGGAAGAGCCCAGCTCCAGCACAACTCCACAAACAACTCCAGGAACAGGATTTTGGAGCAGGGGGCCGGCAGACTCCCTATCTTACAGAAATTCTCCATCATGTATAAAAACTTCAATGTTAAGTGCTCCAATAAATGCAGCGTCACCAAACAGCAGGTACATTTTTTTAGCAAATATCTCCCAGAAACAAATGACATTGTCTGTAGAAGCTGTTTTCCTGGTTACCAAAGGAATGTATAGAAAACACTCAAATATAGAGTTTTACCAAAATTTTTTTTAACCAAAATTATAAACAATTCTTTTAAAACCAAAAGACAATCCAAGGAGACACCTAGAAAGAAGTGCTAAGACAACCTTTAAAAAAATCAGTTAACACTGCCTGACATCTTAAAAATCCCATTCTTTTAATGGGTCACAAACCAAAGATGACTTACTACATCAAAAAAAAAAAAAAAATTGTGGGACAGGGCTTGGACAAAGCTGAAGTGCTGGTGCTGCAGCATAGGCACCCACAGAGCCACCCACCCCACCAGCCCCGCTGGTTTCATTAATTTGCCAAAAAAGCCCCACAATTTGAGTCTCTGTGCCTCTTCCATGCCAGGTGCTGCTGGGTGGGAAGGTGATTGTGGGGGGGCAGGAGCAGCACCTTGGCTTTGCAGTGGATTTTCTGGAATGAGGGAGCCGGGTGGGATGACAGCAGCTCTCCTGCTAACCCTGCAGATCCAAAATGCCCCACGAGTGTCCCGGCCCTGGCAGCGTTCCCAAATCCAAAGGTTTCTGACCCCGGGGTGGTCGGAGGGAGGCTGCTGGCCCTGCCGAGCTCACCGGTGGCAGGTAAAAACCTTCACACTGGGAACATCCCTGAAAAAGCAACCGCAGGCGGGCAAAAGGGGGGGGGGGGAATGTTTGCAGGGCTCTTCAAAACCAAGGACGGCAAACCCAGCTTTAGAAGTGGGTTAACAATAAAAAAAAAAAAAAAAGAAAACAAAACCCAACAAACCTTGAATGCTCTCTGAACTTAACAAAGAAGTTTTGGCCCAAACCAGGAGCACCCTGCAGACGCAGCTTTGCGAGGCCACAGCTCCCCGGGAAGAGGAGGGGTTGGCCTGATCCGCACGTGGTGCCAAGAGGGAGCAGGCTGGGGGAGGCGGGGAGCGGAGCCAGCCCCAGCATCCGTCCCCGAGCCGAGACGCAGCCGAGGATGCTCAGGGTACGGCCCCCAGTGCTGGCACCGTCCTCCGCCATGCAAATGTGTGCGCCGCTTGGGCCGGGCTCTACTGCCAAACCTCGGCGTGATTAGAAGCCCATTAATTCCTCACGATCAGCCTTAATTAGATATATTCATCACCGTGCAGTCAGTTATCTTCCCAATAATTTGTAAAGGCAGCAATCTATTGTGCAAATTAAGAGCATCACCCTCACTCCATGGCAGACGCCCCAGATTCCTTCCCACGTTCTGCCCACGATCAGCTGAACAGAAATCAGTTGCTTCCCCAAAAAAAAAAAAAAAGCCTTTTCCTGGTCACACAGAGCTTTTTCCTTTAATATCCATCTTGCTGCCAGCTTCGGACTGCTTGCTCATTTGCTCCTCGGTGAAAGTGATGTAGGAATACACCAGGCTCCCAGCAATACTGCAAAACAGGGGTGGGGATGAGGAGGAGAGAGCCCGGCTCAGAGCCACGGCAGCGCGCTCGCCGCACACTCCCTCCGGCGCTGCACAAGGCAAACCTGCCCCCAGCAGCCCGGAGGAGACGCTGCCTTTTACACTGGCGCTTTTATTAGTTATATAGACCCGCCCCGGGCGGCTGCAAACACCAGCTGCCAAAGAAAAGTCAAAGCCGTGGGTGTGCCAGTGGTCAAGGACCTGCCGCGAGCATCAATTCGCAAGAAAATTCTGTTTTCCTCCTAAGAGCAGATATTCTGTTTAATTTGAACCCAAAGGCCCAAGCCCCTAGCCTAGTGCTGGACCCACTCCATCACTGAAGGGATCCTGCTGAACAAGGAGACTTTTCACAATGCAGAAATACACCCCAGACCAGAAAAGATGCTTTTCCGAAAGCTGTGCTAACATACCAGGAGAAATAAACCAAAAAAATACCTTTTTTTTCTACCTTAATTATACGATTCAGATACACAACTCTGAGAACAACTTAAGTTCGATGCTAAAATATGCTTGTGTTCTCCTGGCTTTTAGAACAACCTGAGTCTGTCTGGGAGCTCCCCACAGCCCACATCAGCTCCTCTGCTGCAGCACAAACACCAATTCCATTGCGTTTTTTTTTTTTTTTTTTGAAAAAAGCATTGAACTGGTCAAACCATTCCAGTTTCACAGCAAAACAGTTTTCACTTTCAAACCATAAATAAAAACTGCAAATGCCCAGTGCTCTTACCTGATATTTAAACCAATGAAGTTTGTCCATGTAAAAATATAGTCTCCTCCAAAAAACATCCCAATATAGGTTATTAAAATATTCTGCAAAGGAACAAGATTTGAGAAACAAGAGCACAAGTTTCTATACAGCCCGAGACAAGCGTATGCTCTACGCATTAAAGCAACATAGAAACGGGAAACCCCAGATGCAGGAAAGCGTGAAACAGGCAAGCGGTGGCAATACTGGATTAAAAACGGGTGTTTTTAGAGCTGCTGAGAAATGTTCCTGAACAGAGGCTTTGATTGCCAGGGCAGCGCGGCCACTGGGCTGCGATGTTCCCCATCGACTCCAGACCAGCCACCGGGCACTAAAACCCAGAATAATGCCCAGGAGCACCCGTCTATTTTTGCAATGGGCTCACTGGGCCGAGGTGACCCAGAGGATCGTGGCTGTTTCTGGGCGTTTTGCACGTCCTTAGCCCCGGAGAAGCCAAAGGCACTAACCGCAGTCACCGCCACGCACGGCTGCTTGCTGTGCAAGCACGTACGGAGTATCTCTCTACTCCAGAGAGCAGAAAATAAATAAATAAATAAAATAATCCCATCGGAGCTGTCCTCCCCTCCACACAGTGCACAGCAAAAGCTCCAAAGCCTCCATCCTGCCCTTCCCGTGAGCGGCACAAAGTGGGTGCAGGGAGGTTGTTTGTGGCTTTTGCTGGAATAACTTCTCCAGGCAGGCAAGGCCCTGGCGCACGTCGTGGGCAGGCAGCGGGGAGCCTCGGGCCACGCAGAGTTGGCAAGCCGTGATGCCAAGCACGTCCCAAATGCTCAGTGAGCCCCCGCGCCAAGAGCTCAAGCCGCTGTTTCATACGAGCCCTGAGCAACGATTACAGCAACGCTCGCCCGACGGCAGCCCTGGGAGCGGAGAAACCACTTACCTTAATGCAGCCAACTATTGTAGTTGTAAGAGCAGAATTATACTGAGTGCAAAGAACTGTGGAGTACATCAAAATAAACCTGCAGGAGGAAGAGCCGACATCAGGCTCCAGGACACGCTTAGGGCATTGCCATTCATCTCACCCCCTCTCTTCTAGAGCATTTATACCACTGCTTTTTTGGCTAAACCTGCACTGAAGCAGGGTAGGATATCATTTCCACCTGGCATAGCTCTTGGAAACAGCGTCCCTATCAGATTTATTATTATTTTTTAACCCAGAATGGCTCAGGCAACTGAAACGCACAACTTCTGGAACAAAGATGCTCCCCTGCACCCAGCTGCTGGCTGCAGGGACGCAGCCCAGCCCTCGGAGGCATCAGCACCCCCCCAGCCACGTACATCCTTACCCCATTACACACGACAGCGTAAACTGCACGACGAAGAGCGTGTCTGCCCAGCCCTGGTACTCCATTGCCTGCAAGAAACACACCCCGGCCCTTAGAGGAGGAGGAGGAGGAAACGCAGTAATTCACAGCAAAACAAGAAACAAACACCTGACATCGGCTTTCATGTCACAGCAGGAAAAAACAAAACAAAGTGCAGCCCGGCCTGTGACATCCTGGGGCTGTGGGAAGGCCGGCTGCCCACATCAGCACCCAGCACACTCCTCCAAAATGCAGCGAGTAACTTTCCTACAAGCGGGAGGAACCAGGAACGGCATTTCACAGCCGGTTATTGTCCGGAGTTGCCCTCCCTGCAGTTCCTCCATTGCAAACTGTGACACTGTGACAGCACATCCTGGGGGAATTTAACCTCTAGAGACAACAAAATGGCCAAGGGAAGCCTGGATTTCACAGAAGGGTGCCTTTTTTTGTTGTGTTTTTTTGGGTTTTTTTTTGTTTTGGTGGTTTTTTGGGGTTTTTTTTGGTTGCTTTTTGGTTTGTGTTTGGTTTTGTTTTGTTTTTTTTTTTTTTTTAAATTCCACTCCATGCAGCCAAACCCCTTTTTGCCAGCTGCAGGTCTGGGGATGGCTCCAAGGACAAAGCTCCAGCAGCGGGAGATGGTTTGCAGCAGGGACAGGGAGGGAGGCCAGAAGCTGGAGACACAGAATCCCAGAATCATCTTGGTTGGAAAAGCCCTTGAAGCTCCTCCAGTCCAACCCTGAACCTCACACTGACCGTTCCCAACTCCACCACATCCCTCAGCGCTGGGTCAACCCGACCCTTCAACCCCTCCAGGGATGGGGACTCCCCCCCTGCCCTGGGCAGCCCATTCCAACGCCCAACAACCCCTTCTGCAAAGAAATCCTTCCTAAGAGCCAGTCTGACCCTGCCCTGGTGCAGCTTGAGGCCATTCCCTCTTGTCCTGGCGCTGGTTCCTTGGCTCAAGAGACTCATCCCCCCTCTCTGCACCCTCCTTTCAGGGAGTTGTAGAGGGCCATGAGGTCATGAGCTGTCCCTGTCTCTCTGGCACTGGGGAGCCCAGCACTGTCTTATGAGGAGCAGCTGAGGGAACTGGGGGGGTTTAGTCTGGAGAAGAGGAGGCTGAGGGGAGACCTCATTGCCCTCTACAACCAACCTGGGGGGGCGGAAAAAAACCCTCCCACAGCCAGTCCTTCCCCTTCACCCCCAGGAATTATTTGCAGGGCTTTGCTCGCCACCATCAGCACGCCCATTTCTGACTCTCACGTTATCATTGATGCTTGTTAACGAACTACAAGATTTAACACATGCACAAGTACAGTGGGAGGCTTTCGAACGCAAACCCCCCCCAGCACAGCCCCCCCACCCTGGGAGCCATCCCCACGCAAGACACGTTCAGCTGCACGCCCTTCACAAGAGGGTTTTTCATCAGGCTCCAAACGTGGAGTTTCCTGGCAGCAGCCCCAACACAGCGCATCTTTGTCTGCCTCCGGCTGCCAGGAGCTCAGCCGGGGAAAAAGAAGTTTATTCAGGGGGGGGGAAAAAAAAGATTTCTCTGCAAGCCAAACAGAGGCTGCACAGTGCAGCACAGAGCAACATTTTGCTCCCCATCCACCAGCTCCTGCTTATAAATGAGCACTTTATCCCAAAATATATCCCACTGAGTCGCCCTTTATGAAGGGCAGGGGCTGAGCTACCTTCACCCCGCGCAATCGCTTCTCCTCACTAATCACAGCTCATTATCTTAGCGACTGCTTACTGGGGTTTGTCATCAGGGAATTAAGCTCCTAACGAGACAAGAGCCACCAGGCTCTCCCTGCCTGGGCATGGCTGGAAGAGGGGGGACGGGGGGGGTCTGCCAGGGCCACTGGCACCCACAACCAGCACCCACGGGGGTCTGGGTGGGAAATGCCGCCAACATTTGCCCATGGAGGGGGATGCCTGCTCGTGTGGGCATGAAAAGCGAGTGCCCTGCTCAGGAGAGCCCCCCCCGCCCCAAGTATTAAGTGAGAGCAGTAATAATAATAATTAACAACACAATATAAATTTCACATATACAGAACCGCATGTAAATCAGACCGTGCCCTGACGGGGCAGCAGCATAGGCAAACGGACCCTCAGAAAAAATTCAACACAAGCACCACCCCAGCCAGAGGGAAGGGCAGGAAGGAGTTTAAAGAAACTCATTTATTCTAAAAATACTCGACTTCTTTGTTTTATAGAATATTTGGTTTCACTTATTGCTCTCGCACTTCCCCATTCCTCAAGCATTACAAAAATGCATGAATGGAGCAAGTCTGCGGATTTAAAGTCCAACATAAGACAGTTACTTTCTGCTGACACAGTTTTGGGTAGTTACTCTACCTTCCTTTGCCCTACCCTCCTCCCTCAGACGCGGCACAGTTTGTATTTGCAAACGAGGGCTAACGAACTGCTTTAGTTTCACAGTTTGAGTATTTCCTATTTTACGTAAGAAGGCTAAGTTACAGAAAAGCGCGTTACAACAAAGAGTAAAATGTCCCAAAGCCACCTATTTGGCCCAGAAAGTATCATGCCACCCACAATCCCGCTTCTGGGGACAGGAATCCTACCTTCTGCGCATCTCCGGTGAAGTAGGCAATGGTCAAGGTGGGAAGGATCATAAACAGTGCATTGTAATAGAGCAGGCCGTATTTCCCCAGCTCCTAGAAATAAGACATTTGTGTGTTTAAGGTTCCGAACAGCAGCAGAAAACCTTATTCACGTTGCTACTGAAGATGGGGTCTTGTGAGCTAAATCCGTGTGGGATGCTTGGGGACAGAGGTGTTGGAGTGGGGTTTTTAATATATATATTAAAAAACGTATGTATTTCGTAAATATATATATTAATATATGTGTGCATATTTATCTATATATAAAAAACAGACTTAGGTAACAAGCTTGCAACGAGCGTTGCGGTCACCATCAATCAAAACACCTTTTCTCTGCTGTCACTGTGGCTGTGACCGGCACGGGGACACGGCTCCGCCCGGCACCAAGAGCAGCCCAGCGGCACCACCAAACCTTCTGGACAGGAGATCTGGGGAGCGGGACGGGGTTACGCCGGGTGAGCCCCACCCCGTCGCCCTCACGGACGCGAGCGGCTGCCAAACCAAGCGCAACGCTGCGATGCCCGGAGCGGAGCCAAAGGTCAGCCTACCTTTGAATCCAGCTTCTGTTTCACATAGGCACCGTTTGCAGCTGTTAAGGCATCGTTAATAAGGATAAAAATATATCCTTCCAGATCAAATGCCAAGTCAGCACTGGGAAAGGAAAAAAACGTAAGTTAAAAGTCTTGAACTGTGCAGAGTGTAACACTTGCAAGATTCCTTCTTCTGTTTAGCCAGTAAGTTGTTAGAAAAAATTAATCGTGGGAGGAGAGACTGGGATTTGGGTCGGTAAAACATTCTTTCCTACTAGAGAGCATGGCTGAGGGTAAAAAAGAGTCAGCATTTCCTCTCTGTCTTCTCAGGACATACCATGGTACCTGATTCACCTTAACTGCGCTGGTTGGCCCACGCAGAGACCCGGGAGAGGGGACAGCAAACCGGGAGCTCACCTAGCAGCTACGAACGCGCCGATGATCATTGCAAATACTGTCATCTGAATACTCCAAGAAAACTTCTTCCTGAAAAAGAGAGGCAAGGAGGTCACCCACAGTTAAACCTTTGCTGGAGCACTCAGGAGAGCAGCTGGGAGAAGCTTTTCCTCCCGGCACACAGAAAGAAAACCAATCCGTGCAAAAGGCAGCAAGTAAAAGCAAGACATTTAGACAATTATCTCTGTGATTTAAAAAAAATAAAACCCAAAAACTTGGCATTGATGAGGTGCAAGTTTACAACTCTGCCTATGGCAGAGAAGGTTCAGCTGGGCACAGGGAGCAGCCCAGCCCCGGGGAGGGGGCTGTCGGCTCACGGCGTGAGCGGTTTTGGGGTGTCCAGGCAGAGGAGAGCCGCTGGCAGGGGCGGCCGGGCACGACGCCACGCTGCTGCTCGCCGTATCCGCTTCCTCCGCCCACCCTCGCTCCCAAAACCCAGTTTCAAGCCAAAACCCCCTGACCACACGCGCCTCCGGCACACAAAAGCTCACTGACACGCTGCGACGTCATTCCAGCACCTTCAGGGTTTTGTAACTCTAACCGGTATCTGTCACCAAGAGCCTGGGAGAGGAGGGGCTGGGGAGACTCACTTGAGTAAAAAACCTTCGGCAAACATCGTAAACAGGATGGAAAACCTTCGCAGGACGGTGAACATCGGCAGGCTGCGAGGGGAAGGTTCCGCAGGGTGAGAGGGTGTCCCCGTGTCCCCCTCCCCACCCCGGTGCTGCCAAAATGCAGCCGCAGAGCAACACCCCGAGCGGGCGAGGGGACAAGAGCTCCGCAGCACAGAGCCCCCCACTTTCCTTATGAAAACGGCATTTCTCCCCCCCCCGCCCCGTGAAAAAGGCAGCACTTCTGTCAGACCTCGTCAGGGTGGGAGGACCCCGGGGACAGCCCCCGACCCGCACCCACGTTGGGTGAGGGCCAGATCCGTGTCCCTCCCCGCCCGCCGGCTGGGGGAAAGCGCTCACAAACACGCACGTGGCTTGTTTAGCGTGGGCAGAGGAGGAACCGTATCACCCCGAGCGGCTCCTGCTCGGGTCACCCGCACCCCCACAAAGCCCAGTGGCTCCCCGCAAACACCGGGTCCCCCGCAAGGACCCTGCTGTACATCCCCCACCCCCCCCACCCAGTAAGAGAAAAGCCATCCATACTTCAGTTTCTTTGTGCTGAACAGTCCTGTGATCTGGTTCCCGAAATACAGAAGAGGTAGAGGAAACGTCTAGAAAATCAGAAGAGGGATAAGGCGCTGCGGGAGTGACCGGAGCAACCCAGGGAGCTCCCCAGCAGCACCCTCGTTTTATATATATATATAAATATATATGAAATGATTTTCACCCCGGGATGGAAATGCTCACACACACACGTGCCCCAGCTCCTCAGCCTGCAGACGCTCCCGGGGCAACAAGCACGGGCATCCCGCTGCCAAAAACGCCGCGGTGGCCACCGTGGGTGAGCGGCTGAGACCACCGCCCACCTTTGGGGTGCAGGAGAGGTGGCTGGGGAGGGGGTTAGGTGGCCCGAGAGCGGGGCTAGGTGGCCCGGGAGGGGGGCTTACCCGTCGGGGGACATGCCTGTCGAGGTCAGGGAACTTGACCACCCGCAGCGCCTTGCCCGCCCAGAGCACCGCCACCGTCGCCACCATCTGCAAGAAAGTTGGGGGGGGGTCAAGCCGACAGTACCCCTCCCAGCATGGAAGGGGGGGGTCGGGGGGGAATAAAGGGGGGGACCCCACTCACCTGGCCCAGCCCCACGCACAGCGAGGAGGGGAACCTGCAGGCAGAGAGGAGATATCAGAAGGGGGCTCCTACATTTAAAGGGGGGTGGTCAGCAGCCACGCACCCCCCCGCTGTGTGCCTGGGGAGGGGGAGAGCAGCAGCCCCCAGCCCTGCAGAGCCCGCAGCCATGGCGGGGCCGTGCGGGGTGGGGGGGGCACCCGCGGGGGTGCACTCCGGAGTGGGGAGAGGGAGGGGGTTAAGGTGTGCACAGAGGGGGGGCTCAGGCCCACTGCGGGGGGGTCCATGCAGGGCGGCCGCCAAGGATGGGGGTGCAGGGGGGCCTCGCACGGGGGGGGGGGGGGGAGGTGCCGAGGCCCCCGGGCCGTACCCGTAGGTGGTGAGGACGCTCTTGTTGACGACGACGATGAGGAAGGAGCTGAGGCCGTAGAAGGCCGCCGCCAGCAGCTTGAGGCAGAGGGTGAGGCCCGGCGCCGCCATGCCCCGCTCCGCATCGCCGGGCGCGGGGGCTCCCGCGGGGGCTCCCCCCTCGGCCCCGGCCGCCGGGCGTCTGCGCGCCGCCAGCGACGACATGGCTGCGGGGGCGGGGCCGGGGCGGGGCGGGGCCGGGGAAGGGGCGGGGCCAGGGAAGTGAAGGGGCCGGGGGCAAGGGGCGGGGCCGGGGGGCGGAGCTGGGGAAAAAGGAGGCGGGGGCGGGGAAAAGGGGCGGGGCACGGCGAGCAGCGCACGGGGGGTGATCCACGGGGGGGACACCCCACGGGGGTTTGTTGCACGGATTGGGGGGGGGGAGCATCCCATAAGGGGTTTGTTGCACGGGGGGGCATCCCATGAGGTGTGGGGGGGTGGGGGGCATCCCACGGGAGTTTGTCGCATAGGGGTGGGAGGTGGGAGGGGACATCCCACGGGGGATTTGTTGCACGGGGTGGGGCATCCCATGGGGGGTTTGTTACACGGATGGGTGGGTGGGGGCATCCCACAGCAGGGTTGTTGCACGGGGGGGGGCACCCCATGGTGGTTTGTTGCACAGGGGTCGGGTACGGGGCGGGGGGGCATCCCACGGGGGATTTGTTACCCAGGGGCCTGGTACAGGGTGGGGAGCAGCACGGGGGGGGGTCATTGCACGAGGAGGGCGGGGAGACACAGCACTGGGTGGAGGGCATTGCAGGGACAAGGGGACACGTAGTTGCCGCAGCACATGCCTTTTTCTGGGTGGGGGGACAGGATGGGGGGGTTCCCCCCCTCCCTCCCCACAGTTGAAGTGGGGGGCGCAGGCCGGGGGGTGTCACCGGCATGACGGGGCGCCCAGCACCCTGCAGGGTGTTGCCCTTGGGTGACCCCACATGCAGGATTTTGGCACCAGGCCTTTCCCTTCCAGAGATTAAATCTTCCCCTCTGGGCCACGTTCTGCCAAGTGGAAAAAAACCACCAAAATATGGCAGCTTGGGAAAAAAAAAAAAAGAAAACAAACAACCACCACCCTATAGGTTACATCAGAAAAAAATGGCATTGTTTTAGGATTTTGCTGGAAAACAAGAACTAACAGATATACCTCAAGCAGTGGCTGCTGTGGGATCTTTTTTCCATCACCCACATGTTCCTACCCGGCATGGCACAGGGGAAAATATAGGGGTGTCTGCTGGGGGGGTGTCTGTGTCCTGCAGCCCCCCGGGAGTGGGGTGTGGGGCGAGCTGGGGCCTGCACAGGGCTGGAGGGACAAAGCCAGTGACGCTGCACCCAGTGGGGGGGGAGATGAAGGGGGGTCTTGGGGTGTCCCAGATGGGGTGCAGGGGGGTTGGGATGAGCCCCAGCCTGGCAGACCCCACCACAGCGCTTTTGGGGTCACTCCCGACGCAGCTGCGGGGTGTTTGTTGCTCTTGGCCGTGGCGCTGCTGGCAGAAGGAAACAGCCCCTTTTTGAGAACTTTATCCCCCAATTATCTCCCTGCCACGTCCAGACCTGCCTGGGCACGGCCAACCCCTGCGGTGTGAAACCGGGCGCCGTGGCCCCGCGGGCGGGAGCTGCTGCTCGCCCCGGCATGCTTGCCCTCACCCCCCAGCTCCTCACAGGCAAGCTCTTCGCCCAAACTTTCTTTTTCCTGGCCAATTCCCATCCCCACTGCTGCCCCGCTGCCGGCGAAGGGGCAGGGGCTGTTCCCTGGCACGGCTCACACCGAGCTGCAGGAAGGACAAAAAGCCAAGGAGCAGCTCTCCCATATCTAGAGCGTCCTTTTAGCTGGGCCAAAAACCACAGGGAAAAAACCTTTCTCATTGGCATCACCTTCCTTGTTCCCGCGCTAAATCCTGTCCGTCCTTATCAGAACGCAGCGCGGGCTTGGGCCTGGAAATATTTACTCCTCCAACAGCAGAGAGGAACCTAATCCTGCCCCAGCTCCGGCGCCAGCGGGATTGACGCAAACAGCCCCAATTTCCAGGCAGATCCGTCCCCGCCGGCGGCACCGGTGACCCCGCGGTGATGGACGAGGCGCCACAGACCCCTGCGAACCCCCCCTTGGCCCAAAAAAATGCCACGGTGGTGGTTTTAAGGCCAAGTTTTTGGCCCCTCTGGGTTTGGCGGGCAGCAGAAGGTGCGGTTGCAATGATGAAGGAGTTGCATGGGGTGGCCTTACCCATGTCCCCCAGGTCCCCCCATGCTGAGAACAGCTCTGGGTATGACACAAATGCTTTGCTTTTGGCAGAAAAGCCCGTTCTGGCCCGACCTTTCCTTCCTGCTAAACTAAGCCTCTGACTCACCGCAGTAATTTTAGCGTGCCCGGCCAGCAGCGAGCCCACCAAAGATAACAAATGTTAAATTAATCCGGTTTAATCTTAATCTCGTTTGACAACCGGCTCAACCAGAGGTTTCTCCCCTCTGTGTTGACTCTGGGGTGACGCGCACGTCCCAGGGTGGGGGGAAAGGGTCTTCCCAACCTGGTACCCCCCAGGGAACAAGGGCCGAGGTGAAGGTCGGCAGAGGTGGCGGCAGGATCCGGCAGCAGCGGGGCCCGGTGGCGGGTGGGGGGCCAGGGCAGGGCAGGTCTCGGCAGCCGGTGAGGAAGTTTCTGTGAGATGCACGGGGGTGGGGGCGCAGCTAGGGCAAGTCACGCTACAACAGAGGTGGGAGCAAGGCACCACGGCTCCCACGCTCCCTTGCGTGGTTTTTTGGCCTCTTGAATTCAAGGCTAGCCCCCCAAAACGTGGGTGCTGCGGGGAAGGGGTGCAAGGGCTTTATGCAACCGAGGTTGGGGGGCAGGAGAAAGCGCTGGAAGATAAAGGGGTAACTCCCCCCGGCACGGGGATGGGCACAGCGAGCGTGGCACGGGGACGATGGGCCAGGTGGGCGTTTGGGTGGAAAAAGGCTGGGGAGCACCCTGGGTCCCAGGGGAAACAGGCACTGGGTGCTGAAGGCACCATACTGGGATGTGCTGGGAGAAGCCATGTCAGCCTCTGGAGGGACTCTCCATGGCAGCAAAATGTTGGGAAGGTATTTCCACCTCTGGATATCAGGCTGTAAGGGAGATCTAAGGAAATGGCGAGAGGCACGGTGGGGTTTGGAGCACCGAGGTGGCATAACCTGCCTCAGGGGAAGGCCAAAGCAACTGGGATTTCTGAGCACGGGAAGGAGAAAGCCATGGGAAAGAGCCGGGCATGAGCACTGACTCTGCTCCCCTCCTACCCATGGGCTGTCTGTGTCGTGGCGCTGAGCCGCAGCTCGCTGAGGCCGCTCAGGAAGAGATAAGAAGACACGAGTTTAACCGGCACCAGAAAAGGGATGGTCTGGGAAATACGGGAACCAACAGCTCAGAGGGGCCCCAACACCCGTCCCAGGAAGGGGTGCGCGCTTGCAATGCTGTCCCAGCCCCAGATGTGCAGCCCCAGACCCAGACATGTGCCCCACAGCGTTTCATCCTCAGTCCCAGCTATGTCAGCCCCCTGCCTCGGCAGCCCCGGGACCTTCCTCAACTCACTCCCCTCCACACCAGGACCCCCAAGCTGCAGCACAGCCCCCTGCAGGCAAACGCCCCCCATCTACCTCCTGAAAATGATTTATCAATAGATTAATACAAATACTTTAATTACATAATGCATTAAACACACCTGTCAAGTGCTGAAACTAAATTCCCCACACCCATGAAGTGCTGAAACTAAAATTCCCACCAAAATTCTCCCCATCTTGCTCGGGGTGTGTGTAACTACATACAGATGTATCCTATACCTTGCTGTAACTACACGTTGTAGTTTCAGCACACGGTGAGGCTTCACCCCCGCAGTGCCAGCAGGCTGACGCTCTTGATTACACCCACCCTTCATTTTCACAAAAAAACCCCACGGATCCGTCAAAACCCAGAGCAGCCAGGGCTTGCTGGCAGAGGAAGGGTCTGCCTTGCCCTGTGGCGGAGGAAAATTATGTTCCTGAATGTTTCCTTCTGCGAGGGCAGAGGCAGGCGAGCGGTGCGGTATTTCCTGTGGTTGCAGCGTCTAATGAGGTTAACACTGTTATTGAGGTTTAACTCTTCAACCGGTGTGAAAAAGGAAGCCACGGGCTCTGCAGCGGGAAGGTTTGGGAGCGACTGCAAGAGCCGGCGGGATGGGGAGCACCGGGGCAGCCCCGGAGCCTCGGCCCCTTCCGCCCCCCCACCCCGGGGGTCCGCAGCCCGTCACATCCCCGGATGAGCTGGGGACAAGCAGAGTCAGGGTGACGCTCAGTGATGGTGAAAACAACCTCAGTTCTCAAGGAGTTTTTCATTATAGGCTTCAGGATTAGCAGAAAAATGTTCTTTTAGCTGACAGAGCTCAGCCTGCCTCCCCAGGACCTCTCCACTGGGTTCCTGTCGCCTCGCACGTAGCAACATGATCATAAAAATCCATTTGGGATGGACTTAAATTTGCCGGCGGGACTCCAAAGTCTGTAACAACTTAAAGACTGAAAATACAACCCCCCTCCCCACCCTGGCTTGAGGCTGCTCCTTTAAGGGATGCTGGGTTTTCCCATGGACTGACTCAGACTGGAAACTCTCAGTTTTTCTCGGCGCAGCAATCTAGGTCAGGCTTGCTGACAGTTGCTGATGCTTCTCGCCACGCTCGGCAGCCACAGCGGCAGGCGGAGGGGCCCGGCAACACATGTCCTGAGGACTGGCAAGGTAAGGACCCCCCCTCTGCTCAGCTTCCCGCCCTTGAGCACTCGGATTTAAAGCCAAAAAATATCCCAGCTCATGTTTCTTGGCTTATGTGCTTTAGCCACCCCTGACACACATTGCCAGCAAAGATTTCGCATGGTTTGGGCTTGCACAATCGGGACAGCTTTTTCCTTCTGCATTTACTTCGCGTTTCTTTAGCGCTAATGGATGAGGAGACTTTTTAATAGAGATGAGATCAAAGCCCAGTATCCCTCGACAAGGGGAACAGCCTCATTCCATCTGGCTTTGGAGTCTGCAAACGCTTGGAGTTTGCAAACGCCTGTAAATTGGAATAAAAACTCAAATGTGAGCGATCCCTGGAGGAGGCAAAGCCTGCAGTCTTGTCTTAGAGCTGGCAGTCAGGCAGATTTATTATATTTTTGGCTCTTTTCATAGACCACAAGGATCTTTTTTTTCCATTTGTTCTAACTTGCCGAAGGTTTGCAAGCCATCGGGAGGCCTTCAGGTTCTTTTAGTAGGTCAGGTAATAGGAAGGCACTTGAAATTTGACTCACTCGTTATGAACAGCCCTTAAAACAAACGAGGTCAACTCACACAGCAGGAGAAATACAAAAGCATGAGCTGTAGCCTAGTAGCCTGGTTTGGGTGGAACAACATCATTTTGAAACTTTTATAGTGGGCTCTGTTTCAGCGTGTCCCTCGAGGGAAAACCTGCCATTTCTAACATCGGATTTTTTTATAGGGTTATTTTAATTATTGCTGGCTTAAAAAGAAAACTATAGAGGTGCGGGGCTTTGCTCGATTTCCAGCACCGTGCACACAAGCAGGGTTTAAGGCTGTGGTGATGGTCTGCCCAGCACCCAGCCCTGTGCCCACCACAGCATCGCCCGCAGCATTCAGGGGGGCTCGTGGGTGCTGTGCAAGCCGCCTCCAGGTGGGTGTTTCTCTTGGAAAAGTGCTATGCCCCCTCCCAGGAGCTGCATTTCCTTGTACCCTGGCTGCTGCAAAGCTCTCCCAGCCCTGTACCCCATATTTATACCCCATATCCTGACCCCCATGGGGCTGGCGAGGCTGGGCTTCCCCTCTGGAGGGGGGGTTGGTCTGGGGGGGGTAAATCCAAAGAGACTGGGGAGGAAGGTGAAGTGAGCAGGGAAAAATTCAGACTGTGGGTTGCAGACACAAGTGTGGCTCCTTGGAGAGAGAGGGGAAGCCTTGCCTGGGATTTGGGACTGTCTGTGGGGGGAAGAGCCATTGCTTGGTTTGGGCAGGACCTACCACAGCAAAGGCATGGGAAAGACGTTACAGAAACAGGGAATTTTCTGTCCCCTGAAACCGCGTCTCATCGGGTCTGAGCAGCTCCAGGGATGGAGACTGCAGGGCAACCCCTCAGGGCAGCCGGCCCCATGCGTGGTCACCTTTAAAGTGCTTTTTCTTATGTTTAACTGGAATTTCCTGATTTTCAATGTGAGTCCACGGCCTCTCGTCCTGTCACCCCTGAGAGGACTCTCTCTTGTCCCCGGGGGAGCCTAGCCCTGAACCCAGCACTCCAGATGTGCCTCCCCAGAGCTGAGCAGAGGGGCAGGATGAAAACAAGCAGCATCGCCCTCACCCACCTCGCCTTTGAGGAAGGCTCTCTGGCTGCTCAGGCACGATTTCCCTTTTGTAAAGCCATGCTGCCCACTCCCACCGGCTCCTGGTCCTCCTGGGTGTGTTGGGAGCTGCTTTCCAGGTGGATTTTTGTTTCATCTCCTGCCCTGGGGGTGGAGGTGAGGCTGTCCCGCCTGCGCTTCCCCGCACCCTCCCTGCCCAGAGTTACCAAAAACTGCATGAATTTACACATCCATATAAGGATTGGAGAAATTTCACAGATATGAAAACTAAGAGAAATGTCACCAGAGGTGGAAACTCAGGGAAAGTGGCTCACCAGGGCTGGACACTGGGCTGTGCCAACAGGGTGCCTGTTACCAGCAACACTGAGTCCTGTGTGCCTGCGGGCTTGTCCCCTGTGCTCCTGCTGCCGGCACGACCCAACCTGACCCCAAATCCCCAACAAAACCCTCGCCCTGTGTCCCCACTGCCACCTCCGGGGCGGTCCCTGAACACCCCGGGGCAAGGGCAGACCTGGCTGTGCCAGACCACAGTGCGGCTGGTGGGACAGCTCACACTTTTCCTCCCCCCAGACTATGCCATGTGCGGGCACCGGCCACAGCCCAGGCCATGACGGGGTCCGGCGAGGCTTTGGCACTGCACGTCCTGCTCTGCTGCCTGTGCGGAGGTAAGCGGTGTCACGGCACAGCCACCATGGCATCACTCTCGCTGGCCACCGGAGCCAACCCCCTGGCCCAGCCTGGGAATTGGAGCAGGAGTAGGAAAATTATAGAGCTGCAGCTATGGATTTTGGGGGGAGCCTTTCATTAGTGTTGCTCCCACGCCTGGCCACCCTCTCCTCCCCGCTCACATCCTCGGACCGGGGAGGGGCTGCATCCAGCCACATTGAAGCATGCTGGTGTTTCAGCAGCTGCCACGAGCAGCTGCCTCCGGTGCCGGTGTGATCCTGCCTCCGCGCACACGAAGCCGGAGTGCAGCTGCGCCCTTTCCAGGAAGGCCAGATCGAGCCCGATACCGGCTGCAGGCCGGGTTTGCCGGGGCTGGCGCAGAGCCTTCATCTGATAGCGAAGGGCAGCGTTGCTGTGTGGGGGCTGCTGCCCTAATCTCAGGGGATCAGAGCTCTCAAGACTACGGGTTATTTCCCTGCAGTCATTTAAGCATTAGAGCAAAACCTAAAATTGGTGAAACTAGCTGTTTCTGATCTGAGGGAATGAGTCACCGGGTGCTGGGTCGCTGCTGAAGGCAGAGGGGTTTATCCCTGTGGTGGGGGGTGGGGGAACTGAGGAGCTGGGGTCCTGCCATGCTGCTGCCTGTATCCCAGCAAAGCAGAGCAGCGCAGCCCGTGGGCATCACCGCTTCCCGTGGGACACCTGCCTGGAGCCACCCTGACCCCACGGGTGTCGGCACAGGTGTTGCAAACATCAAATGCTCGGGGCACGTCTGGATCGAGCCCGCGCCGGTGGTGCAGATGGGCTCCAACATCTCCATCAACTGCCTCTCCACCCTTGGCTGCCCCTGGGCCAAGTTCTCCATCTTCCTCAACTACACCCCCGTTGAGGGTCCCCTGCACCCCCTGAACAGCAGCACCGTCCAGCTCCGGCTGCGTGATTTCCAGATGCCCGTCGGGGCCATCGCCTGCTTCATCATCTGTCCCAACAGCGAAGGTCGCCAGCTGGTGTGTGGCACCGACATCCATGCTGGCTGTGAGTTTTTCTTTTTTTTTCTTTTTTTTCCTGTAGCTGTGGGGTTTTGGTGATTTTTGTGAAGCTGCCAGCACTGAGGAGGTCAGGGGGGAAGGGGCGGGGGTGGGGGGGGGGGGGTGCACAGGCTGGGTTTGGCACCGCTCGGGGGGGGTCTCTGCACACCCTGCCTGATCTTGCCTCTGCAGACCCTCCGGATCCCCCCAACAACCTGACCTGCAGCATCCACGAGTACTCAGGGCGGCTGGTGTGCACGTGGGACGCGGGGCGGCCAACCCACCTGCACACCCACTACACCCTCCACCTGCGCAGGTACGACCCCGTGGAACTGGGGGGGCTGCGGGAGGGAGCGATGCAACAAACCAGTGCCCGGCGTGCGATCGGGGCACGGCAGCCACAAACTGGGGTGACAGCGGGGCTGCTCTGTTGCTGGTGGCTGGGAACGGGCGCCGTGCCCTAGTTACGCTTTCTAAAGCTCACGCCTTCCTGGTCTCCTGCTTGCAAACCGCACGTTAAACCACGGGTTTAATTCTGCACCACAGACCTGACCCGCTCAGTGCTGGTGGCAGCCCAGCGCACGTCGCATCCCATCGCAACTCCTTGCAGCCATGCAGTTTTTGCAGATGCATTGCCTCTCTCTGAGCGAAAGGGCCTGCAGAGAGGGTGCAGCCGGCAGTTTGCACCTAACGCTGCCCAAAACGCTGAAACTGAAACTCTAGCAGTGCTCAAAGGAACCTAAAGTGGGTGCGCTGGCTGCTGCGCAGCGTGCCGCAGCCCTTCCGACCCGGCCCGGGATGCTCTCTGCCACGTTTGGCACCAAAGCCCCCGTGACACAAGACCGGCAGGCTTTCAAAGTTAATCTGACTCAATTATTAAAGTCAAGCGCCTTAAATTCCGTCACACGTAGGCTTTGTGAGGAGAAGTAATTAACCGCCTGCCTAAATTTGTTTGGGTTCAAACTTTGAGGAACTGAGAAAGCTGCCTTCCTGTACAGCCAAGACACAAACGCCCTGGAGAATTGTCAAGAACCGCAGGCCATTATTTTCTAGTTTGCTTTAAAAGGGACAAACTCCAGGTCTGGAGGTGACTGTGGCTCAGTCACGAGCCCCTCAAGAGCCAGGGCTGCCTTTCCAGCGGGTGTGTGATGCCAGGATGGGCTCTGACCGGGGCTGCCTTCTGCTTCCCAGTGTGGTGAAGGCTGCTGAGGAGGAAGATGCTGAGGAGGAAGATGCTGAGGAGGAAGATGCTGAGGAGGAGGAGGACGTTTTCCCCGCGGGATCACCGGTGCCACTGAGCGCGCTGCGTGGCGGGACCCGCTACTCGGCGTGGGTGCAGGCCAGCAACGTGCTGGGCGCTGCCCACTCGGCCCCTCGGCTCCTCAACCTGCAGGAGCTTGGTACATCCATCTGTCCGTCCATCTGTGAGCTGCACCCCATGCCAGCCCCCCCCGCCGCCCCACACTTTCCCGGTTCTCCCTGCAGTGGTGCCTGCTCTGCCCCTGGTCACCGGTGCCGAGACGATGGAGACATCATCATCTCCCACCACCATCATCCGCTGGAGGAGGCAGACACTGCTGGAGAACGTGCGCTGCGAGGAGCGACACAAAGCCACGGGCACCCTGGAATGGCATGTGAGACAGCCCGGGACACCCCAAAACCTCCCCCCTGATGCAGACCTACATGCATGAGCTGTTCCCCCGTTAGGACACACCAGCTCTTGTCCTGCTGGAGACCCCTGAGCACCCACGGGCAGTGGGAGCCCCTCAAAACCCACCCCTTGGCTTTGGCTCTGGTGGGGGGCATGCACCCCCAGACATGGGCAGCCCCCCACCTTTGGACAGCTGGTGCCCTTTGAGAGGGCAGAGCCTTTTGGGTGGGGTTGGCTCTGCTTTTAAAGCAAAAAGAGCGAAGTTCAAAATATTTCCCAATGTTATCTAGCTCTGCAAGGACAAGGCGAAAACACCTCCGAGGATGGTGGTGCTTCGGCCATCGCCCCCATGCACTCGCAAACACAAATACACTCAGGGCAGCTCCACCTGGGTCCCTTCTGGAAACCTCTCAGGGCGCTGGCAGGGGCTGGATCCCAGCACCCACGGGAGCCCCCCAAATTACCATGGTGTCAGAAGCCCAGTGTGGTGACAGCCTGGGGGCTCTCTGCATCCCCCCAGCAGGGAGAACTGCATGTGCACCGTGTCTTACAACAGCATCAGCCTCAAAAACACATGTTGGAGCCCAGGGGGAGGCACAGCAGCGATGGGGACCCCCTTGGCAGGCAGTCCCCCCACGCTTTGCCAGCCCCGGGTGTTCGCAGAGGACCATGCCCATCCCCATTTGTGAAGATGAGGAAAGCAGCAACTGCTGAGCACTTCAGCTCTGTGGGGGGGGACGGTGGGGGGGGGGGGGGGGGGCTGGCTGGGTCCTGCTCCCCCTTAGCACCCTGCTTGCCTTGCAGGTGGCGGCGTGGGATGATGTGGCACAGCACGGGCCCCGCTCACAGCACGACCTGCAGAGTAACACCCAGTACGTGTTTCAGGTGAGGTGCCGGCTCAGCCCTGCCGACAGCCCCTGGAGCGCCTGGAGCCCCCCTTTTCTCTACACCACCCCCGAGGCAGGTAAGCTCAGGCCCATCACCTCTTTGAGATGCTCTGGGGGTACCTGGCCCACGCTCCAGGCAGCTGAAGTTAGCTAGTGACACACATCACCGTCCCCACGCCGCAGCTGAGGGCTGAGCACTGTCACGAGCTGGCAGCTCGTCTCACGCCCTCCAAGCTCTCCCGGCCCTGCAGTGGGTTGCAGGTCGTGGTGATTTTGGCAGACTCCCGAGGCTGCTGCAGTATGGTAGGAGCTGGAGAGAAACCAGGGGGGGCTTTGTGGACACGTGGTTTTCCATACAGAAGGAGGGCTGGGATCCACTTATCCCTTTTTGGCCACTTGCCCGCTTTGTCCCCGGCGGCAGGGAGCACCTCTTGCTCTGGGTGGAAAAGCCACATCAACCAAGGTGTCTCACCAGCCACAAATATCTGTTGCCTCGGGTCAGCTTTTCCCCTTTGCATCTTGGTTATTAACGCTGGGATGAGCTTAGACACAGCCGGCTCAGTTATTTTGGCCCAGGGAGCGACGCTCTCGCTTACACCCCGGTGGCAGCGAGGAAGCCGGGGATGTGCTCGCCCTAAAAAGCAGCACTGGCTGCTCCTTGCCGTCTGGGCCGTTTCCTCCCCGCAGCGGCAGAGCTACACAGCCGCCAGCCAGCCGCTGGGCTTCGACGCTGCCTCCAGCCACCCGCACACCAGCCCCTTGCCCCCACCGAGGGGGGCTTCCTGCCAGGGCTGAGCGGGGGGTGGGAGCCCCACGCCACGTCCCACGTTTCCTCCCGCAGCCCCCGCCGTGGCGCCCGACGTCTGGCGGCGCTTGGGCCCGACCTTCCCAAACGGCAGCCACGAGGTGACGGTCTTGATCAAGGTAAAGTCTGGTTTTGGCAGCTCCTGTGAGATTTTCCGCTCCTCCCCCGAGAACACCCGCCACGAGGCGGCAGGAGGCAATGCCCTTCCTAAAGAGCCCTTTGACCAGAGATGGGGGGAAGATGAGACCCCCACATGGCCTTGGGGACAAAATCCCTCCATCCTTGCCAAATCCACCCGCGTGCTGCCCAGCCGAGGGGGTGTCTATCTGGCACTGGGGGGGCTCAGTGTCAGACCCTACACCCATCCCCAAGGGTTGTATCTCACCCTTCACAGCCCCTGCCACCCCAGGATGCCCGCGGGAGGATCCTGGGCTACACCATGCTTGCTGAGAGTCCCGGGGGATCCCTGCTCCTCTGCAACACCTCCAGCACATCCTGCAGCGTCCAAGTGCCCCCAGGAGCCCGTGCCCTCCACATCACCGCTCACAACTCCAAGGGGGCTTCCAGCCCTGCCAGCATCCCCCTCAGCCGGGGTGCCAGCAGCCAGGAAGGTAGGAGCTCGCACACACCGATTGCAGCTTTAACAGAGATCAGCTTTTATCAGGATTGCGGGGGAAAAATGCTAATTTGTGCATGCATGGTTTTAAAGCAAGGGAAAAGCCTCAGTGAAGGGAACACAACGTCCTCCAGACAAGGCCAGCATCCCCCGGAGATGGAGACACTCCACAGCCATGTATTGCAGCCCTTGGCCTCTGAAGGCTGCAGCAACAAGCTTAAAAATAAGTTAGTCCTGACTGCGTTGGCTGGCAGGGCTGGGCTGTGCAGCGGGCCCCATGCAAGGGTGCTCCTCTGCTCCCAAAAATAGCTCCTGCCACCTCTGCCAGGGAGACGGTCCCAGCTGGGTCCTTGCAGACAGAAAGGGAGGAAAAAATTCCTTTCTGGGCCACCTTCGGTTCCCTGAGCTACAGGTTGTGGTTTTCCCCCCAACCACACTTTCCTATTTTTGAAAAAAATGCCTCTCTTTAATGAGCAATGGGAGGGGAAAGTCCCATTCAAACTGAGGACAAATATATGACTAAAAAGAAACTGAAGAGAAATAAGGTGGAAAAAACTCTCTAATCTCTCATTTCTTGTAAGAAGTGACAGGTAAAGCACTTCAGACAAGACATGACAAAGCTGAAGATGTGCTTTTGTGATATGTGTTTGTGAACAGACATATAGATTGATATAGATTTTGATATCCATATAGATTTTGGTATCCATAAATACAGATTTTGAGATCTAGATTTTGAGATATACACATATTTGTGTGTGTATATATAAAACTACCACATTCTAGAATTTCTTGTTCCCTCTTCAGTCCTTAAACCCTTTCAGGAAAGACATTTTGCCAGGGCTTTGCTGACCCTTTCAAGTCTCCTGCTCTTCAAAGATGAGGTTGGGGTGACAGCCCACTTGCCATCTCTCTCCACAGAGTTCCCGGCGCCGACGGCCGTGGAGGTCAAGGCCAAGAACCACAGCAGGGTCTCAGTGGCCTGGCAGCCTCCCCAGAGCAGCAGGAGGTCCCCACTCTGGTTCATAGTGGAGTGGGTTTCTACCACCCAGTATAGCCAGGAGGAGCAGTATTTTTGGAAGAAAGTCCCATACCAGGCAACACAGATGTACATCCAAGGTAAGATAATCCAGGAGTCCTTGGTGCAGTTCATCAGGATATTATAAAGCCAAAATATATTATAAAAGCAGAGTTTCATTTGAAATTGAGCCCCTGCCCACTTGCTTTTGGAGAGCAGGCCCACGAAGAGCCCTTTGGGAGCAAGGAAGAGTGAAGCAACAGGAGACAGGAGGGCAAGTCAGTGGGATTTGGTCCCCCAGGTAAAGGTCACAGGGAAAGAGAATGAAGTGACAAGTAAGCTGGCAGGCCAGGAAGCCACACGAAACCTGTGGAGGCCTGTCCAAGTGCAGGAGATGCATGGGTGTATTTAAAGGATGCAGGGAGAGAAGGCACAACACTTGCTGCACCAAGGCTGTGGCTTTAGCAGCTCTCCTCCCCCCATGCCCAGAGAGACAAGCCTGACGGTCCTTACCAGCGCAGCCTGAGCATCTTGGGACCCATCCCATACTAATTCTGGTGTATATTGGGGTTTGGGTACTCCCTAGCCAGGTACCCAACCAAGCTTTTGCTCTTCCACATGTGTTTTTGGGAACGGCTCATGCAACAGCTTTCCCCAAGGGAGGGAAGGGGTGCAGCAGACTCGGAGCTGGGGACACCACACACATACTTCCATCTACTTACACCGCTCACTAACAAGCCCTTGAGCAAGCCTAGAGCTTTCACAGCAGCTTACAAATACATTTTAAAGGCAAATCTTGCTTCTTTCTAGAAGAGGCAGTAGCAGGAGGTCACATCAATGTGTCAGTATACGCAGTCTACCCCGACGGAGTCAGCAAGCCAAGCTCCAGCCAAGGTAAGCCCTGTTGGGTGGAAAAGTTGCTGCTGTGGAGCGGCAGAGCTGAGCTTGCTGTTTAATTCTCGATGTTCCCACAATCTGCCAGTTTTGTAGAATGACTTAGTTTTAGAAACAAGAGGTAAAACCCTCTCATTGATCAGAGGAAAGCAGGGCTCTAGACAGAAACCTCTTAGCTGCAGGATATGAAAATAGAGATTTTTTATCAATGCATCTGTCTGAAAGCTTCTCTAGCCAATCTTTGCTCCTGTGACCAGATCTATCGCACATGAGAACCACATCTTACTTCACAAGATACATCATTGGAGTCATTCTCCCTTTTTGTGATAGAAAAGACGGGGTTGCTGCTTTGCACATTTGTCAATAAAATGTTACAGATAAACCAAAACATAGAAAACAAATTCTAGAGAGACCAGCTGGCCAATCTGCAGCCTGATCTTTCTTACCTGGGGTGGGAAGCAGGCAGGCTTCGGTTCTGGAAGCTGTTTCAGATGAGAACACAGGCCAATTTTCAAGGGAAAGTCAGGACTGTCATTGCCTCCAGTGCTGTGTGCATTGCCTTTGGTTGCCCTCAGGAGCTGGGCATACTGGGCCCCCTGAGCTGCTCCATCCTGCTGCTGGTCCTCACGCGGGTGAAGCGGGATAATCCAGGCACAGCTCAACATCTGAGCACTTAGGACACCTCCCAGCACCCCCATACCTGCTGACAGACACCACAGCGCACACAGAACCTCCGTGTTGATGGAGGATGCACACAGTGTCCAGTGGTGGCTGGGCAGATCCATGGAGACAGTGAAGAGCTGAGGTTAAGCCATGAGGTCAGCCCATAGGTCAGGATTTGGCCTTCCAGAGCTTATCTAAACCAGACCTAAGTGCCCAGGGCTGATCTTAAATAGAGCCCCAGGGCAGGGGGTGTGGGTGGAGGCCCCAGGTGAGGCTGGTCAGGGCCGTTAGGACCCTGACAGAGCTGGCTGTAGCTGCAGGCAACAGTGACACCTGTGGATGTCATCAGTTCACCCTCCCGTGCTGGGATGTAATTTTAGATGGGTTATTTGAAGCTGCTCAGGTACTTTCCCTACGACACACCAGCTCTGTGTTTCTGGTTGGCACCTCTCAGGGCTCTGAGAAGGGCAGTTACTCAATTTTTTTCGCAAGAAATGGAAACAAATATTCCTGACCGGTTCATCCCAGGCTGTTCACATCTGTTAGCCCTGGCTGTTAGGCGTTATCCTCACAGACACACTGACAGCCTTCAGCTCCGGGCAGGTCAGTGTTTGGGCACCTCCAGCTCTGATCACATGAATTTTCAGGGTCCTGATCCTCAAGTGGGCTTAAACCTCGGCAGCAGGTCTCCATCTGTGCAGAAGAGGGAAGAGCTGGGTGTCAAAAGGAGAATGCTCTAACCTTTGCACTAGCAAATGGCTTAGAAACGTATTAAATACTTAAAAATAGAGACTTCATCCTTAGTGGCTGCACAGACTCTGTTAACAAAGCTTGGGGGTTCATGTGGGGAAGTACCAACATGAGGCAGCAGCAAAGCTCGTGTTGGCAACAAGGTTTGTGTCCAATGCACCAGCACAACCCACAGCTGACACCGCAGTAAGTCCTCCAGCTTGACCCCGCAGCTTGAACCTCTTCCTTCACCTTCCTTACTCAGATTGAGCCTACTCATCAGCAGCAAGGCATTACTGTAATAACATTAATTTTTTTTAATGTATACAAGTTCAATACGCCAGTGACACCTGCCCACCAAAACTGCTGAATTCCCAGGCTGCAGAACAACGTACTCCATCACTTTCTTTCCACAATTCCATATATTTGAGGGATGCTTTGCAGCATCTGCAGCGCGCTCCAACTGAGTGGGCTTGTGCTGCAAACACTGAGGGAACGGAAACACCTGAACTCCAGGAGCTCTGCTAGGAGACGCATATGCTTCAAATGCACAAAATCAGAGACAGTACCTTTTTGGGGATCTTCCTGTCCTTTGGAGAGGAAGAAATTGCATTTGGCCTTGGTCTGCATTGATCCTTGCAAAGGAAGTACCAAACAGAAGCGGAATGGGCCTTGCTCCACCAGCCTTGGATAAGCTCTGTCCTTTGACAGCCACTGTTTCGTTTATTAAAGGCTGTGAATTCCAGAAGGTTTTCACTCATTTTCATCTGAACTCGTCTCAACTGACAGATTACTGACTCTGTTGCAGAAATCACTGGCTAAAATCGGCTGGCCCATGTTGTTTAGGATATATATGTATATTATAGATATATATATGCTGTATTATGCTGGATATCCTTAATTGTCTTGGCCAGTTGAAGCTCTGTGATTGTAGATGAGGATGCTAGCTGCTATTCTTATTAATGCCAATCCTCTGCTTAAACGCATTCAGCCTTCTGCTGCCCCAAGCAGACCTTTGGCTCAAGCCAGGTGATGGCCGCGCTCTGTGGAGGAGGTGGCTTCCCGTCCCTGTCCTGCTGGGACAGCCACTCTCGGGGACAGAAAGGCCAACACAGGGAGCAGCAGGATTTTTCCTAAAGCAGTCAGCCAACTGAAGGGTACGGAGGAGCTTTCCGATGTGCAAATGCGGGATTTCACCAAGTACCTGGATTCTTGCACTTCAAAAGATGCGCTTGCAAGGCTGCCCTTCCCGAATTTCCCAGTATTGGCAATTTTGGGAAAATCCTGCTGCCAGTGTGAGCTGTGCTTGCACAGATGACTCTGCAAAAGGGGCCTTTTGTGTTGCCAGCATTTTGGGGTCATTTCCCTTCCTTCAAACGCAACACGGACCTACGATCACGGCATCAGCAATGCTCACTGCCGTTGAAAGACACAGCAAAAGGGAATGGCTGAGTCTGGCAAGAAGGAAAGCTTGCTGCTTATTTTAACAAAAACATACTCCTTGCCATGGCAGGCTGCAGATCTTCCCTCACTACACAGCCCATCACACAAACAGATATTATCAGAAAATTCAGGCTCATGGGGTTCAGACAATTTGGGAAATAATCTGTAGGTGCTTATCAGAAATGACGTACAATTCCTCAGGAAGACTAAATTCTTGTTTCGGGTGCTGAGGGGGGCGATGTGCGTGGAAGATGTTTTGTAATCAGTGTTATGTGTTCATCAACATCTCTTTTAATGAGATCTCTGAGAAATAGAAGATTGTGTAGAGTCTGGCCAGAGCTGGAGTTACTAATTACTTTAGTACTAAAAGTACTGAGGGCTTTATTTTTCTCATTATACCATTATTTATGTTTCTAAATAACATTAACAAAATAGCTTCTATGTGACCTGCCGTTCTCTAAATGAAGTTATGGACATTTTTTTCCTCTCTCTGTTTAAGTCCCTTCAGAGGACCATCTCCTGGGCAGCACCTACAGCGAGCTCTCCCATGGTAAGAAGATAATAGCTCAGACTTGGTAAGCCAGACTTTCTCCTTGGCCAGAAGTGGATGTTTTAGCCCAAGCAGCACCTGCAGCATCTGGTGATGAGGAAGCAAAAGTTCCCTTACCCTTTGGAGAGGTCAGGGCCAGAAAAACAGCTTTTCATTTGATGGGGACATGAGCCACATAGCAGGAAAGGCTGCAGTGCTCTCACGGATGAATAGCACCCGCGTAACGCGTGCCTTAAATTTTGCTTTCTCATGAGACTTATAATATAATGTACATTACAACAAGTAGGAGATAAGAAAACAAGAAAAATATAAGGTAACATTAACATATAGCATAACAGCGATAGACTGTTTCAATCTTGCAGTTTGAACCAGAGACTCGTTTAAGCGTTTCCCACCCATTTTTCTAACTTTCGGTTATGCTCTGGTTTGCACATCTTCTGCTAAAGGTTACGTTATGATCTGTTGCAGTACTTAAACCAAAAGCAAAACCTACGTAAGCTGAAGAATGCACTTCAGCATTTCTGGAAGGTAAGTCTGTGTAGGAAATGGTTAAACACAGCGACCACACTTCTTCGAATGACTTGGCCGATGGCGATGGCGAAGGGGCCGTGCATGCTCTGGCCACAGCACAACGCGGATGGGACACCAGTTTTGATTTTGCTTTTGTTATGGCTTTGCTTGGCTCATTGGGGAGCGAAAGGGCAAGTGAAATGCCGAGGGCTGCTTTAGCAGAGGTCTGCCCTTTACATCAACGACTGTGGTGGCAGATGGGGCGGTGGAGCAGGGCCACCCGATGGACCTTCTTCCTCTCTGTCCTTTTGCAGATGATGACGTCGGAGTTTTCCTGGGACTGGGCGTCAGCATGGTCATATTATCGGTTGTTTTTCTATTTCTGATGTTTAAAAAATCAGCCAGAAAAAGGTATTACTTTCCCCTCCACATTTTTTTCCTTATTTCCAACTCATACTTTTCTTCCAGAATATTTTAAAATAAACTACAGAAACCAGTCCTTTTCTCTACAGCCTGCTCTTACTGAGGGCAACTTCACCCATTAATCAGATCGCTATATGAAAAGACATTTGTGTGCTCTACAGTAAGGCAGAGACCAACAAAAAAAGTAAAAAATTTGTAAAGACCACACTGGGGACACACAGGATTATTACAGAGATATAAAGGCAGGGGTAGAAAAAGAGGAAAAACATAACCTCTGTAGGTAAGTTTTATCCTAGCACTTGTTACTCCCAGTTTTGACTAGAGGAGAGGATGCTGAAGCTCCTCACACCTGCACCCTGAGGGACAGACAGGAACTTGAGAGTGGACCAGCTGGAAAACTCAACAGGGAGGATCTTAATACTGCTTTTTACATTGACTGCTGTTTGCTAGGCACCCTCACAAACCAGCGCTCATCTATCCCGGTTTGCTGTTTAACTGGAATAGGGATGTCTAGCAGTCCAGGCACTGCTGTCCCGACACAAATCCAGGGGAATGGGTGACCTCTGTGGCACAGAGCTCCTGGTTGGATCTTCCTGACAAAACAAGAGGAGACCTGGGGGTAGAGGCTGTTGAGAAACTGCCTCTTTCGGTTTCTGAACCCAGCCTAACTCTTCTGCTCTCACTGTAATTGTGAAACACAGGCATTTCAACAACAGGGACTGTGTATTTTTCCAGGAATGCAGCAAAGCACCAGAACATCAGCAAAACTCAACAAAATTAAAATATCTTGCAAATTATTTTAATTTTGGCTGCAGGAAAATCAACTTTCGTTACTGCTGTGAATTTGATTTCATCAGTTCAGGGCGCACATGCCTGCTCTGGTTCATACACATAGCTTGGGCCTCCCCCCACCCTCCAGCCACATTTTCACATAGAAACAAGTTTTACATAAGGGATTTACCGAGAGTAATTTAGCTTCCAGGCTTGCACCTCCATGAATCAAACCTGGGGGAATGAGGTTGAAAGATGAAGAGGTAGAGTTCAAAGGGGGAAACCCACCTGTATGGTGTAAACCTGGGGCTTCCGAGCCATCCCTGAAGGATGGATGCACTTGGTGTGCCCCTCCTGCCAGGGGACAATTTCATCCTGAGTGAAGAATAAGTAACTAATAAAATGGACTAACATCTTGGGGTTTATTCTTTTCTTTTTCATAAAGAATTAAGGCCACTGTTGTGTCGCTCTTGCCAAAATGGCTGTTTGAAGACTTCCCCCACCTGGAAAACAGCAACGTGGTAAAGTCACTCCAGGTAATTGCACCATTATCTCCCAGATTCTCTTCACTTGTCTCCCCTTAGATTAAAGCTTGCTCCAGAGCTGTGAGAAGCACAGATGGGAAGAGGATTAAGCTCTAAGGGACCAGGAACTGATCAGGAATCATTTCCCAGGCACTTGCAAGGTGCACGGGAGCCCAGCTTAGCTGAGGTTTTTAAACCTTGCCTGAATATATTCTTTATTCAGTGGCTGCAGTTGACTTGAGCTGCCCTTGAAGTGCATGCAGAAGCATGGAGACAGGCAGAGCAGCTCCCCGTCTTCTCTTGCCCACCTCGCTGCCGTCTCTTTCACAGGGGGGATTGGCTGAGAGAGGTGGGAAGGAAGATGAGATGAAGACAACAAGTCATTGCCCCATTTCTTCCTTGGGATGCTCTAATGATATAGCTCTCCTGTCAGTAAAATTTTCCAGTTTGTTCCTACGCTCACAATTTTTTTCCAGGAGAAGAGTGATTTCGCGAGTAACTGTTTCCATGAGCCATTCTTGGACACCAGTGACCCCACAGTTATGGAAATCGAGGAGGTGCCAGTGCACAAGGACTACAAGGCCGTGGCCACCCAAAGCAAGCCCAGCAGAGAGGTCCCGGAGGCCAGGGAGCACCCGGGGAGCACAGCGCCTGCCAGCATCGTGACCCCCGAGCAGATCAGTGACTACAAACCTCAGGTGTCCGATGGGAACCCGCTGGGGTACGTAGCCACCAATATTTACCAAACACAGCTCCCCACACCCCTCCCAGAACCGGAGGTGAACATCTTCTTCAGAGACTACACGAGCCCTGTTCCCCAGCTGTGGGACGGGGAGGGAGGGGCGCACCATGTCTGTCTGCTGGAGAAGATCAACCTCATCTTAAACAACAGCCAGAGCGGGCAAAGCCACATGTTCGCCTTAGCCCAGGGGGGACCCGGCTCCCTCGCAGAGAACCAGTGGGGACACGTGTTGGCTAGCGAGGTTCAAGAGCAAACGCTGGTCCCCGACGAGCTCGTCTCCTGCCTGAGAGCCATGAACGGGGAGTCGGTGGATATAAAGACCTGCTTTCCACAAAGTATCGGGAGATTATTTTGAGAGGAATTGTAGCTGTGATTAAAAAAAACAAAGTGGTGACCATAGCACATATCAGCCTTTGAGACTGCAAACAGCATAACTGGAGAAAAACTCCAAATCTGAAATTTGCCCTCTTTATCAACTACAAATTCTTGTGGCTGCCTGGAATGCTTTGGCCAGTAAATCACAATTTTAAACTTACCTCATATCATCACAAGCATAAAAAATGTAAAACTTGGATTCCCATAAGGACTGAAATACAGAGCAGGTGATTTTTGAAGGATGCAATATGCTTCAATTATTATTCAAAATCATTCTCTTGTTAAATGTTTGGAGCATCTCATCCCTGGAGCTGGTTGTAGCTAAGATGGATAAAATGATCTGTTAGACATCCTGACTGAATTGTGTAAAATGTCTTGGGATCACTCTTAATGAAGAGACACTACACCAAGGAAGATTTAGATTTCCTACAGCAAACATGGGTACCAAGGAGGATTTATATATCTTACAGCAGACATGGGTACCAGGACATGAAATATTTTCTGTATGACAGAATCACCCAGGTTCATTTTCCCTCCCATTCATTAATGAAAACTGTATCAGGCAAGATCAAGCCTTCATCATCTTCCAGGCTGATTTAAAGTCTCTCTAAAGTCTCTCTCGGGCAGATTCTTCACTTTGTGTGAAGGATTTATCATCTCCTCACAGCAGCTTGTCAGCGCCTCGGCCTTGCTTTGTGAAACAGAACGTGGCACAGCGCAACAGCATTTATTTGGCACGTGACAGGGAATTTTGGATCTTCTGAAATACAGAAAATGAACTACAGGAGTCTCCTTCCTGCTGAACAGTTGTGAAATCATTTAAAAGTTTGCCTCGCACTGCAGAGGTGGTCTTGCAAAATGCTCCTAAAGCAACCAGAAACTCCCTCACAATGTGGAGGTTGGATTATGTATCGATTCGCTCATCACCCACAGCTTTTTAGGGAAACACTGCAAATGCTTTTAAGGAATACAAGCATGAAAGATGTTTACGATGCTTGGTAAAATGCCTGAGCACTCAATGCTCTCTGCAAGGTTTGCTCTGCCCATCCTTTTCTCCTACCTCTTCTGTCCCAGCAGAGACTGGTTTTGGTGTGGAGCAGCAGCCGGTGGAGGTGACACCGCGTGTGGCTGGGGTGGGGAGGGGTGCTGGTGCCACAGCTGCATGCCCTTGCACACTCGTGCACGCCCTTGCATGCCCATGCACGCCCTAGCTCACAGGGTGCTGGGTGACTGAGCTGCCCATGCATCACCAGGAATATTCACAGGGAATGTGTCTTGTAAGAATGACATTAACACCAGCACCTTAAAAGCCAAAAGGATCGTCTGAGCATGCGTTACCAAACCAAATTCTGTAAAAGACCTGACAAATTTTTGTAAGACTTAAAAGTTGCAAAGCTAATGTAAGTGCTAACCTACAACCTCCAACCTTTCTAGAGTTATCCACTTTATTACTATGAAATCACTGTTTGCAGTAGAACTGTTAAACCCAGAGATTATAATCTTTCTTTCCATTTTTGCTAGGCACTGTACACATTTCTCTAAATGGATTGATTTTGTTGTCCGCTCCTGGATACCTTCAAACCAACACTGTTGTGTGTTGTCTCCTTTTAACAACCTAAGAGATCTGTCGCTTCAATTTACAGAGTAGCAGTTACCTGGCAAGACGGGGTAGGAATCTTCTTTAAGAAGCAGCAAACTATTTCCAAGCCAGAAGAGTGACTTTTACATGTAAGCGAGTCTAAAATTAGTACTTGCTGCCTGTGCAGGAAGGAAATTGTAAAAGAACAGCCACATACTATCAGCAGCCCTCATGTGAGATGGGGAAGGTATTTTTTTCAATGTCCACATCCTGAGACTCGCGCTGCCTGTATCGCCTGAACTACCAAACCCTGTGGGTCAAAATGCTCGTCTTGTCAGAAAACAAAGCTGAAAGCCTCCTCTTACATTTCAGGTATCTGCTGGTTGAATTCCCAGCCCTGCTAACTCACCCCAGGATAGATACCTGTAAATATATCTGCTCCTTTCCTGTTCAGCAGCTCTCAGCACGCGGCAGCACAGGGATGAAACATTGCCTTGCTCTCACCATGCACCTGTGCTTCATCGGCGGCAAAGATTTCTCGGGGGCTGAAGGAAATCTCTCTCTTACATGGGTGCATGGATGCATCTGGTAAACATGGACTGGTTACTGGAGAAAATGGAAAGAGAAGGGCACAAATATATGTGTGTATATATATATGTACACCAACTGAACTATTCTGTTCTAATATACAGTACAACTCCCCCTCTCCCTCCCTTCTAACCCATTTGGACAGTGCTTGTCTCTACCAATGGTTTAAAAGAGGTGACAGGCTCATTCTGGGATGGATACCCGTGCTGCTCACCTCTGGCAATGAATGAATCGATGGGTAAATTGTCCAGTGCATGAAGAAAGCAGGAATTTTGATAACAGTCCAATACCCCCATGCCACATCATGTCCTTGCTTCCAGATTTTTGACTTGCCAGAGGTGCTCTTCACTCTGCTGTTAGCCTGCTTTGCCCTTGGAAAGGTTTTGCGCCCCTTCTGTGCCTTCTTTCCACCAAGTGCGGTATTTAGGGATGGAAACCAGCATCCTGAGTGATGGGGATCAAACTATAGGTGTGCGAGTCCAGCACTGAGATCCTCATAGTGAGCAGCCCAGTGTTTTGAATCAAATCATGATGTCGCTCTCAGTACATTTATTTTAATAATGAGAGAGGGGGTTCACTCCCTCTCTCAAATATTACAAGCTCTCTAATTCTTGATATTAGTATCTTCTAAACCTTTTTCTCAGTTTGGTTATGCTGTTGGCAGCCGTATCTCACGCCAGCGATTTCCAGAGGTTATTTATGAGTTTGGCAATGAATTTCATGGGTGGTTCAGCTTCTTTGCAACGTGGGGTTATACACCTTGGAGGCACATAAAGGAAGTATACGCTGAGTAATGTCTCTACCCACAGACAGCATGCTCCAAAAAGCATTGATCTCTCGTGTGACTCTCACTCGGCCTGCACGAGATTGCAAACTCATCTGTACGTTATCCCGTGCAAGTGAAATCTGTGTGTAATTATTTTATGACAAGACGTTTTTGTGCCGAATGAGTAACACGGAGAAAGTGGCTGCTGTCGAGGTGTAGTGGGGGCAAGCTTTGCCCAAGGCAGGGTTTTTGGGTGCGCAGGAGTGATGACCCTATGTCCTTGGATGTAAAGAAGTGGTGGGCCCGTGTCCCTTGATCCTGGTGTCCCTGTCCCCCAGACAGAGACAGCTGGTGGCCCGCAGAGACGTCCCTCCCCAGCCTGAGGAAGAGCTCAGCAAGAGGAGCACCGGTGCAGGTCAGCAGCCACCAGCTCATCTAGGTGTAATGTAATTAAATATCAAAGCAGAAGAGCTCATGGGCCAGAGATGCACCATGATGCCACGTCTCATTCACAGGCTTAACAAAACCTCAGTAAAAAGGCTCTTTTTGTGTAAATGGAAGGAGAGAACAGATTAAAAAGAAATAAGACATTGGGTGTAGTCTCTTCAAAGCTTCATCAGGCTCAGAGAACAGCAGAGCTGTCCACCGCCTGCTCTTATCTCCATCCCGTCGCATCAGGGCAGGGTGTATCAGGTGTGAGCTTGTGATCTTGCTCAGGCACAAGCCCTCAGCTCAGCCGGAGGAGTTACCGACAGCATGATGCAGATCAGCCAGAGACGCTCTCCCTCTGGGACTTGGTGTTTAACACCCTTCTTCAAAAAGCGTGCTTGAAAAGAAATTCAATGAAATGCATAATAATAAAATAATAAATAAACACATAATAAATGATGCACTAAATATGCATCAATAGTTACAATTTTAAATCGTTGCTGCTGCTGCTCTGCCACCATTGCCATGCTTTCTGCAGGAGGACACAGCATTCATTCTGGTTTAGTGTTTGAAGCACGGGAGAGCTGGGTTTTAGTCTGAGCTCAGTCACCAACTGGCTGCGTGACCTTCACCAGGTCTCTTTGCCTCCGTTTCTTATCTGCAGAGTCTGGATAGTAACAGCTACTACCTCTGGTAAAGCCTCAGGATCTATAACCCAAAAGCACCGTACAGTGTTCGGTAACAGGAACAGTACAAGAACACAAAGACAATAGAAATGTTTCCTGAGTAATCTTGCACTGCTCGTTTCTATTCTGCATATGCATTTGCCAGACTCTGCTGAAAGGTTTGTAAGCTTTGGTTGTCAGTAAATCGTGGAAGAGATTTAGTGGCAAATAAATATGCTGCAGAGACTAAAATTGAATTAAAAATGTTAACGTTTCACAAAGCTAAAGAGCAACGGTAGACCTCTGGGGATTTCTGAATGCACAGACAAAAGATCAAAGCCCAGATTGTGACCAACACTTGCGAGCAAAGCTGCAAATAAATGCTTGGATCAGCAAAAGCCTTCTGAAAACACAGCAATGGAAAAATGACAGCAGATGAAACGGCCACACAATGAAAGCAGGCATATTCATTAAAAATTATGCTATTTATTTAGTACAGCCTCTTACAATCCTTAGCTTTCATGAGGGTTAATTCTTTAAGAGGAAAGCTGAGGATTTATTCACGGGGTAGAAGGGCTGAGCACAACAGCAGAGACTGAAACCAAACCTGCATTTCATAGACGAGGATGTGAGAAGCGAGGCTGTGGTTTGTGTCTTGACTGGCTTCACTGAATGTCAGCTTCACAGAGTCAAATCCCATGAAAATATCAGTTGTAAAGCAATGGGAGCAGGATTCGGATAAAAGATCAAAGCAAGCGTTGAATACAATGACTAGAAAACAAACTATAGAAGTGATCTATTAAAGGAGATTGCAGGACTGCAGCTTACCAAACCAGCCAAACCTTTCCTTAGCAGAAAGGAATTAATATTGTCGCAAGAATATTAGAAAAAAAAAACACAGTTCTTAACTTCTTAAAGGATACAAGGTGGTGCTGTGTCTCACACATCGTCTCTATGATTTTCTAGAATGGCACTGTTGGACCCACACTCTCCCGGCGAATCCAGCCTTCCTTGGCTCGGGTATGTATCCAAGAGGAGGCAGATTTGGTTTTGTTTATTCCTGTATTCAGCACTGAATCAGTGTTACCTTCTCGCGGTGCCACACGCTGGGTTGGTGACCGTGGAGGGCTGGTGTGCAGCGTGTCGGTGTTGCTGGCTCTGGCTGCTCCAAACGTCCCTGTCCTCACTCCTCCGTGGTGGCCCTGCCACCGAGAAGGCTCTTCCCTGCCTCCCTGGTTATCAACTGTTGAAATCAGCAGCTAAAGCTCAGCACTGAAGAACCAGAGACCTTCTCGTCTGTACAGATAATGGCTGATGATGGAGGGTTGGCAGCATCGCAAAAAAAGACAGACTAAATACGAAATTGCAACAAAATGCAACCGCAGTTTTGACACAAAGATCAACGCAGTGCTCACGGCGTAGCCAGAGACCTCTCATTTCGTGCAGGGCTGCTGTACAACCTGGCCTGTGTGGTCCCTGGTACAATCAGATCTAGAAACTGTACTCCAAAACCAATGAGAAACCAACAGATATTCGGAGAAATTAAAAGAAAAAGAGTAGGCTGGAAGGAGTGACCCTTCCACAGCATAAGAGATGTCAGTCTGAAAGCAGTCTGTGAGCCTCTGAGGTCTTCAACCAGGCAGAAAAAAATAATTGTTTTTTTAAATAATTGTCTTTGCTGACACAAGAAAATGACATTATGTTGAACACAAACTGAAGACAAAAAATCATGGCAGATCTTTGAAAGAGCGGGGATGCAAACACCATCACAGCAGCTCTTCCTAAGCTGGACTAGACAATGTGGTAAAGTCAAGAAAATACATTAAATAAACAAACACTACTCCTTCCTGGCTGCCCACCGATGACAACCACAGCAGGGTTTTTGGATATACTCACATTCTCTTGACTGGGTTTTTAAGCACCCAATAATTAACTCCCAGTGCTCTGTCGCTCATCATTTTGACATTGATGACTCACCACCATTCCTTCACAATTCTTCATTCTCAAGGTTATTTCCAGACCTACAACCTGACAAAACCAGAGAGTGTAAGGGCTGCACCTGCTGATTTCACTTCTGAGTTTGAATTCCATTTCCTTCAGTAATATTTCTAACGTTAGCCCTTGCCTGTTTTTACTGACTGGGCTCCAGCCTTCTTCAATCACCAGCTTTAACTTTCTCTGATTTGCATTCAAATAGTTGAAAAAGAGGCAGCTTTGCACCATTTGAATCTTCTCACATTTTTAGAGAGCAATTTTTTTCGTCACAAAACCAATGAACACAATGGCTGGATAAACCATTTCTGGCCTTCTGTTTTGGTTTGGTTTGCTTTAGAAGTCTCCTTTTATGTGCACTTTTGATCCCAGATAAATTATTTTGTCGTTCACTTCCAGAAGCTGAACATGAATGACCACAGTAGTATACATTCAAATTTTATTACATCGTTTACATGCACTTTATTTTCACTATCTATAAGGGAAGTCCATATTCTTTACTCATTCTTCTTCCTTATTCCAACATTCGTTGAGTTACGGGGGTTGGTTGAAGCAGAAAGCATCTTGACTTCAATACATTGAGGACATCTACCAATGGAGGAGTCCTTCCAGACTTGGACCACTGGAAGCTCAGCAGAAAGAAGGCATCGAGGTACCAGCAGCCACTCATACTTCACATCCCATGGGCGAGATAAGTGCTCCCTGCCTCCCCGGAGGTAACCACCATTGTCTGCTGTTGGCCGCAAAGGTCTGCTAGGACACAGTTTGTAATCCTCTTGTGAGCAAGCTCCACGCCAGGCAGCCGGCGTTCCCTGAAGCACACAGTCAACACGCAACCTTAGGTCTTGTGTTTACAGCTTTGCATTGGCATGTGCTCAACCACAGAAACACAGAATCCCAGAATCATCTTGGTTGAAAAAGCCCTTGAAGCTCCTCCAGTCCAACCATGAACCTCACACTGACCGTTCCCAACTCCACCAGATCCCTCAGCGCTGGGCCAACCTGACTCTTCAACCCCTCCAGGGATGGGGACTCCCCCCCTGCCCTGGGCAGCCCATTCCAATGCCCAACAACCCCTTCTGGACAGAAATACTTCTAGGTTTCACCCTGTGAAAGCCAGGTCCCTGGAACAGCACGGCTGCTGCCGGGGGACCCTCAACTTCACCCAAGGTGTAGGGCCCTAGGCTACAACCACTACCAGCCTCTTTCTTTGTCCTCCCCTCCGTGCTTGGCTGCAAGTTCTCCTCGGGAGCTGGCCACTGTCACCTCCAAACATCACACATTCTCATGTCAGCTACTGCTGGTGCTTTCCCGAGTTTCGTTTTCAGAGAACTGATGACTCCGTACTTTCCTTGACATCACCCCCTTGCCCGGGGAGCGGGGAGGTTGGCACAGCATCCGCACAGCACCGGCGGCTCCATTTGCAGCAGGACCTTGTGCTTCGGCTCTTCTGTTGCAGTCAAGCACCGGGCAGAGGTTCTGCAGCGAAAACCCTGTTTTCTTCATGATTTGTAAATACCACGTGCTCTCTCCTGGAGCTTTGTGCTCAACACAAGTCAGTGGAGAAAGAATCGTACGAAAAAGCAGACTTCGTCGCTAAAAAATAAGCAAAGAGAAAAAAGAAAGCAACTACATTTTATAAAAGGCAACTGATCGGTGTTTTTCAGTTTAGCTTCCCGTCACCAGGACACAAAACTCCAATCACTTGGGCCACCCAACGGGCATCTTCCCTTAGCTGTATCATCGATGAGTAAAATACTACTCAAGGTCTGCTAATGCCAGCTGAGCACATCATGTAACGGCCGCTGCCATATTTTTTCCGAGGAGAAGAAGCAAATACACGCAGCGAGGGGCAGCGATGAGCAAGGCCTCGATAAGAAGCACGAGATAACATTCATACAAACTCCTGACGGTGTCCTGGTTAAAACGGATATGAATCCTGGTTTTTTTTCAGAGTGTAGATCTGCACCGGGAAGCAGTGCTGTGAAAAGTGAAAATAAACTAAAAGAAGACAAGAGGGGAAACGAGCTATAGACTTAAAAAGAAACTGTTAATATTTGGAGTTTCATCCAGTATGCACAGTTCACACGTGATATCTTAATGAACTTTGTCAGCTCTCTAGAAAAAAGCACAAATGTTAGGCTGGGCTTTGGAAGAGAGATAAAGTGAACTGGAGGTTCAAATGCAAAACTCTGGACTCCTGAAGGATGCAAACTTTGCACTTCCTCTACCCGTTCATTTGAACGTCTGCCCCCCAAAAATACCTTTGCTACAATTTTCAAGCTAGAAAAAGTTAATCCCATCAGGGAGATGCTGTCGGGAAAACCGAGTTTATGCCATGGATGTGCAGAAAAGAGAAGGAACAATAGCAACAGGAGACTTTTTCATTAAAAGCTCTTTTAAATATGGTGGTAGGTTGGGGAGCGCTGAAAAAAAAAAGTGAGAGAAAGCAAGAATCACATGAAAGAGAAGGTAAAAATCGGCGTGGCTACATCTCAGGCTCTCTCCTCGCAGGGGAGGTGAGGGTTGCTCTGGTTCTAATTGCACTTCTTGTTCCCTCCAGGTCAGAGGCAGCCCGCTGGTAGTGAGAGTTACACTCGGGAGTTTCATCAACTTTTTCTGGTAATCTCATCCTTCTCTCACACCCGGGCTTTCTGTCGTTGAAATTTCCCGTGCGTTACCTTCCCGGCGAGAAACCGAGGGGCAGGGCGAGGCGGGGAGGGGGGGAAGCTGCCGGCCCAGCCCTGCCTTGCTCCTGCCCCTTTTTCCTGCCTGCAACCAGCTGCCCGCCAGGAGCCGGATGAAAAACTGCCGGCGCACGGCACAGCCCCCCCACATGCCCCCCCCGCCCTTATCCCCGTACGAGGCGGTCCCTGGCTGCCGGGGGGGCTGCGGGGCTCCGGGGTGAGTACCCCCGGCTCGGGGAGCGGCGGCTGGGGGAGGATTGGGGGGGGGGGGGGGAAGCCCGGGCTGCCCCCCCGGCTCCCGCTGGGGACGGGCAGGGGTGAGGGGGCGGCGGGAGGGGGGCGGCCACGCACGGGCATTCCTCGGGGTGCTGCCGGTCCCGGGGTGCTGCCGGTCCCGGGATGCTCATTGCCTGCCCCGGAATGCTCGTTGTCCGCCCTAGGATGCTCGTTGCCCGCCCCAAGATGCTCGTTGCCCACCCCAGGGTGCTCGTTGCCCACCCAGGATGCTTGTTACCTGCCCCGGGATGCTCATTGCCTGCCCGGAATGCTCGTTGCCCACCCCAGGGTGCTCATTGCCCACCCCAGGGTGCTTGTTACCTGCCCCGGGATGCTCGTTGCCCACTCTAGGATGCTCGTTGCCCACCCCAGGGTGCTCATTGCCCACCCCAGGGTGCTCATTGCCAGCCCCAGGATGCTCGTTTCCCACCCCGGGACGCTCGTTGCCCACCCCGGGACGCTCGTTGCCTTCTCTGGGATGCTGCCTGCCCCCTGGGACATTGCAGCACGGAAGGGCCATCTTCCAGAGATAAGGCCATCCCTTTCCTCCGTACGGCGAGCTCTTACCAAACACCTGGCGCTCGGCAGCTCTGGGGAGGGGTCGCTGGCCCGGGGCGTGGTGGCACCAAGGCTGCGGTTGCCCAGCCCGAGAGCGCGGGTGCCACCATCCTGGCTGGGTCTGCCCAGGGCAGGAAGGTGCCCTAAAAATGCAGCTGGTGTTATTCTGGTGATATGTAACCAATGGCGCAGCTTGGGCACAAATAGCTTGGTTTGGTTGGGTTTTTTTCTGGGTGAAATGCGACAGTGAGAAATGTTCCTCTTTCCACTGGTGTGCGGTTGGTTGTTCCTGCAGGTTCGGTGTAAGACCCTTAGAAGAGACACTTGCTCTGCATGGAGTAGAAGTGGGGGCAAGGGCATAAAAAGTTGATTAAAAGCAAACGAGAAAGCTTTTGTGCTTTACAAGCAATTTCATTTAAGAACTTGACCACTGCAAATGGGCAACGTAATTATGGGGAATCCATAGGCAAACAAAATGTGGTCTGGAGCCCTTGTGATTTCAGATGAGATTTCACAGAGATAAGCACACAGAAACAAGCATGATCTCGTCCTCTGTGAACACCTTCTATACTTCCTCTACTTTGTACTTACCAGGACAATATCCCTTATATTTTCTTTAACCTATGCACAGCAGTATCATTTTCCCTCATTGATGTGGAATCTGAAGATTTTTTCCTTCTTAAAAACATTTTTCCATATATCTTCGCTCTAAGCTGAAGGTTGTTTCTCATTCTTTTCTCATTTTTTTACTCTGATCACAGTTTATATGCTCTGCTGCATTCATATGATGCTGCATAAATTGTCTAGCACTTACCTAACTAAACCACTGATTAAAATTATTTGAAGTGAGACTATTTTTGTCTGTTGACTCAAGTATTTTGGGGACAGTTTTGCTGTCAGAAAGCAAGCTGTCTGAAGGATGTTTACACAGTCACTGGGCAATTTCAGTTTATTGGAAGGCAGAGCATTTACTTGAAGAACCTTGGTGCTGTGATTGCTCATCCTTGCAGTTACTAATCACCTACGGAAGGCACCGCACGAAGTGTCTTTGTGTAAAGCTGAGGCGCTGCAGCAAGGCTTAACATTTCAGTCTGAAGAACATCTGGGTTTAAATAAAGCAAGGTGTTAATAATGCATTTTGGCAAATCTTAAGCATTTCACATTCACCTCACTTAGAAAACATGGAATGGATCCCATCTTGTTATATAAAAACAACCTGAAATAACTTTTTTTTGTCATTTTTATATTAATATACATGTGGCAAAGACTATATTGTGCAATGCCTCCCCATGGAAGTGCCCCTTCAGCTGAGATGGCATGAAAAGCAGTCAGGATTTAAAGTTTCACTTTACAGCAGTTTGTTTCCAATATGGCATCAAGTTATTAAAATAGCTGCATCTCTGGGACAGGTCGGGAGTTACAGAAAGTGCTTGTTGGTGTATTCACTTCTGAAGTGTCCAATATTTTCTCACTGCTCCTGTAGTTCTGCAGGGAAAGGGTGAAAAAGGAAACAGTTGTTAATGCTGATTGCAAAATGTAGGGGAAAATACTGAGCTTAGTTCAGGCTGACCCTGATTAATTTGTGTAAAACGTTTGTATTCATAACTTCCAATAATGGAGTGTGGGTTTAATCTAGTAAGTCCAGACATGACGTAGGTTTGCATTTGGACAGAATTTTTGAGCAATCCTGTTGAGTTTAAAACATTTCAAGAGCCGTTTTGTTTGGTTGTGTCATTAACAGCGTGCTTACTGCGTGTGGCTGCAGCTCTGTCTGTCGGAGTTAGTCATAAATAAGCTGTGTGGGAGGGCTTTCCTTTTGGAAAGCCGTCAAAAGAAATTGTAAGATTGCTAGTTCCCAAGGTCTCATCCAAAGTTTTCTTTGAGATACTTGGGTCTGGGAATCTTGAGACTGTGTTAGTCATCTGGGATGAGATCAGTTCGTTTGGATTTGGGGTCATCTGTACAAAGTCTGAGCCCAGATGGGCTGAAGAGCACACGAGGCTCCTCGTGGGGTGCATAGACAGGGCTGCTCCCTCTGAGGAGGGTGCGGGATTTCGGGAGAGGGTGGGCTGTACTGGAGTGGGGCTTGCAAGCCAGGTCCTGGGGAGAGATGAGGAGTACTCATGGTTTGTTCTTGTTTTCCTTCACAGGAAGGATTTTGGTTCTGGAGTGAAGGGAGCAAATATTAGTTTTTCTAAAGCACAGAGCTGTCTGGTTCTAAAGTACCCATAACTCTGCCATTCCCCCAGCTCTTGTGCCTATCTCTAGGGAGAACCATCCAAAACTTAGCTGCTGCTTCGGATGGGGTCTCGAGAGTCACAATTTAGCGACATTAGCAGAGGATGTTAATTAGAAAGGTCTCATGAAATAAGCATTTTGGATTTTCTGAAGTTGTAAAACAGTAAAATACAAATATCTGTAAATTATTTTCCCATTTTTTAGGAACTGGTAAAAGGTATCTGTTTCTCTATAGGGAGCAAAATGCTGTTTGCATGGATTGTGCCCACAGCAATTTGGTTGTTGGTGCACTTCACAGCAGGTAAGATTTTTTTTTTTTTCCTGCATAGCAATTATCACTTAAAAGAAGCACTCTGGCTAATTAGGGGGTTTTCTTTCAGCTTCTGCATGGTATGCTAGTAAACATCTTTCTTATTGAAGAGAGCAAAATTTGATGCTTGATTAGGTTTATCCTGTAATTTCTGTCAGAACTCCCCTATCTGCTGCTTCTGCTGAGTGTCCTCCCGTTCTCCACGGCAATGCCCCTCGCCCTTGGCTGTCTGGGTAGGCTGTGGGCAGATTTTCTGCCACTGCTCGGCTCGTTTGCCCCCAGTCCTGGAGTCTGCCAGTGAGTGCGTGCTCTCGTACGCTGAGTGCAGAGGACAGGATCGCCGGTCCCCCGTCCGCGTCCTGCACCTCTCGGGACAGACAATGACGCACAAGGGGAGGTCTCTGCAAGCCAGAGGAAATCTTGCTTCTTCCTTCAGTAGCAACATGCCTGCCACTGCTTTACTGAAACACAGATATTTCCTTTAAACAAAGAAAAAAAGAGTTCTGATAGATTTAGCATGGGTTGTGCTTTTTTTCCTACGATGGCTGGTAGCTAGCCCTTGGTTTCTGATCCCAGTCGGTCAGGTTGGTGAGGACCGTAAGTTACCATGCAGAGGCACAAATTCTCACATTATAAATATGGGGAGCCTCTCTTTCTCGAGTGCAGCATGCTGTACAAGATAAGCGACGTGTCGGTGTTAAAGGTTTGTTTTCCCATTCTGTTGCAGAAGCCTGCAGTAAAGGGAACGTGCCCGCTAGCAAATGCCCCCGTGGTGCTGCAGAAATATGTGACAAAGGGACCATGACTGCTAACACTACTTCTCACGTCCAGCCTGGAACCAGCATCAGCCTCTTATGCCAGCTGAAACCCCTGCAATACTCCGAGCAGTGCAAGATAGCTATTTTCTTTAACAGCTCTGAACTAATTAGCAATTACGGCAGTTCAGTAAGCACCGGGTTTCTAGTCCGTACATATGGCAAACACATGTTTACGTGCAAAAGGGTTTGTCAATCCAAGAAAAGACTCATCTGTGGAATCGATATAGAATCTGGAAGTAAGGATAATTTCTTATTCCTTGTTCTTAAATATTTCCTGTGGTACCTCTGAGACATGTCTTAGAAACTAGCAGCAGGTGGATTTCCCAGAAAAGGTGCTGCCTTTTAGTGGCTCTTTGTATTTAAAATATTCCCAGCTGGAACTGTGCAATTCCATTATTCACAAACAAAGAGATGCTAAATAAAACTGCCCCCTCGGAGCAAACAGCATACTCTCCTGTTCTAGCCCTGACACCCACCAGTCTGTCCAGGACACAGGGGACTTGCAAGAAAAATTCTGAGGAAATTTCAGTTTTTCTTCTAGCCTGATGAGCTGATGCTGCTGCAGCAGTCCTCTACTGTATCAGTGTTGTTGTTTTGTTGTAGGTTTCTTTTTATAAAGTAAGAATAATGGTTGATTGCTTCAAGCAAAGCTTGTGGTGCCCAGTCTGGAGAGCTGTTAAGCACTTGTATTCATGTGGCACCCTAGTAAAGTCACTGGGGTTTTGCTCAAGTGTTAGAGGTCTCAGAAGGCTGCAGATATGATAGACTCAACTGTTTTCACATATAAAAATTGTTAGCCTGAAAATTTTGTCTATAAATTCTTTAAAAAAAAACCCCAAACAATCAAAAAAGCCAAAACTAGCATTTCTTAAAATGTGTCCTATCAGTATCTTTAACGAAGAAACTGATAAGAATATCTGTTTAAGATCCTCCAGATGAGCCAAAAAATGTGTCATGTATCCAGTATGGGACAGATAGCCATCCCACCTGCACCTGGGACAAGGGAAGGCTCACGTACATCAACACTACCTATGTAATACAGTAAGTAACCCAGGTTCTTTGATACCTATAATTGTATCTTAGAGGGGTTTTTTAAAAATTTTTGCACCGATTATTGACAACTTACCCTTCTCAAAGCACACAGAAGAGTTGGTTTATGAATAAGTCAGTCCAAGGCTGCCATTCACAGAAGCCAACTGGAGCAGCTGAAGCCCCTTTGCTGTTCACATCCGTGTGGGCCGCACTGCAGGAGGTTGGCTGCTTCTGATAAAGAGGGTATGCCAAGACATGGCTCCCTTTTGGAAAGGAGATGGGGTCTGAAAGGCTTTCCTGTGGTGGATATCCTCTATTTAGTGATTCCATGGCTTGGCTAGCAGTGCCTGCACTGGGAATACTACAATCTGAGCTGCTCGCTCTGTCTAGGAGTTTAGCTAAGGTGATGGAGGGGGACTTTGCTTGGAAATGTGTTATTTTTGCTTCCCATTTTAGACCCAACCTGTAATTTTGTTCACTCTGGTTTGGCTGAGCCTTTGCTGAAAAAGGCCGTGGAGACTTTTGCAGCAAACCGTGGGGAAGGAGTAAAGCTTCCCCAGAGCCCATCGAGGCGCGTTAGGAGACCTTTGGATTTCAGGAATCACCATGCATGGGAGGAACCTTATTAAAATCCTCTATTCAAGCAAACATCTGGGTAGAATGAATTAATTTTGCCCTCTGCAAACTACTAGGTAGGCTGAACTAGCCCCCATTTGTTTCTGAGGTGCTGCATGTTGACTGCCTCCTTGCCCTGAGAGTCTCACTCTTCTTCACCACCTTCTTCTTCACCTGCCTCTGTTGGCCAAGGTAGCAGCAACTTTCTTAGTAGCTTGGAGAAACCTGTCACTGCTCTTTAAGCAGAAGGAGAATATTCAGGTAACTTGCAGAAGGGTAGGGAAGTGCAGATAACGAGTCCTGCAAGTGTTGTAACATAGAGATACAGCAGCGCTTGCTAGTAAGTTATTAAATATATTACAAAATGCAAAAGGTCACCCTGAAGCAACATGATACAAACACCTCTGACTCAGGTGGAAGAAAATACACAGAGAAGCTAAACGAGTTACTCAAGGCAATGGGTTGAATGACAGATTGAGAATTAAAGGTTGTGTTTGAAATCATACCATCCAACCGTTAGACTGCAGATAAATTACATTTTTAATCACTAACTTATGTAAATAACAAAAAAAAACCCCAAACCACTCCAAAATCCATCATCCCCCTAAATGCTGTGTACCAATGCTCATACATAGAGAAATATTAGGTAACCAATGTTAGGTAACCATTATACTATTAAAAGGAACCTACTCACATACTTGCAGCTCACTGGAAATCTGGAAGTACTTCCTTTGTCAGCAATTAAACCCCAAAAGCAGTGTAACACCTTTACTACCGACTTAGCTAGAGGAGCATTTGCTGTAAGCACTGTATTGAAGCAGACAGATCTTTCAGGGGGCAGATGACCTACCTGCCTTTCGTTGCAGTGGTCCTCCCTCAAAATCCAACTGCACGGGACCTGCTACAAGAGCCGCAGCCGCGAGGGACCCGGAGCAGCACGTGCCCTGACGCACCCAGGGTTTAGCTTTCTTGCTGTACAGGAGAATATTAACCAAGAATTTTCCTTCTGTTCCAGGTTATCAAATGGGACGGATGTCTTATGCGTTTCAGAAGGAAGTCTGAATAAGAAGTTTGGCTCGTTGGCCCTGAGCAAGTTGAATTTTGACTCTACTTACACTGTTGTGGTTGCCGCCTCCAATGAGCTAGGAAGTGCTTTTTCACAGCCGCTCGTGTTCATGTTAATAGACATAGGTAAATGCACTACTTACTACCTTTCAGTTAGTCCCAGCCCTTTAGAAAGACAAGAAAACATTTTGAGCATTTCTTGTTCAAACCTCTCAGAAAAACCATCCGTCCAGTCTAAACCAGTAACTCTATTTCCCCCAGTTCTGAGCTGTGCTGCGTATCTGAGCGCTGTTTGCTTCTTTCTGTTTTTGCTGCTAGTGAAACCACATCCTCCCAACTTTTTAGTGGAATTTGAAAATTCTTCTGCGACCAATTGCACCTTTTTTTGGCACGATGAAGCACAAGCGCAGCACTGGAGGCTGAGATACCGTCCACTTACCAGGCACACCTGGAGCACGGTAATCCTCTTCTGAAGAGTAAAGGAAATTATGGTCCTTGGAGGTTGCTGTCATTATTTTTTCATTATTTCTTACCAGAATCTGTTTGTCCAAATTTGCTTCTCTCTGCTTTCTAACATCATATTTAAGAAAAAATATTGCCTACAGGTCAAAAACTATTGTTGGTCTAAAACTGAATGAAGGTAAAACACCATTCCTGTAAAAAACTCTGTGCATGAATAGTTCCCCTTATGCCAGGTGTCTCTATGACACACTGAAGAATCAGAGCTTAAGTTTGACCCATCATTTTATTGGAATATGGTCGTATCTGCTTGTTGCAGCTCACAGCTACAGGCATAAAATGTCCAAATGTTTGTGCCTTCCCTCATGTCGATTGGAAGTCTTTGCTTTTAAGTGGTAAAAGAAATGTATTGAAGTCGAGTAAAACATGAACAGAAAATCTGTTATCTTCACATAATTAAATGAGAGATTTTTCAGATAAAGAACTGCAAGCCCGATGATTCATTGCATCATTCTTTGAGTTATTAAAGCTGCCTCAGATCAAGGTTTTCCCCATAGTTTTTTTAAAGATGTGTTTTGGCTGGCTGGGCTTCCTTTGGGCATTAGGAATTCAGCCTGTCACTGCTTTCAACCTTTATTTCCTTGTGAGTTTCATGTTACATGTCTTTTATCTTCATTAAAGGTTGAAAGCTTAAACAGTGAAAAATGCAGCCTTTATGGTCTGGAGCCTCATACAGCCTACGAGTTTCAGGTCAGCTGTAAAATCCACCCCGAGCGAGGACTGTGGAGTAACTGGCGCACGTACCAAACCCAGACTCCAGAAGCAGGTAACACACGATGGCACCTCCTGCACCGAGCCCGTGTCTGACGTTTGCATACAAGTGGAAACTTTAGCTAATGAAGTCAAAAACGCTGCTGGGTTTTTGCAGGTTGGTTTGCAGAGTCTCTGTAGATCCAGAGCCAACAGGGTAGCAACTTCTGAAAGAGAATTGCTTTTCTAATGAACAAAAAATGAGGCGGTTCAAGTTTCTTGCAAAACAGGAATTTCAAGAGTTCACTGGGAAGGTCTGAAGGATACATTCATTTGACGTTGTTGAAGGTTGGGGGGGGTTTTCCCAGAGCCGTAGTGGCCTCCTGCTGCATCGCGACACGTCTGGAAAAGGCAGTTTGTCTAGCTTAGCTGGGGAAAGAAAAATATTTCGTATTGGTTCATACCTAAGTGTTTTACTGACTTCCTGCAACAACCCCATAACTCAAGTCAGGATGGCTGCTATGTCATCCCCCGGTGTGAACAAACAGCTTGGGCAGCAAGCTCTGGGATCTTGACCTTGCTCGACCATTTGCTGAGGAGTTGAATGAATTGGCTGGGAAACTGCCTGGAGTCTTCCAGTTCTGCTGATGCTGGCAGGTTTTAGCAGAACAGTTTAATCTTAGCGAGTCACCTTTCCTCAAGTAGAGAAGATATTTCACTTGGAACCTCCCCAGGTGACCCCTCCAAGGCGCTGTGGAGTCACTGGAGACCTCTCTGGCTTCAGAGCAGAACCTGGCCAGGCACCGGAGAGAGATCCCACCAGGAATTAGGTGAGCAAAGAGTGTTTCTGGCCCAGAGGACGGCACAGCAGACTCCAGGGACAACCAACCTGAGGGCAATTCTACTAGTTTCTGCCCGCACGCTCACATACCTGCCCGCCTGACTTCACCCTGAGCTGCATAAACTCACACGATGCAAAACTTCCAGTTCTTACGAGAGAAGAAAGCTTCTCAGAAGTTTGTTTCAACAAAGATGTGTCGGCTGCTCTGGCATCCCCTCCTTTCATCTCTTACTTGGCTTTCGTTAGTCTTTTTTGTGAATTACTATAAGCTCCTCAGGCTAGTGCCGTTATTACTCATGCTATTTACCACTACTGACAGCATCAGTTTCTGTAAGACACATTGATTGATGCGTGAAGTTTTCCTCCTCTCCCTCACCTTCCTCTCAACAGCTTTCTCAACCTTCTCGATGAACCCTGGCTTGCTACAACATTTGTGGTTATCACCCCTCTACACAGCCAGTGCTATAAAATGAGAAACTTTTTAGCTAATCAAGGAGCATTTTCTTATCTCAGACTAGGTGACAGCGAGGGGAGGTTGCAGATGAGAAGCGCTGGGTACATCATGGTTGCCTTTCTTTGAAGGAGCTGAAGTTCTACACATGAGTTTGGCCTTTTGCAAATTCAGAAGCATACCTCTGCAATGAGATTTTTTTTTTTTCCTAAGCCTGACCTGTCACAAAACTTGCTTTATGCAAGCACTGTTTGTAAGTGAGCATAATTTTTTTTTTTCCAGCTAATTTGTGTGGTTCACATGTGAATTGAACTTTAAAATCTGGGCTAGAGTCCAAAAGATGCAATCCCATATTTTATTTTTTCCTTCTTTGAGCTTGCCCCTTCCTTGCTCACAGCAAGCATGCTCCAGTTTTATTTCTTCTGCCAGTCCTGCTTCTTGTTTCTATTCCAGTCTCTATTTGCAGTTAATACATGACAAATAGCTCTTAACATTGCTGGCACTGAGGATTTTTTCTGTCTTTGAATATAGGAAATAGCAGGCAGTCCCATTCTAGCTGGGGTTGTGCAACGGCTGCCTGCTGCTTAGGTTATTAGCAACAATTATTATTTGAATTTGATGGATTTATTTTGGTCAGAGACCTCGAGGAACCAAGCTTGGTTACCTTTTGTCATATTGGCTTTCTTTATGTGTCTCCGATTCTGAATTGTTGGAGCATATTGTGTTCACCAGTTTCTGCAGTCAGAAGTTTGCTTTAGTGTTATTTTGGAAGGTTTATTCAAAACATCAAGGGTTTCCAGTCATTCTGTGACTATAAGGAGAATCATGGAAAGAATGGGGGTTTTAAGCTACCTCTGACAAGGTCCTACCCAGTTGGCTGTTAAAGGCATTTATTGCCTAGAGCCAGGCAGCAAAATCCTACAGATCCTACAAACTCTATTGCCTGAGGCTGGCTGTTATTTTAGGATTGATGTAGCCAACCCTGAGGACCTCAACTTTCATGCAAAGATGAGAGCTAATACTGTCACTTTGATGTGTAGGCTTCCTTGGGATCCATCCTGATTAGGGAGCGCAGGATAAAGTCACCAGCAAAGCAAAACCCTCTCTTGGGTTTATGGCTTGTTGTCCTCATGAGTACCATCATCAACACAGCTGAACTCCAGCCGCAACAGCAAATACGGGCTATTACACATTGCGTCATTTCAGGGACATTTTAAATCTTAAATTTTAATTGTCTCAGAAGTTTTACCTCCTTCGCCTATTCAACGTCTTGTTTACTTCAAAACACAGTCAATAACGCTGCTCACTCTCCTCCTCCCACACCAGTGCCGACCGGGCTCCTGGACGTCTGGTACCGACAGCAGGATGTGGACTCTCAACAGCAGAACATCTCTCTTTTTTGGAAGGTAAGTTAAGGGAAAGCTAAGCAGAGGCATAATAATCAGCAAGGTTAGAGGGGGAACCCTGGTTTAGGTGTTCGCAGGAAAGGACTGAGCCCAAGGGGAGCACAGGGCTTTTACCAGCACCCAGTGACAGGGACACAGACCAGCTCTGCTACCCAACACTTGCCTCCCCCGGAAGATTCAGCAACTCTTTTCTCCCTACCATCTCCCTTTTACAGTTCTCCACACTTTCTGTCATGCTGAAAGTAGAACACGTTCCTGGCACATCACATCAGTGAAGAGAAGTGAGGGTACCACAGCTCAGTTACCACCTTTCCACAGGGTGACTTGTGTCCCTGATGATATACCTAAAGGGACAAATCACAACCTTACAGACTTCCTGATTTGTTTTCTAATTAATATCTCCCTCTCCTTGTTGCTGGTTGCCGCCGTTGCCATACGTGGTCGCAACAGGCCTGGGAGGCCAGGAGGACACCATGCCCCACGTCCTCCACGGGCACACGCCTTGCGTGTCTGCTTTTGGATATGAGCCTCCTTCAGAGGTGTTTCTGCTCTGTTTTGCTTCTATGAAAAACAGAGCAATGAAGAATAGGGGAGGCAGAAGAGGTAATTTATTGTAGTAGCCCTTTAAGGTGACCCAACTCTTAAAAACTGAAGAGCTGGATGTAGTTTGGGCAACTGAACGGGTCCCGTGGGTGTCACTGCTGTGTGGATGGATGGTTGGCTGAGGCTTCTGTCGTACAGCAGCAGCAGGAGGAAGTTGGTTTTCTTCGCAGGTGTGAAGCAGGTGATGGGCAAACCACATGCAAAAGGGTTTGCTAATAATAATAAAGCTGCAAATCTGAAATTGGATGAACTCAGGAGTCAAAAAAAATTGGTTGTTTGGGTCTGCCAAGCAGAGCCTTCTGTGAGCTGGGGGAAACTGCAAAAAGAATTCAGGTTAAAAGCCAGCTGTGGGGTAAAAATTCCACGTTACTGTACATTGCCATCCAGCTCAGGTCTGCTGTGCCAACATTCCCAGTGAAACCAAGCCCTGGTACCAGTGCCAGGTGCTGCGTTTCTCCAGTATTACCGAGGCAGCACTTAGAGCCAGATCCAGGAGAAATTTTTGGATTGTGGGGCGCTTTGCTGTGGTTTTATTTTGAAGCCAATAGGATGATTTTTTTAAGCATAAACTATCCTTGACTTCCAGTTTGCAATCTCTAGTTAATCTCTAGATAATATTATATCTTCTCCTCACACCAACAAGCACTACGCTGTAAGTGAAAGCAGAATTTCTCATATAATTATGTGACTCCAGCCGTTGTGGTTTTAAGACATTTAACTTTAAGACCTCTATCTTGCAATAGCGAGCTGGTGACACTTTCTTTACCGAAGCAGACTTCCTGCAGCATCATTCATAAAACGGGTGCAGTACGTTGCTTTTATAGCTTTCACGACAGCTACAAAGCAAAGGACTCAGACTCAGTGCAATGTACTACCGTTGTAGGTTTTCATATGTTCACACAAATACCAAAGAAAGGATCGCCAATTTATTTTCCGCAGGCTTTCTGAGTAGTTTCAGCACTGTGTCCTGAGCCACTGCCAAAGCGATTGTAACACTGCAAACATTTTTCTATTTTTGAAAGTGCTTTTTTCCCCCCTCTTCCTTTTTTAATGACAAAAAAAACCAGTCAAACAAAATGAACTGACTTCATAGACACTACAGGAAACTGTGAAACTGATAGTACAACTGCAGACACCCGGGGTGGAAAAAACAGCGCAAGGTGTTACAGGGGACAGCACAGGCTGACTTTTCAGAAATACGTATTCTAAGTGGTTGAATTTAAATAATTCTTCATCATGGCTTTAAGTAAAAATCTGGGTTTTTCCCTAATCAAGAATTGCTCATTTTTACAAATCCAGCTGTGCAATTAATACTTTTTTTTCCCCTTGTGAAAAGCTTGGCTTGAATTCAGACTGAAGGACGGAGGAGGCTCTGTGCTGTCCCCAGCTATATTGCCGCTTGGAAAATCAGCAGCTCACAGCAAAAGAGCTTCGCTAAACTGGAAATAAACAGGAAAAATAAATAAGAAATTAAAAGAAAGATATGTAACCTTAAGAGAGGCTCAGGTAAAGTCATGCTCTTGGCTCTACGATCTGGGAATTAACTCATGTCGTGGGTCGTCAAGAGCAGAGCAGTGAGGGAGCTGGGGTAAGGGGTGGGAATGGAGAGCACTGGTCGCAGGGCTGGGCAGCAGCAAAATCAAAGAGAAAAAATCAGAATAGGCTGTTAGGTGGTACAGGTTTTACACAAACCTGCAAAATCATGGTGGAAAAGGGAAATTCTGCAGCAAGGATGCTAGCTTTCTTTGGAAAAAAACGTGCGTGTTCACTTATGAATGTGTATTCTTAGGTTGATGGGGAAACTATGCTATCTTTAAAATGCATTAGCTGTGCTTCAGGCCAACAGATCTTAAGTTAATTTAAAAAAAAAAAAAGTATTGGAGAAGAAAGCAACGTCAACGAGTGAGCGAGCAATCTCTGTAGCACTGCTTGTTTCCTCAAGCTTTTAGAAGAGAAGTAAAAACTAGTAATTGGTTACAAAGAACATTAGCTGGTATGTGCTGGTGTCCAGCAAGTCACACTGTCATGGTAAATAACCCCTTTGCTGTTAGAACAGAAAAAGTAGAGAAGAAATTACCTTTGAGCAGCAGTTCCAGGCTTTGATGGGGCAGCTTGAGCTCCGGGGTCAGGGGGATGCTCTGGAGCCATCCCTGCTGCCAGGCAGGAGGGTGGGTAACAAGCCTCCCCACCTCTCCCGCGTGGGGCAGGGGCTGTGGCTGCTGCCCCATGGCGAGCACAGCGTGGGGGCTTGCCAAACTCCTCTGGGAGGGCTCCTCCCTGCGACACAAAGATCCCCTTCGTGGCAGAAGGTGCATTTAAAAGGAGGTGAAATATTTGGTTCACAAATAAGCAGTAACACTTTCCTCCGCGAGCGGGTCTGAAACCTTCCCGGGTACCATCATCTTTCTGCAGGTTTTGCTCATCAGAAGAAGAAAAGAGTAATTAATGGGCTTTCCTCGCAGGCTTTGAGCCGGTCGGAGGCGAGAGGCAGAATCCTGCGGTACACAGTGACCTTCGAAGCCCTGGGCACACGGAGCCCCCCGGCAGGAGAAGTCCATGTTACCACCCAAACCAGCCTCACCAGGGTCATACCAAGGGTGGGCTACAAGATAACGGTCACCGCCGAGAACTCAAGGGGCAGGTCCCCCCCCGCATCCATCATGACGGACCTGGGCACCCAGGGTAAGGGCTTCTGCTGGGTCTGGACCACTAGGAATACCACCAGTGCTCTGCTTGGTGACACACGCTACGGAAACATCCAGGTCCACCTCAGTGAATCATCAGGGATCTGCAGATCCAGCGTTCAGTGTGGCCGGGGTGCAGTGTCACACCACGTTAAGCTGCCCCGCCTTAGGGTCACCTCAACCCCTTCTGCCAACACAGTGGTAAGCCACGCTGTCAGCCATCCGGGCACCTGACACAGCAAAAAAGTAACCATGTCAAAAAAAAAAAAAAATAAAAAATCAACGAGCAGCAAAATCAACGAGTGTTCCCTGAACTCACCCAGCCCCAAATTTCCTGTGCCAGTACTGGGCACAACAGGGCCTCGTGGTCTCAGGTGGTTTGTTCAAAGAGGCAGTTCTCTGTTTGCGCTTGTCCTGGCGTAACGTCAGTAAAACAGTGACAAAGCTACTGCCAAGTGTTCTGCCTTTTCCCAGTGCTGCACCGAACACCAGCGGGATGCTATCCTCCTTTGGGGACGAGCCCTTGATGACACAAGCCCCTCGTTAAGGAGAGATAGGATGGGTGCAGAAACATCACTGGCATCTGATTATTTGGAGGGAGTTGGACAAAAACTCCTTTGTGGGCTCAGTTCAATTGTATCTGTCAGAAAAACTGTTCAGAAGAGATGTTGGGTTTATGTTACAGATAAAAAATTAACGACCCAAAACATTTTCTCCTGCAGGAAAATGTAACCTGGCCCTAGCTGTGAAAGCAGGAGCTTCGGTCTTGTGGAGATGGTGTGTTTGTGGCTCTGTCATGGGAGCAGGGTGTTAGTATGTGCCCTGACAGCATCTTCTCAGGGTTTGGGGGTGAGAAAACAAGCAGTGCTGCGTATGTTCAAACAGCTGCACCATGAGACAAGACAAGAACGTGACCCTATTCCTATCAGCATAGAGATCACCCTCGTATAAAGACCTTTTCTTTCAACTGCAGTTTATTTTTGTACTTCATGTGGCACCAAACTGGATGAGACACAGTAAAAACCATATCTCAAACTTACCAAATCCGCTTGAGGTGAAGGCAGGTTTGTGCTGATGGTGTCTCTTCTCCCCTGTAAGATCTGCCTCCTCCTCAGAAGGTCTCCGCCGTAGCCACGGGAAACAGCAGCATCTTCGTGAGCTGGAAAGCGCCCGTCGCATCGGCTGCGGCCGTCAGCGGGTACGTGGTGGAGTGGGCAGACACCCCGAGGAGCCCGCGCCCGGAGCCCTGCCCAGCCTGGGTGAAGCTTCCAGCATCCAACCTGTCCACGGTGATAGCAGGTAACTACCACCTCCTGGTAGGGGGCAGCTGAGGTACCATTTTACTTCAAAAGCTTTCCAAGGAGCAAGTCAGATTCTAATTTTTATTAATCCAGCGTAAGAAATCCTTGCTGTATAGGAGGCAAAAAAATATCTGTGGTCGCTTTGGGCTCAGCTGTGCAGTCACTCTCAGCTGAGATTTATATCTGATAAGTAAAATGTCTCTGAAAAAAACCAGTCCCTCCACAATGAAACAAGCCAGCTAGAGGTATAAGAGACCAAAGGCTTAAGAAAAGACTATTTTCCTTCTACTAATTGTTGGTTACTAATCCCAACCAGCACTACGTGTCGGTGTTCTGCACATTGGACAGCTACGAAGTTACAACAGGGTGACAGCGAGTGTTACCCTCATTAGTCTTCCCTGTCCTCTGTCCTGGTGCTGTGCCTCTGAAGCGTTTGCATCCCCACTCTTGAATGAGCTGGAAAAAGCAGCGTATTCACGCCATCACTCCGTGCTCTGCTTCCAAAAGGAGAAAAGCGAGTTCCTGTCGACCTCCCGCAGGAACAGCTGGGAGGAGGATGCTCCCGTGAAGCCGCGGGGAAGAAAAAGGGTGTGAGATTCTCGTACCCCCTAAGTGACCCCACGTGCAGGCAAACCCTGCACCTCAGATCTTGGGGCAATAAGCTGGGTAACAGCTACTCACCTCCTCCCTTTACCTGGAGCACTAAATGCGGTACAGGGTTTCCTGCAGAGGGTACAGGTCTGCCAGCAGCTGTTGCTTCATGAGGAAACAAAGGACTTTGCCCTTGAGGAGTGTGAACATCCCTTGCTTAAGGCACAGTAAGGTTCTGCCAAGCTCAGCAGGAGATCACAAAGAAGATTTTTTTTTCCTGCTTTATGAAAGATGCATTAATAATCAGAAGATTCATCTGAGCTTTAAGCAGCTGATGTAAATACTTTAGCCATGACCAAATACTTTAACTAGTAACGACCCACTTTTAATTTCTTTATTTAGAGCACATAAAAGATAACGTGTGCTATCAGATCAGCGTGTTTGCACTCTATCGGGACAGAGCGGGACAAGCGGCATCAGTTAGGGGATACTCAAGAGCAAAAGGTAAATCACTATAATACTCTTCTGGATGTTTTTAAGCTAGCTTAAGTTCAGCTTTAAAAGCCAATCTTATGTTTTGCAGCACCATCAGCTGGGCCCCGGATGTACACGACACCGTGGGCCAACGGCATCTTGGTTTCATGGGAAGCAATCCCTGTCTCCCAGCAAAGGGGCTGCATCACAGGGTACCGTATATACCTGCAGAAAAACGATGGGCAGGCAGCCCCAGAGGTCTACAGTAGGTATCTGGTGAAGACCAACGTGATGTGCGTGTGCTGCAGGTGGGGGATTGAGGAGGAGGAGGGAAGGTGCCTTCGGAAAGCTCCTGTGCAGCCGGGGAGTCACCGGCAGCCGGTCTGCCACGAGGGTGAGCAGCAAGAGTCAGCCAGCTCCCTCTACTACAGCTGCCCCTCAACAGGCCTGCGGATTCAGGGCTTCTAGCTTTGAGTTAACACCACTCTAAGTTATTCTGAGTGTGGAACTATCCATTTTCTCCCAGCTTTTTTTGCAAAAATTATTATTTTCTTAAGACATAACCCATGCAAACCCTTGTAATTATTGGCAGGGTGATATAACAGACTTTCTAAACAGAACATAAAAATAACAGCGTTTCTAAAAGTCCTATCCAACAAATACATGCTCTTATATACATACATATATATATAGCGCCTTATATCGTGAGACACGCTCGGCAGGCAGCACCCACTGCATCCCCACACCCCTGTGCTTTTCCCATCTAAGCCCTCTCCCATTCCATCTGCATAACTCCCAGGCTTCCACCCAAGAAATGGGTTTCTTCTTAACTTTATGCAGAAGTTGCACCACAGTTTTTACTGGGTGTTCCATAGTTCCACCATACAAACCTCATTTTAGACTGAAACATTAGCTTATCAAGCAACAGTAGTCAGGGGACAGGACACGCAATCCTGGGTGTCCAGTCTGTACATTAGCACGGGTCATCCCTATAGCCTTCCAAAAAAAGATCTTTTACAGCCCTTCCAATGATTTAATAACATCAGAAAGGAAATTAATTAAAGTAACAGGTACCTCTCTGTGCTCCAAGCTCTGGAAACCCAGTTCATTGGAGTTAAATGCCGTAAAAACATCTGCTAGGGGCTTCACTTGCTTCTCCCCGTTTCCCTCCCAGCCGTTTCCAACGTGAGCGCCCCGCGGTCGCTGCACATCACAGAGCTGCAGCCCGACGAGCCCTACACCCTGTGGATGACAGCATCGACGGCTGCTGGAGAGGGGCCCTGGGGCAACACCCAGCTCCTCTGCTTGGAAAGTATGAGTCTGCCGGGGAGGGGGGCCAGGAGAGGTGCTAACCCTTGGCCCCGTTTTCCACAGACCGGGAATGCTTTTCCCACTATTCTTAACTACTGAAAAATCTCTAGTTTTGGCTAGTTTTAAAACGTAGTGTCTCGCTGTCGGCATAGCTCCCAGCTCTGTGCCAAGCTCTATCATTTTAGAGTAGTTGCAGGCCAGCAGGATGGTTATTGTGACAGGGGAAAGAAGGGTTTGGTCCCTTTGAGTTGCTGGCCTAAATATTTGTGTGCTTCAAGCTCTGGCGCAGAAAGTCCTGCTGAGCTCCACGTCTCCCATGGGTCAGGGGCTCTCTGAGGACACGTGGGCACTGAAGAGCCGTGACCTCAGAGCCACCTTGAGGAGCAGGGCATGGCATGCACGACCCCTATTCCTCTGCTGCCCAGGGGATGCCAAAACAAGACCTTCTCCCACCGATTTCTGATTTGTGCTTAAGTGTTGCCAGAAAGTTTGTGTAGCTGTGTTCCCTCCCCAGCAACGTGCCACAACAACAACTTTAAGCTCCCCGAGTCGCATACATTAGGAAATTCCTCTCCACAGCGTGGGAGCAGGGCTTCTCTGGGGGCAGGTTTCTCCCATGGGCTGCAGAAATCCAGGGAAGTAAGCAGGAGAGGAAATTAAAGCAATCCAGGCAAATTAAAAGTTTTCCTGGCATAAAATCTGGATTTACAACAGTTACGTTTTAAGCAGATAGTGTGAGCACGGTAAAGCCAAGGTGTTCACTGAGAAACTTCGGTCACTGACAATTTATTAAAGATGCACTGAATTTTGTAAGATCTTTTCTACTTAACACCTCTCTGCTGCACGCACCACCCCAAGTTTACGTCCTCTGTCAATGTTTGGTTCAGTACTGGAAGAGAGACCAGCAATTGCATGTTTTGGGTTGTGGACTGCGTATCTCGAGAGACATTGGTAGGCATCTTCATGTTACAAAGTACTGTTGGCTCCAGCAGTCCATTCAGATTCCTGATTTTGAACAAAAGAAAAAAAATTGGTATGTTTTACGAGTGCAAACGCTAGTCAGACCACGACTGTTGTCCGACTTGAGCTAACATATTTGAATTTTTAGGTTTTTTTAATAAAGATGAATGATGGCTGTTCTGTATTTCAGGTGCTGGGCACTGGATGGCTGTTGTGCTTACCTGCAGCTTCTTGATCATCTTGGCCTGCATGTGTTACATCCCTCCAGCAAGAAAACTGTGAGTGGATCCAGCTGCTGCATTCCAGGGAATCACAGAATTGTTAGAAGGGATGGTCCTGTCCTTTCAGGGCACCTTGGGGAACAGCAAAGATTGCTCTGAATAAAGGGCTCAGAGTACATGAATAAGAACACACATTGAGCTTAAAATATAGCCTTAGTTCATATATATTATGAAATATAGAGCTTAAGGTCTGCTTCCACCAAAAAAAAAAAAAAAAAAAAAAAAAAGAAGAGTTACAATCCATGGGAGTGAAGTTAAACCCTGAGATTTAAAACTGTTTTCCTTTAAAGCAACACACACACACACATCCCCAGGCTGGATTTTCCAGGACTGGGGCTCAGGGCTGTATCCAGCCAGCTCTGCCTGCAGAGCTGCTGTTGGTCGTTGCAGGCAAACCCCGGGCAGGGGCTGGCAGGAGGAGGATGCTGGGCAGCATTTCCCTCTGCCCAAGAGCTGCCCTGCAGCGTGGACGTGCTCACAGGTCCCCACTAAAGCAGATTCGGGGTTACACTGAGCAGGTCGGTAACCACACGCACAAACAGCACGTCCCAGCGCTGCGGGTATCGGCGCTCAAGCTTTTAATTGCACTTATTCAACCTGCAGATTACACTCGCTCCTCTCAGTGCTTGTGCCACAGTGGCAGAGCAAAGCCATTCCAGACCCAGCTAACGCTACGTGGGCTAAGAACTACCTGTCTATGAAGGTAAATTTTACTTTTTTTTTTTTTTTTTTTATTTCTAATCCCACCACCTTCAGAAGAGATTGGAGCCATGCAGGTCAGTAATCTCTTAATGCAGCAAAACCTGATGGCGGATAAATTCTGTTCTCATATCGTGTTAAACTGTGGGATGTGTTGAACGCTGGAAGGGTTCAAGGCCAGGTTGGACGGGGCTTGGGCAACCTGGGCTAGTGAAGGTGCCCCTGCCCGGGGCAGGGGTTTGGAACTCGATGATCTTTAAGGTCCCTTCCCACCCAAACCATGCTACCTATGAGGCAAATTAAATACAAGAACAACGCGGAAATCTGTCATTTTTAGCATATTAGCTGCTGTGTGGAGGGCCACTTGCATTGTGGGGGTGGGAGGTCACAGGCTATCACTCACATCATTAATTATTGCTCCACAGCCTGAGCTGAGCTTGCCCCCCAGCCTGTTCCTGCACAGCACCGGCAGCTTTGAAGAGCCTGAAACAACACAAGTAGAGGAAACCTTGGTGAAAACCGAGCCCCCGGCCCTGCGGGACAAGCTCCTCTTCGGCAGCGGGGGAAACGGCGACTGGCCGCCGGCGAGTGGCCCGGGGCAGGAGGAGCTGGGCTACAGGGCTCTGCCCAGCCCGGCGGACGGGGAGGTTTATGAGCAGCAGCTTCCCGACCCCTACAAGAGGATAGCAGTGGAGGAGCACACGCAGACTGTTTCAGAGTATATCACCAACCCCATCACCGACACAGCCGCCGTGTGCCTACCCCCAGCTACCGGTGCTACCGACCATCTCCCTGAACTTGACTGCAATCCGCTCGCCATCTTCCCAACCACTTTTTTGACTCCCATACTTTCCTGTGAAGGGAATCTTACTTTGGATACAGTGAAAATAAACTGCAGCTCTTTCACGATGTAGGCAGTCAGCGGGACATAAGCCTGGCCTGTTTTTTTGCACTTTACTAAAGTATTTCAGTGTGTTTTCAGTAGAGCCAGTCCAGTAACTTACATGTGACACCTTTAAGCAATAAAAAAGCCAACTCACAAACTTTTCCAGCACTGCAAGTCGCACCTCACCGTACAATACAGCAGCTCCTCACCCACCTTGCACGCTCAGGTAGAATCACAGATGCTTGGGAATGCCAGGGCTGCGTGACCTGGCTTTTAGAGAGGTTAATTAATTATTCAGATGCCTTCATGTAGCCTAGGCTGCCTCAGGCCCATCCCACTGCCTGATCAGGAGTGGTTGAGCCTGGCTTGCTCCAGCCCAGGACTCGGAGCTCGCTGAGGAAGAGTGAGGAGTTATGGCAGGGTCAGTCCTCAGCCCCTCAGGACCACGCTGCAGGCCCTGCTGCACCCAGGTCAGCGATGCAGCACGGCCCCACCTGCAGCCACCAGTGCTAAACTGAAACGCCCACAGGCATTATTCCTCTCCGCAACTCCAGCACTAAGTCGCCTTGTCCCCAGTGACGTGGGTACCGAGGGTTGGGGCTGCAGCAGGGCTGGCAGCTCAGCCAGGGCCAGCCTGCCTGCACGGCTCGGTTCGGGAAAGGAGAAATCCTCACCAGCAAGAAAAGCAACAGGCAGGAAGGCAAATGGACTGGTGAGAAGAATTTAAATCATTTATTGAAGTATTCTAATTACAGGTTTGAGGTCTGTCTTACACATTTAATGACTTTGTTTACTATATGTGTGTGTATATACATACACAAAGTGATGGAAACATGAAATTTGTTTCCTGTTGTTTCCTTCTGGCCAAGCTCAAGCGCTACGCTGCAGCTACACACAGAATAAAGTGTCTTTAAAAATAAAGCTGAAACACTGCTGCTAGAGATAAGGTGTAAGTCTAGATCTGAACTTACCTGGAGCATCCTCCTCCCGCCCAGGCCCGGGCGGCTGCTCTCCATCGCAGCCAGCTACCCAAGCTGGTGATGAACCCTCCTGCGATACCATCATCTTGCAGCACCTCCACGAAGAGTCACTCCCTGACTCGGCAAGGAAACAGCCCCCCTGCCACCGTCTCCTTCCACAGCAGCGACAGAGGCACCTGCAGTGCAAGGCCACGGCTTTCCCCACAGCCTTCTGCTTGAAGTGAAAAGCAAACCTGAAATGCCACGTTAGGGAGATCTCTGCTGGCTTTTTCCCCATTTTTATCCCAGATGTGGCCATTTTACCCTCTGCAGGAGGCCCACACACAAGTTGTGACTGTTAATAACCCGCGGCCTTCCCTGTTGGAGCCAGACAGGCCGGGCTCGTTCACATCACCCAGAGTGCCGAGGTCTGGACCTCCAGCCACACCGTGTAAACACCTCTGCAATAGGCAGGAGTACATGAAGAGAGTTGTGTGCACATTAAGCTTTTTTAGGAATGTGAAATTCAAGCCCTGGCACCAGCTTTCCTCGTGTTTGGCTTCCAGTGACTTCTCTGCAATGCCCAGAGTGTTTCCTTTTGATCTGTACAAGCAACGGAAGTACTCCGCTATTCTCAAAGCCTTACCTCTCCAGTCTTCTCCTTCTGTGTACTGAAAACAAAATAAAACCATCAGCAAGATTTAGCTGTTATCACACAGCTAGGTGTATTTTTAGGAGGGAAAAGCATCCTGGTAAAGGTGGAGCAGCTCAGCTGAGGATCCAGTGCACTGCTCACTGCTAGCTTCAACCAGAAACCCCCCGAAACGTTCAGAAAATAGAGCCTGCAAGCGGCCCCGACAGCACGTGGTCTTCCTCCTGAAAGCGGCTTCTTGGGGATAAGGAAACAGAGAGAGGCTGAAGACAGCTACTGCCCAGGAAACCGCTTCCCCAAAGCGGCGGGAAAACGCTGCGAGAGGAGCTGGACTCCAGGGAGCAGCTGGGCCATGCTGCTCCGCAGTGCAGGGACCGCTGCTGGGATGCACAATTCCGGCTACAGCTCACTCAACAGCCACTGCCCTGCCATCCCGTGCCCACCCCTTGGCTCACCTGCAGCAGGCTGCTGCCCACGACCTCGCCCAGACGTGCCAAGGGATCCTTCGTGTATCACAGCTGGCCAAAAAGCTTATTTTTCCTGCCAGGGAACTCACCGGAGGACAAGAGCGCTTACCCGAACTGCCCAACCACGGGGCACGAGCTCACCACGCTCACGGTAGAAATCGCACACCGAATTAAAAATGATTCCCAGATGCACCAGGAAACACAGGATAGCCTCGAGAGAGAGGTGCAGGTTTCAGACACGCGTGCAGGCTGCCTCACCACAGTGCCGGTGCGAGACGCACACTCCCCCCACCACCCGCTTTCAGTAGGGGTGTCGGAGCTGGCAGATTTTTTCATCTGCAGGCTCCCAATAAAACCATGCGTAAGGAGCTCTGCAGTGCAACCCCTACTCGTGTAGTTCCCACAAATTTAGTTTTGAGCTGTATTTGGGGATGGTATTTCAATCCTGGGACTTGTTTGCATCCTCACTGCCTCCTCCAAACTGGCCCAGGACCTCCATGATCAAGGTCACAGGCTGGATGTGGACGTGCTCAGGCACGACAGCAGGGGAAGATGCACTTCCACGTGAAAACAGCTTTAACAGCACTCCCCAAGCAATCTGGAGAGCAGCCACCCCTCTTAGCATCTTCCTCCAAGCCAGAGAGGTAACAGTGATCAGCCGTTAAAAGGAAATGCTGCACAAAAAAGCACCAAGTAGCAACAGCCGCCTTGTCCCAGCAGGCTTCCCTCCCGCCCCGCACTGCTGCCCTGCGAGTGCCACCCAACCTCACTGAGGCAGACAGCCCTCCGGGCGCTTTCTTAGGAGAAAAAGCAAGTTTTCTCCGTGTCTTCCACACAACAGGAATCCGGCAGTTTGTCCAGTACAAATCCCAAACACAACCGGGCATGCACCAATTCGAATTGCTGAACTGGAAGGCTGCGGGAATCCCGTCTCGGATTTACCTTCACTCCGCTCAGTAAAGAACAAGAAAGAACAATAAAGCTCCCTCACCTCTGGGTGTTACAACGACCTTTGTCGCAACATCTCAGGGGGTGAAAATCAAAGAACTCAAGCACACATATCGGTGACTACGGGCACCTTGGGGCAGCAAACCGACACACACCAAAACCAGCCTCGGCTCGTGCCCGCCCTGCTCGCCGCCTCCTGCAGCACACCTCAACGCCTCAGTTACTATTCTGAAGTTGTAATTGTTGCTGAAATATGAGGGAAAAAACCCCACCCTGTAAGCACCTACTTGCTTTCTTTCTTCCAGGGAATGAAGCAACAGCGTGATACAACTCATCTGCCAGAAACATCCGACTTCGGCGGGTTCTGCAGCCCCCCCCGCCCCGCCGCTGACCCAAAGCTCCAGCCCCATAGAAAAACCAGCCACAGCCCAGCGACACAGGGGCAGCCACCACTGCAAGGAACAAACCCAAAGCTACTTTCTTAGCCAGAGTTACACCCTCCTCTCGCACCGCCTTTTGTCATTGCTGTCAGTTATCTCACCTGGGAAAATAAGGTACGTAAGGCAAATAAAGCACAGACCGGTCTCCCCAAACAGAGCCACTGGCCCTGCGAGATACACTGAAAACACACGAGATTTTCTTCTGCAAAGCACCCGCTCTGCTATTTCACTTTTTTGGGTCTAGCGGCTGGTTCTAAGGCTGGTACACCGACATCTTCCCTCTGTGAGGGCTGCCCTGGCTTGGGTCAGACATCCAAGGCACAGAACTCCGTTTTTTGTGCTCTCCCTACCATTTTCATGCTCTCCACACCCCTGATCTGGCAACCACCCTGGCAAGAGGATTCTGGCTGGGCATCACAGACAAAGCAATACCTCAAAGTCAGCTGTATACAACCAAATTAAGATACCTATCACTAAAGAAAGGTATTTTTTTAAAAAGGCAAAAAAGCACTATTTTGTCATTTTGTCACACACAGACAACAGAACACTGGAGTGCATTTTCCCCTTGCTCTTCAAAGTCTCTAGATAAATTCCCACACAGGGCTTCCCAGAAAGCCTTACTCCAGCTTGAAGAGACAAACACCATCATTAGTAGGAAAACCACATTTCTTTTTACTCCTCTCTGAAAAATCTCCCAGAAAGAGCAAAGGAAGAGTTTTCCCCCCAGTCAGGTTACACACACACACCCCCACACACCCCAGCAAAATATTACACCCGGCTTTTCTAGCAGAGAACCCAGCGCAGCGGGGACCTGCTGACCGGTGACCAGGAATGCGAAATGAAGGTAGCACGGCCCTTGTAATGATTTTAGAAAAGAAGCAGGTTAGCAAATGCTGGAAGTGTCAGCTTTAGGCATATGTCCTGCGTTTATTAAAACATAGGCGTGGCTATGCAAACCAATCTCCACGGGCAAAGAGTCATTACAGGTAAGAGTGGTCTCAACTCCTCCAACTGCAAACACCACATATTCACACCGACTTCTGATGTTTCAGAAGAATTGATGTCCTTTCCCACACAGCTAACACTTGCATTTATTAATCAGGCTTGTTTCCTCCCAGCATCAGTGGCATTCAATCTGTAAGATGAACTTTCATGCTCAAACCTTGCCATCGTTACGTTCAAAAAAGCCAATTTGCACCACATGCTTCTCTCTTGTTTCTCTCCAACTTTTACTGCTGACCATCTTTTTCAAATTGTTCAGATTTTAGAAGGTCTAGTCCTCTAGATTTGGCGTGACAGCAAAAGTAGCAAGCAAGAGGACAGAAAACATTATACTAAAGAGCAAGCTCGTTAATTGTGAATAAGCTACTCGGGAGACATTTTCCCAAGGCAAAGTCCGCTCCTGGCAATGGAAACGCCTGGGCACCATCACCACAGGCAGACTGGACCTCCTGGGGCAGGACCTAGATGAGACACTATTAACCTAAGTGGTTTCATCTCCACGTGTTTTCATGACATTTTTAAAAGAGCATGAAAATAAACCTTTATTTCAGTTAACACCCACCAATATTAAAGATATATGTTCACAGTTTTAGTTCTTGACACAAATGGACTGAAAGAGGCAAATTTACATCTATCAGAACAGCAGACGGACCAATTGTTAAGTACAAGCTGTCTTGAAAATCGTACGTGACGTGCAATTCGGGGAACTCTATGCTCTAAAGCAGGAGAAGGGGAAAGCTTCTGACCAAGTCCGGCTAGCAGGGCCCTAAACGACTGCCTGGCTGGCCCAGAAGTCATCTGGAAAAAAAAGCTGAGCGCCAACCGAAACAGCAAATAGTTTGGATAAGGGGAGGAAGGTTTATGTGACAGAGAAAGCTTTTCCACAAGCGTGTTTCTGCGTATCAAGGCCTTTGTTGAATTGTATTATCCAAGGTGTCCCTAACGCTGGAACTGCAACACGTTCTACCAAACCGCAACGGGAGAGGGAAGAGGAACAACTCAGTGCTGGACCTGCAAGAGCCCCCCAGCTGAGCACCTGGGTAAGGTCAGCTCAGAGTCAGGAGAAACAAACCAAGAGGTTTTACCATCCACTGTTTGAAAACTTGCCTCCTTCTCACAGCCTGGTACTTAAAACTATAGGCGAGTGCACTAAAAAGTCAAATCCAATGATATTAACAGTGGTTTACAACAAAAACTTCTGTAGAAAATAGTTCAGATAAAGCAAGCCAGCTAAACACCACAATTAAGGAGTCTGATATTTCATATTCAAAGGTCTCCAATACTTTTTGCCTGTCCTGTACAGCTTTTAAAAAAATAGGGCGTTACCTTTAGTTTTCTATCTACCTAGTTAAGAAACTACAAATATGTTATAAGCTGTCCAAAGTGTAAAACATTAAATAAAATGAGAAACCTGTTTCTAGTCTCCTAACAAATGCTGCAGATAAAAACCCTAAGAATCCCTCTTTATTAGTCATTCTCTCAACTCCTTTTGCGTACTGAAGTGGTAATGTTCCTGTTCACAGGGATTAAATTAAAGCTACAGCAAATTTCTAGGGGGGGGGGGGGGGGGGGGGGGGCGGGAGCAGCATAGAAAGGGTTTCTTACAGTCACTCTCTGAAAAAAAACGAAACAAACAACATTCATTTGTCAGCTAGCTATCGGATCTCAAACACTGCACAAATCCAGAACAAAGCTTTGATGGAGAGGTGAAGCGTTGGGGTTTTGGTTTTGCACCTTTTTGTCGTATTGCGCACAGATTGCAACGTCCCCACCAGAAACGGTCCTGCCAGACCCAGCCAAGGCCTGCAGCTGTTTCTTCTGCAGCAGAGCTGCCGCTGTGGGAGCGGCACTGCGGGTGTATCGGGTCCTGATGTACTCAGGTCAAGAGACCGTGCTGCTAAATTCCACCTCCCAGCCAGAGTCCAGGCGGACTACGGGGCAACGGCTACCACCTTCCCCCACCTCCCAGCTCCAACAACAGGAAAGGTTACGCCAATCTGCAGGGTACCCTCTCAAAGAAAAAGCATAGGTAATTTAAAAACTCTTTTTTTTTTTTCTTTTTTGCCAACAAAGCATCTTGTTCTGTTGAAGGGAGGAGGAGGGAATAAAGGTAAAAAGGGTGAGTGAAAGGTGTAACATGTTAACTTTAAAAAACTGTTTAGACCAATTATCCACACATCGTTGCTGGATCAATACACAGGTATTTAACTATAAACCAATGTGCTTTGAATCTTTTTCAAGTATCTGGTATCAATTTGTAGAAAGATTTTGTGAAAACAAACTACCAAACATAGACGAAAAATTACTGTTTTTCCAAGTCTGAAATTAAGCATTAAAACTAAAGTACTCCAGGAGTTAGTATTCCATACAGCACTAACAGTCTGCCAAATTAAAATTTCACATATTCCAAAAGACCATGGGCTGATAAAAATCTGCTAAACAGGAATTAAGGAAACGGAAATAGTGTGCAATAATTAAAACCCACTCTGTAGTTTGGGGAAAATGTCTAAAGTCCTGAATTAAAAAAAAACCACAAATGAAGTGAAAGCTTTTAACTGGTACACACTGTTCACACCTATATTTCAAGTTTGGAAACGCATATTTTCAAGCAGCAATACAAAAAAGTATCCATGAAGAATGCATAATCTCTGAAAAAATTATGAAAACATCCCTGCTACCATTACATTTCTAAATACAAAACTGACTACCATATTGTTGCTTCTGTGTAGCGAGAGAAGTTCATTTTCAAAACAGATAAAATTCAGTCTTTAGGTGTGAATGGTATGAATGACAGTCTCTTTTTTTTTTTTTTTTTAAATTTCTTAGTTGTTTAGGATCCTTAAGCATGCAAGCCTCGGAGAGGAAGGCCCGACGAGGGCAGGGTTGGCTTATGACATCCAGTTTAGGACAGAGCTGGGAAAGCCTCTGGGTCATCTACATCAGGAGCAGAAGCACTTGACTGAAAGAGAAACATCAGAAAGTTATTACCCTCAGCGGCATCGAGCCCTACTGCGATTCTAATTCTTGACACATTACCAGGTCCTTCCACTCACCAGGCAGACACGTGCTCAGTGCAGGGCTGGGCAGCGGCTGCGGGCACGGGGACAAGGTTAAGCCTCTGTCCCTGGGCAGACAGACTGGGTGACACTTGCACGGGGCAGCTGCAGGCCCGGGGAGTCCCTGCACCCCAGACAAAACCGGGGTGGGAATTCTTTCTTTTAATTTAAAAATACTTTAACCTCAGCCCTATTCAGCAGGGAAAAACTGGGGTTCCAAGAGGTACACAGTACAGCAGAATAAGCAGCCTAGTGCTGGACAAATCACTAAAAGAGCAACTTCCTTCCCCCCATGGTAAACAACACCTTTTTCTTTTTATTCCAAGGAATAGAAAGTCTCCTTGTATTACTTTTTGAATCAAAGCTATCTATCTGAAGAGGCACTATAGGCAAACAGACCACGTTTGCACACGATTATCGCACAAGGTTACAAGTACGTCTCTTTTTCCATTCCTAAAGAGATCCCCACATGTGGGATTACGCTACTCTACTACCACATAACCATCAGTTCTTACCGAGGGACACGACTGAAGTGTTACAGAAAAGGCCTGTTGGTAGCACAAATTAAGTTTCACACATTTAATTCTTCCCCAGCCACAAACTAGCTGTTGATCAGAAGAATTTTTGTGCCAACCTAGCCCTAGAAATCCACATTAACCAAGAATCTCCCCAGTACTTCCCAACAGAGTTTTTTAAAAGGCTCTGTACCACACCTAAAGGCCAGTGCTGCAATGAAATGCAGCAATTAAGTATTTTAGAATACTCTTCACTTTGTCCATGAGGGATGTGGAAGAGAACAGCAGGAAGAGCCAGGATAGTGGAGTTTCCTGTAAACATACTCATTTATCAAGAGATATATTTAAACCATTCCAATAAAAGTTCTATCAACACCTGTAGGCAAGACTAAGACACTTGTAGAATCACCCAGCCCACAAACTAGAATTAAAAAGTAAGAGCAGAGTCTTAAGCCTACGGGCCTTAGTATCTCTGGTTGCTCACTGCACAAAAGCAGAAAGCAAACCAGAAAAAAGCCAATCCACTGCAGGAGGGGAGTTACAGTCCTGCAGCAGGAGGCCCTTGTTCACAGGTTAACCCAAACACCAGCAGAGATCACCAACCTGGTTGGGTGTGTGGATCACGTCAAACTCCTTAACCAACTGGAAGGAAATAAACAAAGTCAGCATAAAATAAGCTGCAGAAAAAAAGTTTGTAACTACTTTATGACAGCATTCTTGAAGCAGTAAGATGTCGTATTAGTGAAACAATTCAGAGCAAACACCACCACCATTTAATTTCAATTCCTTAACGTTTTCTTATGTTGCTGTCAGGAGAGTTTTCCAACTAATAAGCCTAAAACTGATCCAGTGTAAAAAGGAAAAAGTCAGTGTCCTAGAAGAGACAAAAATGAGCTAGTGTGGTCTATGTGAAGAAAGCCACACCACACAGACTGAACTCATTTTCTAGTGAGTAACAATTTGTTTAGATGCATTTAAGCCGAGTAAGCGATCCATATTAAATCAAACCTTTACTGTGGCTAAACTACAGCACTTCAACTTTACGTGTTCTCCCCCCACTCCCATTCAGTACTCTTCCTGAGTATTTCCTTGGGGCTTTAGGACTAGAGCAGGAAAAAAATTACTGCAGATTAGAAAAAAAACCCCACACAGAACGGTAAGAGTCCTATTTCCATAGGAAAACTCTAAATTCCTCAAATTCATGATAAAACATGCAGCCGTAAAACCAGTCTTTCACCCCCAACAGGTCACAATGCAGCCACACTGTGCCTGTGTCTGAAAATACCCACTCGAGCACCTGCGGCTCTGCTCTGGCACAAACAGACCCATCTCACAGTACATTCAGATCTGTCTGTATCAGAGAGTCATTTTTCAGGTTCAGATATGAAGACGGACACTTTTTTTTTTAATCCAACCTACTCCTCACCCTCCCTTTTTTGTGTTTAAAAAGAATGCTGCTAAAACATTCATCCTTTTGTCCTAACAGTAACCTGGTTTAAAGTAAGCTTGTAAGAACAGACACTTTACTTGGTTTTAAAATGCGGTGTTTGTTGGAGCAACTCTCCCAGAAATGAGAAAGACACCTAAAACTATCTGCACGAAAACACTCAACTCCTCTGCAGATGAAAGCTGTAGCTACTTACCTTGTCAGTTCTGCCTCCACGGCTGGCCCTGCCACCGCGCCCTCGGCCACCCCGTCCCCCTCTGCCACCACGTCCGGGGCGGCCGAGGTCTCCAAAGTTGATCTCCAGCTGGGATGTAATATCATTTGCTGGCTTGCGGAAGTGATGATCCATTACAGAGTCCTCGGCGTGAGCCTGAAACGAGTGAGTGTTTCTTCATCAGTAAGAAAAAAAAAAAAAAATCACCGAAGACACCTTTCGGTCTGTAGTTGCACTCTTACCACCACAGCACGTGTCCACCTCCAAACGCACTCCCAAACTGATGACTGATTACCTCAATTGATCCAAGTTAAAAGACAGTGCAGGAATCGTTAGGAATCAAGTTATACCACTTGTGCAGACAACAAAACTACATACAGGTAATCAAATAAGCGCTCGAGCTAGCAAAGGTACTTTGCATTTACAAGGTAATTCAGGGAAGCTCTGGAGTTCCTTCCCAGGAACGTGTTCAGGCTTATCTGAGACTATCACCCAACCGGTACAGAACCTCATTTTCTAGCATTTCTCCTCACTTCGTATCCTGAGAAATCTTCAGGTTCTATCAATTTATTTCATTCTTTTTTAAATACTTACTTGGTAACCCATCTTTTATTTTGCTCAATGAGCACTTTACATTTTCTCATTTGCTTAGCCCTGTGTAAATATTTAAAACAAGGCAGATGGTAAAAATCCCTTCCTGGTTTGCATTAGCTGTAACCAACAGCAAAGGAGGCATAAACAGTTCAACCACAATATAACTGAGGTAGGTAAAACAGTAATGCTAAAACAGAGACCCGGTCTCACCAATTACACTGAAAAATACGACTCTCGCCAGGATACAACCTTCTCTTACAGCTGGTGGCTCCCAGGGAGAAACCTGCGCCTCGAGGAGCAAGGTACACACCAAGGAGTTCCGTCTAACACCACAGATGCCACTCTTCAGCACATTTGAGTATTTTAAATTATCAACACACTGAACACAAAAAGAACCAAGGGTTTTTAAAAGAATTGTTTTTCTTACCAATGATTTTTCCAGGTGGTAAGTCAGTTTTTGGCACCTATGATGATACACAAAAATGCAGAACTGACCACACTATATCAGACCGAGGGTTTATCTAGTCCAGGACTCTGCCTGTTACAAGGCCCAACCACCATGTTTTGGAAACAACATGCCATGCTTTCTTTTCCCATAGACCCCTAACTTCTGGCACAGCAATTATCAGTTTTTGTTTGTTTTTTCCTACAGGAGTGCCATGTGCAAGCTTAGGCCTCCTGACTCTAACTTACTCTTCTTGTGGTGTAATTACACAACATGCTGACTTTCAAAGGCAGCATATTGTGCAATTAAACCCTCTACCCTTTAATTACCATTTGTGGATCCTTCACAGGGCAGCCAATGGGTACACAGAGGTCTGCAGTCCAAAGGCTGAAAGATGCTTTCAGGGATTCCTTGAGTCAGTCACAAGCACCGTAACACACAGAGCCATAAAGAACCTTCTTGCCCCCACCAATTTAATTACCCCTTTCTGTGCCCAGCTGTAAGTTTGGCCTCCACAACATCCTGCAGTGGAGGGCACTGCAATTTAATTAAGCAAAATGAGAAATACCCCTCCCCACTGCTTTATTTCAAACGCATTTCACTGGGATGTATTCCATGTAACAACCAGTCCCCAACCCACTCCTCATTTTAGGGATTTGAACTGTACACCCTGCCCTCAGAGATCTCTTTTCCAACTTAGGAAGTTAGCCTACACAGTTATTTTTTCAAGAAAAGTCATTCCACATCTCAGCCTGACATGGCACTCCTCAAATGTAAGTACACCAACAATTTGTAAAACCATACACAAAACCTTCCATTACGGTTTTGATGTCTTTCTTACTACTTAATATTTTATCTACAGTTTTGATCACTGCAGGGTACTGAGATTATGTTTTCAACTTACTGGTCATATGACATTCTCTTTTGTGAGAGGTACTATCAGCAGATTTGTACAGTAATTCTCCACGCTTCCTCCCCTACACTGTTACTGCTTAAAAAAGAAACACTACAGTCTACCAAAACCATTGCATTTTCACAACTTTGCTTTAACCACTAAAGCAGCAAATAGCAAATTCTGTACGTAACCTGATGATTTCTTTATCCAAGGTAACTAAATCTAATGTAAAACACCAATAAAAGACTTGGCACGTGCTCCTCATCCTCTTCTATCACTTAGGTGACAACAGTCATAGACATACTGTACAAATTGCTTATTCTGAATCACCTTTAGAAGCCTTTAATTTATATGTATTGGCAACTCTCAGCAGTGCTCTGATCTAATCACCGACAGCGTCATGAAGGCATTGCTGCACTTACGGGTCTTGGGGAAGGCTGTCAAAAATGAAGAACAAGCTACTAACGGAAAGGGGGCCAAAGCAGACAGTGAGGTACGGAAAAACAACAGCAGCAACAAAAAATAAAAAGACTCATGATAGAAGCATTTATGGTAAGGTTTGAATTCAGCTCAATTAGGAGCAAGGGTACTCATTATGAAGGGTCCTATATGGTGCAGTTAGACAACAGGCATGGACAGAAGAGCTCCATATTGGATCTACTTGTATTCTCTATTTTTGTGACTTCTTAATATCCAGACCTTCATTGCAGAAGGGGCTCATATTAAAACACAGGTATTACCAGTTAGATATAAAGGATCAGTACCTCATTTGACTCCAGCAGACTCCCCTGCATTTCTGTCATCGCCTTTGTCTGATGAAAGTTGCGTGTCCACGCCAAAGTGACAAAAGGAACAAAGGGAGAAAACAAAAGGAAGAAATGAGACTCAACTACATACAGAAACAACAGGTAATAAGGTCACATGAACTTGCTGGATACAGATGTCACTGAGCACATGAAGCAGCAAAAGGATGAGATCAACAGCTGTGCAAGCATCCAGAAAGATTAGAGGATGGACTATACCACAGGCGTGGAGACAAGAGAAATCTCAGATCAATACCAAAAAAATGTTTAACACAGGCTGCTGGAAACTCTAGTAGAGACCACAGGCAGGCTGATCTCTCAATACATCAGGCACGCTGCGTACAGAACTAGACAGGTAAGAGGGTGGGATGTTTAAAATTCATGAGAACAGGTTTCTGCACAGCCTCGATTCAAGAGTCCTTCTTCCAAATTTTGAGAAGATGAGCTATTCTTTCCAAAACATATTTCTCAGTCTCCCACTGCAACCTCCTCTAAGGAAGCGATCAGATTAGCAAGAAAGTTTGAAGGCACAGGGAAGAGGCACGGCACAGCAGATACAGAGAGTAGGAACTGAGCTACCACCGTATCAATCTTTCCAGGAGACTTGCATCCAACTTTCTGAACAAATTTTAAGATCTCTCCACAATGTAAATCCCTCTCATTTTTTGTTCAGCTGCACCAGAACTTAGAAGATACAAGCCACTAAACCAGCCGCGGAGGATGAAGAAAGAGGATCTCTTATAGCATAACTCAATCTCCTGGGAAGAGTCTCATTAGTCGGACTGCCAATACACATGGATTTCCTATTAAACCAGCAAGAATCTGAGACAGTATTAAGATTTCATTTTATACAAAATATCACTTTCCAGTAACTGCGGAGCAAATGTGAAAAAAAGGAAAGACCCGCTGCAATAGATTCAAGCGTTTCACCCTCAGTGAAGAGCACAAGGAGGAGAAGGACAGCTCTTTCCCAAGACTAAGGCAGATGAACAGCAGTAGATGCTCATACTCTCTTTTCCCACTGACTCCCAGCACATTCTCCCCATAGTTCTCAAGCTACAGGAATGAGGGTGGTCATCACAATGCTTCAAACCAAATTTCTGAGAAAATCTACTGGGGCAAATTGTGATTTTTCAGTCATAAGAGTACAGAAGATCTGGGGCCAAGACCCAGAATTTACCTATAAACCAAGTTCCTTCCACACATCAACTCCCTTCCTATCAGTAAAGATCACAGAAACCTTACATCAACCTTAATTTCATGACTCATAAGTATGTCCAAGAGAACAAACTGAGAAAGAACAGCAGGGGATCAGTAGGTTTTGTTCACAACTTCTAAATATGCCACCTTCTAAACCTGCTCACAGAGGAGCCGCAGTGAAGACTTTCCTAACGCCCGTATTATAGAGCCGTTCTGCTGCAATACTTTGCAAAAAAACCCCCATGCTGCTTCCCAAGGGATCAGTGAACAATGAGTAAGTGAAATGGGGAGACACATCTGCAGGACACACAATAAAAGCAGGCTAAAAGTATCCAGATTTAAAGGCAGTTTTGTTAATATCTCACTTCTGTGTTTATACAGCAAGGAGCTCTTAACTTCTTATGTGACTGTGTTAAAAACATCTGACTCATTTTTTTGAAGAGAAGTTACACCTCTCAAATATAAAAATCCACTGATTATTTCAGTTCTTCCATGAAAGTTATTTGGTTTGTTATTCTCATTGGTATTGGTTGGGGCTTTTGAGTTAACTACTGATTCATTTTTCAAATGGAAAATACAGCATGGATCTTTCTAGCTTCTAAATTACTCAAGAGTACCACCATCTTATACTATCATACATGCAAATATATTAAAAAAGACTGTCTTTAGCTGATTAGATGTCAAATAAATCTGCTTCAGAGGGACTGAGGCTGGGGGGAACACTTCAAGGACTACAGGCTTAGTAGATCTTGGTAAAGTACATAAATACTTCTGTTCAAATATACTCTTAATACACAGCAACATTAAGTCTAACTCAATTTCCCTTTTCTACACAAGCCAGAGAAAGCAGTATTTAATGAACACTCCAAACACTGAGCAGCTTAAGTAAACAAGAAGATATGTAATCATTTAAAGAACCAAACTACCTTTCACAGAAAGAAAATAAAATAGCATGTTTGCCACAAAGTCAAACTCACTCCCAGTTCAACAAGATTAGACATGGAAATTTCATTGGAAAGCACTGAATAGTGCCTCCCCAGCTTACAAGAAACAACTGACAAAGTGTGAAAAAGCAGGAATACATACTAGAAGAGCAGTGTATTACATACTACTTATTCAGACTTTTCAAAGAGAGTCAGAACCATTGCTATACAAAGTTGCAGGGCCAAATTAACAGGGGGCCACTTCAGATATTACACTGTTACAAAGAAAAATAAAAGACAACTAAATCCAGCCCTGCATGAGAAAACAGAGCTCTCGGCACCTCCCCCTGCTTCTGAAGTGGAAGAGCATGTCTCTCCTTGCCACTCGCACTATCTTGGAATTGAATAATTAAAATTTTTCAATGACTGAAATGCGTATGCCTGAGAAACAACAACTTCATAAGAATTCTACAGCAACGACATTGAGTATCACTGAAGCATACAAATGTATTGCACTTGGTTTCTCAAAAGCTTCAAGGAGACTATATAATATTACAAAATGAGAAGATACCTTAAGATATACAGTTTACAGACTTACAACCTTAAGATGCACAGTTCAGGCATTAATGTGTCTGAGGCACGACCTCAGTCTTACATCACGTTTAACATGCACCATAAATCTGTGTACTGCCTAAGACTAACAGAGATGCTAAATACCAGAAGCTTCCTTTAAAAAAAAGCAAATAAAAGTGATATTGACAATTTTTTTCTGAAATGCTCACCAAGAGACAGTCCTTACAAAGTTAACTGCCCAGATGCAGCAGTATTCCAGTCTTATCTCTAGATTCTATCACAGTACACGCCAACCGAAGGGTAGAGATCACCTGCTAAAACTAACCACAGTAAGAATGGCTACTTATGCTGCTGCTGCACCACTTCAGTTTGATTGAGAGAAATATTGTTCCCGCTTTATAAACTTTTAGCTACAGGTCAGCATCTCAAAGAATGGAGCTTCCACTCCAAGAAGTGCGTATCAATAGAAAAAACCTACACAGTCTGGATACCAGCAAATACTGAAAATCACTTTACCTCCTCGCTCTTTGACTTGTGAAGAACAAATCCTTTTTTCCATTGCCCGTCAGCACCCTCATTTGGTTTACGGATGTTGAACTCAACTTTCGCACGATCCTTACTTTGAATAGCTTTCCACTCGTCCAGGGTCATTTCCTTAGGACCTTCTTCCTTAACTTCTTCAACCTCATTCTCTCTGTAGTGAATTCATGGATATTATGATCATGGCTTAGAACTCACATTCTAGATACAACAAATTCAAGAGCAGTTGTTAATGAGCACCAGAGTTTTTTTAAAAAAAGTCTGTCAGGTGTTTAGCAGTTAAGAGGTGTGCATAAAAACCCCTCCATTCAGAAAGCACAAAGGAAAACTCATCTCCTTTAGCCACAGTGTGTGTGTGGGGAAAATCACAGCCAGAGATACCTTTAAGCAACTAAATGGTGAGCTCAACACAGCAGAATGTTAAAATTAACAGTGATCCATGCTGTCTACTCTCCACATTAACGACAATTTTCTTTACAAATATGAAAGCCTAACTTCTGCAATGGACTTGTTTGGAGCTTCCCCCGCCAGCCTTTTTGAGATGCCTCTCTCCCAAAGGTTCGAGTTAAGTCAGTGAGAGGTAGAGCTTGTTCTTACCACAATTTTTAAGCTTGTTAGTTTTTTAAAAAACAGGATTTAATCAGCTTTGGAGAGTCTCCTTCCTTTATTGAACCAAAGACAATTATTAACTTCCCAGCTAACTGAAACAATTTTAACTTTTGGCTAACTTGAAAAAACAACAGCATACAACTTAAGTCACTTGTGTGATGTATCACCTCACTGTGAATCGCTGGTGCCTCTACCTTCTGCCAAAGAGCTATTTTTAAGTAAAACACACAACCACTATGCTCAATAACAGATCATGTTCCAACTACACAGGCGGTAATCCTCGTCCTGTCATTCTGCAGTGTGTTTATGCAATTAAATTTCCAATTTATAGAAAGCTAGTGCCACGTATGTGCAGCAAAGAGATCGTGAAAGCCTCAACCCAAGAGAAAAGGTCTTCAACTTGCAGCCATTAATTTTGATGTAATAATACAGAGGTTTTACATCAAATTACTGTATTCCAATTTTTTCCTCATTGTGTAGGACAGAATCATTTTTGACAGGACATATATTCAAGAAGCATGTTATCCCTCGGCATTCTGCACATTTTACTGCAGTAAAACATCCTGCAGTTCTGCTGAAACATTTATGTTAGAGATCCACACCAAACTAGCCAACCTGAAAACTAGCCCATGTAAAGACACTTTTCCATAAAGATGGTTTACAACAGATATGTTATGCTTGAAACTGAGAAGAATACACATTTTCTGCAGATTCAGGAAGATACAAATAGCCTGCAGAATCCTGCAGATAACTGATGTGCACACGGATGGGTCAGTACCTGGTCAAGCACTAGGACACTGCTGCTAATAACGATCCAGGAAATACTGCAGACACAGCAAATTTAACATATCCAGGCTTCCAATACATGTAATTTTTTTAAGGATTAGCTAGTTTGCATTTTCTGACCAATGCCCAAGCTGTAATTCCTTAAAAATTCTCATACTACTTCTGTATACAAAATGACCTTAATCTTGGACCACCACAACCTTGGAGAAGTAATAGCATTTAGTCTTTTTTTAGTCAAGCTAAATCCATTTCTTATTCTTTATGCAGTAATTGCACCCTCTTTACCACTAACCGAAGTTATTAATGAGGAAATCAAGCTATGGCAAACTCCACATTAGAAATCTTGTGCAAACCAGTATTTCAAAAGTCTATCTTACTTGTTTGCCATTTTCTTCTGAATCTACCATAAAGCACATTCCTCATTAAAATACATTTTATTGTACTACGCTACCATAAAAATTTGTGTCATGTTTTTACATGCACTCTAAGTATCACTACTGCTCATTCTGCTTCTCTAGTTACTCTAGTTCATTCATCCAGTCACGGGTTTCTTCTGTAACAGTGTCCAAGTGGAATGAGAAGCAATCAAGTTAACTTCTTTGCAAACTGCCTGCATACATGGAAGCTGGAGAATAAGAGCACTACAACCTTCTTCTACAGGCAAGTCACACAGGCTCAACACCTGTTTTGACAAACTATGGTTAAAAAAGTTGCCCTCCACTGGCAGAAGAATATTTTGTTCCTTTTGCTTGGTGGTTCTACCTAGCTTGGAGAACAGATGCTTTTGGATTTGGTACTCTGGAGCTGCATCCTGAGACCCTAAGCATATTAGAACTGATTATTAATAACTAAATCTGAGAGTGACTTAAGAGCCTGCATGACACTAATGAACAGCTTCAAGATGACAATTTTTAGATGTGCAGTTTTAAAGAGACTGTTTTTCAGCAGCATTGTGGATAATTTCCTATCTACTGAAAAAAGTATAACTTCAGTTTGGCAAAATAGAAGTAGGAATAAATATCAGAGGTTAAAGGCAAAGTAATATTACCTCTGAAGCAATCAAAGAACATTAAGAGGGGTGATACTCACTTATTTTCAGAATCAGCAGGCGGATGTTCCTCTCCCTCTGGCGTTTCCTCAGTTACAGCTGACTGATCCAATTCACTGCAATTACATAATGTTTGGAGTTTTGTTTTTTAAAAGTTCATCCCTATTTAAAGCTACGTAATATTAATGACTAAGTTCTACAGTGGATTTACACAACCCACTCTTCTTTAAAAAGAACTATTTCATTAAGGATTGGTGCTCTCTGTGCCTTTTAAACTCTTATGCTTTCCACCTTCCTAATGGTTTCCCCCAGCACTTATTAGTATCCATTCTGAAAGCTTCCCGCTGCACCCCGAGACACAAAGTGGATTTGGGTATTAAAAATCCTGTTTTCAATGTAATACTCGTAGAAAAGCATGCTTAACCTGATCAAAGTTGTTAAAATTGTTCTGTTTTTAGTAAAAGAATTGTTCAAAAACCAGCACATGACGCCCCATTCCAAACTTCCCCAAAATTCTGGTTTTAACAGTGAAGCCATTTCTTATGTTAACAAGAAATTGCTAATTTTCTAAATTCTGCAAAGGCTGCTTTAATAGCGTAGCAAAAACTATCAAAATCAAAGGCAGAAAAAGGCAGCTAAATCTTTACATTTTGCGAACTGTAAGAATTAGGATTTATTAATATTCTGCTAATAGTTTTCTGAGTAATTACAGATTACTAACGTTAGCTCGTCTTTGACGGTTCCCCAGTTGTGTGATCCGCTGCCACCACGCTTGTCCTCATGCTTTAGGCCGCTGAAATGTGAATGTGAAACAGAACTAACAAAACTGAGTTAACATTATAGTGTCCAGATACAGAAATTCAAAAGCAAATTTTAAAATGTGTATTAATTGTAAAGAATAGCTAAAAAACAATAGAAAAAGTTAAAGACTTACGATCTATCGCTGCCACTGTGTCTGTCAAATTCACGTTTTCCACGAGAGTCAAACCCATCTCCTCTGCCCATTCCACGGCCACGGCCACGTCCTCTTCCAAGTCCACCACGTCCACGCATAGGTCGGTCAATAATGGGTCTAGCATGGAACAGCCAAACGCGAATATTTCACCTCCAAAAACTTACATCATGATTTTTAAGGTTTTCTTTTCCTCTTTTAAGAATTTCCTTTACTTTTTCTTTGGTAATTACTATTTGTAACTGTGCCGAGGCTCTAATTTCAATGCCAAATTATTACACCGAAAAAACCCACATATATAACGCCCGCATTTCAGAATCTGGAAACAAATGCTCAGGATTACTGTTTGTTTCCATCTTCTGGCACTGAATTCCAAATTTCGTGTTTGTGTTGCTTTACATAACTAGCTGATATTACAACTGAATTTAACTCACATCCGTACAACTTATTTTTAAAAGGGTTTTAACTTTGGCTACTGAAATATTAATAGTTGAACATTACTTTCAGAATACTTGAATTCTGGATCCCTCATGATACTCAAGATAGTTTAAATCTTGCCTAGACCTAAGATGGCTTCAAGCCTTCCAGATTTGGAGCGACTGCAGGCAAGGTGTGAACACCTACACTGACAAACTTTTATTGGCTTGAAATCAGCTGTAGGGATTTAAGCAACAGCTGTAACAGCAAACAAATCTCATCCTGCAGGCGACAGCTATACCCGAGTTCCTTTCCTGAGCTATCTGCTATAGATTTAGAGAGATATGGTGGATAGCTTACTGATTTAAACTGTGTTTTCAGTTACACCAATGGAACTGTTCATATCAGATCACTCCCAGTCTATAACTTGAATCGAGTTCATAAACAAAATCATAGAAAAGGGAAGAAAAGCGTTATAGCCCGTAAGACATATGCTCTTCTTGTGACTGACAAAAATTTAATTTGATCAGTTTAGTTTTGATTCAATCAACTGTTTGTTTTTTAACATAGTAGCACAAGGCAAGACAGCCCCTTCGTATCAAAATTAGAAAGTTGTCAGGCGAGACAAAATTCTTACTTATCAACGGAAAATTCTCCTCCTTCGCCTTTCTCATCGACAGGTTTATCAAAGCGGCGCTCACGAGGAGGTCGTCTCTCCGGTCTCCTGTCAATAGGCTTGCCTTCACCCTGCTGTTGCTGCTGCTGCTGCTGATCAGGCCTCCTGCCAATACGCCTTATCCCTGAAACATTAGGCAAAAACACATCAACGGAATGTGGAGCTGCGCCGGGAGAGATACTGACTCTTAACACCCTAAAACAATACTGAAGGAAAACTGGAATTGAAGTTTTTCTTCCAGCCTCATCATAGATAATCTGAGAAACTCTATAAAAAAAGTCACTGTAGGTCATTTGACTCATTCCCATTTTTACACAGTATTTCAATCAAATTGTATTTTGTACAACTGTACACTCTTAGAATGTTATAGGAAACACAACCTGTCAGAGCACAATACATCAGTCATCCATGTTACAATGATGGGTCAACTTTCAAAGAAGGATCAAGGCAAGCTAGACTTTTTTTCCTTCCGCTGAAAAGGTGCTTTTCGGCTAAAGCAAGTGCCTTTTATTTGGATGCGCACCAAAACGAAGCCAGCATCACCACGCTGGACCCACGTCCCTGTGACAGCCACACCGCTTCATCCCACTGCGCTGTTCATGGAAACATTTCTGGCCAGCAGCACGACACAAGGCAGGGCCACCCTCACCCAGAGAGGGGTCACTTGCACCCAGTAGAGCAGGTACCGGTCCATGACTAAACGGTGCGTGCACCCACACCAACCCTCGCGGTCCAACACATGCTCCCTGACAAAGACTCATCTCCTTGTGCATGCACTTAAAATAGCTTAAGAATACACCGTGCCACTGAACTGGGTAAGGTTCTTCCCTTCCCTCTCTTTGCCTTCTGAAACGTTTTTTTTTTTAGATAACAACTTCCCATGGGCATTATGCTCTTCACTAAGACATCTGAAGGATCTTACATACAGTTTTCTTTTCCACTCATCTCAAAGGCCTGTTTACTCTTCTTTAGAAAGATCTTCACAAACACATTGCTCCTTTGTTGTACTATTTTCCTGCCAAAATGTTTATGGAAAAAACACTAAGCAAACTACCAAGGCTGGCTCAAGAATTGTGAACTATCTTTTAAATTAAAAAGCTGACAAATTTTATTTTTTTTTTTTAAAGAAATACGTTCCTGCCTAACAAGCAATGTCATATTGGGTGGGGCTAAAGAAGTTACAGTTGTAATGATATCCAAGCCAACACACCCAAATGAACAATGTCTTCCTTACCTTACAAGCTGTATTTAACATGAAGTTTGCATGACATACATTGCTTGCTAAGTAATCCTTACTCCCCGAGGAAACACAGGGGTTAAACTCACTAACATTTACTTTGAAAAGGACTCTCACACTAAGGACGACCATTTTATTTTAAGAGGCAAAGCTCAGCAAGGAAAGGGAAGAACAGGCCAGTGTCACACAGGAGGTATGCTGCAGAACTGGAATGAATAATCCACATCTTTTGAATTTCGAGTTCAACACCCTGTGCTCAGAAAAACCCGGTTCCTGGTGAAGCCTAACCAAAAATACAAGTTATTTCTCCTTCATAAGTATCACAAAACTTTGAACTGGTAATTCACCAGTCAAATAATCTGCACCTTTATAGAGCAGTGGAGTAGTTTTAAACTGCAACACACTCACCCAGGAAACCAACCCCGTTGATATCATGGCATCAAACATCTTTATAATGTTAGAACTATCGTCCCACAGAAAAAAAAATAGACATTTTCAAACCGGGAAGTGGCTTTGTTTACTACAGTGCTCCATGCACACTGCTGCACAAGCAGGCCTGACTTTCTCTGTTTCACTACTATAATAAGCCACGAAATACTTCTTTCATAGTGAAGCAGTGCTTGTTCTTGAAAATGAATGTGAAAACCAGGAGGTAAACATGGGCTGCTAGCCTTGCCAAAACCCCTCTGCCTTCTCTTGTGTTGGCCAAAGACACTGCCCATGTTTCAGGTTCACCTCCTGCGGGACAACACCATAATTCTGTATCTGACTACTATTTCCAGGACACTGGCTCAGCAAATTGCCACTCGGGACAAATTACTGCATTCCCTCACACGGAAAAAACTCTCAAGCGTTTAAGTACAAAAAAAAAATCCATAAGCAAACAGAATTATAACACAGTTCCCAACTTCTGCTTCTCACAAGGTGTTTCCAAATAACATTTGGGAGGCCCACTTTCTAATACAGCTGGCATATTAGAACTTTTCCTCTCTCAGAAAGCATAAAACGTGGTGGAGAATCATTTTGCAACGTGCACTGCAGTAAATGCTGAAGCATTAAGATGCTCTCACGTAGCACTGTGCTCTTCTGAACCGGCCACGTTTCTGCAAAGATCATTTAGAGTTAAAACTGCAGTTGGCAAGTGACTTCCTCACCCGCGTGTCAAGCGCTGTCACCACACTTTGATGCATTTCAAGGATTCCAATTTAATCAGAGCTCCGACCAACTTGATGTGCGCTGTACAACTGCGTGCACCACATCTATCCCTCTTCGTGCAGAGCTCTGTCCTACTAACTATTTTGCCCACAGCATATTAATTTCTTTTTTTTTTTTTTTTCCAAAGTTTCCCATGCGGGATTGTCTTATGGGTTTACACAAACGCGGCTGGGAATTCACACGACCTATTATTAAAACACAGGCGTGATTCCTATCAACACCGTTCCCTAGAAAAACGACCCGAGCGAATTTTGGAAAAGCCCGGGGTCTGCCAGATAACCTGTCAAATACGTCAGGCCTCCCGAAAGACAATTCAAGTCCAGGATGCCTTGCTGGGATTGTCTCCTTCACGCTTCCCCTCTCCCGCGGGCTGCCCGCTCTCCCCCGTTCCCCGCCACCCGGGCCCACGGAGGCAGCCCCGGGCACCCCACGCCCGCCTCCATTTTGCGCGGGCCGGGCCGCGGGGACATCCCGCCTGCGGCCGGGCACCACCGGCGTGGGGGGCCGCCGCTCCTCCCACCGCTCCGGCTGCCCGGGGCCGCCGCTAACGGGCCCTGCGGGCCCCCCCCCGCCCCACGCAGGAGCCCCGGGCGGCCTCCCGCGGCCTCGCCATGCGCTTCCCCACGTGGGTGCGAGGCCGCGGACACGGGGCTCGGCCCTGCCCGGTAACCACCCCCCCCCCCGCCGCCGCCGCCGCCGCCTCCCCGGCTCCTTCCCGCCGCCTCCTTTGTGCGCGGCCGGGACGCGGGGGTGAGGGGCGGCCCCTCGGCGGGGCCGGGCCCGGCAGCGCCGCGGCGCTCGGCTCCCTCCCGCCGCCCCCGCCTCGCCGCAGCCCCCCGCTCTCACCCTCCTTCCGCAGCGGCGCGCCGGGCTGGCCGCTGCCCTCCTCCCGGCGGTCGCCGGCGCCCCCGGCGGAGGCGGCGAAGGGGGGCAGCGGGTTCTTGCGCTCCTTCTGGGACTCCCTGCGCAGCTGCTTGGCCGCGCTGCCGACGCCGCCGCCGGCCCCCGCCTGGCCCGGGCCGCCGCCGCCGGCCCCGCCGGAGGAGTTGGTCTGGGCGCCCGCTGGGCCGCCGCGGGCCCCGCCGCCCCCCTGGCTCCCGCCGCCGCCGCCGCTCTCTTTCCTCCGGGTCTCGGCCGCCCGCAGCACCTCGAAGGGGTCGGACTCGTCATCAAAGAGCTGGTCGAAGCGGTTGGTGACGACGCAGCCGAAGCCCTCTTGCAGGTGTCCGGGCATGATGGGCCCCCGTCGGCGGGATCCTCCTCCGATGCTGCCGGGGCCCCCCGCGCCCTGCTCGCTGCCGCACAAGATGGCCGTCCCCGAAGAGACCCGCTTCTCTTCCGGCGCCGGGCACATCCGGGCACCTCACCCCGCGCGGGGCACGACGGGAACGGCGCTCCCGCTCCCGCCCGGCCCCGCGCCGCCATTGTGCGGCGCCAACATCGCCGGTGCCCCTCACCGACCCCCGCCGGCCGCCTGAGGCGAGGGGGTGGGCTGCGGGGCCGGTGGCGACTCAGAATCCCCCCCCGGGCTACCGAGAGCCCTTGAAGGGTTTGACCGGCCAGGGGTGACATCAGTCCTGACGCGCTGCGCCTCTTGTTTGAAGCGTTTTTTTGAACTCCGAGCGTGTGTGCCTGGCGGCAGGCGCCATTCGCCCCGCTGCCAGCCCGCTCTCCTCAGGAGCTGGGCGCCTTTGCCCTCCGGTGCGTCTCCTGCCAAGGCGCGGGGTCACGGACTGCTCCCCCTCGGTGGAGAAACCGGCCGTCCTAAGAATATACTGAGGGGAAAAAAGTGGAAAATAATCCATACGCTTTTTAAACAAATTATGCCCTTAAAGTGCAACAAACCACGGGGGTGTATGTGGAGCTTATTTAAGGATTAAATAACGCAGGCCAGCTGCAGCAAAATTGCAGTTTTTAATTAGCTGTTAAGACACTTTAAGAGTGATACATCTGAGCGAAAGCATGACCCGGTCACGGATTTATGCTTTCATACTTGCACATATCCGGGTAAATGCACTAATACGTGAAACTACTGAGTACCTCGCTCTGTCCTTCTCCATCTTGTTGCTTTATAAAAATAGGTCAAAAAAAATCTGAAGAGTACAGAAGCAGAGACAAGCGTTTTGGGTTTCGCAGCCCAGGCCTCGGCACGCAGCCACGGGACAGCCACGTGCGAGCCAGCCCTGCGCTCGGACTCCCCGGGGTTTGTCCCCTGCCAGGGTTGTCACCGGACCCACCGTCAGATCCAGTGCAGACTGGGAGAGAAACACCCTCTCGGCTGTACGTTGAAGGTTAGAAAGGTGATAGTGCCACGGTGTTTGATTTGAAAGCAAAATTTTGAAAACAAAATCGTTCTTGCGTCTTGGTGGTGGTGAAGATTGTTGCCATGAGTGGTCAGAGCATCTGGAAGCTGGGCAAGTGCGAGCGTGGACGCGGTCCTGTCGAGAGGTCGGGTTAACGCAGGGACGCATTGCTCTGCTGAAGATACTGAGGAGTTTTGCATTCAAAAACTGTGAATCCCACACTTCTCGCTAGCATTAGATTGCTTTGTAAAGCATGACACCAAGATAAACGTGTGTCATCGAAGGCAACTTCAGTAACAGCAGTTATAGAGATTTGCTGCTATAACCAGCTAAAGTTACTGCTTCAAAACCTGGCAGATTTACCTTAATCTTAGTTGTGTAATAAAGTTTGTGTAATAAAGTTTCCTACTTTCATTAACATTTCTACTCATCTAATTAAGAGATATACACGATTAGAAGACAATATCAAGTGAAGATGGTAAATATTTGCAGTATTAATTAGTCTTTCTAGTTCTATTTATAGCCAGTGGGAATTATATCGAGAGATTAAAACATAGTTAACTGGCACAGGTTTGACATGTCTTTCTAAAACACTATTTCCTATGCTCACAGTTTATATCTTTAAATAAGTTGTCAGAACTTTTTGGTGGCTGTTAGTATAATTAAGTTTATCCTCAGCAAGGATAATACTGCTAATATTTGCCTTGCTTACTCTGAGAACTTAGACCACTTTAAATAATTGCTTTAGAAATTAGTTTCTTACATTTGCTCAGTTCTTGAATGCGCTTTGTCCATAAACCGGAGACTCCACAAACCAACTGGTTTTGAAAAGTAAGTCCACACTTCAGTTTCTCCTAGACTAGCTAAGAATTATTCTCATTGCATTTATTGTTCTCCACCAGCTTTCCCTGCAGTACCACTGCCACCCCTGTTCTGCTGTTCTCTAATCACTATAAATGATATCCTCAGAACTCAAAATATTTTCTTCAAACAAGCCTTTTGCTTTTGGGGTGAATCAAATGTCACCAAGCAACACATAATTAAAACTCTTTGTATTCACATGGCAGATGTTTTCTGGAAAAGCCTTGAACCCATTTTGGCCTCCTGTCCTGCCACACACACCGAGGTTACATTGCATCACATACATTTTATGAACAAAATACAAATGTTTCTCACTTGGAGCCCTGCCGCGCCGCTTGCCAGATGGAGTGGACAGCTTCTTGTTTATGAGAGGGCACTTGCTCACAGAAACGGGCTTCTCAGTTGCCCGTCTTTGGGGCTTGGGATTTTTCACTCAAAGGGAAGTCAGAGCATCTCTCTTTTGCGGCTTTTGCAAGGATTGTGCACATTCAGCTTCCCTGCGCTATACTGGAAGTGACATATATTCCATATTCCAAAATTTTCCAACTGCAGATATGGCATAATGAGTTTTAGGTCACACCTTGAATTAAACACACACAAACCAGATTCAAAGTGTTCTAATATAAACTGGGAAATGGATCATCAGGTGAACACAATCACCAACTACCAGACCTATTCATCCTGTGCAGCAAGAAACGGGAGCTGCAGGGTGCATGGCAGGAAGCTCTGGCCCTTCTTGGGACCATCGCGCGCTTTGGCATGTGCCGCCTGCTTGCACGTTGGCGTTTGCAATAAAGAGGCCTGACAATTAGCCACACGGAGTCAAAAGTCCAAACGACAATCTTGTCCGCTGAATATCATTCACAATTTTCAGGTGCTTCTGGCTGTAAGACACCATTTCAATTCAGCAGAGCCGAAAAGCCGGGCTTCCTTCACCTGGGGAGCTCCAGGCGGGTCCCACCGGGTTCATCGATACCTTGCAGGGTGGAGGAGCATTGCTCTCACCAGTACCTTGCTTTCCTCCTGGGGCAGTGCTCCTCCACACACCTCCTGTAGCTTCTGGAGGAGTGTAGCAGGTCCACACAGGGCAGGGCATTGCACCCCCTCACGTCCCGGCCCAGGCTGGATAAGGACAGAGAGCGCGCTGCGGCCGGCTGAGGGAAGGCCAGATGGCAAGGTCTGGGGCTTTGCTACTCTCCAAATGTCAGCAAAATTCCCTGCCAGAGAAACATTCATGCATGCTCAGCGATGCTGAACTGCAATCGATCCTGAAGATCTGAACCGCAGACGACTATTGCCTGAGAATTAAATAGCCAAGGACTATTAACTTGGCACTTCTGCTTCTAATCAAGGATGTAGCTTCTGTATTATGGCTTCCAAATCACTGAAACCCCACACATCGGTCTCAGGACAGTCATCTCGTTAACGCTGCTTGCTGATGCAGTCATTAGACGCTAGCAGACAGCATGGGGGTCATTCAGACACGCACAGAAGACTCCCAGGAGCTGGCATCAAAGACCGGGCAGGCTGATGCAGTTCTCCTGCATAGCAGAGACTCATGTTATCGTTTCGCACTGGAGCAAAACCCCCGTTTCTACCACGCAAAGAAGTGGATTGCTGGTGCTATTTATGGCTGGGACACGCAACGCTCCTTGGCCGAAGCCGGCCTATAGATAACCTACCTAAGGAGCCGCTCCTGCCCTGCTTACCAAAAGAGGCACGGAGTGCTTTCTGACACGCTACACTCTTATGCTATTTTCAAGCTTTGCCAACAGCTGTCGGCTGCCTGCTTATTAAGCAAGAGTAGGAAATGCAGCAAGTTCTGGGCAGGGGGAGAAGAATTCGTTTGGGTCCTTGCTCCATTGCCAAGACTGTTTTTTTTCCCCTAATTTTTCACTTAAGCACCTTTATAAATCTGTTTTGCCAGTTTTCTCCACATGTATGTGTTACTTTGCTGTCAGAACGCACAATATACGGACAAGGAGGGGGTTGCTTGGTTTTTTTTGAGATGGATCTTTTCCTAGGCTGTACAAAGTGTGGTGATTTCTTGTATAGAAAACATTATGCTTGCTTGTGAATAAAGGCAACTATGGCCATGACTTCTGACTGGTAAGAAAAACTTCACCAATCAAATAATCATTGTATGCCACAGAGAAACTTAGCAACTTCTTGTGTGGTTTGTTCTGGCAATCGTTTTCACTGGCTTTTCAATTTGCTGCAGGAAGATACAGACCCTTCAACCCAAGATGCTCTTCAGCCATTGTACAGCTTCAGCAGAGATGGCTCAGAGTGACGTGTGGCAGATGGCCTGTTCCTGGCACTTTTTATAAGCAAAGCGTATATCAGTGCTGGGGAGTCTGAAGTAGCAGACAGCAGAAGATACCTAAAACTGCAGTTTTTGCAATTACATTGCATTACTAATATAATTTTTGCATTACTAATTATTACTGCATTACTAATATAATAATAAAGTACACAGCATTAGCTAAGCGGTACCTAATGCTTGCCGGTGCTTGCTCATTGCAGCGAATACAGCAGGCAGCAAGAGCACTTGTTACTGAGCTGTTCACATCAGCGCGGTCGGGGCGCGTGGATCCCTTATGAGAAGAACCAGAATTAAGCAGCGCCGGGCAGAAGGACAGCAGGAGTGACCAGGAGAAGCCAGAGCTCCCGAAAAGATACACGATCTACACCACACATCTTTATCCTCCCACATATTCTGCTCATTTCAGCACAGTGCTAGATATTTTTTTTTTCGTTGCAGAAAAACCAGCAGTTTCATTATGAGGAGGGCTGTAAACATGTGAATAACAACAGTGCTTCTACATTAAGTACGTGCATTGAAAAATAAAAAAGCCCAGTACTGCTTCGTGCATTAAAATGTGCAACAGACAACTGAAGCAAATCATGCAGAGACAGAACTTCGCTTGTAAATTAAGCCAGACTAATTGAGCCCTGCCTGTCCTTTCTTCCTCTGAATCCTAAACAACCTGCCAAGCAAGTGTTCTTCCTTAGCAGCAGTCAAGGTAAAAGGTATTTTTAGCCTAGAAAACCAGCACTGGAACTTTACAAACAGAAGGTCAGGTACACCAAACACTGCTTTTATTGCCTCTGTGGGGCTTATTTCCATGAGCTCTTCTTCTAGCCAGCCCTTCCATGGGGCTCCTGAGGCCCCGGTGCTGTGGAATTGGGGTGCCAGGAGGGGCTGGGGTGCACAGGAGCCACCCCGCTGCCAGGATCAAGCAGCTCCCTTAGGATCAACCCTGGAGGAGAAGGGGGCTTTGCTATCTTCCTAATCTGAAAAGACGGAAAAGAGGAGAAAAAAACATTTCCCTTTCCTAAAAGGCTCAGCAGAGCGCAGGGACGCCGGGGTCGAGGTGCTGCGGGACCAAGGAGAGCCTCTGCACCCCAGCACCCGCCACCGCCACGGGTTAAATAACACAGTTAGCAAAGCTGCACCGAATAGCTGGGCCCGAGCATGCAGCCGTCACCCTGCTCGATTCCCGACGGGCACCGAGCCCCAACAGGCACTGAGCCCTCCCGTCTGGGCATCCCCGTGCTTGCAGCAGCCCTCGCCGAGCCACTCTGGCTGCCGCCACCAGCACCCACGGCAGCTCTTCTCATGGTTATTACCGGGAGAAATTAGACGGGGGGGAAAAAACGAAGGTGCCTTAGCGAAACGGCCAATGGCTGCGTGCAGCAGCGCTGGGAAGACTGGGAGATGCCGAAGTGAAACCCGCTGGGCCGGCCGGTAACTGTCTGGGCAGAAAACTGCTCCTCCCTGCTCGCTAAAACTGCCTCCTGCTTCCAGGGGCAGGTTCCCATCACGGCTGCAGCTGACACAGCTGCTTTCTGCCTGCTGCTGCCTCCCACGTGCTGCCACCGGCAGCTGGATCAGGGCCCTGAAAAGCAAAGATGCTGTTGGTTTTTTTTTTCCTGCCGTGTTATTGTATTTTTTTAGGCTGGCTGGGTTCACGCCACAGCCCTGTGGCTGGCAGGAAGGGGGATATGTTAAACCACGATTGCAGCCGAGTGCGGGGCAGCCCATGGTTGCATGATCCTGCGCTTTCAGCAGTGGGTCCGGTGTTGGGAGCGACGTTTCCTCCACACCGTCTCCTCTGCCTTTGGCACTGCAGCTCAGGCTCCTCGCTGCTGACACTGACCCACAGCCACGGCCTTTGGTGCCGGGGGGTTCAGCTGCCCATGGGGTTACACCGCCCCGAGAGGAATTTGGGGATGGCAGCAATGGCTGGGACACCCACCCACATCGCAGGCGCACAGGAGCCCTGATACTGGTGATAACCTGGCCCTGTCCCTGGTTGCAGGGGCTGGGCTGGACCTGTGCTGGCTGCTCTAGCTCTGCACCGCTCCTGTGAACATTCCCTAGAAAACAAAAACCCACAGTGTTTCAGAGAAAAACCATCAGTGTGGCTTTCCACGCCAGCGAGCAAAGCCTGGGGCTGCATCCTGCCATGCCTGCATCCCTGCCTGTAAGCGTGGGCAGCTGGGGCTGGGCTTGGGCCTTTGGGTTCAAGCATCCTGTAGTTACAGGTTTAGCTAAAGCCTGAGTCTGGAGCCACGCTGTGCAAATGGGACGTGTCTTTGCAGCAAGCTGACTCGCCGCCTCGTACCCAGAACAGACGGACAGAGAAAATCTGGGCCAGCACTGAAAACCCCTGAGGTACAACGTGCCCCACGCTGACGCTACCACCGAGGCTGTCCAGGAGAGCTTTGGCCGCTCCGAGTCCCACTGGGGAAGCGGCCATGGGGATGAAGCTGCATTCAGCAGCGCTGCCTCCAAACCCCACCAGCACCAAGCCCGGCTCCGTGCCCCAAACCAGCCTGTCCTGTTTGCGCACCCGGCTCCGAGTCGGATGGACTGGAGGGTGTGGAGGGTGGCCATGGGAGAGCTGGGCCGGGCTGCTGAGCCGGCAGCTTCACAGCGACACGGCGGGGCAAGCTGCGAAGCAGGAGCAGGCGAGACCGCTCTGAGTCACCCCGCAGCTGTCTCTGCCTGCACTGGGGCTGCGGAGAGGAAGCGCTTGCCCTCAGCATCCTCAGCCTGCCCGCTCCCCCTGCTCCCCGGCCAGCAGCTCTCGGCCTCTCCTGGCTACAGCCGCTCCATAGAGCCCAGATTTCAGCTGTCACACAAATAAAAAGAGCCCTTTTGTATTATGGAGCACAATGCAGGGCAGGGAACGAGGACAGATTTATTTTGGGGCACGGCCAAGGCAGAGCTGAGTTAAGGAAGACACGGTTTCCCACCTGGCAGCTGCAGGAGAGCGAGGAGCAGGAGCGAGACCTGCGGCTCGGCAGCTCAGCCAAGCTCCCTGTTGTGCCAGCGGACCCCCCAGCCTCAGGACACCGCAGCGGGGCTGACACAGAAATGCAGCAATCCAGAAAAGGGAAATTTTGACTGTATCAGGGTATTCTTAAAAAAAAAAAAATAATAATCGCATTTTTCTGCATCTTTAGCTATCACGATATCACAACTGGCTCCGTCCTGGTTACTCTGAGAGTGCCGCAAGCCCCCAAAAAGTCACCAGCTTAATGGGTTAGAAAAGACTCTCTACCCTAAACCCAGCTCTCCCACACATCTGTCCTGCAGCTCTCCCTCCCTCCAGCAGCAATTTCTAACCGAGACCAGTGCAAACTGACCCAGGACCTTTGTCCTGCCGCCCTTCGCACCCGTTTTCTGGCTGCGCGGAGCCTCCACCACCTGCGCGAGGGACCTGTCCCAAACACAACCCAGCCCTCGTGCTTGGTTTTTCTTACTTGTGCCTGAAGATGCATTTAAAATAAACTCGACCCGGGCTCGGTGCCTGAACCAAGCCCTTCCTGCCGCCAGCCCAGGCTGGGAGCACCCTGCGCAGACAGCATGTTTGCACATGGGGCAGGGCCCCCAGTTCCCCTCACCCTGCCTGCTTTGGTTCCGGGAGAAGCGGAGCCCTGCAGGACCCCTGGGGAGGGAGGAGAGGTCCTCAGGGGGTGCGTGGCACACGGAGTGACTCTATTGCTGGCTCCCCAGTGCACCACAGTCAGCTGAAGCTCTTATTTGCTCTGCTGTGTTTGATTTAAACAAGCTCTGTGCATGCTGCCGTGAGGCCAGGGGAAAAACTTTGGCAAGAGCCCCCGTGCTGGCCGGGAGCTGGCTGCGGGCTGCACCACTCTGCACCCCAAATCCTTCTTCTCATGCTTTTTGTGTTTCTGGGCATTACCCTTATTTTTTCTCATGGGGAAAGTGAGGTTTTGAGGTTGCTCTGCCCTCCCACCTGGAGGAGGGTAAAAGGGAGAATAATTCAGTGCTTTCCCCTGGAGATGGCTGGGAAGAGACCCTGCGTTCACCACTGGGTTGGTGGTTCAGAGGCCCACAGTCCTCATGCAAAACAAGCACCAGAAATGCCTGGGGGTGTTCATCAGCACCGATTTTAGCTCTTCTCCGAGAGGCAGAAATACCCCTGTAAGGAAATACAAGCCCCTGTAGCAGGCAGGGAGGAGCAGAGCTATCCCTCTCCGGGAGACCCCACGCCGGCAGCGGTGGGATCCTGCTCCCCTCGCCGTGTTGCTGGCGGGGGGCCAGGATGCGGCATCGCTCGGCATGTCGGCGTTAAACCCGACTCTGTGGTGCTGCAGCAGGCGAGCGCTGCGGGGCAGGGCACCCATGTGGGGATGATGGCGGCCATGATTCACCTCGATGGCCACCTCTGATGGCCACTGGCTCCTCTTGCCAGGGATGAAACTGTTGGCGAGGCCGGGAACCAGCGAGGGGAATCTCCAAACCACCCTGGGGGCTGGGGGCAAACCGCAGGATTTCTGGCGATTTTTGGGCAGGTGGGGATGAGCAGGAGCAGCAGCTCCCGTGCAGCGAACCTTGCATGTTATGAGCGCGTGGAAGGCATCACCTCCTCCACCGGCGTGATGTCAGGCTTGGGCAATTAGCCTGAGCCATTAATGCTGATGCTGCCAGTCACTAATGAGGTATGTATTCCCAGAAGGTGAGCAGGGCACACGCACCAAGTCTCTGGGTGCTGGCAGCAAGCCCCAGAGGACATCAGCTTCAGTCAACGTGCAGGTCCTGGGTGCTCTTGGACCACGCGCGCTTGACCATACCGGCTGCGGCTGCAGCCTCACCCGGGCAAGGAAATACAAGAAAAGCAAGATCAAACACACCAAAAGCAGGTCACAGAATTGCCTCTGCTGCAGCCAGGCAAGACAACTACTCATTAGGGTGATTACAGGCAGAGGAACTACCCCAGCTCCCTGCTAGTGAGCTGTGCCTGACCTGCGCAGGTCTCTGCAGCCTAAACAAGCCCTGGGGCTGTTGTTGCATGTTCAGCTCCAGTTGGCAGCTTAGGAGGTTTCCCCACTGCTCCAGTTCATCCCAGTCCCCTGCTCTGCAAAGGGTCTCACAACCCAACCAGTGCTGGGCCTCCAAATCCCCGTGGCTGCAGCACACCCCGGGCAGACTGGCTGTGCATCCTCGGGGCCGAGGCTTTGGTTCTCCATCACGCACGATCATTAAGAGATTGACCTCAAAAATGCCCAGGGAGGATGTGCAATCGCTCAGGATGTGTTTCTGAGAGATCCCAAGCATCTCTGCCCGGCCACCCACCCTGCCTGGCTCCTGTGACAGGAATCCTCTCGTCCCCCAGCGACACGTGGGCATGTCCCAGCACATTAAGCAAGTGGAAGATGCTTGACCTGGTAGCAAGACCTCCAACACCTCCTCACGCAGCGGGTTTAACCTGGCGGGCTCCGTTGTCCGCATCACATCGCTCATTGGCTGTCCCAGCGTTAATGTCCCGCGGGGTCCCTGCGGCTGCTGCTTTAGATAATGAGACAAACGAGCAGAGAGCTGCAGGGCTGCTGGCTCAGATAAGGCGCTGTGGGAAGCATGGTCCCTGGGCGGGTGGTGGAGGTCCTTTTTGTGGTGGAGGTCCTGTTCATGGAGGAGGTCCCGTTCATGGCAGACGTCTTGTTGTGGAGGTCCCGCTCGTGGCAAGAGCAAGCGGCAGCATGGGGCTGCCCGCTCTGATAACGGGGTGCGGGTCCCCAGCCCAGTGGGGACACCCCACCACAGCACAGCTTGTGTAACCACAAATGTCACTAAAAATAGACTTTTGGGGACTGTAGGAAGAATCAGAGCAAGACCCTACCTTCCTGGCGGAAAAGGCATAATAAAAATAAGCCAAAACTAGCGGCAGTTTGCGCAGCTTACAGCAAGGGGCCAAACGTTGGTGACGAAGGGCCATGGAGCCACCCCGCTTGCTCGAGCCACCAGCCCTCCCCACGCAGCAGGGACTTGCCTGGAGCCAGCGTGTCCCCGTAGCCTGGGCAGCCTCTCACTGCCAGCCCCCACCTGTGAAAACAGAGGGGGGAAAAAAGGGGATTTGCGTTCGCTGTGGGCGTGCTGCACACACCGACTGTGCATCGCTCTGGGTGCTTCTGATGAAAGCGCCGAAGAACAAAGTGTTATTAACATATTGCCTGCAACGCGGGTGGCTACGTGGGGAACAGCACCCGCTCCGCACCAGGAGCTGCTGCCAGCCCTGCTCGGCCCACCTCGCCCAGCCCTTCTCCCCTCCTCAAGGCAGGGATTCCTCTCACCGGGGCTCCTCACAGTCATGCAACCCCTTCCTGAAGAAAATCCCTTTTTATTCAGTCCTTTGGTTCACAGCTCACCCTCTTCCAGCAGATTAGACCCAAGCGCCCTCCCCATCTCCTGAGCAGCCCCCCAAGGGCATCCTCTTCACCCCCAGGATGCCGTCCCGCAGCTGCTCTGCATTGACAGCTCCCCTAGTGTCCCGGGACCCAGGTGGGAGACAGAAAGGGCTAAATGGGCCCGAAAAAATTTCTGCCAAAATGGGAAAATAGACACCCACACCCCAAGCTGCCACCCTGAAGTCACCTTCCCGCAGCCCCGGTGTGCCTCAGCTGCAGACACATCGGTCCAGCTCTTCCACCACTCCAGAGCCAGCACTGCTGGAAAGGCCCTGGCCCAAAAATAAATGAAAAAAATGTGAAAATGCAGTATTTTCCCAGCTCCCAGCCCAACTGCAAAGGAGGAGGGAGCCGCACGGTGCAAACAGTAACACCAACACTAGAAATCGCTTTACCTGGGTGTAGGCAAGCAGGGTAAATCATTACATGAGTAACTGCAAATCAGTCTGAGAAAACTGTCTCCTGCCCGGAGACTGCTCCTGAGCAGAAAAAAAAGGCAAAAATCCTCAAGTTAATTAAAAAGTGCTGGCAGCTCCCCTAATAGATGAAAATAAAACCAGCACGGCTTGCTGCTACCGCTCCGGACTGGCCGCTGTAAGCATCCCTGGCTCTCCCAGAGACTGCAGAACGGGGCTGATCTGCCCGACTGCTTCAGGACGAGAGAATCCTCCAGCACCAGGGACCTGTAGCAGTAATATTTGATTGCTTTAAAAGTGTATTTTCTTAAAAAAATCTTACGCCGTTCATTAGAAAATTATGCATATTAAAAAAGAAAAAAAAAGTATGTTTTCTTTAAAAAAAAATTACCTTTGTTACAAGTTTATGTTAAAGGACTGGCCTGAAGGGTGCTGCTCCAGGCTCTCTGCCCCATCCCTTCCCTGGGAAGAGCTGCCCCGCTGCAGCGCCAGCATTCCGGCCCTTCAGGGATGTCTGCATTCAGTTTTCCCTGGGACTGGATCACCATTTTGGGACTATTCAACGCTTTTCTTACAGCCCCAGCTCCTAGACTGAAGTGATGGTACCAAAGATGAGCTGCCCCTGCCTGGGGGTCCCCCACCACTCCAAAAACACCCACCTGGGCTGAGCTGTTGCCATCAGCACTCCCAGCACCGCAGCAGGCACGGAGGAGGGTTCGCTGCGGGAAAAGAAAGGAGTCCTAGGACTCCTCATATCCCAGTTTACAGAGTTCTGCCACGCTAGAAATTCTAAAACTCGGTTAACGAGTGCTAATTTGCTGTCAGTTTGCAGCCACCCTGTTCGCAGGTGTTCTGCATGCTCTGGCATCCCCCAAGTGAGCACCTGGTGTTCTTGACCTTGGAAACGATCGGCTCCTGGATTGGGCAGGGTGGGTGGGGACAGGCCCTTGTGTCTGCCCGGGGACAGCAGGGGCAGCCCCTTGTCCCCTCTGCAGGCAGAGAAGCAGGTGGCACCATGCGTCTCAGTGACGCGGGGAAGCGGGGAGCCCCCAGCCCTGCAGGATGTGGCTGCTCTGTGATGCCCCAGAGCGCTGGTCACTGCATTTTTCTGCTTCTTTCACCCCCTCCTAAAAAAATTCTGGGCATGGGGGGCAGCAAGGCCCTGGGGCTGAGCCACATCCCTTCGTCCCCCCGGGGCTGGGGGCGCAGGTTTGGTGGGGAGATGCCATCAGGAGGGGGGATATCCTCCCCTCCATCCCACCCTGCTCCCGCTGCCTTCACCCTCCCTGCTGATGGAAGGTTTCACACCCTTTCTTTTCCCCCCACCCCGGGGAAACTGGGGACTCCCAGCCTGGGGGGGTGCAGGCAGCTGGCAGCATCCCAATCCTGCTGCTCAGCACCCCAGTCCCGCTGCTCCCGCCAGGCTGGCCCAGTGCCCGCAGGGACCCGGCTGGGGTCACCGGTCTCACCCACCCCCAAAGAAAAGGCAGGGCAGCCCCCAGCAGTGACCCCCAGGACAGCTACTAAAGGCTGGACTTCTCTGTCGCGACATGTCGCGCCTCGGGTATTTTTTTTCCTTACCGAAAAATTGCTTTTTAAAAAAATTAAATTTTTTTTCTGACCTGCGGGGCCAGAAATTCCTTGGGTTTGGGTTTCCTGAGGCTCCCCGGGGGCGGCCGCTCCCCCCACCGCGGCCACTAGGCGGGGCTGGAGAGGCGGCGGCCGCACCCGCGCAGGGACCCGCGCAGGAACCGCAGCAGACCCGTCTCTCTGTTTCTCAAATAAACTGCTATTTTTTTTTTTTTTTTTTTAAACCCCACGTCTCTGCCGCTCCGGCCCGCGCTGCTGCTGGAGAAACTGGGTTGTGGACGTGATGCAAATCAGCTAATTGGCAGCCACAGGCACTATTAATTAATTATCTGAGCAGGTTTTTTGATGAGCGAGTGTGGCACGACCACCGGGCTTTGCTGCCCTGCAAGGCATGAGGGGCCGTGCCCCGGGGTGGGCAAAGGGGCTCCCGGCCAGCACAGGTCAAAGTTGCCCTTAAAAATTTTGACAGAGTCCTTGAAAACAAGATTCCTGTGTTTCTGACCATTATATATATTTTTAAATCTGCTTTCAAATAAATGTCATGGTTTCATTTATATATACTGCAATGACTGTCAGACTCAGGGCCCCACTTCAAGGCCCCTTCCCCTTTTATTTCTAGGCACTCTCCCCATTCAGTGCTTTATAGGAGACAAAATTAAATGAAATTAATGTAAACTCACATCCTGTCCCCAAATGACCTACCTGCTACTCACACCAACAGCAGGAACGATGACTGGAACTCCAAAGGTGAACAAAACCAGTTCTCTGCGTTCGCGTAACCGCACTCAGCAGCAGGGGTTGGGTTTGCAGGGGGTGGGGAGCTCCCGGTGGGGCTTTCCTGTGGGCGTGGGGGCAAGCAAAGCCCTTGGCAAACGGGAAACATCCCCGCGGGGAGCAGGGGGTGCCGGTGGCTGCCGGGGCGGCCCCTGCAGCGATTTAACACGAAGCAGATTTCCCTGCGGAGAAAACGCACGGGGCAGGGGAGGGTTGACTCATGCAAACGCCACTCGTGTGCTGTTTTAGGATTCTTGGCAGCTATTAAGTGGGATAAAGTTTGGTTTTGCCTTTTACTGCAGGTTTATCTGGGGAGCGGCGCTGCGGGCGGCGAGGGGGTGTCCTGGCTCCCGGACTTTGCCCCGGCTTCGGCTCAGGGCGAGGCGGGAGGGCTCACGCAAGCGCCCAAGGCCACGGTGCTGGCACAGATGCGCGTCATGGGGGCATCTGTGAAGGTGGATGAGCACAGGGTGGGAAAAATGCCTTCCTCATCCAGAGAGAAGGGTGTAGGGATGTATCCAGGGCCAGGGATGGCCGGGGCAGGCGTGGGCAGAGGGAACATTGCTGCCAGGAGCAGCAGCCGCCCTCCCCAGAACGGTTCAGGGAGCAGCACCGGTTTCTGCTGCATCAACAGGTACCAGCAACTGCTTGAGCCTCACAGAATCACACAGAATCATCTAGGTTGGAAAAGACCTTGAAGATCGTCTAGTCCAACCATAGTCCAGCCTCGACCGCCTGCAGCCAGGAGTCCTGCCGGACTTCTGCTGAGGAAGGAATAGATTTTCAAGCAGCTACCTGGGATGGTGGAACAAGGGTGAGGCACTCCCAGGGCTCCAACTTGTGTTCCCTGTTTGCAGGGTTCCTGCTGTCCCAAAATCCCTGGGCACCCTGCCATGAAAATTTAGGCCCAGGTGAGTAAAACCCTCGCAGCTCACAGGGCACGGCCGGCAGCACCACCCTGGGTTTCAGCGTTGTCTCCGGCGCCGTGTTGCCAGCTGCCTGCACACCTCTCCCAGCCCCATGCAGCCTTTCCTGCAGCTCCAACCAAAGGTGCTTCTTTATTTTACTGCAGCTCTCCAAGCACTCCAAACCAAACACAGCTCCTGGCCCACTCGCTGTTCCCTGCACAGCCCCAAAACTCATTTCTCGGCGAGGGGAGCAGCAAGAGCCAGCGGCCACAGGGGCTTTTGCCCCCATCTGCTGATGGGAAGCGGGCCCCTTATTTTGTGCACACCCAGGTGGTTCCCGCAGCACGGCAGCCTGCTGCCAAACCCCAGCGTGCCGCGGCCCGTGAGACCCAAATCCCTTTCAGCAATGCTTCGGCACCGCAGAGGACAGCAGGAATGTGCTGAGCGCTGGCAAAACGGGGCGGGATAAACACATCCCAGATCCCCTGGACTCCTGTGCCCTCAGATCCCTGTGCCCCCAGCGCCCTGCACCCCACCTTTGGGAGAGGTAACCCGCAGCTCAGGAGTCCTGCTGTGCAAAGAGCAGCAGACAAGCATTATCCTGAACACAGGGTCCTGCGCCCCAAATTTTCTCCTTTCATGCATGCGATGGGGTGGCGGGGGGACAGCCAGTGTTTGCCCCCAGCCCCTCCCCTGCTGTCCTCTCTCTCTCCTCACTCATGGTTTCCACCTCCACTGATGAAAGCCGGGGTGCATGAAATGCCCCGTACCAGACCAGCTGCCTTAATATCAAATCCCCAGTACCCCTTTTCCTCCGGGACTTGAGATTTTGGGACAGTTGGCCCTCGTCGCCTACATCTACACAACCCACCCGCACGGCCATGGGGAGGGGGCATGGCTCTTGTTTGGGCCAGGCTGCTCACCGCATCTGCTGGGAAAGGCGAATGCCTCCACCCGGAATGTCCCATTCCTGCGAAGTGCCACCGGCGAAGTGCCACCGAGCTGGGGGTTGGTTAGGAAAGCCGCTGGCATGGCGCCCGGCGCCGGAGCCAAGCCCAGACGGGGCCGCGTTTGCCGGCTGCTCGGCACGCTCCCAGGCGCCGGCCAAAGTCGAACTCCGAATGGCAGCAGGGATTGCTTCAGCTGCACCCTGCTTTTATTTCTATCAGGCACAGAGAAATTCGTTCAAAGAAAACGGGGGGAAAATGATTTTTTGGTCTTATATACACAGGGGTCCCACTCTCCCAGGGCAGCTTCAGAGCCCCTGTGCCCACATCGGGAGGTGTGCCTGCCTGCCCTTCCCCAAACTCTGATTGCTGGGTTTCCTTTTTCTGGTGATTTTAGTGCCTTTAGAGACCCTAACCCTGCCACAGTCAGGCTCAGCCCTGCGTGGGGTGAAGGCTTTGTCCTAAAGATCATCTAGTTCCAACCCCCCTGCCCCAGGCAGGGACACCTTCCACTAGCCCAGGTTGCCCAAAGCCCCGTCCAACCTAGCCTTGAACCCTTCCAGGGAGGGGGCAGCCACAGCTTCTCTGGGCAACCTGTGCCAGGGCCTCACCACCCTCACAGGGAACAATTTCTTCCTTAGTTCTAACCTAAATCTCCCCTCTGTCAGTTTAAACTCATTACCCCTCATCCTATCCCTACCCCCCTGATCAACAGTCCCTCCCCCCTTTCCTGTAGCCCCTTTCAGTCCTGGGAGGCTGCTCTAAGGTCTCCCTGGAGCCTTCTCTTCTCCAGCTGAACCCCCCAACTCTCTCAGCCTGTCCTCACAGGGGGGTGCTCCAGCCCCCTGAGCATCTTCGTGGCCTCCTCTGGCCCCGCTTGAGCAGGTCCGTGTCCTTCTGGTGTTGGTGCCCCCAGAGCTGGACCCAGCACTGCAGGGGGGTCTCCCGAGAGCGGAGCAGAGGGGAAGAATCCCCCCCCCTCGCCCTGCTGCCCACACCGCTCTGGGTGCAGCCCAGCACACGGGTGGCTTTCTGGGCTGCCAGTGCACGTTGCTGGCTCACAGTCAGTTTTCCACCCCCCAACCCCCCCAGGTCCTTCTCCTTGGGGCTGCTCTCCATCCCCTCCTCGCCCAGCCTGGATTTGTGCTTGGGATTGCCCCGACCCATGGGCAGGATCTTGCCCTTGGCCTTGTTGAACTCCATGAGGTTTGCCCGTCCCACCTCTCCACCTGCCCAGGTCCCCTGGATGGATCCTTCCCTCCCTCCCCTCCATCACACCACACAGCTCGGTGTCGGTGGGGAACTGGCTGAGGGTGCCTCGATCCCACTGTCCATGTCACCAACAAAAATGTTAAATTTCCCGGCCCGGGAAGGTGAACATGGGTGCTGCTGCCTGCACCGGCTGCAAACAGCAGGACCGGCTGGGGCACAGGGCTCAGCTCAGCAACACTGGGCACCGCTGGGAAAATGAAGTGACTGTTGGACCAGAGGCTGCCCCGGGGAATGTGCAAGCTGGCGTTTGCTTTGCAAAGGTGATCGCTGCCCTCGTTATCCAGCGGATTTAACTGGGAGTGCAAACGCCCGCCCTGAACACACAGCCCCGCGACACGAGTGGGGCTGGGAGCACGGCTGGGGTGCCGGGCTGCTCGGCGGTGCAGGCGGGGTGTTTCTGCAACACTGAGCAACCTGCACGTAGCAACGGGATGGCCGGGGAGGGGAGTCAGCAGAGCTGGCGAAAGGTCCCACGTGGGACAGCAGCAAGGCAGGGAGAGGATGGGGACATGGTTGGAAATGGGAACGGGGCCACACAAGCACGGGGGCGGCACAGGGCTGAGCGGAACGGGAGCTGAAAGGCCCCTGGTGCTGCGCTGTGGGGCTCCTGGGGCAGGAGCAGCAGTGGTGGCCAGGACCACCCGGTGGGTAGCCTCCCAGGAAGGCGCTTGGCCGGTCCCTTCGGCACTGTTTGATGTTTGGTCTCAGTCCCAAAAACTTAAACTCAGTGCTGTTACGTGCAGGAAACACGTCTCTGGCTGCCCGAGAACCTCTTTCCGTGGCAGCAGCTCCCACCCAGCAGCAGGCAGGACTCGAGTGGGCATCTCCTAAATCCCTGCATGTTAACCCGGGGATTTAATCCAAGCAGCTAAAATCCATGGCCCTGGAGAACATCTGGAGTCAAGAACCTGCCAGTGTGGGGCAAAGAGCCGAGCCCCCCCGGCCGAGCCTGACACAGCTCCTGGACCCCCCGGTCTCTGTGATGCTGAACGTGGAGAATTATGAAAGTCAGGATTAAAGGGGAGGGAGGGGAGCAAAGCACCCTGGCCGCTTTTGGCAGGCGATGAAAGGAAGGTTCAGCAGCAGCTGCTAGTCGGGAGCCGGCAGAGGGACAACTGCGGGTCCAACTCCATCCTGGCTCCCCAGGATGGCAGCGACAGTGCACCCCCGGCACAGCCACTTTCTCTCTCCTTTCTGCAAAGCAGGAGGGACCCATGTGCTTCCCGGGCATCCTCGCTGCTTCTCTGGGCAAAGGGAGGGAAGGAAAACTGTCCCCAGCCAGGAAACCTGCAGGGAAAATGCAGTTTTAGAGCATCGCCTGCCATCATGATCAGCACGGGTCAGGGAGCTGCTGCTATCAAGGAGAGAGAAAAGAGGCTTCAGCTGCTTTTCAGTTGCCTTCAAGACAGATTTAGCTCTGCAGCCGGCCACAGATGGGGCTGCGCAGCCAGACCGCCTGTGAGATACAATCAGAGCTCTCGCAGTCAAGCCGGAGATTTTAGTTGCTAATAGAGATACAGCAAATTAACCGCACTTAATTCGGAGGGTCGCCACACAATGCTTCCACCTGTTTTGCTGCGGTCCTGCCATCTGCCACCCCTCTACCTGATGCAAAAGAGGCTTTTTTTCCCTTTCTCCCTCTGCCGTGGGCTTCGTTAAGTCTTGTCGTATCTCATCAGGGCTGCAGTGGCAGGACAATGGGCAGTGAGAGCCGAGCCGAGGGAACATATGCAAACTTTTGGAAGCTTTCCTTGCAGTAGTTAACACAACCGAGGGGCTACTTAAATCACGTTCCATATTCTGCTGTGCAAACCAGTTTCATATCCAGATTTTGTTTTCTAAATGGCTAATTAAGTGATTCTGCGAGCAGCCTCTCGAACGCCGCTCTGCCTCGCTCAGCTGTGCTTGCCGGCGTGCCGCACCACGCTTCAGCAAACGCCGCCTTGGAAAACGGCGGCTGCTGTTTACGAGCCGAAGGAAAACGCCAACACAAGCAAAACTTTAAATCATAGGCTGCCAAAACCTCCGCAAGGGACCACCAAGGGTCTCGTCTGCAACCTTGGTCTGCTGGAACCAGTGGGACCCTGCCAGCTCGCAGCCTGGGTTGGGCAAGCGTTTTGGCACTCACCGCGGGAGGATGGAGGCTTTTAGGTGTGACAGCTGACAAAGCGTGATCTTTGACACAGCTCCCATTAGAAGAAATCCTCCCCGGAGGTCTCCCAGGCTGAGACAGGCCATATGGCAGCAAAAGTAAGTTCCTGGAGAAAACCCCAAGTTCGACCCTGCACTTGGAAACCCTGCGGAGAGGCTGACGAGGGGCTGCCCACTCCCTGGCAGCCAGCTGGCCTGGGGAGGGGGGTGGCTGGGGGTGCAGGGCTCCTCCGCTGGCCTCACACAACCATGGTTTAGCTAAGTCAGCATCAGAAAATCAACCTTGAGCGCCCAGCTGCAGAGTAGTCTTACGGCTCTGGCCGACATGAAGCGTTGCTTCACCGTAGCGGCAGTGGGGAAGAGTCCAGCATGCTCCCCCCATCAGGGATATTTAAGGGGGGGGGCACTGACAGGTGTTTGCAACACAACTCCACCAGCAAAGGTGCCTGAGGCCAGCACGCCCAGGCCGTGGGGCAAGAACTGGCCAGCCAGGTCCCCTGAAATGTCACCATCCCTGCTGCCAGCGCAGAAAGTCAGGAGAGCTCAATGCCAGGCTGTTACGGGCTTCAGTCTGCGCTCAGGAAAGGTATTTCTTGCAATTATTAGCTGCAATGCCTGTGACTCACCAGGAAATTAGAATGCGGCCTAGCAGAAGACAAAGTGGAGAGAGAGAGCAGGTCGCTCCTTACAGCAGGATGCGTGCTGAGCTGCCGCTGTCAGAAACTCCGGAGCTGCTGCTCTCCTCTCCTTACAGCTGACGTCGGGAGCGGGGACGGTGACTGCACTGCTGCTGCTGCTGCCCACCCAGCCCGGGGTGCTGGGGTCGTCCCATGCACCCTGAAACACTGTAGGAGGGTGATGTGGGTACCCCGCAGCGAGGCGTCAACATCGCCTGCACCCAGGAGCTCGCGTTGTGCCGCAGACCCAATAACCCGTGAGACGGAGGCCAGACCTGCTGAAGCTGCCTCCAGAATTTGGGGTTTCTCCACAGGCCACCTTACCTTTCTGGAACAGCAAGGCTGGAAGTGAAAGTCACAGTTTACTACACATGGAGAATGTGTTTTAAGACTCTGCTGCCTTATTTGCCTCCTCTGGGTCTAACACTGGTGTCCTGAATAGTACAAGAGGTGGTGGGGTGTCCTCTAAGGCTTGGGGTAACCCCCACCCTGGGCAGGGACCTGGTGGAAAGGTCTCACCCTGCTTCTGAGCTCCCCCATGCAGGACAAGGAGCCAACTCAAACCCAACAAAAGATGCGCACGGATCAGAAACCACGTCCCAGGAGATGCCGCAGACGTGAAAACCGGCACCTGCGTGAAGGAAACCTGGAAGGACGGTGGCACGCCGAGGGTGGCTGTCCCCATGCTCGTGTCCCCAGCGTCACAGACGCTCTCCAGGGCTGTGGGTTAAATCCCATTGTGCAAGACCATGGGTCCCTCCCACCTCCCCGGTTGACTTTTGGTAGGAACACAGCTACGTCAGCGCTGTCACGAGTGGCAAAATGCTGCTCGTAGCGTTACGCCAAGGGATTGCTCTATCGCATTCCCGGTGAAAACCACGCGTCAGAGCGTCGTTTGCTTTCACCGCAGCCTGTGCTACAGACCCTACCAGAGATTTCACAACATTGCGTGCCGAGGTTTTAAAGAGCTGGTGAGGTTATTTCCTGAGAGTGCTGGTGGTCGCTCGAGGGGGAACAGCAAGAGTGCAGTCCTTGCAGTCGCAGGGAAGACACACAGCTTCACCCTAATTATGAACATAGAGGGAAACTTGTGGAATTTGGAGGCCAGACTGCCATGGCAACGCCACGATACAGTTCAGCTTTGCCAGGCCAAGCTCTGCCTGGCTGCAAAGCCGGAGTGAGATTCACGACCCGGCTGTAACTCCCGTACCCCGCGGCTGCTCTCTAGGGGCACAGCCCAGACGCCCGGCCATTATCTCTGGCTGTCGCCGTAAATCGGGGACGGTGGCCACTGATGTGGGCAACGGCCAGGGCAGGCAGTGCAGTACCCGTGTACAAGCGGGCAAACGCCATCTCAGGGTGGGCCTAGCCTAGGAAAAGAAACTAAGGTAGACATTTCAACTGACAGAGGGGAGATTTAGGTTAGAACTAAGGAAGAAATTGTTCCCTGTGAGGGTGGTGAGGCCCTGGCACAGGTTGCCCAGAGAAGCTGTGGCTGCCCCCTCCCTGGAAGGGTTCAAGGCCAGGTTGGACGGGGCTTTGGGCAACCTGGGCTAGTGGAAGGTGTCCCTGCCTGGGGCAGGGGGGTGGGACTGGGTTGTTTTTAAGATCCTTCCCCCCAAACCACTCTGCGGGTCTATGAGGATTTAAACCGACGCGTTCGCTCTGCGCATGCGCCGTCCCCTCCCCCCCACAGGCCACGCCCCTCCCCTCCCTCCACCAATCAGCACCCTCCGCCCCGCCGGTTCCCGCGGCCGGTAACCGAGGCGCGGGGGGTGGGGGCGTGTCAGACCGGTTAAGGGGAGGATCCTCATTTACATGAACCAATAGGAGGGGGAACATGCAAATAGGGGCGGTGCGGGTTGGCCGGGCGCGGGTCGGATACCGCCCGAGGGGCGCCTTTGTCCGGCAGAGGCGGCGGCGCCGAGCGAGCGGCGGGTCCCGGCCCCGGTCCCGGCTCCGGCCCCAGCCGCACTATGACTCTGGCGGAGCTGCCTGGGGACCTCGGCACGGCCGGGAGGTGAGGTACGGGGGTGCGGCGGGGTGGGGTGCGGCGGGCAGGAGGGGTATCGACCCCCCGACCCTTCCCCCGGTGACCGGCGTGTCTGTGCTTCTCCCCGGCGGCAGGATGGAGCGGGCGGGGGACGCGCTGGAGGAGGTGCTGAGCAAGGCTCTGAGCCAGCGGAGCCTCACCCTCGGCGTCTACGAGGCCGCCAAACTGCTCAACGTGTGAGTGACACCCCCCCCCCCAAAATCCCCCTCAAATCCCCGACACCCCCCCGGTGTGTCCCCGTCCCCCCCAAATCCCCGCCGGTGACCGCGGGTGTCCCCGCAGGGACCCGGACAACGTGGTGCTGTGCCTGCTGGCGGCTGATGAAGAGGAGGCGGGAGACGCGGCCTTGCAGATCCATTTTACCTTAATCCAGGCTTTTTGCTGCGAAAACGACATCAACATCTTGCGGGTCAGTAACCCGGCGCGGTTGGCCCAGCTCCTGCTGCCCGCCACCGGCCCCGAGCCGCCCGCCGACCTCCACTGCGTCCTCGTCACGGTGAGCCACACCGGGGGACACACACACAAACACACACACATGACACCCCACAACAGCCCGAAACAGGGCGTCGAGTGCCTCCAACACCCCGAGCCTTGGGGCGTCGTTCATGGATCGCACGCACCCCGCCAGCAGCCGCTTGAAGCCCTTCGGGGGGGCCACTGGTTGCTGCCAACCCCCCCAGTTCCAAAAGGGATATGGGGTGTTACAGGGTGGGCGGGGGGACACCCCCAAAGCCGGCCCGGCTGCAGCAGTGCGGCTCTTAGGGCAGAACTTGTCTTACCAGGAAGCCAGGATGAGCACGGAACACGTCTTAAAATCCTGCAAAGCCGGGAATCCAGTGCCATTCCCAAATGTCACTTGGGGAGAACCGGAACTGACCGCGCCTGCGGCCACCGCTCGGCGCTGGGGCCTGCGGCCGGCGCGTGGGAGAGGGTCCCCCAGCCCCTGTGAGGATCCTGGGAAACTTTTTTTTCCCTATTTTCTTTCTCCTTTTTTTTGCATTTCCCCATTTCTTTTCCTACTCCACCCTGGAGCCCAAGGCTGCGAAACCCCTCGCGCAGTTCTGGGGTTGGTTTGTTTGTTTGCCTGAGTGGCAATTTAAGATGATTCATGCTGCTGCGTTTTTTGCTGCGCTTATTATTATTTTTTGTTTTCTCCCTCTGCGAGGATAGTTTTTGCTTTGTTAAAGCACTCCCCCCCCTCTCTCTTTCCAGAACCCCCATGCCTCGCAGTGGAAGGATCCAGCGCTGAGTCAGCTGATGTGCTTCTGCCGGGAGAGTCGCTACATGGATCAGTGGGTGCCGGTGATTAACCTCCCCGAGCGGTGACCGCGCTGGGCCCCAAACGAACTGAACCGAATTGCACTGAAGTTTTGCAATACTTTCGCAGTTGCTCAGGAAGTAACTCCCTGCCCTGGCACGAGGATTACGGGAAGGTGGGGGGGAGGACACAAAAAAAAAAACCCAACAAAAAGAAAAAAACAACAGAAAAATAATTTAAAAAAAAAATAAAACTGATGTCAAGGGGGGGGTAGGCTGATGTTGAACAGTCGTGGGACTGAAGAAAAGCGAGTTGGAAGCGCTGAGGATGAGCGTGGAAGCGGAGGGAAGAGCAGCGAGCCCTGCCCGAGGCGGGGGGTGCCACGGCTGCCTGGCCCCAACACCCTTCATGGTTGGTGGTGTTTTTTTTTTTTAAAGTGCAACTTAACAGTTTCTGGTTTAAATACCTTTAAAGAGCAAAAAAAAAAAAGGTTAATCGAAACATTTTACAAACAATTTTATTGTATTTTTGGGATGTTAATTCTCAAGTTTTTATGCTAAGATATATAATAAGTTATTTTATGATATTGATGAAAAAAATTATTTATACTCAGAGGTTTGAGAACCAGAATGCCCTTAAGCAGTTGGTCTGCAACCACACGTCTTTTAACAGTTGGCTGTTAAAAGCAGCGACGTTAATATAATTGTTTGAAATTGGATAGTGTTTTGTTTTTCGGGTTTTTGGGTTTGGGGTTTTTTTTTTTTTGAAATAAAGTTTAAACTCCAACCCTCAGTCCTGGGTTTTATTTTCTTACCCTATTCATTAGCGTACAGTCGAAAGGGCTTGTTTGGCAGCTGCTTCCTTGTCCCGGCCACGGGCAAGGTCCTGTTGTGCTGGTCCGGTGTGGGTTTATTCCTAGCCCCTCCCAAGCCATTAAATGAAAAAGCAGCCAATGTGCTGCAGGAAAGGTTGGAAATGTTATTTATTTTTTCTTGAACGCTGCCACTCGAGTTTAAAAAAAAAAAAACCAACATGAGAGGAAGCGTTTAGAGGCTCCAACACTCCTGCAGAGCCTTTTTGGAAGGTGGGGAAACCCGATTCCTCATTGGAGAAAAACTTGACCCGCCGTTTCCTTTCCCAGGAAGGTGTCTGTCCAAGGGCTGCACCACCGCCCGCTCCAAACCCTCCTGGATTTGTTCCCCGCACACCCCCAGCGCTGCCTGTGCGCCCCCTCGGGGTTAGGGGGTTTCTGTGCCAGGCTCCTTTTTTTTCATTCCACAGATCCTCTGGCACGCAGAACGCCATACTCCGCGTGGCAGAAATCTCTCTCCGGGCCCCGCGAGAGCAGAACATCCTCCCATCCCTCCCACCCACGCCGCTCGCTGCCGACAAGAGCCTGGGGGAGGCCGCGGGGACGCCGGTGACCTACATCGGGCCTTCCCTAATCACCCGCGTGTGCCGCACCCCGGCGCGCTGCCCCACGGCACCCGGCCGTGATGCCGCCCAGCTGGCCGGACGCTGCGGTCCTCGCAGTGTCACTTTGTCCCCAACCATCCCAGCGGGATGGGTGCCACATTTGCCTCCGGGCCCCGGCGGGCGGCGAGGCCCGACCAGTTCTCCCGCTCCCCGGACACGCGGGGCGGCACGAGGCCGCCCGTCCCCAGCCAACGAAGAGGTTGGGTCAGGCTCCGACACGTTCTCTGCACAAAAAGGGAGTTTTCTGAACGTATTATTTTTAGCTTCGTTATTACGGCGTTTCAAAAGCAAATACACCCCAAGAGCTGATCCGCTGGCTTGTTGCCTCTGCGCACACGTATTTAAAAACCCTCTTTCTGATGCATGTGGCTTTAGCAGCAAAAATGTCAGATATTGAGGAGAAAGTTTAACCACGCCTGACCATAAACACACGCAAATCCAGCTCCGGGGATCTTTTACCCGCCTCTGCCATCGTACGCCAGACACTCTGTTGCTCCCAAGTGCATAACAGAGGGCGGGTGGATCATTCACAGATTCAGAATTAAAATTAATTGCAAATATTTGCAATTTCGCTCAGTTCTGCCTTGAGCTGAACCTCCCCGATTTCTCCCAGTGTCTCTCCCAGCCCCTGTCCCCACGCTACAAACTGCCTGGCCAGGACCCAGGGCTGGCCCTGGGGGCACATGGCCCAACATCTGCCTGTGCACCCAAACGCTCTTTTTTTTCCCCAAAACTAGCCAGCTCCAAACAGGGGGAGAGGTGTCCCACCTGATCACGTGCCAAACTCTCCCCAAAACACCCAGAAATGGGTCCCGGGGGGCAAAGCTGAACCACAGCCCAGCAGCACCCACACATCAAGGAAGCACCAGTGCTGGGAAAGGTGGGAAGGGCGTACGACACATACCGGGAGGGACATTAATGCTGATAACGAGCCAAAAAGGAGGAGTAAGTGGCAGCTGCACGCGGCGATGGGACGTCTCCGGACTCCGGAGCGCGGCCTGGAGATCCTGCTCTGCCCTCCGATCACTGCACCCCTCCTTTAACTGGCTGGTTTGGGCCTTCCTTGTGCTGCAGCCTCAAAACCAAAAACCATCAAGAGAAGAGCGACAAGTTCAAGCAGATCTGATTGTTTTTGGCAAAGTGCGGCCCGAGGAGGGGCCCGGCTCCCGGGGCAGTGGCTGGGGACACGGGCGCTTTGGGGACGGGGATGACGGCCCTGCACCCAGCATGCGGAGCTGAGCCAAGAGGGATGGGTCAGGATTGCCTGGAGACAAAGGGTGTGGAAAGTAATAAAAAATATAAAAAAAAAAAAATCATCTCCCCCCCCAACAGAATCAAGGCTTTACCAAGGGTCTTTAATAAATCTAAACTTTTTTTTAGTGAAGAACACCCAGCTTCTGTCACTGCTCTGGGGCCGAGGTGTCCTGCAGCTCTCACCCAAATATCGCCCCGACGCCCAGCCCAGAACATCGTGTGAGATCGCCTTTTTTCCCCTCTTTTAGCCCCACGGGTTTGACATGAACAGGTCCTACCTGAGACAAGATTTAAACACGACCAGCAAGCACGTTTGAGGGTCTGGGTAGGCGCACCCCCACCATACCACCTGGGGGCTGCAGAAGACCTGTCCTTGCTTCCACCCGACACTATGGGACAGCCAGGTGCTTTTGGGGACCCCTGGCAGATTGGGAGGGGTCAGAGCGGGGGGTACTGGTCCCACCTGCACAAGCGAGCCCCATCCCGACCCCACCACCACGGAGGAAACCCCCAGCGACGCACCGGCGGGTGCAACCTTTGCAGCTCAGCAGCTCCAGGAGGCCAAGGAAAATGAGCGACATAGCATAGAAAAAGCAGAAATATTTTAGCAAGGGGCTATTTTAGCAAGAGTCAGGCCACCAAGCCACCAACCAGCCCTTCTCCCTTTAATGTGAGACAGCGTTAAAGAGTCAAATTAGAAAATACAGAGAAAACCTCACAAACAACAAGCTGGCTACTTAATTTATGGGGAAAAAAGAAAAAAAAAAAGAATAAATACTCATTCTGGAGTGGTATTGGGTTGACTTAATATAAAAAAGAGGGATGCTGCCTCTGTGGGTTTTCCCCAGCAGCTGTGGATGCAGATGGTCTCATTTCTCCTTTTTCATTCTACTACAGCAGCGCCTGTATTTCCCCTGAACTTTACAATTCCTGTTCTTTCACAAGAGTATTTATAGCAAAAGAGCAAAGTGCAAACATAACCGCTCAAGCTTTTGCACGCCTCTATATATTGCGTTTAAAAAATAAAGGGTTTACCAAAAATCTACCCATTAAATGCCGTCAGAAGCCGGCAGCTGTGTGGTGCTGAGTTAGCTGAGGATCTCAGGTCTTCTACCTAAAACTGAGAAAGCACCTGAAAAAAAACCTGGCATGGTGTTTTTTTAATCCAACATCTCTGACCACCGACGCGCTCATGGCCACCTACAATCAAACCTTTTGTTCTCTGGATGTGTAAGCAAGCGTGAAACAGATGCTGGCATAAATCCTGCCCCAGCACCGCAAAGATGTCAAAATTGCAGGGAAAAAAGGTGAAAAATAGACTTAACTCGGCCGCAGGGCTGGGACAGAGCCACGGCCACAGCCCGGGCACACTCGGCATTGGCTTGACAAACGTCGGAGGGTTGGTGGGAGAGGAGTGACGGAGCGAGCCGCAGGAATGTGCCAGAAGCTCTTTATTAGAAAATACAGAGTTCAGCACCGCCGCGGACACGGCCTGACGGGTGGGGATGACGGGAGGCGGCCAAGCTCCGGTGCAGGGCAGGGTGCCGGTTTATTTAAGGGCAGACACTAGAGAAAAGAAGCCAGACACCAACAGCACCTCTGCAGCCACACAGCTGATCTTTTTTTTGGGGGTGGGGAGCACTAATAAAATAAAAACACAGATTGCTACAGGGACAACAGATTGATAGAACAATATTCAGGCCGTAACAGGTTATTTACCCTCCCCACACACCTGCCTGCACAGCTGGAGTTCTCTCAGCAGTTACAGTCTTGCATGCCCAAACTAAGTTAATTAACTATTTTTTAACAAGATGTGTTATAAAAATCACAGCATCCCAGAATCATCTCAGTTGGAAAAGCCCTTGAAGATCCTCCAGTCCAACCATGAACCTCACACTGACCGTTCTCAACTCCACCAGATCCCTCAGCGCTGGGTCAACCCGAATGATAGACACCAACACAGTAAAAAAAAAATAAATTAGGGTGGATCTACATTACTGTTTTTTAAATTGTCACTAGAAAAATACTCTAATTATAAAAATAATTTGCATGTAAGCACAGAACAAACAGTACAATTTTCCATCAGTCTTGTATGTCTATTTTTGAACTGTTTGTTAAACAAATACGTAATGTCTCAATATATACCAATAGTGTGTATATCATTTAATATAGAAATGGCAAATATGCAATGTAAGACAGTAAATTACAAGTGGTTAATTAGTTCTGTAAATACCATTACAGGAATGCACAGCTATGGCAGATTGCAACTTCAACCTCTGAACCACCAGCTACAGGGAAAGACATTTGCAGCCAGCTGAAGTCAGTACTATCTTCCATCTCTTCAAAGTTTTCTGTTAATATGCAATGTTTGTATAAATATACTATTAAAGTTTTTATATATATATACATATACACACACACACAGAGAAAGACTTTTTTATTATGTATATATAAAATCACTTACTTGATGGAAAGGCCCTCCAATTATATCTGCATAACCACAATCTGGATATAATTTGGCATTTTTCCCCTTTAAAAATGAATTTAAAAAAGAGCCCAATTCTGACTCCCTGCACAAAACAGAACTGGGACCTCGAGTGACAGAACCATGCCTCCAGCTCAGCACAAAGCCAGGGCAGTACTAGCTTGCAGCTTTCGATTCTTTTGACAGGGTTTTTTTAGACTAACACAGATTTTTAATTAAGGAAGAAAATGCAGAGAAGCAGAATCAAAGCTGAAAATTCAGCTTTTTCAATTCTTAAAAAGCAGGAAGATAAGTCTGCAGATCTCTGATTCTTGACGCTTCAGGTTTTACACTTAAAAAAGCCCTGTCAGGAGAAGCCAGCGCAAGGAAGGCTGCAGGCATGGCTCCCTGGAGTTCACCAGCAGTTGCTACAATCATTTTTTTCAAGGTAGCTTTTGCTAGATAATGCACTTCTAAATGTGTCTGTGCATAAACACACGCTACCAACACAGGTACCCCCCCTCAACACATAATTAAAAAACAAAAATGTAAACCCAGTGATGTTTAATCAGGTTTCTACACCTTTGCCTCTGCTCTGTCAGCAAAGCTCAGGCAACTTTGGTCTTGTTTGTGTAAGTTGAAAAGCAAAAAGGGGGCCGCGCTCCCGCAGAGGACGAGAGCCCCGGCTCGCTCTGCCCGTCCCACTGCGGGGACACCGGTGCAGCGCCCGCGGGCTGGACAAAGACCCCATTCCCCTGGGCAAGAAAGAAGTTAATTCAGTTTGAAACCTCGCTTCCTAATAAAGATAGGGAACAGAAGAAGTGCTTGAGAAAGCTTAAGAAATCGTTTATACGCTCGGTAAAAGAACGGCCGCTCTGACACAGTTACTAGCGGGTACCTTACGAGTATCTGCCTACGTGCCCGCCGGTGGCTGGCTTTGCCCGGGAGGGCTGCGGAGGAGCTGCTGCTCTCCTACAACAAAATGCAGGTCTTCTTGTCCTTGAAAGGGTTCTCAGAAGCAGGTATGCCCATTAGCAACGGATCTTTCTTGGCGTGCTCTTCACAGTAGAGCATTAGGTCTGCTGATGCTTTTGACACCTGCAGAAGACAGGGAAAAAGAAACCCATAAAATGGCATTTACCAACCAATAGGATGCCACTTTTGTTTTATGATATTTCCAATTATCCATAATCTTGTGCAAAACACAAGATAAAAGAAATACACATAAAAATAACTGAAATCTGGCATTTCATTAATGAGCATTCCTAATGCTAAATAGTGTGAGCATCTAAAAGACTTCTCTGAAAAGAACTTTTCTCTAAAAGAAATAGAAAAATACTTACAAATTTATGTGGGGGAACATTTGTGAAGACATGTGTAATTTTTCAGTTTAATCCTACCCTCTTTTCCACCTGATTCTGACAGTTGTACACTACAAAGCAGATAGAAACTTGTCTTGACCGACTCAGCTCAGATTCCTTGAATGGAGCTGAGAGCTGCTGACGGGTACAAAGTCCTTGCGTGGGACAGGAGAGGTGATCAGAGATCAACACGCTCCCTGGGGCCCTGTCTCCCACGGAAGATGCGCTGCCAGGGGCTCACTCGGGCTTTATCCGCAGCAGGGAGACAAGGAGGGACCCCGGTGCTCTCCGGGGTTAGTCTGTGACAGGCAAAAGTACCGCCCGACTCCTACACGGCTTCTACAGAAGACTAAAAATAAACAGGAGAAGGTTCAAAATAATACAGTAGGTTCGTAACGAGGAACTCTTCAGCTATAAAGCTGGGGACAGTAAACACAAGTGTCCTCAGGTGACACTTTCGGGAAGGCTGCCCAGGGTCCCCGCGCCCAAGCCCGTTGCCCAAGGACGGGCCCCGCTGCTCTGCAGAACTGGATGTTTGTTCTGCTGGCCCTCAGAAGGGCTGGGCAGCAATTCGAGGAGCACTAGGCAGTATTACTTCTCTGGCCAATATCCTCTCCCTGCTAGCTGGAAAAAAGTTTGGTTTCTTTTCTGCCTTAAATTAAAGCAATCCAGTTTCCACAATCTTTGGGGTTTTTTTAATAATGTCCCTACACATTCACCTTCCCTGCAGATGTAGCATTCAGCCAGCCAAAAGATGGAACGAAAAAAAAAAAAAAAAAAATCACACAATGTGCATGAAACTGGACACGTGTACTTGCCTTCTGTTTCACACACTGGATTTGCACTTTGTACTTTGCTTTGGTTCTCCTACAAGTCTACAAAGCACCTGAGGATACTGCTGGGAAGCGGCCACGAGAATTAGATTTATTCAGATTTGTTGGGCTGAAATGTAGATGTCACGTTCTGAGATGGGGAAAACACTGAATTGTGGGCACACACACACAGGCACACGCTCTCCGTTATCGTATTGCCCTACAGCTGGAAGGGGGGAAAAAACAAGAAAAAAAAAGAAGGGGTGAAGGAGGATGTGCTCTCACCTTAATTCTTTCTATTGAGGCTTCTATTCTTAACTGCTGGACAGTCCTTCGGGCCTGAGCTATGTTGTTGGTCGTGCTAGCTGTTTTGCCAGACATTTTCAGTGAAGCGGTGAAGTCCTGTTTGGAAAGACAGCAGGTTAGTTTTCCAGAAGGTGGCACAGCACGTTAAACTGCTTTTACACAAAGGCAACCGCGACATGCTGCAAAAAGTGCTTTTTTTTTAAAAAAAATTATTATTATTTTGCACAACGGGCGTTGTCAGCTGAGAAGCAGCTCAGCAAACGATGCTCTGCAACTGAAACACCCTCCAAAAAAAAAAAAATGCGTTGAGCTCTCATGCATCCTATTGCTTCGCCTTTCCCTGTGTTAACAGGGTTTGTCGACTGGTGCTTTTCTCAAGGCTGCCATTTGCACAGGGTCAGTCTCTGCATCTGCTGCTGCGGGACAGATCCTGCTGCAAGGGAGGGAGGAGAGCTGGGGATGAAGAACATCCCCTCCTCTCTCTCTCGCAGGAGGAAGAGGGCTTCATGGCCGTCACTGCCCCTCCGCTGAGCCCGCTGCAGTGAGGAGGACGGGCAGAGGCACGGACACATCTCCAGCCAGGCTGCGTTTCAGGTCTGCAGCGGCCCCGTGACACGTCAGAGGACACAAAAAACAAGGTGGTGAAGTTCAGAGGCGCGCTCCTGGCTGCTGTCTTGTCCCATGTGGCCACATATGTGGTGGTGGCAGAAAAAAAAGACAACAAGCAGCTCTGGGACTTTCCTTCTCCGGGTAAGAATGCAGAGCATCGATCCTGACACAGTCGCTGCCCACTGAGAAGGGAGGATGCTCTGCGCCGGGCTCAGCAGGCGATCCAAGCACAGCTTTTCCAGCTTGATCCCCAGTTTGAAGCTACGCACGGGATGGCCGTGCAGGGAAGCAGCATGAGGCTTACAGGGGAGCCCAGCCCGTGCCAGGATGCCACACGCTTCCCTGCGAGTTGGACCAAAGAAGAAGAGATGCTCCCAACCCCACCAAAGGGTGAACCAGGACCATATCCAGACAAGGCAGGCAGCCCGCGTGCCAGCTCTGACTCGAGGCCAGGTCCGAGAGGCACCAGTAAGCAGTTCAGAGTCAGTTTTGATGGCGCTGCTGTCCCTGAGCAGCTGTGCTGCAGGCACTCCACAACAAACACCAGGACAAGATTTCCCCATCATGATCACCAAAGTATGCTTAGCTGCGCGCTGGAAGGCAGCGCTCCACGGGCATTTACACCACTCGGGATTTAGAGGTCTTAACCTCCCGGTGATCCCAGAAAACCTCAAGCCTGCCCCGGGCTTGCTGGACCACCACAAGTTGTCCCTTCGCCTGTGCCACACCAAAGGCCACCTCGCCCCATCTCCCTGCAGCACTCCTCCTGCTGCATGGCCCCGGCATCCCCGGCCAGTTTTCATCCCACGCAGCCGCTGCTGCTGGAAGGAAACTACCCATGCAGGCAGCAGGGAAGGGCTGAGGACCATGCAGCATCATGTTCAAAAGAATATCCCTACAGGCATCACAGCAGCAAAGAGCTTACTGCTAAATTATTCAGGTACCCAGGAGTTCAAAGAGCAGCTGGTTTAGGACAGCCCTCGCCTGTGAAACTGTCCTTCCTGTGCCAATCCTTGCAGGACTGTGCACAAACCCTGCTGTTTGTTTTCCGTGGCTCCACAAGAATTGGCTCCGTGTTGCTGTGCTGAAATCATTTATTGCATTACAGGGACTCGAGTCCAATGTAGCTGCATGCGACCTTTCCAAGCGCTGCACACAGCGTTTCCTTCTGGGCTTCAGGTTTCTCGTGCCTCGGCCTGGACAGCAAGGCTGCTTTTCCAGCCAGTGCTCGTGCCTGCTTGCTGGGAACAGTGTTATTTTGCACTGACTCCCCATTTCGGCACATGCCACCTTTTGCAGGCTGCAAATTTTCAAATTTTCAAATTCAGATTTTCATTTTCTCTCCCTCTGCAGACACCAGCCCTGGGTTTGAAGCTCCCCCCGTGGTGTGTGTCAGGCCAACGCAGCCCACGCCGGTGGCCAGCACCCATGGTAGATGTGGGATGCCCACAAAACTCTGTCAAACACCCCCCAGCTCTCCTCCCACAGCCGGCAGCAAGCCGCGACGATGAGCGGCACGGGGATGCTGCCGTAGCTGGGGAGCTGCCGGCAGCTTCCTTGCAGCAGCTTTGGGCAGAGTAATCGCCAAGCAGCAGGTAACACCGCCTGCTCACGCACAGGTAGGAGGGACATCCATAATTCATATTAGGTATCACTAAAAACTTATTCCCTGAAAAAAAAAAATAATTAAGAACATACTCATCAATTCTCCGACTTGCATGGATTGGAGTGGCCATATAACAGCCCCCTATTTAGCTCGCCGGCCTACTTTCCAAATAACTCCTCGGGAGGAGGAGGAGACGACAAGCACGAAACCCAGAACTAGTTTAAATGCTGCATATGCTCCAAATGACCGATTTCAGGGCAAATCACAGAAGGTCTTTTGTAATTTTAGAACCTTTAAACGCGTGCCAGTTTAGAGATCACAGCTCTGAGCAAGCGCCCTGCAGCAGGCCAGGCACCGGCCATTTCAGGGACATGCTGCATCTGAAGCATGTTACCTCCCACTCCTCTAAATATTTCCACCCAGGGTTTCTGTGTGTAGCTACCGCGAGTAAAGCTGCAGCAAAGTTGAGGAAATTTGAGCAGAGCAGACACCCGTGACACGGAGGCCGGGGAAGCCGGGCTGGCAGCACACACTGCCGGCTGACTCACGCCGGCTGTGCAGGAGGACAGCTTGTAAACTGTGGTTGTTTCACCTTCACAACAGCCAGGCCAATAAGCTGAGTCTCAGTCCGTGACAGTCATTCGCTGCCCCAGACCGCCATGAGCTCCTCATCGCCCCAAAATTTCCCCAAAGTTCCTGCTGTGCTTCAGAGAGGTCACCTACGGACCGAGTTGCATGTGATTCACTGCTTACTGTCTGTGGAATGTAATTAATGCAAAATTTTTAAAAAGCCAACAGGATTTTTCCCCTCAAAGCAGCGTTCCCTCCATGGCACTGTCTTAATCGAAGACACACACATGCATTCCCCACTCAGCACCTACTGCCCCACGGCTCCACGGTGCTGCATTCAGAGCAGCATGAAGGAAGCGAGCCAGGACTGTCTGCACGAAAGCAGCTCACCCTCCAGCCCTGCAAGCCTCTTCCAGCCCTCATTTAATCCACTCACAACGAGGCAGGAGGTGACAAATCCAAACCGTGAGTCAGCGCAGGGCAGCTGAGCGGCAGCTGTGACCACGCAGGGCCAGGCAGCACCAGGAGCGAGACCCCCCCGCTCCCCAGGAACAGGCACTGGTTTTGCCAGACTGGGGCTGCCATCTCCCAGCGCCATCGGTGATTTACTCGGCCCGGCCACGGAGTTTTGGGAGTGTCGTTTGCTCTAGGGAGGTGTGAAGTCTTTGCGTGCTTCGGCTGTGAGGAGGAGAGTTAAATAGTCTGAAATACCCTCCGTATCAACATCACGACACAAACTCGCACTTACTAACCCAGAGCCACCACGTTACAGTCGAGTTACTGCTAATCACGGAGCTGCAACACCCCGCAGCAAGTACACCGCGTCTGCATCCTGCATTACTAATATTACCCAAATATTTAAATGCATTTTGATGGCATATTTAGTGATTCAATCTGCAAGTTACTCAAGAGGAGGAGGAATGCTGAGCGACACGGCATAAACACCTTTGGAAACAGCTGTAGATCTATTTGTAAATATTCGGACATTTTGCTTTATTGCTGGGAAAAGGCAGGCTAATGCTTCTCATTGTAAGTGATGATGGGAGCTGGATGTCATATTATTTGTGAAATACAAAGTGAGAACTCTCTGGAATTCAAGGCAAAGGCTGTGGTGCATTAACCACCTCTGACAGAAGCCCTGCAGTGCCGTGACTCAGACGAGAAGGCCTCTTCCATTTCAAGTCAACGACGGCCAACGCAACGTGCCGGGGAGGCTGGCAGCACACCGGGCAACGCAGGAACGCGCTGCGTGCTTCACCACAGACACAAAAGCAGAATTTTATAGAGTCGGGAGAATTACCTCGCATCCTGTGGGCCGTGTTTTAGCTGATGTGAATTGGCGGGGTCAGGACCACATCCAGGGCTTGGTGCCACAGAGCAGGGGGAACACCATAGCCGTGGGGGAGCCCCCATCTCCCCCTGACCTCTAGCAGCGAGAAGGACAAAGCGTGAGTTCCTGTGACTCTTGACAGCAGCACCCGAGCCAGAGCAAGCCTAAGCTCCACTGGTAAACCTGCCCCACAATTTTGCCGTGTTGTTGGCCAAGCGAATGGCGCCAGGAGACCTGCACGTCTTGGCTGCCCGAAGAGCTGTAGCCTCGGAGCTGACGGATAACGCAAGCGCGCTGCGCTCCACAGCGCCGTGTGCTCATTTAAAACAGCATTTAGAAACGTAACAGGAGTCTTCTGTTACTAGACTGTTGGGGCATTTAACCTGATAATTTGAGGAATTTAATTATTGAAAAGCTAATTGTTAAGCTAGAGCTCCTAGCAAGGAAGTTTAAAAGGACACAGACCTTGTGGGTTTTGTTCAATGCTTCCTGCCTTTGCTGGTGTGCCATGAGAAGCGGGCAGAGGACCGGCTGCTCTGCTGCCACAGCCCCCTTCCAACGCACAAAAATGGGCCCTATTCTGCCCAAAAGCATTAATACATTCAGGCCCAAGTTTTGAGACTCCTTCCCACTGAAAATAATTACTTGCCATGGGAAACTACCAGACCAAGGGCTTTTCTGGATCTGGGTTTCATCACCTATTCATGCCTAGGTGCCTGAAGCAAGGCATGGCTCGCCAAAACCATCAGCAACCCTTCCCCAGGCCCAAGGCGAGGTGCTGATGCCACGTCTGGAGGATGTTCTTGCTATGGGGTTGTCATTTCTAGAAGAAGCCCTCCTGCACCAGTGGCAGTTGGGGAAAATGACCCTGCTCCAGACGGAGAGCGAGTCCACAGGCACCAAGCGGGAGACGTGCAAATACAAAATGGTGTCTTGGCTACATGGAACTGAAATGGTAGAAGAGGAACTTAGAAGGAATTTCTCATGTTTAGGTAGTACAGTTAAGAAAAGATGATGGAAACTATTGGCTACTTTGGGAAAATTACTCTGCAAAGAACACAGTGAGAAATCAGACAGCCCTACCTTCTGGGGTTTTTGGTTTTGATCAGAAGAAAGCCACAGGATCAGGGCATTGCATTCAGGTATTGCCGAAGGACCCACAGAAGATGATCACAGCTGCAAAAGCTTCCCCGTACGCGACAGGCTCACACATTCGTGAAAAATGAGACTTCCAACCAAGAACCTCCAACACGCGCAGCTAGAGCTGATAAATGCAGCTGCTGAATTTGATAATGAACTCCGCTGGTGCATTGCGAACTGACTGCGAGTGCTGTAAAATAATCATTTTTGGAATAACAAGGAGCCGTTTCACACGGACACGAAAGCACAGATCCTCCAGAAACTGAGCCCAAACTCTCATTCCAGACCCCGCAATTTTCACTCAGTATATTGAAAAGCTACAGAAAAAAAAAACCCAACCCACCCAAAGCAACTTATTTTTATAAAGCAATGCATGCATCTCTGAGAAGATAGCTCAACGTTTGCCGATTCCTCTAATTTTAGTACTTTTTTAAAGAAAAAAAAAAGACATAAGGTTAAAAAACAGTTACTGAAAAATTAAAATATAAACCATTCTCCTCTCATTTTGCCAGGGCAAGCCTAGGCTGACTTTGCTCAGCTTTCCCTTCCTCACCCCCAAGCCACAGTCCTAAAACCCCCTTTGCCACTGGAGAGGTTTGAGTTTCCCTCGAGTCCCTTCCCATACTACATGAATGACCTCGTTAGGAAAGTTTCAGTGCTTATTTTCCCAGCTGGTTAGCTTTGTTAATAAATTAGATGTTTAAAAAAAAAAACCAAAACCCCAAACCATAACATTTGAAAATTAAATTGCTGTGTTTCCTCATCTTCAAACAAACATAAGCAGCATTACTTTAATAGTCCTCCTAAGATTACTAAATCTCTTCTACAGAGAGATTTACAAACAACTAGGTCATCACCCAATAATACTGTTTTCCCTCTCAGTTCCTGGCAACCGACCCTATTAACTAAGCTGCTGCGGCCATCTCGAGCCGCAGGATTTCTCATGGGGTACACTTGATTTCAGACAACAAGCTGCAGAAAACTGCAGATTTATATCGGCAGCATACGCAGTTCTGCAGAACTTGGGGTTTCATGCCCTCGGAGCCTGGGGCAGGGTTTTCTGGGACACGGATGTCTCCCAGAAGAATTAAGTCACTCTCTAAAGAAGAGATCAGTTGGCTGGGGAGGGCACCACTCCAATTTCTAGGAAATGAACCTTCATGTTAAGCGGGCAGCCCCGAGCCAACAGCAAAGATACCCTGAGCACCCAACTCTCCCCACCACTTTTCACATCGGGATCTCTCATCTCCCCCAGCACTCACAGCTATTCATTCTCTATTAAATGGACCAAAACCAAAGTTCCAACAAGTTTTTCAGTTCACCACCTGAGACAAAACAAGGCTGGTGTTTTCTCGTGCTGTTCTAAGCAGGAGGAGAGCCAGGGGTCCCCTGCACCCGCTGCTCCAGGAGCACACAGCGAGTGACAACCTCAGTCCCCCGCAAGCAGCATCGCTGAGTGAGGGCTTGCCAGACCTGAGGCTGACAAGGACAGAGATTCCCTAGCCCCAGAGCAGCTGTGGGCACGGCTGCAATTCTCACCTGTCTCTGACTCACAACCTAAAAAAGAGACAAAATAATCAGTCCCACCAACAGCCTTCTCTGGCCATCGTGCCCAAGGCAAAGCATTTCTGCAGAAACTGCTCTGAAAACATGAACAGCTACGTCTGAAAACAGATGGGGTATGTTTTTTCCAGCTGTGCTGGCTGGTCTAATAATTTTCCAGCTTCTGTGTCTGTGCTTCATGTCAGCTAGCGAGGGGCTCCCTTCTCCAGCTATATCACCCCACAGCCCTGCCCAGCTGCAAGGCAAAGGCTGCAGCGCGGCATTTCTTGTGTGAGCCGCAATGATCTTGCTTTATTTTCAGTCACAAGCACATCACACAGCTTTTATTTTTCCCTTAACACAAGGAGACTGCAGGAGCAGAAAGGTGCAGCAAGTAGACAACTGCAAGAACAGTTTCAGTTGCAGCAGCAGCTTGCTGCCGACAGGACTGATGTCTGGCCCACACTACCATGTGCTCGTGGTCACTTTTTCCCCCCCCTTTTTCACCATTCATTCCCACCCCTGCTCTGTTTGAAAGTTGTCAGAAGTGAAAAGAAAGTCCTAATAACAACAGGAGGGAGCAAAGCTGCCTGCCCTCTCCAGGTACTGCAGGCTTGCAGAGGCACGTGCTGGGCTAGGGCTCTGTAATTAACAGCAGAGTCAACAAACGAATGGAGCAAAATGCCAGTGGGAAGGCTTAGCTCATCCTCTGGGAAAAATACCTTTTTCCACGGAAAATTGAGGACTTTGGTTTGTTTGAAAGAGGAGGATGCTCACTAGCCACACTTTGCCAGGGAAAAACAGATGAAACCTCCAGCACGCTTCATACAGGCCATACACCCATGTTTTTTTTTCTTTCTTATACATAACAACCTGAAAACAGGTGGAGCTGACCTTCTTCCCTAGAAAAATTCTATTTTTCAAGGCCTTGCCCTACTTCTTTCCACAGGCTTTAGGTAACGAGGTTACAATGCAGCAGGTGCTGAGAACAGCGGCCTCGGCAGGTACACAGCTGGGCATTAAACTTGAGCTCCAACTGGGATAATTAAACACCAATCTATCTTGTTTTAGTCTTTTAGATCCAGGACTTACGAACCAGCTGCTGAGTGAAATGTAATTAAATCACCACTGCTAACGTACACCCGGGAATCATCCAGCAGCTCTGCCTTGCAAAGAGATCTCTATTTGCTCCAAGTCAGCTTATACTGCAGCTAGCAGCAGAATAAAGGTTCAAAGGGTATCTTGTTACTATTTCTTTTGAAGCAAAACAGCTTTTAAGGCGAATAACTCAAAACTAGATCAACAGAGCGGATTGAACAAAACACGAAATGACAGCACTAACAACTATGGCATCTGGAAGTGTACAAAACGTGCATGGCTTTAACACGCCATCAGCCTCCGGTTTTCCCACAGCTGGGGGTCGGTGGGGATCTACAGTTACAGCTAATCTGCAAATGCAAGTTTCTAAGGCATCTCCTTTTTCAGAGCCGTGGAAGCCAGGCTGTGGGCAATACAGGCCGGGGCAGTGATGTAGAAATGTTCTCCACGCTCTGCCCTGGGCATGGGGAGGCTTCAAATTCAGCAAAGAAAAACATGAGCAGTTCTGAACCCAGGAGGGACACCGGCCTTCCTGGTGACCCCCTGGTCCACTGTGTAAAAACACAGTAATAGGGCAAAAAATTGAAACAAAGAGGCAGCTTAGCAAGTTCAAAGCTGGGCCACATCCAGCCCACGCTCTGGCTGTGCTGCCCTGCGCTGAGCTGGGTGTTGAAGCCAACGCCGGGCACAGGGCTGCAAGCACACGCATCCCCAGGAGCTGCTCAGCGGTGCTGGGTGGCTTTAGGCAGCTTTTCTGCCCCAAAAACCAACCATAATGGTACCGCAGGAGCTCGTGTTTACGGTTTCAGTGATTCCACAACAAATGCTGCAGCTTGACAAGTAGAACTGTCCCAGACCTGCAACCTCCCCAGTCTCTGCTGAAACAGCTTTAAGCTGGATCTGTTTTGTGTATCACCACCACCACCAAAGAGTCTGACTGCCAAATTACACCAACGACTCCCCGCTGCTTCACAGCGATGCCTGCAAAACCATTCTGCAGTGACCTTACCTACCAACACCACCTTCCCTGGCACCCTTTCAACCCTGCTGCCTTCAGCTGAGACCCTGCAAACAATTCGGTAATAACCCACCATCAAACCCCAAATCCTACTTACACTCTCCAGAGCTAGCAGGAATACAAAGCCAGGAGCTTACTCCTATCTCTGAAGCCAGCAATTTTGCTTCTGAAAATACAGAGAGTAGATTTTTTTATGGTTGTTTTTGCTCTATAAAGCTCCTCACTCCTCCTGAGGCCATGCACACAGCGCAGCGAGCTGCCACCCAGGGCTCACTGCCCGTTCCTCAGCAGGGTGACCCCCCACCGCCACGATCAGGCAGTGCTTTGCAGCCCCTCTGCAAAGACTGTCCTACTCCTGACGAGGAGCAACACCTCCCCTCCCACCTCGGTGCTTATCCAGCAGACCTTCAAACTTTTGAGCCCCCAACCCTGCACCAGGCAGCGGTCTGCTTCAGGGGGAACAGGCGCTGCAGGAGGCAAGTCCCCCCCAGCCTGGGAAAGGAGGACACCACGCAGGGGCTGGGGAGGTTGGAAGGGGCAAGAAGGCAGCGAGAGGAAGATGCAAGCAGCAGGGAGAGGCACCAGCAGCTACAGTCAAGGTCAGTCCTTGTGGAGGAAGAGGAGCCACAACGGCCCCTGGTAAGGAGGGGGCGATGCCAGAGCCCCTCTCCAGCACCTGGGATAACTGTGGGCTATGTGCACCACTACTACTACGTGCACCACTACTACTACGTGCACCGGGCACAGCGGCAGGGTGTGGGGTGTTTTGGTGTAGGGTTTCCGTGGGTTCTCTGGGTGCTGCGAGTGCTTCTGCACGTGCCGCTTTCCCAGGCGCTTGTGTGGGAGCGCGAAGGCCGGTGGCTGGTTGGGACTTGAACGCTGGTTGTTGGTTTTCCTACAGGGCAGAGACGTGGCTGCTCGGGAGCGGGTTTGTCACGACTTGCAGAACTTAAAAACTCTCCGAGTTGAAGCCAAGAGGCCTGACGCTGGCATTAAAGGCTGTAGCTGGGTGCAGAAATAAACAACTCTATTTCGAGGGTGCATCGTAGCGTGACCAGGTATGTCAGCGTACAGAAACACGGCTGCACACAAAAAAGCCTCTGTCGTTGTGATGTTTCATGGCCTTGACTTTTTAATGTTTTGGTGTCTGAGGGAGGAATCCGGTGGGGGAATCTCAAAGAACCTGGCACTACCTTCAGCCAAACCACTCGCCTCTCTGCACTGGAGCAGGCCGGGAGGGGAACAGTGTTTGCTGCAGAGCATTCAGCACCCCAGCGAGCGCAGACACGTGTCCCCCACCCGGATCCTGCACATCCCGGCACACAGTGGCACCTTTCCACAACTGCCTGGCAAAGGGGGTGCCAGCTCCCACGGCCGGCTTGGAGACTGCGCTCTCTGCTTCCCTGCGCTGAGGTCAAGCATCCCAGCATGGGGCTCTGGCTGCTCCTGCTCGGGATCCCCAAGACCCTTCCCCAACACCATCTTCTCTTCACCGCGCAGTGGCACCGGGCACAGGCTTTTTGCTGCTGCCCAGTCCCTGCGAGGTGACCCACAGGGAGGGTGGAAGAGGCACAGGGTCCCTGATGGCAGCAGCATCCAAGGGATGCCTCTGCCCACCTGAAACACAAATTGCCCTCGGGGTGCTTCTTCTCACCCAATATTGACCATACAGAGTTGAGGGGCCTGAAGGAGGTGCCTCGGGCTGGCAGGACAGGCAGCAGGCCCAAAGATTTTATAACTGAGAAGCCAGGATGTGTATCGAGCGTGGAAAAAGAGTGGAAGAGTTGACGTGGAGGAAGCACAGGGTGAGCAGCTCCGATCCATCACGCCTGCCGGACACAGCCCGGCCCAGGCCGACTCCTGCACGCATATCTCTACAGCACCTCTCCGGCAGCGCTCTTTATCACACCCACACCTTCAAAGTAAATACTACAGAAGTTATCCACGCTGATCTTCCAGAAACGGGGACCCGCTGTCCCAGATGTAACCCTAATTAGAGAGCACTAGAACAAGGAGGGCCTGTTCGACACTCCTCCTGCTCCAACCGGTTGCTCTGCTCGGAGAAGGAAACCTCCGGCAAAACAGCCCCTTCCCAGCTCACCCACCTCTCGCGCCTGCGCAGGGCGATCCCATCATTGCAAAGCTGCACCTCAGCCAGCACCTTGCTCAGGTTATGCAGCCAACCTAGTTTTTCCAGCGGTGGGTGCAGCCAAAGGGAAAGCCGGCGGCAGCTGGCAGGGCTCCTGCTGCCCCAGCCCCAGCACGGGGCTGTGCTGACACCCAGTGGAAACCACGGCGAGACGCCCGGCAGAAATTTTTTTCCTTCTGCTGTGCTATTAAATAGAGTGGAAAATAAAACCTGGTTAGCAGGAAAACATCAGAGCCCTGCCCTCGACAAGAAAACAGAATTGAGTAGTAAAATGAAAGATGGATTAAAGATGCTTTCTGGTGATTTCTCGCTTTATGATACTTCTAGCGCACCCGAAGAAAGGAGAGATGAGGTTGTGTGACATGCCAGACCTTTCCAGGAGGAGGACTCAGAGAAAACTTGTGTGCTTTGCAGTACTGAACACAGTACCCACGAAGCAAACCTAGGAAAAACAATCCCTGTGACCACCTGCAACCTCCCCACTGGCTCTGGGGGTGCCATGGGGGGCTGCAAGCAGCCCCCTGCTCCCTTGCCCTCCCTGCACACAGCCCCAGCCAAGCCTGGGTAGGTCTCAGCAGCGAGGCTGTGGCTGCCATCGCAGGGGACTGGTGGCCAGGGGAAGGTTTCTGCTTTGGCTTCTGCAGCTATCACAAACCAAACTGTTCGTATCAGCGGCGATGGTGATGGCTAACCAGTTCCTAGAAGGTGAGGAGGAGTTGACTTTTAAATAGGTATCAGGCAAGATTTACAATTGCAGCACAAATATTTTATACACACTAGAAAAAGTTTGGGTTTGGTAAAAGAAAACAAGATCCTCCCCAAACTACAACTCCTTTGCTATTCAAGGATCAGGCTGTTACCATGCACGTGGAAAAGCTGAAACATCTGGCAGCTGCAGTAATTGCAGACAGTGTTTGGATGCTTTGGGATGCACAGCACCACAGCTGAAGGCATCAGGGAAACTCAGGCACCCCGCAAGACCCAAATTCTGTTTTGCTGGGCACAGAAGCTTCTGTTTTGCACAGTCACTTGGTCTTTTATATAGTCTGCACAAGCACAGCTCTTATATGTGACATGAGCCTGAAGCAAATACAGAGACAGGGTTTTACACATCAGAGGTATAAAAGCGAGCTGAAAGCGGGGGGACTGGCACACCTCGGCTCTGTTCAGTCTGTTTGCCTCTTGTTTGGATTACAGTATATATTAGCTGATTTTGAAACCACTTTTACAGCAGAAAAGATGCAGCAACAACAAACTCTCCTTTCATGCACAGCTCTCGGAGGAGGTGCAGCAATTAGGGCTAGGTGAGCGATGGGAAGTCTGGGCATGCAGATCCACCTGCCCTCCCCAGAGGCAAGCGGCCCATCATAGCACACATAGAATAAAAGCTCCTTAAAGCACGGATCACCAATTTGTGATGTGTGCTTCTGCAGAGAATTTACACTTGAGAATTTTTAGAGATTTTACAGTTGAGATCTTTTCTGAAATTATAAAGAGTGCTGCAGTATCTTAATTAGTCTAAAATGTATAAAAATCTCAACGTGAAATGAAAGAAAACAGACAACTCCCAAGATCTTCAGCTGGATTTAGTGTTCTGAGTATGTAATTAAGGATGTGTTCCTTCACAACCTCCATTTCACAAGCTATCCCAGTACCACCCTGCTGATCAAAACTGGGATACAGCTACACTTGATTGTCAAAGTCAGCCACCGTACGTGTGATTCTGTCAAACCCACTTTTCTTGTTGGGAAGCTAGTAGCGGAAAAACCTGCTTTTATTTTCCTCCAAATTTTTTCTGACTTAACTTTTGATATCTTCAGTACAAATGAGAGCCATAAAAACTGACTTCTAGATCAAGGTTACTTTGAAAAACTTCTGAGCAGTATTATTTTGAAGACATTGGCCTGAAGTAATCAGTAAAGACAAGCTGTGCTCCCTAACGAACCGCAGTGCAGTCTCTCCACGGCAGGTACCTTTTCTCCTCACAGGGCACTACTCGGCTAACTCACACCAGAAGAGACATACACAAACTACAAAGAGACATTTGCAAAGAGACTTTTAGTTGTATCAAAATCAGTTCATCTTACAGCATGTAAAGCAGGAGCGGTCCGTGATTAAAGCACCAGACTGAGAGTCACGAGATCCAGCTTGGCCTCAGGTTACGTGACCTTCAGTAAATTCTTTAGTCTGAAAGAGAGATAAAGCTGAGGACGCTAGTGGGAGATGCTCTGTGAGGAGCTCTGTGGTTCTCAGCTCAAAGGCACTGAAAGGGTGCAAAGTATTCACAATTCATCACGTGAATTTATCAAAGCACATGTTTTAAGAATGGGGTGAATATAGGAAGTATTTGCATTCTGAGATGGTCGAACCATATACACATAACACAGCAACTACAGAAATTAGGAAGACTTCCACGCTGCCCCTTGCTAACTGGTGGAACGAACAAGGAAAAGCCCAATTTTTGTGGGAGAAGCGGCCCACTCGAAAACAGCGTTTCTGCCCCTAATATTCAACGCGAGAGTGGTCAGGCAGTGAAACACGGAGGTGAAGGGGTGCCTTTGAGAGCGGGCAGTAGCCAGTGCTGCACCAAGCCACAAGCCTGCCCGGCTGCCTTGAAGCCTCTCCTCCTTAAAGCTGCCACGTATTTTGTATTTGTTCTACTCCAGAATAAAATTAAATCACTGGGGTTTGGGACTTGTCACGCTGCTTTATGTTTTGCATGAAAGAAAGGAACAAGCATGTACTGGAAACTCACCTACATAGGCCGTCCTGCCACCCGTCTGGCTTGCTTCGATTTTATCGGTGTAATGATGCTGAAACAAAGTAAAATAAAAATTGTAAGTATTTCATAGCGCCAGAAAGCCAAAGCTAAGAGGGGTTAGTGCTTGTGGTTTAATTCTAGTCACAAACACTACAGTAGTTTGAGACTGGCCTCACAGAAAAATCTACCTCAAGCCTTTCTTAGGGCCAGCTCCCCTATTTCCCTTCCCAAGGATCCCGAGGCCCAATTCCCTCTGGCCACCTCCCAAACGTGCATGAAGTCAACAAGTTTTGCAGCCTTTTTGCACCCTCCTCAGTGCCGCTGCGGCTCCTCTGGCAGCTCAGGCTCCCAGGGCAGAGGTCCCACCCAGACCTACGGCAGATGAGGTTTAGAGGCAGCTGTTAGAAAAGCTACTGGCTTTAAAACAAGTTAAACTACTCGGGGTAGAACCCTGAGCAGGTTTACACTAAGTGCCGGCGTAGCCGGTGTCGAGCACATGTATTACTCAGCCTCCTGCAGACCTCTCAGAGATGCAAGCCTCCATGGATATAGCCTAGTAGCTGTGCTTAAACCACAGGAGAAACAAATCTGAGACCCCACATTTCCTACGGAGGCCTATACCCACCTAGAAAAAAAACCTGGAATTTGATTAGTCCTAAAACATACAAGTTCCTGCGCCAGATACTGCTCACTGTTGCAAGACTGGCAAATCCGGAGCACGCTATATTTAACACTCTTCTCAAACTTTCATTGTATTAAATGCTAATTTTAAACTAAAACTATACAACAATGACAATTCAGCGAGGGCAGCAATTTTCTAAGGGTTTTGGCTATGAATGATAGTGGAATTGGGCACCTCATACGTACAACTCAGCATCACCAAGAACAGAAACAGTGATTGAACACCTGAAAGATCACAAGGGTTTAAAAACATCTAGAATACAGACAGAAACCAAGCTGGCTGCCTTGATGCTATGGGTAAAAGAGAAGATGATAAAAAACACAGGGTGACATGCCTTCTGTGATAGCTAGAGGGGGGACTTTATTTACAAATAAAGTTGTCTTTCTTTTTATTCTCATTGCTTCTGCACGAAGTGTAAGGGCGTGCACATTCAGTGCAATGCACACACAGGTGTGCAAACACACATGTAAAGTGCTAAAAGAGCAACTAATAATCTTAACATTGACCGGTAATTGCAGTGTTAATCTTTCCTATAATTTATAATGCGTGTTTATATATTTTTGTGTCCCTGTAGAGACACTCACTGTCAAATACGGTGCAAAACACAGATTAGATGCACCAGGCTTTTACTAAACTGGCAAAGCAGCTGGGGCACAGATAACTCATTAACCAGGGCACAGCAGGATCCAGAATTGCCACTGACACTTTTTGGAAGAAAAACAACCATCATTTGCCAAATGGCCGGCGGAGATCTGGCACAGAGCCCTGGCGCCGCTCAGTAACCGGCCGAATAATGCAATTAGCTACGAGATTTACCGGCCCCGGTATGCATGAAATGCAGAGCCAATTCCCGGCATAGAAACCCAGAGCGATGCACTGGGGCAAAGCGACAGCAACGACTGCCAGCGGGGAGAGGGCAGGAGAGGGTGGCTGTTGCTTTTTGGCTGGCACACGGCAGCGGAGTGACTACGAAAGGCTTTGGCAGAGGGGCAGCGACGATGGGGTTGGAGAAGCCAGAGCAATTCAGCTCCCCCATTCCCAGGAAACAAGAAGAAGAAAAAAAAAAAAAAAAAGGCACAGAAAGCACAGAAAGTTCCTAAGGGATGGTCCTTAACAAGGCAGAGAGGTGCTGCCTGCCATGGGCTGACAGCACGAGCAGCGTCACGTTTATAAATCACACGCCGCTTCCCGTGTTGGACACGGCATCAAAATTTTAATAGCTGCTGTAAAAAATCATTGTATGGAGGAGGAAAATAAATTGCATTCCAAAAGAGACTGCCTCGCCGCAGCCAGTCCTTGCTGTCCCAGCGCCAAGCTTGTGCTTTTCACATACAGCAAGGAAATAAAAATAAATGCAACACGTAACCCTCCTTTAGATCTGTGTGACAGCTGTGCTCTGCAAAACAGGGGTTTTAACAGAAAAGCTTCTGCTTTGCTTAGCCGTGCAAGTTCTCACTCCGGTCACACCTCCTGAAAATTCTTAAGGAAAACTAAGAGAAATTTTAATCTATTGACTTCTGCTTCCTGATGGAGATCAAAACAATCTTTAAATGCATCTAAAAAATAAATATGGCTCATAGGGGCTGCTTTCCACCCTAAAGACTCAGTACTCCTCCCTAATCAAATCTCCTATCAAATTAGTCATAAAACCCCACAAACCCAACATTACTAGCATAGTTTGAGGCCGGCGTAATTCACCCCCTCTGAAACCCTCCTTAAGACACGCTGCATAGCTGGAGCGTAAGCGTTCAGAGGTCAGGCCATCCTCGGGAAGGAATAAATCAGGGAAGGGCATGTGGGAGAGAGAAACGAGGAAATATCGCTGCCAAACGCGTCCCAGACCCTCCAGCCAAGGGCAGCAGCCCAAGCCGAGTCCTCCTGCAGCCAGCTCCAGCTGGAGCATCCCTGCCTTGCAGGACAAATCCTACAGTAATATAAACCAGATCTGGCTGGGAAGAAGATGGTTCATCTCCCAAAACTGTCAGCGACACTTTCTGCTTATCCCTGCTCCAAGCTCAGACCCAAAAGTCTGACCCTTTTTTTTTTTTTTGGCTTGAATCTAAAACACACAGCTGAAAACGTATTTTGAGATCTGCTCAGACTTATCCGCAGCAACGACCAACAAAACAGAGTATTTTACTTATAACAGCACCAACTTCTACATTTTTAGGGCAGCGACCCGGGTGGTTTAACACAACACTCCAGATGGCTGCAAAAACAAGGAACAGGAGAACATAACACCTTTTGTACCATGCCTTACAAGAGTAAGGTGATGCAGGAAAACAAGAGTTTGGCTGAAAGATTATGGCTTTTCATTAACAAAAATAACAAACCCTTTCCATTTAGTCTCTCATTTCCGAGGCTTTTTGTTGCACTTGCTTAACTTCTTCCCCTGGAGCTGAGACAGAGCGAATTTCCTGGCGAATGAAGTTGGAGATGCTTTTGGAATGATTTTGATTCAGAAACAAAAGCCTCCTGGGCTTCTGCAGAACTGCTACATGACTGCAAATTCATATTTCATGCTGGTTTACATTCACCTCGAGTATTTCGTATAACAGCGTAGCTTTCCAGAAAGGATAACTTCTTGCCAGCTGGGCTGGTGGTGTTTAATAAGGACAAATGTGGGATCAGCAAGGGAGAGGAAGATCATCAGTGGAAGATTTTGAAAACACTTGGAAAGCTGCACCGTGCTACAGCACAGGATCCCTCACAAGGACTTTGTTTTTCTAACGCGAACTATAATGAACCGCCCTGGGACAGATATTTCTTGCACGTCACTGCGATATGGCAGCACACAAAAAATAGCGTTTGGTATCTGCTTGATTTTATTTTTAAAAGCAGAAAGGAAAGTTTCTTCTGGAAATACTCCGGCTATTCATCAAGATGATTAATGACATGGCAAAGAACCTTTTTTTTTTTTTCTTTCATTAGCTGAAAAGGTATACACGGATATATCAAGTATCTCAGAACTGCAGACTGCACCAATTGCTGAGAAAATTTAAGCCTGAAGACCTAACAACAGGGGACAGAAAGCTAAGCATAGCCAATTAGGGACAGACAGCTCAGGAAAAGCCTTTCCAGAGACAGACTTCCTACATTGCAATCAATTTTAAATTAAAGCTTAAATTTATAAACGATCAGAAAGCCTGTTTCTGCCAAATAAAGCCTCTCCTCCGCAGGGCCACCTTCACTCGCTTCCATCACACCAAGTCCCCGCTGCAGAGCTTCCCAGCCCTTCCCAGAGCGGCTCCTGCTTCGCAAGCCAGACCCGCAGCACCAGCTTTCAGAGCCACGACGGTTTTTCCCCGGTTCTTGGCCCATATTTTCCCTTTCTAATGATATCCACTGGTCCCCCATGAGAACATCCTGCACCTTCCTTTACACTTCCCCGGTACAGCAGTGGCTGTGTGGGCAGCGCGGGCTCCTACGGCATCATCTTATCACGACAGAAACCGGGAGGGAGGCTCTTTGCTCTCCTCAACCTAAACCACCATAAAACTTTTTCTCTTCCCCACGGTTAATCCTACACCCCCCTACAAATAACACAGCTGCCTGCTCCCACGTGCATTTAGTAAAGTAAAATTTAAATTGTAAAGACGCGGGAGAAGGGACGGGAAGAAAACCAGTGTCAACAAATGGAAGAGCAAGCCTGCTTCCCACTTCAAGTGAAGCTGACAAGTGTTTAAACAAGAAAGGGACGACCCCAGGCTGATGCACGAGTCCTGGGGGGGGGGCACGGGAGCCAACACAGGTGCCACCCCTCACGTGGGGGCTCGGAACCCACAGCATCCCAGAGGCCGCATCCTGCAATACAAATAATCCTTACAAAACATTTTTTTTTTTTTTCTTTTTTTACTCTGTAACTCCATCACATGCCAAGACACTGATACGGATACAGGAAGCTGAACATAAACACATTGCCTGCTTTACCAAATATTCAAAGGAACACAACTAAAAATATACACTCGATGGTGTCCCTGAACATCTCAAAGCCACGAAACACCCACACTGGCAGGCTGTGCTGCCTGGGGGCCCCCAGGAGCCCCGGAGCTTGCAGCGCAGGGTACACTGTACCCCAAACCTGTTTTAAGGACCTTCTCCTCCCCATGGATGCCTTGGCTGGAGCTGCTCCACAGTGCCTTCTGATCGGGGTGCACGGGAATGCCGGATCCCCCTGATCCATGTCCCTCTTGGGGGGACAGACGTACCCCCACTGTGCTCCCACCTCCCCCAAGGACCCCCACCACTCCCTCCACCTTTCCACTTCTACCTACCTCAGAGAAAACCCCATGGAGAATCCTACCATAACTCAGTCGCTGCGTGGACTTTTATCACTACCTCTGCTCTTTCTGCGACTTCTCATTAATCCTTGCAAAATACAGAGTGAAAACTTTTTGCTCACATCATTAGTATTTTCTCTTCTCCCTCTCTTCTACATTCATACAGGTTATTGCTGAGAGCAGAAGAGATGTGATTTCAGAAGAGGCCACGGTGTTGAACGCAGGATGAACATTCAGGTTCAGAAAAATGAGGTCTAGTTGTGTAATATTACAAAATTCAGAAAATAGCTGCGTGATTCCATCAGTGATTAATGTGCAGCAAATCCCGAGAGTCATCAAACATCTGCAGCTTCAATTTCCCAAGAAACAGCAAGTCCACAGCTACTTTCAAAATCTGGGGAACTTGCTTTCCACTTCCATTAAAGCTAATGAAAGTTTCACTACTGATTCCTACCCCGGCATGATATTTCTGTGCTAGAACATGAGCCCTGTGAAACCCTACCCATTTCTATAGTTTTTGTAAGCGCAGAGGAGTTTGCAGCAATACAATCCTCCCAGGAATACTGCTCCATAGCTTGGCCAAGGCTGAGGTGGCGTTTCCCATGCTAACTCTACGCTGCTTGGAAAGGACTTCTCTCTGTCCCTGTCACGCTGGCTCACATGGTAATTTCTCCTCTGGTGCAGGAGAGGAAGAGAAATGGCCGAGGGTGAGGATTTATGGGGCTGTACCATGAACTTCTGCGGTAATTTGAATTCGCTTTTGCAATGGAGCCTAATCAAAGGATGATGCATCAGGGTTTGGGAAGCTGTGCCCGGGGAGGAAGCATGTTCCCACCCCGCAAGAGGTGTCGTGTTTAGCATCTTCCACAACAGACTCAACATTTCAGCAACACTTGAAGGGATGGTGGAGCCATCATCGCACTACTGTCTGCATCCCACACCTTCCTATAGAGAACCACTCGCGAGCCTGGCTCAAATATACTGAGTCTTTTGAGGAACAGAGCCTAAGAAACTAAGAACTTTCAGTATTCATAAAAAAAGTTATTATATAGCCAAAGAGATATATATTTGAAACAAAAGAAATATCTGAAACCTACAGCACAACTCAATATTTGCATTTAAGTATAATGCCAGCAAGAGATCGGATATGCTGGCAGTGGTTCTGCCCAGGGATGACTGTCGTTTGGGAGCCCTCAGAAATGTCTCCAAATAGCAGGAGCTTTGTTTTTAAACAAAGGTGGTCCCGTCAGCTGGGTGATCACGAAAGCGAGCTTGACCGCAGCACTAGACCCCATCCGTTGTTCTCCTCTAGAGTTCACGTGCCGCTTTAGTGCTTGATTAAAGATATCCTAAATGACTGCAATACGTTTAACGTGAGGATGAAATATGGGATTGAGAAGTCATTAACTGCATACTAATCCCTCAATCTCATTTAGTGGTACTGGGGTAGCATAAAATGCTACTGCTGTCCAGTACTCGCTATTTACTCACCGAATTTTATGTCTAAACCAATTTACAACACAAACAAGTAACTTGTCACTGATGCCATTAGCTCTAAGTCAATGGAAACGCCGGCTAACAGCCTGACGAATTACTGTGAATTCAATTTGATATGCCACACTAATCAAATCGTTTCCTGATCGTCAGAACTAACGAGGCCCCGGCTTCCTACGCAGCCTGGCTTCCCGAGCCCTCCCCTGCCTTGCAGTAACCCCCATGTCTGTCCCCATCGTGTTTGTTGTGACCAATCCTCCCCAGCTCAGAGCCACGTGTCAAGGCCGGTGCTGCCGCCCTTCCTCCAGCGTGACAAGACCCCAGTGGGGTCAAGACCGCAGTAGGGTCTGTGCCAGCGAGGGGAGAAGGAGATGGGTGGGCTGAGATGGGCATCAGCCCAGCGTGGGTCCTCCTTCCCAACGGCACCAGGCTAAAAACACAATATACACTCCAAATACCATTTTTCTCCCCCCCAAAAGTAAAGAATTTAAGCTCGGAATAGAGTATTGCAATTTAAAACTTACTAAAGTAAACTTATTACTGCAACAGGGTGTGTAATCTCAGGATCAACACGAAACCTCCTTGAATAATGACACTTACCACTAATTAAAACTCCTTCCCACACTAATCCCACAACTCCTCGCACATGGGAAACTTCCTCCGTCACGCTGAGCGCCGCGACCCCACAAAGCCCATCACCTGACGGGTGGGAACATTAAAACTGATAAAGTTTAAATGATTTATTTGAAGGCTGGGGCTGCCCCCCTGCTGCCTCCTACTCCCAGCCCTGTGCATTCACCACGGCTATAGAGTCCGGATGGACAGAGGAGGCCGGGTGCTGCTGCACGGAGTTTATCTCCAAGCGAAAGGCCTATTTTATTTCTTTTTTATTTTTTTTTATATGTAATTGAGCAGATTTTGTCGCTTTCTGGAGCCACACACGCAACTTGTTGAACCGCACCAAAGCGGCTCCGGGCTGCGCGCTCGGGACTGCTCCTGCGGAGAGCTAAGGCAGAAATAAAACAAAACAAACAAAAAAAACCCACAAAAAAACCGAAACCAACCGAAAAACCGCCTGGGCACCGCGCGGGCCCAGCACCGCCCGCGGCCCACCCGAGGCGGAGTGAAGAGTGGGGGGGGTGGCCGAGCCGCCCAACCAACGGGGCCGGGCTGGCGGCTCTGGCTGCCCCGCCGGGTCCGTGGAGCCCGTCCCGGCCGGCAGAAGCCACGACCCTCCGGTAAAACCCCCAACCCGGTGCCCCTTCCCCGGCCCGGCCCGGTACTCACCGCCCGCCGCTCCCGGCCTCCGCCCGCAGCCCCGTCTCCACGGGCGACCGGAGCGGGCGGCCTGGCCCCGCCCACCGCCCGCGCTCGCCACGCCCCGATTTAGCCACGCCCACAGCAGCGCTCGCCACGCCCCCGTCCCGCTTTAACCACGCCCACCGCAGCGCTCGACACACACCCGCCCCGCTTTAACCACGCCCACCGCATCGCTTTAGCCACGCCCGCCACAGCGCTCGCCACGCCCACCCCCGCCCGGCCCCGCCCCGGCGAGCGCTGGCACCCCGCTGCCTGAAATACCCCTTTTATTTTAGAGAATTCCCGTTTATTCCCTAAAATAATCTCCCCGCGGAGGCTCAGCCATCCCTAAAACAAGCATAACGCTGCGGTGTGCCATCCCCCCCACGCCCTCCCCACTTTCCCAGCTCACGCGCTACCTGCTTCCACCTTAGAAATTACTTTTCCTCTTTTTTTTAAGGTATAACGGTGGTTTTTTGGCGGTGTGACATCATGATGGCGTAAGACACGCCACGCTGCAGCAGGGGATTTATACAGCTGGCAGCGCTGAACTGGGGAGCTGTAGCACCTTCCCTGATAAGTCTTTTAACAGGGAACACTTTTAAGAAAGATAGGAGTGATATTTTAATTTTTTAATTTTTTTATTCCTGAGCCCAGCGCGCCCAGCCTGAGGGAGCAGAACAGGGGGGACCTGGGGACACACACACACACACACACACACACACACATGACACAGCACCCATTCCAAACCCCATCGTTTCCCCCAAACCCCATCGAGGCGGTGTAAAGTGCCTCTTCCAGATTTACAGGAAATTGCACAATCAAATCCGGCCTCTCCTGCTCCGAAGGCCGGATTCAGACCTGCCAACGCTGTTTCCGAAGGGATTGCGACAGGACCAGCGTGGAGCAGCCCCGACCCGCAGGGTTGATGGCAGAGCATCCCCGGGTGCTGGACCAGCTGGAGCATCCCCGTGTCCCAGCGCCCGGGGACAAGCTGGGTGTCCTGTGGGGTTTGCGGGAGTGCAGGGCGAGCACCGTCCCCTGAGGAGGAGCAGGCCTGGCCTCTGCAAAGACTTGTCTGCTGCCCAAACGGGCCCGACGTGCCTCTGCTTGCAGGGCTGGGTGCTTTGATGCTGCGAATTGCTCAGGAATACATTTGTCTTCAGAGGCAGAGGAGGGTGTTGGTTAACGCTTAAATACAGGTTGCTGCCTGGGAGCCTGCAGGAGCGCTGGTTAGATCAGATTAAGTTTGGTCTGGGCCTTGTTTTTATACCGGACTCACATCTGTTAAACCCCAGGAGGACACGTGAACGTTCGGAGGTCGCTGTTTCTCCTGTATCTCCTTGGCTATGGGCAGCGATGCGGGGTTTGGACACCCACCTACCCCTCTTCTGCCGCCGGCTCTCACCCACTCACCTTTCCAGTGAGGGACTGGGCACCGAGACCGGGAAAAAGGGAGGATGGGGAGGCAGCTGGGCGGGAGAAAACACCAGTCCTGTCGTGGGGAGGGACAGGGAGGCCGCTGTGCTCAGCCAGCTTCACGCCGAGCGTGTCCCCGCACCGCATCCCGAGCTGCACCTCTGCCCTGCGGCAGGTCTGAGAGCATCGGGAAAATCCCTCCCCGCTCTTTGCCAGGGCCGTGTTTTGTCCGACACAGATGCAGCCCAGTTGTTGCTCTTCTTGGCACAGGCAGGTCTCCACGGACGACGCCAGCCCGTCTCCGCAGCCAAGGTTTATGAGAGGAGACGGTATCGCCATCCTGCTTGGCTCCTTTTTATTGCGTGTCTCCTTTTACAGCTTCGGGGCTGTAAAGTGTTGGAGGCACAGAAGGACGTTGTCATGCGCTACGCCCCAGCGCAAAAAAAACCAACAAACCCAAAACCCTTAGGAAAACGGTTAAAAGAGAACAAATTCCTCGTGCAATGCCTAATTTAAAAGAGAGAAAGCCACTTTTCCCCAAGCTTCGCCGCCAGCCAGCCAGGCCCCGGGAAGCAATGCCCTCTCGTGGGCTGAAGCAGCAGCTACCCACTAATTCAGTTCTAATGGTGAGCTTAATTAACCAGCGTTAATTTACTACCTGTTGCCTTGGCAGTGCAGCCTTCCTGGGCGAGCAGCCCCCCACCCGCTGCGGCAGTGCAGGGCCATTGCCTGACCCGAGCAGCAGCTTTTGCTTGGGGCTCCCATCTCACTCCGGCCAGCTTGCCATGTGGGGTTTGCATGCAGCCCTGGGGGGGGCCATGGGCAAGTGGGGGCCCTGCTGGGCACTGTACTGGGGGGGGTGGGTCTTGTGTGCACGGAAGAACATGCTGGGTGCACTGGGGCATGCACTGGGCACACTGGGTGCACCAGAGAATGTGCTGGTCCCATTGGGAGGGCACACTGGGTGCAGTGGGGTGTGCAGTGGGCACACTGGGTGCACTGGAGAAGGCACTGGTCACACTGGAAGGGCACACTGGGTGCAGTGGAGCATTCACTGGGCACGTTGGGTGCACTGGGGCATGGACTGGGCACACTGGGTGTGCTGCAGAATGCGCTGGTCCCACTGGGAGGGCACACTGGGTGCAATGGGGTGTGCAGTGGGCACACTGGGTGCACTGGAGAAGGCACTGGTCACACTGGGAGGGCACACTAGGTGCAGTGGAGCATTGACTGGACATGTTGGGTGCACTGGGGCATGGACTGAGCACACTGGGAGGGCACACTGGGTGCACTGGGGCATGAACTGGGCACATTGGGTACTGTCTGTGCTGGGGCTCCCCCCTTCAGTACACCCTGCCCCACAGCATGGGCTCCCACCTCCCTGGTTCGTCCCACAAAGGCTCCTTCTGCTTTATATCCCCAATTCCCTGAAAAATAAATGCTGCCACTGAAACATTAGATAGGGGGAAGGTTAAAGGTGGTTTTATTGGAGCATGCATCATGACAGTTCGCAGCACCTCCGCGGCACCCGGCACTCTTAAACACTTCCAGAAAAACAGTGAGTTGCACCAGGTGACCGTGCATGGGACCAGCCTTGCCCCTCTGACTCAGATCAATGGGACCATAAAACTTAAAGCGAGTTTGAACTTTGTGTTTTGTCCATTAAACTTTTATTTTCCTTTTCAGCAGGGGCCGGATAAAGACTCAGCAAGAGGAGATCTCTTGACTTTCCTTCCTTTTTTTCTGTCCCAGACGTGAAAACAAAGGCTGTCTCACCTTTGTCTGAAGTCAGGACTGACTTCTTCAGATCTGCGGTGATACAAGCACAGTTTTTCCTTTCTCCTCCAAATGCAAATATATATATATGTTTATTATTATTAGCACGTATCAGAAGAGTGTTTTAAGCCTAGATCAGAGTGCCCACACTATTAAAGAGTCTTTGCTTCAGGACCTTACCTGCTTCCCACCTTTTGTCTGTCCAGAAGGACCAGGGAAGAAGCGGGGAGATGAAATGACTTTCCCAAGGACAGGACACAGAGCAGTGGCCAGAACTGGTTCAAAGAAAACGGTGAAAATCTTCCCTGCAGCCAGGCCAGCGGCGCAGCACCCCCCAGCCCATCATCCTGCATCAACCTCGCCCGCCCTTCTGACCACAGACACACACGGGGAAGGTGACACAAAGCAAAGCAACTCTTTGTTCTTGCTTTTCACACATCTTAAACCTGTGATCAACCTAGGCTACTGCAAATAACTTTTTTGTTATTTGATTCTTTTATTTTGCTCCCCTTAACCCACAGCAAAGTGCGTGAACATTGTTTTGAATGTGAGGTATTAGCCGCAGCCCACACCTGTGGGATTCGGTGCAGTACCCAGGGTGTAATCCTGTCCACCATGACCATTCATCTTTGCTGAACTCTCATTATTTCCTGCATAACAAGGTTTAGAGTTCAGCCAAGGGACATACTGCAATAACATAAACCTGGAGGACAGAAGATCTGGTCTCAGCGTGCACTTTGGCCATGCTGAAGCAAAGCCAGACTTCTTCCGCGTGTTTGATGCTGCTGCTCCTTTCTGCCTCGGATGCCCTGCAGCCCGCTCCAGGGATCACAGAATCCCAGAATCATTTCGGTTGGAAAAGCCCTTGAAGATCCTCCAGTCCAACCATGAACCTCACACTGACCGTTCCCAACTCCACCAGATCCCTCAGCGCTGGGTCAACCCGACTCTTCAACCCCTCCAGGGATGGGGACTCCCCCCCTGCCCTGGGCAGCCCATTCCAACGCCCAACAACCCCTTCTGCAAAGAAATACTTCCTAAGAGCCAGTCTAAGATATGGGATGGTGGAGAAGATGCTGCAGCTCCGACACATCACCCGCCAGGCATCACCAGCATCACCAAGGAAAGGGGCTCCCAAATGCCGGCACTCAGCAAAGCCCATTCCCAGGGACCGCCTGTCTCTCTCCCACGGCCATCCTAGAAAGGACACCCACCTTTTCACCCTCTGAAGAGGTTCCTCGTGCCTCGGGGAGGCTCTGAGTGCCCAGCCAAGAGCAGGCGCTTGCCCGCTGGAGCCCGGCACTGAGGGATGCTGCTGAGCAGCAGCAAACACAGCGGATGCTCCCAGCACCTCGGGGCACGTACGCTGAAAAATGATTGTACGTGCAACATACGGTGCACGACCGGCTCAACAAGAGGAACAGCAGTGGTTGCATAAATCTCTCCTTAAAGGCAATTAGTGGAGCTGCTGTTGGCAGGAGCATTGCAGAGAGCAACGAGCTCAAATAATCCAGCTCTGGAGGTGAACATATCACCTCTTCCCTGCCCAGGAATGAGACACAGCACCTAATGCAACACAGAGGCAGCAGACCTTGAAATGAAAAGCAGTGCGTGTTTGCAAGCAGCTAATAACTTCTGGGGTGCTCAGAGATGCTGCAAACATGGCTGCAGTTGAGGGGGGGGGGGGGAACCTTGCAGCCCCACTGACAGTGTCGTGGAAAATCAGCATTAGCCTCATGTTCGCAGCGCGGATGAGCGGTGCCCGAAGGTCAAGTGCGTCATCCCAGGGGGAGGGATGCACATAGAGAAATAAAGTGATTTTTTCCATCCGTTTGACCAAAAGCCAACCCTACGCTGAAGGCTGCCAGCAGCAGGGCTGGCCTCTCCGAGGACAAAGAAGCCGTTTTGCACCGAGGTGGGGTCAGTCTGAGCCCCCCGGTGCAAGCGTGGTGCTGGGCTGCCGAGCACCCACCCAGTGCCGGTGTCCAGAGCTGTCTGTATTCAGTGGGAGTTTGTTCTAAAACTGACACTTCTTATGATGCATTTTGACTTTAAGCATTTATCCTTTTGTAACGGAAACTTACTTTGCCAGAAAAATGTCAGCCAGGTGCCTTGCTCCAGCACTACCACGAGCAAACATGCTTTCCTGAACCTGCACCTCAAAGTAAGATGCTGGACACGCTAGCAGCAGTCAGCAAAAATCAAACACCAGTACCCTGCATAAATTACCCAATTCTTTTGCAAGACTCCCAAAGAAATCAGCATGGGGGTCCAAGCCAGCCGAGCCCCCAGGCCCAACTATAGCCCTTCTCCTGGCAGGGAGGACGGAGCTGGTAGGAGCCAGGCGAGAGCAGACAGCAGAAAAGCTAAGTTCTTAGCTTTTGCCCCTCCCTAGGAAATCCTCAAAACTGTGTCATGACCCCCACAAAAAAAACCCAGTGTTTTTTCCCCAGGAGCTGTTCAGAATGTGAATTTTGACTTGGTGGCTCTGCTGAGCTTGTATTTAACTAGAAATGCATAGAAAAATAGTCCTGAAAATAGCTGAGAGCAGGCGAGAGCTTGCTCCTGGTTAGGTGCTGGCACAGGGCAGAGGTGGTTGTCGTGTTTTTTGGGAGGGGGGTGGTCCCAGCTATCCTCTGGGTTTAGCTCACTGGGCACAGAGTCCAGAGTAATGGTTACAGACAGGTACTTTATAAATAAACGAGACAGATGTGCACAGCCAGCAGCCGAGAAAGGTTTTCTCTGGAGCAGAAGAGTAATCAAATTCTGTGCAGACGCATGGAGAAGGAGAACCGGAGGTAGAGGAGACAGCACAGTTAATTTACAGGGCAGTCATCCCTCCTCGCTCCTCCGGGCAGGGGTCAGAGCCTGCGGCTGGGACCGTGGGCCCCGCTCCCCCATCGCTGTCCCTGCCCCGTTAACAGCTGCCGTTCCCTCCCGTGATGGCCCCTGTGCCGGCTCCGTCCCAGCCACCCCAGCACTGTGCTTTCTTTCTTGCATTCCCAGAGCAAAGCCTGAATTAATGAGCCAAAAAAAAAAAAAAATCAATATCTTGGCTGTTTTGTTGAATAGACTCTGCTAAAGGAGAAAGATCAAGAGAAAAATATTGCTGTTCCCCTCTCCCAGCCAGCTCCAGCACAGAAAAGGGCAGGGGGGTCAGTCTGCAGGGAGGTGTCCTGGGAGGGGGCACCAGCACCTGCAATGTTTGGGGAGGAGGGTCAGAAAGGTCCCCCAGACTCTTCTGGCAACACTAAAGGAGCAGGATGCCCCAGCCAGCTACAGTGTTGTTGGAGAAGAAGCCAGAGCCCAGGCTCCCCTGGCTTTGCTACCTCTGCTTGCTCGCCCATGTCCCAAGTAGCCAGCCCTTGGCAATATGGCTTGAACCCTCCCTGTGCTTATTTTCCCTTAGCATTTATCATGTGTTTCTTTCACAAATGAAGGAGTGTCTCATTTAAATCCCCATCACTGGGCTGGCGGACCGGCCTTCCCTGGAAACGGCTGTCCAAAGGGAGTGAGTGTGATAAATTACCCTGTCCTGTGAGAAAAACCACAGCATTTTACACCATGCGTGCAACTGGCACCATACCGCAGACTGAAAACATGCAACGGCCTGAAACTCCCTGGCAGGGCTGTGACCTTCCCGTGCTCCAGATAACTGAAATCCTCCAACCGATTACACTGCAACATCGCATGTAATAAAAAAAATTATTAAACACCAAATATCCTTCTGTTACGCATGACTCACATCATGGACAAACACCAGCCACACTTCAGCATCCTCTGTCTTGCATGTAAAGACTAATTTTTCACCTAAAGAACAACCTAACAAATCAATGCCTGGAATTATGCCTGTGGGAAAGAGTAATTTCTTACAGTCAACAGAAATATTTTCCATTTTTGAGCCACGTTCTGGCTAATCTTTCCAGATAATCAAGAAATCAGCCAATCTCCCCGTTCCAGCTTGGCCAGCTGGTAAAGCATCTGACAGCAGAAATAGCTGAAACAATTTGAGCACAAACATCCCCTTCTTTATTCATTTTCTTCCCCTTTTGTGGGCTTTACTTTGTAGAAATGCCATGTCAGGACTGCACAGGCACAGACCTACATCTTGCAGCTTCGGTGCGCTGCTCCTCGGAGTCAGAGGGAGCATATTCCGTTACTCCCTCGCCTCCATATTCATTTCAGCAAACCCATATGGCCCTGTATAGGGCTGAGCATTTTGCAGAGGTAGGTTTTATCTTCTGGATGGGGTCTGCTCTGTCCCAAATCCCTCTGAGGAGGGATTTTCACTGCCTGGGTGTGAGCTGCTCGTCCCTCACCCGCCGGGAGCCCACGAGCAGCCTGAGGCAGATAATGGGATACAGGGGTTGGAGAAAACCATGTAAAAACAAAGGAGAAACGACAACGTGGGAGAGAAGAGTCTTCATATCTCCATCCTTAGATATTTTTAGTCTGAAAAGCACAAATGCATCACTGAGATATAAAAAGAAAGCTCCCCGCTGGTCCCTGTGCTGGAGACTTCGGTGCGGTGCTCTGATCGCCTCCCACCCTGGTCAGACGCTCGCCCTGCGGCAGGGTGGGAGCGGGGCCTCTTGGGGGGGGTGGGAGGGAAAGAAACAGCCCAGCACAGAATCACAGAATCATCTAGGTTGGAAAAGACCTTGAAGATCATCTAGTCCAACCACAGAATCATCTAGCCCTCTCTGTTTGGGGAGTGGGGCCGGTGATCCTCGTGCTGCAGGAACAGCCTGGCTGCTGGTGGCAGACAGCGGCGTGTTCATCCATCCCTTCTTTATGGGCAACAAGAAACTTGTATTTACACACGGGCACAGTGCAGCGTACGTGCATAAGCTTTTCAGATACTGATCCTTGAGAAAAACAGAAGAATTACTCAGAAAAAATCTGTCAGATATGACTGATTTCCTCTCTTATCTGGGTGGAAAAAGAGGATGCATTTTTAAAAGGGGAGTTATTACATCCTTGCCCGTGCTGTCATTCTGGGTAAAAAGGGGTAACTTTTTCTGTTCTCCACTGCAAGAAAAAGATTTTGGTTTCTACTGGCAGCACTGCCTCTTGGTGTGGAGGATGCAATCACGCCGTGGTGCTGTGTCACACCGAATGCGTCCTACGCCCCTCTCTTGTGTCAGAGGGGCTGCAGGAGGTACTTGTGGGCAGCCCACTCCTGCACTGCTGCAGGCTTAGCCCCGGGAGACACGGGCTGGGCAAAACTCACCCAAAGGCTTTGCTGAGCAGTCGGTGTTGATGTTTGCAGGATTCTGCCTATTTCTGGCTGACAAACTGCAAACGCAAGAGCCATGCCTCTCCTGGGTAACCCGGAGCACGGCTGCACACTCGGGTTGCTCAGCCATGGATATTGTTATGATGTTGACGTGGTTTATTTTAGCCTCACCTCCGGGTACAAACAGCTGTCACCGCAGAAGTGCCCTTGCCGAAAAGCAGAGGTGAAACAACAAGACTCTTGCTGGCACTCAAGACTCAAGGCTTTTACTGCTGTGCTGCCCAGATGTTTTAGCACTGGGGCAGTGTTTAGAGGAGGAGGAAAACCACCTCCCACTAGCTGGGGGAGACATCACAGGCTCTGCTGGTGACACGCAGGGGTCTTGTCACGAATGTGTTAATAATATATCGTTATCAGTAAAATGTTTTAAATTGCAGTCATTAAAAATAGATCCAATGCCTTCCAGGAGGAGACTATTTCCAGCTGGGAACACACATGTACTTTGCTCTGGAGTTACCATTGTATTTACTCACACCAGCAATGAGGTTACCTCTGTCTACAGCTGCTCGTGGAGGACCAAGTTTTCATTCACTGATTTGCCTAGATCCACATCTGCCCTATTAAGTAGCTCAGACAAAAGCTGCAGACCTGCCTGGCCATTTGGTGCAGAGGAACAGCCTAGAAGAGCAGGATGAATTAATTCTGTGTATTAAGGACGGTGCGAGTGCTACGCTGGCAAACTATGCAGGCTGTGCAGCGCTGAATTCCCTCGGACCCCCTAGAGCCAAAGGGACTGAGCACCTAAGCCACTTCGGCACTTCTGGGGAAAAGCTGCGTACAAGGAGAACTGAGTTTTGTTTGGTTTCAGCTTCTGATTCTTTGCCAGCACTTGGCCAAGTGCTTAATTTTCACTGGAGATAAACAGAAGGAGTCAGTCTCCAACAGATAGAGATCACGGCATTTACCTGAGCTAAATAAATACAGATACAGAATTGACCCTGAATAGCTTGAGAAAATCCAGGTTTCTCCCGCAGCTGAGCCTCTGCGGGCACAACTCAGGACACGTGGGCCTTGCCTGTCCCCAGGAGCACTAAAGATGCTGTCACACGCCAGGCTACTGCTTCCCGCTCTCAGTTACCCGCTGGAGCGGGAAGGGCCCCATCACCTCGTACCATTTATTTATCCCTGTCAGCAGAGCTCACGGGAGGGTTCGCAGAGAAGCCACCTTACAGCAGATTGGCTGCACCTGCCGCCTCCTCAAGCCATGGAGCAAGTTCTCTGCACAGGCTGCCAAGAAGCGAGGGGCCGTGGTGGTCCCCCCACGCCCCCCTTTTCCACCCAGTTAAGGACTGGGGGCAATGGGGGGGCTGCAGGGGCAGTAGGGATGTTTGGGTTGGAAGACTGGTTCTGTGCTAAGCCAGGAAAACACAATCTCTTTGCCCTATTCCTTTCCCCTCTAATTTTCAGACTTTTGCATTATTAAAAGGGGGGAAAAAGGAAACAATTAGGGGTAGCAGTGCTAGCCTAGCACGTGGCAATATCCATTAACTAGGAGGCTGCTCTGCTGCAACTAGCTTTAAGCGGTCTTTAGCATTTTCACTAGCTCTTAGATGCTTTTGACGTACTTAATTTATGCCCCAGAAAGTGTAGAAGATGGCAGATGATGATTAAGAAGCGCTTTTACTCTTCTAGAGTGCGCCAAGTACCTTGTAGCTACAGACCACGCATATAAAGCAATATTGCTTATTATTCAGAGCTGTTTGTTACATTAATCATGTGCCTACTTCGCTCTGGGAAGAGGAATTAGAATATGGCAATATTCTGTCTGCTTGTTTTTAAAATACATGTGTGGGTGGACACTCCAGCTACTGCTCACATTTTTCTCTTGTGAGTTGCAGGAGAGCTGTTCGTGATTCTCCTCCCTGGTATTTTCTCTTGACACTAATTTTGTTGGCCAGACTCAGGAAGGAAGCTGCCTCAAGCCAGTCAACAAGTGTTGCATGGAAATTATAAGTATTACTAATTGACAAATGTTTGAATTTCTGGATTGCAGTGGAAACCTTGGAATGGCTTTAAAATGAAAGGTCCTATAATATTTTTCTTCCAGCAAAGCAGCAGAAGGCCTGCAGTGCTATTATCTTTGTCCATTAAAACACTCCTGATTTGACATCTTTTAGTCTGAATATTGCTTAACAAGTTCTCGGAAATGCACTGCAGTGCTGTTTCTGAAAATTATTTAAGAGCTCTACAGCAGCAGAAAGCAATGCACTGATTTTTAAGAGCAAGATTTGAGCCAAGCTTTAAAGCACGCTTGGGATCCTGAAAGGGACATCTAAGGAAAACCGGTGTTAATGCTCCACCCAGTCCACATTGCTTCCAAATTAAAGCAGCTGCTTGCTGGAGAAACTGAAAGAGTGGGTCAAATTAGTGCTGGAAATACATACCTAGCTGGTCAGAGCTAGGAATTGCCAGTCCTCGTTAAGTCCTGAGAGAGAGGGTAGCGAGTAAACGCAGTAAGTGACTTTGCCTGAAATGTCTTGGCCTTCACCCAGCCATCCAGGCTACTGACAGGGCTCACGATTCCTTCAGGACGTTGCACTAAGGATTTTTACAGTCAACTGCATTCACGAGGCAGTGGAAAGACATTATGGAGGCATTAACAGCGAGTCAACAAGTTGTATCAGTGTCTTCCATGAGCTTGTCTCACCACATCTGAACTCGCGAAGAACATTTCAGAAAAACAGTGAGTTCTGGGATTGACTTAGGAGAGGGGAAAAAAGGAGAGAAAAACAACCAACTTGGGAAACAGTGAGTTACCATTCTGCTCGCCAGATATGAACACTGTGTCAAGGCATGTCTCCAAGCTGAAAAGTTTACAGGATGCATGAATAGCTCCATAAAAAACATGTTGTCACTGTCTTTCATCAGCATACCTTCTGCTTTTTTCTTTTAAAAAAACAGATCTGTTCACTTTTTAAAGCTGCATTTATTCAAAAAAGGCTAAAGCATTTACTTCTAACATACACTCCTTACACTACAAAACACTTTAATCCTTGAAGAGAAATCATTGTTCCTTTAATTCAGCAAAATCCTTCCTCATGAGAAAGAAAACTTAAGCATGTGTGCAATAAACTCCTCAAAGGCTATCTGCAAGAGGCACATATTACTTCAAGACTAGTTTTAGCAAAAACTTACCCATCAGTCCCTAAAAACAACGGATCTTCATCTGTTCTCCAGTTAGTCTGAGGGCTGTAATTCTACAGCTACACCACTGCTCCAGAATAACAACGTTAGCCCAAGGCTACTGGTTGTAAGAGAGCAAGAGGAACGATGCCACCGTCTCTCCCAGCACACACGAACCCACCAGCGCCGGGTTATGAGGAAGCAGATCCAAATACAAGGTTTAGGAAGTAAAGTTCATTTACAGATGGAATGTGGACACTGTTTCGTAACGATTAACGGGCGTCCCCAAGCGAGATGGTATTTTTCACTCTGTTACTAACTATAGGCATTCTCTACATAGCTCCCTGGAAGATTGTCAAGATATTGTCCTGTAATTTAGATTTGTATGGAACTTTTAATAGCCAACATCTTGACAGGCATCAGTTCAATGAAAATAAATTTCCCTTCTTGTAAGAATGATAGATTACACACACACAGAGAAATCAGACTAGTTCAGTTTGTATGGAAACAAACACAATTATACAATTTATTTATTAATACAGGTTTAATTTACAATACAATTGATCTAGCACACCCAAAACTTAGCTTATTTACACAGCATGAAAGGCAGCTGCACCAGGTGTCACTCGTCCCCAGTCTGCTCTAGGCTCCTAGGCTGGGACCTGGTGGGCCTGATGCCCCCCCGCACCTTCCTGCATCCCCAGTGGCACCCCAGCATCTCCCCTCAAGCATCTCCATGGCCCACGCAGTCCTGTGGGACCTCCTCTTGCAGCCACCGAGGCAGCATGGGGGATCTGCCAGAGATTCTCCCAGGTGCAGGAGGGATTGAGCCTGTTTTGTCCCCATTAGTTGTTCCTCATGCTCTGTTGGAACCCAGTCCCCCGTGAGCTCCATCCATACCACGCGCAGGGAAAACACCGCAGCGATAATGACACATTACAGAACATCTTGGCTCTGTGAATAATTGCAGATACACGCTGCCCTGCCTTTGCACAGGCATCTCCACGAAGGCAGTGGGAGTTGCAGAGACATTATTAGGTCTCATGACATTTTAAAAAGGCTTCAATATAAAATGTCTTATAGGGGTTTCAAATGCTGGAATGGAACTGAAAGTCTTTGCAATAATAATTGCCAGATGCTAAAAACGACCCACAGAGAAGCATTGCATAATTGCTTGGAAATGAAAGAACAGAGAGATCAAAGTCCATGAGCAAAGTTAGAGAGGAAAAAGCCCGAGTTATTTTCAAGCAAAGCCATTACAGCTGCTTCTATAGCTGCCCTTCAGCTTGACTCACCCCCGACTGCAACAGAAGCAAAGGTGACACACAGCAGTGGCACAGAGGACTACACCCGTCAGCACCACAGGTCCGGCGCAGGAAGCTTGTGGGATATCATCTCCAGGAAGAAAAATCAGGCGTAGAGCCTTTGTATCAGCTTGGCAAATCGGCGCTTTATTTTGGCAAGTAAGCGTGACACTTCAGTCAGCACCAAACGCTCATGCAGAACTCGCTTGGGTTCCTGAAATCATAACGAGTAAGATTTTCTGCTGAATCGAGTGGTGTGAGGGCTCCGGCTGTAACTGGGGAAAACTCCCCTGGCACACACGGAGCCACCGACCCCTCGTGTTTGTGTGGGAACAGCCTGAGGAGACTGGAAAAGCAGCTCACGGACAGACACGGGAGACAATGGAGCATCAGGAGTCAGCACTGAGTGTAAGAGTTGTTCAAATATGAGAGATATTAACATGGACACAAACATCAGGGCTCTGTGTATTAGTCTGCAACACATGAACAAATAACGGCTGAGAGAACAGGCCCTTCTCTAGCTAACATCTTACGTAGAAAACCAGCAGTTATTAATAGACAAGAATGCTTTCAAACTAAGAAAGGGTGTGTACTTTCCAGCATCTCCTGTTCCGTATTTTGTTCGTCTTCAACAACAAAATCATTTCACTAGAAAAGTGCTATAAAAAGAAGCAATCCCTCTCTCCCTTGTCTCTTGCGTCAAGACTCTGTTGCTGTGTAAAAATCAAACCTACGGTGCAGTCCTGAAGTCCTTACGGTCTTCTGCTTGGACTAATACATACACAAAGTAGAAGATCTACGGCATAGGCTGACAGAGAATATTTGCACCGATTTTCTTGAAACCTTTCTCAACCATGCACTGCAGATGAGGCTTATCATGCTTGTCTCTTGCTAACAATAGCCAAAAAGAAAAAGCAGAGGGAGGGAAGACAAGAGATACACTAAGCCCAAGTCTCCAGTCCTTTGATTTGTGGGAAGTATCTGCTAAAAGTTTCTATCAGAGAGGACTTTGCTTTAAACATGCAGCTTCCAGATGCAGATGTTTCTTCCTGAAGCAGCATCACCTGAACTGACCTGTCGTGAGTCTCAACTAACACCTGGGTAATTTATTTGGATGAAATAAGAGAGGGGGTAGAAAAAATATCTAAGAGAACTTGCAAGAAAAGATTGCAAAAGTAGTTTTAGCCACATGCAAAACCAGACTGACAGTTGGGAAAGGAAAGGCAAATTGCCAAGATAACCAGCTAGTAACCCACTGGTACTTACAAAAACCCGATTTCCTTCATGAAGGAGGCAGCTCTTGCTTAAGGATGCCAGGAATCACCCCTGGGTTTGGAGCCAGAGGATGTGGAACCTCCTACCTTAGCAAACAGGGAAAGTCAGGGTAAGGGGGGGAAAAAAAGCAAACAGCCCGATTATATGCAGGAATAGCTGTAATCACGCACAGAACTGCAGAAGTCTCAGGAATTGCAAAGCACACAGGAAAACTTAACTTCTACCGTGGAAAAACTGCATCTTTGGTAGGCAAGCCAGTCTGTCTGCCAAAAATGTAAGCATCTGGAGCCACATCCATGTTCATTTGCAGTGCAAATGCCTAGCTTTGTTAAAGATTTGCTCCGGTCAATAGATTCCTGAAAGCAATTTTTGAAGTATACACATTACAGATACTATGATGTCTTTCGAGCTAATAGGCTGGAAATACTTAAAAACTAGCATGTACTCACAGGAATAGAGATGTTTGTTTCTGACATTTTTTCTCTTCTGTAAACTTCTTGCATTAAAAACTTGTAGTCACATGTAATTGCTAACATTGAACATTTATTTTTTTAAAAAAATAAACATGCAGAAAGCCATCCTCTTTAAAACCAACAGATAAAATAATCCAGCGGAGATTTTAGAGAAAAGCAATAGCCCTATAAGGCATGGATTCATCTGAAACCTCCAGCAGAAATGTATTTTCTGTGGGAGTCCCTGCTCCGATTACACCATGCAGGGGTGCGAGTCCAGCCAAAGTCAATCACATCACAGAGCACTTGCCTTGCAGTTTATCTTTCTTTTTCTGCTGCTTGGATTTCTTTCCGTCCACTTGGAGACTGACAGTTCTCCTCTTCTCCAGATTCAAGAGCTCCTGGAAGAGCTCCTGCACGTTGTAGTTCATTTTGGCTGATGTCTCCATAAAGGAGCACTTCCACTTGCTGGCTAGCGCTTGCCCCTCGCTGGCATCCAGCTCCCTCTGGGTCTCGTCACTTTTGTTACCCACCAACATTATTGGGATTTTTTGGATGTCCCCTTTAATCTGACAAATCTGTTCAAAGATGGGCTGAAGATCTTCCATGGACTGCCTGCTGGTGACCGAGTACACCAAGATGAAAGCATGCCCTTTGGATATAGACAGCCTCTGCATAGCAGGGAACTGATGGCTTCCCGTGGTGTCTGTAATCTGAAGGGTGCAGATGCTCTTATCACAGCTGATTACCTGCCGGTACGTATCTTCGATCGTAGGGATATAGGTTTCCCTGAAAGTTCCCCTTACAAAACGAAGGACCAAGGAGCTTTTGCCAACCCCTGCTGCTCCGAACACAACCACCCTGTAATCATTGCTTTGTTCAGGCATGTTTGCTGCGCTGCAATGCAAGATTTTAACTGAAAAAGCCCGAGTTCTTCAAGTTTACACACCCCTATACAGAGGCGGCCTGCGGAGAAGGGAGAGGGAGGGAGGTAAAGGGGAAGAGGAGCAGGGGGAGAGAAAGAAAAAGAAATCGTTCACACCACCTCGGTAATTTTACGGTACGTTACTGAAATAAGCTATTAAATAAGTCACTCCCCTCCCATCCTTTTTTCTTGCGTTAAAGAGGAATAAACCACTATTCCCCACCCGCCCCGCATACATCCCATGAAGACTGAACGTTATGAGAAGCGAAAACGAATTCACCTGTAGCCATCAGCTCCACCGCCCAGCGAAACGAGCCTGCGATCGCCCACCAGCCCTGGGGAAACTGCCACCTCCGGCCGGAGCCCCGCCGCTGCGGGCAGGCTCGGCTCGGCGCCTCCCTCCTCCTCCTCCTCCTCCTCCTCTTCCTCCTCCTCCTCCCCTGGGCCTGCGGGGAGCTCCCCCGCTCCCGCTCGGCTCCTGCGGGCAGGCAGCGCTCCCAGGGCTTTCTCTCCCTTCCTAGATGCTCCTTCCACCCCCGAAAGCGGCGGGAGCTGCCGGGCTGGGAGAGCCGGGCGCTGCGGCGCCCTGAGGGGCGGGATGGCGGCTCCCGCAGCGGGCGGTACCACTCCCCGGCCAGGGCAGCGGGCACCCGGCCGGCCGGCACTCTGCCGCGCCGGAGCCCCCGACCTGCTTACAAAAGCCTCAAAAGCCCCATAAAAATCCCACCTTCCCCTCACAAGCCTCATTAAAAGAAAGAAAGAATCAACACCACCGCCTCAACCTGGTGGTTAAAGCTGTCGGAGCCAAGTTTCGGTGCTCCATCCCTCTAATTCCACACAAGTGTCTTTTTTTTCCCCTCCATCGCACCTCCTTTAGCCCCCAGGCGTTGACAGGCTTCGCCGGCTTTCACCCAGCCTGCACCCTCCCCAGCTCACATTTAAGGCTTATTTTCTTTTAACATTTAAAATATGGGTCTGCTTTCCAGCCCCGCCATAATTGGGGACGACGTGGGGCACCCCTGCAGCCCTCCCCCTGAGAAGCCACCCAACCTTTCAGGCTATGGCCACCAAGGTCCACTCCTTTCATTTGGCTGCCTCACACTGGCAAATAAAGAGTTGTATTTCACAATCGCAGGTTGTGTTTCTCCTCATTTATTAGAAATTTCCCCAAAACACCGCCTCTCCACACCCCCTCTCTGAAGGCAGACCGGATCACCAGTCCGTATAACGCGGTGCTTGGCAGGGGAAGGCGGCCATGTCCCTGCTGCTGCCCCTCCAAACCAGGGCTGAGAGAGCCAGGCCCGCAGCGGCCGCTCCCTCAGGTCCCCGTCCTGCCCGGCGTGTCCTTGCCCCTCTCCACCCAAGCCGCTGCCATGGTGGGTAGGAGAGGGTGCCCAGCGGGAGACAGCGGGACTCAGCCCCTTCCCCATCCCCGCCGCCCCTCAGGCCACAAAATGGCTGCCGGCCCTCAGGGCCACACACCTGCACCCAGGGAGGGACCACAGCGACCTCCACTCCAGGGGCCAGGCGCAGCCCGTTAGCGGGTTAATACGGACATTGAATTGTTTGCTGGAGGGCACCTTGGAGCAGAGGGTCAACATTTGCTGTTTGACAGGCGCAATTTTTTTAGCCCTGATTCCTGAGGACAGCCAGTCCCAGCTTGTACTAACAGCAACATCTCCCACCGTGACAATTAAAACCATCCTTGTCTCTGCCTGTGACCGGGAGGGGGGTGTTGCATTGCCTGGATGAGAATTCTTCTCTTTTTTTTCTCTAGAATGGGCTTTTTTCTGAGCACGACCTTGGGCTTGGATCAGAGCTTCCCATCTGGAAGTCTGCAAAAAGCCACGGGTCCCTGGGCGGCTGTCGGGGAGTCGCCAGCATGGAGCTGAACTACCTCAGGGGGAGAGGACGGTCCCCAGCCAGGCCCTGGGGAAGCTGCAGCCGGGGCTGGGAAACGAGGACTATGCCAATTTTAAAATGTGACAAAGGGTATTTGTGGTGCCTCGCTGCCAGGACATTCAGCAGGAAGAGAGCAAGGGGGACAAACGTCCCTGGCTAAGGGGGTGTCTTCAGGGTCTGGCTATCTTCTCTGTAACTCTCGTGCTGCCCAAGACCCCACTTTTGCAAAGCTTCACTCTTTTATTATTGTTGCAGTTAAACTACAGCAGGACAAACTCTGTAGCTGAAGGGACCAGTACACCCGCCTGAGGACCTCCCTGTGCCACTGACCTCAGGATGGGACAGTCCAGAACTCTTTCCCCCTCACAGAAGTTGTAATTGAAAATGTGGTTAAAGATGGTGCCACAGATGTTTCCCATGATTCTGTGGGCCACAGGGCCTGGTTTGGAGAATAACAACTCTAAAAGGGGCAAATAAAATATTTCTGAAAGTCTGCAGGAACATGGTTCTCCTCAGTTTCTCCTGCAGACCACCTGCCCGGCCCTGGCCTCCTGTCCACCCCAGCCACACACCTTTCTGCGTGGCCCTTTGGTGTCACATCTCAGCAGCAAGTGTGGCCACTCCGGTCCCCTGCCCCTCCTGTGCTCCCCGTGCAGACCGGTGGTGACTGTCTCTTTTACAGGCTAAACTCTAAGAAATAATTGCTTATCCCAACACATGGTGCTTACTAACGTAGAATCATAGAATCACAGAATAGTTTGGGTTGGAAGGGATGTTAAAGATCATCTAGTCCACCCCCCCTGCCCCGGTCAGGGACGCCTTCCACTAGCCCAGGTTGCCCAAAGCCCCGTCCAACCTGGCCTTGAACCCTTCCAGGGAGGGGGCAGCCACAGCTTCTCTGGGCAACCTGTGCTGGGGCCTCACCGCCCTCACAGGGAACAATTTCTTCCTTAGTTCTAATCTAAATCTCCCCTCTGTCAGTTTAAAACCGTTTCCCCTCATCCTATCCCTACCCCCCTGATCAAGAGTCCCTCTCCCCTTTCCTGTAGCCCCTTTCAGTCCTGGGAGGCCGCTCTAAGGTCTCCCTGGAGCCTTCTCTTCTCCAGCTGAACCCCCCAACTCTCTCAGCCTGTCCTCACAGGGGGGTGCTCCAGCCCCTGAGCATCTTCATGGCCTCCTCTGGCCTGGCTCGAGCAGGTCTGTGTCCTTCTGGTGTTGGTGCCCCCAGAGCTGGACCCAGCACTGCAGGGGGGTCTCCCGAGAGCGGAGCAGAGGGGAAGAATCCCCCCTCTCGCCCTGCTGCCCACACTGCTCTGGGTGCAGCCCAGGTTTCCCGTGGTCAGTGTAGACAATAGACTTCTCCCAGTTTATGCCTGTTGAGGACCTGGCCTTAAAACAAAGCCTTAGACCTGACTGAGTGGATAGTTGCAGACTCTGTAACCTCCTCCTTGGCACAAGGCAGGGCAGCCAGCAGGAGCTGGGGTCTTGATGCCAACATACTGCAAAGCACCGGAGTGTTTCCCGGAGCTAACACCTCCCCTTCCTGCAGGGCAGTGACTGGCGCCAGCCCTTGCACCACCACGTGCCAGAATTATTGGGTGTTAAGGCTGCAGTTGTAGTTGTTCAGTCAGGGGGACAAGACAGGATGAAGCAACAGACATTTAAGGGAGAAACTGGTCCAGTTCCCTGCTTGAAATCATTTCTGCAGCTGCTCAGCTGGTGCCAGGGTCTGGTTGGACAGGAATAGAAAGGGATCCCACCATTCAGAAACTCTGGGCAGGTTTGTTTGGTACCTTGCCCCTGTCTGAAGGGATGCTGAAGAGGCTGTGCTGCAGAGGAAGGGCTTCTTATGGAGAAAGGTGCTGGTGTGAGCATGGCCACATATGCAATGGGAGCTCGCCCTTGTCTCGAGGCCTGTGAATGGTTTTCATTCTTCCTGATGCTGGAGAAAGCCTTTGCCCACACCAGCACCCACTTTATTGGGTGTGTGCCTCTCTTTGTTCTGAGCAGCGACTCAGGAAGAGCAGATCTATGCCAGGAACCAAACGGGCTTTGCACGAGGAGGTGGTTAATGCTGTGACACCCTTCCCTGTCAGTGGGGCGGCAGCTGCAATCCCCCCAGGGCTCAGGTGCCGCTGAGAAACTAAGGAGTAACAACTGAGCATCTGCAGATAAGCTAGAGACACGCTGTTACCACCAATTCCCACCTCACTGCTGGGGTAGTACCTGCTGCGTCCAGAATCCGTCGGCACAGGCACGTCCTTGTGTCAGGAGATTGCTGCTCATGTATTAGCAGGCAAATTTCTGACGGCTGAAGAGGCAATGCTTCCATTCCCAGGTAGCCTCTCCTTGCTTTGAGGAAAAAGCAAAAAAAACAGTGGAAGTATCCTGAAGGCATTGAGAAGCTTCCCTGTGTGTTTCTCCCCACCTTTGTACTCACTGTGCTTCTGCCTTTTCCTGCTGTCACATCTTTTGTCTTCCCGCTGTACGTTTTTAGCCTACTAAAAACTAACGCAGTTCATGAACCATTTATGCTTAGGGCTGGAACTGGATTATACACAACCTGGTCACAACCTGACTTCTGGTGGCCCCAGATCTTTCCCACTCTACGTGGACACTTTCATGGAAAAATCTACTGGCTGGCCCATCCCCAGCATTGTAGCATCTGTTACGAAGCCTGCGCCTGCTGTGCAGAAGGCTACTGCAGCAATGCCATTCCTATTTGGGTTTCTGTCTCTTAGTTAAGCAATTTCTGTCTGTAGCCAAATCTCACTTTGGGAGGTACAGCAGCACCGAAAGTGCTAGTGAGCACTTGTGAAGGAAACACTTCTGAGTCCTTCCCTGAGCTTATTCTTCCAAAACCATTTGTGTTTTTTCCAGGTTATCATTTCTTATTTCTCTGATATTTGCTGCATCACTGACTCCATAGTATTCTCCCATCTATTTTAAATCCACTTCTATCCTTACTGAGCAGCCCTGTAATGCTTGCCTCCTATCCCAAACAACAACAAAAAAGGGTCTTTAGACCTATTCATACTGCTCTGCAGTTTTTTTATCCAACACAGAAAGCCCAGAGGACTTTCTCAAGGAACTTCGATCTTGACATGAAGCCCTGTCAAGTCCTGTCATCATTCACTGCATTGTTTACTAGGGGAAAACAAAAGCAGATGCTCAACTACTGGACCAGCTGTTTCAGACGCAGAAGCAAGCTGTCTCAAAGTCAGCTGCTGATCAAGATTAGGGCTGATTCTCGTCTCAGCTACACAACATACCAGCAGAACCACCTGATTTTTGCAAGGTGCTCGGAAACACCCAGGATAGAACTTGGATCAAATCCATCCAAAAGTAAGGGGAGCTAGAAGTGAGACCTTCCAAAAGAAGCCTCTAAAGCCAGGAAGGTGCCCAGTTGCACTGAGCTACTTTGAAAGTTCCCATCTGAAATAATAATAATGATATAATGATGTAATGAAGCAATAATAATAATAATAAAGAAAATGAAAACAGGGGAATAAACTAGATCTCTTTAATAGTACACTAATCAACATTGCTTCATGCTTAATACAAAGGGATGAAAATTAGTTCTAATAAACCATACTTCTATTACATTAGAGAATTATTAGTGCTGCAGTCACAGCTGCTGAATCACAACTGTGTGGAGAGCTGATGCTATTCAGAGGATTTTCTCCTGTTGTTAATTAGTCATCTCAGTAACGCCGTGCTCAGCTCTGTAGGTGTGAATACAAGGGGTTGCTTGCTGGGTAACCACGTAAGATTACGTGTGTTGGATTACAAGCAAACCCAAATGCCTCGAGTAGTGACATGTGAGGAGGGGCATTGCTGCGGTGGCAGGGTGCCCCGAAGAAGCGCGGAGGACAGGCGTGCTCCTGCCCGCTGGTGTACGACGTATGTGACCAGAGTCCCACACGTGCTGGCAGCAGCGTGCTCCCAGGCAGATATTGCTGCATAGGAACTTGTGGAGATCTGCCTGGTCACATCAGCAGCAATTTTCTACAGGCTTTCCTTCAGCTTGCCTTTTCTCTTTGCTTTGTTAAGGCCTCTGCAATCCCAGAGCATCTTAGTTTTAAAATGCAGATGTAATCCTAAAACATCCCACTTCAAGTTATTTGGCACCATCAGCGGACCCGTGCCCGTTTCTCTCCTGACTCTCCCCACCTCCTCTCAAATATTCTCTCCACGTTTCCACTGGCTGCAACACAAACGCTGCTCCTGAAGTACTTGCTGGGCACTGCTGACTCGCGAGCTGACCACCTTTGCCATCTGATTTTTGGAGCAGCCGTAGTGCCGTTTCCCAAATCCCTCCCTCCCGTTCCCATCCCCAGCGCAGGACCCACCGTGCATCGACAAGCTGAGGGTGCTCTTGGGTGGCCAAGAGAACCTTGAGCCTCCCTTTGCCACTTTGTATGTAGTTTTCCATCACAACCCTCTGAGTAAGACCCACACCTCGTGCCTGTGCCCAAACCTGCGCAAGCCTGTGACATCAGGGTGTTGCAGCTTATCCAGCTTTCCAGGACTGTGTCCTTGAGGATTCCTAAATCCACAGGGTGCTACAATGGTACCTGGGCTGTCCCAGCTGCACGCAATTGGCAGTGAAGGTGTCCTCTGCATTAAACCTCCTGCAGGGCTTGCTTTGGGGAAACGTAAAGATTTCTTTCCAAGAGCAGAGACTTTCCCTGGGCAAAGGCTTCACTCCCCGAGTCCTTTGGCTGTGGCATGAGTGCCTGCAAGTGGCATCCCAGACGAAAACACGGCTAGGCCATGACAAAAATTGTCACCAGCCCTTTTTAATCCAGGCAGTGCTTGCGTCCACTTGAAACAGTTTCCCTTTTTCACCCGCCTTTGCTGCGGTTTTGAGTGCTGGCAAACCCACAAGCGGCTGGCTGTAGCAGGCACCAAGTCCCACATAGCTCCGTCTGCTGCAACTGGCTCCAAAGATTTAATCACCTCTCACTTTCCCTTCACTGGAAAACCATTTGTGTCCCTCGTGGGGCTGCTTTTACAGTTCTGGTCTCTCCAGGCATGATGACTTGTTCGTGGCAAACCTAATAACCTGCAAGTCATTCACTTTGCCTGAATCCTATCATTAATGGGGATTTCCAGAGCTGATTTATAAAACATCATTTCTGGTGTTTATGAGGTATTTATTAGCCACAATGAAATGCTAACTAGTAATCAGTAGCTTGCTCGCTCTCTCAGCTAGCCACGGTTGCTCAAAGGCAGCTATCTGATTTTCAGACAACATTTTTTCAAGCCTTCCAAGGTTTGGGATGGATTTACCTTTCCTCAGCCGCTGTCCATCTGAACCCAGTTGGGTGGTTGTGCCTGGGATCTCACCCTTTTGGCAGGTCTCAGCCGCGGAGCTCAGCCCGCTGGCCGGCTGTCTTTTACCCATGTTAGGCAGCTGAGCAGGGCTCAGCTAAGTGCAACCTAGCTGGGTGCAGAACCGAGCCCAGGTCAGCGTGAGCTAGAAAATGGCTTTTTCCCAAGAGATATTTGATAAGTAAGGCGCTATGAAAAGCCAAACAGTGTTTGGGGAAGGATTCCTGACTCTTCTCCAGGGAGTGCTGTAGGAAAGAAGCTGTGAGTCAGCTTAGCAGAGGCAGAAGAGTGGGAAGAACCTCCTTGGAGAAAGGCTGGAAAGGAGGGAGACGCGTCCTGTGCAGTCTTGGGTGGGACAGACCGACCCAGGAGGGACATGGCCACCAGCTGCTGGCTCAGTGCCCCACTGCCTGTCAGGATTTGCTCTGGCTGGAGCTGACAGCCACCAGAGAAATTTTAAATGGAAATCAGCTGTTTGCAAGAGCCTTCCCTGTGGGAAGGCAGAGCACACAGGGAGCAGGGGGTGAGGCACCGTCTGCTGCTTTGCCTGCTCCTGCTGCTGCCCCCAAAAATGGCTTGGGGAACGTCTGGAGCTGTGAGCTGGTGCAGGAGAGCAGTGGGGACCTACAGAAGCGACTGGTGAAGGTATTCAGATCCCTCTTCTGTAGTGATTTTGCCAGAGATCGTTTCTGCTGTGTTAGGACTCCCTTGGGACTTGCAGGGATTGGCGCAAGAACGTACTTTCCCCAGTTACCAAGCCCAAGCAGTGCTCCTCACTGCTTTTCTATCCATCTTTAGGGTAGTAAATCCCCCTTTCCCATTGCTTAGCAACCATGGGGGACACCCCCCCCAACCTTCACTGGTTCCCTTTAGCTCTTAACTTCATCCTGGAGCTCCATGGCTGAAATCATGCAGGTCAGTACTTTTGGGATGGAGGGGGAGCCTTGCTTTTGGCCCACGCATACAGCCCCTGCTGCCACCTCCCTTGTGCTTGCTCCTGGCAGGGACGAGGAGCGAGGGGTGCCTGCTCCGGAGCACAGACGGGGCACCCCAGAAACAGGCTTCATTTAAGGTTTGACAGCCCTCAGCTCCCAGGTAGATTCCCGTACAACCTGTCCTCACCCAGAGCACAACAGTGAGCAGCAGCCAGCCTGAAATTGGGCTGGAACGTGGGCACTTTGGGCAATTCGGAATTAGAAACAATTGTATTTTACTTCCTATGCCACTACAGAGGAAGCTCTGACCTCCTGAAGTTAAAATGTCTGACTTTTGGGTACCACTGAGGCACAGCACAGCACTAACAGCTCCCGAAGGCCCTCGGGGTCTTGCTGGGCATGTCCAAGTTACCTGGGGTACCGCGGGGAGCACAGCACCCCAAGCCTCGGGGACGGGCACCCGTCCTGCTTTGTCCTCACTGTGCTCCATTTCCTCTGCTTTGCCTCTGGAGCCCACCAAGGCTTTCCTTTTCTTCAGGGAGACAGATCATGCCAGTACAGCCACCTTAATATTGCTTTGGATGTCACTGATTCCTGTGGAGAGGTATCAGACAGCAGCTGAAGGCAGAAAAAGGATTTTCCTCTGGAATTACATAAATTATTATTAAAGCAGAGGACGTGTGTCACTGGTGCATATCGCTTATCAGAAAGGATGTCTCTTCCCAGTAAGGCCAATACTTGGGAGTGCAGTTCAGCCTGTAAAATATTTATTAGAAAATGTTCCAGAGTGGCTTATCTATTTTTGAGACATAACATCCATCTCATGAGCAAGCCTTGTCTGTATCTGGAAGAGTGCCCTTGCTCTGGAAACTCTGGAGGGCTTTAAGCACAAGAAAATGCCGATGGAAAAAATAGAAGATGACACAAACACCTGCTATTATAATGGATATAAACTTCCCTTGACTCGAGTTAATGAACCAGCCAAAGGATAGGACAATATTTAGATGGTCTCAGCAAGGAATTCACTGCACGGAGTCATCACACGTCAGCTCAGCTGCGTCAGAAACAAAGACCTGACCTGCAGCGGGTAGCATGGGCTCTGATGTCATGGCAGCGAGGGGGGACGACCCGCCGTTCCAAACCTGCAGAGATTTGGGAAGTGGTCACCAACCAGCACCATCTTCTGAGAGGCTCCTGCAAGAGGGCTGGGTGCCACGGCATGGGGGCTAATTACATTAGCTTATCTCAGCCCAGTAATTGTAATTAACGGCAGCGAAAGCAAGCCCTGCCAGCGAGGGCAATTTGTGGCAAGGCCTCAGCAATGCCTGCCCCGGTCGTGGCAGCAAACGGAGGGTCTGGAGCTGATGCCATCGCAGGGCTGGGGGGAGCAGGGCGGGCACAGAGCAGCACTGGCAGCCCTGCACAGCACCAGCTCCAGACTTACCTCTTACACATGTCAGGTGGAGAGGCAGAAGGTGCCGTGATAAGCTCTTGTACTTTATTTAAAACTCTAGATCTAAAGCCTGAAGTTCGTATTGATTTCCTATAACAGTCTCTGACAAGGGAAAATCTCAAAGAGCCGTTGGCTCTTGTGCAGTGTAATGGCAGGTGCTAAGTAGGAAAGCAGACCCGTGACACATGTCTGTGTGCCAACCACAGAGCAAAATCCTTCAAAAAATAAATCTGCTGCTGCCTATTGCTTATTTTACCCCAATAAAAATGCACTGACTGTGTCTCAACTTTGAGAGCAGGACTGACAGTCATTTATAACAAGAACCAGAGCAGACGTGAGCAGCAGCCCCCAGCTCTGTATAGCTCGTCTCCTACAGCTCAGTCTCCTGCAATTCTTTCCTCAGCAATACAGCCAATCCTTTATTTTCATTGGAATGAAATCCCATATGATAGCCTCGGGCTACAGGATTTGTGGTGGGAGAGAGGGCGTGTTTCAGTATCCCACAACATACTAATTGTCCAGGGACTGATGGGAGCGGGTTTAAAAAGGACAAGGAGAAAACAGCAGCACCTCCCTCTCCCCAGCCAGTGCTGACAGGACTGTTGGACCTAGGGACAGTCTCAGATCGTTGCTGGGACACTTAAACTGGCCCTGTCACAAGTTGCTTCTTCCATTTTTAAGCTGGAAAACGCAGGCCAGATCCATCCCGCAGGCTGGAGCTCGTGGCTGGCAGCTGTGTGGTGAGATACAGCCATAGAACCTTCGATCATTTTTATCACTTTTCCCCAGGCCTTTCCTAGATCTAACATTCCCTTCCCGAGGGATGGACATCAGGGTCACAAGCCCACTTCCCCCAGTCCCTCCCAGAACTCACTGCAAGAATCACAGCACAGACTTCTCGTGGCTCCTGGATGGTGGGAGCAAGGGGGGGCTCCAGCATCGCCATCCCCCACGCTGAGGTTTCCGTCTGGAGACAGTCAGCCCAGCACCGCACACTTACACCTGACCTCACCAGCACGGCTGGGAGCAAAGGCTGCGTCGGGCTCTGCTGCAGCTCCTTGCTTTGCTCTTCAGTCACAAGCTGGTTTTAGAGCAGAAAGACTGGTCCCAGACTTCTAAGAAGACACAGGAAAAAAAACCATGTCTTATGAGGAGCGGCTGAGGGAACTGGGGGGGTTTAGTCTGGAGAAGAGGAGGCTGAGGGGAGACCTCATCACCCTCTGCAACTCCCTGAAAGGAGGGTGCAGAGAGGGGGGATGAGTCTCTTGAGCCAAGGAACCAGCGCCAGGACAAGAGGGAATGGCCTCAAGCTGCGCCAAGGCAGGGTCAGACTGGCTCTTAGGAAGTATTTCTTTGCAGAAGGGGTTGTTGGGCGTTGGAATGGGCTGCCCAGGGCAGGGGGGGAGTCCCCATCCCTGGAGGGGTTGAAGAGTCGGGTTGACCCAGCGCTGAGGGATGTGGTGGAGTTGGGAACGGTCAGTGTGAGGTTCAGGGTTGGACTGGAGGAGCTTCAAGGGCTTTTCCAATCGAGATGATTCTGGGATTCTGTGAAACAGTCAAACTGTTCCAACCGAAGGCCATTTGCTGACCTCAGAACTGTGGTCCCCAGCTCACCCACAGAAGTCTGTCATAACCCATTTCCCTTCTCCTACCTTAGGCTGCTTGCACCAACGCCAAGTAGCCTTTGCAAGAAACGCTCAGGTAGTTTTTCCCATTCCTCACCAGTTCTCACTGTCTCCCTGTCTGGTGGCACAGAAGCACGAAGCTCCTGGGACAGGTCTGACCCCCAAGCAGGTCGTTGGGACTTCTAGGCATAAGCCAATTTCCCACATTTTGAGAGGTGAGGGATTTATTTATTATTTTTCCTTTCCTCTGGCCAAACGCCGTGTTCAGCTAGCGGCAGAGGGCAGCAAAGCCCTGCCAGGGCAGGGCTGCACCCCAGCCAACAAAGAGCCTAAATAAGAAACCTGGGAAGAGAAGGCCTGTGGGAGGGTGGCAGTGGTTCTACAGTTATGTAAAATTCATGAATTTGCTCTTTTGAAATTCATTAGGTCCTGAAAGGGCCGTACTGCCTCTAGTTTGTCTTTGGGCAGCGCCAGCTCCTCATCCGGGCAGAGACACTGTAGCCAACAGGGGCTGCAGCAGAAACGGAGCCACAGGCTCTGCCTAAAACCTCGTTCCCCTCCCTCTCACATGCCATTTTATCGAGGCAGCCCCTGTTGCAATGGGAACTTCAAGCTGTTGTCATCAAATTTGCCATTACTCCTTAAGTGCAAGTCCTGGGAAACCCTTTTTTTTTTTTTTCCTGGATTATAGACAAAAAGACAACGTGGGGAACAGCGTGAGGCAGCACCTTCAAATACGGCAGCAGATGGAGGAAGACACTCAAAATCTTGGTCACAGTAGGGTAATAGCCAACACACAAGGTTCCCAGCCACGGTGTGACAACTCCAGGGCTGGCAGACAGGGACAGGCAGGTCCAGGGGACAGAGCCCTAAGGAAAACCCAACGGTTGTGCCCCACAGTGGGAGCAGACTTCGGCTCACAGCCTAGTCCTGCTGGTCCTGGTCCCACGGGAGCTGTAACCCACGCTCCAGAGACAAGGCAGAAACGGCTCTGTCAACGATTAGTCCTAAAGCAAAGGTTTTAAAGGTCAAAAAGCCATTAGCTGCAAAGTATTTGGATAGGTATTGGGATAGAGATGCGGGAGAAAATTGTTCAAGCGAGTCAACCCTCACCCCCAGCAACAAGTTGTGCAACTCGCAACTACCTGAAGTAAAAGACCAACTACAAGCAAACACGATCACAGCAGCAGAGCTATGATTTGGCAGCCAGTGAACCAGGCCAACAACAAACCCACAATATTGTATATTTTATTTAAATTAACAAAACTACATGTTTTCCAGGTTGCTTAAAGCATTCTGTAAAAACTGAACTCAACCTAAACAAAAAAGGATATATTTTAATAAGACCCAGGGACTATTTCTGAGATGTATGAGTAGGGCTTAGGAATTAAGAAATAAAAAAACCACACACACACGCACGCACACATACACGCGCCCCGTAAACAAATTGTTAGTGTTTGACACAAAATTTGGTTTTAAAGCTGCAGTTCCCCATTTGTAAGGAGCCTTTACAAAATGCAATGCTATACTAAACTGTAAAAGAAACCACGGAGACATCTATTGGAACAACATAAATATCACGTAAGAACCCAAGGTAAAAAGGATGTTAAAGTTGCAAAGTCGAGCACTCAGCCAGGAACGTGCCAGAGTTACAATGATGTGCGTGATTTTAATTCACTTTCTAACTGAACAGCTGCCGCAAGTAGGAACGTTGCTTGGACCTACTAGCACTTATTTTCCTTATGTAAATCACTTACAAGTTACATTTTGCCATCCCTGTTGAAGGTGTGGTCCCAGCACTTATTCCTCATACAATAAGTGTGCCCCCTCTTTTTTTCTTTTAAACCACATTTCCTTTCAGTACAGGGGCACCGTCACCCCACTTTACAAAAAAAACACCCCCAACTTATAAAAAATTATTACTGTTCTAATTCAAGTATCCAAAACCACCCAAAGCTACCTCCTTAAGTAGTGTTCAGCACTTTTTCTGTGCTACAGTGACTTCACACGCTCAGACATAGCAGCAGGTGAGGAACTTCACCCCGAGGCACGCTGCTAGGTACAGGGTGAGCTGGGGATCCCAGTGAGGGCCAACAGAACAACCAACAGAACTGCTTTCTTTTAAGAAAATGGTAGAATAGCTTGAATTAACAAAACTAGGGTAACCCTCCCGCTCACGGGGTCTGCCTGGTGTGCTGCACCCCGATCAGAGACCCGTTGGATGGTGCACAACTTGGGGTTCCCACCAACTGGGGGGATGTGGGATTATCTACCCTATTCTCTGAAGTGTCAAGCTCTAATAAATGGTATTTTAAATGCTATTTTACAGAGTGCTGTTCTTACTGGGATCGTACCAGCCCAGCACTGCCCCGGGTGATTTGGTTGGCACCGCCAGCAGTTCCAGCAAGAAATCCCTTCAGAGGAAAGGCTGGTGAGGAGATGGGGTGCCCGGCCGGCCCCGCACACGGCCGAGGGGCAGTTGCTCGCCTTCTGGCCCCATTCCCTGGCAGACTGGGAAAATAAGGAGGAATTATATGAAGGCCTCATCCCAGCTGAAGTATTGCCTTGTCTCAAGAAATATGGGGAACGGAAAGCAATGGGCAAGGGAAGTTGGTGGTGTATTTTGTTATTAACAGGTTTGAAATGGTGATGGGGATGAACTGAGCAGCCCCCCAAACAGTGGGGTGGGCATGTGGGGGTGCATGGGGCAGCCAGGGACGGACAGCGCCGAGAGCCAGCTGCCTGCTGGGGTGGGAATCGTGAGGAACCAGCACATCCTGGTGCAAACCAGGGCCCTGGCTGCAGAGCCTCAACTCCTGCCCAGGGCCCCAAACTCACACACAAACCAGAGCGCGGCAGAAGAGCCAGCAAGGAGCGGCCTTTAATTGCACAGCGTAACGCGTACGCTGGCTAGAGGCAGATTAAGGTGTCATAGGTGATCTCACTTCTGATATTTCTCTATACTTTCATTTTGCAGCCTCAATACTCTAGCAATTGATGTGTAATTTCAGAAGTTTTAAGAATGCAAGGATAACCAGGATGGTGTTTCTACCAGTACCCACGCCGACTGCCTGTCAGCGGCTTTAGAAGCTTCCCCCCTCTCCCTAATCTCTGACCAGACTGCAGTAGCAGATTCTTATCTTTTGGGGACAAAATTGGGGTGGGGAGGTTATGTGTTACTAGCACTTAACACAGATATTTATTAGTTCCAGGTGCCGAGGCCCCCTGGATCCTCCAGGCCCTAGAAGATGGGTCCTGAGCAGCACAGACCCTTCTGGCCATGCTTCTTCTTGCACACACCATTAACACTTCTCTTAACTGGTCCCCAGCACAGTCCAGTTTACACCTCCACCCCAGAGCAGTTCCCATTCCCCTCGTAGTGCCAACAGCCTCACAGCCAGCCCTGCCCAGGCACAGTGCGGGGGTGAGCGACCTCGTTGTCTGCTTTTGCTCTGGAAAAGCAAATATCCACATTACTGCAGGACAAGTGGATTTTTTCAAGTCAGATAATCCCCAGAAAAATCCATCTCTGCCAAGCGTGCTCCACCCCAGCAGCGCAAGGAGGAGCAGGATGGCCTGGTGTCCTCTGCCCAGCTTGCAGGCACAGGGACCAAGAACATCCCTCCTGTGGCCCTTCTCTTCTCCCCATAGCACATAAGCAACATAAAAATGAATGAGCCGTAACAAAAAGGTAAGGTGGAGGAGGACAACAAAAATAAGGGAAGCCAAAGGGGCTGAGAATAGGCAGGAGCTGGCTGTGGGACCGGTACCTCTGGGACTTGGGGCAGGAGCACTCCTTTCTCCTGCAGGTCAGCTCAGAAATCCAGTTTTTACATTCCCCTGCAGTTAAACAGCTGCAAAACCTACTGAGAAAGTGTTGCTGCTTCTACTAAAATCTTACCAACTGCGTCCTACTCCCTTCCCCAGCTGCGTTTTGTTCAAGTGACAGAGGTTTGCTGCCGAATTACAGGGCTGTCCTAAAGACCTCAAACAAGGTTCAATACAATTACAGACAGTGGAATTAAAATGTTTTTACAATGAGGCTTTAGTTTCCCCCCCCAACCAACACTTTGTTTAAAGTTGCACACAAGAAGAAAACTCAAAGCGCTGAATACGTGCTGCTCCCCGCCTGAGCTCCCTGCACCACCTTTACACACCAGCGCATGACAGCTAAATAAAAACTGCTCGATGCCAGCTCTGCCCCCTCCTACCTTCTGAATGTGCGACTTTGCAACCTTAATGCTTTTCTAGCAGGTTTTTACGTGCTTGAGTGTAACACAATATACATATCCCTCCCCCCAGAAATAACTACACCATATTAAAGAGTTTACAAATGCTCTGCTCGGTGTCACTGCTCTGTGAAAATACGCTAGGTATGGGGTGCTCGAGAAGCAAGTTAGGTCAGAGAGGTCTCCTGCCACAGGGCCTTGGGTTGTCCTCTGCTCTCCACCCCGCTCCGGGTCCCAGCTGAGGCCACCTCGGCATTACTCCTGAGCCTCCTTGCGAGCCAGCTTATAAACCTCCGTGGGCCCATCCACGTGGGTGATGGTGGTGGTGAGCTGAAGCTCTTCCCCGCTGTTTACTCCCAGGTCACCTGAGAAACAAAGTTATTTCATTACCCCGGTCCTACAATAAAATATTTGACAATTAGAGAGCAAAAGGTCTGGTTTTACTCCCTTGAGGCTTTCAGCAGCTACCTGAGCTATGGACGATGCAACATTTCTATAAATGCTTTTATTTACAGTTACTTAAATACAAGCATTTTGGTAAAGGATGGTTTCTGTGCTACTGAAGACTCCTGATAGAGGAATCCAACAGTGCTGCCATTCTCCACTTGCCCAGATTTCCATTTTCTCCTTTTGTCATCCCTCCATTCGAGCTACGCAATTACAACTGGGCAATACTAAACAGTACAAAAACCATCTATAAGGCTTTAGACAGCCTTGGCTAAATACTCTAACCCTAGTCATTAATTAAAATGTCTGCTAGGAAAACCAAACCAGCATTTGCAAAACATTGCAAGGTGCTGAATAGGCACTTTGGCTCAAAAAAAAAATGCACAAAGGATGTCACCCCCTTTATATTGCTTTAGTCCCATGACAGCCTTCACATAATTTAGAGGCATTTACCATTTGACTGGTCTTCGCCGTAATTCTTGTGCGACGGCGCGTACAGGAACATCAGGGCGAAGACGTAGAGGTTCCACATCCCGTAGATGCCGGTGAAGAAGGCGCTGTTCACTTCTATCGTTATGTCCCCCCACTTCCAGTGGCCTTCGGTCACCTGCCCAGGAGAAAGCAGACCCACACGGGCCGGTCAACGAGACCAAATTCTGTAAAAATACAGAAGTGAGCCCTTACAGCACTAACTTGGAGTAAATCAGTAAGAACAGTGTCAATTTAACAGGATTGAGTAAATGGGAGTATAACAGACTCAGTGATGGAGGAGTCAGGCTGGGATTCTCCTCTTTAGCCTCAGTCTGCAGGAAGAAAATGGTCCTTACAAAATGATTGCATCAGGATTTCTTTCACTTTGATTTATTATTCTTAAATGTGACAAAAACTCTCACATCCTGCGATATATCCTGATGGGTTCAGCAAAGCTTGCCACATAAAGGGCAGTACCTAGGAGACAACTAGTTACATCTGAAAACATTAGACTTCTATAAATAGACCTTTTATAGAAAGAAAATCAGCATGAATAATGCGAAAAGCTAATGTGCTGAATGTCTGCTTGCTGCTTGTGTCTTGAGAGGGGCCTAGGCTGACAGCATCAGCCTCAGACACACAGAGATTTGTCAAGATTTATGAAAATATCATCAATATTAATGTTACTTGAAGCTACACAGACTGTTCACACTGAAATGTTGGCTTTCTGTTAAAGAAAAAGACATAAGGGGGAAAGCTGAAAGCTGAACTAGCTTAAAAAGAGTAGCTGGACAAGATCATTTGTGTTACACCCGTAAGCAGCCATGGTCATTAACGCTCAATAATGAACTGAATGCCAAGTGGTGTTCCTCAAACCATGGCTTCAGTCTAACAGATTTTCAAGAGCAGAATCATCTGCTGCTGTATTTTGCATTGGGACACACCATGTACTCCAAGGCCTAAGTGGTACGCTGGGTTAAAAATGGCTCCTGCACCCCTAATTCTGTACTACTGGACTGGCAGGGCTGTACCCACGGCTCTCCTGAGGCTACAAGCTGCCTGGGCTTAGGAACAACCAGAAATGACATCTCTGAAATGGATGCAAGCTTAAAAGTCACTTGGAGGAAACCATCAAAGTATCTTAAAGCAGTGCTAAAAGCTCATTTGTGTGGAGAGATGGCATCGTCGCTCAGAATAAACAGGTATAGATGCTGCTGGGAACAGCAGGGTTGGCAAAGTCAGCCCAGGGGAGATTGACTTCTGTTATTTCACTGTGGGCATACAAAGCCACCGGATTCTTTCAATGCGAACAGAACATTTTTCCTCTTGCTGAGTTCTCAGAAATGACTAAACCGTGTTGGCTGGTATTTCAAACAGCACCGCCCCAAAACCTTTACCGTGAGCCAAAGGCCTCTGCGAAGGCTTCAGCCTGAGCAATTTGATGGCAGTGCTTCAAATAAATGAAAACAAGTTCTTAAAAAGCAACTTATTATCAAACTTATAACAGGCGTGCCTTGTCTGAACAGCAAGTGCGGTGACATCCTCAGTGGGCAGGCAATTGGGGGCTGATGCTCTCAGAGGAAGCCAAGTTTTGTCACTCACCTGGCTCACAATGAAGAAGATGACCGTCATTGCTGCACAGGCCAGAGTAATGAGCATCAGGAACTTGAACCTAAAAATCAGCCCCTGCTTAGAGAGAAATGTCACTGGTCACATTAACAGAATCCACAAAAACCCATTTTTGTTTTTAGCATATACAAGACACAAGCATAAAAAAAAAAAAAAAAAAACGAAGAAAAAAAAAGGGTCCAACCCACGAAACCCCAAAGCAAAACAACCTCCACCCACTCCTCTGCGCCGGCTTCACGACAGCCCATATTCTCCGCTCCCCACACGTCTGCATTCCTCCCGGATGCTCCGAGCAGGGTGTGCGTGTCTGGACAGCTCTGGCTTTCCATTACATTTGCTTTTTGTGACTGATTTACCAAGAGTTAATGTGGAAGAGGAGGCAGGTCAGTGTAGGCCATGGGCTTCACGAGGAGCCAGCCTGATAGCTCACAGCTTTTGTAAAACAAACATCTGTGGACACCCTGCACGGCTCAGCAAGACGAGTCGGGGTTTCTACAGCACGGGTACTGGGTCTGTCCCAGACTAATCCTCACCTCCACGCTCTGTCTGGGAGGAAACTGCAGCGATTCTCAACGCCTGTCAAAACTACGCTGCCTATTACAGCAGAATGTAGATTATAAGACAAACGAAGGCTCGAGATCACTTGGTTGGCAATCTGACTGCATACTGTACTTGCTTTCACTAGTTTTACATTTTTACTTACAAATCCTTTTGGTTTTGTTTTTGTGTGCGTAACTTTTTTTTTAATCTGTTTCTGGAATTTTGGTGGAAATGTCAGTGTGTCCGTAATTACTGTGCCACACTGTGACAACAAATTACTATTAATTTAACTCTTCCAGATCAGATTCATTCTTGCCAGATGTTTGTATGTAGGGCATGGCCGTGGCAGCTCTACAATACGAGCTGAAGTCCTGTGCCTCTTGCTAAAGGGAAAGATGGACAAAAATGCTCAGTATCTCCTTCAAATTCTCTCAGGTCCAATTCTCTAGTTTTTTATGTGCATTCCGGATGGGTGATAATGGACTTGTTTAAATCAGAAGCAACCATCATTTAACAGAACAACATTGGTGATAAATATTTACACACCCATGGAAACATGAGGCACTTAGAAGTGAGCTCCTGTCGCAGCAGTTAGACAGCTAGGACAGAAACAGTGTACAAAATCACGGGCTAAAACCGGGGATAATGGGCTGAACATGTTGCATTTTGATCCTAGCAGGACAGTTTCCCTCCTGCAACTTGGTTAGGAAAAGGCAACTTCAAAAATTTGCATTCACACCAAGGAAAAACAGGGCAGTCCTCGCAATACTTTCCATTAAACACAATAATAATATTATAGGAGAAACAGGTATGGGGAACTGATGGGCTTACACCCCATGGTAATTAAAATGGTAATTTGGGCGATTTTCTTCCATCTTCCAACACTGTTCAGCAAGCTGGGAGAAAGGAGAGCTAGCTTACATACCCTCCTGACAGTTTAAAGTATTTCATCAGGACTAAAGACCCAAATAAAGAAGAAAATTCACAACAGCCAAACCAAAGGGCAGGCAGGGGATTTGAGCAACACAAGAAAGCCGGTAAAGATCAGATCTCCCACTTCAGGATTATATGGATAGAGAAGGTCTCAGTATAGACTTTAAGGTCAAAAATGCATTTTAAAAATAAAGAATGCGTGCAACAAAGGAGGGACGGTACCTCGTAATGAAGGCGGCGAGCCTTGCTCATGGCTGGGAGGCTTGACTGCTTGCCACTGATGTTTCTGAACACTTGAAAGACCATAAAACACAGGAAGAGAAAATAGAGACACAAGCAGATTCCCGCGACTATGATAAAGGCCATCTGAGCAGCACAGGTTAAGAGAAATTGGTATGAGCTAAACAGAAATCATAGAAAACATTGTTCAGGCAATTCGCTTATTTTAGTATCGTCCCAAAGGTCATAATTAAACTTCCGGTGGGCAGCAATCGCTCAGGGCGGCAGCGCTGGGGGAGCCCCGGCTCAGTGCGGACCACGGGCTCTGATGTCACGGCAGCGAGGGGGGACGACCCGCCACTCCAAACCTGCAGAGATTTGGGAAGTGGTCACCAACCAGCATCATCTTCTGAGAGGCTCCTGCAAGAGGGCTGGGTGCCACGGCATGGGGGCTAATTGCATTAGCTTATCTCAGCCCAGTAATTGTAATTAACGGCAGCGAAAGCAAGCCCTGCCAGCGAGGGCAATTCGTGGCAATGCCTCAGCAACGCCTGCCCCGGTCATGGCAGCAAACGGAGGGTCTGGAGCTGATGCCATCGCAGGGCTGGGGGGAGAAGGGTGGCAGCTGCTGGAGCAGCACCAGCTCTGGGATTACCATGATAACACCCTAGATCTAAATCCCCTGTGCTTCCCCCAAAATCTCTAATATCTTGCAGAGAGGGTGTGTACTCCCATGACTTCCCCAAGCACAGCACCAGTCCCTGCCAGGACTGCTTCTTCCAAACGACACCAGCATCTTCCGCAGCGCCTGAGCCCCCCCCTCATAGCCCCAATCTGCCAAAAGGAGGAGGTGTTCCCCACACCCCCCAGGTATCTGGCAGGACGGGAACACCTGCCTTGCCTACCAACGCAGACCGAGCCTGCCCCAAGCCGGGGAGGGAAGGATACAGCCAGCTCAGTGCCAACTTCAGTAGTCCAGATGCTGTAGAAGGGGTTCTTCAGCTGCACTCCCCTGCAAAGAAGAGAGAAAATGCAGAGCTGCTGAGGGGCTCAGGGAGGAGACAAGGTGGGAAGCATTTCTTGAGGGCCGTACGGGACAAGATCTGCTGCTGCGATGTGCCAGCCTGTCCAGTGCACTCACAGGAGCCTCTCCTCGCTTCAGGAGATGGGGCTGAGCATCCAGCCCCGGGTGCTGAACTGCTGGTCCCTGCTGCAGGAGGTGGCCAGGAGCCTCAGCTCGGGGCAGGCTGGCCCCGGGAGCAGCACACATGGGCCGCAGAGCGGCGCTGCACCTACCTCTCACACATGTCGAAGATGAAGAGGCAGAAGGAGCCAACAGCGATGGGTCCAACCTGCTTCCAGTACCCCGAGAGACGATTCCGCTCATTCTGGTCCTAATCAGAGGGTCAAGAGGTGAGGAGGAGAAAAAGGAAAAGCAGGTTAGCCTGAAGCTCTCTCTCCTGGCACAAGTCCCCACAGCATTGTTTCCAACACTCAACTCAAGGGAGTTGCCAGCGGGGCTGGGAGCCACCTTCCCCTCCGTGTCGTACCCACCATCATGTGCTCTCCGCAGAATATGATCCAAAACGACAGGAGCATGGCATAGAAAATGCCTTGTCGAATGTCTCCGAAGAGCAACATCCAAGTCCAGTCAAATCCGATGGAAAACCACTCCACGGGGATGTTAATGAACGTCATGGAAATTCCCAGAGCAAAGATGACCCTGGAGAGGCAGAAACACCGTCTCTTTCCAGTTTGCAAGGACACGGAGCCCCAGAAGCCAAAGCTGTTCACGAGGAGCAACAGAAGAAAATCTGGCACTGTTTGGGCCAAGGTGGTGGGGTGTCACCTCCTGCCAGCAAACCCTCTGTGGCTACACCCCTCTGAGCAGCCATGGGCAAGTGCAGCTGCTCGCTCTCTGTGAGTTTAATGGGAAAGAAAAGAGAAGCTATGGAGGTCTCCTGCTCCCAGTGTGCCTGGGTGGAGGGAGGGGACAGGGGAGAGACCATCCCTGTTTCCTCAAAATAAGGGCTTTGCCTTGGAACAGCGACCACCTTGGTCAGGGTCCTCTTGCTTGAGGGTCACCTTGGCCAGTGTGCGAGCCCCTACTCACTTCTCCAGCAGGACAGGAGCGCGTGTCATCAGCGTGATCCGTCTCCAGTACCAGACCATGATAATTAAAATGCTGGGGGTGAGGAAGGTCTTCATGGCAAACCACACTTTCGTAAAGCCTCCATTTTGATGGATGCCCTGAGGAAAACCAAGGTGGAATGCAACAGCTATACAGGGTTTAACAGCATTACTCCGTGCTTCTCCTCACAGGAGCTGACAGGAGAGGCACGTACATAGCAGTATATGTAAGCACGTGTAGATGCAACTACTCTTTGAAAGACGCCGTTTGTCCAACCCAGGAAAGGGAGCAGGTGCCTACTTAGCACCCAGGCCATCTGAGAGGGCTTCAGCAGTCCCAACAACAAACACCAACACACAGAGCTTCCACTGCGAGATGGAGAGCAGTCGAGAGAAGGCACTCTGACACAGTGTGGAAATAGCTGGCAGAATTGCTCTCAGACAAGTAACAAGATACTCACGAAGCCAAGTCACCACTGGTGGGAAAGGCATCGGCCAAATTAATGCATTTCTCCAGACACAGGCCCTCCCACCGCCGTCTGCAGCCACCACAGCCGGCTGGCTCACCGCTTCTGCTGTGCGGGACGGTGGTGGGAGGTTTTCCAGCCGGGAGCACCCATGGCCACCACGCCTCAAAGGAGGGCAGAAGCAGGGACAGCTGCCAGCCATCCCAAACACCTGCATGGCCATGCTCCCCTCTGAATTCCACTGGTCTGTTCCTCCTTGGCTCCCATCTGCAAGGGGCAGTGCTACAGGCTTGGGGAGGAGTGGCTGGAAAGCTGCCAGTCAGAGAGGGACCTGGGGGGGTTGATTGATGAACAGGAGCTAGCAGTGTGCCCAGGTGGCCAAGAAGGCCAATGGTATCCTGGCTTGCATCAGCAATAGCGTGGCCAGCACAGACAGGGAAGGGATCTTACCCCTGTACTCGGCACTGGTGAGGCCGCCCCTCGATGACTGGGTTCAGTTTTGGGCCCCTCACTCCAAAAAGGCCATTGAATGACTCGAGCATGTCCAGAGAAGGGCAACGGAGCTGGTGCAGGGTCTGGAGCACAGGTCTGATGGGGAGCGGCTGAGGGAACTGGGGGGGTTTAGTCTGGAGAAGAGGAGGCTGAGGGGAGACCTCATCGCCCTCTACAACTCCCTGAAAGGAGGGTGCAGAGAGGGGGGATGAGTCTCCTGACCCAAGGAACAAGCGCCAGGACAAGAGGTAATGGCCTCAAGCTGCGCCAGGGCAGGGTCAGACTGGCTCTTAGGAAGTATTTCTTTCCAGAAGGGGTTGTTGGGCGTTGGAATGGGCTGCCCAGGGCAGGGGGGGAGTCCCCATCCCTGGAGGGGTTGAAGAGTCGGGTTGACCCAGCGCTGAGGGATCTGGTGGAGTTGGGAACGGTCAGTGTGAGGTTCATGGTTGGACTGGAGGAGCTTCAAGGGCTTTTCCAACTGAGATGATTCTGGGATTCTGTGAGGTGGAGGACGTGTGCCCAAGGCAGACCGCAGCAGGGAGGAGAGGACAGAGGGGAGCTCTCAGAGCTGTGGGAAGAGCCCAGCTCTGGAGGTGGTCACAGGGCAGTGCGGGAGGGTGGCAAGGCTTGGGGAGGGCTCCTCAGAAGAGAGCAGCCAAAAGAGGACATCCCTTGGGAAGGAGGGAAGTCATGTTTGTAGGCAGGAGCTACCCGTGATGAAGAGCAGGACCTTGCTGTGGATCAAAGAGGAGATCAAGAAAGGAGCTGCAGCAGCCCCTGGGCAGACATCGCGGACAGAAGCAAGACAGACGCTTACCACGAGGCGAATATCCTTGATTTCCCCAATGCCCACGTTGATGCCCTTCCTCTCGTTGACGGGGAGACGGATGTTGATGAGGTAGTACTTGTGGGCCACACTGCCAATCTCCATGAAGGGAAGGAAGTCACAGTCATAGTGACGGCCTTCAGAGTCCAGGGTCTAGGAAAGGGCACAGAGCAGCAACACGGCAGTCAGCCTCAGATGGACCAGCGCACCTGCCACCAGTCTGTGCAAATCTCAATGATTTGGAGACATTTTTGCTCAAGTTTTTGATTGGTTTGGGTTACTGAGTCAATAGGGTTTGAACTCGAGCAGGTTCATATTTCAGGCTCTTAAATGCACTTAAAGTCATGGGAGCCTTTCAAGATGAAATACTACTTTGGGATCCAAACTTCCTCCCTCGGCAAGCACAACTAGAGCCAAAACAAAATATGCAACCCCTTCACACATATCTTTATGCGGAGTTTCTTAACTCCTGTTTTACCAGCAACATTCCCCTCTGCACCTCGTATGTGTTTGCTGCGTATATGGGGCTGTATGGAAGTACAGGTGCTACTGGAGATGTAAGTGGGTTGCTGAAAGGGGCTGTGAAATGGGAGAACAAGACACGGAGCTGAAAAACATGGCATGGTGAAGAGACACCAGATTAATTTAAGCACATGAATTACATTCTGCAGCACAGAAAGAAACACCTTTATTTAAACAAGATGCTCTGTTCTCAACTGCTAGCTGTGCTATCTGCACCTAAGCTTTGCAGATTGAGGCATTAAGAAGTTATTTTAAGAAACTCTTGCCCCACCTCTCCAGGTTCTTTGAGCTCTGCCGTGTCCCTGGTGGGCTATTTCCTTGCCACTCCTAAAGAACAAGGTTTTGTCCATCACAGAAACACAAGGAAAGGTCTCTTGGATGGTTTGGGGCGTACAGATCTCAAAGCATTTGAGTTCCAGACAACACCTCACACCTTTTCTTCCTTACAGTTCTAACTGTACCTCCGACTTCACCCCCTTCTCTTGCATCGCCCAACAGAACCAATTGCACATGGAGTTCATCAGGTTTTCAAAGATTCTGAGCCAAGAGAAAGCTGATATGTTTGAAAGTTATGACTGAACAACTCAGAGCACCATGAAGTACAGGAAAAGGCCAGCTCCCACCTCACTCCCACACCTCCCCACCTCCAGCACCATCAAAACACCTTACTTTTGGTGAGCCAAAGGTGCATTTCAGCTTCCTGATCTCTACTGCGTGTGCTATTTCTTCCCAATCATCAAACACATCATCACGATACGCTAATGATACGTCCAGGGTAATTTCTGCGTTTTCTTCTGCAAGAGTAAGGAGACATCAGGCTTGTTAGAGAGGAACGGTACAGAACATCAGAAGGGTGGGAGAACCTCTAGACACTGAAATGACCTCTGAGAGGCAGGCAGCTATGGAGGAGAATGGAAATTTTTGCATTCCAAACAATACAGATCAAATTACCTTTTTCAAAATATTTATCTCCTTGCTAGTAGAGAAGAATTTTTACTGGTCATGAAGGTCTGACATCTTTCTAACATATCATGACTTACAGCTTATATTATGGTTGTGGGTGAAGAGCATTATTTATTCATATAACATTAGAAACAATAATTCATATAAAACTGGAACCTAGACAGCTGCAGAGACAGAGAGTAAGCCAAGAAGCAATCCAGCAGCCTGTCCACCACGGGCTGGCAGAGGGACAATAAGACAGGCTTCTAGGAAGACCTTCTGCAGGTAACGCAAGGGTGTGCAATAGGTCCTTCCACGTCAGGAAACAGCTATATTGCATCATAGGATTTGCTTTAAATCAACATTGAAATAGCATTTAGTTGTAGAAAACCACAAAAAATGTGAAATATACAACTGTATAGGGTTAGATGAACGGTATAAAGGAGAAACCATGCAACTAATGGTGCATTTCGTTCATTTAGGCATGATAGCAGAAGTCACCTATCAACATAACCTCAGATTTCTTATGGCTGTAGGTTCACCATCCATAAACACTGAAGCCCAACATCTTGAATAGAAAGGTCTAGAATATGCCACTTAACAAAGATGTATTCTACTAGAGAGATGTTAAATGAAAGAAACAAAAGGGTCGCAGAGGTGGGACGGGAAGGGAGGAGGCAGGGAAAGACACTGCTGGCAGAAGTCAAAATGCATCACCAAAAGTACAAATTGCTTCAAAATTGACCACAACAAGGATCCTCTGCTCTTAAAAGATAAGCCAGGATTCTTAGAGTAATACAAAAACACTACACAAAGTTCCTTTAAAAAGAAAATTTAAAAATTGAAGTTCAGCTCTGCTGGCCTTGCTGGAAAAAAAACTCAGAAACGGCTGCACATGATGGAGTTGATGGTTTCTATATGCATTCTTTAGCTTAAGTCATTCTACGTAAGACTTCTGCAGCCCTCCCCTCCATGCCCACACCAGTGCTGACTTGTTTCTGCCTTTACAGGTGCACCAACTTGCTCGTCAGTAAACACACGCAGAGTTTATATGCCCAGGTAATTTGCATGGCAACAGTCAGCTCATCCTCTCCTGGACACGTTCACAGTAAGTGTATATGGGGTATAACTGCTTTTAAATATGTTCTTACTAGGATGCTGCCAAGAGGTCATCTCTGAGAGAAGGAAATGGGCCTGGAACAGACTTATTTAGGTGTCATAACTGAGCAAGTTCATGAAATCAAGAGTTACAGCTGAAATAGCGTTACGTAAACATACCTTAAAAACCCAAGGCAAGTCTGCACCAGCTCTACCAGATGTAAAATCCTCCTATTTACCAGGCACAGATCCAAGGGAAGGCTCTGAAAGAGGAACGCATTCTGAAACAAGCACATGCATGCTACAGCCTAGCCTCTTTTTGCAGATTACCAAACTCGGAGAGCTACAGCTGTTGGAAGAATATTGGAAGATGGCTACAGACCCATCTACCGTGGAGAAGAGCTGGAAGAGGGCTTGACCCATAGACCATGGAGAAGCATTGGAAGATGGTTACAGACCCATCTACCGCAGAGGAGCGTTGGGAGATGGCTGCAGAACCACTTGTGCCAGCATCGAAGCACCGTGCTCTCGCTACACACAGCTTGCGAGCGCCCTGTGGCACGCTCCCGAGGTCAGACACGTCTGTGGAGACCTAAGCTGACAGACACACTAGCCTGGTTTCGGCTGGGATAGAGTTAATTTTTCTTCATGGTAGCTAGAATAGTGCTGTGGATTCAGTACAGGATCTGGTATGAGAATAATGCTGATAACACACTGATGTTTTCAGTTGTTGCTAAGAGATCAAGGTCTCTCCAATTCCCCATGTCCTGTCCATGTGCAGGTGTACAAGAAGCTGGGAGGAGGCACAGCCAGAGCACTGGAATTGAATTAGCTGAAGGAATATTCCATATCACGTAACGTCATGCTCAGTATATAAAGGAGGGGAGTCTGGGAAGGAGGAGGGTACTCTCTTGCTTCTGGGATTGTGACTGCAGGATCTTGGTATTTCGGGATCGCTGGTTGGGAACAGGCTGGGTATCAGTCAGCAGGCAGTGAGCAATCACATTGTGCATCACCCCTTTGCACCTTCTATTATTGTTACTGTTTTATTTTATTATGATTACTAAACTGTTTGTTATCTCAACCTACCAGTCTCCCTTTCTCCCCCCATCCCCCGGCCAGTGAGGGTGAGCAAGCAGCTGCGTGGTGTCCGTCTGCCAGCTGAGTTCAAACCACCACACACATCCCCCCCATGGGGGCTGCGTCGCTGCAAAGGCAGAGCCTCTACATGCTCTGTCCCGTGAGGATGCAGGAGGCGTAGGTGACACCAACACCCTGAGCTTCGCGCCAGGAGCCCACCGTATGAAAAGGGGCCTTGCCAGCTCTCTCAGCAGCAGCCCGCGCATGGGAACAGGCTGCAAACGCACATCAGTACTTGATGAGCTTTGAAGTTCAGCTCCGAAAAAAATCTGGTCTTCATAATTCCGAAGGGAGGCTGTCTCATGTCTACAAGTGAGCATGACTCTTTCAAGTGCTGCGTGTCCCATCTATTTATCATCTTTTTCAGTTATATTTTTGCTGGGAATATGTGGTGGCATACTCATCCAAAATGATGGGAAGGGGCGTGGATGGTATCTGTGGTTTAGACTTGCTATTTATACAGTGTTTGGAGGTGGCTCTGTTCTGCATCTGATGTGGATGCATCAAGACTTTTCTGAGCATTTCTTTTTTTGCGCACGTGATCTATACCAGCCAGATTGATATCAAGTTCCTTCCCACAGCAGCCATTAGTTAGGTTTCCATGAAACAGGAATTTGCCATCTCAGATCCGCTATTTAGAAGACCAGCAAAACAGATAAATGGGAACATAAGGTTAAACTTGGCCCAACTAAAAAGAACTACAAACTTCATTTCAGAAGCCATAAAACCAACTGGAATGCTTGGGATTAAATCCAACACAAACAGCTTTCATTATTTCATCTTTGCAATCCAAATGTTGCTGCTGCCATCGAGTATGAAAACCAGAAGGCAGGAGATACACCAGTGTGTGCCTTTCCAGACTCACGGATTAGAAACTCCCTCTGAATTTCCATCAGTCACTGCGTCGAGGTAACATCTCGCATTAGAAAAGTTTTGCACAAGGATACTTGAAGACTGTCAACATAAAATACATATATATGTATGCATACATATACACACATGTATGTATTTCAGCACAGCAGAACAACAGTCCTACGCCAGTCTACCCTCGGCCTTTCATTAGCAATCCCCATTGTCCAAGAGGAAAAAATAAGGACAGTGACACACTGTTTGGCAGAGAACTAAATTTTAAGAAGATTCATGGCTTATTCACATGAATACAAAATTGTCAGATGGTGAATAAGACAATCTGGGGTGTGTGCGCCCTTTTCGTGCACAGCATTAACACTCCTGAAGTCCTCTGAATGCCAAGGGCAGGCTACGTGCCTGGGCAGGCATAGCTGCACGGGGGAAAAGGCAGAGAAGCAGCAGCTGATGTTCCACCAGTCTTGGCTTCAAGGTAAAAGAAAGGTGTGTTATTTACCATCAAAACAGCGGGTGGGACGAGTGAACAGGAGGCAAGAGGCTGACGGTCAAGCCAGTTTTTATTTCTGGAATTGCTGAGAGTGAGCAGAGTATTTTAATTATTCAAGGCTGAGCCACAGCAGAAGAGGAAGAATACATGGAAGGACAGAAGAGAAAAAAGCTACTGCAAACCTGTGCTCAGCTTCCCAGATGCTAAGATGTTCGAGAAAAGCAATTATTCAGTTCCTCCACGCATGTTAATCAAGAATCTCCAGAATTTCCCAACAATAAAAGGCAGAAATAGGTAGGTAGAAATTTCTGTCTTATTCAGCACCCAGAGATGAAATTACCCATGCCAGGAGACTTCATCTCACAAGGACCATGTCAGAGCACCTCCTCATGGCATGCTCCAGATTAACCTTCCCTTCACAGACCTTGTAGATAATATCTAGATAATTTGGAGCCTGGTATATCCCCTCTTGATATTAGCAGCTCAACTGCAGAGTGGCAGCCTCACCAGTATCATAGGACTATATTAAAAACCCTACAGAAACGAGACAGGTTTGTTTAGATGAGTATGTGTTCCAGGGATGGCCAATGAGGAGAAGACAGGCTCCTGCTGGGGTTCCCCGCTTTGAGTTTCTCGATGACTCTCCACTGGCAGGGCTACAAGATGCTCTGAAGCAGGTCAGAACCAGGATCCCCCTACAGCGAGGGACTCCCCGACACCCATCTGAGCACCACCGGTACATTTTTTTCACATTGGCATTCTACTGCCAAACGTTCAGCACCCAGGATCTTTTCCATGATTCACTTTAAAGTGTGATATTGGCAGGGGATATCTTCGCTCACATTACAATAGTCTAAAAATAGAGAAGTTGTTTCAGAAGATGGCTCTGTGCCAGCTGCATACTAATACAGCTGTCTGGAAAGAAGCATATGCAAGCAAACAGAAGAAATGCTAGAGTTATTTGCATTATACTTCCATGCTTCACTTGCTCTCTCAAATTACAAAACCTACCAAAGAGACCAAAATTAGATGAATTTGAACAGGAGTCTGCAGTGCTCAGCCATACAACTGTACACAATTACTTTCCAACTGCAAAGAAACCAGAAGTTTTTCTCACTTACTAACATTTTAAGTTCACTAGACATAAAAAAGAGAAGAAAACAGGGTTTTTTTTAGACTGAAGAACTGTAAAGGCCCCTCCATACTCTTACGCCATCTGATAGAAGTGTCATTATCTAATGTCCGGCACAGCACAACCATCACTTCGCACTCCTCAGGGACATTGCATTCCTAGATATCAACTCAATTTTAAGCAATTTTGGGTTTACTTCTCCACAAGGTAAAACTGAGGGGAGGAGCTGGGCTGTGGGGGCTCCTGAAGGCTGTGGCAGTCAGGGAGCCAGCAGCCTCCAAGTCCCTGCTCCAGCAAGGGACGGATACCACTGAATTATTTCTTGGCACGTAGGAGGTCGTGCTGCAAAGCAGCTCCGAGGGAAGGACTGAAGTTCCCTGTTAAGAACAGTGTAGCTTGCCAAATGCAAATGGCCCAGACCCATGGCAGCAGACCAGCCCAAAAAATAAATAAAACACCCCAGAAATCCCCTCCAAGCTCACAGCACATCCTCCCACCCTTCTCTTGAGGTATTCTGCCCATGAAAGCGCAGCAACAAGATGTGCCAACAAACAACGAAAGCAAAGCAAGGATGAATTTTTAAAGTGAACCTGGCGTGCAGGGAACAGAGATGACTGCTAACCCACTGAGAAAAGGGGGTTTTTGCACACTCGCTGCCAGCCAGCCCATCCGAGGATGACCCCAGTGCTGCTCGGCGGGGGAAGGAAAGACAGCTCCAGGGACTGGCACAGCTGCTCGTCCTCTCTGGGAGCAGGGACCGTCCTCCTGAGGGCAGATGCTGGTTTGGAGAATGGTCCTCCATGATCTAACCCACCTCCAGCCCTCCCCTGCAAGCACCCGGTGTTCCTCAAACTCAGTGACAGGAACCAGACCTAACTGTGTAGTAACAGAGTAACACTTCAGCTTTAAAACAAGCCTTTTGTCCCCAGGAAATTTCTTATGGCTGGAAACCAGAGGACGGCCGCTGCTCCTCTGGGGATGCAGCAGGGATGGACAGCAGCATGGTCAGTGTGAGGTTAATGGTTGGACTAGATGATCTTCAAGGTCTTTTCCAACCAAGATGATTCTGTGAACAGGGTGTTTTGCACCACGGTGAGAGCAGGCCCAGCTCGCAGGTGTTGCCATCCTCGTGAGCAGCACTAAGATGTCCTGTTGCTTTTGTGATTGGGGTATGGGCAGTTTTAAGATAACTTCATCTCATTTCTCTGCCCGCCGCTTTTCCCTCTTCTGGAAAGGGTTTTTTAATAATTGAATGCACAATGCATCAAAAAAGGACAAGGTCAGCTTGGGCACAGAAATAGCTTTTTTCCTCAGAGAAACAGCAAGTCTGAGTCTCTCCCAGCTTTCTGTGAAGGATAAACACAAGGGACACAGCTCAGCTTCTGAACATCTGCATTTCAAAAACATTTCTAAACATCTGCATGACCGAAGTCCACAGCAAGTTCCCAAGGCGAAGGCGATGAAGGCTGGTTACTCCTCTGAAGGGTGCAGATCCCTTTCGGGATGCCCAGCCCCTGCGAGGCTGCGGCAGCTCTCCCGCTCCCCGGGGCACCTCACCAGGGCTGCCCTTTCCCTCTGCCCCAAAAAACCCCCTCACTGCCTGGATGAGGAGGGCCTGCATCAGGCCGTGAAGCACCCCGACATCTCCCTATGGGCAGCCACCCCCTTGGAAAACCCGAGCCTGCAGACTCACAGTGGATGCAAGTTTTTGTTCTGCGCGTTGGCCCTTCTTAGGGATTGCAGGGGAAGCAATTTTTTGAGGGAAAAAAAGCAGGGAGCAGTTTGAGATGTGACTCAGCAGCATTCCCGGTGAAGACCAAGTTGGGGAGCAGGGCCGAGCCCAGGACCCTGCACGGCCAGCACTGACTTTAGCATCTTCGGACCATGGTGTGGGATTTGGGGAGCCAGCGGAGATCAGGATGCTTCCCCAGGGAGACAGGCAGCCGGCTTCTTCAGGAGGATAAAAGCATTTGCAGTTACCAGGCGATGCTGCTTTCCTGGATGATCCGAGGCAGCTTCTAAATGGTCATTCCGACAGTGACTGGCTGAGGCTTTCACAGCTGTGATGCCTTCCAGGAGCCGTCCCTGGTTTGGCACCAGCCCCCGCTGGCATTAACTACAGCAGGATGACTGCTGGCTTTGAGGTCTCTCAAAGCTAGAGAGAGAAGAAACTGGAATTGTCAATTTAAAAGAAGAAATGAGGATATTTCACATCTTCAGTGCTGACTCTTTTGAGGAGCTGATCCCAGCTACCTGATCAATGAAGCTCTAAACACAAAGTTAGCACAAGATAGACACACACATATGCAATTATTTTGGCTTAACAAGATTTATTTTTATTTAATCTGTTACGAGACACTCTAGCAAGCAAGAGATGTGTTACTCACTAGTTTCTTAGATTTTACACTTAATTTACATCTGCCTTCAGCTTGGCACAAAGTGTAGGAAAATAGCGTTTTAAAATACTTTCTTCAGTCAATGAAAGAAAACCTTCAAGATGTGCCAAGTAAGCTCACACCATAAGAAGTATTAATGTCCCTCGCCTCCAAATGCTTCTTATAAAGAAAAACCACCAGCAGCTACTGAACTGATAATGACCAGAAATGAGTCTTTCCCAGCTGCAGAAGTGGTAGAGCTCCCCCCCAAACCTTGCTTTTATTACCCAGAGGGTGGCCCAAGACAAGCTCTTCTGCTTTTAAATCTCAAAACAAGTTTCCACCTTTGAAGGACTTGGTCACCAAACAGCACAAATAATGACCTGAAGAAAAGGCTCTCTGCACTTGCAGGAGAAATTACTGTCAAAAGCTTGTTTAGCATTTTAGCAACCTGCACCCAGGTGCTCAGCCAGTTACTGACTCCAGCTCAGCGGTTTGATTTTAAAAGCCTCGGAACAAAGCGTTATTTCTCTAAACCCAACCATCTATTGAAGTCTAAGAAGTTGAGGCCTTAATAAAGTTACAAAGCTACTCTCTCTATATTGTAGAGATAATTATAGGGATAAGCATACATACGTAAGCTTTATACAATCTCATTTTTCACTTATCTTGATGATGATACATTAAATAGCTAGGAAGGAACAGGTCCACGCTGAGCAGGCAAGGCAGCAAAGGAGACACAAAGCTGTCACGAAAGCTTCGGCAGATCTACAGTGACCTGGCTGCGGTCCCTGGGGCGCAGGTGCCAGCTCCCCCTGCACCAGCACATTGCTAATCCACATCCCCAGTTTCATAGCCAGTTTCTAAACCAGATTTGCTCCCTGAACCCATCCACCACATGGTTACACTAACACTAGAGCCAGACCAACAGGCAGGCTGCAGCCAGAGAAAGAGCTACAGAAGCCCCAGTTCAGACCAGCTTGGAAAGTAAATTGTTTATTCATTGTTAGGTTATAGTTGTTAGAGAGAGGGATTTTTTTTCCCCTGAACACTTTAAAACATGCAAACACACATACAACTCTTCTTTCAGGAAGGGGCAGACCAGTCTTGCCCTTGCTGCTCCCGACATCATTTTGCAGATTTTCTGCAGTGTTATATTTGAGTTTGGGGGCTGGTGGGGTTTTGGGGTTTTTTTGGTTTGGTATTTTTTCGCATATTTTATCTTCTTTTGGGTACTAAGGGTGAATCCCAGTAAGACAGCTTGTTCCACAATCCTGTACCTATACAGTTTTCCAGTTAATCTCCTCAGCATTTTCAAGGCCAGAAGGTACTTTCCACCTGCATGTATCAAATCCTAGCAAAAAACCACATCTCACAACGATTGATGAAAGGTAGGGCAACTACTTCAGTTCACCAACAACCAACCCCAAACTGAAGAAGTTGAAGTTATGACAAAGGCTCAGTAAATATACATCAACTCTTCCGCAACTGGTGCCCAATGGAGAGCGGGTCTTTAAAAACTCAGACATGAGTACTCCTTCTTATGAGCTCCTCATATAACTTACAGATCAATCATTTCATTTACTGAGTACTTTGGCTTGCGGTTTAGAAATTCATCACAAAAAAGTGCTTGGCAAACACAGAGCAGAATGGCATGGCTTAAAGCATGGGAAACTGGTAACCAGTACAAGACTTGATATAAAGGATTTTTGAGGCAGACACATTTATACAAATTTAAAAAAAGACCTCACAACACTGCTCTTGACAGAGCGAGACAGCCGAAGGAGAGCGCAGCGAGGTGACGCTGCGGCTCCAGCAGACGCGCTGCCTCCAGAAGGAACGTCCCTGCTCCCCAGCGCTGCGGCAGAACTCCAGCGCGGGCCCTGGCACCACCTTGCTCGGCAGCAGCCAGCCCAACCCGCTGACCGGTCAGAGAGCTCGCCCAGCCAAGCCCAAGTTTCTGCCGAGGAGGCTGCATGACGTGGCTTGGGGCCAGGCTCGCGCAGAGCCGGCACAAGGGATGGGATGGGAACACGTGGAAGCGGGAGGAAAGAGGCAGCTGAAAAGGTTGGGCTGTACGATGGGCTGTGAACCGTCGCTGTGCGCTCAGCACCCCGGAATATTTTGAAAAACTGTGTGAAACCCAGGAGCATATGCTGTGAAAGAGCATTGCTGGATTTAAACCAGCGTAGTTGCCGATGGTCTACGTACTTTAACAGGGAACTCGCTCATCATCTGCTTCGCTACTCGCTAGCACAGTGTGAACAGCTCTCCCCGCAGAGAGAGATTGAAATGTCTCAGTGCTGATTCCCACCTTCAGAGCGGGCTCCTGCACCACCTCGCTGTACGGAGGCACCGTGGCAGTTAACATATGGTGCAAGAGGAGAGCAACTTTAAGAGAAACGCCCTGGGACAACCAGACCACAGTCAGCACCTAACAAATGACAGAGAGCAACTTACTCAGGTCATTGTCCATCTTGAAGGCAATGTCCAGCTGGATGATGAAAAGCATGAACTGAAACCAGGGGCTCATCTCCTTGCTGGGGAGGGGAATGTGCACAGCAAACACGATATCGTTGGCTTCGATCTGCCGGCTCACTGCCTCGTCGAAGTCTTTGAGCTTCTCGCAGTGGTTGGGTCCCCAGGGCATCAGCCACTTGGTTTTGTGGTGGTTTTTTCTTACATCAATGCACTTCACTGACATGTAAGGAACAGCTGTAGTGGGGCTGGGAGCTGTAAATGGAAAAGAACCACATTTTTAGCATCTTTAGATATCTTATATAGTGGTTTCCCCACCAAAATATGCAGCTCCCCATTCAACTATTTGAAGGCAATTTAAAACAAATGCATCAAATGATTCTCCTTCACAGCTCCTTGATCTTGCAGTTAAGTAATTAAGTTTATTACATCTACAGACGTATTACTGACTTTGTAGTGGGATCAAATTAGATTAGCTGAAGCAGCTGGAATCTGCTGGTTCAGTCTCAGATACCTCAGCTACACCAAAATCATACTGAGAGTTACTGGCATCTTCCTCTGTGCATACACCCTTCTAGTTTGCTCACTCGAGCAAATCCACATGCAAAGCATGTGCCCATATCATAAACCTAGACGGATGAACTAATCCTAAACCTCGTGGTCCTGCAGAGCAGGACAGGGCTTACCACAGTGATTTGAACCCCACACAGCCACATGTTTCCTTGGGCAGGAAGGTTTTTCTCTCTGCTGAATCACACAACTCTTTTTTAAGGCTCCTTGGTAATGGGAGAGGGCAGCACCACTTCACATTTAACCCAGCCCAGGGCCATCACCAACATCTGCTGCCTGCAAGCTCGCTGTGGGAGCCGTCTCAGCCCCGCCAAAACTCCCTACGTGGAACACACAGGGTAAGCCAGACACCACTGCGATGCTCCGAAGATCCTTGCTTACCCACTGCTGCTAACTGGAGAGAAACATTTTGTCTACGAAGGTATTTCTTCCTTTTGCTGTAAGTCAGGTGTGAACTAACGACCATTAGATTTGTCTTTTTCCCCTAGCCACTGTTTTTTTGAGATACTGGGAGAAAAAAAGCTGCATCTTGGCTCTAAAACGCTCCCCAAACTCTGCACTGCCCCCATCACCACAGCGAGCAACGAGGCTTTGTGCACGTGCACAAGATACAATGAAAATGGGTATTGGGACCGTGATATCTTCCCAGATCAGACAATTAAAACTACGGAGGAGTATACTACTCAGGCTTTACGTCGATGAGGAAACAGTCCAACTCTGAAGTACAAATAGGGATTGAAAGCAGAAAAGAAATGCATTCCACCTTCAGCCAGAATTTCAGCATAAAACACCTCCAGAACTGAAAGGCTTTTAAAAACTCAAAATATATTTCCAACGCAGTTCTGCCACACAAAGCCTTCTTATGACAGCAGTTCTACCCTATTTTCCAATATCATTTGGGAAATAAATATTTTAATACTATTTTAATGCATCACAGAACTGGCAAACCATGGAGACAAGCAGAGCCAGAGCTGCTCCAGTTCCTCATCTCCCCAGTATGACCTGAGGAGTTTCCATGGGTCACAAAGTCCAGCATCCAGAAGGTCGATAATTCCCCTGTTCCTTATGGATTTACTCCCCTTTTTTCGTAGAAAGAAGTATTTTTTTGCACAACAGCCAGCTCACATTTTGACACCCAATACATTTCACTGCAATTAAACCAGAACTGCCTTATTTTCTGCAGTATTACCAGGAAGGTACCATTGGACATGCTGTAATGAATTCCTTCCAGCTTCACAGGTTTTGCGAAGCAGATGGAGCAGGTTAACGCTTTCTTTTTAAGCTGTTAAAAGAGTGTTCTTGATATCTGTTTTCACTAGAATTTGAAGAAAATAAAGTTATGTAATACAAATTTGTGAAATTATGTTTATGAAAACCCCCAAACTCTCCGGCCCTTTTTAAAATGAAAATAAGTCTTGAAATGCAAAACTTTAAGTGCAAGTTTAACCTAATAATGTAAAAATGCTCTAATGCAAGCGATAAGCATTGAAATGTCCCTATACTGTGAATTAAAACATAAGTAGCACATAGAATAAAGATACCCAGGCACAGACAATAACAGATGACTTAAGGTGAAAGTCTGCAGAGAAAAGATGACAAGGTGGTCAGGTAAGATTGGGGCTAAGGGGGCCAGTCCCCAGGCTCCCGCAGAAGGTTATTTCCATGTTGTCACCATCCTCATTCTGACAGATGGTCCAGGACTTCCCAAGTACATCACAGCCCTCCCGCCCCGAAAGCTCCATCAGCAAGCAGTAACACCCTACCTACAAATTTCCAAGTATTTCTATGAGAAAAACAAACCAAAACTGAGCAACACCCACTCAGCCACCCCCAGCCCCGACCAGGGCAGAGCCAGCTCAGGGTCCCCCGGGCTCAGCACGCCAACATCCACCCGCACTACACCCAGATGATTCAGACCTGGCTCCCTTGTAATTTGGATGCAGCATCACAACAGCAGCTCTATTGGTTTTTGGGATCCAAGCCAGGAACCCTGCGTAGCATCTTCCCCAACGTGCCACCTCATTAGAAAGATGACATCCGCACTCCTTCCTACAGGCAGGGGAGAGATGACTCAACGTGCGAGTCGGGAGGAAGTTATTAAAAAGCAGTTGTTTATAAACTGCATTTTTTCAATTTTTTGACAGCAATAAGTTTCTTCTAGCTGAAAAGTAGCAGCGATGCTAGCGTAAAGGGTGGGCTGAAAGGGATTTGCTCAAGCAGGAATACTCCCAAATTCATACCTGCTCTCACTAGCAACCCACAGCCTAAGTGAGCACAGATACACAGCACTGCTGCACCTGCATCCAGCAGCCCTCCAGGAACCACAGACAGCTCATACGTTACAGCAGCCCCCAAAAAGAGCAAATCATTGATATGCCAGAAAGAAACAGCAAAAGAGAATAAAATAAAGCACTCAACAAACAAAATCTAGCTGCAAATCAAGGATTACGGAACACTTTAATGATGTGCCATAAGTGCATAAAACGGTGCAACATTCCTTTATCATGCCTCGATGCAGAACCCCGTAACCATGGCTAAAACTGCAGCTGTAAGTGAATATTAGGAATATTGCTGTGAAATAAGTCAGACATTCAGGCCAAGCTCTCAGAGCCTTGACAGGTCTTTGTGTGATTTAAAAGTAGGCATTTCTGAATTAAAAGACATTGTTACTTCTACGGTGAAGATGAATGTTTCTTGCTTTGATGCAACTCATTATAGCCATAAATACATGTTTTCATCACTGACTGATTATGATTTTAAATACTTGGCATGCTCACTGAAGTATCCCCTCTGCCAAAGTTACAGCTTTGAGGAGCAAGAGACAATTACTATATATATTCCTTGTCGGGAACTGCACACCAAACAAACGTCGGCACTTGGCTTCCATTACTTCTTTGGCTCCACTCCCATTAAATTCAAGCGAGTGTTGAACCAAGTGGAAAAAAAATGCTTTGTGAAACTGCAGCCAAGTCAACTAACAGTATTACAAAGTGCTATGCAAAACAAAGCTAGCATCGAGGGATTTCAGTTAAAGCGTGGTGCCAAGCAGGCTGCTTTCAGCCCTTCTGCCTGTGGGCTGGTAGATGCTTCAGCTTTATATATTAAATGATATATGCCAGCTTGTAAATAATTAATAGACGTTTGTGCATAATACAGTGGATGAGCCTCAGCTTGTGTCCCAGCCTGCTCGCTGTGCCAGCGCAGGTGCCATTTGGAGGGGTTAGCGGAGCAATCAGGGACCTGGGCTTTGATCAGGGGGGTTTTGCAGAAGCCAATCAGGAGCGTGGCTCTCTGGGAGCCAGCTCAAACAGGAGCCAGCCCAGCTTGAGTTTAGGGCTGCCCAGGGAGTCCCCGGGAAGGAGCCCGGGCTCTGGGAGCAGGCATTGGGCAGACACCCCTCGTGCCAAGGGGTTCGACCCCTGCGGTGCTGGGTGCCAAAAGCCATAGGCATGAGGCTGCTGGAGCTGCCAGCGCTGTCAGTGGAGACTTCCAACCCCCCTACTTAAAGAGAAAAAACTTCCCACAGACGAGTTTAGAGACAGGATGATTCACAGCAAACGCTGTCAGAGCAATAGCCAGGATCTCCAAGGAGCCAGCGTGCCTGCATCCATGGGAAGGGGGCAGGAGGTGACTGTCACCACCAGAGCCCTCCTTAGCTCTGATGGGACAAACCTGCATTACATCTTCCTGAAAAACCCAGGCCAGCACACACACGAAAATAAAACCAACACAGTCTGAGCAACCTCTCTTCTGCAGTTCACTGGTTTTCATACTAGTTTGGGGAGCAAATACAGTTTAGCCTCTTTGAGCCTTGTGTGCGTATATGCTATAAACACATTTGTCTTAAAGGTATGTGGCAACCGGCTGGCCGCCCACTCCATCTCCTCCGGAAGAGGCTGCGGAGGTGCCCGCCTCACTGCAAAAGCCCCAAGGGTATCCCAAATTCCACGGGTCACAGCAGACCTGCCACAGAAGCACGGCTCCTTGCAGCAGCGTTCGCAGGCGAGCCCGTTTTTTTTCAGCAGCGCGATCACCATTTCCCAGGGAAGACTTTTGATGAACTTTCAAAGCCATTTCAGCTATGCCGTACAGATTGAAGCAACCCTTGCATACTATTTCCAGCAAAGGTTTCAGTGAGACTTTTCTCACTTTTCATATTGAAAATAGCCTATAGCCAACTGGCTCAAGCACATGGATTTTCTCAAGTTATGTCCCCAAGAAAGAGCAGCAGTTAAAAGGGATAGAGACATTTACGGCTGAGGGGGGAACTGAAGTTGAATTGCTTTCAGTTCTGAATGACCCAAAACTCTCGTGTCAAAACTCTCTAGTCTTGTGTTAAACTGGTAGCAGTGTTTCACCCAAAACTAAGACGATGACAGTGTTATAAAATAACTCCAAATACGAGGGTTTGAAGGAGATATCTCACCATACTTTATATATCTACTGGTCAGAGAGGTCAACGATCTTACGACCTCATGTGGCAGAAGATGCCATGATCTGGTTTCTCAGCACCGGTGACCATCCTCATGAGGATTTCTCTCCTACATCTCAACTGGAATCAAAATTCTTTCACTTCATGTAGACTAAACAGAGCACGAGTGGAGGCCAATAGAGATGATTCCTCACACGGACGGGACACCCCAAACCATCCAACGCTCCTTCTGTCCCTGCTATATCCTCCATAGCAAAACCCTACAGCATTTGCTGAAGAAACTGAGCATCCTGCCCCAAATACCCAGCAAAATGGTAAACAGCAATGAATTCTGAAGGGACCTGGGGGATCCAGGCCTGTCTATCACTGCACACTTTTACAAAAAAGAGCTAGAGCTTCATATTACAAAATTACACTTCCTTGCCCAGCATATTAAAAATGACCCGTCCAAAGGGAAGAGCACTGCTTGACGCTGAGGAACCAGAGTTACTCTGGATGGGACAGGACCTCTTGGCCAACCTCCTGCTCGCAGCAGGGCCAGCCAGGAGGTCAGAGCAGGGTGCTCAGGGCCTTATCCCACCAGGTCCTGCACATAGTTACTGTTCCCAGGATGCTGATGTGCTGCTGCTGTCCCCTTGTCCCCATTTTTATCATTCCACATATAGACTAAATATTAAGTTGAGTTTGCATGTGACTGAGATTACTGTCAGCTGGATCACGTGCACACACACGGAGTACATATTCCACTTCAAATTTTTAGTCACCACTTTGTTTGCTCTCTTCTCTGAACACCCTGAATCTTTGCCCTATAACAAATAGCCATGTTTCACTCCTCAAAACAGTTTTCAATGCTTTTTCTACAACCCAGGAGATCAGGTTGACAAAGTCTTACCATTCACTGAATCAAGAGAGGCATTGGGAGATCCTGCTCTCTCCTGCAAGGGTGAAGCCTCCCCACGCCAAGCAGCAACTGCATTTACAATATCTGGTGATTGCACGAGGGCATCTGCCATGGAGCACATCATACAGACACGACGCAACCACCAACACAGTTCACGTTTTGCCTCAGAAGGGTCACAGCTGGTTTTCCCTAGAACTCCCAGGTCTTGCTCCTCCCTCACCCCCACAGATGTTTCTGCTGTTCTTCACCCGTCTCGCTCCCTCACGCTGTTGGACGCATTTACAGCAGATGCTTGGCTGCCCCTACAGAAAACTTAGGGGCCCAAAGCTTAGCTGAGGCAGAACACAAAGGCCGAGAATAAACAACAGTAAAGAGGCCTTTTGGCGGCCATGAACCTTTAATGAATCTTCAAGCATGGGGAAAAATGACATTTCACCTTCAAATTTTAAAAGAGAAAAAAAATGAAGTTAAACCCGCTAGATCTTTGAGAAGGAGAGAAGAAAAGAAAGCCTGCTTTCTCCCAGTCTTTAATAAATGCCCTTTCACATCTTTGTGCCACAAGCAAAACTTGTTCCTACCTATCTCTTGGGCTTACCTCTCCTGCAAACATGGTGGTGACGGCATATGAGGATGGGCGAGGGCAAATGGAACACAGACTCATTTAGACAAACTCCCGCACCATTCATAGCCCACTGGACTCACCCTGAAAGATGTTAGCAAATAGCACTGAGCAGCTGTAGAACTGATTTTTGTTTAATTTTCAAAGCTCTGGTTCAAACCTTGATGGGGGTTAAGCCAGGAGGGCTTTAACATCTCTCTAGTGCAACCATAAGTAGCTTTCCTTTAGTTTCAGCTATACTGTCCTCGAAGCAATCTATCCCCATTAACATGTAAGCATTCATTGCCCTTTTCTTTTTCTGAGAAGAAAAGCAGAAAGTAAGATCCTGCCTGTAAAGGGGCTTACCTCAGAGGGAAAAAAAAAAAAACCCCAAACACACACACAACACAACTGTTTCACTGTATTTAGACTTAACTCTTTAGGTTAAAGAAAGATTTACTATAAGCGAGCTCAATTTTTCAATATATTCATTTTACAATATTACTTATGCCTAGATTTGCACAAGAGCCACCATCACTCAGTTTAATTTCAATAAATTAAGTAGATCTTTAAGAAATCTCCTGTGATAAACCCTCAGATAATCCTTTCCTTCTTCCCTCCCCCATACTCCTGCAAACAAGGCATTCAGCCCAGTTACAAGAATAACATCCCCTCTCTGCTCCCACATGAATACTTACCTCTATGATATATATTTTGTACCTTCTCATCTAGAACACCTACAGCATTTCAAATTAACTACTGACCCTTGCTCTTGCACCATAAACAAGCCCTTTAGAAAATCTCAATTGCATTGTGTCTACATTGATTAAAGCTTGAATCCTACTGACCTCATGTGGTGTTAACTTCTCCCATGCACCGGGAGCATTCTGCTTTTCTACTCAATTACCCCCTTCTGTGCAGAGCCATCACTACCCAATGAGCACACACAATGGACTTCTGCTTCATTACACTAACCAACAGCAGGATAGGAATAAACAAGCTAATTTATCATCGGACAGACTGAGCTTTTCCAACTAGAACAGTGAGAAAACCTGAATAACATTATACGTACTTGCTATTTATAAATACATATGTATTGCAGCATGGAAGTTTTCTTTTCCACCTCCCTCCTTCCTGACCTTGATGCTACCATTAATGAGAGTGACCACTAATGCAGTCTTTAAATTAATTTTTTTTATTACTAGTTACTATTTCGCAAGCTACAGGAAAGCCTTTTTCTGAACACTGCAGCAGCTTTTATATACAGAATTGCTGTACATTTAAATCATCTAATTCATCTCTAAAAAACCCAAAACAAACCCACTGCCTCCTAGAAGCCCCCTCCCCTCTATAAAGGTATTTCTTTATTCCCATTTGACTTCAAGCTTCATCAAGACCACAGTCCTTTAAAGCCCCAGGGCACCATTTCCACTGTTATTTATAATGGGAGTTGCCAGACATACTATCATAGCTGAACACCCGTATTTCTGTCATCTCCAATAGATTTTTCAATGCTACAGGCTTCTCTGTCTTTTTTGTTTCAGACCATAAAAACGAACCTGTCCAAAGCACCAAAGCCTAGTCTGGGAGATCCCTGACGCAAGCTTGTGTTCTGCATCCAGGTCTCCTGCTTTGGCCGTGGAGAGCGAGCCAGGAGCGGGCTGTGCATGCACCTCCTCTAGTGACAGCGTTGGCTTGGGCAACCCTGGCTTTTCCACCTCATTTGGAGGGTGATGGGAGTCCTGACCTAGCTCAGAGTCCATCTGGATGGAAGGGGATATTTGGTGGCCCGGACAGCAGCCCAGACCTCTGCCAGGCTCAAACCTACAGGCTTAGTAGACTGTGGTGGGAAGTGAGCTGCCAGGATTTGGAGGTCCCTAATCAAGCACTACAGCCAGCAGGACAGTCTTGCTTTGGTTTTGAGGAATTTCTATGCTTTCTTAGCTTCCTGTAACCATGCAGGAGCTAGAGATATGTGTGTCTTACATCTTGGAGGGGTGGCTGTTTGGTTTTGCTTAAGGTTTGCTCTTCAATGCTACTCCTGCAGTGTTGGGCTGTGCTAGCAGAAAAGCTGTCCATGCAGCACGGCCTCTTAGAGCAGCACAAACTGGGGATTTTCTTCAAGAAGTCAGTTTACAAACAACTAGGGGAGCGGCTGTGCCAAGAGCCTTTAAAACTGAAAGTGCAGTCGGGATCCCCGCTGCAGAAGCAGGAGTCTGAGCACCCCGCAAGGCTGCTGCCAGCGAACACCAACCAAAGGGCTTCTGGGGAAGTGTCTTGCTCTCAGAGATAAGCAATTATTCCCTCAGCCCCAGGCAAGACGCAAAGCAAGAAAATCTTATGAGGCACTAGAGTACAAGTAGATTTGCTGGGAGAACTAAATAAATGACCTCCACGATTCATATACATATGCAACAGCAGCAACAAATGCAAACCAAGAGAGCACTAGCAGTATGAGTTCCATAAATGCAGAAGTATATATTAAAAAATACTTTATTTAAAAGAAGAAAAGGGAAAGAAAAGGTAGAACTGATTTACTAATTGCCACAGACAGTTTGATCTTTGTCCAAGCCATCCTTTGTCAATTTTCGACTCAGATGAAATGCATTTCCTGCTACGCCCAGCCAAGATATTAAATCCCTGCAAACAGAGGTCTAAAATAGCAGTATGACCTGACGTTATCCAGCTTTCCTCCTGAGCAACAGCCTGAAACTCCCCAAGTCGCACACTACAGATAACAAGATACCTTGAAAGGGCCGATACGGAGATACGTAAAGAATTTCATCTGCATTTGAATAGGGGGGATCAGCTCCTGGGGCTGGGGCCAGCAGCAGGCAGTCCCGGAGCAGATGGACACCTTGCGCCCTTCAAAGGCTTTCCGAGGCTATCAGGGAGTTATAACATGACTTCAAAGAGCATAAATGTTATTTACGAAGGAAAAGACTTCCTGTTCCACCGTTATCCCTTGCAAAGCGCAGAGAGGCAGCACGCCCACTGCCTGGTCAGTGTTCAGGTCACGTTTAAAACCGAGCCTGTTTAGTTCGTATCAAGAAGAGGAGCAGCAAGAGGGACCGTCCTCTTGACGTAAACTGCAAGGCACAGAGTTTCCCTGACGCATCCCTCCCAAGTTAACTGTAGTTTGGAGGCAACACAACCGTAAGAAGAGCAAAAAAACTAGCATCTTGGAGGATTTAGAGCCTCGCTCCCTGCTCCTCAGGCCCCCAGCACGGGCGTTTCTGCCTGGGAACTCTCAATTTCTGGCACATTTGCCCATTCAGCTACAGTTACAGCTCTTAAAAAGAAGAATTGAGCAGACCTAAACTAAATAGACATGACCTTTCATGTCTGCTTTTTCATCGGCTCCCAGTGCTTCTGCCAAGGCTGCAGCACTAAAGGAATGTGTCTATACAGAGGAGTCTATTGGCATTCATGTCCACGGTGCAGCACCGACCTATTCAGCACAGCTTGCCCATCTTCTGGAGAGACCAGTGATGAAAGAAAGTCAGGCACAGAAAAATGGTCTTTGTCCTGGAGCCCACAGACACTCTTCCCTAGCTGGCTGCATCCACATACCTTCAAAATCAGAGCGTCTCTCCTGTCAAAAGATCAGTTCAGCCCTAAGAAGGTAATGAAATCCCAGGAAAGAAAATTAAATCCTGGAAACTCACTGCTCAGGAGCCAAATCAGACATTTAGATAATGAACTGGAATTGTTGATAGCTGCTCAGCCATTTATACACATGACTCATTATCTCTCTGGGCGAGACACACAAGTAAGAGTTTTATTTGCTCCAGTCAAAACAATTCTGTTTTTTCAACCTTAAGCCGAGGCAAGGGAGCAGTGAACCTGCACCTTCTTAAATGCATCCCCCTCATCCCAGCAGACTCATGTGCTAAATAAATACCTCCACTTTTCCAATCAGTTAAATTTGTAAAGTGTACGGCTGGGCACTGAACTTTCTGTACTTAACTGTATGTATGCCTGCTCCTGGACTTTGTCTGCACTACAGAGAGGTTCTCCTGCGCTCTGTCGGCTCATTTGAACTGAAACCAAGATAATCTGCGACTTAGGACGAGGCGTCCTTGGAGTCCTGGTAAGTAGCTCACATAAAATAAGTTATGGAAAAGTTGTCTTTAAAGTAACTTGTTTAAAGGAACAAAAAACGCAGTTTTGAAGCAGGGATGTTGCTGCACAGAGCTCTGTCATCCCATCTCCTCCCGTGCCCTCCATTTCAGCCTGCCCATCTGCCCAGAAGCTTTGCTCTTTGCTACAGCCTCCCACAGCGCTGGCAAACCCCGGGTGAGACGCACATCGCTTCGCCTGACCAAAGCGGTGGAGAGAGAAAGCCACAGGGAAGGTAGGGTAACTTCTTGACCCTGGGTCATTAGAACAGACCAGACCATTCGGTGAAGCACAAGCTAGCTTAACAACAAACCAGCCAGTGCGACAGAGTCAGAGGCTGCAGGTTTGTACCTCTGCCCAGGTTTTGTGGCAATGGGGCAGCAGCACCAAGCCCACCGAGGTGCAGGAAGCCCTGCCCAAGGCTGTGTGTTGTCCAGCGCTCTGCGGGAGCTAAAGAGCTACGGAGCGTTGGGAAAACTGCCCCACGCTTCGGGACTTAACACAAAATTTCCGGCTATCTCCGTGATCTCTGGACAGATTTGAGCAGTGAAGTCTGTTTTCTTCCCTCTTTTTCCTTTTTAAAATACTGTATGTATAAAAGAATTCCAGAATGCAAAGGAAATTAGAAAGACACCACCAACAGTTCCCCACAAGGTATACAGAGGAAGACAATTTGTAATCAAAAGCTTTGGTTTAAAGAAAAACCAAGAGGCATTAAACCCACACAAGAGTCAAGTCAGATTTCCACATACACAGAGTTCCTACCACCTGGCCAGCAGTCAGGAGAGGACACGAAGTGTCCTAGCTCAGCTCTGGCCCCAGAGCAGCAGTTGTGCTGTGACCTTCGTCGCAACACCCTGGTCAAAACTTCCAGTAACAAGCAACAGCCGCACAGATGCCGCAGCTGGTCCTGCTGTGGGAAGGTTTGTCCTCATGCCGAGTCCAGGGCCGTCACCAGCTAACCTAGCTCCACGTGCTGGTCAGCATGACTCAAAGCCTGGATGAGCCCAGTGGCACCCCCAGCGACAGCCAGGATGCCAGGGGGCTGGCTAAACCCCCCCCATGTATTGAAAAGGCTGAGCATATATATGCATAGTACATGAGGGCTCCTGGGAATGCTGGCACGACTGTAAATTAGCTATAGCCTCATTTCTCACAAACATTTATGCTGCCTTGAGTGATAACAGAAAACATTTGTTTGATCCCATTCTCTTCTAATACATGTATGCTATCACTTATAGCAGGATAGCGAAGACAAGGTTGTATTATGACTAATTTTATGGGTCGTGTTTTATTGAGTACTGAAACATCCTAACAGAACGTGTAACACATAATCCAGAAGTGTAACCTTTAAACAAGCTGTTTACCAGGGAACAGAGCAGACACCAGAAATTCTGCAGGGTTTGAAAACAGAACGGTTTGAAGCAGTGACAGTCCCAGTTGTCTGGAGCCAACAGTTCATTACCATAGCACAACAACAAAGAAACTGCTCAATAAAATTCTCTTTCGAGTTGTTTTCTCAACTCCCTAGTTTTGCAAAGATCCCTTAGACTGCCATGCGAGCTTCACCCTGGTAAGGGAATGACTCCCATACACGTAGGTCTCATGATTTGCCAACACACAGTTCTAAGTAAAATCCATCAGAGAGGTGATAAGACTCCTGCTTCTAAATAAAAGAACTGTTGGGAAAGTGCAAGCCCTATTAAAACTCAGACGTTATGCAGTTGACTGTTCAAAAACTAGCTAGAGAACCACCACTGGCCGAAAACCCCAGTTGCAGAAAAATGAAGCTCTGTCATCATTGTCGTATCAGGTACCAATGCACTGCATTTGTGTATTTTGGACTTGCACAAGTATTCTGTTAAAATAGAGCACTTAGTCATTGTTTTGAAATATGACCTAACTGACTGCTAAAGGAGAGGCTGGTTTAGCTTTGTAGCCGTGTTCCAGTTGTGTACATATTTTGGTTTGTCTAGACCTGAATAAACTAAAATAACTAGATTCTTGGTGTCTGTTTGGTGCGCTGGATCAAACCAGACCAGGATCGCTATTTCAGTGACACCTCAGCTCCCATCCCACCTTGTGTCACACCTCTCTGAAGAGCAGCAGTCCCATGTCATTCGGCACTTCGAGTACTCCCAGCACCGCTTCGCTCCCCACCCGCCGTCTCCAGCCACGGACCCATTTCTTACCAGATCTCTCTTAGAAAACACCACAGGTGAGGGACTAACTAAAGGGGCCAGGACCCCGAGCAGCAGGGCCCAACGGTGGTCCAACGGATCGGCCACAAGCCACGGGCTCAGGGCTTCCAGGGACACAAGGACGCCAACAGCACGCTCCAGGGCTAATTCCCGGGAAGAGTTTGATGCAGCCCCCCAGGCTGAGATGCCCTGCTTGTGTGTCACTGCGCCAGATGTTGGGCCCCACACCTAGTTTACACCTAAGATCTTTGAGCTGGTTCCCAGGCACTCAGGCTTAAGAAGGGCTGGCTGGGAGCTGTTGGAGCCCATCAGCACAGCTGCCGCACAGCCTCTAATCCAAGCAGGGGAAGAGCCTCTTAACTCCTTGAATGCATCAGAAGTGGTAAATACCGTGGAGGAAAAACCAGTCTGGGTGATTGATTAGTGCAGTTTTATCTGCTCAAAGATCAGAAGTGGGGTTTCCAGCAATTAAAGAAAGTTTACCTGCAATAACCCCCCTAGGACTCACCCGCAGATGCACTGACTCCAGCCCTACAAAGTTACCCTCAGTTTGTGCCCCGAATCGCTGTCTCCGTGGGTGGAAGAGCTGCCCACTGGCCTTCCAGTCCCAGCATCAGCATCCCCACGCAGGACAGGGCCCCCGCACTGTGGGAGCCCGGCGGCAGCAGCCGGTGAGGCAGGGAATAGGCAAGATGGAAGGCTGAACTAACAGCATCTAAGTTCTTTCATCTCCGAATCCCTACAAATCTGAACAAAAACATTTCTGTGTATTCCCTATAAAGCTGAACAGAAATGTGTCTGTTTATCACATCATGATGAGGACAGAAAAGGGGCTTTCTGATCAACACCTTCCTTTTGTACAAGCAACTTTTTTTAAACTGAGAAGCTACTAGAAAAACACTTTTAAGATGAACACCGAGTCTAGCTTCTCTGCTCAACGCAGGCCAAGACATTTTATCTAATGAATCAGCGTCGGGTTCAGCAACCTACACTTGAACCAGCTCTTTTTAAACAAGAAAAAAAAGGAATGAAGGAAAAAAAAGCCAATCCTAGTAATATTCAGACCCACAAGACTAGAAAAACTGGGTTTTAATCCAATGTTTGCCACAGACTCCTTTGTGATTAAGCAAAAACGAGGAACTGAAATGAGAATGAGGGAAACAAAAGTTTCTGAAAATTATGTTTAGTAGAATTCCTACGGCTCTTAAGAACTGGTAACTAGAGAGGCTACAAATGCAGAGCACTAATCTGCCTCAGAAAGACCAACTCTGCTTTCTGAGGAACGGCAGGTATTTCTTCAACACCCTCAAATAGAGATCACCCCGAGAGCACTCCAATTTTAAGAAAACGTGCAACATTTTTTTCCCAAAGCCCTTTCAGAGCGATGTGACTTCAGATACCCGCAGTCATTACTGAAAATCCCAAGGGCCCCGACTACGAGCCTGGACCTGGGGAAGGGGAATAAACCCCCAGGCAGGGCAGGGGAGAGGGGTCCTGGGGCTGAAGGGCTCGGCAGGGCAGCGCAGTCCTTCCCCAACATCCCCACGCTGGAAATGGCCAAAGCAACCACGAAGAGGCGACCATCACTACAAGGAGCCGGCGCATAACTCGGTTGCTTTCTAGTAAAAAATAAAAAAAAAAAAAAAAAAAAATTCACGGGACTGCCCCAAACCCCTGCTCTCCTCCATTTTTCTCCTTCCAGCTCCTTCCCCAGGCAAAAAATCAAAACCCCCGGAGGCAGAGGGGTGGCAAACCCCGGCCGCAAGTTTGTTGCCGAGGGTTACATCTGTGCCAGCACTTCCCCGAGGATTTTGCAACGCTCCCTGCCAGCTAATAAAGAAATAAACACAATCTGGACTCAAAAAGTTTTAGGCGAGGAGGTTTGCGTGCCAAAAGTCGGGCTGCCCCGCCGGCGTGGGGAAGGCTGGATGCCACCCGAGAAGCTGCAAACGCGGGTGGGGGGACGTGCCCGATCCCCGTGGCCGGGGCAGGGGGCCAGGAGCAAGGCGAGAGGGTTTGGGAGGCGGGGGGGTTAAGGCCCCCCCCCCCCGCCCCAGCAGCCACGCGGGTTTTCCGTGAGCCGAAACAACCCCAAGCCGACCCCGCGCGGTTTCAGGAGCCTCCTGGAAGAGGATTGCGGGGAGGTGGCGGGTTCCCCAGGGGGTGGGGGGGGGTCCCCCAGGAGAAACAAGCCCGGACAAAAGCAGTAGGGCGGCGGGAAGGGGGGGTCGGCACCCCCCAAACGCGCCCCACCGCCCCCCGGAGCCGGTAAACATAGTCCTGTCCTCGCCCGGAGTAGCGCCCATTAATTTTCCTTTTTTTTTTTTTTTAAATTTTTTTTTTTTTTTTGTTATCATGATGGCAAGCAGCGAGGTTTCCTCCTGCGGTCGGCTGGGAGGCCGAGAAACGGGGAGGGGCAGAGGTACGAAAAGAGTGGAGGAAGAATTGTTTTTTAAAAAAAAATAAAATATTTAAAACCCAACTTTGCAAGGCAAGGCTGCCCTGCGCGATCAGTCGCCATACTGAAGATTTCCCCCCTTCCTCTTTCTTTAAGTACAGACTGAAACCAGGCCAAAAAAACTTTTCTCTGCCCCCTTTTTTTTTTTTTTTCTTGCAGGCACTAGAGTGAAATGTGCACAAAGAGGCCCAGGGAGCCGTGTTTTCTTAACTACAATAGCAGGGCTAATTAGATCATAGGGGCGAGTCAGCGATACTGTAACAAGTAGCTAAACAACGCGAGCGAGGAGAGGAGGAAGGAGAAAGTTTTGCACCTTCAGCACTCACCGATCAGACCTCCCACCAGAAAGGCGATGACTTGGAAAACCAGCAAGATCCCCCCGACGATGCACAGCTTTTTGGTGCTCATGTTCTCGATGATGGCCCCAGCCATTTTCGCCCGGTTCTAAGCCCCCCGGGCTCCCCCCAACCTGGGGGGGGGGATGTGGAGGAGCGGGGGGGCTGGCGAGTCTCCGCACTGATTGCCCGGGCCCGCCGGGAACCGGCTCCCCCTCCGCCGCCTCCAGCCGTGATTGTGGCCGCTGCTCGGTTGCATGTGGCTGCTTTAAAGGAGCTGGGAGCCGGTCACATGACGCCGCCTCCACCGCCCCTCCCCGGTCCTACGGGCCCGGCCCCCCCCCCCCCATATCCCATCCCCACCCCACCCCCGGGGTTTTCCGGGAGCACCCCCAGACCCGGAGGATGGGGGAGGGGGGGGGGCGGCCTCACGCCGAATTTACGCGGGACGCTGGTTTCCCCCCTCAGCCGAAACGCGCCGTTACATTTCCACCCCCCCCCTCCCCGCCCCGTTTTTTCACCTCTGAGACAAGGCTTTGTCCTTCCCTAACTGCCGTCAGAGTTTTCTTACCCTCCGCGGGCAGGACGCGGGAACAACCCCCAAATCCACGGGTGAAATGCGAAGAGGAAATTTATTCCCATTCCCTCGCCGCCCAGGGAATCCCCAAAGCAGGGGGACACTGGCACCGCCGCGCTCGCGCCTTGCTCGCCAGAAAAAGGTGAAGAAAGCAAAGATCTTGAACCTGCTGCTTTCCCCTGTGATTTTCACAGGTGCGCTTTTCCACGGTGCTCTGACCTTTCCCACAGCAGGGCAGGAATCTCCGAGATCCTCAATAAGGTGCCTCGGAGTCTCTCCCAGGCCTGTGTTACCTAAACACAGACCTTATACCAAATCAAGCAACACAGGACTAAGCAATAATTACTGTGAGATCTGTGTTTTTCGGCACCCCAGCCGCAAGTCACTTGGGCGTGTTTACAACCCTCCTCGCCAACCCTCCGTTGGGTTCCCACCGTCCGTCGCCACATGCCAGCCGAGGGCCAGGAGCGCGGCCGCTCACCCCGCTTCCCTCCCGCTCCTGTTTGTGGCTGAGAATGGTTCGTGACCCCCCGCCATCATCTCTGTTTTTTTGGCATCGGTGCCTTCCAGCACTTTATGGGACACCACAAGGATCCGTGCCGTGCTGCCCCGTTAGACATGCAATGAAGGACACAGAATGCCGTCAGGTACAGCCAAAACTAAGCAGGGAGCTGCTGGAAGCACTCCCTGAGGACAAATAAGCCATGAAAGGAAAGAACTGGTGACAAAAAATACAGACAGGAACTATCAAAATGAAAGGCGGGTCAAATATTTAGAGGCGCAAACCAATATTCTGAAGGAAATAGTAACAAGAAAAAAAAAGTTTAGAAGAAACAAACGCAAAACCCGCACCGCAGAAGTCACAGTAAGATGGCAGAAGCGTTGGCAGTGCCGTGTGGCAGCCCCGTTGCTGAACCTACCAGGCTCCCAGTACTGTGTTTGGTTTGTTCGGGACACAGAGGGCATCTGCGTGCTGATCGGCCTTGCCTAGCAGGGGGGACCGTCGTGCGTTACAAGGATATAGGTAAGCAGCGTCAAAAATGAATCTAGAAATTCAAGGAAGAGCAGAGAAGCTGAGGGCGCAGGGTCTGGCTTGTAAGGCAAGACTACACCAGACCTTGACCTTGACCATACAACGTCCAGCCAATGCAAGGAGGTGAGCGCAGGAGCTGCAGGGACGTGGTGTTTTGCTGATGGATATTTAGGAGGAGGTCCCTCTCGGAAAGGGGGAGGGTATATGCCCCTGCACAAGATCAGGCCTCAGTCACCGCCACTAACTCGCTGCCTCTGCGCCCTTTCCCTGGCCAGAACAAGGAGCGTGGCTGGCAACCCCAGCAAAGTGGGCAAATTCCTCTCTGCAGCCCAGAACCCAGCTTCAGCGCATCCAAAGAAGCATCGGAGCCCCAGGGTGCTGGAGACATGCACAGACGTAATGCTGGAGGCCAACCAATGACACACTGAGGTATTTTGGGTGATGTAATAAGATGTGATACTATGATCAAGATCCTGGACGCAACAGAATCCATCCGAAAAGGGCTGCAGCAGTGATCCCCAAATGCTTTTGCTGGTTTTCTAGCACTGAGTCTTTGGCTTCCAAAGCTGGTCTTGAAAAACTAAATGAGACCAAGCTCATGTGCTACTTTTGTGTTTTACTTCTGTGATCTTTTCCTGATTTGCAGAGCTAACGAGTTCTCTTCCTCCGACCATCAGGCTAATAATGTAAGTTGGAATATAGGCATCAGGGATAACTTTAGATATTTTTGACTGCGGGACAGTTTAATCTTTTAGAATATTTCAAGTTTAACTTTTCTTTTAGTTTAGTTTTAGCTTTCCTTTTACATTACAGTTATGACTTCATTGTTAAAAATAGCTCTTAATGGACAAGTCCTTTGTACCCATTATGAACCCGCGAGGATCATTCACACAGACCTGCTTCCAAAATCAAAGCCTGTTAGTGGGTTTTTGCCAAGACAATTAAAGACTTAAAATACCAAATACTTCATACTGAAATTAAAAAAAACCCCAACCAACACATAGAACAATTGCTATTAAAAAGGCTTATTTTGAAACATCTAATACTAATTTTTAGGATGTCTGTCTAACACTTAATGTTGATTCTGAGCAATGACTTTTGTTTTTGTCTCCGTTGGAAATGGCACAAGCTTTTGAATTACGTTGGTTCCCTTACAGACTGTAATCGCCGCTGACAAGGAGGGAGTCTTACAAGTCTAGGCTCTTTGAGGTCCCACAGTTATCCAAATGCAGGGACCTGTATGACCAAACATCTTTGGAGCCACGAGTGCCACTAAATCAAATCTGTCTTAATGACTCCACAGAAGTTACATGGTGTGATCTGCCGTTAAATGTCCCATTTGCTCCAATCAATTTATTTCTGGGACAAAAATGTAAGCAGTAGAGCTAAGATCCTGCCATAATAAAAAAATCCAAAGTGAAAAAGAGTAAAAATAACAAAAACGCAGGAAACAATACTTCACATTTATAAGGCACTTTCCATTTCTACTACATTCCTACATCTTTAATACTGCAAAGTTGAGAGATATTAATCACATGTGACTTTTGACATGCGTCCAAAGGGCGTATAGAGCACATACCATAGTGAGTTGGGACCTCTCTTTTGCCAAAAAGTGACCACACACAAAATCACACAAGAGAGAAACCGGCACAAAGCACATTAGAAAGTACATCTCCAGCCATCGCTCTTCCTTTTCAGCTGTTTACAAATCAGAATTTCTATCTCTGTCAGGTCTCCAGAATCAATCATCTGGGAACTCATCTACTTGCCGCTTATTACATTATTTTTCCTGACTGCTTTAGGCTGTTTTGAAAGCCTCAGCTATTAAAATAGCTATCCTACAGTCAGCCCCAGGCAGGAGGAGGAGTCTTTCCACAGCAAACTCCTTGCAGGGTTGGGCCTAGAGCCCAGATTTTCAAAGGGGTTTAGTTGCCTAAAGATGTAGGTAAGGACTCCGCGGGATTTCCACAAGCTCCTCAGTTTTGGTGCTACATGTCTGAGCTACAAGTTACTGCAAAAGTTTTGAGAAAACTTTCTTTGGATGCACAGAGATCAAACCCTGAAAGTTTCAGTGTTTTTTCTCCTCTGTTGTCTCATGTCAATTGGACAGTTAATAGAAATAATTTGAAAAAATGCTAGAATTTAGAGGTATTTTCCAAACACAACTGTAAGAGAAGGACGTATGCTACGAATACAACATAAAGGCTTGACAGAGGAATATCTATGATCTAGATTAGGAAGTCAAATGACATGATCATAATAATAATTTCTAGCTTTAGAAAGCTAAAAAAAACCCCAAAACCCAAACTATCCCAAAATCAAACTCCCCCTCCCAGTTATTTGGACTTATGTTGCTGCATAGAAGTCCAGCATTGAGCTGCTTAATTTTTGCTTCATAGAGCAAAAATTAATTTCCTTTTTTTTTTTTTTAAATATGAGCAGCACTGTTGTTTATACCAGCACAATAGCAGACTCTGACCCCATGTGTAAAATACAAAGTAGAGTAGTGGACAAAAAGCTGATTAAAGCATGGTCATCTACCACCAGATAGAATCTCTTGAACTCTTGCTCATACTTGCCTAATTTATTTACAATATAGCATGCGACATAACAACAGACCTGTGGGGATTAAGCTTTGGCTTTGCTCTCCAGTTTGTAGGCTACATTTTTCAGTGTGGGTATTGGCATTGCTTGATGCCATGACTGCAGTTTCTTGTTTTGTTTGGAATACACCTAACCCAGTACAAAGTTACCCCTAGTAATAAATAATGTGTAGCTGCTACAGGGGAAAGATGATTAAAAGCGTTCAGAAGCACTGCTTACATCTCAGTGCTCCTGACTGCTTTCATAGGTAACTTTCTGGTTTTGTTCTCTTACAAATACCGATAACATGGAAAATTTTCTCACAGAACAGGAAAAGGGCGTTTTATGTTATTTCTAGTGCACAGATGGTGGGGAACATTTATCTTTGTAAGAAAAGCCTTTTCTACGGTTCGTAAAGATACTCAAATGTAAAACTTAGTGCGGCACACATCAAAAAAAAGCGTGTGGGGGTTGAGATTGGTGAGCAGACAGAGCCTCTCAACCTGCAACTGCCCACTGCGCTTAGGATTAGGAAGAAAATTGACAAGTATGCAATGTTTCATCTTAAGCAAGCCCCACTCTATAATGTAAATATTTTGAGTGATTTCCAAGCCCCGTTGTAGTTCAAGGCTAAACATTCATTCAATTATCAGGAACCAGCAAAGTTGAATTTTGCCACTGTTTCTACATCTGGGAACTCAGAGCTAGGCTTAATTTTTTTTTTCCCTGCATGACACCTTTTACTTAAGTGGCACCCAGCCTGCTAGATCCCAGATCCCATGCTGTTCTTTAGGCTTTACATGGGCAACCCGAAGCTCCGCCTCTGCCAGGAGTCATGGACTCCTCGCATCATTTCTTTGATGACAATATGGCAAGAAAGAAAGGAACACAAACTTAGCAAGGGAATTACCTGGCCACCCAGATTCTAATCTTAAAACACGCAATGACCACAAGTAGCCGAGAACAGAAGACCTACGGAGTGCACCCCCAAACGGCTGCTCCCAGCCTCTCGGTACCTACTGGGCTCCTCAGCAGCACTGGGTGGGTGGCAATGTCCATCTTAGCTCCTTCAGAGTAACCAGCTCCACTCAGCTGTCCCTCTGTCCTGTGCTTCCTCATCAAGTCCTGCCTGTCTCGGTAAGGAACCAGGCAAGAAAAGCCATTAATTCATTGGGTGTGGACCAGCATTTGCAAAACGTTGAGACAGCAGTCCCAGATAATGCTCCTGATGGTTTGTCTCTGATATGCTTTCAATCAGATGACAAAGCCTTCCTCACGTCAGGATGAAGCTTCAATAGGGGCATCAAGGCTTCCGTTAAGTATGTGAGACAAACCCAAGCTGATAATTTGACAGAGAGCACATTTTAGGTTGTCAGACTGAAAGTGTAGACTTGTGATATCCTGAAGGAGGGGCCAATAACAGTGCATTAAAATAATTAATTAAAGACTGTTTAAACTTTTAAATTTTATTTATAGTCTTTACAATTACCATGTGGTTAAAAGGCTCAAGCCCTCCAAAGGAAATCCGTGAAAAGCCTTTTATTCGAGTCTGCCAAGCTGTCTCTTTCAACCGTTAATCCAATCATCAAGAGGCAGAGTTTCTGCAGTGGGATATCTGAACAGATTCATCATCAGTCTACCACTAAATTTCCAAGTTCTATCCAAACCTCTTCCATAGCATAATAATCACCTGGCAGTAAGTACAGCTCTACTTGACTCCTTCTATTTGATTGATTAAGCAATCATCTGGAGGCCCAAAAGACTCCTCTCATCAAAACCAGTCCTAACACCCACCACCTCTACAAAATCCATTTAAAAAAAGCCACAGCTCAAAAGCCACATAACTCAGGTCACTCAGAAGGTTTTGCTAATCCACAGTTGAGGGCTGACAATATGCTGTGCTGGCCTGGTCTAAATTTGTTGTACCAATGCCAGTGGCATCCCTGATATTTTTGACAAGTTTGTGTGATCAGTGTGTGGTGGGCCACACATTGTCCACCAACGCTGTGCTCAGCCTCTCACAACCTTCCCATGGACCATTTTGCCAATTCTTCTTGTCTCTTCTCAGTCCTCATGAAAACGCAAGCTCGGAGCTCTGCTCTTTTATTTTCTCTTAGGACTCTCTCCATAGCTGGGCCTTTCCTCAGCCACCGTCCCTCAGACTGAATCTCCCACCTTGCATCAAACTTCTGCGATGGCTTTCACCAGGGTGACTCCACCTCTCACAGGGCTTCTTGCCTTGTGTTGAACCTCCACATCAAACCTTATCCAAAACTTGCCACTTCTGGCACCTACTGTAATATCACAGCTTTCCTTTACAAAGACCATTCCAGTCTGGCACTTCTCTACCTATGTGTCTGTGTTTTCATCCCCCCCAGTGACGGACATCACCGATACCAGCTCAGACACGGCATACTTGGGTTAAGGGCCTCCAAGGAATCGTGTATCCACGCAGGCACCACATGCAGGAGCAGGGAAACGTCAGAACGGCTTCAAACGTCCATGCAGGCTGGGAGACTGCCTTTCCCCAGGCTTGTAACCTCCTCAAAAGCAAGCAAAGAAAGTTGTTTTACTAATAGATATGGATACTTTAATATTAAAAACGATGTCCGGTATGCTATCGTAGGACAATAAGATTAACAAAAGTAAATTCCTTCTACTAGCTGAATTGTACAATTGTTTATAGTAAAATCTTCATGGTTCAATCGCTCCTATCAGTGTTCAGAATACAAAGAATGAATTCCGGAGGTTTTTTTGAAAGCCTCTTACCATTTCTCTGTTGAGCCTTTATATTCCCATGAATCCAATCCATTCTAAGTTTAGCGCTGAAGACCAAATTAGCAGATGCAACTAAATTTAAACCAAAGCCCCATAAGAAGTGAATAAATGCACATGGGCTGAGTGTTTGTAAGGGTGGTACCTGCTTCAGAATTGCAACACCAAGCTTTAATTCAATTTTAGTGAAAGCTGATTTAGTTAATTAAGATGGCGGAGGCACGAGAGACTTAATCAAGGTCCAGTGGTAACAGTCTTGTAACATCAGATGGAAAAAGTTGACAAATATAAACTAGCTTTATAATTTTATTCTTCTGTTATGTTAAATAACACACAGTTCTTAGGTTGGCTATACTGGTTATTGTAAAAATCTTCAATGTTTGCACTGTGTGTACACGCAGAATTATCAGTTAATGCAATCTGAAAACTCAGAAGTCTTGAGAAATTAGAAATTTAAAGTTAAACTAAGGCAATATATGCATCCAGCTAGCGTCCTTGGGAGACATTCTCAAAATACCACCTAAAACCAACCATAAAGCATGTATTAGTCTCAAGGATCTCCTAGAAAGAGACATCTGTTTTGGAACAATCACAAAGGGCTATCGCCAAAACTATCCCGTAATAGTTATGAGCTGTAATTTGACATTTCAGATACGCATTCCTCCTGCCAAATAATATCATATTTTTGCTCTTGGCAGAGAAAATAAAGAGAAGCATATATCCAAGATGAGTAATTTAGTACAATGTAATCAAGGCAAGCTGCCCCACAGACTAGGGACCGAATTAGAGTTAGCAAGATAGGTTTTATTGTCCTCTTAAATAAAAGTGTGTGTATTATACAGGGAAAAATTTTAGAAAGAAAAATGGTTTTCTTGTTTATCTTATTTTCCATCTGAGCCCAAGTGCAGGCTTTTATTCCAAGAGCAGATGATTAGAGGTGGGCTGGCTAACGCAATTATTGCTGTGAGCTGCGTTCCTTGGAGGTTTCCATCCCTGTAGATGCACATCCCAGTCAAGGAACCTTCTGCTCCTCAGCTGTCCCAGTTCACAGCCCAGCATATTTATGTTAATTGTCACTGATTTCAAATTACATCACTATATGGGGCTGTAAATGGAGCTGGCCAAGAAGCACAGGCAGATCCCAGACCTGTGGGGAGGTGATCCATGGCAGAAGAGGGCAGCTGGCAGTAATATTTGCCTCAGTTGTCACAGATTAATCCACCCGTAATTAGGAGTTACAGCTCTGTGTCCCTGGGCAGGGAAGTGCCTTGTAGCTGGAGCAGTAAATTGCTTTCCCTGTGCCACTGACTATTCCAGCATCATTTAACTGAGCTAAATAACAAAATCATTTAATGTGGTCAAAGGACTTTGTATTACTGAATCATCCCATCCTCATTTTACTCAGAGTTTAAACCAGTTAATGAAAGAGATGGCTAACTTAAGGGAAAAATAATCTGTTGTCTCCAATCTTAATGATTCACGTTCATATACAGCAGTTTGGGTTATTAGTCAGCCCTCTGCCTTTCTGCTCCCAAATGCAACTTGGACAAAATGACTGCATCTCAGCTGCCTCAGTTAACAGCTCCGTGTTTTTGTGCAAACCCACCTAAATCAGCTGTAAGGCAAGTTCATGTTACATGATAATAGAGAGATTAGCTGGAGCTGGTCTCTCAGCATTCTTTGAGTTCTCTGCTCTAACTGCAAGAAGGAATGACCCAGATACTTTTTAATATTGGCTTCTCTCACATTCTGGGTTTTTAAATTAGAATAATTTCCTTAGTTTGCTATCAGGCATTCCTTTAAAGTAAAAGCAATCAGTACAAGCACATATCTTGAACTCTGACATGGATTTTATGTGTTATTTAAGTGCTCAGTCAGTTTTCTGAGAACATATACCTTGTAGGCAGCAAATGTTAAATGGAATATTATTTTTAAAATGTCTTATGGTATATTAAAAATGCATCGATATAAGCAAAAGAAGATTACTAATGAAATTATATATTTAAATATTCAAATGTAACTTGTGCTGCAATTAAGCTAACATTTCCCGAGTGCTATAATATATGCTGATGCAAATCACTGTACTTATTTTACGATAGAATCACAGACATTTCAGCTGTAAAAGACTGATTTGGTTAGCCTATGCATTGCTGTCACTGCAAACTTTTATTCAGGTGTATTTACCACCTGGTAAATACAAGCAATGAAAACAATGAGCTGAAAGGGTGAGAAGAGTAAACTCTACTCCTTAATTCCAGTGTTGCTCATGACTTAAGAGAATGAATGAATTTTTAGAGAGATCTCTACTCTCACAACAGCCAAAAATGATGTCCATCTCATGTCAAGGACTGATGACAAGAATGGAAAAACAGGGAGAAAGTCGGAAGAACATACAGTCCTTCTCACACACACAAAAAAAAAGATAGTATATTTTCAGGACATCTGATTCTGTAACAGTAATAAACCCTGTCTAAAAGAATAATGCAAACCATGTAGAATGTGTCACAGTGAGCCACGTTTCCTCTTAAGGCAAAACAGAAACCTGAAATCATTGTCCTGGAATGCACCGAAACCTCTTAGCACGAGTGCCTGAAATATTCATGAACATTAAGAAAATAGCAAACTTTTTGGAGAGTGTGCTATTTAGATGTAACTTGCTATGTACATGCCATCTTCTAAGCTCTAAAAATATAAAAGGACGGCTTTTTGCAGAAAGTAAATGAAGTAACGGGGACGCGGGAGTTTTATCTCCTGGCTGCCACAGACCACGCAATGTTGATTAATTCAGCTCCTCAATTACTCATCTTAACTGGGAAAATTTCTTATGTGATGGGGTGTTTGCTAGTGTAGATCAGTGAGGAGTTCATAATTTTAAGATGAGAAGATACACTAAGTGTGTAAATTATTAATAAATAGTAGAGGAAACACTGAACGTAATATACCAGCCAAATATACATTTAACATTAACTTTCCAAACTTCTGCCTTTTTATTACTTTTGGAAAGTTCAGAGGCAGGCACCTTTTAAACCTCAAATTCTTATGTTAACCACTGCAGAAAAGGAGGAAGGAAGGCAAAAGAAAGGAAAAAGAGAAATCAGGAGACATAAACTTCAGTTGCAGGTATGTGAACACGCAGTGGCGCAGCCGTCGCTGTCACCACTTCCCGTCACTTCTCTGTCTGAGTTTGTTTCTCGTAGTGTGGGGCTACGTGCCTCTGGTTAGGCAAGTCAGGAGCTCACCCAGTGTGAATTAGTCATATTGAAGAAGGTTTAGGAGCATGGAAACAGCAACTTCACATTAAGTGCTGGAAATAAGTGCTAAAGAGACCACTGTTGAAATGTTTATGTATTTTGCAAAGACATAAATATTTGGAGAACAGCGAAAGACACTGCTTGGCATAGGCAGGCAGAAGGCATTTTACCTGATGACTTGGCCCCGGTTCCAAAGACATTTCTGTTGGTGGCAGCATCAGCTCAGGCAGCCTCTCCTCTCCCCAGCCCTGGGCGTATGGATTAGCCCTGCTCCATGCTGGTAAAGCCGTCCGTGGTTCTGCACAGCGGAACCAAGCAAAAAGGCATGCTGCAGAGAAAGAAAGAAGGAAAGAAAGAAGGAAAGAAAGAAGGAAAGAAAGAAGGAAAGAAAGAAGGAAAGAAGGAAAGAAGGAAAGAAGGAAAGGAAGGAAAGAAGGGAAGGAAGGAAAGAAGGGAAGGAAGGAAGGAAGGAAGGAAGGAAGGAAGGAAGGAAGGAAGGAAGGAAGGAAGGAAGGAAGGAAGGAAGGAAGGAAGGAAGGAAGGAAGAAAAAGAGGTGGTGAGCAAACTGCTTCCAGGTGTAGCCTTAGACTGTCTCACATTCAATGGCTGGGCTACTTAAAGTCTAACTCAGGCACTTTGTCCTGTCTCTGCACTGAGACAGGAGGAACTGATCTGGCTGGGAGATGATTTTTTTGTTAGAATGGGAATGTAGATTTTTGTTTTCCCAGCTGGATTGATTTCCCATCCGGTTCATCAAGAGGCTGGGCAAATTCTTGTACAAGTGTTTTTGCGGGGTGAACTGGATGAGGCATTCATCCACGTTAAAAATAAACAGGTGGGTGGTGGGAGTTCGTTATTTCAGTGCTTCTATCCTATTTCACAGCATGGCTACACAAACAGTTTTACTGACACCACATCATGGCACAAGAAAAAGCAGGAGGGCTGCATAATCCGTCACTGCTATCAGAGGGAACGTCCCTCCAACGCAGCCGCCCTGCGATGCAGCTGCACACAATGGCCGCAGTCACCAAACTGTCCCACCCGTCACAGCCCGGCTCTCTCTTGCCCCACTCACTATGTGCAGCTGGTTTTGTAAATGGAAAGTTACTGTGAAGTCCTCCGGTCCTGCTTCTTAAAAGATGTCTTTTGACTCCGGCACTCACTCCATCATAAAGCCCCTCTGTGGCCATAGTCCTGCCTTCAAAGTCGCTCTCCTGCCTGCTGCTGCTGGGAGGATGAAGATGAAATGAGACTTTGCTATATTTATATTTATATTTATATTTATATTTATATTTATATTTATATTTATATTTATATTTATATTTATATTTATATTTATATTTATATTTATATTTATATTTATAAAGCACCTATCACCATATTGATAAACATTCTTTGGAACCACTCTGACAGCAGAGGTAAGAACAGGAGGCAGCCTGTTAGTACCTCAGCACTTCTGTTTCCAACCAATTAAAAAAAAAAAAAAAAAAAAGCCACAAGACTTTGCTGCCAGCCTGCCTGGTAATACTGGTAATCCATCAGGATGGATCCAGATTGCTCCAGACAGAAGAAACCCCAGTTCCCCTCTACCAGAGCTAGTGCTGAGGACTTTCACAACCCAGGTTCCTCCCCGCTGGCTGCTGCAGACAGCAGGGTAGATGGAATCAGCGTTTTGTGGATTTGGAGATAACCCAGCGGGTCCTTACGTGCAGCTAGGCTTACAAACCCCTTTTATCCCTGGTCGTCTTACCCCAGGCCCTTATGTGATACAAGATGGCAACAGCCCTGGGTCGGGGGTGGCCCTCACCCGCCCCTTTGGGCCAGCCTAAAGCATCACCTAGACACCAGGTGGCAGCATCAGATCCAAACACAAACCTACAGTTGAGAGCAGAGAGAGATTTGAGGCTGGAGGACCAGTCTGGGGATTTAAAATACCGCCCCACTGTCCCCCCCCGCCCCCCCCCCCCCACTCATACGCAGGCAAAGCGTTCCTCCTGTTTCTAATCTGCTAATTTATGGTTGCATAAATGCAAGTCTTCTTGGAATGAAAATATAACCTCATCAGGCAAAGGCAGAGCTAGTGGTCAACTCCTTTCAGCGAGCACGCGACACTGCCATGCAATCTGTGAACGCAGGGGATTTTGTTGTTCTCCATTGAGTCAAGTGGCTTTGCTCCTTCTATATGTACTTGAAGACAAAATCCAGTAGAAACTTTGCAGAATGGCTGGGGCGTGAACTGTTCTGAGCTAGCAGGAAGCAAACACCGTGTGTGTTTACCATGGCGTGACTATTTCTAGCAACACACTCTCACAGATATTGATCACAAGTCTAATGTTGTGAATAACATTCTGATCTGGAGGTCTGTCTGTAACTGCTATTTTTATAGGTGGAGCAACTTATTTTGGATTCAGTTATTTCAAAAAATAGCAGCCCAACTTCCTAAACTGTGCTTAATAAAATTATTTGTATACATATATATATATGTAATGTGGAGTTCCATCCTTGTATTTTTTCCAAGAGCTTGTTACTGCCTAATAGTGCCTGTGAATGTGAAATGAGGGCTGCTGCTCATGCAGCAGGCAGCAAAAATTGCTCAGGAAACAGGACTCCATCTGACAGAAAGATAGAAAAGTCACAGAAATATCCCTTGTTGTGCAATGATGCTTCTAATGAATTTTCCATTTCTGTCCAGGTATATTCAGTACTGGTGATACCGTATGGTTCAGCATGGTGTCTGTTACGATTAGTTCATTAGATTTTCTCAGATCAAACTCAGCACTAATCTTTAACCCAAACCTCTCTTTGTGTACCATATTTGATGTGTGCAAAAGAAATAGGAATAAGGGAAATTTATTTCTTTACATGCATTTTTAATGCTTATGACCATTTAGTGACTGAAGGCTTCATCTTCTGAGACTGTTATCAATACCTGTCTCGGTCAACAGGAAGAAGGAAAATGAATTTTTTACAGTGGACATTCATCATCTTTAAAACAGAACTGTCATTAAGACAGACCCCTGCCAAAATATCTGACATTTAATGTACTTAAGATCCATTATTCATGAAACTTTCACAAGGAGATACATATAATAAGCCAAAAGAGATCTGTTAGACAGACAAGGAGAAATAAGAACTCTTCCAGCCCATTTGCAGCATCGGTTGAGTTTCTGTGGTTGTTTTTAGCTTGCTGGTCCCCTCACCCTGCACCATTGGCTGAGTTTGAAAGCCTGTTCACTTTTTCCTAACCTGTTGACTGTTCAAATTTGGAACATGGTGGGAGGTTCAGGGTGAAGTTACAGGAGATGGAGAGAGCTGATCTGATAGCTCCCTGAGCCTTAACGGGGGAGGAACCACTCCTCCTCCTCCCAGCCATGCATTCCTGACGCTTATCATGTGCTGGCTCTGAAGCTTGTTGGGCCCCTCCAGCTGCTAACCAAGCAGAAAGCACACTTTTTATCTTGCAAAGCTAATAGTTTCTTGCCAGACGGGAGTTAAATCAGCTCACTGAAAGGTCTAATGAGTGCTATACTTTGAATAATAGAGTGGAAGCAGAACCATAAGGCTTGGACTAAAGGAAAGGTAGAAAAAAGAGGGAATACGACCTCCTCCTTTTAGATTGCTCATCAAATCGCACACAAAGTCTCTGTATACTTGTGATCCGTCAAAAGGAAAATCTGTGAAAATTAACAACAAACAGTCCACAGTCCAACTAGCACAGCTATTCTGCCAGCTAGGAGTAGTCAGTGCTGCAGAGAGATTCAAGTGCGTTCAACCAAAATACTTTATAAACAGGGGTTCAAATCTTGATTTTGGTGCCTGGTAAGACAATCGCAGCCACAGCTCTAGGATGGAAACATGCTGTAAGCAGCCCTGACAAGGTTATGAGGAATTAGAACTGCTCCTTCCTCAGGACAGATGTTGTCAAAGTCTAAACTCCAGATTTTCAGCCCCTCTATTCTTGTGCTTTGGCAAAGAACAGGGACCATGACTTTAATGTAGCTCTACAATTCCTATATGCTGCACTGTACAAGGGTCTGAGGTTGCTGTAATTACACTGGAGCCCCAGCCACAGAGTACTGCAGGGCTTTCCAGATACCTCTCCTCCTGCCTGAGCACAGGACTGGTACAAATCCCTTTCATGAGTTTTATTTGACTGAGAAAGCTTCTGGTACAATTGGTATTCTCAAGTGGTGGTTTCCACCCAATTCAAAAGGACCCATATAAACCCAGATGGTTTTGATTACAGGACGCCTTGTTTGTGCCAGAGGTCTGAAACCTCCATCCTCCCCTGCCTTTAGGAATCGGTGCTGAGAAGGGCAGGTCCCTGAGCACACCCACGGCGGGCGGCCACGGGGACGGGGCTGGCTGGGAGACTGAGGCAGCCTCAGGCATCAAACAACGCTAAGCAGTGAAAATGCTCTCAGCAGAAAGACCCTTTAGAAGGGACCGAGGAGAAAGAAAAAGCACAATAAGCGTTGTCTCTGCTGCTGCATGGCTGCCCACCCCTATAACAATGTAGGCTGACCCCCAACACACCCCCAAAGCAGCTCCCGTAACTCGTGCCAAGCGTTGCAGAGGGACAATCCCACAACTTCTGATTGCAGACTGACTGAGCAGCCAAACCAATCCACCCTGCATTTTTTTCAACGTTATCAAAATACTGACCTGATACAGGGAAAATCTTACAAAACGTAATAAAGTCTGCTGCTGCCAAGGAATGATTGCTGCTAGCTAACATTTATTTTTCCACAATTATATTCAGGGCTGTTGAGGGCTCGGTTGTCCTTTCGAGACAGACCAGATCAAGGAGTGGTGCATGCAGTACATCATCCCAGGATAAATCCGGGGAGGCTCTATGACTCAGAAATGAGTCACTGCTCCTCCTCTGTTTCTTCCAGACTCTTGGGGGCGTACTAATTTATTGTCGGTCTGTATCTGCAGTAAATTATTACCCCCAGCTCAGCTATCCTGCGCAGAAGGAATTCAGACACGTTCTGCTCGTCCCTCGCCTCTCAGGAGGGGTAAACAGGTGAGCAGATGCACCGTATGACCACACACCGGGACCCTGGGGCTTGGTAACCTGTGCGGAGGATCGAAGAGGAAAGCAGAGAAATGGGGGGTTATTTATCTCCTCCTTGAATGACATGCTACCCGGGTTAATTATTTGGAACTAGATTGTTCCTACCAAATCCCCCAAATCCCAATTACTAAACTAAGATTGACCTTTCAGAGAGTTATTTCTAAGAACTTGGATAAAATAAGATAGTATGACTCAAACAACAGGAGGAAAGTGTCTGCATCACAGTTGAGCCACACAAATTGCTTTCACTGTCAGAATCAAGTATGCTAAAAAAAAAAAGCCCAAGAATGATTAATCTTTTTTTTCTCTTTAGCAAGACAGATTGAAGTATCCCAGTGGAGCTAGACGGGAAGTGTTTAAACAATGCCTACTTAGTCTCCAGCAAGTCTTCACTAGTAGGAATACAAGCTTTAGGTCGGAAAGGAAAAGAGTAACTAAGCAGATTTTTACATATGCATGTACAAGATAAATATATTCAGAGAATCACAGAAAAGCAAGAAGAGGTACTGAATAACAAATAGGCCTGTTCAGCTCTTTGCATCCAAAGTGGAGGAGCCTGAGGACACTGAGCATAGAGCAGAAATGCATAAAAATACCATTTTTCCAGTGGCAAGGCTGATTTAAGAATTTCCTCCCCCATGTCATTCATCTTCATCCCCATGGTCGTTTCTGTACCCTCCTCCTCCCCTGGCTGTGTTTCATGAGGCAGTTTCCAACGGCAGCACTGGCTTAAGGTACAACCCTTCACCATCGCCGACCGCTTATTGCCAGCCTTGAGCCCCCCTGGCACAACTGTTTGCATGGCCAAGTGGTAAATTCTGCAAAGACAGGTGCTGGAGTGGCCCTGAAACAGCCTTTCAAATCAAAGAAAGGGAGAAAAAATAGTTGCAGAATGGCAAATAGCAATGAAAGAGAATGACGATTTTGGGAATTATGTATGGTAAAATGTAAACTAATCCCCAAATCCCAAATTTCTAAATAAAGGCTTTGAACAGGAGTATACTGCTACTTAAAATCATATGTACTAACAAATGTAATTAATATTATAAATTAATCTTATAAATAATATTATAAATTAATAGTATATTATACTATTAATATTATAAATCATAAAAGATTGCATATTCGTTTTCGCCACATTCCTGATTAGTCTTGGCACAGGCTGGCCCTTGAACTTAAATGGTCTTAAAAGCAATGGTTTCCAATTTTTCCTCCTTCCTTAACATTTTTCACAGCCCCTCATTATCGTATAGCAAAGGATCCTGCTGGCCAGCTGCAGGCTGCTGGCTGTGATGTGCCAGATCGCTGGCGGTCAGCACAGCAGGGGATTACTGGGGATCACTGTCTTCATGGAAGGAGACCTGGAGGGACATGTTTCCAACACTACTGCAGCCCTAACGAGTTCCCAATTTTATGGTAAGAGCTAGCAGCGAGGCTGCCGGGCCACTGCTTCGTGCTGTGCTGCTCTAACATTCATTTATCACGGTATTTCTCATACTGGTTTACTGTTTGCAATGCAGCGGGTAATAAATATGATAAATATGCTACGATAAACAACTACGGGCTCCCACCCGGTGACTCTTATGTGTGATGGCAACACAGCTACGGAACAGCAGTACACATGGACAGTGCTGTGGGAGCTGGAGAAAGGATGATTAATATGTATAGTGGGATTCTGTGAAGAAGAAAAAAGGAAAAAATCAGCTCTATCAGTGGGTATTTTACCACTGTGGAGAACGACAACAATAAGTCATAACTGAACAATGACACCCAGGAGAAAACAGAATTCCCCATAAAAAGCTCCTCAAGAATAGCTTCCCTGTTACATCAGAGAAACCTCATTTAGGGAATTTAAGATCAGAAAGAGAACAACTCCAAAGTGGCAAGAAGATGGGCCATCAATAAATTCTCCTGTCCCCGGTTTCTGTGATGCTGTGGCCTAACATTCAAAAATATCTCCATTCTAATTCTGTCTTAGAGAATTTGGTAACTCCAAAAAACAGATCGAAAGCTGGATGAGCAAGGTGTACTTGGATTTGGATTCCTCCCTCATCCAACCTGGCAGAGGGAAGCGGCACCGGAGCCACCAGCTGAGGCCAGTCCATCCCCTGGAATGCAGCCGCCGGAGCCAGGCTGATGGATGCTGACAGCCCCGCTTTCATCTGGCAGTGTCCCCGCCACCAGCTGCGCCGGGGAAAGAAAGAGCGCGCAGGAATTCACAGCATTCCCCCTCTGATTAATCCCTGGCTTTCCCGCTGCGCCTGAATGAATTGGGCTAGGGATTCGTGGCTCTGCTGGGGGAGATTTGCTGATTTCTTTGAGCCTCCTGGGGGGAAGTGATATAGAGAGCAAATAACCAGCGGGCAGTGCCGAAGTGATGTAATGGGCCAGGGCATGAAAGCCCCTTGCCTCTGCTCTACCCACGTCTCCTGGTCTTTTCTCCATAGGTGACGAGGAGCGGGCACAGAGGAGAACTTCACACTGCCGCCACATGCTGTAGCTTTACGGGCGATTTACAGAGCACGCCCCGACTTCCCTAGCCGAGGTCCATGCAGATTGGCCAACTTACAAGAAAAGGCATAAACAAAGTTTAAGCCAAGATCCTGGGAGCACCCCGACAGCTTGGTTACAACCTGGCAGGTGATCTGAGGGTGAAGATAGGTCAGTGCTGGGGTGCAAGGCGCTGTGGTGGGTCCAGCCATGGCCCTCAGTGGCCGCCCCAAACCCTCCGCCCTAGCTCCCTCCTTCTTTCCAGGCTGGACAATAATTAAATATCAGATTAAAGGGTCGTTTTAAAAATGAGAGCAAACATAGGCAGAATGGTGGGAAGGCTCTGGAAGTGTTACACTTCAGAAACTAACGTGAACTTAGAAGAGGGTCACTAAGGGATCCAACTGATTAACCGGGTACCTAGGGACTATGTGAAAACATGCATGTGAATTCTAGCTATAATTATACAGGCCTTGCCATAAAATAACATCACTGGACCATCCTGATGCTTAAAAAAGTCGTAAGGCCTCAGATGCTCATGATTAAGATGAAAAGAGTTCGTAAGAATGCACAAAGCTTTTCATCTCTCTGTCTCCCCAAGTAAGTTTCTCTAAAAGAGAAACGCGTTTTCTTGCAGTGCGCCCTTCAGCCAGCTCCAGTGTCTATTTTCAAGATCCAGAGGAAGCAAACATGACAGATGATCTGTTTTTCCCACCCGTGTGATTCACATATAGTCTCTGCCATTTATAACAAATACTGCGAGATTTTGTAAATTTTTTTAACTTTAGTTTTGTTATTGTTTTGCACATGTTTTGAAATCTAGTACGATAACTCTGAGAATATTTAGATATTTATATATATATTTAGATATTTCATTTATATATAAAAATGTATTTATACTATATATAACATATATTTATTATATAAATTACATTTATATAACAAAATTACATTTATATATAAATGTAATAAACACAATTAACAAATAATCACAAAAGAAACAGAAACTGGCATCTGGATTACTTGGCCAATTCTAAACATGAAACACACAGTTCTGAATATTGCACTGAAAAAATTCCCAGCAGGTAACTTGTGATCACGCTGTAGCAAGGAAAGAAATGAAAATGCATCATTTCAAATATTGTTATAATTCATATCTATGTACAGACAAAGCGGACTCATGGGGTAAGCTGTTCTCTGGGGATGAATTACTCAGCCCAGCCAACAGCTCGCACTTTGGCCCTAGTCTTTTCTGTGAAGGTGGAGGGTGAAACTGTTTTTCTGAGCAGCCAGAACTAACCCACTCTGTGTAAGCTACCTGGTCTGCGGTGCAGCCAGCTCACAGGCTCACATTTTCTCTTTTTTAATACATTGTTATTGTGTTAGATTCAGATTACATAATCTTTTTCTCTGATTTTATACCTTTACAAATGTTGCTCCTGAGTTCTGAAGAATCAGAATGTTGCTGCAGTCCTGGTATAAAAATTCCTGATGTGATAGCCACTCCTGCGGTAGATAATTATTACCCTGGCATTAATGAAGCTGTTAAATGCACGGCTGCTGTTCTGCTGAGACCAAAGGATAATGGCCAGAGACCTAAAAATGAAAAAGCTGGATTATATTTTCAATGCTAAAAACATTACAACTGGAAATCTCTTTGAGGTTTTGGTGGAAAAATTCACTCTGCTAAGTGCATATTCCAGCCATGGTTTCTTGGCTTTCTATAATATCCTCTCCATGAACATTTCAACATTCCCTGTTTACAGCAACTCTCGGGTCACCCGTGTGGGCTGGATTTACTGGAGGGGCAAAGAGGACTACACACACAGTCCCCCAGCTCCCTCGGTCGCAGGACGCACTCAGTGCTACCTGCCAGCAGAAAACCTGCTGCTCCATCTCTTCTCTTCCATATCGTGGGTACATTCAGCCTTACTCATAGGTACCTCTCATCTCAGGGCCAAAACCAGAGGAAACCAAGACAACATAATTAAGCAATGTGCTTACTGTCACAAAGCAGGGCCAGGTCTGGAACCAGCAAGTTTCCACTTCCAGTTACAGAGCTTGTTCTCCGACAGTCCTGATTTTACAGTGTTGCTATAAATACTGGATTAAAGTATCTTGCAAGGACAAAATTTAAATTTCTTTCCATTTCTTTAGCACTGCTCATTCAGTTACCCAGAACAGCTTCTTAAAAGTACCAGGTTGCTTCCAACCTGAAAGCCTGTGCTCCTTTTTTACTTTATTACTAACAATACCAGCTGAAAATGACTCCATTAGAATTGAGAACCCACTGTTAGGTGTTTTTTGTCATCTTAAATGATTAAACTGTGGTCATGAAGGATGAATGCTGAAAAAAGGATCTTGTCAGACAAAATGGGTGAAATCTGAAGGCCTCTTTTATGCAACAGCGAGGCTGAGAGCTGCAAAGGAACCATAGGTGACCCTAGTTCAAAAAGATTTCGAATCAAAAGATCTATCCAATGACTTAGAGGTTTCAAGAAGGCTTTATCCATTGCTGTGTTTTAACGGCTGTATTGAACAATCTCTGAGAATCTTGCAGTCCTCACTTTCCAGCCCAGCTGAAGAGCTCCCCCGCAGCGTCGGCGCCTGCAGTTGTTGAATAAATGTTTCTCACACTACAGCTCAATTAAGTCAAGGGTATGAGGAGGAAGATGATCTGAGTAATTCACTAGCCTGTACAGCAGAGGTAACCCACAGGAGGCTGGAGAACTCAAAACCCTTCCATCAATCTTTTAAAATGTACCTTAAGACTTTACAGGGTGTTTTGACTCTGATTTTTCTTTTTCATTCTTTTTCTGGCATTGTTAGCTGTTCATTATGTTTCACAATCAGTCTCATGGACCAAATACATAATTTGTAGTGCACCAAACTAAGCTAAACATGTTACCAATAACTACAATTACAACAAAGCAGTGTACCACGATATGATATTGCAAGGGACTACATTCAAACCAAGTATAAAACAATTCCAGTACGAAGACACAACAGAATTTGCTGCGAAGATTTACAAAAATATAAACATCGCATCAAAGGATCTGAGATGACTATTAATTTTTTATCATGTTTCCATTTTAGTCATAAACATTCACATAGGTGGTTAGCAGCAGGAGAAATGTAAGCTACTTGATGTAAATCCATTGCTTCTTAAAGACTGTGGGTTTTTAGCCCTGATGCTTGCCACAGATTTAAATGCTGAAGTGACTTTTCAGAACACCACTTCCCATGGTTGTTTGTGCACTCTGTTCTTCTGTTGCTGCAAAATGTTAATTCACGTGTTACCAATTACTGGATCTCTGACAAAACAAGTAGCAGCAAGAAGAAACCCCTGTGGTTTTTATGATAATAGTAAGTAGAAGTCAAGATAACATTTCATGCCAAGTGGATCAGGAAAGCAGTAACTGGAGAAGGATTTTATGGTATCACTGCAGTATCTTGTCTGGCAATAGCTTATGTCATTTTCTATGTATTGTTGCTTAATACTTGGTTCCTTACTGAAACTTTGCACTGAAACTCAAGGTAGAGATATTCTACAAATCATGGCAAATCTCACAGAGTTCAAAGCTCAGACATGAGTTTTTTGTCTTCAAAAAATGTCTGCCGTGATTTCAAAACAATCCAGCTTTCATTACAAATCAAATAAACACTAGGGGATTGGAGAACGCATTTCAGCACATATGCATAAATATACACATCACATATATATATATGCATGCTTTTTACTTTGGTTGCAACAAGGCAATCGCTCATCTAATTTGTCTTCTAATTAGGCCTTTTTAATGGTTAAATCCTCAACACTGTAAACTGGAAAGAATAAGCCCTTTACCTGGATGGACACAAACGCTGGCACCGACCATTCTGCCTTTGTTCCTCTTCCCTCCCAATAAGGTTCCCTCCGCCGAAGGACGGACCAGCCCTGGGGCTGCTGGCAATGGGGTGCCCAGCCCGAGGCACCCCCAAGGGGCACAGGGCTCTTCAAGGAGATGTACTGTACCACCAAGATCCTGAAAAAGTGCAAAAGAGAGGATGGAAAAACACTTGCAGGGCTTTTCTTCACGATTTTGGTACTATATCAGTCTGTCCTCTTTATGTGGCATGCAAATCACAGTAAATGGTATTTTTATCCCGTTCTATGTTACATGGTTGCAAAAATTGCTGACAGAAACTGCCAACATGCTCCACTAATGACTATAATGCTGTTTCACGGGCATAAATGTCTTTTCACATTAACGCAGACCATCTACTTTAGGGGCTTTTAATGATGCAGCGACACTGACATTTACAGCAATGGAAACTTCTCTGATATGACCTCAGATTAAGGGATCAAATTTAAGGGGATATGTAAAAAGAAGTGGGGTATGTTAAAAGCTGACAACTAGTTACGAGTCTAAACGGAGACAACACATGCATCAAGAAGGTGTGGATATGCAGATCTGGAACTACGCATTTAGACTCAGTTCTTCTTTCAAGTAACATTTTCCTGACAACAGAAAACAAATACGTCACATCTGCCACAAATGTGCTGTACATAACAGCAGTTCCTACAGCATCAATATATTTACTTAGTGATTCATCCCCTTCCTCTGTATGTTTATCTAACTACCCTAACCACATCCAGTTACCAATTACTAGCTAGAAACGGCCTTACAAAACCATGTTCAAGGGACTCTAAACAGCCGAACACAGACTGAGGCTTTGGTGTCACCACTCATCGCCAAACATCTGCACAGGAGAATAAATCAGCACTTTTCTAGAATAATATACCAGTGAGCCACCTAACTATTTGCAATCGAATCTGCATCTCCTCTAACCAATAAAAAGATTTCTGATGACTTCAGAGACTCTTGATTAGGTCTTTAAAATGGAGGAAGCAACAGATCTTCCGATAGTTGTTGCATATTGAAACAGTAACACAGTTTTCCATTCAGTGAGTTCAGACAACTGTACAGGTAAAATCAACAAGTGATTTGCCAGCTCTGCCATTCCAACCCAGGAAAGTCAAATTTATTTTTCTTCTGACTTAGCTATCACCACCAGTTACCTGGATTCTCAGAATCGAATTCTGTTGTCTTCAGGTTGCATCAGTGCAATTCGGGACAGACTCTCGTCCTGCAACGGGGAACTGTACACGCTGTTAGATTATGCCTTAACTAGAATATAATTCTGCTCTTTTCGTTCTGTGCATTTCTTGCAGGAGTAAGACAAATCAGAAACTCACATTTTTCAGTAACGTAAACAAGTGTACACACTCCTTGTCTTCTCCAAAAGACCTATGTTTCCACAATTGTAATTATTATATAATTATTCACAGTTTTGCAAGCTCTTTGTGGCAAGAGACAAATGCCAAATCCAATGTCAATGAACCAGACTGTCACTCTCATACCTCTCCCCCACCCCCTTTAATTTCTCCCAGGAGTTTGGTCTCCTGACATTTTCAGAAGAGGGACAGACTCTGAGGCAGAAGAGCTTCCATGTATGAACAGAGTTGCACAGCACTTCACCCTTTTGGGAATTTCTTTTTCAAGTATTCCCAACACACATGTAGGCCTACATAATAATCTTTTTGCTTGAAAGATAAATTATGAAGTCCTAAAAACTCTCAGCTGCTGAAATTCGGAGCCCAAATGACACACCTTCTTCCTTCGGTCTCTCGCTTTTCCACAGGACATGCCACCGACAGCAGATGACGTTTCTTTGAGTGAGAAACAGAGAGGTGGCTACCTTCAAAAGCTAATTCAGCTCCACAAGAACAATCTCCTGATGCTCCCTCTGCAGTCAGCAGAGAAACGGGCACTTCCATACGACTGTCTCTGGCTACCTTCCTCTCTACTCCCCTCTCTCCCAGAACTACAGAGGAGGTTAGTCCTACAGCTGATGGAGCACCCCAGGAGTTAACCCTCTCGAGCCCCAGACCCTCTGCTCACCCATCTCTCCTTTCAGTATGGTGGTGGGGGGCTGCTATCTCACGGCACCTGAGCTCATGCATCTGTCCTCAAAAAAGCAGCAGTGAAGTGACAGGAGTAGCTCAGCAAGTTGTCCTGGACTGCAAAGCAGCTTCCCTCTCTCACAGCAGTTCTCTCTCCGGGGATTTACTGAGAGTCTGGGAAGGCTAAGAGTTAAAAAACACTGTGATCCTGTGTTTAATTATGTGATAAATAAATGTGGATAAGAGTCTGATGCTAATACGTATTTTTTATAGGTGTTGTAATACAGCTACTGTCTCATATAGCTGCAATGAACAAATGTGAAGAAAACTTCCATGACCCAACTGATCATCCTCACCCTTTTCCACATTTTGTGAGGGCATACCTGGCTCTTCACATTTCTCTTCATGTAGGGATTCATAAAATCTCAAGTCATCAAAAATAAGAAGCTGAACAGTGTGGGAGCAGCCCTTCATCTGATATACACCCAGTGCAACTTACATTTACTTACATTAGCGGAGGCTCCCATATTTAGTCTCACATCTTCAGGCTAGTTCATTTAACTCCTTGTGTTCTCCTGGAGCTTCCAGCAACTAAAATAAGCTTCATAACATTTCATATCAATTCCAGATACTACACTCAGCATACCTGCCAAGGCTCAGCTGTTCCGTTTGTATAGATGCAAATACATCAAGCGGGCAAAGAAAACTCCTTTTTGGCCAAATTTGTTCTGAATCAATCGAATCTATTTTAGAATGATGTAAGCCCTGAAAAATGCTGTGGGACTGTCTGAGTCTGTTAGCACTTTTAAGTAAACAAACAAAACCTGCTTTAATTTAGACAAATTTCCAGGCCACAATTGTCAGGACACCACTAAAAGCTCTTGGGTATTAAAAAACAAAATCTAAATAAGAAACAGAAGCTACATAAGGAGGAGGGCTCTGTGGGAACCTTCCTGCCTTTGGTCTGACAATCCAAAAAGTGTGTTCTGGTTTCCCCCAGCATCCGGTGCACTCCAGCAAGTTTCTAAATAAAGTTGAGTAAAAACTTCACTCAAAGCTTCAGTGTTCCTTAAATGGCATGTCTCATCATTGCTGGCAGAGCTGCAGCTCATGTTAAAGTAAGCAACCACATTAACATTTTTCCTAAATGCTACTCTATATATTCTAAAGGCTCAGCTCAAACGTCGCTAAAATAAGCACTTAAAATAACAACTTCAAACACTTGCATGAGGCTGCATCCATTCAGATGAGCTATTTTTTCTTACCTCACTCGATTTCCCTTCAGTGTTCATTAAACAAAGGATGCGCCATGCCATGACAGGAGAGAAAGGCTAGATTTCAGCTTGAGGACTAACATAAGTCAATTAGAATCTATTGGCTCCTAATTACAGGATTTGTTATTTATCCCAGGCTGCCTCCCAGTACAAAAAACCTGGTGACTGATGCCTTCTCTTCGTGATAAGCATTCACTGAGATATATGTGGAGGCTGAAATGCAGTGAAGAGTGTTTCTTTTTCCTTTACTCTGAGTGAGCAGTGCTCAGCTTTCATGAGAATGTTTAAACCCCTTTTCAGCCTGAGTAAAAGCAACCTGTATTAGATAGAGCATATTCTGTGAACACAGATTCTATCTACTGGAAAACCTGTAAAATAATATAAGCCGATACACTAATTGCAAAAGGTATTTTTAAAAAAAATCTGCAAATTAAGATCACATAAAATGAAACTGCTATGCAACGCTAGCATTTTACAGATAATGTCTCTCATGGAAGTCTAACACTTAATTATGGAAAATGAAATAAGAAGCATGACAATTATAATTGAACAGTAGTCCCTGTGATACATTCACTGAACAGACAACTAAAAAATCTTATTAATCCAGGGAAATGATATATGGGTCAACTTAAAAAAAACCCAGAAACAATGGGAAGCCCAAATCTCACTTTAAATACATATTCAAGCATTTGCATCAGCAATTCCTTCTACAACAAGCCGAGCACACAGCATTTTCACTACCATCAACACCTCTTTGAAGTTCAGACCTCCTCAAATGTATTCTCCTGCTTTACATGAATTTCTGTCACCACCCTCTCCTTCCGCATTATCACCTGCACCACAGAAAGCACAAAAATTCACATAAAATCCCACAGGAAATGCAAAAGATCTATATAAAGCTGCAAAGTGTCTTCTGTCGCTCCTCTTCAGCTTTTTACAAGCTTCTCAAACTGTTGGGAAAAGAGAGTTTTGGTCACACCACGGAAGGAGAGAGGACATGAACCGAAATAAGGAACAACCACCACCATGAATGCCTCAAACCAGCCTTAATAGTGGAGCAGGCTGCTAACTTCACACACAGGCTACACTGGGAACCTCTCCGTGGCTGCATCAATGCCTACAACACGCGTCCTGATGGGGGGTTTTGTTCAATACTTTCATTATCAGTAACAAATGCCCACCACTTGCCTCATCCTGTCTGGTCCAGAATTGAGGAGCATTTTCAGAAAGTGCAAATGAATCTGGGATCCTGTTTCTTAAAAGGGATTCTTCACAAGTGCAGACACCTCACCTTGGATTTAGCATGACCCTCTTCTACCCCTAGAGTGTGCGTGTTGCTCTCGAGTGCTACATTTGCCTGGAGCAACCAGCCCTGCCTGCTCCTCCAGGGCTCTGGGTTCAGCACAGACCTTCATCGTTCAGCACAGACTTTCATCTCTCTGGCAGAGGGTTTGGGACAGCAGGCAAGACACTGGAATGTCCCAGGAGGACAGCTGAGGCCACCCAGGGCAGCGGCGCCACTTCCCACAGTTCCACCTGCGTCGAGTTTCTTGATACAAGGGAGCACAGTATCAAAGCCAGTCCTATCTGCTTTAAGTGTAAAAGGGGAAAAAAAAAAATAATTAGTACAGCTCAGCAAATCTTGATTATTATTGTCAAGATTTTTTTACTGACATATACAACTTATTTACCTACAAATTCTTTCTCCTGCCTATGCTGGATACTTACATTCACAAACATATTAGTCATCGCTTAATTATCGCTACAAAGCCTTATTAATATGTATGGATAAAGAGCTTTCTGGCAGGAATGCATTTTAATGAAGTCGCTGAAAGGCAACACACAGTAATTTCTAGAAGGTTATGCCACGACTAACAATAGCGAACTGACTGAAGCAGCCCGGGGACAGGATGAGGTATGGAAGGAAGGAAAATCAAATTCATTTTAATATTTTAATGATAAACTTAATTAGAAAGCATTTAGGCATTTTGACTGAGCAGCTACAGCTTCGAACGGCTTACAACCATTCTCGAGAGGAATGGCGTCACTCAAAATGTCTCCCATCAGTGCCCAGCGGCGTTGTCCGTAGGACATGGAATACGCTGCATGAAAGGATGTTGAAAAGGCGACATTTTGCGGCCATCCAGTATTTTAACGGCGAGCGAAGAACCAGCGCGTCATTTCTGAGGGTACAGCCGGGTCTGTAACATTCGATATTGCCCCACAACGTCTAATTTATGAATCAAACCCGCACGCTGCATATATAATTGCACTTATTTCCTCCAGCCGCAGTTCGCTTTGCTCCCAGGGTTATTTTGGCAACGTTTGCCCTTCCAAGGCGACGTTACCGTTCTCGCAGCGTTACCCGGGGCCTTCCCGGAGGGCGCGGGCCCCGCCGTCGCCATCCAGAGGCCCTCAGCGGGCACCGGGCCGCCCCGGGGGGAGGTCGCTGCTCCGAGAGGGGCCCCAGGGCGGCTGAGCCCGAGCGGAACCCGGCCCCAGCCCGTCTCCTTGGGAAGGCAGGGGAGGAGGCAGCCGGCAGCGCCGGGAGCAGGCCCAGCCCGGGCACCGGACACCGGACACCCGGAGGCGGGCCGCCGTGTGGGCTGCGGGGCCGCCCCGAGAGGCGGGCCCGGAGCGGAGGGCTCGGCGGCAGCTGCCCGAGTAAGGGTCGGCGGGAGCGTGGTGGCGGGCGGGGAGGGGGAGCGGGGCCGAGGTGCAGGCCGGGGGAGCCCCGCGGGCCCGCGCTGCCTGCCCCGGAGAACGGGCGCTGAGGAGCCGCCCGGCTCCGCCGAGCCCCGCAGGCCGCGGCCGGAACCGCTCCTGGCGGCTTCTCCCGCTCCCGGCCCCCCTGAGCCCCGCAGGCCGCGGCCGGGCCGCTTCTCCCGCCGCCCTCGCGCCGCGGGCCCTCAGGGGCTCTTCCCGCCGGCCGCGGGGCCTGCGCGAGGGCGGGAAGCGGGGGTCTCCCCTCACGACCCCAGCCTGAGGGGCGGTGCCGCCGCAGCCTCCTCAGCCGAGGGAATCTGGAGCTTTAATTTTTGGCAGTAAATGCTGTTTCTTCTCCCTTCAGCTCTTAGGGTCATGTGGAACACCGTGGCTTTGCGCTCCCTTGGCAGGCTGCACCCCAACGCCACACCTCCGCAGCTCCCAAGGTTACAAACCTTAAATCACGTTTTTGAAAGAAAGTATAAGGACTTGTGTCACGGTAAACTGCCAGCACATGTACTGCAGAATCAGGGGTTGAAAAGGACACGCGACATGCTTTGCTGCCGTTTAGTAAGTAATAAAGCAAAATATAGGCGGTGTGCCAAAACTTACCCTGTTTTAGATGGACGTATCCTGTCTGTGTATCGACATGTGTTTGAAGAAAATTTAAGGAACAGTGAGGCTGTTATTAAAAGGTAATAAAACTGTTTTTGTGGTGTTTTAAAAGTGTTGCTACTTGTGAGATGATGTTGCGAGTTACTTAGGGGCATTTTAAGGAACTTTTAACATAGGAAGAATGCTAATTAAATGTCCAGAGATTAAAAAAAACTTTTAAAAGTAGGGTTTTCCACCTAAGCAGTTTGAAGCTTAAACTAGTTTCCTGGCTGCTCTTTTCTCAGGCAGCTTCTCTGCAGTGTGAATTTTACAAGAATCAGCCCTTAAAAATTTCAGCTCCCCCAAAGAGGTGCCTAAATGTTGACTTAAGTGGCTAAATCTAGGTGCAGGCTGTATTTAAAATAGTGCCATGTGACGTCGTTTTGCCTATATTGCCAAGAAGTATTTTTTCTAGACCTTCATAAAATTTTGTTCGATTTTGAATGCGAAGACATAAATAGTGACTCGCATTTACAGATCCCTCCTGAAGGAGTAGGCAACAGTTATTGCAATTAATTGTGATTCACTGATAGAAGCAGGAAAATGTATTTTGTGTGTTTGTCCTTAAAGATCAGATGGCAAAAATTCAGACGCCTTTGTTCAGAGGAATGATACATGAAAGCTACGGAAAACACACTGTGCCCTCCTGTGGTGGCATTTACGACATTATTAAAAATCCTTAGCTTTTTTCTCCTGAGGTTTTTCAATCTCTACAGTCTGCAGGAAGCCACAATAAGATAATGGAGTCACGTACAGAGTGGTGCGTAGTTATGTCAAACAGTATTTTTAGTTACAGATGATCCATCTTGACAAAAAATATTTTAAATAAATAAAGAACCTGGTTTATTTAAGACCAGAATTATTTGAGATACCACATTTGTTGACAGTTTATTCGACTCATTATTGGTACTTGATGCTGCTGTGACAATAACATTTGGTAATCCCTTCCTCTCTTCGTGATTGTAGTGACACTGCAGAGTTCACTACGTTTAAAGTCTTGTCTTCCGTGGTACAGAATATGCTTGAGGCCTCTCAGAAAAACTTGTTGAGGGGAACTGAAGGAGGAAGTCCTTGACTGGGTTCTTCCCTAGAGTAGTTGGAACACAGAGGCAAGTGTCCATGCTGATTGGGGACTAGCAAATTAGGATAGTCTTATAATAGCTGCAGGTTTATAGGCCAATGTTGTTGTAGGGCAGTATCTCCCAAAGTCAGCGCTGGTTGCTGGTGATCAGCCCCTGTCAGTACTCTGCTCCTGGGGTTGCTGGCAGAGATTAAGAAGGATCATATATTGTAAAATACTGTGTGTTGGGCGTATATGGGCAACACCCACAGGAGGATGGAGACTTAATAATGGCTGCTAACTGTGACTGTAAACTACAGATAGAATATTTATGTTATTTCACTCTTTTTTTTGTCTTTATTAGACAATTTTTGAATAACCAAACTAAAATGCTTGCTTTAAATAACCTTTGCCTTTTCTTACAAGAAACAATAATGCAAAAATGAGAATTCATCTTCATTTTCATACCATGGATAAAAAAACTGTGCAATACATTTAAGTACTATGTTCAGTCTACTAAAGGGCAATTTGTAAGTAAAGGTGGTTTTCACTGACTGAAACTTTGTTCTTTAAATCAGATATTCAGAATTGCTAGAGATGGTCAGTAAAGGAGGGGGAGAAAATGCCATCTTGCGTCATACTCAGAGAAACAAGAAGCTGTTTGTTCGTGAACGCCTGAAGTTGCTACTTGATGATGAGTCTTTCCTTGAGCTGTCTCCGCTGGCAGGCCTCGAGATGCCCTACGGCGACGTCCCTGCGGCGGGGTGCCTGACTGGTAATTGCAGCGCCTCTACAAGTAGATGGAACGGGAAGTCGATGAAGTTCGTTGGTTGCGTTGCTCATAACTTTAAATACGATTCATATTAAGTCAAAGATCGAGCGTGTCCAGAGAAGGGCAACGAAGCTGATGAAGGGTCTTGAGCACAGGTCGTATGAGGAGCGGCTGAGGGAACTGGGGTTGTTTAGTCTGGAGAAGAGGAGGCTGAGGGGAGACCTCATCGCCCTCTACAACTACCTGAAAGGAGGTTGCAGAGAGCTGGGGATGAGCCTCTTTAGCCAAGTAACAAGTGATAGGACAAGAGGGCATGGCCTCAAGTTGCGCCAGGGAAGGTTTAGACTAGATGTCAGGAAGTATTTCTTTACAGAACGGGTTATTAGGCAGTGGAATGGATTGCCCAGGGAGGTGGTGGAATCCCCGTCCCTGGAGGTGTTTAAGAGTAGGGTCGATATAGCGCTGAGAGATATGGTGTAGATGGGAACTGGCAGTGCTAGGTTAATGGTTGGACTAGATGATCTTCAAGGTCCTTTCCAACCTAGTTGATTCTGTGATTCTGTGATTCTGTGAAAGATGGATACGGGTTGAGGGTGTTGTTTTGAGCAGCCTGTGTTGGAGATGCAGTCCAGAAGGAAGAGGGTTTGAACCAGCGTGAGCTTTAATTAGAGAGGTGCAGCGATGAGCAAGTGCTTGTAGGCTGTGTACATTAGTTGTACGTGGTGCACACCTTCCCAGCCTTGCTCACTGAAGGTGAGGTGGTTGTTCTTACTGGGAGAGGAAAAGGATGCATGTAATCAGCTTTATGAACTATTTTAGTATCTTAAGAATGTGCTTTCCTAGGAAAAGTGAACATCAGCTCTATCCATTAGTGCTCCCAACATAGAAGAGTTCAGTCCCTGCTGTATTATTCTTCTGCGATTTGTGCTGGGGAATCCGGGAGAAACCTTTAAAGAAAAAAGTTTTTTCATTTCTTCTGGATTTAGTAATCTATTCTACTTACCAGTTACTGATTTTTGTCCCAAAAAATTTAGGGTGATGTGTCAAATAAGCTGTTGTCTGTTAAAGGAAAGGGGACCAAGTTACTGTGAGACACAGGAGCTGTGACATTTATTTTGTAATATTTTTCAAATTATAGACAAGTCCTTTCATTGCATTTTGAAGAGAAGTTCCAGTTTTAAAAGTAACCAGAAGAATAGAGTATGAAATCCTGTCTTTTGTCACAGATTGTCACATTTTTCAGTTTTATATAGGTAATTTTTAACTACCTTCCCTGTTATCTCAAGAGTTGAAAGTAAAACTATGTATTTTTTCCTTGTATGTATTTTTATTGTCACCAGGAGGAAGTTTGTTTCAAGTTCTGTCTTCTGTCATTTAGATTTTTTTTTAAATGTCATTGGCTTTCAGCTTGTTATTCCAGAGGAGAGCAACAGATTTCTTCCCTGTGTGGTATTTGCAACTTAATTTGCTGCTTCTTGATACAATATTACTGAAAGAACATCCTGGCTATAATTTGGCCCCCTTGTTTCATCTATGGTATTTTAGAGAGTCCTGATAAGTATCTGTGGTACCACTTACAGGAATTGGCAAAATCTGTGGGGTCTGGTGTGTCTTCATGGCAAATGATGCAACTGTAAAAGGAGGAACTATTTATCCAATTGGAGTGAAGAAACAATTAAGAGCTCAAGAAATAGCCATGCAGAACAGACTGCTCTCTGTGTACCTTGTTGACAGTGGGGGAGCATTCCTACCACTACAGGTAATACTGGCACCACTTCATAGAAGAAAATACCTATGATGATCTTAATCATACTAACTTTTAGCAATAAACCTCAGATTTATGTTGTGTTTTCTTGACTGGCTGACTTTCATTGTCTGCTGTACTTAAATTGAGTTTTGTCCACAAATCAGAACGCAGGAGATTATTTGAAGATTTGTAACAGTGGTGATGACTTTGTGTCTAGCATCTAAATAGAGTTTGGAAACTTGAATATCGGTGGGGGGACAAAGGGCTGACCAAGGATGGATATTCCTCAGTGTGCTGAAATGCTTTGGTGTCTTTAATAAATTAGTACATTGTTTGAGGCTTCTATTTTCAACATCAGAATCTATAAAACCACTGTTTTAATGTAACGTTTGTGATAGTAATGCAGTAACCTCTGTGGCCTTTAAAAATGTAGTTTTAAAAATTCTTACCGTAGAAGGAGAATTTGCACAGGCGACTTTCCAATGTACAGAGGTCATATTATCACAGAGACTACAGCTGTTCCCTCTCCAGACGGAAAGCAAACACACAGAAAAAGTTTTTACCTGACTTAAGGAATTGCGTCACAAACTAAGTAAAAAGGGAAACTGTGCTGAAGTCATTTCACAGATAAAGTATGAACATGAGCTTCCCCTTCTCCATGTTTACAGTCTCAGCTTGTGTAGAATGTAATTAGTTTCACAAAAAATGACAAAACTTATCTCTGCTGTCAAAACACGTGGGTATTTTTGTGGAATTGCACGATGTATAAGGGGAATAAATACTGGAGCGAAGGCTGTGCATGAAAATTTCAGGTATGATTGTTAGTGGCGACCTTCCCAGAGTCGGTTACAAGGCGTTTGTGAGTGAATGAAGAGGAGGAAGTGTTGGCTTTTGTAGTTCATATTGAAACTGTCTTTTCTCTGTCATGCCAGTCAGAGCTGTTTCCTGACAAGTCGCACGGTGGCAGACTTTTCTACAACGAAGCGATAATGTCTGCCATGAGGATCCCTCAGGTACAGTGTCCTTCGGAGTACCAGCCGGTGGAGTGTCTGTGAGGGGTTCTGAAAAATCCATTGTTCTCATACAGATTCTAGAAACAACTCCCAAACATGCAAAAAAATTCCTAAAGCTCACCTTTTCTGTTTGTGGGGAAGGGAGATGCAAATAGTATCTCACATTACAGAATACTTGAGCCTCAAGGCTCTAAGTGTTTACTGTCTGATCATGATGGAGAAGCATCAGATCTCTGGGTTATTTCAGCGTAAACGCTGAACTCTCCCCAAACCAGCATTGCTGTTCATGCTGGTATTTCTCTCTCCAGTTCATTGTTCCCCAAGCTGCGATTCAGTCTCTTGAACATTTCTGAAATAAATGTAATGGTTTTGTGTTTCCATTCTCCTCTCCCCAGCACCCTGATTTGTTCTGGTTTCCGTGCCCTTCAGGTGGCAGTGGTGTGTGGCTCCTGCGTAGCCGGAGGTGCCTATGTGCCAACCATGGCAGAAGAAGCTGTGATTATAGATAAAATCGGTACTCTCTTCCTGGCTGGCCCACCGCTGGTAAAAGCTGCTACAGGAGAGTATGTCTCTCCCGAGGACCTAGGAGGAGCTAAACTTCACTCTGAGTACGTGAAATAAGTCTCAAAAATAGCAGAGAATTCAGCATACTTAGCTTTAAAGAAACTCTCATTTTATCTTAAATTAATGTGCCTGAAGCTGCTCCAGTGACAGGATGCAATATGGTCCTCAAGGACCGAAAAACATGCAGTGAAAAAAAACGGTAGAAATGATACAGGAGTTATTACAAAGGTTGGTGGTATTCAGTTATATATGTGGGAGTATCATGGGGCTAGATATAACTCTTTGAAATGAAAAAAGCAACGTGGCATTGTAATTTCAGCTTTACTACTCTCCACAGGAACTTTCCACTTCCACCGTGTGTATATATATATACACACGCACTCTGATAGAGATCTCACATAAGTACAGAGGTCAGGATCAGGGCCAAAAGTAGAACGTGTTATTACTGTTTGCTTTCCTTTTCGGGGACGGGGTTGGTTTTTTTGTTAGATCAGCTTAATGGAAGTAAAATTAAGTGATGTTAATGGGGCGAAGCAGGAGTTGGACAAACCTGGTTTTGGTTCCCCATTTTTCCACATACTCTTTGAGTGACTTCAGGCAGGTTAGTTCCTCTGTGCCTCAGAGGGACCAGCTGTTGAAGAGGGATGGTCTCGCTTTTTTTCCTAATGTAAACGTTATCAGGATATATACATTAAAAAAACCAGTTGTGAGTGTTCAGATACTGCGATGGTGGGGAAAATGGGTAAGAAATTCATTTTTCTTCCCTAGACTGATGAGTGGAGAGGTGTTATGTCTTCTTTCCATTTGTCTTCTCTGCTTCTGAAGACACCAGACTAACTTGCTGCAGAGAAGAACCTGAATGCTTGTAAAAGTACCTGAAGCAGAGAAGAAAAATGGAAAGCCTGCCTGCCTCTGCTGTAATGAGGGCTTCATAGCAGGAGATGAACAAAGAGGAAATAAACCTGATAGTAGCTATCTAACCATTTCTTTAATGCTGTTTTTCTGTGTCAGAAATTGCTGTAGTTGTCAGAATAGTTATTCCCTTCTAGATGGGGAAAGAGGGTGGCTTTGCTTCTTTGTTCTTGGCATTCTGTGCTGTGTGGATGGGAACCAGATTCCTTACCTTTCTCACAAAAACAAATACTAGTGTGGCAGTCAGATAACCGCAATACATGTAATAAGTTATTGTCTATATCCAGGGAATTTAGTTTGGGGTTGGATTGCACAGAAATTCCACTGACGTACTGCTTTCAACTCATTCATACCAGAACAAAATGATGCAATATTCTCATGGAGTTTGGAGAGTCACAGTGCACGTTAAGGTTTTTCCTTTAGTTTGTTTTTTTCTATCAGAATTCAGTTTTCATTAATTCAGTACGAATTAATGTTGCTCTCTCTCCTAGAGTCAGTGGCTGTAGTGACCATTTTGCATCTTCAGAAAAGGAAGCCTATGAATGTATTCGAAATGTTATCTCAACGTTAAATTACGATCCACTGCCAGAGCAGGTCATAGAGCATGACAGTCCTCTGTACAGTTCTGATGAGCTCCTGGGCCTGGCCCCACGAGATTACAGGTGTTCTCTTCCTGTAAAGCTGGTAAGGTGACAGATACTGAGTGCCTTCGTCCTTTCAGTCCCCTCTGGCCAGTAGCTCCAGATTAACAAGCAACAGGCTGTTTTCTTTTGGAGAATCCTGAAGTCTGTGATACTCCGCATCATTACCTAATCAGTTGCCAAACTGTCTCGAGTCTGCAACAAAGCAGAATGGCAACAATTCTGTAGAATTATAGAAAATATTTAAGCTGAAAACCTGCTAGAGATAATTACAGATTATGCCAGTTGATCCCCATCTGTTTCCAGGCACTGTTTGAGATGCTGTTATGTCAGTATGCTTGTACTGAGTTGGCTGCCTTGAGAACGTGCACCCCTTAGTGTCCTGTTTCCCCCCTCCCCCTGCCTTTTTTTTTTTTCACCCAGGTAGTCAAGACTCTACCTTGTAACTTAAATGTCTAATGAAAATACTGCCTGAAAACCAACAAAGCTCAAATTAAGCTTGTTTGAGGCTGGGACAGACCCTAATGCACAAGCAGAGCCCTGCAGAGCTGTCCACACTATTTTCTTTGTGTTGTTCTAGAAGAGATTTAGTCTCCAAGGATGTGAATCCAGTACCTTTTCCAGGGGTAAATTCCTACGGTTAAGGGGATTGACTGTGGAAAGCAGCATAGCTTTGAAGGCAGCTTTTAAACTGTGTTGGAAAAAAACATGAGCAATATGCTGCTGAGTGTTTCTTATGTACACAAACTCTGGGTTTTTTACAGCATTTTTACGTACATGAACAACTGTGCTCTGTAACACTGAAATAATTTTGGAGTTGAACTTTGGCTCAGAACACACGGTTGGTAATGAAACGTAAACACAAATTTGCTATTTTGTGCATATTGAGTATTTAGCAGAGTGTAAGACATAAAAAGGGCCTTCTATGCTCATTTAGGTTGACTTCTTGTGCTATAGAGGTCTCGTTACTATTTGAACAGAGCATATCTTTTAGCAAAACTATCCTATTTTCACTTCAATTTCTGTAGTAAGGACTGTGCATCTTTGCAGATTCTGAGCCGTCTGATGGATGGAAGCAGATTCCAGGAATTCAAGGCTAATTATGGAACAACATTAGTAACGGGATTCGGCCATGTGCAAGGGTAAGGCTAGAACAGTTCACTATCAAAATTTGTCTAAACAGCTTTCATATCATCATCAGGTTTTACAGTATTCCAGTAACAAGGTTTATGAAGTCAAGAATTGGTAATAAAATACTTCTAGAAAGCCTGATATTCTGCCTCTGAGCTCTGAGTTCACCACATCTCAGGCCAATAGCAGCAGAGAGTGATTACAAATGGACGGTTTTTGTGATTTTGTGAAATGATGTGTTTGTTCACAAAAACTACTAGCCAGACACTTGGAACATTGAAGTCTCAACAGGTTCCTTAAGAAATAAGAAACAGCATCTTTAGAAGTGTTCCCTCCCAAACTGAGTGGAAAGCTAGCATCCCTTCTCCCATGGGATGGAGACGGGATAATACCCATACAGGAAACCTTGCGTAATTCAGATCAGACTGTAGTATTAACACATTTATGAAGCACATAAAATTCCAGTCTAAGCATATGAAAAATAATAAGGTAGTAGAATATATTTTTAGAGCCTATTTAGGTTGAAAGTATAAACGTTTCAGATTGACTGTTACGTTGTATGTTACAGGCATTAGAGAGGGGCCAGAGTCCTGACACCTTGTACGTTGTCTTGCAGTGTAAACTCTGACAGGTCACCTGTAGCTTACTTGCCCTCTGGGTATTAATCCGTGCTCATACTTCCGTGCTTTACATATCGGGATGCTGTGAGACTTCTTGTTGTTAGGTACATGAGGGTCCTTGAGTGAAATGCCACAGTATGTGCATCCTGGCACATGCTGAATTTCTGTAAAGGGCAGGTCTGTGTGTGTGTGTACGGATATTTATGTTTCCATCCTTCAGAGCAATATGAGCTACATACTCATAATTTCTAGGTTCAAAAGTGAAAATGTTCATGTGTCTTGTAGGCACTTGGTGGGGATAGTGGCTAACAATGGGGAGCTGACTCACGATGCTTCTCTCAAGGGCAGCCACTTCGTACAGCTGTGCAGCCAGCGGAGCATTCCCATTCTCTTTTTCCAAAATACTGCTCCACATACAGCAGAGCCAATGAGCATCTCACAGGTACGGCAGTTTTAGTTCAATATGTTTACTTCAAGCAGTTCCTAGTTCTTGTTGTATTTAAGGTTACTTTTGGTTATTTTGAAAATTATTGTTAGGAAAAATATTTTTTTCAACCACTCTTGATGGTTCAAACCATCATGATTACTTTGTTCTTAAATCTTTCCATTAGCATTCTCACTTTATTCTAATTTTAAGCAGGCCTGTATGTTTATCTAAAATGGCACTGTCCAGCTGGCAATGCAAGCTGTAAAACTTGGAATTTATAGCGCTTTTTACATGGAAATACAGCCTATTGATTCTTCTGGTACCACTGCGCTCCACAGAAAGAGAGATATTTCTCTTTTAGAAGAGTGAAGGCATTAAAGTACAGCATGTGTTGTCCTGGGCTACAGAGAGCCTCACAGTAAAACCTGCATTACATTTTCTGATCTCTTTCTGCAGCCCCGTTCCTCCCAGCTGTCAGCAGCACTTAAGACAAAGCCTGGCATAATTGTGTTGTATCTGAGCTTTGCTAAAGCCTGGGAGAGCTCAGGCTGCGCAGTAGCGTAGGTTTTTGCACACTGGTTATAATTGTTTTGCTGATTTACATTGTAAAGTAAGTGCATAATGGGCTGTGGTAGTTAATGATGCTGTCTTACTGTTGTGGAAGAAATGATTGTACAGAACTGTGAAGAAGTAAATGTTCTAGAAAATTAAGTTTGGTGAGAGTGGAGGGAATCCAGAAGAAAGGCTTCGAGGATCTAAAATCTTTATTTTCATTTCAGGCAGAAGCTCAGTCCAACAGATTAAAAGCCCAGGCCTCCATGATGGCTGCTGTCGCCTGTGCTGCTGTTCCGAAAATAACCATTGTGGTTGGTGGCTGCTATGGGAGTGAAAGTTATGTTATGGTACGGGTGGCATCAATCTAATGGGTTTGCTAATTGACTTTTTACACTATACCAAGATTTCACAGCACTTCATTTCTAAAACACAGTTGGCTGTTGTTACAGACAGTGAACTCGATCCGTTATTTTAACTACTTCTAAAGAAATGCAACACAAGATGTGATTACCAACAATTTGGTCTGCATCTAAGAACCTAGAGCCAGTCCTAAAAACCAGGTTATCTGAAAAACATCCCTTCTTGGGACCAAATCCTCCTTCTCAGCACGTTTTGGGCGATGAAGGAGCACGTCTCCTTCAGTCGTGGTACTGTGTATGCTTCAGGCTGCTGGCATGCGAGTGCTTGGAGGAAGAAGGAAATAATAAACCAGCAATACTGAAGGCAGTGGGGATTGGGATGGTTGCTACTACAGGGTGTGAGTGCTGATACAGGAGCTGGGGCTGTCACGGTAAAGGAGCTGTATCGTTAACGCTTTACAAATTAAACTGTGTTACATTCTGCCTTGAACTTGATTGTGTCATCCTATGGCCATCTTTTTGTGATTAATTTCAATGAGTTGGTACTGTCCGGTTTTTTTGTAGTGTGGGAGATCATTCAGTCCAAACTTTCTGTTCTTGTGGCCTAATGCAAGAGTTGCTCTTGTGGATTCGAGACATTTCTCCACAGTCCCACAAGCTGGGGACAACGACTGTACAGGAGATGAATCGGAGCTAAAACATCTGAAAGAAAAGTAAGGACATTAAATATAAACCCTTGCAGTTACGCTGGGATTTAATTAGTTAAATTACCTACTTCTGTTCCTCTTAAAGATCAACGCATCCCAAACAAGTAAAGCAAACTTGAGTCTACTGAAAAATATTTTAAATTTCCGTGGAATTCTATGTCTGCTCTTAGGATCTTCTCAAGGAAACACAAACGTTTGACTTAAAAGAACCAAACCCCCAAACCATAGAACCCCAAATCAAGATATTCTGTATTAGTATCTGTCTGTTAAACAGTGGTGATCACCTGACTGTGGAAGGTGCTCTGCACTGCAGAATTATCAGACCTGTTGGGTATTATTTGCTGGATTCTAATTAATTTTATCAGTAGTACTGCACATTCATCTGAGATTGAATTATATCCCTTTTTCATCTCTGGTTTTGTTTTATTGGCCTGATGGCTTTTATTACATTTTTGTAATAAAATAAAGCTTAATACTCTGTCTTCTCCAGGCTTGAGGAAGAAAGCAGTGCATTTTATTCCTCTGCCAGACTCTGGGATGATGGTGTAATTCTACCTCAAAATACTAGAAAGGTGGGTTTTTCCCCTACAGTACATTTTATTCTTGGATCTCAAAAGGATCTTGCAGCAAACGTGTAAGCCTAGGACTCACTCAAGGTCAGCGGCATGCTGGTTCCCAGAACTGGGTCTCACTCCATTTCCCGTGGAATTTAGCTTTCTAATTCTCATCTTTTCTCTTCCCCAGTAATCTATCAAAAAAATTTCTGTTGAACTCTGGTTACTTGACTACAGCATTTCCTCACTGAACCTCTTAATTAACTTTATCATTTGATTCCATATCTGAATCCTTTCTTTTTTGCTCTTGCATCATCACCCATATCTTCACTCTTTAAGTTCAGGCTCTTCACCATTCATATTGTTTCCATTCTTTTGTCTCAGAATGTTTCTTTTTGTAGCCTTCTCTTCTTGCTGGTAATTTGCTGCTTACATGTGGGATGCACCCACTGCCTTTTTTTTTTTTTTTTTTAAGTTGGCAGACATCCACTCCATTAGATTCTTTCTGAAAGCTGCCACCTGTGTTCTTTTTCCTTGTTAGATTGTTTAGTAGCAATACTTAAAATGTTCTTTGCACTTCTGAAGCTTGTTTACTTAAAGATCACAAATACAGCTTGTTGTCAATTAATCCTTAGGAATATGGTACATAGTTATGGTACTAAGTAGATGTTAAGTATTTTTTTAGATTTTTTTTAATAAATATTTTTTATAAATATTTTCTGTGGCATTTATGGGAACTTTGATAATGGGAGAGCACTGAAATATTTTCTAGTACTAGAGCCCCAAGACTACCTCTCTCTAGGAAAAAGAAAAGAAAACACGTGATAATTGAAATGAATCATTGTTAATCTCAGGTAATTTTCACCAGCACCCCACAATTCACGTTTGCTGTTTTTTTACAATATTGTTTTGCTACTTTATCACAGTTCTTGCTAATCGATGGAATTTATGTTTAGCTTTCTCTGAACTGACAGCATGTGCTCATTCCAATCCTTAATGTGCTTTTCTTAAAATAGGCATTTAAAAGACAGCGTGTGCTCCAGTAGCAAGGGAAGATGGAGAATTTTCTTGTGTTCAAAAACCAAAAGCAGTTCTGTATTTTCAGCCCCTGTTGTCACAAGACACCAAGAATGACTTAGAGACAGATGTGGAAAAGCAGGATGTTGTGCTAATTTTTGATAAGCAATAGGAATCTTCAGAGCAGAGCTATGTCCTAACAGAAATGGATGATCACATAATATATTCTCACTGGCGTTTTATAGCAAAATAGCTTCCCTATGTTCCAGAAGTAATTCTCTTGTCAGCACTGTGCCTTTTAAAAGGCTTTAGTGGTGTCTGTATGCAATGGGTGAACTTTGAGGGGGCTGAGGACCTTTTTTCTGTTCCCCTTCCCTGCCCCAGTGGCATGTTACACCCACACCCTGTTCACAACTGCTCATTTTACATGTTCATTGTTTTGCAAAAAGTAAGAACAAATACATTACTGAATGAGTGCATAACTAGGAAATTTTACTAGGTTTTTTTTGTTTCACAGGCTTGTTGCTTATGTTGCTTTTTTGTTTTTAATTAGGTGATTGCACAGTGCTTAGAGATTGTGGAGCAGCAGAAGTACCGGGTCGTGTCTCTGTGTCAGTATCCTGTCATCAGGATGTAACAGGGCAGCTGCTTTCAAATGATCAGCCTTTCAAAGTTAGTATAGGCACTACAAATCCTCAGTGTCAATGATTTTCTAATTCTTTGATACCATTAATAAAAATGTTAAACCACTACTGACAAACAAGAAGCCTGGATTTTTATGTCTATTAACAATAAGCTTGTATTTTGAACCATAGCCTCTTACTACGTAAGTTGGAAATTTGTTTTGTGAAAAGGAAGGATTAAGCTGAGAGTCTGTAGGACTCTAAGGAAGTAAATTCATCCCAGGTGGTAACAATTGCTTGATTTTTTTCACATTCATGTTTTAGCCTGAAAGCCAGAACTGCACTTTGACAAAAGAAATGGGAAAGAGGGTGTGCAGTTTTAAGCCTTAGAAAAGGCTAAAATGCTGCCTGCCACAGCGCCCTGGGCCTGCCAGTTCTGAGTTCCAAAGCCACAATGGAAAGGCTCCACTCCGATTGCTCTGAGGATGCTAAAGGAGTGACCAGGAGGGGATTTAAATCCATAATATTTCAGATTAGGCTAAAAATGACCTTTCCTCAAAGCATGTAACAGAGCACAGAGGCTGTTCTATGTAATATTACCACATGTACAAGTACTGAGTTTACACTGTGCTGTTTCATGCACCCTTGACTCTGCTGCAGCTTGTTTTTTTAATTAAAACAAAATTAAAACAAAGTTTAACTGTAGAGTTCTTAGCACTGTACGTCTGAAAATTGTGCCAGGAGGGTGTATTTGAAAAACACCCGGTTAAGTATTTTGAAGAGTCATCAACAACACTGAAATATTCAATCTTAATTACACAGCCATACAAATAACAGGTGATGTGGAAGGAATTTAGGTCATTTCAGCGCTCGTAAGCAGAGACTGCACCTTTTTTGGAGCCGGAAGCAGCCCAAGGGGGCGCGTTGCAGGCGGCAGTCACGCTCTTTTGAAGAGTCCGTGGAAAGTCACAGGAATGTTCACCTCCACTTCGGCCCTGGCGACCTCGCTCATGTCTCTGGCGTTGAGGACCAGGAGGTAGGCAGGCTTCGGCCCTGGGCCCGGGCTCACCACCACACTCAGCACCACCCCTGGCAGGTGAGAAACATGCAGCCTGTCCCTGCTGCCCGGGCACGGCCAGCGCACCCCCTGCACACAGGACACCGCAAAATCCCCCCCGTACCACCTGAGCTTCAGCTCTGAAGTAAATGGGGAGATGGCTTATTTATTTCTCGTACTAATTTGGGTTCTGGCTGTCATCATCCTGCCAGCCTGGGCTGCTGCGGCATGGTAGCTCCTAGAGGTGTTTTTTTTTTTTAAACTCCGAGAAATGTTTTTGTTCTGAAAAGGAACTATGAAAAGCTACTACAGGGGCTGACAAACATCACTGACTGGAATATATATCAAATTTGTCCATTTTTTCAACATTAAGAACTAATTTATAAATTATAATTCTGCTTCTGAGGCTTAATGTGACAAGATGCCCGTTTCTGGGTGCTGGCATCCCTGTGGGGGACAGGCCATCCTCTCTCCTGGGGGGTTTGTTCTTTGTGTGCTCCGCAGGTCACCCACCGCAGGAGAACACGTGAACAGACCGTGACAGCGGCAGGCACGGCCTGGGGGAAGGGGGCAGAGCACGGAGCCCGGTGTGAACTCAGCTTTCAGAGTGCTTCTGCAGGGGCTCAAGACCCAGGAAGTGAGACTGGATTAAAATATTTCTAAAATGCACATTGCCTACTTCAGTTACAGAAAGCTTTTAAGAACAAGCTTAAACCATTTCAGTGGGACTTAATCCCCTGCACAAGCACTTTTCTGAACTGAAAACACATAATACGAAATTTGGCTCTGTATAAACCAGTGAGAGTTGGCTCTTAGCAGAGCTAAGACTTCTCCCAGCTTCACGTAATCCTGTTCAGAGAGGAGGAATTGAGGGAATAAGTGGACACCCTCTCAGGCCAAGTGCTGCCAGGTACAGGGCTGGGGACGTGTGAAGGAACACGTACAGTGCTGGGCATGAGTATAACTGTGTGTCCTCGAGTGACAGAGCCTGAATTCCCTCCACCCCTGCACGAGGAGGATGGGTTAGAAATAGAAAACACGCTTGGTTTAAATTTTACAAAGCTCTGCTACCTGGAATTCTTCAAATATTGCAGTTCCTGATGGGAAAAGGCTGGGAAATGAGGACAAGAGGTCATCTACACCTAGAGATCTTTCTCCTCCTTGGTTTTCATTTGGTCTTAATTTTCCCATTTCCTCAAACTTCCCACCAGTGTTAGAAGGAGCCAGGAGCTTTCCCAACCGCGATGCCATGGACTAAACAGAACCAGCATTACCGTCATCTTCCTCCAGGGCATCCGGGTGGGGGACGAAGATTGGCTCTGATGGGTACGAATCCAACTCCTGCCACACCCATGTCTCCTTTGTTTTAACGTTCAGCTTGCAAAGCTAAAGGTGGGAAAAAAACCCAAAACCCCACATCTCAGAAACACTCTTTTTTTTTTGTCCTTAAACTGAAAGGTCATGGAAAAGACATGCCTTGCCCGTTGGGTGATAGTTACCCTGTCTGGGACAAAGTGATTCAGCCCCAGCCCATACGTATACGTGTAAGGTTTCCCACCATATTTCTTGTAATTGATCTGTGGGAATTCAAAGGCTACAAAAAAAAAAAAAAAGGTAAGTGTGAGGATTAGTGGGGTGCAGGGGGTGCTTGTGTTGCTGCTGGCTGCACTTCGGGATCGTCATCGTACCGTGGCGTGGCCCTGAGAAAATAACTTCGGGCTCCAGCCAGATGGTCTCATCGCTGCGCAGGGTCGCTGTAGCTGTCGTGTAGGGCAGCGTGACCAAGTTTTTGCCTGTGTCAGCCTGGGACAAAGAAATATACCCAAGAGAAACGGAGAAACAAATTTTCTAGTCTGTTTGCAGAGATCTGTTGCAAACTGCGTTGAACAGTGCAGGCAGAGCCTCATCGAGCTGCAGGATGGCTGCTGCTGCTGTTTTCTTAGCAATAGTGCAGTAAGAGTGTCTGCTGCTGAAACCGTGCTGTATGACAGCCCTCCTGGGCTCCTAAAGACACACGTGTTCTGCAACACACGGGGAGTCGCAGAATCAGAGTGCTTTGGGCCGGGAGGGACCTTAAAACCCATCCAGTGTCACCCCCCCTGCCCCAGGCAGGGACACCTTCCACTAGCCCAGGTTGCCCAAAGCCCCGTCCAACCTGGCCTTGAACCCTTCCAGGGAGGGGGCAGCCACAGCTTCTCTGGGCAACCTGTGCCAGGGCCTCACCACCCTCACAGGGAACAATTTCTGCCTTAGATCTGATCTAAACCTTCCCTCTGTCTGTCTAAAACCATTCCCCCTCATCCTATCCCTACACCCCCTGATCAAGAGTCCCTCCCCCCTTTCCTGTAGCCCCTTTAAGGCTGTTCTAAGGTCTCCCTGGAGCCTTCTCTTCTCCAGCTGAACCCTCCAACTCTCTCAGCCTGTCCTCACAGGGGGGTGCTCCAGCCCCCCGAGCATCTTCGTGGCCTCCTCTGGCCCCGCTCGACCAGGTCCGTGTCCTTCTGCTGTTGGAGTCCCCAGAGCTTGACCCAGCACTGCAGGGGGGTCTCACAGAATTAACACTGAACAACTAAAGAAAATAAAAAGTTCCTTCAAAAGACCCGTACTCTAGGTTCCCCCCACCACTAAAATGTTTAATTTGAATGAAGCGGGGTCAGGCAGGGCTCTAGCACTGCTCAGCCACAAGCCTCGCAGAGGGGAAGTGCAGGCACCATGGAGCCGTCCCCGGTACCTTGTCGATGGTGAGGGGCAGCACATATCTGCGGGCTTCGGGCTGCGGGGCTTTCTCCGCCTGCTGCTTCACCTCATCCCAGTTGGCTCGTAAGTTGGCTAAGTAGAGGTAATTGTAAACAAACTCGAACCTGCACAAAAACGGCATCACAGACAGAAACACAGATGGCATTTGCAAATGCCAGGGTCACATGCAGCTGTTTTTTTACTAAAATTCAGGGAACATGAGTCTTGGTTCAGCTCCTCAGCAGAGGAAGACCCAGCAACTGCTCATGTTCACCCCAAGCACCCTGCAGCAGCGGCTGGGATCTCAGCTCAGGGCGCCCTGGCTACGCAGCCAACGCGGGGCTGGGCATCACCATTTCGGTGCCACATTTCTCTGTGTGGCAAAAAGCAGCATTCAGACCTCAACCAGATCCTGCTCATCGCAGCCCTGGCAGCCAAAATCACATCAGCCCTTCAGCAGTCACTAAACTTATTAAAGATATAGGCAAATTAAAGATAAAAATCAATTTTTTCTTGGAAAATGAGTTTTAAACAGGTGCTCTGCGCCTCTGGATAACTTTCACACTCTATATTCTGCGTGTCATCATGTATTAATATTTAGGTGGGTCAAGGGAGTCGGTGTGAGTGCTGAGGCAATTCCATCGGGGGAGGGACTCACCCCTTCCAGGTGCAGAGGTCGACGATCAGAAACCCGTTATCTTCATAGGTGTTAATGTGATGGAAGAGGTTGAAGGCCGAGGTGCGGTATTTGATGTTGAGGAGCCTGCCTTTCTTTTTCTCTGCCACGTGAAGCCAGACCTGAAAAGCAAGCAGCAGCTTGATTTGGGCTCAGAGAAACGAAGGTGACAGCAGTAGGATGGACCTCCCAGTCCAGGGCTGGCCGCCCAGTCCAGCCCAGTTTGTTACAACCCGCCACTTACCCCCATAGTTTCGTTGGACTCGAAGCAGTCCATGTAGTTGGCTCCCCAAAGGCTCCAGGAGGAGAGGAACTTGAGGAGGTTGATTTTCACCGGCGTTTCAACAAACACTATGTAGTTCGAGGTCAGCCCAAAGCTGTTTGGAAACGCACAGGGAGCAGATCAAGCTCACCAGAGTTAGTTGGGACAAACCCCACGTCAGCCAGCCAACTGCCCCCCCTGCAACGTTACCTGTGAACGTAAGAGGGCTTAAACCTGTCGCTGCACGGGAACTGCACCACCACCTCCGATCTGTTCATCGGGTCTTCCTTGTCTGCAACGGGACAGGCGCAGGGTTACGGAGGGTTTCACCCATGCTTAGTCTGTATTTATAGACTTTACCCAGCAAGTTTCTGCCTTTAACACAAAGGAAGTTCATGATTTAGAAACTGCCTTGAAGTGTTTTAAAGAGAACGTTTCTGTTACTTAAAAAAGCCAATAATATCTAAAGATTAAAAAAAAAGTAACTTGATGACAAAACTCGTTCAAAGGATTAAAAAAAATGATTTATAAGGCAAGATTTTCTCTGTTTGCCCAGAGGTGGGATTAACTGACCTGCCTGAAGTGGAGGAATCCGTATGATGTTATAAGCAAGCGCAAAATTTTTTCCAAAGCAATTGCCAATGTTATAAACTGTCCCGTCATTTTCAACGTGGGGGTGAGCCGTTGCCCCGTTGACGGACACGTATTTACAGAGATCCACCTGAAGAGCAAGACGGAGAAAGTTAGGAGCTTTCTCGGCAGGAGGTGGGAAATCACCAGCTCCGCAAGGCGACGTAGGTCAATACGTCCTCGCTTCAGGCACAGAAGTTCTTCTCTAAACCCAAATCTCCATCTTGTGAAAAGGAGAGCAGCAGGATGGTCAGGTGAGCTGACACAGTTACCGGGAGAAGTTTGGGATCCTGGGGTGCGAAAGGAAAGGCTCCGCAGGCTGGATGTTGGTGACAGCAAAGAGAAACCTCCAAAACATGAATTCTGTGCTGTACAGCTCGTCGGGGTAAACGCAGTTCGGCTCCGACGTAAGTGAAGGCACCAGCAAAGCTCTGGTAGGAACCCTCCGGCCACGGTCCCCTTCAGCCAGGCTGCTGTCTAGCTCCAGTTTGCAAACCCCAACCCACACAGGTGGATACAGACCCCAGACCCCGTTGCCTCCTCTCGGAGCAGCAGCAGCGGGTTCATTTACAAGCTCGTTGTGACTCTGCTCTCATTAACCCTCACAGCTTCGTTTCTGCGTCCCTGACAGAGCCCAACCCTTGCCGTGTTGGAAGAGGCTGTTATTAAACATTTTCATTTTAGTTTTACTCCTCCACCTATTTAGAAGCACAGTACAAAGACCCACCTGCTTAATTGTCTCTAACGTCTCTGGATTAATTTTGGTTATGAAGTTGGTCTCAGTACAGGCATAGTAATCTTCGCCAACAGGGTAGATGTTAACGAGGGCGTTATCAGTGACCTCCACACCTTTGAAGTACGAGAAAAACCTGAGTAGAGGAAAACGGACAGGCAATCAGGGGCTTCTTGGGAGTGGAAGCACCGTAGGACATCGCTGCAATGCCTACACAACCCCGAGGTACCTGGAAAAGATGTTCTTGCACGGGTCTGGGTACGCGTAGGTGCCAAATTCCGTTATCACGATCCTTTTCTCGGTCATCGCTCTCACGTAAGCATCAGTCCTGACAAACCTGGGGAGGGCAAGAAGGCACAGTGCAGGCGTAGCCATAAAAAAAAAAGCAACGGGCTATGTAATTACAACAGGAATATTCTTGTGATGAGCCTCATGAGACCTCTGCAAGCTGCAGGTCTCCACAGCCTCATGATGCCACTGGAGCATGTGGGGTCCAGCAACCACCCCGCACTCCGCAGCCCTGGGAAGGGCTGGCTGGCAGGGAGCTGAAGCCGATGGGAAATACAGGCTTTGCTTAAATATTCCACACCAAACACCTGAAAGTTGATAGCTCAGCAGCTTCCAACTGAAAACACATCCCAGTTTTCAAACAACGATGTCATTCCGTCCCTGACGGCAGCTACATCCAGCCCTCCCTGCCCTCTTCTTCCAGATGTGTTGTAATCTGTGCAAAGAGCTGCATTTCTGCTAACTGTGAGGAAGTTTTAGTTATTTTTGGTTGGTTTTAGGGATTGCACCATTAAAACTCTTCCAATAACTGCATGAAATAACCAGCACCTCCCATGCACTGGGCAGCAGAGCCTGAACCCAGCACTTACAGTCGAGCAAATGCTTTGGTATTTTTTCTTTTTTGCTTGGAAAGTTGCCACGTACCTTCGGTGATAAGTAACGTGCCCGTCCTTGAAGTCGAACTTGTGGAGGAGTGCCTGGCCGTCAAAGAGGTGATAGAAGGGCTCTGCGCCCACCTCGAACAAGCCGGGACCACATCGCAGGAGGCTTCCTCGCAGCCAGGTGGGAATCCTGCCTGCAGAAGATGTGGCGTTGGCACGTGCACAGCCCTCGGCAAATCAGACCAAGTAATTTTGATTGTGTCAACAGAAAGAACAAAACTTCAAAATATTTTTTTTTAAAATGTCTGTTACATTTGGTTTTTAAACATGCATGAGCTCTTGGAACCATCCTTTTTTCTTCCTCTACAGACTGACCAAAGATCACAGCATGGTTTGGGTGGGAAGGGACCTTAAAGCCACCCCCCTGCCCCGGGCAGGGACACCTTCCACTAGCCCAGGTTGCTCAAAGCCCCGTCCAACCTGGCCTTGAACCCTGCCAGGGAGGGGGCAGCCACAGCTTCTCTGGGCAACCTCTGCCAGAGCCTCACCACCCTCACAGGGAAGAATTTCTTCCTTACATCTAATCTAAGTCTGCCCTCTGTCAGTTTAAACCCATTACTGCTTGTCCTATTCCTACCCCCCGATCAAGAGTTCCTTCCCCCTTTTCTGTAGCCCCTTTAATTCGATGTTGAGTATCAACACATCTAAAGATCCCCAACCAATCTGTCCTTCCTCTATCCCAGAATACACCAGCCCTGTCAGGTCCTTTCGCTCCGGCCCTTGTAAAGCCTCCGAGCTGTGATGGCTCATGAGCTCCCAAGAACACAAGCTGGGCAGGAGGAGATGGGAGAGCCCACACCAACCTGTGACATGGGCGGTCACCGGTGAGGACAGCTCCTCCACCGTCTCAAAGAGCTTCTTGTAGCCTCCAGCAGGATGCTCGACTCTGAAAGGGCCAGCAGACACGGGGTTAGACGGATTTTGGGATAGCTTTGAAAGCTCCCCCCTGAGGGATGTTTTTTTTTTTCCTGGATGGACTCATCTGTGAGTTGCAAATAAGAGAGCAGAAGGGAGAAACACCAGCCTTTGTGGGGGAAAAGGTTCCGAGGGCTCTGACCAGCTACTGCAGCCACCCATAAACTGTCCGGAGAACATGGAACAGGGAATACTGACAGGACAGTCCGTGCCACAGCCCTGCAGGCAAACCCCCTCACCCAGGGGACAAATTCAGGATAGCCCAAATCATCAGGAAGCAAAAATTCCTTTTTTCTTTGAGCAAAGTGTACTGGAGTGCGTGGCTCAGAATTATTTGGTAAAAGGTTCCAATTTTATCTGCTGCAGAGCCTGTGAATACACACCAGGAATAGGGCTGTGGGGGGCACAGTCCTTCCCCTCCACCATCTCCACCATCCTCCAGTACCTGGAGATGAACCCGTCCCCCTGGAGCAGAATCACACCATGGGATGGAGCAGCACAGACACCCCCCATCATCCTCCTCCTCCCCTCTGGACCACGCTGACACCCAACCTCACAGCAACCCCCCCAGCCAATGCCGCACCACGATGACGATCAGTGACTCCCTCCCAAAGCCCGGGGAGATACTCACTGGCTGTACATTCTCTCCCCAGGGAAGGGCCTGAGCCTCTGGCAGCCAAATTCACAGCGAGAGCCGTGCGCTGGGTATTTATGGGGCGCAGAGCCCTGCCGAGGGGGAGCCCCATGCCCAAAACCACCCCCACCAATGAGTGCACCCCAGGAACAGAGAGGGCTTTCACCACCAAAATCCTCCCCAGGCTTTGAGAGGTTTTGTCTTGCTGTTCACACAAAAAAGGGCTTTGAATGTTTTTCTGAGACCTAAATTCTTCCCAAGCAGAAGTGATTACAAAGGGGAAAAAAAAAAAAAAAAAAGGGAGTGAAGCGGAGCGTGCTGGAGTTGCGCCCGGTGCTTGGCACGGCCGCTCAGCTCTTCACCATCACCCTGCGCCTCAGGGAAACCTTCCCTGCTCCCCCACGGACTGAGGGCAGCGAGAAACAGCTCCTTCCCCCCAACACACTTCAAATTTGTGTAACAGAATGTTCGTCAGCCCCTGCCCGCCACCAACAGCTGCTCCGTGCTTGGGCCTGGGGCGAGGGGACAGACACCGAGAGAGAAGATGGTGTCAGTGCCCGGTATTATCATTCCTGGCTCCATGCACGTCAACCGCCAGCTCTTTCCTCCATCCCAGGCTCCTGCAGAAGCCCATCTCTGTGAGTTTCAGCACACTGGTACACATAGAGTGAGACTAAAGCGCTGCCCCCAGCCAGGAGGGCACCGAGGAGCATCCTCAGCCATGCTGGCTGCTCGTAGGTTCGCTGCTATCACCCTCCGCTTATGGCCATCGTTCCCCCTCTCCTCCCACCCGTTTTATTTTGTGTTTCAGTGCATGGCACATGCTGGGAGTTCTGGTTGCCACATAAGGCAGATTTCTTAAGACTTAATGCCCATAAAATAGTATTTTTACATGGGGTGTTAAGAGCCCTACACACTCAGAAAGGTGTCAAACCTGACCATCACTTGTTTTACAGGCAGCACAGCAGCCAGCCCAAAGATCACTTGAAGAAACCACCTCTACTAAGAATAGTTGTTTATGGAAACAATGGTGCTGTAAAGAGTAATTTGAAAGATTAACGAGATTAGAAAGATTACTGCTCTCCCCCTCACTGCAGCCCATGGCACAGGATGAAGACATTTCATAATACCACCTACCCTCGGGTACTCCCCCCAAACAAACAGAACCTGGGCTCCAGTGGTCAGAACTGTGGTGAAAGGAGAAAATTAGACATCAAGCAGCCCCCGTGTTTGATCTGCTGCTACAACCATGAAGTGAAAGGTTCGTTTCTTTCTGTGCTGTTTGTGTTTGCTTCCTCTTTACAAGATCAAGTGTTTCCTTTTGGACTGAGGGTTCATTTAAGGCTTCTAACTGAAAAACAAGATAGCATGTTGAGCCTGCATGAGCTCCTCAACTGAGGCCTCCCATTAACTCTTCATATTAAACAACCTCAATTCTAGGGTAATTTGTCTGGGGAAGCATCATAGTGATAAATATATTCAATATAAACTTCAGTGCAAACTCAAGACCTCTTAGCAGTGCAAACAACATGGAGATTTTTAATTAACCCCAGGATAAGGACTCCAAACAGTGTCCTAAATCATTGATATCATGAAAATTCAGTGTTTCCACAGTGACAGCATCTTCCCAGGCCCCGTCCTCCTCCAGTGGCTCAGGAGGCAGAGGTCCAAAATGCCCCTGGCCCCACACACCAGCAGCCAAGATTTCCTCCTTCTGCACCTTACCAGCACTGAGCACGATCCAGCGCTGCAGACGTGGAGGCAAGAGTCAGAAGAAGGATGGCACCAAGGGCAGCCTCCACCTCCACGGCTCTCCTCCCTTTTCACTTACCCCCGTGCCCAGCCAGCGTCTGCCTGCCAGGACCCTGGGTCAGAGGGACGAGCCTGAGCGGCTGCTCAGATTTACAGAATCATCACACAACGGTTTGGGTGGAAGGGACCTTGGAGATCTAGTTCCAACCCCCTGCCCCGGGCAGGGACACCTTTCGCTAGCCCAGGTTGCCCAAATGCCTGTCCAACCTGGCCTTGAACCCTTCCTGTGAGGACAGGCTGAGAGAGTTGGGGGGGTTCAGCTGGAGAAGAGAAGGCTCCTTGGAGACCTTAGAGCGACCTCCCAGGACTGAAAGGGGCTACAGGAAAGGGGGGAGGGACTCTTGATCAGGGGGTGTAGGGATAGGACGAGGGGTAATGGGTTTAAACTGACAGAGGGGAGATTTAGATTAGATGTAAGGAAGAAATTGTTCCCTGTGAGGGTGGTGGGGCCCTGGCACAGGCTGCCCAGAGAAGCTGTGTCTGCCCCCTCCCTGGAAGGGTTCAAGGCCAGGTTGGATGGGGCTTTGGGCAACCTGGGCTAGTGGAAGGTGTCCCTGCCTGGGTCAGGGGGGTGGGACAAGATGATCTTTAAGGTCCCTTCCAACCCAAACTATTCTATGATTCTATGACAAATGACCTCTGAAGGTCCCTTCCCACCAAATTTACGATCCTATGATTTTCAGGCTTTCCCCCCTTCCCCTTAAAGTACTAATTTTGCACTTCTATCTGTCTGCTGCCCACATGCAGTTAAATTTGGAGTACACAGTTACATCATGACGCTGAGATTAGCCATTAACATTTTATCCACGTAACCTTCTGGCTGTTTTCTACCAGTTGCTGCACACCAGCCAGCGCCAGACCAGGCAACTTCTGGTTTGACACTAACACCAAGAACAGCGTAAGACAGCATATGACCTACCAACACATAAAATGCAACCAATACAACCAAAAAGGAGTTGTTATTGACACTAATTAGCAAAAAAAGCTGCTGCTAAACACAAATAGCAGCATCTCATCCTGCCTTCCTATGCAGGAAAGGGAGGCAACAAGTTTCTTTACCTCCAATTGCCAGCAGACCAGCTGGTATTGCAGATGGCAATCACAAATAATCACTCTAAAACACTTAAGCAAAAGAGAAGAGAGTTTTGGATCTGTGTATGCAAAACAGTAAGTACATATTCAACACCCAAATAGCCTACTGTGACTGCACCCGAGCCGGCCACACACTGAGTGAACAGCTTCTCATTTGCCCAAGACTATTTATGAGACAGTGCTGGAAATCATATCTCTGCTAAACATGTTTTTAAATAAATTTAAGTCTGTGTCAAATGAACTAAAATATTCAAACTAATACAAAGGTTTTACAAAAGCCTAAGGAAGTTTATTACGAGCTTGACTCTTGCATAATAAAAGCAGCCTGTATGGTTCAGTGCTGGACCCTGACAGCATTTTCTCCTCTCAAGTCGGTGTCAGGCAACCACGAACCCTTCCTACAGTGCCAGTTTTCAGAACAAAACTGTACTTCAGGCAATTCTGCTATCCCACGTTGTACACAAGTGATAGATTGCAGGCAACAGCCAATTCACTTTGGATGAACTGCTCCCCGTACACAGGTGTAGTTTTTGCAATATGATACTTAAAGAACAAAAATATAAAAGCCTTCTAGTAAAAAATTTCCCTCAAGAGAAAATGATAACTCAAAGAAAGGTTTAAATGAAATTTAAATTTGCATCTGTCATTCACTTAGAATGTTTTAATTGTCCCCTAGCTAGTCAGCTTGCCTATTTATTCACATTTTAGTTAAGTTCTGTCAAAACCTTAGAAGGAAACATTAAATAACACAGAGCAAGAACTCTGAATAATGAGGGCAGTCCTTTGAAAGCTAAATCCTAAGTGTGAGCTTCTCACCTAATAAGTTGCTTAACTGGAACACAAAAATAAATAAAGCATTTACGCAACACTTAACAGGTCAAGAATAATTAGAAGCAAGTTTAGGCAGGTGATGGATTATTTTAAAGTAGCTGACTGCAGGTGTTACAGAGGATGAACATGTCACCTACTATGCAAGTGTAAAGTTATCTACGGGACATTAAAGCGTTACTAATACAGGCTAAAACTGGGCTAATCTTGGTTTCTCATTTACAAAGCCTTGCTTTTCATAAGGAAAAGAGAAAAATGATATACTGCAAAATATTTATTGTGCCAGATATTAAATTTCTGCCCTAACCCCCCACTCCTGTAAAGCTAACATAAGACTAATTTGGTATATATATAATTGTGTATATATATATATATGTATGTATATATAAGTATCAGATGCAGAATGCAAAGGTCTTTTTGCCTCATTTTTCCAAGGAGAGGAGTGCAGTCTCATGCACAGCAGTTATGTACTAAGACGTCAAACGTAAAAGCAAAAATCCTCCACCAAGACCTTTGCTCATAACACCAAAGTACCCAAACACAGTGTACGAACTCGTACCAGACTACTATGGAGCCTCCCCGCGAGATGCCAAAAAAACAAATCAAACCCAAACCAGGTAAAAGATGAGTAGTTGAGATTTGCTTTGGTTTTAATGTTGATGATGGGTTTTATGACAATTACTGTAAAAGTCTGCATGTGCAAGCACAGTGCCAATTCAGTTTCTTGTCCTAGGAATGGGCAAGACCTGACAAAGCATAAGGGATGTGCCTACGCTGCGCAGCCCAGCGCTATGATAACCGAACAAGGCAACAGGCAGCCAGACAGCTCACACAAAGGGAGAACATTCATCTCTAAATATGATTCTATAAAGCACAAAACTGCTTAATAAAAAACCCCAAACCCTAAAGTGAAAATAAAGTTGGACTTCAAATGTACCTCCTCCTGCAGTCCAGCGCTGGCAGTGCAGCCCTTCCATTTTCCTGCAAACACAGCCAAAACAAGCAGATAGTTTATCTAGAAGCAATATTACAATAGAAATGTAACACTGACACAAATTCCTCACAACCAAACCCAATTTTGACAGTGTTCCAATCACAGAATAGTCTCAGTGGATGGCACGTTACTGGCTGCGATGATATGAGCTTAAAGAAACCTTTAACTGAAGAGCAGTGTGGAAGTATTCCGCAGCGATGGCCCCGCTGACTGTTGGCTTCGGCCATGTGAAGGACAGGTCACAGCATGGATTATGGCCCTAAGTGACCAACATGCCAACAGTGAACATTCAAGACCCTGAATTGCATTTATATACACACGGATAACAAATTCCAGCACAAACACCACTTACATAAAGGAGATATAGGCTGTTCCTCACTCCTTACTTTGGCACAGCATTGGAATATACAAAAAATAACAAGAGAATTTACAGAAATTATATTTTACATGGTGGCCCCATTTCCTCCAAGGACCTTTAGCTGCTCTTTAGCAAACTAATTTACTCAGTTCAGCTGCATTACGTATCTCCCCACTAACTGCCCATGGATGCAGCTACACCCTCACCAGCAGTTTGCAACCCCCGTTGTCACATTGTCATCTCAGTCCAAGGAGAGGACAATGTGATGAGAGTTGTGTTCAGAGGAAGAGGCAGACCCATTAGTGCTCCCACTCGCAGGACACGTTCTATAAAAAAACTTACCACACGCATAACTTGACATCACTCCGCTTCAGAACGGTCGCCTTTCCAAATCAGGAGCAGCGACGTCCCCGGGTCTCACGGCAGAGCTCGTGCGTGGCATGTTGGCTGACGATAGCTCCACATCACAGCTTTCCAAAATGACAATACTTTTGATATAAACAAGGCTTCAATCAAACCTTAAAGGTTCATCCATCTTTTTGCTATACTACACTATTTTTACTCTGTTAAGAGTGATTTTTTTTTCATTAAATCTTCTTTAAAATTCCCTTGAGTGCCCAGGCTTTACACCTACACGCTACCCCTGTCTCTCTGGGAAAACAAACAAAGGGATGTCAGGCTTCTTTTTTGATGGATGCAAATATGGGGGGGAAAGCACCCATTTCTCTCCAAGCCCAGTATTGAACACTAACATCATTCACTGCTTGCTACTTTTTAGGTTTTCTGCCTGGAGCACATCTGTCTAAATATTAAGCCGGGATCTTTATGAAAACACTTACTTTGATTGTTCTCTCACAGAACTACTCATGCAGATTTACTCTTGTAGGGAAGCCTTGGCCCCACCAGAATTAACATGCAAACTCCTAACTCTGGAAACAAAATAGGGAAATTTAGTGTATTCTGATTCTATTCATTGTCACTTCACGTATCATCCACCACTTCTATTATTTTGGGAAGTATACCAATAGATCCAAAATAGATTTTCCATGAAAATGTCAGAAATATACCTAAGACTTTTAATATAAATATACAAAAGCTTTTATGAATTTTACAGATTAGATGAACAGAAGTATTTTATGGAGTCAGATAATAATTTATTTATGGTGAATTTCTGGCTCCCTTAGAAACAACAGAACCAACTTCTAAATTGGGTCCAAACTCAAAGAACATTGTTTTGTTTAAAGTATTTTGAGAATACAAAGAAGGCACTTATTCACAACATATGGACATCAAAAAACCTACACAAATGATAAACGGCACAAATTCCTGAACGGACATTTAAAAAGTTACAACAATATGCATATCATTAGTTTCCCATATGAAAACCATATATAAATTTTTGGTTACTAATAGCTTCATGCTTATTTTCACATTTATTTTACTGACCACAATATATTGTAATAATTTGTAAACAGATAAATATTTACTTCTCTTAGCAGTCATTCAAAAGTTATCTGCACAAAAAAAGTTATTCTGGCACCTTTCAACATAGTGTCCATGTAAACATTTCTTCCTGCTACACACACAGCCACCACCAAATTTCCGCAGCAAGCGCCCTTTGGTAAATCATTCATCCATCCATCCAATAAGTAAGCAGCTGAAGTGTGGTGAAATTAGTATCTTAGGCTACGAAATCTTGGTTTTCTTAGGCTAAGCATTGGTTGTTTGATGGTAGGTTTGTTCTCAAATAGCATTGCTTCAGTTTCTGTAGTTGGAAATCTGTTCTGGTAGATTAGAGGGTATTCCTTCTGAAACTAGAAAACACAAAAGTGAAAAATAAAATACCAGACTCCAGCAAAAACTCCAGCCATGCGGGGCGTGAGCATGAATCACCCTGTAAGGATGCGTATCAGCAGGAGCAGCAAGACTACTGGCATGTAAAGTAACTGCTGAGACACCTGACCAGAGCTGTAGCCCTTTGTGCTTACGAGTTCACGAGTGATAAACAAGGAGTCAAACAAATTCCGTCGGTCACTTCATTGTCTGTTGAACTGAGAAAAGCTTCTAATCGTGTTTTATTCCCAAGGATTTTTAACTGCTGTGATGGGAATAGAGCAATGAGTAAACACCGTGCTGTTCTGCCTGCCAGGATCTCCCCTCACAGCTGCTCACCGTGTTGTTCCTCGGCTGAGTAACAGCACGGCTACGCCTTGCCTGAGCCAGGCCTTGTCTGAGCCTGGCCTTGCCTGAGCCCAAGCCACAGGACCAGCATTTGCTGCCCATGCAAGGCATGGGAGCCAGCACGTGAAGCCATGCTGCCCAGCCAGCTCTCTTTATGCTTGGAAACCTGCCTTTCAAGAATCACCATGATAAATGTTTTACCCAAAATGGAAGTTAAGATTGAGCAGATTTTGAAGGTATTCTTTCAGCAAAGCTTCCTACTTAACCAAAGGAGTTATTTTTCAATTCCTGCAGATACACAACTAAAAAATATCTGGCTTCAGGTATTTTTGACATTTTGCCTGTCTTCTGTGTAAGGCCTCAGGAAGGAACGAATAGTGGCGAACACATCTGTGCATCAGCCAAAGCTTCCTGCTGACTGATTCAAACTACCGAAAATGACATCGTGTATAACTTTTGGTGTTGACACAAGTTGGAGCTATCCCTCTAGGAAGTGCCATGGATTTGGCTTTCCCCAATTCAAAGTATCAAAACTGAATAATCGCTCCAAAAAGTTGTGCCTTATCACACCACTAGCTATCCAGCACAAGTGGCAAGACTGTAATGATGTAGCTCTGCAAATTTAAAAATAAGTTTTGCTAACATGCAGCTGTTACAGTACAAGCAGCTTCCAGGCTTTGGGGGGAACTCCTCAAAAATTTAAATATATACTTCAAGTTTACTATTAGAGGATTTTAGTTCTCCCTCCTCCCCACTTCACCTGCTTAAAGTGGCACTGAGTATCACTTCTTACTGCTTGCTTACTCCAAGTTTTAATCGACCGTAATTAACTATTCTTTACATGCAGGAAGTTTTAATGAACTTGAACAAAAGTCCAGCCTTCACTTTTACAGGATCAGAAAGTTTTCCCTACACATATGAAAGTCAGTGTTGCAGAAGCTGGGGGAGGGGCACCAAAAAGAAAGAAATGTGCTTGCTCTGAAAAGCTGCTTTTTCAAATTTGAGTCACAAGACTTGCTTAGGAGATTCTAGGACAAGTACAATACTTTTCAATTGGTCAGAAATACTTGCCAAAGGTTTTCCAAAAAAGAAAAAAACCCTCCAGTATTAAATCCCGCCAGAATTGCTGTTATTTTAGCTTTAGTATTAGGCAATATGTTAATAGGCCACAGAAGCGCCAGATAATCTTGAGCCATATACATGTTACAAAACACAAAGCTAAGTCCACAGGAAAGAACACTGCAGAGCTGTGAACAGATAGAGCTTGACCTCTTAAACGAAGAAAATCACATTGATTGATTTTAAGCCCATCTATAGCATTTTAATGGTAAACTCGTATAGCCAGCACACCACAAGAAACCATGCTGTAATTCTATTGCACACAATGTAACAGAGAGCAGTTATCTTAGAATATTTTTATCCTGGTTTTAAATCATTGTTTGAACACCACTGCTGCCAGACAGCATCAAATGCTGTATTAGACACCATCTTTAAAAGCCCAATCCAAGCATGCAGTCAAAAAAGCATTAATCATCTCTTCTGTAGAAGAAGCATTTCTCTCTAGACAGTCTGCTCCTGTTCTGCACCAGGGCCTAGTGCCTGAGATCCTTCCCTCAAAGGTGTTTTCAGAAGTAGACAAAATATCCAGCAAGTTCTTACCTGTTTTAACTTTTTCTTTTTGTCTTTCACAGACAAGTTTTTATCTTTGATAATGTTCTCCAAGAGCTCTGCTACTGCAGCCTGAGAGGTGGAAACCCTTTGTTCTTCAAACTCCTCAGGAGTTATTTGTCTGCAGTATGAATACGTTGGCAATATGGCACAGATTTCTTCCTTTGGGTATTTGCACTGAAACAAGAGTTGAAGAAGGGGTCTGCATATACTCAAATGATTATGTGCTATTTCAGGAAGAAATAGTTTGTTCAGTAACAAATGTCCAAGGATACTAACTTACAGTGACATCACAAAACTTTATAATGTAGCTAATATCTATGACTGCACCAAAAGTTTAATAAAAGTTTGCATTCAAAATATGATGGTTTTATTTACAGTTTTCCCATCCCACCCTCAGAAGTAACAAATACTCCATGATTAGCAAATAAACTTAAACTTCTATCATGTCACCAACCTGAGCCATCTTCACATGTTCTATGTGGTCTTGCACTGCAACCTGCAGGTAAGTTGGTACTTTAAATATTTCTTGTTGATGGTCCATTAGAAATGAAACTAATCGTGTAGAAAGTAGCTCATCAAGATCTACTTCTTCTGCACAGCACAACACGCATCGAGAAAAAGTCTGTATCATCTAGAATTGTTTAGCAGATTGTTAGTATGTGAAGTTGAGGGATTTGCCTTCTTTCCAGTCTATCCAGTGGCACAACGAATTCTCCAATACCACCTTTCATTGCAATCTCTCTTGCCTGCACCACTGGTCAAGAGAGGAGGAAAACTGATTGTAATTTTTTTCCTCATCTGAAATAAAGAAACTTCTTGTAACATTAGACCTGTATTTTTTTTTGAATTGAACAGTACTTTCAATAAAGAAATGCATATTTTAAAGAGGTAATAATAAGAACAAGTCATCCCCTGTAGAAAAGTGTACATGTTCGCTTAGCCATCTTGAGACAAGTGAGATGACTAAAAAAGCTGCAGAGCCAACCTAACCAAGGTGCACCTCAAGATCCAGTTTTGAATAGCTTTAAAAAACATTTTTTTTCAACTTTCATATTTCCAGCTTTTAGTAGGCTTATTTTAAATTAGCATGTGCAGGTACTTTGCTGTTTTATCTAGTCTCATTTGACAAAAATCTTTAGTCATTCCAATGAAATCTTAAATTCAGACCTTGAAGCTTGTCTTTAAACTCACTAGGCAGTCAATTTACTACTTTGGAACTGTTTTTGTCATACCTTCACCTACACGAATGTTTAGCCCAAGAAAGGTTTTCTACAGAGACTTTGCCAATACCTTTTAAGTTAAATGGCAGTCGGGTGAGAAATCGCACTAAACAATCATTTGCATTCTTCTAAGAAATTATTTCCCTTCTCCTCCCAAAGTAAACAAAAGCAGCACCAATATTTGAAATATATTAGGATGAAAACAAGAAGGTGCTTGCTTGAAGTCAGATTTTTTGTAAATATTCTGGAGATGAAAAATCTGCCTGTTAATCACTATTTCATTGCAATGAGTCAAGCACCTCAAGCACAGAATACTGCCAGTATTCTCAGCGCTACTTCAGCCATGTTAAAACAACAGATACGTTGCACTTATTCTCTTACCAAAGAACGTGTGCCCATCGCATCATGCAGTCGTGGCATATCAACATTTTCACTGATCCGAGAGATCATGCGCATTAGGAGCTGAATCTTTCTACGATTTGGTGGTGGAAGCAACAAACAACATATCTGTAGTGCTTCAACAGCAATTCTTTCTAAATGAGGCTGAAGGAGATCTACAAGTTAATTGTAAAGACAACTGTCATTAAGATTTAATCAACTTTCAGGATATTTTTACCTCAGTACAAGAAATCTCATTTTTTTCAATATGGTAATCTATGTTTCATAGAAGACAGCTGTAACATTGTAAGTAATGTTACATGGCCTTTTTTTGTGTGGTCATCTTCAACTTGCTTCATTATGATAAACTGCTGGTACAATTGAGACCATAATACAATTAAGAAATGACACTAATGTTATTCCCAGAAAATGTGCTTCAAAGACCAGAGAAAGACATCTTCTCCAACAGGCAGGTCCCTGCAGATTCCCTGCCTCACTCACAGACAATGTCTAGGCCAGAATTACTTATCACTTACCTGAACAGAAAGGTGAATTACCAACACATCAAGTTTAAGACTCCAAAGATACTACACACTAATATTTGTTAGCAGAGGTACAAAGGGCTACCTTTAAGCAGTGCAATTTAGCAACCAGGTTTTTTTCTTTTTTAAAAAACTCACAGATCAAGTTATACGCATATCAAAAAACCTAGCAACAGTGCCAAAGATTAAGGAAGCAGAGATTAGTTAGTCATCACAATAAGCCAATACAACATGCTTTAGAAAGCCATCTTACTTTGTGTGCCAGTCAACATATAAGAAGAGTGAGTGAAAGAGTATTCTGAGAGTTCTGTGGTACTTTTGCAGAGTCTCTTTTTGATGGTGATATCAGAAACCTCAGTCCTGATGTCCACTGAAGTAACCACACCAGAGGTGTTTGGTTTTCCTTGCCCACAAAGTTGAGACCTTGGCTTCACTGTGATTTCAGCAACTGGTACATTGATGCTAGTGCAACTTTTGGAGTTCCTCTTACCAAGTAAACTCAGAGACCTGCACATTTGCTTCGATCCATGATTTTCATTGAATAGCTCTTTACCCTGAGCAGTTGAGGCAGACACTCTCTTGATACCACAGGTTTGGTTTTGACATGTATTATCAAAACCAAGCTCCAACACCAAATTAGCTTTATGCTCATATGGTAGTGATTGTTTTCCATTTCTTGTGCTCACATCACTTTGCCTGAGAGAATCAGATTCTCCTTTATTGCATATACTTGCAGTAGCATCTCCAATTCTTTCCAAAGAGTAACATCTCGTCCTAAATGTTTGAGGTGGATCTTGTTCATTCCTGAAACCCGAAAGATTTTGACAACTTCCTCCTATTAGATTACCACCACTATCTTGTTTATATGTCAGTTTATACTGCTGCAATTTCTTTGCACATTGGTTTTGAATAGTTAGCTCTTCTGAAGAAGACTTCCTGGAAGATTCATATTCTTTCTTTTTTTTGCCAGGCTCTTTGCGAAGTAGGCTTAGAAGAAGACACTCAGTTGACTTGAAAGAGTTCAAGTGAAGAATTTTTGAAGGTTGTGGGTCACATTTCTCGTCTTGGACAGAATGCTTTCCACTGCATATATCTGGAATTGTGACGTAGCCACACATAACTATCAGAAAATGAAATATAAGTTAAGATGCAAGTGGTATGAAAATGAACAAGTTCAGAAAGAAAGCTGCTATCCAAACAGAGAAGACAACAAATATAAGACACTAATTTATAGTTGACTCTGTTAGTAGAACCAAAGAAAAGCTTAGCTTAGTCCAAAAGCAATCTAACAAGATAACTGCAACCAACATGCAAGAATAAAGAAAGTTGACACACTGCAATAGTGAGGGACAGGAACGAGCACGTATTTTTAAATTATGGTTATTGCCTATTTAGAATGTTAGCTCAAACAGCAATTTATAGAGAATAGTATGAGACAGAACTGCATTTCAATTAATACTGTAACAGAGATTGAGAGCATTGATGATCTTCCTCAGACTCAAGTGCCATACAGATTAGGGGGTCATGATCTGCTTTGAATTACAGATTTGGTCCCCACTTGGTATCAACTCATAGCTTGCACTGATTATTTCTAAGTTCATACATACCTAAAATATTAACAAAAAGTTCATAGTATTCAAAAGTAAGTAATGGTTCAGGAAGATTGAGAAAGTAATCAGCAACTGTTCTGAACACATCCCGTTCAAACCCACTGTAAGTTGGTTGGCTCATGTCATTATTTCTAGGCCCTAAAAAGAAGTGAAGAAAAAAATTTACAAAAGTATTTACTCTCACAATTCCATTATTAAAGAAAAAAAATTTAAAAACTCAACACAAGTTTGTTTTTGTAGGAATGACTGTTTCACAAGAAAAGAATCATGTCATCAATATACAAATATTTTGTTTAGTTTAGCACTGTACCATCTGTAAGCAAAAACAGTGTAACATATTCTATATAGCCACTGAGGAGTTGTGCTCAGTTTCACACCAAGAAAATAAGAAGATAACTCATTTATGCCCTTTATAGGTTCCTCAGAATGACAGTCACAGACTTCTAGCACTTTCCTTTGCTCCCAAACTACAGCAATTGCAGTTGTCCCACAGGGAGCTGTAGCTTCCAGACCAAGAAGCTCATGCTATGGCCAACTTTGAAGAACGTGCCGAGAAGCTGGCCAGCGTACACACGTTGCTTTACACCCAAGCCAAAGCCAGCTGGGCAGGGTCCTTTCCCTTTGTGGGGATCTCCTCTTTTCAACTCCTCTATTCAAATTGTTCACCACTAGTCCCATGGTGGATCTCTTCTTCAGAAGTGGACAGATAATCCAATAATCCAAGAGATCTTGTTGTTAAACCTTGACCATGTTGCTACAGACAAGGAAAAGAATGAAAGGGGTCCTGGTACAAACAAAATTTGAAATTGTGTAGATATTTTAACCCTAGCGTTATCATACTCCACTGAACTCCTACAAATGAAATAAGCTACCTTACAAAGCCAGTTCTAATGAATTAGGAGATGGCAGTTTTAATTATAAACAGAACTAGGGAAAAAATATAACTTTTGATATGACCAAACTTCATAATTATAACTACATTACCACACACTACACTAAAAATACAGTAGAGCAGTGTTCTCCCTGCCAGTATAAGTATTTTTAGTTTTCACTGTGCAAAGTAACTACCGCCTTAATCATTTGGTTACAGCACAGCTAGCAGATGCAGAGATAAAACCTCCACTTGAACTAATTCACTCAAATTAGAAATTGAGAGTTCAAAAAAACCCGAAAAAGCTTGCTTGCAGTTTTGGTGCCATGAACACAAAGACCTATTAGTTCTAAATACAGGACTGATGTGGGAATTAAGGTATTGAAACACTCTCAAGATCAGTGCTCAGCTATATTTTCCACTTTGATTTAAATCCACTCACCACGCTCTTCCCTGTCCTGCTTTTCCTAATAGTGCTCTTCATGTAAGAGGCTCTATGTTTTTGGGAATGCAGTTGAAGAGAGTCATGTTGAAGAAAAAAAGAGTCAATTTCACAAGAGTGTACGCTGCAAACTGAACTTCTGAAGCCACACTAACCCTGTACAGACCCCCCTGAGCAGCTAGAGACTAGGCAGAGGTAGAAACACACACCACCCAACCACATTACAGCCAGTACGGCTTTGAGGGGAGCTAATGAAGGAGAGCACCAGGAAAAGGGGCAAGAGCTAAACAGCAGGGCAAGTACCCACATAAAAAGAGCTCATCATCTCCAATTTCATTTGAGAGGCACTCATCTAACACTAGCGTGCCCTGTTTGTCATTTAAAGAGGCAGTTTTGAAAGAGAAGAAAAAGAAAAAAGTCTAATTGTCAGTTTGTCCTCTGCTTCTCCAGAATCTTTTCAAAGCTTGCTTCATAGAGATGCAAAGCTCACATAATCGCAATCTGTATGTTTGTAACACAACTTCAAACACATCTGACAACAGAAGCTTCAAAGCCAGTTTCATAAAAATCAGTGGCACTGTAAAGAAGAAACACTATTAGTACCGCACAGGTCTGCTACAGCACACGCTGAAGAACAACACTCCTTTATTAGCAAGATATTCCACATCAGACCGAGCCATTAGAAACTGAACTTCATTAGGTTCACTGTGAAAGCACTTTTTCCCCCCCCCCATTGTGTGAAAACCTGTGTTAATTGTATCGCTCCACAGTAAATACTTTCCCAGTGGTTCCAAGGCAGCTGCTCAAGTACACTTAACACTGATGCCTCGGGTAACCCAGTCTTCTTTGCTGAAGTTCAAGATTTAACATCATGCCTTTCTAAATTATACATTAAGCAAATACACAAAGAAAACAAACCAGAAGCACTAAGTTTGCTGTAAATTCTAACCACATTGAGTTTTGCTGATTGATATTTCATACACTGATCAAAACAAGGGATGAGTGTAGACTGACTCTCACTCTGCAGACAACGAAAGTTCAGTTCTGTCACAAAACATGTTTAACAGCTAAAAATGCCTGACTAAAAAAAAAATCCATCTCATCCACTATGCAATGATTGTTAAGACACTGAAGGCCTTCTCCACAGCTGAACTGATTAGCGCTGAGGGATATGGTGTAGTTGGGAACTGTTAATGTTGGGTTGATGGTTGGACTGGATGATCTTCAAGGTCTTTTCCAACCTAGACAATTCTGTGATTCTGTAACCACAAAACGGTTTTAAGCAGAAGCTTTTCCTAAGACAGTTTGAAGAAAAAGGTGGGGAAGCAGATAAGGAGGTACCGGAGGAGCTACCCTCCCACTCCATGATCCAGGAACAAGTGAGTGGAACTCTTCCTTCTGTTCTCATGACAAATTTAGTAGACCATCAAGCTGACTATATGAGCATGCCTTTACCCCAATCCCTTTGCAAAATTTTGTTTGATTTCTTCCAAGATAAATAAAAAACTAACTTGTTTCCTGTGAATTGGTCTCCTCAGTTTAATATGAAATGTAAGAAATGTTTTAGTCCAACTCCTAGTCAGTAACTGGAAAAGGAAAATCCCTTTACTCCTGAAAAACTGCATTAGAAGAAACCAGACACAGGTTTTGCCCAACGACTCAAGATTTCTTCCTGCTTCTTTGTTAATAGGAATTATTTTCATAAAAAACAGTCCTTTTTTCTGGCCTCAGACAGCATGCTTCTGCTGAAAGCTTACAGTTTAATTAATTCTCCTGCACATTTAATGGATTAAGGAACACTGAAGCCCCTCCTCTTCCACTAATTTAACCTGTTCACATTGCCAAGAATTCATGTGCAGAATCATACAAAACAGCCGAAAAGCAGGATAACTAGCTAGAGTGCTAAAGGACTGATATCTTGATTACCTGAAATATAACATCTTCAAAATGTGTTAGCTCTTTTAAGTTACATTTCTGTGCAGTAATTTGATATGTATTGCTTTCATTGCTTCTCGGCATATCAAGGCACTTAAGATTATTTCAATTTCCAAAATGAAACATCACAATTGATCTTAACATGCAAGTATACTTCACTTTCAACTCAGAATAGGTTTCTGGAACAGAAAAAGCTATTCAGTTACTTACAGTATGCCAGGCATTTCATAGCTGACAACACCCAGTGAGGGAGGTCATCTAAAATAAACAAGTACATTATTTATATATATAACCTCAAAGACTTAATAACAAATACATATAATGGCTCAAATGTAATAAATATAAGAGATCAAATTTAAAACTAAAGATATTAATGGTTGGAGTAGATGATCTTCAAGGTCTTTTCCAACCTACATGATTCTGTGATATTACTTAAGATATTTAAAATAAAAATCTGTAAGTTTAAAAGTGAATGCAATACACCTACAAAACCTTCTACACAAATATACTGAACTGTGCTCTAGTTTGTAAAAGGTGTAAAAGAGGTGTAAAAGACAGACCATGAAACATATGACTTTATTTATTGTTGGTTGCAATTGTGCCATACAGAATCTTTAAGCAAAACCAGGAAAAAAAAAATCTTACCCGATTTGTTCTGCAAAATAACAACACCGTGTCTGCTCGTGTTAGTCATGTTGTATATGACATACTCAGGAACTATCTGTGTTGGCTGCAAGACTTCTTCCAAAGATGGGAGGCCTAAAATGGTTTGCAAACTGTGGGGAGGAAGAGAGCAGATGTTGTCTAAAGAGTTTGCTAGCAAGAAACAAAACCAAGTTCTTTCCATATCTATTCCAACACCAGTTACTTGATAACCTAGTCTCCGGTTTATTAAATTCTCACTTCCAAGAGGACAAATTGAAGACACACTTTTTCCTGGGACAAACACCAAAAATCAGTAAGAATGAGCACCTATGGTACTTAAATATACTTCAACACCAGCAACAATAAGTTTCAATAAATTTCTTAAATGCAACAATCCAATGTTAATACATACATTAAAAAGCATATGTAAGCAATAGTTAGTAAAAAATATTCAGCTTAAAACATAATTTTAAAAATTTTAAAAAAATTTGCAAGTCAAAAGCTTGATCGGGCCATTACATACCCGAAGCACATATACAAGAATGTACTTTTTACAGTGTATTACTCACTGTATTAGAATGATATTTCTCCAAGTTTCTTCCACATACTCCTGGCTTATTTCCTTCTTAGGCAGTGTGTCTTCCTTGTTTTCCTCTATGATATCTGGCTTTGTTTTTTCTAAGTTTTCCTAAAAATGAGCAGGTTATACTATAAGATAATTTTGAATTATCCTAAGAGGCTTGTTTAAGTAAAAATTGTTCTCAAAAGTATAGGGCATTCTGCAGAACATTAAATTCCAAAGCATAATCAACTAAAAAGCAAAAAAGGACACTATGAAAACAGACCTAATCGTCTCAAAAGTCAGTGTAAAAGATGAAAACACATAAAATCCAAATGCATTAGCAGGCAAAGTACTCTCCTTTAGGATCACAATCTAAATTCAGAAAGTATGCACACACACAGATCTCAACAGAATAAAGGGCCAAACACTCACATTCAATCATTTTCAAAAAGTAAGCAGAACAGTTAAATATGTGCCTTTTACTTGTCCTAAATAACAAAAATATATTAAGTTTCAACAAGAACATATTGGTCAGATCATTTCTAGAACTCCAGCTTCCAACCCTCTCAATACTTTAAAATACTGTGGCAGGGATAATTCTGCACAGAAGGAGACAAAACAAACAAAAGAATCCAGAAGAAAACAAAAAAACCCTCCCACACTGATGACATGAGATGCTCAATTGCTTACACATACATACACAATTAAAACTCTGTAACCCCAGATCATACTGTTGCAAAATTAGCCCTATACTGCAACGGATGGGGAGTCAGTGACCTTTCAGCTCAGGTAACATGGCTGCATTAATAACACTTTAACCACCCTCCCACCCCTCTTTCCCTTCCCAAACCTGCTGCCAGTATGAAGTTTAAAAACCAACTTCTTATAGGTTTAAGAACATACTTAATGTCTTCTGTCAAATGCATAACCCCTTTCACCTGCTGACAGCACTACAAAAATGCCATGTTACAGTTTTGTTTGAATATTTATGGACCATTTAATAAAATTTCTTTTTATACATGCAAGAAAATAGCACATGTCACCAAGAGACTTCAATATAAAATATAGCTGCAACTTTCTATTATACCTATATAAATGTTCTATCTCACTACCTAGAAGAACCTACCAATTCATTTGTTCAGCTAGAAGGGAAGATGACACAACAGAACAGTGTCACTAAAAGATAATTGCTTCTAGGTGGGTTTTTTTATTTAGGAATAAAGAATTACATGGCAACTACAATTATGTAAGATAGATAAATTATTACCAGAGACCGTAGCAACTCATGTTTTTTAAGAGTTCTCCTGGATAAATGCGGCAGTTTAAAAAGCCTTTCTTTGTCTCTAGAGAAGTTTTCCAAGTTCTCTTTTGGTGGACACAAGCTTGGTAGAGGTTTAACTGGAGATGTTGAAGGAAACCTGTAATGAATAGGAGAGGTGTTAAATACATTTAGAATACATTAAAAATATAAGAAGTCACTTAACCAAAACCATACCCTAGCAGTGTGATTCTGTAAGATTCTGAAAAGATTCAGGAAAGTAAGAAAATTGCTGAAATTTTCTCTTTAGAACACTGTTTAGGACAAGAGGTAATGGCCTCAAGTTGCCCCAGGGAAGGTTTAGAGTGGATATTAGGATGCATTTCTTTCCAGAACGGGTTGTTAGGTATTGGAATGGGCTGCCCAGGGAAGTGGTGGAGTCCTCATCCCTGGAGGTGTTTAAGAGTCAGGTTGGTCTTTCCAGCCTTGATGATTCTGTGATTCTGATTCTGTTTAACATTGTCATACTATAAATAAGCTTTGGGCTACTTTTCTTGGTTTCAAAGTCAAGTTGAAGATGCTCAGCTATTTATACAGCACTGAGAACACACTTTGAGAAGTGAGGGTCATTAATACCCTTAATTTAAGAATTTAGGAAAGACTGTTTCCCACTTTGACTTTCTGCAAAACGCACAAGAGAAGTAGACACAGGACTAGTAGCACAGCACAGAGCTCCTACAATAAATTCTCCTTGGCTCCACTCCAGAGCACTTGAGTGTAGCACACACGCCAGTGAATAACTGGACTAGACAAAAGCACAGAAACAGCCCTCAGCATAGAGGATGTATGGTCTATACCACGAGTCAGAGTAAAGTAAATCAGTGAGTGCAGTAAAATGGTGGTAATAATTCATTTTTGGCCCAACTGCTCAACCCAAAGCAAATTATTTTTGAGAATCTGAGCATTAAGGTTCTGAAATAAAAGTCTCAACCTGAAGAGCTCTGTTAACTGGTCAGTTCAGTACCTGTACAGTGCACCACTGTCTTCTAAGTTTTCAGATCCCCATCTCCCTTTTACATCTTCAATTACATGGTTCTTGAGAAACTTTCTTAATAACTGAACAGTCTGCTGCCTAGTAACATCAGGACCAAAGTTACTGTTATTCCTTAATACTTCATGGAGCCAGTCTACAGCTTCAGAGGCAGTGAAACAGCTTCCATGTTTTTTGAAGTGTTGTCTGTGTTTCCTTAATGGCATGCCTGCTCGGAAATATTTTGTAATTTCATTCCACTGCATGGGAAACAAAACAGCAAAGAACAGAAGATTAAAGCCTGAAGCTGATTGTTGTAATTATCAGTTGAAACAGTATTATATTAATAAGCATATAAATAAAATCACAACATTAATACTAACAAATATTGAGAGTTATACTAAATAACATAGTAGTATTAATACAGAAACACTGAAGTTCAGATTAAAAAACAGGTAAACATTTCATTTAGGTTTTTATCACATTCTTCTATAACTGAAAATAAGGTTAGAGTTTCACAGACAAGTTTTATTGACCTGGCCTGCACAGGCCCAGTATTTACACCACCTCCGTTTCCTGCGGCACTGTCAAACCACATCCAGAGCAGCTCTCAGACATGAGATAGATCCAGAGGGTACACACACACCAGTTTTAAGTTTGAAAGTATTTTCCTCCCTTCCTATCTACCCGCACAAAACTAGACGACACACTGTAAGCAGCAGGCTCCTCTTACTCAGCTATCACCCCATTTTCGAGGAGCCAGGCGCTGCCTCCCCCCGAAAGCCCTTCCCGGGGAGGGTCCCGCGTTGCGTGGCAGCGGTCACGGGCGGGGGGAGTGAGGGCGGCACAGAACCCCCTCCTGCCCCACAGCACCCCAGTTTCCACGCGTTGCGTTCAGACAGCACCGAGCGCAGTCACCCCCGACAACCCCACGGCCCCGCGCAGCTCCGGACATCTCCCTGACCGCGGGGGTCACGTTACTTTGTGCTTTATCCCTGAGGCAGAGGCCTGGGCTGACGAGGGGGGCCCGGGGGCCGCGGCAGCAGCCCGCTTCCCTCCTCCCACCCCACGAACCGGCCCCGCCGCCCCGGCCCGCCCGTCCTCACCAGCTCGGTGGCGCGGTAGGGCCCCGGGCCGGCCGGCCGGCTCGCCATGGCGCTGGGCGCAGCCCCCCCGGGCCGCCGGGACCCCCCGTCCCGCCTCACGCAGCCCAACGGCCGCCACCGCCGCCCCGCGCCGTTTGAATCCGCGGCGCGAGCCGCCCGCGGAAGCGGATTGGGCGTGACGCGCGCGCCGCCCCCTGAGGGGAAGGGCGGGAAATGTCCCCTCAGCGGCCGCCCGGCCGTGGCGGCACTCGACAGGACTTTACGGACCGATGTTTAATTTAATTTTCTCCCTGCGGTATCGACTGAGCTAAGCTGTCCCTCCCGAGCCGCTTCACACCGCTCGTTTTGGCCTTGCCTGATGGCAGCGGTGTCGCAGCCTGCCTGGGAGTGGCTCAGGCACTGGCTGTGCCCCTCAGCTGAGGGTCGAGACGCCTGCCTTCCCTGGGAGCATGGAGTAGCACCGTGCGGTAGAAGGCACGTACAGGTTAGTCCTGAACAAAGGTTTAAAATCACAGAACGGTTTGGGTTGGAAAGGACCTTAAAGATCATGTAGTCCCACCCCCCTGCCCTGGGCAGGGACACCTTCCACTAGCCCAGGTTGCCCAAAGCCCTGTCCAACCTGGCGTTGAACCCTTCCAGGGAGGGGACAGCCACAGCTTCTCTGGGCAACCTGTGCCAGGGCCTCACCACCCTCACAGGGAAGAATTTCTGCCTTAGATCTCATCTAAATCTCCCCTCTGTCAGTTTAAACCCATTACCGCTGGTCCTATCACTCCCCCCTGATCAAGAGTCCCTCCCCCCTTTCCTGTAGCCCCTTTCAGTCCTGGGAGGCCGCTCTAAGGTCTCCAAGGAGCCTTCTCTTCTCCAGCTGAACCCCCCAACTCTCTCAGCCTGTCCTCACAGGGGGGTGCTCCAGCCCCCCGAGCATCTTCGTGGCCTCCTCTGGCCCCGCTCGAGCAGGTCCGTGTCCTTCTGCTGTTGGTGCCCCCAGAGCTGGACCCAGCACTGCAGGGGGGTCTCCCGAGAGCGGAGCAGAGGGGGAGAATCCCCCCCCTCGCCCTGCTGCCCACACTGCTCTGGGTGCAGCCCAGCACACGGGTGGCTTTCTGGGCTGCCAGTGCACGTTGCTGGCTCACAGTCAGTTTTCCACCCCCAACCCCCCCAAGTCCTTCTCCTTGGGGCTGCTCTCCATCCCCTCCTCGCCCAGCCTGGATTTGTGCTGGGGATTGCCCCGACCCATGGCAGGACCTTGCCCTTGGCCTTGTTGAACTCCATGAGGTTTGCCCGTCCCACCTCTCCACCTGCCCAGGTCCCTCTGGATGGATCCTTCCCTCCCTCCCCTCCATCACACCACACAGCTTGGTGTCGGTGGGAACTTGCTGAGGGTGCCTCGATCCCACTGTCCATGTCCCCAACAAAGATGTTAAACAGTGCTGGTCCCAACCCTGACCCCTGAGGACGCCACTCATCACTGTTCCCCACTTGGACATGGAGCTGTTGATCCCCCAACTCTTAGAGTGTGACCGTCCAGCCAATTCCTTATGCACCGAGTGCTCCATCCACCAAATCTATGTCTCTCCAATTTAGAGACAAGGATGTCATGTGGAATGGTGTCAAACTCTTTGCACAAGTCCAGGTACATCTTCTCAGAAACTCACCTTGATTATTTGTTAAGACAAGTTAAAAAAGCCAACTCATGTTACATGATTTAACTTGGTTTTCAGAGCACTTTCACAGACAACACTTCAAGAAGCAGGTGTGGTTTCCACATTTCTTAGGTCATGTGAGACTAGCACATAGCTTACACACAACTGCCTGAACACATATGCCAACTGCTTTCAGAAGAAAGCATGTTCATTCAACTACCCTGTCTCATCCTGTGGATTTCTTACCTATCCAGGTATATTTAGAGACACTCTCCAAAGAAAACCCAACCCCAATGAATAACCTAACAAACATGACAATAGCACAGCTTTCGCAGTTTGGTTTTTTTTAAATTTTTTTTTTAAAAGTGTTCACTTTCTCAGGGCTGTAGAACAAGTATACTTGTAACCTGTGAGCTATAAATACCCCATGAGTGTTTTATCTCCTCCTGATATAGCCATCCATTGCTCAGACATTTTAGGCTCATCACTTAAACTTCTTTTATAGTCCATAAAGACACACACACCCCTCAGACACTTTTATAAGAAGGGATAAAAACATCAAGGTGTGAGAAAACACACCAGCATAACAAATGGATTTAAGTCATCAAACCCAAAGCTGCAGCCTAAGAAAAAGAACAGAACTAGAAAGTCAAAACACAAAGCTACCTAGATGGTGCCTCCCTGCATACCCAGCGCTAGAGCAGCCCTGAGAAAACCAGTTTCTCAACTGCCTTTCCTGCTAATGGAGGGAGGGATGGGTATTCTGCTTTTATGTGACTAGGAAAGTTGCAGGAGCCAGTCAGAGCTGGCTCCTAGTAACTTCTGTCAGATCTGTGAGCTGGAGCACCTGCTGGTAAGGCAGCAGTTGTTGACTTGAGAGTCAGTATAGTAAATAATTCAAAATTCAGTGAGGCTGTGGTATTTCGCTTACATTTTGCATCTGATTAGAAGAAGAAAGATGTGTATTCTCCCACTAGATTCAAAAACTTTAGAGGTGCTCTTCATCACTTATATATTTCAACAACTCACCTCCTGTTTTCCTTTCTAACAAAATTGCCTGATGAGTGGTTGCCAAGACAGAAAGTGGTATTGATTTTTCCAATGACTCAGGCTCTAAACCTGTTCAAGAGTATAAATCAATTTACTGATTATCTCAGGGAAATCTCCACGAGTAAAACCTGCAGAAAGTGATGACTACAACTATTTCGCTATGGATTACTTCCCGTACTCCCTCTCTCAGGACATTTAAAAAAATATAATGCTTGATGTATTGGCATTCAACCTACTGCCTGTAGATGATCTAATACATTTTGTAAAACTTTGTAGCTTAGGTCAAGTAAAGAGATTTTAGGGTCATGTCTGGCAAATACAGTAAAAGTGATAATTGGAATAGCCTGGGAAAGACTACAGTCCAGTTTCTTCATACTAGTATAAGCAGACTTATAGTCTAAAGTGTTTTAATTAATTTCCTAGGAGACAAAAACTAGAGCTCTTTCTGCTTGTACAATTGAATTCCAACTCCACTCTTGTTTGTAGGTTTCCCTACTTAAAGAATAATGACTACACAGAGGCAGGTGTCCTGTTTTTTTATCACTACACAGTCGTGAATAGATTCAATCAACTGGAAATATAAGCCATCTTTTAAAATGCTTTCAGATTACCATCAGGTCACTAAAAATATTCTTAAAGGAAGTTTTAGGGCTTTACAATGAGATTTCCTTATCTTCAAGTGTTTTTCTTTCCTCCATTCTCGTTAGAGAATACCAAGTACCTAGTGCATATCCATACAAATGCCACCCTGCTTAGCTATAGGAGGGCATCACTGTAGCTCTTCATGTGCAAAGTTCTGCAAAACACATGAAGGAAAGTAATGGGAAAAGTAAAGCTTTGTTTTCTGCTTCCATTTATAATTGTTTGATGTTGGTGTCTACTACTAGTAGTAGTAGAAGGTAAAACAGAGATTAATAGAGTTCATTTAAACTATCAAGGTTATGGCTGTCCCTCTGTATGTGTTACTACACAGAAAAGAGGCGTGCACTCTATATGCTGTAAGTCTTTGTTTTATTTGGTTTTTGGTTTAGGCACAGGAATAAAGCTCACTGGAAGTACTTAATATCGATCTGACGTCTAGTGCAGCTGAATTAACATTCTTGCCCTTAAATTCAACTGGAAAGTGATTTTAAAACATAAGGGAATAGATCGTGGAGAGTACTGGTGAGAACATAAGCCTTCTGTATTTGTCATTAAGGAATACAAATACATACACATTTACAAATGCTTGGTTTGGGAGGATGATGCTGTAAATGGGGTGTTCTTCCCCTTGGAAGTGTTGCAGTGACCGAGCCCCGGAGCCGTGGCAGGACTGGGCGTGCTAACCCTGCACGGGCTGCACTCTGAGCTTCCAGTGAAAGAAAATCCAGTAGCCTGTGCCCCAAACAACACAGGTACCAGGCCCACATCCCAAACCCCACACAGCAGTTGACCCCGCAGGACTTTTCTTTGGCCCCTACATTTATGACTTTCTCTTTACCACAGCTAAGTGTTGTTCCTGATCTCTGGTAAGGTAAAGTGTATATGGTTGTAGCAGCGGTGGTGGCAGTACTGCTGGGAGGAGCGGGAGCAGTGCTGAAGGATTCAAATCCTTGAATTGGCTGGTGTAAGCACAGTCGGTAGGAAGGGTGAGAAGGGCCCAGTGCAATGTTTGTGAAGTGCTGTGAAGACTGCAGAAGCATGCTTTGTTGATGCGCTGCTGCTATTCTTCATGCATGTCTCTAAATTTTGATTTTAGGGGGATAACTTCAGTACTTACAGGAGGCGAAACAAATTGCCTGATATTTAGTGAAATGAAACAAGCAGCATAAAAATGCTTAACAGTTGGGAGATATGCAAGTCTTTAACGCAAAGCTCTCATTGTGTCATTGAGATAACAAGATAAGAACTCAGCTGTTATCATTTCCGGATGAAACATTTAAGCAGGTTTTTTTTTCCCAAGGAACATTATGCATCATTCTTTGAGGATATTAAACAGTGAGGGCTGGCTTTTTTTTTTTTTTTTTATATGTGTAGTACAGACTTTATAAGAGCAACATTTTGTAGACAGAGAATCTAATCCAGGCAGGATGTGCCTGGGGGAAAAATCCACACTGAAGACAAACTGCAGCAATTACCATCATTTCATTACAATAAATTGTTTTTCATAGAAAAGCAATTCTGTGGAATTTACCAGCTTTCAGATAACAACATTTCAGCTGATTTGCTGCTTTCTGGAAATGGAATGACTGTACTTTTATAGTGACAGCGCAGATACTTTTCAGAAGGATTGGTGTGGGAAGAAGAGAGGAGAAGGCCTGTGAAGGGTATCATGAAAATGTGATAATTTGAGATAAAAGGAAAATCTCAGTTTGGAACTGTATCTTTTTCTACTCATGTTGAATTTTACCCCATGTAGAGTCAGTAGCTTATACAAAAAGCAACTGGTTTCAGGCAGTAGTGTAGAAAAACCAAACCAAACAAGGAGGATAAATCCTGCTGTTTTTCAGCCTTCAATGATGACTTGAGATCCCCTGCTCTACCCTCCCAAGTGCTTTCCTCTCTCCCATTAATGTTGAGAAATTCTGTGTACCATCACCCACTAAACTCAAGCAATCTGAGCACTGGGTTATTTTCTCTCCTTTAAATGAGGATGGATCAGCATCCTGTTCTGCTTGCAGATAGTGAGAAACACCCTACACCTTTTCTCACTAAATTTTCATATCATCCCATACCTTAACCTGGCCCCTGACATCCTCCCTCCTTGAGTTAACAGGAACCCCATGAGCTGCTCAGGGCTCTGCCCTTCATGCTGTCCTCTGTTAAATACAGTTTGGATCCCACCTGCTGAGGGGTGGGGTTGCCTCCCCGCTGGCATGTTGGTTACCAGAAGCGAAGCCCAGTCTATAAAAGCACAGCATCTGCTCCCAGGCCTGCTTGAGGTGTTTGCTGATGGAGCTTTCCTAGCAGTGATTCCTGAGATTGGAAACCATTACAATACTGGATAGGGAAATGTCATGCAGTTCCCTCATTGGTCTTAGTCCTGTTTGTCCAGTACAAGGTTCTAAGTAGCTCTTCTGTAGTAGTTTATAAAAATGTGAAAACATACTGATGTTTTGTAGAAGTCATAAAGAAAAACCTTGAAGTCTTTAATAATACCAATTTTCATAGATATGCATTCCCTTAACCTTGTAGGGGTTTCATTTGTGTTTATAATACCACTTCAAGAATGTAAATATCTCATAGAATGTAAATAGCTCTTAATTTTGAGCTGAATAAAACTGTTAAGAAGGCATGTTCAGAACACTGTTAGTGTAGAAATAACAATCAATTAACGGTCATCTATTATTATTAATTGTTATAAAAGAAAAATAATCTATCAAGTGTATGAGAGAATTGTGTGTAACAGTGTAAGTAGCTATAGCAAGAATAGTTGAAAGATGAGTATTATACCACTATAGGGTGATGTGCCCAAAGAGCCTTTTTGCAAGAGAAAATTTGTGTAATGATAAACATGTGCAAACAATTAAAATGTCTATGAAATTGTGTGATCTTTGAATTTTCCGAAATACTGAGCTTGGAGCTCAGTTTATTTGGGTTAGTTTCAAACATAGTTTCAAAGTCTTGCAGAAATGTTTAATCTATAATTAAAAACTAGTGCTTGCAACCATCTTAGATGAAAGCTGCAACTTTAATGAAAGCCTGTTTTATTTTTAATAGGATTCAAAGATACTGCATACAAAAATGACATAGCAGTATCTGTCTCAGCTGCTATACCTGAGATTGTTAAGTATTAATACTAACTATGTATCTGAAGCTCTAGCTGTAAATAAAGCCTTTGTGTGTATAGATGTGAGATGTCCTGGCTTCAAACACAATTAATACAGACAGTGTGAGGCTTGAGATATTTTTGAACTAATCCTAAATTAGAGCCCTTTTGCTTTGCCTTTTATATATTATTTATTATCCTGTCAAAGGGTGGTTTATATACTGTATCATGATATGTTAATTAACTTGTGCATTTCCTCCCCCAGTCATTTGGCTTAAGACTTAATTAAATAGTGGATGTTAAGTATAATTTAGCAAAGGGATTCAGCTGAGTTTGCTTCGTGCTAGCTGAGGTGCTCAGGGTGAGTACTGCAGCCGCTTGCTTGCTCCACTGTGTTGGTAGTCTGTACTTCCTTGCTGTGGGATTCAGCCCATTCACTGAAACACAAATCTATCTGGATGGACTCTTCCCTCCAGGAAGGAGATTCCTCTGGATATTTATCTTCTCTCTGAAAAGCATTTCTCAAATAATTTTGGTTACAGATATAATAATTTTAAAACCACCCCTTGTTATTTGGATGTTTTATGGAAATGTCAATGCCTGTTGCTGTTCTTGCTTACGCTAATCTATTAGCTCTTTGAAAATACATGATGAAATGAAAAACGGGCAATGCCTCAAATTATCCAACAACTTCATCCAGGAAGTCTGGACGTTGTTTTACTTTCTGAGTAAAAGAAAATGGATGAAAATAGAGGGAAAACAGCTAACTACATGGGTTTTAATCAGTTTTTCCCTGGGAGGGAGTAAGGATGAGTAAGAATTGTAGCTCATTATAAAGTGAAGAAAGGAAGGAAGCAATGCAGAGTCCTGCACCCAGAATGGGCCGACCCCATACGTCAGTACAGTGCGGGGCTGCTGGCTAGGCAGCCTCCTGGTACGTGGGAGAGGGCCTCATTCATACGGTAATCCAGGGTCAGGGGGTGTGCTATGAAGCAACAATCAGTGCTGTTTCATTTTGGCAAGGACTCTATGGAATTTATTTTTAAGCCCATCTTATATTTTCTATTGATCCAATATTATGTGTGTCTGTATCATTTGGTTTTGGCTTTGCTTAGTGGAAATGTATTTCTGGACCAATGAAACAATATTATTTCAACTCAGATCTTTTTAAAAGGTAGCTTTACTTACATGCTATTTTACTGGTTGCTTCGGCATAGTTATGTATATATGGCACTGAATCTGTGTAATAATCCATTGGCATGTGCCTCTCTAAAGGCTTTGTGCAAATCTTGCCACTCCTGTATTGTGCAACATCTGCTCTTGAGATGTTTTTTAGAAGGCAAGTTGGGAAGGTGCAAACCATAGCTTCCTTTTGGGTGTAACACCAAATGAGAGTTTGCTCTGATAACTTAATATCTGGACTTAGTATGCTAAGAATTTTGATCTATGATGTTTCTCTGGAAAAAACACAGAATTTGCCTTTGATGTGTCTATTTGTTCACATAGTTTTTATTGAACTCGAATTACTCTTGTACTTCAATAGAAAACTGATTTTCTGACTCTGCTACAGACCTTTAAATAGTAGTTACTTCAGATACAGGCATTTTCTCCCTGGTTCCCTTGTCCACCAAACTATTAAAAAAAAAAAAACAAAAAAAACCAACCCAAAAGACCCCAAACCAACTACATGCAGTTTTAGTGAAGTTGGTCTGAAAAACAATCCTTTTATTCAGTTGCTTACAATTTGTTGCTTTTCATTTGTGAGCTGCATCACAGCTGCGCCTAGTTTTTCTCACAAATTAGTTCATCAGATCTATTATTCTACAAATGTGTAGCAGCTGTTGCTCAAATCCAGCCTGATTGCACATGCCCTCTGCAGTTTTACTCAATTGGTTTACTCCAAACATTTTGTTACTAAATCATTCATTTGGTTGTAACCATCCGTACAAAGTATACATTAAAATGCTCTGTAGTGCCGCAATTTGGAAGCTAGTTGCTCAAAAGATCAAAGGATGGGATCACATATGGAGTATGGTCGTTCTACCATATGCATTCACAACTCCTGGCTGTTAGTAAGAGGCAGGTACTTGTATCAAAAGGGGAGAATGCTCAGACTAGGGTTTTCACTGTAATGGTGTTTGGAAGCAGTGGGGAAACATGAATATTGTACATGTTTTCAGGCATTCATCTCGATGATTCTTGGTGCCTTGCTCATTCTCTGCAAGTCTCTGAAATGCAGATGTTCCTCGAGTGGAGGGTGGCAGCTGTCAAGCATGTTAAACAACTGTCGGGAAAAGGGGATGTTGGCAGGAACCAAGAAAGAAACTGTCTTGATCACTAGGAACTATAACTAAATATTTACAAAGATTTTTTTTTTTCTGGCTTTTCCTAGATCTTCTGTAGCATCTAAAGGACTCCAGCACAAAGTGAGTAGCTTTTGCATGAACACAGCCTTAAGGTTGTTACTGCTGGTGTTAGATGTGCCGCTTCCATCATTTGAGGCTGCAGTGTTTTGACTTAAAATTTGAAATAGTTACCTCTTGACCTAGTAAAAAGATTCACGAGATCCAAACAGCTTGGAAAAAACCAGAACATATCAAGAAAACACGAAGCAGAAATTTTTCTTGGGAATAGTCCATGGTCTTTTCAAATACTATACATTTCTGCAGAGGTGTTTAGGAGGTTCATGCATGAGATAGGAAATCACTAGGATTTGCTGCCTGGTTAGTCTGCTGGCTCCAACTTCATCAGGATACATTTCACACTGGTCAATAATCACTTACTGGGTCTGAGGTCACATAAATGCACATTCCAGCCTGTGAGGGCTCAAGGAGTTGCATGCTTTGCTCTGAGCTCTGGCTGGAGGGGAGACATGTGCCCAGACAGACAGACAACTGCCTCTGAAGAGGGGAGGGGAAATTGCACTCCTCGGGCACCCTGGTGTAGATGTTGCTGCTTGGAAGCTGACCCAGAGCAAGCCGCCTGCCTGGGACTGCTGCAGCCAGGAGAGCTCATTTCTTAAGTACTTGGCTTGTTGCCTGCGTGTGAGCTGTTGTTTCCATCCTGTTCACAGAACACTTTATTGTAATTTGAAGCAAAGCTTTGACAAGACCCTGTTTCTACCTGGCTGCTTGGAGGGATATGACCAATATCAAAACCAACTGGTGAACTGTAGGGCCACAGTCTACCCCGGTTCCAACCTTATAGTTCCACTGGTGTTTATCTGATAGTGTATGTTCCCCATTTCCCCCAGAGGTACAGGCATACCTTTGTATGACAGCCATAGTCTTGTGTCTATTAACACCTGAAAAAATGTGGTAAGGATTGGGGATGACTGCAATGTAATCTAGAAAGTCAAAGCAGACAGGTAATTGCTGAGTTTAAAGTACGATGTCCTGTACTGCACAGGGAGAAAATAGCAGAAATCCATATGAAAACTTGCTTTCGTCAAGTGAGTTCAGGAACCTGCTGTGGGTTGTCTGAATAATTAAAAAGAACATGGAGCAAGCCCTTGCTTTTCTAGATTCAAGTCCTGTCTTTCTGTATCGCTTTCTTGTGATGTGATTGATTTCTGCCACACGGTGGTGGTGTTGCTTTTTTTCTAATCCTGAAAAGTTGTTTCTAAGACCAGCTGGAGCAATGAAAGCTGCTTTATTTGTTAAATGCAATGTAATGATAACATGTTGATTTTAATAAACGTTCATGCAATTTTCATGTTACTTTTTCAGCCAGGGTGTAATAGTACTATGTCATCAGTACAGAACAGATCTGTTGTACAGCAGCAAGGCTGTTATTGCCAGCTTCCCTGTCCTTTGCATCTAATATTTTCACTGCATCTGGTGGTCTATTGCTACTTTGTCCCCGTAGGGAAAAAGAGATGAGCCCTTTTTTCAAAGAACTTATGAACACCTTGAGTCATTAGGCATCATTTTATGAAATTAAAGTTTTTGGTTGTAAAAAGGTGATTTAGGCATCTCATTATGAGGAATGTATTAGTTCAAATTCATGTTGGCACAGGCTGAAATCTGCAAAGATACCTTGCTTGGCAGCCTGGGAACAGTCTTGCTCAGGGAAAATGATTCATGCAGTGGTGCTCAGTATCAGACAGAGGTAGTAGTAGCTGCTACGTGTGGTCCCTGAGCTCCTCAAGTAGGCTGATACAGTCCAGATCTCCTTGGCCAAATATCTTGCAAGCTCTGTAAGGATGTGAAACCCTTCCTGGAAGTCTGGGAAGTAGCCAGAGAAGACTGAGGAAAAAGAGGTAATTGAAAAGTCCTTGAAATCCAGCAGTCCATAGCTGTCTGTGTTTACTGGCTGGGATTTAGAGCAGGAGCTCAAGTAGGAATTAAAATTTCAAAACCCCCTTGTTTCTAGTCAATGGAAAAAAACTGTAAGAGTGACATGGTGTATGCTCCTCCATCCCTTGTTAATCCTGCTCTGAAAGTTTCTTGTGTGCTGTAGCTTAGTGGTAAGGGCAGGTGCCACTTCAGTTTGGGTTTCTAATGACCGCTGTAAAACTGTTGACCTTGAAACAGCCCTGATTTTGTTCTCCTTGGAAACGGAGTACCTCCTTGGACAAAAGGAGAAAGGAACAGAAGCAGTAGCCACAGTGAGAGCCCTTGCCTCACTTCTGTCCCCTCCCTGGTTATGGAGTCTCCTGGCAAGGAGAAGGAGCGGCCAGGCAGGTCGAGACCATGTAGCTGGAGGGAGTCCCCAAGCATCTGTGCGAGTAGCTGCCTGGGCTGGCAGAAGATAAGGGACAATACAAAGAGTTTCTATTCTGTCAATACAAAGAGTTTCTATTCTGTTGCAACCAGCTCTGTCCGTCTTCCTCTGTGATTTTGGTGTCCCTGTTGCTACATTCCTTCCTAATCCATAGGTGATGTGTATGCAGAAAGTTTCTAAAAGGTAGAGCATATTCATGCAAGTAGTTTTCTTGGAGGGTTAATGCAGAAAAAAAGAAATCTTCTAAATAGAAAGGAAACCACTTGAAAATCACTGTGATTTGATTAGAAACAACAGACTCCTAAGAAAAATCCTGGAGGGAAGAGGAAGGAAAAAATTGGTCATGTGAAACAAGGACAGGATTAATACACTGAGAAAGTAAGATGCTTGATGAACATTCACACAATTAACATACCAGTACCCTGACTTCTAATGAGAGAGGACTGCTGCTGAGGTTTTTACCACCTCCTCTTCCTTGCCCCATGGCCCCAAAGAAACCATTCACTTGCACTTTAATTACATTGCCTAATGATTCTGATCTTCATAGCATATGTGCTAGTTCTTGTAAGGCTAAACTGAAGCATTGGGCAGTTGATGACACTGCTTGTCGTGCGTACCCTGTTGCATTAATATGAAAGTTCATTTCAATATACATTCAAAAGAGAAGGCATTTCTTAACTGTTCACTGGTTGGGGTCAGGGACAGCATTATCCTCTCTGTGCAGGCCCCAGCACTGACAGTACTTTTCCATGAGCATTCTGTCAATGCAACCCTTGCATACTTGCAACAGACTCATAGCAATGCTCCAGTGTAACTTACTATGAATAGGGTTTGAATTAATTGTATGGAGTTAAACTTTTTCAAATTTTTGTACTTAATTTGCTTGTAAGCTCTGGACAAAAATGTCAGTCTTTTTAATTTTTTTCTAGGTCACTCTACGCTATTACCAGCTGGTATCCTTTATATCAGATTATAACTATTCAGTTTCTAGCCAACAATTTTTTAAAATAAATATTCACTGACTCAAAAAGAGGAGATGCTATTCTAAAATTGTTGGAGCTTGTTGTTAAAAATGACCTTCATGCAATAGTAGGTTATTTTGTTTAAATAGAAGGCTAAATATAAGTTCTCCATTTCAGCAGAGCAGATTTTGATAGACTGAAAGAATTGCTCGACCATTAACTGAGCTGATGAGCTTGAGAACACGAAGAAATTCTAGGATTGCTTCAGGTTTAGTGCCAGCTGTTGGGGCAATGAGAAGAGGAGGCAAGGGGCTTGGCCCTATCCATGTGAATAATTGGGTTAGGAAGAATCTTGTGAATAGCCAGAGACCCTCAGAAGGATAGAAGGAGAAGGATAGATCAGCAAAGAGACCGACATGATGGAGCTGTGGGCTGCTCCAGAGGACAGTGTGGAGCTTGCAGTCTCATGTTGGACCCCATTTAATGGTGTACCCTGATAAATACAAACCTGAAGTCTGGCTCATCTCACCTTAGGCATATACCTCAAGTTCATCTTTCCTTCAAAATTCTGTTGTTTGATTCTCTTTGTCCAGCCAGGCTGAGATATTCATGCCCTGGCTTCTCTTCAGCTTCTGTTTCTGGCCTGGTGAATATTTATGAGCAGTAAAACAGTCCAACAGGAATGACTTAGAGACATCCTGTCCAGAATAGTTAGTAGCATAGAGATAATGGTAGATGGAGGTCATGTCCTTGGTCCACCTAGGAGCTCTCATCTATCTCATACAAGTGCCTGAACTCCAGGTTAAATGCTGCTTTACGAAAGTGAGGTTTTTCCCTCTGGGCTTGTATTTAAAAATTATAGGCAATCTCTTTTCTACCTGAAGTAGAATGGGAACAGTAATGAAATACCAAACGTATTCTGAGAGCCCTCTTTCTTAAAAAGACCCAGTCTTCAGTGTTGAGCAAACTCAGTAACAGGAAATACAACCAGCCCCATCCATAATTAGCTCGGTATCCATTCTTTTCAGTCAAATTTCCACACCCCCCCTGCCCCGATAATGCACTTTCAACAACTCTAATTTTAGACTAGATATATGTACACAGATTCAGCAGTGCCAAAAGTGGTGTAGTAATATGCTGAAAATTTATTTGATCTAAACTTGAATGATGTTGGTGGAAATGTGCCAAACTACCCACATTTATACAGTCAAAGAGCAATCTGAAGGAGTCATGCTTCTGCATTGGCAGTTATGCATATTTTCTGCTTTGTGTGTGCGGAACAAGTGTCTGCTTCCCTGACTATGTCATAGATGTCCATAGGCTAGTCACTGCACTGAGCTCTGCTTTTCACCCGAAGGGGCCTATTTCTCCATTCTTTCATTAATATTAACGTTATTGTTTGCAGGGCATTAACATTGCTGTTAATGGGAGTTGTGCATAGGAGCTGACAGAAACACTCCTTAAATCTGTAAATCTGAATTCAGGCTAGATAGAAGCTACACAGAGTGTTAAACACTTCTTTTTTTTAACTTGATCAGACAAAGCTGTGCAGTGTTTACATTAATCCTGCACTTTTGAAGCACATGCAAGGTTTCAGCTTCACAGTTACTCTTGATTTCAGTGCAAGTTAAACACTGTGCAACACTTTGAACATTCCTTCTTAGAAGTGCCAGATTTGGGCAGTTCAGCTTCTGAAGCCTTTAGATCATGTCAATTCTGTCCTCATGTAGAGGAAATTTTAAGAAAATAGGAAACTGTTCTTCTGGGGAGGCTTCCCCCATGGGAGAGTGACAATTCCTAAATGTGTGTTTACCTACAGTCCTGTAAACACAGGAGAAATGACTGTGATTTAACTAATGATAGGACTTGTTTGGCTGATAAAAAGCTTTTCTTCTGTTTGGGCCATAACTCTCATGAAAAATCAAACTCTTCCCTCAGCAAATGACCATTTTGAAGGTAGTTTACTATGTTTTAAAATATAGATAATGGCATCATTTTCTTAACAACTGTAGAGAATAAACAGATGTATTATGAAATGATCATGACCATGTTTAGCTCTTGCTTTACTGAATTTAGATGTTTTTCAAGCATAATTGTTGTCCTGTTGTTTTCCAAGGAAAGCACACAGGGCCCAGCTGCAGGAGGGGTTGGTGGCCAGGGCTCCCAGCAGCAGGAGCCCAGACTGCTCGCAGGGGGCTGGAGCGCGTCACTCAGCAAGCACCTGGGCTGTGTTAGTGTCACTTGTGCCTGCCCAGAGTGAGCCTGTGCAGGGACCCTCTGTGCCTTTGTGTATGAAGCACCTGTGGTGGAAAATTTTGGCTCTCCAAAAGCAAGACTCTGAGGTTTCAGCGGCACTGCGTTTCTATCTGAGTGCGTTTTTATCGATATATTTGTGCTGTTTTATGGGGGTATGATGAAAGTAGGCAACCTGGACCACGTCCTGCTGCTACTGGGGTCAGCTGCATCTGTAGGACAGTGTCCTGCCTCTTCCGGGTGGAGAGGTGGACACTATTCCTGCTCTCATCTGTCAGGAGCTGCCCGGTGACGTGGGGAACGGGGGAGGAATGAATTACACAATAGTCTATTTTTCCTAAAGGCTTTGTTTAGTTACTGTCCCTCACTGGTAGCAGAGATGAGTTCAGAGTGTATAGCTCAAACCTGGATTTGGAACACTAGAAATTTGAGATCCTGAGTAGATCCAGGCTTTACCACTGCATATTTAAAAAAGGGCATAGAGACAAAATTGGGTCTAAACTCAAATACAGAACTGGAATTGTGCAGGCTTTCCAAAATGCCTTGTTTCAAATCTGGCATTTGGCTCAAATTCATCTCATTTAAAAAACTGAAACCAAAAAAGTTTTACTAGAAGTTTCAAATAGCATATTATATTAATGATAATAATGATAAATGGCACTAATATTTTGTTTCTTATATAAGGACTCCTTGAGAATTCTGGCAGGGACTGTGAAGCAAGTAGGCACAATGACCAAATGATCTCCCAGCTCTCACACCTGCCCCTTTATCATGTGTGCTCTGTTTCCCTGCTCTTAGATGGGCAGGGTGAGTAAAAATCTGTCGATCCCTTCCAGACTATCTGTCTGTCACCTATAGACAGAGTTCAGTCTCTCCATATGTGTTCTGATTAAAATCAGGAAAGTATTTTGACAATACTTTAGCACTTGCTATGTTTAAAGTGCCAAGAAAACTTTTGAGGAGCAATGGATCGGTGAAACAGTATGTGGTTACAGATTAGATTCAGAGTATGGATTTAGACTGGTGTTTAATTTGGGGTTAAGACTCAGCCACAGCTTTGGTGATATAACAATGCTCTGCTCTTATAACATGACAAAAACTTTATGCAATTTAATGAAATTCATGACATGATTTCTGATGTCTTAAGGAATAGAACTTGATGGTTACACAAGATTTCTGTGAAAATTAACTAAAACCAATCCAAAAGCAGTTGTTCCTTCTTGTTCTGACAGACACCAGTCTAACCCACCCCAAGAGCAAGCTGAACTGTCTAGTCCCAAACCCCGTGGTGACAAGCTGAAGCATGCACCCTTCAGGAAAACACTGCTGTGTTTGTGAGTGGAAGGTGCTCTGGGAGCTTGCTGTCCCTGTGTCACCAGCCTTCCAGCGCCCTGTAAAGCTCCTCTGCTCAGCTAGCAACAGGTCGAAAGGGATGGTCGCTGTGCATAGTTTTGGTACTGTATGTCTTGTCTCACTTGCAGGATGCAGTTGCCTTTTGTTTGTATTGTTAGGGGTAATGGCTACAGTTTGGATCTGTCAAACAGTCACTGGATGTTGAGCAAGTGTACATGGGATACTTCAGCCATGCCCTGTAATACAGAGCAAGTGATGCAGAGAGGGTGTGTGTCAAACTTATACAAGCAGATGAAATATTTTTTCAAAGATATACGTCCCCGAACAGTTACAGTATGGTGAATCATGCAGCACAAGCTCTGCTTAAAGGCACTCTGCAAAACTGCTTCATTATGTAATAATGCTCCGTGATTTCTAGGGCTCTGTCCTACAAGCTATTGAACAATTCTAACTTGAAAAATACAAAAAGTTGATTTATAAGGAGCTACCTGTATTTGCTGACAATAGTTTTGAATAATAGTGCTTAAACGCTATTTTCTTGACAATTCTAAAACCAAGGGATTATTATTTAAAGAATTGGCCTTGCCATCAAGATACAAATTAAAAGGAAAAGAAACATTTCATTAGAGTTTTTGATCACTCGAGATTTTTATTCTTTTCTTTCTTAACTGAAATTCTTCCTTAAGTTTAAAGGGTTCACCTCTGTGTCAGTTGTAGTTGTAATTATATACTACCTGTCATACAGATACATTACCTACTGACATTAAAGCTTTCAGAAATTATAATGGACAAGGACAGATGTTGCCAGGTTTAAAAATAAAATTAAAACAGAAACAGTGTAGCAGCTCATCAGAATTCATCAGCAATCGGGGCTTAATTCCATGGCACTGTACTGTTATCTGTCAACCATTCATGCAATTAAGAGAAAGTATCTCCCAACGTTTCCATGGTGCTAAAGCACTCCAGGAGAACAGCCAGCCCACACAGGACCCAGGAGCGATAAAATATTAATTCGGTACAAGCACATGTTCAATAATCTCAACATTTAATACAGGCTATAGTAATTCAGTCCTAGCAAATTATTCAGTTAAACAGAGCAGAGCCAGATAGTATGCTACTTGGCAATGACTTTATTTGCTAAAAAGAAGCGCCTATTTATTGTGGGATTAGGACTGTAGATATGAAAGTGGTGCTTTTATGTTAGCAGTGCAGATATTGTGGATGACGAGTGCAGGCCCAGGCTGAGTGGCTCCAGCCGAGGTGAGCATGGGAAGCTCAGTTTTCAAGGTGTGTATCTGTTTGCCAGATGAAGCCTAAAAGAAAAGGGAGTTTGAAATGCTGCATCAAGCAGAGAATAATTAATCTACTGCATGGCTTGGAGGTGTCAAATGAAACTGGTCTTGATGTCTGTTGCAAGGAATTGCGTGTTGCAGAACGGATTTTGGGGGAAGTCGTGCCTCCTCCATCAGCACCAGTGCTCACCCCGTGCAGCACAATCCTCTCCAGTGGGTTGTGTCCACCTTTGGAGTGTGCTGAACCTGTGCTTAAAATAAGAAAAAAAATTCCTGACACTGGAAGTGCCCAGTAGACTTCTGTAAGGGCACTGGGGTAAGTTTTGCTTGGTAGTAGCATCTTGTAAGTATGGGCTTAACACTCGTGGGGTTTTGGAGAGCTGTCAGCTATTCCTGTGTGGACAGAAACTTGGGGTGAAATCGTGTTTTTAGATTCAAGTGTGGTGTGAGCTGCCTGTGTGATGCAGCCAGGGACGAGCCCTGCAGAGCCAAGCCTAGAGCCAAGGGCATGGGGAGGGGTCCAGCAAGGCTTCTGCCTCTCCTCCATTTCTGGGTCCCTCCCTGCCTGCCCAGTTGTAGCATTGCCGTTTGCTGTCTGCAGGCCTAGCTGGGATAGATTTGGATTAGCTGGAGTTGCCATCTTCTGTCTTGAAAAGAAATCCTGTCCTGACTTAAACTTTTCAGGAGAAAACTTTCCCTAAAAGCTTTCAACATCTTCCACTTTCCAGCCCAACGTACCACCAGGTCTCTGCTGATGCTCTTTACAGCACAGAGCTGCTGCTGAGGCTGACGTTGCTTCGGGAGGAATCAGAAATATTTGCCCTACAGATATTTTTTGAAGACCTGCAGATGAAAGGGCTGTTGCAGCCCCTCGGTTTTCCTTTCATCTGTTCTTCATAACATGATGCCCTTTTTTTTTTGTTCATCTTGTTGCTGAAAAGTGAGAGCAAGCTGGAAGCTGTTAAGGGAATGTCCCACAATGAGTTTTTACAATATGATCACACAATTAACTGAATAACTTTAGTCGTTATCAATTGCCTTGCACTAAAAATGACAGGCTCACAGCTTGTCTGGAAGTACCATCAGGCCAAGGTTGTTTTCCCAGAATTGATCATACATCTCCAACATACTTAAAATATTTTTAATAACTTCAGCATTTTCCAATGCTTTCAAAATAAAGCTTGAATGATTCTGAATCAAATGTGGAAATACTATTTCATTAAATAATTTGGAAACTGAGAATTTTTTTTCTTTCAACCTCTTCTAAAGATTGAAAGGTCCCTTCTTTCAAGGTCCCTTCTTTCAAGGTCCCTTCCAACCCGGGCTGTTCTATGATTCTATTGTTTTGAGCGAAGGGCTGTGAGAATTGATGTGTATAATGACAAATCAGTAAAATTGAGAATAATATTCTTCTGTTTATTTAATTTCTAAATACCTTGAAAATAGGGTTCTGTTGGTTCCCTTAAGCTAGACCATGTAATGAATTAGATACTGGTAGCTGGAAAAAAGCTTTAAGGGGCTGAAGGGTATTTATTTTAAACTTCTTAAGTATGTGGCCTACAAAAAACAGAAAATATATGAAGATAAAGTTTCAAGAAGAAAGGAAGTAAAAAGTCTGTGCTTAAAAGGGAAAAGTTGGGAGGGAAATATTGTGAATTTCCACCTTTTGCTTTTATTCCTAATTTTTCCAGTTTGGTGGTTAATTAACATTTCAAAGAAAGGAGGGCTTTGCTAAAAATCCAGCATCTCTCCTTAAGGCTTGGCTTAAAAATATGTCCTTGGGATCTTAAAGAATTGTGTAGAAAAACAGACTAATATTGGCATTCCTAATATTTTAAGGATGAAACAAAGAACAAATCCAGCAAAGCCATTCTAGACAGTCTTTCAAGCCCATGTAAAGAAACAAATTCAGGCAAAAGAAGAGTGTTTTTAAAATACTTGGCAGCTCATCTTTAATATTAATTCAGTACTCTTCCCTTATTTTTCTGAGTAGTGCATCCTGGGTATTTAGTCCCTTCAGATATTTTTAGACTGACTTCCCCTTTGCTGTTCAGCCAAGTTAATATACACAATGGTGGCAGCTAAAATGAGTTAATTTTTTTAATACACCAACTCCATCCATCTCTTAAAAAATTTCAGTTTATTCCCTCTGAACCCCCCAGTCTGTCTCTGTCCCTCTGGCAGTGAGCTGGTGGAGCAGAGCACAATGTGTGGTAGCCAGGAGGTGGGTGAGTGCAGGTCTGGAGGCAGAGGAGGCATTTAAACAGGTCAGGATTAGAGCAGAATCTGGGGCTTGAGTCTGGAAATGTCTCAGGACAATCTCCCTTTTCAAAGACTGAATTGGAAACCAGAAACCAGCTTTCTGGTGCTTGGATCCAACCTGACAGATCAGTGGAGGGACAAACCCATCTAGAACTAGAACTGGAACACATTCAAAATCTGAATTCTGTTTTTGAACAACTGCAGTTCCCGCTTTGTCTAACACGGATCAATAATCCTGCTGCTTCTCCAGTGATCCCCCATGGCCTTAGTCACTGTGTAAGGAACAGTTTTTGCCTGACTCTGCCTGTTCAGTATGGGCTTTTTGCACTGCTAGTTTCTGCCAGTTGCCTTTGGTAGTTGCAACCCATACCTGTACGTGGGAGAAGGGAATACATAAAATCAGGTAAACGTTTTTCAGTAGAAAAATCACCTACTCTTTTGTTGTCCACATTACTTCTTGCTGGATTTAGTCATGAGCAAAAATCTTATTAGACAATTTATCAATCTTTGTTTATATCCCTCTAGTATGACACAGAAATAGAAGTAATTATTAACATTAATAACGAAAGGAATTGTCTCAAGCAGGATTAACTAATACAATGTTCCCATTTCCCCTGCTTTAGTGAGAATACTTACTTTTTGTTAGGGTGGGAAACATAATCCTACAAAGTTATCTTTCCCATCATGTCTCACTGCTAAAACAAAACAAATCTCAAATGAAAAAGCCTCCAAAAGACAAATACGATATTCATTGACATAGTCTGGTGTGAGACTGACAGCAGAGCTGAAAAATTGCAACTTTAAGCTTATTTATGTGAAAATTTTCAGGAACCATTTATCACCAGTTATCTGCAGAATGTGTTTTTCTTGTGTTGCTAATGAGATATTTCACCCTTAAGACCTTTTAAGCCTTCAGTCATATGTTAATATGGCAGCTGGTTGTAAACTTCTAACATGACACTAAATTAATTTTACTTGTCACAGCACAGAGATCCATAACTGTGTTCTGGATTTTTGTCTTCTGGACTCACTTTCCTCTACAACACTTTTAAGTTTGTGCTCTTGCTTCATCCTCCCTGGGGAGATGCCAGACCCCAAATTCCCAGTTGTGGGCATTGGTCTGTCCCACAACGTGTAACTGCCTGGAGTGGGGAGGGGGATGCTGGTTTCTGCGGCCCTGGATTGCTTTATGGATGCTGGTTTGTGCTGTGGAGCTCTGGTGCTGAACTGCCCAAGGGGTGATCCAGAACATCGGTATTAAGTTGGTGTTACCTGAGAGCTGCATGCCTCTGCACACGTGGGGTCTGCACTGATCCTGAATTTCAGGGGACTGGAGCTTGCAGGGTGGTGAGGACATTTGCTCTGCTTCCCTCTCCAAGTAGCGTTCCCTCATTCTAGTAGTGCCACAGCACTGGTGGCAAGGGAGCAGGATTATCACGTTATTGGCAACTCTCACCACATTACATTGTATGAGATTTTTAGATTGTTATTTCTATAATTCTACAGTCATACTTTTGCCTAGTATTGCATCTCCTGATTTTTTTTTTTCCCCAGTTAGGGTCTAAAAAACATTTCGCTGATGAAACAAAATGGATTTTCATACCTATTGTGGGAATAATTTCATCCTTCTGGGAGCTGATAATGATCTGAATGTTTAGGATCTTATGCTAGGTTTTTGCATGTTGTTGTCTGTCTTAGTGTGATCTGAGCTGTGCAGTTCTCTAGTTACTCCAAGTCAAAGCACCAGGTCTACTGATTTTTTTGGTCCTCTGTTTCTGGCTTCCAGCTTTCTTTATGGAGACTTTAATTTTGTCCTCTTTTTCTGCTAAGGGCAAACCTCTTTATTTTTGCTCCTGCTGTAGCTCGGTGCTGCTTGGCCAGGGCTTCAGAGTGCCCAGAGGAAAGCCTGGCTTTTTGATGAGACAGCTGCCTTCGCCAAGTTCATGGAGGCCATGGTGGAGCTGGAACACTATAGAGATGAGGATTACTGAATATGGTTGCTGTGCTAAAGTCACTGATTCATAAGGACTTTAAATATAAAACTGTGTATGCTGGCTTAGCCATAAGAACTCATCTCTGATTTTTTGATTTTGTTTTCCCCAACTAATCCATTCCTAAGGCCAAAGCAAAATCAGGTGTTCGTTGTCTTTTGTAGAGTTTGACCAAAGCGCTGAAAGCAGTGCTGAGTCCAGGGGATCCCTCCTGATATACTGACCTCATTTAACCCCCATACTCTCTGAATTTCAACCATTCAGCCTCTTTCATGCTATTTTTCTGCTTTGCTCTTGTTTCCTTGCTCCATCCGTCTCCATTTTCTGCCTCATCAGGGAGAAGCTATGGTTCACAGCCAAAGGCCACCTGACTACCTACCTACTGAAGCTCTCTTTGGGCTCTCTTTTTGTCTTCAGCTTCTACAAAGGCTTCAGTTTAGGGGCTCTGAGAATTGACCCACATTTCCTTGCTGGAGTTGCCATGATCCTGGGTGAGCTTTCCAAGCCATTAATATCAAAGCAGCATCACTTGTCTTACAGCATATTCTGAAGAGAAGAGAGCTCTTGGAGCCATTCTGGATGTCTGTACTTGCTGGAAAGGGAGGGTCCTCTCCTCTCTGTCACCGCATGTTTCTGGGACTGGTGTAGAAATCAGTATTACTGGGGAATATCAGTATTACTGGACTTCATCAGAGATAATCTAATTTTTTATGTTCCTGGACAAGCCAGCTATTTCCAGTGCTCATTAGAGCACAGTGAAGTCACCAAGTCTGTGACACAATAGATGAGATTTCCATTATTTAGCTTTACCTCTTGTCCTGTGTGCTGTGAAAAGAGCAGGGGGGAAGTGAGCTGTGGTCAGGGGGCAATGTTGTGTTCATCACTGCCTTGCTCTCGGGATAAAGAAGCTGGGTGAGGCTCCCACAGAGCAGAGGAACTGGCAGGGAAGGATGCCTGTGGACCTGATGCTTGTGACAGCATCGTGAGGGCTGCTATAGGGGAAAACCAATTCTGGCTCAGCCAGACCCAGTACAGCTGTCTTGTGCCTGCTGTCTGCGGCTCAGCAGTGGGTGCCTCCTGCAGCCCTGCTTAGTTACTGCATGGAAAAAACACCAGCGACAGCTCTGTCAAACTAAATAGAGTATTGGGGCCAGATAACCTCACTGGCTGGAAGAGCAAAACCCTTCAGGGGTAGTTGGAGTGAAGGCTATAAGTACCCTGAGGCTCCCTCTCAAAGTTGCTTTGCAGTACATTGTCAGAAAAGGGTGGGTGACACCCCGCTATCTGCTAAGACCACTCTTCTGAAAGGCTCTGCTCGAGCCTGCTGTGCCCCCTCGCTCAGCTTTGTTTTATGTGTGTGCCTCTTTCCAGACCTTCCTGCTGGCTGCTCAGTATTATCGTGACAATTGAATGCCCTCAGTGACTCTCAGTTGACAGGGTTGGAACAAGGAAGCCTTTGTTTCATATTTACATATTATTTCTTGGTATCTCTAGAGCATCTCCTGTATGTTGTAGAGAAGTTTGAGTGTACCTTGCCTTCATATATTGTGGAGTTGGGAGTGTATTACATACAATTTACATGTTTTAGCCTGTCTAATGGCCTCCCCAGCAGTTTTTAGCATAGACTTGCCTCTGGCTGCTTTTCTATAAATAAATAATTCTGACGGATCGTGCCAATGCTCCCTACGCTGGGGTTTCAGTACAGAGCACCCCTGTGGTGGAGAGGGGCTCCTGCGGAGCAGAGGCTGGCTGTGCCCCTGAGCCCTCGCCCTGGGAGGGGCTGCTGCTCTCTGGGCATTTCACACGGGTAGAAGCGGTTTTCCTTCCCTTTGTGCTTCTTGTAAGGCACGGCGTGGGGCTGTATCTCCTGGGTTTCAAGGCTTCCAGCTCTGATTCATCATGAGATTTTTTTGGGATAGTTTTAAAGACAATCTTGGAGTAAGCTGTTGTATCTTTAAAGATGTCTGCAATATGTTGGAAGGAGCAATGTAAAATCTCACTAATGCTGCTCACTGACAGTCGTGACCTCTGAGAGTCTTTCCAGCCCCTGGGTTACTTCGCTGGCTTTCTGCAGTGCCAGGGGGGTGGTGGGAGCACGCAGCCAGAGCCCGTGTCCTTTTGCAGCCCCCCTGGACCTTTTGCATCTTGTATTTCTCTGTTTGGTTTTATCTTTACTGCTTCCATTGTGCCCAAGCTCATCCATAAACATACAGTCTTGACTCTTAATGAGGTGTATTAATTCTATATTTATAGGTCATTTGAGTCTTACTTGGATGTTTAAGATCACTTCATAATACTTAACAGAATTCAAATAAAGAAAATGTATTTAAAGACCATGTATTTCTTTTTCCTGCTGGTCTAGGGTTTATTTTTCTTGCACACATAAGCCATTGTTTCTCTGATCTCTCTTATGTTCTATTCAATATTGTGTTGCAATCTGAAACATCATATATTAGGGCCATATATTATGGTGTAAAGACAACAGAGGTGATATTTGCTAGATGAAATGGACAAGAGACTGGCCTCATGAGGACTCGCTGGCTTAGGGGCCCAGCCCACCTCATTGATTTGTTTAATTGAGAAAAATGGATTATCAAGACTTTTTAAGTTGCACTTTCAATGGAAATTCTCTGAGTATCTGTCTACCTTCCTTCTTCTCATCGTTCCCGATTTGGATCTGAAACTGTTGTGCCTTTTGTCCTGCTGGGGTTAGACCTCCATCCTCTCCGAGCACTGGTTTGGGGTGCTCCTGCCCTCAACCCCTGCATCCAAACCTCCAGCCTCCTGGCAAACCAGCCCCAAAGTCCATGCCTGTCTCCAGCTCCGCAAAGAAGAAACTCTTTAGTCATATGCTTTAGCAAAACCCAACCCTTCCAACCTACCTCTGTGGTGGCTTCCAATGGGGACTTGGCACAGCCAGATGATGTCCTGGGGGCAGAGCCCCACCGTGGCCTCCATGCTCCCTGCCCACCTTTGTCCTGAAGCTGGCCAGAGGTTTTCTCTTCTGTAGCTCGTGGGTGTGCTGAAGGAAAGCATACTCCTGCAGCAGTCCCGGGTTCTTATTGTGCATGTACAGAGGAAACTTATGGGACCAAATGATATTTCTCCTAATTTTGTTCTCCTTGGACTTTAGATTCTAAACTGTAACCATGAGACAGGAGTGAAACTTAACACAAACTCTGTTCTGAGTGTGGCTCTCGCATCTCCTGAGTAAGAAGGGATGGGTGTGTGGCTTGGTGGTTTCAGTGGGAATCACCCTGGCTGATCTACTGCTTTAAATTCTTGTTTGAAAAGCCCAGAAACTGTGAGAAGAGAAAACAAACTGATGCTCGAGTTCCCACAGTTTTACTGGCAGCACGTCAACATTGTATTTTACGCAGTGTACATGCTGCTAAGGTACTGAGATAAGCAAAAACTCTGCGATTTCCCTGTCTAGCAGCTCTCTGATGCTCTTGATTTTGTAAATCTCTTTATAATATGTGATTGAAAAAGGCCACCTTGCTGATGAGAAAAGCCACAGTAGGAAACAACAATAATGTGTGCTTACTGTCCAGCTTTGTATCTAAAGCTCTTTTGTGCTTGGATTTAAAAAAAGCTGCTTTTATTATTTTTGTGAGTTTTATCTCTTCAGCTGGTCTGGAGACAGCGTATTAATCAGATGTGTGGGTAGTGAATTACCCCTGATGTCAAAATCTGTTGTTAATTAAAAATACATGCTTTTGACATATTAAGCATCCATTAAAAGCACCATCCTTTGTCTGGAGAGGCACTGTGCATTGCACTGTGGGATGAGCTGACAAAGGCATGAGGGCTGCCTTGCAGAGAGCAAGGCTGGGTAGATTAAATGTAAAGAATAGAACTGTTGCCTTGGATTATGTGCTTGCTTTTGCTTATCTCCCAAGGAATAGATGTCGGGCTTAGCTGGCTGTTGGGGTGAGAACTAGCAGGTGAAGGACTGCCATTTTTTCACTGACTGGTAAAATGGTTTTTCCAGTTTGATCAGCGTAGTGCAGCATGGTGTCTGTTGGTTAGCATATCCTTCTAGCTGGTTGGTTTTCAAGGAGATGAGAAATTGTATTTTTTAAAATCTCATGTGACACACTGCTAAAATGAGCAATATTTATTTTCCCACAGGCTGTATTTTCAGTGGTGCATTTGAATGGAGACTTGCAGTGCTGTAGTATTTCCTTAGAACTGAAAGTTAGGTCTCTTATTTAAGAAACAGGTATTAAGCATACCTTAATTCATGCAAAATATGTCAAGCTGTTATTCCTTAACACCAAAAGAGAAGTGATAACAATGTCTTTGGCCTTGGTTCAGGCCCATGGTGTGCATCTGAAAGCCAGGCTCGGGTGTGGTGGGTGGCTGGTGCCAAAACCAGAGGAATCCGTGTCCTGTGAGGGGTAGCTCTTTCCTTTCCAGGTGCTTTTCAAAATGTTGAGTTTCTTTCCTTGCTGGAAGTGCCGCAGGCATGGTTCAGGGCCCCTGGCGCAGGGGTTTGGGTGCTGGACCCCCACTCGCTGCACCCTCCGTAGCAGGGGACACATCCCCAGGGTGTGCTGGACTGACCGGGGCATCCAGATTGGGCACAGTCTGTAATGGAGGTGTGTTTTATTTACTTATTCTTCAGAGAAAAATCATGAAGTAAAAGGAAATCTTGAGAGAAGAGAGGCAGGCTGAACTGTAATTACCGAGGAAAAGGGTTGTCGTCTTCCCCATCGATCAAATCCGAGCAGAAATGAAAGGGGTTTCTTCGTTCCAAGCAGTTACACCAAGGAAAATGGTAAAACTGAAAGCACGAGTGCTGCTAACAGGCTGTTGCTCTGCTCTACAGCTTCCTTTTCCTGGGATTATTACGGGCAACCATAGATTTCTTTAATTTTGAAGCCGAATAGAAAACAGTAAAAAAATGGTGTCAATATGCATAATTTTGAATTGGCTGTGGTGTTTCTGTTAAAATGGGTTTTAGTGAGTCCTGAGTCTTTTTTCAGCCCATGAGGCAGTGCACATAGAGCTTTACATTGGTATGCAGGAAGGAGCTGCAGGGCTGCGTTCGTGACAGTCTATTTAAAACCCGCAAGAGAAGGAGCCTCCTGAAACAAGGTTATGCTCTTCATTTGCCATTCGAGTATTGAGAAATTGTATCTGCCCTCTCCAAAAAGGAAACAGAAACCCTACCTTATTTTGAGTTTGCTCATAATGATTGGGAACAAAATTTGTTAATTTTGATACTGAAATTAAATTGATGTGTTAATAAAATATGAAGACTTAATATGTGTAACTGATTTAATTCAAAATGAACCATGATTATCTACTAAAACTCTGCAATGTTATATAGCTATGACCATTGTGTTTTATAGTTAATAATATACCTGGAGTGAATATTGGGAAGAAATGCTTTTTTGAATTACAAAACTTTGTATTACTTGAATGAGCATACTTGTATGTGGGAGCTCTGAAAATTTAGTTGCATCTCTTATTAAATATATTAGAATTAGATGGAAGATATTTTTGTAGTTTCAAAGAAAGATAATCCTAGCAGTGTTCAGCATCAGTAATATTGGTAGTGGTCACTTGGATGTGGTGGTATGTGGGGATGCCTGATGTATCATGTCATAGTCCTAGATTTTAGAGAGGGTTCTCAAAAATAGCATTAAAGTAGGGCAGCTCATTCCATCTCTTCCCTGCGCTGTCCTGCTCTTCCCAGCTTTGCTTTCCTCTCGTACAGGTGGGTGCTGCTGTAAACATGATGCTGTTGTGAAGTGAGAAGTGGCCTTGTACCCATGTGGGCTTTGCAAGGGATTTTGGGTGGTTTGCACGTGCTGGATAGGGGATGGGCACAGTGATCCTCACTGTGGGGAGCAAGGGCAGCCCTGGGCTCCACCCAGAGGTGCTCAGGCAGCCCGGGAGTCTGAGAGCAGGTATAGCAAAGTCCTGCTGTCTTCTCCCTGCCAGTAGCCAGATCAGGAAATCTTGTTTCTATAGCGCTTCCTATAACTTTCAGTAATATCCACTGCATGCACTGACATCTCTTGCCTGAGGAATCCCTGCAGTAACAGTCTTTGTAAAATGTCCTGTGCAGGGAATGTTTTCTTGCTGGTTGTGGAGGAACACGAGGCTCTCCTGTAGCATTTCAGATCTCTCTGCGTTTTTAAAGGTGCAGGTTCCTTGCAGCTCTGAGTCATTTACTTAAGTACCTCTCTGGAAAGATTTGTATGGCTGGAGCCTGAAGACTTGGATCTCCAGTGTTTTCACCAGGTTTGCAGTGTCTCGAAGCTCACCACAAAGGCTGAAGCCCAAGATGCTGGCCCCGTCCCTGCCCTGTGCTGCAGTGAAATATTCCCTGTGGCGTTTGTGCAAAAAGGCTGCGCAGGACCATCCTGCACGGGTGCCTGTCCCACACTTCCCTCACCGAGTGCCCTGCCGTAGTGCTGCTAATGCACAAACCTGCAGGCAGTGTGAACCCAAACAGTCCCTGGAGTCTGTGTACAAAAACCTGATTGTACAAATGCCATGACTCCTGGCGGAAATGGCCACTGGGTGCCAGAATGATGTGACACTTTTATTAGCCAGAATTTAAGAAAGGGAAGTGGGAACAGTATTAAACTTATCAGTGCACTGGAAGAATAAGAGCCCAAGAAAAAAAAAAAAGATGACATTTGGCTGTGGTGTTAGACAACAGCGAGTGCGAGCAATGCCTGATAAGGCGGACAGCTCTGAAGTGCAATTCCGGTCTGAAAAATTGCCTTGTGATAGCAACGGAGTGAGGTTTGAGGTGGTGTGTATCGCTGGCTCTCAGCATAAATGTTTTTCTATCTGCCATCCCTGGAAATTCAGCCTCAATTCTCAGAGCAAACTCCAGCTCAAGTGATTAATAAAACCTGTGACATCTTAATTTCAGTAGCAGTGGCTTAGTGGTGACCACTGGGGTAGAGCAGACCTCTTCAGTCTTGGCTGTGTGAAAACCACAGAGTTTGGGGGTGGAAAAAAAAAAAACCCTCAGTAAAAACTTATTTTTGTCACCAATGTCAGCAGATAGTGCTTTGAATGTGTGCAGGGAACAGACCTGCTGAGTCAGGTAGAGCCATTTTACAAAATCGCTTTTCAGAGGAAAAAGTGCATTTTGAGGAGATGTAAGAATTCCATGAAGATCCAAACTTCAGTGCTATGCAGTAAAGAGAAGATAGCTAGACATGAAATGTAATGGGACTCCCAGCATGACTAGAGGCAAAAAGCAAGAGCCAGAACGATCTTGGAAGCTTGTTTCTGCCCACAGGGGTGACCTGCTACCATACAAACCATTACATTCATTGGGAAAAGCCCCTTTTTATGTGATGTGAGGAGGTGCACGCTGCTAAAGGTATTAGTGTTATCCATTTTTCTATAGTTGATTTTAGAGTGTAATGAGGGAGGAGTGAGACACCGATAAGGAAATGTGAAACGCTGGAAGCCGCAGCCATAAGCCACTTCATACGCTTGTGCCAGCATGGTGAAATGAAGCTGTAAAGCATTTGAGTGAGTGGATTTATGGGGTCATATGGACTGAAATGGGCTGGTGATGGGTTCAGTAACAAAGGAATTTCAGAACACATTCAGATAAAAGAAGGTGAAGGGGAGCGGCATCAAAGGGCTCCCCAAATCCAATATGTTAATAGTACTGCAGTAACATTTAAGCTCTCTGGAAGGAGCACAGAGCAGTTGACTGGGCCTGGCTGGTGTTTGATGTGGCAGGTAACAGCTGTGTCTCGTACTTGGGGATTTTGCTGAGTTGTGTTGTGTGCTATAGAGTACTTGGCAGTCCTGGCCTGGGGCCCTCCCAGCCCTTCCCTGCTTGTTCCCGTGCTCGCTTGGCCTTGAACCGGCCAGCACAACCACTCGTGCAGCTGTGCTGGGGGACAGCAGATGGCTTCAGTTTACCAAAACCCAAACAACCCCCCCTAACCCCCAAAGAAACCAAAACCCCAAAATGCCAGGTAGAGGCCAGCTCCAGGGGGTCCCCCAAGAGGAGCTCCCTGGCAAGCTGGTGGGTCAGGAGGTGGTGGCAGGAGAAGCTGTGGAGGGCCACTGCAGTGAGAAGGAAAACGGGGAGCTTGAGGTGCAGGGGTGGAACTGCAGCATCCCAAGGAGATAACATGGGGAATGGAGACGGAAAGTAGGTGCCAGCGCTTGCAGTGTCAGCGTGGCTGTGCCGTGAGACAGGGTTGCTTAGCAATGAGATGAGGCCTGCATAGAGCAGCAGAATAAATAACGTTCTCATAGCGACAACCTCAAAAACTTCCCCTCTTCATATGCTTTTGCTTCCTCTGAAGTTAGCACGTTGCTCTTGAAATTTGAGGGCCATCCTGAAGGATTCCAGTGCTGTTCAATGCAGCAGAGCTCAAACAGTGCAACCCTCTGGCAGAGCACCTGTGGGGGGACCCTGCCTCCCCAAACACCCCTCTGCTTACCTCCCTGAAGCCTGGGGGCTTGCACCCCTCATTGGGCTGCTTTTTGGAGGGCACTTCTCTTAAACTGAACTTCTCTTGAGGTGCCAGTGGGCACCCCAGCCCCCCTGAAAGGGCCCATTGCTGTCCCTGTTAGGTTTTTGATGTTTCTGCTTCTCTGGTGGCTGTGGCTTGGTGGCTGCTTTTTTGACTGAATCCATCTCAGACATCAGCAGCACCTATTTGAAGTGTCCTTTAAATATTTGTGTGATGAAAAGCCATTGCCTGGAAGCTAGTATGCTATGGAATTTCCATGGAGCTTTGGAGCATCTGAAATTGGGGCAATTTAGGAATACCAATATCCCTTCTGGCTTAACAGCCCATTTATCCAATGTATCATGACAGAGGCTGTATGGTGGTTAGGTAAATTGCTGTTTTGTAAGCTGCTCCATTTATATTATTCAGATGTAAGTGTGGAACTGCAAGCTTTGTTTTCTTGCGTTGTAGCAGAGATTGTAATGGTTCCCTAGTGTCCTCAGAGCTGTAGAAAATCTAATTAAAGGAAAAATACTTTGCTGTGCGCATACAAGATTCACAACTGCTTAATATCTTTGGCGTTTGGCTTTTTTTCCTGATGCTTGGCAGAGCTTGTGCCTCCTGGGGAGACCCTTTGCCCCCTGTCCCAGGGGCAGGGGTGTGGGCAGGGCCGGGCTGCAAGGCAGAGAGCCTCTGAGCAAAGAGCTGCTGCTGCTTCCATATCTAATTCCGATTAACTTCCTTGGGAGTGTTTCTTTGTTATGTGTGCTGCGGCATAACATTTTGAAAGATGTAATTAAAAAAACATCTCAGCTGATAATGTACCTAAATCAAAGCATATTATCCACAGTATTGCCTTCTGATGATAAGGACGATAGGGTGCTGTCTGCGGCTGCCCTGGGCTCAAAGAGGGGATCACCCGTGTGATGGTTTAGTCTCTTGGCCTCAGCCACCAGCAGCCTTCACCCCAATGCTGTCCCGCAGGAAAACCAGCTAATGACAAAATAGCTGGGGGCAGGAGGATTTGACTGGTAATGGCATAAGTCTGTGTAGGTCTGGAAAAGGAGAAAAATAATCACGTAAACCCCCCAAGCCTGGAGGTTATGAAAAAGTAAAAAGGAAAGCCCAGAGCTGGTGGAGCAGGGGCTGAGAACAAACCAGGGGAAGAGCTTTTGGCTGAAAATGGGCTGAGCCTGTGGGTAATGATTCGTTTGAGGGGAAAAAAGTTGTGAATTGAAAACGCTCTCAAAGCTGCCTCTGCCTGGTGACTCTCCCCAGCCAGAGCAGCACCCCGCTGGCACGGGGCAAGAAACAACGCGAGACAAGTGGTTTTTGGTGTGTAGATCTGTCCCGAGTACCTTGTTCAGGTATAATCGGTGTTTCTAGAGGTTATATTGAATACATATCAGATGCACTCGCCGTGCGCTGAGCGTATTGCCACCTTGGCTGCAGGTTGTGCAGCATGCCCAGAATGTCTTCCAGGTCTCCGGTAGAAGGACCAAGTCTTCTGCAGGGACACAGGCAGCTGTGCAAAGCCTGTGGCTTCCACTTCTCAGCAAAACAGCTAGCTAGTCCTAGGAAGAGTCTGGTACAGGTGGTGTTCAAGAAACGTTACCTATGTGGGTGGGAAGAGGTGAATGAGGACCACAGAGTGTTCTCCACTCCTGATGAGGAAGGCTTAGACGTGGGTGGTAGCCATGAGCTGCCCTTTTCCAAGGGGTGGTGGTGTCACTGCAAGGCCGTGCCTCCCCCTGAGCGCTGTCAGGGCCTTCCTAGCCCAAACCTACCTGTTTGTTGGGCTGGCTGGGGCATGGCACTCTGAGACATGAGTAACGGAGACCCGTGATGGAGGGGTAAGGATCCTACCTGCACCAGCGGCTGCTGCTGACTGCCAGCATCCTTTACGGCGCGTGCTTCGCCCAGCCTTGCGATACGTTTTGTTGGGATTATTTTGTCCTGTACCAATTAACAGTAACAAAAAAATGCCTGTGGAGCAGGACCAGCGCCAGCTTTGCTGGAGGTCTCTGGACTGCCATGTCCCTGCTTGTGAGGTTGCTGTCATCCAGAAACAGCAGCAAACCCTGCGGCTTGTGTCTCTCCTGATGCAAAGCAGGGACTGGGTTCCTGGGCAGGGTAGAATAGGTGGAGCAACTGCTTTTGTACTCTATTTCTAATAGATTTGTTTTTATTATAAATGCAAGTCCCTAAAACATGGAAACTTAGTAAGGCAGAAACATAAAGACATAGAATATACATTTATATTTATAGATATGGTACTTCTAAGGTGTTTTAAAACTATTGTTTAATAGTACATGTTGGTCTGAACCTTTCATTGAAATTTAAATAATAAAAAATTGAGTGGTGGACTTTGAATTTAATATTTTACTTGCTCAGCATGTGTGCAGTCTCTTGGATCTCTTATGGTGATGGTCAGGAGTGTCTCTGAAGTCTGGGGCTTGCAGTATGGCAAAGTGGCATCATTTGAGGCTCACTTGGATTTGTTTGACGTGATGAGTCCATGCCCAAAAGAATCTTTGCTGGGAGAGCACCTTGTGCACCTTCAGAAGTGACATATCAGTGCTTGAGGTGTTTGTAGTTCTGCTGTGTTATTTTGTGCATATATTCTGCCTGGTGGAGATTTCCTGGGGTCAGGCAATTTTCTGTTCTTGAGTTCTGTCAACAGCTTGCTGTGCAATTTGTCTTTTTTTTTTCCTTCCTTTTTTTTGGAAGAATGATTGCTATGTCTGGATATTTCTTTGTTGTAGCTATTTTCTGATCACTTACATTCATTTGCTGTGTGCAGGGATTCGTTTTCTGTGTTTCCTTTAACTGATGTTCCACAAATGAACTTTGTTCTTTATTGCCAAAATCCTGTGAAACCGTTTTAGGTGAAACAATGGAAAGAATATGTTCCCGCGGATGCAGAGCACCAGCAAGTGCAATGTTTTGGCCTGTCTCTCTAGCACATCTGTATCTCTTGGCACTCAGGGAGGAGGTAGAAGGATGGGCTCCTAATTGAAAAATTAAATGGCTTGTATAGGCTTCATTGTGTAGACTGATCTGTATTCACTGAGAATCAGATGCTGTATTGTTTTACTAGCTGGATGAGGTGTTAAATCTTGATCTTTTTTGCATGAAAATGTCCATGAAATTTTCCTTTGATTCAGAGTAGTTAAAAAAAAAACCCTAAAAATTGGATCTATTAAATTTGGACTTGTGGCTTAAACTGCAAGAGCTGGATTTCATAGCCACTTGGGATTATTATTATTGATAAATGAACAGCATAGAAGCATAACCATGGTTTGAGTAAGAGGAGTAGTATGTTTGTGTAAATGAGGCTGATACTGCAATGTGCTTAGTAACTGCAGCCCAGCTGAGCTGATTCAACAGCTGGTCATTAAAGTCCATGGCGCCACGGAGCAACCCCATGGGACTGCAGTATTTTCTCATACCATGACCTGATTCAGCCACAAAATGTTCAGAAGAATTTAAGTCATGGCAACTGCTTGTCTTTAACCTGTGACTTGTTGTGAGGTGCCTACAGAGAGAACTTGAGATGCCTTCTTGGAAAGCCTGGTGGTACCTACCTGTCTTGATGGCTGTTGTAGGTGTGAGAACTGTAGATTTATGGCTTGGGCCATCTCTAGAGACATACCCACCTGTGTCTACACCAGCAGAATCAGCATCATGTAGGTCGAAGGGTTCATCTCTTGGTTTGGGATGCTCTGCTGCATGCTTCCTGCCAGGCAGTGGTTCAGGAGAGCCCCCGGGGCTGGGGACACGGCCACGCTCTCCCCAGCGTCAGCCCAGGAGTTTCAGACTTGCTTCAGGTCTCAGTGCAAGTAAAAGACATGTGACGGGTAATTACAGGGAAACAAAGAGCAGGAGCGAGGTTGACTCTGGGAAGAGCTCTGCCACACACAGGGTTTTAAAATGAGCTAAATTTAAGAATGAAGTGTGAAGCTAAACTTCTGCTCGTGTGGTGCTTTGAAGATATGTTAAGCACTGAGTAGTACTATGTCTCTGGAAAATGGATTTGGATATTTTCTGTCTGTAAGTGGAATACTCCCTGCAATTCAGTTCTCTGCTGTATAGTATTTATCTTCCCTAATTTCTTTCCTTACAAGATGGCACTATTTTTAAATGAGGCTTTTATTTTCCTAATTAACCATGTAATGTTTGCTTTTCTGTTTCTTAGTTTTGTTGATACATTGGAAAGCATCTCATTCAAGTTCCGTTTCTGCCCTGTCTTTCCTGCAACTCTCAGAATTACAGCCAATGTTTCACAGACAATATAAAGTTTCATTGCTGAAGATTCCTCCTTGAAAATAAGCCAGTTAAAATTTACCTGTGCAGCATTTGTGTGGAGGTTAGTTGGCAGGTCTCATAGCTTCAGAGCAGCTCCCAGTTTCTTGATCAGCAGGAATATTATTCTTGGAATAAAATGAGTTTTCTTAAATTCTCTTCTTCCTGCTGGTCTAGAAGCCACCCAGAGACCTTTCCATCTTAGCTGTGGGTTTGCTGTAGACAAGAAGCAGCTCATTTCCTGCCTTTTTTTTGTTTACTCGGAGTTATCCCAACTGCATGGGCATTCAAGCAAAATCTTCTCAACACCCATATCACCTGCCCACCAGACCATCCTAATTAGCCCATGCCTTTTTATACTAAACACTACATACAAGTAGCCCTCAACTCTTCACTGTTTTTTTATTTATTTTTTTTTCAGGAACAGGACCTCAGGCTGTGGGTTTAGTGCTGCTGTGTGTCCTCACTCATTCCCAGCCGTGCACAGTGCTATGGATAATTCCTAGCAGGCAGTGCCCTGAGCTGCCGTGGTGAAGCTGCTCAGCAGAGCAATGGGGTCAGCATGGGAAAAGGAGATCCTCAAAGAGGAGAAGGCATAGCAATATCCTTAAAGGCCCAGAAGTGTTTTTTAGGTGCATGGACTCTGGGTGACCAAAAGGAAGGTAAAGATGTCAGAGGAGAAGGATGCTGGAAAAGCAGAGGTTAGTAGTGTGAGAAAGTTGATTGCAAGCCGGTGTGCCTTGTGCCGTTGATGGAGGGCTCTTACATGGGTGTTTGGAGGGTGCTGTGAGGAAAAGGAGGTTTTGTATATTTAGGAGTTTGCTATAGAGAGAACTGATCTTCCTTTGGGAAAACTTAAGATGACTATTAATAGATTTTTTTTTTTTTTGTACTGGGGTTTGGTATTAACTTCTAACAACTGTGGAGTGCATTGCAAAAATTGATTTGAAAAATTTGGCTGCATTCTTGACCTATCCTCTCTGCTGCTTTGTCGTACTGCTATTTGTGAATAACGTGACAAAACCTGTTAAAATAAGAATGAAGTTTATTCATAAACTTCATAACTTTGCCCTGAGCAATATTTTTCTTCTGAACTGAAATTATCATTTGTCTGAGCATCCCTGATTTCATGTGTATAACAACATTGCTCTCTGCGGAGTTATTTAAGGCAGTGCCCCAGAGCTTGGCCCAGAGCCGTGGCTCGGGTGCTGGCGATCCAGGCGGCGAGCCCCGGCTTTGGGAAGGCTGCCAACAGAGACGTGCACCTTGCTGAGAAATGTTTCTGGAATCAAACAAACAATAAAAACAATCTCCTCTTCAACAAAAAGTAGTATAAAGGGCATGAAATGGGTTGGTTTTCCAACCTGCCTTTAATGGTGTTCTCCAGCCTGTTGCACCTACTCCCCTGCCTTCAGGAAGGAGTTTCCCACGGCCCACCCAGTTCATCGGCATTGAACCTGCCTTTCTCAGCAGCTCAGCAGCTGTTGAGATATCCCGCTGCTGATGTTTTGTCTCCTGTCTCCTTCCATGCCCTGGGGAGCACAGCTCTCCCTCGTCCTCCATCAGCCTGGCCACCAACATCGCCTTGAGGAAAAGCCAGCTGGCTTATGGAAAAAAACAGTTGGGTACCAGTAGTTAAGAGATGCTTGCTCCACCTGTACTTGCAAGGTAACTAGTTGTCTTCAAATCAGATATGCCCTGTATGTGTGTTGTACCCAGGACTGAATGGAAGTGTCTGGTGTCTTCCCAGGAAAAGGTGTTTGGTGGGCGGAAAAAAAAACAGAAACAAAAAACCAAAATCTTGAGATGTGGGAACTGCTTCAGGTCATGCACAGCATCCTGCCAAGGATATAGAATGCAATCTGTTTCTTCAGTGTGTGTGTGTATATATATATATATATGTATGTGGACATACTTTTTACTTTGTAAAACATCTCATGAGGTCTAGTGGCTGCTTGTGCTTTGGAAATTCGGGGTGAGCCAGACTGACAGTGTGCAGGATAACCTGCAGCTGCGGTGGAAAGGCTTTCCTTGCCCGGTTAGTGCATCAGCTGGAGTCACAGCAGTGACACTGTGTGTGTACCTTGGAGAGACACAGAAAATGCTCTGAAACGTCGGTGTTGGCAGAAGTTTTGGTTGGCTTATGTTAATAAAGGCATTAGCCTAACTGATAACGTTTCAATAAAGAACAGAATTGGGATAGTATTTTAAGGCTGGATGTTGGAAAAACAGAGCTGGGAAGCGTGGCGGTGAGGGTCCTCACTGGTGGTACTGGGTGGAATTAAGCGTGGGCAGCTTTTGCCCACCTTGGATTGCTGGGAGGGGACCTGGGGCTGTCCTCCCCTCTGACCTGGTACTTTCAGAGGTGACATCCAAGCAGCAGGCAGCAGTGACACAACGCAGCCCCGTTATGTCTGGTGGGCTGGTCTGTCTAAGGGCTGCAGGGGCTGCTTTCTGTCTCCTTGCTGGCAGATCCTTGTATTTTATTTGAGAAGAAAATGGATTTTTACTTTCCCTTAGGCAGGAATGGATGTATATCTGGAGGAGAAGTCTATGAAAACTTCTGTATTTTAAATTTCAAATACCAAACACAACAAACAGCTTGCAGACATGGTGATGCTGTTGTTAAGACGTGGTGAAACCAGCCCCCATGCAAAGGCCGGTGAGAATGCTGGGTGGAGCAAAATGGTGCAAAACGTCATCCGGGGGATGGCATCACTCCGCGGGTCCTGGGCAAACGCCTGCAGGCAGCACAGGCATGAGAGCTGCTCTGTGTGCTGTGACCACATGGAAATAAAAACCAGTGACACTTGTTGAACAAGGTGTTCTCCAGGATCCGGTCCTCAGCATGCTCTGTCACCGCTGCTTGGCAGTGCACTGAGGAGGAGCTTGGAGTACCAAAAATAATGAGAATTCAAAAAGATCTGTCTTAAAATTACAGAGCAGCTAGGCAACAAAAAGTACACAGTCCATACTAGGCTTCAGCTGTTTATTTGATACTTCAGCCAAAACTGGCTTCGTTAGTCAAAATGAAATACTGTAGGCGGTTAATCCTAAACCCACCAGGGATTCTGAGCAAAATGGCAGCACGAGGCAGACACAGCAGTGTGGGAGCATCTGTTGCCATGCCAACCTCTTAATTTAAAGCTATTGCAGAGCAGATGCTATCGCATCATAAATATAGGTTTACCTTGTAGTAACAATGCTGTTCTAGACATTAAGTTTGCTTGTGTGTAGGAATGCTTGGGACCTCAAGTATGCAGAATAAATCAAAGTACTGTGATTAGCTGTATTTATCTTTCATGAAATAAGAATAAGGCTTCCTCAGACTTATTCCTTTGCATGAAAAATAGTGAGTTACAGGTTTTTTTTCTAGAACACTCCTTTGCACATCGCTCACCTGGGTGCCCCCATCCCCACAGCAGCGTGGTCTGTGCCACCCATCTCTGCGGCCTATCACTCTGTCACTCTGCTCCTTGGTAGCACCAATTGCATTTTTTGTGTTTGAAAGACTTTTCTGTAAGTCAGGCTGACAGCCTGCGTATGATGTCTAGCTGCAAGTTAGAGCTGCAAACAGACAACCTGATGGTGTGAGAGGTAGAGCGTGGGAAAAGGCTCTGAGCTCCTGCTGGCAGAGGTATGGTTAGTTCCAGACATGCTCTGGGCAACAAGGTGTTTATTATCCCTACTTCAGGTTTATTGTTTTTCATCATGAGGTGATGTTTTGGATGTGAAAAGGCATAGGAATACATTTTATATTTAAAAATAAAAAATAAAACAATTCTGTCTTGAGAGAAATGGCAGTGACTGGAAGGTCTGTGAAGGACGGGTGTTAACTGAAGGCTGAACCTGCAGCTGAAGCTCTGACACATGTGGTCAGCCCTGCTGAGGAGCTGCTCAGCCGAGAGCACAGCACCTGGCCAGCGCAGGGATACAGAACAGCAGCTGTAAGCGTGTTGGATGGATTCACTGAGGTTAGGTTTCCTTCCTCCTTCCTTAACCCTGGTAGTGCTAGCCTGGTCACCATGTCCTCCAGGGTTGTGATATGGTCCCTTGGATACCTCCTCCATTTAATCAGAGCTGCCCTCATTTTCCCTGCTTTGCCTCTTCTGATCAGGTGCTCAGTGCCTCGTTGTGCAGAGACATCCATTGCACCAGCAGCTCCATTACTGAACCCTTGCCTTTGGTGAAATAGTTTTTCAGCTCTTTCTAGGAATTATGTTGGCATATGGATTTATACCACGTCCTTGTTACTATGGTTCAATTTATTGCTGAATATAAGCAGAATAAAAACTGCTTATGTTTTCCAGTTTTACATCAGTATTAACATGGTTTTTTCCTGTTGCATGTCCAAAGATGTAGATTCTCTGTGGGCACTTGTTGCAATCAGTGCCCTGCCTTTTCTGCCAATATGAGTTTCCATTCTCATGGTGAAGTGAGCAGCTGAGCAGCTCGCACCTCCCAGGCACAGGGCTTTGCACCGCAGGCAGCCGCGGCCATCAAGAATGGAGGTGGTGTGGTTCTTACCAGGTATCACGTGGCAATCCCTTTGCAGAAGCTGTCTTAAACTTAGCAAGAAGAGTTCAACTGTAGCATTTATTTTTCTGAGGAGAACAAAGCAGAGATGCACAGAAACTTCATGCCCCGGAGGCAAACTGATGCTTCTAATTTCTGGAGTATGGGTAGAATGTTGTAGAGTACATCAGGTGTAACTGGTATGAGTCATAACTGGAGCAGGTATAGAAAATTGCAGCACGTGTGTCTGGGCAAAGTGTTTATACAGAAGGCACTCTGGAGCAAATAATACGCTTGCTGTGTCTGAAACAATTGGAAGGATGGATATATCCTGCTCGAAGCACTGGTTTCACCTTCATTCCAACCGTAATGAGGAAAACACTTTTCAGCTTCTGTGTGCTTGTGGTAGAACAAGTGCTCAAGCAGTGAGTTGTCTGAAGTGAGAAATGAATGGAGGCTTCACCCTAAAATTGAGGCTGTATCGCACATGCTGGCGTCTTGCCCATGTTTCTTCCCCAGCAGCATCCTTTTGCAGGAAGAGTGCACTAAAACCCTTTTTCCTGAATTTTTCTGCCAGTGAATCAACGACAAGACTGTCCATGGAAAGTGAACAAGTTTAACTGAATTAGTGAATACTGTAAAGCAACTTATTTTTTTCCTTTTTATTTCCCTTTTGTGCTTGTGTGAGAAGTGTATGAGTATCAATGAATTGTTAGCTAAAAATCAGTTCCTGAATTCCCTTTTCTGATCTTAGTTTGAGTCGGTACCCGAATGTGCTCCTTTATACCAGTCTGGTTGGTCCGTATGTGTGTTAGCAAGCTGTTGTTATGCCCCCATAGAAATATGATATTCTTCTTTGAGTTGCTTTTGCAGTCCACAGATGGAGCCATGCATAAAAATATTGTGGAAAAACGTTGCCCGACTGCAAAAAATTATATTTGGAGGTGGTCTAAAAGGTCTTTATTTAGGAAAAACTAATGAAAGTGTCAATTTGTACCATACACAGTACGCGAGCAGCAGTACGGGTCGGGGGACGGGGCGTGCGGTGTGGCTCTTCTCTGGGAATGCTCTGTCACAAGCCAGCACTTCTTCAGAAGTTCTCTATTAGTAATTAATCATTTATTAATAATCTGCAAATTATATGTGCCCTGGAAGCCCAGAACCCTCCCCATGGGCCCTTTCTCACTGGCGGGTGTTGGAAATTAGCCATTTTAGCCAGAAATATGCTGTTTTCTCAGGAAGTTTGTCCCTCGCTTCAAGATGTTCCAGATTTTTGGGGTTGCTGGTATTTAAAAGCTGTACTTTTAAAAATTATATGGAATATTAAAGTACCAAAAGGTATTAAGAAATGGCAAGTTTGCTTTTTTTAAAATGCTGGGTTGGATAAGGAGAGCAGCTCCTCTGCCAGCCATAGCCACTCATTCCTGTGATGAATCATTATGGTTTGCCCTGAATTAGCCACTTAGCAGAAAATTGCTGATGTCTTTACAAGCCTCAGAGCCTGGTATATGTGTTTTAAGGGAGGGACAAAAGGCATTCATTTTTAAAAAGCCATGCTGCCCAGAAGTGTGCGAGTCCATGTGCCAAAGCAGCTCAGTACTTTTGGCAGCTGAAACAAGTAGAAGCACAAATCAACAGGACCAAAGTGGGAAAAATCTGTGTACGTACAAAAAGGTAAAGAGGAAGATGCAATGAAAGAAGCACTCCTTGTTTTGGCAAGACCCAGCCCTGGCCCTACCTACTTTGCGTTGCTCGTGGGACCAGAAACATATAATTGTATTTTATTTGTATTTTATATGCCTCTGCTTTATGTTTATCCATACTATACCCACAAAGTTACTCTCATATTCTGTGACAGGACCTCATAGTCCCTTTGGGAAAGGAAATAAAGGACTACCTGCATCTCTGTTGCAAATGCCTGCTTGCAAATTTATCGTGCTCCACTGTAAATGTATTTGTGCTCTTTTGCCCCAATACTCTTTCCAAGGCTGCCCCAGAGTTTCCTCTCAGGCGCTGGGCAAGGGGGGAGCATGCAGGACCTTTGGGTGTCCAGCTCGGGGTGGGCTATGGGTTAGGAGGACACACTAAGCAAAAGTAGTTTTCTTTGGGACATGTAATCTCCAGTCTTTTACCTAAACACTCGGTGCTTTGTCTAACTAATAATTTTTGGTTTACTATAAAACTTGTTTGGTGTTTTGTAGGGGAAAGAGGGAGAGTGTGGTTTTGTCAGCCCTACGGATGTGCTGTTGTCTCCGGGTTGTGCATGTGGGCACCTCCGAGGGCTGTACCCCAGCCTGTGCTGGGGTGCAAAGGATGCAAATACTTGTGGCCAGTCTGGGGAGGGCCAGCGTGGGGCTAGCTGGGGATCATGGCTCACAGCTGGTGCAAATGCAGAGACATGCTGAGCGGCATGGGTGCTCCTCTCAGGGCTCCCAGTCCTTCTAGTGGGCATGTTTTCTGTGTTATCCTCGAAGAATAGTGACTTCTTCAGGGCTCTGTGTCCCCTCTGGATGCTGTGGCCCTGTGAGGGCTCTTGGGCCAGCATCGGCAGCATGGCCCAGCTCCCTGATGCCCTTCTGAAAGGAGCTCCCTGTCTGCAGGGATGCTCCCTGGGGCAAGAGGGACCTGCCTGCTTGGTCGGTCTGCTGCCTGCACCCTGTCCATCACCCCACAGAAAGGCTTTCCTTTGGCAAAGGCATCGAGAACCTTCGGTACCACTAGTTCAGTGGACTTTGTGCCACCGGCAGGGCAAGAGCTTCACCCAAAAGCAGCCGAGGGAGGAAGCGTAGAAGCGAGTGGGGAGGAAAGGGATCTGCCCATTTGCCATCCTGGCAGCGCAGCACCAAAACACCCAGTTTGGGATTTTCCTGGTCATGTCTAAATTTGTCCTGTAGCAAGGTTGACCTGTAACATATATATTCTTACACAAAAAAAAAAAAAAAAAGAGCAAGCTTAAGTCTGTCTCCCAAATTCAGAGTAGCATCCATTCCAAGTGCTCCAATGCACTGTGAAGTGTCTCACTAGAGCATGATGATCCCGTTTATGAACTGTTACTCTCACCTTCCTCTATCTTCAGCCTGGCTGACATCTCTGTTTTTACAGCTGCTTCCTCATATTCTCCCCCACAGTTTCCCTTTTAGTATCTTATTTTAGCCTTTTAAAGCAATTTGTCTACTAAGCCTCATCTAAGTTGGAGGAAATAATTCATTTGCAAATAATACAGTCTGTATCAAGACAAGCCCACTGTGATTTATCAGTTTGACTCAATGGACAGCCACATAAGAGCATGAAATATAATCCTAAAATAGGAACGAAAAGAGCAGAACACAGTAACCCCTTCTGAGATGGATTTTTCCTTTTTCTTTCACGGATAGGGTAAGGTTTGCACAAGGGATATATTTTCCCTTTTTAAGGGTATTGCTGTGCTAACCTTTTAATAGCTGGCCCCTTCGCTATTATGTGGTGGAGCACACTTCCTCGGAGGCTGGCGGTCCCACACAGGGGATGAGGCTGCTGGAGGAGCTCTGGAAGGCAGCGGCTCCTCACGGTGCCCCGGGCGTTTTTGGCAGCTGAATTTTAATGGAGGCCCTGGTGGGGCCGCGTTGCGGCACAGGCAATGTGCAGCAGCTCAGCAGGCACCAGGCAGGACCTTGCTGCTTGAGTTGCTTCCAGCAGACCATGTCTTTTTCCAGCACCTCTGTCTCTGCCTTCCCCACAAACTCCGTGTGCAGAAGCGGTGGGAGTTTGGCTGTGGCTGGGCTCATCGCGAGCATCCTTTTATTTCCTTTTTACTTCTGCAGGCCTGGGTGGTTTTTGCATTCAGGAGCAAAGCAGAGTGCCGCTTGCCACCCATGCGATGCACCCACGTGGGGACATCCAGATGTGCTCAGGAAAGGGGGCCCTGTCACTGCTCGCCCAGCAGACTGATTGGGAGCTGTGCCTGTCCCCCCAAAGAGCCCTGGCAGGGCTCTGCCGTGCTGGGCTGCAGCCCCCCCACAGCGTCTGACCAGGAATTCAAACCTGCCTCTGCCGTACTGTTACACAATCTGCTTCCCAGTCATGCTGAGGTGCCAGCTCGTTTCAAGCAGCAGATACCACCACTCCTATTCACCCAGAAACATACTGAATGCGTTTGGTTTCTAATACTCTTGTAAATGTATATATTTGTCATGCTGTCATATTTCATTTTGCCAGCTGTTTTAAAAAATGCATGATTTAAAAAGTCCTTGCAGGCAGCATAGGTAGGGGAGGAGGGAGTGTTAAAAAAATTTAGCTCACTTAGAGTAATTTTTAATCTTCCTCCCTAATTATTTAATCACTGAAATAGCGCTGAGGATGTGTCATAAATAATGCTACGTTTCTGTTTCCCCCAGCTAGCTGCTTTCTTCTCGGCTGAGGCACAATACAGCAAGGCAGAGCTCCTTCATCTTTTATTCTGATTGATCTGAATTCATACTACCCAGTAACACTAAGGCAATCTGGAAAGGAAACCAAAGGTAACTTTATATTTTCACTTGCTTTAACAAACAATATTGTATTGAGTCATGTACATGTGGGCTTTGACCTTGTGTGTGTACACACACATGGGGTGCCTTTGGTGGTGTCACTGCTCACCTCAGTACGGGCTGTTCTCCGTAGCACTCCTGTTATAAATTAAGAGAAGAATTTGTCAATATAATAAAATGAAGCAGAATTACACCAGGGTGTAATGCATGAGACAGAAATTTGGTGTTTGTTTAGCAGGCACCTGGGTGCGTGCATGGAAGACACTTGCTTCCTTACAGTCCGCAAAGGGTTTCCAATGCTGCCTTGTTTCGTCCAGCGCCCTCAGAAGAGGGACAAGCCCTTGTGTCAGCCCCTTCCATGTTTAGCAAATTGTGGTTAGAAGGGGAATGGTAAATATGGTCAGTTCTGGAAAATGAGGCTGAGGTCAGTCATTCTCCATCTCGGATTCGGATCCCTACTCATCACGCAGAACAGCATCCACATCCCTGGTGAGATACCGAACCCCCCCGCCCTGACCTGGTCCCCAGGTGAGCCGGGGGGATGTAGTGGGATTCCCACCCACAGCAGGGAGCCCACATGTGCTGCCGGGGCCATCTGCTCCGCAGCGCATCTCAGGTGGGTTTTGTGGGTTGCGGTGTCCCTCTGGCTGGGCCTGGGCTGGGCCCCCGGCTTGGTGCAGGCAGTCCTGAATGAGACAAGAGCTGAGCCCAAGGGCCTGTGTCTGGGCTTTTCTCAGGGCTTGGAGGAGGAAAAAAAAAAAATATGTTTTCCCTGCACAGTGTTTTGAAAATATGCTCTTGAAAGTGCTGAGGGATAATAATTACCAGCTCTTAAGACTGCTTCCGATTTGCTTTATGGAAATGGGTTTTTCCCATCCCCTCCTTGCCTGCGTCTGGCTGCGCACTCGTGCTTTGCTGCTCCTGCCCAGCACCTCCCAGGATCCCGGCTGCCAGTTGGTTGTCCCTCCTCTCACAGGGCATGGGCAGGGATTACAGCTCCAATCCAGCGACACACCTTGGGAACACCAGGGAAAGCAAACCAGAGCAGGTGGAAGCTGTGGGTATCTTCCCGCGGGTGTTCCCGCCCAGACCGAGGCTGAGAGCAGGAGCTGGGCTGTCCGCAGGGCCTGGGGCCACCTCTGACTGCTCACAGGGCAGAAGAGTTTGGCTCTGCCTGCGTTGAACCCAGAGGGGCATCATCAGAAAAACCTCAAGTTACACCCAAGACATTTTGGGTACAGAAAAGCTCAATTCTTTTACTTGTAAACTTTCTGCAATGTGTGTTTGCCATACTTGGCACAAGACAGACATGGTTACAGCTGGGAGCTCTGGGCAAAGACAAAGCAATAGCACATGCAATTACACTGACATAAATGGCTTCTTCGAACTTTTCACCAATGCTTTAAATTTTACATGAAGTGCTCAGGGATCAATGGACTCTTCATCAAAATTTTTCTTTGCCTTTCTGTGTAAGACATACAGGGACTGGATGCTGAAATGCAGTTTAAAATTTTGTCGCAATCCTCCTAACTTGGAGTAACCAAAAAGCTGCCACCTAAAAAACTAGGGACGTGGGGAGTGCGTCCAGCACCTGAGTGCAGGATCAAGGGAAAGCGCTACAAAATATTGAGATTTTGCAATATTTCTTCCTCATACAGAGGCAGGTGGTGAGGGCAGCTGCCGAGGTGCTGTGCGCATGGTGCCTCTGTGGCCACCAGGGCACAGCAGGGCCAGGAGCTGTTGCATGCCATGCACACACATGTGTGCACACAAATAACCATCAAATGAAGAAAATGGCTCTCCCACCAAACGCAGAAGAGGCGCAGCATGGCTCTGGCAGCAGGGCTGCTGCGCAGGGGAAGTGCTGCCAAACAGTTCATGGTGAAAAAGCAGCGACGGGAGGAAGGTGTAGCGGTGCCTCTGCGCCTGACTGCCTGTCCCCAAGCTCCCAGCAGGGAACCACAGAACAAACATTTGCTCTCTCCTGGCATGCTCAGAGGTGCTTTGACACCCAGGTATCTGCTTTCCAGGAATGCAATTTAATCCGCAGAAAGGCGAGTGTGTCAGATTAATGGGAAGAGTGTGTGGCATGGATCCAATCTTTTTTTATATGAGCCATAATTCTCTTATAAAATGCAGTGGCCATCCGGAGTTAAGGCTGCACGTCCATTTTGTCACTTCAGGCTGCAGTGTACTTCAGTGTGTGTATATGGGGGGATTCATGCGTACCTTGGGTCTGTCTCTGGAGACGAGGCTCTCCCAGAGGAAAAGGAAAAGGCAACTGCAAAAGAGGGAGACTCTGTTTTTCTTTATTAATCATTTCTTTCTGAAAATCAATTAGCTGGCAGAGGCAATCCAGCAAGTCTCTTGGTAGCTATGGAGACGGACTGAGGAGCTGGGGGAGAAAAGTACAGTTTATTCATGAAAAGTCCAAATTTTGTGTTCTAGTATTTTTAACCTTTTAGAGACAATTATAAACGATTTTGATTAGGAATGTTTGTTGCCTGCTGTAGAATGGTGCTGTCTGGACAGAAGGAACTGTACATGCCTTTCCTCAGCTCCCCAGACCCATACTCATTCTCCTGCTTTGGTGCTGCTTTTGGTGCAAAACGGTCTGGGATTTATGTGTGAAGCGTGCCGAGTACTTTCTGTTCCTATTAAAATAACAGTTTTTCACTGGAAGCCAAATGAGAAAGCTGATGATTTAAGTGTGGAGTATGATAATTAGTGGCAGGCTAGGGCTGTGTTTCATGAGGACTCCTTGCAGCCCTAGCCCTCGAGTCTCACTCCAACACCTGGGTGTTTGCTGCCTGTACCCCCCTGCTGTGCTGGGGCTGATGTGCAGGCTTTGCAGGCAGCACTGCCTTTTCTTCAGGTTAACCGATTCTTCCCATTTTCCAGCTGTTGGGCTGGGGTGTGAAGGTCTGCACCATGCTGAGGCCTCGGTCCCGGGGTCGGATGGAGATGGGTTATTCAGGTTGTCTTTAATAAACACTGGATGCAGTGTTTCCAGTGTGGTGCTGTACCATTTTTGGAGTGGAGCAGTGGCACAAAGACACAATCATACCCCACATATGCCCCTGCTGAGGGCACTTTGCAGTATCACAGAGTGGCCTGAATCTGCAGCTCAGGGTGGAGCATTGAGGGATTCCTTAGGGAAAATGTCTCTTCTGGCAGCAGCACTGCAGCCCCAGCACTGTGAAGGGACTGTGTCTGCTCTCCTGGCAACTTTCCTGTAGGCAACTTGGCCAGAAGAGATCACTTCTTCTTTGACCAGGGGCTGCAGTTTAAGCATCTCAATTTTTTTCTAGCACTTTCCAAAAAGATATTGATCTCCTATCTGAGACAATGTTTTGTTTTGAACGTGGCAAAAATCCTTGCAAAATCTTCCATGCAAAAGAAATTTGAAAGAGAGTTGTTTCACTTTGAAAACTCCCCTGTAGAGAACTTCAAAATTTTGCTTTTAAAGGTCTTTATTTTATTCTCTTTGATAGGTTGATCGTAATGCATTGCATGGCAACTGGGCATCGGTCATTTGGGTGGTCTGTCTGCGGCACAGCTCTGAGCCTCATCCTCAGCATCCACAGGAGGGTTTGCAGGGCAGAGGGGGTGCTGGGGAGCATCCTGGGAGGGCTGGCCACCCCTGCCCTGGGGAACGGGAAGGTGTCATTTCTTGGAAGGTATCAATGCTGACAGGACCGTGGAATGAGCGGTGGTGGAGCTGTAAGGGATGCTTGGATTGCATGGTCTGCGTGGAGGAGGCTGCAGCTGCTGCAGGGGGCAGCGGGGGAACGTGCTGGACCTGTGGATCTGTTAGTGTGTCCCCATGGCTCAAAGCCTGAGCTGCAGCAGGTACCAAACCACCGGCAGATCCAGATCTGAAGGTGCTTGAACTCTCCCAACTGCCCTGTGCACCAGTGGCTCCGACAGCCCAGCACCCTCCATGCTGTGGGAGGCAAAGGGGGGATCCCTGCAGGGTCCTGGGCCCCTGGGGCAGGTGGCAGGGCACACGGAGCAGATGCAGCCCCTGCCTCTGAGTAGCAAATGGGAAAAATCCAGTTCAGATCCATAAATACCATGAAATTTGAACTGCAGCCTGACTGAAGCTGTAGCAAAGAAGCAGTGGTAAAGGTGACATCTCAGGTCCTGTAATTATTCAGCTGGTGATTTCCACATCCAATCTGACTACTTTGCAAGGCAAAGCATGTTTTTCTAGCAGCTCGCTTTCTGCATTTTAACCTGGCCATGAAAAATCATGATATCTTGTTCACACTTACACCTCTTCACCAGCCAGATACGTGGTAGGAGCCAGCATAAGTGACAATTTTGTTGCGAATGCAGGAAAGCCCCAGCATGGAGTTCATTTTGCAGATACAGGTCCTGAATCTATTCCTGGTTGCATAGCAGTGTCAATCAGGAATAACAGTCTCAGTCAGTGTAACGCAGCCCCCAGAGATTTTTTCAGCAGTTAAGCAAGGTCAAAACTTAAACCCATATTTGTCTCTGTGGAGCTAAAAGTGGCAGATTTTTCCTTGTGAAAAGAAGCGATCCAGATCCCCGGGATGCAGTTATATGTGCACGTCCAAGAGGATAGCCAGGGACCCATTTTCTAGCAGGTAATCACCCAGACTTGCTCCTGAAGAACTCCTTAATTTTAATCTTAACTCACATGTGCTGCAATGCGTTGCCATAGGGGAGGCTTCTCATTTTAATCAGGACAAAATAAAGGAGGAAAGACCTACAGCCCCCCAGGTTTGAATGTGCCCCTGCCTTGGCTGCCCCACAGGTGCTGGAGGGGCTTTGGGCTGCTCAGAGGAAAGCCTTTTGGCTTGCTCGGCTCCAGAAATACCATGTGTATGTGGTGTTTAAAGAAAATTCTTATCGTTTTGTTTCCTTTTTTTCCCCAATTTTGTACAGTCTCCTTTGCTATTTCTGTAATGACTGATGCCAGACGAGGCCAGCACATGCCCTTCCTTCAGCTGAGGCGGTGCGGGGCTTTGTGGGCTCTGGGCTCACCTCGCACTGCCTCTCAACCCGCTGCTGTTTGAGCTTCCCCCCATGTGCAGTGTCCTTGTGCCCTCAGTCCTGCTCCCCGCCTGCTGAGGGCCACTCCAGCTCTCCTGTGGTGTCCCAGGACAGAGAGGGAAGATACTTGTGGATGTCTGGGGGAGGACAAGCTGCTACAGAGTGACAAATCTATGACGTTTTGTGTAAAATCTGCAGTTTCATCCTCTTTTTAAGAAGCCATTAATGAGTACATTCATGTGAAACCCCGTGCTGTTGCCTGGTTAACCTGTTGTTATGATTTCTCCTCAGTCATTCCCAGCACACTGTTTTCTGCCTCAGCTTCTGCCCCATCCGCTGTCTGCGTGATGCTTTGTCCCGCAACATGAGCCGCCTTTAGGTGTGGGGCTGGGGAGATCTCTCCACATCGGAGATAATTAACACTTTTTGGGCGGAGCCTTTGCCTGAATGCTGGCACAAAGGCAAGTTATAGTGAGAGCAAATGTGGTGGGGTATCAAGGACTATGGCCAGAAACGAGCACAACTTATGGCCTTGTGTCAGCCTTGATTTCAAGGCCAGTGATGCAAGAAAAACATGATCCCCTTCCTGCCTTACTCTGCTGATTGCTTTCAGCAGGAATTGAAGATTAAAAAAATTCGGTTCAGCCGAGTTACATGGCATCCCGCTGCCTGTGTGCTGCATGGCATCCTGCCCATGCCAGCAGCCTTTGCGGAAAACCCTCTTAGTTTCAGGATCTGCCCTTTGGATTTTAAGAGGCTGAAGTGATAATTGGCAGCTCGTGGTAGGGGACAGTACTCTTGCACTAGAAACGCTTGGGAAGGCACTCGTGATCCAATCTGGACTGCCAGTCAGATCAGAGGCTTGAACCCAGATTTTGCTTCTCAAGCAGGAGCGGTGGGCTCAGACCTGTGGGGTGTCATGCCAGACCAGCTTTCCCATGAAAGACTTTTGTTCCAAAGGCCCCAGATTTGGGCCCATCCTGCTGATGTTCTCTGAGCCTATCCCAAGTCCTGGCCTTCCTCCACTTAGATCTTGGCTTGATGTTTTTATATCCCTCCTATCTTCCATGTTTTAATGTTTCTGTCTATATCATGCCTTTATATATAGTTGGGAATATTTGGAAGCTTTGTTGTTAATGCGTTAGGGAGCAGACAGTGCCCTCCCAGAAGGAGGTGTGGTGCCTTAAACTTTGCTTTAAGCTGCCAGGCCACTTCTCATTTGCTGCACCTGAACGCACCGTGTGTTCTCGGTCGCACAGGCAGCGGGTGGCAGTGCCCCTGGAGCTGTGTGCGCTGCTGACACCTGGAAACTCTCCAGGCCCTGGGCTGGAAGAAGTATCTGTACCCTCCACTGCGAAGGAGCGCGCTCGCTGCGTCAGAGGCGTTCAGCAGAAATGTCAACGAGCCAAATTTAGATGTGCTGCCAGAGGGCAAGAAGAGGAGACAAACTCCTCCTGTTTACACTGGGTGCCTGTTGGGCCTTGTGCTTCTGCCATTTATTTTTGTGTGTGTGAGACCTGGGAGCGGAGCTCGGCAGGGACACGCGCCCAGTGCCGGGGTAACACCAGCACTGAGTTACTGCAGCCTTGCCAAGGAGCAAATGTGTGTTGCACCAAACCCCACGAGTTACCCCTGGGAGTAACCCATGCCTGCTGCATGTGGTTACCACACGGTGTAAGATCCTGTGGCTGCAGACGGCGGTAGCACTGTGGGGCTGCTCAGCCCTGGGGGAGCCCAGGTACAACCAGGAGCAGGACAGCCTACAGACAAAACCTGGGGAGACCCGAGTTCATTTAGGGGAGTATTGGCTTGAGGCTGTCAAAGAACTGTTAGGATTAATTCCCTTGATGTCATGGAGACAGGGAAAAGCTCCACTTTCCTAGAAAAAAAGGAAAATGCATAGTTCTCTGTCCTAACTTGATTATTTTAGCTGCAACTCAGTATTTGTGCCCATTGCAGTAGCGCTTTGCCCTGGAGCCCTCCCAGCCGTGGTGCTCCCCACCTCTTCCTAGCTGAAATCTGGAGGCTGCAGCCATCGTGTGGAAGGTGGGAAGAGCTTTACTGAGCTTTGAATTGCAAAATCAAAGGGGTGAATAATTCTGTGTAAGTAAACAGGAAATATTTATAATGGTTTTGCATTTGGAAGGTACAGTGGTGATTTGGATTAGCACTCTTGGCTGTCTCATTGCTGGTGGCCAGAAATAGTCCCATATTATGGGCAAAAGAAAGAGCATGTAAAACAGCTTAGTACAATTTTGGGGAGAATCCTTTAAAATTTAATTGCACGTGCCCCAGAGATGACCCATTAGAAAGGGTTGCTCTGGCGCATCTTGTGTGCTCTCTTTTCCTTGCCGTTAATGATCTGTTTGGAGCAGGTACAGTTATTGCATGTTAACCATGTTATCAAAACATGATAACCAAAATAATAATATGATAATATTTTGGTTATCACCCATCTGCAGACCTGCAGGTGAGGGCTCCCCCTGCTCCCAGCTGGGGTCTCTCCCTCCCTGCAGTCCCTGGGAGGATGACGATGACAATTTGAGCGCTCCCAGGGCACCATTCCTGAACCAGGGGAGAGGGAAGCTGTGCATGGCTGTTTTGTGACTCTAGGGTGGCTAAAATAAAATCTGGACTTGGGGGATTGCTTTTAAACTAAGTGGACATCCCAGGCACACATGCGATTTAAAGGTGTGTCTACCGTGTTTCGGTTTTTGTGCATCCTGGTGGCTAGTCGTGTTTGAGATAGCAGTAAAACCAAGCACAAGCTCGATGGTCTGTTGGACAGAAAAATGAAGGCAGGAGCTGCTGCCCTTGTCAGTGTTGGACAATTTGTTTTGACTGTAATCCTAATATTTGCTTTTTACTCCCTGGCTGCCGGCACCTCCCTGCCTGCGTGAGGGGCAGGGGGGGCTGGCTGAGCCCAGTGTGCCCCATGCAGCACGGGGCAAAGCGTTTCCCCTGCCATGTGATTCCCACGGGGAAGGCAGTGTTGGAGCGGCCGGGCTCCCTCCAGGCTCCAGGGTGCAGGCACCGCAAGTTTGGGTTGTGGTTTGCTGTGCCGAAGCTCAGTCCGAGCCCTGCTCCGACCTCACACTGAGGCACCGGTCATGCTTTCCATGCAGGGCTGAGTTTTCTGCAAGTTCTTTTGGGGGATTTGTCCCGCTGTGGATAGTCACCCCCCTCCCCAGAGGTGTCTTATCCTAGCAGAGGTGCTTTTGATTCTGGCAGGGTGGCAGCGAGCAGCCTGCCCTGGGGCATGGGGGTACCAAAGCTGCATATCCCCTTCCTCGTGAGCCAGCCAGAGCTGCTGCCGGGGAGCAGAGACCTGGTACAGCATGTGTTGTCCCTTAACTGAGGGGCAGGGGTTTTCGATTTCTGCAAGGGGCTCGGCTTGCAGATGCTCTGAAAATATTCCCTTGAGTAATATTATTTAGCACCACACTTCTAATATCTGTGTTCTGAGTTTCCACTTGCGCTACAGTCTGTTGAGGTAAGAAAACAAATCTTATAGGTAAGAAAACAAATAACCTTGAAGTGAGGCCAAGGGAAAGCACATATGGCAGCTTTTACTCTCAAGGTGTTACCGGCCTCTGCTCCGCTTTCTGCTCGGGGCCGTATCGCTGCCTCTGTCAGTGCTCGAGCCCTGGGCAGTGGCGGCTGCTCCCCGCAGAGGGGCTGTGCACCGGCCCGTTGCCTCCCTCTTCCTCCTCCTTTCTCCAGAGACCTCAAGAAGAAAACTGATATAGTTTCCTCTATCTATAGTAGCTTATTGCTTAAGGGTAATGTTTGCCCTTCAGTGCTGTCATGGGGGAAAAGAAGGTAAATAAGACTATCTGAATCAAAGAAATACCGAAGAGGAATACCAGGTTCCTACTCAAGTCTTTATAGTTGATATTTTAACCATAAAATAAGACATAGATTGCAGTTTTCTGAATAACCCCATCTGAATAATTGTCTTTACCAAAACGTTACCCTAAATACTCCCCTTCCACCCGTCCCTTGGCTTTCCTTTACCAGGAGGTTCAGACTTGTCTCTGTGCAGCTGCAGGTGGGGCTTTCAGTCAGAGTGCGTGAACGTCCCTGTAGTGCAACCAGTTTAGCGATGGGAAGAATAAAATGCTTTGGAAAAGCTTTGTAGGGAGCTGAGGTCTCAGAAGGGAGTGCAGCAGGAGCACAGCCCCAGGGGCTCTGGTTGGATTTGGGCAGCAGGACAGGAGGATCCCCTGCGATGAGGTCCACGGGTGCGTGAGCTTTTTACAGAGGGCTGGGCAGACACAGATGCAATGCGTTTTGCTCAACCTTCTGCAGAGAGGAGAAATTAAATTATTACAATTAATCAAGCAAACATTACCCTGCTTCCTCAGCGCACTAGATGGTAGCGTTATAAATTAATGAATACTACTTTAGCAGGAACAGCTCAAAGTTCTGCTGTAGCAGGCCAGAGTTTGGGTAGATAATAACATAACAAGAATACTGAAGTTATCCCTTCTCACAGGAGAGGACATCCTTTCTCCTTTGAGAAACAAGAGGGAAATGAGCCTGGAAATTAGTTTATGATTGAAGCTGTTGGCAAGTGAGTGAACCCTGCAGGTGAGCTGTGGGTGGACACGAGCCGGTCCCTCCAGCATCGTACCAGCCCAGTTATCAGCACAAATGCTGGAAGTGATGCTGAATGAAATACGAGGATTCTGCACTCAGTTTGGTCTGCCCAGGCTTTGTTCCAGGGCAAATTTCAGCGAAATCGCCTCTTCCTCACGTATTTCCTTTATTAGTGGGAACTTTTGCAGTCACTGATGTGAATTAGGAAACTTTCACTGGTGAGGAGGATTTTTTTTAGGCTGGTGCGCTGTCTTTGTTAAGCAGCCAATGCATCCAGGAGCCCCAGCTTTGCGAAGCGAACCTGTGCCGACTTGGGTAGTATAGCACAGATTTTAGTCCTGCTTAGAATAATACAGAAAGCTGTTAGCATGTTTCTTCATTAGGTGCATTGTCACACCTGGCAATTTGGGTGTTTATTATATTTGATTCCTTTATGTTTGCTCCTGTGATAAATGGGAGTTCTCCGGTGCCATTGAGGAAGCCCGAGGGATGACACCGGGGAGCCATGGCCGCTCCCTGTAGGGTCTGCAGTGCGTTCCCCCTATAGGAGAGTGTTATTTCTCTAAAATCTGTCTTTGAAGTACACAACATATAAAAGCTTTCAACAGCACCGTGCAATGCAGTGCTGCTCAGCTGGGCACGGAGAACCAAGGGCTTCGGGAGCAGGCTGGCATGCCAGGTAGGAGAGCCCTCCCTGTGCTTGCTGCGAGCTCAGCTCCTCATGCTCCAGGTGCAGCCTCGGCAGCTGCTTCCCAGCTTCTGTCTCAGAGGATGACTTGCCTCACCAGCTCTTTTCTTTCGTGTCATTCAGTTGAGTTTTTTCAGGATGCTGAGGATGTTTGGTGCCTCTCCTGCATACCTCACAAGCCAGAGAAGAGAAGGTAATAGGCAGCTTTAAGCAAAGTTCTTCTTCCAGAAGCTTTTAAATATAACCTGGTAATGGCCCGAGGCTGCTCAATGCGGTGTTCAGTGTTACTGCATGCAAGTGCAATATATCCCACTCTGTTTTCCTTATTTCCACCTGTGTTTGCTCTAGGTGACTAACTTATAAAACATGCCCAGTAACAAACCGGACAGTTTTAAGTATTTACAGAATCAAATACACACATTTGAATTCAGTGCTTGGTGTATTTTGAGACAGCAGAAAAGGTGCCCTGGCGATACTGGGGGTTTGGCCTGGCATCGCCCACTGTCTGCACGGAGAGGGGTGGAGATGCCAATGGCCTCTCCTCACCATCCTCTGCCAGGGGCTTGTGTCCAGGATCTGGAAGAGCCCCTCGGGGTGGAGGGTCCCCCTCTACTCGTGCACAGTGTGTAACGGGCAGGAGAGGGCTCATCTGGCATGAAATAACCGTGCTCTGCTTGAAGGGTGCTCAGTGCTGTAATAAAATGCAGTTCATGTTACTTCTTAATCAACTGGTGGGGTATCGGTTACTGCAGGGTATCAGCCGCAGGGGTAACGGTTTACAGTGCTGTAAAACTGGGCTACATAATTGGAGTTTCCATTCAATAAAAATGTCTAGAAAGACGTAATCTTGTTTATCTCAACAGTAGCAAACCAATGGCTAATTAAAATTAGACGTTCTCAATTACTTTCAAAATGGCTCTGATGACTTTGTTTATCTGAAGTGACGAGGCACCTCTGTCTTTGTCAGCACATTGGATATTGCATGTTGTGCTCTGGATGCGATGCAAAAAGGTGAGTGGTGGCTGCTGCTCTGAGTCCACGTGCGTGGGACGGGGCAGGGGCCCTGTGCCCCTCGGTGTGGTCCACCTTCCCCAAAATATTTGAGTGGAGGTTGTTTGGACAGTCGTCTCTCCTGGCATGTCCATCTGCAGAGAGTAGGTGCCTAGGAAATCCTGGAGGAGAAAAGTAGCGTGGGTAATTAAGTGCCTTTTCATATAGGATTAGCCTCTGGAAGCAGAAAAAAGAGCCGCTACCTCTTGATCCATCATCCCCCAGCTATCGGTTGCCTCCAGACCTGTCTGCAGGCAGCTGCTGTTCCAGCATGCGGTATTTAATTACCGGTCCCAGCATTCTGGTGCCTCAGAGACTTATCTGAGCATGAAGAGCGGGACCAGAATCCACGGCAGAAGAACTGTCCAGCTCATCACAGAGCCCTGCAGCATGGTAATAGACCTCGTTTTGCCTGGGCTTGCTGAAAAATGTGTTTAAGGTCTTCACACAAAGGCAATCAGGAATTTAGAATAAACTTATTCCCTTTAAAAACAGACTTTAGGTCCCAGAAAAATATAGAGGAAGAAAGAGCATCCATAGGCAGTGACTTCAGGCATGTCTCTGAGGCAGGTACCTGTCTGACCCACTTCTGGGTTTGTGAGCTCATCTCTCCTAAAAACCTCCCTAAAAATCCTGCCCATGTTTCACAGCCCTGTCAATAAACTGCAGTGGGCTAATAGCAGCCTCGAGAAGGGATAAAGAAAAGAGGAAAAAAAAAATTTCTCAGGTATAATTACTCTGTGCTAAAGCAATTAAATGCTGAATTTATCCCAGAAAACCAACTCCTCACGGGATAGATGCTTCACGCTTCAGTCTGGTAGCTCTCGCCCGGTCTGGCTCCACGTCATGCCCCTGTTTTGCAGCTCTGCCTGCTCTGCGCCTGCTGCCTGACACAGGGCTTTCCTACATTAAATACATGTCATGAGTGAGACCATTTATTAAGTGAAAGGAGGGTGAATTGGAAGCAACTTCCTCCCTTTGTAAAGAATAGACTTTGCTACAAAGTCATGAATCGTTGGATGATGATTTTGCTCACAAATCCGCTTCAGTGAGGCTTCAGTTGATTTTGGGAAGAGCAGGAGCTCTGGCCATTGTTGTCCAATTTCCATCTTTGGTGTCTCTTTTTTTTTTTTTTTTTCTTCTAGCTCAAATAAAACTTCATTTTTCTGACTGTCTCTTAATGCTTTCTCTCAGTGGAGCAGCCAAAGGGCTGTTGTGCAGGTACAGGGCTGATGATTGTTTAAAAAAAAAAAAAAACCAAGATGCCTTTTACCATCTTTGTAGCAAGCTGATTTTTCTATGAAAAAATTGTTGATATCTCCTGGCAAGGAGAGGGAGGAAACTATTGACTTTTTGATGAAATACTCCATTTTATGATTAGAAAAATATTTTGAATTGCAGAATGCCATGTGCAAGTGTTAAATATTTGAATTTTTTTTTCCCTGAATGTGCTTTTTTGCACATTTTGAATGCTTTTTTCTCTGAGTGTGCTGCAGATCTGACCCCTGCTATTGGGCACGATTCTGTAGCTGATTTGTAACTTAGAGTTAGATGACATGAAGATTTTACTTCTTGGTAAGGCTCAGGATACAGGGGGAGATTGGCATGTACCTCTGGTGAAACACCTCATTACGGGCTTGAGAGCGAGCCAGTGTAGCGGTTAACCCAGCCCAGTCTGGGGGTGCAGTTTATCGTGGGGAAGAAAGAGGCAACTCAGACAAATGATGGTGAAAATTGTTATCTCACTTGGCAGGGCTGGCCTTGTGTGTGCCAGGTTGAAGCGGTGGTAAGAAAAGAAGCCAAAGGTGGTGTTTATGTTCCCTAACTTGGTGATAAATGTCTAAGTCAGGGCACGTGGCAGGCTCGCACTGGTTTTGTGTTTGTAGCTTCCCCCTTTGCAGAACTGCTCCTTTCATCCCTGGTCCTGTTCTTCCCATATGTCCTAGCACCAGTCTTCAACTTCAGCTCCTTTTCACGAGCTTCCTTCTGTGTGTGTTATTTTATACTTATCTGCATTGAACTTCATCTAATGTTTCATTATTAACAGTCTGGAAACAACAGACTACAAATAAGATGCCTATAAAATGCAGTTCCTAATCACAAGGTGCTTGCCCAGCTGTTTCCATGTCTTTCCTTAGAATAAAATGCTCTGGAGCTGACTGTCTTGGTTTTTCATATGCAGCCTCTGATCTCTGAATAAGTGATTCCTCTTCCCCTCTTTTTTCAGCGCTTTCTGATCTGCTCCTCCGAGGGCTCATCCGGCTCTGCTGCTGTGCCAGCCCTGCTCCCTGCCCCACTCACGTTCACGGTATTGCACAGCTATGTAGTGAAAAGCCTTAATTTCGCCTGCAGTTCATTAAGCATATCATCCCCTGACGTTTTCAGTAGCTGATATAAACCACGTGTGGCATCTGCACGTGACAGCTGGAGAAGATGGCTCTCAGACAATGTGCTTCATTCAGATGCTTTTTGGATATCAAAATTGCTCCTCATTCTCTGTCTGCTGTCAGCGTAATCGTTCTTGTATCATAACTAAATTCTGACATCTGGTTTTTGCAAAGGGCCTTGAAAAGGATGCAGATAAGTCCAGAAATGGTTTGATTATCCCCCTTCAGAGACGATGCTCAGTCTGCAAAGCATCTCCTAGCTGCCTGCATGGTGAAGGCCCTGGAATCACCGGCCAGCGGCTTCTAATCCTAACGGAGAGCGTTTTGATTGTAGCTTTAGACCAAAGAGAAATGTCACCTGTATTTTAGATTTCTTCCAGTTGTATGAAGGCTTTCATTTCCCCTACAGGTCTATAAAAATAAAAGTACGTGGGCTTCTGTCTCCCTGGCAGTAATTATCCGTGCCTGGTGTTTTTTCTGCAGCAGGAAGTATTGTTTTCCCTTCGAGGAGATCACACTGATGGATGCAAAACATGTTTGCATGCACAGTCTGGTTTCACTTGAGCGTGCAAATTCTGTCATCTCTGTGTACTTTTAATACTGCAAGTTGAGGTAATTCGTAGCACAAATTTAGGATCTAGCTCTGACCTCTTGGAAAATGTAGCTCTTAGAATAGCATAAGCTGTTGTATTTGCTGGCTTTAGTGTGTTCTTAACTTTCAGCAATACTGTTTTATGAGAAGTATAGATAATCTATCTGTACGTCACCACTAAGGGAAGTAAAAACGCAAGAAGTGAGAATGGTCTCTGCCGACGGCTTTCCTGGGACGCTGTGCTTAGGCCGACTGCTCCATCGAAGCGCAGGGCTGTGATGTATCCTCTCCTCTTCTCAGCACAGCAAGAAGGAACGTGATGAACCAGTAAGGTGTTTGCTCAGATGCCCAGTTACGTTTTGAAGGGAGAAGATGATAGGCAGTATCTTCAAACTTTCTAGCTGACCTATTTTGTAATACCATCACATCACAAATTTATAAGCAAATAGGATTTTATTCACGGAAACTCCAAGTGGAGAGGATCTGACAGCATCACGGGAGATATTTTACCAAATCCATGTAGTCCTGAAATATTAACGCTAAATGAATACCGAGGACAGGCTCACCATTGTACCATGGCAGCGCTGGGAATCCCAGCTGACACGTAACTCCTGTTACGGGTTTTGCTGGTAAATCTGGGAAATGGTTTCCTTCCTTGAGCAGACCCTGTAACATTCGTCTCACAGCAGTCGGGCTCAGCAGGTCGTGGAGCCATGCATGGCTGAGTACTGCTGCAAGTGACTGCAGCGGGACAAGTTCTTTGTCCCAGCGGGTCGAGGTCTCTCAGTTCCTGCCCCTGGTAGAGTTTTGCTGCTCAGCATCGGGCCTGGCCCCTCTTCTGCTTGGAGTCTCCTTGGGAGATTCCCTGCTTAGCACCCGGCATGCAGCACTGGTGGATCTGATCGTGCCTTTCATAACCTTCCCTGCCGAAAGCTGTCACTTGCTCTGTGTACTCTTGATTACAGAACAAGCAGGAAAAAAGAACAGAAATATTTCTGTATTAGCTCTAAAAAGTATTTTTTTGGTGGGGGTGGGGTGGGAAGTGTTTCTGTTTACACTCTTTGGCTCTGGTGCTGTTTTCTTGTCTCCTTCACCTCTTGCCTTGTTCTTACTTCACTTTAAGGGTGATGCTGGCCTGGTACCAGGATCCTGCGCAGCAGATACAGGCAGAATTCTGCCTTCCCACTGCTCAGCTGTGTTTAGCCTTTGACTCTGATACCAAATGCGTATTTGGAGGAGCCTTGTGCCCACCAGCAGGGCATTGCTTAGTGCAGGAAAGCACACACCGAGCCCCAGGCTTTTCTGCCCATCACCCTCGGCAGCTGGGCTTGCACGGCTCACTTGGGGAGGTTTAGTTATAGCTGCTAAGTGGAAATTCAATGGAGAAGTGGAGGAAGTGGTGTTTGTGTTGGGGGGGGTCTGTCCTTTACACCAATATCCAGATGCAGTAGTGCAAATCTGCTCTTTATGCAAAGACCCAGACTGCAGATGGGGCTCTGGTTTTCCTTTGTGTATTAAGTTGCTGTATCAGGTGCTGTGCTGCTGCCATGGTTTTTGTGGTCTCCTCCTCTGTTCATGGCTCACAGCTCTGCACCAAAGAGGCTCCAAGGTACTTGAGGAGATTAAAAGGATGATTAAAAAATAAGAACAAAACCAGATCCGTCAGGCTTTTAAAAGGGGATTTATTTGTAATCACAGAAAGAGGAAAATGAGGCCCCAACCTGCTGCACTGCGAAGCAGGAGAGTCATGTTAAGGACTTGAGCTGGACTCTGGTTCATTTATGATCTTCACCATCTGTAATGAAATATAAGTTTATCTGGGCAGAACATACCTGCCTGCTTATACTACACTGAAATACGGTACTACATTTTTAGCAAATAAAACTAAAGTGTCTGTATTTTACTATTTCTCATGTTTGTTTAACTTCACAGCTGTGCAAGGCCCTGCAGGAACCTGATGCAGCAAGAGCATCCCTGAGCACTGCTCTGGGGTCTCGAGGCACACCAGGGACAGGCCCTGGGAAGCCACGGAACTCCCCAGGTGAGGTCAAGCTTTGGGATAAGCCCTATACAGCAGCAAGAAATAGAAAGTTTTAACTTTTCTTTAAACAAATAATTTTCCATTATAATTTGAACCTGCCTTAATAAAAATATTAGAAAAGAATAGGAACCTTGCATGGAAATACCCTTGCCTCTCTGTACTGTAACTTTCAGGCTGTGTCATGTTTGTCCTTCTTGCCTCTATACAAGAGAAACACCTTTTTTTTTCTGGTTTTGGTGTTTTGGTTGGAAGATGATTTCTAAAGGGAATAATTTTGTTAACACATCTACTGTTTTTCTCACAAGTCTTCAAAGCAAATGAAGGCAGAATGATTTTTTTTCTCTGAACATGTTATTGTCCTAACTGAAGTCTGAGCCCGTGTCCTGTCCTGCAGCCCACGGCAGGGGAGTGCTGGAGGCCTTCTCTTGCAATTTATTTGTATATAGAGAAATTATGTAATTATAGCACACAAGTCAATACTTTACAAGCAAGTTCTTGCCATGCTTCCTGAGCTCGGACCCTTGTCCAACACCTGGAGAGTGCTGTTGGAGCAAAGGGCTGTTGGCACGATGCTCTGCAAAGCGCAGGCAGCCCCAGCCGCCTGCAAGGGCTGCAGGAGAGTCATCAAGGAGCTATCAGTGCCTTCTGTCCTCAAATTTACTACTGTGCAGCCTCTCTCCTGGTTTTATCTTCAGCATTTCATGCTCATGAATTCTGTTCAGTCTAGTAAATAATTTCTCATTAAGAATAGTTTATCAGTGAATATTGGTTGAGAATATTCAGGCGTGACGAGGCTGGGGCAAAGCAAGCAGAGACACGACGTTTTTTGCCGTGTCCCATTTGCGGGCAGTGATTTAGCACCCTGCCCCTTCCTGTGCTGCCTCTCCTTAACAATACAGATTGCTTTTCTAATGTAGTCCTGGAAGATCAGTCACATATGTGATTTCTAATTAATACAGCTGCCAAGAAAATAGAAACTTGTCTTGATATCAGAGGGAGAGGTGCATGAAGAGTCTGGCTTTCTGCCTCATAACCTTTGGGGAGGGATGAGAGGTGGCTCCAGCTGGTCTTCATGCAGGTCTGCAGCTGTGGGAGTGTGGGAGCAGGACTGGGCAGAGGCAGCGCCCGTTCAGATGCAGCCGCTTGTGATACTGCCTGGCCCTCTCTCCTGTGGAATGCCTTTGACCCACCTTCAGATGTTGCCTTCCTGCATTGTTATGAGCACCCTACTTCTGAGGGAATTGCAGTCAGATAATGGCAGTAATCAGAACCGAACACTTCATTATCTCTCAGGTAGCTTATGGACATGGGTACATTTTTTTCCCCCTGGAAGCAGAACATACTGATTTAAGACTTCACCAATTCAAAGCGCTGGCTGTTGGAATGCAGATTCAGCACCCAGCAATGAGGCTGACACGTCACATGCTGCCAGCAAGAAGGGCAGTGATGGGTGGTAGGAAACAGGGAGTCGACCCATTTACAACTGCATTTCTCTGGGCTCTGTAGTTGACAGTTTCTGGAGTGTTTGGCTTGGTTTTGTTGCAATGGCAGAGCGTAAGGGTCCCAAACTGCGGAGAGGTCCTGGCCTTCCCAGGAGGTGTCCAACTCACAAATGCCTTCTCAGGGCAACACCTGCACGATGTAGGGCTGGGGCTCGGCCTGGGGAGGCTGCATGGGATGGCTGACTGTGCTGTACAGGCTGTGAAAGACAAAAGTTCCAAAAAAAGGAAAAAGACAAAGAACCTGGCATAAGTTTTTCCAACCCATCTTGATAATTAAACATCTTTGAATTGGGACTTTACCAAACTCAGTGTAGTTTCAAGGCAGTCTTTGGGGAAAACCATCTGGAACATTCCAAACGATCTCACTGTTTGATAATGGTATGCACATCTTCCTCTTCTCTTTCTCTCTCACATTTCTGCATGAAGAAGTTCAAGGGTTTTGTGTATGCAGAATATTACTTCTGGTTTTGATTCTTTTGTACTGGGGGATGCTGTGGGGCCACCAGAGCCCGGGGATGGGGAAAGCAGCTTTTCCCTGAAAAACAGATCTTTGGGGCTGCAGAGACCAGCTCTGTACCAACAGGTTAGATGAAAGTAAATTGCTTTACAGGCCCTTGCTAATATCTATAAATCATGTGAAGAGTCCAAAAATTTCACTGATCTCATATATTGTAGTTTGTTGCAAATGCTGTAATACCTCATTACATTGTCTGAATAGCATAAAATAACTCAACAGAGAACTAAAGGCAGGTCACATCTGGCATGTCTAGACTGGGAAAATAGGTTACATTTGAAAATGTTAGCTCTTCCCCAGAGTCGTTCATGACCAGTTAACGTATTTTTGAAAGTATTAAATTGCATTTGCACTAGGAGCAAAATCATGTTTAAATTGCTATTAACTAACACATTTCCAAGTGTGGCCTATTTTTCCTCAGAAGTGGCTGTTATCAGCTGAGCTGTCACCAACACGAGGGGGGATGTATGAGACGTGAAGAGGTAGGAAACGTTAAAGGAGGCTTTTTTATTATCCCCAATATTTGGTTTGGGTGTAATTTCAACTTTTGGCTGTAGATTCCTATAACCCATCTTACTGAAAGCAGTTTGTGCCTCCATTAAAGCAAGGGGTAAGGAGGTTGGGGAATGCGGGTTTTCTTGGTAAGCGCCTCACTAACACATCTTGCCGAGCAGTTAAGCCTAGGAAGTCTCCGGTGTGGCATCTCTCCATCCTTCGTTGCATCTCTGCTTTGATGAGAAGCTTTTTACGTTGTTTTGCTGAAAAATTTGCTAGGTGGGAATTACTAAACTTCTTTTCCTGTCCATCCATTGTCTGAGTGTGTTCAAGACATTCAGCTTTGCCGTGGCGCCCAGCCGGGGCTGGAAGCTGCCCCTGGGGGGTCCCGTTGCGGGTGAGCGGGAGCTGCCCTGGGTGGATCCTGGCACACCGGGGTTCCCTCAGTGCTCTTACAGACTCTGCTGAGGGGTCAAAAGCCCTTCGGGAAATCAAAAGCTCTTACACCAACATTTGCAGAGTGGGCTGGAAGTCCCAGATCAGCCTTTGCTGATCAGACCTGGGAAGTGCTTCTCTCTGAAGTCTCAGGGTCTGGGAGCAAGTGCCTGCTGGGGCACTCGCTGCCTTGCGGCACTGGGCCAGGATGGACCCTGCAGAGTATGTAGAGAGCAACGTACTGCTTAAACCCAGCCTTTCCTAGGGTCTAGTGTTCATTTTTTTTATCACAAACTGAATTCAGTCCCAGGTTTTACCACCTGATACACGGTAGGATTACAGCTTACCTGCTCTGTGAAAAGAGCACGGTCACCTCTGCTGACACAGCAACATTTTTTGCAAGCGTGGATTTTAAATAGCTAATTGATGTATAGACTGATACTTTACTGTTTTGCCTTTTTTCCCCATTGTTATCCATGAGCATTACTTCTCCATTAATTGCTTTTCTGTTAATTGCTCACATAAGACTAACAAATAATTTCTGTGACTAAGATTGTCAGTGAAGTTCAGGGGCAGAGCCCACTGCAGCGTGCTCCTGGCATCGTGGTTCAGGTACAGCCGCTGCCCTCCAATTATCCACAACCTGCTGAGGGAATGTGAGCTCCAACGAGGAGCTCCTGAGTCAGAAATCAGAGGGCAAAGAGCCTCCAGACAAGAGGTTGGTCACACAAGCCGGTGCATGTAAAGGTCATTCTCTGCAGAGAGTGGACAGTACAGGCAGGGTGGGCAGCGCTGTCCCAGCTCCTGGCAGGGATGTCCCGGGAAATCAGCCTGCTGCTGCCATGGGCGTGATTTTCTCTCCAGTGTCTGATCATGTCTCTTCTTTCAACATGCGTGTCATGCTCAGGAGTTGTCCGGGGGGTTAATCTGGCTGTAGAAACTAGAGATGGGAGGTCTGGGAAGAGAACGACCTAAATTGGCAGTGAAGAGTTCAGTAGCTCAATTTGACCTCGTTGGGTAAAGGATAAAAACCCTTTCGGTTATCTTAACAGGGACTGAGAGCTGTCAGAGGATGACGGACTGCAGGTCTTGTGTGTTGCTCCATTGCTCAAATAAACGGAGCAAACTCATCTCATCAAGGGGCTAAAGCTGTCCTGGCCCCATCCACGGGCTCCGCAGCTGTGCAGTGCTGCACGTGTCCTGCAGAGAAAACCACAGGGCGCCCTGGCTCTGCTGCATCTGGGACACTGCACGTTAAATAACCCTTTTTTAATTCCGCTGTTTCAAAATCAGGGTGAAAATTAGTTAAGAATGGATACGCGAGCATTAATTAACCTCGGTCTATCCAATTCTGTTTAAGCAGCGAGTATTTTTAGCTGCTGCTCATGGTGATAGTTTTGTGAGTTTATTAATAGTTGGACTTAATTTTTGTGCTTCTCTGCTCGGGAGCAGACTGCTGGTGGTGGATGAGCAATGGGCTGCTGCGGGGAAGGTTCGGGTGATCTCCTCCCCAGAAGAGCCAGTAGAGGTAACGAGATATCAAAATAAAAACAAATCCAAGAGGATTTTGTGGTTTAAGGCAATGAGACAGTGATGTTTTCAGGCGCTTTAATGAAGGCTGTGTTTTGCTCACAGTTGAGGTACGAATGGCAAGGGCTTTGTGGAAGGAGGCAGAGAAAAGCCAGTAAGTTGAAAATTTTCCTGGGTTCAAACCCCACGGGACGTGGAAGAGGCCAGTGCAGGGGCTGGCACGGCTCCAGGGGGCAGATAGCCCAGGTGAGGCTTTTGGGGTGATGCATCAAGTGGCAGCGGCATATGCTCGTCCAAGCGAAGCTGGGAAGCGCTGAATGAAAGCCCCAGGCGGTGGGGCGTGGGGTAGGGGCGGCTCTTGGGCTCGCGGAGCTGTACAGTCCGGCCACTCCATGGACTCAGGCAGCCCGTGAGTCCCCAGAAAGGTGGTGTGAGAGGACGTGATCCGTGGCATTAGGACTTTGATTTGCAGGGCGAGCTGTGGGTCGGCGGGGAACGGGGCTCAGAGCAGTGGTGAGGAGAGGACGGCTGTCCCACCACGGGGTGCCTTGTGCTCCAAAACGCAGGAAAAGGGTTGTCGGAGCAGGTGGGTGCTGATGCAAAGCCATTTTCTCATTTCGGGGCTGGCTGGGATGTGCTTGGGCAGGCCTGGGCTGCCAGTGGGAGCCTCAGCCACATAGATTCCTCCCACATGTGCCTACAAATGATCCTCCAGTGCTGGGTATCACGGGCGTGCAGGCAGGCAACTACTGAAAGATTGTGGCAACTCAGTTGTGATGGTGTGTTTATTAAAGGCAAATTACTAATGTGGCTCAGAGGTATAGGATGTATTTGACTTTGCACATACCAAATGCATCGCCATCTTCTGGAAAATAAAGAATATTTACTCTTCATCCATTTAGCCAAGCAGCATCTGACCCAAAATTCCCCTTGTAAAACTTAAAGATTTCCTTGACCCACCCCTTCCACACAATGTGGTAGACCCCTGGGGCCTGATCTGTAACCGATGGCCCCACATCAATGCACCACAGAAAGCCCCACCCCCAGAATTAATTGCCCCTTTCTGAGAACTGGCTGATGGCTTTGGCTGATGCAGGGTCGGAGGCCCTGCAATTTTAGCAACTTTATGCACCGACAGTGTGGCTGGGAGGACAAGTGCACGTGTCAGCATCATCATTTGGGACTGGAAAATGAAAAAATGGGGAAATTTGGGAACAGAACCTGCGGCAGAGCTGGGGCTTGTGCCTTGGGTGGGGGTTGGCCAAGGCTGTCCTGGGGAGGGTTGGGGGACGCCTGTGCTTCGGTGTTGGTGGGGTCAGTGGTCGTTGCTGTTATAAGACCAGGATCCTCTGGCACAACTGTGATAAAGGTGCTCAGGTCCGTGAGGCTCAAGTGCTCCAGATAATGACTGCATTATTTTAATTTCCATTTTTTCTTTTACAAGGCAAATGGCCTTGAGCAGCTCGTGGCAAAGGGGGTCGTGCATGTCAGCCCCCCCGTGCCTCACAAAGCCCTTCTGCAGGGGGTGGCCTGCTCCTGCTGCTTGCTTTGCCTCCAGACGAGGGGAGAGGTGGGCAGCTGCCCAGATGAGCAGTGCCTCCTCCCCAACACCGCTCCTGCTCTGCCCTGCTTAGGACCTGCAGCGGAGCTTGGACGCAGAACAGGAGGTGTGCACAGTGCGCTGCACTTCTGAAATCCAGTGCGCGGGGGTGTGGGCAGCCAAAGACCTCCATCCCCTGGTTAGCAAAAATTTAAACATTGTTGAAAATTGTGAGGAAATCAATAGACACGTTTAATGACCTCCTGTTGAAGGACGGCTTGAACTACAGCAACTATTGACCAGGCTATAGCACTAATAAATGAATGAAAACTGGCACCCTGTGCACCTCCCGCAGCTCCGCTTGGAGGTGCCGGAGGGACGTAACAGCTATCGGTCACGGGAACCACACGCGTTTACTCGTGGCTTCCTACACATCCACTATTTTGAGCTCTCTTCGAGCACGTGGCCATGGCGGGCGATGTCCTGCCTCCAGCAAAGCTTCGAGGAGTTTATCTCCAGCTTTGGTGTGAGGCCAGGGCAGGGGGTGGGGGGGCTGATCTGTGAGGTCGGCCGAGCACACAGGACATGGCTCTCGGGAACACTAAGGCAAGTCTTTGCTCTGTGTTTTCTCACAAACAGCAGCCTGGGACATACAAACAAAAACCTGCAGTCTCATGCGAGCCAGCGCCGGTGAGGCAGAGGGATGAAGCTGGTGGCCCCCACACTCCCTGTCCTCATGTTACATGATGCCGCTTCTCTGGGTAAAACACACAGAAATGTCTTTGTGTGTCCAGATTTGCAAACTTCTATTTGCAGTAGGACGTCGAGTCTGCAAAATCCAATAACTATAGATTTCATCTGTCTTCACTGAAATACTACTTTCTTGGATTCCAGATATTTGATTAAGCTTAATTTATTTGATTCTTTTTATTTTTGATTTGATTCTTTTGAAAGTCAGACAATGATCATCAAAGAAGGAAAACAAATATTTTTGTAAAATTAATATGAACTTATTAGGCAAAATGCGAGTGAAGTCAGCCACAGTTCCTTTTTTAGCTCTTTTATTCCTCATTCCGTGTTGTGACAGTGCTGTTCCTTCCGCTTAGCTAAGAATAGCCAAAAGTCTCCCAGGAACAGGCTCAGAATTGTGCTTCCTGGGACTTCATGAGAAGACTCAACTTTGCAGGAGTGTGTGTGAAGGGGAGAACCACCTCCAGCAAGTTGTCTCCAAGTTATCTCTGCTGCCCATGTCTGCTGCCCTCTCCGCTGTATAAAAGAGCTGTGGCCTTTAGCCACACTTAGGGGATGAATTAAGGCCAAACCCAAAGCTTTCTGTAGTGGCTGCAGAGATCTGCTGCATCAGTCTGGTTGACTTTGAACACAGGAGCTGATAGGTGCTGCTCCCAAAGGAGCTTTTCCCTTTTCCGTGTGTTTCCCTCTCCTGTGCAGACTCGCTGGGAGCAGCGGGGCGGTGAAGGCCCATCCCAGCCCTGGCTGAGACCCCCTTCCCCACGGGGCTGGGGCAGGGGCTGGCTGCAGGCTCCAGCACCGAATGAAGCAGCGGTTGTATTGAGAAAAAGTGACAGATTCACAGCCAAGTCCGTAGCTGGTGGCAGGGAAAGCAGCGACACGGAGGGACGCAGATGTTCCCATCTGTGCCCTGGGCCACAGCGTGTCCCAGACATGGAGGGGGCACCCACACCTTGCTTCAGCCGAGTCTCACTGACTCGTGACATCCCCAGTGAGGTCCTTGGCCACCCCTGGGATCCCACCTCCGACAGTGTGTCGGCTCCTGGCAGGAGTAGCCGGGGCAGCGCCACGTTTAGCTGGCAGCGACGGTGAGCGTGGGTGTGCAGAGAGAGGGGCTGCCGTCAGGGTCGTCTGCTTCTGTACCTCTGCCATGGCCCTGCTCAAAGCTGGTGGCAAGCTGATGCTGCTAGCATGGCAGTATTTTTTCTTGAGACACAGTGCATACATTTTGTGTGTGTAGTAGTGTGTATATATATTGGGGTCATACCTCTGACCAGGAACTGCTGTGCTGCAGCTCACAAAGGGGTTTTGAACTCAGTGAGTCGCTCGCTATCACAATTACATGGGGCCAGATAACTCCAGACTGACTTGATCAGAAAATTGCTCTTATTTATTCTTTTATTTGTATTCAACCCTCAGCTATGCAAAGAAATTTTCCTTTGCTGCAATATGATGCGGAGCGGGCTCCTTGTCATAGCTCCTCATGAGGACTTCACCACAATCATGAGTGCTTCCACCCCACACATTTCAGATTGAAAAGCAGCAATTTCATTACAGGAAATTCAACTCATTCTTGACACAACTATTATATTGATTAGATGAAACAATTTTGCATAAGTGTGGTGGCAGCAAATGGCAACTTACGCAAGAGAGGTTAAAATAATCTAATAAGTTTTTTCCCACAACTATATTTTGACTGAACTTACAACGATGTCATCTTCACGGACGATAACCCGAGCTGCTAAGTGCCGCGTGCTTGCACCCATACATGCACTTTATAGCAGAGCGCCAGTTATGGGATGCCACCATTTGTAAATTAATTAACCCTGAGTGCACAGCCATTTGCAATGGGAAACAATATATAGCAGCAGCTATAAAATCAGTTTTATGCCTTTGTGAGTATTTGTGAACCACAGAGGAGAAAAGTCATTAATACTTATTTTCTGCCAGCTTTTAGAGCTTAGAATTATCTCATTAAGTGCTGAAGGAGAGATGAGCTCACAGTAAGAATCATTGGCTCTAAACTTGCAAATAATTGCTGAAAGCAAGGTGAATATTCTTAGTGCTTTCTAAGGTCTTAATATGCAGGACTTTGTTTCAAAGACATCTTTTCTCCTGAGTTGTTTTTATTGTAACTTGTCCTGTCTCAGATTTTTGTTCTTTTTTAGAATATCGACTTTTGTTTCAAGTCTTTACATTTTAATAATTGGTTTTATACCTTTGGATATCTATCTTCTGCTTCTGGCTACCGATGCCTGCGCTCCTCCACCTACCTGGCTGAGACGCATCCAAACGTACCGCATGTCCTGGCATTCCTTTTGCCCTTGTGCTAACTCTAAGTCATTTCAGTTGATGCAGTTTTCATACCTGTGCTGGCAACAATCACAGGGGCTCGATGAAAAATGTCAGCAACAGTAGGAACGTGGGAGCGGCAAAGGCTGCAGCCCTTATTTGCCCACAGTCTAACAGTAGCTTCAGCTTTTGTCCAAAAATTCTCCTTGGATAAAACGCAACCTGTGTGTAATGGAGATGCCACCAAGGAACACCTTTGTTCTTTGTGGATCGCTGGCACCTTCTGGAGGTGAACATTGCCAAAAGTTTGATGCCGAGCGTTTGGCTGTATGTCCCGGGGTTCCCTGCAGCAAGGAGGGTGGGAGGCCGCATCCTGCACACCCGAGCATCAATCACCCTCTCTGCACAGCCAGAAAATGAGTTGTGCTGCAGATTTAGCCACTGAGCCCAGAGCGACCTTGTCATGAACCCTCAGGAGCAGCGGCAGAAGTGGTCATGATGCCAGAGGCTGCTGTCCCTGCTTCAGCTTCCTGAGAGTCGCTGTCAATATTTTGCATTGGAAATGCATTTCTGCAGCCTGCTCTTTAACTGCTGCTGATGATTTCTAGGGCATGTAGTGCAGGAGAGGCGCACAGAGTACAGCTTGCTTACAAAAAAGCAAACAAAAGCAAGTTTAAAAATAGTTGCAAGCTTGAGATTTCGCTGAATTATTTTCAAAGCCCCTTTTTCCTGAAACACCCCCTCAGGAGTCAATCCTCATTAAATATCCACAGACCTTTCCAGCCGCTGACCCTCCATTCCCAGCCGCTGTGAGATCGCAGGAAGGAAAGAAAAAACACTGGTGGGTACATCCCCCTTTGCTGAGTGAGAGCCAGCATCCAGGAGGCTTCCCAGGCCGCTTCCCAGAGGAGACGGGAGGGAAGCACCTGCCTGACTTGTGGGAGGAATTGCAATCCTTTCCGTTCCCCAACTCAGCCCAGCACGAATCCCCCAAGAACGTGATCTTCTGCGAAGAGCACAACAGCTTTCTGCAGACGTCTGCTCTCCCCCCGCTCCATAATGCATCATTAAATCAGCAAGTACTTGACATAATTGGATCCCAGTACATAGCTGAAGTTTGTAGTGCCACTGCAGTACAAATAAACATCTTCACCACAGCTGTGGGGCTTACAAGATAAAAATGCGCTCGTCTCCCAAGAAAAACATGGGAGACCTTGTGCACTGGCAGGTGATTCCTGCTACAACGGTGTCTGGAACCAGGCATCCTTTTTCGCTGCTGATTTACTGCTTTTTTTTTTAAACAAAGGAAAACCAAAGCTGGCTGGTGTCGATCCAACAGCAGTGCTTCTAGGAGGAGGGCTGGGACTCAGTATTGCTGAGTCAGCGCTTGCCCGCTGTGGGTGATGACTGGTACCAGGTACTGGTCAATGTGGGGTGAGCGCGGCTGCGGCATCCCCAGACCCTGGTGCCAGCAATGCATGGCAGGGAACAACCTGCAGCAGCGAGGAGAGTAGCTGGTCAAAGGGAGTGCGGAAGTAAAACATAAGGAATGGAAAAGAAAGCCGCAGGGTGTTAATTAGCAGTTGGTCTGGCAAACTAGTATTTCGGAAATGCAGTTTTCTCTTCTTAATCTTGACACAGCTGCTTGAAGGTTATCTGGAAAGGGAAGAAGTGATTTTCCTGAAAGCAGGTTTTGTGTTCCATCATTTCTTTAAAGCATGTTATTGCAATTACCATTTACCTAATGAACTCTTCAAATTTAATTAGCATAATCGGTGCCAATTTTGCAAAGAAAGATTCATCCTGCTGTAACAGAAGTTTAGATGAAATTTGCCCATACTCTGCAGAGCCCTGGGCTGGCAAAGGGCTTCTGGAGACGCTCCCCAGCAGGCCCAAGGGCTGGTTTTACACCAGCTTTTCTCTTCACATTGCTGATGGTTTGCTGCAGCAGCAGCCTGGGGCTGGGGGTGCTCGAGCTGCCCCGGCCACCTGGACCAGCCCAGCTGAGTTGCTTTGGTATGAGCGAGCCATCATGTTGTGTTGACTTGGTCACTGGCACTGAAAATACAGATGAATCATAGAATCATAGACTCGCAGCACGGTTTGGAGTGGAAGGGACCTTAAAGCCCATCCAGTCCCACCCCCCTGTCCCGGGCAGGGGCACCTTCCACTAGCCCAGGTTGCCCAAAGCCCCGTCCAACCTGGCCTTGAACCCTTCCAGGGAGGGGGCAGCCACAGCTTCTCTGGGCAACCTGTGCCAGGGCCTCACCACCCTCACAGGGAACAATTTCTGCCTTAGATCTCATCTAAATCTACCACTCTCCACTTGGACATTGAGCCATTGACCACAACTCTTTGAGTGCCACTGTCCAGCCAATTCCTGATCCACCGAGTGCTCCATCCGCCAAATCCGTGTCTTTTCAATTTAGAGACAGGAATGTTGTGTGGGTTGGTGTCAAACACTTTGCACAAGCATGAAAATGAATTTGAAACATAAATATCCATCTGAAGAGAGGCCCGTCCTTGTGACACTGTGATCAGACAAGGACACGCATCCACCCCTGTTTGACAGTCATGGAGAGGTGATGTGCTCTGCTCCTGCTCTGTGCTCTGCTCCTGCTGTGTCAGTCTATGCTGGAGTCAAGTGTGAAATGCAAACGCTCTTCCTCTTCAATTCAGCTGCTTGGAGATTTTGCAATGATTTAAGTTTTGAATCCTTCCCTCCCCAAAAATATGTCATGGAGGTTCTGGCAAACATACAGATGGAGGAATTAAATGTACGACAAACATCCTTTACATCTGGCACATAGGAGCTGATAAGTATTTCCAGCTGGATTTGAAATAAAAGATTTAAAAGCTGCCGGGTGAGGGGTTGCCCGGCAGGATCAGTCAGTGACAGCAGCAAAATCCGTTTTTCCAGTAGGAGATTGGGATGCAGAGGTTGGCCCCCTTACAGTCCTGTCCTGCCCCTCACGGGTGCTCTGGGGGACTCCAAATGGTTTTGCCAACATTTTTCCCCCAAAAAGTGGGTTTTTTCCCCAAAAGTATTCCAGAGTTTGAGGGAAGTTTTGCTAGAACAGATGCCCAAGTGCAGCCGCTCTACGAGCAGCACAGCTTTCTGTGATACTGCTTTAATGGGAAAAGCTGTTCTGCAGCCAAAGCCTCACTTCAAAGCACAAGTATTTTGAATATTTCTCTTAAATGAATTTGACTTTGTTAATTTTACTAATATAATACAATGCAGAAGAGCATATGTTGCTGCAAAACAAGCTGTGTCCCGGAGGGCTGCCCATAGGTGCTGCAGAGCGCCACGTGCTTTGGCATGCCTTACCCACATTGCAGAAGCCTTCCTTCTCCGTTGAATAAATTCTTCTTGGTATTTGCGTCAACAGTCGTAGAGATGAGACCCTGCTGCTGAAGCAGTCAGTAATTTAACAGAAAGTGCCGAAAGCCTGGCCCTGGCATCAGGTGGGGAAGGTGGGAGGGGGACCAGGAGGATGCTCACTTACACCCAGGTGCTGGTACAGCAGCAGGTGGGAATAGTTGTGCTCTGTAAATGTCGCTCAGGTCTGTCTGTCCTCTGTCTTCCCAACAAGAGCGATGACTGGAGTCTGTTTTAAAATTTAAATTATTGTTGCTTGGGCTTTACTAGCCGTAGTTTTCATGTCTCCTGCTATTCGAGTAGTCAGTTCCTGAGCAGCTTTTCCTCTTCTCAGCCCCTTTGCATGAGTGGTTAAATTTATGTGAAGCAAACCAGGAAAACGTGACATTCCAGACATTGCACCAACAAATTAAGAGGAGACCATCTTGCTTCTGCTGTCCAATGGTCTCTTTGTTCCCCGAGTTCAACATCGCCCTTTCAGAGGCTCCTTGGGAGGAGACATGCTGTGGGAAGACGAGGCTTCCTCTGCAGCAAGCCAGCCACCTTTTAGGTAGGATTCTCCCTCCCATCAGGAACTGTATGTCAGGAGGTGCGATATCTGATGTGGATTGTTTTCCACTGTTATTGAATAAAGAGGCACAGCTTTATGTGGAATATCAGCCCAAATCTTGGGGGTCATTACATGTTCCTGTGCCCTTCATAAACCCCATGCAAACATGGTAAATGCATCCTCCCAGTTCCCGGTGACATTCCCAGCAGCAGTGGCCCAGAGTCCTTGGTACCCTCCCCAGGCTCGGGGGTCTCCATGCAGGCTGCAGCCCCATTGTCCCTCTGGTACCAGCCAGTCTGTCTGCGGAGGAAGATCCCTCCCGACACAAACAGTGTTAGGAAAATGAACCCCTCTATCTTTACCTGTTGGATTTTGCTGGAGCTGCTTTGAGCAGCTCCTCGCTCCTCCCCGTCTCCTCCGTACCGTCCCACAGCTGGGAAGGGACGTGCTCGCCCCAGTGCATCCCTCCAGCACCTGGCACCCACCCAGTGAAGCTTCCCCAGGGCAGAGCAGCGTGGCAGAAATCAAATCCCCTCCCGTCAGCGTCGGGTACCAAACCCTCATCACCCGGCTGTGCTCAGACCAGGGACTCTGCCTCTGGGAATATCAGCTGGCTCCTGGGTACCAGCAAATGTTGCTTTTCCCCCATGTTTTATTAAATCTATCAGGCGCTGATCCTCCTTGGCAGCTCTGGAGAGAGCTGCTCCCCTAACAAAGCGGGACAGACGAGCTCCCTTGTCCCTTGGCTGCGACACGGCTGTTCTCCCTGGGGGTCGCCGAGGGGGTTTGTTTCTGTTTGGTAGCACAAAAAGCCAAGTGTCGGGGTTGAACACGTGTGTAATCAGTGTAACGATGGGGCTGGCTGGGATTTGATGTTTTGGTTAACCTCAGCAGGCCCTATTATAAAAATGTATACATCTGCCTAAAAACGTTATTCTCATTCCAGTGCCCTGATGAAACTCTTAATTTGTGTAATTACATTGCTGCGAAGCAGTGAACACATTAGGAGCCATCGATGGCTCATGCAGCAGCGGTGCCCGAGGCTGGTGCTGGTGTGGGTGCTGCGGGAGGTGGTGGGGCAGGATGAGGCCCCTGGCATGGAGGGGCTCAGCCCGAGCGCCTCCCAGGCGGGCAGCAGTCCGTTAAGCATCGCTGGTGCTCTCAGAGGGCTGTGCCACAGCAGGTGTTTGTTTGGCAGGTGGGCTGGGGCTGTGGCAGTACCGGTCCTGGTTGATGCGGTGTGAGGGGGGTGGTGGGTGTGTGGGTGACACCTTCACGGTTTCTCCAGGAACACGTTGGGAGTGTGTCGGCATCTTCCCTTGGGAGCCAGCGCTTCCCAGGTCCTGCAGGATTCTAGCAGGTTCTTGCCCTAGAGAAACATAAGTGACCCTTGTCCTGAGGAGCTTCAGCCATCGGGGATTTTTAAATTAGTCTTCAGTTGTCTCTTTGCGTGCGATTACAATCAAATAAGCCCCTTGTGCTGTAGGTTATAAAACAGAGGCTCGTAGCTTCCAGAAATGTTAGTAAAACTTAATATTCCAGAAACATGGAAGACATGGGGATAGAAATCAATATTTCATCTTCTTCCTTCGGTATCCACATGCTGCGTGCTGTTGTTTGCGAAGGAATGAAGGGCAGCAACCTGGTCCTGCTCCTGCCTTTCCCTCCACCATGTTTCTGCCCCGGGTTCGGGGCTCCCTCGGCAGCTTTTGGGGAGAGCTCTGCCTCCCCTGGGGCAGCAGAGCAGCAGACCACCCCTGTCCATCTTTCCTTATACGCTCTGGAAATAACGGAGATGAGAACCGTTTATAAACAAAAAATGGTAATAAGTGTGGCCAGAGCTGAGCGTTGAAAATGAGATTGTCTCTGCTCTGTGCAAAATTAAATTCCCGGTGGAAGCGATTAGCAATATTGCTAATAATTTACTGTGCTGTATTTCAATATAGCAGGCAGCTCCAGAAGTGCATTTCCTGAATAAATGAAAGCCCAAGGGCTAATTCTCCCATCCTTTGCAGCGGTTTCACACCCATCTCTGCCCTGCAGTGGCTATCCCCATCTCGCTGCTGGGAAGAGCACAGACCGGCCCAGCAGTGCCAGGCTCCTGCGGGGACTTGGTCCCCTCTCTTCAGTGAGCACAGCAGCGTGTTCTGGGGAGATACGTGCAGTCTCCCCAAAACTCTTCAGAGCCCTGAGGTGCCACACCTCCCATGCCACTGGGGAGGGTGTCGGGGGGAAAGCAGCCAGGCATTTCCTCAAGAGTTGCAGATCTCCATCTACCCAGTCCCAGCCCCAGGAACTGCTGCTGCCCGTCTTCACGGGGGTTTACACGTACGTGTGGAAATAAGCGTGAAGCACAAAACAGCTAAAGCGTGACAAATGAAATGAGTGAGATGCTTGTCCTCACAAACGCAGCAGTACCTGCTGTTTCTAGCTGTTTACTCCCTCAGCACCCTTGCTGGAGGGGACTGCCTTGCCCTTCCCTTTGAAGTGTTTGCAGACTACAGACACTTGGGAGCTGCTTGAATCCCACGCGCAGAGGATTGCGCAGCTGGACGACGAAAAGCAAAACAAGACCACAATACCATGGAAGAAATGTAAAAACTTTTAATTATGCTTCCTGTCATAGATACGAAGCACTGCTTGAGATCTGTGAGAGAGGAGGGAAGAGCGGGATGATGTCCCCTGGCTCCCCAGGATGGGGCTCCTGGCACCCCATCCTTCTCCCCCTTCTGCCCACCGGGCCAGGGACTGGGTTTGCTTTCCCAGCAGTGCCTTTGTGCACAGCTCCATCGCTGTGACACCAGCTGCAGCCCACAGGTATCAGTCTTTTTCAGACTAGAGGTGCTGAAAGCTGTAATCTCTGTATTTAAACACACAGTAAGAACATCTGAGGCTTTTTTCAGTGTAGGTAGCATTTAATTCTGCCTTCTTCACCTTTCTGTTTTGACTGATAATAATTTATTTTTGTTTATTAATATAAAATGTAAAAGTAAGTAGCTTTTAGGTCAGCTCCTCATCTCAGGTCTCTCAGCAAAGCTGCCTGAGGTCATGCCTGTGCTGGGGAGAATCCCACCTCCAGCCCCTGCCAGCGCCTCCAGTTTCTGTGGTAACAGCACGTCTCCACGGTTTCCACTTCAATATGCTAAAAAAGTTATTAATAACAGTGGAATTTCTTTCATATGCTTTTTCATTTGAATGATGCCAGGTTTAGAGTTAAATTGGCCAGGTATTTTGCTTGCCCTGATTTCCAGCTGGTGTTAATGGCTGACAAAGTCACCAGCAATTAGAAGCGGTGCTGCTGGGACCCGCCACGGCCGGGGGCAGCTCCTGGAACCCTTTCGTTGATGCTACTTGTAATTGTTGTGATTTCTGATACCTGTACATTGGCCAATTGCAATGCCTGCAGGCTGGTAAGCACGGGCTTGCTGCTCTTCATCGAAATATTTGTAGGTTTTGGGGCTCTACTGGATTCTTACAAATTGCTGTAGCTGACTGCAGAGCCCGGTGCTGCTGCGCCGACCTTCGGATTCTGCTTTGAACCGGTGCTACAGAAAAGCAATAAAGTTGGTTCATTCATCCTAATACCCCTTTATTGTGTTGGCTGGATACAGCTAGAAAAACTGAATTTTTCTTCTGTGATCTGATTTTTGTGGTCTGGTTTTATTTCTACTGTAAGTGGTTTATAATTGATAATGGACAGCTTTGCTTTTCCCATCACGTGAGGCTGAAAGCTTTCTTTACAGACTTTGGAATGCATTTACTATTCAGGTCTCTTCTCTTCCACTTCTCTCATTTTATGGAGAAAATTTGTCTCTGGAGCGAGGAGCTCCTGCAGGCAGCAGGCCAGCTGAAAAGGGCCTCCATGGAAATCCCTTGCACTTCAGATCGGAAGTGGCTGCAGCGAGCGGCTCGGCTGGAGCAGCCTACCCAGCCCTGCACGCATGGCCGCTCACTCTGTGAACGGTGCAGATATTTTATTAGTCTTTGAGGAACAAACGCTGAAAAGCTTTGCTGCTCAAGCGGGGTGCTGTGTGTTGTTAGGGCGGGGTGTTTGGTGCATGGGCAGAGGAGGCTTGGCAGAAGGGAGATTGAGACGCCAGCGTGAGCATAACCATGAACTGACACTATCCAACTGTGAAATATGTTAAATTAAGCTTATGGGGTGAGGAAGTTTGATTTTTTTCTAGAGCAATAGTTCCTTTAAGGTTTATGAGCAATCCTTATCTGCAGCAGTGAGACCTTTCACATGCCATGCATGAGCACCAAAGCCTTTGTGGATTTTGGGGGCGAGGACAGCAGGAGCCCACACTGCGATTTCAGAGAGGTGGAAGCAAACCCCAGCGAGCCCAGGCAGTGCCGGGGTCCCCACGCCAGTGGCACAGCTGGCTGGTTCGTTGGCCGGGCTGCCAGAAGCCACTGCTGCCTGGCCACGGACTGGCTGCTCTATGCTTGCTCTCAGGGGTGCAAAACTAACTGAGAAGAGATTAAAGTGACCTTGAACACACCCTGAATGCCAGGGAGGTTCAGGTTGGACTGGCTGGGCCTCGGGGGGCTCAGCTTCCAGCTGGAGAGTCTGATTTTAGAGGTTACGCTGGTTTTGGCAGCTCAAACCATGAGACAGCAGGATGAGGTATTCAGTGCAGTTATTTAGTTTGGGTCATCACAGAATTTAGATCTCAATAGAATTTTTAGGAGTAAAGTAATTCTTAGGATGAATCTATAATGGTTTAATACTGCAGCTTTGTATGTTCCAACTGATTTCAAGTGAAACCCACATAATTTAGTTTCTACTTAATGAAGTTATAAAGTCTTACCAAGAATTAGTAAAAGATCCATTTATTCTGTTTTGGAGTTTACTAGAAAAAAGGCAGTTGCGGTCAAAGGGTGCAGCAGGACAGACTTTAGATGATAAAGCAAAACTCATGGGGCACCAGTGGGAAAGTACCAGAGGTACCTGGGAAGGGCCCGGGGGGCTGCGGGGACAGACCCTGGGCTTGACTTTTGTCATTCCTGCAGCCCAGCTGTGGCCCCGGGGACACACGCTGCGGCCGCTGTTCCTGCTCACCCACTCCTGCTCCTGAAACAGAGAGAGCAGGATTCGCCCCACTGCTGGCTCCGGGGGTGTTCAGCAGTGCTGAGGGCCTGGCTAGATGGCGGCAGGGCATTTGGGGGGGTGTGGGGGGGGGGCTGCGAATCCAGCCCAGGCAGTGTCAGCGTTGGAGTGAAGAAGGGGGAAAAATTACATTCAGTGGTGTGTTGTGCTGGGAACCAGCAGCTCCAGCAGCGCTGGACTTCGCTGCCCTGGCATAAAGCATGGCAATGCCCAGCCTGCAGCACGTTTATGAATGCAGGTAGAAGTATTGTGCAATATAGATCCAGGAATTAGACAGAAATGCTGTGAGTCTGGGTGCCTTATGTGCCAGCCCCAGAGTGCCCCCGCAGTGCTGCCTGTGCCCAGAGGATGTTCGTGTCAGAAAACTTGTGTGCGTAAATAAATGAGTCAAGTGATGAATTCTCTGCGATGCTCCCACTGTATTCCCTGACATCAAAAGCTCCTTTAAACCCTCAGCAGCAGCCGCAGAGCCACAGGTGCCTCTGTGGCCCCCTGTGTTTCTCATGTGCTTCGCGGTCCCGATGGCCACAGGGACCTGGCACGTCCGGCTCTGGTGAGCCCCCCTTTGCACCATTACACTGGGAATATTTACAATTTCTCTAATCATGGTTTGGGTGCCCAGCAGCGCCGGGCTGCAGGCCAAAGGGCAGAGGAGGGTCACAGGGGAGCAGAGCCATGTGCGGGCACTGCGGGGTGGCTGGCTGGGGACACAGCTCTCCTGTCCCCATCTCTGACTGGGAAAACCAAACTGTGAAGCCTCAGGGGTTTAACTGAAAAAAACATCAAGTCTCTGTGCCACAGAGAGAAAAACAGTACAGAAAAACAGAAAAATGCAGCGCAGGGGTTTATCTTTGCTGTCAGGTGCAAGGTCAGACCAGGCTTGGTATTTCCTCCGACTTGCTCCATGGAGCCAGGCACCCCACATCGGGATGCTGCCTCATGCAGCCGCCCTCGCTAGAGGAGGTAATTGGTTTCAAAGTGAAAATAACTCACAAATTCTATTGTCTCAGCCTTACAGCTTGAAAGGTCTACTTTAAAATGCAATAGCTGCATTCCCATCTTCTTTTTTTTTTTTTTTTTTTTTTTAATAAGAAAAAGATTGTTAGCTCAAACTTCATATATTCTACTGTCAAACAATCTGTTTAAGATAAGCGGTAGACCTGACTGCTACACTTCAACCCTCCAACCAGCTGTGGCCCTTTGTGAGGTGCCAGGTTTGCTCAGGAGAGAAAGCCAGCAGTATTTTCCACCTGAAATGATCCGCTGGCTTCTTGGGACTACTTATATATTCAGATTAAGGGAGGGAGGCCGAAGTCTGTCTATATAAATGTCATCTAAAGCCTGCTTAATGGAATTAGCAGGAGTAAGTCAGTGGAACTCCACTAAGTCAATTGAGTTGCTCCCGCTTAATTGGCGAATTTGTCATCAAATACTTAATTTGCTCTATAGAGGGATGGAAACATGCTATATATTCTGTACGCTAAAAATAGTCTATCTTTGGTCTTTCATCATTAATAAAACTTAACAAAGGAATTGTGTACGGCACAAAAAGCCCATAGTGAAGGTAGTTAATAAGTATTAATTGGTGAAGAAGGTGCTCCGCCGCTCGTGTTGTGCTGGATGCTCCGGTCTCGCCGTGGAGGAGCCTTGTGGATCCCCGGCTGCCCGCCAGCTCGTGTGGGAACCGAGGGCAGGTTCCGGGCCGTGCAGTCACAACCCGCCTGGTTTTGGTTGTCTCCCTGGCAGAGGGATGTGGTTGGGAGCTGCCTGTGCCCCCGCCGACTCTTCTCTGCTGCAACAGCTGTTGCCATATGAATTTTCATGTGAGCGTACAAAGCCGGGGTCAGAGCATGGAGAACCGTGCCCTGGCTTTGTGCCAAACGGCAGCGTTGGTTCTGAGGGTGGCAGTGAGACCTGCCTCCCATGAGGTGCTGGTGCAGAGGGCTTGTGAAGGCAGAGCAGGGCAGGGCAGGGACAGGAGGGAGCCCACTGTTAGCCCTCCTCTGGCAGCTGGTGGGGCAGCCAGGCCATGTCCGGGCTGTGAGCGTGTGGGCTATATGCGACACTGGTTGTTCTATAGAGTACGTGGCTATATATGACACAGTGCCCTCTTGCCATGCTGCCTGCGGGCCTTTCTCATTTTCTCTTTCCTTCTTCTCCCGCTTACCTGGACAAACCTATCAAGGAAGACACAGATTATCTTGTTTGTATGAGATTCTCAAACAGAGAAGCTGTTTCAGGGGCTCTGAAGTAGCAGCTGCGGAGGGGTCCCCATCACCCAGGGTCAGTGGAGCTGCAGCTGCAGCTCGGTTTGTGCTGGGCCAGCCCAGGTCCAACCGCCCCAACCAAGCGTCTGCCCAGAGAACTGCTCGAGGAGTTTGTTCCTTTATTGGTTTATTTGGCTTTGTATTTTCACTCTTGTAACCAGCAGTATCATGAATGATCTGGAGCCAATTTAATTCTTTAACACTAAGGTTGCTCTTTCTTATTGCAGATTTGGTTCTGAAGGACGGAGGGGCTAGCAATGTTGGGGCACAAGTGGACGTCGAGGTGAGGTGGTCAAGGTGCCATGAACAACTGTGGAAAGCAGCAGGTGTGAGAGACCTCTTATTTGTACAGACAGGGAACACTAGAGTTTGAGCCAGAGAGGCCAAGCGACAGCAGAACTGAAGGGTCTAATGGTGCTTTCCCTGGCACAACAGCAGTGGCAGGAGAGCTGCTGCCCTCTGTGACCCTCCACTGAGCCTCACCACCACTAAAACCACGGCTCAAACTCTCCCAAGGAAGAGGCTCTTCAGCAAGACCGTGGAGCAGAGAAAATCGGGAGAAAAATGGAGACATAATTAAAAATTAGGACCTAGACTTCAGAAAAGAAGATTAAGGTATTAGACTAAAGCAAAAGCCGCAGTGACTACATGACAGCACTTAATTTTCTTCCCCGGGGCAGACTGAATGCCTGACTTCTGGCCATTTGATGATGATTTTGAGATTGCTGTGTGGGTCGGTACAAAGCGTCTGCCTGCTTTCCCCTGTTCAGCCTGGTATTATCATCTCACAGTAATTACATTTTCACAAAATGAGACAGAAAAAATCCATGCTTTTTTTTTTTCAAGCATCAGTATATTCATGGGGTTAAATTGCCAGTTCCCTTATTTTGAAGCAAGAATGTCAATATTTCTAAGCCTGACTTGTCAGCCTTCCCCTTGGCCGGATAATAATAGACTTATTGATCGTTTCTCAGAAAAACGGAGTAAAGGAACTTTGTTTTTCAATGGAAAGCCCACTCAAGGTGAGTGGCGGCTTCAGCTCCATCACTCCGGAAGTTGGCTGGGTCTGCGCTTTGCAGGTCAGCCCGTCTTGCGGTGGCCATCACGGCGTGCGTGAGGCTGACTTCTGACGGCGGGGCTGAGCCGGTAGCTGATGGGCACGGTGCTGCTCCGGGCTGGATGCCGAAGATCTCAGGTCAGGGCGGCCTTGAGCAGCCTCTCACCTCCCAGACAAACAGCTTGACCGCTGAGCAGCTGCTGGTGAGTCATCGGGCTTAGTAGTTCCCCGCTAGTAGTTTTAAAGTGGTTTGAATTCTTTGTAATAAGAAATGATGAAAGAAACTCAGAATTCTGGTTTCTGGAGTTATTTCTTGATGTACTTTGAGTATGGGCTTTGCAGGGCAATACTGCAGGTCCACATTTGTCCCAAGCATCTGCTGCACACACTTGTTTAGTTCGTCAGTTAAAAAGGCATTTATTTCTAGCTGCCAGCCATGGAAACTCGACTTGCTCCCTTGAAGAGGCTGATGTGACTCATGCACCATGACAAGTGCAGAGGCACAGGAGCTGCGTCTTCCCTGCCTTTCCCCCTTCCCACCCCCAGGTTCTGCTGGGGCTCTGCAACCTGCCTAATTAAGGACAACACATGTGGCCCCTTGGCAAGGTGTGAGCCACAACAGAGTCTGATCCGCTTCCCGCCAGCCCCGAGAGCGCTTGGCGTCGTGTCCTCACAGTCACTGGCTCCGCCGTGCACCCGGAAATGGTGCGTTAAGTGCAGAGCTGTCACTCAGACGTTGTCTTTTTTACTTGTGCCGTGAAATACCAGGGCTGCACAGTCAGATATTGGCGACATTAACAAGTGGAGCTGGAGGGTAGGAAGCTGCCCACTGCAGAGGTGCTCGGGGGAGAGCTGGGGAGCCCGCAAAGCTCCTGGGAACCCCAACTTCTTGAAGTGCCAGCACCCCCTTTGCTGCCTCTGCACAGCAGGTCAAGAGCAGAAAGGGGGAAAGAAACCTGTGCTGCTTTATCCTTTTTCCTTTGTGTCCCTACTACTGAGATAAAAACTATCACTTTGAGCTTTTTGGGGTGCTCGTGTGTAGGTCTGTGTTTAAAGCAAGGAGATCAGATCCTCAGTTACGTGTAATCACGTCATCTGCTAATGGGTTATTTTCTAAGTTGTCTTAGAGGTTGCTCACTACAAGTCAGATATAATAAGCTTTGCTTGGTTTAGTTTGTTTATGAAACTGGGAAAGAAGGTATGCTTTATGCTTGCTAGAAAATTCCCTGAAGAAGTGTATGACTGGGAAGTGAGTCACATGCAGCACATCGGGTCGTGCATCATCCCCTGGCCTGGGGTCCCTGCTCACCCAGGGCTTTTCTGAGCTACCTGTGGGAATGGAGATGGTATACTTGGAAGAGAAACCTGGAAGAGAAGCCTCTTCCAGGTCCCAGGTGCCCAGCAAAATATAATGAAACGTCAAGATTAACGTGAATAGCTTGCAAGTTGTTTTGAGGACCATGATAAAGCTAAGGATTGGTTTAGGTAAGAGCTTAATACTTCCCATAGAAACACATTCACAGTCCAAATCCACGGAACATTTTCCTAGAGCCAATGTTTGAAAACCGCAACTCCAGCTCTAAAGTTCCAGAGAAGTCAGATGATTCCGAGAACTGACTGCCAAAACCTGGGTGACCAGTGACTGCCCTTGGCAGTAACATATAGAGGAAGGTGCTGCGGAGGGAGCGGGTTTTGGCAGGGAGTGGGAGCTGTGGGGCTCACCAGAGAGATCGTCGCCCATTAAATGTTTCAGGTTTGTGGAAGAAGGGAATTATGTCTTTTACTTCTCATTTTCTCCAGGTATGTGATGTAATAAGAAAGAAGCAATGGCTGTTGGCGTGGCAGTGTTAGCAAAGTTAGGAACATCTTCTTAATTCCTGGTTTAAATTGTCTGAGCACTTGAGTGTCACAGGTTGCATGTGCTGGCTGCAGCCCGACCGTCCACCCAGCGTTTGGGTACCAGCATCTTCCAGCAGTTACAGCATTGTAAACAACAGAGATACCCCCCCACAAAATCCCACTTTCCTCTCACTGGGCACGCAGCTGAACTGGGCTCGGGGCTGGGGGTGTGGCTGCCGGTGCCCCTGGCCAGGACAAAAGCCTGGGAGCACCCAGATGGCTTCAGTCTCCGTGTGGCACCCACCACATCCCGGCACCGCTGCTGCGTGGGGCAGCTCCGACGAGCAGCACCAGGCACCGGAGCGGTCCTGGGCACAGGGCAGAGAGCCCCGACTGCACCAAACACACCCCCAGGGAGTTCAAAAAGACAACGATTTCAGATGGTTTCTTACAGCAGAAATCTGCGGGTTGGTAACTGACAGTATTAAAGGCCAGTAGCAATTTTAGTCTGCAACATCTGCCATTTCTCACTTGCTGAAACCTCTGCTTTTCACCAAATTAGTTACAAAGATTCCCAGGCGGATTTTCAGCCAGTGTGAATTGCTGCAGCTTCTCTGAAGTCCATGGAGGTTTGTGATCCTATGTCAACAGGTAATTTGGCCCCTAGTCTTCAAAAAGGAATCAAGGCTTATGTCCATGACAGGGAAAAGTTATTAGTAAGTGAAAATTGCTTCCTTTATTTTTTCTGACTCTCCTTGTCACAGTATAACAGTATAACAGTCCAGAAGAGCACTCATAGAGCTATGGGAGCAGGAGCTGATAAAAGCAGAACAAGAAATAACCAAAAATACAACTGCAAAGAAGAAAGCACCAAGTGGGTCAATATTTTACCTCCTGCTGCTCGGGTAAGTGACCCTGGGGGCTGAGGCTCTGGGGGGTGCTGCAGTGGTGGGACTGAGCTGGAGGAAGAAAGAAATTGGAGAAAATATAATTCCAGCTGGGACACTCAGTTGCATGAAATGCAGAAGAGAGATGAGAACTTGAAGCAAAGCCCGGCAGCGACAATGGGGTATTGATGCAACCGCTGAAGATGCTGACGGCGTAACAGCTGAAGCACTTGGATGCAGTCGGGTTCAATATCTCCCACAGTTCAGTTTAGGGTTAATTACATGCAGGCTGCTCAGACTCTGCCCCAGGCCTCTAGGGTGTTACTTTTAATTTATCTGACTGGATTATTAGGATCTCCTTCTTGCCCAGGGGTAATTTTGGGACACTAAGAACCATTTGGGAACAGTGCTGCAACAAGTGGACTCCCTTCTGCCAAAATGTGTTCATTGCTTTAGCCCCAGGACATGGATCTATTCCTGTGTTTGCAGGGGAGATGCCCTTAATGAACAGACCTAAATCCTGGGGGGAGCTATCAGGTGCTAATGACCACTGACTGCTTTAGGAGGCTGGCAGACCATGGCAGCTGCCACCCCAGGCCTGTGGACCCAAACCTGACTCCTAAGCCTGTGAAATGAGTAACGTGCTCCCGAAGGTGCCGAGATATTTTGTAGGGTGGCTTTGGCTCCAGGCAGCATGGATAACTGGAACCAGCGCTGCCAGGTATTCTCACATGTCAGAATTAGATAACATGATGTGCGTGTACACGTGTAGAGTCACTGGGGAGGGAGGTTGAAGAAAAGGCATAATGTAAATGAAAGCACATCACAGAGCGGAGCTGAGGTTACAGGCAGGAAGCCCCAAGGTTTAGAGTTCTCTGACCTTTTCTGTGTCCAGATGCAGAAGTGTGTGTGTGCGTGTGTGTGTGTGCATTTCCCCCCCCCCCCCAAGGATCATACGTGTCTCCGGAGGATTATAAACTGAAATTGGGTATAAGAGGCGGAGGCTGCATTGGGGCACAGCGGGGCAGAAGATCTCACCCTGAGTCGTGCCAGGTTTCATAAACCCCAGCCAAACGCTGGAGCTCCCTGGTTTTGTTAATCTAAGGCAGGGCCCAATATCTCCAGTTTCCCAGGAAAAAGGAAGAGCTATGGCAGAGCGGGAGATAAGTAAAAATGACTTAACAGCTGCTGGATTTTGTGCCGTTGTTGTGTTTGCTGGGTACAGGAAAATCACGCAGGTGCTTTCAGGTTGCGTGCAGCAGCCAGGCAGGAGCAAGCTGTGCTGCAGGCTGACGCTGTCACTCCTTCAAGCTGCACCAACGCCTTTGCTGAGTGTCTGAGAGTTTTCCAAAAGCAGAGCCAAGCAACACAGATCAAAGCGTGGTCTAAAAGTGGGATGCTAAATAAATCCTGGGGTCTGATGACTTTGGTGCTGTTAACTAATGCGCAGAGCATCATCCCTGCCGGGAGGGAATAGCTACCAGGAAGAGATCAGCAAGGGCACACGCTGCCATCCTTCAAAACTCCCTAAGCAAAGGGCAAGACAAGAAACAACAAGTCTGTTTTCTAAGTTTTCAGAATATAGATGCAGCACAGGTAATATGACAGTGAGTCATTAAAAAAGGAATGCTTCTGTCTAAAACCTACGATTTTCCTGGAAGCCAGTGAAAATCTCTCCAGATAGGGATGGTGAAGTCAAAATGGATTTTCTTTTCAGGAAATCTGAAGACAAATAGCAGCGGTGCACAGGGCTCCCCTTGCACCAGACCTGCTGCCCCTGCCAGGCTCCGGATTGTAGAACCACAGAATCACAGTGTAGTTTGGAGTGGAAGGGACCTTAAAGCCCATCCAGTGCCACCCGCCTGCCCCAGGCAGGGACACCTTCCACTAGCCCAGGTTGCCCAAAGCCCCGTCCAACCTGGCCTTGAACCCTGCCAGGGAGGGGGCATCAGTGAGCGCTGCCCTTCACAGCTCCTTACTGGGGGGGGGAGCCGGAGGCGGCTCCCACTGGAGGAGAAGGAAAGGCTCTCTTTGACATCAATGAGAATTAAATCGAATCCCTGGAAAGGATCCAAGATGAAAGTGAGTGAATAATTCACAACCAATAATTTATGCAGAAAATGTAGTTTCTTTTCCTACTCGAGGCTTGTCTGTAAAATGGAAAAGATTACTTCAGCTGTGTTTGTTGTTTGAATTTGTTCAATTAAGCTGAGTGAGGCTTTGAACCTCAGGTTTATATTATGGATTGACTGTATATAGTTTATATATCAGATACTTAATTTTGAGAAAACCTCGCCTGCTTTGGTTAGGGATGAATTAGCTGAACTGTGTCGCGATGCTGATTTTTGTGCTCTGATTGAATAAGCATAATACTTGTAGGGCTTGACCCAAATCTCTTTTTCATCTCTTTCTCTTGGATTAAGCCCTTGATCGAGAAGAGGCTTGAAGAAATACTTGTCGTAGATGCTTAAGATGTTCAAGAAAAGGAAAAGACAAAAACAACTGGGAAATTTTAGTAAACATTGAACATTTTTTGCATCACTTCAGAGTCATTTGAAGCATCTGAGGTTTCTTGAGAATGAGCCTTCTGCAACAGGTCCTGTGAAAGTGGGTCTGTGTGGTGAGCTGCGGGGAGAGGGGCTGCGGGGGATGCCCAGCCCCTCCTTGAATCAAACATCCTTTTGTAAAGGGGAAAAAAAACCACAACAACAACCCCCATACATTTACATCAGCCTTGACCTATGCTACAGTCTTATTAAATTTGGGTAGGTGTAAGCAAAAGGTCTAAGTCTGTTGAGACAGCTCAGTGTCCTCAAATCAGGGCACACGACACCCCAAAGGAATGATGAGTTAGTTTAAGCAGGCCATGAATAATTAGAGATGTGAGACTTGAAAAGACTTTAAAGAAATTATAATTATTCTTTACAAATTTTAATAAATTATTTATTTTTTAAAAAGAGAAAACTTAACTTGTAATAAAAAAAATTTGCATATTTAGAGAGCAGCCTGGCTGCATCAGGGCAGGGGGAGAAGGAAGCAGCTCCGATTTCAGGCGGTGACAGCTCGCCCCGAGCAGGGAATACTTTCTGCTTTAAACCACTGCCAGCAGCTCGCTCCGTCCAGAGCGGGGAGCCAGCAGTTGCAGCCTGTTTTCATCTTCCCATTCTGAAAGATCCGACTTGCTGCCAGTTTTCAATGATGAACTGAAAAGGTTGTACCCAGTGTTGCACGTAGCAGTCCAGGTCACCTGTGTCCTGACTGCCCGGCTCTGGGGGAGCCTGGCTGGAGGCGGCCATTCTCGGTCTCGGGGTGCTGGGGGTGGTGGAGCTGGGAGACATCCCTCCTGCCTTTCCAAATGCAAAATTCAGTGCTTACAGCAGGGTTACGTCTTTTCTGGGTTTTGTTTTTTTAATCCTGAAGTACGTGCTTTACCCAGTCCTTAAGGGCATCCCAAATCTTCCATCTTCGTGCTGGATGCAGCCTGCTGGTGTTTGTATGTCCGCATGCTCTTCTGTCTGAGCCAGGGCCACGAACTGCAGGGTGGAGTTAAATGGAAGCCAGGACCTGAGGCCTTTGAGGAGCTTCATTAGCCATCCCTCCGCAGCCAACCATGCCTCTGCCTCAGTGCTGCTTTTATTGTCCTAGAAGTCCATGTCCACCCTCCCAGGTCTGCACTGATCCTGTGCTCCCCTGTAAATATTGGGGGCTTGGTTACATGTCACGGTCTGTCCATTCTCTGCGCCGGGCTTGTTGGGCCTTTCCATGCACTTAAGGGACTTAGTGTTCATACACTGTTATTTTTACTGTGGAAGATGATGTGGTATGTCGCGGTGGGGCCATTTATGCTGAGAGCTAGAGATGGGGTAGCAATCACTGGCATTTCAGGAGGGACTTCCAGATTCTGCTCCTGCGAATTGCCTACTTATGCTCAGCTCTGACTCTTTAAAGTATTTTCTCCTTTTCTTTTGTCAGGGAAATAAATGTAATCACCAAGGTGCTGTTCTAAAATGTACTGCTCATTTTACGTAACCTATCGCATTAATTAACATTCATCTGAGCAGGCATAGGTGTGGTGGGGAGAATAATAGAGTTCTTATAATCAGTCTTATGGGAAAAAGATATCATAATTCCAGCATGTGAATACTGTTTTATCCATTGAAAAATATTCCCCTGTTCCCTCATCAAGAGCAGAGTGAAAAAGAGAGAGAAGAAAGATGGTCAGATTACAGTTGTTTCTAATTCAAATGTGAGGACTCTTCATGGCACTGAATATTTTGAACAGAAAGTGCCTGCAGCATTGGCCTGCACGAGGCATAGGAACTTCTTATCTCTGAGGAATATAATCCTTTGGTTTAGCATAGCTGGTGTTCTGGTAACATGGCAGATTTAAAAATTCTCTGCTGATGACATCTGTGGGACTCTGACAAGTGATTAACAGAAAAAGGAGCATTTCATTAGGACATTCACATTTTTATGCTGAGCTATCAGTTTTGGTCTATCTAGAAATGAATAAGGAGTTGATGTTTGGGGGACTGCTGATTATTAATTATACACCACTCACAATTACACAGGAGTGAGAATGGACAGGAATAGACATCTGCACTGTACAAACCCACTTCTGTTGCACTTGATCCTCTGAAGCTGGAACATGTCCCGTAAATGCCTTACGTCCCGGGTGAAGGCGGTTTGGGGGAGATGTGGTGCAACGGTGAAAGAATCAGACTCTCCCTGCAGCTAAACTCTTCCGAGGGGAGCAAGGGAAAGGTTCATTCTTGCTCACAAGCACCAAGATGTGCGTGACCAGCCGGGCTGGCCAAGGTCACGTGTGGGGACGCACAGGACAGGGGTATCAGTTCAGGAGACCTCACCAAGGGTCCGCTCTTGCTCCTGGGTGCTCTTGGCCTGGAGACACTGGGCTGGTCTTTGGGTGAGTCTCCTGTACCCCTCAAGAGTTGTGGCTGTTTGTGCTTCATCCTGCTGCCATCCTGCAGAAAGCAGATGGGCGCAGGCGTCTGGGGCACTGCTGGGATCTCAGGGTCAAGCATGTTCATCTGTGTACCCAGGACAGCTATTCAAGTGCTGGAAAGAGACCAAAAGCACAACATAAATCAAAATATATCAATAATCTTGGCTAAGTCCCAACAAAAGGAGTTTGGGGCTGTGGTGTGTGCTGCGTCGGGCTGTGCACGGTCAGCCATGCTGGGAGCCTGGGCCTGGCGAGCAGCGGTGGGCGGGAGCATGGCTGTAGGGATTGGGCACACCGCACTCAATTCCAACTTTCAGATGGTTTTTTTGCTGCTCAGCCCCCTGGCTCAGTGTTCCCTACAGCAGGGTACATGAGAGATAGCCATCGGGTGAAAAAAACCCAGGCAGTCCTGGAGAAAGCAGAAGGGTTTGGGAGTGGACGTCTGGGATTTCTCCAGCTTTCCATGGCTGTCTGTGCGGCAGCTCAGGGCTTGTGCAGGGTTCAGCCCCGTCCGGTCCTGGGGATCCCAGGGCTGGAACAGAAATAACGTGAAGAATGACAATGTGGCTGCCCTTGTTATTTTCACAATCTGTATTTTTGTCTGCAAATTCTGTAAAAAAGGGAAAAATTCTTATCAAAGAGTGTTCCTTGGTAGTTTTTTAAATGGTAGTGTTTGCAGAAGGTTCAATATTTCTCATAAATTAAAGAAAACACATCTTGTTCCAGAAATGCTGTATAACATCCTAAGGAGGGAAGCAGGGAAAAATATTGCCTAGTAAGTGATAATATATCAAGGTTCCTCTGCTCATTATCAGCATAAGAGACATAATATACATAAAATGTAGGTCATAGCATCCCATTTAACACCCTATTTATCCTTGGTGTGAGAGGCAGTTGTGTGCTACTGCAAAACAAGACATGTTCTGATAAGAAATTTCAATGGCAAAAAGCCTCCTTATCTCGCAGATAAGCAAATGTGCTTTCTTTCTCCATGGATGCTTTTCACAGCGTGTCATCTCCCTCCCCTTCTCACTGCCTGGCTGCGGGATGGGTGAGGCTAAGGGAAAACTCCCTGTTCACAGGGTTTGGCCATCAGGGAGCGGAGGGGCTGAAGGCACCAAGGGGCATCTCTGAAGGGACATGGGCAGGACGTCTCGGCCTTGGTGATGGCAGAGCGGGCAGGAGGAGGCAGGCAGGGGCAGGCAGAGGCAGGCAGAGGAGCCACACTGGCCCGGAGCAGAGCAGTCCCGCCGGTGGGACCTGAATGGCTGCAGCTACAGTGATTTCAGAAACGGAGGGAGATGTAGGAGAGATCCGGTGACATTTAGGACTGCGGGCGCCATGCTGTGGATTGCAATTAGGGAAAAAGAGCTGTTGATACAGTTCAACGCGGGATGCTGTGATAAAGGAAACTTCACCTTCTAAAAATGTTCTCCCAAAAGATTTCCAAGCAGCTTGGTAACCTGGCCTGAGGTAACCCTGCCCGGAGCCACCAAGCTCCTCTTTGAGCGAGAGGAGACGTTGCAGTGGTGGTGGCATAGAATTGTGGTGTAGGAACGACTTTTGGGGGTGAGGAGGAGATGATGATTGTGCGGGGCAGTCTGCTGGAGGAGGGCAGCTCACCCTGCGAGCAGGGACAGAGTACACCCCTGTAATGCTAATTGATGCTGGTATTTTATTATTTTTTGGTCATTTTCCTTTCCTCTTTAGCAGAATAGCTTCCCTGGTAGTCACCTCTCCCTGAAATTGGCATCGCTGCCTCGCGACCTGAAGGAGGCTGGGGCACGTGGGGCCAGGGACACTGGGAGTGGGCACCCACGTGTGACCTGGGGTGCAGATGGGTGTCAGTGCCACCGCTCAGTCCCAGCCTCAGCTTGTTTCTTCCACGGCTGAACATCCGCCTTTTGTGACTTTCTGGGGGTGGATGCTGCGAGCGATTTGCTGAAAACCAGTGCAATCAGGAGCAAAAGCAAAAAAGATGCAATTAGTGTCCGGCCTGTTCCCTTGGCATTTCTCAGATGAACTGTATATGGTGTTCTGCATAATAATAAGAAAATTAGAGACAAGAGCCACCACCATTAAACATCTCCAAAATAATTAAGCAATAAATACTAGTGCAGGAGGGTGCAGGAGACACAGATAGATAGATGATCAGAAAGTTGCTGCAGGTGAAGGCTGACCAGGAGTGATAAATGGGAAGGTGGCAGGGAGGAGGGGAATGGAGGGAAATACTGTTAGCATAGAAAAAAATAAATAATAAGATAGTGAAGCTCCTGCTTGCCCTCCTTTGCCAAGGCAGGACAGATAAGCAGCAGGGTGTCAGGAGCGCGGAGATGGATCATCGAGCAGCTGAAATTCGTCTAAATCATGATGATGAGTGAGACACCAAAGCGCTGGGCTGAAGCCCGTAAAGGAGACAGTGCATGAAGGGGGAGGAGTCGGTGCAATATGGATGGGGAATAATATTATATGTGAAGCCAGGAATAGCCTAAAATACTGGCTGTAGCGGGCAGGGAGGACCAGAGTAATGGGTAACACACTCCCCCCACCCCCCCACCCCCCACCCCCCCCCAGTAACAAACAAAAAGAAACTGAAGAGCAAGGGAAGTGGCAGGCCATGGGCTGATGGTCAGAAGCCTGTCAAAAGTGGGGGTTACCGGTGCCCCCCCAGACAGCCCTGTGCTGCCAGCAGTGCCCAGGCCAGGTGCTAAGGGGGAGCTGCACCCACAGCATCCCTCCCTCTGCACCCCAACCGGAGTGCTCGCGGCCGGGGCACAGCTCAAAACAGGGAAACCACTGCTCCTCTTTCATAGGGTGCTGCAGCAAGTTGCTGGGGAAAAATGTGCAAAATTAACAGAAAGATAGCGTCAAGCGTTCAAAATAAGCAAATATTTATTTATTCACAATGTGCAAGACGAGGTGGTGAACAAAATCCTCCCTTTGAAAGAGCAGCTGTAATGGCAGGGGTTGAAAAAAAAATTCACGGTATTAAATAGAAAGCAGGGATCTGGATCAAAACATGATGTTATAGACAGAAATAGAGAAACTGCTGCAGAAGACTGTAGAGCTAAAAAATACCTTTCTAGAGCTTTGCGCAGGTACAGAAACATGTGAACGAGGCAAGAGAGTGAAGGCCACGGTGTCAGTGACCCCCCGGGGCTGAGATTGGGGTGTTTCTGCAGTCTCTGCTGTGAGCAAGGCGTTAGCAAAGGGGGACGGAGGGATGGAGAGATCACGGGACGCTTCAGATGGTTTGACTGAACTTTTGATGTGTGGAAGTTTTTGAAAGTAGGTTAAGACATTAAATAATAAAACGCTCAGGCAAGCAGGCGTGAGCCACCCACGGAGCCATGGCCCCCGGCCTCCCCGGGCCCCCACGCCGCTGTGCTTCTGACGCAAAGAAGCAAAAAAATAAGAAAATTCAGTTAAGCAGTCTAAAATCAGCTAAACTGCAGAAAGCTGCGTAAGACATAGTTATCTAGGTTTTTATTAGGCATGAGGAATATGTTACTCTGGAACTGCATAGCTTTCAGAGTGCCTTGCGGGCTCTTTCTACCCCCACAAAATTGACTGTAAGAGCAAGATTTCAAGATTTCCAGTGGAAGATGAGCTGGAAATAATGAAGATACCAGTGGCAAGGCAGGGAAGTTCTCACACAGGATCATTTCAGAACACGACCTGGGAAAACACAGTGTCTCTCTGGGTAGCTCGAGGGAGAATAATCGACCCCTGGGAGGTCAGTGCGATGCTGGGGGACCCCAGAGGGAAGGGTCCTGTGCTGCGCCTGCACGAGGCCCGGCAGCCCCTCCTCTGCCCACAGCTCGGTTTTCCCTGCCCTCCCCCGAGCGCGGAAACCCAGCAGTGTTCCCCGGTGCCTTGGGTGTGGTTACTGCTAAAATACAAAATCTCACCCTTTGGCCCCCTCTTTTAGAGATAATTTTTACTGACATTCTGATTTTTTTTCCCCTTTTTTCTGCACTAAATATATTTACCAGGTTTTATTTTTAAAACTGTGGAAACCACATAACTTGAATTTTTTATAATATATATATTTTTTCCCCTCTCCATCTGGAAAGCCCCTTGGAACTCATTTCATGATCTACATTCCCTATTAGAGGGAATGAGGCTAGTTCCTTACTCAGCTCACTAAAAGTTAAATTAAGCTGAAAAAATTTGGAAGAAAACAGCTTCTATATTTATACAGAAACTAGAGGTGAAAACACAAGGCTGAAGCTTTGATGTTGTAAAACTGAGAATATCTTTCTAATTTTATGAGCAGTCCAGTGGGTTTCTGCAGGAATATTTCCTGTACGTGGCTTATGCCTAAGAGCACCTCTGTGAGCACTGGCGGGGCAAAACCTCCAGGCCAAGCAAGCCGGTGCTGACAGCCCGGGGCAGCCCCGGGGGGTTGGACGGCGCTCTGTGTACGTGCAGGTGTAGGGAAGTTGGTGTATGTATGTCTGAAAATTTGCTACGTACACGCACACTGTCCGTGTCCTCATTTTTCTCCAGCTCAAAGCTGCACTCCTATGAATAAACTGTATTTTTGATTCTTTCTGCATTTCTGAGCTGAAACCGACTGATGCTGAGCCTGCGTTTCTAAATGTGCCATCTTTTGTTGGTTTCCTTTCTCCCATTAACGTTTCACATAAAAAATTGTACGAGCTGAAGCCCAGGAGCAAGCCCTCGCTGCTCATGGGCCCTGGCCAGCAGAAGTTAATGCCATGTGGATGCTGCCTTTGGAAACCCAGAGGACTTTTGGAGCCCGGGGCTGAGCCACGCGCAGCCTCACCACCCCAGGCTGGGACCTCCATCCATCCCTCCGCCCGCCTCCGTGTGCTCTGGGGCGTGAGGGTGGTGGGTAGCAGGTACGGTTTGAGAATACGTTCCTGCAACCACGTGGGTGAGATGAGCACTGCCCGAAGCCGGCTCAGCACACCTTTGCAGCTGAGCAAACATCTCATACAGGCTTGAGTCTATTTAGAAAGTCAAAGCCTGGGATGGCCAGGCTGGCTGGGAAGAGAAGCGCAAGTGGCAAGCAGCGTGATGCTTCTGGAACTGCATGTAGGTGCTGCTGGTGTCACAAATCACAGCACTTCTCCGCAGGCGAAGGACAGCAGCCGTTTCCCCTTCAGTGCTGAACAGGCAGTGAGCCACCAGTGTAGCCTCAGCCCCACTGTCCCCACGTGCCTGCCCGGATGCGCTCGCTGCATCCAGCGCTGAAAAACTACAGCAACAGTTCCAGCTGTGACCAGCCTGGCGAGTGCTGGGGGCTGCCAAGCACACGTGAAGCCTGAACATGACCGAAAACCCATTTGTTTCATATTCCTATTGCGTGTCATCATGGATTCCTGCAGAAGATGCTGTGTTGCTGCAGCCCCGCCGAAGTAGGGATTTGCAGGAGCTGGACTGGCACGAGGGAGCACAGCTCCGCAGAAAGGCCTTTGTAAAGTGCTCTTCACCGAGGAGTGGATTTCCATGTTTTTATTATAATAGACTGGCAGAAAAGTAAATAGATGTGCTAACGTGAAAAATCAAGTTTCAATTTAATGAAATGTTTATTCACAGCAAGTTTAATATTAATGTTAAATTGATCGGTGGAATTTTTCCCATCAAATATTAATGTGATACAATCTTTGCTTTTCTGCTCTGAAAGCATCTTCCAATTAATTGGCAGATAACACACTGTAAATCCAACACCACCACTCAGACAGTCCCAGGCCATTATTTTTTTGAAGTGCCTGACCACTCAATGAATAATTACTGATTTATAGTGCTATTCAACTATTACTAGTGTATCAGTACTGTAAGGCAGGTAACAATTTTTTATTTATAGTTGAAAACAATGAAAATTAAGAGTGAGTATATATATATATATAAGCTGGTTACTGCACATATTGTGCATGCATTAAAACCTGACCTAACACCTACACGGCAAGGTACAGCTGCCACGCTGTGCTTTGTAGAGAGGAGCCCCAAACCTTGCCAGAGATCGAACCAAACTCTACACAACTCGGTGTAATCTGAAAGCAAACGCTCTGGCTTCGCTCTCCTCTCCTTTGAGTTCAGGGGCTGCAGCCAGAGCAGCTCCATGTTGAGAGGACGGCTCAGCGCCTTGCAGTGCATGGCAGCAATTAATGTGGGGGTTAGAAACGACTTAATTCACAACTGAAGAAAAAAAAAAGGAGCTCTTACCATGGCAACCAACACAGTGTTACAGCCCTGCACGTCCTCCACCCCACCAAGGTACCCACCAAGAGCTGCATTCCCTGGGTAGAACAGGTCCAGGCTTTGCTTCTTTGCACAAGGCAGGAACGTGCCTGGGTTTATAACATTAATATTGATTAAAGAATTTTATAACTAAGTGTGAGGAGGAAGCAAAATCCTGCTCAGCGCTCTGAATAATTCCAAATGCTTATTTTTAGGCCAGGATGAGATAATTGATTTACACCAAGCCCTTAACATTGTGACTGAGCCAAGGGCCAGGTACTTAATCCTATTCCTGGCTCTTAATGGTTTCGGGTTGCAAAGCAGCCCCAGTGCACATCGTCACTGGTGGGTCCCTGCACCGCACTCCCTGGGGCTCCAGCCTTTCTTCATTATAGGAAGAAACAAGAGCTTGTGTCCTTTCCACTGCTCCTTTCTCAAGGCTTTCTGCTTCATCAGCATCCATTTGAATTCATAATGAAACCAGATAGGCTGTGAAGTAAAACTAGTAAATATCATTTAACACGAAAAACCTCCCCAAAACCTTCTTTATAGATGTTTGTTTGCTAGTCCGTGGCTTTTCTTTAAATGTTCACACACAAACAAAACCAGCTGAAATTAAAAAATCCTTTACATATTCAACTCTGAAAATGTGAAACATTCCAGCCCCCCAAATAATTACCTTGGGCAAGAAACTGAAAATAGGGCTTAGTGTGAAAGTGTAGTAGTAGTAGTAGTAGTAGTACTACTAATAATAATAATAATAATAAAGTCTAAGTGGGAAGAGCAGCCTGCTGAGGGCAGGCAGAGCCCACAAGGTGGCTAGTGCAGAGCGCTAGGAGAGGCAAGCAGGCGGCCATCCCAGGTGGCTGGTCCCACACAGGGGAGCTCGTGCCACTGGGCTATGGAATGGGAGGCCGCTGTGCTGGAGCAGCCCCCCATATCCAAGGGCAGGGATATGTTTTTATCCCTGTTTGTGTGTGCGTCGTGTCCTTTCCACCGCTGACCTCCCCGTGCCCCTCACCCATGCTCTGCTGAGGGAAATGGTGTTGCAGTTAATTCTGTGGGGCGTGGAGCCAAGCCCGGGCACTTGACCCCTCCCAGCACCAAGCACCTTCCGAAACAGGAGGAAACCCGTACAGCTGTGTGCCTTTAATGGCACCTACAAAGCGAAAAGTAGAGTTGTCGCCTTTCTCCTGCTGTTATGATACTTATTACGAAGGATGTCTCTGTTTTTTTCTGCTTGTACTTTGCTCATTTAAAGGAAAGATGTTTCTCCTGCAGGAGAGCCCCTTCTGCGACGCAGAGAGGCGAATGATTCAGTGGTGTGGAGGTTTTCCAGCCTAACTTTTCTCCCTCAGTTGTCAGGGAGGATGGTCTGAGCTGAATTTTAACAAACCTGCTTTCCTGCCAGCTCCTTCAGTATCAGTGGCAAGAAAGAAATGGAGAGTTTGAAACAGCCTGAACACAATCACACCCGCTGCGCATAGTCGTGTCTCGTGAAGAAGATGCTGTTGTTGTCATGGACTTCCTGGTCTTCAGCTACCGACAGAGACCATCTGTGGGTCCAGCAGAGTGGACAACTCCTGCTCTCTCAATGTAAAAAAATAGGTTAAAAAGGCGTATTTTGCACTTTCAGGCGTTCAGAAACACTTGCCCTCCCATCAAAATGCGTCCTGATCCCTTCACTTTGAGGCTTTTTTGTTCTCTTGGAACCATGAAGGTCTGACTCTGCTCCAGGGAGGCAGTGGCTCTCATCTGGCAGCTGAAGAGGGGACCAAGTAAGATTTAAAGGAAAAACCCCAAGCAGAGGGGTTCAAATGCAATTAGAAGTCAGCTCCCCCCATTTCTCAAGGCAGCAACGTGGTAGGCAGCAAGTTCTGAAGGACACTTGTCTCCCCAGCTGTGGGGTTTCTAAGGAATACGTTTGCTACACCTCATCTCTGAGCTGACATCTCATTTTTCAGCAATGCCGAGGTGAAGAGCTGGTTTTTGAGGCAGTACCCACATTTGTTGTGAATAAGTAGACTTTCTGAATCTCAGGCACAAGCATTCACCAGCTGGTAGACAGTCTCAGGGGAAACTTCACCACGCTTGCTCATCAAAATAACAAATTAAGGCTCTGTTGGGGCCACTTAGTGCTTTTAAAACTTGCAGCCAAATTTAGGTAGAGGTGAAGAAAATATTCCTTTCCTTGCAGGGAGCTTTTTTGCGACGATAATCACCTGAGGACGGTGACCCCTGGGGTTGGGGAGAGCTGCCTGCCTTGTGCCATCCCACCACCACCCCTTTGCGGGCCGGGGTGGTGGCTTCAAAGGCCCTTTCATTAGGAGCTGTAAAGGTTTGTTTGGCTTAGCAGGGACTCATCCTGTGAAGGAGCTTTTCTGTGTCCCTGGGAAGACCAAAGCCCCGTCCCTTCGGGGCAACGGCCTGTGCAGCGCTGGGTGCTGCTCCAAACGGATGGCTTTGCAGAGGTCATCTGTGCTTGGCTGAGTTTAGGAGTGGGGCAGCTCCAGGACAGCTCGTGCTGAAGGATACTGTCCAGAAATCTAAACCAGCTCCCTCGAGAGTTTCCATATAGACCTGAGTTAGCAACTCCCGTGTCCCCTCAGGCATCCCAGCTGCACAACATCTCCATAGCTACTTCTCTTTTTTGCTTTCCCTGTGCTTTCCCTTTACCCTCCTCTGGCTTTTTCCTTCTCTCACCCTACTTCATGCTATTGCTTCAGCGGTTGGACCCCATTAAAGCGCCAAACGTGAGGCAAGCAGCATGTCCCCGTGGTTCGGGCTCTGCTGGGAGCTGCTGATGGGTGCTGTGTTTCCAGCCTTGGTTTGTGCATGTCTGCTTTCCTCTGCCAGTCCTCCCCGTGCCCTGGGGGACCCTCCCTTGGCCAGAGCTGAGGGGCAGCAGGCGCGATGGGCGCACAGGCAGAGGATCTGGACTTTGTGTGTCCGTCCCCCCATGTCTGCCTGTCCATTCTGTGGTATCTGTGTGTCCGTCCCATCGCATGGGGCCACAGCATCCTCCCGCCTGGCGTTTCGCTGAGAGCGTGACGACCCGCTTGAAGCAGGGAAGAGCAGTTCCTCGAGTGGCGGCGGAGGACCGGGCGGTAATAAAGCAAAGCTCAGCCAGCATCTAAACCTGCCGCGTTCCCATGGCTACCGCGTTCCCCGGAGCAACCGGGACAGCCGCAACCCAGCTCATCCCTGTCTGCGGCAGGCAGCCACCCCCAGCCCCACTGCGGGGCCAGGGTGCCCCCCAAACTGTCCCCCGAACCTCCACCCCAACCATCCCCTGGCACACGGCAGCCCCGGCCCCCAGGCCGTGCCTTCTCGGGCCTGCGGTGTGCCTCGGTGTGAGCCCAAACGGTGGGCACTCTGCCATAGGGCACTGCTGGGGGTGCAGCCCCTGGCTTTGGGGCTGCAGAGAGGGGCAAAACGCTCCTTGGAAACCTCATGGTTATGTTCACAGGGCAAAAGTGATCCCGGGGGAGCGGGGACGTGTCACCATTGGCAGAAAGGCAAAGCGAATACAGGAATGTGTTAAAGCTGTCAATGAATGGCTAAATGCAGTAAACGAAGAGAGCATTTTCCTTTGTTCTCCACTTTTGATGTTGTTTAAATCAAGCAGGAGCTCGATGTCTACTTGATTTTACCTTTATAACTGTAATTAAGGGAGACTAGAGATCTCTGGAGTGTTGTCGTCTGCTTATTTTTGCATGCTGGCTTATGTTAAAATCTGTCATGTGTTCCCGGCGGAGGGCAGGAGATACGGCGCCAGGCTTTCACAGCCCTCAGTGAAACGTTTTGTGTACCACAATCATTTCCAGGCAGCTTTTCAAGCCGCTCTCATTTCAGGGTGGCTGAAAGAGTTTGCTTGTCGCAGGTAATCCTTGCAAACGCCCCTCCCCAGCCCAGCCGACAGCGGGGGCTGTCTCTGCTCCCCGAAAGCCGGGCTCAGCGCCGGAATGGGGCTGTGACCGCTCACCGTTGGCAAACCCTGCGCTGGGGGAGCTGCTGCCCGCTGGACGCCCAGCTGCCCGGCATCAAGGAGCTGCCGTTAAGAGAGGAGGTGGACGGGGCTTCTCCTTGGGAGGGAAGAGATGCTCTTTCTGCCTGCAGTAAGCCCAACGCCAGTGCTGGGGTTCCTTGAGGGGTGCAAGAGGTTTGGGGAGCCCTAGTTTTGCTGCAGCTTTTGCCAGGGCATGCAAGGGGATGGAGGTGCAATCAGTGGGCACCAGCCCTGAGGGAAGGGGTGAGGGAGCCACTCCTCACTCTGGTTTTGTACGCCGGTCCAGAAGCGGGGTGGTAGGGGCTGGGTCCTTTCTGTCCCCCTGAAATTGTCCCAGAGGGGCCAGCAAGTGGTGAGAGGTGTTGGCAGGAGCTCAGTCTGTACACGCGGTGCCGTGACGCTCTGCTGGTGGGACCAGCCCTCGCGCGTGGGGTATAAGAGGCAGGGACCGATGCAGGGCCTTTGCCGTGCAAGTTTCTGGGTCTGGGTTTTGGGGTTGTCTTGTTTCGTGGGGGCATTCCAATTCTGATGTGATCTGAGGCTGTTGGGAGCTGCCCAGGAAGCCTGGAAGTGACATGTCAGTGACGCTGCACACCAAGCTGTGGAGGTGGGCACAGAGGCATTGCATCCGCTCCCCCTGAAATCGGGCTTTGTTTTACTTTTCAGTTAAAGACTTAGAGCTGGCAAAAGCATACAGCTCCCCAGGGGCCCTAACACAAAGCCAGCAGAAAACAGATTGAGGTCCCTGATAAGTCTAAGCAGCGTATTTTCAAGATCTTCCTTCCTTGATCAGAAAAATACGAAGTTGGTATGAGCCCAGCTTGAAAAAACAGAAACTATTGCACAAGGTGCTTCAGGAAACTTGCTGTCAGTAAGTGAGAGAAGAAGCCCCTTAGCTTCCACTGCAGAGAGTAGGGTGTAACTCTGGTCATGTGTGCATGGAAGTGCCTTCAGGCTCTTTCACTGTGAAACAAGACTCTAACATTGCTTTCCTGGTACTCTGGCTGTACTTTGCATTTTTTATTACTTGCATGCTTTTGGTTTGAAGGAGCGCAGCTCCTTACGCAGTCCTCCGGCTGTCCGAGGTCCAGGAGCTGTAAAAGCAGGGGGCTGGTCACGCCGCCTCACTCAGCTCCGCGCCTCTTTCCGCAGTCGCGAACTGCACCGTCCCACGGCTTGCGAACTGTTCACTTCAAAAGTGAATAAACAGAGCTACTGAGTGCGCTGGTGCTTGCCTGGCTCTGCTGCGGCAACGGAATTTTGCTGCTGGTCATATGCTACTGACAATGTGGTCATTTTGCAATATTCAATACAGTAAATATCAAATACCATAAGTACAGTCTGATATGATCCAGTACGATTCTGCTGCTGTTATTCTACATTGGTTATATTTTTCATTTTATTTTTCACATTCTGATTTAATGCTTTTGCCCTGCTACAGAGTACGCAGTTTATGATTTCAGAGTCTACAGTAGCTTCACGTTATTCGTACAAAGAGAGCGGAGCGAGGTGATGCTGATGCGTAGTACAAACTAGGGATAACTCCACTTGAGTCCAGCAAATCCCGCACAGCTGGTGTGAGAGGGGAACCAACACCGTAGTGCTTCAGAAAGAAGCAAAACATACTTTTACTTGCTAATGGGTGGTGCTTTTCTTAGTCTGGCCTTCTAGGCTTAAGTTGTTGTGAGTGACAGCCCCTAGAGCCATCCCTCTCTCCGAGGGAGTCTCACCTGCTCTCTTGACACCAACTTTTGCCTTCGCAGGAGCTTGACTTAGCAAAGCTGTTTCATTCGCTGCTTCAAGTCTGAGCACCAAAGACATATGGTGAATTCACTGCCATTGCGGAGGTTATGGTAAACACAAAAATACCCTACCCAGGTCACCAAAAGCTGTTCTCTGGGAAGAGAAGGGTGAGGAGGAAAGGAGCCTGCCTGCTCCTGGGTGCTTCCTGGAGCCATGGGGGTGGGAGTTTGTCTGCTCTGAAACCCGACGTGGGTTTTTCCCTCCAAGTATTTATGCAATGCAAAAGCAAACCTAAGTTGAAATAGTTGACCGTTTGGTCCTTATGCTCCATGAACTGGCACAGGCACACGCAGCCCCGGGGGTGTCCCCAGGTCTCACAGCCCTGCGAGCACACACCCCACCAGGTCAGGTGTGTCCTGCTTTCCACTGACCACCGTCCCGTGAGCACTGCGCTCCCAACCTGCCTGCTCTCCCTGCTGTTACCTTACGCTTGACCGTAAAAATGAAGCCCCTAGTAATTTACCACAGGACTGAAATAGTGCATTACGTTTTCACTTCCAGATACCGGAAACATTATAAGGGAAAAGTAAGACAATACAGCAAAATACCTTGGTAGTTGGTCCCATCTAGCTCAGCCAAAGTTATCACAGTGTGCTTAGACGAGTCGGTAATTGCCCTGATCCCACAGCACAGTCCTGCTGTGGCTGTTCCAGAGGCTTTCTCCCACAGATGTGTGGGGGTGCTGCTTTGATGCGATGAAAACGTAGGATCAGTGATGTCCTGTCCATAGGTTCATTCTGGGAGATATAGCCTAGTTCTAGCCAAAACCTTGCTGCTCACCCTGATTCCACGTAAGGCCTCAAAAAGTCCTAGGAGGAGGATCTTAGGTTGTACGCACACAAAAACATTAAGGGCGCGTGGTCTCTCTCTCCAGGGGCTTGTTATCAAAGTAAGTGGCAGGTCGAGGAGCAATATATTTTGCTTAGACCTATTTTTGTGAGTGTTTCTCCTTCCTACCGCTTGTGCCGGCCCCGAGTGCTGCCCATGCTGCCGCGGACAGCTGTGAGCAGCTCCACAGCATGTCCACCGTAGATCTCAGGACCCCACTGAGGAGAAGCCTTGCTTGGAGGGGCTCTCATCGAGTTGTCCTTTCACTGTGCAGCTGTGAGTGTCGTGTCTCTTTTGGGGGAACTGGCTGCATCCTGCTGTGAATTTTAATCCATCCCAGCTGCTGTCCCAGCCTGGCCAAAGCCGTGCAGAGGAGCACCGGGCAAACAGCTGGGAGGGGAGAAGAGTTACCAGGGCTCTTCCAAAGACGCTTATGGATAGGAAACTGGGCGACAGGTAAATATTCTGAGCTGCTAGATTTACTAGCTTATGTATGTGCTGGTTGCATTATTTTGCTCTATAAACACCAGTAGGATTTTAGGTTACCCCTTGTGTAAAAAAGCTCAGATTTATAACAGGGGAACCTCCTGGACTGTCCTCATATGGGCAGGGAGGGAGAGAGATCACCTTGATCATTAGGAGATGAAGAACAAGTGTTTTGTGTCAAAAATTACAGAAAAAATTTGAGTTGGAAGACATCCAAAAACAGTTCTGAATCTATAGATGACATTTCTCTTGTTAAGGCTAACGGTGAAGCTACCTGTCATATCTAGGATGGAGATGACATTTTAGGAGCCCACCCTCACTGTTGGTGAAGGTTACGCCCCACACAGCACCCAGCTGATGGAGTGGGAGGACAGGAGAGCATGGGAGAAGCTTGAGGGGCAGGAAGGAGTCAGGAAACTTGGTGCCATTCAACTAAAAACTCTTGGCAGCGAGCACAAAATCTGCTGCAGGTGTGGGCAGCTTTACACCTGCAACCTCCTGACAGAAGCTTGGTCTTCAGAAGTCACCCGTGTGTCCCGATGGGTGGGTGTTCCTGGAGCCACCAGGACCTTCCCTGTGAACCCCGAGTCTCACAGATGGGCACCACAGGTGAGCACAGATCAACCCTCCTGAAAACACCATTTTGCTCTCACGATGGAGGCGTCACCCCAAGGGACCAGGCTCGAGCCTCCCTCCTTCCCAAGGCAGGAGGGGGAGAGCTTTGCCAGAGCACCGGAGGATTCTGTCCCTTACTTACAGAAGTTGCAGTGCCCCAGGATGGAACTATGTAAAAAGGACTGTATAAATGTAAAAGGAGATGAAAAATGAGGCTTCACACTCTTTGTACTCCCCGGCCACGTCCCCCGCCTCAGCTAGGATACGTGCATAGCACGTCCCCCGTGACAGGTTGGGAACACGGAGCAGCTAATGCAGGAGACGATCTCTTTTCATATTAACTTGCTATTTTTTCACGAAGAAAATAAATTTTTAAGTTAAGTTTTTCACTGCATCTGTCCTAGAGCATAGACAAGGAAGGTTAGTTATAAATAATGTAGAGCTGCGTCCCCTGTTGAGGGGAAGGAAAATACAGGGAGCCTCATAAAGAGAAACACAGCAACACCCTCGATGGGTGGGGATGAGGATCCCAGCAGGCCACCACAGCCCTTCTCCTGCCCACGGGGAGAGCTGCCCGTGGCCTCCGGCCAGGCGGCAAGCAGCCACGTCTGCACAAGCCAGCCCTGACCCCGACACACCTCCTGAGGCTTGTCAGGGCAATGAAAAATGCAGCAAAGGCAGCTGGATCAAAGCAGCATCTGAGCGCAGAAGCACTTAATCGGGCCGTGCGCTGGAAACTACTGGAAGATGAGCCCGAAGAGGAAGGCGTCATCTTCCACCCAGCTTTTTAATCAATTCAGCCAATTTTCTGCGTGTGGCAGAGGGCTGATGTAGCTGCTGCCCAGCCAGTGCAGTGCATCACCCCCATGTCCCCACCATGTGCATGTGCTGCCTGCATGGTCACCCCACATCCCCAGCCTGGGATCTACACCCCACATCCCCACCCTGGGAAAAGCTCTGCCCAGGGATGAACCATCGCTCCCCATTCAGGACAGCGCGGCGACGCGATGCCCTCACGCTGGGTAGGTGGATGATGGACAGCTGAGCACTTGGCAGTTCATCCTCAGGCACCTGAGCAGTCCAAGCCACACAGGAGCCCTGGAGCTGCAGCCTTCCTGCCCTGCCCAGGTTTCCTCACTTTTTTTGTTCTTTCGTCCCCCCATGCAGACAGTTGGTCCCTCCTCACGCAGCACAAGAGGGACGACGACTCACTGGTGGAGAAAACCAGCTTTTGGTGATGGGCTGGGAGATGAGCTTCGCACGGGAAAGAGTGAAAACTGCTACAGAGGTTGCACGGAGTACGGGCCTTAAAAGGACTGTGGGGGAACAGAGTAAGGTGGAAAATCAGGATGCAGTGGTGCCTCGGCAGCCCAGTCAGCGCCTGCCTCCTGCTTCGGGCACAGTGCAGCTTCAGGAAAGCTGCTCCCCATGGGGACCGGTGGTGAGCGGGGCTGCCAGCACCCAGCACAGAGCCCCTGCCCATCGGGAACATCACCTGCCCTGGGACGGGAAGCTGAAAGGCAGCGGCATGTCTCTGAGCTCCAGCACATTTACTACGAAGGCTGGCCACTTTACTTTTGCACTGCTAAGAGTGTAATGGCTTCCTATGAAAAACCGTTTTATTTTGCATATGAAGGAAGTTGTAAGCACTAATAGAGGAAAATACATTTTAGTCATTTTGTGTGGGAACATAGAAAGCTTTTGCTTTGGCCAAATAGGGGAATGGAGCTAGACAGAAAAATAAGGGGAAAGTGATGTGCAGTTGTATTAGTAGCAAAATTTGCTTTATCTTACAGTTCAAGAGGATTTAATTCTAATTTTTCAGTAGAAACTTCTGAGGAAAAAATCACTCAAAAATGATTTTATTTTCTCTCAATAAGTCAAACACAGAAGTGACTCCACTCCATGCCTTTGCTGTCCTGCATGGAAGCAGGCAATGGGAGCAAGACACAGCTAATGCGTAGAGCTGAGGCTGCTTGGCTCTCCCTGTGGCAGCGCTGAGTTTGCTGAGGGAAATCACAGATAGTTTATTGATGGAAACTGTTGTTCTTTTAATTATATACGCTTCGTGGTGATCATGAAGTTATGCAGAAAATGAACATGGAATTCCTGAATAATCTGCCAAAGACAGCAACAGTTCACCAGAGGACACACTGAGCAGCGAGGAGATGGCAGTATGTCCTTGCTGCGCAGGTTTGATGCCTGCTGTCCCCAAAGGGAGCTGGGGCGGGGACTCCTCGTGATGCTCTTCCATCTCGCCCCCCACGGAGGTTCCACTCTCTTCATTCCTCCATGGCCCACACCACCTCCCCCTTCTGCCAGGACGCCACAGCTTGGTGGGGGTTTAGGGCCCACGTAAAGCATCTTCCAGGAATTTTTGGACTGTGGGATGGTTGTGCTGGGCTGTTGGTTTCCATCCAGATATACACAATTGCAGTGCGTTGGCGGTGGTTTGGTTATCGTGGTGGTGCATGATGCTCTGCGACAAAAGACAGGCATTGCACTCTGCTTACTTCTGAGTTAACCCTTTTTTGATATCTCTGCCTGACATAGCATCTAGTACCCGGGCTGTCCTTCATGGCTATATCACAATGTTATTATTTCTTTAAGAAAGACTAAAACCCGTTTGTCTCCTAACAGCTAATGATTTCTTCAGCACATGGTTTCCCATGCACAGCTGAGTTTTTAGCCTTGCATCATACAGCATTGGGAAAAATCCAACTGTTTTTAAAGATATATATATATTTTTCTATTTAAGTGGCAAGGTTTTCAGAGAAAAGGTCTGTTTGGGAGAAAGACACTCCCCTGCCTACTCTTCCTCTGGGTTTGTCACCAGAAATGTGGTGAGTCGTGTTGCAGAAATCACAGCACCGCTGGATGGCTGAGGGGGCAGGGACCTCTGTGAATGGTCCAGCGCAAGACCCTGCTCCAAGCAGGGTCACAGGCAGCAGGCTGCCCAGGACCTTAGAAACACAGAAAATCAGGATATAAAAATGAACACAGAAAATCAGGGAGTCCTGACGCACCGCTGGGGCAGGGCTGACTGCAGCAAAGTCACCATCATCATCCTCTTCCCTATCGTGGGGGCTGTCTGCTGTTTAACTCACGTTGGAAAAGCAGAGGGTGTGCGTTGTGCTGCCTTTTGGCTGTTTCACACCAAATCCATCATTCAGGGCAGCAACCTGAACCCCAAACAAGTGTGAACTCCTCATGGGCGCTGGGATTAATCTGCGTGGTCTGTCAGCGGACATTAGTGGTCCCTGGGGCAGATGGACACTCTACAGTCCTCAGGTATTTCAGCACTTTGAGGCCAGTTTGATGATAAATTTAACAAGTCGTGAGGAGACTGTAGTTTGGGAGGAAGCAAGTCTGCTTTGTAGGAGCACGTTAAATCCACCGATGGTGTGTGTGCACCCTGCGAGCCTGTGTGCTAAATTATGTATCTAGCAGCAAACTTTAATGGAAGTTTTGAATTCTTTTATTGCTGGGTTTTCTACTTGAAGAGAAATTCATCAAACGGGAACTGCAAGGAGAGCAGAGCACAGTGCCACTTTAAAAAAAAAAAAAAAAAAAGGTCTGCTTTAAAGACATCTCTTGTTCCAAGCCTGCTCTTTACAGAGGCCATAGCCAGCAGTCTCCAGCCAGGAGCTGTTTTTTCTGGAGGTTGCCCCTGGGACCCCTCCCCACAAGGCAGCAGACCCTTCCCCTGCCTGGCTGACCGTGAAGCCTCCGGGTGACTCCTGTGCTCCCGTGCCACCCTGGGACTGGAGGTGGCTATGGCTCTGGCTCTCATCCCTCAGCGATTTCTCAGGAAGCACCATGGTTTTGACAAAGAGGTCACCCCCATGTTCCCCTGCCATGTCTTGAGCCTGTTCTCTTTTCTCAGTTATGAACTCATTTGTAATGAAGCAGAAGGGATTAAGAGTGTTAAAAAATTAGGGTCATCCCATCTAACGTTTGCAGCCCATAAGTTGACCTCAGGGACTTTTTAGATGCCCAAAGCCCCTGTCTGGTTTGCCAAAAAAGGAGATGGGAGAATCTGATAGGTGAATGATTTGCTCATCCCTTAATTTTTCTTTACCCCTTCATCTGCACTAAGCTGGCTCACTATTCTATATTTAATAGTTTAGTAACCTAACACAAGTCATCTATTGCTCTTTCAGAAGAGTGAAGCGATTACGTTTAGCTGGCGTATAGCCTTGCACATATGGTTCCTGAAGTTACCTAATTACAGTCGCAAATCTGAATACCTCAATTGAACTGAGTGCCAGAAATCCTGCTGCTAAAAATGAAAAGAGGCCGAGGTGTTATTCACTTCCAAAGAGCCGTTAAGATCGGCCGAGCCGCACCATTTCATCCCACCGAGGCTGTGGCTGGGCACGGCTGTTCCTCTCTGGGAAGCTACATGTGTTGGGGAAAGCATCTGCTTTTCTGCTTCTGTGTGTGATTATTTAGGCACAAAAGAGCATGGAGTATGGACAAATCCATCATTCCTTTTGATAATTTTAATGTATGACTTTTATTTTTAATACTTGGGCTTCTCCAGCTGCATCTTACAATTTTTTATTACCACAAGCTGTACTTTTTTTCCCATTTTCTCTAGCAGACCTATCAATTCTAAGCTCCTTTCTTCCTCTGCAAAGTCTTGGTTAATTGAAAATGTCAGTTATAGTATTTGATGATATTTTCTCCCCTATTCTAACTCTGGCTGTGATAGTGGTTGTTGTGAGAAGAGACTTTATCCTAAATCTACTCATAAAGACACAGTGCAAAAGTCTCAGCTGCCATAAATCAATAAGGGATTCAGGAGAGCTACTTCAGCTAACAAGGATTTAACCCCCAGCTCTCATGCTTTGTAGGAAAAGTAGAGATATTTTTGCGATTTCTCTTAGTCTTGTTTTTAGTTTCATATATTCAGTGCTGCTCTTGGCTTCTCACAGAGATATTGAGACCCAGGAAATTAAAGAAGTCTGATGAAGCAGCCGTGCACTGCTTGTGGCTGCTGCATTAGGGCATTGGGTGCTGGGGAGCCACACTCAGAAGTGTCAGAGGGGCCTGGAAACGGCCAGGGGGAGGATTCAGCTCCCCTGAAAATATCCGAACACAAGTCAAAGATGGAAAAAAACACTTCAGAATTTTCATTTTACTGGTTAAGTTCCGGAAAATGAGTTGAATGCTGGGAGGCACCGGTGCAGTGGGAGCAGACTGTAGCAATGGGGGAGGCAGTTGAAGAACTGTGTGGGTCAATTATCCAGACCGTTATGGTTAAGAATTAAAACCTGATCCTCTTGGAATATCTGATGGGGGGGATTGTATGGAGAAACTGTTTGTAGAAAAAAAAAAAAGTGACAATTGCGGCTAACTTCCTTTAAGATCTGAAAACCCTAAAATTGCTGCTTCCACTGCTGCGTTAGAAAGATGCAGGAGTTACCAGGAAGTGTAAGACTCTGCTATTCCAGACTTTTAGGCAATGTTCAGCTTAATCAGCAGCAGAAAATTAAGGCAGAAGAAAATGTGCAATTGAATTTGAGCAAGAACCCGTGAACCACTCTTTCCTGGAAGAACAATGACCCTCTCATCATCATCAAGAGAAAAGTCTACCCACGGTATCATTTTTATTCTCTGGCTGCAGACATAACTCACTCTGCATCTTGTCCAAACCTCCTTCCTAATCATCATGTAAGAGGTTGACAAGGCACAAGATTATCCTCAAATATGTGCTTTTTCTTACATTTATCTGACTGTCCTTCACCATCTGCCTAGCAAAGAATGGGTATAGAAAAGAAAAATTAATAAGGAGGGGAAATGAGCATGGGGAGAACAGCTCTGCACTCAGATGGAAATTGATATTTCACTTTGGTCACAGAACAGGCATCCTTCAAGTCTCAGCACCTTTTGGTGCCGACCTGTGATATCTAACATTCTCTAAAATCCGTTCTCAGCTGACATCCCTTTATTAGCCGATGCTCCTCTTTACTGTCTATAGCCATGAGTTTCCAAAAGTACTTCAGTGACTTAAATCCAGCCGCTTCCCCAGAAATTGTTGCGCTCCCAGTGTCTCAAAAATGCCACCCACTGCAGAACTGGGGCTTCCCCATCCAGAGCTGCCTGTCTCGGGGGCAGGTGGCCGCAGGGCCGGCCGTGGGCAGTGTGGCACGCTGTGGAGGCAGGAGGCTGCAGCAAGAGTGCTTATAAATAATGACACTCTTAAATGAGGTGAGACTTTGATTTTATGGGGTATGAAATGCTACTCACATAGCACAGCCTTCAGCGGAGATGATTGTTAAGCAGTTATTTGCACAAGGAGCTGGGGTGAAAACTGGGTATTTCCCCCAGGCTGGGGACGTGCAGCTGGTGGGCAGCACCCGCTCTGCTCCTGGGAGCACCCAGCCGGCTCCAGACCCGCAAGGAGGGGACTGCTGGAAAAGCAGTCAGAAGCGAAAAGCTCCCGCTCCTCTGTGTCACTGGGGAGGAAAAGTGTCCTCACGTCTGCCCGGGCTGCTCCAGCAGATTTGCACAGGCTTTGGAGATGCTCCGTGATGATGTTCAATACATAATCTGACCTTGGCAAGAGATTCGATCCAATGAGATACTTTATTTTATTATGAATATTTATTATGAATATATATCCAGGTGGCTGCTTTTCTTGTAACAAACATTATAACTTATTCTAAAGTAGCAGAGAAATACCACTCCAGTTTGCAGTGCCTTTAGTAAAGCAAACTCCATTCCTGCAGGTTTTCCCCTTGGCTCTGACCGAGGGGCCGGGTCGGGCCGGGCACGCCAAGCCCGAGGCTTTGCAGGGCCAAGGCTGGTTTTCTCTCCATCGGTTTTAACTCGAGTTGTTTAGAAATTTACACAGAGTCTTGAAATATGTGACTAAATTCACAAAGTGACCAGGTCACCACACCGGCACAAAAGCTTTATTTTAATGTGTCGCCAAGAGAAGTATGAGGAGTCAAGAAACAGGGGAACCTGTAGGTCATAGGGAAGAACAAAGAAAGTAACTGCTTTTGTCTTTTGCCTCTTGCTTCGTATTTAACAGCCACTTACCCATCTCAACAATTTTACCTGTTGAAGGGCAAAGGGAAGCAAAGGAGAAGCAAAGGCACCGCTTCCACTCGCTGCTCCTGTGGCTGCCTCTGCCCCCAGCCCCCAGCCCCCAGCACTGCCCCGCTGGAGCCTGGGCAGGCAGCCGGGGCTCAGCCCCTCGCTGCCAGCACGGCCGCATGCTGCATCCAGCCCGCCACAGCTCCGGCTGCGCTCTCCGGGGCTCTGGGTGTTATTATCGTATTAATTCGTATGTGGTAACCTGACAGTAACATGATTCACAGAGCCAATAACAGTTTTTGATAACAATAATGCGATTGCTAAGCCTGAGTCCTTAACCAGTACAGCTCAGCAGGGAAACATTGACTTCAGATATGTTGTGCTGCTTCAGCTCCTAATAGTCAAAATACTTAATACTGATTTCTTCTTCTTTTTTTTTAAAAAAAAAAAATAAATCATGGCATACTGTTTCGTGGCAATTAATGTCTTTAATATATGAAAACACAGCATTGCATTGTGCAGGTTTGACACTTAACCAAAGTAATTAGCGTATGCAATAATGAATCTTACAATTTTTCCCCCCATAAGAAATAAAATAGCTATAAATAATTTGTTAGAACCTGGACATCTCACCAAGCTTTTAATGCTTTGTTCAGCATTGAGTAAATCAAGTTTGGCCCCATCCTGCTGCTTGTCCCACCCGGCAAGGAGGAGCTGCGGGTCCCTAGCCCCCCCGCTTCTGGGGTGCTGAGCTGGCCGAGTGCACCCCGCCAGGGTCTGCTCTGGGCAGGCGAAGCAGCACCAGCAGCGCCTGTGACACCGGATGCTCTGAAACAACCATTCTTTCCAGTCCCCGGGAAGAGGGAAGAGGTTATTCTTTTGCAACAGCCTCCAAGGCCCGGGCTGGCATATCGGCAAACAGCACTGCCGAAAGTTGCGCCGTGCCCTCGGCGTGGCACAACCAGCACTCAGGGAGTGTCCCTGGTGGCCCCAGGTGCTGCCTCGGGCTCTGCAGCAGGAGCAGGGACATGCCAGGCACCCCCCACCCACTGCCCAGCGAGCCTGTCCCAGCCCCTCGCTCACACCCAGTGTGTGGGTCAGTGCCATGAAGATGTTGTTTAAGTAAGATGAAAGCACTCGGCATTGTAATGATGGGTCTTTAGTTTGTTTAATCTCCTTTTGAGAAAATTGGGGGGAGGGTGGTGTGTGTGTGCATCCAATTTGAATACAGGTATTGATGAATTCACACCAAAGAGCCCTTAGCACTAAGTAGGTATGAGAACTGCAAAAGCTGGCTGAAAACACTTGCCACCTTCAAATGCCTGGAAAAGCACAGGCACAGTTCCAGCACGGGAACAGGGCCGTAAGGAATCGCAGCTCCCGGCAGCGGTGCCATGCTGGGGAGCTCTTCAAGCATCTCTCTGTGGGCAGCGGCTTTGAAGCCCCCAGCCAGGCTGGATGCTCTTCTCACACTTCATTCTTAATGCCAAAGTTCATACGCTTTCATGTCAAAGTAGTTTTTACAGAAGTTCATGTTGCATTCAACTAGTATTTGTAATAAGCAGAAAGTTTTAGTGTCAGGAGAAATCCTGGTGTAACAATTTCAGAAAAGTGATACAGCTGTGTTGGATTTTTAAATGGGTGTTGGAACAGCTGGCAGCAGCATGGCAGGCCAGGGAGGATGGGATGTGATGCTGGAATACACGTGACTCCTGTTTGAGAGGACATCCCATCCATGGGCAGTGGCCCCGTGCAGAGAGCTCACACGCGTGCCGTGAAGGATTTTCCTACTTCTCACTTTAGCAACCACAGTAATTATAAAGATTTTGTTTGAAATTTCACTTTCAGTATGTCAGGTTGGGCGTTTTCTATTCAGATGCTACCTGAATGCTTCTGCTTTCTTTAGCCATCACTGTTCGTTGTTAAATACCCTCAACTGCAATTGGTACATGGGAAGGGAAAGGCCACTGAGGTGGCAGTGTTCGACCAGAGCTGTGCTGACACTGGGGCTCTTGTCCTGTGTCTCCTCCCCATCCCCCCCTGTCAGGGCTACCAAGGAGCCCAGGCCTCAAGGGTTGTGGCCAGGAATTGTTCCCAAAATTCACTCAATTGCAGGCACCCGTGCCTTTCCACCAGCTCTTGTCTTACGGTGATTTTTCCCTTTTGTCCTTATTTTTCTTATTCAACAGCACCATCTGAATGATGGAAATTTAGGCTGATTTCATACATGGAAACAGTTGGGCTGAAAAAGCTGCCTTTCCCTTACCCATTCTGCAACCGCAGCGAGAAAATTCCGTCTGTGCTCTCCCGAATAGCAAAGGGGATGGCGCAGGGTGGGTCGGGTCGTGGGTGCTGAGGGTCCCACTGTGCTGGGTGCTCACCTCCTGTGCATCTTCTTCTGGCCGGATATCCCCGCCCATCTCGTCTCCTTAAAGCAGGAATAGAAAAGGCAACTGAAAAAAAAAAGATCAAACAGCAATGAAAAACACTCAGCTGAGCCCGTGAAACTCCTGGCAGTAATGGACTTCTGCACCTCATGCTGTGGCTTCTCTCCCTGCCCTGCTCCTACCCCTGCTCAGCCTGCATCCTGGTGAGCTCCCCCTGGGAACCTGGGACTCTGCCTTCTCCTCCACCCAGAACTTTAATGCGGACTGTAAAAGTTCTGCAGCCATGCCAAAATCAATCTGGAGTCATCTGGCTCCTACCTGCCATCACCTCAGAGGGCTCCCTCCCTAGAGGGCGAGGGAGGGCTGCCAGGACCCACGGCCGTGCTCGGGGCGGCAGACAGTGGGTGCACAGAGCTGGCTGCTCAGGGTTGCACTTTCCTTCCAAACCTGAGGACCATGGATGTTTCTCCAGCACTCACCCCCAGTGGTTACACCACTACATCTCCCACTACATCTTTACAACTACATCTTTAAAAATAAATCCTTATTTTTAAAGATGTCAGAATGTGCGGAAAGGCTTGAAAATCTGACCTGCAAACCAAGATGTTCAAAGCCAGCGTGAAAATAAACAGGTCCTGATGGTCGCTGCTATTGTTCTCAGGGATAATGGGAGAGAGGCAGTGCGGGCTGGGGAGGGAGGGCTCTGATTCATAATTTGTCAACCCACAATGTTTACAGTGCTTAGATTGGGAAAAATACCTGTTCACAGAAACGGTCCTCAATAGGCTTTGCTTTCTACTTACTGCCATCGCTTAGTAACAGCTCTATTTTTAAATGCTAAAAGGGTATTAGACCAAAAAAAATTAAAGTTTACTCAATCTCCAATCTAACAGGCATTAAACTCAACGGGCATGCGGCCGTTGGCCTCGGGGGAGCTGTCCTGAGCCGGGGGGGGCTGCAGGCATGGTGAGCCCTGTGCTGGTGGGCTGGGGGCTGTCGGTGCCAAGAGCTGCCCCCACCAACCTTCAACTCTTCTGGTAGAGTTTAAAAAAAAAAAGAATCAATAAAACCTGTGTACTCCTCCATGTTGGCAGCTCACGATGACCTTCCTGAGCAGTCAGGTAAAACCTGTCGAAACGAGTGATGGGACTTTCCTGGTGCAGTTACAGGTGGGCTGAGGAGGAAGGAGAGCATGGATGTGGAGAGCTGAGCTTGGGCAGTGGGAGTGGGGGCTCTTCGGGGGCACCCGCCGGCCACCGTCCTTCCTGGGTGATCTGCCTGCCCCCCAGCGACACTTTGGAAAGAAATCTCTTACAGCATCTGCTAAAATAGATTTCCAGGAGTATCCAAATCTCCCAAAATACCATCCTGAGCATCTGATTTGGGAAACTGCTCTTGCAAGCCCCGTGGAGTTGGGAGTGCAGCCTGTCCATCCTGCTGCCCCAGCCCCTCCGCACTGCCCCACAGCAGCCCCGGGAGGGTCCTGGCTACATCCTGCCTGCAGGATCTGCCCTCGTTAAAAATATTGAGGTAAATGGGATGAGTTGTTTTGGACTAACCCCTGTGCCCGACCCACTGAAGGTCATGGGAAGTTAATTCATCTCACTGGGATTTGCAGCGGACAGTGTATTTCCCTCCATCCAGGTCTAATGATCAGCGATTATTAGTTCTTTTCCTTTCTCGAGGATACAGCAGATAAATTCATTGAAATCCCTCGGGGACATAAATGTGCTTGGCCAAGGGAGAGCCCAGCGCCAATAACAAGCTGGTCTTTCTGCTAACAGGTTGTCCCTAAAGACTTGTGCCACCGTCATCTATTGTTGCGTTTTTAATATATTTATATAAGGGATATGGTATTAAATACATGCAAAAAATCAATTGTTTTGTGGTTGATTAAATGTCAAAACAAGGCTCAGGGTTTTGGTAACTGCAAAGCCATTTACTGTGTATACATTTGATTGCCACGAATATCATTCCTGCTGCAAAACGATCATAATAAGAAAGTAATAAACCAGAACATAAATGGCTGCTTTATTTTTTGAGCTATCTCAGTGATGCTGTTTTGGGAGCCCTGCCAGGCTGCAGCTGCCTTCTGCTGCCGGCTCCTCTCCTCCCTGCCTGCGCAGGGTCCCTGGAAGGGCCCTGCCCTGCGGGGAGGGGGAAACCTGTGTGCGGCAACTACTCAAAAACCATCTACAGACAGCAAAGTAGGGGAGTTACCGATCACCCAGAATCCCAGAAATGATTTACAGCGTTTCAATAGTTGAGAGGAATAAGAGGATGTCAGGAAATTTTGTGGGTTTTTAAAAAAATGATGAAAGGTGTGTTATAATCATAGTCCTGAGTGAAAATTGCAGTTTCTGGGGACATTTAAAGCCAGAATGATCATAACAGTGAACCTTTATGAAGGAGTAAACTGCATCACCTGGTTGATGGTTTACATTGCTCGTGTCTGTGAAGAACTCTTTGCTGTTGGACGTATTCTGCGACACGTACTGGTCTTCCCATGGAGCCCTCCTTTGCGGCATTTCTTCCAGCGCAGCGTTTACGAGCCCTCCCGAGGCACACGCACACACGTGCCATTTTGCCCACCGGCACGTGGCTCTGTGTCACCGGGTACTCACCTCCGAGCGCCACGAAACCCCCGGCTCCCGCTCCCGCCGCGCCCCCAGGACAGCTGACGCCCTCTCCCCTCCTATTGCCATGCCAGGCCATATCTAGTGCAGGATTATTATCGGTCACTAATTTTATCTTGCCCGTTGGATCTGCAGCATTTTGGGGCGGGAAGCCCATCCGCGGCGGGGGCAGCTGCTGCCAGGGGTCTCGGCGCGGGCGCCTGCTGGCAGCTCTCCCTCCCGAGCGCCTCGCCTACACGGCGTATATTTTAATTTTAGAGGTAGAAAGAATTCAAGTATCTTAAAGGTCAGAAGGATATGAAACAGGGAATAAACACAGACTGTTTCTGTGAAAATATAATGGAGCACATGGTGAGTATTTGTTACTGCTGCAGTATCTGCAATGTATTTTTGACACACGCTTGCTGCAGAGTGCAGCCCACTGCAGCAAAGGAGGGAAGTCAAATTTTCCTCCCTCTGCGCTCGGCGGAAAGCGCCGTGTGTGTGCTTTGATGAGAGGTACAGCAAAAATGTAATAGCCAACAACTTTGCCAGCACTGACAGAAAACACTAGTGGGAAGCCTCTGCATCAAAGCAATTCTAATTTCCCCATGTTAGCAGCAGAGTTAGGAATGACCTTCATCTGCTCTTCATACAGGCGGCTCTGACAGGGAAAGTCATGCATGAATTGTGGCAAATTTAGATGAAATTATGGATTTGAGACACAGCTGTAATTAGGTTTGAAGCAGACATTTAAATACTTTTTGCTGGATCGACCTAGAGAGCTCAGCCTTCTCCAGGGCGGAATTTAAATAGTAGTGAAAGGCTTTTGTGCACCACCTGAACATCACATCCTGGGAGACAGGTACACAGTTCGGAGGAAAACAAAATGGAAGTGAGAAGATCAGTGGTTCTTCTGACAACAGTCCTGGCCCCTGTGGCCAGCACTGAACGTCCCAGCGGCCCCCACGCGTTGCCTGCAATATTAACATTTTAAAAAACACATAATCTGAAAGCAATTGCAGCATCAGGAAATGAGTAAGTGTCTGGGCTCACCTCAGCACTGTTCTGGCCCACATGAAGTTTGTTGTTTTCTTCTCCTGTCCGGGGGAGGAACAGGATGGGACTCTCCTAATGAATATCAGGTTGGATGGAGGTTCAAGTGCTCGCGGTGAAAATAACTCGGGACGTGACCCAGAGCGCGGGGGAGCCATTAATTGTGGTGTTAATCGGGCAGTCTGCCCGCCCCATCCTGGCTGCAGCCCCTGGATGGCAAACGCCATGGTGTCCAGGGGCACGATGCTCCCCGGGCCCGCAGAGGTGTTTCAATTCTCCCAGGAGGGAAGAGTGAGCAAGTTAAGATGCCTGGTCGTTATATTTTATAACAGGTTTCTAAAGTGCTTCCAGATAATATAGATTAAATAATTTCACTATTAAGGAGAGAATTGTTCCATTCTGAAGAAGGTTATAACTTCTGATGTTATAGCCTGCTGATGTCATACACTTAAGAAAAATTAATTTTTTCCCATATGTGATCCAATGTAATTTCAACTTTTTGACCTATGATGGGCGTTGGGGATGCAAATGTCCCAGGTTATTCTAGTGAGTTCCCCAGGCCCTCAGTGCCGATCGTCCCTCGTTCCTTCTCCCTGCTTGCAACCCATTTTTCAAATCAACCCTTGCCAAAGCCTCATGTCATTCCCAAGCTTCTCAAACCCGCAGCCTGCCTTTAGAGCTCTCTGCAAGAGAGGAAAGCTCACATAGTGTTGACACAGTTCTTGGCGTCTTCCTGGCACAAGAGCTTCTGCAATCCCTCACCGATAATGATAAAACCCAACCGCACACCGAGGTCAAGAGTGAGGGTGGAACGGGGGGGCAGCCCGCTCTTCGCGGGGAGGACCTGCACTGGGCAAGGCAAATGCAGGACCGAGTCTGGTAGTAGGTTGCTTTTTGTGTTTCCATTAAGATTTTTTCTTTCTTTCAATCACACTTTTTCACACTTCTACACAGTCTCCTATATTCTGTGACGATCAGGAAGGTGCAAAGGACAGTTCAGGTGAAGTCTGTTCCTGTGACCGGCTCCTTCTTCTGACTATCCCCTGTATCACAGCTCCATCACTCTGCCCACCAGTTTTTTCCACGGACAGAGTGATCTCAGAGCCTTTTTCTTCAAAATGCCAGAAAGCAGGCAAGTGCCTGCTGCCTCCCAGCCGCACACGTCTGCCTTCCCTCTCATGGGAAGGCCAGGGGCGGCGGTGGCAGTGGCAGTGGTGGTGGCAGTGACAGTGGCACTGACTCTTGACCCAGGCTGGGATGTTCCCATCCATCCCATCCCATCCCATCCCATCCCATCCCATCCCATCCCATCCCATCCCATCCCATCCCATCCCATCCCATCCCATCCCTCCCAGTTTTGCTTTTTCCCCCAAGACTTCCAAGAAGAAGGTCCATTATTGATAGTTCACGTTGTTTCCAAAGTTATTGACCTTTTTTGCCAGACACTGCACTGACAGGTCCCTTACACACCCAACTGGGAACCACTGTTACCATTTGCAGCATCCAACTGGACTTTTAGTTACCATTCGCCGTGGCCTACTTAGAGGGTGACCTAAAAATCAGCATCCATCTCTACCACCACAGCCCATGACTCATCCACTCTTCTCAATCTTAAAATTAAGGCCTCCAGAAATGGAGATTGTCGTTGTCTGGGAATATATAAAGTAGCACTTGAGAGGACTTAGTACAACCAGAAGGAAAAAAAATACATTGGGACTTCTACAGGGAAAATTTTCAAAGCTGTGTATCACCACCATTTATTAATGTGAGGAACTGTGTCCTTTATAACTGTTCCTTCTCTATATATTACAGACTTTTTAAAAATGAGAAGAAAAAATAACTTTATTTCAGTCTCTAATTTACCATGCCACCTTCCCAGCCAGTGTGACTCCAACAGACACTAGTGACCCCAAACCTGCAGAACCCCCTTAAGGAACGCATCCGGCTTTCCTAGAAAATGTGCTGAAGGAATTTCATGATTTTATAACTTTTCTTAGCCAGGTCTACAAATTAATAGAAATCAGCATGGAGGGGGGTTATTTATATGTGCATATCAGTGAAAATACTTGTAAGTACACGTGCTAAAGTCCAGGCTATGGACTTGTTCAACTAATCAACTTCAGTTTTGCATTAAGCAGCGTTTAGGGATACACCTGAGAGCCACATTTTTTCAGAAAGCGAGTCTTGTGGCCTGCTCTTTATGTGTCTTGGTTCTCATGTCTCCCTGGAGCCAGTGGAAGTGAAACCACTGTGAAACTCCTGTAAGACTGAGGGGATCAGGGCTGCAAGGCCAGCAGTGTTACCGTACAACACTCAACCACCTCAGCATTACCCACAAAGAGAAGTGATAACACACACACCCCGATAACCACGTCACAACGGCATCGGGCTTCTCCCCCCACCCCTGTGCCCCCCCCCGGGATGCCATAGTGGGTGACTGCCCGAGTCCAGAGGAGGTTTTGCTGCTCACATGGCTGCTTTGCAAGAATGCAAGACTACAGCAAGTTGGCTCATGCTTGTTCGGACACAGCACACACAGTGGCTCGTCGTGCCAGCGGCGGCAACGCGGGGCAGCGTGGAGAGCAACTCCCGCCAGTTTGCCGAGCAAACCACGCCACAAGCTGTCCCCAGCCCGTTGAAAGTCTTGGCATTTTAGTTTTTCCCTCTACGCAGAGCACACCGGGAAAGGCGCTGGGATGGCCGGAGTTAGAGGTGCTGCTGCTGAGCGGAAGCTGTCGCTCCCTCACTGCCCCTGGGCCATCTCGCTGTGGCTCACACCGCAGCCCCAGGCTTCTGAAACGGAGCGGCTCCCCCCTCCGCGCTGCCACGGGCAGGGCTGGCCCGGGTCCCACCTTGCACCGCATGCCCGGGCTCCCGCGCTGGCTGCCACCTCGGCACCATCTCCCCTGCGCCGTCCCACCTCTACATCCACAAAACCAACCCAGCAGCCCATTGCAGTGATTTGTCGCAGACGAGGCTGAAGCCAGAAGAAGAGAAAACCCTCGGAGCTCCTAATCCCACCATTGCCAAGGCCGCACGCGCAGAGGCGCAGAAAGGTCCCCAACATGTGCTGCTAAAAACCCAGCAATTTCGGGAGGGTGTCTAAGGGGACAGGCTGGTGACACAGCTGGGAATCTCAGTCATGTTGAACAGGTAACAAAGCCCAGCCCGGAGTTGAGCCTCTCTCCCCCACTGTGCCCCGGCCACCCCCTTCCCAAGCCCCAGCTTGCAGGGTCTGCGCCCCCCACAGAAGGTTCCCACTCACCCCTGTCCTCCTGCACTCCCCCGTGACACAGCCACGTGTTTCTCCCACTCCACACTTGTTTTTACTGGGGAGAAAGATCTGTCTGTATTTTGTAGGCAAGGTCTAGGCTCTTCCAGGGATTTTCCAGTTGCAAGTCTTTTTGCCCTGCAGAATCTGGGTGATGTTTATCAGGAACATGCAGGAAAGGAGAACTCCCTGTTAAAACAAAAAAAATACATATGCTACAGGGGATTTCCTGGGGGACAAATTTCCACCACCCACCTACCAGCAGCTGTCCCCCCATGCCCCTCGCTCCTGTGCAGCCTGCAGTTTGCCTCCTCCGGCGCACGCAGCAGCCGACGCGTACTGGCCTTCGGCTGGCACCAGTTTTACGTGCCACCCGTTACAGCAGCAAAGGCTTCTTCTCTTCTTTGATGTGTTTCTACTGACAGAATATTTTATTTGACGGTCATTCCCTGCTGGAGGCAGGTAACCCTGGGCAGGACTCGGGCTGTGCTGTGCCAGAAGCCAAGGTGGCTGCGGGTGCTCACTGCCTGGCTGCGGCGGATGGGGAGATGCTGATATTGAAGACCGGATGAGTGAATACCTGCTTCCAGCGGTACAAAAATATTGGGTGGAGTAAAACTTTTCTGGGCCAGATTTCAGTTCCCGCTGTGGAGATGACGAGAGAGGGAAAGTGTGGGAGCTGCCCGGGCTGGCCCGTCCACAGAGCATCAGCTGCAGGGAGAGGTTGTTGGCACCGAGGCGTCAGCCATGGGTGATGGGGACGGAGCACTGGTACAAACACTCCCGTGACACTCTTCCAGCACCCGCTAATGCTTTCCCTCTCCGTGGGCAGGTCCCACGGTGCTGGAAAAGAGATGCCCTGAGATGGCCTGAAGCGGGCACGCTGTCCCCAGGGAAATGGGGTGCCATCACCATGGCCTGCCCCACAGCCGTGCTCGGCAGTGGTGGCCAGTGACCAGGCCAGGCCAGGGGCCACAGCTGGCAGTTCTGTGGCCTTGGGAAACCAGGAGTGGAAGTGTCCAGGGAGAGCAGCACCTGCACCTGCAGCCACAGGCTCTGCCCTGCTGAGAGCTGGGAGAGACTGCGGGAGACCCACCAAGCCACGGGGCCTCTGCATCGTGCCCAGGTAGCGCAGGAATGCAGCGGCTGGTCAGCTCACAGGAGCCACTGTGACACCCATGCGCCTCTTCCAGTCTCCTGTCCCTGTCTCTTGTCCCCATCTCCTGTCCCCTGTCCCTCGTCCCTATCTCCTGTCCCCATTTCCTGTCCCCATCTCTTGCTCTCATCTCCCATCCCATCTCCTGTCCCCTGTTTCCGTCTCTTGTCCCCTGTCCCCATCTCCTGTCCCTGTCTCCTGTCCCCATCTCTTGTCCTTGTCTCCCATCCCCGTGTCCTGTCCCCATCCTGTTCCCGTCCCCCCACCCCGGCAGCTGGCAGTTCCCGGTGATGGCGGACATCCCCCACCCGCGGGTGGGACACCCCTGCAAGGTCTCCCCCCTCTCCCACGCCGTTGTAGCCCGTGGCCGGCGACATCCCAGTCGGGGTGGCGGGGACGCTGAGCCACCCCCCAGCGCTCTTCCCCCCACGTCCCCGGCCCCCGCAACTTCTCCAAAGTGCGGAAAATGGCTCCGGCCTCAGGGAAAGGCGGCAAAGACGGGCCGGGCCGGGCTGGGGAAACGGGAACGGCAGCCGGGAGGGGGGCACCGGCCCCGCCGTGATACCCCGCACCGCTCCGCACCGCTCCGCGGGGAGGGCGCGCCCGCGCCACGCCCCCTCCGCCCCTCATCCCGCCGCTCCGCCCCTGCGCCGCCGCGGAGCGCAACGCGGGCGCGCAGCGAGACCCGCCCCGCCGCCGCCGTCTCCTCCGTCCCCGCCGCCTTTGTGTCTGGGCGCCGCCCCGCGCAGGGAGGCGGGACTTGCGCGGCGGGGCCGGCGAGCCGCGGGCGCGGGCAGCCCTCGGCGGCGCCCCCCCCCCCCCCCCCCCCCCCCGCCCCGTCCTGTCCTCCCCTCCCCGCCCGCGGAGGCTCCGCGCCCCCGGACCGCGGCTCGGCCGCGCATGGACGCGCGCTCCCGCCTGCACCGTGAGTACTGCCGAGCCGCGGCTGGGGGCTGCGGGGGGGACACAGCGGTGAGGGGGGGTCCCGCAGGGATGCTGCTGCCTACGCCCCCCCCTCACCTCTCCGCGGTGCGTGATGCCCCCGCGGCCGCGGAGCGCCCGGGCAGCGCGGAGCCTCCGCCGAGGACAAAAGAGCGGCGGGGCCCGGCGGAGGGGCCCCCCCCGGGCCGCCCCTCACCACCCACCCCCTCCCCAGGCTCCTGCAACCGAAGGACATTTGGGGTGTGTTTCCGCGGCCGTTCCCTTCCACCCGCCGGGAATGGAGGCACCGGGCTTGGCGCAGCTCCTGGAAGGTTCCGCGCCCTTCCCCGTGGCCGTGCCTCCCCTCCGAAGCACCCGCGGCTCCCCACGGTCCCGCGTGGATTAGCCGCTGCCCCCCCCCTCCCCCTCGGTTTTTACATCTTGGCCACTTCGGGGAAGGCTAGCGTGTGCTGGAAGTTGGTTGCCAAAGGGTTCGGGGAACCTCGGGGCTCGAGCCGCACCTGCCCTGGGGAGCTGAAGAGCATCCCTGGGTCCGGGGGGGCTGGGGGGGGCCGTCTCCTCCAGCCCCATCGCCAGCGAGGGGCCGGCTTTGCTCCTTATTTCTGCCAGGCCGGAGCGGGACAGGGTCGTGGCCGGGAAGGCAGTGTTGAAAGTTCCTTGGTTTTCGGGGGAATAAACCCGACCCGTATCCAGGATATTTTTGGTGCGCCCATCACCCCGGTGAAATCCCTTCATTTTGGTTTTGTACCTCTGCGGTTTTCAGCTAAAAACTCCGGCCACGTGCCGGTCTTGGTTTTAACCTCAGGTGTTCTGAGTAATGATAATCCCTAGGAACAGGTGAAATACAAAGCGTTTTCCTCCCCATTGCATGACAGCAGAAGTGACTTAATCCGGTGGGTTTTGCCGTTACGCATCTGCTCGCTCCGATACACGGAGGATGTATGCTTGCCATGGCAACCTCCACCTCCCGTATTACAGCCACTTTTTTGGAAGTAGCAAGACTTGCTAAAGAAATAGGAACAGCTGGTTTCAGAAGCTACGTAATTATAAATAAATTGTGCATCTTGGAAAACATGACCTCTTTTCCGAGAATATTAATGTTCCTTCAGTTCGTAGATACGGGGATGGGAAGGGAATCGGCCTCCTGAGGAGGTTGTGTGTTCTTCTTTCCATGCAACTGCAGTGAAAGAAGGTCTCTTCATTTTTTGAACAGTATTAATTACTGTAAGTTATTTCAAAACCTTATTAATTTAATGATCTTATAATTTAATATCTCGGTGTGTCGTGTTAGCTTGATGTTCATGTGAACTTTAACCTTTGCTGGTATTTGATGTCTAAAACTTTTTCCCTGATAAAACAGTATTATTTAATTTTTTAAAAAATTATCTCACACAGGAGGAGCCTTTCGGTGTGTTTCTGTTATACAAATAATACGACATACTTAAAAAAAAATGGTTTTACATGAAACCAATTTTGGCAGTTGCTGAAGTAACAGCAATCATCGCTAATTGCCCACTGTACGCTGGATGCTTAACGAGCAGGGAGCAGCAGGTCGGCAGCAAATGCTGTGGAGAGCCTGGCTGGAGGCGGCTGGGGCACGGCGTGCTGGGTGCTCGCTGCGCTTGTGGGAGCCCCTGGAGAGGAGGAGTGGTGCCCGGTTGTGAATGAGGTCCCGCAGGAATTTATAAATGCTTCTTAAATGTTCTTTAAAAATTTGTTAAAGTCGTAGCTGCTTACAAAATGGGATTTTTCAAAGGAAGGTTGTCCATTATCTCTGGAGTATTTCAAGACAGCAGTGCGTGTGTGCTGGTAAAGCCACAAAACTTCACATTACTGAGGAATTAACAGCCCCTGAGGTGTTTGCATCTGTACAAAGCCTCGGCTGTGTGCATTGATCTTAAAGCGGAGACGCCAGCGGTGCAGAACACAGCAGCGCATCGAACTCCATCCTAGACCCAGAAAACGGGGATTAACCCACATCGGCGCGTGGTCGGCAGATGCTCCGGGGGAGAGCGGGCTGTGGCTGCATGGGGGCAGCCCCTGAGCCCCCCCCCGGGCTCCACGCCATCCCCTGCACCCTGCGGTGCCACTGGGTCCTGGGGGGCACCGGGATACAGCAAAGCTTTCCCAGTGCTTCAGGAAGGGTGAATTTTAGCCTAGCAGACGTCAGGTAATCCAGCCCCTACCCTGCCCCGCTGGAGGGTGATGCCTGAGCAGTGGCTTAGTTCCGTGCTCCTGGGCAACCAGCCCTGGGTGGCCCAGGGCTTGGCCTGGTGACCTGGGAGTCTGACCTTCTGGAGGTAGGTGTAGGAGGGAAACACTTCCCTTTAAATCAGGGCGTGTGAATCCATCAGGCCGATGGTAGGCGCTTTGAAAATCCACTGGTCTGCTAGATCAGTGTCTGAAAGCCCACACCGATTATCCCTGACGAGTGCAGTGTAGAAAACTCTCCTGGAAATAGTCAGTGCTACTTTATAATATAAATTAACGATCTCGGTAGATCTAAGCTGAGCACTGACCAAGCACCTAAATGTTGTATTAAGCCCTACTTAAAGGTTTGTAAGAGCCACCATGTGTCTTCTGGTTTTCATCTCAGCTCTCTCTAATTTTAGTGTGGTTTCTGTAGGCTTTAATTTGCTGGCACGGCAGATTGCATCAAATCCTAGGACAGATCTTTCAGAACTGTTATCTGTTTGTCAGATCTTTTTTTCTGGGAATGCAGCAATTTGTTGGTGGCAGGGAAATCCTACATGTATTACCGTGTGTCTTCACTGGGCAGACAAACCTGTCAGTGTGACCTTTGAGAAGTTAGGGAAGAGTCGAAGGTGGATGGGTGTGATGCTCGGGAGGAAAAGCGCATGGAAGGAGCTGGGTGCAACTTTGTGTAAGAGGTCTGGCAGCCCAGGGGAGAGGCTGCCACTGGCAGTTTTGTAGCTAAGTGCAAAATTAGGGAAGTAAAGGAGCATAAAATCCATACGGCTCCAGAGGTGCTCTGGTGAGGTGGAGCAAGTAAAATGTTAATGGATCTAGTTACGGTGAATAAAGAAGGAAAGGAAGCCATAAGCTCAGGAAGGCTGCTCTTTTTTATTATGAGGAGGAGAACATTCTTCATCTTTTAGCTCACTTGTATCCAGAGGGAACGAATATATAGCCATGGGAGTTTAAGCTTGTTGGAGGAAAATGATTCCCCCCCTCACCCTGAAGTATTTTGATGGGGAAAAGAAATGAAAGTGAGAGCTGGTGCAAAGAATATCTGAGGAGAGCAAGTTCAACCTTTTATAAGCGTAGTGGACAGAAAAAGTCTGCCTCTGTCTTGATGGGGTGAAGGACAGCAGTACTGTTTATTCAGATCCAGTAATCAGGATGTATGAAACCGTCGGTGGGACTCTTGGGGGTCTGCGCTTGCTCTGCAAGTTCCCATGGATGGGAAACCACCGCTTGGCTTTATGTCACTGAAATTGTCAGTCATTACTGTTTTTTCAATGATGTGCTTAAGGTGTAAAGACATACTTAGGAAATCTTTGATGCTTAGTTTATCACTGAGGTTTGATGCTTGGAAGATATGACACGGACTATAAATAGAGCCATCTTCCAGGTATAAAATACGTACTTAAAGAGCATTTTGATAAACAGAAATCGTGTGAGCTCGGAAGTTCATGTTGTGTGACATGGCGAGCAGCGCTGTGGAGCAGAGCGCGCCCAGCTGCTCGTTGGTGCTTGGAGTCGGCGGGCCATGGGCGCTGACCTCGAGTCACGTTGCCGATGCTCCATTCCCCGGAGAGTGCTGCTCTGAAGTGGAAAATCGAGCGGAATTTAAAGCTTTGGTTGACTTGGATTGTTTTTCAGCTGCTGATTTTAAAATACTGCTTTGTTGTTGTCTTTTTTTTTTTTTTTTGGCACTTCTTAAATTTTTATTGCAATTGACTTAGGGAAGATTGTGGAAGAAAGATGATGGCATGGCAGGAGAAAGATGGTGTGGCAGAAACTGCTCTGAGGGGACCCCGCTGCCGTAATGGATTTACTCGCGTTACGTCGGGAGCTACGTGAGGGCCGTGGCCAGGGCTGGCTCTCCTTTCTGCAGCGTGCAGTGGGTGCTGGGTCTTGGCTGTGGCTGGAGGTGACCCAGCCCTGGCGGGAGCGGGGCCAGGAGGCCGAGGCAGCGCTGTGAGGAGGGGAGCGGAGTGGAGCCGGCAGTGCGGCGGCTGTGGGGCCTGTGGTGGCCGAGGAGCGGAGCTGTGGCTGGCAGGTCCTGGTGCCAGAGCTGGGGGTGGTGGTGGCAGCTGCTCTGGCAGGGCCAGGAGCTCTGTCTCCAGCTCTCCCCAGGTCAAACTCCACAATCCCTCCCACCGTCTGCTTCTCTTGCGTCACTTTATTCTCAAATATATAAAACCCCCTCCATTAAACCCCGTATGTTCTGCTTGCACCACCACGTTCCCATCTTCTCTTTGCTGTTGCTGTGCTCGGTGTTTGACCATTGAAGAGTCTTCTGGGCAGAGGCTCTCCATCCCTGGTAGACGCTTTGTGAGGTGGTTCTGGTGGTCCTTACTCTGGGCAGAAGGGCCGTTGGACAGGCTGGAGCACCACCCGGACAAGAGGGAAGCGTAAGCGTGGGGGTGGTTGGGGAGTGATGCCCGGAGGCTGGGGGAGCTGGCAGTGAGACAGATGAGTCTGGGGAGGGAACGCGTCATCCCAGCGGGAAGGGGCCTCCAGGTACCTGGTGGGCAGCTTCGCTTCAGAATTGGCATCAAATCTGCTAACGGTGTTGTTTGAGCAGCTTCGAAATCTCTTTGTGTTTAATTTTGCTTCAGGTATTTGATACACTGATCAAACTGTATGGTTAGGCGGTTCTACCTCTAGGCATGCTGGAGCTTTAGCTGTTGTTACAAAAAAATTCTTAAATCTTAAATCCTGAGTACTAAATTGGTAGCTTTCAGCAGTTCTCTAATTATGTGAGACATTTTTTGTACTTAACAAATGGTTCTTATTCTTGCCAGCACTTCAGCCTGGTGTTCTAGGACTGTGGGTGTCAGGGAACAGAACATATTTCTGTGTCTGTGAATATGATCCCACACGTTGTCTTAAGTGGGAAAATGTTCACAGCCCTTATATGGTGAGGGATTTTTTTCCTAAATCCATCAGTGCTTTCTCCTGCAGTAATAATGCAGTTTTATCTTCCTGGCGCTTTGTAGGCTGGATATTGATTATGAACCAGAAATATGAAATGGTCTTTCTTTTTTTCCTGGTAAAAATATCCTGCAGTGTAACCTGCTCTGCCTTGTACACCATTCAGAATCTGTTTCCAGAAATGGTTGATGCTTTTCAACAGCTAATCAATGTCTAGATGCCAAACCAATAGATACCTGACAGCAGCAAGGGTGCTAGTATTTATTTCTGCCTGGCGTTGTGCATCTCTTCATCTGTGCCTTGAGTTTACATGCTCCTCCTTGTGTTCAGCCATTTCGACAGCAGAGTTGCAGCCTCCTGCAGCCAAGTGCTGTCGAAGAAGCCGAGATTGCTGCGTGTCGCGGCACAGTGACATATGTGCTGTGCTTTTCAGTCCTGTGCCAGGAGGTATCTTGCCACGGTACGCAGCGAGATTTGTGAAATACGTGAGTTACCAGAGTACCCTGGGATGTCCTGAATGAACGTCGGTGAGAGGCTGCTCACAAATTCATGAACATGTGAAGTAAAGGGTGAAGAGTTCTTTAGGGCAGCAGAAGAGCAGAATTACCCTCAAACAGATTTTGTTGAGAAATACTCATTTTTGCATTAGATATTCCTGCCCAGTGGTGTAAACACCCCAAAATCCATTTGGTGTGTAACGGGAAGGTTGTGTAATGCTCACGGTCATACGCAGGAGGCAGAGGATGAGGCGTTGTCCACGCTGGTTGCTGGGAAAGCCGGCGGTTGAGGCTGGAGGGGAGGCTGTATGTGCTCCGGCTGCGGTTGCTCGGCAGCGTGGCACAGTGCCACCCACCTTCGGAGGCCCCTTGCCTTTGTGGTCACCCAGTTTGGAGGGCAGCACCCCATGTAACAGACACCCAGCCAGCGTGCGTGGGACAGAGGGACGAGTAACGATGTCGGGGTGGATGCTGTTATCTGTGGGGGAGCAACGTCAGCTCCTGAGCTTTCATGACCATCCTTGTTTTGAGGGGCTGTGTGTGTTGGTCCCCTCCTTCATGGGTGCACGGCAAGAAGGGCAGATGGCCTGGTGGGGATCTGCAGGGAGAGGACAGCATCAGATAGGTGCGGGGAAGCAGCTGGAGGTGCAGCCTGAACGGGGGATCCAGGACCCTCTTGGGCTCCCTGGGTTGACGGTCACATTCTGCATTAACTTGGCGGTCCTTGGGTACCTTCTTTCACCCGTGCTTTGTCCCGTGACAGATCAGAAAGCGTTGCTTCAAAGGCTTGTCCTGCAGAACGTCCCGGGGGGAGAGCTCCGGGCGCCTGCGGTGACTCAGGCCATCGTGGGACTGGAGGGTCTTCCAGATCCCCGCTCCCTCTCCGTGGGAAGGATGTGTCTGTCTGATGCGCTCTGGGGGCTGAGCATAGCAGAGGTGCTGCTGCTGGTTCAGAGATACCTTCATTGTCTCACGAATTAAGAAAAGGTTGTAATCCTGTATATGGGCAGGAAGACGAATCATTATAGTACAGAAATTTAGTTATGATCAGTATCAATAACCATGATTTAATAATATTTAATAATTTTCTTGGAAGTTCTACAACTGAATAAAACTTACTTATTTACACTGGTGACGGTTTTAATTTTTAAGGTGGGGTTTAAGCATCAAACCAAATTGGATCAGAAATACTGTGAAAGTCTCTATGATTTTTAGTATCTCCTTGGGCTGACAGTTAAGTAGAAGCATCTCTTGCCTTCTGAAAGGAAGAAGCAATGGGAGTTTTGAGGCAAGATTTAATGCTTTTTGAACAATATTTTTTACCAAATATTTGACAGAATAACAGTTTATGTGAGAAATGCTAGAACATAGATCTATTCTATTTGTTGCCATATATTGATACGGTCTGTGTGACAGTGTGGTTCGTGGTTTATAAATGTCACCTAGGACAGAGGGTTTGGCTCAGCTGTCTCTAGGACAAAGGTGTTCTACTTGGACCCCACAAGGGCCTTCCGCCTGATGTACCATTTTGGGGAGCAATGATCTTCACGACATTTGAGAACAAACCTCAGTTAATATGGATGTATTTGCAGGAATTTTTCTTAGGGCCATAAAATATGGTTTTCTTTATTTGTTGTTCCATGGTTGCAGATGCTGCAGTATTTTTCGAAGGGGGTTTTTCCTAGTGAAGCCACATTTCAGGATTCCCGCAGAAGCATCTGTGGAAGAGGCCACGCTAAAAAATGAACACTGACATGCTTGCCTCTGCTAGCACATCATCCTTCAAATCTGGGCATGAAACTCCTTTAAAGCAAGGATTTCTGTGCATTTTTCAAGGCTAACGGGTGTCTAGTGTCTTCATTCTGCCAGGGAAAGGCACTCTTTTTAATGGGATGTCATTAATACTCTGCTGCTGAATGATTATTTCCATTTATAATAGCAACAGTATGTTAACTTCAAGTTAAAAATTAAGATCCTGAAACTGCCAGTCAGAGCGCAAGGGCTGCTGGCATTCTTTAATCGTCACTGCTATTTTTGTGTGGACAGATTTAGCATAAATAGGTGTGATGCAAAGTGTCATACTGTATTTAGTCCTTGTCCAAGACATCTTAGTTTTGGAATGGTGCTCTTTGTATAAAATTACTCAAAAAAGTCAATCTGTATCCCTGGGAAGGGGTGGATGAAAAACAAACAAAAACTTGTTGTATAATTTGCTTTCCTCCCTAGTTTTTAATGTAACTGACTTTGTGTGAGAGAGAACAAAGAAAATAGTTTCCAATCCAGTGAAGTAATGTCCCTGCTTGTGAGGTGCCTGCTTTGTGCAGTAACTTAAAGGGCTGCTTGATTTGTGGAGCTGAATGGGATTGCACTGGTTGTTGCTGGGTTTGGCTCTGCTCCACGGCTGTCTTCAGAAAAATGGGGGTCAGAATATGGTAATTTAACATACTCTGAAGGTTTCTTTACTCCTTTATACAGTGGTGTTTTGGTGGTTTGGGTTGTTTTTTCCACCTTTCAATACTGCATGTTGTGTCTCAGCAGAAAGACTCTGGGGTCAGCTTCGTTCTCCGCCCCGATGCCCCTGCAGCCCCTCTGCCCTCTCAGGCACCGTCTTACCCCAGGGCACAAAATTAGGACAAGAGTAAGGAGGCGCAAGACTGGGACTTCTCAGAACTTGCATCTCCTCTTCGCAGCTCCTGCAATTGGAATATCATCTGTAAACTTGGATAAAGCAGAAAAAAAACCTCATCAGTGTTGGCTGTCAGATTAGCCTGAGATTAGATAAATCTTAATTACTTCTGCTAGATTTGATTCTGACTAGTCACACTGAACTCATTATAATAAGTTACGGGGTCACCTAGGGAGAAACTGAGAGGTAGGATTAATGTACTGTGTTATCAGAAATTATTCTCTGATACCAGGTTTATTTGGAGCTCTCGTTTTTGCACTGGAGATGGTGACGAGCCGCTCCCAATCCACCTTCTCCATGCCACCTGGGATTCAGGAGATATCTATCATGTTTCCCCCAACTCATGTCTTTTATAAACTGACCTACTTAGCGACTCCTCACAGAGAAGTCTATACCTTTGCCCATCCTTTTCATCCCATTTGGAGCATTTTCTATATCTAGTATGTCCTTCCCTCTTATTTCAATGAGGGGACCATTTTTTTTACAGCTTTAGAATAGCTCTGGGAAACCTTAAGGCAATACTGAAATACTTTACATTTTCCTAGTCCATTAGTCTGAATGCACTGATTTTGGCAGCTAGGGGTGAACAGCATGAAAAACCATAACCAGTATTAACAGAAATACAAGATTAACAGAATACGGTGAGTTTGTTCTTCTTAATAAATGCTTACCTAAAATACAGTACCCTTTAAGGGGAATATTCATAGTTGACAAGAAAGAAAAAAGAGTGATCATTATCTTTCTAATGAACTGATAAGTCTGAATATTAAATCATCTACAGAAGCTGGCTCTTAGCTTCTATCCATCCTCTTTCTCCATCTACTTTGCAACAGAGAACTTGGCTGCTTCTTTCTTTGGGGTTAAGAAAAAGCACTTTAGCATTGAGTACCAAACCTATTACGGGCCCTTGTCTCTCACACGTAATTTGTGTGTGTGCGTGTATAAATGTATATGTATATGTGTGTATATATATGTAACTACAGATTTATATTAATGCATGCATAAACATTTGAATTCACGATCATAGAGTTGCTTCATTCTCACAGTAGTAGAGGACCTGGAAACTTCCAGCAAGTAAAATGCAACCTGTTAAGGAGTTTTATGACTTTTCAAAACCTTGGGCGTGTGGTGGTGCCAGGGCTTCATTTTCACCTCCTGTGGCTTCTTGGGTCCCTCTGAAGGATGCGAAGTGGAATAATTTCTGCTGGAACAGGTTAAACTGGAAATGGGGTGAGCAGAGCATGTTTCAGGTGATGTGTGTGTTTGGGAAGGGCCCCAACACTCTTATGTATTTGGCAGGAGGTGATGAGTGAAGGCAGGCACTCCGTGAAGCAGCGTGAAAGCAAACGGCACAATAAAGAAATCTTGGAGCTGAATTGTTTTCTCCTCAGAGTCCAAAGAGCATTAGTGTTCCTTGTTATATTATTGCAGAAAAGAAGGGGAAACTGCTTACATGTGGGCTTGGGGGAGCCCCCTTCTTGGGACTGCCCTCAGCAGATGGTGCCCTCGGACTCCCCGTGAAAGGGGGAGGTTGCACCTAAGTCCTGGGTGTCCTAATGACCCTGTTAAGTCACGTTTTCATAGTAGCTTTGTTGCATTTCAGGATTCTTTAATAAGCAGCTTGATTTTTTTTCCCATAAGCCCTTACTGTGCGGAGGCTGCTGTGGGGACCCCGACTGTTCCTGCTCTTCCTGGAGCTCAGCAACTGGGTGACAGCCCTGGGCAGCTCTTGGTCGGGCTCCCGTCCCTCCTGCCACCCCAGCAGAAACCTGCAGCAGCCCCTGGTGCCGTGAAGCTGTGCTTTGAACACTGGTGTGCTCCGTGAGCGCTGCTTTTCCTCCTCAGCTGTGCTGTCCTGGCCTGTTCACCTTGAAACGGTGATCAGCTCCGACCGCTCAGAGCTTCCTCTGAAGACAGAAGGGAAATGCCTGTCCTGGACCAGCCCTTGGCGTGCTGGAGCATGAGGCTGGAGGTTCAGAGCAGCCCCAGCACCATCTTGGCAGGGTCGGCCCTGTGAGTGGGGCCTCCGAGGCCGACTGGGATGCTCGTCCCGGCCTCGTGCCTGAGGGATGAGCTTCGTGAAGACCAAGAGGCAAAGCTGTTGCCTGTGGAGTTGCTGCAAGGGGTGGATATTGGCTCTCTGGAAAGCTGCTTGGGGTGGTTTTTCTCTTTTTCGGGTTTACCCAGTATTTCTGAAACGTCTGCATAAAAAGGTCGATCTTCTCAGGCACACAAGGACTTTTCCAGACCTGCTCTGTGCTGCTTCTGCCTCATGACTGCACGTCTGCCAGGCTTCAGGTCCTGAACTGAATTTTCCCAGTTCATAATTGCTTCCCTGATAAATATTTTCTTCTCAAGACTGTTAAAACTAGAGGAGGAAAACCACAATTCCCCACCTGGGATAGTGACTTTTGATGGTTTTCCATTTTGAAATGTTCTCGCCCTTTTAGGAGAGCGTGCTGTGATTTGGTGGGGGGTGGCATTTGTAAAGCAGGGAGCTTTTTTTTACACCCTCCTAAGAATCCTGGTGGATTTGACCAAGATGTCAGCCTTTGGAACAGTGCAGCCCATCCTGCAGTGGGGAATGCCATCAGCTTTCAGGAGCCGTGTCCCCGGAGTGGCTGGGATGCTCAGCATGGAGCTGCTCAGTGTCCCAGGGGTGAGAAAAACATTTTTGGGCAGGGAAGCAAGGACTGGCACGGCAGCTCCAGAGGAGGACCTGCAGCAGCTCTGTGATACCTGTAGAAGCACGGCGAGTCATATGGAGAGTCCTTCTGGTTTCTGAGGCTTTAAATGGTGTTCAGGAAATGAAACTGTTCTTTGAACAAGGATGAGAAAACAGAAATGAGAATAGCTGTCTGTAAAATATCATCCGCGGTGTGCGCTGAAAGAGGTGAGGGTGCTGCAGTAACACTCTGCCTTTCCCTGCTTGAGCCTGAGAGGAACAGAAAGGGTGCTTGGAAACTGTACGGTGGAAAAAGCTATTAATATTAAGGCACTTTCTTGTGTTTTCAGCTGTGAACTGTAATTTACTGTGATTATTTGTTTCCTAATAAATTGTGTGCAGCTCATCTCAACATCAAAACACATTAAGCTTTTTGCTCTGATGTCTGTTATGCAGGCTAATTCAATTCATCTTTGGAAAGGAGTTTATGACCAGATGCATGAGATTTGACTCCGAGATATTGTGCAGCTTGTTCTTTCTATGTGGATATACCCAGAAGGTCAAATTCTGCTCCTTTCTATCCTCATAATTTAATTGAAGTCAAGAGAGCTCTGTAGGTATAAATGAAAGTACAGTCATTAGATACCAGTGCAGCACGGGAGGGTACTGAATTTCAAGTGAAGGTGGTAGTGTGTGAGTGAATTGGCTGCTAGTCTATTGAGAAAGCCGATGGTTGTCTGGCGAGAGCTTCCAACATTTCAGCTGGAGCAGCTACTATTGAGCTAATGGAGTTAAAATAGGGATTTTAAATTTAAATAGAAATAAAATACAGAGTAGTGACTACTGACACCATTTAACTGCACATATAGCATGAATACTTATTATTAATTAGGGAGTGAAAAAAGCCTATTAGCAAGCTACATCATGGCATTATTCTGGAGATGAGTGTTTTGTTATTAAAATTACTTTGAAAGCAAAGCTAGTCCACAGCTAAACATAATTTAAGGTTGTCTCTGTAGTTTTCTTCTCTTGTTGCTTATCTTTCCAAATTGTGATGGGACAGATTCTGCTTTGCCTTATTATCACTGTACATTTGTGCTATGTTTGTGTGTGCAAACGGGAGGTTTGTCCCGTGGCAGCCCGGGCGCTGGCCATGCCGTGTTCAGCTCTCTGCGGGAGGCCGTGGCTGCCTCCTTGCCCAGCTTACTGCCTCAACCCCGCAGTCCTCGCCTCACTTCGGCCTGGCTAGCCAAACCAGAGCTTTTTTTTTTCATTTTCTCTTCTCCTTTTAGAAGATGTTCTTGTGTGTTTTGTGTGGATATGCAATCTTGCCCATTTAGCATCATGGAATCATCTAGGTTGGAAAAAACCCTTAAGATCGAGTCCAACCATTAACCCAACACTGCCAAGGCCACCATTAAACCATGTCCTTAAGCGCCACATCTACACATCTTCTAAATACCCCCAGGGATGGTGACTCCACCGCTTCCCTGGGCAGCCTGTTCCAGTGCTTGACAACCCTTTAGGTGAAGAAATTTTTCCTAATATCCAATCTAAACCTCCCCTGGTGCAACTTGAGGCCATTTCCTCTCATCCTATCACTTGTACTTGGGAGAAGAGACTGACCCCCACCTCACTAGAGCCTCCTTTTCTCCAGGTTAAACACCCCCAGTTCCCTCAGCCCCTCCCAATAAGACTTGTGGTGAGAATTGCTGGTTTGGAAAACCCTCATCACGGTGGGTACCGCTGGGAGTGGAGTGGGAGCCCCATGAGGGTCCAGCAGACCCCAGGCAAGTACGTTGGCTTGAGAAGAGGGAGTCAGCTCATGTTCTGTGGTCGAAGCCAGCCCAGTTTTCTCCTGCTTTGTGCCTGCTCTGGCCCGGCAGCATTCGAGGATTCATTTTGGCTGGTTTAACACCCACCCTACAAAAATATCCTGTGTCAGTATGTGTGTTGCGTTCTTCTCAGGGAAGAAAATAGAGCTGAAGGGTGCCTTGCTGCATCCTCACAGCTTCTCCTACACATGGTAACGGCAGCCAAGCAGGGACAGAATGAGACAGTAACCTCAGTGGTTACATGGTAAAATAATTTATAAACACCAATCCTTAAAGAAAAGCATGCCAAGAAAGAAATCCAGTTCTTTTGCAGTATCAATAATGATTTTATAATTGATTTCCTGGAGCAAAATTTATAATTTTATGGTATTTTAATGTCTTATAGATTCATGATGTATTTGTCAACAAGATGAGCGAAAGCCAGATTTATTTGTGGTAGTTCTAAGAGTCCTGTAACTCTATATTTAATGAAGCGTAATGGATGTAAACCAACTTCAGCTGTGGTTTATACTATACAACATTAATGGAATCGTATTGGGAGCTCAGTTAAGTTGCTGAAATGTCTTCTACAGGCTCTGTATTGTAAGGGTGTATTGTTGAATATATCTTATATTTTGTACTGAACGTTGCTGAATTCATTGCATCTAGGAACCTTTCCCTTCCACCAGTGTAAATCCAATTATTTCTCTGGAGTTACCACGTAGTTGCAGCTGTGTAACTCGGGACAAGGGGGGTTTATGGGAGCCCATAGCGAGCACAAAGCCATGTGCAGGCAGCCTGTGGGCTGCACAGAATGAAGAGCCCACTCTGCTTTCCTTGGCAGTAACGTAAACCAGGAGTCACTCACTTGGCGTGGCAAAAAGTGGAACTGAGTTCTCTGCTTTCACGTGTATTAAGCTGTTGAGGATTCAGGTTTTAGGAGCAGAGCTTGTGGTGACAGTCCCGGGATGAGCTGGAGGTTCGGCTCTGAGAAGCGCCAGAAAAGGACCTGCAGGTCCACATGTTTTACAGCCTGTCCTTGATTAGCTTGAGTGAACTCAGTGGCTTGCGTCTGGTTACAGGAGCAGAATACAGGTCTCGCAGCCGTTGAGGGTGTTGTGCAGGCAGGGAATGGCCCAGCAGTGCAGGACAGGCAGCGGTCCTGTATGGTTTAATCACAGCTTGGGTCTGTAGCAGTGCCTGTAACATACAGGCAGTGGAATAAATACAGTGCCCCAAACCACTGTAAAGCTTTGAAGATCGAGAGCCATTGAAGGCATTGAGCTGCGCTGGATGAAGAATGCATAGGGGGCTTCCTAATCATCAATTCCTCTGTCAAGTCTTCATTAGCCATGTGCAGCATGCTAATACAAGACAAATAATGCCTTCCATTTTGTTATTGCTGTTTTTCTGGGCTTTTTGTTTTGTTTTTGCAAATGTGTATGATGTCTTGATTCTTGAAGGTTGTAAAAGAATTCCCCAATAGCTTAACTCTTTTTCTAAAACCATTGAGGAAAAGATAGGAAATTATGAGTCACTTCATGCTTTCAGAATCACGAACACAAACGATCCTGATCCAAAGGTTGCCTGAGATCATGAAAACTTGCATTAACTTGCATGAGATATGAATCAGGCTGCCAAAACTTATGTCTTTAGCACAGCTTTATCAGAGATTTTATTCTGCACAGAGCTAAATACAGTCTTTTTAACAAGCTGATATATGTACTTGAAATAGTGTATAGTGTAATGAAAGTATAAAAATACTGGTAAGAGATTGTTCTGAGATGCCTTTCACTGTTTCAGAAGCTATTCTGCACAGTGTCATGCCCTCATAATATTTCATTTTGTGATGCAAAATTTTGTTTGGAAACACTAGTTAGAGCAGCTCAGTGTGATTAAATCAAGTGCCTGTTAGAGGAAAAATCAGTCTGGTTTACAAGTTGTGCTTGGTGAAAGGGAAGGTTGTGTCATCTTAACCAGAGATCAGCTGGATTTATACTGATCTTCAGCAAAACTGAGAGTAAAAAGGGAAAAACCCCCAACCCCCCGGGTGCACTGGTTGTGGAGAGGCTGGGGGAGCGGGGCAGATGAGCGAAGAGGCAGCCAGCTCTGCTGCAGGGACGGAGCTCCCTGCCCAGTGGCCCTGCAGGGGGAAGAGCCCGCACCTGTGGTGCTTGCAAAGAGTTTCCGTGCCATTCCAGTTACGTCCAGTACTCACCCATGGTCTCCGCATCGGGTTTGCGTTGCTTCACTTGTTTGTTAATGCTCCCTGGGATAGAGCAGTTCCAGGAGCTTCGTCACTGGGGTTTTTTGGTGAGGTCTTCAGATAGCAACAGGAGCCATTTTATGCACCAAATACACAGTTGTGTTATTTGCAAGCCCTGACCGGAACTGATCAAAATAGGGGCCAATTAAATGTAGATAGTAAAATGTCCTGTAGCACGTTGCTGCTCACATGCCCTGTGCTCAGCCTGTGCCCTTCCCGTAGCTCAATTTTAAGAGCAGCTTGAGAGGCAACTTCCCTTGACCACTGGCTGCTACTTGGCATGCAGGCCTGCAAGTTTTTGTTGGCATAACTAGATTTTCATAGAAGAAAAAATACTGGCTGAGATCTTCAGGTACATTAAAATAGAGATTTTTTGGTTATCAACTTGAACTCTAAAGGGCTTTGTGGCAAGGTTAAACATTTTTGTCAGTAGCAGCATTAATGTGGTTGATCCATAATGTGGCAGATCTGTGATCTATCCATTAATAGGTGGGCTGCAGGACACCTCTTTTTTTTATTTATATCCTGCTTTTTGTTCATATTCTATGAGTGTCAGCTTGGCTTTTCCCATTCTTGCACAATATGATTGGCAAAGGCGTTGTGGAGGTTGGGAGTAGAGCCAGGCAGAGGCACGCCTCAGCCGTGTGGCAGATCCGCTGGGCTCTGGCTAACAGCACTGTAGGGCCGCGTTCGGATTTACTGCCATGTGTCCATAGCGGGTCGGCATCCGTAATAATTGCCTGGCACTGCTGTGTCAGGTAAAACTGCGAAAGAGTGCATTATAATTGCTTGTTTTCCTAACTTGTGACCTGAAGTACTTACTCTTGGTGAGTATCTTCCATGGTGTGGCTGAAAAGGAATTTTTCTTCCAGTATTTTAAATTTTTTTTTTTTTTTTTTTTTACTGTGAAAGTGAAAAGCATTTTAACTGTATCTCTTGCTAGAAGATAGCAGCAAAAGCCTATGCAACGTATTAGCAAAGACCTTAGCTTTAATAAACTAGTTCCAGCAGTCTTGCTTTGGCTATGCTCAGTCTCGCTGCCAGGGTCACAGCTCCTGTCTCTGAAACTCCAAAGTCTATGTAACAAGTGGGGTTTTGGGGATTTTTGAAAGGAAAAAAATAAAAAGACTGAAAGCAGTTAACATTTCCCAGCCAAACAAAAATAACATTAGTTACTGTTGGCACTGTATACTCTAATTAGATTCTTACAGTATGACCCACGGTGAGTTATAGAATTAAGTGTCATAATTTTGTAATACCCTGGAACAACAACATTGCCTTACCTGCCCAAGGAGCAGAAGAGGTCCTTGCTACATCTGCCGTTATGAGCAAATGTATTAAAACGGATGTAAAACTGCAAAAATCTTAATTTTAGACAGGTACATGTTCACGGAAGTTAGTAATAATCTCATAATTTTAGTATATGACATCCTTAGAAGCTAAATATGAAAAGCATCCATTTACACAGAAACTCTTGGACTAGACTCTCCATATGAGTCAGGAGCAAGCTGTAATTTCTGTCCTTACTTGGAGTTGTCTCTGCCTGTAAGACATGCCTGGGACAGGGGTGTTTACTCCAGTGGTTCTTAACCTGTGGTCTGTGGACCCCTGGGGCTGTGATGTCATCACAGGGGGTCCGTGAAGGCTTAAAGCAGGGGTGGGGAATGTCTGGCCCATGGCAAGCACTGCGCCTCCTTTTGCCCCAGTCCCCTCCCCTCAATGCTCCTCTCATACTCAAGCCCCCCCCCCCCCCGCCTGCCCTGATGCACCACTATATTCGGTGCTAGTATGGTTGGTGGGACCCACTTTAACTAGGCAGGTTTTCTCTTAAAGACATTTTTTTTAACCCAACGGCCCTCTTTGGGGTCCCAATGGGGCTGGAGTCTGTTCCTCCAAGTGGTGGACCTGGACCTGTAATCAAAAATATATGGTGACTGAACACAGACAAACAAGGGGGGAGGTGAGAAGAATTATAAAAACTTTTCATCAAATTTTAATGTAAAAATTGGCATCAAATTTGGAATTAGCATGTTAAAATACCATAAAATGGGCCATTTGAGCAAGAAGGGTGTTGATGCTATTGTTTTAAATTCATATGGAATCATGATGAGTGTGTGCATTAACAGATTAACTTATTTCCCCTTCTCTCCAAATTTGAAGACCCTTCATGAGAAAATTGAAATAAATATTTGATGCGGTCTACTGCTTTAAATCTTGAATTAAGTCTTGGTGGTCCGTGGCCACAAAAGGTATTTAAAGGGGGTCAGTGGTGAAGGAAGGGATGAGAACCCCTGGTTTACTCAATGACATGCCGAGTCCTGGCAGTCACCACTCCGCCCTTTGAGTGACAAGTGTCGGTCCTCGCTGTGAGATGGCAACTGTTCACAGCTTGGTGGCCATAAGCCTGTCTGCATAAGGAGACCTGTCTCCTCCTTTTGATTCTCCTTTTAATACTAATTATGAGCCAGATTGTTCAGTGATTGTTGGAGCCAGGCCCCTCTTCAGGCGCAGTAACAGCTCGGGCCCCACCAAGGCTCCCGCTGCTCTAATTTGCAGCTTCATTTCACCTGGGACAGTGCCGACACCAGCCCCAGGCGAGTTCCTGGAGCCGCCGAGACCTACCGATGAGATAATAAGTAACTTTAGGAAGATGATTAAAGAAAGGTGGCATCTCTAGGCCAAGACAGCAAGCATTATGATGTGATCATTCATCTTTACCGCTTGCCAGTCCTTGATAGATTATTGTAGTGGTTTCAGAGACTTTCCTTGCCGGGAACAGCAGGCTGACCCTGAAGCCCAGGAATCCCGTAGCGTGTTGATGATCAGTTTGCAAGATGCCAGTGCTATGGATCCAGTACAGATACTTAAATTTTTACACTAGTGGGGTTTTTTTGGTGCTTTTTTCCCCCCTGTTTCTTCTGCTTAACCGATGCAGCCTTCTATAAAGAAAATGGTGGGAGAGGCCATGGCAGAAAACAAATACTAGTATTTTTCCTCCATGTTGTACATTCTCTGCCCTTTAAAGCCCTGTATCTTAACAAACTGCTTCCTTTGAACTTATGCTAAAGTAGCAAGTTTTTGTTTTCATTGCTGTTTATATCTCCTCTCACAGAGGTTATCAGGTCTGTGACTGCAGCTTGTGACTGGAATTTACACAATATGATCACTATTCTGCATTTGTTTGTGTTAGGGTAATTATACATTTTTATTAATCAATACTGCCCATGTATATATTGTTTATTTATATGTCTTCTCTATATACTTTGCCTTATAGCTAATAACCCTTGAAATGCTTAAAGAGGAATTTTCATTTAAAACAAATTTATCTTCTTCCATTTGGACAAATACAGATTTTAAAATTATCATCATCAGTGATGTCATCACTAATGCCTGTGAAGTTCTTCAAAGAGCCATCTAGCATGTTTACCCTCAGCTAGCTGGTTCATTTTACTGTGACAATAAAAATTCATCGTTCTTCAGAAACAATGAGATCTTAAAAAATATCATTGGTTTAGACGTTAATGGCATTTAGAAAAATAAGGGACCTCAGCGTGGTATTTCACTGAGGGCTGTGGCAGCGTTAAAAGGTGAGCAGGCGAACACCCCGGCCTGATCCTAGGGAGTGTGGAGGTTTCCGTGTGGTGTGTGCGGGTGATCTGGACCGATGGCTGCTTGCGTGGCTACTGCTGGTGAGGCAGGACCAGGCTCCGGGCGAGCACTGGCTGCTCCTGCTCCTCTTCGGAGGGACAAAGGCGAAGGCACAGCTGGTGTGTTCTGCCAGCTCGTGGGGGATGCAGCCACAGAGCGACAGTCGTCATCTTGCCTACGCTGCTGCACAGTCACATCCCTTGCCCTGACCTTTTATCTCTTCAACGGGGAAGCGCTATGAGCCATGAGAAACGCGGCAGCAGTGGGAAACCCTTGAAGTTTTGCCAGTAAATTTTAATAGATGATAGTTAAGTCTTTTCAGTATTTTTAAACGTTGTTTTCATTTCTCAATTAGCAATCCAGACCTGCATTTCACTGTTGTTCATCCTGATCTGTGCTTGGTTATGTAACTCATCTCAGGCTGGCACTCCTGTCTCTCTTGTCTGAGTTGGTGGTGGAGAAGCGTTAAGACATGCTTTTTAAAAGCAGGTCTTAAGCTCTTGCATAAGTCAGAGTTTATTTCAAAACTGGGAGTGCAATGACTAAATATTTTCGAAATCTGAGCACATGCGCCTTCAGCTGTTGGCTTTTGGCTTTGAGGTTTGGTGTGGTGTTTTTTTTCATGTACATTGGCATTAGCAGGCGCTTTCCTATAAAATTATTTTGGATTCCTTCCACCAGCTGGAGGCTTTCCAGTTTGGTCAGAATGACCTTTGTTTATTGTAAGATGAACATACGTTTCTTTGTGCTTGATAGCTGAATGAGATTTTTATTAGTCCTTTGAAGTGGATGATGCTGTAAGGGTAAGATTAAACCTAAGGCAAGTCATTTTACATATTCTGAGACTTTTCACTCTAAAATGATGGTTGTACCTTCTACTGCAGCTCAGCAGTCAAGGGAGTGGGGGGAGGAGTGATCTAACTTAACAGTATAATATTTAAGCACACTTGAAATGCCAGCTTGTGGACTAATATAGTTCACTATTGGAATAAAGATACCTGCAGCGTTCTTCATAATGGACTTCTTACGAACTTGAACATTTGTTAATGTAAGCATTTAAACAACTTTAGAAGTAATCCTCAGCCATTGTAATTGTCCCTGAAAGGCTTTGTTGATTTTGATAATTTCCAACATTGCTTCCAGTTTCACAGTTCTTAAAAATATACTTCCCAGTTTTGGTAGAAGGAACCTTTCTTGTAGGAAAAGTGAAATCACCGTAAAAAGCATGTTACTAAGTCTTACGAGTTAAATGTTTTTAATTTAATTTGTTACCTTTGTTAATCATAGGAGTGTGAATTAATTAAACTTTTTATTCACGAATGTAGGATTTATTTTAGCTGATGAATCTCTAAGAAAAAGGTTGGAGGTGTGTCAGCATCTCTTCTGGCTCTGTGAAAGGAAAATACATGGAGCTAAAAACAATTACAGAAGCGAAGACATCAGTAACTGTGTCCTTCATCCTTCTGGACAAAAAGCACATGGAAAGGGAAACTCTTCTTCAGGGGGAAGACTCTGATAATCAGCTTGGGGGGGATATTGAATCTTCTTTGAGTTTTCTTATTCACTTTCCTCTTAAGCTAAGTGGATGTGTCTTATCCTCCATATAGTCACAATTAATGAAAAACTTATAGCCCTGCTCAGCACATCTGAGCATTTTTCACTGCTTTTAATTGACTTATCCAGCATCTAGTGTGACTTGACGGACTTGGATGGCTTTCCTTTAGTCCTTGCCCTTTGAACATTTCTTTTTCTGCTAACATTTCACATTTGAGGTTTAATCTCTTGCAGCTTTATTAGGAAGAAATTAGCTTCTACAAGAACTGAGCTGTGGAAAATGGGTATTTGGATCTTATCCTAATTCAGAAGAACATTGCTGTTGTGGCTGGCGTTTTGGAGTGTGGGTCTCATTAATACACCCTGCACGGTCTGGTTCATGAGAGCAGCCTTGTCCTGCAGAAGATGTATCAGCTGCAGGGAGCGCTGACAGAACAGGCTGATGGATTTAGTTTTATATTCTATTTTTATTCCAAATGTTCTAATACCCCAAACAAATACTGCTTCCTGCTGTCTCAGCATCGTACTGCAAGACATTGGTCCGGAGAGCAGCTGGGACTCCTCTCTTTGCCTTTCTCTGATGCCTCCGACTCCGTGGCCGTTCCCTCCTGTTGCTGGTGCTGCCCCCAGCAGCTCTGCGGGCCCCGCCGTCCTTCCTCACGGCTTCACCCTGGCGTCCCGTCCTCCGCCAGCTCCACCTGGGGACTGGGAGCTTTTGCCCACTGATAGGATAGTGTTTGGCCATGCTGTAACACACTTGGTGAGCTCCTTCCCTCTTGGCCAACCAAGGGCTGTCCCCCTGCTCTCTTAGTTGGTTTTGGCTCAGCTGGTTTTAATTCACTTGCACAGAAATTACTTTGTCTTCTTGAGTCACTGAAGAAGAGGTAAAGTAACAAAAGCCCAAAACTGAGAGCTGGATTGAAAACACACTCCTGCGGTGGTTCTCCATTTACAATGAAGCTTCTTTCTAAACTTTTCTTGTGTGAGTTTCAAGTCTATTTAATGTGATATACTGATTTATAACATTCTGATTTCTCTGTCAAAAGTTGTACAGTAATAAAGCCTGCTGAATTACGTTGCTTTACCACTGGTACTGTCATCCCTCCTACCTGTAATCCCATTGGAAGGAATTTGTTAGGCTAGTTTGACATGGCATTTTTTTATACATATGTGTACTGGCATTAATTTTATTCAGCTGCTGTAATTCTTCATAAATAATGTTGTGTATTGCTTATTCCATTACATTGTGCAGGATCAGTGTCAGGCTGACAGGCCTATAACTATTCAGATTATCCTGTTTTCTCTTATTAATAATTTGGTACAGCACCTGCCTGGTCCATTTTAATTCTCCCTGCCAAAATAGTCTTAGTCTTAGAACATAACTCAAAGGCTCCAGATACATACTGACAAAATCTCTAAAGACACTCCTTTTAGAGAAAAAGGCCCAATATAAAGTAGAAATGTGCAGAGAAGGTTGGCCTGTGCTGTCCTGTTGGTTCTTGCTGAAATAAACTCCCAGATGTTCCTAGGAATTCTCGTTAAGCCAGTGCTGGGACGGTCTACAGAGGCATCAATATATTCACTGCTCCAGTAAGTAATCAGTTTATTTTACTTCTAGATTTCTTCCTAAATATTGGCAGTGAGCAGCAGGATGGGCATTTGGCCTGAGCACTTTTGATTCCTATTTGGAAAGCAAGCTAATTCCTGTGATAGGTGGCAAACTGCGCTTATCGAGTGTGTAATCACAGCTGGAAGGGCTTTTGTCAGGCTGCTGGAAACCACCCCAGACTCGGGCTGTCTGCTCACCTCCGGCGGGGCTGTCATGCGCTGCCGAGGCTTCGGTTCTGCTGCAGAGGGCTGATTTGCTTGGGATGATTTAACGCACCACACATCACCTTCAGGGTATACGTACTAATAGTAGAAGGGGGCGATATCTCATGGCAGCATATAAAAAAAATGTAATGTTATTTACCAATTTAGACAGGCAATGTCATTCTGTTTGCTTATTTAAAAGAAAAGTAATTCATTGAAACTCAGTAGTAAAGGAAGGGGTAATAGCTATTGAGCTCCCATTTGATTCTTAATATTTTGGTTTGGTAATTTATTTGTCAGTAAAATATTACCGTAAAATATAATTTTTCTGAATATGAGCTACTGTGTAATAAAATGGCTTTGGGGGCTGATTGTATATGGTGGCCTTGTGCTGTAGGAAAATTCATACTTTATCAGCTGTTCATGGTGCTCTTTCTTATCTACTGAGCCACTGCCAGATTTGCAAAATAAGAAAATCTATTTTAAGAAAGGAAGAGAAATCCCCACTGCTGTTCTGAGACTATGAAAATGTCTTCCAGCTAATGCTAGACACTGCTGAGGTGTTCTTGATACGCCAGGGTAAGATTTTTTCACCTTTCTTCAGATGTGTGGCGAAACTCAGAAGGTAAATGATGTAAAGCTGATGCTCTGGGTTGGTCCACTGGAATCATTTCATTTCAGATTCCTCTCTTACGCCAACTGCTCTTGTTCAGAAACACCTTTCAGGCAGTTGGAGACTACCTTAGCAAAGAACTGTGGTGTTTGGGAATGAATCTGAAACAGGAGTTTGGCAGAGCTCTGCTCTGCCACCTCTGAGCTCAGTGGCAGAAATGTCCCAGCCCTACGGCTGTATCAGGAGCTCAGAAAATGCAGCCGCGTGGAAGCCCCTCTGATTTCAGTGGTGAGAATGCTTTATGGTTGCCTTACAGTCATATATCCGTAGACTCCTCCATTTTGCGTGCAGGCGTTGCCGGGTCTGGATGCTGCCGTGCGAGCTGCTGTGTGGCATGTTCTGAGCAGCGGGGAGAAGGTCTGGGGGGGGGAGTTGGGGCTTGGAACACATCGCTGGGCTGCAGCCTGGGGACGGAAAGACTTGCGGTGCTGTGCCGCGGCTCGCCAAAGGCCGGGGCTGTCACTGCAGCACAGGCTCCGTAAATACCATGTCTCCAAAATGGGGATGTTTCTCAGCAGTTTTTGTGGCAGAATGATCCACTAAATTGACAAAAGCTGGTGGGGTCAGGGCTGGTGCAGGGAATGTGGCAGCAGAGAAATCGCTCTGAATTCCAGAGCTGTCATCTGCCGATCATCACAGATGATGTTACCGAAGGACTAGAGATTAGAAGTTTATTAAACTGAGTGTGCGGGGGTTCTTCTCATGGCATATTTCTGTAGTGCTCTGAGAGTCTTGCAGTGCTGAGGGGAGCAAGAACGCTGTTTAAGCTACAGAGAAGTTTGCTAATTAAAGACTATGATAGGGATGTAATCTCAGAGAAGCTCCAGGGAAAGGGAAATGTGTTCTTTTTACCTTTGCATTTTGTAACTGTGCAGCTGAGAACAAGGGAGGGGAGGAAGAAACTCGATCTCAGACTGCACACGAGAGAAAACCAGTCTCTTATTGCCGTCATGCTTGGAAATGAAAGCTCATTGCTGTCATTTCTGTAAGATAAAAAAGAGAAGAAATTCCTAGAGGAAGCAAAGTAAGAGAGAATATAAAGATTTATTTATATATTTATGAGAGAAGCTAACCTCAGAATGCCCCTGCAAGTTATGTATCCCTGGGGCGAGGCCTGGGCCCTTGGTTTCCAGATCCCCAGAAAAGATTAATTGGAATGATTAAGGCTAAATATTTTGGTTAAATACAATGTATATGGGAATTTTGTCTGGCTTAGTTTAATCTTTTTATCCTTTGTTTCCAGTTTTGCTATTCAGCTATGCTTAAGTAAACATTAATGAAGCTAACAATGTAAACTAAGTTGGGAGAGGAATTCTGATTTATCAAATCTAGGATACTGGGATGCTGGTTTTGTGCTAGGCGCTGAGGTGTGAGGGTGAACTGGTAAGTGGTTAAATCGCTCTTGGATGTCCTCTGATAGAAGGCCCAACTCTAAAGTGTTGCAAAAGGAAAAGGTTGCCATATCCATGTGATATCTGTCATCTAAAAGGCCCGATTCTTAACTTCGTAGTGCTTCTAAAATCCAGATTTGTTTGCTGTCTTTTATGCTGTTGCGTTACTGGTTTTCAAATATTCAGAAAGTCTGCCGTCCTCTGGGTTGTGTAATGAAGTCACTTGCCTTATTCATTGGATTTAAAAGTGATGTTGCTTTGAGAACAGCAAAAGAGAAGGCAATAACACAAAACTGTGTGGCAGAATGGAAACAAAAAGGTTGCTCAAGGGCAGGGAGTTGTGTCTCAGTGAGATGTTACATGTATGTTAAATACCATCATGCCAGTAGTGGTCTGCGTGCACGTCCTCCTGGCTCGCAGGTGCTCACAAAGCCTGTGCTCAGCACCACTCCGCTCTCTGCCGGGAGGAGGAGGGCAGATGTTCTGCATACCTGTAACCTCTGCATTTTGGTTTCTTCTCAGAAGCACTGGTTCCTCCTCAGGAACAGGTTAGACCCCTCCGGTTTTGTTTCTGGATCGCAGTCTTGTTTCCTTTTTTGCCAGGCTGAGGGTAAGCCGCAAACCTCGGGGGTCCTGCAGCAGTCCTGCAGTAGTCCCTGTACAGGTACGAGGCAGTACACCTTAGCTCACAGTAAACAAACCCGTACTGAAGAACATGGTGTGGGAGCATCTTCACACACACGAATGTGAGGTGGCACAAGGAAGGGGGTGACCCGGAGCTGCCTTTGGTCGCTCCAGGATGGCGCCTGGGGGGCCGGCGGGCCTGCGGCAGACAAGCTCCTTCGAAGGAGTCCTGGCTCTTCAGACTGACTGAGAACACCTGAGCTGCTCACCCATCCCTTTCCCCATCTCTGTTTCATGCCCTGTCCTCTTCCAGTACCCAGAACATCCTTTACAGATCCACCAAGTGTTTAATTATTGCTAGCAGCCGTGAATGTTAAGTAACATTAGAAACCATGTGTGTCTGGGAGAGTAAAGTAATTCTTTTTTTGGATCTGACCCAAAAATTCTAGTTGGTGCCTTGTGATATACATAAGGAGAATGTCAGTAAATTGGAGCAAAATCGCTTATGACAGATACACATGCACATCCACAGCTTTAGCGTGTTTTAAAGTTATGGAGAGCTCTTAAACAGTCTTGAACTGCTGCCTTTTAGCTGTCCTGTAATGGAAACAAAATGAATCATTAATATTTAACGTTGAGCCCGATCTTTATTTGACTGACTGTTGGAATTAAAAAAAAAAAAGTTTGTTGTGTTTTTTTTTTTTTTACCACCACTTGGAGAATATTGGCCAATGCATTTGTAACAGAGAAAAAATATTTGCAGTTTTTCAGTTTTGTGATCTGTTGCTGGGGTGGAAGGAGAAAGGAGAAACAAAAGATGAGCACGTACAGAATGAATTTGCCATTATTCCGTATCGGAGGAGTGACTGAATGAAGCTGATGAGCAGAAGCAGCGATGCAGACATGCGTAGCCTTAGGCAGTGACTAATGTGCACTTGGTATTTTGCATCAGTGAGTAAAAATGGACTGTGCAGGGTTGATATAATACTCAGTAATTGTCTTCAGAAATTCAGAGTATGCCAGGGTATGCTGAAAATCTCTCTACTGTATGTGTTGGGGGTGACTTCTTGTTGAGGCTGGTTGAACTGACACGCTGTACATCTTACTCCTGTGAAAACTCACCTTAAGTAGGCTGGAAGAGAGGCAGCAAGGCCTGGCAGTGCCACTCCGGAGGGGAGAGCTGAGGACGTGCTGCAGCGTTGCTACGATCAGATCTCTACTGGTGGCTGCTGATCGTGACGTACATTTTTAATATAATTTAAATAGATGACAAGCAAGTTGCATATTGAATTGGTCTCGTATTTCTCACGTTAAAATACACTTGTCTGCTGTAACAATTAAAAGGTAGTTGGATTATTTTACCATAATTTTCCCAATCTTTCTGTATGCAAGTATACTCAGTAGAAGCAGACAGGAAAAAGCCACAGTCGTTTTCAGGAATACTTTGTGTAATATATTGCAGTGCTACTACGCTGCATCACGTATTTCGCTGGGAATGTAACTGATAAACCACGGAACGTTTTGTAGAGCCGAAGTGGTGACAGAATAGTGGACCTTGACACGAGTAGCCAGATCCCCGGCTGCTCTGAACCGCAGTAACTGTCCCAGGCAGAGGTCTAACCTGGCTTACACCAGCTAAAGTTTGACCTTTAATACGAAAGGTTACTGCCTCATGAGGCAGCCAACTTTTCTTTCCCTGCGTTTTGTAAAATACAGATCTCCTTTTTGATGTGAGAGCTGTTATCTTCAGGTATCACCAGGGGCTAAAACTCACCAAATAAACCTAAAGGTTTTACAGCTAAAAGGTTCATTCTGTTCTTTAAAAAGGGCTCATATAGTTCCCATTAGTGTCACTTGGAGTTAGCTATAGAGGATGCACAGGGAAGAAATTAAAGAAGAAACATCACATTTTAAATATGAAAATGAATATAAATTTATCAGTGTCTTAATTCCTAAGCAACAAATATCAGACATGCTGAGTTATAAAAATAATTTTTGATCTTTCCAATGCTTCTCTACTTACAATGAGAATTCCTTTATTTTTATTTAAATCTGTAAATATCAATACACAATATACAAGTATATAAACATTTATAAACACAAATATAAATATATAAACATGCAAACATATATAAATATATAAAATATAAACAGAGACATATAAATATGTAAACATACAGACATAAGTCTTCTGCTTATATTTTGCAGTGTGCTTTTGTTTCTGCCTCCCAGCAGTGTCGCTGCCTGCGTGGGGAAGCACCTTTATTCTCTATCGCCATGGGACAGAAGGTCTCAGCGTGGCCAATTATCGCCAATTAACACAAACTCCTGCCCCCCAGCCCCTCTGGCCGGCTCGGCCCGCTGGAAGGGGCTGTGTCCGAACCGGTTCGGACCAGCCGCGGGCGGCGCGCGGCCCCTCACAGCCCGGCCGCGCGCCTCCCCTGAGGGGCCGCGGGGAAAGGGCGGGCGCTGAAGCTGAGGGAGCTTCGGCAGGGTAGGTGACTCACCTTTGTTGTGGGAGAGAACGGACTCGAATGTCAGACTTGAATAAAACAATGCAAAACAGTACTTTCACCGACACTTTTAAAAGCAATTGTGCTGTGGTGGAGCTGAGTCATGACTTTTTAGAGCTCACTTTTTAGAGCTCGCTAGTTTGACTATCCAGAACTCCCAGTAGCACAAGAGGAGCTGTCTGTGAAAGGAAGATATATTAGTTGGAATTTCATTGAAGTCCAGGTCATTGTGAGGGTGAATTTAGGCTTCTGTTTGCTCTCTGTAAGGAGGGTCGGTTGGTCCTGGAGAGTTAATTAGGAGCTGTCTTTGAGGGTCCTTGTGGTCTCCATGCCCCAGCTCTCTGCACTGAGTGGATTTGCCGGTAACTGGTCATTTGGAATTGCTCCAGCCCTCTGTGGGCAATGCACGAGTAATTTCGGCTAAGGAGATCAGTCAGGGACCAAACCAGTCTGTTTCCAAATACCACATAGGCATACAGAATAGGAAAGAAATATGTATCGAATTAATTAGTGGTACAATTCCAGTAGCAAGAGTGGAATTAGATCATGACTGAACTCGGCAGTATGCTCATATCAGTATTCCCCTGATGTCAGCTAAAAGCTTAGGGGTCAAACGCCAATTTTTTTTTTTTCCCCTTGAGTTCTCTGTATCGGACTGTCCCATGGCCTCAGCCGGCCCAGCGCTGGCGAGCCGAGGGGAAGCCATCTGTGTGTGCCGGGCATGGGGCAGCTGCCCCAGGAGCTGACTTCTGGCGGAGCGGCAGCTGCCCGCTGCTGTGGCGCCTGCCGCAGAGCCAAAACGTGATGCACATCTCCAGACGCTCAACCAGATGCTTTGGCCATGAGAGTGTGTTTCCTTTCCTAATCTGATTTAAGCTATTCAGGTGTGTTTTGCTTCAATAAATAACCTCTTTATATGTAAGGATTGCTATTTTGTCAGTGTGCCAGAGATGAAAAGGGCCAGAAGATAATTATATAAATTAAAAAAAAAAAAAAAAAGTCCGTTTGTGTGATTAGGAAGCTAGGTAGCTTATTCTGCTAAAAAGTAATGTATTTCTGATAAAAATGAAAGTATGGGCAGATTATTTTAGTCATTTCATAGCAAAAGTTTAATCAGACGGCAGTGTTCTACAAATTAACTATGTTTTCCTGCTCATAGCAGGATGATCATAGCAGCTCTAGGGGAACCTACCCAAGCCTTCAGGGCGAGTCGCTGCTCTTTGGGAGGTTGGAGGTGGGAGGCTGGCTGGCGTAGGAGTCTTCAGCAAGGCACGACCGCTGGCGAGGTGCAGTGCTGAAGCAGCAGCTTTTGCAGTCCCTTTCCTTTTCTGGCCTGCCCAAGTTTGTGGGGGAGGCGTGTGCTCAGGTGCATGTCCATGTGCAGTCCTACAGACACTGGAATCTCAGCAAATACCTTCACCTGGTGCATATAAACGTGGGGTTTTCTGTTGCTGGGCTCTCGTGATGTTGCTGCATTTACTCTTGAGTGAAGGCTGTAGGGGCATGGGCATTTCTGGCGAAGAAAACATTGGAATCAAAATCTAATGGACAAAGCTGGAAGAACGAATCTGTCCTTGGTTTGCTTCCAGCACAGGTACCCACAGGGCTTGTTTGACTGTGTGAATCTGACTGCCTGAATGTGTCTGCTTGTATGTCTGTATTTTTCTTCTAAATAGCTGTTACATTTTGGGGAGAGAAGACCATCTGGTGCATCAGAAGGACAGTGCTATATGGAGCTGTAGGCTGTGAGTTAAGCCCCTCGCTGTGGGAGTCCACAGATTGTCCTTCCCTTGGTTGGGAACTCTGGGTTGCAGACCCACGTTGGCATCTTCCTACCAGACAGGACTAACGGGCCAGCCCTGGAATAAAAGCACACACGAATTCCAGAGCCTGTCGCTGGGAAGTCACAAGTGGGCTCAGAAACAGCTTCTTCAAAGGGAAGTGTGGTTTATTCAGTGTTTTTTCTGGGCACTAGTATGTGAAATTTAGGGTTGAAATGGGAGTCCAATGATTTCATGCACCTAAAGTGTGGTTGGTGTGTAACTCCCGTTCAGGCTAATTACCCTCATTTTTGGAGTGCACAGGAAAGGCAGATTTTATTAAATATATTTTTCTCTTTTTCTCTCTATGCTGTTGAAGCCTAAGCTATAAGCCTTAGCTCTATACACAAGTGGTTTCATAAGGTTTCATTAGCCGATGGAGGGCTTGGTGGCAGAAACAACGGAGCGCGGTTAAACTTAGAGTGATGTATTGCCTGTGTCAGTGTGAACATCTGTACAGGGGGAAAAAATGTACGCGCTTTGGAAATGGGAGCTAATGAAATGAAATTACCGAGATGAAAGATGAGCGGTTCTGGCGAAAGCCGCGTCCGTCTATGTCTATGCCGTGATGAACGCCTCCCCACATGGCCGGGGGAGAGCACGGCGGAGCGGCGGCGTGGGGCTCGCTGCTGCCTCGCCGCGGGTCGGGCGCTCACGGGAGAGCCACGGAGCTGCTGCCCTGGGAGCAGCGCTTGAGTAATGACGGAACGCGAGCTGGTCGTAGCAGAGGTGTGTGTGTCTTGCTTTCTAGCAAGAAAGAAGAATAAAAAAAAAGAGAGTGGGGAAAAGAAAGAAAAGGAGTAACTATCTAGTAATGACTCAAGGTCTGTATTTTCCCCTTCCCTTCGCTTCAGTGAGATTTGGTGAGTTACAGTTTTCTACAGACTGTTCTACTTTGAAGGTTTTTCAAATAAGTTACATAAGACAGAATAAGCCCAGAGAGTACCTTGAGGTGAAGACGAAGAGAAATGCAGCATGCTGATATGCCAGTATAAAATAACTAAAATACTAATACTACAGTGATTTGGGATTCTTTTAACAAAGCAGTGAGTGTGTTTAGCAGAGTTAATTCTTGGATTTCTAAGTTGAGCATGAAAGGTAAAATCATGGCTTACATATTCTTACTGCTAAGATGGTAGTCTAAAACCTGAGAATTCCTTTGTGGCTCTTTCTTGTTAATACAGTAAATACAGTAGTAGGCAGAGTTTCTGCTAGCGGGCTGCCAAGTGTCTACAGTTTCCCATTGTTTTTCCATGAGCTTCAGAGGAATTTATAGTCCCAAACCCATTTTTTCATCTGTTCCTTGCACTTTATCTCTTGCTTTGACTTTTAAAATCTTTTTTCTTTAAAGAAAAAAATATGCACAGGATTTCAAAACTGTGCTTCTTTGCAATAAGTACTTTGCAATTTTGTAACTTTGCAATTAAGTACTCTTAACATACTTAGATTTATTCCTTGATGCAGCAACTAGAACCTTAATTTATGTTACTTTCAAGTTTAAGAAACATGAAAATAACTCCCCAAAGGTGCTTTTAAAATTTTTAATAGTCTGAAACATACAACTGAAGCCAAATGCTAGGTAACAGATGCGGTAAAAGCTTGAACTGCGGCCTGTATTAAGGCCTGGCTGCATTTGATTCATTTTTGATTCATTTTTCAGGTTGCTTAAGTGATGTGGCATGAGGATTGCTGGGAACAGAGTTTGCTGGTCTGTGTTATGTGGGTGCTGGGCTGGATAATCGTTTTAGGTCCCTGCCAACTCAAATACTCTATCCTGTTGTATTCTATTCTATTGCTAGCAAATACCTCTCCACTATATATCAGCTGTATAGGTGACACCATACTTTATTGCACATTATGGCTTTGATATTTACCATTGTCCCAGTACCTCTTCCTTTTTTATTTTCTGTCTTGGGAACACTGCCGCTGATAGACTGGGTCTTCATCTCTTGACTCATGGAATCACAATCCTTTGAAACTGTCCTTCTAAGCACCTCCTCCAGGTATCATGTCTAGTTTTTTCTCATTTGGAAATAATTATTTATGGCCTTAAAACACAAATACAAGTTCCTGACTTATATCAGTGACTCAGGAAAAGGCTGACAGCTCATGTCATTAGGGGTTTAGACTTGGTTTTGCAAACTAGATGTTACCAGTGCATTTGCTCAAAATTTGTCAGAGTAAAACTAGAAGACTGTTTTGAACAAAATATATAAAATATAATGGGTGAAGTAAAAATTTAATATTGTCCATTGTGTCAGTGTCTTCTTTTTTAATCCAGAGTTTCTCAAACTTCTTTTGTCTCTGCCTTGTTCTTCTTGTTTTATTTAGAACTTTTGTTATATCTTTTGCTTGACTGTATTCTTGCAAAACGCAGCGCTTGTGTTGTTCTGGCCTGCAGGCTTCTATGGGAAAGCACTTAGGGCACGTTGGGATTCTTTGGTGTTGCCACATTGCTGGATGCTGAACCCAATTTATTTAGCAGAAAGTTTGAAAATCCAAGGCAGGCAAAGTGCCACGTTGTTATAGGAACATGAGATTTTTCAGGTTAACCTTGGGGTACTTGCCAATACCATATAAGCTTTTCTTAGGTACCATTTACTCTTTAAAATAACCGGTTGTTGTTTCATTGCTCTTACATCATCATCTTTTTACGTCATCATTTATGCAAAAGAAGATTTCATTTCCACGTTATCATCTTGTCAGGAATTATCCCGACGTAACTTTCTCTGATTTCCTCTGATGAATGTTATGACATCATGAAAATGGCAAGATGGTTTTAATGGTGTATTTGTCAGTAATCATGAAATGTGTTTTTCTGACTTCTGTGCTTTGTCCTTAATCACTGTTCAGACTTGTAGCCACAACAAATGTTCCTTTCATCCATCCTTCTTTCCTTTCTCCTGTGTTTTTTGCACTCTTATTGTCAGATGGTTTAGGCATCATCTATCATCTGGAAAAGTTGCTGATTAATTTTTCTCAGCACATATTTCTCTAAGTTCTCTAATTTTCCAAAGAGCGAGCCCTTTCTAGAGGTTTGGGATAAGTTTCTTTCCTATTCATCTCTCCTCTGTCCCTTTAATGTAGAGTGAATAATTTGTGGGTATGATCTCTTCCATCTCATGTTTTTGCAGTAATTTTCACTCATATTAGACTTGTGCTTAACTGTTAATTTTTAGAGGAAGCTTTTTTCCTCCATTTCTGATTTCCCTCATGACCAGTGAAGAACCATGCAACGTTCTACCTCACTTTTCCGCTTACTTGAGTTGCTTTCACTCTTTCTTTGAAGTTTTACATGAATGATTCCCACTCTTTTATATCCAATTTTTGCTGCTACTGTCTTCATCTTTCTGCAAGTTGATGGGAAGCGAAATAGAAGACAGCAAGGTCCTGACTCTGCTCACTCATTCCCTGGCATACAGACCATGTGGATTGACATAGCACTGAGGGATTTGGTGGAGTTGAGAACGGTCAGTGTGAGGTTAATGGTTGGACTGGAGGATCTTCAAGGGCTGTTCCAACCGAGGTGATTCTGTGTACACAGACATGGGCTGCAGTATTTTCTGCAGGAAGTTTATTTCTTGCTCAAATGAGTAAAGATGCTGGAATAGATACCGAGCTGCGGAGTTAGTTACAGCCTCCGTAATGCATTGCTCTAGGGACCACAGAAAAAGTTGCCTTCCCTTGCTCAAAGCACATGATTTATTTCATGCTTATCTCCCTACTCTCCAGGCACTTATCTGTCCTTATTACTCTTCTATTATTTTCATATGGATGGTGGGCAGTTGTCCCACTGTCACTTTTAGCTTTCTTTTCTCTTTCACGTGCTCTTCAGGTTTGTTTCATAAGGGCCTTCTGTCTTTTTTTTTTTATAGTCTTATTACGCATTTGAGAAGTAATTTTCCTTTTTCCGCTTGAATTTAGTATTACCCATATCAGCTGATTTTGTCAGTAGACATTTGTATGTCCTCCTTGTTCATTAAACCAGAAAAATCATTACTGACTCAGTGTTTGAATGTCCGATATACCTTCTTTTGTCCTGCCCATGCAGTGCCATGAAGAAACCTCCTAGATATACCTTTGTAATCTATTTAAACAAACCCTTTCAAATTTATTTTTCTATCCTTGATATAGCACTAATCTTTGGGGGTTTTTTGTGCTTTTGGGGGTTTGGGTGGGATTTTTTTTTTGGGTTTTTTTTTGGTTGTAATCTTTGAGGACCTAATTCTTAAAATGTTTATTATTAGATAATATTAGCTAAAGGCCATTTCTCCTACGAATGCCTCACAGAGGGTATTTGCAGCACTGGACGTGGGTGACCTCATCCTGTAGCATGTTTCTTGCTCTCTTTGTGAGCAGTCCTCAGTACCTGAACAAAATTGCATTGATTTCAGTAGAGCCCACATATATCGCTTAAACCAGGTAATGCATTGTAGCTAACCTCACTGTCAGGAAAATCTGAGGAGTGAAATCACGACTGAAGAGCTGCATATGTCTGTGCTGTTCCCTGGATGGGGCAGCTGCGGCCCGCTGAAGGGCACGTCTGTAGCCAAGCAAGTGAGAGGCTGTGGGTGGTTACATCCGGGGGCAGGAATATGCAGGGAGGGGAGAACTCCAGGTCTCCAAAAGCCAGAGTGTTTTGCAACAAGCTCTCGGAAAAGCTTTATTTGTCTCTGCTCATACAAATAGTACAAGTCAGTAATTTCCTACCATGCCTTCTTACAGTCTTACCCTTCCCTGCCCTGTTATTTTTCTTGAGGAGGTTTGATGGCACCATGTATTTCCTGTGATATGGGGTAGTTAGTTTGCCAGTTGGCTGCTAATGGCAGGAAGAAGGAGAAACCAGCATGGGTATACTGGCATTTAAGGCTCTCATTATAAACATACAACATTTGTAGTAATAGCACATCAGATCATGCCTCCCTGGTGTACATGCCTAAACCCTAATAATATGAAGCCCCCTAAGGGCTTCCTGAGCCAGGCGTTATGTCTGTGTATTGTTTGGCCTTGGTTGGCTTTTTCCCCTCACGTGTGTCTGAATGCTTTTTAAAATCCATTTATAACTTTGGCTCGTATACAATTCTCTTGCAAGAATTTAAAGAAAAGTTATTCATCTCCATTTCTCTTCTGTGTTGCCTTCATGCACAGGACAAAATCAGTGTTATCTTTGTGTAGTTTTTGAACACTTGAAATTAGCTATATTGAGTAATAGATCTTTGAATGAGATACTAAATTATAGAAATTACACTACACTGACTAATATTTATTATTAAAGATGTGACCATCTTTAACCATTGAATTTTATTATTAGTCGTGTAGTCAGCTTTCCTACAGTTCTCAAAGCGCATCCAAATATTTTTTCTAGTATATCTAAAGGTTGTGGTTAAAATGTAATGTCTTATGGGGATATCTGCTGCATATTGCAGCAAGCATACTTGATGGTAAATACTGTGCCAATGAACTATCTAACATGAAAATCCTTTTCTTTAATTCCTTTTAGGAGAGGCGCCACAATATAATTAGAATGTTATAGAGTATAATTGCATTTACACTTGCTACAGTTGTTTTCCGATGTGAAATTAAAGCTATTTTGAGTCTTACCTATACAGTATACACAAGTATGCCTCTTGCATTAGCAGGGATCCCTGACTTCTGCCAGGGCCGAGGCCTGGCTGCAGGGGGTGGCACTCTGCTGCCTTCTAACCAAGAGGTACAGCAGCGTTGTATTTGCTGGCAAATGCAAAGGGGTGATGTACCTCACTGAATACCCAGAGAGGGCCTCTGACATTATTTAAGTATGTAGGTGCACTTTTCCCAGTTTTTAGCAGCTTGGTAGTTACTGAATAGACACCAAGGGACATATTTTCAAACTGGGCTTTAACCTCTATCTATAAAAACCACATTTACTTCTACTGAAAGACATTTTTACGTGCAAGTTGGGTAATTAAGAATTTAATCACCCTTTCTCAAGTGAAAATAATGTTTTCTGCACAGAAAAAGAAGCAAAGTTCAGAGTCTTCATTCTAGAGAGCTATTTGCAAGATTGATACAGAGTCTGAAATTACTTGTTTGCCTTAAAAATAACTGGATGGTAAATCCCTTGAAAATACGTTTTGCCAGGTATCTGGAAGAGAAGGAGCCAAGCCAGGGCAAGTCAATGAACTGCAGAAATGAGCTTGTTTTATCCACTGGCATACAGATCTGTCGAGCATTTGATAGGCATGTCGCAGCTAATCCACTTCTGTGAAAATGATGTGCTGGTTTTAAGCTTTCAAAATTATAATTGAACTATTTCAATTGCTGGAAATACCACGGATATAAAGTCCCTATTTTCTAATCTTTTTAATGAAAGACACTCACAGATTTGGGGTGAATGGGAGCTATTCTAAGACTTAGACGGTGGGCTTGTCTCTTTACTGGGGATTTGTGGGCAACTTAGTTTCTTGATAGCTCCCAGCCATATTAATCAGCTGGATGTATAGATGATTTGTGTTAAGTCATCATGCATTGCTGCCAAGCAACGGCATGTGGGACTTCCAAAGATGTTGAAGGTTTTGCCTAAGAAGTGGCAGCATTGTTTTGTTTATAGGGTTGTGCATAAAACACATACTGACCTGATACTTGTAAAAGATCAGTTTAAATAACAGCAACTTCATCTTAGTTATTTCAGAATTATGTGCAGTGGATAAAGACAGTCATACTGACCTATGAATGGGAAGGTTCCCATTTTCAATTATCACTCACATTCCCCGCAGAGATTCTCTGGCAAGCTAAGACAATGAGAGGAGCTTCATGTTAATCTAAAATATATTTCAACCCAGGGATGTACAGTCTCCATTTTTTTGTGCTGTTGGCAGTTTCCCCTGTCCTTAAATGTGTCACTACATTCACCCAACTGGTAGTTGTGTGCTTAGCTGCCCTTAAAGACGGCGACTCCTGCATTTAAGGAAACCTTTATTCCTTTTTGTCACCACAGTGCTAATACTGAAAGCCAGCTTCAAAAAATGGAACGTGTACGGCTGAGAGACGTATGCTCTGGAGGATTTTCCTCTCAAAAAGAAAGGCTGCAAGAGTCAGTCGAGTTAGCTGTAAAGCTGATTTACAGTGCAGTGGATGACAAAATGTAGCCCAGAATTATGCATGTATCATTCATGTCGCATTTGTGTTTTTTCAAAACTGCCTTCTATGGTTTCAGAGTATGATGGATACTGCCAGGTGCTTATATAATTCAGACTCTGTGGAAATTAATTTAGTATCATGCTCTGACATTTGAGACCACTTTGGTATTACAAATGCTTATGGTTACTTTAACTTTGTTGATGCTTGCATATAAATCAGTACAACAAGACGTATTATTATTTGCCTTAATTAAGAACGGTTTCAAATTCTGTAGCTTGCTGCATTTCTGGTTTTGTTTGGGTTTTTTTCTTTTTTTTTCTTTATAAGCACTTCTATTGCATGAGAAAATTCACTGAAAGCATGGCATAGGCAAGGTGCGTAACAGCTGGAAAATAAGTACTTTTTCTATTATTGCTACTTCAGTGAGACACACAGAACGCTACAGAAGGTGCCATCCTGGATTCCTTCTCGTGGAACTTAAGCTGCTACTAATAGTGAATGAGACTGGCTGGATGAAGTGGCTTCCAGTCCTCTTTTTAAGGATATATAGCACTTGCTTACATTTGCTTGAAATAAACTCAGGCTGGTATGATTCATATGAAATACATATATATTTAGATTATGTACCATGATTCTGATTCTTCAGGGCAAACACAGTAGGGCCATAAATTAGTTTTAAGAAGATAAGCTCCGGGACATCCATTTTGAAGGTTGTGGTGAAAATACTTGAGGTTTCTGAAATGCACCTCCAGACATGGCACTGGCTCTTGTGTGAGTTTTCGTATGGGTTCTAGTTTTGCAAGCTTTTCTAGACTTCTCAGTACCTTGAAATAAAATATTGGTGAAAAGACCCTGGAGACCCAGAGTGCTCTGTGGTGCTGTTAGGAACCTCCTGGGCTTCAGCTTTTCAGCTGGTTGTAAAGGGAACTCGTATAGGAGAGAACCCCAGGGCAAACAGTCTTTGTGAGTATCCCTACTGCAGGAAAAGCTTCAGCTGACCAGAAGGAAATTTAACAAAAAGCATATATCCATAGGAAAGCAGGCTTTGCTACCGCTAAGAATTACGGAATTACTTATTTTTCCGAGCCTGAATGCTGTGAAGAATGGGGCATGCACATTGACAGGAAACTTGCTTTCACTTGCTCATTTTGAAGTTTGTCTTTAACTAGAAGCTTCCATTTGAAATTTTAGATAAGTCACCATTTTAAGACTTTTTTTAATGTGACAAGGAAAGCTGTTCAGCTGAAAAAGTGGAATTGTTTCAGCTGAACTGTGGTATTGATTGTTTTCAGATAAATTCCATTCTGTGTGTGTGACATAATTAGTTTCCAAACTCATTGTGTAGAAATTGCAAATAAACATTCTGGTAATGGGAGATAGCGGTTTCTGATTTTAAGGGATAAAGTAGGTACTCTTCCCCAGGCTAGAATCCTCTCCTGGGTACTCTTTATAGATGCATCTGATTTTTCATCTTTGAGGTTAAATGATGTATTAAACATCATGTCTTGTATACAGAATGATGTTTGGTAGTGCTTCATTCTGTATTTATTGTTTCCACGGTCATCTGAGATTGTAATGCTTTGCTGCAGTTCTTCATATTTCCCCCAGTTTTTTGAACGTTCATGTTGGAAATTAAGTGTGATATATCCATTTGGAGAATGGCTTTCCAATCATTTGTATTTGATTTACTAGGAAACCCAAAGTATCAGACTGTTGTTGGAAATCCATTATATTACATTTTATACAAATTTCTGTCTCCTTCTGGAAAGTCACAATACCTAAAATAGAACATTCATCTTATTGATGCTTATAGGAAATAACGTTCTGTTCCTCTAGTAGGATTTGCTATCTTTGATATAAAGTTTCTTTACTAAAGCAGCAGTGAAATAATGAAAAATGTCTTTGATACTTTCTAAAACCATATTCAAGCTTATAATTGTTGTAGTGCCTTGATAAGTATGAACCCTTGGTTCCAGAAGGCAATTGTCATAAAGTTGGTTTTCTAGAACAGGAGACAGGATGGAGAAAAAGAGAGGGACACTGTTGATAGCAATAATATTCAAGAAGAAAGAATAGAAATAGTACAAACTGTATACGTGGAAGTCAGATCCTCACCCGATTTAAGACAACATGAGACTGGTGAACTCCAGTCTCTGGGGCACAGATGCCTATCCAGACTCCTCTGTGGTTTGCACGGGAATGTTTTGACAGTTTTATTGATAATTAGAGATAATAACGCTACTGTATGAGCTGCCTTTCACTGTATACATGCGAGTCCCTGGCAGGTCATTAAGGCTTAGCTGCTGGAAGTGAGTCAGGAATATACTTTTCCTCTGTGCTGCTTGCCAGTTACCTATGGGTTTATAGCGAATGATGGTTGTAGCTGAAGCTTTTGGAGTCAGCCCGTTCAAGTCATGAGATCCTGCCATAGCAGGCTGCCTCTGGGAGAGTCGAATCCACGGCACCCAGTGCTTAACGCAACACTCTTTCCTTCTATTTCTTACTGTACTACTTGGGGGGGAGGGGGGAGAAGTGGTTTGCAAGTTGTAAGACATACCAAGAAGTGAGAAAAAAGAGTTTCACAATTATTAATAATTATGTAATAAGTACTTGGTCATAGAAGAATGACACCCTGCCACATTTACAAATCTGAAGCCATTTATGATGCTCTCAAGAGATACCCATCTGTATCTCTCACATAATAAGAGAAGTTTTTGCAGTGTAAAACGTTTTGTAAGTGCACTGGCAATCTCCTCTGCTCTAACCAGTAATGTGCAGAGCTGCCCCAAACACATCCTGTTTGGGAGGGGCACAGCACCGTGGAAAAGAATTGCTATCGTGCTCGTAGTCTGGCTCTCTTCTTATTTTAAAGGCTGTAAATCAAGGTTAGACATTAAAAAGCAAACAATTTATTCTGGAGGAAAAATATTTTTAAGTGGCTGAAGAATTTGGCCCTTTGGAACAGCTTTTCTCACAAAATACATGCTTTTTGTAAGAAACTGATTGTGACGTGCTGTGTTTTCAGGTTGTACATGCCTCCAGGTATTATATGTTCTGAATAAGAGAAAAGATTTACTTATGATGCCACTGGAATTATTTTCTTCAAATATGCCTTTATGATATCCAGAGGGTGGATTCTACCTAAATAAGAGTAGCCCTGATAAGTTCAGCTCTGTCCAAAATTTTTAGGTGGAAATCAGTGAAGTACTTGGGTATTAGTTAAGTGCAGGCTGAACTGGGTAAAAGAGATAAAAACTGTACATTTGGAAGGCAATAGCAATATGTCTTAGACCATGTTCAGACATATTTATAGTGAAGAATATCTAGAAATCAGGCTTTTACATTTAAATATAGTCACTACCTGCAGAAACGGCTTCTTAATCATTTATTCCACTATACTACCTTTAGTGGACAAATTTATTAGACTGTTTTCTTGCTTCTTGTTTTATCCTTGTCCTCATTAAAATGTAATGAAAAGTTAAGTGCAAAAGAGAACTACTTTACTGTCATATTGAAACTGGTGTTTACTTGTCTGAGGGTGAATTTGTAATGCTACATCTGTTCCTCTCTCGTTTATAGACAGAATGGTATCAATATGCATAATTAAGCAGGCTGAATAATTTCCAGGATATCCACACACTTTTAGTTGCATATAAGTTGGCTGGATAAAGCATTTGATTGATTTTTTTTCCAGGCTTCTTTCCGGCTAAAATTTTATTCTCGCCTTTTTTTTTTTCTTTAAAGTTTCAAGTTTTAATAACTATCAGAGCAGCTTCTGAGGACCAGTGAAAAATCACTCACTTATTGTTTCTTAAACATTGTTGCAGTAGTTTTGAACATTCTGGCGCTGCTGGCATCTGGTGCAGAATGTGGAAATTTGGCAGTGAGTAATTCTGAAATGGAATTGTTCCTCTTTCTATGTTTATGAAAAAGAATTCATAACTGTGTAATGTACAGCTCTTTTGTGTACTTGGTACTCATTCACCTTCAGAGCGCTCCTGCCTCATTGAGAGCCCAGATCAAATTGAAAATATGTTACAATTAAAGACTGGGTCACATTGTCGTCATAAAAATGGGTAAAACTAAGGTTGTAAGGGCAACCTATTTTGGGCATTTCTTAACTTTGAAGTGCTCAATTTTCCAGCTTCTTTTGAAATCATTTTTGTGGGGGACCTTATAGAAGTACAATCGCATGCTGCCATTTTGCCATGCACAATGGGAAAATAATAAAGGAGACTAGCCAAGAGCTATATGGCTGGTTTTCAAAGGCTTTCAAATATTATTGTTACTGGACCTATAAATATTGTTTAAAAGCCTTTATGAAAGCAGTTTTCCCCCGCGAGTGCTGTACAAAGCAACAGTGTTCTGTAGTAGAATGCAGACAGCCTTAATACAAGGCTTTTAAATATTGTTACTTTCCTTACTGTCTTTATTCTAAAAATACTGAATAAAACCGTTTCTGACATGTGCCTTTTCCCCCACTCTGAGATATTTTCTTGTCCTGGATCATGCCTAACTGGGGATGTGGGTGACTGGTACTGGCTATCTGTGTGTCATGCAGCTGCCAAGTGATGAGATTAAATCATGCAAGACAATAAATGAATTCAGTGAATAGCTTAGTTTGAGGAGATTTCTGTATTTTTTCTTTCAATTCCACCTGTATTTTCAGTGTCAGGGTTCTCCAGACTATGTTTGTGGCTGCTCAAGACACCTTGTTGTTCCCATATGTCTCTTTTTTTCCTCCGAAATATTCGTCACTGGTACAGCTAAGTATACTGCACTTTTCTGGGGAAGTTGCATTCAGCCACAGCCTACTTTAAGCATCCTACTTTGAGGGGGGGATTTGGTTGCCTGGAGACTACAGCTGGTCAAACTGGAATTTCAGTTCCAGAGGAAGTTTTGCATTTTCTTTTTTTTCTTTTGGGTTGGAACAAAGACTGCAGAACTTGTTACAAAATCACCAAGAAGTGGTCAGTGGAGACGTTATCATTGCCGTATAATCTAGATGCTTAATTTAGAGTCTGGTAGAGGATACAGGACATCTACATGAAGAGTTATTTTGGTATTCTGTTCTAGAAAGGTTAAAATGGATCATCTTGAGTTTATCAAAACACTTCTACACCTATTTGGAAAACAAAGCTCTTGTAGGAGAATGAATGTTTGTGTGGCAGCCTTCGTTATTGGTAAGATACTATTCTCAATGGAAAAAATGTTCAGTTGGAAATTTTTTAGGGGGTTGTACTTGTTTCTCTAAGTCCAGGCTTTCTGTTCATGCTTAAGCCAGTCCAGTGACTTTTAATCCTTGCCCATTGGTTTTTTCAACTTGGGAGCATTGCATATTTCTCACCTCTTTCTTTAATGTCTGAAATTTGAGAAATACTCTGTCCTGTCAGCTGCCATGTAGAGAAGAGGAGGACAAGTATTTTGGAGAGAGGACTGGAACATGGTGGTGTCAGACACAGCCTGCTGCTGTGGCTAGGGGAAGGCTTTGATCCACCCCCTGATCCTTGTGAGTGCTCCAGGGTATTGGTGAAAGCTGCGGGTGCCAGTGTGTGGTAGGGAGCTCCCAAGCCTGTCACCCTCACAGTGACACAAAGCAATGTGCTATGGTATTAAACTTCCAAGTTGGTTTAGGAAATCATTCTGTTCTGTTGGCATGTCTACTGTGCATGGGTGTCTGCCCTGCTTTTAAAGGCTGGTCCTGAGTCTGCCCAGCGGCCATGCTGTTGGTCTGGGGTCATGTATGCTGTAGTTATATACTGGTGTATTTGATAGTAATTGGACGAAAATACCAGAAATCGTGCTCCATTGAGCTCAAGATGGACCTGATGCAAAGGAGGTTTTCTTTTATTTCTTGAGCTTCGTGATCTGCTTTTTTCATATCTGCTTACAAGCTTGAGTGAAGAGGATGTAGATTGATGTTTGGCACTTCTTTGACATTGTGCTGGTACTAATATTAAATTGTGATGAAGAGTATATATAGAGTTTCTGAAAATTAATTACTGGAGAACTTTTCATAAGATGCAAGATGACTCATTTTCCCCCCCTTTCTCAGTCATTTAGTTTCATCCTAAATTGCGCTATTGACAAATCTGTGTATGGCAGTTTTTTTATTTTTGTATTTCTATTGCACCTCTAAAAGGAAATCAGTAAAACTTATCTTCCAGTCTCAAATTTCTGTTATAATAACTTCTTCCCATTGTGATCCATGGTAAGTGTCAAGATACCAGAGCTGGCCTACTATAAAGATAAATTTGATTTTTATGAGATTATCAACCTTTCATAAAAAGGGTACGATTGTCTTAGCTGATTGACAGCAGAAAACTCCCATTTTGGAGACACAACTTAGCCCTTTGTTCATTTTTAAGTTATTTTCATTTTGCTTCATGCGTTTTAAAGTTAACTGCTTAGGCTGGGCCTATGATAAGGGTAGAAAGTGTAAACTGAAAGGCACACAGCTCTGGGCACAAGCATTGCTGTAATGATTTCATTCAAAGCAGTCTTTTCAAAGCAGGTGCTGACCTACTTCCTTTAAATTGGGTCCCCTTTAACCATAGTTAATTAAATTTTTTTTTTTTTTTAAGGCATGCACTACATGAAAAATTTTGTGAATCAAAATGGTGACTACCTAGAAATCTGCAACTACAGGAATAACTACCAAGTAGATAGTCCATTTTTTTCCTCAATAAATATTTCTGTTCTTGTTATCAGAGCTGTTTAGTTGATGCACATGCATACATTTGTGATCCTGAAAGGGTGCTCAGCAGCACTCACTAGATTTTCATTCTAATGTTTAAACAAAAAGGAGGAAAACATTCAAGAATCATTTGAATGAATTAACTGACAGTAGAGCGTTCAGTAGTGTGCAGAGTGCGTGTGGTCTAGAGAGTGCTAAATTTCAAGTGCTTTTAAGGGTTCCCCATTCATTTTAAAAGATATGCTGCTCTTAGTTATGTCAGATGAAATCTACTGAAATAAATGGCGCTGTTACAGATTTACACAAGTACAGCTGAGAGTAGGTTCCGGCCACCCGCTGATTATCATCTGAGAGCTCCACTATCACGAGGCACGCTCTGTTGATGAGAGACATATCAGTGTCTTTAAGGTCATAAGCGTACTGGATCTGCTCTGAAATGTCAGTGAGAACTTACCTTTCATTGAAGTGTTTCCATCTTGAAATTGAAGGTTTTTTCTTGTTTAATAGGCTTTAAATCTACTTGAAAAGGTTATATTGCAATTAATTAAAATGCAAGCAAACAATGAACGGCAATCTAAATCTGTCAAAAGGGTTTACTGTATTGTTATTGTTATGACATTTTGAAGTGGGGTAAAAGAGATCATTTGCAAAGCAGGCATTCAGATGAACTGGGGAAGTACAACATGAACAATAAGCAGCATGTAGCAGTACTGGAAAAACCTTTCAAGAGTCTCTGTTGTTTCTTTCTAGTAAGAAACTTTTTGCTTTAAAAACATAATCTATCTACTGGTAGGGTTGTGTCAGTGGAAACTGGAGGCTTTCTCTGAGGGTTTTTTTTTAACTTTGTTTTGAAAGATTTTCGATTCTTCCAATTTTTACTATTTGTGAAATTCAGCCTGAGTGAGTTTGGTTAATGTCTGTAGTCCAGGTCTGTAAATTGCTTGGCAAAGGGAGTGATTTTATCCAGTTTGATTTTATACTTGTGTAAAAACTTGATAAAGAACCAGTAACAGATGTCAAAATATGTCAAGGCGAGTACAGTGGGAGTAACACTTGGAACACTCTGAACTTCTGCCTGTGCTTCGGCATGTGGGCAACGCATGAATGAAAATCTCATAAGGAAGCGCAGGTCTGGAATCTCTGTTTTACAATGTCATTTTGCTCATTGGGAATAGAGAATTGGTTTTCTGCAAACTTTTCTGCAAGATTCAGAAACTGTTCCCTGATGATAATATACTACTTTTTAAATAAGATATTTATTTTAGCATAGATTTATAAGCATATATGTATATTAAAGCAGCAGACTAGATTCTCCCATGGTGGAAGCCAATACGTCACCTTCAGTTAAGGATTTTTTGCTGTTTTACAGAGGGGGAGGAAACTTGTGTTATGACCAGGAGATTTAACTAAGACTGTCTAATCCTCGCAGAATGAGGCATTTGCTGTAATATTTTAGGAGTAAAAAGTTCTTAGATTGCCATGGTTGGATTTTTTTTCTTGGATCATGCTGAGGAAGCAGGTTTTTGCAATAAGCAGGATGGAATATGGAAATCTCCTTCTCAGAGAGAATGTCTGTTGCATTAATCGGGTTTTCCCTGAGTCCTACTTCTATGTTAGGAGGAATTCAGTGGCAAAACTCTGGGTGAATTCAGCAAAAGTAGGATTTCATGTGTAACATGAAGCTCACTTAAAATGTGATGAAAATTTTTTTGTAACAGTGTTTTTTGTTTTTTTTTTTTTTCTACCAGCTCTAGTGAATTCAGAAAAGTGAATGAATAGCCTCCTGCTCACTCCTGTTGCACTCTTCTGGAGGCGGGAAGGGAATCTGGCCACGCTTTTCTCTGACAGGCTTTTGCTCTGAGGGTGGGGTTGGGCTTTTAGAGTGGCCTCAAGGCAGGCGGGATGTTTTCTGTCATCCGGTGTCTGGTGGTAGACAGAGCAATGCACTGCTCCCCTGGGTCACCGTGGCCCTCACCCTTGTGCAGTGCAGTGATGAACCAGGCTGTGAGCTGTCTTCTGTGGTTAGGCCAAGGGAGTGTTAAAAACCCTTCCGCTCCTCTCTGTTAGCTCTTGCACTTCCTTTGCGTTGCTTTTCACAAGGAAAGAGTGATTAATGCAAAAAAGCGCAAAGCTGTTAAATACTACGCTCTGTTGCATGACCACAGAGCCTGATAAAATGCTATACCTGTATGTACTTTATCAAAATGATATCATTGTATCAGTACATCTGTCACGCTGGTTTGGCTTGTAAGAGTTTTGGTATAAACTTATTCTCTGATGTATGTAGTTTATTAGAAGAATATGTCATATTTGAAAACAAAATCAAATTGCAACAATATATTCAATACTTAACTATATATCTGTGATTACTTTTAACAGTACAGAATGTATTTTATTTGATGGGTTGAGATGAACTCACTTATAATTTGGAGAACAAAAAGGGGAAAAATTGCATTGCAGACCCCAAGCAGCTACAAAACGTCTGTCCCTGAAGGGGATTCTCCCTACTACAAAATCTTTCTTTGATTATAATTATAAGGAATTTGAACTGAAGATCAAGAGATTTTTTTTTTTCTTAGCAACTACCTCTTACTCAGCATTGCTAATGCTATTTAATTAGCATAAACTCTTTCTGTTTACTCCTACCATCACTCTGCTTGCCTTTACTATTGTTAAATTATGAAGCCATCTCCTATCTAAAGGATCCAAGTTCCCACTGAAATCAATATAGCGATGCCAATTTAGGCTAGCTAAGAGCCTGCTCGTTTTTATTGCAGAGGCACTGACTGAATGTAGACGCTCAGTGGAACGAGTCTGGTGAAGGGCCACTGATGTGATTAAGAGCCTGGAGCATCTTTTGTATGAGGAGAATCTGAGAGTGCTGGGGCTGTTCAGTCTGGGAAAGAGAAGGCTCAGAGGGGATCTAAATAAATGTATAAATACCTGATGGGAGGGAATTAAGAAGTTGGAGACAGACCCTTCTCAGTGGTGTTCAGAGATGGGACCAGAGGCAATGAGCACAGCCTGAAACACATGAAATTCCATCTGAATATTAGAAAAAAAAAATTTACTGTCAGAGTAGCTGAAGACTGGAACAGGATGCCCAGAGAGGTTGTGAAGTCTCATCCATGGAGATATCCAAAGCCGACTGGACACAGTCCTGGGTGACCTCCTCCAGCTGTCCCTGCTCGATGCCCTGCAGGGGGTTGGACCAGATCGTCTTGAGAGGTCCCCTCCAACCTCAGCCATTCCCTGATCCTGACTTCTGTGAGCTTTTCCCCCCCCCTTTGGGTTTGGCTATGAATGCAGGAATGACAGTTTTACTTTCCTAGGTTAAAAACACATAGGAAGGAAACTTACAATCAGGAGGCCCAAAACCACTAAGGAATAAGATAATATTCTGGCATGAACTGCTAATGGTAATTTAAGGACTTCTACCTGGGTTGACTTGAAAAATAGTCTAAAAGTATTGACATGGCATTTTTGAGCCAGCCCTTTTGGTTTATCCTGTCTAGTTTTCCTAGCACTAGATGTACAAAAAACCAGAGGTGTGTTCATTTAAAAAAACAGTTGTTCTATATTATTTAAGTGTTAGGAGATTAGTCACAAATTTCAGTTATATTTTTGATGTAGATTCGTATAGATTATTTGTCTTCATACTGCTGATAGTGCTTTTTAAATTGTGGCATTAATTGCCTAAGTGATTTTGAGGTGTTTCCTGCAAAAGCAATTTTCTCTCCAAGGAGCATTGTCTATGTCTTGTACAACACACTTAGAGGAAAAATCACAGAACTGTGTAGTAAGTTTGATGTAGAGCAATGCTGAAAAGCTAAAAACTTTGTTTGTTGGGTTTCCTAAAGCTAGAGCATCTCATACTGAATTTTCTTTGCCAGCAGACCGCATGGTCACTACTGGAGAGTCCATAGTCAATGTGCCAGTGATACGAGACTGAGGTGTGCTGTTCCTCCTCAGGGTGAAACACAGCAAAAGCAGAGGGCCTCATCTTCTGATATGTTGTGCTTAATTTCATGGCACCACCTTGTAAGGTAGATCCTGGTTTAGGTTCCAACTCCTTTATTTTTGCTGTTGTAGAGACACATGAAAATCTTGCTAGGACAAGCAAGATCTGTCATCACTGAAATTCATGTGTCGATACTTTATGAGAACTGTCAATCAGGGCTACTTAAAAATGCTCATACATCTTCCTGGAAAGCGTTAAGTGATTTCAGTTCTGTGCCTTTAGATCAACATGCACAAAGTCCATCTCTTCAAGTGTTAATAAGAGCACTTCTACCATATGAAAGTGAACTAACTAATCAAAACCACTTCTGCTGTCTCACAGTTAGTGAGATCCCTTCCTGACCAGGATCTCTGTCTGTTTTAAAGAGAGTGGAATTGTGTGCACACTTCTGAGGAAATTCCTGAAGTTGTCAAAATTCAAAGTTGAACAGCTAATTCTGAAATTAATGTATTTTCCTAAGTTATTGGGAAAATGTCAGATTTTTTTTTTCTGTGAAATATATTGCTTTTTGTTTCAGTCCATTACTTGTCACTAAAAGTTCATAATAACATCTCATGTCATCTGAGATTATTTGACATGGCATACAGATGTCATAGATATGAAAGTCAAAATATTATCTTTGTTTCATTTTATATTATTTTTAAACCAATACAGAAAAATGATACATTTTGCCTTATTTTTTTGGTCAGAGTTTCTCCTGTTTGTGTTATAATGAAACAACAGTTTGAATCGGAAAATATTAGACACCTTGTGAGTAAATTGGAGGAGTAGCTATTTTCAGTAGTCTAGAAATGTTATCACAGTCTAACACATGGGTGTTAAAAACATCTGCTCCTCTAATTAGTTCACTGAGTATTTCATTTTTCTACATGACTTGAAATGATAAGACATGCCATACTGTGCACTGTTGCAACTGAAACAACATGAAATAATATAAAATGCACTAAATGCATTTTTAAACAAAGGCTCGATTCTGACATTGGTCTTGAAACTTTGAGATTTTATTTTGAAACAGAAGTACTGAGTTTCAGTGACCTCAAACAATGTCTTCAAAGCACTCAAACAAGAAGTTTTTGAAGAGGGATAAATCTAATATTCTATGTGTTGACTTTCATGAAACTTAATGGCATCTGAGATACTAATTAATGCTTAGTCTGATTTTTTTTTTTTTTGTGCACAGTATTATATTTATGACAGTTGTATTTGGGAACACAGATACATGCACATCACTATTTTCTGTAAAATACAAAAGGTTTAAAACACCATTGTTGGAATATTAATTTCAGATTTTGCGAAGTTTTACTTTCTCTTTTTCCTTAATAGTAAATGATCTGTTGTTTTTAACCAGAAATGGAGCCTGCTGTGACAGGTAGCTTTGTCTTAGATTCTTCTTTTCTTTTACTCATGAAAGAAAGACTCAGGTTTTGTGTAACTTTTCACTTCTGTTTCTTTAAAGAGGGAGCTTCTGCATCTCTTTGTTGGAAATTCACATATAGCACATTTTAACTAGAAAGGTTGATGGAATTGTAGAATCGGAGCATGGCTGAGGTTGGCAGGACCTCTTGGGATCATCAAATCCACAAGCAGCTGCCTAGAGCGGGTTGCCCAGGGCTGGGTCCAGTCAGGTTTGACTACTCCATGGATGGAGACTCCACAACCTCCCAGGGCAACCTGTGCTGCTGTTCAATTGCAGTCACCCTAGGAAAGTATTTTCTTATGTTCAGATGGCATTTTGTGTGTAGTGTGTCAGATGCTTCAGTCACTTAATCGTCTTGCTGGCCCTTCATTGAGCCCACTCCAGTAAGCCCCTGTCTGTCGTGTACTGGGGAGCTCGGAACTGGGCACAGCACTCCAGAGGTGGCCTCACCAGTGCTGAGGGAAGAAACACCTCCTGTGACACACTGAAAAGTTGTGAACTACTAATTATACAAATAAGGATAGCAAGCAAATTAAACATGAGAGGGAAAAAATATTTAGAATGCTTGCATTTTAATGTTTATGGTTACATATTAATATGTAAATGTAGTTTTAAAAGTATATGTTTATGTACTTTGAAAGTAAATGTTTACATGCAAAATTCCAACCTTGATTTCATTTGAGTGTTAAGAACTGAGATTTTGGTTGTGAGTCATCTTTAGTCATAGCAGTCTGACATTTCTATTTGGAAAGGGCAAATACTGTACACTCAGGTGCAGGAATTTGGCCAATTTAAATTGTTTATTGACTGATGGAGTATTTCAGAAGTGGAGGAGAGGAAGAAGTGAGCATATTCTGTTTACCCTTATCTCTGTTTAATATCACAGTCTTACAAAGTAACATATAATGCTGGGCTGGCATGTTTTTTCTAGAAATAAAGGCCAGACCAGACTTTCTTTATATCAACTCCACTTGTAAAACGTGTACTGTGCATTTGAATGGGCCCCTTGTGTGCAAGTACAACAGCTTAAAAGATGGTAAAACTATGGTTAAAATTTGGCTGCTGCCTCTGTACATAAAACAGGAAAAATATTTCTTACCCCTTTCCTTATGAAAATGCAAGGGAGCCATAGTACATGAGTTATGCCATACTGCAGATCTTTCAACAAGGTTTCAAATTTCAGGTGTGTGTGGTTCTTTTTAAGAAAAATTCACTAAAAGATAAAAAGTAACTCAAGAAAATTTCAAGAAACAACTTGTTCTAAACCAGTAGGAACTTCTTTCTCTGGCAGACTGACGTCTATTATAATAATCTTCTAAATCCAGAAGACAGGTTCTTTGTCAGCTAAATAATATCTTTTTTCTATCATAGAAGGTGACAAAATGAAATCCTTTTCTTATAATTCTGTTATAAATTGATGATCACAAATCTCTGAAGTACTAGTTCAGCAACTTCCATCCTCATCTCTCTAGAAATTTCCAAACTTAACAGGCTTCTCTCTCTTTTGGTGCATGTGTATGTATATATATTCTTGACTCAGCTTGCAACTAGTCTGAACTAGTAAACACTAAATAAAACTTTAATAGCCCTGATTCACCGCTGTGCTGCTCTAGTGCCTACACCGAGGAGCTCTGCTCAGCTCTGGAGTGCTGGCATAGGGCTGAAGGAGTGCTGCCAGGCTCCTCTGGCCCACAAGCACGTTTCCTTCGACCTGGGGAATGAACGGGGAGAAACAGTGCTTAAAATACCATGGATTCAGAACTCATGGCAGATTTCATTCTATAGGGTCTGTTCCCCACTTTTCACTTCAGTATTGTCGTCTGTTCTTACAGACTAGCCTTTTACATAGAATAATCTCTGCACACTGTTTGTAAAACTTTTCATGTCATTTTTCCCCAAATCCCTTTCAATCTATTACATTCACAGTAAATAGCCAGTTACATTTGACTTGTCTGTTTTAAATAATTAAGGCAGTTCTTCTTAAACCTTCCAAACAGTTTAAAGCCAGAAAGTGCTCAGAGTTGTAACGTTGTTCTTCTAATCGACATAAACGTGCCAGTATGCGACTGGGTTTCTTGTTTCTGCCAGACTCTTCATTTGTCTTTTGCCTGTTTGTTTGCCCCAGCTGTGAAATCAGGTTGCAGAACGTTTAGAACGGGGCAGCACAGTTGGGCTGAGCCTGCCGAGTGTTACCCAGAAGCACAGGGCAGTCCTGACAGTTAGGCTATGACAGAATACGTGTCCTGTTCCTCAGTTTTTCAGCAGCAGAATATAAAGTTAGGGAAGCAATGTAACCTGTCTCCATTTTTATCAGAAACTGATGGCATAGCTGCAAACTTTTTCCTCTCATTTTTTTGTTAGTTTTCTAGATAGCTCTGTCTGCAGCAAACAAATTGGGGAAAAAAACACTTTTTAATTTTTTTATGATAAATAAATAAGGCCAGGTGCATAAGCAGAAAGGTCTGTTTTGCAGAATTTGGCAAAATATTTCAGAGTATTAGAATTAACATACTTTAGAATAATTAATGTATAACTTTCTATTTTCTTAATACCAATGCCAATTGAAGGTAACCTAAGGAACTTAACTGGAATTGTTCCTGTGGTATACAGAACAATGAGACCTGGATGTGGTCAGCATAGCAGAGAGATAATAAAAGGAAGGACTTGTTGAATTTTATTGTTCTAGTTTCATCACAGTAGATAACTTAAACCGGAATACAGGACTAATATGTGATTTGATAGGATTAAAACAGGAGGAATGTGCCAGAGGTTACTTTGAACAAAGAGAGGCAAGAATTTAATTAAAAATATCTGTCTAATTTTAAATTTTATTTAAATTTAATAGCTTTCATCAAAATATCTCTCTACTGATAGGAAGAAATGGTTTTGCTGAGAACAGAGCTGAATGTACTTTTGAAGTTTATTTGCTGACGCATTTCATGAAGTAAATGTCGTTGAATGTGTTGAAGAGGCACAGATCTCAGACTCGTGCTCTCTTACTAAATACTGAATGAAATTTATTTGAACTGTAGGATATCAGCATTCTTAAACATATTTCCTATTTTCAGAAGATTTCTCAAATTTAAAAAGTTTTAAAGTAAAAGCAATTCCAGCCTGATTTTGACAGCTGTCAATAACCCAACGGTTTGAATCTCAAAATGTTGTCTTAAAAAATTAACTGGCAGATGAGCAGGATGGAACTTGTGAGCATCTGAACCACAGAACAGGACCAATTTCATAACTGACAGGACTACATTTAATAACCTATAGGACTGAATTTCATGACTAGGAGAGAAATAAATGTTAAATACATGTACAGTTTTTCATTTATTTTCTTCTTCTTTGTTTCAAAGCTTTAATTTGGAGAATAAAGGCGGTAACTACATAATGTGTTGTAAATAACTATGTACAGCTATGGTTTAAACCAACCAAACATTCAGAATTCCAAAGGCAGAAGTTGTCAGGTTTCTGACAACAAACAGGCAACAACATATTGTTAAAATATTGTTTATATATATTTAATATTCTACAAGACACCATAACCATGGTTGCTAATGTCTTTCTGTTCCATTTCTGAGGAGCATAATGATGCAGATATTTTTTACATCTTTTGGAAAAAGTGGAGTATGTTTTTAGTCCAAGAAATGCTTCTGCATTATGTAATGAAAGTGGACACCTGATAAAAAGTAGAGCTTAACATGACCTTCATCTAAATTCTTTTTCCCAGTCTTAGATATTTTCAGTATATGAACTGAACTTTTAAAATAAAACCTATGAATAAACCAAATCATAGAACCTTAGAGTTACTGAAGCTGAGAAGCAGGGAGCCTGTGGTCCAGCTCTTGCTCAGAACAAGGCTAGCTTTGGTGCTGGGTTAGGGTGCTCATCCCCTTGAGCATCTCTGGGGTGAAGATTCCTCTAGCCCTCTGGCCCCACTGTGCTAGTACCTGACCACATTCATTGTGGAGACCTTTTTCCCTCTATTTAGTCAGAATTTCCTGTGCTGCTACTTGTGCCTGTGCACCTCTGAGAAGAGCCTAGGTCTGCTTCTCTGCAGCCCCCCCGTCACATCACTCTGTGCCTTCTCCTCTTGGGGCTAAGGCAACCCATCTCTCTCAGCTTCTTCTTTACACCGTGCTCCAGGCCCCTGACCACACTGTCTTTCTAGCTGGGGGGAGCCCAAGAATTCTTTATACGACTACATTTTGCTGATAGAGAAGCCATTTCATGCACCACTTCTTATTGCTGTATTTCCCTTTTCATTAAGGTAAAAGAAACAAAAAAGGTTAGTTTAAATAACAGAATTTTAGAATATTTGACGGTTTTATACCTTAGATAGCCAGATAAGGTCAAAAAAGATTCTACAAGGATGAATCTGATTTTGATGACTTTGTAACAGTTTCAATTGTTTCCTCTGAATTTCATGATTCTGTTAGACTTGTGTCTACTCCCAAGTTGATGCCTATAAATGAGCATGTTGGCAAAGGAGTCTATAGGTATGAATAGCCTCCGAATGAATTTAGGCCAGGTATGAAACTCAGAAAAAGTGAAGTTCTACAAGAACATTGCAGTAGGGCTAACCAGGAGCAAGAAACCATTTGGTGGAGTTAGAAGAGTTTAGGGAAGCGGGTTAAATGACATCGTCGTAAGCTCTAGTAGGGCATCATAATTCACCAGAAAAGTTCCTTCCCGTCCTGTACTCCTCTGCCTCTCTGTTTTTGTTAAGAACAGTAGCATAGACTGTTAGGATGTTGTTCATCTTTCTGATACCATCTGTTTTCCTTGGTGGGAAGGAGAAATGGGATTCATTCCAAGCTGTTCCAAATGTTTTTTCCTCATTCGGGCTGAAATTCAGATGTTCATGTTCAGTTTCTAATGCGGTTCAGTGGCACTTAGAGTACTGTACTCTGGGCAGTCCTGATCCATATGTCACTTGACCCAACAAAGCTGTAATCACCTCTTTATAGAGATAAAAAGGTCTGAGGCAGTTGCTACGAAATCAAAGGACAGTGGTTCATTAGTGAAGCTGTCATTACATTCTTTTGCTGGATTTACAATTTACTCTTTCTTGTGTATCGACTAAATGCTTTCCCCTAAGCTTTTGTTCAGCTTTTGTTCCAGTTCTGTACTACCTTTGTCTGTTCCTACAGGTCTTTTCTGTAATCATCTTGACTGCTGGTGATTTTTCTTGCATTTCCAGATTCTTTCATGTCCTGCTCCAAATTCTCTTGATTTTCCCCTCCATAAAAATAATGGACAGTGTCCTGATCTTGTACTTGCAGCCATCATCTTGCCTATCCTCATTTTTAGATCAATGTTTTTTTTTTTTTTTCAACAGGCAGCTGACAGTCTGAGCACAGTGATATCTTTTTTTTTTTTTTTTTCCAGTTTGCAGTTATATGCCTTCAAATCAGTGAACCTCACCAAAAAGCTGAGGCTGAGAAACTGGCTCTGAAGCTTGAGCCTGAAAAGTGCTCCTCAGGACTTTTTCCTGGCTTTTGCTGCGTCTTCTGCAGAAGAGTTTTCTGCAAGTCCCTCTCATGCGTGACAACACTGTGTAAAACTGTCAAAACCAGTGTAGCTGTGTGTGGAAATACTGTGTATTGGAAGTTCTTGCATGTGGAAATACTGTATATTGGAAGTCCTTGAAGCAGTTACTGTTAAATGCTGGTCTTTATGTGCATAGCCACTCAAGCTATAAGCAGAAACAACTCTGGTGGTGTCTTCTCCCTCATGTCTTCCGTTGGTGGTTTAAAGATATCCTTGCTTACCAGTCAACAGATGGAATTACATAACTGGATTGTTATGAAAATGATTTTGTTTCTTTTAAGTCCTGAAAGGAAGTGTTTTGCCTTTTTTTTTTTTAGGCTGTGGAGGGGTTGAATTTTTATTTTGCCATTACAGAACTCAAAGAAAGAAAAGAATGTGTATAATTAGATGTCGGCAGAATCATCTCCAAGTTATGAGACCTGACTACATACAATAAATTAGCAAATGCATGATTTCTGATGTATGTTCTGTATGTGCAGTGTTGTTTGGTAATCACCCAGAACTAAGGACTTTAATGTACATAATTCAGTGTATAGTTTTTTTGTTTTATACTGGTTTTAGATGTGGATATCCACATCTGTACAGCAGCCCTTTCCATTGCCTTCTCTGGGTCTTGCAAAGGGTGTCCATATAGATAGAGATAGAAAAGTGACAAAGCATCTTTCAACTGTTAAATTGCAAATATGTTATAAATATTTCACTATAAATTAGCATTAAAGTGTTTTGATGAGTCAGGCGATAGCAAAAGAAAAATGGGCAATGCAAAAGAACACTTGAGTAGGTTTTGTGGACCGTGTTCTGTGCTGCTCATGGGGAGAAATTTATCAATACATGATTTTTATAATAGTAGGAATATTGCTGGAATAATTTAATTTGAAATAAACTCATGAAATCATAAACTATCTGGATAAATTTATGAAACATTTGGGAAAATCCTTGTTTCCTTTGCTTACACTGTAAGAATGACAAAATAGGGATTATTCAGTTTGTTTATGGAAAAAGATAAATACTGCATTGATGCAGCTCAGAAAAAGTAGTTAAATCTTTAAAAAATACATCTGCTTGAGTGTTGTATTCTGAAGCAGATGAAATTATATTATTGATAGTTCCTGTAAGAATTAACCTGAACATTTTAAAATGGGATAAGGAGAATATTTTAACACCTTTATAAATATTGCTATGAATATTATGGCATAGCTGTAATTCAGTCAGATCTGGGTATATCTTTCCAGTTTTATTTGGCATTAGCTTAGTACCTACTTCAGTGGTGGTTTTGCTTTGGCTTGTAGTTGTCCAAATGATTATAATACTTGATACCTGGTACAGAAAGCGTGTCCATTAAAATACCATGGGTTTGCTAATCCAGTCGAGGACAGGAAATTCTGTATTTCAGTTCTCTCTAGCTTCCAACAATGTGCCTCTAGGCCAAGCTTGCACTCCTTTTTAGACCTCTTGTCACAGAGCAGATTGTACAATGGAAGTTGTATGTCTATTTAGAAGTTGCTGCCAAAAGGCCATCACTGTTTATATACAGCTAAGACTTAATATAGCAGGTGGGTGGATGCTAAAATAGTGCTTAGCTCTTTGTCCACATTTTTTTAATCTTGTTTCAGGCTGTGAGAAATTATGTTGGACTTTTAGCATTCATTGTGCTTGCTCAGGGGAGGTATCTTAGCCCTTGAAGAATGTCTGCTGAACTAAATGAGCTGAGACAAGGAAAGACCTTATGTTTTGTAAGAGTGAACAGTTAGCAGTTTAATTATGACCACCAGACAAAAGCATGCATAAGCAAGGGAAATACTAAGGAAAACCCCAAAGAAAATCATTGTTGCTGAATGGAAAGAATGTGCCAAAGTGCTTGAATCTGCCAGAGCTTCCAAAGCCCTCTGTTAAGAAACAAGCCCTTGTATTTCTTGAGCGGAACAATTTAGTACAGTCTGGTTGATGATCCCAGTTTACAATGAAAGTGATAAAATTCTCTTCAGAAAGTCATTGCTAAGATTGCATAATTGGGCATTAAAGTTCTGATTATACTTTACAAACTCCAGGACTTTGTTAAAAACCTGACATTCCAATGTACTGAATTTCAGTGTTTGACAGCTCAGCTGTGAGAATTTTTTTAGAGAACATTTGTACCATAAGAACAGCATGTTAATTGACTAAAAAAAACTGGGACAGATTAATCATGGGAGGGAACACGATTCTTAAGAGAGTGTAGTTCTAGAGCCCTCTGCTGATGGAAACCTTTAGACATACAGTTCTTTCCAAATGCCCTTTTTTGAATGGCCTGGGTTGTTCATCCCATCCATTTCAGACCCCTAACTTGGGGCGGAATAAATCTGCACACTGGGGTGGCTTTCTTGTGGTGCTGACCAAGGAGGAGCCTGAAGGACTTGCTCCAGACCCTGAACTTGCACATGGCCAAAGACAAGGTGAGGTGAATCTGCTTCTGGGTGTTAGCAGGTGTGTCTCCAGGCATGCTGTTCCCATGTGGATTTTGCAAGGATGTCAGTCCTCATTAAGCAGTGGCTGTGATTGCGATGAAAGTTATGTATTCTGCAAAAAATGATCAGAAAATGCCTGAGTACTATTGATTTATGCGTTGAAAGAGTAGAGAGAATAGACACGAGCTAGAAAAGTAACCAGCAGAGAACGTACACTAACAGCTTGTACCTTCCCCACAAGCATCGAAGCAGTGTTTTGCAGCCTGCCTTTCTTTTTTTGGTTTTTAACGCTATTGATTAAACACGAGCCCCTTACAGCACAGCATGCCTTATTGCCAGGATTGATGTTAGTGGCTGTGTAGGAGGATGGAACAAACCAAGCAGACATCTTTATTTTCCACGATGCCCCTCAACATACTTGTTATCCCTACTGCATAGTAAACCTGACTTTTTAGGTGTTCCAGTATCGAAAATATCAGTGTGACCATTGTCTGCAGCATTTTGAGAGTGACTGATCTAAGCTGATAAGACTCCCTGGGCTTTGATACAGAGTTTACATCCACAAACGGTTGAATTGATTTTTTTTTCTTTTTTTAAAATTTATTGTTAGAAACAGGAGCTGCGTTTGTCAGGCAGCCAAGGGTCTTGTTTATTGTTCTTTGAGAACATTTGAAGCAAAAGAGGTCTGGTAGGGTTTTTTTCAGATTTATAAAGCCAAGGCCTTCTGGCACAATCATTTACTTGGAAAAGAGAGGAGCTGTGCTAAAGTTGCCCTTAAATTTGCTGTTTTCTTGCACAAGTGGTGGTTCTCTCAAGATGTCCCAGTGGGTATGTGCAGAGCAGGGTGCAGCTACGAGGTGGTGGCTGCTGGGCAGCTCCGCTCTGGGTCTGGTGGGGACGGCACCCCGGGCTGGGCTGGTCAAACTGCGTATGGGCAGAGGAAGGACCCCCCATCACAATGGGAGAAGATGATGTCATTTCTGTCAGTGAGGCTGCTCTGAATTCATCTCAAGATGACGGGGCAACTGACACTGGCAAAACATGTTTAAACCACAGAGAAAACTGCAAAATGCATTTAAGTGTGAAAAACTGGGCTACTGAAAGAAAGTGAGAACATGCCACCCACAAATTTCCTTAGGGAAGTGAAATCAAATTTTAAGAAACCATTTGCCAGTACTACATTATCTGATGGTAACGTTAACGAGAAGATCGTTCTTGTGATCTCTGATGGCTGTGTAAACAACCATAATTGTCTCACTCTTCCAGTTACTAGTGGTGTCCTCTCCGAGTCTGCAGTATTCTTTGTTTAATAAACTGATATTTACTCATGAAAAAAAAGTAAAGTAGGCACACTTGCCATGGCATAATTCACTTTTTCCAAGAGCCATATATAATTTTTGCCTTGGTGCACATCTTTTCTTCTCTTACGATATTTCTTGTAATGCCTGCCTTTAGAGTAGTTTCCCAAGATTGTCTCCTGCCACAGAATTTGAACCTTGCAAGATTTTAAGGAGAAGTCAGCATGGTTGGACAGAATGTGCGGATCTTTCCTTTGAATGCGTATAAAAGATTCATAGCTCTGCAATTATATAACGTAGTCTTTACTGAAATTAAATTAACTTTTTCTATTATAAATATATTTTAAACTCTGAAGATGAAATATGCAATCCCCCTGAGTTCTGGAGGGTTTTAAGCAAGGGTGTCTGTATGCTTAATACTTCACAGCTCAAGGCTAGTGATGGGACTAGTTGGTGTTGAGGGGAAGGGGCAAAATTCAGTTTTTTATTACTTGATTCTGGGTAGAAATATGCAGGAGAAAAATGTGGCAGCTGCTATGCACGTTGAAATACAGAGGAGATGTATTAAGGTGTTCATGGGTAGTGAGTATTTAGAGAGATAAATGTTTGGATGTAAAACTGTACTCTCATTTTCAAGCAATCAATTTTCGTGGATACTTGTGGGAATTATGTTTTTAAGATTTCACTTGTGCTGACGTTTGGTGTACAGACATAGCCTTTTGCATTTTGATAATCCAATTTAGGAACATATACGTAAGCACATTACAGCACAGATGCATAGCATTAGTGGGTATGGTGACACAAATAGGGAGCACTGAAAAAAAGTTGCATCTGTAGCCAGGAAGGAGAATAGAATGACGGAAGAAAGAGGAACCGATGAACAATAAAAGGTTTTATATTTTTCTTGGCAAAATTTAACATCTATAGAGAGGAGGAAGAGTAAGCGGGGGGGGAAGTTTTTAGTTGTGAGTGAACTGTGTTATATATTTGTGCAATTCAGCTGAAGAATTTGAATGTTTATGTACGAACTCACAGAAGAGAGAATAATTACATAGTAAAGATGCCAGTCTGATTATTTGCAATAGTTGCGGTAGTGCATAACTTAAAAACTGGGTGTAGGGGACTGGGGAGGTGAAGGACAGAGGATGTGAGGCAGAGGAGGGGTTTGGAGGTAGGAGCTGTGGTTGGGATGTGAAGGGCAAAGGGGGATGTGTGAAGAAGAGTAAATCAAGAACTGTATTAAGATCAGGAAGGAAGGAGAGGATGGGGCAGATAAGAAGTTATTGCTGGTGGACGATTGGAAGACCAGAAAAGGCTAAAGAAGATAGATGACTGCTGGGGAATGGGTTATGGAAAATACAGGAGCAAACCAGGAGATGTTGAGAGAAGATAACAGAGAGAGAGGGTAGGCAGTACTGACACTTCAGTCACTTGGGAAGTGGAAGAATTGAACTGGGTGATGGTGAGGTGAAGTCAAAAGACTTCCTCTAGAAGGAAAGTGAGGTGAAGAAGGCAATCAGGGATCAAAAAAGGCTTTGGGTGGACTGTACCTGGCAATAATGTGGAGGGTGACAGGAAAACAAGTGTCTGTTACGGGGCTGGTCCAAGAGGAACAGTTTGATAAAAGGTCAAGAGGAGGTGGCTGGGAACATCACGAACAGGAGGGGAGAGGCCCAGAGCCGCCTGCCAGTGCTGTAATGTGACAGGGAGTGCAGGCTGAACTGGTCCCTGTAACATCCAGCAGCAACTCTTTAAGGGAAGGGATCGGCGTTACTGTGGCACACCCGAATTACTCGGTTTCTGTCTGGCCTGTGTGGCCCAGTTTTACTTGATGCAAGCAAAGAAGCCACAGGCGAGGAGGAGTGGAGTGGTGCGCAAGCAGATTCTCCTTCTGCTGTGGAACTAGGACATGGTGTGCATCCTGAAGCCCAGACGCAGTCCTGCAGGCTGTGGGCTACACTGGACCTCATGAAAAATACAAGGACGGGTAGGAATATTCACCGAGTGGTGACCTTATAGGACAGAAACTGTCTCAAGGTAGAGTTTGAGTGGTGGAGAAGGCTGGCAAAAAAACTCACATGGAATCAGAACTGGATTTTTTTTTAATGACTAAAAAATTTCTGTTTTTCAAAAAGGAAGGAGGTTTTTGAAAAAGGTTTGTGACTGGATGTGAACATTTACCGTGGTGAGCAAGCAACATACATTTTCCATTTTCTAGGCGGTTTGTTGTATGTATTCCAAATGTAGCCGTGTTTTGGAAATACAGGTGTCTAAACAGATATTATGACATGTTGAACATGAACTTAATCTCCTTCTATTTTGGACTTTGGTAATATCTGCTCCAATGTGACTGTGTCATGCACACGCTGAGCAAGGTAGCAGGAGTAGGAAGGAAAAGGCCTCTTGTCCCAGAGCATCTCTGCCTGGGTTCTTTCAGAAGATCAGCTTTCGTTGTGAGCCATAGTTGTCACTTTTGATTAAAACTTTCTTTTCTAGCTGCAGTTTGTAGTTGCACATTATTATCTCTGGAACTTTCATTCTGCAAACTCAGCAAAACACATACAGTTTTCCTGTAGTAAGCTCCTGCTAAGCTGATTAATATGTCAGGAATAATGCAGAGGGATTGTGATGTAAACTGGTGAAAAGTAATTGGGTATTCTGTGTGATCCTGTTCCTCTGTGAGGAAGAAACCCAGACTTAATGAAAGTTATATAGCTCATACTTAAACACCAGTTTAGTTGATGTATTTAGCAGGTAAATTAAGTTTTCTATACTGTTCCTTTGGATAGCCGTTCTAGCGGTCATATGGCAGCAGAATCCATTACTCCATAAAGCAAGAAATAAAGCATATTTCTTTCTAAATTTTACGCCAGATAATCTTTTAAACTAAAGGATTACTTCAGGTAAAAGCTGAAACACATCAAAGATCTAAGTTTAAATGTAAATTTCCCGCTTTCCAGAAAGCACACTTTTCAAAGAAGGCTATTCCTCATCTTAGTTTATTGGGATTCTCTCTTACTTAAATGTCTGCAGGGTAGGCCATCAAACTGATGGTAATTTCTAGCAATTAAGAGCATAATTATTTATTTCCAGCAAATTATTGAAATTCTGTCAGTTCTTATGTAAAAAGAAAATGAACAAAACTGGAGTTTTCCTTAAGGTTATGCAAAACCTGTCTTTAGGGAGAATAGGATACAGATTTAAAAACAAAACAAAACCACAACCAGCTCCAGCAACTTTTTTTGCTATCACAGAAGTGTCTTTGTTCTTGGAGTCGTCATCTACTATGATTAAGATAAGCCAAAAAACGTTTACTCAGAAAATCTCACTTAGAACTTTCAAGGCAAGACCAATAGTAAATTTCAACTGAAATAAGATCTTATCAGAAAAGGTAAAGATTGGGTCCTGTATCACGGGGGGGGGGGGGGTTTAAAGGTCTGGTAATTCAAAACCGACTGATATTTTGTAGAAATAATTCTGTCTTAAATTCTACTTTACTGTTTTTGCACATTTCCCAAATCTCACAATGGTCACGTCATAACTGACATCCCAGATCTTGTAGCAAAGACAGAGAAACTTTCTATCATTAATATTCTTGGGAGACAAAAGGTAAAGTTGAAATCTGATTATTCATGCTTGGTTATTTTATTTTAGGATTAGCAAAATCTAAATGTGAACTTGAATGCAGAATATTGTAATGGCAATATAATTAAAAGAATTCAATTATCATACATTAAATGGCATTTCTGGGCAGGATATGCTGGTTATCATGGTATTTCTGTGCAAGAAAACAATTCAGATAATATTTCACACCCCTCTTTTTGATAAGGCAAATTCCCCTTTGGAAGCATTCTAATAATTCTGCTATTGTGACTTTGCCTTTAGAACCATAGTTTCTTAATCTTTTCAGGAAGATTAATGAAAACTATTACAAACTGAATATTTAAATTGCTAAATTTGAGTTACCAGTTAGAACATAAAAGTGGCACGCCTGACTCCTGCACCTGGCTCAAGTGTGAAATTTCAGTAGAATGTGCTTCTTCCTTCTAAACAGGGTATGTAAAACTGTAATTTGAAAAAAAATATGTAGGGACTTCCAATGGAGAAAATGAGGCAAAAAGGAAAGAGATCTGGTCAAACGAAGCAATGTGCTTTCTCCTTTTTAAAATATGCTAATTGGAACCTTGTAAAAAATGCGACCCTGATTGGAAGGTACTGAAGTTTCACATTGTGTTTCTGAAACTGTGCTCTCCCTGGCCTGCAACGAGGCAAGTGTCTGCAGTGTAGAGTCTTTCCCCAAAATGCCAGAGCATGCTCCCTCAGAGCCTTGCTTGCAGCTCTTTCCTCCTGCAGGTCTCCTAATATTGCTCCTGTTTTCCTTACCTTCCTGAATAGGACTGGTATCACTGATTTATTAAAATAGACTAAATTGCCTTTTTTTTTCCTTTTTCTTTATTTTTCTTTCCCTACGTGGAAAGCTACTTTCAGTCTGCAATTGTATTTACTTTAGCAGAAGTGTTGGAAAAAGAGTCACCCGTAGAGTTTCATTTGGTTTCTCTTTAGCAGTTCATAGTGACTAAGAGCAAGGATGGATTTGAAGTCTCATCCTGTATTCAGACAGAACTGGTGGATGTTTCTGAACGTGACAGGGTGTGGCTGGCCAGGCGGGCCTTGGTGGTGGGTGCAGTGACCAACCTGTTCACGCCCATTCCCTGCCTGGCCCCCCGACACTTGCTTGTCTGTACGTGGGGGTGAAAGCACGTGGCTGTGAAGTCTGGTCCCTTTCGCCAGACACCCGTGTCTTACGGTGCTGTGCAGGGGTCCTACAGGTAGGGACAGTTGGGAGTGAATTGGGCTTGTTTTGGGGGTACTTTTCACTGTATAGTCTCACTGAAAGCAGGGCGGCAAAAGACTCATTGCTTTGACTCGCCAGAGTGTTCTAGTCTCCAGCCTTCAGGGCCAGTTCAGGCACGCTTGCTCTTGTGCGAGCATCTTCCTCAGACGGATGTGGCTCGCCTGTGCTGGAGCGTGTGGGGAAAGCGCTGGGCCCTTCTGTGAGGAAGGCTGAACAGGACTGCTGTGTGCGCAGTACCTTGCTGGACAAATCCCAGCTTGAAGGGCAGCAGCTGGGTAAGTGCAGCAGTCGCGCCCGGGTGGGTCTTGGGTGAGCAGAGGTTCTTGGGGCTGCAGTGGCGGGGGTGGCTCCTGCCAGCCGTGTCCCGGTGCCCCTCGTGGCCCCTTTGCTGCCCGCTTGGCAGTGGGCCACGTGAACGGGCTGTCTCCTGCTGTCATACGCTTTTTATATTTGTTCTAGTTCCTCCTTGGATCTCTTCCAATTTAAGCTGATTTTTTCTAGGCATGGATAAGCCAAGTTGTGTATTTGTTTCCAATGAGGTATTGTAATGTGTTCCGCAAAGGCATTAATGCACCTTCCCATTTTGATATATTCAGGGGAAAAAAAGCAAATTTTATAGGTGACATGCAGCTTTAAGGAAGAGGGATGCTGATTTTCAGGCAGAGAATAAGCAGATTACATTTCATCAGAACTTCTTTTTGAATTTGAAAATTGTAAGAATATGAAAAGTGGCAGTCACTACTGATGTAAGAGCTTACATAACCCTAATTCTCATGTCACAAGTACGGTATTATGGCTGTAGACAAAAAGTCTACAAAAACCACTACAAAATGGAGATATTAAGAGTTATACATCTGACTAAGCAAAGAAATAAATGAGCAACAGCTCACAGAGTTTCCATGCCAGACAGCGCTAAGATGATGCCCACAAAGAGGCATATAATAATAGAAAGGTGGGCAGCATACTGAAACACTGAAAGCTGGATGAAGAAGGCACAGCTCATATATGCAGATATGATCTTTCTAAAGTTTTTTTAAAAAATATCTACATTATTAATAGTGCTGTGTTTCTAATTGAAAAGTTGTACTGAAAATTAAGCTTTGAAGTTCGCTAATTATTTCAGTGACCCAGACTGAAACCATGGACACAATGTAAATCATCTAAACAGCACACATCATTAATTAAAAGGGAAGAAAGAAAACAGAAGTGGCTGTCTGGCCAGTGCTAGGAGAATATCAGTGAGGAAAAGGTTTTTGGCTGAAGGAAACTTGAGGGTTGTTTCATTTTGGGTTGGTTTTTTTTTTAATTGCAACCATATGCTCAGCTTTGTTCCATTCCATATGCGTAGTGCCTATTATAAAATCTGTTTCAGCAGAGGAAATGTAACATGAAATTCTGGCCTATTGGAACGAACTGGAAAACTCTCAATGCCTTCCTAAGGTCAGGGGAGGGCATACCTTCTGTACCTCCGCACTGTGGAATCCCAAACCATCCTAAATGCTTCAAAAGAGGCTGCTGTTTCACAGGACATGTGTTTTAGGGGATTTGAAGAAAAAAGTGCTACTACCATCAACAAGATACGGTAGGAGATGAGGAAAAGAAACAGTAGCTGAAGAGTTTGGTCTGCAGGCTCCCCTTGCAATCAGTCAGCTGTGGTGTGGCAGTGGCCAGGTCAGCGCTGTGCCCCGAGGGCTGGCTGGTGGCCCGGGGAGCGTCAGTGCGAGTGGCCTCGGCTGGGTCGCGGGGACGGGTCGAGGGTGGCCGTGTCTGGGGACACTGGGATGGGCTGGCTGGGCCTCTCCAGAAACTGCTCTTCAGCATTTCTGGCAGGGGGGAAGGGAAGAGCTCTGGGGCAAAAGGAAGGGTGGAGAGGAGCTGTGATTGGTTTGGTGATTGATATATTTGTGATTTCTAAGCCTGATAGTATAGCTCACTGCAAAGAGCCAACACATTAGCATATTAATGTTGTTGATTATGCTGATAATAGGAGAAAGAAAAAAGAAACAGAAAAATCATCACTTATCTGTGATGTATGACAAAGAAATCAGTGAAGCGAATTGTCTGCTGCTTTGAATATAATTAATATTTTCTGAACCCTCTGGCAAATGTTACCGTTATTACTCATTTCAGCCTTGCTGTGCTCTCATTCAGACTCCTACATTCTTTATTGTCAGGATTTCTCAGTAACTCTCTAGCTCTACCAGATCACTTAAACTTTGCAATGTCTTGCAGTTTGCTGAATGAAATTTCAAGAGTATGAACAATTTTATGTCTTGTCAGACAACACAGGCTGGTCCTACAGTACTTGCTACCTGTTGTTTTTCTTCCTGCTTGAATTTTGGCTTGGGCTATTGACTATGGCAGTGCTTCAGGGAACTAAGAGTATCCCTGAGATAAGAACACTTAAGTGAAGTGTTACACTGAAAACCTATTTGGTAGAATAAATAAATCTATAATTAATGTAAACTGAAAAATAGAAATTGAAAAGCTGATTTATACTACCAATTACACAGAAGCAAATTCTGGAGTTTTTTACAGTAGTATTTTAATTACCTCTTCATATACCTACTTGACACTTTAGAAGATGATGTCAGAAAACTATTGCCTTGAAGAACATGTGTGTATGGGGCAGCTGCTCTGCAGTGCGAGGCATGTTAGCGCACAGCAGTCCTGTGGAACTTGTAACTGGAGAGCAGGCTGAATGCTGTGTGAACATAATCGTCCTGTCTGTGCAGTGGAATAAAAGTGTGTAATGTCAGTGTCACTGTTACTTCTCATCTGTTTTCACTCAGATTGTTCTTCCAGCAGAATAGGTTGCGGAAATTACACCTGGTACTTTTTTGTCAGGGCAAATCTCTGTCCTCTACAGACAACCATTTTTAAAAATCATGTTTGATTTGCTTATTGCAAAGTCCAGACTATTTTTTTAAATGAAGAGTTATATAGCATTCTTTTAAAGAACGAGCTGCATAGAATTCAGTAGTATCCATCACGTTAGGAGCTGGTTTCCTTACGGAAACAGAATGATTCTTGTCATGCTTGATGCAAGCCAATGAGCCTGATATAAACCAAAGCTTCTATGAATCATGAAGCTTTTTTTAATAGTCTTACCAGTGCTTTCTACTCTGGTTTTTTTGGTGTTCGGTTTTTTTGGTTGTTTAGGGGTTTTTTAGCATGTGTCTAAATCTATGCATTTGAAGTTTTGCAAGTTCAAGATGATCGGCGGAGTTGACTTCATAATTACGGTCAGGTCTTTCAAATAAGGTATTTGGGAATTGTTATTTTAAATGCACTGTCAACAAGAAATCAAGTGGATTCCAAAGGCACTTGGAAACTAGTTTTTGTGTTACAACTCTTTCAAATTGCTTGCCTAATAATTGCCACTTGCTACTTGTTCTTACTGGTTTTTTAACTGTGAATGGAAGAGTAAAGCACATTAGAGATTATACTTTGCACATTTTAGGATAAAACTAAACTGATTAGATAAAAATACTTTCAGAGAGATATGGCATTTTTTAGTTGTATATTTTTAAAGCAAATTTTTAATTACCGGGAGGGGGGGGAGAAAAATGGCTGTATCAGATCATGTGTAGGCCCACAGCAGAGGAAGAAGCTTCTAAGATGAAAAAAATAAATTCTTCTGTCTTGTTGTTTGAAAAAAATTGCTGCCTCCCCTATTCTTTCAAGGTATTTGAAGTTTTGAAGTTTGTCGAGCTATTTTGTTCCATCTTTAAATCAGTTTTGTGAGCCATACAGCAATTTTCTCTGCCTCTGTCTTTTTAAATAGGTAAGGAGAACATCTCTCGTGATTACTAAGAAGCAGGGATTAGTGGTTTTACTGCACAAAAGATCCATTAATTGAGAAGAGATTAGATTTTATTGTAATTAATTTCCATAAAACTACTGTTTTTCTTAGATTAAGGATTTTCTTCATAAGAGAATAAACTGCAGATAATTATAATGAGATGCTTGCAGGAAGTTGATAAATAGCAGTTTATATTTATCCTTCTTTCATAGTTTGTTCTCATTCAAGAGAATATATTTTTAAAAAGCATTCAGAAAACAGGTCATAACATTTTTAAGCTTTTGTGGGGAAAAATATGTTTCATTTTGGTTTTCTGAATTGTTGAAAACTGGTACATTACAGTTTTATGAATGCAGTTGCATAGAATTAATTATTAGTTAAGACATTAATAAATTTCCTAAAACAGAGTCTCAAAAAAAGAAGGATGTACATTTCATCCTACTTGACATGCTTTGGAAAAAATCCAGTGGTTCCCACTGCCTTTGCAGGACAGTCTTTGTAGTATTCCAAGTTGCTGAGCATTTCTATGTGTGGTCTGGTGAGTTTTGAAAATTTAGTGTTCTTCCATGTAAGACTGAATAGGCAACCTGAAATTTCTTGATTTTTGACTGTGATCTAGATCTTTTAGCGTGTGTATAGTGTATAGCACGAGACATGTGGCGAGCCATAACCTCTAATACTCAGCTATGGAGAGTTGTGTTTCTTTCACTAGTTTAAATGGGGAAAAGTACTCAGCACTGGTGTTTCTGTGAGGAAGTAGGGAGACTTTCTGTATCACTTACAGAGATGAAGGAATTTTGTAAAGCGGCAATGTGTGTGGTGACTCAGCCTCCCGAAGTTGGGAGGGTGGCTTTCTGTTGACCCTGTTTGACTTAAATTTTGTTCCCAAGGATCTCAAGTAGCAATCCTCTTACAGTAAGTAACCACCAGAAAAAAAAAAGAAAAGCTTTGTGAAAATTACGAAGGAATAAATTGTAGGTAAGAAAAGTGTAATTATCAAAGCTGGAATTAATCTAGGGTAGGAATTAATAATACTGAAATTAATAAAGGATTTAATTACAATTAGTCCATAGGGCATGAAATTTCACCCTTTCAATTGTACCACAGGTCCTTTAATTCTGTACTGATGCTTTCTGAAATGATGGCAAAGAACAATATAAATCCCATGGTGTGTGGGGGGGGGTGTTACAGTTTTTTTTCCAGTATTTTTTTTCTTTTTAATTACAAAGGGTAAATAATGGAGCAGGTTATGGACACATGCAAACCCACTTCTTACCAAAATACATTTAAATTCATACTTTTGCATGGCCATTCTTCCAGCAAATATTCTATAAGCAGCAGTTTCTGTAGTGGAGTTATTTCATACTAATTTTTCTCACAAAATCTTACCAATGCACCCTAATTCAGGTTCAAGCACCTTTCTTATTCCAGTATTGATGTTTTCCTAAATACAGATTGTTCATCTGTCCAAATCACATCCTGGTTTGGGTTTGTTTTTTTATTTTTTCCTGAAGAGGACAGTTCCAATAAATTCCACTAACCTATTTTAGCATGACAGTTGGGTCTTACCATAGCTTTTGAGGAAGGTGTAGTAATGAAATCACTTTTGTTTATCCTCTGCATTTTTTCCTTCTAATTTTAAAAACAGTTTTCTATTGAATAAGAAATTACAGATATTTTTATGAACTACAATAATAGAAACACTTGTTCATATAAGAAAAAGCCCCCCTGTTTTTTAAAATGTTTTTGCTGTTGTAATTGCTATTTTTAGTACAGTTCTAACACTTCTCTATTTGTACACTTTCTAGCTGTTCTATTATACTATTATTGTTCTGGGTTTCTATTAAAATGAAATGTGGGATTTGTTTTATGTGTATGCCTACAGTAGAAGAGAATAATGCAGAGCCAAGTGCTTTGTAATGCCTATGGGAAGAATGTTTTTCTGAGTAGTTTTTGAAGTACATGTCACTGTTCAATTGTTCATTATCTTCAAATGGCTTGCAAAGCTACAAATAATTTGATATTCCAAGGGCATTTATTTTTATTGTGTCAAGGTTTGAAATACTCAGTTGCAAATGCTACTTCCTATGCTTGAATATAAAGAGGCTGTGCAGCTTGATAGCTAATTTCATTTTTCTTGTGAAGTATGTATTCTGTGACCAATGGTTTTACAGTTTCCATCTGTTTCAATCTTGTACGCTGAAAGGAGCTATTTGGGAAGATTTCTGGAAGTAAGGATGCCATGCAGGTTGGTGTCAGTGGCCGTGCCACACCCCTTCTCCTGCCTGTGCTCAGACTGGGGACGTGCTGCCAAGGCGGAGGGGTTGGGAGGTCAGTGGGGCTGGCTCCTGCCCCGGGGCCATTGGCCGTGCCTCGTCCGGGGGCTCCTTCAGAGCAGGGGGCCGGGACAGGCCGCCTGGCTGGGCCTCCCAGGCTGGGGAACACGGCTGGAGGCTGCTGCCTGCCGCCGGCTCCATGTCCCTCCCCATGGCCCCTTCGGGCAGCTCTCCCACCTGGCACTGCTCTGCCTCCCAGGTGGTAAGGGTTGCTGAAGTCAGCAGCTGCTGCAACTACAGATGATCCTGAAGTCAGGTAGAGCGTGGTGCCAGGTGACTAAATTTAACTAGCAATGACCAAAGCCACTTTCAATGTCCAAATACAGACTTTCAGAGAGCTTTCAGATGAGCTGATTGCATGTGATGTGCTGTGGTGGCGGGCACAGACACAGTGAAAGAGATTTTGAGAGAGCAGAAAATGTGGCGATTTGAAAAACCCCTGATCTGAGAGAGAACTGGGAGCGCTTTGGGTGTGGTGGGCCATTCTCCTACTGGATTTGCTTTGGAGCAGAGCTTTGGGACTTTTCCTGCCTTAAATAAAACCTGACAAATGCAAAATTTTTTGAAGTTGAGAAAATGATACAAGTCATTTCTTCCCAGATGTGTTTGAAACTGACCCCCAGATTTGAAGCTGAGAAGGCAGTAGCCGTATTTCCAGGGGGAAATTAGGGGCAACACTGAAATAAGCATTGCTTTATCACAGGGAATTTTGAGTGCCAGTCAAGAACCCAGGTCCAGCCACAGTGTTGTGTATGAAGTTTGGCTGGGGCTCTAGTGTTCCTGGTGTAAGGAATTTAAATGAAGAACATGTAAGATCAAAGTTCACAGAGTAAATTTGAGTGGTGTGTGGCATCCTTAAATTTTAGCTATGTGGCTCTTTGTGTTCTGCAGTGGACTATACCATTGAACTGAAACAAAACTTTTAGATTTTGTGATTTATTAGCTTGTAATTGGATTTATTCTTTTCTTATACCTCTAAGTGTTCTATTTTTACATTTTCAGGAGTTTATGTACACTGTATTATGCAGATGTTTTCATTGCATCCGCTGACTGTAAATAAGATACAACTGCCATACCCACAAACTTGGCATCTGGCCACGCTGAATTACAGAATTACTATACCCTTTTCTCTGTTTTAGGCTTTATGCTTAAGCCAGAATCAGCCAACAGAAGGGCTGTCATTAGCCCTGCCAAATGACTAACCAGCTGCACTCTGGTTTCAACACCTCAGTCTTCTTGAGAACATGAAAAAACAGTATTTGTTCTGATAGTACTCATGTGCTCGTCTCATTGGGATTACTAGAGGCAGATTAAGTGCTAATAAAAATTAAACAAAGAAATAAAACATTTGAGTATTTTATTTACATCCAAAATGTCAATGTATTATATTAGTCACAGAGACCCATGAATGGAGCCTTATCTGACCAACTAAATTATGGTTTTTATCTGACATTTCAAATAAATAATGGCTTAAGCAATATGAATTTTCTCCACTGTTATTTTGCATGAATATACAGTTGCTTTTTCACTGGCATCCTGTGAAAAAAGATCCTGATGAGCTTTATTTTGCTTTACTTGGACTAATTTTGTGCATTTTTTTTTCAGAAATGTAACTCAAAACCTTGTAAGTGGTTTAGAAAATGGGAGCTGAAGGCTTAGCCCTTCTTGGCTTTGTGGCAATATGTTTCAGAACAGCCTGATTTATCTATAATCATGTTAAAAAAACTTCTGTTCCAGATATAGAGACTGCTTGACATGTATAAAATCTGCTTATTGAATGTTCTTGCCATTCAAAAGTAGTGAGTTAAAGTATTTTTATTCCACTGAAAAATAGTGAGATACCATTGTGTAAACTGTTACTCCTGTGAGTTAGAGGTGCTCATACAAACTCTGTGTGTGCAAGGAAGAGCTGCAGGACTTGGCATCTAGATTAGAAGTAGTTAGGGAACAGACTGTGTTGGAATTTCCCAAGCGTTTATTTTACTGCAAAAAAAATAATGGCGTTTCTGCTAAGTCCCTTATCTGAGTTTTCAACAAAGGTAATAGAAGAGAAGCAGGAATGACAGGTAAACCTTTCTGGTTTGGGGTTACTTTTGTTCTACTTTTGTATCCAATTGAGTTTACATATCCTTTTCTTTATTCATCTGGTTGAAAAGCCAGTGAATATACTCCAGCAGTAACTGTGGAAAGCTAAGGAACGCTGCTGATTTCAGAGAAATGGGGTATAATAGAAGGGAACGTTTGTCAGAGAGAATCAGAACCAAGGGACTGACCGATTCAACTGCAGTGACTCACAGCCCAGACTGAGCAAGGGACCAAACCATGGACTACAAACATTGTCCCGTACCTTGTCTGATGAACGTGTTCATACGTGTAGGATTTACACAATTAATTTTCATCATTAAAGAGAGCAATGGCTGTGGATGGTCTTGGCTTGTTTTCTTCTGTCCCAGTGTAGGGGAACAGATGATGTATTGAGATTGCTTTTTGTGATTATGCTGGCAAATCTCACGTGGTCATGTTTTGTAGAAAGGTAGAGTAAGAAGTGCAAAATGCAGAATACAGAGATCCCTCAGGAAAAACTGTATTTAGTAGACTGAAATCTTGATAATAATTCTAAAGAAACAGTCCCCAAAATGTTGATAGTTTCAGAAAACTGTTTTTTCCCCTTTTCCTTCAGTATGCTGTTTGGAGATGACAACCAAAAGGAAAATTATCGGCCGCTTGGTGCCCTGCCGGTGTTTTCGTGGTGAAGAAGAAATCGTCTCAGTGTTAGATTACTCTCACTGTGGCCTACAGCAGGTGCCAAAGGAGGTTTTTAACTTTGAACGGACATTAGAGGAGCTTTACCTAGATGCCAATCAAATTGAAGAGCTACCTAAGGTAATCAGTGTTCTGCCTGTAATACAGATGTCAAAGTTGTGTTCTTAAATGTGTGCTCAGCATGTGCTTCAACCCTGAGCTGGGGCTTGCTCTTGACCAGGAGACCTGCTTGCTGGGGGAAGAGTCATGGCTGTTAACTCTAGAGATTCAATTACAGTTTTACAATTTCTTTTCTGCCCTCTCGGAAGAGCCCAGACGGCTGAGCCACCGTTCTTGCAGACGGTACTGCGTGGGGAGGAGTGGGGCTGCCTACTTCTCCTTGCTTCTCAGCACAAGAACAGGGGGTGGCCAATGAAATCTTAAGTTGGGAAGTTAACCGTCGTTCCAAAGAACACTTGTTGCACAACAAATAGTTCAGGTGGCATTTGGTACCTTGACCAGTGTGTGGGGCGGGTGACCTCACATTTGGATCCTTGGTAGTGCTGCTTTTAGAAGCACGCTCTTTATCAGGACAAGCCGTTACCCCTGTGGGAGAAGTGCCAGTGATCTCTGACTAGTAGTTTTGTAACTGCGAATGAGGTCCTGCAATGAGATTGCTAAAGTTATCCTTCCTGCGGAAAACTTCTTTTATAGAATCTTTAAATCTCTTCTCCTGTTGATTAATGTTTACTATAAGGAATTAAAAGTTACTGTAACTTAAGTGTTCTGGAAACAAAAGAGGCAAGGTAGTGGAAAAACCAATTAATAGTAGGTGCTAGCTACATAATGAAGCATGAAGTAATGTAATCCATTCCTTAATTGAATTTTTCTCAACAATAATGAAAGATGCTTACAAGTCTTTAATTAAACATTGTTCCACTGTAATCCATTCTTCATCATCTCTCAACATACTTCTTACTTACACTGCATAGAGACTTTATATAAATTCTATTTACAAATGTAGAAAACGTACTTCTTCCATTACATGGAGTTCCTTTATTCGGATTTGATGGTTCATTGCTTAAGATTGCTCACTCCATCAAGAAATTCTTTACAGATGGTAAGACAGGGTAGCTACAATCTTTTAAGTGTCACAGAGAAATGATATGGAGAACTGCCTTATCTCTCCTGCTACTAGAAAGGACAGCAGACAACCAGATATTTTTTCTGTCCCCATAAATATGAAATGAGTTGTGGTGGAGGCCATTTCGCTGCTAATGAATACCTTCAGGACTATTTCTCTTTTAATAGGAATATATTGTTAACCTTGTGTATTTTAATTGTGCTCCTGAAGAATATATGTGTCTAATTTAACTAGGGATTTTGGTATATTTATTTCGGGTCTATTGAAAGTATGCATCACCATGGTATTCCAACTAAATTGCAGCGCATAATGAAAGACAAATATATCAGGGCAATATGCTGCAATTCTGTATGGAAGAACTGAGGGCCAAAGGTAAGGGGTCCAAAAGGGTGAAATTGGGGTGAAGGTGATAGATGTTAGTGTCAGTCACAACTGAGATGTGCATGCCAATGAAACCTTTGTGCTGTATTGTGGTGTCATCTATTTTGTATTTGCTATTTGTGAAACAAAACAGCACATGAATACATACCTTGGAGAGATTTAAATGTATAGAACTCTACTTTTGCACCTCTTTTTTTAAAATTTTCTTTGTTATAAATAATAGTTTCAATGAAATACTATATATTGAAGAAGTCCTTTTAATCAGTCTTAGGTTTGAGTTAAGTGTATTGTTTAGCATAGTGTGTTCTTGTATAAGAGAAGATTAGTGGCAGTGTTAATTTGCTTTCTTTATACCATTCATAATTTTTTGTCTTAAGCCATTATTGATTGTTACCATAAATTTAAAGAGTCCAAATAATTTCATTATCAAATTTTATGCTTCAGATATTTTTTTGCTGCATGTCTCTGAACTTTTTTTCACTATTGAATTAATATTCTAGGAGAGAAAATGCCATTTTTTTTCTTAAAATAGCACTATAGTACTTAACATTAACTTTTGTATTACACACTATGATCTACCATAGGCAGAACTTTCCTCTCTAATAAATGTGAATTCGAATAACTTCTTCCAGAGGAAATTTTGGTCAGTTTTCTGTTACTTACCAAATGTTATGTGCCCCTGAAGTTACAATATTTTTTTAGAAATTTTCTATCATCAGAACACTTGCTCATGTTTAAAAATTTATTGAAAGAAGCACAGGTAAAAACTCGGTTAAGTCCTTACCTACCTTAGTTACTTTCACTGCTACCTGATATTCTACCAATAAATTATTTTGCATTGAACTGATGTATTAAACTCACTCTGCCTGCTTTGTTTTTTAATTTTAGCCTTACATTTTATTTATCATAATTATATTTTCTGCTGTCTTCATTAGAAATGGATTTCTAGTTCCTAATTTCTATTATTTTTCTTTTAAGGATTTACAGGACTGTTATATAATTTTTATTCTCTCTTTTCCCCTAAATCTAGCCAAGTATTTTACTTTATTTGCCTTTGACCTCATTATCGTGAGCTGCTGCTGCAAGTATGTCCCTATTTATAGGAGTCAAATGAATCAATGACTAATAAAAAAGAATACTGATTTTGATGAAGGTGGAATTGCTGGCAATCACTATCCAGAAAAGCATGAATGAGATGAAAATTCTCCCCAGCAGCTTTCCCTTATAAATAAATATAAAGTAAAATCTGGGCTAATTTATAATGGACAAAATTAGTTCACTTGTTAATGCCTCAGGAAAAATGTGTCTCTAACAACAGATTCTAGAAATAGCCACCACTGTGTTTTGCCATTTGACGTGTTGGTAAAATAAATACCAGTAGTGGTAAATAATCTACTGAAGTTAGAGTCTACATTAATGCTTAATTCTCTCACTGAGAACAAACAATACAACCAATATATAAATGGTTTTGAGGTAATCACTAATGTATAGCTCACATAGATGATATTAGAATTTAACTATGTTTTTCTTTTACATTGCATTTGCTATATGTTATAGTTTCCATTAAAGGCATTGAATCCTTTTTCTAAATCTGCCAATAAGAAATCATGTTTCTGTTCTGCAAAGCTAGAAGGTGTTATTTCTTTGTAATCCTGACATCAAATTTCCACAATATGTCAGCCAGTGTATTTCACAGTTCTGCCTATGGAAAGCAAAGAGCAGAAATTTCATATTTTTCTCCAGTGGCCCTGGAAGCCAACAGCCTCCATTGCTGGGTAGGCAGGAACTTGAGAAATGCAGAATAATGGCCCATTGTTACGACTCCAGTCACAGCACTGTTATCAATGCGTGGTTTCCAGTCTGAAAGGAATAAAAGTCCTGTATGGACATACGGTATGATGATTACAACAAAGGCCATAAAGCACTAGAAATTGAGAAAGACACCTTTTGAAAATCCAGTGGGTAAAAAAAAGCAGGCAATTTTTGGCCTACATACCTGTATTCACACTCTCATATTATTTCTGGTATAATAGTACCTCATAAAATCACTCCAGAGGGAAAATTTTTTATTACGCTTCTGCATTCACCAGTTCAGAAGCCTTGCATCTGTTCACATATTGTGCAAACTTTTAAGTTCCAAGCCTCCCTTGGCTTTTAAAATAAGAATTCTCCAGGGGCATGGCTGGGAACCTGCACTGGGAAGTTCATTTTGCAGGTACAATAGCATGGTATAGTTTGTGTATGTGCCAAAATTCTGCAGGTCCCCTGTGCTGAACATCACTGTGACCTACAGCTGTTCCCACACAGTAATGTGGCTGAAAGCTTCAAACCCTAGAGCCTATTAATTATGTTTTCAGTCTTGTCCAAAATAATATGATTCCTTAGAAAAGAGAAAAAGCAGGTGCTCTCTGATGCATTGCAGAGGATTTCCTCATTCTCTGGAGAGATACTTCGCTTTATTAACATTGTCTGCAAGCAGAAGTGTGTAACCCAGTTTGGCTTCCAGGGTGTGCAGTGGTGGTTCCATAAATGCGTTTGGGGAGCGCAGGCCCCAGCGCCGACACGGTTCTCCCTGGGGCTCTGCAGGGCATTGGGCCTCGCTGCCAGGCACTGGCGTCAGCTGGGGTGCGCTGGGGAGGGGGCCAGTGGACAACCTGGAGAATCGGCCAGTCTCTCTTAGCAAGGAAATCTGAAAAAACCTGTCAATACAAAGGCATTTTGAAAAGTGTCTTTCAGTAAAAAGGCCCTTTCCTGTTTGGTGTCAGTACATAGTGGCTGTGGTGTGGCACTTCCCATTCTGAGCAGCTTTTATTCATGTGATTCCCTCTCGTTTTTCTGAGAATAGATTATGCTGAAGGAAAAGCAGGATTTTTCTAAAGGATTATGATAGAAAGTTACAGCAGCAAAATGCAGTTTCAAAATGATCTAAAATTTACTTAAAGTGAAGTACCAGGTTGGCATTTGCACGCCATTTGTGTGTTAATTTTCTCCTCTCCAGGTACTTGGTTGTTTTTTTCATCTAGGCAATCAAATTATTATGCATTCTCAAATAGCCTGTAGATGAGTATATAGACTTTATTCTGACGTAGAAGTCTGAAAGAAAGACTAAACCTGGTGTAAACATAGCACTGATATTTGAAGAACGCTTGTGAAATGCCTGCAAAGAGAAGCTGTTCTTCTCTGGAACCCACTGAATTTTCTGGTGCCATTTGCTGAATTTATATTTGCAGAACAGTCCTAAGGGCTTTGGGGTAACTTTTAACTCTTGAGAAGGGCGATGTTCTTAGAGCCCGCAAAGTGGGCCCTGTGCAGCAGCTGGTCCTTCCCCCAGTCCGGTGCGGTGGGTGGCACAGGAACGGCTGGTACCAGAGGTGCAGTGACACCATGCTGGGGGTGCAGACCAGGGTTCGGACCACCAAGGCAGTAGCCACGCGTGACCCGTCCCTCTTACTCTGCACAGGCCATTTTCCCCAGTGCTGCTGCTGGGGAATATGGAGCACGTAATAAATAAGCCACATGATTGTATTGCATTCTCCTCTTACACCTGCTGGCACACTGGGCTGGAAGAAGCTATAAGCTATTCTACCTAAAAAATACACCTTTTGGTTCTGCAGATATGGCACCTCTAACCTTGCAGTGCAGCGTACCCAAATGTGAAAGTGGTCTTCATGGCTGCCTTCTCTTAGTGTGGTGGTTTTCTTAATTTTTACATGTGTAAGGTGTTATATGAGATGGTGACATTTCTTGAGGAAAGCAGCCACATTCAATAGGTGCTTTCAACACAAGTTGTTGATTACTTCAGGTTGAAAGGAGGGTTTGTTTTTTGTAGTGGAAATTCTGACATTTTATAAAATTTGAATTTGAATTAAAAATTAGAAGTGAGTCCTGAATTTTGGAGGGGATTTGAGGAAGATATCATTTTGATAATGTCAAAGCATTTTGTTTCTTGAAGATAGCAAATTTCTTCTGCATGCAGTTGAAATAATTTAAAATCTATAATGAAATTACATTATAAAAGCAATTATTTTGATTTACCACAAGCCACAAAAAAATGTCAATTGATACAGCACATAGGAAATACCATGTACCTACAAAATGTTGGTTGTAATGAGTATGCAGGTTTTGACAGCAAGCTCTTTATGAACGTTCCGGCTACCCATCAACTGTTTTGGTTATTCTTGCCAACTGTGTATAAGCTGTGTTTATGATGCTGATCAGCCTGTAAGAATGTCTTTTCCAATAATGGCTTTTCAAAATATTTTTTGATTATTGAATTCTCATTATGTAGAAAATGTAGTTTTGTGGTATTTATGCTTCTGTGTATAAATAATGATCCCAAACTGATCTTTTTCCTGAAACATTGTAAAGTATCTTTTTATGTTGCAGCAACTGTTCAACTGTCAAGCTTTACGCAAACTGAGTATACCAGACAATGACCTTTCAAGTCTGCCAACCACTATTGCTAGCTTAGTTAATCTCAAAGAACTTGATATCAGTAAAAATGGTAAGAGATCAAAAAAGTATTTTAAAGAATTGTAATGAATATGAACAATATTGAAGTTTTAATTCCTAATGATTAACAAACTCGTGTTCTAGAAAACTTGCTCTTTTTCTAGATTATGTACTGTTTTCCTGTCTGGCACTTTTGAGAAGTCTGGGTAGATATCTACCTCATTTACTTTTCTCTAAAAAAGTAATAGTTTTCTTTCACATATAGTATACTGTGATGATTTGTGACCAGTAAACCTTGGAAATAGGAGCGGGAGACCATTTTTCAGTGCACTTATGAACCATTCCACTTTCCAAAGTGGCTTAGTACTTACTGGGCTCTCGTGTAATGTATTTAAGCATATAAGGCTGCAGGTAAACAACTACCAGGATTTATATAGCCAGTGACTAATTTGCTGACATGCATTTCCAAATTATGCATTTACATATTATGCATTTATATATTTATGTGCCTAAAAACCTTTGCATGTCTGAACTTGAGTCTCTTTGATTTGGAAGTGAGGCTTAGGCACTCTTGAAAATTTTGAAAAATTTCTTATCGGTATAGGCCTAGAGGCTCTCAGGATTATTATATGTGTGTTCTCCTGAGAAGAGAAGGAGGCAAAGAAGAAAAAGTTAAGCAGTTTGGAAAGAAATGAAAGGCACAAATATCAGTACAAATGATGTCACTATTTAACTCTAGAAGATTATATAAATCAAGCATTAGCATAACAGTTTTAGTACAAGGCATATTACCTGTTCTGGTGTATTTATTTAGTGCCCAAGTGTCATCTTTTAGACTAGAATACTAAAATTTATGTATTCTTCCTGTTATAGCTTAAGCCTGATCTGAAAATGCGGAATGAACTCATTTATGAACAAAACAATTTAAACAGCTTTTTACGTGTGTGTAATAATTATTTCAATGTTTTTTTAGGAATTCAAGATTTTCCAGAAAATATTAAATGTTGTAAGTGTTTAACAATTATTGAAGCCAGTGTCAATCCAGTCTCTAAGTGAGTATCAGTAGCTTGTGTTTGTATACTGCAAGTGCAGAAAATTTACACTAAAATGTAAAGGCATTGTATCAACTTCATTTGCAGTATTAATCTAAATTTCTTCTTAGTTGTTTTGAATCCAGGGTTGACGTATATATGAAAAGGTCTGTGTACTGTGTAACAAAGCAGTGTCTTTCCACATAGTAAAGAAGGTGTTGGCAAAGCAGTCGATGTGGTGCAGCCTTTTAAACACAGGGGCTGGTGCTTTATGTATTTGGGAAGTAAGCCATGCCACATCCTCATGTACTGTAATCTCTGGGTTGGGACCTTGGCAACCCTTATTCCTTTCAAAAACTTGCAATAATAGTAACAAAAAATTTGTGTTCTAATCCCGTGATTTATTAAATGGAGTGAAGGAGATGAAAGGATGGAATTTTACTATTTCTGTTTTGGGAGGTTTTTTTACAAAAAAAAGATAGAAAGGAAAGAAAGAAAGAAAACACCTTTGGCTTAAAACCCTCAGCTAGGAAGGGAGAAAGGCTGATGTAACTCAAATGTGCCAGGTATTTGCATTCCATGTGGTTATAGCAACATGGAAAAGATGAGACCGGGCAAAAATGCTGTCTGTAACAAGTTAAGTTCTTGAGAATTTGGGTAGAAAAAGAAGGTGAGAGAGAAAGTCATCTTTCTCTTTCTAAATATACATTGTTATTATTTCCATAGCAACTTCGGTGTGAGCATTAAGCTTTTAACTGTTTTTTTAGGCTGCCAGATGGCTTCACACAACTTCTAAATTTGACCCAGCTCTATCTAAATGATGCCTTTTTGGAGTTTCTTCCAGCTAACTTTGGAAGGTAAGAATTAGTCATCAAAGCGCATTGCTCTTTCATATGAATGCAGTTTAGGCTTTAAGGAAACATTTTAAAGCTGTATTCTTTTCAAAAACAAAACAAAGCAAAACAGAAAAAACAAAGAGATTTTGGCTTTTCAGCCATATTTTGATGAATGGTTGTTGTTAGAGAGAATGTTATGTCAGCAGGAATTTTATGATGAAGTGATGCAGTTTGGTGGTTTAGGGAAAAGGTGAGAAGAAATAGAAATTGAAGAGACCTGTCCTTGATCAAATGTGTTATTAGATTGTGGCAAGGGCAGAAAATAACAATATGGTCTATGCCTATTGAAAAATGAACAGAAAGAACAAGTGGTGTGAGTCAGAAGGGGAGAAAGAAATGACTGAGCGTGGTAGAAAAATGTGAAAGCCAGAACAAGAGAGAAGATTCAAAAGACAGCAGAGCAGAAAGGATGTAGAATGAGAGTAAAAATAAATGCAACAAACTGATCCAAAAAGTGTTAGATAAGGAGAAAGCAGAGGCAGGGAAATCAAAGTTAACAGTTTGCCATGGCCGTTTCAGAGGGCAGTAGAAGACAGTGGGTCCTTACACTGCACAGGTCTGACAGAAATGTCAGGTTTATCCCAGCTGTCACACTGGTGAGGGAATGGTCAGCCTGTCTGCCGTTGGCTTGTCCAGCTGGGCAAATAGCTCAGAAGACAAAGGATTAACAGAGAAGATACACAGTGGTGTTAGAGAATTCACCTGGTAGTATTTTTTCCTGGTCCATCCAGCTACCCATCTGTGTGTTTTATTGTTCATCTGGGAACATCAACTCAGCACTCCAGAATTAATACTGAGGTGACATAATGTGTGTTGGAGATTACAGTGGTGGGCTCAGGCGCTGGGAAATAGGAAGTACTGCTTTATCAGCGTTCGCTTGATGGGCCTGTCGCTGACCCAGAGCAGAGTCTGGGCTTTCTGCTGGAATACCTCTTAGAAAATCCTGGTGAAAGGAGGAGGAACAAAAATTGTCCTTGTTTGCATTTGATGAGTGTTTGGAGTGTCAGAGTAAATCCTAAGACAGCCTGTTTCTGCAGAGTGGAATCAGACATTTATGTTCAAATGTCAAGGGAAAATGAGTGTATGAAATACCCTGCAGTTTGTCAGACATGTAGTGTTTATAATCACTGTGCTCTTCTAAAGCCTTGCTGGTACTTTGTCTGATAATCTTTGTTCCTTAAGGACATGTCTAGTATTCTAAATCTTTTAGCAAAAAGCACTAACTTTTTTGTTTGTTTGTTTTACAAATGCGTATTTTATCTAAATGAAATGACTGTAGTTCCTTTATTATTATTTTTCTCCTATATTATCTATTTGTTATCTTGCATTTACAAATCCTGGTCATGTTTCTGAAGCTTCCCACATTAGCATATGGACATTGCTCTTTACTTTTTTTACTAGCCACACATAGCTCTTTACCTGTATCTCCCTTATTGCTCTGCTCTGAATTTTGGTGCTTTCTTAATGTCTTCTGGTACAGTAATATTCAGTTAGTCTGTTATGGGCACATGAATAAAGTCAAGAACGGAGTCTACATGAGCATCATGTAAACGTCTCTCCACATTTCTCGTTTAAAGTTGTTCTTTTTAGTCCTGGTTAAGCACAACTGTAGGACTTGAAATGTTTTCAGCTTTATTGGGTAGGAAAAAGATAACATCATAGTTTTCTAGAAGAGCATAACGTTGGGAAGCCTGAGGTTCCATGAAGGATGGGACTGGTGGTGTGTTGGACAAAACTATTGAAAGCTTTGTTGTATTTTTTAAAAACTTTTCTCACAGACACATGTTTACACCTGTGACAGTAAAGGACCTGGACTGTAGGGACAGAGTAATACAAAGGACAGTATTAATGAAATGGTGGAAATTCACCATAAAGTTCCTCAATAAACTTTCTTCACATTTAGAAACTATGTTACAAGCCTAAAAGCTTTAGTAGTATGACACCTCTGTTTAGAGAGGATACACTTACAATTGAGTTATGCAGAACTGCTCAGGTTCACATAGGCCTTGAGCAGTCCTGGGTGTGGAGAGCTCATGCTTTGAATGTACCTCCAAAGAATAGTTGATTTGATACTCCACGTTTTCTGTGAGTGGAGCGGTACAATTTGAGATGAAGAGGAAAGGACCTTCTTCATCCTTCTGGTTTTATATCCTCTTCCTTTTCCTCTCCATGTTGATTATAATTTGGGGTTAAAGAACCAGCAAAAGGGTGACAGGAATCAAAATCCTTTCATGTTTATCAAATTATCTTCCTAGGCAATGTGGGTAATTAGACAATACTGCCCCAAGTTCTGGATCTTGATACATTAGTTTCTTCATCTCTTATCTGATGTGTCCTTCACCCTTTCCAATATTTGACTTCATAAAATTTATTGCTGTGGCTTAAATGATATTGCCAGTTAGAGTTTGACCAGTGCTATGGAACTGTGAAGTACTGTTGTGTATGGGTTCTAATTCGTGCCAGCACCTAAGCACATGTCCTGCTTAGTTTAAAATAAGGTAAATTAAATGGAGATCTCTTCTGTAGTATTGATCTGCCTGCGGGGAGGTGTAGAATTCAGTGCTCAAAAAGTGCAAAAGAAAGTTGTAACTAATGGCAGTTGCTTTTATCTTTTAATAGATCTGGAAATGTTTGAGGGAAATGAACTTTTACGATGTTTGCTTTGTTTGAATAGTTAATAAAAAAAGTTTAGAATTACTGTGAAAGCCTGATATATATGTCAAAGCTTTTCAGAAGAGTTAGGTAAGGACATACCTGACCTTATCTGAAGCTGCCTGTCCTTACATGAAGCTATTTGGTTCTGAATACATTTTGTACCATATTCAGCCCCACAATAACTGGACATCTTAATATTGTGCATTAAGCAGACTCTTTTTTTCTTGAAATAAGTAGTTTCAAAACATTCTTGTGGATTCCTGAACTAATTCATTGAATGAACTAATTACTTTCTATCATATTTCTAGACTTGTCAAATTGCGAATTTTGGAGTTAAGAGAAAATCACTTGAAAACTCTACCAAAGTAAGTGATTGAATATTTACATAAGTCTCCTTCACCTAAAATTTCCAAAAGTGCAAAATATTTTTATTGTTAGCAATACAGTGCTGTCGTTTCTGTTAAGTTATTTTTTTTCCATGGTTTAAAGAAATTCTGCTGAAGGTTTTTAGCAAAAAGTGAGCATATAATGGAAGATGGAGATTGGTATATTAGCTGACTGTAACCCAATATCCAAAATCTATAACGTGACATTTTAAAATATGAGATGTAAACACAATTGGAAAACAACATATGAGACAATCCTGGTCAATGATTATGTGACAGTATTTTCCTCATCAAGAAATAATCTGATGTACTGAAAACGTACTCGATGTAACCTTACTAGAACAATCTCCCCATATGATCTCTACAGAAGTTAAATATATTTGGTGGTTTACATTTAGAAACCTGTATCATCGGAATATTGAAGAACTGTCAATTTGGTAGTGTTTCTTGGTACTATATACCAAAAAAGTAATTTGCTATAAATTGTTGCTATAATTTGACCAACATTTAAATGATATTTTGAAAAGGAAACAGTAAAGAAGTGAAAAATAAATCTAGATGCTTCCCATGCTAAATATAGGAGGTTGCACTGCATAAAGCAAGGGATGTGTTTTTGTGTTCAGACCAGCGTTATATAACTGCTTCCTGTAACAGGGATCCTAACCAATGAAAAAATATCCATGGATTTGGGCCTTATTAGAAACGGGGGTTGTATGTCCCCGTTATAAGTGAGACTTACAGTGCTGGCAATAGACTGTATTTATTACACGTTGCTAATAGTCAATTGCATATTATTTAGCTCATTTAGAAAGGGCACCCTTTTTAGCAAGCATGCATTTATCACAATCTCCTACGCAGGCATTTTGCCTATAATGGGATATAGTGACAGTTTCACTACTTCCTGGGGGGCTTTTATCCACAGCACTTGCCTTTTTTGAAGGAAAGCTATTTCTTGTGTTACAGGCAGTATTCTTTGTATGAGTCGAAAACACCTTTTTTATAAACTTTCTACTTCCTCTGTTCTGAGTTACATTTACTATTTTGAAAACCAACCACACAAAAAGCTTCAGTCTGCTACCAAAGTGTTTATCTGCATTTAAAAATGAGACCTGTTCAGGACAGCAGATTTGCAGCCTTTGAGGTCCTTATCTGAAAGGCTGTGTGTGCATGCTGTAATCTAGACTACCTCTTCACCATCAGCCTCTCATTAGAAGGGAATCGCATGGTCTTTGCATGCAGAAAGTGCTGGTTGGAATAAATGGATGTGTGTGTGCTGGGATTGAAGAATCGGAATTCCACAACAGAATAATTTTGATCAAACAATATTTTTATATTTCCAGTCTAATTCTAATCCCACTAAAGATGAGAACAGATTTGTTACTGAATTAGGTGGGAGCAAGATTGGGATTGTGTGTCATTATTACTAATAAGAATAATTAAATTTTTTTTCCTGGGATACGTGGTGTTTAACAGGCAAATTTTGTGCAGTTTGGCAGGTGTTTGGAAGATTCATACCTAAGTGTAGTAGCCCCTGGTTGCAGTAGCACTGAGTTTGTGAAGGTGGCTGAGTGTGACTTTTCCCACTGTATGAGTCTGAAAGTAAGGAGGTTCTTTGATGCCTGTAACCAAGGGAAACATTATTTGTAGGCGTGTTTGTTCTCTGCTTTTTGCTATGGCAGAAGGCTTTGCTGTGTACTGCTGAGGCAAACTGGAAATAAAAGGTTTTGCTTATGCAAATGCTATCCTTAAAACTGCAAGATAAAAGGGACAGCTGTGTTACGAAATAAAGAGGGAGAGGGAGAAAGTTGACAAGGTCATTTTGCATCAACTGGGACAAAAAGGGGAGATCTCTGCATTTCTGGCCTGCTTTTGTCCTCTCTGCAAGCAAAAAAGGGGTGTACGGTGTAATGGGAAGAGAGGAGTTAACCCGTATTGCAGAGTATTAATTTAGAGGATATACATCCTGCGTCCTCCTTAGGGTGGGTTTGATCTCCTTGACAGAGAGACAGGAGCTACTAGTCTCAGGCAGCAGCTCTGCGTGCTGGAGCGGGCCTGGGGAGGTGCGGGCTGAGGGAGGGGAGCGGCGAGGCCATGGGCGACTGCGGACGCGGTGCTACGTACCGGTGTGGTGCTCAGGCTGCACAGGGAGAAGGGAAACCTTATGTACAGACTGTTCTCTCAGCCTGTAAGAGAAATTGTGACCAGAAGACTGAGTCGATGATAGAACCATCTGCAATTAGGAAAACAACTGCAGTGATATAAATCAGGATATATTTTACAATCTAGTTGCAAAAAAGGGGATGCAGGCCTTTCAGATGTATACTTAAAGGTTTGCTTTCTTATCCTACAATTTATTAGATAAATCATGAATAAGATAACCTGATTATGGTGGTAGCTTGTCCAGTAGTTCTAATGTAAGAAAAGACATGAAAAGGAAGGCAAATAAATAATTTTAATATTGTAATTTGGTTTTTTAATAGATGTGAAATGTACTGTTAGACTGTTTTAAGTAACTTCTGCTCACTACTATTACCATGTTAAGTGCAGCTTAAACGGTGTTATCAAAAAGCAGATCATATTCTTTCATCTGTTCTGTGCTGTAAAATGTATGTATGAAGAAGTTTTAAAGGAAAAATTTAGCATTTTGGCATAAAGAGGAATTATATGTGCTTTGTGTTTACCATAGCTCTAATTTTGCTGTATTTCATACTAAATCTGCAGTCAAGATTGTTGTAAAATGTATCCATAGTAACTGAATGCAAAATGTTCTAAAATTATTTACAAAAAAATCAGATTAAGTAAATGCTAACTATCGTTGGCTGAAAGGTAGTGCTCTAACCAGATCTCCAGAGTGTCCCTCTTTAATACATCTTGCATTAAAAAATGAGAGCTTCCATTTGTTGAATTTGTTGACATAATTTTACGGCACCTAAAACATGTCCAAACATATAACTGTATTCCTAGAGACTTTCCTGATAGAAAATTAGTGAAGCATTGTTCATAAAATGCTTTGAAGATTATTGTGATTTCTTCTGACAAGCATACCAAACATGTGAAGTAACACTGTCTTGCTCTATCAGACTGGGCTGGAGACATACGTTACTCTTCAAATGAAAATGCTGCAGGATGTTCCTATTTTCTGTCAGCAGTACTTTCTCATCAGAAAATACTACTAGGCTTACCAATATTTTTAACATACTGAAAAGTATTTGTATGTTTAGTCTATAGATCTTCACAATACTGTTTTATAAAATCAGTAATTTATTTCCTCTCCTGTACGGTTTGGTTAAAGATTATTATTGATACTGGTTTCCAGGATTTTTTAAGCATTTTAGAAATATATGGAAATCTCTGACCAATATTGCAAATAATTTCTAGTACTTTGTTAAAGCTTTACTTTGTGCAACAAAAATAGAAAAATCTGGTTATTTCTCTTAAATTTCTGTTAAATGCTTCAGAGCGTTTGTGAGATTCTGGCCAAGTTTTTTATGTTTGAACAGTGTTGCCACCTAGATCACAAAGTTGCCTTTTGGCTTGAAGAAGGAACTAAGATAATTTTTATTATTCTTCTTGGGTAAAAGTGTACTTGATCTTTACTCGCTGTAACATGTCATGTAACTGTACCAGCTCGGGATGGTGTTCCGCAGACCACGACTCCTGATAGCTCCGTAGCGTTCTGCTCTGTAACACTACCCTGCAGAGTATGTATTTGAAGCCACGGGTGAGACTTTCCAACTGCCAGTGATGTTTTCAGTCATTTTGCACCCAAACTGAAGCAATTAAGATCAGCGAACAGATCCCCATTAGCTTCAGTGGGTTTTGTATGAGGCAGTTTGTGCTTCAGTGTTTATTTATTCTGTGTTTGAGTAATTTCTCAGTGTGGCGAGATGTAATTCCCAGTTCTCTGTCCTGAATAAGGCTGTGGTTTGACCTGGGTGGGAGGGTTTGGGGCAAGAGGAGGCTGTGAGGGAGGAGCCGCTTAGGGAACTGTGGTAGGAGACTGCTGAGTCCCACAGGTTCCACCAAGGGCCTGTCCTGCCCTCAGTCCTGTTTGTGGCGGGGATCAACGCTTCCCTGGCAGGATCCCAGTTGCTTGCTATCTGTAAACCTCTTCTCAGTAACAATTTTTCTGTGTTGATTATAAACAAACTGACCAGCATGTGCCCCAGCCCAGAGCCTGGCTCATGGCAGCTCCTCCTCCTCCACTCGCTCATTTAAAATTGGTTGGGGGTTTTTTTCCAGTGTTTGGTCATTTATTTATCCATGTGAAGACCCTCTCGGGTCACATAGCTGGTTAGGTTAAGAACTTTCAGTGAAGGACTTTTGCACATATCTCTTGGAAATGAGGATAGACTTTATTGTCCAGCTCTTGTAGTCTTGACTATTTCAAAAGACTCCGGAAGTATTTTGAGTCATCCCTACTCATCACAAAAGCTGTGTTCAATTTTCCCAGCGTGTTGCACTTGTCTGCGTATCCCCTTATTCTGCTGTTTAAAAGAGTTTCTGTTAATTTGTCTGGTACAGTTGTCACTCGTTTGTGGTTTCCTAGGCTTATCTTGGAACAATTTGAAGATTGTTGTGACATTAGTTGCACGCTGCCCGGTCATCTAGCACTGAAGCACTGTGTGAGAGGTTTTGTGTGCTGTACATGCATGTGTCTGAGCTCATAACCGTGGGTAAGCTTTGCAGCGTGGGAGCCTGCCCAAACTCTGAATACAGATGCAGAAAATGAATTTAGTTTTTCTGCTCTGACCTTCTTATTTTCTGAGCATTCCTTTTGTATCTTTTCCATAGACTCTGGCAGGCTTCCTGCTCCTGAGGGGCCTGAAAAAAAGATTTATTATTACTTTTTCTGCCTTTTTTTCAAATATTTCTGAAGGTGTTTTCTGGCCTTGTATAGTTAACCATTCTGTTCTATTTTTCTTATTTGGACATGTTCCCATCTTTTTTAAAGGATGTCTTCTAAGTTTCCTATATTTTCTTCTTTGCCATGTTGGCTTTGGATTTTCTCAAGTCCTTGTGACAGGTGGTTTTGTATTGCTTTAAGTGTCTTGATCTTCCCCCAGCAGCAGTTTAGCTTACTTAGCTGATGTGGAGGATTTCTCACTGTGATTGTTTTCCTCGTACCTGTCTAGAGCCATCCCAGGAAGGGCTGGAGCTACTTAAACTCAGAGGCCAGACCTGACACCTGAAGGTCTCCTCATGTGGGTCCCCTCCTTCCCCCCGTGTGGGTCCGTTACAGGCTGTTTGATGCGGGGGGACGGACTGACAGACTTTCTGCCTTAGCACAGTGCAGCCCTGGGGCTCGATGTCTACGCTGCCTCTTCAACGGCAGCGCGGTCGGTGTGCTTGCGGCCTCGACGCGTGCCCAGCCCGCGAGGAGCCAGCCCATGGAGGAGCACGGGGCAGCCCCTGCCCTGCCGTCGCCAGGAGGGCTCCAGCTGCGGGACCAACAGCGACACGTGGAGCTGTCCCATCTATAGACAGCACAAGGCAAACTTGCACCAAAAAAATGGTCCTGAGCATAAAATCAGGAAGGTGGGTGCACCCAGTGAGCACCTCCACCTTTCCTTCCTCTGTCTCAACAACACGGCATCTGCTTGTTTGTCAGTCATTCAGTATTATCCATGCGGGTTGTTTCGTATTGTCTGTGTGGGTGTTGTCAGTGAATGTGTCAGCATCTCTGGGTTCAGCGCTGTAGCAACCTGTGATTACAGTTGCACTTTTCATCTGTTGTGTCTAGTGAAACAGAAAACACCCCACTTAAAGTTTTTTCTCAAGTTTATAAGACAAAAATACATTTAAGTTAGTTGCAGGTTCCAGTTATGTACAGAGCCCATATATATTTACATACATCCATGTGGATGCACTAACACACCCGGTTTCTGGAGGGGGGGGGCTATACCAGCCCACCCTACAAGGGTTAGCACGCATACCTCCCCGTCCCACCACCCCTCCGCGTCCCCCATGCAGGTCAGGGCAGGGGTAGCTCTGTGGGAGCTGTTCCCCGATGCGTGGGGACGCACCCCTCCTCCTCCCAGCACCCCTCCTTGCACGGGGCTGCTGCCAGGAGCTGGCGTTCCTGCCTGTGCTGGGCTCGCTCCTCAGGCTGTCCCAGGCCTAACCTTTGAGAGCAGGAGGGAGGCTGTTACTGGGAGCATAACTACTTGCCAAATGTATTTGGCTATTTTAAAATTGTGATGGTGAGCCAGGAGTCAGTGAATTTTCTAGTAACTGGTAGTAGGTGTGAGGTGTGAATGCACCTGGCGTGGGGAGTTAGGTGTTCACATTACTGTCTCGGTATTCCCAGTTCAGTCCAGGTAAGCAGCTTTCATACCAGTTACCCTCTTCTGTTTCCCACTCTTTTAATTGTAGCTTCAGCTTATGTGGCTTTGTCTCCCCGCTGATAGACACGAATCGGAGTGTGGTTTTCCTGTACGATTGCACAATGAGGCATCTCTTTAGTGTTAAATAACCATTAGGCTAGCAGTGTCTGTGTTGTGTTTTCAAAGCCATTTATCGCATGCCCTTTGTGCTGGAGCTGTGAACTCCAAGGCCTGTACTTCATTATGAGGCTGCCCTTCATGAATGGCTAGGAGTACTGGAAAGAGCCACAGAACCCTCTGACAGTGACTTTCTAATTTCTGTGATTAATGCAACCACTCTGATGCACAGGATATTTAATAGTTTTCTTTGAGGAGTGATGTAAATGGTATAAACTGTTTAGTGAGTGGATTTTACTGAACGTGCAAGAGTTCAGGCCCTAAGTACTTCTGTTTGCCTTGACATATATTGGTATAAAAAGCCAACCATTAGTTGTTTCTGGAAAGTTCTTTCAAACTAGTTGAATGAAAGTTCACCGTGGATGCAAATCCAGAAGTCACGTTTGTGCTGCCTATGCTGTAGGAAATGCCTTGTACATTGTGATGAGTCAGCCCGAAGTGGTGCCGCAGCAGCTGTGCACTGCAGTCCGCCTGTGCGCTTGGCTGCTGCGGCTGGGCTGCAGATCGAGGCCTGCTGCCCCTTCTGTGCCTGTTTACTTGTAATAAACGTACCATTAGGCAGTACATCTTCCAAATACAGTCTGATATTCTCCCTACATAAGTGAAAACCAAAAGTTTGTGTTGAAATTTTGATGTAAATCCAGCATATTGAAAAGGGTGTTTTGCTATTGCTGTTCTACCACAGGGCAGCATTGTTTCCCCAGGGCAGGTTTTTTCCTTGTGAGTGATAAGGCAGTTATCTTAGGCAGACTTCACATTAGTACAGACTATATTTTCATTTTCATTTTGACTGTTTTCCAGGAGTTTGAGTATAACTTGGTTTGTGTATTAGTAATAATGACCCATCAAGGACTCGTGCCATTATGTTGGTGTCCAAAGGAACCCAGATACTGGGGCTGATGAAGGATCCCTGATAGGAGGGGAGAGGGAATCAGTAAAGGCAAAAATGTCTTATAGCAGAATTACACCAGCATGTTTAGGAAGCAGAGATATGTAGAGGCGATACATAACCATGCATTTTAGGGGTGTGTGTATTTACGTAGACACAGATATAGAATATATATGTGTGTATATATACACACTTACATGTACCTACACAGATGTATGCTATATACACATATGTGATCTATCTGTAGTTTGTCATTTCATAGACTGGGAACCAGCCTAGCAAGAACAAACCAAAAAAGGAGCAGTAGGCAGGAGATTAGCCCGGGTGTCAGTGCTGGACGAGGGGATGAGGAGTGTGCAGCCTGTCAGGGGTCAAGGAAGTGAGGGGGCCATGAGGGTCAAGGTTTAGATTGTATTGGCTGTGGAGGACTTGCACCCCCTGAGCGACGTGACTGCTGGTGTCAGGGCCCTTCCTTGGCCTGCCCTAGGCAAAGCGTGTTCTGACCTTCTGCTCTTAAAACGTAGCCTGGCCTAGACTTGCTAGTCCACAATTTAACCCAACCCCAGATCTAAATTACCAGTTTTCCTAATTTTTTGACCAAGCATTCTAGGAGCTGTGACACATACACAAAGCTCAGAGATGGTTCCCCTCACTAACGTTCATCACTTTGCTTGTTTGCATGCTGAGCATCTGTGGTTGTGTCAGGACAGCGCCGAGTTATTACAGTAATTGAAGTAAATCACCAATTCTTCAAACAAATCTAGTAGCTAAATTTACAACGTAGTTGGGAAAGGAATGTTCTGAGCACATTTCAAATGCAACAACAAAAGGTTTTAATTTATCTAACAGTTGTACTTAAGCCTGGTCGGGTGACTACTCCTATGGAAGCTCATTAATTTGCATTGAATTTTATATTTTCTGAAATTAGGCTCGGTCATAAATATTCATTGCTCTTCATAGCGACATATGTCAACAGCCCTGCCACTCCTAAACTGAATGTTTTGAGACATTAACATCCTGTTGAATTCCTGAGAGCAGTCAAGAATATTTCATATCTCAGGAAGGAATCTGGAAACTACACCCATGCTGATGCTTGCACCAAACAGACAGGCAGGCTGCCTATATGTTTTTCAAAAATCTTTGAGTAAAACAAAGTAGTTAGTATGATCTTTGCTCTTAGAGCCGTTTGGGCTGAGGAAAGGGTTTTTGTGGGATTTCTTTCAGTAGAGATCTGTAAAACTGAAAAACTGTAGAAACTGCATTTGTAAATGGTTGAGTCACTAGTGTCTGAGAAACTGTAGGTGCTCATAATTGATGAGAAAATACTTGTATTTGTTGTACTCATCCTAATGACTCAGTGTTTCCCAACTGGAGCTGTGGCTTCTCATCTCTTCTTTGGCTTTCTTGACAGTAGGTATTACAGCTATTGTTGTTCTGCAATACCGTGCTGTTAGGAAACAATGTATGATGGAGATGTTACCAGAGGGGTGGGTCCCTGGCAGCTAATGTTCGGGAAAAACAGGATTTCTCTTGGTCTTTGGCTACTGCTCAGAATTAATTTGCTTTGTGAAGAGTAAAAATTGTAGATCGAGTTCTCAAGTACAGCCTCTAAAATTGGAAGAACTATGTAATTCTGAAGACAGGAGCAATTAAAAACTGGGTGGAATTTAATAGTACAGTGTGCAAGGTCATGTAGTGAGGGACTAATAGGAATTTATGTTATAAATTAGGAGTTCTTCAAAATCAGAAATCATACTGGAAAAAAAAGACACAAGTGTATTAGTAGGATGTAAAATGTGTATGAGTCATCAATCTAATAGAGCCATGACAATGCCAAATGCTCTTTGTCAAAGTATTTTCACTACAGCCAAAGAAGCGTTTGTGGCATTGTATAAAAATTGAGGGAGACCTCATTTGGAAAAGCTCCAAATGAAACGAGGATGGGCGAGAGCTAAAGAAGGTCCTAGTCTGGTGAGAAAAGTAACAGATGCTGAGTGTGTTATATGGAAGGGCCCTAAGAATAACATGTTAATCTAGGAAAAAGAAGTTGAGGGGAGATATATTAGTGTTTGTCTCTACGCGCGCGGTCAAGGTAGGCAACTTGGAAGAGACCTGTTTGTTCTGCCCTGACAAGGGATGGAGCTGTGTGTGGTTAGCAGAGCAACAAAGAGGGATAAGCTGCCCACCAGAGGTAGGCAAAGTATTAGTCATCAATAGCATCTCCCTCCTCCTTTTAAGATTGAAAAACATGGCTCTACATTTTGCTGAAGAACAGGAGCCACACTTTTGGATTGGGGGTGGGTCTCCTCAGTGCGGGCTAGAGGAGGTAGGAGTGGGGGAATCGCCTGGGCTGGTTCCTGTGGGTGTCTGTCCTTCCCACCCCCCCCCCCCCCCCTCCCCGGGGCTGTGGGTGTATGTACTCCCCCCACCCCGGGGCTGAGGGTGTCTGTCCTCCCCCCCCACGCTGAGGGTGTCCCTACAGGCAGGACACGCTGGGATGAATGTCTGCTCAGTCTGCCCTGGCTGGCCAGTCTGGCCACCTCCTCTCACAAACCTCTAGTTTTCACCAGAAAATTGTGGAAGGATTAAACGTAAAACTGACAGTTCGAACTTGGTGTGTTGCAACATCAACTCTGCTCTCCACATGAGGCAGGTTTTGGGGTTTATTAGGTAAACTGGCTGAAATCAACCCAAAATGGGTAAGTTTTTATCATTAATTATATAACTACATTGTAAAATTCTTTGTGTTCATCAGCATTTGATATTCCTTTGACGATGTCTGCATGTGTTATTCTATTGTTCTTTGTTGGTTTAAATCAGTAAATTTCTGAAAGATGCTTATTTTCCAATTATCTCTGTCCCTTGGTTTGCAGTTGTTTCAGAGCAATCTTCCTGCATTGCTGAAGTATTACTTACCTGTAACTTTACTCCTGGTTTGAGACAGGAATAAAAGGACTTTATGGATATGATGATGATGGTGGGGTGTTTTTTTTTTCCTTTTGTTAAAATTATCCATTTTATATTGATGTGTTTTCAGTCTTAAAATGTAAACCAATGTTTTTTATTCTTGATTGCACATTTTTAGGCATTGATTGTAATAAAATATAACTATGTGAAAATAGAGGCAATATGTTTTAGCCACACAGTCTTATCTCTGAGAATTGCTGCTAATTATGTTTGCTGTCAAAATTCAGACTTTACTTGAAAAATCATTGTTCAGACTTCTATTGTAGGCAATATAATGTCAAGTCAGTAATCTTCTGTTTTGCCTTTTTCTGCAAATGTCTCAAGTTGTAATGACTCTCTGGGCTTTAACCGCCACTATTTACAACAGTACTTCTGTGCACTCTAGTTCCACAAAAGAGTGGTTCTCAAAAATTCTGTGTAAAAGAAACTTTCCTATTTTGTATAATATTTTGCTATCAATGCTTGACTCCATTTGCTGATAAAGGACAATGGATATGTTTTCTTCCAATAATTCAAAAGCACAGAAGGTCAGTCTCATCTAAAATTTTCTGTGAAAAATATTTCAGAGAAATGGAAACAAGAAGGATGCTATTAAGTTTTTCCTTCTGGATACTGAATCACAGTGTGAAAACAATATTTTTGTGCATGTATAATGAAAGTACCTGTTTTGGCTTCACAATTAAATATATATTGTAACAAAAACTGGAGGTGGGGGGAATGAGGGGACATGGACAGAGAATCCCATTTTTCACCTGGAAAAATTTACTCTTATGAAATTTCATAAAATGGATTTTTTTCTATCATTTAAATTCCAAGTATACTTTTATTTTTTTCTGTAAATATAATGTGAAAATCTGACATTTTTCTCTAACATTCTTTATTTCTTTCTTTCCATTTCTTTCTTTCCCCCAAAATTTAGAGGTAGAACCGTAGAAAGTAGAAGCCTTATGAAGTGGTGGTGGGGAGTATACAGGTTCTTTTATTTTCCCTCCCTGGTTAATTTGTTTATTTTTAAATTTTATTTTACAAACTAATTAAATCAACAAGTTTATGAATCATCAGTTGTTATTTCTTTTATTCCCTGGCTAATCACCTAGCAATACTATAACTCGTTCACACCTGAAAAATAAGCCAGAATATTAAATGCTGCTCTGGGAATGCCAAACTTTTCCACTACCAAGCTACCATGTGGATCTGCACCAAATTAATGTGCCAGTTATCCACAGCCTCAAAATCTCTAGCAACCAAATCAGATGGGAACAGGGCAAAGTGGTGGAGGTTGTCCTGTTCCTGTTGTAACGATCGTAAATACATATTTGTTGAAATTACTTGTAACGCTTATGCTGGTTATTTCTTAAAAGTGGTGAGACTGTGCATAAGGGGGCTCAGATGATCAAGGTTTCTAAGCAGCATCATAAAAACTGTGTAACACTTGTAATTTGTTTTTAAAACCATATCAAGTGAAGTAGACTAGATTCTTCCTTGGCAAAATACATATGAAATAATAGAAGATGTTTGCAAATTGAAAGTATCTAAACCTGTAGAGAGTTACAACTCTTACACCCTTCTGTAGCTAAGACTTTATTCCAGATGTAGAAAGGAAGCAGAATAATACAGCTGAATCACTTCGTGTATAGATATGGTGTGTGTATTGAATGCTGCCATTCTTCTTAAATAATCGTTTTAGTATAAAAACTGACATACATCACTTAGAAGCATCTTTGGTGATTTATCAGAATATGGTTTGAAACACTGTTAGGTAAAGTTATTTTGTCCTTATTCCCTATTTCAGTACCACATTGCTTTGACTTTCTGAGATAAGTGTAAACATTCCTCAGCTTTTGCAGTGCTGAAAGACGGCAGATGTGGCCTTGCTTGTTTCTTTAGTTTCATCACAGCAGGATGAGCCAGTAAAGATTCAGAAAGATATTCACACATTGAAAGCGTCACAATCCGTTACCTTTCTTCAGACGTGAAATTTGCTGAATAAAAGGGATTATTATTTCCATTAACCTGATAATGGAGTCGTAAAAAGCATTCTTGCAACTTAAGAACTTCAGTCCCTTCAACTTCAATAACGTTTACATTCTTAACATCCTTACCACTTCCCAAATCCTGTTTTAGGAAGTAGATTTGCAAAAATCGCAGGTTGTCTTAAGTGTGTTGAAGTCAGTGGAACAGACGATTTATATCAGCTGAGAATCTGTCCAGAGACATCTAAATATAGGTTTAAAAGCTTAGCTTTAGACTGCTATTTTTTGAAATGCTGTTCCACTTTCTTCCTAGTTTATAATAAAGATGTAAACTGTTTCCCACACTTTGAGATTACAAATATTTTCATCATTCATGATGACCTGTTTTCTTCAAATAGTAACTCTGGCTGAGTTTAATAAATCACATTCCAGAAGACTTACTACTTTGGCACTACATTATTAAAATATTGCCAATATTTTAATAAGCAGCTACTACTGTGTATCTTCCCTTTCGGCTTTTTAAACTGAATATATTTGCTGCTCAGAGAAGATGCAGAAAAATGTATTATATTGTTTTCTTATTGTAAGAATGCTTTTCCAACATATATAGAGAGTCAGACTTGTCTGAAAAATTGCTTTAATTGTACTTGTTTAAAGGCAGTAGTGGCCTTTTTTTGCCATATCTCCAGTAACGGCCACTCTGGGAGAAGATAAGCTAAAACTCCTCATATTGCGGTGAACACACGCCAGTACTGCTTCTGCCATCCAGGATAATCCTGATATTACTTAAACTGTAATTAGTGGTTCTTACCTGGTAGTGTTCATGCTGTATAATTTTCATGTGTCAAATGGGCAAAGGGAAGACAAAGCAGAAATTAGAGCCTTGTATGTAGGCCTGTTTCATCCACTGAATGTTTTGGTATTTATTTATCACTTATTCACTTCTTCAAAGCTTCCATTTCACAGATACAAAAGCAGTTTCTTTTTTTGGAAGAGTTATATCTGAGTAGTAGGGCTGAATTTCAGATAAAGTCTTCAAAGCACAAAGTAGTATGAGGGGAGAACATTTCTAACCATGAAGAATCACCCTAGCCCACCTTACATTCTTTTGAATCTTAATTATACCAGAACCCTGAGCTCTTCCCAGAACAACTGGGAGCTAAACACACAGAGTTTGCTCTGACTGCTCTTAATGAGATCTAATTTGGTTACACTTAGACTTTGTGCTCCGCTTTCTCAGGTATGGTTGTTTTATGGTATGCAAGGAAATTGCTCATTATACTCAAAACACCTTAAGTCAGTATTCTTTTAATTTTACTTGATTTAAAAAAAAATAATCTGCAGAATAAAACCGCACACAATTCAGACTGCAAGAGGAATTAAATAGAGAGAAGATGACTGCTGGAATGCATTCAGAACAGGATGGGCTTTTTACCTGCCGTGACCATCGGAGACCTTTTCTTTTTCCCAGCTGGAATAGGAGACTACTAGAAGCACTTGTTTCTCAGCTGCAGTGCTGGTGCAGCGTTGACTTGCAGGTAACACCCCTCCTCTGTGTGTCTGTGTGCACTGCGCTGTGTGTCGCTCCCCTCTGTTACCTCTGAGTAATGGCTCCACCCCCTGCCCTGGGACAGTGTGTTTCTGTCGTTTAACAGGTTGTTGGATTGAGGATGGATGGTTCTGAGCTAAACACATGTAGAATGACATTTTCAGTTGTTGCCATCCTTGGCTGTATCAAAGTGTAGAAACTGCAGATGCCGTGGGCTGTGAACTTCAGCAGTGGCCGTTTGTCCCTCTGCATGAGAGGGAAGGGATCTGCTGGGATCAGCTCTGGTGTGCAGAGGGTTACCTTCTGCTGCTGTTCCCCTCGAGCCTTGGAAAAGTCACTGCGCTGCCAGGCATTTTATTTATGCCATCAGGAAAACAAAAATAATCATGCAAAACTTGATGACTCTTAACTGCTTATATTCTTACACATGTAAAACATGATTGACGATTGCTTTTGAAAAACTGCGGAATACCTATGTCTGAATAAATTACAATAATCATTAGTTTTTTATCACAATTACATTTTCCTGTAGCTGGTCAGTGAGTTCTTTTATGAACTGTTAATCTTTGTATTTCCTACTGAAATACACTTCTAGATTATATTCACCAGTTACATCCAGTATTTATGCCTCATAGCCATCCCTTTAGGGCTTTTCCGTGCTCCATTTCAGCATCTCCAGAGGAGTGGTTCTGTCAAAGCTCACAGGCTCTGTGTTGCAGCTTGTTCCCTGTCATTGGACTGTGAAACAAATCTTGCCCATATTCACCATACTTCCTAATGTGATGTCATCTCTCTGCCTACCTTTAACAGTTCTCTAATAACTGGGTAAGAAGATCGCATTATAGCCCTGCAGTTGCTTTGGTTTTTTTTTCTTTTAAAGCTATGTCTCTGAGATAGAAGTCTTACACTGGCCTCTTCCCGCCATTCCCAAGGGCAGCGTGTATCCCGTGGGGTTAACGTGCTGGTGATGTGCTCTCTAGCCCAGCTGGCAAAGAGCTGCTGCAGCCGAACACGTTACTGGTAGTGAGGTAAAGCAACCGGCGTGGAGAGCCTGTCAGGGAAAGTCTTCCTGATCATATAAACTGTCCTTCTGCAGTTAAAACTGCTGGAGATCACCTATGAAGGAATCAGCCATTCTTCTGAGGGTGCATAGCTCTAACTACACACAGATACTTCATGTGCGACAACAGGGGTTGTCCTTCTGCTTTTTCGTTTTCCGAGGTGCTCCTTGCCATCTATGACTACTTCCATCCTTCTTCCTCAATTAATATGTAGATAGTTATTGAATTGTGACATTTTTTCATCTCAAATTCATCCTTGTGTTTTTCTAGCACATCCCCTTTTTATTTTTCTGGCTTTCCCTTTAGAAATAATCCTGGGTTTGTATTCGCACTGTCTTTAGGCCATATTTCAGTAGAAATAGGAATCAAAAGGATAAAGAAAAGTGTGTTGAGAATAAAATTCTTTTACTCTTGTTTTTGGGTTAGCTGATTCATTTATCTTTTAGTCATCAGATATTCATTAACACTGTTTGAACTTGGTTTGTCACTGTTAATTATTCAGCATCTTAAGTTAGGTCTTCTTCATGCTCTTTGGCAAAGTAAATGGGAAAACAAGGGCAAAACTTCATTTTCAGTCTTTCAGGCTAAAACTAGGTCTCTCTCTAATTTATGTTCATGCATTCCATGCAAAACTAGTACATAAGAGTATAAAGCATGTGCTGAATTCTTTAGTCTTTTGAATAATATATTGTATATCTTGATGAAACATAGGTTATTTTTAGTCAGCTTTTAGTAGTGGAAAGCTTAGAGCCTGCATCTACTCAGTCTTCAAGATGATGGACCCAGATCCCAAGTACTAGTCATCTTATGTTAATAGTATGTTCAAGTTGATCAGTACTGCAATGTTTACAAATCAGTTGTTTACTTCCCACTGTATTATTACACTGTAAACAAAATATAAGTTGTCAAGTATGTTATTTACCAAATACCTAATCTTTTAAGGAAAAACAATGAGGTGACCTTTGTGGCAGTAAACGATACAGTCAGTCTTGCTCAGTTTCAGTGGTTTTGAGTGTAGATACCTGCAGTGTGTCCTGGGGTTTGTGATTGGTAGGCAGGTGTATCTGTCCCAGAACATGGAGCAATTTTTACTGTCATTGTGTCACCTGTGTTACTGATATATTGTGTTTCTTCATCCAAGTGCAGACATCTTATAGCAAAATCATTGATCTCACCAGAGCCATGTGTGTTTGCTAGATGGGAATTTGGCTCCAATGTTTAGTGACTGTTAGGGTGTATTTGCCCTGTGACTCTAATGTGCCGAAGCTCAAACTTCCCTCAAGGGATCGTAATTCTGAAATTCACTGACAGAACAGCTGTATGTTTGCTATCACTTGTATTTTGAATGGTTTTAACTAGATATACTTTGAAATTTTGCAAACATGAATTTCTCATGGTTAAGGTGTCCATTGAAATTAAAATTTTAAGATAGATACAAGGTCAAGAAACACCCATTACTTTCTGGAAAAGAGACAGTACTTCAGTTGAGGCCATTTAATCCTGCAGATGGGCACATGCTTTCTTGTATCTTCCAGATAGCATTCCTCCAGATTTTTCCGAGATAAACAACATGAAATAGAAAATACCAAATATTAAGTGGTAATTTTCAGTTTTCTATCTCAAAGGATCCTTCAGGTAGTGGTTTGTAAGCCAAATGGGACATTTCAGGGTTATGAATGTATACATGAGGCATTATATAGCTCTAACATTCAGGAGAACAGTCTTAAGGTACTGGGTGGCAGTACCACGTGTATCCTTTGCTCGTAGGCACACCACTGATGCCAGCCCCTTTCCTGCCTTACAGAGCGGCAGGTAATCATTGCTTACTCTGCACACAAGTCCTTGCCCAGGTGATTCCAGCAGGCTGTTCTGCCAGCAGCTGCTGCTCCTCACTGCAGCACGTTCTCAAAGCATGAGGAGCAAGAAGCCATAAACGGGGACCCACAAAGAATGTCAGCTTGTGGGCCATGGGGCATATCATGAGAAGATTTGTGCACCAGATAAGGCGGGCTTCCATGGAGTTCAGTCCAGAAAGTGAAACACACATTAGCCTTGTTTTGACCGTGCAGAGCCAGTTATCATGACTAAGGTAGAGGAATCCAGAAAGTGGATGCAAAATAAAAAGAAAAAGGAGTTAAAAAAAAATTAAAAAATTTATTTGTAAAGTCTTGATATTGCCAGGAGCTTTGCCCTGGCTAATGAGATTATCTCTGCGTTCTGTTTATTTATGTAATCAGTTAAGCTGAAGTGGATCTGAACCAAAATGTAGAATGCCCTTCCTCAATGATTTGAAAGCTGTGTTGGGAAAGAAATTTGTGTGTGAACAAAGGTCAAAACTGTGAAGATTTCACCTTTCTCTACCATCAGTTGAGCAAATCTTTCCAGTCGTTGAGTGATTCATAACTGGGTCCTAAACTAAGGGATTAATTTTAGAGATCTGATCCATTTCCACCATAAACAAAACTGGTGGGAATGTAGGATCCTTTATGGAAGGCAGTGTTTTTAAAATCCTTACTTTTGCATGCAAACATTTTTTCCTGAAATCGGGTGTCCCTGTGTTTTTATTATGACTGAATCATGCAAGAGCTTGATTTCCAGTTTCTGTCTATAGGACTCTTGTCTTTGTGGTGCTTTTTATTTTAGGCCCTGGATACAGAATTAGGTGAAGTCGCACAAGTCTCCAGTGCCATTGGTTGTGTTTAGACACCTTCTGCACCAGCAGTTCCATCTTTTGGGCATTGAAATTGATTTTTCTCATCTTAGCATTTGAGAATGGAGAGTGCCCTTGCCCATCGCCTGAGAGTACAGTGACTCGAACGGCAGAGGATGTGGAGGCAGCAGATTTTCGGGCCCTAGAAATGGCAGCGTTGGGAGTATCAGCACGAGTAGACTGTGTTGAGGTAGTTCTCCCAAACTATATTATGAAACCAAATGATTCTGGTATACAAAGGCTGATGGAAGCTGCCTCTTCGTCCGGAATGTTTCATCCAGGTGAATACGTTGGCTGGTGTTCCCATGGGCTTGACCCAAGCAGCATTGTGTCCCGCCGTAGTTCTGGTAGCCGTGTGGCCAGGGCAGCCAGGGGGCTGCCTTGGGGGTCGGCTGCGCCTCACCTCTCTGTGTGTTAACCCCAGACCTTGCAACAGCAGCAGAGCAGCACACTGCCAGGACTGCCCCAGAGCTGCTGGGGCCGGTTGGTCTGCACAGACTGGATTGCTTTAGGCACCGTCCCCTGGCTCTGCTGTATTTGCTGCTTTGTGGGTTGATACTGCAGACTGCAAAATCCTTAACTTCTTCAATGTAATTAAAAGTTGTCATGGATGTTATTTTTGATAGTTAAAGATGAAGTAGACATTAGTATACATGTTATATACACTGGTTTAGCTATTTTCTCAGTTACATAATTCAATCCATGTGTAATGATATTTTGTATCCTCAAAATCAGTTTTTAAACATACTCTGTTATTTTGAAGCCTGGATAATACATAGATTCAATACTTTATGGTGGATTAATTTATACTTTCGGTCCTTTGCTTTATGCCATGTTTTATATTCTAGAAATGATGTAAATTATCTTGAGATTCACTGAAAACTAAGACTGAGTTTTCTTTGTAACCTTTTAAGTGATGTGTAAGTAAATAGCTCTTTGTGATTGTTATCATGCGATACTTTAGCCCTGGTTAAGATTTAGTTACTCTGCAACAGGTAAACTATTAAATACTAATTTTACAATATAACTTCCAAAGTGATTCATTAATGAATCTAAAGTTATGTTACAAGGTTTAAAATACTAAAACTGGAAGACACTCCTGAATGTGACAATTTAACAACTTTGAAATAAAGGTTACGGTGTACAACAAAAGTGTGAGAAAATATTATTTGAAATGAATACAGCCGATAACCCAGTAATGGCAGCACACTTGCCTTTATGTGCTTTTTATTTCTTCAGAAAATAATGGTATCCATTTATCATAAACTCAAATGGAAATATAATTCTGTATGTTGTTGCACAAGGAAATAAGGGCATGTAACTGGTATGCCTTTGTGGAAGCATGACACACAAGAAGCATGCATTACTCACTTAGCAGTACTGTATTGCCTCTTCCATTGTACTTATCGTTGTCTACATCTGGTTGTGTCTCTGACACAATCGCTTTTCACTCAGGAATTTTTACCTGTCAGAGATACTTTTGTTATTCATGAATACAGTTTTTGATATGTGGATATAATTCAGATGTGATAGAAGTTTGTGATTGAAGGTTTGGATAAACCTTCACATAATCACCATCTCCCATCTGTCAGAAAGCTGACCAGGATTTTGATGAGAATACCGTGATTTCATTAAAATGATTTATGGCAGTTGACTCATTTTATTTTGACAGAAACTGTAAATGGAAGGCATTTTCCTGGTTATTTGAAGTATTTACAGTATGTAGATAAGTATCTTCTAAATAAGGCAGCAAAAACAAGCATGCAAGAATGTGAGCAAGTTATATTGGGCAATATATGTGATTACCATGAATTGTAATTAATACCACTGAACTGTATAATGTGATTTATAATCTATGGAGTGTGAATGTTTTAAAAACTATTGTGAGCAATGTTAATTTTTCTCCAAGTATTCAGTAATCTCTCTATGCTGGTTTTTGTGCATTTGTAGTTTTTTGAGAACTGTATTCCATTATTGCGTTTAAAAATGTAAAAAAAGATTCACCTTATTCTGAACCTACCATGAGGTCCACTTCCATGGCCAAGAATCAGATCTTCTCCATATAACTTTTGCAGTTATTTATGAATGGAAGAATAGATCCAAATGTGTTACGGATAAAGATTTATGTGAAAATTTTGGCTGCAAGTTTTATTAGCACATTAATTATATTACATTACATCATTTAAGCAATGAATATTTAACTGAGCATTACTCATAATTGCACCTTTCCTGTTCCACCTTTATAAAATGACCCCACATAAAAAATATAATGAATCTTTTCATAAGAAAAATATAAGTAATTACATGAAAGAGATAAAAATATCACAAGCTAATGAAAAATCTCATGTAATATTCCACTGGGTACATTTGGCAGTGTGGTTTATCTTTTGATATAGTACCCGCTAACTGAAATTAATCTGCCCCCATATAAATGTTACAGTCTCTGAAGCTATGTATCTGACTGTAGAAATTGCACAAAGTAATGTTTAAAAGTTGCTTTTTATGATGAATTTACAGTAGTAAAAATCAAAACTTACAGTAGAACTTCTGTTCAAAGGTAGAATACAGTATGCAACACACACATTGTAACTTAGGTTACCATTCCTTTCATCTTTGAAGAGTTTCAGAGTTTCACATTTCAAAATACATGTATATGTATAAACAGTAACTGTATATGTCAATAAGGGAGAAACGCTGCTGTTCAGTTTCTAGTCCCAGGTAGCAGGTACTGGTGGCCTTGTGGCTCGGGGTTTTGAGCACTTGAACGTGGGCATGGGGAGTCACTGTCCTTAGAAGCTTTTGTTGACTGTAATGCAGAATGGAATGCTGCCTGTGAAAGAAACTTCGTACAGTCTGTCAAAAATGTGTGTCACCTTTCCTGGTTTTTCGGTTGTGAAGGCACTGTACTACATAGTGCTTGTGAGTGTGTATACTGATAATGTTATAACTGAAAAAGCTCTAACATCTGCAGGTGTAAAGAACTATAAACTTGCAATGCTCAACGCTCACATGCTGACATGTTTCCTGTGGTGTAAACCCTTTGCGTGGTTCTAAGGGGTGAAACCTGCAGTCAGGATTTGTTAAAGGAACTTTGGTAGCATTTAAATGCTTTTCATGACTTTGTCATTCAGGCTGAGAGCGTGTGCACTACCTGACTGGTTAGCAAGCAGCTAGTCTTCAGAGGGGTCCAACTGATTCGTTTTAAGCAAAAATACTTTGGTTTCCAGAACAGCAACCAGTAAATTGTGGATAAGCAAGTGTAAGCATTTTTAGAAAACCTTAAGTCCAGTCTCGCAGACATGTACTGGCAGGGAGCGCACACATTAGTGCAAAGAATTCTTCTGAAGTTAATGAGATTCTGTATGGTAATAAGAGTGTCCATAGTCATCAAGTTTTCAATTACAAATGTAATTACTTACTTCATTGAGTTCAATTAATTTAAAAATTTGTATACGATATTTACAATTTGTATCTAAATGTCAGAAGTCTAAACTAGATGAATAACAAATCAATTAAGACACAGTGGTGAAAGTTTTAAGAGTAAGTTAGGCGGAACACACGTTTTTAGGGGTGCGTGTGTTATTTAAAGAGAAAGGGAATGTAACTGAGCTGGCTCGAGTGTGTTGCAGCTTTAGTAAACTCAGCTTTTGTCTGGATGGGTAAAATTTCAGTCAGCTTTTGCAAGACATTTCCAAAGAGAAGAACAGTGTAGTTAGAGCACCAGAGGGGTTAGAAACATTTTTCACTACTATGTTAATGGGGATTATAATATAAAATGGAGTAATTTCAGGGAAAGTGCAAAACCTTCCCTTTGTCTAGGTGTCTTCGTTATCTTTCTTCAGCATCCTCATCTGTGGCGCTGGTGGAATGCTTATTGCTTCCTGAATGGCTCCTAGCCTTCCAGATACTAAGGACTTACTGTTACAAGATAAAATATTTTCATTATTCCTTCTGGGTTTATAGCAAGAATAATTCAAAGTAATGAATACTATAAGACCAAAAATGCAGTAAGAAGCAGGTTGGGAATTGGGGAGCATGAATCAAGATTTATATTACTAAAACAGGGGTCTGTGGAAAGTGTATAGAAAGTCAGTTTCTGTTGAAGAAACTATGTGCTCAATCTGGACTGAGCATAGATATATTGATAAATATTGCTTTGCAACAGTGGCAGACTTAACTCCTCCAGGCTGTAGGCTCAAACTACAACATCTTGTTTTGTACTTTGTAGTCAAAAAGTTGTTGTTACTTTTTCACTTAATTTTAATTTAGGTGCTAACCCCTTTGGAGCCGTGTGGGCAGCTACCATTCATTTTAGCAAACAAGCAAAAAGTATCTGTCACCTTCCTGTCTCAAAGATATTTGTGAACATTGATCAGATAGGTTGGAAAATATGTTGGAAAAGAGACATGGAATAGTTGTGGGACAGGAAAAAGAAAAATATAAAGAAACCATGTACAACAGTGAACTTGAGTGAATATGAATTAGGTGAACTATCAGAAAGTGTTAAAGTTAACGTGAATTAATCTGCCTTGGGGTGACTGTCAGCATAGAAAGGTGAAATGATTCTGGAAGCAGACTGTTGACTGTTTCTAGGTATTTCCAAAACACCAAACGATCAGCAAGAAATAACATATTTTCTAGGTTTCAGAGACTTGTTAGGAAACTGAGATGGTGCAAAACTGGGCAAAAAAAGGACAGTAATGAACAAGTAGAAACATGAACACTTAGAAGATGATTTTAGAAAACTGTAAAGGTTATAACAGACATACAGTGACACAGAAGGCACTGAAGAAATCAGTAATATAGAACTATGTCCTGTATTACCAGTAGTTACAGAGTGCTGGTAACATCAAAGGGCTTTAGGGCTTGGCACTGCACTTCCCAAAACTGTTGTGTAAATGCACTGGTATTGATTCCATTATCTAGCTTAAATTTTCTGTGTTTGAAAGTACTGCAGATAATGTTAGATGAAAGATAACAGCCTAAATACGAAAGACAGCAGGTTCTATCAAAAGGAATTATTCATTTGATTCAGTGGTGAACTATTTGCCTAAGAGGCCTAGATATATTTTAACAACAACTCTGTACAGAATGTTAATATCTGTAACATGCAGAAGCACACGTGATGCCTGATCTTAATTTGTGATCCTAAGATTCATTCCTTGAAATTATGCTGAAAGTGAAGAAATACAGTAGGTCAGTCAAAGTGTGTTTAATTAAAGACATCTAATTATATAACTTCTTAAACTTGAGAGCAGAATATTTATTTATATATTTTTTTTTATGTTACTAACGTATCTAGCAAAAAAAGCTTCACCACTACCAAAGAATGGCATTTATATTTCTATGAATTTTTTTCTATGTTAGAAATCTAAAAGTAAAATTTGCTTGTAATAAATATGCAGCAGTGTTCTCTATCTAGCCCCATCACAACCTGATTTTTCCATAATTTAAATGTTAAAACAGGTCTATGTTTTATTAGCCTTAGCATCTTTGATAATCAGTTTTACTTCTGATACAAATTGCAGAGATAAAATTGTCCAGAATGGAATATATTGTTTTAATTTGCATCAGCATCAAAGTGATGTAATTCTTTGTGCAGTAACAGTATCATTTGAACTTTATTTTTGTCTAAATAAAATTTGATTAACATTTTGCAAGTAAAAATTTCATCGTAGATGTCTCCTAATCTTTTACAGGTCAATGCACAAACTGACTCAACTGGAGAGACTTGATCTGGGCAATAATGAATTCTCTGAACTGGTAAGAAATGCACCATTTTTTAATAGGAAGCCTGTGTGTTTTGGATGCTCTGTGCATGGGCATTTGACTTAAAAGGCATTATTGTATTGGGGCCACATGCTATGGTCACACTTCCTTGCAGAACAGAAGATCGATCATAGTTTGTGAGGTGAATGTTGATAATACAGTGTGCTTCATCTGTGTCGGGCTTCTGCAGTTCAGATCAAGGTCACAGACAATTCTCACTCTGAGCTGGTTGCTCTGCTGGAATACCTCAACCTGGGATGAATCGATGATCTCAATATAAATACTTGTGTCAATTATGTGCTGATTTCTTAATACCTTTCATTGTATCTTGCAAATATTAGAAATTGCTATTAGAAGTAAATTTTGGACTCGAAAGCAGTTTCTGTCCCTAACTCCCCTCTAAGATGAGAATTGGGTTCCCTGAGATTTAATAGCTTTCAGGAATTTTCTCCACTATCAGTATAGAAAATAATCAAGTTGCTGTTGCCTTTAGGCATGTTTCTGGTACATCTATAGGAATTGACACTTCTCAGAAACAGTATGAGGGTGCTTAAACTGTGTTTTAAAATGTGCCTGTTTTTAAGGAGAGCTCACTGACTTCATCCTGCAGCAACTGTAAAGATGTTAAGAGAAGCAAAACTTAAAAAAACTGCAGCCTCATCTTTTTTGGGGCCTATCAGTGCTAGGGCTGTTCGGGAGGACCTGTGCTCTTGTAGGGCATCACATTAATACTGTGGCACTCACTATTGCACTGATGGTGAAATAAATGTCTGTGTGTGCTTTATCCACCAGCAGCCTGTCCAGTGACTGCTAGACCCTGGGAGCTGAACCCCTTTTCCTCCAGAGTCATTGAACAATCTGTAAAAATAGTGCTGCTGAATCAAGGCTTACAGTTTTGTGGGGGTGATATTTCCTGTAGCTTTAATTAAAATTCAGATAATTTCACTTTTTTGAAATGGCACCTAGCAGTAGAAAGCTGTAGCAAAGAGTCTACGTCTGGTTTATAGGCAGTGCTCTATCTTCTACCATTATGGTTATAACCCTCTCAATGTTTACTAATTTATACTGCTGTGTTAGGAGCAACTAGGTGATTTTTTAACTCAGACTCTTAATTAAAACTAGAAATCTTTTGCACAGATAAATAGAATAAAATTTTCAGAAGTGGTTTCTGGAATTCTGATCAAAAGATATAGGTGTATGCTTCCCAAATTCAGAGTGTGTCCTTTTTTGGGGGTGGGTTGGGGGTGGTTTGGTTTTATAGTCTTTTAAATAACTTCAACACCATTCTGTGTTTTTGCACTGTAGCATATGGTCCCCTAAGACTGGTAAATCAGGAGTCCAGTGGCCCCATACCGCTCTTAGGACCAGACTCCCTGAGTTGACTCGTTTTTCAGAAAGCTGGTCCAAAAAATGTGTGAACTAGAATCAAATGTCAGAAGCAAAATGGACCAAGAGACAAGGGAACAGCATGAATCTGCAGAAATGTCGTAGGAAAAGTGGTACTGGTTTAAATCAAGATCACCTGGAAAAAAGGATCAAAAAGTCCTATTTTCATGGATTCTGAAAATCTGATTTGGGTTTCAATAGAAACTTCCTTCTCGTTGGAGAAAAACACTACTGGGACTGTGCTGGTGTGGAAGAGCTTAATTTCTTTGACAGTCCGTCGCTGGACTATTGAAGCCCCTCCCTTTGCACTGCAGGACTCTGTGCTCTTTGTACAGACAAACTGGAGCAAGAGGCATGGGGTGCAGAGTAAAGGTAGCTGAAGTAATTCTGCTCATTCATTTTCTGGAAGCAAGATTATACAAATCATGAGATAGGTATGTGCTCCTAAAATAGAAGTTGGCACTTCCTAAATAGCAGCCATATTCAAGTGACTTAATGTAATCAAGGAAAGGAATAAGTAATTTGTGTCACAGGTTTCTGGAAGACCGGAGCATGAAATCACAAGGTATGGATCAAGGATCTGGAATCTTCTATCTTTGAAGTGTCAAAAATGGCACCAGACAAATGATAATCAGCAATTGCAGTGCCTCTGGCTGGAAAGAGGAGGAAGGCTGGTGTAGTTCCTCCCAGAGTTTCAGGAGTCTGCTGTCAGCAGCAAGGCTTTAGATGAAATTTTGAAAGAAAGTAGTTAAAGGTAGGGAGAAAAGGAAGAGGAAAGAGGATAAAATGTAATATACTTTTATCAAAGATTAATGTCCGTCTTCAGACTGGTCACTAAGAAGCATTTCTTTACTGAGAGGGTGGTCAAACCCTGGGACAGGCTTCCTGGAGAGGTGGTCGATGCTCCCAGCCTGTCAGTGTTTTAGAGGCATTTGGACAGTGCCCTTAATAATACCCTTTCAGTTTTGGTCAGCCCTGGGTGGTCAGGCAGTTGGACTGGGTGATCCTTGTAGCTCTCTTCCAACTGAAATAGCCTGGTCTATTATATTCTATTCTAATTTAATTGTGTCAGTTTACATGGAAAATGAAAATGTTCTTCAAAAACGTGTCAACAGAAGCATTTCTAACAGAGACAAATAAATTTTTAATACCACTTATCAAAGCATTAGTTAGAACTCATCTGGGTTATGGTGTACCATAATGCTGTGCCATAATCCATGCTCAAGAAATTTCAAATCAAACTGTAATATGTACAACATAGGAGTAGTCTGTTGCTTTGAGAAGGGTGTCTGTCTAATGAGAGGAATTTGAAAGAAAATTAAAGTTGAGAGGGGAAATGATGATTATCTATAATAACCTTAGTCAGTGAACACTCTGGAGGAATAAAGAAACATTAATCATCACAGGAGCAAATAGTATAAAATGACCATTAATCAATTTAGCCTGGAAATTAGAGTGGTTTAAACCATTGAAGAAACAGGAAATTTCAATAGAATTAGCCAAGGCAAAATAAATTATCTTTAAAATATTGCCTAATCGTTTTTTAATAGAAACACATTATGTGACAACATGGCAAACTGAGAGTTGAGCTCTCCAGATTAGCGGGTTCGTTCTTATGTGGTGATGCATTGGGAGCCTCTCCCATAACGTACCATGTGACCTGGGCAACTGGGAAACTGTATTTCTCATGGGAATTACAGATTTCCAAGGAACCTAGAGCACAGGAGATAATTAGGAGATCTCTCCTAAGGTCCTGTGACACTAGGCAGATACATTTGTTTCTAGCTGTGTTGAATCATTCCAGTGAAATAGCATTACAGTCTTTTAAAGTGGTAGAACCTGATTTAGTCACAACCAAGTGAAATATTTAATACCAGTTTCTGGCAGACTTTGAAAAAAATCTCTACAACTTTAGAGAGCTAAGGTAAATTGAAAAGCTTGTTTTACCTGTGAAAACAGTGTTTCATGAAAAAGAAAAATACTGCTTAGGCTGAAACATGGAAATATTTGTGACCTGATAATTCTTGATTTTCACAGCTGTAATGAATGAAAAGTGATTTGGGGAATTGCCTTTTTCAGTTGCTCTCACTAATATCCTATAGTGTTGAAAAGAATAGAACATCTTAGATTAAAGTTTAATATTGTAATTTTAAGGCTTTATCATCGCATACCGCTATTTTAACTCCTGAGTATGACAATTGCAGACATTAAATCGTACATAAATGCAGTATATCCAGGAAAGTGTTCAGCAATATGCCTCTGTTAAGCTATTTTTAAGACTATAAATCATGCAAAAGGCAGAGTTTCACATGTGCTGCAAGATGAGATTTGGTCTTTCTTTTCAGTGCATTGTTTCTGAAGCTTCACAATTCTCACTTCTCTTACTTGCCGTGTTCAGAAATTGTGTACTGCCAGTAGACTGTTTAGAACAGAACTTCTAAGAAGTTTTTCTTTTCCAAAGGGTTCTTAAATTTTTCAAGTTTTGACAAAGAGCCATGGTGGTTAAATTAAATGAAATGAGCATCCTGTCCATGTCATTAACTAGCTGAGAATCTGATGTGGGTTATAAAAGGACAAAAAAAAAGGATGGTGAAGAGGGAATCTTTTTTTTTAAAGAAAATATTGATTTATATTTAAATAAAAACATACAGATTTAATTAACTGTCCATAATACCTTTTTTTTTTTTCAGCCTGAGGTTCTCGAACAAATACAGAATCTAAAGGAGTTGTGGATGGATAATAATTCTTTGCAAATACTACCTGGGGTATGAACATTTATTTTATGTAATTAAATTATTGTGTGATATAGTGAACTATTTACCTTGCAGTAAGTAAATGCATGTGCATTTCCTTGAATGAGCACATAATCCTAGCTCATATAGTCGTTAATTATTATCAAGAAATACAAGTCTCGGCATAGCCATTCATGTGAAAATCTTTTAAATGTTGTGTTATTACATGATAGTGGGGATGGGCCTGTTTTATTTAATCCTTGTGTAGTTTTCATGGTGAGGGGAAATTGTTTCTTATTGTCTTCTCGGTCACCATGCATTAACTAGCAGTTTGATAAAAACCCATGAGTTTTAGAAAGGAAGAGGAAATATTAAGTAATCTAAATAAACTTAAAAATAACAGATGGTATGTATAGATTCAACTATACTAAAAGCAAATCTGAGGCAGTGGAGTGAAGGTGTATTTCTCTAGAAAGCACTCCATTTAGAAATGGAATAAAAAATACTTTATAATCTAAACATTAGGGTTATGGTTGTATATTAGTGCTGTTTCTGAGTTGTTGCTACCCCACAGTAGAACTTTGATTCTCAGTTTTTATTGCCATAAATTATTTGAGATTATCACTCTAAAATACCTCCATTGATTATGACTGGATACCTCCACTGATTGTGAAGGGATCCCCATCATCAGCATTTTATCCCACAGGTGACAGATCCTGTTTCACACAATAGTGCTGCAGGGAAAATGCAGAACTAGATCTATCTAGCACAACCATGTCTAGGTGGTAAGAGGAGTAGTACTTTCTCTGTCAGCTTTGAACATCTGTTAATCAAAATTCAATTATTTGCATTGAACAATGATGGTTTTTGTCTTAAATAGATTACAATAATTTTTTATTTTGTGTTAAGCAGGGTATTTGCACAGAAAATGTTCATTCTCAGTCACTCTTCAAATATCCACTTTTTGAGTCATCGGTTAGTGAAAAGAAAAGCTGATGTTGAAACCACTCTGTGATACTGAAACCAGATGGAGATAGGAACAGAAATATTGTAGTATTGTTGCTGTAGTGTGACTGAGTAGATCAAATATCAGATATACAAGAATGTGGGCACAAACATTTTAACCATTATTCTGTTTCTTTTCTGTTCACAATGAAATTGGTTGATATACTCAGTGCTAAAATGTGTTCCAAACACAGTCCTGCTGAGCTATCATAATTCCTGAAGAGGGTATTTAGAGTTGAAGATGTTCAGTAGATCGTGGAACTGAATCCCAAGGAGTGTAATTATTTTCTGTGAATAATTCATGTTTCCTGAATCTGATTCTAGTAGACTCTAGATGATGTTTTATGAAAGCCTTCTCCAAAACAAGAGGTTTAAAACAGTTAGTATTAGCTTTAAATTTGAACTTTTAAAAATAGAAAGGAAATACCAACTGGTAATTGATTTTAAGATTTAGGGATTTGCCAGGTTTCCAATGTTAATAATTCATTTTTTTGAAAAGTAGTCTGTGCTAGAAACAAAGATTGTATTCAACTATTAATATGGGTAGAATAGCAAAGGTTGGGGTGAAGGGGAGATTTTTCCCTTTATACAACAACTCGGATGTGATTAAAGATAACAAAACTGCTTTCTTGGAAGCAGAGAGCAGATCTCAGCAAGGTAAGAGATAAAAAAGCAAGCTATAATCATATTGTTTTGAAAGTACCTGTAGATGAAGCGATCTAAAATTATTTTCCTTTTTCATGTGTACAGTAAATAACCACTAAAAGTGTATGTAGATAACTAAAAAACCCACTCCCATGAGCATTTATAGAATCCATACACTTCACGAGTGATTCCCATGGCTTTCCCAAAATCCATAAAGGAAGTTCCTCAGAGGCCATGAATGTTTATTCATCTGGTTTGAAACAAAATTTGATATTCCTCATTTAACTTGTTTGTTACCAAGGAGGTAATTCCTGTGTATCACAAAGTATTTCTGTGGATGCAGAGTGCTGGAGTCCCGCGGTAGCTCTCAGTAACAGTATTGTGCTGCCTTGTCTCGCTCCTGCTGTGCAACCCTCCCCGCTGGGGCTGCTCTGCCACGGGGTCATGGATCCAGCACCTGCTCTAGACTCACCAGTGACGCTGCTTTGCTCTTTCACCTGGAGGTTTTCGTTTATGGAAAACAGCAGCATCTTTGTTGTTGATTTTCTTGGTTAAGTTTCACATCTAGAATGCAGCGACTGTCTTGTGATAATGGATCAAGAAGCAGGTTGCTTCACAGGATTCAAACTCTGACATGCTCCACAGATTTTCAAAAAGATGAGGGAAGAATTCCTGTCACGTTGCTCATTGATGTTACAGCTGCAGTTAAACACTGTACGCTCAAAAGTGTACTATTGGGGTTAAAGCTCATAATTGAACTATGAATATCTAAAGTCTAATTTTAGGTTTTATAAAATTCAGTTTTGACACAGAAAAGCTTTACCTGCACGTCTAGCCTCAGTGATCTTCAGGGCTGCTGAGTAAATTGTGAGTAAGTGTCCCTTGGATCTGTGTCCAGATGAAGAAATAATAGAGCAGTGTGACTGAGAACTTCAACTTTGAGCAGATTTAATGAATCTGGAACACATTAATTAGTTTGGTATGTGTGGTTTAGTTTGGTACAGTTCCTTTTGCAGTCACCTGAACAGGAAGGCTGTTAGACCACCACTGATGCTGCTTCAGTGAAATAACTCTTGTAAAAAGGACGCTGAGATAACTGAATGTAAGCCTGTATTACTATTGTTTGTCTTTAATTAAACTGAGAAACTGGCAGGCAGTGTGTATCTGTTCAAGTAACACTTTGTAACATGCTATTAAGTCTATAGGGAAGTTAAAACAGCTCGTGTACCTGGATGTGTCAAAAAACAGGATAGAAACTGTTGATTTGGACATATCAGGATGTGAAGGACTTGAAGACCTCCTGTTGTCATCCAATATGTTGCAGCAACTGCCAGACTCCATAGGTGAGAAAAGCTCAGGATTTCTTGTAATCTTTTACAGTTGAGCACTTCATTTATATATTTTTTCGATAATTATGAGACTTCATAATAGCTCTATACATCTGGGTATTTCTTTTCAGTCTAGATTCTTTATATTTTCTTTGGAAATAGTTGAGGTCTTTCCTCTCCTGTATGGTTTCCAGCCAATGAGCCCACTGTATTGTCATCAACTTTTTCACTTTCCTAATGTGTCCCTTTGAACATGGAACTGTTCAGTTCCCCAATTTTAAATCAACTTAGTCAAGATTCCAAAATGTATTGCTAATTAATAATACTGTGCTACACAAATGTTACTAGATGTATTTTACAGCTGTTTTCCATTTTGGTCTTTTACATCTCACCATAAATTCTAGAATTTTTGCTTTATGTGATTTTCTGATATGCACACGCAGATTGATTTTTAGAGGGCATTTAGCTCTTGTACAAAAGGAATAAATGTTTACATTCTGAATTACACATTCTTGCAATGAAGATATATTCAGTTCTCATTTCCAAATTCCTATTATTAACTGGTAATAGATTTAATAGGAGTAAGGCAAAAAGAGTCATTTTAATACTGCATTTTCAGATGAGGGCTTGCTGAAATCCATTTTGGTGGAACTTTTTCATCTTAAAAGAAAATTTTGTTGGAATCTAGATGTTTCTTGGAACATGTTGATTTTGAAAAAATTTCCAACAAAAACGTTCTGCAATTGAAATGAGCAGTGTTTCTAGTATGCCTTTTAATTATACTTTTCATTTGCTTCAGCCTTCATATTATGGCACGTTAACATTTTTCTCTATATTAGTGATTAATTTATATTATTCCCAATGTTAATTACAAATAACCATTTAAAAAATGCTATTTCAGTCTATCCAGAAATCTTTCAGGGAAAAAAATAACTTCCAGAACATAGAAATCTGTTTCAAGCTGTTTCTAGCACTGTAGTGCAATAGTTTTCCCATTTTTTCTGTCTTTATTTTTTATTGTTTTTTGATGTTATGCACTGGTAAAGCAGAAGTTTCATTCCCTTCTTCGTAAATGTTACCCAGCTGTGCATCTTCTTACACTTAGATTTATAATAATTCTCTTAATTATAAGAATTAACTGCATATACAAATGCATTCAGGATTGGTTCTGGTTTTCTGTCTATACCTACATATTGTGAAGCTTTATAAATGTGGCATTTACTTCAATAATTCTCCTGATGTCCTGTTATGACCTGAGTACCTTTTAATTAAGGCAACAGGACCTGAATTTGATTGAAACATTAATAGATAAGTAGAAATACTACTCTTCCTGCACAGATAGGAGACTATTTTCTTTTTTACAGTTTTTTCAAGACTTGAGAAATACACTTGCAGTTCAGTTTAACATTTAATCAGTGCTTTGTTTTGGTGAAACATATTTTCAATGGGACAAGAATGTGGCTATGTACTGTCCTATATGGTTTCTAAAATCTAGATCAGAGTTATTCAGTGTTAGAAATCATTGTTTAAGGATACGGGAGATTACAGAAAGTAAAGAAGATTATTGTGAAATATTTTTCTATTACTTCTTCCTTACCTGTTTTGTAGGACTGTTGAAAAGGCTTACAACTTTAAAAGTAGATGACAATCAGCTTACAATTCTGCCAAATGCAATTGGAAAGTGAGTATAAGTCTCATGATTTTCAATATTAAGTAAAATATGTTTTCCATTTCCGGTTTGCAGAATGTGTTTTTTTTAAAATAAAAAGACAAAGATGTACTGAATTATAAAATCATTTCAAAATGTGTGCTTAACACCCAGCTTATAACATTTAAATTTGGAGCAACACTATTACTTCTGTGGACTTACAGTGGCGTAAGTGGTAAGAAGATGAAATGTATCATATTTTCCAAGGAAAAGAACAAAGATATTTTTTCTGTATGAATCACTTGCAATTTAAATGATTAGAGCAGCAAAAGTAGAAGAAATAGAAGTATTTGGGGGAATACGTCTGTTTCCATAGCAACAGCCAGTACTTGAAGCTGGAAAGAAAATGGCTGTAAGCCTCATATATGTGAAGATTTCTTAAAATATTGAAGTAGTATAAATGAAAAAGTCATGACAATTCCATAGGTTTATACATCAAAATGCGAAAGTATCATCTAAGTGATCTTACTATGAAAAGCACTAATGATGCTCTTTAGCTATTATTTTGTCAGCTGTTACATGATCACTGGTACAAAATTCTGTCTTGTACTGCTGTGTGTCTTGAGCTTATTGCTAAATGAAATCTGCAATTTATTGTATGATCGAGGCCGATGCAAACCTGTCTCCAGGTATGGAAATAGGTGATGCCTTATATTGGTCCACCCCACACATGTCCCTTTCTAGCAGAACATACCTTTAGCATTGATATTTTTGTAGGATGCCTCTTCCTCTACGTATTTGACTTCTGAAATTCTATATAAACTGGTATTTGTAAATATTTCAGCATATGTGGTCGCTGGCTACCTTCTGTGACTATAGCACTAGCGTTTTCATTGTCCCCCTTGCACCAGCAGTGGTATTCATGCAGAAGAAACAAGAGGTCAGCCTCAGTAAGGATTGTGTGTGGTGTGACTGAACACGTGGTTACACCATTCACACCATTTCTGCACTGTCAGCACGAAACGCTGGGCGTGGGGCATCCCTGAGCTGAGTTGCACTCGGACACTGTGCCTTCACTCGCAGTGCAAAAACCCTTCTCAACAAACTGATCAGAAGTAGGTTTCTTAAGCCAGGGCTTTTCTGAGGCTTCCAAAATTAAAGCCTAGAAGGCTTCATTGAGACTTGTCTGGAAATATGATAGTACAGTGAGGTCTCTGGAATAGAAGCAATCTCTAACCTGCACAGCCAGTGCTTTACTACTCCCACACCTATTTTATAGCAATAATTTCTATAAAAATTTAGTTGTTGGTATGTCATTCGGGGAAATATATATCCAAATTTGTGAACTATTACAGCTGTAGCAACTGAAAGCTCAGGTTTGGCTTACCGTGCTGTACTTCTTGCAGTGTCTTTAGATTTATGTGATATTCATGGAAGGTATTAAAAGTTGATTACATGAATCACAAAAGGGCAAATCTTTGCTACACAAATCATTGTGTATCAGTAAGTTCTGATAGGCAGTGAAAGCTCGTGAGGCTCAAAGCTGTACTGGACACTCTGCAAAAAGGTTGATATAATGTCCAACATTAATAATTTTGGGGGTCAATTTTTAAATCCTTTTAAAACCTTTCTTGTTTATTAAATTGCTCAAATTGAAGGGGTTGAATTGCTCAAATTGAAGGGGAACCCCTCTTTTTTTTTTAACCTAATATCTGTTCAGTATTGTTTGTCATGGAGCCTTAATTACATTTTTGAAGATGCATACTGGTGCTCTAAATGGTGTATATGCAGAGCAGTAGGCTAATCACCTAATATTATCACATTATTTTTGAGTGATTGGTTGTGCTTTTTAAGTGAAGTACTTTCTCTCGTTTAATGAGGACAGTGTCTCCCACATCAAAATGAACTTCCTTGCTCTGACTCATCCATTTGGATAGTTTCCTACTGGGTCTCTTTCTCCTAAATAGTATAGTAGTACCCACTGCAGAGTGTATTATTGTCACACAAAGATGAGCAATGTGGAGGAGGGAACTCTCCCTCCAGGGATCAGTTTCATGATGAGCCACAGAGCACTTCAGCACTGTCTGAGTTGATGTTACTAATAGTGAACCACCACCCTCATTTTTGGCAGTCTTCTTCAAAGGGCAAGCCGGTAAGTGGCATTTGGAGTTTGATCCTGCAAGATACTACACACAGTAGACCCAGCTTAATAAAACATACCGCATAAAATCAGTGGATTCCCATTGATTAAGTACTTTACCAAACTGGACCCGGAGGTTTAACGGTAGGACCTGAGTGAATGCACATGCTTCCCTTTGTGGGTAGGAAGGCATCACGAGGGCAGATGTGACCCGTACATAGGTAACGGTGCAGTGGCTTGAGAGTCGGGGTGTTGTGTTAGATGTGTGGTTTGTGTGTGTGTCTAGTCTGTACCGTATCTGACCGTACCAGAGGCTGCCAACGCAAGTGTAAACTTGTATTCCTGTGGCTGCAGGATTCCTTTTGCCCGGGGTTGGACAAATAATGGGTGTAGCTAACTCAGGATTTAGGCCACTTTGGCAGTTACCTGGGTGCTGTGGCTGTTGGGAGAAAAGGGCTGTAACTGTATGAAATGGGTCTGAGACGGGTTGGAACTACTCTTTTATTTGTGGCAGTCTTCATTCTTCGTGAATCTCTCTCTACTAACGGGTCTAAAAAGATTCCTCATCTACCTTAGAAGACGTGCTGTGAACTGCCTCGTTTCAGTGCCAAACTGAACAGCAGGTGCATATCTGATTTTTGTCTGCCTGCCTTTAAACCTATCAAAATGGTCTGAATTTAGCCCAAGAAGACAATAAGGTTAATGATATTTTAGCTAAACTAGCATTGTCAGAATGATAGCTGTTGTTATCAGCTTACTTTCATGCACAATCCATGATGAATGAAAAATCACTTTCTGAAGTGCATATTTTTTTAACTATGGTAGTTACAGAGATAAAATATAGTTTCACACTGGCTTTGTTGTTTTTGTTGCAGCCATCTTCGTTTGTCTGCTGATGACGTCTTCAGGAAGGAAGGAAGCTGAGAATGTCTCTGTCAGACAACACCTTTCAAATAAAATTCTGTTGTCTGATAAAGTCATTCTTCACTGTCAGGGAAACTTTCACAGCTACAGTTCAGAGTATCAGATTTTCCGACTGCCATTGGAAACATAGCAGTTCTCAATTAGCTTATCTATTTTCAAGCTTTTCTGGTTGTGTTACCATCAGTAAAAGGAAGAATGTGTGCATCTTGCAATTTAACAAGCTTTCCAGTTGGACTTGCCTTTGTCAAGCTCATATTCTGTGTGAAGTAGGTAAACATGACTGAATTTTGCCCTTACTGAAATGGTTTTGTATCTAGTTTGAAATAAATTGTGGTGGATACAAAGCTGGTAATAAAGAAAAGCTACAACCAAAACCTGGCTGAGCTTTTGGATATATTCCATGCATCTCTTTCACTGATCACTGTATGACTCACTTTGGCTTTTTGGTCTACTGAAATACAGCAATTAGAGGAAAGTTCTGAGAATTCCATGTTAGGAATAGCTATTTCTGGTTTCATGTTTCGTAAAATTTCAAGGCTGAAAGACCTTTTTTTAATTAAGAAACTGGAATAAAGGTAAGTTAGACATACAGTGAAGGTCCAGTCCTGCAGCTGTGACTCATACTGAGGAACAAGGTTTGTAGCAGAAGTAAACTTTTTATCAGACCGACCAAAACATTTGGAAAAAAGACAGACAATCTTTTGGGCACCTAATCCCTTTGTCAGTGGACAGTTTGATGACAAACACTGAGGAAGAAATAATTGCTTGCCATTTAACCTTACTATTAATTAAAGCACTTGAGAGAAAAAGATAGTATGTGTGGAGCAGAAAAGGGGCAGCAGAAGCAGAGAATGATGGCATTTGTAATGGGTCACAAAACTTTTATTCCTTGAGCTGAATGAGCAGTGCAGTACAGCATTCATTATAAGGATTTTTATATCCAGCCTAATTTTTTAAGAGATTCAGTAGATAAATACATAAATATTCTGAAGAAATACATGTGTGTATGTGCATAATATATATGTAATATGTATGTATTTTTATATATCTATATAACATGTATTACATAGATATATTCCTGCTTGTAAATGTTATTTGCATTAGCAAAGGTCAAATTGTTGATTCTTAATCACCAAAGTAAGATTGATGTTTGAGTGTCGCCTGATACCACCTGCTGTCTTCAGGGAAAAAGCCAACACTCTGAAGAGTCCTGAGGGTGGTGTGAGTGGCTAGGACAGGGTCCCGAAGAGCAGAAAAATGCCTCTGAAGGCTGTTTTGTACCAGAGCGGTGGTGGGTGGGGAGGGCCAAGCGCTGACCTGCACCGGGTCAGCTCTCTTGGCATTTCCATGGCTTTCATTCTGCATAGGTGCTGTCGGAGCAGGTGCTGGCTTTTATGAGGTGGGCCACTTTCATTTAGGACTCAGTAGCAAAGCTTCAACTCATTTCACAACCTCTTCGTGGGTAATAAAATGCAGGGATACACTGCTTGGCAGTTCCGTGCACTAGGAAGCTGCACGTACCACGTCCTGGTACTGCGGGCTGTGCCTAATCCAGACTTCAACTCAACAGGGGAGTTCCTGGCAGCTGTCTCGATTTCATCCTCTTCCCTGAAAATGTGATTACGTGGAGGAAAGGTCAGGTCTCCTTCTTTTCACAGTTTGACAGAGTACACTAATCTAGGAAAAAAGATACAAGACAAATAGAGATTATTTCATTTTTTTAAAAGAGAGAACTTCAGTGTCAGAAGATTACTCTGGTCTGCTTTGTTTTGGTCCTTGCCATACAGATGCCCTTTTGAGATCCCTTTTTAGCCAGCTTTCTCCACATGTGAAAGATAAGCACTTTAACAAGAGCTGTGTCAGACTAACAGGTTGAGATTACTTTGCCGAGTTTGGATCCAAGCTCATCTCTTTTCATGACTGATCTGTATTAGAAGTGATGTCAAGTGCATCAGTTGGAATGTACCCTGAAGGCAATTTCTGCTTCCCTTCCCTTTGCTCTCACCAGCGCTATTTCTTTACCTGTTGTCTGTCTTTGTGTGTTAAGATTATAAACTTTCTGGTTTCATTCTTCAGCTTAGTATGAATTGCCCTGATCACTGTCTGTTTGAAGTACTTGGAATACATCCTTACTACAAAGAGTAAAAACGATAATGTGGGCAAACTAAGTGGTCTTTCTTAAACTGCCTTACTGGATAAGATTGATTAACAGTGTCCTTAATACTAGTCCTAAAATCACATTATTGTAGACTTTTCCTAGGGAAATCTGCAATAAAGGTTCCCTCTTCAGGACATGTAGTGGTGTGGTGCTTTAAAGCTTTCAAAGGTTTTAGATTGTTAATTTTTGTTATCTAGTCCTTGTATAGCATCTAACAAGTGTATTTACAATTTCAGTTTATCTTTATTAGAAGAATTTGACTGCAGCTGTAATGAGTTGGAGTCCTTGCCTTCTACCATCGGCTACCTTCATAACCTGAGGACATTGGCTGTGGATGAGAATTTCCTTCCTGAACTGCCCCGAGAAGTGAGAAGCTGATTCTGTTTTTAAATTACAGATTGAAATGTTTTGTGGTAGGCCCAAGATTTCACCCCTGCTCAGACAAAGTATCTGTTAAAGCAATTGTTTCTGCATGATGTGGAAGACCAAATCCTTCTTACAGGCTCAATAGTAAAATAGTAAAACCGGTAAATGAGTGAATTCATGTAAAGTTGAGAGTCTCACTCAGAAGAGTAGTGCAGGTAACCAGAGGCGTCTCCCTGATGTTACTGACAAAGGGAGGGCATTATTTTTCTAACTAGATTCTGTATTTTCTGCTTTTTGTCACTTACAGTAAAAACACAATTTGGCCACCTCCTAACATAAAAAGCGATAATAAATTTTATCACAGTAGGTATCCTAACATCTTTGGTTTTTCATTCCTATAGATTGGAAGCTGTAAAAACGTAACAGTGATGTCTCTGCGCTCTAACAAGCTTGAATTTCTTCCCGATGAAATTGGTCAGATGCAGAAGCTGAGAGTGTTAAATCTGAGCGATAACAGGTACAGTTCCCCTGATTTTTCAAACCCATTATAAGAATTTATTTTTAAAAAATTTTAAACTATTCTTTTTAGGTATTTGTGAAAATACATTTATATAAAATACATTTTAAAATAAAAACATTATATTTAGAATAGCTTTATTTAAAGTATTTAAACTATTTAAATTATAAGGAAAAAGTCTTGATTTTTTTTTTTTTTAATCTTAATGATTTGGTCTTAGTTCTACTGATATCCAAAGACAAACTTGAATGGGGCCAAGATCTGGGTATCAGTGTTTTAATAGATTAAAACCTGTTTACTTCTTTTATCTCCTGCTGTTTCCATGTGGAAGTGTGATATTTGGCTTTAAAATTGTGTATAACTTTATAATATTTAATGATTAAAAAATTGTGACGAGCTGATATATAGGAAATCATTAAATGTGAGCACACTAGCATGTTACCCTGCCTCCACTGAAATCAAAAGAAAATTTTCTGTTTCCTTCAGCAGAACAAAGGTTTTGTCAAAAACCCAAATTCTTCTGTTCTTATGCACGTGACTATTCCTCTGAGAAACACAGTGCTTAAAATAAGCCTTTCTTGATACCTGTCCTGTGCTGCCATAGGCATCAGAAAAGACTGACTTTTCCTCGAGATTTATACATGTGTATGTTCCAAGAATATGTGGATTTTCAGTATAACCACAGAAATACAAGTTTGCTGGATAGTGCAACATACGGCATGTGAATACCATTTTGTTTCCAGTAATTATCTTCCATGCTCAGTAAAAATTAAAAAAAGAAGGACTTTCCACATCTGTATCTGATTTACTGTCAGCAGTTTCATTGTTGAAATTAAGGTTGAGCATAAAATGTAAAATGAAGTAATGTAGAAATATATTTGTTTAAAATTACTCACTCATTAGATGATTTTCCACATTGCAATTGTGTATCATAAAATACAATATGTATGGACCAGAACGTAAAGTTAGGCTTAACTCTAGTTTGTGTTGGAACTGTCCAAGTCCCAGAATCAAATCTTGGGTCTCTTGATTGTGGGTTTCAGGTTCCAGTGCTCTCCCAGGGGCAGGGAGTACTCTCCCATCACTATGTCACCACAGCAGCGTTCCTTTGTGCTTTTATCTGTGCAGCTAGAGCCTGACACAGTATTTCAGGGAACACTTTCAAAATCACTCCAGCTGGCGTTCTTGCCGACAGAGGTGGTCTAGCTTCCCTCCGCTGTTCCTGCAGCCTGTCCTGGTGCAATTTGGTTCCAGTGTATAGTGAGCTTGAACACCTCAGCAATAGAGATGAGAGAAACACAGTGGATTTTCAGATGACCATTTCTCAGGGACTGTTCCAGTGAGTTGCTGCACAGCCAGCTGTAGTGGCACACAGGAGGAGACACAGAGGAGTGGGGAGGCAGCAGGGCAGCACCAGTGCGGGGCCTCAGGAGCTCAGGGAGTTGCAGCTGCAGGGTGCTTTGCCTGGCACATCAAACCAAGCCGAGCTGGATCACTGCCCCCTCTTTAAATCTGTGATTCTAATTGAAAACTAATGAGTTTGCGTCAGGAAGCAGAAAACTAGTGGGGGGTTTTGTTGGGTTTTTTTCCCTTTTATTTGCCAAGTTACTTTTCAGCCAGGTCAGCTGCTGATTTCAGGCACAGGGCTTCATGTGTAATTACTGAGCATGAGTGCTGTTGCTGAGGTGAGAGAGGGAGGAGGCGGCAGTGGAGGGGGAAAGAGCAGGCAGGGTTCCTGCCCGAGCTGACCTGACATCTGGCTGCCACCAAAACAGCAGTCCTGCTGACTGAAGACTTCCATTTTCCACTGAAAATGGAAGAAACTGTTATTCTTCTTGTCGTGTTCATAGTATGACACTCCTCACGGTCCGTTTGCTCACCATGGGGCCCGGCAAGCATGAGCTCGAGGTGAAGACTGGCTACCAAAGCTGGTGTGAGCAGGGCCAGAGAGCAGGACCTTTGCCTCCAGGGGGGGAGGGGAAGCTGTTCTCAAAGTCAACCTGGAAAGCTGTGCAGCAAGTTGTAAGCGTTGTAGAACTAGTGGGAGAGCACAGAGTAGACTAGGAGAGAGAGGAGCTGCTCAGACTGTAGACCTTCAGCATTTGAACCTGGCTGGATTGTCTCATTACTTTTCTGGAGGGGTCTGGGGAGTAAATTTTTCCTCCTTTGTTGGTATCAATTCTGGCTGAGGTTAAATGTTGCCCTGCTGAGACACTGTGATAATGCTTTTGTTGTGGAACTTCCCATCTTAACGAAACTAAAAAGTTTCAATGTTTTGGGACCAAAGAGTTTGGACGAAGTTCAGATACCATCTTAATGTTGGATTTTTTCAATATTTTTTTTTTACTTTTCTGTTTTCCCATTTTTGCATTCTCCTTAAAATTAAGGCAATATCCATTCTGTCTTTGAATGAGTCCACATGTGTGTGCTAGTAAGGAGCATACTTGGGCTCCGCTTGTTGCTAGGACCCTTTCCATGTTACCACAGATTTTGCCCCTCTACACTTCCTGCTTCAGATATGACAGAGGAGGTAGAGCACACCATCTCTTTTCCTGGATATTTCCTGGAGCCACTGGGAGAAGAGACACAGAGAGGCAAGCAGAGCAGGAAGTCAAGGGCCAAGGGGTCAGTGTGTGTGCTTCACCCGATGGTGATGGGCTTCTGGGTCCTGGGCTCTGTGTCAGCCTGGTAGGAGGCCTGCTGAGCCCTGGCCTCTGCAGGCGCCGCTAAGGCAGCCCCGTTCACACCAAACACTGCTGATGCAGCCTTTTTGGCAGGAAAGCTCCGACCTTTGCTCAGATATTCTGAGGAGCAGCTGTTACTCCCTGTACTATATAACTAATGGGGATGGACTGTACATAGGATCACATATTCTTTCAGAATTTGTGTGGTCAGTCCTTTATGACTTTCTCCTCCTGACACCAGAGAGAATTTCGCGTCCGTTCTGGCAGGTGTGCAGTTGCTCATGCACCTTTGCACGTTACTTTCCTTGTGGAGGGAACAGACCCTGTTGCTGTGCCTGTCAACCCCCGCTGATCATCACGGTGTGTAGTTTTACAAAGGGAGCACAGTCTTCCAGTGGGATGTCCACTGCAGGTTCATCCCAGTGAATGATGCCTCAGGGTCATCTCCTCCTACTTTGTCATGTACCAAATTTCACCTCCGGCATCTACAACTGTGACTAAATGTGCATTTGTGTATCTGTTAACCTCTTAGGCTGTTGCCTTTATCCCAGTGACTTCTCTGCTAGTAGCCGAGCTACTCAAGTGTTTACTGAGAGATGCCCTTTTGCCACCAAAAATGTTCATTGTGGACATGCTCCTCATGGCACAGGGAGTGCTCTGGCTCAGGGCATGTAGAGTACAGGAGTGTTGGTGGCTTTGAACTTGCCTCGCCAGAGTGCATGGAAAATTCAGAGTCTGCTCTCTGAAAGGTCACGCACACGTGGAGCAATGGACAACTGTGGTGTGCCGTGTAAGGAGGAAGGGAGGAGCTCTCCCTCCCTTGCATTATCTGGAGCTTGTCTGGCTGTGAAAGTCAGAAACATTTGGGGAGATTTGGTCTAAAATCCTGATTGGATGTCTTTCAGGAAGGAGGCAAACCTGACATAGACCTCTTTGCCACTCAGGCTAATGGGAATCTCAGATTTTTGTGAGTTGACACATTTTGCTCAAAGGTGGGTCAGTGCTTGGAGTCCCTCTCTAGTGCATTTTTAATACTGTAGTTTCAGCTACTACAGACTTCCACTCTTGTTCCACGTCTTCTGAAGGCCCTCATTGCTGTAAGATGGACCTTGCTGATCTTAATTGACCAGAAGCTGTTTCAGTTCCAGGACTTCCTTCAAATACTCATGTTAGAATTCCATTTTAACTAGGGAATTAGACTCCAGTTTTTCTTTCCCATGCCATACACTCTAAGACTAGATCTACACTTCTCATCTCCATAGCTGGGAGTCCTCTCTCCTTTTATCTTTAGGGCTTCAAACCTTTTCTACCCTGTTAGAGGCTCTTCATCCCTGGGAAATGCAGTATTCGGTTGTCTCTGCACAATAAAAGGCAATGACGGGTCGAATCCTGACTTGCTCTCAGATTGCTAAGGTGGAGTCTAACACGAGGGCTAGTGTGCAACTGAGCAGAGCTTAGGTGGCTTCACCCTCTCCAGTCAGGAAAGTTTTCACTCTGGATACTTGCTGTGCAGCTACCTGGAGATCCATCCTTGCCTTTGCCGGGCATAACACTGTCTCCAATGCTTCAAGAACCAATGCAGCATTTGATAAAGTAGCTGTGCAATCACTACTTGCATGAGAGATACCGAGACCTCCACCACGTAACGAGTCATTGGGGGTAGCTGCTTGGCTTCAGTCACTGTTAAGAGTACACATGGGATTCATTCAAAGCACAAAAGATGTCTTACCAGTAACCGGTGTTCTTCACAATGTGTAGTCCACATATACATTTGTCTTCCATCTGCTTCTCCTCTCTCCTCAGAGTCCTTCCAGGTATGAGTCCTGTGATTGAGAGGTAGAATTGTTAGAATGTACATTTGGGCTACACTTCTCAAAGAGCATCGGTTACTGGTAAGTAACCTTTCTTTTAGTTTTAGATTGTTCTTAAAGAAGAGCTGAAAGAATCATCACCTTTCTGTATTTACACTGCTGCTTCTGTCCTGGGGTCAGAACGCAATTACTGCCCTGAATCTCACCCACAGAAGTTAGAGGAAAAAAGGGCCTAAGATTACGTGATCCATTCAAAAAAAGACTGTTCCCTGGTGTACCTTTTCTTTTTCTGGTTAGATATTTAATTATACGATATTGCTCATAGCCAGCTCATAGCCAAAGAGGTAATTACAACTGACCATGTATATCCACAAGTGGTTTTGTGAACAGCATGTTGATGGGTTAATATGAATCACGTTCTTTTAAACTTTCACACTCTGAAAGCCCTATTTTTATCAATTTGATGAGAGTTACCTTGAAGAACTGTCACAAATAGCAGCTATCTCTGGCTTGACCGACTGACTGTAATGCTGCTTGTTATGATTAACTTTCAGCATGTTTTGACGTCAGTTTCTCACATTTGGGTTATTATTTGAAAATTCTTTCTGAATGCTACCAAAGTATAATATACACATCGATGAATCTAGGAAGTGTTCCCCTAGGTGTTTGGCAAGCTCTTTGTATGTTATATTACTCAAACTAATTATCAGTGGAAACTCTTCCCATACTCTGAGCGTGCTTACTTAGGGCATAAGTAAAAACCAAAATTTAGTACCTGGTACAAATATGTAGTGGGTTATTTTACAAAACTATGAGAAAAAAAAACCAAAAAAGTTAAATTTATGTCTGTCAGGATGCTTACAATAAAAGCAAAGACCACCTGTGCCCCATACAACCCCTCAAATACCAACATTTTATATTTTTTATGTTTAAACAGTATCAATGACATTTTCTCTGCTTTTCTTGTGTTCCATGAATAATATTCATTAGCTTACTCTTAAAGTATTCAGCCTTTAAGAATTTAACAAATTACGCAAAAGATGTAATCTAGGATGAATACTGGAAGGAATTATTCTAAAGTCCTCATTCCAGAATGGTGTCACACACTGCCCCGTAGCTGTCCTGTGGTACAGCGGTTTAATGCTTAGGGGTGTCATTTCAGAAAGCGTGCTGGTTTTGGTTTAGTTTGGGTTTATTCACCTGAGGAACTTCAAGGGAAATTTCTCCTTTTTTTTTTCTCATAAGAAACTTTTTCTTTGTGAAAATTAAACAGTATAAAAAGAACATCTGCATTTCATGCTTTTCCAAACTATTACTGTGGATAGCTGTTTTCCTGAAAAATCAGTTGGTGCTTCAGGGTTTGCCTTAAAAGAAATATTTTTATTAATAACTTTTAAACTTTTACATTTGCCAATGACATACATGATTTTACCTGTAATTTAATCAATATGAATACAGGTAATCTCTATAGGACTGAGAGATTTCTTTAATTTGGCTATCGCATTTTCAGCTCCTTTTACAAATCAGTTTAAGAGATTGCAAATGGAAGTTGTTAGTGATTAAAAAATTGCACATGAATGAAACTGTTGCACATGCAAGAAAGCATGTGCAGTGGGTGCTGCCAGCTGTTGGAACTAGTGTGATTGTTCTGAAGATTCAGAGATCCTCTTTTCCCAGACTTCGCGTCTCTGGATGCTGTTCAGCTGATGCCTGAGGACTGGAAGCGGGGTCTAGGGCTGTGTGTCTCTTAGGCCTAGTCCCAGTCCTGACTGTTGGGCTGCAGCTGCTCCGAAACAGTCAGCAGCACCTTCCACTAGAGGATGGTCTCATGCAAAGGTTATTTATTCAGGCCAAGTGAAATACCATCCGTGGTAAGAGTAAGTCATTTTGGTACAGCATTGTTTGCCTGTGAATTGTAAGTTCATTTAATTTGGCCATCTTCTTAATTACCTATCTATACACCAATTAAAGTTTCATCTAGTAGTGTGAATATATTTTCCCTTAGATTTATAAAAACAATTACATATGTAATTTTCTAAACTGTCTAGTGAGAAGTTTCAGCATTTAAGCATAAAAGAAGAGTTCTCTGTTGAATAGCACAACCATAAACAACATTTCTTTGTACTGCTGTCTGGTCGCAGTCCTGTATTAGATCAGTGGAAGCAGTGCAGATTAAGCACTTTTTTCAATTACTGATGAATAATTTTCTCTTCAGAGGCGGCCAAATCCTTTACTGAGGATGATGTGAGGTAGTTCTTTGAAATCAGCAGAGTTACGCTGATTTACACCAACTAGAATCTGGCCTATGGCGTGCAGGAAGTAATCAGCCTACATCCATGCATATCTAATATTTGAGATCCTTTGTAGCTGTAGTATACCCTTATTTTGACTGATGAAGCTAGAAAAAAATTTATATGTTTACCTTTCATGGTTAAACTAATATAGTGTAAGTGACAATTACCATGGGCCTTGTTCTAAAAGTGGGTGTAATGCAAAATCACTTGGTGATTCAGTTGTTCGTGAAAGTTTAAGTGTTTGCATGTGCATTGTTAGTCCAGATGAAGGAGAAATGTTCCTACAGCACACATTTTAAAAAGCAGTCTTAAACTTGCAAAAACAAATTGCAGTTAGAAAAAGAGGTTGAAAATTTTCAAAAAACAGTAATGATTTGGGATGCCTCCATTCGCTGATCCCTAATTTGAGATTTTTTCTTTTAAAGACTCCTTAAAATCGGACCTTTTCAGATATTTAAAAACAGGTATCCAGGCTTATTGGCAAAGAAGAATTAAAAATAACAGCTTCTGTGTTATGTTTGAATGTGGAATTGGGAAGCCAGCTGGGAGATCCCCTTGCCACACATTAATTCTGAAGCATGCTTGCCAGCTTTGCTTCTCCCTTTGATGCACAGTGCTCAGCAAGAGTGCATTGGAAACACCACCAGTAACCCCCTGCAGGCAGAGGTTTCTCTGTCATTTTGAATCTTACATTACAGGTACTGAATCCAAAAGTGTAAAGAAATAAAGGTATCACTTGAAAAACAAAAGTTCTTCTCTTTTTACATAGAGAAAAAAAGCTCTGAATAAAACATCTGGATAAACACTGTTTAAGAATCTTTATGCTAACTATTAAAGCTTAAACTTGTAACGCTAATTTATAAAGAATGTCATATACTGCACTATTCCACATTGCAGTATTCATTTTATAAGACAGGAATGAAAACTAAATTTCAGGTAGTTTAGGCACTCCTTACTTTCTTATGGCATTAATTCTAGGTTTAAACATGCACACCCATGTAAAACCGCTCTAATCTGTACAGGCATTTCATTGGAGATTATGTCATAGCACACTGTGAATGTGTGTACATTCACGTCCATTTATTTCACTTTTATAGATAAGTCGTTTTTAGTATCAGGCATTCTTATTAAAATCTTGAAAATATGTTAATTGCAGTAAGTACACACTGCTTTCTGAAATAACACGATTTGTAATGGTAATGACTTTGTGGCAAAAATATATCCAAAATAATTCCATAATGGATACACTTCCAGAGCGCTGCATGGAGGCAGTGGTACAAAAGCTTGTGAGGTGCTTATCCCCCAGAAATACAGGTAGATTTTTAATACGAAGATGGTGTCGGAGTATTGTTGGTTATTTGCTGGTAGAGGGGCAAAGGATTCTCGTGGTGATGCCGTGCAGGTGCGGTACCTGCCAGTGGAGTGCCTGTCTTTATCCAAGGTGTGAGGGAGCGTAGCTGTCAGAGCCTTTCTCTCCACGGTATGGGATTGTCTGACTTGCTCAGGAAAGGGCTTTTCCTCTTTTCTTTTTGTTAAATCACACTCAGATTTTGTCATTGTAGACAGTCCTTTGGTCAGTCCATTTCTTCCTACAGTCCTCCAGCTCCTTGACCTTCCGTAACACAAAGATGGGAGGATACGGATGTGTGGTGAGGACAGCCCTCTCGTGTGGGCACAGACTGGAAAGTGAAAATAATATGTTCAGAATTAGTTAGTGGGAAAAACATGAGTGAAGTTGCCACAAGTAACTAGGCATCATTTCCCCGTTCCCACATTCAGATCAGTTTTAGGAAATGTGGTTACATGTATAATGAAAATGTGAATTTTTTTAATGTTTCATTTAATTTTGTTATTTAGGTACACTATGAATATTTATATTATTTTAATCTTTTTCCTAACATTTCTGAAAAATGAATTTTTAATAATCTTAGAGTATTTCTGTTCCAAAACTTAAATGTCCAATAAAAGGATTTCTGTTAGCTACACTGAAAACTATTACATCTTTCCTGTGAGTCTCCCTGGGACCAAGATTTTTTCTGTTTTCTGTGTTACAAGCTGTAACTTTGGTTACATTATAGCCAAGGCAAAATATTGTTACCTCCTTAGTACCTTTAGTGTATGATGTCAGTAGCTTTAGGTTCCAGATGTCACTCTTAATGTGGAATGCCCTTAGTAAAATACTAGATTTTAGTAAAGAGTGAGAGAAAATAAAGGTACTAAATTCTAGCATTTTCAGTATGATCAAGATAAACATGCTACATACAAATCTTTAAAAGAAACTATTGTGAAAATGAAGGATTCATGTTGTTCCAATATTATCATTTACAGACTGAAGAATTTACCATTCACTTTTACTAAACTTAAAGAACTGGCAGCTCTGTGGCTTTCTGACAACCAGGTAATGACTTTCACTATTCATATTTTCTTTAGTTACTAGGGGTCTTAGCAAGAGCCGTAAATGAAACCTATAATTTAATACATGACTGTAGGAGAATTTTGCTCCCAGTCCAGCTTTATACTTTCATATCAAGGAATAGATTCTTCTGGCTGTTACTTATTAACTTGGAAAGATCGATCACCTTTGCAGGATTTATTACTTGCACCTAGCTAAGCTTCTGTATCCTTACAAAAGTAGTAAATAAAGGCCAAAAGTATCAAGAGAATATTTTGTAAATAGAAATTGAAGACGTAAGACTTTGTTATCAAACTTATTATTAGTTTGTCCCATCCTTTAGTCCGTCTGTGCCTCTATTCTTATGATCTTCCTTTTCCCTTTTCTGGTCCATGCTTCCATTCCTGCATATTTTAAACTCCATTAAAGTCAGTGGGAGTTTAAACATGTAAAAGATGCACCAGAACTCTTAGTCTTATTTGGAGAAAACTCTCATTTAAGTTCCTTTTAAATTTAAGTATGGCTTTCTTTGTTCCAGGGGATTTGGTTTCACTACTATATATTCTTTAGGATTCTATTTTAGCACAAATTATGTAACATGAACACTGAGAAATGTAACAGTTCAGCCAGCATCTCAGCACTAAAATAAGTCTCGATCTTTTCCAGGATTGGTGGATAGAATAATTTTGCACTTCCTTAATTTAACTCTAAATGGAGAAAAACTCCATTTGTATAATGTTAGAAATGTTCGACATACCTAACAGTTTTTATTAATCTCAATAAATTCTCACGATCTCATCTTTCTCACTTTGCAATACTGCCTATGGTCAGATATTGTCCCTCTTTAACTGAGGTTGACGAGGATAATTCTTCAGGGGCCAATTATCATGCTACTGGAAATGAATCCATCCTCTTATCCATATGAGAAAGGGCAGACACTGGGGTCCCAGAGCTGCCTGTTTGCAGGGGATGGTGCGCGTACGGCTGTGCCGTGAGCCGCCAGCCGCAGAACCGCTGAGAGCAGAGCCCATGCCTGCCCGGAGCACACAGCCTGGCAGACGGGCTCCTTGCTTCGATGAGGTGTCAGGTGGGATCCCTGCTGGCTCCTGCCAGCGCCTGCCCTTCGACCCTGCCCTCGGATTGTTGCAAAGCTAGAGGCCGTGCAGCCACTAGATTTGCACTGGTACATGCTTATTGCACCGCTTCTCAAACGTGCTTTTTGCTTTTATAGCTAAGCAAAAGGTTTTAGAGCTGAAGGGAGGAGAGACAAAGTGGCAGGAATAAGAGGAAATGAGCAAATTTTAATGCATTAAATTAGAATTCTCATTTTTTTCACTCTGTTTTCCATTAAAAAAATACCATTGCATGACTTCCTTCAGCATTTTGACTTTTCTAGGGTATGGCATAGGTTAATTCCTATTCTATGAACTGTGACAGTCACTCCTAGATGCCACATTAGAGCAAAACAATAATAAAAAATAGTCAATTGAAGTAAAACACAACAGTAACATCTGAATATTCAGAGTGCCACCATGTAAATTCTCCAGTATCTGGCACCAGGTTTACCCTCAGATGAACTAACAAGTATCGTGAATTTACTCCTCGTTAGCCCTAGCTTAAGATAGATCACAGCCAGAATGTGGGTGTTTTAACTGTGTAGTTGCAGCTCTGTTCCGCTCATCCTTTAGCTTCCTCACTGGGATGACTCCGAACATGCACTATTTCTGATATTTAGTGTTTAGTATTTAGTCTTCTGTTGATCCTGGTAGGAATTGCAGAAGTGAGGAATGGGAGAGGAGGCATTTCCACCAGATTAATACTTGTTTTGGTCCACAGAGAGATGTATTTTCATACAGAATTTTAGTTAATCTTGTATTTTCTATTTACCAAGTGCTAAAGTCCCGTCTCGGTTAACATCCATGCTCTGAGTTAACAGTTGTCTGTTTTGCCTTTCCTGTGCAGTCCAAGGCTCTCATTCCACTGCAAACCGAGGCTCACCCAGAAACAAAGCAGAGAGTACTGACTAACTACATGTTTCCCCAGCAACCCCGCAGTGATGAAGGTAAAACGCCATCAGCAGCTCCTACAGAGGCAGGAGCGGATAGTGGAGGAGAAAACAGCGGGAGGGAGAGGAAGGGGTTTCAGATGTGGTTCTGTGTGCCAGTGTCTCTCCTGACACCTAAAGCCAGTGGTGCATGTGTAAGCATCTGTGTTTGGTCATACGCAAAGGAATCCTCTTCACAAATCCATTATTCTCAGGCCGTCAGGTTTACGTTTTCTTAAACACTTCATTTTCAGAAGAATGGCTTTGTATAAACAATTTGAACCTGGGAATTGAGTGTGCGTGGGACAGAAGTTGTAGGAAGTGCCCTGCTGCTGTGCAAACAGGCTGTTGGCCAGAGCCAGCTCACCCTGCAAAGACACCGGGCCCGTCTGGGAGAGCCAGGGCTGGGCCAGCTCCTGGGCACGTGAGGTTCAGAGCTCTCAGCCTGACAGAAGGGAGGGTTTGGCTCCTCACATAGTGCGTTAAGATAGAGAGTTTTCATACCCCACACCGCTCCAGATCTGCCCCATTGCTTCCCATCACTCTCATTTCAGTTTTAATATTAAACTCTGTAATGGTTTATCAGTTACTACTCTCATTGCCCCCTCAACAGTTTTAAAACAGTAACCCAAGATTACAGGATCAAGAATATGTCTTTTTAGATCACTTCCAATCTTCTGCTGCGGGCACTAATTACTTGTTCTTGTGCATTGCTGTTTGCAATTTAACTGTAGATTTCCAGTCAGACAGTGATAGTTTTAACCCTACTTTATGGGAGGAGCAGAGACAGCAACGTATGACTGTTGCCTTTGAATTTGAAGAAAAAAAGGAGGAGGAGGAAAATGCAGGGAAAGTTAAGGTAAGTTCTATTTGATTTATTCTGGTATTCACATATTATGGACAGGGTCCAATTTCCAGATCTTGAATTGAACTATTTTTGTGTTCTAAATACCCAGAAAGTACTCGTCACCATGTTTCAAGTACAGCAGTTGAGGAAGTAGGGCATATCTGTGCTCCCTGAAGGACACGTTACCAGTTTCTGCTTTTGATGCAGTCTAGACAGCAAAACTTTGACTTGGTAAGTCAGTTCAGGCCCACAACCCTAATGTCGGGTTCCTACTGTGAGAGGTGCTTTGTCACAAAGACAGAATTAACACAGAATGTTTGGAGATTTAAAATTAATGTCCAGCCACCTAGTTCTTCAGAAATACTTCGATCACATAGGGGATTCTGTATTCCTCTCAAAGTGGAAGTCAGCAAGAGCTTTGCAACTTCATGGGGTTCCACAGGAATGTGCAGTGGAGAGGGTATCTCTCATCAATTTTGTAGCCTACCAAAAATGAAGATCAGAACATGAATAACCTCACCCAGTTATCTGAAATTTTAATATAATTCCAGAGTTTTCAGTTGAGCCCTTAATTGGTTACAGTGTTAGAAGGGTATTGTCAGGATCATCTATGTTTATGTGGCATGAAAGTTTCAATTTCTTGAATAACATAAAGGAATTACCCCAGATCAAACACTTAAACACTGCAAATTCTAGACAATTCTGTGATACCCAACATAAAATGTATTGCCAGAGACAAAAATCATATGAGGAGATAGAAATCATAGCTTTCTTTTAAAATTAATGATACTGTCATTAATAGCTAATTAACATTCCATTTAGATCTTCTTTGAAATTTTAGGTTTTTCTTTTTTAGTATTTTCCCCAGTTTGGAGTTTTCATCTAGCTCTTGTTACCAGAGATAAGGGACTCTGCTGCTTCAGTGAAATAGAAAATGAAGTCAAAACTCAACCTTTGCCTCACAATAAATAGATTAAACTGAAATTTTACCCCAGATGAATCACAGGTTTATGAATCATATATGGAAAACAGAGCATCTGGGAGAGGTTTATATTGTTCCCCCACTTCTTACTGGACTTTTAACTGTGGGTAATATGGCTGTCCAAATGTGCAGAACAACTGAAATGTTAACAGAGAAATAGATATCAATTTCTGAGATCATAAAAGAATTTAATCATATTACATGTTATTTGCAAGCATTATTTTAAATATTGAAATGTAATATATGAATTGTATCACTTAGCCATTTTGGGTTTAATACATTTCAGAACACTATGAATGATTGAAACAAATATTTCCTTTGAGTAAACTGTTCTAGTAGAAAAAATAAATCCTTCACCCACTGAGCGCTGTTCCTGTAGCTCAGTTCCAGTGCTGCCATCTGCTGTATGGGAAACGGGGAGGCAATCCAAGACCCAGTACCACATTTTCAGGTTTCCTAGAAACAGCACTTCACAGAAATAGCTGACCTGTGCCCCTGCTGCGAGCAGACGTCTCTGGGTGCTGTGGTGCCAGGGCCCGGCGCTCCATACCGGAGCCGTTCGGGGTGCTGTGGGCGCTCTGGGGTGGCGCTTCTTGCCTGGGCTGTTTGCTCATCCCTGGCAGCTGCTGCCGAGGCCGCGGGCTGTGGCGCGGAGCTGGCGGTCCTGGAGGTGGGTCAGCTGCGGCCGCGGCCCCGTGACAGCAGGAGACGGGCCGGGCAGCCTGCGGCCAGCGCAAGGAGCGGTCTGTGCCGGGGGCTGAGCCACGTCCCGCCAGGCTGCACCTCTCCAGAACGTTTTGGCTTGGCCGTCCGAAGGTCAAGGCACTCTTTGTCCTTTGTATCACTGCCCCTTAGCTGTGCAAGAGTCCAACACCAAAACGCATTTCCTCCGCAGAGAGCGGGTATAAACCAGGTTGTAGTACATGAGTCTGTATCTGCAGGAGATTCCTCTACTCCCATATGCAATCCGATGTTCCTCTCCATAATGATCCTAACTTCTTCTCAGCAGACCAAACACAAGATTTTGCAGCTGATGCTGCATTTATTGCTTATATAGGGAAGAATTATTAAACGAAAAGCTAAGCAGGGAGCTACATCTCTCCTCTCTTGTATCGCAATGTGTGTACACCAGATACCCGTAAATACCTGTAGTTTGTAAAAACTGAAAGTAGAGAAATAATACTGTTCAAACCCAGGAAATCTTGCCAGGCTGTGAAAGGAAAAGGTTTCCTATTGAAGAGGTGTGGGGTTTTTTTTCCCTATCATGGAAAATTGCCTTTATGCCCAAGCTATGTAAAAATGAGCTCAAATTCAATTACTATTAGTAAGATAGAAATGCTTAGTTGCATCCTTCTGGTATGTCCATGCTCTTTCCCAGTAACACCAATGAATTTCTGTATATGAATGACCATAGAAGTGTTGTAAAGAGTTATTTGAGTGAACTGTTCACCAGCCTGGGTTTAGGTGCATGCCCGTGAACGGAAAGCTGATTGCTGGAACCTTTTGAGAACTTAGTGTGTGTCACTCCCTCCGTGTGTTGCAGCAGGGCTTGAGCAGTTTTTAACATGTACGTTTTCAGCTGTTTCACCAGACATTTATGGGATGAATTGGAAGGTTACCTTAAGTTATCAATAGGCAGTAGCCACAAACATTGGTAGCATTGTATAAAAGCATACATAGTTTTCACTTCTTTTCATGGTTAAAACTGAACTCTCAGCCAACTATATGTTAAAATAGATTTGGTAATTGAAATTGTTCAATAACTTCTTCCATCAAGAATTTTGAACTTTGAAAATTCCCTTTTCAGGGTCATGTAGCATTAAACATACAAGAATTGTATTGACAGGGAGTACAGATTTCCTCTGTTATGAGAAGTCTAAATCAGTGATGAAAATATCTGCATTCTAGTGGATATCACCTACCACTGCTGCCAGTATTTTTGCTGTTTAATGTTATTACTCACAGTGATACGAAACTCTTGCTGAAATCCCTGTCTATGACTTGTCTATCTCATGAGAGTCTGTCGGTTAATTTTTCCTGGACTGGTACTTCGCAAGGATTTGCTCTATGACTTGGCTTTTAGCTACATTTGTCTGTAGACCTTACACTTAAATCATGGTCTGAATTTTGTGAAAAAGCAATTGCCTAATTAGGCCACATCTAAATACGATTTCTTTCAACCGTAAATCAACCAGAGCTTTAGTAATGCTTTACAGACTTACTTTATTTTTTCTGTTTAAATTCTTTATTGACATATGACATCATAGTCATACATTTTAACGTTTTATGTTAAAGTCATGTCAGAATCTATTATCTGTAATGTTTATTCTATTGTGGTTGAGAATTGTATGCTAGTATTTCATACAGTTTTATTTTCCAAATCGATCATGTTTTTGCTTCTAAAATATTCCTATCATGTTCATTTGAATCCAAAATTACATTTTTCCTACTCGTTAGGAATTTTAAATCCAACCACTCTCATAGTGAGCTATTCAAAGTACGCTCCCTTTGTTTACCTCACGTACACAATGAGGTAAATGCTTCCAAACACTCACTACATGGTAAATGTGGAGTAATCTCAAATTTCACAGCATCATAATTGGGAACAGTTATCCTGACACGCACAGCTTGCACTGGGAGCTGTAATTTCACTCCATTGATGGATTTTCTTGCATTTCCACCCCAAATTCCGGCCCAAAGAGCATGGCAGGCTCCGACAGCACCCTGTGCGTGTCTGGTGGCTGTTCCGTGCCCACAGCGGTGGGCTTCCACTCCGCAGGGCCTGCTTTTGGGTTCACCCTGTGACTCCCAAGGGTGGGGCTTAAGCCACAACCAGCTCTCGCAGCTGGGCCAAAGGCGGTGGAGGCAGGGCAGGAGGTGCTCCGTGGAGGAGAGGGCCCTGTGCTGAGGGAAGCATCTGCCCAGGCCAGGCTCCAGGGACAGACCATGCACGGCCCAGGCAGCCTTGCCAAGGTTGTGCCTTGTTGGGATGGAGGCGTGCAGCTCTCCTGAGGGTGTGCCGCGGTGCTCAGAGGGCAAAATATGTCTGTAGCGCAGCAGAGGAGGTGTAAGGAGAGGTCAGCATCGATGTGTCCTCCTTCCTCCTTGGATCATTCCCGATGTGGTCACTTGCTGCACCATCTCCTCAGAGCAGCTTGCTGATAGTATAATGTGTAAGGTGATGTCATCCACGAGCCTTCTCAGCCACTCTTCCCTCAACCCTGAGATTTTGTAGAATTGTCTCCAAATTAGGATTGCTTCGGACTTGGGAAATACAGTGTTTCTCTACTTCTGAGTGATAAAAATGATAAACTTAAAACGTGGAGTTTTCTAGAAAATCTGTGGGTCTGTCAGTCAGTTGAAGTGCTATTCAGTGTGACTTAGGGTGATTTTTCTGTAGTGGTTTGAGCCTGTTTTCCTGCATTTTCTGTATAAGAAAAGAGTAAAATACGCTTGAGTGCATGTACGTACGTTATACATCTCAAAGAGCAAATAGCTCCCAGTAGATCAGATTCTGTTCCCAGCTGCTGTAGATAATTCAGATTAAATCAGTACACTGAACATAGCTAAATTAATTCTGCATTTACACCAGTATTGTTTTGAAAAAGTGTGATTTAATATGTCAGTACTCTCAAACAAAGTGTAGCATTAAAATACAATACTCTCACAGGGTAAAAGATAGGCTTATAGGGAACCATTCCCATCCATTACTTTATGTCACTGAAGTTCCATTATAGGTTGACATAGTGTAACAGAGCAAATTTCAGTCCAAAAATCCATGAAGATAGCTCTATGTAACACATTACCTCAAATAGATTAATTAAAAATTTGAGGAATTTGCACTTAGCCATAGTACTGTAAACCATGGTTTTAGTTTGCATGCTGTTTTCATTTTGTATTTGTGCTTTAATTCTTTTTATGAATGTTCAGGTTGAAATAAATCTAAAACGTTATCCCACTCCATACCCGGAGGATTTAAAGAATATGGTAAAATCAGTTCAAAATCTGGTGGGCAAAACAAGCCATGGAGTACGGCCTGAGAACTCAACACCAACTGCGAACAGTGAACAAACTGTGAAAGAAAAGTATGAGCACAAGTGGCCCATGGCACCAAAGGAGATTTCAGTGGAGGTAATGTAAAAGGATCGTTGTTCCTCTCAAGAGTTCGAGATGGGCTTTTAACATAACTCCATCAAATGATATTCTGCATCTGCTGTGAACTTCATACCTAATCGATTCTAGTTTCGTTCCGTAAAGTTAATTTAGTTTTATATTGAGTTGCTGTTTTTCCCAATACTGTTGAGTTTAACAGACTTTTGGTTTTAAAATCTACGTAGATCTGAATTCTGGTATTAATATATACAAGCACTCTACTAAATTTTAATGATATGAGAGACTTGCATATTAGCAGGAGAATGGACCTGATCACAATTTACATCTCAGACTTAAGTAAGTGTATTTCTGTGTCAAATATGTTAATGACAAATCAGTTTGTTATGTCTGACCCTACCATGCCATTAGGTTCTGCTTCTTCTATTCGCATTACGTGTAGTAGAGAGCCAATTCACCTTGTCAGAAGTTAATTAAGTCAGCAGGGGTGCTTCTTCGACTGCAGGGAACTTTAGATCAGGCACCCCCGGAACAGCAACTTGCAGGGAGTTGCAGACTCTGGCCCTCACATGTTTGCCAGAAGTGGATCAGAATGTGCAGTAACGAAATCTTCCACTGGAACATGAATGCAGTCACTGAAAGGTAGATTCCTAAATACTGCAGTCTCCTGCAGTGCCGTCGCAAATAGCTGAAGCTTGGTCTCAGAGGGCATCTACTCATTAACATTCACACTAACGACTGACTTTGTGCAGGCACAGTTTATAAATAAGGGAAATCTCTTACCTTGGCAGTATGTACTGATAGTTTATAACCTTGGACAGGTCTACAATACCAGCATTCTTGAAAATCTTTGATGCCTTAATGTTCAAAAGAAAGAAATGAGGAAAAAAAATATCCTATTATCTTTTCACTCCTTTGTTATTTAAAAATGACGATAAATTGATTGTCCTTGAAATATCCCTGTCTCTGGCTAGCCGTGGATACATGAATTTTTCTTCCTCGATCTTCCATATCCTTAACTCAGATGGGCTGTTCTTACCTGTTCAGCAGTCACTGTAGCTGCTCTGTCAGTACTGTGTGTTTTATTTCCAGGTAAACATTTTCATTTCTTAAAAAAAAAAAAAAAAAACCACAAAAGTTTTCTCTTAAGATGGCTTCAGAAGACTTTCCAGGCACAGTTTTGGGTAGTACTTCAAGCTAAAATATTTAAGTTAAATCATTCATGTTTTTATCTAAATCGGAAATCTTAAATTCCATCATTATTCCTTTCTTACTGTGTAAATTTGGCCTTTGAACCAACTTACATCTCATGACATGAGTATTGACATGTTCTGCTGTTGTTGCTGAATACATACAATTTGTTTGGGATCATCTAACTTTTGAACTTGAATATCTGCGGGTTTGAATTATCCTTCCTGTGAACACACACACACATTATGTATCTGGAATTTGAATCAGTGTTGTCTGACAAAGACATTAGGGGTTTGGTCTTGTGGCTGTGTCTGGTGATGCAGGCTTCAGAAGTAGATGGCTGTACTGGTTTAGCTGCTGTTACACTAAATGTTAAGTTGTTAAACTAAAATGTTAACATCCCAGTTAAATGAGCCCCAGCAGAGTCCTGTGAGTATGCAGAGCCCTGTGACACCTCCATTGTGGAGGTATAAGGAAAGAGTAAATGGCAGCAACCCCATAAAATACTTGTGTGACCACATACTGTGTTCTAACATAGAAAAAGCTGCAGATGAGTTTCATTCTTACGTTTCATTCTCTGATAAAATTGCATTCACTTCGGCAACAGAAAAATAATCGTATCTAGTTTTTCTGTAAATGTACATGAACTGTTAATTGCATGACAGAAAACATTCTGTAAGAGTAGTTGAATTGCTGAAGACCCTGTGATAATTCCTGAAGTGCAATTAAATAATGTGGTTGCAATTTCCTAGTTAATTTTCTACCACAAGCAACTGACGTGAGTGCATGACTATTTCCATTATATCAGTGAAGATGTATTTTTCATCTTCTGTTATTATAATAGTGAAGATGGTGGAACTTTGTCATATTTTAATTTCCCTAGTACGTAGTCAAGACTAGTAACACACTGTCTTGTCAGCTAAAGAAAAGAAAGCAAGTGTTCCTGTTGTTCATACGACTAATGACACCAGGAAGGTTTTATGGCTGTAAAGCAGGGTGAGGTATACATTTTCCTCTTTTCAGCTTCCTGTATGACGATAAGAGATACGGGAAACTGTAGAAAAGGTGTGAATGATTTTATGAATAATACTACCATGATTTCAGTTGTAACACATGAAATAAAACATAATTAAGCTCCATTTGCTTTTCAGATAATTAGGAGACATGATCTCAAGCCAAGTTAAAATACAGTTTGAAAATGCAGGTGTGTTCTGATGTAGATTTAGACTGAAGACAGTTTCTAATAACAAAGTAATTTAATTTCAGGTGCAGTGCTCACTTTTTCATCCTCGGAGGCCAGATAAGCTGGTTTCTTTTCTGATCTCTTTTGGGTTTTCTGCCAGTTAATTTACATGTCTCTTCACAAAACTGTTTCTAAATAATTAAAGGGAGCATCTGAAATAAGTAACAAGCTACCTTTCAAATCCCCTGTATCATCCTCCACCTCAGTAATAATAAGCAAACAAGTTCTTAATTAATCATCAATTAAATAAACCTCTTCATTGTCCTTTAAATAAACCTCTTCATTGTCCTACATCATTCTGAACAATGTGCATTTTGGACCAAAGGAAGTCTGGGATTACTTAGCATGTCATGTAGCCTTTCTGTGAGAAACAATGAGAAATACCACAAATCAGCAATTAAGATCTTTGTAGTTAATATTCTTGATATGTATGGACTGACAAATAAACTAGAAATACTTCTATATAACTCTCAGCCTTGGATTAAAACCCATCTTTCCTAGTCCAACCTGCAGCATTCCATCCTTTGAGTTAGTTCCTAGAGGGTTTATTAATGCTGAGTAAAAAGGAGAGAGTGTTATTCTTTGAGTGGTCTGGTGCAGGTGCAGATGCTCGTGTAACAGCTAGAAAAATACCACCTCAGCTGTATTGGATCTTCCGAGCCCTTCATCTCATCTCAGTCAAAAGAAGACCTCGATCCTTTTAACTTCTGACTTTGTTACTCTGTGGGTTTCGGTTGGGGTTTTTTTGGGGTGGGTAGGGGTAGAGTAGAGGGTTCTTTTTGTTTTGTTTTTAGTGAAAGTTTCAGAGACTCTGAAAAGATCATCTTGCCTTTCCAGAAAAACTTACAGACTTTTATTTCCCCCAGGATGCCTGGCTTCAATTGATTCAGTGGATGTGTCTGTTGTGGGAGCTGTTTTCCACTAATGAGATGCACAATGACAGTCTCTCCTCGGTGGGAGAGGAATATTTGCTAAAGATTCTTGGTTTGTATCTGCTTTAAGCCCATACCGTGATAGGCTCTTTGCAACAGAATTAGCTGTATTTTACCAGGAGTCAGAAATGTCTTCATTATAGAGTTTTTGGTTTCTCCATGGCACAAAAAATCTTTACTGAGGTTATGACCTTGGTGTCTTCTTGTCAAAGGAGAAAGGAGGTAACGATTTATTCATCTGGAGGTCTGACTCACAGGAGACCTTTCTTCAGGTAGGATGTCAAATGTCCTAGAGTTCATTTTGAGTTACTTTGACTTCCGCCTGACCTCATCCGAGTGTCTGGATTGGAGGGGCATTTTTCAGGGCTGCCTCCAAGATAAAGCCTGCCTTCCGTAAAATCGGTCCGAGACATCACTTGACTCCTGAGGCTGCTGCTGTGTCTGTCCCCGCCTGCGTGAGGACTCGGGAGGTGCAGTGTTGCCTCTGTGGACATGGCACTCTGCGCAGACTCGCACGCGCAGGGCATGCAGACCTGCTTTATGTTTGAGGGACCATAGAGCGGCTTCTTTGCAAAAGGCCTGAGACTACCGGCAGCAGCCTTGGTGAGATGTGTGCAGCTGGGCGCATTGCTGCCTAGACGGGGAGCAGCAGAAGCTTTTCCTCCAGAGATGGGAGAGCACAGGGAGTGCGGTTCACGTATCAGGGTGTTGTAACTCAGGGCAGCACTGAGAATTCTGTCTTCACGCTGAAGACTACATAGAGCTGGACCAGAGCCTCTCCGTGGTTTTAACTGAGGAGGATGTTGGAAGGTCTCCCATCCTCTGCAGTACATGACTGACAACTGCTTGGATAAACATCTGCAGTTTGGCTTTGCAGCATCTTGACCATGGCAGCTAACAGGTTTAGCCATATGAGGTTAAACTACTGGAAATGGAAATTTTCATTCTAAAATACATCTTTGTAGACTGGGGGTCTCTAACTTTGGTTTCTTTGATGATAGGTAGTTCTGGTCGGTTCTTGGATGCATCCCCTTGGGTGTATTTCTGACCACCTGAGTAGGGAAGGTTAATGCTGGCATTCCTCCACCTGCTTGCCGGTCCACTGGACTGCAAGGCAGAGACACATGGCAGAAACAAGCATTATGTCCTACCTGCAGGTGACAGCTTTTTCCAGGATCTACTATGTCTTTCCATGCGGAGTCCCAAAAGCTCCCTCTGCCCCAGTCTGTTCCTCATGTACTTATACCTCCTTTTAAAGCTCTGTCATACGTGTGAGATTGCCTGCTGGAGCTGGAAGGCGAGGGTGCACTGCATCAGTGCCGTAACGTTGTGCTGGCTGCTCTGTCACCTCTGCAGGTGGGAACTGTGCCAGGGTTCCTTCATTCTCCCACTTTCAGGTTCCGTATCCACATTCAGAAGTTTTCCTTCCACCAGTTCACTTATATCTTGTATTCGCATCCTGTCTGGGACAACCTTCAGCTCTAAGGGCTACTGAAACTGGCCTTTCTGAAGCTGCCACTGCAGCCAGAGGAGTGGGAGAGGTTTAGGAGCAGGTGGAAGATCCTCCACTCAGCTCTCTTCTGGGATAATCCCATGGTTTGGGGTGACTCAGTGCATTCCTGGATTGGCGACTGAATTTTATTCAGATCACTCTGACAACTGCTAGCTTGGACAGCAAAATACCCAGAACTGTGACTGCCTTTCACATGCAGAGCTTCAGATAAAATTCGTTTTGTGATTTTTGTCAGGAGAAGACTATTTGGTGGGGCTTTGAAACCATTGCCATGCAGATCCAAGAGGTGGAAGTGCTGCCATTTTTCTGTGGGTACGTGGCTCAGCGGTTTTTGTTACAAAACCACACCACTAACTGTGATTCTCAGGAAAGAAGCCTGTGCCTCAGTTTGTCTTGCTTGTGCCTAGGGATATTCCAATAGCTGTCTGGCTGCATTGGCCCTGCACCTTCTGTGATCTCCTTTATTCTTTCATTAAAGTTTTAGTAAAATCTGGACTGAGTAACATTTGCCGCAATCCCTTTATTTCTTTTCTTCTCCATTTCTTTATAGCCAGCTTGTCATTCTTCAGATTGACCTAGCCTTCTCCAGTTTAGAAGTGCTGCCAACCCTCTACATATCCATTCCTCTGCCTTGTGCGTGCTGCATCTGCCCCGAGCCCTGGTCCGCTCTATGCAGGGGCTTTATATTCTTTGCAAGCGGACTCTTAAGAGTTAGGTTATTTTAAAAATTCCATCTCTCCAGATTATAATTTAATGTTCTTGTGCTGTCAGCATGAATAATTGGTGATATTTCTCTTTCCCGGTTATTTTAATGCTTTTTACCACATATTTTCTCTTGGGAAACACCTCACCATATTTTTCTGTCCTCTACCTATATCTTTCTCTGATTAGTCCTGAGGAATAAGTTCTGACACAACACAGTTTCATTTATCCCTTCCCTTTGTTCTTGCAATTGGTTCTATTAATAATACTCTTTTTTTCCTGTTAGTGGCTTTTTTGTTCTTGGACTTGTAAGAAAAAAGGTCCTCTTAAACAGAGTAGAATTAAATGGAGTATGATTTTGGTTTTTTACAACGTATTTCACTTTAATGGCATATTCACAAATGCCAGACTAGTTATTTCAAAAGTATATTGATTTTTGTTGGAATAGGGGCTAAAAAAAAAAAGGAGTATAACATAGAAAACTTCATAAAATCATGCACTTGAAATAAAAACCTGGTTCATCATTATGTCAAAAATTGAACTGCTAGTTCTTCCCATCTTACAGCAAGTAGTTTTATTTTAAGCTTAGAACTTTTGGACGTTTCATGGCATGGTATTGGGATTCTAGGTTTAAGATAGAGAAAATAAAGGATTCCGAAAGAGCCACCTGTCTGATACAGACAACACTTATTCATAAATAACCTCTGGAAATCCCAGAGAGGAATGAGAAAGAGCATATGAAAAGCTCAGAGGTACAAGAAACTTAACATGCATCATGCTCCAAAGGCGGAGAATTTCACAGTCTGTGAATGCTGTGCACTTGTTTGTTTCTCAAAAAATGGTTTTGCATAAGTTTGTTACACTGCACTAAAAAATGATTGTGCTGCACTGGAAAAATGCTGTTGCTCTATTGTTGGCTTTAAGTTGTACGTATGTTACTACTGTTACATAAGAAATACCATCCACAACAAGGGATCTCTCCGTGTGAATAGTTTAAAGTCTTGAATGTTTTACACCATCTAAGAATCAGTATGTAGCTCTATTTGCTTAAATGTTAGCGCTGAGAGGGTTAATGAAATGGGCTGTGAGGATACCTGCTCTTTGCTGGTTTGGTGTGGTATTACGTACAGTAGAACACCCAGTGCAGAAGGATTAAAATAGCTGTTGTGTAAATACAATTTTATACTTCAAGGATAAATCACATGGCAAATGCTTCTCTGTTTCCACTGTAGCTACAAAAAGGAGTTAATGGAGAGTAAACCTCTGAAAGTTTTCTCCTTATGAGTAGAAGTAAATTTTAAAAATACTGTAGCATTTTTCATTTTACTAATGTTGGCTTGGTTTTGGTACTCCATTTTAAATTGTTTCTCTAAATATTACATCTCTTCCCTTTATTGACTTCACTGTGCAAAATCACTGGAGTACCTTTAACAACAAAATGTCGGGGTACAGAGATCCTCATAGTGTCCCCATCAGTGTAAGTTCCCTCCTAAATATATTTCTCCTAACCATTTCCTTCCTTATTTATACTACTAATTACCGATTTTCTCATATCTCTCAGAAACTTCCTATTTTTACTAGATACTCTCCTTCTCCACCTCCCACCCTCTATGAAATCACAGCTCATCCTCTCACTTCCAAGACAACGCATGTTTCTCGTACCCCTCTCATACCCGCAGGGATCTTGATGCGTTGGCACGACGTTCCAGTGGTGCCATGCCCACCTCCACCGGTTCCCTTTCCATCACATTTCCCTGAGCCCTGCACCAACATCCACAGCGAGGGTTTCCCCTAGGGCTCGCTCTTCCGGCTGCCTTTCCCTAAATCCCCTCCTGAGGGCAGGGTTCCCCCAGTATCATCCCCTACCCTCTCTCCCCAGGACACCCATCTTCAGATCAGTGTCTTTCTCATTTCTGAACTTCCTGCCGGGGATAAGAAATGCCACTGATTCACCGTTGGTGTCTTCATTCCCTTCTAGCTATCCTATGAGCCTGATTTAAATGTCCTAATTTAAAATATCTCTAAGACTACATCTCACTTGCTTTCCACTTTTGAACTCATGTTATTTTCAGTATATACCCTGTTGCTGGCTAGAACAGCAAAACAGTTGTGCAGGGCAGTCTTTGGAGGTCAAGATTTGCCGAACTCTCAGTGAGAAGTTTATGAAATCTGAATCATTTTAATTTAGCAAAAAACTCTTTAGAGACAAAGTAATTTTAATTAAACATAGCTATAGGGACAGCTGTATCTTTGGAAGGACTTGTACCACGAATAAATGAATGAGGAATACTTACTCCTGAAATAAGAAGTAATTGTTTATTCTAAATTTCTATTTATTTCTACTGGCAGCTTGCATTTTTGTGACCTTTACTTCATCAAAAGTGTTTACATGGCCTTGATGTATCTTGCAAGTTCCATCTGTTTTGTCCACATTTTCAGAATGAACACATCACCCTAATTTCTACAAGTATTTGTGTAGGACTAATTAGAATTTTCAGCCGACAAATCAGCATGATTAGACACTACCCGTATGGTGGGGTTTCAGTGTGTTGTCACGTTCATGAAAAGAAGGCTGTGAAATGTTTGTTCGTTGCAGTTTGAAGTGGATTCTGTTTCCTATGTTTACTCTCCGTTATTATATTCCTCAGGATGCCTTTGGACATCCTGCCAGTGAGATGAGGATAGGGGAACTTCGTCCTTCCATGCCAGAGACTCCGTTGTACCCACCCAAACTTGTTCTTCTGGGTAAAGATAAGAAAGGTACTGACTCGACTTACAACCTTTTAGCTGAAAGTGTATGTAATGTACACAGACACATTGCTTGAGATGTTCTACGCATCACTGATTTTAAGACATTTTACGTGCATATTTGTGCACGTGTGTGTATATATCCATAGTATCAATTTACAAATGTATTTTTCTGGAATTTAGTTTTCAAATACCACTTCCTGAAAACGTTTGCTGTGTTTTGTTTCAGAATCGACAGATGAGTCTGAAGCAGATAAGATCCATTGTCTGAATAACAGCGTTTCCTCAGGCACTTACTCAGACTATTCCCCTTCCCAGGCTTCCTCAGGGTCCTCCAACGCGCATGTTAAAATGGGGTCCTTGCAGACAACGGCTAAAGAAGCAGTGAATAACTCTTTGTGGGGGAACAGGTGTGATCATCTTTCTTACCACAGCTTCTGGTTGCCTTTTGTCTTACGTTCTCATATGCATTTAAAGTGATCATATACTACCTGTTAAGCATTCGATTAAAAAAATACAACGTTTTTACCCCAGTTTTGCAGAGGTGTACATAGCTATTCAAAGCCCAGGCTGTGCAGTTGGCCACCTGTTCATACTCTATAAATGTCAGTAATTCTACAGCTGTTTTTTCAACTGCGTGCTATAACTGTGCATTAAAAGCACCGAGTAATTGAGCTGCAATTATTCTGCTCCGTGTGGTCCTGAGCTTCAGCTGGCTGTAGTTTAGCACAGATAGCAGAGCCTGTGTCCCTCAGATTATTGCTGTCCTGAGGCTCACTCTGCCCTGGACCTCCAAGAACAATGCAGTTCTTTGAAAGTTGTCATTTGCACTGGCCATCAGCAACCTGAAAACGCTCTCATACCGTCCCAGAAGCACCCTGCCCTGTCTGTTCCTGCCATAAATCACCTCGTGTAGTTCCGTCCGCAGACTCTTCCCTGTTAAAGAGAGGCTGGGGCCTGCTCGCTGGAGATGTATAAAATCTTGGTGGTGAGAACACGGGCAAACTGAATCTGGTATTTTTGTTTTAAAAAAAACCCAATGTAAGTGTGAAAATTCTTCCCTTGCACTCATGGAAGATTATTTTTAAAGCAGGAAAATATGTTCAGCTGGATTTATATGGCACTGAGCCACCCTGGACTTTGGACTGACTTCTGCGTAGGTAGTTACAGAATCTCTACTCCAGCGCAAAAAACTGCTGCAACCATCTATGCCAAAGCAGCAGCACAGGGTGCACGTCTCGTAGTACGATCCCAAAGCCAGAGTATAGATGGGGGAATGTTAAACTGCTTTAGAATTGCATCTTTCTGATGACTGCTTCTGTGCTCTGATGGAGGGCATTTCATCTTGTTTTGTTTGGTTTGGTTTTTGCAGGCTGGCACAGTCCTTTCCGCAGCCCCTTGAAACAAAGCCATTGCTGAGCCAGCGGGAATCCACTCCAGCGGGGAACCTGCCGCCACGCCCTGACAGGCGCCCGCTGAGCGACACCTTCGCCGACAGCTGGAATGACAGCTCGCACTACGATAACACGGGCTTCGTCGCGGAGGAGAGCGCGGTGGAGAACCCTAGTGCCAACCCCCTCCTGAGCACGAAATCTAGAAGCACATCCGCACATGGACGCAGGCCGTTGATTAGACAAGACAGGATAGTTGGCATTCCCCTGGAGCTGGAGCAGCCGACGCTCAGAAACACACACGAATCTGAAGTGCCTCCTCCCAATCCTTGGCAAAATTGGACCAGAACCCCTAGTCCTTTTGAAGACAGGACAGCTTTTCCTTCCAAACTGGAAAGCACCCCCACCACCAGCCCTTTGCCTGAGAGGAAAGATCACATCAAAGAGTCTCCAGAAATGACTAGCACTTTCACTCCGGGAATAGCATGGGAATATCATGATTCAAATGCTAACAGAAGTCTCACAAACGTCTTTTCCCATATCCACTGTCGCCCAGATCCTTCCAAAAGCATTATTTCGATCAGCAAGAGTACAGAACGGCTTTCTCCCATGATGAGGGATTTAAAAACTAACAAATTTAAGAAGTCGCAAAGTATCGATGAGATAGACATTGGTACATACAAAGTGTATAATATACCCTTAGAAAACTATGCATCTGGTAATGATACTGTAGGAACCCACGAGAGGGTGGACAAGCTCCTGGGCCCAGAGCATGGCATGCTGAGCATGTCCCGCAGCCAGTCGGTCCCCATGTTGGACGACGAGCTGCTGACCTATGGCAGCGTCAAGGTGCAGCCGCAGCAGAAGTCGTCCGTCACGAAGAAAGTCTACCAGTTTGACCAAAGCTTCAACCCGCAGGGAGCAGTGGAGGTCACAGCAGAGAAGAGGCTACCGCCGCCTTTCCAGCTCAACCCCGAGTACATTACCCAGCAGAGTAAAAACCTGCCCCAGGATCTGGTCAGCCCCAGGGCCTACCGTGGCTACCCCCCCGTGGAGCACATGTTCTCCTTTTCCCAGCCTTCAGTCAACGAGGAGGCGGTCAGTGCCCCCTTCACGAGCCAGGGCGCTCGGCCGGGCTTCTTGAGGAGAGCGGATTCATTGGCCAGCTCCACCGAGATGTCCATGTTCAGGAGAGTCAGTGAGCCCCACGAGCTGCCCCCTGGCGATAGGTATGGCCGGCCTCCGTACCGAGGAGCTGTGGAGCGCCAAAGCAGTATCTCGGTCTCTGAGTCTCAGTTCCTCAAGAGGAACGGCAGGTACGAAGACGAGCATCCTTCCTACCAGGAAGTGAAAGCCCAGACTGGAAGCTTTCCAGTTAAAAACCTTACACAAAGGAGGCCGTTGTCTGCAAGAAGCTACAGTACAGAGAGTTACGGCACATCCCAAACCAGGCCGGTTTCAGCGAGGCCTACAATGGCAGCTCTGCTGGAAAAGATACCGTCAGACTATAACTTGGGTAACTATGGCGACAAGCCTTCCGATAACAGTGATATAAAGACAAGGCCTACCCCTGTGAAGGGAAATGAGAGCTGTGCTAAAATGCCTGCTGACTGGAGACAACAGCTACTTAGACATATAGAAGCTAGAAGGTTAGACAGGGTATGTTTGGCATTTCTCTGCAATTAATGCCTTTAGTTGTGTGTTTCGGTATGTCAAACTATTTGCACGTACAGTGGTAACCACCAGAATTCCCAGTAATGAAATTCCTGCATTGGTGTCAGAGGAACCGGCCCGCAAAGGGGTCTGGGGGTGCTCAGAAGCAGCTGGAGTGAGGGGTTCCCGGGTGAACGAGCGATAAAGAGTCTCTGCACGACTCGCACACCACAGTGCACGTTACTAATGTAGGAACCGCTGCAGCACTGTCTGAAATAATAAAAACCGTAAAAATCTCTCCTCACCAACAGCTGTGAACGTGCTGCTGAAGTCCACCACTTCAGTAATGATTTGAGAGCTTTAAAAGATGTTGGATACATCTTTGCAGTGAAAGGAAATAAAGAAAACCATCACAGATAAAAAGTAAAATAATGTATTTTAGCTTTCCTATCACTGTTAGTGGAGGGGATTTAAGGGTGCCTCTTAACTCTGAAAAATATCACTGGATATGCACTGCCACTGTTTCTAACAAGGAATATGATTATTACTCCTTTTAGCAATAGGAAGTTATGCTTATTTACCTTCTATACAAAACAGTACAAGTACTATAGTGCATGATTTCGGTAATGACCTTGACTATTTAATGCCCTACTTCATGAATCGGATTTACTTCATAATCTGAAGTGGTTGTGAAAAATTACTGTCGTGAAATGCGTAAGTTAGTTTCAAAATGTGTCCATATACCTATTTGATGCTAAGATACTCATGAGTTTGGTGTTACTATATTCATTACCTTCCAGTTGCTCAGATGTGATGCATATTAAAATATCGTTAAGGATCAAATGGGTAAACTTTAAAACCAGGCTTGAAGCCTGAAGCTTTTTCCTTATTTCAGCTGGTTTCCTTGTGTCGTGTAAAACTGATTGGAAATACCTGATACCTAGGCAAAACAGTGCACCCCGAGTAGAGACGTTTCTGGTGGAAATAAACACTTCCCAGATGTTGTTTGCTTAAGAAATATCTTTACACTTAGTGCACAAGGTGCATTTGCTAACGGAATACTTGAACTCCTGGGAAGCTGGCCCTGGTGGTTTCCCCTGCTTAAGCTGAGTTCCCAGTAATCCCTGCCGGTCCCAGTGAGCTAGTTGCCAGTTGCAGCAGACGATAAGCGAGGCTCTGAGCAGCCGGGCTGCCCGGTGGGGATGGCACTGGGGGGAGGGCCTGGGCAGGGCGCAGGGCCCGTGTCCCCGCTGCGCTGGGCTGCCAGAGCTCAGAGCTTGTCCCGCCGGGCAGCTGCCGGGCAGGGAGCAGCGGCAAAGATCGTGAGGTGGTGCAGAGCCTTCCTCTGGAGGGTTCCTTCCTCTGGAGGGTTCCTTCCTCTGCCTTTGGTGCGCTTTGATGCTAGATACTTGTTTTCTGGCCCATCGGGGCTTGCGCAGACGTACCAAAATTCGGCCGTATTTGCAAAATAAACACTTGTACCATGTTATGTACTGCAATTTTCAAACTACAGATAACAACATATCTCATCTGCTGTCAGCGTTGAAGTCTTTTATGGTATCCATTTTATGTATAACTAGCGATGTATTTGCTTCCGTGTGACCCAGTGCATGCCTCAAGAAGCTATTTATTTCTCGGTACTGTTTGTTTGCTTAAACTAAAACTTTGTGAAATTAACCATTTATGTGTGATACTTAATTCAAGGAGCATGTGTGTTCATATCCTGTCACGTGGTTGTTTCCTCTACTCAGACCGCTGCTTACAAACACAACACAGTTAGCCTTGGCATGCTGCACTCTGGAGGGTTTTCAGCAATGCATGCCGGCAGAAGCATGACTTTAAACTTGCAGACTAAATCTAAATTTGAAAACCAAATGCTTCAAGAGCTACCTCTACCGAAAGTAAGTATGGGATAGCCAGCATATACCAGCATTACCAAATAAATTAATAATACTCCTTGCTTTTTCCTGGTTTAGCTTTTGCCTATTACTCATGCTTATACTATACACAATCCAAAAAGCAAAGATGATGGTAATACGGTTTTCCTACTCAATATTATCTTGCTTTTTGGATTCGGTAGCTCACGTGGCTGTCATTACTGCTTTCCGCTCTCGTGTTACAGACTGATGCAATCATTTTCTCAGTGATTTAATCTGTGCACAGAAATGGAGAACGTGTTTTGTTTTGTGACTGTTTGAGCTTAGCAAAATTAATGTAGAAATGTTGAATGTGCGTTTAAATAGGCTCCGAGGGATTTTAATATTTGAACGTTAATTGGGTATGCTGTAATAGTTGGTGAGTTTTGAGTACATGCCTACCACACCTAAACTAATTTTAAATTTTTGTTGAGCAGTGCCTATAGAAAGAGAGCAATTTTCTCATTTTTTTACTGTTTATTTTACAGCTCTTAACGATATATTGTTGATAAGTAGATACATACAAAATTATATCCAAACAAATGTTTGATGGGAAGAGCACACATGACAAGCCAGAGAGGGACTTTTGTGAAGCATTTTCAGGGTAGCAGAGAGGAGACGCCGAGACCTTCCTCTGCGTCACGCACGGCCACGGCAGAGCCGCCGTAGCAGCTGGCCGCAGCCCCTCGCGAGCGGTCACGCTGCGGGGGCGCGTGTGTAGTGCTAGAAGTGGCGAGCATCGGTCAGTGTCTTGCTGCGTTAGCAGCAGGAGCTTCTGGTACAAATTAGCAATGTCCCTATGAGTAATTAAAGGGTAACGGAGCACGGGTCCAGGCGCTGAAATGGGATCATCTGCGCTGTTAATTGCTGGACTGGCCTCAGGCGTGGTTTGGCCCAGGCCAGCTGGCTCCCTCCCGGGCCAGCCCTGGCCGGGGCTCCAGAGTCCTCACTGGCCAGAAATTTCCAAAGGAGGGTTCCAATGCCCGATTTAGGAGTTTAGATCCAAGCCTGGTTAGAAGAGTAAGATAATTTAATGGCAGCAACATCGACCAGATTGTGCTGGTTGGCCAGAGGAGAGGCCTTAGCACTGATTGGCTTACTCCTGCAGGCATACACATTGCACCCTGGGGTGGGTGAGCAGCACACCTCCCCCACACACAGGTCACTGTCGGGTGTCTCCGGCCGTAACTTACTCCCCATGCACTGTTAACTGCATTTACACCTCCCATTCAGCTGTCCCTGGATATAAACAAGTCCTAATGTTAGTGTGTGCTTCACTGTTGTGCAGTTGATGACATCTAGGTCAAATCTTAACCGTAGATGTGTGCGTGTTTGGGCACGGACAGCTTTCCACTGTTGGTCATACTGTTTTTTTCTTTCAAAGAATTTGTTTGTCTGCTTGGGTATACACTGATTCTTATCACAAGTCCTTGAAAGAAGTCCGTGTGGTATCAACTCCAAATAATGGTACTATTTTTCTACACGCATTTAGGAATAAGGTATTATGTATCACTTCAGGAATTTTAGGCTGTAGATTAATATGGATACTAATATATGGATGTCTGAGGAAATTCATGAAACTGTTTAGAGTGACGTGTTTTGGGGTGTGGTCTTATGTCAGTTATTTTGCTTTATATTTCACCAGCATTTCATTGCTACATACCCATATAAAATGTGATGCTGAACTGCATGAAGGGGGTGTATTCTCTTACTGTACTGTTCGGAAAGTAGTGAAAAATGATCGTTGAACAAATGAATGTTTAGTATTGTTTAATTTTATTCTTTCATGTGTTCAAAAGAACTTGCATTTCTTAATGAATCCAGGCCACAGCAGCCTAGTGTTTACCTCTTCTTCTTCCTCTTTCTTGTGGCCTAGATTCAAGAGAGTAATGAGTGAGGTCTAATTGTCCAGTGGAAGATCAGGAAATCAAGTATATCAATTACTTATTTTGAGAAGGTTTATTAGATTGATTCTACTCCATGTGTAAAATGTTTAAACTGCTGCTCTTCATTTCTTACCTGGACTTAATAGATACGTAGTTTGTTTGCAGTCTGTCCAAGTTCTGTAAATGAATAATATTGCAAGTAGGCAAATTCATTTTACTGCAGAAAATGAAAAGAAAAACCTGTTATTGTAGAATTTTTCTCTTTATTGAAAAAGCAGACAGCACCCTCTGTATTTCTTTTTCCATTTTGAGTGTGAACTCACCTCTGCAGATTAGTCAGTCACTTACAAAACCAGCACAGCGTTGTCTGCCGTGACAAAAGAAACACTTTTCAGAAGAATGCTTTCAAATTTTGGCATCCATCTGACAGTTCTTTTAAACGTTTATGGTTTGGTGCACTTCATTGTCAGAAGTGTACAGTACCACCTCCCTTTAGGAATAATCAACATATTCACAGGTATCACTTAGGAGGGAAACAGAAGTTCCCATGGGAAGCTGCCTCACTAATCCCGTCGTGGTGAGGGCACCCAGCATGTTTTATAAGTTGGTCTCACGGGGAGGTGAGCAGATCTGCAGCACAGCCTTGGGCACCTCAGTCTGTGGGCGCTCTGGAAGGCATGACTCACATCACAAAGATGATGGCCTTGCTTTTTCATTGATTTTACTGCTATTCAGAGGAGAAGTTTTTGCAATGTACTTTTTCACTGTAGAAGGTGTTTACTGCACTGGTTCTCAGATGACGTACCCCCTGTTTGGGAGGGTTACAGGGGGACGTGCAGCAAACAGGGCAGAATGGCTGGTTCACAGAGAGCCCTACCTGGGCCTAAACTGGGACACAGATTCTGATCTGTGGGCAAACAGGGCTCAGCGTGCCCTGGGCTGGGGAGCCCCGGGCAGGGGCTGACCTGGCAGCGCGTCCAGGCAGGCTGCTCACAGAGGCTCTGCTGCGTGTTGGGGACTTGGAGCCACATCGTGGAGTCCACTGTGTGGCCGCGTGCCAGCGCACAGCTCTGGGCCCAAATTTGCCAGTGGTGGAGAGTGTTGTGCTGTCTGAGAGAGCAGCAGTGCTGCTGCGTGAGGCCCTGGGACTGGTGCCTGTTGAGCTGGGCAGGTAACCTAGGGGAAAAAATGCTGAGGTTGCTCTCAGTTTTCCATTTTTAACGTGTGTAAAGAAAGCTCTACAGGGAGATCTTGTAGTTTCAACAGGGGAAATGTTTTTCTAGTGGTTTTTAACATAAGGAAAACCACATTTTTTTTCCCAATTTTTCCAGAAGACTTCTTGAATGTGAGAGAATTATAATGAAAGTTTTCTTTGATTTTAAATAATTAGGGTTGAATTTTTCTACTTAACCTCTGAGGAGTATGATTTAAATCGCCATTTACTTCTGTTTACTTTTAAAGGCTTTTTAAGCTTGCACAGAAAAAAGCTTTTAATTGACCAGTTACCAGCTTTAATATTTCAAAGCAACAGTTTCATTTGTTTTTCATTCATCTAAAGAAGTGTTTCATAATTTTTTTTTTTTAATCTGAGCTGAAGAAGAAATTGCTTGAATGACAGAGGGGAAGCACAGACTTTTTTGTTTTTCTTTGCAGATTACCATTAGTCAGAACTGAATAAGCAGTTAACTGACTAAGCACTACATAACGCTGAGTGCTGCCAGTGGTAGTACAGTGTTGGCATTCTGGAAAGTCTGACACAAAGAGCCATAGCCATGTTAGCAAGATTTCCAGCTATGGTAAAGAAATAGAAAAACAGGTAATAGAAAGCCAAGAGGGGACAGAAAAAGTACACACATCCTCAAAAGTACTGAGAACAGGAATAAAATAAAGGGGGGGGGGAAAGTGACCAAGAAGAAATATGCATAAAAGGAGAGAAAAGTGAAAAATATTAACAAAAGCATGAAGCTCATTTAGGAAACTTTAAATATGTGTTATGCCCATTCACATTCAGGAAGGTATTTAATTACTGGTTATATTGTATGTGGGCTATCCTGTTCACTCAGAACAAAACCAGCCCTAGCCTAGCCAGAGCTCTGTGAGGAGCTCACCACACACAGCAGTACACGGAGCGTAGCGCAACCTGAGAGTAGTCACAAGCTCGATATTGCCATTCAGGAATATTTTCTGAAGGAAATACAAGCATATAATTTAATCTCAGTAGCAAGTACTTAATAAAAAAGTTTTGGGTGCTTGAATGACCAGTAAGAAAGTTTTAACTCAAATAATTAATGGCAGACTGCGTGTTTAAATGTGGAACTTTGCCAAAATTTGTTTCTCTGAAAATAATGAGTTATGTTAAATTAATTTTCTCTTTTCTCTCATCATTCATTATTCTCATCATTTCTCTTATATATCTTTCAAGATCTCCTGCTTGCAGAGAGTCCCACAGCAATATGATTACACGTTAATGAAATACCGTAGAAATTTAAAAGGATTTCCATTTTAGTGATAGCGTGTTACAGTTTAACTGGGTTGATTACTGAAACACATATGAAGAGAGAATTTTCGGTCATGGTGTGACAGTGACTAAAGGCTGCCCTACCGTTTCCGCCACAGACCCCGTCGCAGCAGAGCAGCATCCTGGACAATGGGCAGGAGGAGGTGTCTGTGAGCAGCCAGTGGAACCCCTACCCGCTGGGGCGGCGGGACGTGCCGCCCGACACCGTCACCAAGAAGGTAAGCAAGGCTGCTGATGTAGCTGCCGTCATCCTCTTCTCCCAGCGAATCACTGGAAGGAGGAGAACGGGTTAATGAGGTTTGGGAAACACCTGCTTTTCTTTCAGAGTTCAAAGCAATAATCATTATGAATTAAGGATGGTGTTTTCATGCTGGCTACCTGGTTTTGCATTTGTTTATGGAGATGCTAGTAGTTAGATCTGTAGCATGTGAAATGGGCACAGTGGGCTTGGCAGGTGTGTTCCTGCATGTATCAGATGGCTCCTTGCTCTCCTGAAGAGCCTTCATTCAAATTTTTCCTTTCAATGTCATTCTTCAGTTCATGACAAAAAAATAAATGCATTGAGATGGAGGCCAGCCCAGTGTCTGGACAGTCACAGACATTTTGGCAGAGGCATCCTGGGCACACATCATTTGCTGATAAACTCACTAGAAAGGCTTCTGATTTCTAGTACCTTGTGGTGGTGGATATTAAATTCCAGTGCTTGGATCTGGCCTGCCTCTATGAAAACACTGGCTGCTCTCTCCCAGCCCCAGCTTGGCTCTGCTCATCCACTGAGAAACTGCCATGTTTAGATGCTCTAATCATAAAGCTGCAGAATGGAGGATCTTGACAAACTAAGCTGTGTTTGCAATCAGCTTTAGAAGGTGGAGCCACCAATTTAAGCAGTGATAATTACAGTGATTGTTACCTCTATGGAGATGGGTCCTGCTCCTTCCTGAAGTAAAGCCCTGTGAGTGAGTAAAACCAGTGTGAAAGTCCTAGTGTGCACACGGATAACTTCTGTAGTGGAATGAACTGTCAGCTCTGCTGAGGCAAATGTCTCCCTACTGGCTTCACATCTTTTTATCCAAGACAGTTTCAGAAGCAGCAGCCCTCACCTTCTTACAAACGTAGTGATGGGATACACACGTGCAAGAGAATTGCTTGGAGATGGGAGATGAAAGGCACCGCACCTTGAGCTGCCCAGGGACTCCTTCCCGGGCACAGGAGAGTGAGCAGGAGGGTGCCCTGACAGTGCCCTGACAGCCAAGTTATTTGAAGGGTTTATTTATCCTCTGATGTGCAAGAAACCAGGATAAGACATTTAAGAGGAGTCGCTGCTTATCTTCACTGGCATATTGGGATAAACCTACATTTACCCATTCACACAATCTAACACAGTCTATGTCTTGCATTTGCGCATCATTATTGTTGTTATAATAAGAAACTGCAGATTCTGTTTCGTTTTGAATATTTCTGTATCTCGCTGCTCAGATATGGTAAGTACAAACATTGCATAACTGTGCTGAAATCTGCTTAACTCAGTGGACCAATCCATTGTTACATCTGTTGTCAGCTACTTTAATTATACTGTAAATATTGGACACTGAGCTGAAAATAATTAACTTTTGTGCTGGATGTTAAATAAAGAATAGAAATGAAATTGGGGAAACAGTCTGCATAATAGGGAATTTTTTCTGCAGAATAAATAATTCTCATTTCCAAGAAAGGCAGCTTATCCACCTCCAGCAAGAGCCACAGTGTGAATACACAAGAAGTAGTGATACGATCTCTTCAAAGTCTTTTAAGAGGAGTGAGAAAATGAATTCTGAAAATTGTTTACCCACCATCCTCAGGAGGTGGTTTGCAATGTGCTGTTACGACAACACTAATCTCTTCTCCATTAAAAGTGACCTCACGTGTCTTGGTTTCCCAGCATCTGGGGATTAAAATACAGCAATTATTTCAAGTCAGACTCAGAGGATCTTCTATAAAGTTCAACATGACAAACAATTAAATAACGTAAATAGAACTTGTAGTATATGTTGTGTTTTACCATAACCTAGGAGGACTAGTGTGAGTGGGCTCCTGCAGGGCAGGGTCACTACATGGTAGAACTGTACTTGGGGAATCGCTGGAGGAAGAGCTGGGACTCATCCTTCCAAGACGACGAGCGTGGACTGTAGACAGATGGACTGTGTGCTCAGGCTGCTGTATGGACACAGTAATACATGTTCTAAATGGTCTGCACACAGAGGGCTGCTATACGTGTAGTGATGGTGATTTGTGTATGTTAGGTAGGGTGGGAATGCTGCACAGTCATCACTGCATCGTTATGTGGGGTGTGAGTGGTTGTTTCTGTCCTTTTTGCTATTCAGAATACAGATTAAATGCCAGTTTTATTTTAAGTGATCATTACATGATCATCCCATAATTTATGGGTTGTTTCTCTTATGGAAAAGTCGGATATTTTAGTCTTCAAATTGAATAGTCCAGTGATTTATTAAAAGACTACAGTATTTACGCTTCCTGGACAACGACTTTTTCTGTCATGCCAACAAGAGAGGTGTCAGCTACATGCCTGATTAAATCAGTTGTATTCCAAGCTAGCTGCTCCTCCCTAAGAAGGGAAGGGGTAGAAATGTGGTGGGGGATCACCAGAACGGATCTTGGAAATGACTCCTTATGAAAAAGAGGGATTGAAGAGTGAGGAAAGAGATGGAAAGTGAACAGAGATCAGGCCAGCTGATCTGGGTGCAGGGTGACAACCCTCGAAGAGGAAGAGCTGTGCAGGGATGCATAGGACTGTTAGTTGGCTGCTTCTGCTGCAGGATCACAGCAGCCCCCACGAAGGCTGAGGCCACACAAACTCTTGGAGATCCCTGCGTGGGCTGTAACGGTCTCAGAGGATGGGGAAGGAACATGTGCTCCGGAACCAGAGCAAGGCAGCTGCCTCTCAACAGGGATGTACAGAAGTGTCTGAGACATCATTTCTCTCCCTTTCTGACCTGGGAGCATTTCTGTTGGTCACAACAGCCTGGAGGCTCTTTCATTTCCAGCATCTGCTGTTCACTACAAAGGTTTTTTAACTTGATAAAGAAGATTCGGGGTTTTTCAGTGAAGAATTGCTTTTTTTTTTTTTTTTGTATTTGAAATAGACATCTTCCTCTGAGGCAGACAGTGCACCTGCTGTGGTGGATCTGGGATTGTATCTGGGGCAAACAGAATTTATGACATTCTGCTTTTTTGGGATCCTCTTGTGTTGAGTCTGACACAACACGAAGTACAGAACTGTGCTGCCCATGGTCACTGGCTCACCTTGCGTCTCCGCGGTGCAGGGTGACATGGATTCAGCAATCTGCTGCAGGCAGGGCTTGTTGCCGCAGGGGAGTTGATGAATAGCTAAAAAGTCTGTTTTGAGCGTTTTCCTTCCCTTCTGATTGTGGTTGAGTTGAAGATCTCCCTGACCTGTAAAGTGGGATGTTCGCAGTACAGGCTGTTCTTGGTTTCTCAATGTCTGTTAAGCACTTTCACTGACACAGGTGAGCTGTGTTTTAAGAAGAGTTTGGGGATTGAGATTTCTCTGTCATTACTCACCTTGAGACTATCCCCCTTGTCCTAAACTGAAGAACTGTCAGACATGTATTCTACCTACTCCCTTTCTTCATATGTCATCAGCAAAACAATAAGACAGAGCAGATCAGTTTTGCTCGCAGTCACTGCGTGTCTCGCTGGGATTGTGTGTTCAGTGACACGAGTAGCTCCAACTGCATCTGTATTACTGACGTGTTCTGCAGACATATCTTAGAAATCCGTTAAGATGTATTTTTGCTATGGCAACAAGCAATTAATTCTAATCCTCTGGCTGCTATAACTTCTGAGGCCGGATGATTGGCCAACGGGTAAGAAATGTTTTGATCTTTTGCTGTATTAAATTTGAACTTGTCTAAAATAGAGTCTCACAATTGGTGGCTCTTCCACGCAGGATCATAAAGGTTCAGTAGCACCGAGGATTAGACCTTCATGACGAGATGTGATTGGGTCGCTGGCTGGTGTAAACTTAATGTGAAATGTCATTTCAGTAGGTCTGATTTGTCCGTAGAGACTTGCAGATACTGAGGCATGCAGTCGTAACGCTCCTCCACATTCAGGCTGTTCAAATAATAGCACTGGTTGACGGGCACGTGTAATCTGAGAACTCTCAGTAGCAGCGGTGCGGTATTTCATGGAGGTAATAATATTTGATCATACAACGGAGCATGAATTTTGCTCGTTCCCTTATGGTTAAGTTGCATGTGATTATGTATAAGCAACAACAACTGAATCCTGTAAATATGGAAAGGATAAAATTGTCTCAATTTATTTTGCAAAGATTTGCCTCAAATATTTATGTAATCCATGTGCCTAAATACTGACTGTGTGTTGAAGAATAAGCAAGTATGCAACTTCACCATGTCAGAAACAGAATCCAGAAAGCAAACCTCACCTGTTAGACCCCAGCTGCCAACGTGAAGGGCACGGGGGATGGAGGGGGTGGAAGAATGATAGCAGTCATCTTTTTTTTTTTCTGAAATTATCAAAAGGCCAAGTCAATGTAATGCAGTATTTCACTTACATTTACAAAATATTAGAGCTTCAAACCGGTAGATATTATCATAGAAATTTGTTAATTTGATTAGTTACCTTTTGTAAAAGCCACATTTGTTCCTAGGACAAGGCACAGGTTTTAACTGATTACACTTTGCATACACAGTGCACAACACTGGCCAAAATCTGTATTTGTGTTATAAATCTTATTCCAAACTATCCTCAGAAAAAAACCCAGTATCTTCAGAGTGTGCTGTGATGAATAATCCACCCCACTGCAATTTATTCAATGTTTTCAGTTGACAAAGCATTCTGAGCAGAAGCATATGTCATGACATGAGGGAAAAAAAACACTTTGTGTTTATAAAGCAGACTCTATATGGCTAATTTCCCTCAACCTCCTAGGGTCACTGAATGCAATGGGCGTATCCTTGCTGCTTTTAATCACGGTTTTTTCCAACTGTGGTCAAAAGGCAAACCTCTGATATGATTTAAGAGGTTTGCTTTTACTTGACTCTGTAAGTTGTAATAATTGCTTCTTTTCAGCTTCCTGAATTTCTGGCCTAACGGGTTACGTTACCCACAGGCAGGTAGCCATATCCAGACTTTAATGGGATCACAAAGCCTGCAGCATCGGAGCCGCGAGCAGCAGTATGAAGGAAACATGAACAAAGTCACCATTCAGCAGTTTCAGCCACCACTGCCTATTCAGATTCCCTCTTCGCAGAGCTCTCGGGCACCTCAGACAGGGCGGTGTTTAATCCAAACCAAGGGTCAGAGGAGTACAGATGCGTATCAGGAGCAGGTGAGAAAGCGTGTCTATAACACTTTGACAAAAACTGCCTGTTTTTTTCTGCACTGTGTACAGCAGGAAAAGGGAGCCTGGGGCAATAGCAGAGGGCAGCTGAGCCAGGCAGCGTGGGGAGCGTGCCTGAGCTGGAGGCAGGCGAGCAGGTCTGTCCTCTTCCTGCCACTGGGGAGCGATAGCGGTTTTTTTCGTGGCTTGACCAAGCGACACAATTTTGGCATTGAAGTTCCTGAGCAGAGCTGACATCGCTGGGTCATTATTTGCAATTTCTGCCCATTCCCCAGTAACTCAGTTCAGTGCTAACTGTGCAGTGTATTTGGCAAGACGCTGATCTTCCCAGGTCTGGGTTGGCTGCTCCGGTTCAGCCCTGCGAAAGGCCAGTGGCAGCGCCAGTCCCCCCAGTCTAACAAAACGGGTGCTGAGGATTTTCTTCATTAAGTGGTCCTGTCCCCATGACGTTTGGCCTTAATGACTGCAATAACTGTTTGGGGCACCTGACTTGCAGAATAAGGTTCAGAATCATTAGCAAACCTTTCTCTTGTGTAGAGCGCTGGTCACTCCACGCAAGCAGCTGCCTGTGCTAAGTCCCTGAGTGCTGCATTGAGAGTCAGAAGCAATTGCTTGTGTGGCTCGAGTACGTGCTCAGACTGGCTCAATGAACAGTCATTAAGTTACACTGAAGTCATTTTTATTTTATATTCAGTTACCCAATGCCATTTAGAGTCATCCTGACTAAAAGATAAGAGTCAGCACTCCTTCCTGGAGTAAGGCGCTTGTAAAAGTGGTTGGTGCACGGTGCAGGCTGGCGGGGCTGTGGCCCTGGTGCTGACCATGGCCTGAAGATGTCTGAGCTTCAGAGTACCGATTGCTTGGGTTTGTCCCAAAAACAGCACCGGGGGATGCTGCACATGTGACACCATCCAGAAAAATAAAAGTGCACGAGATGAAGCCTCACTGACAGATTTCTCCCAACGATTAAGTGAAAAACTTGGCCAGTGTGAACTGCTCTTTCACAAGTCTAAAGGGCTTTTTTTCTCCTTGGAAAGAAAATTTTAAAATATATGCAAAAAATGCATGCAGCACCGTGAATATTATACTATCATTGCAGCATGCTAAAAATCATGAAAATATTTTCAGTTTATAACAATATTCTACTGACTTTTACTGTATTGTGCAGTCAGCTTTGGAGAGGGTCAGCTTGTCTCGTTAATGGTGAAATGGGATGTGCGTGAAGCAGATGCCATTCTTTAGATGGGCTTTAGTGCTGGCATTGACTCATCCTGCCGTATCTTTTTAACCTAGTTTTGTGTGAGGATAGAGAAGAATCCTGGCCTTGGTTTTAGTATCAGTGGTGGAATAAGTGGGCAAGGAAATCCATTCAAACCTTCTGATAAGGTAAGTTACAAATTTCTCTCTAAATGGTCCTTATTTTAGAGTGCCATATAGTGGAGACATAGATAACATGAGTGAAACTTTTATGCACTTCTGTTGTGATAATTGAAAGAAATTTTCCCATAGTTGGCTTTTTTTTTTTGTTAGGAGAGTGTTGTTTGCTTTTTTTTTCCTGGTTAACGAAGATGAGAGAATCAAAACAGAAATCACATGGGTGTCTGCCTTGTAGTACATGTACAGGATCATTTTTTAGACTGTTTTCTGGAGAATCGTCTCTCACTTTTTTCTTGTAAAAGTCAGTATGGGCCCTGATGGAACTTTCACTAAGTCATTAGAGGGAACACTAAACCAGTGACAGCATCACTAGGTAGCTGAAATGCCAGGGTTTATAGCAGCTGTATCAAACACAATGGGCCTGCAGACCAGTGTGGAGCTCGTCGGTGCCTTACAAACACCATGGCAGGCAGGCTCTGGTCTGTACTGCAGATTAAAAACGTCACCGCTACGGCACAGGGTGCTCAGGGAGACTCAGTGGTCGTTCTGGGACTGACGTGTTTAAGAGGTTGATAAATCTCTTTACAGCAAAAGGAAGCTTAGTAAAAATACAACATCTGGTGATTATCAGCTACGCAGGGCTTTAGGATTAGGAAATGGACTCTTAGACCTGTGAATTTATCTGTTCTGTGCAGTAAAACTGACTGGAGTTTGCTGAAAAACAAGTATTATAGGTACCTCTCTGCTCAACATATTCTTACATCCTTTGATAATACTGGATTCAGTTTTAAGAGACAGTCATAACTTCTGTAAATACTGAGAAGGTTTGGCAAATGATGAAATTAAAACTATCTTTTCAAAAACTTGAGATCTGCATGCAAATTAAAAATAATTTCCCCACCACTCTGAATTACAACAGAAAGCTAATTGAAATGTAAAATACTCTTGGAAATATGAATCTAACACAATCTTAATTCCTTTCAATTTTCTCATTGATAATCCCTGTTGTGAACTTCAAGAATAGTTCCATTTAATGTGCATAACTATCAGGCATTTTAATGGCTATCCCTTAAAACATTCTCATTTTTGGTGTCCGCCTTTGAGGTGGCACACTAGAATTACACTTTATAACATCATGGTCTTTTTTTTCCACAGTTTAATGTATGACTTTAGAATTAAGCTATACTTCCACTGTCTTATCACTTGCCTGAAATTATTAAAGAAGAGTCCATATCCCACTGTGAGCGTGTCTGCACCAGGAGTACGTGCCGTGCAGTGACAGCTGTAGATAGATTTAATTTTACCAATAACACAACTCCAAAATTGTGTACTAAGGGAGCGGTAGGGTGGTTATATTGAAGGAATTAATAGTTAAAAGGTTTTTTATGTGTTGTGACTCTGAAACATTGCTTCCTACACCACTAAATCAGATTTATCCTGTGTTAAATATAAAAGAGCAGTACTGTCTCTCATGGTACGTGCTGGTCGCCGTGATGGCTCTGAGTGGCGCACGCGGTGCTGTTCTGCCTGTGAGGTGGAATGGGGGCTGGCAGCCAGCGCTCTCCGGCACAGGGCCGTGCCTCTGCCCCGGCACGCTGGTGGCACGGTGGTGAGAGGACAGGGAGAGCAGGGAGATGTGCCAAAGCCCTCAGTCGTTTTGACTGGCAGGCTCATGTCACACCTTGGTGGCGCATGGGTGAAATACAGGCAGCCCGTCGGTCTGCTCCCGAGGAGCTCGGCTTTGACAAGGGTCTCTGAAAATCCTGGGCAGTCCCTTGCTCCAGAAGGCTGTGAAATCCCTCAAGGAAGCACCTGATTTGCGTGATGACGCCAAGCAGGGCATGTCTCTGGGGTCTCTGGCAGGGATGTAAATGGCTGCATTTCAGCCTGTGCTCAGGTCTAGAGTCTGCTTAAAGGTATTTGCCCTCGGCAGCAGGGTCAGCGCAGTGGAGAGAGTGAGGCTGAGGGTGCAGAAGTACGTGACTGCGTGGGAAATAGTGCAAATGTGTTCATCATCTAGGAACTCCATCTTTGATATGGGGTTTTAGTGACCTATATTACTGAAATTCTGAAAAAAAAAAAATCTAAAAATATCCTTTAATAGTTTTTCCCCTTTCAAAGTCCTTCTACTCTCAAGACACTGGATTCAGTGACAGTCTTACAGACCTTTGTGCTGAATATCTCAAGGGCTGAATATCAAGACTGCTTTTTAGAAATTTTTTTAAACTTTTTTTTTTCCTAGAGGAAGTAAACAAAGATTACCGTATAGATTACAGTACGCATTATTCTAATAAATTAATGTTTGCTCCATTTAATTATCCTTCTGATAACCCTGTATCTCTTGCCCTATTCATATTGGACATTATTTTGTGACGTGGAATCTTAGTTTCAAATGACCCACGATTATATTTTTATCAGGTGATAATTAGTGGAAGGTCACGTATACTGGTGTTTGATTACAAACAGATTAAAGCAAGAGTTTAGTGTTTAGACCAGTTCCAAGGTATCGAAAGCCCCCAGACACCAGTTAGGGAGACACCTGTATTTTGGGTACTAGTTCTTGGTGATAGCATCCTAACCTCTGTTACTTCTGACTTATAGGGTATCTTTGTTACTAGGGTTCAGCCTGACGGACCAGCCTCCAGCCTGCTCCAGCCTGGCGATAAGATCCTCCAGGTACGGATGGCTTTAACTGCTTTGTGACTGAACTCACTCTCTGCCTCTTACAAGTACAATGATACTGTTTGCCATACGAGTTACCTGCTGGTGTTGTTATTGTGGTACTTTAATACCGATTTATAAGAGTGCTACTCGCAGTACTTCTGAGAGCTGGTCTTGGAAGGAATAAAGCCGTTTGAAAACAAGTTGGGGATGTGAAAAAGGGGCACTGGGGCATGCTGGGTGACAACCCCGCTGCCACTTGTGGGGAGCTGAGCTGAACCAGGGAGTGTGCTGAGGGCCCGTGGCGCGGCGAGGAGGCGGACTGGCCTTTGCTTCCCAGGGATACAGAATACGGCATGTGGATGCCAGCACCAACCCTCTGGGAGGGAACGGCACTGCCGGAAGGGGTTAATGCTTACAGTCTGTCACAGGAATCATCCAGGTGACACAACTGAAGCTAAAAATAATCCTTCCATCATATCCAGCTTTTCCACACTAACAGCGCAAGAAGACGCAGGGAGAAGGAGCTTTACAGGCAGTTTCACAAGTATAGGTACATGACAAAGCAAGACGATTATAATCGTCACCTCTGCAGCTGATGTGGCACTGGTGTGAGGAGTTACGTAGTCACACTTTTTGACAGAATTGTAACTGTCAATATTTTTGCCTCTTCTTTGCTGCCTCAGCATTTTTGAATGCACTCACATGAAAACAGCCTCTACTGGATCCACTACTGGATCATGGAAGCATCTGCACGATTTACAGAGAAATCTCAGCATCTTGTTTTCTTTTTTGTTTCTGTAACAAATATTTTCTGTATTCCAGTGAACTTTTTAAATAGAAAGACAGGCTATTGCTGAACATACCTTTCAAAAATTCCTCACTGACAGAAAGTAACGGCTGTCCATGTAGAAAAGGGTTTTCTACCATGTCCTGCAGGGTTGTTTCTTCTTCCTCGTTAAGCCTGGAAAATGTGTTACCACTGGCAGCAAATAGTATTACTTTAGACAAAAGGAAGAGTCATTGTAGTTATCCGAAAGGCTTATAACAGTTTTTAGAGACGTTCACGCTGATCGAGGGTGAGAGGTTAATCGGTTATATGAAGGAAGTTGGCAAACCAAGGATGTTTCTAACATCTTCGGTAGCCTCTCTCCTCCTGCTTCCCTCTCTCCTTTGCTCCCCCTGCCCCTCCTACCCGGTGCAGGCTCTGCAGTAGTTACCAGCTTTGCACTCTGCAATAGGCAACTCATGTTTAGTTGCTAGTGTGTTCAGAAAACGGTGAAATACGGAAAACAGCGAAGCAAAATGAAATACAAAATTAGCTAGAGAGACTTAGAATAATCAAGGTGCTCTGTTGAAAACTGAGCTTAGTAACAGAGAAAAACACAAGTAAAATATGTTAAAAAGTAGCAGAAAAATAAGGTGAGGGGGTTGTGTGTGGGGGCAAGCAGCCTACGCCGTGGTCTGAGCAGAGTCGTGCGAGGGCTGTGCGGTCCGTGCAGGGCCAGTCTTGGCAGCCGTGTGCCTGGCACGGCTTCCTCAAACGTGCACGCTTGTGACCTGCATTTGCTTTGTGGCTCTGGTTATGTCAAGATTTTTGCTGGGGGGCACAGGCCCTCAGGAGCTGGGATTTCTCATGTTTCAGCCTCTGTGCCTAAAATAGGAGCATTTATGTGAATTTATATGTTCACAGTTAAGGTGCTGCTGTGGGGTTTTTTAGGTAGCAAATTTCACTCTCCTAATTTATTCATCACTTACGTTGATGAAGTTTGTTTGACTTTGCACTCTCAGTCATTCTGGTAGGATTGTGGATCAGTCTCAGCAGAGTTTCTCATTTGTCACTGTCTCTGGCAAGAACATTTTCCTTTTATTTGCAATTACTTCTACCCATGCATAGTCCCTATTACCAGGTGTTGATTTATATTGTGGCAAGTAAAAAGTCGGCCATTAATCTCATGAAGGATTTATCAGAGAAAAAAAACATAACTGTGATGAAGGATGTTTTACTTCTCAAATAGAAACAATGCCTTTAGCTGAAAGTATCCAGTTCCCTAGGCAGTAAGAACTTGAAATTATCAATACTCACTGGCACCACTTCACCTCCACTGCCCTTTTCCACTATTACTGTCACTTCTGTTTGTGTTTATCTCATGAGACAATCCCCTGCCAGAGACTAGAGCTTCCTAATACCAGTTACTACGTAGGAGGAGGTTCCTCTTCACCCATAATCTCTCCTGTTCAGCGGCTGCAGCTACCTGTGCCTCTTGTCCTCCACACTGGTTTCTGCTGGGACTCCAAGGGAGGAACCTTCTTCCTGTGTTCCCTCAGACTTAGCCCACTGTGCCCTCATGCTCTCTGCCCCGTGATCTGCTTTTAGTGTCGTCTCAACCCTCATGCTACAGCCTCTCCCTCCCCGTCGTGTCTGTCTGACACTTCTCCCCCCAGCTGGCACCTTTCTGTGTTGCCACGGCAGGTAACCCCCCACCCCGAGTCCCCATTACCGATGCACAGCGGTGGCTGTGCAAACTCTGGTTACTCAGGGGGATTCGCAGGAAGATGGTGTCAGAGCAAGGCTCCCAGGGGACATATTTTTAAACATTTCCATGGAAGAATTTGCTTAGCAGGATGTGTTCAGGAGACGCAGTAATGTTTCTGTTGTGCGTTTATGTGTCTCCCCAAGCAGTTTTGGTAAAAGAGGGAGGGAAGATTCAAAAATTAAAAGGCTTGTCAATCCCTGGGTGGACATACCCAGCTCACGGAGAAACTCATTCAAAACATGGTTTTGCCCATGGCCTGTTTTTGATAGAGGAGTGTGTGGGTGTCTCCTGCAGTGAACAAATCCTGGTCCTTGCAAGTCCAGAAGTCCACGGCCCTGCTGGGATCCTGGGGGGAGCAAACTTGTTGTATCTTTTCTTTCGGTGTTGTAAGCTTCTAAGTTATTTATCTGAGAAGTAAGAATGGTTTTTCTGTTATAAAATTAGCAGCAGTTTTAGTAGATGACTTTTAAGGAGGAACCCAGCTGTACGGCTGCTAAGTCAGCAAGGAGAGGGCAGCTCTGTCAGCCCTGTCCTATAATTGTGCCACCGTTAAAGGCTGCCCCACACTTCTAAGACATCTTGTTTTGGTGGCTCCATGATACAGCTTAAAATCTTCTTTTTGTCTAATAATTAGACTTAAATAATAACTCAATGTGTAGGTATGTATGCGGATTTCTTAGCATATTTTGTGGGGAATGTGTGACGCAGCAGGAATGAAAGAGGTAGATTCCGATTATCATTTCTTTGTCCCTCTGGGTGTGGTCTGCTCGGGTATTTTGGGATCTGTATCATCTCCTACAGCCCTCTTCCACTGAGAAACCTTTCTTGTAGAAGAGGTTTCTCCGCGAGCTAGAGCTGACCCTGCACAACAGTTCCCTGTACCACTCCCCCGCGCAGCTTCAAAATGAGAAGGGGGGTGGACAGAGCTGGCCTGCTCTCAGGTTTGTTTGCAGGTTCTTTTTTTTTTTTTTTTTTTTTTCCGAATGAGCAATAGTGAGCTGTGTGGTGAATAAAATGAACTACCTGACTTTCCCTCTGAATTACGTCAGAGTCCGAGCTGACCTCAGACAGAATGCCAAATGGCTGCCTAATTGTGGCACACAGGTGAATGTCTTTGAAACTTTTCCTGCCTGAAATCTGTATTGCTGTTTCTCAGAGCAAAAACATTTTATTATACTAAGCTGAATAAAAGTGAGCCACTCCTCACTGTTGCTTGGATGCTGCCTTTTCTCCGGGCTCCGTGCCTGCCCGTTGCCATTCCTGTGCAGTCATCAGCACTAGAGCTCGCAGCAGCCGACACCTTTGAAGAGAAACATGCGAGTGCCAGGGAGGCACCGCCACGCTCATGGGCACCCTGGTCAGAAACCACTGCAGGGATGCGTGCGCAGCACCGCTGTTAATTATTCTGGGCCGGGCAACCTAGAGCACAGCAAGCGGGCCCGGGGCAGCCTTTCTGCAGGCACCTGTGCCGGGGCAGGATCTGAACTCCTGCCAGGGGACGAGCGGCCGTGGGCACGAGGGGGCTGGGGAGCACCCGGGGGGCTGCTCTTGAAATCTCCCTCCTGTATATAATATATAGTAAGGTGCTGTATATAATATATAATAAGGTGCAGAATGGTTTTGTTGTGCCCAGGAAGATATCCTGTAAGAGATCTGTGTAGGGCGGTCTGGATGTGTGCAAGAGACATCTGGTAGTTCTTCTACAGGGCTGTAATTTCACATTTTATTCACCGAAGCATGAGGGCTTCATTCCCCTATTTTTAAATGTCAGTTAATTTTTTCTGGTTTTGTCGAAGCGCAGTGCTTTTTCTAGAATCGCTGTAAGCGAGAGAGACCAGGTTCTGCCACAGAGAGCCCCTGGGCAGCCTCCACGGCCGTCGTGGACCTTCGGCAGCAGGCGCCATGGCTGGAGGGCAGTGGGGGGTTCTGTGGGTGGCTCTAGAGGGGAGGGGGGGGCATCTCCCCGACCAGGTGAAGCCCTGCAGCAGGGCCATGGGGGTCGGAGGACGGAGCTGGCGCCCGGGGAGGAGATGCTGCCGAGAGCATTACCCGTGTTCGGTGCCTGATCACCTTTGGGAGAGTGGTGGATCTTCTACTTGGGCTTATGGATCACGCTCAGGAAACTCTTACTGATTACATTTAAAATTTGACTCTTTTAGAGTGAGTTGTAACCGACAAGTTACAGAAAGATTCAGTGAGCACAAAAGCAGGACAGTTTATTCAGTCAGTTGGTCCCTCTGTACACGCCGTGTGTCTGCACCTGATGGGAGCCAGAGCCTCCGCTGCAGTCAGCAATGGATTCTGGCAGCACTCGCCCCCTTTGGGCTTCACTCTCATGTCCCAGAGCTCTTGTCTCTTCAGAAAATACACAGAGTTGCAGCCTAATTAACCTGGAGAGGACCCTGGAGCTCATCTCGTCCAGCCCCTGCTTGAAGCAGGGGGGTGCAGGATCTGTCCAATGGAGGAAGAGGGACCGCGTCAGACTCCTGTTTGCAGGAAATCCTGAATTGATTTTAATTTCCATATATCCCTTTGCTCCCCCAAAATGAAGACCCTAAATAGAGTCTCATTTGATTTCTCTTCTTCTTGTTTTTGTGTTACAGGCAAACGGACACAGTTTTGTACATATGGAACACGAGAAAGCTGTGTTACTACTGAAGAGTTTCCAGAATACAGTAGACCTAGTTATTCAACGTGAGCTTACTGTCTAAATATTTTTTTATAAATAGTAAATATGTCTAGCCAGATCTAATGTTCAAACAGATTTATACATAGGAAACAAATTTTTGCCAATTGCTGGACCAATGGCAAACAGTAGTGCCAAATGTATAATACTATATGTTAGTACCAATCATCTTGGAAAAAAATATATTAACGATATAAATATATTGTTCATGTGGCTATGTATTAGTTTTACTTGTCAGCCTCTGGCTGTGCATTGGTGCGTTTTTTTAATCAAGTTCTTAAAGTCAATTTCATATGATTTCAAAACACAGAAGCACATACAAATTCTTTAGGAATTCTGCTGTCCATCAGAAACACTGCCTCAAAGTTGTATATGCCTTTATAAAGATAAAATATATTAACCTGTACTTCCCATGAAATATTTCTATCATGTCACATACAAAAATATAGAGAAAAAATATTTTCATAAACACCTCAAAGAAAGTATATATTAAATTAAATTTAATAATGTTCATTTATTTTCAATGCAAAGATATTATATGCCTTATGAAAATACCTGTACATATGCAGTGTGTATAGCTGGCTCCATATTAATTAGTAAAAATGTCACTATACAGGGTGAGATACTTAATAAATTCTACTGTCAACTCTGGGACCTAGATATAAATAACCTACATGAAAATTGGTTAACTTCCTTTTGTTTGACACTTCTAGCTGATTCCATGTGAACACACGACACGGACGAACAGTGAGCTTAGGCAGGTGTGGTTCATGAATGGAAGAAGGTTGCGATGGGTGGCAGTAAAACTTCTTCTGTTGCTGCTGATTTTATTGTTTAACTTTTAAATTTAAAATCAGAGGCCCTGTACGTACACCCCCCCTCCCTGCAGCCTTGCGTTGTTCTGTGTTTTCCCTCCTGTCCAGGCTGTGCTCGCCCCTGCCCGCTGTGTTGGCCATTGGTGAGGCTTGAACCTTTGTACAGTCCTTTATCAGTAACAGTCTGGGGAGAGTGGCCGGAGCGGGTTTAGTCGAGGGCACGGTGCATCTCACAGGGCTGCACATGGCACTGAGCGAGCCTGGGAAGAGCCTTTTTTTGTGCAGTGCGCAAAAAACCAGAAATCACCCCAAAATCCCGACGGTCAGAGCAGCGCAGCTATTGCCCACCGGCATGGCCGGAACCTTTTACTTCTCCGCTTGCCAGAGCCTCTAGAAGTTCTTAAACCTTTCTTCCCTTCCCATCAAGCGTGCTCTGACTGAGGTAATTAGACTTCAAATTAAACTAAACTTCAAAAGCGGGTACTGCCGCTGGGTGTAAGGCCCTGCGCGGCCCAGCGTCCCTCCCGCGGAGGGTCCGCACGCGCAGGGGGTTGGCTGCGGCCCTGTGTGCTGAGCCTCAGCCACAAAGGTGCTGCTGGGTCCCTGGCCCCACCGAGAGGCACCGGCATGGGTGCTCTGGGGAGCGAGGGGCTTAGGCCAGGCTCAGGGGCTTAGGTCAGGCTCACAGCAAACCCAGCAGATGGGTGGAAGAGAAACACCCAGCGATGGCTTTGGGTGCCGGGAGAGGGGAGGGTGGCTTTGTGGAGAGCACCTGTGTGCATAGGGAGGGAGAGAGAAAGTCCCCCAGACAGAGAAATCAAACTACAGGTTAGTCAGGACATAGGTACAGTAGGAACCATCCCCTAATGTTATTATGAAGCACCAGCTTTTTAATGGTTTGGATTTTTTTTCTTTTGTGGTTTTTTTTTTTTTTTTGACCAAACGGCATCCGTTGAGCAGCAGAGTCTGGCAGAGCCGAGGGATTTTTTTAGCGATCGTTCAGAAAGTGGCACCGCAGCGTTTGCCTGTAAGTTCCCCACGCTCTGGTTCTTTGCACCTCCCTTTTTCTCCTCAATCAACAGGAACAATTAAGTTTTTTAGTATAAATATTAATGAAACGTAAATTGCAAGCTGACGGAGCAGGTTCCCACATCACGTGAATTGTACCTTACCTAGGGAAGACCTTCCCTTGGGAAGAGCTTCTGTACCCCCGGCCTGGCAACGCCCCGCCACCGTCGGCCGAGGCTTGTCCCAAAGCGTGCAGTTTGAGTAAATGATGTGGTGATATTGAGAACATAAATTTAAATAATTAATGCTTTTCACTAAATTAAAATCTTCTTGATACCACAAGCTGAAAAAGCTTGCTGAATGCACAAGATTTGGTTTTGGATTGTTATTTGCTCCTTTTTTTCAGCTTTCAGTTTTCTATCGCATCAATGTAATTTTTTACTGTTACCATTAAATCGCACAGGCTCTGGCAGAGCCCATCTAAAACTTTTCTAATGTTAGTGGCATTTCAGAGGCCAGAATTTCCATTCTTAAGGCCTCGTTGCCCTTTAAAAAAGGAAACAAGGTTTTGTTCAACATCATATTCAGAAAACTGTAGGCACCTACGTAGCTTTTAGTTAATGATGTCGTAAGGGAATTAGGTCCCTTAAGAGACCTCCTGGGGCAGAGATAAATACACTGAATTATCTCCACAGAAGTGGGGTGGGGAGCTGCAGGTGTGCGGAGGGTGGCGAGGGCTCTGCCTGAGGACCCAGAGCCAAGGTAACAGCTCACAGGTGAAAATTGGTAAACTGAAAAAAAGCTGAGAGAGCTTTAGTGCTTGTTAACAGCCTGTTTTGTGCTGGGCTGTTTCCCCTGCTGAGTTTATGGGCTCTAAGGCGTGGGGGCGGGGGGGCTGTGCGCAGGGCTGGGTGTCAGGGTGGCCCAGCACTGTCATTAGTGGGTTGTAATGAGAAGGAGGTGGCAGTGAAATGAGATCAGTGCGGTGTCACACTGAACCTTAACTTAGCCGGCGCCCCCCCGACTCCAGAGAGGGGCCTGGGGAGAGTTGGACCCCCTGGCTGAAACATACGGCAGCGAAGCTTTAACACCGACCCCCACTGCCCCAAAAATACCAAATGTTATCTTTTTGGCATTATTTTATTCAAATTGGCTGAAACGATGTTTAGCAAGCACTAGTATTATGAGTAGTCAAAATGACCTTAATGGGACCATTTAGGATTTTTACATTAGTCCTTCAAAAGCAGCTGCAGCCTCTGTCCCCCGGGGAAGGTCTCCTGTGCCCTCACAGACACGGTCCCACACCACCCAGGTTGCAGGGAGGCACCAGGTGACGTGCACCCTTCGCGCAGCAGTGCGAGATTTATTTTTCTCTTTTTTTTTACTAAATACGATTATCTGGGAAGTGCTGGCTCAGGTGACGGTTGGCCCTGAGGTGAAGCCCCCGTGTGGGTTCACCTTCACGCGTGTGGATGAGTTTTGATCCAGGCAGAGGTGCTCTCCCCACGCCGGCGGGTTCCTTCCCCCCGTGCTCCCCACCCTGGCGCTGCGGCACAGTGCAGGGGGGCTGTCAGCTGGGAACCCACAGTCCTGCTGCTTTAGCTTTTTCCATGCAATAAACAATGAACTAACGATCCTCAGGGAAGGGCTGGATTAAGAAAGGAAGCCTGCGAGGCAATTCTGATTTTAAGGAGCTGGGGGGCGGGTGCTGGGGCTCCCCTTCCTGTGCCACCCTGCGTACCCCGACACCGACCGCGGGGCCGCCTCCGCAGCGGGCCCCACACCCGGTGGCCAGACAGGTAGGAACTCGTTTGCTTCTCTGCAGATTTGTGACAAGGCAGCTCTTAAGGGGAAAAAAGAAAGGAAATAAAATTTTAAAAAGAAAAAAAAGGGAAAAAAAGCTGCTTCCAAAATGTTAAGAGTTAAGACAGGCCTCTCCAGTCTTAATGATGGACCCATGTCCCCAGTCCGAGCCCACGGCCTGTGTCCGGCTGTTGATGAACTGAACTCCGGTGTTCAGCAGCCGGTGGTTCGCAGCAGTGATTGTTCCACACCTCCCAATCTGTTCTGATGTTTTCAAGATAGTTTTTTAACGTGTCCATGTCCGCATCTGTGTTTCACGGCACCGCGGCAGCCCCTGCGGTGGGGACAGGGCCTGGCGGGCAGGATGAAGCTGGGGGGGACGGTCCCCGCACATGGTGCACCCACCAGCAGTGACCCCCCTGCTCCCAGGGGTGCTGTGGGGACACTCAGCCTCTAAGGCTCTCGCAGGGCAGCCTCTTGCCAAGTGGGAAGGGGAGGGCCTCAGAAGCGTTCCTGTAAATCTGTATTTTTAGCTCATATAGGAACACCTGAAAAGTGAAATCACTGTTATAAACACCCCCGATCTTCACGAGCCTAAAATCCAACTAAAAATGTCAGTGTGAGGCATGCAGGAGGCTGCTTTGCTGTTGGTAGTGAGCGCGTTGAACACAGAGACCTTCCCCGGTTCAACCTCTCGGGCTTGTATCAGAGTTTAATCACGGGATGTGAATCATTTCTAGCTCTGGGTGTGTATCTGTTTTTCTGGTAGGGATAGAGGCAACAGTCAATGCAAGGTCACTATCCAACGACCCCCCATCCCGCTCCGCCACCCCCGTGGCGCAGGGGGGCTGCAGTGCTCCCCCTCCCACCCAACAGAAAGAAACAGGATTTGCCACAACTCTTGGCCTCCCGCGGCCCCTCCCCAGGCAGAGGCAGTGCTGAGCCTCCCGCTGCCCCTTTGAACTGCTGGGCTTTTACATTTACAACTTCCAAACGAGGATAAAACACCTGACGTTTGAGCTCCTGCCCCCACGCTCCCCTCCTGCTCTTCTGCCTTCGGAAATTTAAATTGTGAGCAGGCGCCCGCCCAGGTGCCGGTTCCTCCCCGGGGTGTCAGGGTTTAGGCCTCGGCTCGTCCGTCCCGCCAGCGTGAGTGGAACGCAGCGTAACGATACAACTTTCAGGCCAGTCGTTTGGATAGGAGGCGAATTAATTGGTGGTTTGGTTTTGGTTCGAGCGCCCTCGGTTTGGGTCTGCGTGGCGGCGGGCAGCGCGCCTGCTGCGGCGGGGCAGCCAATGGCAAAAGCCGGTGTTTGCAAAGCGTAAAGAGTTTCTCTTACACAAAAACAACCAAAAAAAAAAAAAATCCTTTTGCCAACCCCCTTCCTGGACAATTCCGCTGCTCTGGAAGCGAGTGACGTCAGCGCGTCACGTACGCAGCACCCGCCCGCTCAGCTCTGCGGTTTTCTACTTGTGAGTACTGTATCCCGTTCCGAACCGACAGCTTACTTTATGAAAAATTTTACCATTTTATAAAAGACATGTTTAATTATGATGGAGATGGCTGTATTGTAATTAATATTTTGAGATAATTGTGATTTTGAGCTTAAATTATATACAGAAAAATGGTCATTTTTGTATGTGTTAAAAGATTGCTATATTACAAATGACTGTACTTTTCAGTTTAACTACAGTATTACTGTAAATACGGCTGAATGAAGAAATATTTACTACTTTATTAACATAGATTGTGAATGTACTTAATGTTTTTTGCAGTATAAAGACTTACTGAACTTGAAAGCTGCTTCATTTTATGTGCAAAAAGGTACTTCAGAATTCTATTTTAACTCTATTGATTCCGTGCAATCAATCTCTCGTCAGTCCATGTGCACACGCGGGTCGTATCCTCCCCGGTTTATCTCCCGTGCGACACGTCCCCGGGAGGTGCAGGTTGTGTTTGGGAAGTGTTTTGCAGCTGTACAGAAACCAAACCCAGGGACTGAACCGACGCTGTGCAGTGTATAGCAGAGCCATTTTTCGGCTTTGATGTACCCAACTTTTTCAGTATTTAAAAAAGTGTTTTGAATAACATTAAAAAGTCTCTTTATTGTATAAATAATAAAAATGTCACCTTATTGTAATTAGTCTTTGTCATCTTTTGCTGTTGGAAAGGAGCCAAGTTTTCAAAAATTCTGCAAGTCAGGGGATGAGAGCAGTTTGTTACAGACCCACCCCGGTACCCCATGACACACCTCCTATCAGTCATTGCAGCTACAGCTTCACAAACACCTGCAGCACCCACCAGCGAACAAACCCCAGGCTGAGGGAGGGGCAGGTGAGGCACCTAATGCTGCCTGTCCTGCCCATGGTACATCAGCCGCAGGGCCAGTACAGCCGCACGGCCCCTACAACCACAAGGCAGGTACAGCCGTAAGTGGTGTCAAGCGCTGCTGCTCACTCTGCTTACGGCAGCACCACAGCAACAGCTTAAAAACCACACCCACCACTGCACAACACCCCACTGCAGGAACCGCCAGGGCTCTGCTCCGGTTCCTTCTCCCATTCACAGGCTGGGAGCAGCAGCTCCGCAAGCACCATCCAACAGTTCTAAAAAATTTCTTCAAAATATTTAAAAAAATACCCTTTTAGAGTATTAATATCCACAACATGTTGCGCTCATTAAGGAAGGGAGCACTTTCAGGAGAAGGAAAAGGATCACTTGCAAGTGCCATTAAAAATGAGAAGTATCCAGAAGTTACTGGCCCGAAAACTTAATGCCAGCACACGCTTACGACCCCCAAAGCGGCCATCCTACAGGAAACGTTTATTGTTGGGGTGCAGCCCCCACCCCCCCCTCAGGGTTAGGTGACCCCCCATCCCCCCGCAGCGATCACACAACAGCCACACCCACAGCAGCACATCCGCTCCCGCCTTTTGCTCCAGTACTTTACACTGACCATTCCCTTCAAAAACCAGCTCAGCCGCAGAACCACTATTGTGGCTGTTCCGGAAGGCGGCTCCCGGAGCCGTTCTTTATTACCAAACATGTCAGCAGGTGCTGTTTTAAAACTCACTCAGGGAATGTGCAGCCTTGAGGGGAACCGCGCGCAGCCAAGGCAAGTTCCTGACGTGCGAACTCCAGCCCGAAGGGTCCCTGGGTTGGGCCCGTCCTTCAGCCACTGAGGGAGGAGGAGGAGGGGGGGGGGGGCACAGCCCGAGGGCTGCCCTGGGCCCCGTTTCCCCCTCGCCAAGGCCCTGCTCAGGCAGGGATGCGGCTCCTCAGGTACTCCAGCACTGCAGCCGTGCCCTTGGCCAGGACGGCCGCCCGTGGCGTGCGGAAGGGGTTTCCTTCCAACAGCAGCGTCCTAGAAAACAGGGAGGTGGAGTTACTTGGATCAAGGCTTTTCTGTGGAACACCACCTTCACACGCTGAGGATTCCGATCCTTTGAAATTCTTAAGTAATAATTCTGTTCCACTACAAGGATTTTAAGTTCTGCTTCCCTAGCTCACACAACTTATCTTTTACAGCAACACTGGAGTTTTAATTCAGGCTAATAAACCCCACGTGGTCTATTATTGTAGACACACGATACACATGTACCTGATTCTTCAGCCTCTGCCAGAAGAAAGAGCGAGAAAAACAACTTTTGAAATACAGAAAGGGTAGAGTAAAAGGGGAAAACCATGTTAACTCATAACCCTGCACATGCCAGCGTAGCTGCTAGCCCACTCTCCTTCAGAACAGGTAAATCTCCCTGGAGGGTTTTCCTGCTGGGGGTGGGATGTTTTATTTTGTTTTTTGAAGTCCCTGGGGAAAGTGTCCTGCCAGGGGAAATCCCCAGGGCCTGGGAACTTGTTGTTGTTGCTGGGCTGCTCACACAGAGCGTGCGCTGTGAGGACGGCTGGTCCTGTCGCTTTAGGCATTAATTGGAGAATTATTTGTCTCTGCGACAGCAGCGTGAGCTGCACCCATGGCGGGGGAGGGGAAGGGTCTCCCGGCCCGGCGGGCCCTGACCCTGTGTTGGTGTGGGCAAGGGGGTGGCTCACTCAGGCTCAAACATTAGAGCCTTTCCCTTTTGTTAAAAACCATGATTTAAAAAAAGATATTATTTTTTTTAAAACATACCCTTCCCCTTTTTTAAAAAAATCATGAAACAGCTCCCCCAATTCTTTACAATCTTGAGAAAATACAGAACTGTGTTGTTTTACAAGTGGCAAGAGCCCCTTTTACTGCACCAAGACCCCCAAATCAACCGCGCCGCGGGGAGCAAGTTCTCCCCCAGCGAACGGGGCCCGAAGGCGCCGCTGAGAGCGGGTTTCCCTAAGCCCGGCCCGGCCCACACACCTCAGGCTCTGGCAGTGGCCCAGTTCCGGCGGCAGCTGGAGCAGGTCGTTGTTGCGCAGGTCGAGCGTCCCCAGCCCCGCCAGCGCCCGCAGCCCCTGCGCGTCGACGCAGCCCACCTGGTTGTCGCTGAGCAGGATGGTCTCCAGCGCCGGGATGCAATAGAGGACGCTGGGAAACGCTTTAAATCTTCAAGAGGGAAAAAGGAGACAAAGCAAGGAAAGTCAGAATTAGGGCATTCAGAAACTGAGCAGCCTTTAAAGCCGGGCTGCACTTGAGCATTATTTAAAGGGTGAAAGGCGCCTGCGGGGGTCTGGTTCTGCATTTGTTGCTCACAGACTGTTTCATCCCTTTTTTAACCAGTTCCTACTGTGTCTCTCTGCAACTTTTGTGGCAGAAAGTTCCAAAAATACACGACCCATTGTGCAAAGAAGTACATCCATCGGGTTTAAGCTCACAGCTGGTTTATCAAGTGCCTCCCTGTTCTCACATCACAGGAAAATCATACTGAACGCAGACTAGTTCTTTTTATTATTGTATATTTAAAAAAAAAAAATAACCTAAAGAGTTACTCACCTATTGAAAGAAAGATTTATTAATTGCAGTCTTGTCAGTGCCTCCATTTCCTCAGGTAAAGATGTCAAAAAATTATTTCTGTGTATCAAACAAAGACAAACAATTATCACTAACTTCTACAGAGTTTCAGTTAAGAATCCACAGAGACAGACTGTGGGTATTTATCCATGCCAACGTGCTGCCTTAAACCAATTAACCGCTTCCTAAATGGGTCAAGACCACGCTCAAGTACAGACGCTGGCTCACACAAGCCAGGTTTGCATTCTTATTTCTGCCAGCAGCAGATTTAAGTCTGTCCTCTAAAGGTTCCCAAGAATTTCAAAGCATCCCACAGCTCCACAAACCCACCTGGCAGTTGAGCTCCGGGGGTGTCAGCAGAAGTGTTTGCAGTGTGTGAAGCAGCCCAGGTAACACGGCCCGGTGGGCTATGCTGCTGCCTGCACCAGCGCAGGGAGGTCCTGCGGGAGCCGCAGCGGGTAGAAGGGCTGGAGGAGCTACTGCCAATAAAATACCTACAGGCAGCAACAGCTCCAGGAGGCACAACACTCGCTCTCTCCCTGTATCGCTTCCCAGCGCCCGCCAGTGGCTTGGTGGGGGGTTCTTTTGGGGGGTTGGAGGGATTTTTAAATAGCAGCTTCACATCTCTGAGAACCTTAAGACTGAGGCAAGACCCTTCATCACAGCAAGTCTCACAGCTTGTCCGCTTGGGTTTTGTGGTTTTTTTTTTTTTTTTTACCGATGCCTAAATCTAGGCCACTTGCTATTTCAGATCTGCCAGTCATTCAACTGTCATGGAGGCATTTTGGGAAATGAAAACTTATTTCAGTACTGCTATCCCACTGTAACAGATGGCTGGTTTAAAAAGGCACAAAAATAAGTTAGCGAGAAAGGAAGTCCAACACACGTCACAAACCTGATATCCAAATGTGTCAATTTATGGAGCACGCAAAGCTCTGAGGAAATAGAGGAGATTTTATTGAAGCCAAGGTTGACATCACAAACTGAGTCTTTCAGCTCCACAATCCTGAAACCAATATGAATACACTTGCATTATGTAAGCTCATGTTTGCATTCTAAGTTACTGAAAAAAACCCTGCTTTATTCTACAAATCAAGGACACACTATGTCTCTTGACACTTCAGAAGTAATTTTGTGGAGTGAAGGTAATGGAAACTTCAGCTGTGAAAGCTCCTGTCCTGGAGTCTGACGCCTGATGTAAAGACAAAGCTCAGAATCACTTGCCTGAAATTATTAGAGAGTAAGTTTCCCCTCCCTGATTAGGAGAGCAAACGTTACTCCAAGAACCCACTTGCTGAAATGCAGGTAAGAGGGATTTCAGACACTGGCAGAGGTGACCATCACTGTCACCTCCTGCTCTGTAAATGGTTTAACAAGAAGACTCCATCCACCTTCTCTGGCCATCAAACAGACAGAGATTGCGGTTTTGTTTCCATCTTTTGTTTCTGTTCCACTGTTCTGATATTACAAATTTCAGGAAACACGGCATTTTCTGCTTCTTGTTAAAGGGTATTCTATTAACATGCTTTGGTGTGACGTATGTTAACAGCTCAAAAAATTAGCTGTTGAATCCCCTAACAGAATCTCTGGTTTAGCCCTAAAACCAAAAGGCAATTAAATGAGAAAACCCTCAGCTCTCCCATCTGGATTGCACACCTACACCTATCCCCAGCGAGCGCAACAGCCCCTGAAACGCTGAAAAAGCTGGGGAGGCACAAGCATTATCTCACTACATTGGTTTTCTAGAAGTTGTATGAAAAGCGGTTTTTTTCCTGTGAGAAAGAGATCCCACCTCTTCAAGTTCTGTGTGCTGAAGGTTAAACGTTCAGCACACTTGGGTCCAAGAATGGACATAAGTTACCCCCCCAGGTGTGGTGGTATCCTTAAACACCAGCTTTTGTGGGTTTCTGGGGCTGCCAGAGGTGCAGTAACCCTCCTCCTTACACAAAAAGACTCTCAATTCCATTAGTGCCAAGAGAAAGCTTTTTCCTGACTGTGGATGACGTAACAAGTGCAATAATCTCAAACGCTGTGTGATGGGACACAAAACCTGCCAAGAAGAGGCACGGAAACTGTTCAGGCTTCCTTAACAACCCACAAACAATTACCCTCTCCGAACAAACTGTATTTAAATAGAACCTCAGCAGCAGTACGTAGTCATCACCCAAAAAAGCGGTGAGTCCACTAAGATTATCTTTATATGGGGAAAAAGGCGGCTCTGTAGAGGAATCAATGCTACACGGTCACGTACAGCACTTCCCCGTGAAGTCACATCACTCTCCTCTCGGGCTTTTCACCAACGCTCAGAAAAGCACGACGCACACAAGATGTAAGGAAAGCACCGCCGAGCAGAGCCCTGCAGCCCCGCCGGCACGCTACTCCTGCTAGAAACACAACTGCATCGCTCAGCACCGCAACCGCACGTCCCTCCACGTGTGCACAAAGGCGTACGCAGCACAACGCGCAAATATACTCCATCAGGAGAAAGACAAGATGTAGAGGAGCAAAAAGTAGGAAAGAAAGTAACAAATGGAGGAACGACCTTTCTAAAAGTACCTTGGAGGAACTTCATTCAGCTGATTTTTGCTGAAGTTGACAGTGGTGACAGGATTGCTTCTGACTGCGTCGAACATGTCATCGGGAATCACAGCGGCCTGTTTCTCACTGGACAATGGGAAGCAGTTAGCTGGGTCACACAAACAAGCTAATCATTCCCTATTTATTAACAAGGCATTTTCATCTTCTTTTAGAAACAGATGAGTCGTAGAGTAGATATATAAATATCTACAATTTGAGGTCCTTGCAGGACTGTTAATCAGAAAGCCACCAACCACCGCACCATGTCTGTGTCACATGGTTTCTTCCCCCTCCCCAACTGAAAAGATTACATGGTTGGTTACTTTTAAGAAATAACTGAAGAGCTACTCACCTACTACAAGATATTCTGAGACTTAATGAAAATTGCTGAAGAAGTATAAGAGGTACTAAAAGCACCTGAAGGTATTGAGTGTTTCAGTGAGTTAAAAGGAATGTTACTGCGGAATACTTGATAATACAAAGAAACAATTTTTAAAAACCTGCAGTTCAAATCTGCCTATTCTTGAGCACACAAATTAAAGTGAAAAACACACAAATGCAGCAGGATTTGCAGACAGTTTGGTATATATCATAAAAAAAGGGCAAAAAATAGGCAAGTGTTCTTAGAACTTTAGAAATAGGTAGTATTTCAAAACACATACCTGTATTCCAGCAATTTTAGTGAAGTTATGGCGTGCATGTTAACCCTTGACTCACTTGGAAGAGTCATGGCTGTCACAGGAGGCTCTTCATTGACGGTAGTTACATCATCTGGAGATAACAAATAATCTGATTCAGATTGCATCAAGCATTTTCTAGTAAAGGGTTTTTTCAATCTTGGGTTTCTGGTTTGCCTTTTTTTTTTTTTAGGGGGGTGGGAGGAAGAGGGTTGACTTGGATTTTGAAAAATTAGGTCAGGAAGCAATGGAGCTGTCATGCCAGCAGCAGCCAGCGGTGAGACAGGCAGCTCCACGGGCTAGGGAGAGAGAAACAGTAAGAAACAGGGAATTGGGGCTAGAAATGACGGTCTAGATCATCTATACCCCGAACAGCAAATCTGACCACAGTTTCAGTTAAAATATTAATATTTATAAACCTTCATCACGCCCTCCTCTGTAAAGTTCCTTTTGATTACCACCTACAATCCCCAGGAAAAAGCTCTGGGTGTCACAAGGCTACTTTGGATGTTTAAGGAATGTGGACTAAAAGCATCGTTCTGCACAACTGAGGTGTGGCATCACCCCCCAGGGACTCACCTGTGCCTGAGGGGGGTGAAGCTTAGCTAGAAGTCCAAACATACAATAAATCCAACCTCCACTAAAAGAAACCGAACAAAACCCTAGGGAAATTCAGCAGCATCCATGAATAAAAGTCTACTAACAATTGTGCCTAACCACAACTAGTCATCCTTTCCTTAGGAAAAGTCAAAAGGGTCAAAAAAAGCTAAAAAAAGAGGCCTTTTCCCCATTTAAACCTCTACAGAAACAGGCCTGCTACAGCTTTAGCTCCAGCTTAGATGCCGTAACAGGTAAAATCATAAGCATCATTGTACATGCAAGACATGAGCTAATTTAATTGCCCACAATTATATTATCTATTATAGTTCACCAGATAACTCCTGAGTATGTACCCTAGCACTCAATTAATTTTTGTCAAGTTAATAGTATGTCAGATTTGCATGGAACCTGACATTTTGAAGCAATTTTATATGCTGCTGTCGCCTAATTAATACTGCCATCCTCTGGTGGATGGAGAGAAAACCCACTGAAAAAGGAAAATCTCCACGTACCATTTTCAGTAACAGTTGCTCGCATGTATTATCAAGGCACCTTCTAAGCCTTTTTTTGCCATTTATGTGCAGCATAATTGTTTCCCTGTTATACTTAACACAACCCATGAACTCGGTCATTTTGCCTACTTTATGTTTTAAAACTCAAGAAAGAGGAAAACTTCTAAAGATGGTAAACTGGAGTCCTGTTTTGAAAGGATTTCACCTTCTCAGCATGCAGGTTACTTAAAGACTCTAACAGCCTATTTCCTAAATAATAAAAAATACACTGTCATCGCCACCATTTTGTTCAGAAAACACAACAAAAACCACCCAAAATGCTGAAGTATCTCAGTGAATTAGAAGCCCAGGTATCAATCTGGAAAGCGACTCGAGCATGCAGAAGCAACTAGCAACTTTTTGTCCACTTTCTGCATACTATCGGTTCATTTTTACAAAGTGCCACATCTGTCAGATAATCGTGACCTAGAGTCAACAACTCGGTGCTTTTCAACCCAGAGAGAAACAGCGTTGAATCCCAGAGAGGATTCTGCAAAACCCACAAAGCGTTTGCACGCACAAGTAATCCCCTTGAAATATTTCATCCCATGTTCTGCTTTCTGACTTTTTAATTATTTCTGTAGGGAAGGCTGGGATCAAGACTATTAGACAGTAGAAAAATGAATTCTAACAGGCCAGGATTAGAATGATGTTTAAAATAATCAGTTACTTTCTCCCCAAAACTTTTGATATTCTTAGTCAGCTGCGAGGTAGGCTCCATGGCACTGCCAGGACCATCGTGGCTGACTCAGGCACGTCCTTTCTGCGTATCAGAGGACGGTGCTGCCCGTGTTAGTATGTGGATGAATTATACACAATGTCTTTACCAACCATCCCCTACTCTCGGTCCCTAGCAGCGTCCAAGCCAGCAGATAGACAGCAAGCTTAACAAGAAAAACCCCTCACGTAAACTTCCCATGATGTTGTGAGGAAAAAGAAAAAAGCTACTGGAATTTCTGATGCAAAACGCGTAAAAGGACCAGAGGAAAAATACTTGAGATTATTGAGGATTATAAATTAGAAAAACAAAGAATGTTTGTTATTCAGTACTACCTAATAGAGTAAGAAAAAGAAACAGCACTGAAATAGAAGAGCAAACTGTTGAGTAAAGAAAACTGTTATTGCAGCATAACTGGAGGAACCTGGATTGAAACAGCTACCCTCTGTACATTCCAATTTATTTTAATTTCCTAGAAAGACTCTTTAAAATGTAACACAGCAACATACCTTGGATTTTGCTTCTTAGATATTTCAGAAGTTCCTGGGTGCCTTTCTTTAAAAAAAAAAAAAAAAAAAAAGTCAGGATTTGCCAGGCAGTGTTTCCAGAGCCGCTCCGACCACAAGGAATGCCAACAGCAGTCACACAGGTGGACCCACAGCACTGCTGACTACAAAATCCACCTACCACTTCCCACAGAAAAACCCTCTTCACAGCAGCTTATGAACTTGCTTATTTACAATTTTATTTATTCCAGATGAAAATTTCCGATCCTGTATCACTACCTCAGGCTCCACATTTTTAATTTTTTATCTAAAGTAGTTAGCCAGTTGCAAGATCAAGGAAAAAGTTCAAGTCAACCTAATCTTCTCTTTACAGAGGTCTAGCACAATTATGCTTTGGAGAAGACATTTAGAATTTGTCAAGGAAGCTGACTGTTCAGTGTTGTGGTAACTTTTTATGCCCAAAATTATAGACTCTGGGAACAACACTGCAATTTACATATTTTGCATGGATTTTTTCACAGCTTGGTCCTTTCAATCCTCTCATAGCAACTTCTACTGGTCAAAAACAGTTACTATCTGCATAATCTATGAGTAATTAAGTATAATCTCATCTAGCCCATTTGTTTTAGGATAAAGCTAGGTTTGCCTTATGATTTTAGAGGCTTCCTTGGTGCTTTAAAACCAGGGACTGAACTAAAGCACTGAATATGAATTAGTATTTCTCATTCTAGCTGAGATCTGTGTAAGAGACTGGGAGGTCTGAATGCAGAGGGGTAAAGAAAATGTGGGGGGAACGAAGGAGGGGAACGAAGGAGGGGAACGAAGGAGGGGAACGAAGGAGGGGAACGAAGGAGGGGAACGAAGGAGGGGAACGAAGGAGGGGAACGAAGGAGGGGAACGAAGGAGGGGAACGAAGGAGGGGAACGAAGGAGGGGAACGAAGGAGGGGAACGAAGGAGGGGAACGAAGGAGGGGAACGAAGGAGGGGAACGAAGGAGGGGAACGAAGGAGGGGAACGAAGGAGGGGAACGAAGGAGGGGAACGAAGGAGGGGAACGAAGGAGGGGAACGAAGGAGGGGAACGAAGGAGGGGAACGAAGGAGGGGAACGAAGGAGGGGAACGAAGGAGGGGAACGAAGGAGGGGAACGAAGGAGGGGAACGAAGGAGGGGAACGAAGGAGGGGAACGAAGGAGGGGAACGAAGGAGGGGAACGAAGGAGGGGAACGAAGGAGGGGAACAAACTCTCACAAGGCATCTGATGGGATGACAGAAGACCAAGAAAGGGAGGCCAGAGGAGGCTGGGACTGACTGCAGGCACGCCCAGGCATGGCGCGGGCTGAGCCCAGCAAGACAAGGGACGCCAATACGGAAGAACCTGGAAACTTGTAAGGAAAAGGTGAAGGTCAAACCAAAAGCTGAGTAACAGTCCCATGGCTTGTACGGAGAGGGAAGCAGACAGTATGACAAAGCTCAACAGCCAGGTGATGGTACATTACGCAAAAAAAAAAAAACCAAAAAACCAAGAGACTAGGATTTAACAGGAATTAAGTGGAAATTCCTCAAGAAACAAGAATGGGTTTGGGACTAGAATGAGAGGCCTGAGAAACAGGAAAAGAGGAGACGGAGCAGGGATAAACAAGAGAAGAGTCTGCGCCTGCTGGACTGTACTATCCCCCAGCCTCTGCCAATCCTTAACCTCAGTATTCACCTGCTCCCAAGAAGTGCCTGGGGAACCCCACAAGCTTTATCAATTCCTCCTCTAAATCAAGTGTAAAAAATTCTAGACAGGCTTACTTCCAGGTGCAGGAATTTACAGTGCTGGTAATGGATCAAGACAGTGTAAGTATAAAATGTCATAATGGAATCCTTGTACCTGTCGTTTGCTACAAATTTGCAATACACACAAGAAATCACACACTCTGTGCTCTTACATTTGAAAGAGCAAATCCTCAGAAGCGAGGGAATACCACAACTGCAGTAACCAGGCAACCTAACTCAGGCTCCTCTGCAGGTACACCTGAAGCCAACTGTGCACGCTGAGATCATGTATGACTTCCATCCACTGAACCCCTGCTCATTAATTTAGTGCACACAAAGCTCACTCAATGTGTTCCCTCTTCTGACAGACACTACAAAACTTCATTTCAACAGAGTCTTCAGTGTTGCTTATTTTTAGAGAATCCCAGTGCTTTGTAAACATTTATTTTGTAACGCTGGCAGAAGCACAAAAAGTAATGTATACCACCAACGAGAAGAGGGGCCTGCTGGGGAAAAAAATTAAAGGGAATTCTATAGCAGCAGCAGTGCCCACGCTCCAGCCTCCCACTGCCCTGTGTGCTTGTTTTCTCACACACAACTCACACCTTCACTTTGCTGGTTACCTACAAGGAGAATGCAGATCTGAGGTGTAGGCTACCCTTAAGAAAACGTACTACGTCACACTGCTGGTGCCCAAAATGCACTTGCCATCATCTGGAAATTAATCCTAGATCCTTAATTCGGGCAAGTAGGAAATGAGAAACAGAAATCCACGCTCATGCAGGAAAATCCTGATGTAAAGTTCTTGCCCAGCGTTGCAACGAGCTGTGATTGTAACAGGACTGGGCAGCAGACAGCTGCCTCAGCCTTCTCTTCCCAGACACCCACTGCTTCCTTTGCAATATATATCACAACTTCTGCAGCAGAGCAGAAACAGGTCCTGTAACGCAACAACCTCCTTTATTCCACAGTCCTCACTGTCTTACGCACCGCATCAGACCCGAGAGGAAAGAGTGCCAAAGCCACAACGCACAAACAGAAGAGATGGTTTAAAGCTCCATAGGCTACTTGAAATCTGGATGCATTAAAAATTTTTTTTAACATTCTGGCCACGCAATTTGGATAACGTACATATGCAACATAACTGAACTTCATATAGTGTCTATAGCGCTTACTTGCAGGAGGTCTCTTCGAATGGTTCTCAAAGGATTTCCCTCTAATGCCAGGAATTTCAACTGAGGAAGGTTCCCCAATGTGTAAGGCAATCTGCAAATGGAAAGAACTCATTTCAAAGCAGCTTCAAAACATTTTCTAAAGCATTTGCAACGGTTTGTGAGGTGGCCTGTCAGCCTGCAGCTCAGGTTCCGTGGCCCCAACCTGACTTGTATTTCCCGTAACCCTGCTCAAGAGCTAACCACCACTGGCAGTCATAAGGGATGCATCTGGTCGTGTGGATCCGTAACACCACAGTAGCTGAGGGCTAATCTGAGCACCACGGTGCTGGTCAGTGTCTGACTCAAGCCAAAGGTGGAAGAAACTAACACCTGGAGTTGGTATGTAAATCCAAGGCAATTATCTTACTCCATGAAAAGTGGACAGACTGGGGCCCGCTGAGCTCTTCCGCACAGCAGCGGGCTGCACGCCAGGATCTCCCGTGAGCAGGGACACCCCTCGAGGTTGAGGGAATCCTTTCGTATCAGATACTGAGTAAGCGAATTAGGAATAAGCGCACTGAAACTCTGAAATCTCGGCTAAGTGATATAAAGGATTGCCTGCACGCGTATCACCCTTTAGACATAAACCACTGTCCAAGTCAGGGACTAAGTCTGGATCCAGCCGCACCTAGGCTCCTCTCTGAGGAGTTCAGCACACAGCGGGGGTCCTTTCTGAACCTCATGACTCAGCAGGAGGGTCTCCCTGAGAGTTTTGTCTGACGCTCTCCTCTACACAGTAAATACTCAAGTGTGCCTTGGCACCGAGTCTTGTTAAACCACTGTCACATCTACCCTTGACCTCTGTTAACTCACAGTCTTATTAATAAAATATGTTGTTGTTTCTCTCTCATGAGTGAAGTGCAGCACTCCATCCACAACAGGTTCAAATGAAAAGCTACAGAACATGCTACATTTAAGAAAGGCATAGCTTGATCACAGCAGTTACACAATACAGAAAGGGTTCCTTCATTATGATTGAGTCCTTTTTTAATTGCATTTTACAAAGTGAAGTACACCAGCTGCAGCTAATTGTCATTAGATGTCACTAGCTATGCCCCATCACAGACACAATGCAGTTTTGAACATTACCTACTGATATCATTGTTGGCGAGGTCAAGTCGCTCCAGCTTCTGAAGCAGAGTAATTTCATCAGGAACTGATTTTATCTTGTTGTCTCTAAGTTCCAATACAGAGAGGGAATTCAGATGCTTCAGGTTCTCTGCATTTAATATTTCAATCTGATTTTCACCAGCGTGCAATTCCTATGGAAAAAAAGATCACCCACAATTACGTTACTCTGGTGAAATTACTTTATAACTTACTAATCTCCTAAATCATGACACCAACAAAAACATACTATGACGTGGAGAAATACAGATCCCAATTCCCTTTCATCTGCATATGAAATATCAAATCTCCAAAGATCCAGAGGCAGGAGTCTGAACTGAGGCTTTCTAAAACCACCAGAACCCTCAGCTTTTGAGTTCCATTTCCAAGCTAGGAGTAAATCTGCTCCACTTTTGCCAAGAACTTGTCAACGACTTCTTTACTCAAGAAGTTTCCTAAATTCCAAGTTACAGGAAGTTGAGAGGGTAGCTCTCCACCTCCCTACTGGAAAGGTTTCGTTTATAATGGAAAAACCAAATGGTTCTTTAGCCCCAAAAGAGGGCACACATGCTGCTGGACACACTAAGACACTGAATTTCACACACCAACGTGGATTTTGTTAGAAAATGCTGAAATAGTTTGAGATTTTAACTGCTGAGTTCAGAGTTATGCAGAACTAAAAGAACCCACATTCTTTGATGAATTTGGTCACTGGAAACAACACAGTGATACAGGCGTTCACTTGGCCCAACCATTTTTCTGTTAGTTGAGTAACAAATTTCTGATGTTCTGAGACAGGTGATCTCAATTTTAAACATATCAGGAATGAAGGCTACAAAATATCTGAAAGATCTGATTATGCTAAAAGGAAAGAAAAGGGTATACTTCCTCTGCAGTTACAAAGAAAAAAATGATAATGAACAATGTAAATTTATCCAGAAAATGATCCTAGAGATAAAAAGTAACTGTTACAGGCAATACCAGATCTGTTTTTTCAGTCATTCCTCTTCTAAATGTTTCTTTTATTTTCCAAACCTGAAGAGTACTGCTGCAAATCTGTCTTCCAAATCACCTTAAGACTGACCAGTGTGGACCGTAAGAATACTTGCAAATAGGGACGTATTAAACACAGTTCTAAACACAGAATTATCAACTTTTGATCACAGCACTTTACAAAAATTTGTATTTAAAGTATCAGTCATTATTTTAAAAGTTTACAGCAAATACATTTACAGCATACCAACCATTTCAAACCTCACCTTCAGTAATTTGCATGAAGGAAATTCTGGTAAGGAACGTAATTTATTTTTTCTCAGGTAAAGTTGTTCCAAAGATGCCATAGTCGCTAATTTAGAAGGTACGGTTTCCAGGTAGTTTTTACTACAATCCAGCTGTCTTAAGCCTACAAAGTAAGTGTGTAGTGACAAACAGAAAAATAAGAGAAAAATCAAAACAGTTTTCTACAGAAACATAAATATCCTGTTTTTTAAAATAAATGTAAGAACATTTTGCCGAACAGGACTTTGGAAGAAATCAAATCAACATTTCTGAAAACAAGGCATCTGCTTTTCATTTACTCTTCAGAGAACATCCTGGCAGGCTTCCAATGACACTGCCAGGTATAGCTCCCATCAAGAAAGGGTCCAATACTGCAGCCCATCTCCAAAAGATCTGCAAGTAATTTCTGTAGTCTCTATAAAAACTGGCTGTCTACCAGCTGTTCCTGTGGATCTCCCACAGCTCTGAAAATATGCGTTTCAGATCAACCACCAGCCAGCTTGATATTTAACATTCAAATGTTAGAAGTCAACTTTATCACTAATTTATGGTTTTTTTCCTCTCCAATAATTTCAACTCTCATTTATGCTTTATTTTCCACTCAAAATATGCAATAAAGAAAAAAAATTTCTCAAATTCCTCATTGCAGCCTTAAGGCTAATAACTTGTAAGCAGAACAATATTAATCCTTATGCTTTCTGATCATTCCATGCCCCATTTATCAAGAAATATGAAACATAAGAGGACTTGAGTTTGATATACAGTAGCTGTAGCTGATGGTTTTAAGTAATTCTGAACTAATATTCTTGAGAATATATTAACTCTTTAAGAATGTATTTTTAAAATCCTGAATAACATACGTTACGTTTCTGAACACAACTACAGAACTGGCTCTATGGCATTTAATAATCTGAGGAAACTAATTTACTTTTCATCGCACTGATATCTGCAGGCAGGCTCCTGAGCTGATTACAAGCCAAATTGAGTCGCACTAAGTTAATGAGCAAAGCAAAACTTGTTGGAATGTCTGTGAGATGGTTGTTGGACAGATCCTGAAGATTAAAAAAGAGAGAGAGGAAGAGAGAGGGAGGTTAGAAATAGAGATGTTTAAAATATCCCACGAGTACTGCTGCTGCAAAGTTAATTACTGGCAGAACATTAAAATTAGATGGCTGACATCTTCAGGATTTCCCTGGTAGAAATGTGAATAGAAGAAACAAGTCTCCCATGACTGACAGATCACAAGGGATTTGATTTTTCTTAAAGTATTTCGCAAACAAAGAGCAAAACTTGGTTTCCAACAAACAAAAACCCCCAAACAAACCACCATGTAATAACTGACAACCCACATAAGTTGTTAGAATATTCACAAAGTTCTGCCATCTAGGCTACGGGGTTTTTTAATTAGCAGTAGCAAAACATGGATAAATCAGCCTTTCCACGCAAAGAAATATTTTTCAGAAAGTTGTAATTTACTAATTCTTCTAAATTGACAAGTTGTCCAAATCCATCTGGCAGGTGACTCAGCTCATTGTGATGAAGAAGAAGGCTCTTCAAATGCGACAACTGCATCACCTCTTCCGGGACACTTCTCAGTTTGTTGTGGCTGGTACGAACACAGGGAACACAAAGGGTAGAACCGATCACTCAGCGGCTGTACAAAGGCAACCACACGCAGAACGCTCGTGTCACACGTGGCGCTCCCCAGACCAGAGCTACACCCCGGCTACCGGCCGCATTATCTCAGTCGCATGCGGCCTGTGGAAGCACAAACTCCTCAGGCCCTAGAGCACGCGGGAAGCAGGCCCAGATCAGACACGCGGGATACTCTGTGCTGGCACAGACTAACTATTAATTACACCTCCCGAGAGACAGGCTTCTGCAAAACATCCCCACGCTGCGCACACGCACAGGCCTGCTCGTCAGGATACCCTCACCTCGAAGAAAAATCTTGTCCCCTACAATTGTTACAGCCCTCTACGTTGGATTAGTTTCCTGGGAGAAATTCACTACGTTTGTTTCTTTATTTGCTCAAGAACACTTTTAATCCTCATCTGAATTTACAATATTCCAGCCAGATCTTAATTTTCTTTTGTTTTATGGAGTTCACACAGACAGTGCCAGCATACCTCTTTCTCCTCACACACAAATTTACAAAATTACTCCAGTAACGAGAAGATTATGAACTTTCCAGCATGAACAAGAGCTACAGTTATTTCCAATGTATATTATTTATGACAAAAAGTACTTCTATACTCAAAACTGCCAGGCTGAAGCAAATGAATGTAGATATTGCTTTTGTGTGAATATTCAAAATATCACTGTTCTCACCTTCCAAGCAACTGTGACTGAGTATCAGTGAAAATAATTTTAACAAACCTAAGATCATCAATTTTGATCCAAAACTTAAAATTCTCAATATACTAATATTCTCTAGTTAAAAATCTGAAATTAATTTTCTGAAAGTTTTATATGTTGCAATCTCTTATTCACCCTGTAAAAGTCACTGCAATATTTCTCGTGTTCCAGTTCTGTAACACGTACTTACCTGACATCAAGTTTCTGAAGATTTTCCAATTGTCCTAAAGCAGAAGGAAGCGATGTCAGTTGATTATCATGTACCTGGAAAATAAAGTTTTTAGAATACAGTTACTAATTTGTACTTTGCAGGTTTTGTCTACCCCAGAAACAAACCAAGCTAACCGAACACACAGAATAACTTTGTACACAAGTAACAGCTACGTACACACCTCAAAGCCATTACCAATAGCAGCACTGCAAAATTCTGCAAAATTCTACTTAACTGGTAACAAACGCTAAGAGATTAGATATGAAGACAGGGAGAGGAGGGGAGAGCAGGAAAGGTGGTTGCATCCAGTGATAGCTCTTCCTTCAGTGTCCATAATAAAACTTCCTAGACCTTTCTACAGAACAGTACCCACCACCAGACTGATATATTATCAGAGTGATCTGTAACAGTCTTTTCTTCATCCTGAGAACACAGCAGTGCCACTTCTACACAGCCACCACTGCAGGGAAATGGAGAACAAAGATACTGAGAGCAGCCCCAAGGAGAAGGACTTGGGGGGGTTGGGGGGTGGAAAACTGACTGTGAGACAGCAACGCGCGCTGGCAGCCCAGAAAGCCACCCGTGTGCTGGGCTGTACCCAGAGCAGTGTGGGCAGCAGGGCGAGGGGGGATTCTCCCCCTCTGCTCTGCTCTCGTGAGACCCCCCTGCAGTGCTGGGTCCAGCTCTGGGGCCACCAACAGCAGAAGGACACGGACCTGCTCGAGCGGGGCCAGAGGAGGCCACGAAGATGCTCGGGGGGCTGGAGCAGCTCCCCTGTGAGGACAGGCTGAGAGAGTTGGGGGGTTCAGCTGGAGAAGAGAAGGCTCCGGGGAGACCTTAGAGCGGCCTCCCAGGACTGAAAGGGGCTACAGGAAAGGGGGGAGGGACTCTTGATCAGGGGGTGTAGGGATAGGATGAGGGGTAACGGTTTTAAACTGACAGAGGGGAGATTTAGGTTAGATGTAAGGAAGAAATTGTTCCCTGTGAGGGTGGTGAGGCCCTGGCACAGGTTGCCCAGAGAAGCTGTGGCTGCCCCCTCCCTGAAAGGGTTCAAGGCCAGGTTGGATGGGGCTTTGGGCAACCTGGGCTAGTGGAAGGTGTCCCTGCCTGGGGCAGGGGGGTGGGACTGGATGGGCTTTAAGGTCCCTTTCACCCTGAACCAGTCTGTGATCTAAGACTGTTTTCCCACCTCTTACAGGGAGAGTACAGTCCTACCGTAACAGGATTGTTGTACTTACATCCAGAACAGTGAGGGCAGGCAGAAGTTTGACATCCTCTGACAGACTCTGCAGTTTGTTTGAGGCGAGTATCAGCTTGGTCAGGTCTGTTTGCTCCCACCAGCGATCCGCAGCACCAAAAGAGAGATTGTGATGAGCTTCCTCTGGAGTATCCAAATTTATCCGCCACACATGTTGAGGCACTAACATACACAAACATACATGTTAAGTGAATTCCTCAGATATTTACTTTCAAATGTCCACTGTCCTAATGCTTTTCATATATACATACACCCATCTTGTGAACTGTATTTCTAGATATTTTTCCAGAGCTGACACTAACAAGCTGATGGAAATCTGCCAGCAACAGCCAAAAGTAAATTGACCTGTGAAGATGGCAGGAATACTCATTGCTGTTGCTCCCTCTGTATTTTTCCCATCCTGCCCGTATAGCATTACCCAACAATAAACCCAAGGCACCGGAGGAACACGCAGCCCGCGGAACCGATCGGCAACCACCCGTGAACACGGCGCCTGTCCCCTCAGCTGAAGACCCGTGTGGTTCCCAGCAGAGCCAAGGGCCCGGCGCAAGGGCCGCCACTCCCCGCCACGAGGATCCCAGCCCGCCGCCGAGAGGCCCAGCTGCCCTGCCCGGCCCTCTGGGGCGGCCAGCCCGGGCTGCGGGCAGAAGGAGGGGTGTACCCGCCGGCTATGAGGGAGGGCCCCAGGGCCCGGCTCCCCGCGCTCACCCTCGCTAAGGCTGCGGCCCGCGAGGTTTAACTGCCCGCTCTTCCGAGCCGCCCGCAGCAGCCCCTGCGGTACGGCGGGGCCCGGCTCGGCCACCGGCCGTCCGAAGCCAGCGCGCGGATCCCGCACCCTCCGCGCCGCCGCCATCCCTCGCTGGAGCCCGGCCGGCACCGCCCCGCCGAGCAGGCGGGGTCCCGGCTCTGGCAGCCGCCCCGCCGGCCGCTACCGCCTCCCCCGGCCGCCATTTCCCTTCCGGCGCTGCAAGGCGGGGGGAAGCCGCGACGGCGAAATGGTGCCCCGAAAGGGAGCGGGGCGGGGGGGCTGCAACCCCGCCCTCCATCCCGGAGGGTGCCCGGGGCTGCAGGCCCGGGGGGCGGCTCTGCATCTCCCCGGGGAGGGGGTTGTTGGGGTAGGAGCCTGCTCCAGCTCCCCCAAAAACCCAACAGCTGTTGAAGGTTAAACTTTAGAACAAGGTAGCAACACAATGCTTCGGTCAAGAAAGATGTTCTTTGTCTCTGTTAAAGCCAAAGGCGTCCCTCCTCAGAACAAGTCATAGCAAGGACATCCCAGAGCCATTAGACCTGGAAGAAGATACTAAAAATAACACCTTCAGGTCACAAAGACCCTCACCCCAGTGAAGACGCTTCCCCTAATCATGTGTAGTAGTAGAAGTATTGTGTCAGTGATATTATAATTGTATTTAATTACTAACCAATCATTCTGAAGAGGATGGGCTTGGAAAAATAACTAACTCTGCCAGTTTTGTGCACAAATGCAGCACGGAAAGTCCTGTTGGTGTGCTGTCAGGAGGAATCCCCCGTGCACCCAGCACTGCAATAAACCAATGTCAGCTTTCTAAACTATTATTTGGTTTGGAGAGTTTTCTTGGTTATGATTTTCGGTAACTCAGCCATGCAGCCACCTTTGTGTGAGATGAAAAGTGCCATTTCCATACCCATCTTGGCTCACAGCGGGACTGCGTATGGTTTTCATCGCCCAGATCAGCTTGTGGTTTTGGCCATAACTCCCTCCAAGAAATGGGAGGACAAAGGCGAAGTCCTGTCCCCTCAGCAGCAGTGCTTCCCTGAAGATCAGTCTGAACATTTGGTACAAATCCACACAGCCTGTGAACAAAGCAAGACCAGAAACTGTAGTTGAGGACACAACTGAGGACAATGCTCACTAATTATTGGGAAAGAGACTCAGTCACAAATTGGATGCAGCTGTGCACACTGTGCCACCCAGATCCTGCTTCCTGTCCTTCCTCTCCCCCATTTCTTTCTGCTAAAGTCTTCACTTTTGTCACAAGTGTGAATCCAGACCAAATAACCTGGGAATATTTGATACATACACACAAGGTATACCAAATAAAAAGGCATTTTTACATCAACACACTGTTTTTCCCTTTTCCCTTTAGTCCAGAGTTTGCAAACTAAATAAAAATGTTAGACTGAAAAATCCTGGCTGTCTACCAATACTTGAGATAACAGAGACCGGTCACCACTTCCACCTTTTAAACTGTGGATCAGATCGATGTCTGCCTGATCCTACCAGCAGTTCCTGGTGAGAATTATGAAAAAGGAGCATTTTCCCCCTTAGTCACCGAACTTTTTAGTTGTAGCTCTTTTCACTTTCAAACACCAGGTTTGTGTTTCAAACAATACCCTTTTTGAAAAAAGCTTCTACTAGTAGTTCCACTGATCTTAAAAATAATTAGTTAATAATACCACATTAATACCAAATATCACATTAGGTAAATAAACATGTGATTCAAGCAACTGGCATACTTCAGGCTCTTGACTAAGGATTTTGGCCTTGTTAGATTTTTACCACTGTTCTAATTCCCTTTTTTCCTGTCTCCTCTCACTCTGGGAGTCATCAGACAGTGCTCCATAAGGAAGTGCTGGGTATTTCAACTGAGTATTAAAAAAGTCTGGAAATCCCAGAGTTTTGTGTGAAGTCTTCAAGTCAACTTTTTGTTTGTTGCCATAAGAGGAAGATATATTTCAAAGGGCAGGAGTTAAGCAAGCTGAAGCTGATTTGTAACAGGCAGAAATCATGACAATGATGGGAAGGGCTGAACTTCCTGGTATGATTAATATTAATTACTTTAAAATCCCTTTTATGGACTTTGGAAATAGCGATTGCTTTACTTACAATCTGAAACCAGGAGCAATAGAGCAGAAAATGTAGAGAACTCAAAGCACATTCACCTCAGTGAACCCAGGCAACAAGATACCTATTCAACTCATCTCTACATGAATACAATTAATTCACATAGCAATTGACCTAACATGTCTAAAATGCAGCAATTTTAAGCTTACAGCTCTGAAGGAGCAAGCAGCATTATCGAGCTCACCTGGACACCTTGGGCCAGACACTAGTAGCAACGTGCCAGCCTGGTTATAGTTGAGGCCTCTGAGACCCATTGGCCCCTCAGAAGACTGACCACAAGTACTCTGGAACCCCGACCGCCCCCGGGGTGAGCTCCCTGCTGCCGGCCCCACGGCCAGCTTAGGGTTCAACGCCCTCCGCCAGCACTAGAATCCTTCAGCCCGCTGAGGAAGAGGCGGGAGGCAACCGCAGCCCCCTCACGCCTTTCCCACCCTCAGGCAACGCCCGCTCTGCGCCTGCGCGGCGCGTCCCGCGCGCAGGGGGCGGGCAGCACGCATGCGCAGAGGCGGCCCCGTTCCCGCCTCGCCTCGCGCTCCCGCGCGGGAGGTGATGGGCCTGGCTGCGCACGCGCCGTCCCCGCGCGCTCCCGGGAGAGGCCGGGGCCACGCGCATGCGCAGGCGCGGCCGCTCGGCGCGGGGCCGACGGGCCGTGAGCCTGCGTGGGTCCGCGCGCTGCGCGCACTGCGCCTGCGCGGGGGGCGGCGGCGGGGGATTGTGGGATACTGCGGCCCAGGCAGGCTGGTGAGGCGGGCGGCGGGGGTGCGCGGCGGGGCCGGGCCGGGTCGGCGGCTACTGGAGGCGCAGCCGGGAGCTGCAGCGCGGAGCTGCTCGGGCCTAACGCGCTCTTCCTCTCCCCGATGTGTCTGTAGCAGCGGAGCGGGCGGCAGCGCAATGGCTTCCAGCAGCGGCACCGACGTGATCCAGGTCACCAACGTCTCCCCCAGCGCCAGCTCGGAGCAGATGCGGACGCTCTTCGGCTTCCTCGGAAAGATCGAGGAGCTGCGCCTCTTCCCCCCTGAGTGAGTGGCGGGCCCTCTGCTCTCCGCTCCCCTCCCCCGCGAGGAGCGGGCCCCTTCCTCCGCCTCCCCAAGGCCCGGCCGCCGCCTCCGCCTTCCCCTCCCCTCCCCTCCCCCAGCGCAGCGGCCCGCCTCCCGCTTCCCTCCTGCCTCTCCCTCCCTCCTCCCTCCCTGCCTCCCTCCATGGCGGCCGGCAGCGGGCTCCTGCCGTGGCGTGACTGCCAGGCCTCGGCTCGCTGGGGAGCTCGGCCAGTGGCCCCGCCGGTCAGCAGCGTGCGGCTGTGCTGGGGGGACTGGCAGGGAGCGCGCTCGGAGCGAGCCGCGTGGCTCCGCGGCCGCCTTTCTTCTCGCAGAGAGTCGCCTTGGGAGTTTACGTGCTTATTACAGTTGTAATTATTCACGTAATTACGTTAGGCGCGTATCTGGGGAAAAGGCCGTCATTTCAGGCATGCAATTACACGCAGGATTCCTCCTGTCAAATGTACATTTTCCTGCGGGAGCTGTTTGCTCCAGGCCTGCCTGGTAACCTCTGCTGCCTGGGTAGCCTCCAGAACTGTAGGCAGTTTATAGACTGTTGGCCACAAAACCAAAAGTTTGATATAAATATGCATCCCTTACAAAGAATTCTGTGCAAAATGGGTATGTAATCACTAATACACGAATAATACACATTTATTATGTTAGTTGGGTGTTAACGTTGGTTTTGGTCATGTCAGTTTGATTCGTTTTGCAGAACCTAATATTGTATGTTGATCTTCTACATGTGTATTGTGTAAGTGAAAAGGTTTCTTTTTGCCATGATGAACGAGGATTGTTTGATTGGAGAAAAACAGGAACACAGTTATTTTTAATACCCAAGACTATTTGGATTTCTTTGTTTTAGGGAAAAAAAAGCTATCACAAAGAATTCTTTTTTTCATCATTGAGTCTTCAATCTCTGCTAGCACAAAACCAGGAAAATTCACCCATTCTGCTATCTGGTTATGTATGCAAATTCAGAAATGGTATTTCTGGTGTTCTTGTAGTTTCTTACTTTGAGTTGGATTTTGGCAGTTTCATGCTGGAAATTGAAGCACAGAAAGAAATGGAATGTGTATAACTGAAATTGAGGGACAGTTCCAGACAAGAGTTGTTAATAGCTTGGGTAACTGTGCCTGAACAGCAGAACCAGTAATGCTTGGCAGCCAGCAAAGTCACTCACCTTTAAACAGATGCAGTTATTTGGTGTGCTGCTCTGTATTTTAACATTTTGCCCAGTTTTTAAGGAAGGTTATTATAGGTGAATTCTGTTTCTGAAACTTTGTAATTTTAGATACATATTAACTAATTGTTAAAAGAATACTTTTGTGGTATCAGAATGAAGTGGTCTACAAAAAATCTCCAAATCCAAAGCCCAGCCCAGCCCCTCTCCTTACCATACTCCAGACTGCCTGTATATTCTTAGTTTGGCTCCTTTGCACAAATATGTGGTGCAATACTGGCCCCACAGGGCCCTGCTCAGCACAGATGCTGGCTCTGCATGGGGCTGTGCTCTGGAGAGAGAGCTGTGATGGTTATGTTGTAGAGCTGGGCTGTGGGAAGAGAAGAGCTGGCTTCCCGGAGATCTGCGTTGTACCCTTGTGTCTGTGATGTTTGATACTAGTAGATACTCTCAGTAGATGTTTTTAGGGCAGATTTACTGGTTTGTGGCCTGGCGTTTGTTTCTGCAAAAAGGCCAGGCTCCTGCATCTGCCTGCTGACTTATGCCTCCTTTGTTCTGGCACTGGTGTTCTTCTCACTTCAGCTGGGTCATGTTGTTGGTATAAAAAACTACCAAGCTGACAGCCTCTGCGGCGGTGTCGGTGAAGGCTGAGCACTGAGGGAGGAAAGGCAACCAAGAACTCCAGCAACCCAGGTGCCAGATAGCTCAGATTGGATGACCAAAAATTACTTAAAACGTTTGCCCTAAATTTCTTTTGTATTTCAAAGCCCTAAAAGAAGGAGTAGGATAACATTTCTTCGCCTTGTAGGGATATTGTGAAGGTTTCTTAGTATTTATGAAAAAGTTATAACTCTAGAAAAGCCACTGAAGAAAATAGTGTAAGTAGGCCTTGCACAGGAGATGTAGAAAATACTGAATAGCTGTTGAAGTGAATGTTATATCTTCATTCTAGAATGTATGTCTTGGAGGAAAAATAACGTTTTTGAAAACTGTATATAAAGGTTGTGCAGTTAATACTAGAGCAGGCAGTTTTTCGGACTGGGGTTAATTTTTAACCTTACTATTTTAAGGAGGTTTTGTGTCATTCCTTTTGTGGTGTTGTCCACACAGAGATGCCAAGAGCTCTGGCACCTCTAGACTCACTGAGAATCTCCACTGGGGTGCTCAGGGATCTGATCTTGGAATGCTTTAGAGTTTCTGATTTCATTTCACACCGAAGAGGGGTGTATTTTCTAATAGTGGCAGGTTTTTTTATCTGTTTCTTCTAAAGCCTTTTCTGTTCCTTCTTCTTTAAACTTCAGGTCCTCACTTTCCTGTTCATGGTGTTCATCCATTTTTGGGGGGGGACAGGATATAAATTATAATCTGAAAATTCTCTCCGTAATCCAAATCTCTTTGTGTCCCAGATTATACTGGGCACAAGTATTTCTGAGTAACCAGTCCCATTTCCATTGCTCTACCTCCTTATTTGATCTTTCTCTCAGTCACTCTGGTTCTGCTGTCACCTGCAGAAGTTCCCTATTCTCCTGGACTTCCAGATCAGATACAACTCCCTGAGCTTTTCTCCACTTCTGTTTCTCTTTCCTCATCCATCTCCTTATCCCAGTTTATTTAATCAGCTATTACACATTTATGTATACCTCAGCATCATATTACACCTTTAATCCACAGCCAGCTCTGTGACTTCTTCCATTTTCCTCCCCAGACCCTTTCTTCCCTCCTTCTTCCTCTTTTTTCCGATGCCATTGTCTGGTTCTTGTCTTTATTGTATTCTGTGTATCTTTATCCTCCATGGTAGGCAAAACTGAAAAGTGGAGGGACTAGATTTCTGAGAGTGCTTTTTTTTCTCTTTTTTTTTTTAAAGTGTGTATATGCGTATTATATATAAGCTGATTTCAGCATATTGTGTTTTGCACATGAAAACTGCCTTTCCATCAAAACTTAAGTTTCTGCTCTGAAACTTGGACATAAAAGCTCTCAGGCCACTGGTGTTTGATAGAGAAACCAATGTGTTCTTTGGTCTTGCTCTTTAGATAGGAATGATCCAGGCAGATTTTTATGGAATGAGAATTTTACCAAGAAAAAAGCATATCTGATGGAAAATACAGTCTACAGAGTCAAAGCTCGATAAAATTAGGAGCATACTTAATACTTTCTTATATTGGGTGGCATAGTAACAGGCAAGATCTTTTGTCTTCTCTGATAACTGCCAATAAACGTTATAGAAGGGCTCTGTCAGAATACCGCCGTTACTTGCAATTGCCACTGGAGTTGGTCTGCTGAGGAGGGGGTGACAATGTTCGTTTCCAAGGGAAGCACATGGGTTGCTTCTTTTTGGGGGGGTTTGTTCTTCTCTGAGTTTTTTTTTTAACTCAGTTTCTTCCCACCCAATGAACTTGGTAGTGTTGAAGAACATCTCTTGCATGGACAATCTGTTTGCTCCGGCCTGATTCTACATCAGTAATAATGTTTATGCAAGTGGCAGAAATATCCCTTAAAAAAATCAGATTTAAGATTTAAGATGCTGGTTGCAATATGAGGGAACTTTGGGGTGAGTGGTTAGAGGTTATGATACAAAGGTTGGATTTCCCTGTTTATCTGCTGTATTTCAGAATCTCCTGTACTTCAGAACGGGTACGTTGTTCAGACACCAGCCCCAGTAAATCGTCGTGTGTCTCAGCGTTCATTAGCATGATGTCTGAGAGGGAGTTACTAAATCTTTCAATCTCTGGTGAATTAGAATAATGATGGCCTTTTTTTGGTAACTGTTGAGAACATTCTGTTCTTGATGAATTTCACTCAGCCACAGCTTGGATTTTAGAGTGACTAGAAATACATTTTTAAAAATGAAATACACTGATTTATATTAAATGTCAGGCTGCATAAGCATAGCTTCACGTATTTTCGGTTGTTTTTGTAGATTCAGCTAGGGTACTCGTGTATATAAACATGTTTCATGTTCCCGTGTTGTCACAGACATTTTAAGAATGTTTGAAAATACTGTACTGCATCTATGTAGTAAATTGTTTCATTTTTGTAGAACTTAGATTAGTATACCGTTCAAGTATGCCGTAACTCCTTGATTTACTTTTCCTTAAAATTTTACTACTGGGATTTTGTTAAACAGTGTCTGCTAATGCTGCTTTGGTTTTTATGTTTTTATGCAAATGGTTAAGAAAAGGCACCATTTTGGCAAGGATTCATAGGTACAAAAGAACTAATTGTTTCAATTTTTCTATCTCCCCCATTTATGGCTACAACGTTACTTTCCAATTAAGTCTGCAAAGTGTTAGGTGAAGTGGATGTTTCTAATTTTAATAGGCTGCTCCAATCTAGTTTTTAACACCAAGTTAAAGTATATTAAAGTGTGGTTTGATGGACGTTTGGGGCAGCTCTTGAGCTTGTGTAGCTTGCATGTTGGGCTCAGCCTATGCTCAGTGGTGCTGGAGGTTAGATAATTTTTTGGCATTTGCACTAACAAAAATAGATCTTGGATGTCTGTCTTGTTGATGTCAAAGTCATCCTCATTTCTCCTGAATTCTGACAACTCTCTCTGCACTTTCAGTGCTTAAAGACTTGATCAACATTCTTCAACCCAGATAAAAAAAACTGTTTTGGCAGTGGGATGCCTTTTGAACAGATAGTCTTACAACTGTTTCTGGGAATCTAGTTGGTAAAGGTAGATCTTTGTCATGAAGAATTAGTGAATATTTTTTAGAGCTCCCTCTTTAGGCCGATTTGTACCTCTGGTACTTGAGGGCAGAACTGCACAGCACGTGTACCCTGGTCTTGCTTAGGAACCAGGGCTTTAGCACTTGCTGCTACTTTCAGTACCTACCCTGCGCCTTCTGCGCCATCTGCTGCACAGTTGTGTCTACATAGCAAATTTTTTTGCTGTCTTTTAGTTTATACGTCTGTTTAAAGCAAAATCTCCACCATTTTCAGGATATATAGACTTTTGAAACCTCTTCAGGATGTTTACTGGGTTGGCTCTTGCTCTGGTTTTCGAGGATTTGGTTTGGTTTTGTTTCAGGGAAGGGGGACACAGCTGCATGACTCATCTACAACTCTTTCCTATTGTTTTAGGAAGTAGATATTTCAGTTTTATTTAAGTGACTCAAAACTTCTGCATTCTCTTTTGGATTTTCCAGTCTGGGGTTTTTTACACAGCTCTGCTGACAGATGCCTGTTTTGAGCTGTGGAGTAGGTACAGACCTATCTTGCAAAGAGGTCTGTGTTTACTGATCGGTTGTTTAGGAACTTTTCACCCATTAGTGAGATGTCAACTGCAGTGTTGCCTGCCTGAGCTGCTTGAATTTCTTTGTGTTTAGTTCTGTTACTGCCAAATGGCAGACACGTGTTCAGCAGCGTACGTCCCTTCAGAACGAACTTGGCAGTTTCTGTATGTGTGAGAAGCAGCACAATGAGGTTTGGTCTAGAAGCCTTTATGAAATTGTGTTGATAAGTAAAATCACAGTGGTCTTTTAATCATTACCCTCTTCATTTCCGTCGTGGTTTAGCTACAGTTTCATAATTTACCGTAATAAGTAATTTGGGGCCTAAAGCAGAGAGTGTAAAACTACTGGTTTTGTTAACTGATGAGATATACATAGTAGGTAACTTTTTATCTTTTTTGAGCAAAGTTTTTCTTCATCTCCTTCCCTTCTCACAGACAGGTCATGAAAACTAGTTTGTGTTTAGGTGACTGGTCATAGATATATTGTGCATAACAGAATTAATGTCCAGTACAAATGAGACAATAAAACTATTTCTTCAATTTTACAGTGAATTTGGCTTCATTCAGTGTAATTTTCTATCTGTGGTCATGCAAAATGATGTTTGATACAAAACCTGCAGTCGAGCTCCTGCCTGGAGAAGTACCCCATAGCCCCCTGAGACTTCCTGGCTTGGTGAAAGTGGGGAGACAATAGAAGTTACAAGGTTCATGCTGTCAGACTTGCTTCCATCTAAGTAATTTCTTTCTTTCTTTTTCAGTGATTCTCCTTTGCCTGTTTCATCACGTGTGTGTTTTGTAAAGTTCCATGATCCTGACTCGGCAGTTGTGGCCCAGCATCTGACAAACACTGTATTCGTTGACAGAGCGTTGATAGTCGTACCATATGCAGAAGGTTTGTGAATTGTTTAATGGTCTATGAAGCCACCATATGATGGCATTTATTTCAGTATAGTTCACAAAAATGAGGATTAGTAAAATGTCAAACATGTAAGACATTAACATTTTGAAACCCTTGGTATATTGCCATTGGCCCATGGATTAAATAATTTTTTTTAATCTAGTGACACTGAATGAAGGTGGAAAGTTTACCTCTTAATGGTTTTGTGTGTCTTTAAGTTTAGAATATTAACACTTTAGGCAGAATTATTTGCAAATTTTGCCCTTTATCAGTCTCAATGAGACATTTTCCTAAACAAACTTATGCAAACAGGTCAACATTTTAAGGAAATTTTGCCTTAATAATTGAAGTGTTTGCCACTTGCACATAGGCATAAATCTCTTTGTGAGGCTGGTGTCTCCCTCCCTGAGAGCGCAGGGGAGAGTAGCTTAACATTTCTCCGAGAGATGCTGCCACTGCCCTTAGTTGGGAACTTCCCTGAAAAGGCACTCGCTCTCCTTGTGAAGTCCAGTATACCAAGGGTTTGAATAATTATGGTTTAATTTGAAAGTGAGATCTTCCAAGAGGTGCCAAATGGGCACTGGTACTAGTTTTTTATTCCAAGTTTTCTTGTTCATCCTTGATATATTTTTATAGAATTTCACTAAATAATAAACTCTTCTCTCTGTTATTTGTGTGTGTGATTTTTGTAGTGGAGAAGGCAAATGCAAAGCCCTTCCAGATGACTGAAAAACAGTGGGTCCTCTGCAGCTACAGGGGATTCTAGACATTAACTAAAGGCCAGCAAGCACTCAAGTCCCCAAGTGTTTTCCTGGTGTAACCACTTGTTAACTACATTTTCTCTTCTTCTTTTTATTTTTACATTTTAGGGTGTTACAGTAATTTGAAAGGCAATGAGCAGGGTTTTTGGAACTTACCTTAAAAACAAAGTGCTGAGAAGACACCTCTTCTTACAGAAGTCTTATTAAACTCTTCTAGACTTGCTTTAGAAGTAACTGATTTCCATTGTACTGTTTCTTGATTTACTTCTGAAATAATGGATTTTCCCAGATCGTTTGAATTAAATAAAATCTCTGCAGATTTAAGTCATACTACAGTGATAAATTTGGTACATGGCCTGGGGTCAGACCTATAATCAAGACATTGTAATGCTGTAGGCTGTCTTTTGAGGCCTGGGGAGCTGTCTTACCTTTGTATTCCTTAAACTTAAAAGATACGAAAACTTAATTTGTGGAATGTAGGAATCTGCAGCATGACCTTTGATTGAGCCGTGCTGCTTTTGGAGAGTACAGAACACATTCTGAAATTACCACCGAGTTACTGCTTCTGCTTTCGCTAGTTTAGGTATAATGATAGCATAGTGGAAAGGCATCTTGTCCTCGTCTTTGTATTAAAGAATTATATAGCAACAGTCCCTCCGAGTTAGTACTGAACTACTCTCCAAGGCCCATGGCGAGGAATGTTAGTGTTTAACTTTTCCAGTAAGGATGAAAACATTTTTCTCTTTGTCAGTCTGACTTTGTCCATTGTGCTTGATGGTGGATAAATCTGGCACATAGAGAAATCTGCCCAGTAGTTAGTTTTGGTTCAGATTGTGTAAAGAAAATAATAAAGTAGAATATTTTAACGGGCCTGTTTAAATCAAGGAGTTCCTCATGGGCTGTTTCTTGTGGTGTTCTAGCGGTTCAGAATGTCGATGCTTTTGGCATAATGATGTGGCATATCACAAGAGATATGTTCAGCCGAGAAAGTTATGCCCCCTGGTTCTGTAATCACATGCTTTTGTCCTTGCACTGGAGTAAGAGTTTTCCCTGCAAATGTGTACTGCCAGGGTCCCAATTCAACAAGCTGTTTAAGCACGATACAGCAAGATTCTTAAAACCATAGTGAAATTGCTCATGTGCTTAAAGCCAGGCATATGCTTAACTACTGTGCTGAACTGGGCCCTTTTATCTTTTATTTTCTATTGTGATAATTCTGTATGAATATTGCCTGTCACTAAAGTAAATGTTTATTATCTGTTTAGTGCAATAATTATCCCCTATATCACAAGCGCACTCCAGTTTTAGCATACACAGACATTTTGGTGTTGGCTGTTGCTTTGTGTTATAGAACTATACACAAAGTCTACGGTAAGGTTTAGTATTTGTAATTTTCACTGTGATATTCCTAGATTTGGAAGGAACTCTAAGATTAAAGATGGCTGGGGGGGGTATTTAGGTTCTTTGGTTAATGTTTGTTTCTTTTGTCTGTTTCTTTTTCTTTCATTTCTACACATTCATGCAGTATTTCATGGTTCTAACAAAGCAGCAGTAAAAAAAACTCTTGAAGCATGAAAATTAACTGGTGAGGGGCCTCATTGCTTTTTTTAAAATTGTAGTTTATTTATTTCTAAATACTTTTTAAAAAAACAATTAGAGGATCGGATGCATGATTTTTTTTAATGGATGCAGATCTTCTATGAGGTGTCTCAAGATAAGTCTGAGGATTTGTATTTAGATGCCAGAAATGTTGTAGTTGCACTAATTTGAAATGTTTAGATATAATTTATAAATATCCTCTGAGACATAATTTTGCATGCAAAATTACCCCATAATCTCTCTGTAGGTATGTTAATATATTTATGCATTAATGCCCTTTATCTAAATGACCTTTTTCCCCCCTCTCCCTCCATAACTTTTGGTATCTAAATTGATGACAGCTCAATGACACAAGCAAGATAACAGTGCTGTGTATTATACATTTGTTTATATTATCGGCACTTCTCAGTATAGGTGGAAGGAACCATTACCTTTATTTAACAGTGGTTTTTCTTTTTTGTTGTTGTGTTTTACAGTTCTTTTCCCTGGTTCAGCCTGAACTATATACCAGGCCCTGCTGAAAATACCACCCAACAGTTTTCTTCTGCAGCTTATCCAGTTTCTCTTAAGTGCCCTGTACATATTGTATGTTTTATGATGAGATGCAGTTTCTTAATATGTATTACAGAAACACTACTGGTATTTGCAAATATATAGTAAAATTGTTTTATTGAACTCTCATTTTGGGGGCTTGGGCACATTAACAAATTAATCCATCTGTATAGGGCTTTTGCTGTTGGATAGAATAAAAATACCTACATAATTACTTGTTTTGTAGTAGGACCCTTAAAATTATATGTGCAGAGCAGGCAGTAAAATAAGACACTTGTCTTAGTTGGCTGCAAGATTTTGGGCCAGAAGTTTCTTCTGAACTGGCAGTATGTAGCAGCATTCTTGGTACAATAAGCATGGCACATACTGGAACAAATGCATTTTACTGCACAGGTAAGGAATGTGCCACAATATACCGTATGTATGCACCCATCCACCCACAGACACACATACACAGCGTGTATTTGAAGATCTGCAGAGACTCATTTTCATTTGACAAGTCAGCAAAAGCCCTACGCTTGATTCAACCAAAAAATATTTCCATACCTTCTCTTTAAGTTTTACAAAATTTATATGGTAGGTGTAAAAGAAAACATAGTGAACTGTACCATATTATTAACCCCTAAATCAAACTTTTTTTGTCTTGTGTATCTTGATTTTTCTGTGTGCTTTATAGTGAAGCAGCCGACACGAGTCGTTGTTCATAAAACAGCTTTTGAAAGTTGAGAGCACACCCCTGGAGAACCGACTGTGCTTGCTTACGTTTGGTTCATGACTTAAAAATCGAGTACAGGTGATGAAATCTTGGCAGTGTTAACAAAAAAGTAGTGTGTATTGTGCTATTTTTTTGCTCTAGAAACTTAACCATTTGTAGAGAAAAAGGAACAGTCAAATTTTCACACATTGAAGTTTCATTCTGACAAAAAATTAATGATAAATATTAATAGACATCAAGCTTTGTATTTTAGCCAACATAAGTACTTTCAACAAACTCAGGTGGTGTATCAGGGAGACATTTTCTGGGTGTATTTGTGTATTTTCTGCCTTTGAAATGGGATGCGTTCTAATGCACGGCTATTTCTCTGCAGGAGTTATTCCTGATGAGACTAAGGCTTTGTCTCTCTTGGCACCAGCCAATGCTGTGGCAGGTCTGCTGCCCGGAGGTGGACTCCTGCCTACTCCCAACCCACTTTCTCAGGTAGGCTTCTCGGGAAGGGACTAGATGTATTCTGTTCGATTCTAACTTACTCGCCGTGGTTTTTGTCAGGACAAATAGACTGACGTGCTAATGCTGATTCCTAGAATGTTTTCATTTATGTACCTCCCTGGATTGTTACAGCTATCTGATATGAATTGTGGCAAAACGGTGATAAGTTGCTAGATGGGGTGCTTTTATTTCCCTAATAGGATGCTCTGGTATCTCAGGGCCCCTCCCAGTGTTTCTCCCTCATCCCTCTCTTATCCATTGTGCGCTTAGATTTGATGAGCATCTCGTAGATTTTAAATTTGTGAAGTTCAAGGAGTTGCCATGCTGTGGAGATACCTTCCCTTAATACTCCAACTGAGGGGGAAAAGTGGTAGCCTGTATTTGCTTGTTATCTAAATATACAAGTATTTGTGTGGAAAGTGAACAGTAAGAACAATACGTTGTGGAAAAAGCGTCAGTCAAAGCACGTATCTTATCAGAGAACAGAATCAAAGTACCAGAGGCAAATTAATAAGGATAAAGCTTCGTTAATTCTGCAGTTCTCAAATCCAATTCTTCAGCTTGTGCTTAGCTCTTCGTGTAGCTTCTGTTATGATTTCTGATAGCATGAAAGATACTTGCTGTTGAGTTGTTCAGAAGGTCTCTTTAACCATATGTAGAGGGAAAAAGTCTAAAGTTTAACTCTGAAACTCAAGGAAAGTCATGGAAGAAACAAATACCACCTAAAAGATTTCTTTCACCAAAACCTGTATGTATATAAATTCCTGAAAATGGTCGTTGAACCACCTTCATTTTAGTTCTGTCACTCTGAATCGCAGCCTACTCTCAACCCACTTAATGGTAGAATTTATTTAACACACCCATTTTATGGAAAATTGTGGTGGATGGTAATTTTTTTCAAACCCATCTGGAAAGCTTGTTATGTAGCTCCTTTTGACTTACTGGGAGTTGAGCATCTAACTTGGTAAAGACAAATTAGAGCTGTAGTTTGTGTTCACAGAATAAGTGTGTAGGAAAGTGGCTTTTTCTTTTGAGGCTGCCGGGAGAAGCCTGTAGAGTTTCAAGAGATGAGCTAACTGAAAAACTTGTCGTCAGGAAGCGGAAGGCTCTGCTGCTCCTGCTGCTGCTGCTTTTGTGCTGGCTCGAGCCCGTCAGATCCTTCAGGGAGCAACTTGTGTCAGCCCAGTGCAGACAGCACAAAAAGAGGTTCCCCGGTGGCTCAGTGGGTTCAGTTGGTTGGGAAATGAGTCTCCAGTGCCCAAGCAGTCAGAAAGGAGGCAGTGGGAAGGGAGGGCGAGACCTGGGGGCAACAGCACAGCGTTTGAGTAACATAGGGTCACAGGGGTTTTAGCACAGCGTGTGTTGTTTCAGTATATGTTTTGATCATCTCACTTTAAATGGCCAAAAACTGAGGCTCTTTTATGAGGCTTCGACATTAACTGAAGGAATTCAGACTTGTGCCGTCATCCTACTTACTCTTCCAGTAGCTTTTCAACCCATTTGTCGGTTTTAACTAAATTTGAGAAATCTGCAGAGATGTAATGATATATATTGTCTTTGAATGTAAAAGATTAATTTAAATCCTAAAATGATTTAGATATGCAGTAGTTGGCTCAGAACCTTATAATGAATTTTCATTTTAACACTGGAAAAGAATTTAATGTTAAACTATTTCTTGAATGTAGTGGAATGCTTTACTTCCCCCTCCCCCTGCCCCCAGTTGGGATGCAGAGGAAACAGAATTTCGGTTTAGAATATTTATAGGAAGAAAAAATCCTTCATATCTAAGCTTCGAAGTACCTGAAAAAGGAAAACTGAAATACTCTCACTGACCGTAGTATAATGTTTCTTGTGGCTAGAAGGCAAAGTAAAACGCAGTTTGAGTTTCCAGATGTGTACTGCCTGGGAATCTTGGTCTAGCAGCTTTTATCCGTTGAGTATGGCCTTGTCTAATTGCTGTCTTCGTTACAGATTGGTGCTGTTCCTTTAGCTGCTTTAGGAGCTCCTGCTCTCGATCCTGCCCTAGCTGCTCTTGGGCTTCCTGGAGCAAACTTAAACTCTCAGGTATGTCACACATTCTAAAATTTTCTTTATTGTTCCTAGCACATATGTAGCTTGACTAGCATACGTGATGCTCTTGGTGTTCAGCGCTATATTAAATAACAAGCTGGAGATCTGGAAATACTATTTTTAGATTTGAATAAGTGTTACAAAATACTACTTTTTATTAAAAGCTTGGCTCAATGTAGTCTGCAGAGGCTGATGGTTCTTTAAATTATTTAGAACTGTTACAGAATGCAGTCTTTGTTTCTTGGCATGGCATGTTTTCTGTTTTAAAAGTAATTTTCATTTATGTCAGTTTAACAGCCACTGTCTGAAAAATCCAGTGATTGATTTTTCTGAGCACCTGTTTGGAATAAATAGTATCTGTAGGAATATCAAATTAAATGCAGGACAGACCTAAAAAATAATTTGGGACTAGAAATGAAATATTTCAAGTATGTATCATTATCAAGCTGTGAACCTGTCTTGTACTTACAGTAAAAAAAAAAAAAAAATACTTTTGAATTTTGTAGGTGTAGAAAATACTAAGGAGACTTTGTTATACTGTAGCCTTTTTGAAACTGAAAAAAAGAAGACTTTAAGTACTAAGTAATAGTAGAATATTGAGCTCATATTTAAGATACAGGAACCAAATGTTGTACAGAGAACATGTTCTACAGGTACAACATGTAGTAATAATTTAATGCATTGCTGAGAAATCCATCATTTAGCATTCTTTTTATGCGTGCCATGCGTAGTAACAAGAAAAATAATGGTGATAATGAAATAACAAAAAAAAGCATTCTAAATGCATATTAGAAAAATGTAGATTTGGTGTGATGTTTCCTTTGTCCATGAAGCCAGCTGATGGCAACAAACTCTGGGTTCAGCACATGACTGCCTCTGTATAAAGAAAATCAGTGGGGACTGAGTGTTTTGGTGTTAATACACCACTGGTACAGGAAGTGACCAATTATAATAATATCTGGATTTTCTGAAGAGCTGTAAAATATATTTTTTTGTAGAATTTTTAAAGAAGCTTTGGTGTATTGTTCATAAATTGACATTGAGGACTTCCCATGGACAGGCGACTTAGTTCTCTAATGAGATCTCTATTCTCTTGAAGTAACAGAGAAATAACCTGTAAATAGCAGAAGTGTATTTTTATTTTAAAGTGCTTTGATTCTGTCCAGGAAAGGGCCTGTGTTTGGCTGCCATGGAAAAAAAAGTATGTAAGCACCACTGAAACATGCTGTTCACACCCTCGCCACCATACACAAGCTTTAAAACAGAACAGTACGCCTTTTTGTCTGTAACTTGTTTGCGGTGTGGTGTGTTTTGGTTTGTTTTCATCTGTAGAGACTTTTTGCTTTAGCCACTGCTGAAGGTACATTCAAGGAAGATAATCTTCTTAAGCACACATATCTTCTAACATCGTTTTAACTTTTTTTTTTTCCCCCTCCTTACAGTCTCTTGCAGCAGATCAACTACTGAAACTTATGAGCACAGTGGATCCAAAGTAAGCATCAGTGTTTACAAACATTGATATTGCAGTACACTTGATCTTGGGAGTATCTGTCATGATTCAGATCCAATCTTTGTCCCGCTGGATCTAATTAAGGTTGGAGATAAGCAGTGTCTTGGGGGTCTTATGCGGACTGTTTTTTTCTGTGGTAGAGAGAAGAGGGGGAGGTTATGATTATTCGGCCTTGTCTCTACAGAATAACACCAATTAATCTCTGGGATTTTATTTTGCTGGAGACAGAAGTTTAGTTTTTCCTACGTCATTTTTGTCACTTCTGTGTCCATAACGTAAAGGTGCAGCCAGCACCGTACGTCCTGCCAGGGTGAAGTGAAAGGGCTTGGGCTGAGAATGAGCCGAGACCAGCAACGGCTGTAAAAGACAATAATAAAAGAGTCTGTGCATTACAGCTGTCGGACGGTAACAAAAGGCACTGTGTCCTATTGCTTGGTAGAAAAAGGGAGCAAATAACAGAAAGCACAAGTATTTGTTAATTTTAGTTCAGCATTCAGAAAAAGGATAATTTTGTTCAAAATAGCATGGCATGGGACAGCAAGTAGGGAAGGGTTGTAGCAGTTGATGTATTAGCGTGCTGTTGAGCTGCTGATAACGTTGCAGTAGGGTGATGAAAGCACGTGCCATTGGAAAAAGTATTGGACAAATTGGTAGATGAAAAGTGTGCTAAATGCAAAGAAACCACATCGGAAAGGCCTTGGGCTGCAAATTGCAGGAAGCTTTGGAGAGAATTCTTTCAACTCTCCTCTTCGGGAAAGCATACCAATGTGTGCTTGCCCTGCTGCTGTAGCAGCTAACCAGACCTCTTTAACCGTGCTTGGCTGTTCCAGGGTTTTTAAATGGTCAGAGCCATCCCCTATCAGGGGACACCGCTATGTATGTGCTCAGCTTCGCTTTTAACACTCTTCTGGCATATTATTTGCTATTTTAAATTGACATTTCTCTGAGCAGGGAATGCATAACAGATTGAGCAAACCAGTTACCCAAGATAACGGGTTAGATAAACGTCGGCTGGGTGTTTTGGGTGTACCTGGTTGGCTTCAAAGCCAGCTTGTAGAACACATCTTCTGAACTTCAAATTTCATCACCGTTGGTGGGCTTCTTAGTGTGCCTTATAAAAATGGAAACCAGCTTTCTGCTGTGTAATACACCATTGCCTGTGAAGTTGCTCTTTCAGGTGATGAGAATTGAAATTGTGTTGTACAAAAATATTCTGAAAAGTGTCATTAGAAACATCTGTGCATGACAACGCAAACTTTCCTGCTCTTTACTGGAATTCCAAGAGCAGTATGTGCTGGTACCTTGTGCCCCTGTTTTCAGCAGAGGTACCACATCTCAGACTTACCACTCTGGTGTCTGAAGGGTGACAGAACGCGGGCAGACTCTGATTCACTCAGATCAGACACTTTGGATAGGCTGCAAGCTGACAGTGCTGGCCTCTGTTTCTTGGATTCATCAGTACTGAATTTCTAAAATTCCCTTTTATTTACCAGGTTGAACCATGTAGCTGCAGGTCTTGTTTCACCAAGTCTGAAATCAGATACCTCCAGTAAAGAAATAGAAGAAGCTATGAAAAGAGTACGAGAAGCACAGTCATTAATTTCTGCTGCTATAGAGCCAGGTAATTTTAAACCGTAGAACACCTCGTTCAGTTCAAGATGGAGTTTTGACGTAGTATATGATAAAAGCTAATGGTCTGCAAAATACTGGCTTAATGTTTCCATGTTCTGTAGTGACTTAATTTATAGGTGACAGGTTTTTAATTGTCCTACAGCGTGAATGCTGTATTATGTCCTGCAGAATGATGCAGGGAATTAATCATCTCTTGTTTTTCCTAAAATTCACTTGATTTGAAGATTGCAAAATGCTTGAGATTCCCCCTGACTGAAGTTCGTACTGCCGTCTCTGAGATTTCATTGGAAACAGCAAGTGGCTTAACCACTTGACATCCTAGTGGTATCTGTTCTGGGGGATGATTTCTTTTAATTCCTAATCTGTGAAAGTTTGTAAATAATTCTCTTTATTTTGTAGCTTACTTCAGTAGATTTTATTTTAGAACAAGATGCAGCAGTTCATCCACAAATGTCAGATCCACCAAATCTGAGAAGCGGCAATTTGGAACATTGAAAATACAGTTTTGCAGCCTCCTGATCATTTTCAGGAAAGAATAGAGCTCCGATTCTTTTATTATACCAGAAAAATGTGATGATTGCTTTGCTTGAGGCTTTTTGTGGGAAATTCAAAATGATAATTCAAGAAATTCTTTAGCCCTTCACAAAATGGCAGAGATTCTGAGATTTTTAAGATGACTTTCCAACATTTTCTGAATTTTGACTTCTTCAGTTTTGCATAAAACTTTATGTTGGTTTTATGTTACATCCATGTCTCTGTCATGTTCATTCTTTGTGTCATCTTTTGAGGAAAAGGATAGATAAGCTTAATTTCAAATGTCAAAATATTCCTTTTCTTTTTCTTATTTATAGCATGAAGCTCAACTTCCTTTCCTGTATAAAACCTTTGTGTGACTACTAAAATAAAATTGGGTTTTTTACTATGCTTTTCCTTTTTAACTCCAGACAAAAAAGATGAAAAACGAAGGCATTCAAGGTCGAGGTCACGCTCAAGGAGGAGGAGGACGCCTTCTTCATCTAGACACAGGTAGTTAGCTTATTTAGTTTAAAAAAAAACCAAACAAACAACAACAACAAAAACCCCACCAAAAAACCACCACAAAATCAAAACAAAACAAGACATAGCTGAAACAGTTCCTTCAAAAATACTTCTTGGAGGTGATGCTTCACTCGTGGAGGCTGACAGGTGGAAGAATGCAGATGGTCTGGGGAGAGCTGAGGCTGTGGCTTGGCTGGACTGTAGTGTGAGGTGGAGGCCTGCTCCGGTTTTGTAGAAAGGGTGGGAGAGAGAGGATAGCAAAAAATACCTCAAATACCTTAAACTACTGCCAGAAGAACTTCAGGACACCTTGTCCCAGCAGTGTTTGGACGTGGATTTTGTTCAACAGTACTTTGTTTCTTGTATCGGATAAGACAGACCTTAGCACAGAGCCTTGGTTTTACCCAGCCCTTCCTGCTGTGAACAGCTGGGCCGATGTAGGCTCTGCATTTCACAGTTGTTCCTTAAACCCCTGTTCGTTCTTCAGTCTCTTTCCAGTGTACTTATGTGGTAATTAGCATTTGTCATAAAACCTGGTACTAAGAGGCTTCTCTGAGCATTGTTTATGTACAGAAATGTTGGGCTGTTTCTACTGCGTGCAGCAAATTCAGCTTGGTGAAGTATCTGGGACAGAAGTTTTCCCAGCAATTTCTAGGTTATGATTTATTTGGAGATCAGCTCTGCCCAGGTGTCCTGACTAGAGATCTTAATACAGTCCTACCCAAAGAGAAGGACACGGCTCATTGTGCCCTTGGCTCGTCACCTCCAGTTAGGCAGCGCATGCCAGTGGTCTGTGCAAAGCCATTTGTAATTCTTTGTTATTTCTGTGTTCGGTAATTGGTTTGTATTTGGTTTGGTGTTCTAAACATTTCTTCACGTTCCAGTGTTTCCCTACAACAGGACTGCTGTTTTCTTACACGGAGAGTAGTAAGAGAGCTGATGGAAGCATCACTGTTCTTTGGCGTTTAGTGTTGTGCACTTCCCTTTTCCATTTCCTTGGCAGACTCAATGCGACGCCTTTGCTGTTTTCTATTTTTTTTTCTTCTGTTTTCTGTATCATTGTGCATTACAATACCGTTAGCCCTGAGCAGATGGATTCTGAATAGTATATCAAAATCCCATGTATTTAACTCCCGTGTATAATGTGTTGCTGGTAGGCGGTCAAGAAGCAGATCAAGGAGAAGGTCCCATTCAAAATCAAGAAGCAGGAGGCGATCTAAAAGTCCAAGGCGAAGAAGATCTCATTCCAGAGAGAGAAGTAGAAGGTCAAGGAGCACATCCAAAACCAGGTATTGCTTCAGTAAATCTATTCTATTTGCTAGAAATTAAATTGTGAAATGTTGGTGATTAATTTTTAAAAAAACCCCACAAACAACCTAGGGCAAAATGACCTGGTGTCTCTTTTTGAAGTCAGTCTCTTGTACCATCTTACAGAATTACATTACACTTGCCCTGTACATGTGTACAGTTACCTAAAAACATGTAACGTGCTTTTCCTATGAGTCAACAGATGCTGCAGGCTTTGGGTGACTTGCTCAGCGAGCATCTAGACTCGCGGATTTTCTGCTGTCTGTACACAGAAGCTATAAAAGAGCTGTTCTTTTAGTCTGCTGTAGATAATTGTAATCCTTGTTTCCATGAATATAACGTGGCTGGCCCCAGCAATACTGAGCAGTGTGTGCTCTCCAGTGTAGTTATGTCTTCATTCATTTTCCTGCCTAGCAAAGGTAGTGAACGCTACTTGAATCGTTTGAAAATGACTTAAAGTCTGTGTTTTACTAAAAGGGATAAAAAGAAGGAAGAGAAAGAAAAGAAACGCTCTAAAACTCCTCCCAAAAGCTACAGCACAACTAGACGATCAAGAAGCACAAGCAGGTACAGTAACGTGGAAGTTTCCTTGGTCTATATTCCCAGCATGCTTTATCTGCTTTAACAGAAAGAACATTCCTGTGTGTGAAAGGATGATGGTTCTGTTGGGGATATATTGGGTATGTGCACAAATGCGTGTATGCTCTCTCTACCTCTGTAAGGTGCTTTATTTTTTTCCCTGATACTGCAGTTTTCTGGAGGTATCGTTTGGGCTAGAATAGCTCCTGCTTCTTCTACATCAAAGAGAGTATGGTGCTTTGAGGTCACTGTTAAACTCCTTCCCTATTTATGGAATAAATATATACAAAATGCGTGCCATTCTGTTTCAGAAAAGTTCCAAAATTAACTTGCAATATTAATAAGAACAGACTGGTTTGTGTCTATTTGCAAAAAGAGTCAGTTTGCCTAACACAGTCCAAGCCAGTGATTTGTTCATCAGGGAGGAGGTAGAACAGGAAACGACTTACTCTGCTGATCAGCAACTGTGTGGGCTTTGCAGTGCTGCTAATAATAAATACCCGGTTTGAGTTACACATATTTACTACCTTCTGAGCAGTGCTGGTTTTGGAGCCAGAGGTGTATTTGTAGCTTTTAAAAAAAGAAAAAAGGGAAAAAAAACCCAAACCCAAGCTTTGATCTCTCCTTCCTGCAGAGAAAGACGACGTAGAAGAAGCAGGAGTGGAACACGGTCGCCTAAAAAACCCAGGTCTCCTAAAAGGAAAATGTCCCGGTCCCCATCTCCAAGAAGGTCAGTCAACCTCTTGGCTAAACCAACAATGAAACGGGGATGTTTGGTTGCTTCCTGGAAGCGAGGGGTGTATCTTAGTTGCACGCTGCTGTTTCTCCCTTTAGATTTGTCGTGAGCTGTGGGTAACGGTCGGGACACGGCCTGTGTTGTGGTTACAGAGCAATGCCATTGTGGTTTTCATTCTTCTGCATACTTTATCGTTGTAGACATAAAAAGGAAAAAAAGAAGGATAAGGACAAGGAGAGAAGTAGAGATGAGAGGGAGCGGTCAACAAGCAAGAAAAAAAAAAGCAAAGACAAAGAGAAGGATCGAGAACGAAAATCCGAGAGCGATAAAGACGTGAAAGTATGTTTAAAAACCTGTTTAGCCTCACTGCCTGTACTGTTGTATTAATCTTAAACCAACAGGGGCTTTGAAAGCAAGTTTTACTTTTTTTTTTTTTTTTTTTATCTCGGCAAAGCAGGTCACAAGGGATTACGATGAAGAAGAACAAGGATACGACAGCGAGAAGGAGAAGAAGGATGAGAAGAAAATGGCTGATTCTTCCTCCCCAAAAGTGAAGGAGTCTGCGGCTGACAAAGGAAGTGGAGACTCGGCCAGGGAATCCAAAGTCAACGGGGATGATCACCATGAAGAGGACATGGATATGAGTGACTGAGTTTTGCCTTTGCAGTGAGCACCGCTGCAGACGTGCATCAGTGTCATTCCTGTGTGATTCTTTTATGCTGTACTTGTTAATCCTAAACCTAGATGTATACAGCTCTAAGCTAGACTTGGTTTGTAAATCTCCTGATACTAACTCACATCAAAAGCTTTATAGAAAGGTAACCATTCTCGTTACGGCCCAAAGGGATTGCGTAGCCAAGCGATTTTTACTAACTTGGTGATGCTTTGAGCAAAAGTACAAAGCTGCATGCATCTACAGCAGGCATGGACTGTTTGTTGTATGATCTCCTTTAGTAAATCAGCTCACTTATGATAGTGTTTCTAGAATTTGATTCATTGCAGTAATAGAGCAGTATAGGGAATGCACTGACTGCATGTTGATTGTGGCAGAAACATCCTCAATGTTCTCAAGTCCTACAGCATATGGTGGATCTACTTAAGGGTCTTAAGTGTGACTACACGAAAAAAATCAACAGTACATCTGAAAATAAGCATTCTGATATAGATAGTTTTTTGTTCTTGTTTTTTTTTAAGCCATGTGGCTGGGGTTGGTTGGTTTTGTTTTGTTTTTCCCAGTGGGTTTTGTTTGGCTTTGACAAAGTTAAAATGCACTAACCTTTTTGAGGGCTTTTTTTTTTAGTCTGTCAGTTCAAATCCATCTCAGGCTGGTTGTAATGGTTCTTAACTTTTCTTCTTGAGCCTTGGGAAGTGAAAAATCTCTGCTTGATCAGTGCCCAGTGATTAAAGGTTGATTTGTGCAGTTTTCATAATCCAGGTCATTTTGTTAATGAGCTAATAAACACATTGCAAAAAGGGTAGTGCATTTTAAAATTGACCTTCGTATGCTTTTAAAAGCAAGTCTACTTGATAATGTACTTTTTACTTGATCTCAAGTTGTATAAACTAATAAATTTGTGTTTACTGTCACTGCAGTAGTAATCTTATGCACACAGTGATTCCATGTTATATGCAAAGTAGTTAGGCAAGCTGTTTTCTTAGTTACAGAAGTTCAAGAGCTTTTACTTTTGTGCAGGTAAAAAGACAAAAGTAGGCTACAGTCTGTGCCATGTTGATGTACAGTTTCTGAAATTGTTTTACAAAACTTTGATAATAAAACCCTTAAACTTATACTCATGTTCCTATAAAACTCTGCTGGTATTTATTTACACCACTGAATGTATAAAACTTTTACCTCATTCATTTAGAATATACAATTTTTCTTCATCTACCTATTTTAAAAAGACCATAATAACTCCCCTCTCTTCAAAAGCTGTAAGTGCAGTGATGCAGCTGGGAGCTGCCATTTTAGCTCTAACGACAGAATTGCTCTACTTTTGGGGGGGGAATGATGGGAATGGGCTTAAACGGGAATCTAGAGGTATTACGGGACAAGTAATTTTAAAAAGAAATGTGTATTTGTAAAAATTTTTTGTATTTTCATTGAAATAGGAACATTTACCTCTTGAGGATGGTAATGGAAGACGAGCAGAAACGGGAAGCAGGGAGTGCTTTGTGCAGCTGGAGCAGGCGTTAAGTTTTGGAATGAAACTGTAAGTGGTGCTTGAACTTCCTGAATCGGATGCGTCAAACCACCTTCTTTTTAAACTGTCCTTTAGTCCCAGGCAAAGTGAACCTGCCATTTAGATACACAGTGTCATTTTTAGACTTTGTAGAAATGTAAATTTTTACCAACTGTTTTAAGTATTTTGTCAATACAGAGAGGTCTATGTCATACAACCCGTTCTAGGCTTTTATTTCTAGTGGGGAGAGAGTGATTGTTCTTGTAATAAAATATAGACACAGACAAGGTGCATGATGTCTTCATAGATGTGCCTTTTTTGTTGTCATCAAGATATTTATATGTGAAGTACAAGAACATAAACCAATTTATAGTAATAAAGTAAACTTGATCCTTGGTGTGGTGAACGTCATTCACGTGCTGCAATGAAGGACCGAGGCAGGGTGCTGAGCTCTAGCTGGTAGATCAAGGGCTCTGGGTACTGAAATTACCTTGTTTCTAGTTTATTTTGCAAACCAAGCCTGTGTGGAGCATTAACTGTGTTGCCTCTGGCTGCCCAAGCCCCAGTGCAAACTGGGGAAAGGTGTAGTTTTAAACCCCCTTTGCTAATTACTCATGGGTTATGTGTTTTGGGTTGTTGCCTTTCAGGGGAGTGGTGCTGGGCACAGCATCCCCCACCAGCACTGCCCCTGTCCTCTGCACCCCTCAAACCCGCACCTGAGCTTCCCCTCGGGGTGTGTCAGGGCCAGCTGGAGCTCTGAGCCACAACTTTTAGTAATTTGAAGTTGGTTTGCTAATTATTCCAGAGCATTGGCTCACCTGCCTCTTGAAGTGAGGCCTGCCAGGTCCTGCACCACCTCTCTGCCTTACTGAAGGAGTTTAATCCGGATTTAGTAGCAGCTGCTCCTGGCCTCTGGCCTTCTTACAGCAGGGTTTAACTGTGGGGGGTAACTTGCAGGAGTTTTTCCCTTTTCTTTGAAAAGACCCAGGCAGGGAGGGTGTGTCTGGGGCTGGCTGCAGGACATGTTTAAATGGGAACAAAGTACCACAGCCAGAGGTAAAAAGTTCCATCCTCCTGTTGGTGCTGAGGGATGAGTTAGGGATGTGCTCAGCTGCAGCTCCCCAGCAACCAGCTGGGACAGACTCCTGAAAATATTTCACAGGCGTGTAGCTCCCCACAGTCTCTCAGGGCCTGTTGTGGCAAGGTAAGGCTCTAACTGCAGAGTTTACTGAAATCTTTAACTGGTAATGTTTGAAGCACTTTCCGTAACTCCAAAGAGGAGTTCTCCTTACCCTTTATAAATACGAGATATTAAAAGTTAGCAAATCCTTAACTGCAGAGGGATGTCCTGATCTCTGCTCTGCAAGCTCAACTTTTGATGCTTGCAGAAGAGCAATTCCAAGGCAAAAAAACCTTCAACAAGGCAAAATGAAACTTTAGAAGTTCCAGGTTTTGCTCTCCAAGTCATCCCATTACACCCATTGTCACATCTTGCTGTTTAAATGAGCACATTTCTGGATTTAGGAGAGAAAACTTCTGTCATTACTGAATGACTTAGAAAAGGTGCTATTATTTTTTGGCAGTTTTATGCTGTGATAATCTATATCATGAATAAATTACTTTACAGATTTCTATTTGTTAGAAGTGTAATAGTTTTCTATTAATCTGTAAGTGAAAAATATATTACCAGTAATCCTTGAGGAAAAGGAAACACAAAAATGCTACAAAATACTGAATTTCTCCTTCCCTCCTACCCATGGAGCTGTTTCTAACCTGGTGACACCTGAGCCCCAGGTCAACACCAGAAGGTCCATGTCCTTCCCCCACAGCTGTTCCACACTCCCAACAGCTCCTGTCTATGAGGAAAAGGCAGGATTTTATTTAAAAACTGACCCACAAAGTGCCCCTGCAGAACACAGCAGTGTGAGCTTGTCCCCTCAGATCAAACCCCTATCAGAGGCCCCTCGACGGTGCAGCTACATCCTGAAAAGTGCTGTGACAGGACAGGTAAAACACAATTTTCACATTTTGAACAGTTTCAGAATCAAACAGCATATTTTGGTCTTTATTCTAACAAATGATACAACCAAAAATTACTATTAGTGAAGGTAAGTTAAAAACATGGACCAGACAACTAGTAAAATGCAAAAAAGTGACGTTGTTTCCATGATAATTACAAATTGTAAGGAAAGTAAATGTGAAACTGCAGCATTACAGGAAATTTGTTAATACAGATTAAATAATGCAGTTATCCTTGCATGAATTACAAATCAAGAACAGACATTTAAAAAAACAGACAGTTGCTTTGAATATCAACTTAACAAGGTGGGTTTCCAGCACAAATATATCCCAAGTTTTTTGTAACAAATCATTTCAATACATAAATCAAGAATTGCAGTAAAGTGAGTACAGTGACTGGAACAGCAGCTCCTTGAGAGGAAAAAGAAAACTCATTCCCTTTGCCACAAATTAAAGCAATATTTTGGAAGACCAGTAAAACAGTTTGGTTAAGAAACAACCCCAGGAATTCTTTTGCAACAATTTCTTATTTCAGTTTACCAAAATGAATGGCTGTCTTAATACTCATTTGTAAAAAAAACCCTCACAGCCATCAGAAAGAAAAAAAAAAAAAAGTGAGATCCAGAAGAAGCAAAGCCCCCATCTCCCGCAGCCCTGGGCCAGAGGTTTCCTCCTCGCCAGGCGTCCCGCGCTCGGCTTCGCCTCCCCCCGGTACGGCGAGTGTCCCCCCGCCTGTGCCGCTCCCCTTCTGCACCCAAACGACACCCTCTGCCAACGGTGCTTTGAGGTCCCCGGACAGTCCCACGGCCCAGGGAGCAGTGGGCTGGGACCCCCTGCACAAATCTGTGTGTTCCCTCTGCAGGGGACCAGACCTGCCCTCAACACCCACCGTGGACTTAAGGAAAAAAAAACCATCAAAAATCAAGTTCTGCTAGATCAAACCTGCTAGGAAAATTAAATTCCACTGGCACAGCTGCGGGTCCCTCCACGCTGGGAACACTTCGCCCACCCCAGTGCTGCTCCAGTGCGGACACACCCATGTCACCAAACGCCAGTGCAATATGAACAGCCCCATAAGCAAAACAAGTTCGAGCGGGTAAAACATTTATATGGGTGTGAACAGTCAGCAAAGAACCGCCCCGAGGTCGGGCCACCCTCCCTTTGCGCCTGCTGAGTGCTACAGTTGTGCCAGGAGCTGAGTCCCAAAGTTAGGCTCAGCCTAACGTCCCTCCTGCCAATGGATTCCTGCAGCTGGCAGCGTATCCATCAGGAATCTGTGTCCCTACACTTCAAAGTTCCCAAACTCGGCACTAGGAATGTTTTAGACAGAAAACACATCACCGAAAGTTGGGAGGAAAGGGACCACGAAACACTTCACTGAGTTGTGAGGCTGTCGCAGGAATCTGGAAACAGTCACTGAACTGGAAAGGACAATCTGGCCGGAGCCGGATCGTTCAGCTCCATAGTAAGAAGAAAAGAAGCAGCTTTTCACCGTAACAACGTAAAAAGACTACAGGCAACCCAGTCTGTGCCCACTCCTCTCTGCCCACACTCCAAATAAGAGCAAGCCTTAATACAGCAACCCACTATAAAAAGTTTCTGCAAATCTTAAAATGTATCAAAGTTAGTAGGTGTGTAATCATGAAGGTTAAAAAAACCCCACAAAGTCTGCAGCCAGAGTCCATGGAAATCACAGAAAACATTTCCACAAACCGCAGTGGGCTTCGAGTCAGACACCTCATTTGTCCCCGGAACACGACACGGGCTGTTCTACAGGCAGACGGACACACAGAACCCTCCCTTTTCATGTGAGGCCACACGAAAAGCATTGTTCTTTTTTTAAGTCTAGAATCCAGTCCATTGCAGTCGCTAGATCACCTAAACCACACAGCGCCAGCTACGTGTGCTCCTTCCTACTCCAGCAAGCTCTGCAATGGCCACGTGGAGTAACCAGAAAAGCAGAGTTACACGAAACACGTGGTTCTTGCCCTGTAACACCAAGGAAAAGGATTTCTAACGTTCACCTTACGGAATTTTGCTGAAATTGCCACGCAACTCGGCACTCCCGTACAGCACCTGCACTCGCTTCCGCTTCCCACCCAGCACAAGACCCGATCTGGCGGCGCTACACAAAACGTTCTACCCCGCGACAGGCATCTGTAGAAGAGGGTGACAGGAGAAATCTGGATTTGGCCCCACGGACACTTAATCCTGACCTCCAGCACAGAGAGGAGAACTCGGTCTCTACGGCCATTCGGCCCTGGCCGCTCGGGGGGAGGATCTCAGCTGGTTCTAAGAGGAGCGTGAGGTGGGTGTCGACTCACACCAGAGATGTAAAACACGTCAGGAATTCATGACAACTTGGAAGGACAAGTTCTATCATTCCTACCCAATGTTCAACATCTGCTACTGATACAGTACTTCAAAAGTGATTACAATTCTACACTTCCCTTTGCTCCCCCCCCGCCCCCCCCCGATAGGTTTATTTCCGATTTGATTCTGAATTAACAACTCCAGTGTATTGATCACAGTCTGCAAAGTAAATGTTACTCACCCGTCTGACTGGCGGGTTTAGTTTAGAGAGGATCAACCTCACCGTCCCCTTCTCAGCTCCGCTGTACTTTGCTGACGGCGACTGGCTGGGACTCTGCTGTCGGAGCAGGTACCGATCTCCTCTAGAGCAGCCTCTTTGGGTTTTGTACGGATGGGTTCCCGAGGTTTTGAAAGAATGTCTGTGTCAGACGTGTACGTCCACGTCCTGTCTGTGCCTGACCACTCAGCTGTTATTGCCTTGGGACGAGCCATCTCCATTTATCACCTGCACGGTTAGTTAGGTTGGTTACCTTTACTAAGCATTGATGGTACTCTTTATCATAAAGTTTGATACTTAACTCTATTGATTTCCAGAAAAAGTTTTAACTACAGTGCACAAAGAATATAATTTTGAAAATATTTACATTTTTGTACAATTACACCACAGCACTTTAATCTAAATTTCTTAATACAAACAAATAGCACCATTAGCCTTTTGCACAAATTCTTTCTAACAAACCAAAAAGCTGGATTATTATTGTCAAATGAAGAGACTGGAACCACTTGGAATGAGAATAAACTCAAGAAGCCGGAGTACTGAAACGCCTACCTATTCAAAATAGCAAGAGGAAGGAAATTAATCTGGAAACATCCCAAGCATTTGCAAAGAAAATCTTCCAACGTGAGCCCTATTCAATGTGCACTACAATTAAACTAACTTCAAGAGAAACTTTTTCTTATGTGAAGATTTAATGCTTGAGCTTGTTGTTCTTGTGACTCTTTCTATGCATCCCGTGTTTCTGCAGGGCCGCTGAATACAAACATGAGATAACCCAGCTGATGCTCACCCAGTGTGGAGCAAGTCTCCCAAGTGGATGTGAAAAAAGAAGGAAAAAAGTGACCATTTCTAGCTAATGAACCTTCAAGCATGCTAACGAACACAGCGGCACGGAGGCAGCAGGGACTTCCGAGGCAGCAGGATGAAGAGGAGTTAAGTGCCGAGGCAGCGAGAGGAAGATGAAGGAAGAGCTCGGTGAGGAAGTTACGGGTTCAGAGAGGCAGAGAGCACCACGATGGGCTGCACTACGGTTCTAGAGGAGATACCTTATTCCCTGCAGAGCAAATGCTATTTCTGACGTGTAGTGCAGCATGAAAATGCAACTGTTTAATGGTTACCATTTGGTTCATTCCTCTACAGAAAATGCATTCCTTCTAATATACGTTCAACTAACATTCAAATTACTGAACTATACATAATGATACATAGTTTACAATTCATGAAAACAAAGCTTGAAAGAATATAATATGGTCAGCTTAAGTATGGTGGGATGTTTTATAGGGCTAATATCCAGCCAAGACATTTCAACTTTTATGCTAATGGTCCAAGAGTGCTTTTTGTATCACCAAGAAATGTAAAAAATTTAAAAACGAATGATAGTCCTCACAGCTGTTAAGTACTCTCCGGGTCATGGCGGTGTCAGACTACCACGCTTGCAGTACTGGATGTATAAAAGTGTGAACGACACATCAGGAGACTTGCTGTAAATCAGGAACTAGATTAGATGCCCATTACAGTATCAGTACATCAGCCATTTGATGCATGTTCCCTTTTCTTCTGAATTATTAAGTTTATCCCTTCCTTTACAACCCACTTTTCTATCTCTATCTGTGGGCTATTTGCATCCATTTGCTTTCACTGTGGTACGCTGGTATTGTTATTCACCCTTAACCTTCCAGTTTAGTTAGAGATCAGGGAAACGGCTGGGGTCCTCCTTGTAGTCATCAGGAATAGTGAAGATGGATTCATCAAATTCATCGTAACGGAACTCCTGAAAAGTCACAGTGGCTGTGATGGTGGGAAATACAGGAATATCTAGATAGGAAGCAAAATGGTACAATGAAGAGCAGAGAAATCCAGGCTTACCAGGAATTACCAACTCTTGCTTAAAAAGACCTGTAACTTCGGACTTGCTGAAGACATAGAAACTTGTTCAGTACTCTACACAGCGGTGATTCAAAGCTCTTAAAGGAGGCCGTTTAAAGAAAGTTATTTCAGAATATACTCCGATACCTGAGCGCAGAAGCAACACCCAACTCAATACACCATTCAGAAAACCATTAACATTATTAATTGAATGGTTTTCCTTCCCTGATGCCGACTGACGACGTGGAAACCAAGGTGCTGTGGGCACAGGGATTAATCTGTTAAAATGGAGGATGCTGGCTGAAGGTGATACAAGATAAAACCACCTTGTCACACGCAGGCTTCAGTTGAGCAAATCCACATGGAAAGACAAAGCTTTTTAACGTTTCCTTTACAATATAACCCTTTTCCAATTTGAATTGAGATTGAACACTTGAGTTATCCTCAAGAAAACTGTCTTGCCCGTGAACTATCTTAATAAGCTAAGCAAAAATTCAATCCTCAATAAACAGAGGAAATATGATGGGAAGTGCAATACAGTCTGTTCAGAACTGTCGAGCTTAAACAGCCTAAAACCAGTACGCAAGACATCCTGTAACACAAAAGGTGCTATTACTTTCTGGCATTTATCCTCTGATAAACTATATCACGAATAAATTGCTTTATAAGTTTCCATCTGTTAGAAGTGTAATAGTTTTCTATTTATCTATAAGTGAAAAATATATTACCAGTAACCCCTGAGGAAAAAGAAATAAGAAAATGCTACAAAATACTGAACTCATGACTGAGATCATCCATTAACACAAGGATAATCCAGCACATCTACCTTACCCTTACAGCAAGACCAGCATTAGGAAAATGCAAATTACAGAGCTCTCTTCCTGACTAGGGCTATACTCACCTCTCAGCTCCCCACTTCCTACCTGGTGTTACTCCACTAACTTAACTATGTTCTCTTGAAATCTACAGCAGCACATTCTTATGCAAGAGTTCTTTTCCAAAACTCAACAGAATTTTTGAACGTATTACATGAACAAGTACACACATTTTTGAAAATATAAAGCCACAAGAGTTGTTGTAGTCATCTTACCTAACTTGACAGGAAAGCCTGGTGGAAGCTTCATTTGAACAAATTCTCTAAGTTTGTTAAAGTGCTTGAAGGGTGCAATTACTTCTAAAACATTCAACAATCTGAAAAGGAAAACGGATTCATTACAAACTCTTGTTTCACACGCTTTCCCTCTAGAAAAGATAAAAATGACCCGAAGAGCAAGGTGATAAAGGAGGAGTTGAGAAACTGCATCATGCTTATAGATCTATCACCTTAGAGCTCCAGTATCAGCACCCTCACATCCAGTTTTGTGATCCATGCTGTATTGCCACAGGCCCACAAATAAACATCCAGATACTCATTTCTTGTCCTCCTTTTACACAGGAGACTGCAGCACATTGTACCACACCCTCTTCTCCATGGACATAAGGAACTCAACAGGGTTTTGTATTGGTTTAGGGGACATAACTGTGTGCTGAAACTTGTTCTGGGAAAGAACATTTCAGAATTCTGTAGAATCAGGCACACCAGTATGGTGACAGGTTAACGATAAACCTGCTGAAACCTCCGGCCTTATCGAGAAAGATAAACGCTTGGCCCTGCCAGTAACAGGCACACCAGCACTGAGGTCTCTAATTTTAACAGTTTACTTGCTTAACAGCATGACTTCAGTCACAGGTTTTAAACTGCCAAATTCCCATATCTGAAGATACAAAGAATTCTGCAGTTCATAAACACATTAAAGCATTTCCCGCACATAAATAACATCCATGGCTAATAATTTTGACTTACGATTCAATTCCTAAGGGAAATTCCTGGCTCATAGCTATCGTGGCTTTAAAGGTTTTCTTGCTTTCTTTGCAGACCAGCTCTCTACCCAGATGAGGAGCTCTGTAAGGGGGAGAAGAGAAAGACAGTCAGTTTTTCTCTCAGTAAAACCTTGCTTTTAAAGGAAGGAAGAAAAACGTCTTTAAGGAAGGAAAAAAGGAAATACTTTAAAAGTAAAAGCTGTACATAGTAAATTTTGATTTAGATTACTATGAGTTCTGCTAAATCAGTAGACAAGACAAAACCAGGGAAACGACTTAAGAAAAATCTTCAAATAATTCCTCATAAACATTAATAAACACTACAGAAAGACAACTACCCAGAAATGTATGTACAGCTGATTCCAGATGTTAATTAAAATAGTCTATCAAGTATCGAGTTGAACTAGAAAAAGGTTAATTTGCTTTCAGTCTAAAATATGAAACAGTCTCAGAGAAAGTGGAAAAGTTACTCTACTTCCACTGGAAGGCAACACTGGAAAACACAGGACAGAAAATTAGATTATAGGAGAGGAATAGACAGGTGATGAATAAGGTAACAGATCTTTTCCTCTTTTGCTTTGTATTAGCTAGAAACCTAGCTTTCCCATTAAACTCCCTTCAGTTAACCAGATTGTTTAACAAAGCAAAACCTTATATGCATACATATTTCTGCCCCAACAGCTGTTCAAGCATAACCTATTTATTCTGCTTGAATATTCATTCTATCTCAAATACATTAAAATTAAACTAGTCCAAAACAAACAAACAAACCAACCAACCAAACCCAAAAGCACCCCAGCAGAGATTCACATGCCTTTTTAGGAAGGCTGTACTGTAATACCATCATATTCCCCTGTAACATCTGACTCCAGGCCAGTCTAATACCTTTGGAGAAAGGACTTTTATGTGACACACTCAGTACATTTTATGGTCCTTCTACATCCAATAGCTAGACAGCATGCAGTCCGAGAAAATAAACTCAAGTGCTTGCATCTTCTACAAATGAAGCTACTGTAAGTTCATTATAGCTGTTTGCTACCTAGTTACACACCTAGAGGAGTATCCTGTAAAGAGCTGGCCAGTACTAGGAGATCTGTATGCCCTTGTATTCCCGACGTGTGCATTTCTGTACACTGCCACTGCTACTAGAGTCTCATTAAATCATAAACTTTTATTTTAAACATGGTGAATTGGATTATTTATTACTATCATAAGATAAATGAATTACAGCAATGAATTAGTCATAAAATCTTTGTTAAAAAAAATCCAGCTTAGATGTGTGTATTTTCAAAATGTTTAAATTTCAAGCCATGGGTATCAGGTAGATGCCCATCCAATATGTTTTTCACCAGCTGATGCCATAGTACTGTTTCCATGCACAGGTATCAGCTTCAGACGTTTCACAAGGCTGTGTAGGGACAGAACAAGGGGTGATGGTTTTAAACTGACAGAGGGCAGGTTTAGATTGGATCTGAGGAAGAAATTGTTCCCTGTGAGGGGGGGGGGCCCTGGCACAGGTTGCCCAGAGAAGCTGTGGCTGCCCCCTCCCTGGAAGGGTTCAAGGCCAGGTTGGACGGGGCTTTGGGCAACCTGGGCTAGTGGAAGGTGTCCCTGTCCAGGGCAGGGGGGTGGGACTGGATGGGCTTTGAGGTCCACCATCCAACCCAAACTATTCCATGACTCAGTGATTCCCAGCCAGCCTACTGAGGAATGTTAAACATCCGAGACATCAAACCCAGTGTTCCTCTGTCCCCAGAAAACTATGAACAAAAAGCATCCACAGACTAGAGAACACAAAAAAACCGCCCACCCCAAAAACCCCAAACCAATAATCTATGGAAGTTAATGTCAATAAACCAAAAATACTTACTTTCCATTTTCAGCAGATATGTACTCTTCCCATGTAATGGTATTGGGTGATGGCGGAGTAAGTGACTGCCGTCTGACGGGCTGTTCAGAAAAACATGGAAAAACATGTCTTAACTCTTTCGTCTTTCCTCATATTCTCTCAGAATTTTGCCATTCAAAGATATAACTGCACTACAAAGAACAGCAGCACAGTCTATCCAGTCTGCAGCTGACACTTCACTGGGATTTGCCATCTCCTGCCCTTGCTCTCAGAGTCTCCATTTAGGCATCTGGCCTCAAACTGTATTTTACATAAAGTTGGCTATTTCAATACATCAGCTAATCAGTTAATTCAAGTGTCTGAATGACAAGCAACAAAGCACAAGCTAATACAGAAATAAATTAATCATTTTTAAAAGGCTCTACGCGTGTTCCCAGATGACGTCTGGCTCATTCTGAATAGCTCTTGATTTCGTTGTGATAATAACAGGCTTAGTTCCATTTTAATGAAGCTAAAGGAAAACATGATTGAAAAGAAAACCAGAAAGGCATTCTAAACAACAAACATTTGGTCTAAAAGAAGTTCAAGTGGTCTGCCACAGCCAACCCCTTCATCTTTTACTAAGAGACAAATTAAGAATGAAACATCCAATATAATCACAGAAATTCCTCAATGTGTGCACTAATCAGGATAATTCATTAACGTATCACCGTGATTATACTTGTAGGTCATATTTATTATTTTAAAATTAAGACAATCAAAACAGAATAAAAACATCTACAGATTTTGATAAATGACTGGTGTGAAAGATTATTCTCCTATGCAGAAATTCACATACTGTGAAGAATTACTGAAGTATACCTCAAAATTTTGTTCCATTAAGTTGCCACCTTTACTCAGGCTCTCCATGATAGCTTTATTTCGAAGAATATCCTCCTCACTCAGATGTTCTCTTCTTTTCCTTGATTCTAATACAAGTCCATTAACCAAGTAGAAATCTGCCAAAAAGTTTCCTACTCTTTCCTGCACGAAAGGAATTGCACATTAATGATTCACAGAAGATAAAATAAAAACATTTAAATTCTTGGATATCCAAATGATTGCACTTCAGTGCAGTAACTTCAGGACTGAAATGTTATGATTTACACAACCAAGCACACAGCTGTCAGTGGACAATCCCAGTAAGGTACGTCCAGCACAAACACAACAACTCTGTCAGGAACAGGTATTTTATATCAATGGAAACTTTAAGACAGAAAAGATTGTTTAAGAATTTAAGAGTGGCCAAGGGAAATCTGAGTAAAATTCCCTTCAACAGCAAGCTGTGCTGAAGGATAATTTACACGTGTAGAACATGGATTTGGTACTCAAAAGGCAGGAAGTTCTGAAACACTAGCTCAGACGAAAACTTGCGATGAATGGCACTACCCAAACAGATCCAGATGAAAACAAACCCCTTCAGAGCTAGTCGCAACATCAGAATTTCTTACTCAAAGAAGTTACAACAGTGGCCGTTTCAATTTTTTTCACAGCTAAGAATCAGACTGATTCTTAGTCAGACTGGTAACACGGAAAGGGACACCCGATGGAAACTACCCAGAACACTCCCATCTCCCTGCGTTTCTGACACGGGAGCACACAGAATCCTCACTGCAGGCCCAGGAATTAATTTGCAGAGACCACCTACTCCTACAATAAATTAATTTTCAGTACAATCTCTTCTTCCCCCTGCCCAGTAGCTACAGTTTGTTACCTTTCTTCCAGGCTACTTTTTCCTGATGAAGGCAGTCCATCATATAGATTCTATGTGCTCAAACTAGTGACAATTGGGGGGGTGGGGGAGACATTTTTCCTCCATCCTGAACATCTTACTCTTTTACTCCTTATTTCTTCCCAACCACATCATCATAAGGCTGTCTGAACTACTCTGTCTCCAGTAATGCAGCCTGTGAAATTTTCCTTCCCACTTACCGTTTTGTCTTCTCGAAAAAGCCATCCCGTCTGGGCACGCGTGAAGGTAATCGATTTGGTTGATAACGTTGCAGAGTAAATATCACTGCTCATCAAAATGTCAACCTCCTCTTCTGTTTCCATCTCAGATTCCTAGAACAAAAATTCCCAAATACTAAATAGAACTTAATAATAATGATTACTAGTTCTAAAAAACCAACCAAACAAAAAAAACACTGACAACTTTGGAAGTTTTCCCAGAACTAGCATTTCCTAAATTTTCAAACTGTTTTATAGCAGCTCTGACCAGATGGTTACCAAATAGATTAATCTTAAATATTAACGCAAATAAAGCATCCAAGTGGGATTTCTCCAGCTCAGAGGTCACACCCTTTCCACAGGCAAAGATCCATACGCTGAAGTGACTGGTGCATAAAGCTCTGATTAAAAACTTGCCTAAACACAAAGTGTCCAAGGAGTCACACCCTTGCACTGTTAACTAAACTGGCCACGGAGTGACTAACCAGATGCAAAGCAGTGGCACGCAAGGTTGAAAACCCACCTGAGGACACCTAAATTAAGCCCACTGGAAAGACTAAAAGTAGCACGTGTCATAACTTAAAACATATTTGCCTATTCAGAATGATAAAAGACTTGTCCAAAAGATTCACATTCTAGCTTTTTCCTCACTTAGAAGTCTGTATTCAAAAGCACTGTTTTTTTTAAAACAAAATTTTATGTCGCCTATACAGCTTCAGTTGTAACAACTGAACAAAAAATTCTTTGGTTTGCATTTGTGGAGCTTGTTTGGGTCTTTTCGAGAGGCACTTTCTGTTTAATAAAGTCAGACTTCTGATGTGAAGTACAAGCTCGCGGTATTTCACACCCTGTATTCACACAGTCCTTTACCTCATGATGTATTCGCTGGTAAACTTTTTGTTCATTGTCTAAAACTACAAAAGATTCAGAGGGTGCGGCATCACCGTTAAAAATGAAGCTTAAATCCCCTCGTTGGCACTTCATGTCGGTAAAGTCTATGAGAGTTGTGTCCAGCCTGTGAAAATACACCAATACTTAGAAGAAGTTACCCATAAACACTCAAATACACTAGTAAGTTCAGTTTGCAAGCAGAAGCTTTTCTTTTTTCCCCTATCATAACCAAACACACTAAGGCCTAAGTTTTCATAGAATACTTCATAAGTGAAGCCTGGATGCAGAAATAAAAAAACCTGTTATTAACAATTAATAAGTTTCACATTATAACACCTCTACCATTAAAAATGCATTCCAAACTATTCTTATGCTAGCTTCATAGGAAAAGGTAAAGTCTTCTGAAGAAAACTTTATTTCAAAACTGCCAGCATGAGGACATGACAGAATTTATATAGCTGGCATGTGCTACACATTGAAAATACAACTACTCCATGGGATCAGCATCCTATTCTACAAGAAGCAGCCACCAATTTGAGTAAGAATATTAGGACATGACCCAAATTTTGAAGAGGACTATGAAAGAGACTGATTTTTTTTTTTTTTTATTTGACTTATTTTAGTTGCTATTTCTATTTTTTTCCCTCACCACCACAAAAGAAATGCTTCTGCTGACCTGAATAACTAGAAGAGGGAGCCAAGGACAAAGATCTCTCTAGCAATTCATACCCATTAGTGCTGCAATATTTCCTTCTTTAACAAGGATGGTTAAAGAACCTGAATTTAGTGACCACTTCAGCTCTAAGGGGTGACTGCTTAATACTCATCATATATTGGCCTGATTTCAAGAAAGAATCTGTTGCTATTTCTACTCAGCATTGTAACTCCCGGTCTCGTACAAGCAGAGCACATGGAAAAAAATGGTCTCAGGCTCAAATCTGACCTAAAAATTCACTTCACATGCCTATGCTAACGGCTTTAATAGAACAAAATCTTCTACAGGTTAAATCTTCTGAATCATATTGTTGACTTCTTGTTTGTTTTAAACTTTGGAACCTAAAGACAAGGACAGAAAACACATTTGAATCCAAATCCCCAAACTAAACCAGTTAAAGAGCCGAGCTTGGAAAGACTCCTGGAAGCACCCTATTGAGTTTGTGAATCTGTCCCATTAAGCATTTTAAAAAAGAGAAACTATACCACTTTTTTTACTACACAGACTCGAGAAGCAGCATTTCTCCACAAAATACTGAAAGTTCATTTATTTGAAGTTGTGTTAAAGATATCAAATTCCTATTTTTCAAATTAATCATTGCCATGTCTGGTAGATAAAGCCTTGTACAGCTTAATTGCTTTTGCTTTTTAAGTGACTCAGGAACTGAAGTTAAATTCAGATTTTCAAGAGAGAAAAAAAAAAGACGACTCTGAAGTTCAGACCTCTTCTTGCCCCTGAACACCTGTGTACAAACACAATGCTGTTTCACAAACGTTTGCAGAGTCCCCAGTGATTTCTTTCAGACCACACTGAACCCAGCGTTTTCACTAATGTGCAGATATTCATGACTTGGATACACACTGTAAAATCAGTACGTACCTGATATTTATACCTTGTTTGTGTATTTTACATGCATCAGAAGGCAGAATTCGGGAAAGTAAAGGCACTAAAGGTAGGGAGAGAGAATGCAATTAGGACATGGAGGTTCCTCTGCAAAGTATTTCTATAAAAACTACACATCAGTTTGAATCTTGATGTATTTTAATACAAATACAGCATACCCATTTTCCATCATAATCTCAATACAAATACAACTCACTAATACCAGGGTTATTTCTGTTCAATAACTGCAAAATCAATTTGTAATTGTACAGACTACTTTCAGCATCAGGACATAATTTGAAGTGTCCTTACCACAGCTGTATCATTTATAAATTCTAGTAACTCGTCTTCTAGATGTTTGAAATTTTAATTCTATGCTTTGATAGTTTACTTATATATTGTACCAACTGAAAGCCTAGCTACAATTAAAGCAGAACATCCACAAGCATTAAAAAAAAAAAAAATCCAACACACTAAGCTTAAAACATCAGGCAAACCACCAGTGGAGCTGGGAGCCAGTATAGTATTACGAGATAGATACGTGAGACTGCAGCTGCCCTTGGTCTAAAAAGGACCGTTTACTTTGTAGCAATAAAACTAATCCCACACAATGGCATTTCAACACTTTTTTCAAAATGAACTACAAAGAAATAAGAGCACCTGTAAAATGTAATTAGCCCAGAGGGCCAGTAATTGAGAAAGGCACTGCCCAGAGCATCTCTTTCCCTTCAAGAAAGAGAATACATAGAGAAAACTAAATAATGTAAACAGAGGGACAGTGAGACTCTGGGTAAACACCCCTGGAAGTTGGCTTTACCTCTGGCATCACTTCTGTGCGATGCCTGACTGCCACCATCACGCTCTGCAAGCCAGGCTGCAGCCTCATCACTAAGCAATGTCTTATCTCTACTCTCTTTTTTATGCTGACTCTTCCACGGAAAAGTCCACTCATTAAATGTGCAGCACACAGGAGGCCACCTAGAAAAATGAGGTGTTTGTTCCATATCTGTTCAACGTTTGACGGCAGCCTGGCTGCTCATTCCTCCTCTGGATACTGGAAGAGGCCTGCAGAGCAGCAAATACCACACCTCTAGAAAAGTATATCAAATTACTAACTTAAATTTCACCCAGTAACAGAAGGTATCACTGCCAATATTCTGACATAATTCAGACGTGTTGATCACTGTTCATAAATTTTTGCTAATTTATTTAGATTTTTCTTCTACAGATAAGAGGAGGTGGAAATTGAGAAAACACTAGATGTTATACAGTCACATAAAAGAAACATTAAGGTGACACTAGGGTTTGAAGAACCTACCATGTAGTTGCACTTAACCGACAATCACCATTCAGAGTACAGGCTGAAATTCAGGAAATTAAATGCCCCAAGTCCAGTTACCCAACTAACTTGTTCAAACAACTGCTCTACAGTGACACCAAATCCACCAGACAGAGACATTTTAATATTTCACTCTTCTAATAATCAATTTCTTAAAGTAAACAACAGCTTGTTCCCCCCCACATTGTGTCATTGGATTACAGAATAGAATCCAGCTCCAAAAATAAGCAAAAACAACTCAGCAAAAAAGTTGTCTGCCCTTTCTTTATTACTTAGATCTTGAGAAGGGGACTGTGAACCTTCCAACATGCAAACTAGAGAAGAATTTAAGCTTGAGAGAACAAGCCTGCTGAAGACTGATTATATTATCTCCCTATGAAAGGAATATGCAATTGCTTACCCCAACTTTGAAAATCCCAGTGAAGCTCTAGATAGAAGTCACCTAGCTGAGATGAAAAGAATATATTAACAAACCTTTTAGTCTAAATGACAACTGTACAATTTCCTGAAAGACAGCAGTTGTGTTCTGCAAAACAAAGAAAACTTTTCCTCTAATTTTAGTATTTGCATTTATACTGAACTTAAACATTTCTGAAGTTTTAACTAGAGTAGAATCAATAATGATAAATTACATAACTCATTTGAGCTACCCATTTTAAACTATTTTTTTAAAATAATAATTTACACAGCTATTAAGCTGTGGATTGTAAAAGATTTATTGTAAATATGTGTTTAAAAAAAGGCCTGTGGAGCTCTTTGCTTGCTTTGTTTGGTCACATGCAATCCCATAGAATTTTATGTTCTGACTTAAATTAACAAGTCAAGTTTCAGCTAGGAGTATCCACACGCACAGATTTCAATTTGCCTTCTGGAAATATGCTTAAGTCATCACATAAAAATTAATCTACCTCCATAAACACAGGCTGGCCAACTCCTTTGAACTGTATGCAAAGCAAAAGAAAAGTACGGGGTGACTTGACTAAAATTAGCAAACATTGGTACTACACTGAGGTAGCCACATACTTCCACTCCATGCAAAAAGAAAAATAGGCAACTCTAGGCCAGGTCTTGCACCAGCAGGAATAAGGAACAGCAGAGCTGGTTTAGTAAGGCTCTGTCTGCTTTCTGTTTGCTCTCACACAAAACCAGAAAGCTTTTCACTTCTAGACAGGCAGCAGTTGGTTTTTTTTTCTTGGACCAATGAGAAACGTAGGAACACTGGCAGAGGGTATTCATAGGGTGTATTGCTGACGCAGTTCAGCTCAACTTTTCAGATGTTTGGTTTAAGATAAATAGTTGGTTTTCTACAAACCTATTCATATTTTACCACTTGACTAGGCAGGAGAAGCTCACCCCACCTAAAGGGAAATAAACACCTCCGTTTTATAAGCACAGTTTTAGCACACTAGCAGCAGTTTGAAGCAGAGGAAACTGAGCTTTTCTTCTTGGTTTCCCTAAACTGAGGAATGTTTCACTGTGCTCAAGAATTGGCTGCTGCATGTAGATGGAGAATTAAACCAAAAAAATCTCTTTGGTTACTAAGCAAGAAAAGAAAGTGTCATTCATGACTAAACAAAACCAGTAGATTGTTCACCAAAACAGAAGATTTAAGAAAGCCTTAAAAAATCTAATGAAATAAATGCAGATTAAAAATACATTCTTTAACTTTTAGATTACAAAGAAGATGCAGGTCTGCCTTACATAAACCTTTTTATTTTAATTTCTAAAAGTTGAGAAGGAAGTATTATCTTAAAAGTACACATAATTCTCTGACCTCTTAAAACGGACACTGTAAGCCAAGATGCTACTAAGAGCAAAAGAGATCTGTAAAAGCAAGTAAAAAAACCTTTTTTTACAGTTTGCCAGAGCATCCATATGAAGAACATAAGCCACTGCTCTCCATCACACTGTGTTTTTGTCAACACAACTGCCTTGCACGTACCTCTTTCAGGGCTTTTAATAATCGAGGTCGCTTTTCTTCAACACTTTCCCTGGACTGCTGTTTAAGCTTCCTTAGGAGTGCTGTAACTAAACAGAAATTAACTATAAGGTAAATATATTCTACCTTTTCCTTAACTACACGTTAGTGACATTATTTGACATCTTAAAGAAAAAACAATGCAAATGTAACATTTCATGAGACTTTGGAGAAATTCACTTCAGGTTATAGTAATTATACATAGCCTACTCTGATCACAACAGGAAGAAAAGCCTCGATAATTGTTTATAATATAAAGCATACAATTATGTCAAGAGGTCTTTTACACATGTACTAGTAAACATGTGGGTACACTCGTATATTATTGAACAGGAGCCTACAGACTGGCATAACATCTACTCCCACTGAGAAAACTCTTTAGTAGTGAGGAGCTGACATGCAGAATGTTGTTAGTATATTACAAACTAGTGCATTAATTATATTAATAATATGTTTACATATATATAGTGAGTTTTCTGCAATGGGACATGGTAATACCAAATACTATTAACATCCAGTAGTGAGCAGCGTTAGAATAATTTTCCCTTTACTACTTCATATCTGAAGTGAATAAATATTTGCCTACTGGCCTGTTGAGATGCAACATAAAAGCAATATCCCACTGCCAACCAATACATCCAATCTCCATACAACCACACGGAGCAGTTCCAATTAAGACGATCCCATACCGCTAAAACCCATTCTGAGCTTGTAACTCCCATTTTAAATACAGAATGCTAGTTTACAGCTTTTACAGTCACTTTAAACAAAATCTTAATTCTACTTAGTATTATGTATCCTAATGCAATTTCTTTCTTATCAAGAAAATGGGTATGTGTAGAGCTTGCTCTATCACATTTAGATATAAAAAAGTTCAGTTGATTAAGACAAACTCTTCAGAGAACTAAAACTAGAGTATTATAAAAACCCCTAGCTTGAAAACCTTTGTTTTCCTGTTCTGAATGAGGCCTCAATTTCTCATTAATTGGGAAGCAGAAGTTCTTACTCATTTGTCTGTCTCCATAGCTGATGGCTTCTGCAAGAGGGCTCCATCCCTGAGCATTTTTCACCTTTACTGGAGCATTGTGGGCTAAAAGCAAGTGGGCACATTCTGTAACAAAATAGTAGTAATTATTCACAGTAAGTATCAAGGATGTAGCAATATCATTCATAATAAAGGAAACAATAATAAAGCAGAAGTAGTAATTTCCAATATATTAAACAGTTTATCAAAATACATATCTGGATTCTGACTCAAACCTTAAACAAAGCATTTATGTAAGTACTTACAGCACTTCCCTGTTAATCATTAGCACTGAAAACATAATTGGTGATCAACCACCAATTACATAACCACTGAAGAAACATCCCTTCTGCTTTAGGTTTTTCTTTTTACAAAGCCATATTTCTGTATGTGCACTTAAACACACACACACGACTATATGGCAATTATGTTTAAAACATTACATCAGCTCTCTCCACCTAACGCACAAAGCCACATACCAAGACACACTTCCCGGCCTTCCTCACGCAGAAGTTGTGCACCGTCCTCCCCCTCTGTACTGCAAACCCCCTTCGCCCAAAGGCCAGCGGCGACCTGATCTGCTGGAAAGGAGACACAGCTTGGGGAGCTCTCACACACCACATGTACGGGAGGCAGAGGGGAAGCTGCAGCACTAACACATCCCTACGTGCTGCACCACCGCGCGGTAACACGGCATCCCAAGCAGGGAAAGGAGCACGCTCTGACCTAGGAAAGCCTCAGAATATGTGCAAAACCAGCTGTACAAGTAACAGGTGTTGTAGGACGAACACCACGGATATCCGGAGCACTGGTAACAGAGCACACAACTCATGGACCCATGCTCCTTCAATAATGCTGCTATGTGCTTCATTTTTCATCGGCAGCATCGGTAAGAGCGTGCATCAGTGCTCTCACGCTGTGCTGATAAAGCAACGGTAACATCTCAAAGCCACGCGAGTTCCCAGCAGAGTCACAGCTCAACCTGCACTCCCTTCCCTGTCTACGGGTAAAAGGTGACGGTGGAATGATGAACAGTCCTTAAAATTAAGGGGAGAAGAAAGCTTTTACTGTTTCCATGTTTTAAATAAGCTGTGCTCGTTTGAAACGGTTCTTCAGTTTCTAACTACAGAAAGTTTCCTCACCACATCTCATTAAAAGCAACCCGTCCCATCTGCAAATGACGGAGCAGCTCCCAGCTGGGGCTGCGGGCTGAAGAGATGTCTCATCACCAACAGGACGGGCAGGCATGACAGACAGAGGAACTTCCTGGGTTATTCTCCTACTCTAGGTGTTACAGGAAACCGTACGAGTCGTTCCAGATGCAACAATCCTGAGTCACTGGCAAGCACAGTGTTTGGAAAGGAAGAGATACTTCACTGGTGAATATACTATCTTCTGTGGCAAATAAACAAAAGCCCTGACTACTCTGTCAGCAAACACAGAGAGGTATTTTTATGGTTGCTTAAATACAGCACCTAACAATAACAACACTGTACAGTGAGCAGGCAAATAAGCTTGCGTTCACCAGCCAGATTACATTTTCAGTTAAACAAACAGGATGTAAGTTCACCCTGCACTTCAGAAAAGGCCAGCTCTAATGCTGCTCTATCCAGCTGAGCAGCCTGTATACATCACCCCAGAAAGACAGAGAACTGACCTTCGACAGCAACGAGACAAACAAGGTAGGAAAGGACCTGGGGTTCTCAGCAGATCAACGACTACGCAGGATTCAAAGTCGAGACAGTAAAAGCAGGTATTGTGGGGATGTGTCACACACAAATAGCCCTGCTCCAGGCAAGCCAGCCAAAGGCTCATCGTGAGCACCCTGAAGGATTTACACACAGGGTGACCGACTAGAAGCCAAGAGGTGAACTGCAAACTGAAATCTAAAACGTGCAGGCAATGAGAAAAGGAGCAGAGGGAAGAAATGTATCTCCTCACTCTACTGTTCACAAGGATAACTCCTGTTCAAGGAACCTGTCAGCACTGAATAGATGACTTTTATCTTGGAGCTGAAACAACCAAATTTTAAGAGAGACTTAGAATAAATATTCAACCATATTGAATTAAAGTTGGTAAACTATCAGTTTTATCTGAAGAAGCATCTTCGATCAAAACTGTTTGTATTTATTAATGTGGTATGATACTGTTGTTGCTATATGGGAAGTGTCCCTTCATGTCAGCTAATCGCCTTTTAACCAAAAACACACAACCCCTTCTACATCCAACAGGGCAAAACTTGTAAATATTTAACTGATGACTGTGACAAACTAAAGCTTGAAACAAACACCGCAATAAGGCACAACAGAAGTCGTACACAGAGCTGATCATCGTTGCTTGAAAACACAGAGTAAGCAGTTACAAAAGTAAAATCTACCTCAAAGAAAAATGCCTTATTTAAGGCTGAGAAATTAAAGAAAGGCTTCTGCCTGGTTCCTTCTGTCATTCCAAGCCCCTAGTCTAGGATCCTCGCTGGGAAACAGACGTTCTGATAAAGCACCAGCTTTCACAAGTTGAAAAAACCTTCTATCTGTGACTTCTAGCAGGCAGGCACTGGTATAACATATTTGCCTCACTGCTGTCTCAAAAAGTTTTTGCATGTCTTCTTTTTCTTTTCTTCTTTTTTTTTTTAAATTTAGAAAGTATCACAGGCTAGACCAATACTGGCAGATTCCAGCAAGCTCTACTGCTGCTTCTGCATAAACCACCTCTCTTCCCTCTTCCTTCAAAATTACTTTCCACTCTCTCAACTATCTTAGATCACTTCATAGGTTTCACCAAAGTATCCTAAGAGAACTAATTGCATTTCCTGCCTTCCCCTCTCCAAATCTGCCAGTTGTTTCAGTTCACAACAGCTCTTCCACAGAGCAGAACCACGGACTGGGCACAGGACTCACACAGCTGAATGAAACCCAGCCGTTCCTGTTTCAGTAGGGAAAAAGAATTTTACTGTCACAGAGACTGAACAGTCATACTCCAGGTTTCTTCCCAGTCTTGAAACATGTCTATCTCTATACTTTCTATTTGAGGTAGGAATTTAAATCCTGAGCCCTCGTGACTCAAAGGCTGCACAGTCCTGTGCCCTGCCTAGGGCAGCCTCAACATGTGAAGAAACAGCGAGGCAGGACTTCGAATCAAGTGAGGGAAGGAGCATGAAAAAGCGGGTGAGCCGTTACATTTCCACTCAGAGTCATTCTATTCTAGAGGATGTTATCCTGATTCACTTCACTGGGAAAAAGCTAACCGGGGTTGTTCAATACCTCTAGCGAGCAGATCAGCTACACGCACGGTGACACTAACAACCAGAAAAGTGCTGACAGAGAAAGGGTATCATCACACAAACAGAAATTAATAACCTTTCTGTACCACGAATGAATTGCACATTATGACAGAGATCTGCCTGGATCGAGGCCCCTGCCTACACATACTGAATATATCCCTCCACTCCCACTGTCGGGACCCCAAAGGAGAAGCCCGCATCCACATGCTTCGAGGTACTTCTCAATCTTCTATGACATTCCAAGTTTCCTGTTTCCTTCTAACTCTGCAAAAAGCGAGGAGCTGCGTCCACCCACTGTTCTTGTTCCAGGCCCATGAAGAGCCCCACTGCTCCAACTCCTTGCCACCTACCCCATTCGCTCCCCAGCTCCCTGACTTTGGCCTAAAGAACAGCTCTCATTTCTTCTCCAGCTTTCCTCTTCTAAATCTGCATGGCATCTTCTTTTCAGAAAACCTCAACTCTGAACTAGCTTGAAACACATGATCATGTTCAGGAAAATTGAAAAATCTTTTTTTTCCTCTTGCCCCTAAGTCTTCAGGCTAATTTAAGAGCTAACAAAATTGATGGGTTTTACCTACCTTTATGTCCCAACATCACAGCAAGATGTAAAGGAGTGTTTCCTAAAATAAATAATAGAAATAAAAATGTATTAGATTCAAGGTAACAGAATCCACTGCAAGTCCTTCAGGCATCTGCTCATCCAACTCAAACGCTACGTGTTAAGGAACTTGAGTTACATGACCTAACCAAGGAACACACCAGAGCCGTTACATTTATTTTCACAAGTATAATCCAAATGTTTGCTTAGAAAAATGTATCTGAAACACATTTCATGAGCTTTTTTTTTAATGACATCTTGGAACCTACTCCAGCCAAAGAGGTCCAACTGTATCCTCAAGAAAGAGATAACCCAAACCTCTGTGCTTACCATGGTCTGAAAAGTCTGATATTTTACAAAGAATGACGTATCTAGGTTAAAAGCTACTCAAAGATATGATACTGATTAAAATTTTAAGAGCCTATTAATTTTTCAAAGATTTAGTACAAATTTTTTACTAATACAGTATTGGACAGATTGCAAAGTAACAATAACTTCACTACAAAAAAGCTTGTTGGCTATTTTAATGCCTTGTTTCCAAAGAAAGCTTCCAAGGTTATTAGCAGATACTACAAACATGACCCTATTTTCCTGGCTCTGCAGATGACACATTTTGAACTTCTGTTCTTAAATATGCACTGTAAGGTACAGAGAGTTATTTTTCTGGATTAATGCTGCCACCAGAATTCTGACACATTTCATTAATGTAGCTTAAGGACGCAAAATTCTTCCCTTTAATTGTATTACTCTGTTTATATGTTTAAACACTTTCTTAGTGGAGTTAACAGAAAAATTGATGGAAAACAAATTTCTTTTGCAACTATAACAAACGCACGTGATTTGAGGGTTATTTTACAGTATCACGTTAGCAATAAGTACTTGCTAGATGCAAAGGATGATGTACTGTACATCTAAAAGATGCAATCCAAAACACTGAGAGGCTGCTGTAGAAAGTCAGTGCCAGCACACTGCAGTATCATGAAATCTCCGATCAAGATAGGCGAGCAGGCAGAGTTTCTAAGCGGTTTTGAATGAGCTGTTATTCAACATACAGTACAAATTATTCTTGCGGGTCACTAGCAACAGCAGACAGCTACATCCTAGTTCATTATGCACACTCTAAGCTAACCTCAAATTTTCTATTAATAGATTTTGTAACATCTGTGAGCCAAAACATAATTTAGAATACTGGATGCAGCCATTCTTTGTTAAGTGACTGAAATAAGAACGTTACTGAGGAACAAACTCGAGAACGAGCCAAACCATGTACTCAGAAAATTCAAATTAGGCAAGCCAAGGGTAAACATTTTCCTCACCTTATCAAGCACTGAAACAAGATATATATATATATAAATAGCTTTACACTGAGTTTTCTCTTACATTAATAAACCTTAAAATTTAAAAAAACACCCCACCTTCCAAATGGTGAATAAAACAGAGCCAGACAGCTCCAGTAGCTATGACAGCTCAGCATAATGGCAAGAAACAACAAAATGAGAGCTAGCCAGACCCCTGACAGCCTTCCCGAGAACTTTGTCAGATTTCATTCAGCCAATAAGCAGAAAGCGCAGTTGTGCGATAACACAGATCATTTCAAAACTCTTCTGGATGAGGTTCTGAGCAACCTCATCTAACTCCGGTGTTATCTGTGCTCCGAGCAGGAGGTTGGACTAGATCATCTCCAGAGAGCTCTTCCAGCATAGGTTTTTCCTTGACTCAACGATCATCTGCCCACTGAGAAGTATGCAATTCAAAAATTAGGTAGGAAACTTGGATACAGCAGACCAGGGGGAGAGAAAGAGCAGCACGCAGAAAAGAGGAGCATGCAGAATAACTAATAAAGCGCAGAAACTAGAATCTATCAATTCCAGAAGGAAAAAAAAAAAAGCTATTTAGGAGGAAGCTGAAAAGAGGTGACAACCTGCTTCCTGGTCTTTAGCCAGTAAGTGCCTGGCAAGGAGAAGTCTATGGTTTAACAAACACCTGTGAAAGAAAGAGGTTAGCTGGTGTGCCAAAGGGAGAGGAGCCACACAAACAGGTGACCCAAGAAAGCACTTTAGGAAAGGGGGTAAGAAGGAGGGGCAACGCAAGCACGTAGAAAAGGGACATTATGAAACTTGGGAAAAAAAGACTGTAGCTCCTCCTGTTCTGGGGTACCTGCCTAGCCAGGCCTTTTTCTCCCTGCCTGTGATAAACTCCTCTCCAGACAGCCCTCACCCCAGAGCAGCCACGCTCAGTGAGCAGGGCCGCAAGGCAAAGCAGGACTGCGGACGGAGCAGCCTAACAACGCACACGCAGCACGCAATAACCTCACGGACATTTTTATTCCATCGAAATTCCACTGCTACTTTATAAGAGTACCTCCCTGACCTCCTCCCTGAAGGAAAACAGTCTCAGCAAGAGCTGAGATGCAACATGAGCTTTGGCACATCTCAAAATCAAACCCAGAACAGCATTTTGTACAGTTCCATCACTAAAAATCTGTCTTAAGATCTGAGAAACCTGGGGAGGTCTTGATGCTCTTTGGGCCAAACAAAACAGGTTTTATCAGTAGTGAATTTAACTCTGACTTATCAAAATAAGCCATCCAAACTGTGTAAGGTTGTACATCACAAAACAAAGCCATGATGGTGAGGAATCACTCAGCTCATAGAACGTCTCCATGCAATCCTCAGGCTCTTCCTCCCAAGCAGAAAGGCTCCTTTTGTTTAATCCCAGTCTTAAGCAGAGGTAAGCTTTTGTTCTGCCCAGGAAAACAGAGGGAAGACAAATGCTTTGGAAAAGATGAGACCAGTGCTGCTGCAGTCTCCCATTCAGCAACAACTGCCAACCATCCCGACTGAGCAGCGGCACGTAGCAGGGTGCGAAGTGGGCAGCAGCCAAAGCTTCACATCTTTCCTGTCATTTCAGAAACCCGGCTGGCCGGCAGCACAGCGGGACAGGTTAACTTCTACTCCGCTGGGGGAGACGGGATCTGAAAATGTAAACCTGACCCCAGCAGCTGCTGAAACAGAGCCACACTGTCACACTCTTGCTAGCACGTGGATGATAAAAGTCCCAGGCGGATAAATTAATCAGTACCAGTATTTACAGGACTCAAAGGGAACCACTCCACTGGAATTCTACTGCACTGCAACCTCAAGTTCCACCGATCCTGAAACACAAATCACGTCAAGTTGCTTCATCAGGGCAAGAACAGCTGCGGCTCCTCTAGAATGTTCACTACCCAGAGTGTACAGAGTAACGCTAGGTAAAATTAGTCTGATGGAAAAAAAAATGGTGAGCTTTAACAGTAATCAATTTTTCCTAGCCAGTGCACAGCACAACTAAGCGTTTCTGCCAGGATAGGCAGGAGAGGGCAGTTTCACTTCATTCAGTGGCACAGATGGTTGGAACAGCTCAAGGTTTTCAAGGAACCACAGCACAAGCCACAGCAGTAAGTGTTAGATGCCATGAAAACAAGTAGCTTTACAGGAGACAGTGGTTGGAAAGAGAGAGAAGGGTGCAAATACACAACTATTTTGTTTACCTACGTGAGAGAGCTGTAATAAAAAGGGCACTGTAAATAATTAAGTGGCTGACGTGTACTTTTGATGACTTCTATGCAATTTAATGATAACGTGTTTGATATGATCATTTCTCCACACTGACTAGAACATGAACGGGCACATATCTGAACAGTGGCAATCAAATTCATTCTCTTTTGACTTGATTCACCATATAAACAAATCCCATCTTTCCTTTCCATCTAAAGACAGCTTCATCAGTATCTATAGCTTTGGGAAACGAGCATACACACTTCCCTCCCCGAGTCACACAGCCTACAGGGTCTTATTCCAAGAAAGCAGCGATACAACAGCGCCTGAACTCCTGCATGCCCTGGATGTGCACGTGCAAACCAAAACCGTTTGCACAAAACTGCACAGAAAATACACCACTTGTCCGCACGCGTGTGCGTAGCTTTCAACCTTTCGTTAGGCATCTGGCACACCTACGAGGAAGCTGAGTCTGTTTTCCAAGAATAATTCAGGAAGATTTCTCTATTCCAGAATATAATGTGTTTTTATTCTGAATATATGTTTAAGCTCTTAAATGCCTATTATAGTAAAAATAAAAAGTAATCTAATAGGTATACATACAAGCTTCTCTCAAGAAACTCATCGGTTTTTTGGAATAATGATACTGGCCCTCCGACAGGTCATGTTTTTTGAGGTTAATTTAGAGAGCGAGGCAGGCTGCACTCAATTTCCTGACACAGCCAGTGTTTGTTTTATCAGAACACCAAGAGTTTAACATTCTATGGGACTTGGCTTTTCTGCACTTAACCTCACAGTAAAAATGGGACTGAATTATAAACAATAACTGTTACTAGAAGTTCTTTCTCCCCTCTGTCACTTCCCTATCATTTACTAGGATTTGTCTGGTTTATTTCTGAGTATAATTGTAAGCTGAAGTTATCTACCCCAAATAACTCACAATTCAAATATGTAAACAAGTGACAGATGGATTCAGGCAGAAAGAAAACAATAACAAGGAAATATTAGTCAGGCCTTTGGTATGTCAGGACAGCAAGGGTTTTGTTGTTGGGGGTTTTTTTTGAAAACTTAATAGTAAAGGAACAATTAAAGTAAAAACTTGGAGGAAGATGGTAAGACACAAATCCCCAAACCTTTCCTACTGCAAACAGCACCAGAAAAGCAGAAAGATGCTTATTTGAATTTTTTAATAGATATATATGTGCGTGGATATATATATTTAAAAAAGGATGGTATCAATGATTGTGACACACATTGAAGATGTTAGCACAGTAAGATGGATCAGGAAGTGCCTTCAAAGTAAAAATATTAAACTTCTGATGATGAGTTATTTGATGAGGAATTGGAGGAGGTGTAGGGGAGAAGTCAGCAGAAGTCAGCAGGAGGGATATACTGAGAAAATTTCTTCCTATGTTGCTTTCATTCTACCCATATTGGCTGCAACGTTTGGAATGAAGATGACAAGATAAATATATCTGTAGCTATCTTTATAACGCACTTAGAAAAACGTTATGACAGTTGTAAGAAATACTCCTCCCTGTCTTGAGAAAATTGAGCTGTGTATTACTCTGCATACATTAGTTCGTGTTTCGGAGTGCCTAACATTATCATGGACATGGCTTTTAATTTCCAATTACATTATTCTTCCCATCGTACCAATCCCAAAGATTGCTCTACCTTAATGTTCTTTCTTATTTTACATAACGCAATTAAGTAAAACAAAGGGAATATTTATCTCTTAATCAGAAAAAGAGCATAACTGTACCCTTTAATCACAACTTCTCCAGACACCACATACGGTATAAGTTAGCATTCTCCAGCAGAAACGTATCATGTTACTCTTGAAATAGGTAGGAAACGTGGAGATGAAAACTAGCCATGAAACTTAAGCTGACTTGACAGGCTGATTTATTTTTTAACAACGTGGAAGATTCCTCAAATTAAACATACTATTTTAAAACGTTCTAGCAAGATTTTAAATATTTATGCATCACAGAGTAGCATGGGGATCATATTTCTACCTCTGCTACCGCCACTTCTACGTCCCAAGCTTGCAGAGGAGCAGAAAACAAGAGCCTGGCTCTTTCAAATCCCAGAACTAAAGCATTTTAAAAAAATAATTTAAAAAAATTTTGTTCTGTTGTTGGTTTTTTTTTTTTTTAGCCTGAGGAAAAATCAAAGACAGTTCCACCCACAGCCAAAGGAACCCCTCGGGAGCGCGCTCTGAAAGCAAACAGGTGACAGTTCAGGCACATTGAGAAAATACTATTTTTTTTTTGAAAACGAAGTAGGTTTTCGGACATGAAGCAACACCGGGTAAGAGGAAGCTCTCCCAGCATTACGCTGTTACAAAAGCCGGTGCCGTGCTCGCTCACGTTGCGAAAATCCCAAGAATTTCCCGAAGCCCGCGGCCGCGCTGCCCCGCGGACCCCGACGCCGCTTGCACTCCCGCCAACCGCCCCGGCGCCGGGAGGGAAACCCCGGAGGCGCCTCGGCAAACGGGGACGGGCTCTGCGGCCGGGCCCGAGCGAGAGGCGAGGCCGCGGCCCCCACGGGAGCTCCCGCCGCCTCCCGCCCGCCGGGCCCGGGCCAGGCCCGCTCCCCCCCCGCTCCCGCTCACCGTGACTGTCCTTCTGGCTGATGCCCTGGGTGCGGATGAGGGCCGAGAGCCGCCTCACGTCCCCCTTGAAGACGCACTCGTGGACGGGGAAGTGCGCCGGGCACTTGTCGGGCTCCGCGGGCGGGCCGGTCCCGCCGGCCGCCGGCCCCCCCTTCAGCGGCAGCCGGTGGTGGTGGTTGCTAAAGATGCGGTGGCCCCCGGCCCGGCCGCCCTTGCCGCTGCTCCCGCGCCCCCCGGTGAAGATGCCTCCGGGCGCGGCGGCCGCCTCCTCCTCGCCGGGCGCCAGCAGGTCCCCGTCCTCCTTGCTGGGCTTGTGGTCCCTGCGCAGCGAGCGCAGCTTCTCTCCGGTCATCGCCAGCGGCGGCCCCGCGCCCGGCGGGGCCCCGCCGGGAAAGCTGCCCGCAGCCGGGGGAGGGGAGGGGGCGTCGATGCGTTCAGAGCCGCGACGGCGAGTCCCGTCCCGTCGGCATCCCCCACCGGAAGCGCCCGGAGCCCGCCGCGCCGAGGAGGAGCCGCCCGCCCCTCCGCTCCCGCCCGCCCGCGGCCGCCCTGCTCAACGGCCCGGCGCCGCCGCCATCTTGGCCGGCTGCTCTCGCGAGAGGGGCGGTGCGAGGCGAGACTGCCCCGAGCGCCGCGAGACTTCGCGGAGGGCGGGAAGAGGCGGCGGCGGCACCGCCGTGGCCATCGCTCTGCGCTCAGTTCCGCTCGGCGGAGCCGCTCAGGGCCCGGCGCTGACACAAGTGGCCCCGCGGCGGGGCAGGAGCCCCGTGGCAGCCCCTGGTAGCCGCCGCTGCGGCGAAGGCCGAGCCAGCGCTCGGAGCACCGCGAGCGGCTGCGCCGGCGCCTTACGTTAGGGCTCGGGTTTAGGGCTCAGGGATTTATGCCCGCGCTGAGAGGATATGTGGCGTTTCTAGGGAAACAGCTGCTTACACTGGCAGTAAGGGCCCGCCATTGTGTCTCGGGCACGGGGAGAGAGAATATTTTGTGACTCTGTGGGCCGGGCAGCTCGCCACCCTTCCCCTGAGGTGACTGCGCTCCGCAGAGGGCTGGGCCTTCCTACAGTCCTTGCATCCCGTATCCTTGGACCGGGGCTGGCTGCTGGGACGCGCTCCCGGCTTACGCAGGCTTATCTTGGACTGCGGAGGGAGAGAAGCGCCGGCTCTGGTGCGTATCATGAGGGAAGGACCCAGATTCTCAGCCCATTGCAAAAATCTTCTGTGATGGCCTCTACGGATTCCTCTCAGATTCGTGTGTAAAGTGGCACAGGGCATCCAGGAGTGTCTTGGTTTGAGGTTCAGTTACGCAACCGTACAGATGACAGCGTGTGTTCTGTACGCGTGCCAGAGGTGTAAACAAACCACGCAGCAATGAAATCCATGAGATGAGCCAATCCCCCTCGTTTGCAAGAGAACAGAAGCTCTGGGTTACTTCCCCGGTCACAAAAGGTCAAGGGGTTTCTCACCGCAATCTCAAATCAGCACTTGTGCATCTCCTCTGGTGCTCCTTCCGTGAGTCCCCTTGTGAGCCAAGGAGGAGAAACAGGATGCTAATGCTGTTGGGAACAAAACCTCGCCCAGACCTTTTGCTGTTAATCCATTTCCCTTGTCTGCGTGGCTATTTCATTCACCGAGGGAGAGGGACATAGAAGGAAAAGACCCAGCGTGATACACAGCTGTGAAACAAGTTCCCTGGAGAGTGACGGGACCTGTACACGTTGTCTTCCTCAAAAGCACATGGAGGAAAAGGGAAAGATGGGACAGTTGTCCTGTCCTCATGTCACTCCTTGTAGATACATTATCATCTTCTAAAGTAACTGCGTTAGGTTCAGAGCTTCCAGATTTCCCTGCAGGAGCTCCTCCTTTAGCGCTAGTTCTGCAAGTATCTACTTACAACAGTGGAATGAATCATTTAAAAACTGATGATATGCCAAATTCCAGGTAAACTGGATTTCTTATTAATGCTTCCAGGGGAAAACACCTACAAGTTGTCAGGAAGATTAGATCTGCTGTGATAAAAGAATTACCTTTCTGGGTGACCTCTTTCTTTACCCAATTTGCATCATCTCCTCTCATACTAAGTGGCTAGGAAGAATTCTAGGCAGAGAGGGGAACTATGAAACACGATTTCTGTGCCTGCTGTCTTCAGAGTGACAGCACAGCTGCTTCCTGCACAGCTATTTACAATTCTAATACGGAATTCTAAATAATTCTAGGGGGAAAAAAGAAGTCACCTTTGCTCTATTGGTCTTTCCAACAAGATTTTTCTGGCTCTTCTTGTTTTTAGAGAAAATTAAACCCCATTTACAAACAGAATTGGAGAGCTTGACGCTCTTGGTAGTTCCGATGTCTCCTGCCCGTTCTCCAGTGCTGCACAGGAGGCCGTTTGCCCCGGTGCCGTGCGGGAAACATGCGGGGCATGGCTAGTCTGGTGGAGGAGGTGCACTAGCTCGGGTTTCAGCTGATGCTGGAAGCTTCACGTTGCATTTTTAATTACTGGAGGCCAGCTAAGAGGAGACAGAGGCATGAAGTCACTGTTTACCAGCATATTACGGAGTCCCTTATTCAATGCAGAAACATAATGAATACATTACTAATGGGCACCGCGCTGTGAAAACTGGCGTTTGTAGTGAATCCAGATGTCCTCCCATGCTAGGACTGTGCCGCGTCATTATTACACACCTACAAATTCTTGAGAATGTTTCGGGGGTTTTTTACCGTCTAACAACAGAACTTGCTCTTGTTTATATTCTCCCATCTTCTTAAATTAAATTGCTCTCTTGCAAGCACTAGGCGATTTAGATAGAAGTGGCAGGATCAGGTATGGTGGCAACGTGGAACTGCATTTTCTACAGTTTCTGGGCTGTGAGTCTATGGAAACTTCACTTACGGCATTCCTCAAGTAGGAAATAAATAATGGAGGAGTAATTTCTCATGGGTGTATTCCTCCAGGCAGGAGGACTTGTTTAGTCCATAAATGAATAGGTCAAAAAACAGGAATAAAACACTAAATTTGTACAAAGCCCACATGTAGGCAGTAAATGACAATTAGATACTGTAAGTGTGCATTGGCATTTATTCTAGCTGTAAGTCTAACATTTAAACTTACGAAAAGTACCTAATAGAATATCGAAAGCACCTCACTATAGAGAAATGCTCTCTGGTTGCCTTTTTCTGTACTTCCACAAGGCAAAACAAAACTAAATCTGGTCCTGGAGGACAGTGAATGGAACTTGCCAGCTCTGGAGAAACAAACCTGTACTTCTCCCAGGCATTCAGAACGATGGGCCCGAGAGACGCGGGAGAGCAACACACGCTTCAGAGCAGCAAAGGACATTTAAGGAAATTAACAGGGAAAAGTAGGTTGAGAAATTTTAAGACAGTGTAGCTTCAGTGGCTTCCATTCAAAGTGGAAGTATTAATTCTCTTTTCAGCTGGTGCTGAACCAAAGCACTTCAGAAATGTTTATATCTCCTTATTAAGAAGACAAAACCCCCAAACCCACCAGCTCTTTGCTTGGGACGCTCAGACTACGGGACTGGTCTCTGCCAAGCTCCCTCCTGTCCTCAGGGGTGGGGACAGCAGGGCGAGGATCCGTGTCCGGGGAAGGAGCCCACAGCGCCGACACCCTGCAGACTTACGTACGGACAGGACAGGACAACCTCCTCCAGAAACAGCCACAAAAGACTATTATGGGCTACACAGGCAACCGTGACATGGAACTGGAGGTAGAGGAGAAATTTTGTGCGACAAGGAAATCATTCCATTTTCCCCTTTGTGTCAGCTTGACTATCCTGAACTTTGTCCTACAAATTATTATAAAAAGAAAAGGGAATCTTTACGATACGGCCTGAGGTTCGCTGGGCACCTGGAACTTTGCTGTCCTGGCAGCACGGTGGATTTGAAGCAAAGCTTTCCCGGGGGGATTTATGTAGACGTTTTCCACAGGCCTATGGGAAACAGAGTTATCACCGCAGGATTAAACTCCTCCATCATAAATTTCAGGTTTCCATTCTGTGCCGAGGCTGAAAAACAGACTTGAGACTAATCAGTGTGTTCCTTCTGTTACTGTAAAAGCCAGCGGCGGAACTCTCTTAAGACCCACTGTGGAGTTTCAGGAGGCAGACATTCCTTATTGCAGCGCTGGGTGCACAGGGGATCACTCCACCTAACGTGCACACACTGAAACAAAAGTTCATCCTTTCTATACTTTCAAGACACGAATATTCATACATTTTCCAAGAAGTCTCCACCTTTCTGCCTATCACCTACTACATTTACATCATGCTGGCATTGCAAAACTACACTACGCATGCGCAGGGGTCTCGCGTGGTCGTTTGGGGAGTTAGCTCCCTACCCCTTTTTCCCTTTTATGGTCATGAGTCTTTTGAGGACAATTTCTTCTCCTTGGATGTTTCCCAGCTCTGTTGTCTGGCCAAGATATTCTTTCTTATCTGTCGCCTTTGAGCATTTCTGCCAGGATGTATCTATTCTTAAAGTTATCTTCTCTTTAATCACTCAGGCCTTGCTAATCACTCAGGCCTTGTTAAATACAAAGTTAAACACTGTTTGGTAAAAGAATTTCTTAATATTTCCCCCTCTGAGACTTCCAGATCTATACAACTGGGTACAACGTGACCATGTAAGGTATAATCGCATGCTTCTTTTATCACTAATTGTTACAGGCCTCAACTTGCAGGCCTCAGCTAGCGGGCATCGCTTCCCCTTAGGCCCAGCTTGGCTCTAAACTGACCTGTGGGTGGGATGAAAATTATTTCAGATCCGGCCCAAGGGGTGCGAGGGGCAGCTGCAAGTGCTGGGGCAAGTCCTCCACCGCACAGCTCCTGCTTTCGGCGGTGCGGCCGGGCGCGGGGGCAGGCGGAGGCTGCTGGCAGGGGAGGGCTCTGCGGGCTCACGGCTCCCCCCGCCGCTCCCGCCATTTCCCGCTCCGCCGGCGGCCGAGGCCGCGGGGGACCGTTACCGTTGCAGACACCGAGCCGAGGGGCGGCGGGAAGGAGAGGCCGCGGCGGGGCCGCGCTGGCGCCCCCCAGCGGGCGGGCGGGACCGCGGCGCGACGCCGCTCCCCGCCCTGCGGCGCGGGCGCTGCCCGGCCCCGCCCCGCCCCGCCCCAGCCAATGGGGGCGCGGCGCTGAGGCCCCGCCCCCGCCCGGCTGTGGGGGCGTGGCGTGGCGGAGGTGCCGGTGCCGGTGGCGGTGGCGGCGGCGGCGGGAGCGGCAGCGGCCATGGAGCGCGGCGGGGCGCGGGGCTTCCTCCCGCCGTTCGCGCACTTCGCCACGCAGGCCATCCACGCCGGGCAGGAGCCCGAGCAGTGGCGCTCGGCCGCCTTGGTGCCGCCCCTCTCCCTCTCCACCACCTTCAAGCAGAAGGCCCCCGGGCAACACACGGTGAGTGCGGCTGCCGCCACCGGACACCCACCGGAGGCGGTTCCGGGGTCAGAGATACCGCGCTCGGAGGGGGGGCGCGGCCGGGGGCACGGCGAGAGCTCCGCGGCCGGCCCGACGGGCGGTGCTGGCCCCCTGGGGGGGTCGGGGGAGGCAGCAGGCCCTGGAGAGGGCAGGGGGGGCTCCCGTTTTGCACCGCGTGGAAATATTTCCCCTCCTGCTGACTCCCGAACAAAGCCAACCATCTTTTGTTTGTGTTTGGGTTTTTTTTTCCCCGCTGGGAGAGGTGGTTTCTCCCGCCGTGGGCTGGAGGGCCCGTTTTGGGTGATTTTGGGTATGAAAGGTGCAGGAGGGGGCACCCAGCGCCCCTCGGGCTCGGCAGCCTCTGCGCTGAGGAGGAGGAGGAGGAGGCTGCTACCCCTGTTAAGGTTCAGGCCTTGGTCGCGTGGTTTGCACCCAGCCGGGGACTTCCTTGAAGTCTGTGTGATAACAATACCTTGCCGCTGGGCCCCGGCAGAATACACTTTCTTATTTACAGATTGTGTAAGAGGCTGCCTCAGTGGTCCCTCCAGAATATCTCATAAGTATTTTGTGGATGTATCACAGAAAGTACTAGAAGTGTTTGCATTGAACTGTTGTCAAGTTTCTGATGGCTACGCGCATGTAGGAGGGGAAATGGCACAAATTGGCAACGCATAAATCAGTATTTGTTCCAAAGCTGAGGGCCAAATGTCACGCTGTGCTGGTTGGGCAATAGGAATTCGCCTTGTGATCTTTGATTCCACACGAAATTGCTTAAGCAGACTAAAATTGTGAATGCTTGTGAGTAGGTAGCTGTGTTGAAGAAGACCTCGGAAGAAGGAGTCGCGCGCTGCTGCGTTCACATGCTGATGACAGAGCGGCCGTGTTCGTGCCGGGAGCTCTGTGAGAGCGGTCTGCCAGATTCCTGAATATGACGAAGTTGTCATTAAACAGAAATCCTGAAAGTACGCAAATACCAGGATGCTTAGCCAGGTTCTCTCTAACAAGTGCATCCATGCATGCATGAGTATTTTTTTTTTCCTCATTAAATTTTCTCAGTATTCACATAAAAGCCGTTGCACGGAAACATGGAACTTGGTCTGATTGCATGCCAGGGTTTGAGCTTTCAAGAACTTTTGATGGGTACAGGTTGGCACTGGCCGGTGCCCTAGAGCATCTTTCAAGCAGAGCGTCGTGCAGATGGGACACGTTCTTCCTGATAACTTCAGAATGAGTGGACTGTGTCAGCCCCAGGCCTTTTCTCCTACAGTGACGAGAGATGGAGATCTAGGAACAAGTAGGAGAACGTGTCTAAGAATGTGTCTTCCCCCTGCACGCCCCTAGAAACCATTTTCAGGTTGGGGATGCCTGGTTGAATGTTGTGTACAGCAGCTTGACATAGCCAGAAAACCAGCCTGCTGTTCCTGGAGGAGGTGGATGCGTGACCTTGGTGTCGAGAGCGGGGCTTTTTAAGGAAGCTAGCACGATTCTTGTACAAAACTTCGTCAGTGCTCTCTCTTCAGTTACATTTGTTTCTTGCTTTTCACAACAGGGTTATGAATACAGCCGGAGTGGAAACCCTACGCGGGATTGCCTGGAGAAGGCTGTGGCAGCACTAGATGGAGCTAAATACTGTAAGCAGTTAATAGGTTCCTTAAGCAAGATGTCAGCACGTGTGTCTCCTGCTTTTCCACAGTAGGCACGACCTGGGGAGTGAGGGCGCTGAGTTCCCAGCAGCAGCCGTATCCCAGCAAGGCTTTCACAGCCTCGACTACTGGTTAGGGGCAAGAGCTGCTTTGGGGTGTGAAAAGAGTCCAACACTTACTGTTCAGGAAAGTCCAGCTCAATACTGGGCTTTCTGAAGTGCTTCCTCTGGCTGTGTTTGGTGCCTAAGCTAAACTGAACCCGTCCTTGCGAATCCTGGGTTCCACTCTGCAAAGTCAGGCTGCTGCTTTTACTGAATGCACTTAGCGAGTGAGATAGCGTGAGAGTGACGGAACAGGTTCCTTTTAAAAGCAAAGTGAGGAAAGCGAAGGCAAGTTTGACAAGGTTGCATCCCATTAAAATACAGTCTGTCTGCCACTTACTCTTTTCTGTTTTAGGTTTAGCTTATGCTTCTGGCTTAGCTGCTACTTTGAATATTACTCACCTGTTAAAGGCAGGGGATACGATTATCTGCATGGATGATGTCTATGGAGGTACGTAAAGCAAAAGTGGGGTTTTGATCTTCATTGTGCAGATGATTAAATGTCCCTATTTGTGATTCTCGTGAGCTTTCTGAATTTCCCACATAGGACCTAACTTTTCTTTAAAGCCTTTTCACTTTATGAGAACACAGAACACTCCTGTCTGATGTTGGGGTGAGAAATTCAAATGCTGAAAGATTCTGAGACACAATATGGGGGTTTAAAAAATAGAGCTGACTAGTACTACATGCTTGAATGAGGGGAAGGTAGCAACATCCTAGCCTAGATTTGTGGAGCAGGACCCTCTGCAGTCCAGTGTAGCAGGGCTTTCCAGCTTCTGGGTTTTCTACTATTCCTTTCCTAGGTTTGACCCTTTTCCAGCCAGTGTTTTGTCTGGGCTGTTTTGGACAAGTATTCTGTCATCTTCCCTGAAAGCACAACTTGCATCTGTTCTGTCCATGTCTTCCCAATGCCTCAGTGATGCTGCAGCCCCCTACTAGGTTTTGATCTTGTATAGGGGTTGTTTGGGGTTTTTTTCATCCATTCTTCTAAGAAACTCCACAGTAACAAACAGTGCATCCACCTCTGCCAAAGTCCTTCAAAAGGTTGATGCCACCCAAAAGTCCCTAGTAGGAAAGTCTGCCAGGGTGCTCTGAGACAATCCATGTCCTCAGTGCCCGACTGTGTGTTTCACTGATCAACAAAGCTCATTGTCTCTCTCTGTCTGCTGCCAGGCCTTGGTACAAAGAGATCAAATCAGCTTTGTTCTCAAAGGAAGGTTAGAGAGGCAGGTGGTGTTTTCCCAAGCAACAGCTGGAAAAACTTTCAGCAAGAGTAATCACCTTTCCCACCGCAAAGGGTAACTGCTCTTTGCCAGTTGGTTCTCTGTGCTTGTACACATCAAATATAAATACACACCAAGCTGTGTGGTGTGATGGAGGGGAGGGAGGGAAGGATCCATCCAGAACCTGGGCAGGCTGGAGAGGTGGGACGGGCAAACCTCATGGAGCTCAGCAAGGCCAAGGGCAAGGTCCTGCCATGGGTCGGGGCAATCCCAAGCACAAATCCAGGCTGGGCGAGGAGGGGATGGAGAGCAGCCCCAAGGAGAAGGACTTGGTGGGGTTGGGGGGTGGAAAACTGACTGTGAGCCAGCAACGTGCGCTGGCAGCCCAGAAAGCCACCTGTGTGCTGGGCTGCACCCAGAGCAGTGTGGGCAGCAGGGCGAGGGGGGATTCTCCCCCTCTGCTCCACTCTTGGGAGACCCCCTTGCAGTGCTGGGTCCAGCTCTGGGGGCACCAACAGCAGAAGGACACGGACCTGCTCGAGCGGGGCCAGAGGAGGCCACGAAGATGCTCGGGGGGCTGGAGCACCTCCCTGTGAGGACAGGCTGAGAGAGTTGGGGGGTTCAGCTGGAGAAGAGAAGACTCCAGGGAGACCTTAGAGCGGCCTCCCAGGGCTTAAAGGGGCTACAGGAACGCAGGGAGGGACTCTTGATCAGGGGTGTAGGGATAGAATGAGGGGTAACAGGTTTAAACTAACAAGAGAGGAGATTTAGATTAGATCTAAGGCAGAAATTGTTCCCTGTGAGGGTGGTGAGGCCCTGGCAGAGGTTGCCCAGAGAAGCTGTGGCTGCCCCCTCCCTGGAAGGGTTCAAGGCCAGGTTGGACGGGGCTTTGGGCAACCTGGACTAGTGGAAGGTGTCCCTGCCTGGGGCAGGGGTGTTGGGACTAGGTGATCTTTGAGGTCCCTTCCAATCCAAACCCACCTGTGAGTCTATAATTTGCTTTTAATGTCTTAGTTCTGTCATGCCAGATAGCTCTTCTCCGAAGTTGAGTGTAGACAGCAGGAATCCCTGCTGACAATCTGCTCCTTTAATTCACAGCCCTCCCACTACAGAACTCAGTAAATCAAAGTCATTTGGCCAAAGCATATTATCAGTTCCTCACTTCAGAAAGGCCCATAGGTGTATTTTTCAAGCAAAACCAGTTCCCCTGCTCATCAAAGCCTCAGCATGTGGTGGTTTCTACAGAGGTGAATTTCATCATTGGTCCCCTGAGTTGTTTTTTTTATACTTTTGTTGTAAAGAGACCGGCTTCCCCACAGACAGCCTTATTCAGTGGAGTTCACACCCCATGGCACAGTACATCTGCAGATCTGCCCCTGTACGTGTTCAGCCCCTTTGTTCTTCCCTTGGCTATTGGGGGCTCCTTGTCCCCTGATCCCTGCTTGCCTTCCTCCTTGGCTGGGCTCTTCTGCCTGTTCCCAGTCATCTTTCCTGCTCGTGTTGCACGCTGCAGCCTGGTCCTTTGTCAGCCGCTTCCTCGCGGTTGCCTGTGCTGACTCCTTCGTGCTGCGCAGGGTTTACCCCCCCGCCACGCTTGCCCTCTGCAGCCTGTCACACTTCAGCCCTGTGATAGCAACTCTGAGTCATGGGTGCTGTACTGGCACGTGTCCCTGCTCCCTCCAGGGTGCACGAGCTCTGGTAAGCTTTTAGTGCATTTTTTGGAAAAAGCCTGGCTGGGTAGGAAAGCAGCGCTGCGCTTGCTAACTCAAATGAGCCCGCAGTGTGCAAGGTTGTCAGGAAAACAGTGAAAGAAAGTGAAAAGCTCTCAGGCAGTGCTGGGAGAGCGTATGGCCTAGGACGTGTTTAAGAGACGCAGAGTTTTGGGAGGCGTGAGAGGGAGCTATATGTTGTTGGCATCTCTGAATTCTGAGCCATTGCCGTAACATCTTAAAAAGGGCTACTTCCAGTGTAACCTCTCGTTTCCAGCGAAGGTTTTTTGTAGTGTGCTGTTATTAAAAGCATGTAAGACTACTATAAAGCAACTTTTCTGTGATTTGTATTCATAGAGTTGACAGCCTATGTGAAAATTTCCCATGCTTGAATAAACTTCTTACAGCACAAGGGAATATAGCTTACTATAGAAATAAAAGCGTTTCCCTGGAAAAAAAAAAATCCTTCAGATGTAGCATTTGTCACACAGAATCATGCCCTGCCTGTACTCTGACTTTATGGCTAGATGGCAAACTGCTCGTCTGCCTAAGTGAGTAAATGTTGAATAATCTTGGCAGAAAGACCTAATGATTTAATTTTTAATCTGACTTTGCCAGTGTTGCCAAATAGTCAGTGTGTTGCACATTTACTGGTCAACTGGTGCTTCTGGTTTCTTCTTTTAATCTTTCCAATGAAAGGCTTCAAAGACGGAAAGGAAGGAAATAATCACTTTTTTATGTTCCTCACTACATGTTTATTTAATGGAGTGATAAGAAGCACAGTAGCTGGAGTCTTCCCCATGATTCTTCTTCTGCCAGATCCTCAATTAAGCTTATTAAATAGAAAAAAGAGTTTGAAAATATGTGGTGGAAAAAAGTTATTAAAAGTGGAGTGAGGGAGTTAGAAACAGGCAAACTAAAAGGAGTCTATTTAATCTTCTGATTAAAAAAAAACCCCAAATGGTGCTTCATAAGTCACTGATTCTGTATTCACATTATTACTTTTCCATGATGTTTAAAGCTACAGCAATCTTTAAACTCGTTAGAAATAAAAAAAACCCTAATGTGCCATTTATGGTGTACAGCATAAACCTGTACCCTCCTGGCTTTCTGTGGATGTGTACAAGAGACTGGGGATCAGACAAGGAAGGTTAAGGAAGTTGTTTCATTTTGTGTCTCTGATTTTTTGCCTGGTTGGGCTTTTTTAGGCACAAACAGATACTTCAGGGAAGTCGCCATGAAAATGGGTTTGAAGGTAGTTTTTGTTGACTGCACCAAACTGGCATGCCTGGAAGCTGCAATTACACCAGAGACCAAGGTAGGGGAGAAGGGAATTGCTGAATTTACTTGCTTAACATCGTTAAATAATTTTATTCTTGTTATGTTCGGTGTATGTGTCAAGCAGAGGGTGCTGAGGGGGTGGCCGCTGTGGGGACAGGTTGGGGCACAGCTGGCTCCAGCATGTCCCCACTGCAGGCCACTTGGTGACCTTTGTGGTGCCTCACTGAAAATGCTTTAAGAAGGGCAAAAAACACCAGAGAGGGAGAGGGGGAGGCAAAAGGTAAGAAACAGCTGAGGGAGCACCAAGGTTGGAGGAGGAGGTGCTCCATGGCACTGGAGCAGATAATCCCCTGCTCTAGTGGAAGATGATTCAGCTGGAAAATATTTGGGCATCAAGACTTTCTTCTGGCTATCGCAGGCCTTCTTCAGATGTGATGTGCTTAGGTTTTCGAAAGCTTGGATGTTCTTCCCGTGTTTCAGTTGTTTTTGTGGGAATATTACCTCTCCCAGGAAACCTTGCCTTTCTTCAGTAGGGATACTTTCTTATCCCCACTTTACAAACCTGCATGGGAGGCTGGCACTCACCGAGTTAACATTTAAAAGCATTTATGATTTACACATGTACCATCACCAGCGCTGTGAAATCTCTAAACTGATTTACGTTGTTGAATTACTGCAGCTTGTTTGGATTGAAACACCCACAAACCCCACGCTGAAGGTCATTGACATCCAGGCCTGTGCAGGTGTAGTGCATAAGCATAAAGATGTTCTTCTAGTGGTAGACAACACTTTTATGTCTGCGTATTTCCAGGTAAGCACTTTGTTTACAGTTACCCCCTTATTTCAGTGTATTCGAAGATACACTTTTAAAATGGAAGCACCACCAAGGAACTGTGGTTTTGATCTGTGCATTGTAGAATTCCCTGTTCTCTTTCTAAATACAGCCCATGTACTGCTGCTCTTTACATTAGTAAAGGTGGTGTGCAAAGTATTTCATAACTGGCCATATACCAGTACGATACCAGCAAAACCAGTATAGCTCAGCAGTCAGGTCAACACACTGAATTAAGGCAGTCAGGTAAGCCATTGGGAGAATGGCTTCTCTGTCATTCAAAAGTCATGGGTTTTAGTTCTTGCTGATGGAAATTGTAACAGGCCTGTTAAAAAGTGTCCTGGTTTCTAACTTTGGCCTTTTTATACCAATTCTTTTGTATATGTTCTTCATGATTTGTTCTGAACCACCTTCTAAAAAAGGTAGTGGAAGAAGAAGTTAAAACAAGCAAACTCTGTTAAATCTTTGAGACATTCAAGTTACCTTTTTCTTCAATATTTTGGTGAATGCGTGGCTCAGCAGTTTGTAATTTTGATCTCGGACAATTGGCATAACTTTTCTGCTTTTATAACTAGAATACACAAAGCGAAGACAATTTCTTAACTTCTAAAACCGCTTCGGAATAATAAACTTCGAAGTCTTGTTCATCTTAATGTGGGCTAGAAATATTCCTGTGTATTTCCCAGGAGACCAAGCTAATCCCCTGTATTTTAGGTCTAAAGTAAAACATTTTTATGAGTGCAAAAGGCAAGGAGTCTTTGTTATTGTTAAGGGTACTGAGATCTTTATAAATTAAGACAGCTTTACGGAAAGCGTTAATGCTTAGCTAAAGTAGCACTTGAGTTTGTCTTGAACATGCCAAAAGCTTGGTGATTTTCTCCCCACAATTATTGCTTCGGAAAGATGTGTGTGAAAGAAGAAAAGTGAGCGTCTGGGTATGGGAGCTAGTTAATGTATCTTTTATTGGCCTGGTGCTAAGCAAAAGTCAGTTGTAATGATTAATTCTAGTAAGGATAATAGGTAATGTCTTTAAACCCCTCCAGACTGCTGCTGGTACACTGTTCTAAGAAGATCAGAATTTGGGTGATTTATATAGCAGTATCGAATGTCAAAGGCACTGGTGTTTATGCTGCCGTTCTGGCGGCGCACTGGGAATGCATGTTATCCACGTCTGTGTTTAATCTGACAGCAGCAGTTTTTTATTCTAAATCTGCTTGCTTCATTACCTTTTAACATACTGATACTCCTCAGTCTTCGTAATATGCTTATATTCTGTGCAAAGCCCTTTACTTAGTGACTGATTAAAAAAAAATATTGTTCATTACTTCTTGCCCATCAACATCTCCGTTTGCCTCACCTTAAAAAGGCTTCTGGGAAGAAAGCTGGGATGTTTGGGAAGAGAGACCTGGCAAACAAAACCCTTTGCACTTTCTTCGGGTTTTCAGCCATTCTTTTGGTGCAGTATCACTAAGACTGATATCTAGAGAACTGCAGGGTTTTTTGCTTTTCCAGACTGTGTTGAGGTCTTCATTTTCTAAGGAAATAAACTTTAGGGTAAATACCATTACTTATTCCTGCTTCTGCTAAGCAATAGGACTGTTTTTTTCTAATATGAATGGGCTGTATGGTAGATGTATTCAATCACTCATCTCCCTGAAGCCGGTGGGAATTAGACCAGAGCTTTTAAATCACATTTTATTGTGGGTTCTTTTTATTGTGGGTTCTTTTTATTGTGGGTTCTTTTTATTGTGGGTTCTTTTTATTGTGCTTATCTGGAATTCAGAGTGATTTCCTGCACTATTGTTTTTGTCACATATTCTATCTATCTTCATGCCCAGGTTTTTGTGTTGGTTAAGTTTTGTGTTAAGTTTTTGTGGGGTGGGTTTTTTTTTTGTTTCTCCACCCATTGTTATTTTCCATGTTGCATCACAGCCTTCTTGGATAGCTTGAAGTGAACCAGAGTGCACACAAGCCTTAATCAGACCTTTTATCTTCATTTCATTTCAGCGTCCTTTATCTCTGGGGGCTGATATTTGTATGTATTCTGCAACCAAGTACATGAATGGTAAGTCACAGCTTGGGCTGGCTATTTAAAAGCCGTTCTGGCTACAGGCAGTTCACAGAAGCCAGTGTGTCTGCTGGTAATTCTTAGATGGGCCATTAGTGAAGATGGACTTTATAGTCTTCATACCTCCCAAACTATCCCTGCGAGAAGGAATATTGACCTGACTTCAGGTAATAGACCTAGAGGTGTTTATAGCCATGACCCAAAAATGAGACTGTATTAGCAGCAGGGCTAGGAATATGGGGGGTTGTGGCAGAACCCTGGAGCAGACGGAGTGGCTGATTCTGTTCTTGTCTTCTTGCATTTTTAGGGCATAGTGATGTTGTGATGGGACTTGTTTCAGTAAACTGTGATGATCTCTACGAAAGGCTCAAATTCTTACAAAACTGTAAGTTATGAATATAGGAAATACCTTGAAATAAATCATGTTTAAATACACCAGCTCATAACAGGAAGCGTGTTGCATGCACACAAGTATGAAATTTATTTAGAGGTGTAGCTCAGGCATTTAAATGTGCAGAAGTGTAAATGCCTGGAGAGAAAGCAGTAACACAGAGGTAAGAAACCTGAATTCTCTTCCCTGCCTTTGACCAGTATGTAGGGTGGCCTTATGCAAAGGTGATAGCTTTTGGTGGGCGACTGTGGCTTCCCTGTCTAATAATGTTAATGACACTGGTCTGCACTTCTAGCTGCTTCTTGAAGAAAGCTGGGAGGTTTGGGAAGAGACACCTCGCAAACAAACCCTTTTGCACTTTCTTGATGTTTTCAGCTGTTCTTTCAGTGCAGTACCACCAAGACTGCTGTCTAGAAAACTGCAATTTTTTTGCTTTGCAGACTGTGTTGAGGTCTTCATTTTCTAAGGAAATAAACTTTAGAGTAAATACCATTACTTATCCCTGCCTCCACTAAGCACCAGAACTATATTTTTCACAAATGTGAACGGGCTGTATGTTAGATGCATTCAATCACTCCTCTCCTGAAGCCAGTGGGAATTAGAGCAGTGCTCTTAAATCATGTTTTGTTGTGGGTTTAGAATTTGAAGAATGCAAGCAGCACCTGCAGTTACAGGGGGCATGACTGCTTGCAAAGTTGCTCTTTAGGTTCTAGATGGGACCCCGGCAGAAAGAGCACCATCATTTCCTATATTCACTTGACGTCATGTATGAAGAGGCATGCAAACATTTAAATTATGCCTTTATTTAATTTCATCTAACCCGTGTCAAGTACATCTGGGGTTTTTTTTAAACTCATTCACACATCAGAGGCTATTCCTAATGCAGAATTTTCTTATATGGGTTGATTTTAACAATTGCTGCCTCTTAATTGTAACAAATAGATTTCTGTACAGTGACCTGTCTGCTCTCTGTCTACAACAGAAAGAATAAGGTGTATTGTGTCTAATAAATATAATCTGTGAGTCTTCAGCTTGTTAATTCAGCTCATTAATTGGCTTCCCCTGGGTGTAAGATGAGGACCACAGGTTGCATCAGATGTCTTTCTATTTGTTTTGTTTGAACTTTAGAAATTGTGGAAATTAGTACTGTATTTATTTTTACTAACAAAACCCCAAAGCCTTTGTTTTATGTGGAATTTTGTTTGAATGTCTGTAGCTCTCGGAGCTGTCCCATCTCCCTTTGACTGTTACCTGTGCAATCGTGGTTTGAAGACACTGGAAATCCGGATGAAACAACATTTCCGCAACGCGTTAGCTGTTGCACGATTTCTTGAGTCAGATTCCCGGGTGGCAAAAGTCATCTTCCCAGGTAGGCTGGCAGGGCTTCCCAGAGGGCGACGTCCTTGATGGCTCTGAGTACTGTCACCCGACGTGTCACGTGTGCACCCTTCCTGCCTGCTGACTGCGGGTGAGGTGTGGGCTGTTGCTGCGGAGCTGGGGGTGAGCTGCTTGTAATTAACTTAAAGCAACTTCTACAAATTTCAGGCCTGCCCTCACACCCTCAGCATGAGTTGGTCAAGCGGCAGTGTACCGGCTGCCCTGGGATGGTCACCTTTTACATTAAAGGAAGTCTCGAACATGCTGCTACCTTCCTCAAGAATTTAAAGGTAAATGATGGTAAATACACACTAGCTTAGAGGGACTTGAGCCTGTCCTTTGGAGGGTGATAATGGAAGGAAGTGGTTTTTCTTGGGGACTTGAGCCTGTCCTTTGGAGGGTGATAATGGAAGGAAGTGGTTTTTCTTGGGGCGGGGAGAGTTTTTCTCTGTACTTGCAAAGCTCCTAAAGTCTTTTGGGTGTAACCATCTCTAAATAATAGATTATTTGTAAATGAGAGGCTAATGAGAGGGAAGAAAAGGATGCCTCAGCTCATTTGTTTACACAGCAGAGTGTAGTATGTCCAGGTTAGCCCAAGCTTTGCTTCTAATAAAGGGCCTGCGTACCACCCTTTTGCAAAAATACCTGTAGTGTTTGAAAGCAGAAAGGCTGTGGCTGGTGTAATACTGTTGTAATATTTCAAAGTACTCATCAGGAGAAAAACCCATTGAGAAATGATATGAATCATGAAGCAAAGAGGGAGTCCCTCAGTTTGGAGAATAGTTGTTTGGTTATTTTACCTAAACTATAGGCTCTTGCTTCTGTCTTTGTAATGAGTTAATTCTGCCTGTACTCTTTAATGTGTTTGCTAGTCTTGAGCTCTGGTTAATTTGCATCCTGCTTTTGTGTTTTTGCTGTTCTGTTCTTGGAAAAACAAATCGGTAATAATTGACAAAGGTCAAGAGGAACTTCCTTCTCCTCCCTAACTTACTTGCCAGCTACTGTCATCAGCTGAAAACAAATTTACTAAAAGTACAATTTTCCCACAAAATCTCCTTTTACATGAGAGAGAGCATTTAATCCTGGCCCAGGAGATCTGCCAGCTTTGACAAAAAGCATCAGAGAGCAGGTTCCAGAAGTAGTCCCTTCTGAGTGTGTGCACCAGCCCTTTGCCTCGGATAACCATCAGATTGTCACTAGGTTGGTACAAAAGTAAAGTCATTTCCCTAAACCAGGCTGAGAAGAGGATTCTTTGGCTGATAGGTTTAGTTGTATTTCTGTTTCTTAGAGGAAAAAATAAAAAGTCAATATAAGCAACCAGGGCTGGAGAGGAATGTTGAGGGCAGTAAATGCATTCACAAAAGACAAGTTGTGAATCCCTGTCAGAGTGCAGTTGGCTCTCTAGAGAGCCTTTTTGTCATCCAGAGTATATGTCCATAATTCAAAGAGCAGTGCTAAAAAACCCCTTAATTAACAGTAAGCATTTCACAAACACTAGTACTGTTAGGCACTGAGAAATTTAGGCTGGTTTACTAAACTGACCATCAGACTCGAGCATTGAGTGAAAAAATCAGTTCAGCCTTAAGAGGAGAGTCTTAAAAGTTTGGTTTTTTTCCCCATCAAGTCTGCCATTTGCCAGCCTGAAAAGCAGAGGTGTTAAATATGAGTGGTGACGAGTGATGCTGAAAGCAGTGTATGTAAGGATAGGATATAATCAAACTTTAACTGAACTTTTTGAGATCTGAGTCTTACTTTGTTCAGGCAGCCTGCTCTCTCCCTCTGAACGGAATGAAAACTCTGCTGGTGCCCAGGCAGAACCTGCTCCCTTGGGTTCTGCGTTTCCCCTTCTGCTCCTCCTCCACTGCTGCCCATGCACGGCACTGTAGGAATGCTCCCAGGTTGGAGCTGCTCAGCATGGGCATATTTTAATTTCAGTTTTTCATCAGTGTCTCTTTGGAGCCTTTTTAGGACAAGACTTTTCTAAATCTTAACAGCTCTTAACTGCTAAATGTACACTTTTTTCCCAAATTCCAGATAATACCTTTCATAATATAAAAGTTGTTATAGAAAAAAATTCAGAGAACCACCCCAAACAAACCAATAAACGTTCCTTTTTCCTTCACTGTCTCTAAGCATTCATAACCTTACACTTCTTATGTTAACTTCTGTGTCTTTTTTCCCATAGGTTTTTGCACTGGCTGAGAGTCTGGGAGGATATGAAAGCCTAGCAGAGCAGCCGTAAGTCATTCTTCATCTTAAAAGTCTAAAGTAACAAAAAAGTGGCCGATCTATTTTTACGGGAGTTCTAAAATTTTTCTAGTACACAAAGCCAAGATATTTTGCATATAATTGAAATTCAAGGCTAGTAGGTTGTGTAGCACAAAACCCAGTGGCTGCTCCAGAAATGAGTGTGACTTTTGTGACTCCAAGAATGCAGTGATGAGGGCATTTCCCCTGCTTCCTTGTTTTAACTGGGAGACTGGGCCGCAATTTGTTGCTGTGATGACAAATCCAGGAAATCAGTGTGGGTTTGAGTAAGTCCTATTGAGCAGATTCGGGCATGCCAAGGATGTGAGGTCTGCCGTTCTGCCTGCTCACACAAGAGGGCATGGTCAGTATGCTGCACCACATCTGTCTCCATGTCAGGGAAATTTTGTGGGGATTCAGTAACACTTAGTTGCCCCTGTCTAGGTTCAAAGGCTAAAAATGGGATTTTATGGAATTAGATTATTTTACTTAAATCCAATTTGCTTTTCAAAAAGATACATGGGAAGTTATGACTAAACTCACATGCTAAATCATTTCAGCTGCTTATTTTAGAATAACAGCAAATCTTAAAACAATTAAGGAGTTGAAAGGTAATTGCTAATCAGTGGATATCAGTGACTGAGCATATGGGGTAAATAGCTTCTTACCTATATCTTCCATAGCCGGAGAGAATAAACTCTTCAGTCTAAATGGGTACAGTTTGACAAGTGATCTGAGAAACCAGAAGTTAAAAAAAAAATTTAAAAATCAGATTTTATATTGGAGTTTGTATACTATAGCTGTTTCTCCATATGCTTAAAGCAGAGCTTTTAGATACTCTTTTTTAGGAAAAAAAAAAAAATCTCTAGAAGGAAGAGGAATAGGATTTTCTCCTTTTTCAGTTTAAGATTGTTAAGTATCCACTTCTTATTCATCATTTATAGCTTGGAAATACTGTACTGAAACTCTGAGAGATACAAATCACTGACATATCTGCAGTTTGCCTAATTTAAAGTAACTGATACGATCTCTTTCCATCTGTGGGTTAATGTGCAGGTGGCACACAAAATGTGTCAAATCTTCGTGCAGTTTCAGGGGGTGCTGGTAGGAAACCACCTGCTTTGGTCTTTACCAATAAAAGTAAAAACTTCTTAGAAAAAAGGCTATTTTTTGTCCTCCAGGGCCATCATGACTCATGCTTCAGTGCCTAAAGAAGATAGAGAAGCTCTTGGCATCAGTGATACATTAATTCGCCTGTCGGTTGGTTTGGAAGATGAAGAAGATTTACTGGCAGACCTAGACCAGGCTCTGAAAGCTGCGGTACGTGGGTCGTTACCTTAGTGCCCTCACTCTAAAAATACTTCCCCCTCTAGTCCTCTACCTTTCACTAAACTGTCTCCTGGTAATTCTTACCTCACTTAGCATTTAAACTAAGCGTACCTTGCAGAGTGTGTGCAGGGTTTTAAAGCTTTCGTTGTTAGGTTTCTCTGTGCAGCAAAGTTTACAGTCCTCGTCTGTCACGATTTGAAGTCCGGCCTAGGGGAGGCTCTCAGGGAGGTGTCGCAGTCCTTAGCGTGTACTTCAGATTTGTCATGTCAGAGTTTTAGGGGGTGTTGAAACGTACTAAGGAACTTCAAGAAAAGAGATTCCACCAGAGTAAGTTCAATAGTAAAACTATTTCATTTATAAGCACTAGTTCTACTCCTCTACCCAAAGTTCTGTATTTCAGATAATAGATTAAAATTGTTCTTTACACATGGTAATTAATGTGGTGCCATATAAGAACTTCTCAAGGCATGTCACCTAAAATACACAAGGCGTAGATGTGTCTGTGTACGAGTACACACACTTGCAGATGTGCAGGGGAGAGGCTGGTTAAATGGGTGTTGTCTTTCGGTCCTGCGCAGGTTCGTGCTGTGCTTTGGGTCGGCTAATGCTGCGACTGAAGGAATAATGGGTTTTTTTACAAGGTTTTCTATAATCACTTCTTTTTTTTCCTAGAAAGGATTAGTCACAGCTGAAAAATAGAAGGTATGGGCACTTGGCTTTGAAGCGGTACATCGGTCTGATTGATCCCCTTTGGCAGCTGCAGACTTGCAGTTTGATGCACCAGTATCTCATGGCAGAATATGCTGTGTCCTACTGGACTCTCTATTTATCACGCTGTGACTTGTCAAGGGCATTGCCAATGCCTTTGGTTTCTGCAGTTGCAAATAACTTATTAGGGGAGTTTCCCAGATGATCCTAGGAAGCAAATCACGTCATGTGAAAGGTCCTTTCTTTTTCCCAGAGGGAGGTCCCTGACCTTCGGGTATGCAGGAGAATTCCTCTTGATGTGAAATCTCATGGCAGCTTTAGATCAGGATGCGTGAGCAAAGCGTGTGAACCAGATGCCTTAAGCCTACCCAGGCACTCCGCCTCAATCTCTAAGCTTGTCTGTTCTCCAGAACTTCAATGGAAGACTAAAATCCTTCCAACCTTCATAAGCATAATTATGTGTTGGGGAGAGGAAGGAGAATTTCCTTCTGATCCTGGTGGGAACAAGCAGAGCCCAAAGGTGTTGCTGCCAGAGCAAAGCACCAGCCATTCCCTACAAATGCTCATGGAGATCTCGGGCTATCCGTTGCTCAAAGATGTGTACCAGATCTTTGGTTCTTGTTGCCAGCTTAGTTTTTGTTCTCAGAACTGCCAACTACTGTCACACAACCCCATCCATAAAACTTGTTACTCTGCCTTTACAACTTCAGGTTCTGTTCCCAGGTATCCTGTTTGCCCGATACAGAACATCACTCCTAGAAAGTCAAACACGTTGATTTACAAAATCTAAATGTACTTCTAGTCTCTTTGTATCCACGTGATTGCCCGTCTCTCCCATGCAGGGAGATGTAGGTATGGGGCATGTTGCTGCCAGGTAGCAAAAACGTTCCATCAGGGCAGCACACTCGCTGCCATGCCGCGGGGTGGGCAAGGGCGTCCGGGACAGGGACACAGAGCAAGGGCTGCAGCAGGGCGCACGCCTAAGGGGGCTTCAGCAAGTGTTGGAATACAGGTTAATAAATAACCACACTAAAAACACATGAGTTTCCCTCTTCCCTTCTCTCAGCTTGTACTTTCGTACTGTAGGAGCACCATAACTCTCGTTGGTTTGTCTGCTTGTTTTCTTTGAGTGGGAATTCTGCCGCTTTGGTGACTCCTCAGGAGTCTGCAGCGCTGAGGGCAGAGTTCACAGTCTTTGGTGGACCTTGAGTCAGCTCCAAGTCAATGGCCGAGGCAGAACTAGGTTCAGCCCTACCTTGTTCTCCTCTGCATCCCTGCCGGCACCTCCATCGCAAAAAAAGAATTAAAAAAATACAGGTGTTTGAAATACAGAGGTTTGTCTGTGGGAGAGAACCCGGTGGTATTGGTGGGTAAAGTACAAATTTGAGTCCTGCAGCAGCTGTAGCAGATGTGTAGGAGTTTGATGTACTGTACAGACAGGAAAGTTTTTGCCCCTTTATTTTTCTCTCTCTCTTTTTTTTTTTTTTTTTTTTGGTGATAAGGAAAATTAGCAACAGTAACTGCATGTATTTCCATATGCCAGCACAGAGCATGAAGATAATCTAATGCTAAAATGGATCTTATTTATGAAAATAAAAAAAAGTGCATGGTTGGTATAGGTGCATAGCATCATTACGTCTCATTTTTCCTTCTCATTTTTCCTCTCGTTGCAGTGTGCAGACCATAAGGCTTGACGTTTAAAACCGGAACTTGGAATGGAACGTTGAAACGGCTGAAGAAGATGACACGGAAAGCCAAATCGCTAATAATTTTCCTTTGATTTGCCTCTGAGAATTTAAATGTGTTCGATCAACCGCTGGACTCCTGGGGAGTTCTCCCTTTGTGCTGTTACGTTTGTGGTGCTGCTGCCTGGCTGGACTCAGACTGTGCGCTGCAGGACGCAGCTCATGCTCTCCTGTGGGTCCGTTCCTGGTCTGGTGTAGTCCCTTGGCTTTGGAATTTACAGAGTCCATACGTTGTGCTTGTGAGCAGCCATGCTGCACACTCAGGAATATCATCCCAGTTTTCCCAGTGGGGATTAGTGTTTCTCACCTGTCATGCTGACAGTGCAGGGCTGCTCACTCAGAAGGGTTGGTTTCTGATGCTGCTCCTCAGGATGCACACTTAATTTTGCTCATATCTTTTGATCCAACAGTCCAACTTAAAAACTGTTGATTTCATTTAATTAGGCTGGAAATGTGGTTAAATGCTTTTCACCCATTGATGTTTTATGGAGTATAGAAAATGAAGCGAAATCCAAGATCTGGTAAACCATAGTAACTTTCTAAAGAGGATTCTTTCCCCTTTTAAAAAGAATCATGTAATGGTAATGGTGGTAATGATTTGGTTTATATTTGGAATGGGAATCATTTTAATTAAATACGCTTTGAATTTGCCTGATGTATTGCTTGGTTTGACATTTGCATCTACTACTTGCGTTCAAAATCGGGTGATAAAAAGACCCTGGATTTGTTTAAATTTTCCTGTGGGAAAATGATTTACTTGATGCTTTTACTTTTGTTGAGAAAGCAAGATATCAATTCTAATGTATAACAAACAGCTTATTGTGCAAGGAGCATTCGGGTGCCTCAGGGTGCTGCTTGCTCGGGGTAGGTTGTGGGTGGCTGCCTGAAGCCCCTGCAGGGTGTGATCTCGGAGCAGACCGCAGCCCTCCTGCCCGCTGCCTCGCGGCTTGTCTGAATATCTGTGCTGAAGAACCACAGAAGAGGCACAAATACTACGGATTCTTGTTACGAGGCTGATGACACAGATCTTTCTTGGTGAAAACATTGAGCTTTCCCAAACTTAATGAAAACTAGTCTTTCTGGGGCTGTCCTTTGGTTGTGTCTCTTTCTCCGAGCTGACATGAAATGCGAGTGTGGTGACTTCCACTGATGAGAACTGCCTTAGATGATGGTACGGAACAGCCTGAGGCATGTGCAAGGGAGACGAGGGGCTGTAGGCAGCTGCCGTGAGCCGCGGCGGTGCCCCGAGCAGGGATAGCGTCGGCCGCTGCTGCGGTAGGAGAGCCGAGCCCGCGGGTTCTGCGCGGCTGGGGCAGGGGCTGAGGGCGAGGGGGACAGGAATGTGTTCCGTCTCGCCCTCGGAGTGGTTATTCTGAGTCAGTCGCAGTTAGTCTGTGAGATCAGTGAAAAAGTGCAGGTAGCTTTTCATTCTGCAGGATAAATATTGTTGCTGTAGTATCCAGATCTGGTTTTGACTCAGCGTAAGCAGCACATCGGTGTTAATTTCCGTGGGAAGACTTCAGCAAGTAAGTTTTTGCATCTATAATTGCAAGCGTGGCTTTAAAAACCTCAACAGGCTCCAGGTGAGCTGCGCTGGCGTCGGTGCAGGCGTGCGGCACGTCGGGGAGGCTACGGCCGAGCTGGAGGGTGGGAAGGGGCTGTGGTGGGGGAGATCCACCAAGAGATGGGTGGGAGAGCAGCGGTGGGTGCCGGCTGGGGCACGGGCAGCGCACCGAGAGCCCGGGGCCTGGTTTGGGGCCGATACAGCAGGTTGGAAGTGGTGGGGCTGTGCTTGGCACGGTAGCGGTGCGGGCGAGCTGAACTGTGTCGCGGTCCATCGGTGTGCGCTCCCCGAGAGGGGAACTGGCACGGAGGGTGCCTGTGTGTGTCTGCTTACAGGTCACGGCAGAGCCCTGCCTGCCTTGCAGGGCCCAGCACAGTCCCTGGGCTCGGGCCGAGCTTTACATAGGCAGAGACTTGTATTTGTTGTCATTAAAATGAAGGCTGTGCTTTCTATACCGGGTCAATAGAGCATTTCAGTGTGAAATACAGAATACAAAGACAATCCAATCATCCTGTCTAGGCACTGTGCCTTTGAGCAGTGAACAATTACGTATTTGACATACAGACAGAATAATTTTGATTATCTACAATGATTAACTCTTGGGAAAACTGAGATGAAGGTACGCGTACCCCACAGGCACCTCACTCATTTGCATATGAGCATGTTACAAAAGCACGTGCAGAATGAATAAGAAGCTATAGGGGATGTAGGCTGGTAGCTGGTACGAAAATGAGGAGCCCTTGTTATTTTTCAAAATGAGAACTGGTGATGGAGAGCCTCAAAGGCATCATGGTTGCATTGTGTGAGCTAGTAACCCTCCCCGCGCTAGTGAAACCCATCTTCCATGTTAACCTCTATTTTGTCATGTTTGTGGTCACAACATTTTTTGACTAAGTATCTGATTTAATGTCTATATTCCCAGTCTGGATAGTTTTTGCAGTGTCTTTACTAACACAGATGCAATGAGGGATGAATACGGGCAGCTTTAGAAAGGATAAACTGTAGATGTGCCCATGAGGAATCAATAGGGAGATGTGACTGTCCCAGGGTCCGTTTGCACCCTGGGGTGGCAGCGATGGGCTGGAGGCCCCCCCAGCTCGCCCAGAATGAAGCAGTAACGGGTGAGCAGCTTGTGTTTTTTCCCCTTCCCAGGAGATCAGGAACCAGAAGTAATTTTTCCATTATTCTTTATTCATCTGAATATCCTTGATCCATGTTTCCAAATTAGATCACAAATGTCAAATAAGATTTCACTGAAATGTCCAATACAGGAGCTGCCACAGTGAAGTAATGCCAGTTCATGGCTGGGCTGAGCCCCGGGAGGCTGAACTGTGATCAGGGCTGTGGAGGGGACGAGTTATTGACACAAATGAGTCCTGGGGGAGGAATTGGCAGCGGTGGGGGGCTGGCTCCTGCTGTCCTATATGACCTGCACCCTTGGCGTGGCTCATTTTGGGGGGTTGGGGGTCCAGCTGGCCCCTTCCAGCCTTGCCCCAGCTCAGGAAGCATTTGTCTCCTTGCAATCAAGTCAACCAAGTTTTAAGCATAGCTACGTACAACAGCTTTACAATCAGGATACCCTTCCTTCTGCTGAGGATTTTCCAGGTCTAGCACAGCTGCTGTCTACCTGGACGGCTCCTGGGGATGAGCCTCCGGAGAGCTGCGATGTGAGGCTTGGGGAGACGTGGTTCTGTGCTGGCTCGGAGCCCTGCAGAGCCACCACCCTTCCTCCAGGCCAGGCGGGACGCTCCGCAGCTCGTGGCAGGGTCCGTACGGGTGTTGGGTACGGCATTTTGGGGTTTGGTTTAGTTTTTCTTGTTCCTCCAAAATGTGTGTTACTGCTGACACCAGGCCAGCAGCTTGCAAAAGCCCCTCCACAGAAGGTCTCTGAGACGTATGTTTTTCTGGGAAAGCATGCAGTCGTGTTGTGCAATGGCCTCAAGCTGCGCCAGGGCAGGGTCAGACTGGCTCTTAGGAAGGATTTCTTTGCAGAAGGGGTTGTTGGGCGTTGGAATGGGCTGCCCAGGGCAGGGGGGGAGTCCCCATCCCTGGAGGGGTTGAAGAGTCGGGTTGACCCAGCGCTGAGGGATCTGGTGGAGTTGGGAACGGTCAGGGTGAGGTTCATGGTTGGACTGGAGGATTTTCAAGGGCTTTTCCAACTGAGATGATTCTGGGATTCTGTGAGCTCCAGGTCTTGATGTGGGGACGGTTGGTCTTTGTCTGCTTGTGAAGAGGCACAAGCATCTGGTTTCTGTCAAAAGAATATCTACCATGAAACGAAGAGCTTGTGTGTTTCCCAGTTCTTTGGCTGCTGCCTTCTACAGATGTGAGTTTCCTTTATACCATTCATTTGGGGAAAGGACAGATGAAACTGCCAGCACCTAAATTCTCAATGAATTGTTCAGTGATTTTCTTAGCATGTGCAGTATCGGCCTGAAGTTGTCTCTCAGGTTGTCCTCCTCACAACTGGGGCCTGGCCTGGCGTTGGACCTGCTGGGAACTGGTCCCCTCATGGGGAGGGGTTGAAGGGAAGGGTAGGAGAATGCAACAAGCTGATTATACATCTGAGCAGAAGATAATCCTTTGAGATCTTCCCTCAATATCTGTTCTTTCTCTGACTTTCCTGGAGTGATTCCATCTGCCTCCTCTCATGGGCCGACTCCAGATCCATCACATATTTCACATATCACATTCTTTCTGAAGTTAAAAGGATGTGTTTCATCCTTTGATTAGATTTTGCAGATGTGGATTCAGATTGCATTACACTTCAAGGGGAATTTCCTTTTTATGTCGAGGCCCAGATCACACTTGTATTGAATAAAGATTACATTTGTTCCCTGGAAAATAATTGTATAGGGCTAAGCCTAGAAATAAGAACAACTCAACCATGTCTGTTCTGAGGAACTGCAGCTTGCAAGGTGGCTTCATGGCGCTGGGGGAAAGTGGAAGCGATGTGGTGGGGCAGCTCCCGCACAAATCCACTGTGGTGCTACGAGTCTGGTCCTCATGGTGTTACGGGTCTGGTCCTTTCCCCGTGAATTTGTGGGGTTACGGGTCTGGTCCTTGCCCCATGAATTTGAGGTGCTGCGAATCTGCAGGGTGGGGGATGCCAAAGGGAAAACAGTGCTTGTCCTTACACCAGCAGGAATCTGCTGAGGGGAGTGGATGTCTTGGAAATAAATGAGAGCAGAGGTGGCTTTTGACAGGAGAAGCTCTGCCAGCGCCTGCCCATCCTCTTCCGTAGTGCACCAAGGGGAATACCAAAGCCCCGCTGGGGCAGGAGCGACTGCTGTTGCGGGCACACGCTTTCCTGTCTGCGCCAGGGCTGGGGGCACACATTGCGGCAGGGTTTCTCCCTTCAGGATGCCCCCCTTTTTGGCCCAGGGACAAACACTCAGGAGCAGAAGTGGCAGCTCCCCACTCCCCAGCGAGCCTCCGCGCTGCCGACTGTGAGGAGGTGGGTTCTGCCAGAAGAACCTAAATCCTGGCTATTGGAGATGGCTTCATTTTGCCGCAGGTGCTGCTCCTGCCTTGCCAGTGGCAGGGCTGTGCCCTCCTTCCCCCTCTGTGCTGGTGCTGCCGCTGGGCCACGACTCCTTCACCCATTCCTGGGTGCGGCTGTAAGACTCAGTGGCCTGTGCTGAAATACAGTGTCACCCCTGCAACTTCTGCTGAAAACTTTTTGTCACAAATGGCAGCAAGTGCAGGAGTCAGCGCCTCCCACGCTCCCTCCCAGCCTCAGACCCCTAACTTGAGCATTTTGGCATTTATTGGCTGCAGCCGCAGTTGCAACCGTTTGATGAAGGGCTTTTTTGTTTTCTAGCCATAGCACCGCCAAGAGCTGTACCACATTAGTCAGAACAGTTCTTAGAAACTTCCAGCTTTTACTTACAGGAAAGTTGCCGTAATTGAAATCCACTATTTGTCATAATTGTATAAACTTGTATATATAGAAAATGTCAAGCAATACCATGCATACTTTCCATTTCAGTGGAGACATTTGCCCATTTTTCAGATTTGCAGACTGGCCCTTGCTGTCACCACTGACCATGAGCACAGAAATATGAAGATGCTTCCTCTTCTCCTGCTGCTGTAGGTCCGTGTCTGAGCACCAGCTGGGAAATGGCAGCTTGGTGTCCTGCCTATTTATGGATTTAGTGGACTCGAAGGCATTAACTCCAGCAAAGCAGATGCACTTTGGTATCAGTACGGCTTCCTAACCATTGTCCGTTGCAGACATGTCTCTGTGAAACATTAAAATGAGTTTGAGCCTGATAAGTACTTCATAATTTCTTTATCTGCTATTGTGTGCAGTAGCTGACTTACAAATGCAATTTTTATTCCTCCCTTTTATTGTCTTCCATTAGGAAAATATTGATTCTCTCATGCCTTGCTAAAAAGCCAAGTGTTGTAAAATAGAAGTAGAGCCGTGGTTGCTGCCCCGCCAGCCTCGCTGCGGCCCACCTGTGCGAGGTGAGTGCCCCTCGGTCTCCGCAGACACCCAGGTTGCTCCGGGCAGCTGCTGGGGTCAGAGACGCGTCCCCATCCCACTGGCTGCGTCCCCGGGGTGTCGGAGCAGGGAGGGGGATTGAAAGATTTTTCTCCCACAGCTTCCAGCCTTCGTTTCTAGCTCGGTAAGCAGCCACGAACATCTATTTTTCCTCTATTCTGTAATGCATTTTTCACCTATTATATCATACTTTATTAAACCAAAAGGCCGTGTAACAGCTGGCCTTTCCTCCCGTGTGTTTATCTACACAGGTGTTTGCACAGTGTCCGGCGCTGCTGGCCCCCAGCCTTACCAGCAAGGGCTTCGGCCCTGGCTCACCCCCCCTTTCTGCCCTTTTCGGGGGCTGCTCTGCACCCCAGGAGGCAGCGGAGCCCTCCCCAGAGCCGGCTGCTCCCCCAGAGCAGGGAGCTTTTCCCAGCACGCCCTGGCTGGGTATTTCTTGCCTGAGAGCTCCGCTTCCTCCAAGCAAGCGTCTTTAATGGGAACGCTGACTTTCCTGGTGAAAGTTTTCTGGTTTCAGATCGGTGCTGTCACAGCCTTGCCAAGGACAGAAATGGAAAGAAAGGGAAAGATTTGATGAAAAAAGAGGTGTTTTGAGCCTGACACTGTTCTTTGAAAAAAAAGTCTGATGACTCGGGGCTTTTTATGTCCCCTTCAAATTGTGCATGAGAAACAAATCCGCATCCATCCCCCCAAAGCCTGGGTTGCACTCAATTAAAGACGGTGCATCCTTGCAGTGCAGTCCTGCCATTTACAGGAAGAAAAAAAATCCAATTCCCAACATTTACTAGTTGAGAGTATTCAATCTATTAACGAGGAAAATTTGTTTGTCAATTGATGTGCAGTATTTGAGAGAGTGAATATGAATTAATGACTATAGATATTGATATCTTTCAGGAATCACAAAGGATTCTGCAACCATTTCCTCTCACTCTTTAAATTAGGTTGGTCGATAGAGATTTCGACTGAATTTCTTGCACATGGAATGCTGAGCAAGCGGCTCTTAAAAAGCCTAAAAATCGTAAGTCTACATTAGTGTCTAGAATTAACAGAGAAACTGGAGTGCATGGCTAGAATTCCACCTGTATCTTGTCTAAATACCAAGGTTATTAGGAATGGGTACGTTAAGTCCAAACAGCTTTTTAGTTGGATGTGACAAGTGGGAGGACTTGAAGCTTTACTCATGTGGAGGTGGCCACAGATGGGGCTCATTTTTCTCTGTCCCTAGGGAATGCTGTGGTCGTTTTTTGAATGGAACTAAAAAAATCCTTTTTCCCCCTACTTTTGTGACGAGCACTTAAACGGGCTGCTGTGGGAAGATCCCCCTCCTGGGCCCTCATCCTCCCAGGTACACCACAGATCCATGTCCCAAACCGGCCCTGGGGTGGCCGGAATACTGGAGCTGGGGCTGCCCCGAGGCCTTGAGAAGGTTTGTCAGGGCACCAGCAAGACGCGTGTCTCAGATAATGCTCCAGCTTCAGTGCAGTGCTACATCAGCACAGAATTAATTCTTAAATTACCAGCCCTCCTTCATAGAAAATTCTGATTTTTTTCCTGATTTATTATCCCCGCAATTATTAGAACTAGGTATTTATTTAAATGTATTTCTTAAAGTATGTAGAAGCATTTTTTGGATCCAAAATCTGTGATTTTCAGAGGAGGACAAGAAAGTCAAGATTCCTAATTCCCTGAGAAATCGGATACCTACATTTCTGAGGATAATCTCTAAATCCAAGCCTAAACTGCATTTTACTCTTAGAAAATGTGTTGCAGTTCTTAGTGGCAGTAATATTTATTTAAGGTACAACAGTACAAAGTTCAGATTGTCTTCCACATTCAAGACCAAACCCCATCTGGTTTCTCAGACATACAGTTTTCTTAACTTCTTCAAGTAACTGTCCATGATCAGTTTATTTAGATTTTCAAAATCCTCACTCTGGAGACCACTATATAAAGCTGAGACAATCATGCTGGCAATTTCATCCAGAATTCATCCTTTGGCGGATGAGCTGGAAAGGATCCTCTGGGGTCCCGTATAAGGAGTGGGAATATCCATGCTGCTCCTCAGCTCCCCCCCATGATTTATAGTCCAGCTGTGAAGCTCATTTAATGAGAAATTTAGGTCAGTTCGATCGCATGCAAAGTCTTTCATCGTGTATTTATTGGTTTGGGTGTGTGAACTATTTGCCCTCTCTCTTCCTGCCAGATCAACATCTCTTCATCCCCCAGCCCCGCTGAGCGACGGACCCGGGGTGAGCAGAGGGGTCGGGGCCAGGCGAGGGGACGGGACCTGTGCTTGGTCCTACCGAGAGAGCGAAGCACAGTCCAGGTCTCAACCCAGGTCTCACAAACTCTCGGTGAGTGTGGATATTTCTTGGCAAGCCAGCAGCACTCCATACTGCATGAAGCTGGCCTCAACTTTCCTTCTTCAGCAGCTCAAAGCGTGAAGCCAGAGAGTGATGAGGGCTGGAAGCCCTGCTGCCGGGCCGGCTGGAGCCCACGGCCACAGTGGCACCATGATGGGCTGGAGCTGGAAACCCCTCCCTCTTCACAACTCCAGTGCTTAAAAAAGTCTGACTGAGAGTAACAGGATATTGGAACACTGATAGGAATTTTATGGTCTGAGAGCTGTTTTAAAAACCACCTGGCACACTATGGAAGAAAGTAGCCAAGCCCTCTAACTGGTCGCCCTTTCCCTTCTTTAGGTAATTTACTGATTTGGACAAATTGAATTTTATAGACAATTCTATGGACTGTATTTCCTTTCCCAGGCTTGCCAGGTCCTCCTTTTCCTGTTAGAAATTACAGTGCCTGACTGCAGGATGGGGAATTTTGGCAGTCTGCAACCAGTCTGCAGGTCTGCACCTGCCGCTGGAGCGGGACTGCTGAGCCAGTTAATATACAAATATATATATATATATATTTATTTTTATATTTCACCCCAATGGACCTTCATCCAGATGAGTGGGAGAGGGGAACAGGCTGAGGCCATCGGTGTGGGTGGTGCCATCACAGAGTGCCTGCAGATGAGGTGGTTCCCTTCTCGCTGCATCGTGGAGTTTGGGTAGGAAAGTTTAATAGTTAGGGTGTTTTTTAATATTTCCATGTCTGCCTGTATTTCCAAGGTGCCTGTTGTGTTCTTGCCAGGGCACAATTATTGACATCGTAATTACTGACTGTAAAAGACTTCATGTGTTTCACAAGAGCAATATGAGATCTGTGAAGAACGGAGCAAAATTCCATTTCAGTTGGGAATTTTCCCAAGAGAGCGTGTCACAAAGGCTCTCAGAATGAAGAATATCTTTATATTTAGATTGTGTTAATCATTTATCTCTTTTCTTCTAGGCTTTCATGAGGACAGATGAACGTAAAAGGAATTCTTTCGCTTGGACACATAGAGAAGAGCAGAAACAGATCAGTTCCAGCCACGAGTGATGTTTTCTGTTCCCAGGCTTTGTTTCGGAGCCGGTACGCCTGCTTTTGGTAAGTGATTGCATCCAAGCAGCAAGCTCACAGCTTGCTTCAGCAACATGTTGAGATGGGGAAGTGGGAAGTTTAGATTAAAATTTAGAAATGCTACAGTTTGAGATACCAAAACAAATACTTGTCTGAAGTGGGAAGTATCTCAAAGTCAAATTAGGATACTTCTTGTAGGCAAAATAGAAAAGACTGAACATGAAAAGAAGCAAAGATAGAGAATAATAAAAGTAAAAGCAAAAACAATCAGATATCCCAAATCCTAAAAATTTCCCCAGATTCCAAATATTTGGTTCATTGAACTTGATTTTATCTTGTTGCTCTTTAGATGGGACGTGGTCTCCTTGGACTCATTTTATATTTCGTACAGGGCCACGTTCTGAGTGACAGCCTGAGCTCTGCAGTAGGTTTGGCTTGGCAATAATATCCTTTTACATTCACCGCTTCCACGACACGAGTTCTTGCTGCCCCTGGTCCCCATGCCCACCCTGCTGCCCAGGTCCCTTTGCCAGACCCTGTACAGCCGCGTCGCTGCTTCCTCCCGTGCTGCAACCTCACATGAAAAATGAAGCTAATGAGCTTCGTGACTCACTCGGTTAAATCCCTGCTGTTCTTTCATCTCTCACACAAGCACTGCACTGTTACTCAAGTTCTCTTCTGAGTTGTTGAGCTCTGTTTGCAGCAAAGTTGAAGGCAGCTGCACCTTTCTTTCAGCATCAGGAGGTGCCTGTGCTTGTTCTGGCTTTTCCTTCCACGTAGCACTTGTCCTCGCATCTTTGCTTCCACACACTGAGGAGAATTTCATTCACCAGTTTCCCCTTGAGGAAGACCTCTTTCCTTTTAAAAAATAATTTATTTCTTTTAGGAAGGCGAAGTTTAACTAACAAATTCAAATCCACTGAAAAGCACTGCCCTCCTTTTCTCCTTTCCTCCCTGCCTTCCCTCCAGAAATGTCTGAACTGGGAGAATCGTGCTGGTGTCCTCCTTCACGTGTGGGTTTTCACTGATTTCTCCGAAGGCTTATTTTGAAACAGCTTCAGTTCCTAACGTCAAACCTTATGTGGGGGCTTCAACACTGAAAATAATTCACTGGAGCTGTAGCTGAAGTGGTGTCTTTGCGACAGCCACAGCTCTGCAGCAGCAGCACTGCTGCCGCCCTCCAGCGTGGGTTTCTCTGAGCAGCTTCTTCTGAAGCTCTTCCCAGGAGCTCCAGGCACGTCTCTGGCTGGAGTCCTTGCTTTTCCCACCAAACTGGTGCCACTGGAGCCCTGCCCTGGCCCCGCCAGTCCTTGGTGAAGCAAACCAGAAGATGGAGGATCATAGAGCACTTGGTGGGATTCAGTTCAACCTCAGCGCTGCTTGGGAGGAAAGAGAAATCAGGGCACCCCTCGCTGGGAAAGGGGCTTTTCTACCCCAGGCTCTGGCCTGGGCTTGATGGGAGCTCCAGGCTCGGGGCAGGAGGAAGGCTTCTGCACCTGGGGGTGTGTTGGTGGGGTTTGGGGGTTTGGGAGGACTGAATTGAGCCTGGTCCATGTCAGGCACTGCCGTCCTGTGGCAAGAGCACGTCCCCATTGGAGCTCGGTCCCACCTCTGCTCTCTGCAGGCAGCGTGCCCACGGCGCTTGTAGTTTTCAGAGATACATTTCAGGTGGCAAAATTCACTGTGAATCCCTAATGCTGAAATATGTTGGGTTTTTTTTTTCTATTGTGTATGAAAACCATACTGAGGTCTATCTTTGGCTTGCTTTTTTTACCTTGGAAACAAATTTCTCACCAACTTGGCCACTGGGCTCAGTATAATTAATGAAAACTCCCCCTGAGACTCAAAGAAACAAATGCCTCCATTTACAGCAAAGGCTAAATTCAATTTACTCCCTATTAAATCCATTCTTCAAAGGAAAATCCAAACAAAACCATTGCAGGATTTCTCGCACAGACGACTGTTGCCGTGCATTTCATCTGTCCCCCACGCAGAGGGTTGGAACAGCTCCCCATGCCCCTGGGCAGCTGCTGCTGTCCCCTCTGGGGAGGGTGTTTGTCCAGCTGTACGCCAGGGAGCGTCACCCCGGCTCTTGGGAACGCTGCCATCTGCTCCATTATTTTCTGCCGAGTATTGTCCACATGAGCCATCCATGTATGGATGTGCCTGTGCTGGGAACCTGATAACGAGGTCTGAGGGGACACGCGGCGGGGACGAGAGCTGATTTCATCAATTATCTGCATTACTGTAAGTGGACAGGTACTATTTCATTACCTGTGGAGAAATGAGCTTTATTGATCCCGTTAATAAAGGAGATGGGGCTTTCTATTAGGATTCTGTGAAGCAGATAATGAGGCAGCAGCTCTCCTCTGCCCTCAGATATTCAGCTACATCGCTTTTTACCACCTTCTCGAGCACTGATCTTTTCTGACACCAAATTTCCCCCTCCAGAAAAGACAGGAACTTCATCTCAACAAAACACGTCTCCTGCGATCTCCCTGCACATGAAGGGAGGTGCTCTCCTTCACTCTCTGCGAGCGCAGCCCCCGCAGCAGAGCATCCTCTCTCCTTTGAGGCTTGAACCAGACCCCTTTAATTTGACGACTGCTGTGGAGCTGATAAAGCTGGAGCCAGATTTAGTCCTTCCAGGGCTCCTGCGAGCAGCCAAGCCCCGTGTGGAAGCGAGGGTCCCTTTGTAGTTGTATTTTGGAGCTGCTGAAAAGACAGGGTGGGTGGCCAGCCGGAGGGTACAGGGTTTCATTCCTCCTGTGAGCCGTTTTCCCCTGAGATGTGGGAATCCCCGATGGCGCAGCTCTGGTCCCCTTTGCCTGCTCACCTGTATTTCTGACTGTATTTCCACCCTGCACGAGGTGTGGTAGCGACAGCAACTCCTGCTGAAGGGACCCCCAACCCCGAGGCCACATTCCTGCTCCCAGCGGTGGCCAGGCCGGTGGTTATTAGGTCACTAACGAGGATGAGTGCAACGTTGTGAGCCTCCTTGGCTCCCTGATTGTGGTGAGTGAATGCATAAGGCTCCGTAAGACGGCTGGGGTTGCTCCGTCAGAGGTGATGCCCCCGTCCATCAATCTGCAGCCAGGGCGGCTGGCAAACACCAGCATGACAAACGCACTGTTGACACGGTGGATTAAGCATGTTTTACAGTGAAATAGGGGATGGCTGATGGCGAGCACCCCGTCTGAGCCAGGTGCGGGCTCCTTTTTGTGAAATGTCCCTCCACATTTGGGAGGTATGTGCCAGTCCGGCCTCAGACTTGCTCTGGCAGAAATTCGACTGCCCATGGGGTATGGCTGGGGGGGGCAGGCAAGCTGTGGGCTGTCGACCTGCCCGTGGGGTTTGGGGAGCTGCTGTCAAGAGCCAGGCAGCGGAAAGGTGCCCTGCCCACCCCGCTGGGGGTCATCCCCGCTGTGTTTAGTTTCCCGACAATTCGCAGGATATTCCCCGTATTCCCTTCTGAAATCAGCACTTATTGTATTGCCAATAGTACGGTAAAAGAGATGCAGCCATTAAAAGATGAATATTTAATAACGTAGCTTATGATTTCTCTATTAAACACACATTTTGGGAAGCTTTGCTCCACTGATGGGTGAAAAGCTCTTCACCCCCACGTGCTACGGGGCCTGCTCGCTCCTGTGCCCTGACCCAGCGACTCCTCTGATGCACTCCTGAAACCAAAAAGAGCTTCCCCACTCACAAACCAGGCAGGTGAGGAGGAAACCTCCCTCTCCATCTGATCATGGTGCCCTGCAGGGACCCAGCTTTTCCCAGCGGCTGCAGCATCTCTACCCAGGGCATGTAAGTGTTCACAGGGTGGAAAGAAATTCTTTTCCTAGCATCTTTTATATAAAACTTGTCACTTGTATTTGCTCAGCTACATTATGTTTAAGTGAGAGCGCTGTGAGTGAGTAGGGGACACACATGAAGTCTATTTATTTTAATCTCTCACTGTCATTTTAAAACTTACGGATATTATTTCCAGTCCTTCAATTTCCTTTGTTCTAAACCCCAGTTTATGTTTTCTTTAAAAGGTTATGCTAACACGAATCAAAAGCCCCACCAGTCAGTTTGCAAATTTTGCTGCCAGCCCTTAATGACCTGCTAAAAATAATGTGAATGATTCATCTCCTAATCTATGGAAACAGTAGTTATTTGTTCTTGGCAGCTCTCTTGGATTTGGTCTGGGCTGCAGGAGATGACAAGTATTAGCAAATCAAGGAATATTGAAGCGATTTTTCTCCTTTGTGTTTCAGGGCAATGAAAACATTTTCTACAAACCAAGGTGGGTTTTTCATGGCCGTGGGGGATATCCCCTGGGGATGGCCTCAGGGCTTCTCAAACCTGTGGTGCAAAGTTTTGACACAGACATCTAATGTTAATAATGTCATTTTCAGACAGAAGTATTTAAACAGAAATAATTTTGAACAGAAATAATTTTAAACAGAAATATTCTAAACAGAGTGTTTAAGAAGCCCTCCAATGCTCAATATTTGCTAATATTTTAATAGGAGCTGTTTAAACATCCTAGTAAGAAAATAAGGGCTGTAGTAATAACTTCTTTTAAATTGAAATCAACTAATCAGATTTATTAAAGTTATTTAGTTTCTAATTCCAAGCCTCTTGCAGACCTGCAGCATACTTTATTGCAAAGGTTTCAAAACGCCAGCCCTTTTCTGACCCCCTGCCACACTGTGATGTGCAAAACAGCTTAAATTCTGGTCCTTTCTAAGGTGCAAATCCCAACAGTTTTTGCAGGAGAGGGGCTGGGAAAGTCAACCCCTCTCTCAGGAGTTTGTGTTGCGACAAAGGCCAACTTTAATCGGATTTGGTTGGATTCGGTTGGAGAAAAGGAACACGGGGTTAACAAAGTGTACTTGGGCTGAGCATAATATTTATTCCTCTGTCCATAACCCTTATTAGTTGTGCCTGGGGAACATTTACGGGGACTATTTTTATCTTCGCCATGCTGGGATGTGACTGTGTTGCACACAAACAGCCAGCTGTGCTCAACGTGTAAACTACAGCGTTTATTGCTCACTAAACAAATGCGAAGCCATCTCTATTAATATTACATTACAATTATCTGCAAAGCCTTGACAGTGTGAGCAGAGCAGCGCACAGTACGCTGGATCGATGCTGGCCAAAACAGCACTGAACAGCCTGCAAACATACGCGGGGCTGAAATTTGTTTGCAAATGATTTTGCAGCTGCTCGCTGAAAATAAATAGACTTTCAGAAATCTGCGGCGGTTTGCGAATGTCTCCTTAATGGAAAAAAACTCTATTTCCTCAAGTAACCAATTTTCTCTCTGTAATTTAATCACCTCCGTTAATGTCAAAGTACTGTCGGGAGGAGGCTCTGGGCCCGAGCCGGGGGATGCTGAGGCGGGTGGTGCAGGGGATCCCTGCCCAGGTCCCAGCCAGAGCTGACCCCGTGGCCAGGGGGGGACTCCCAGTATTTGAGCAACGCAGACCAGGAAAAACCATGGAGCAAGAAGTTATAGTCTAAGGTGTCTTTTTCACAAATGGTTATTTTTATAGTTTAAACCAAAAGGTCGCTCTGAATCAAAGGATTTGGAAAAACCTGATGAGTTTTCCAGATGTAACTAACGGAGCTGGGGGGTCTCACCTGTAGTGCTTCCAGCCAGAATGTATGGCAATGAATGAAAAAAGGCATAAAGCATGCAAAATCAAAACATCCATTTGAAACCCTGTTTATTTAAAATGTGCTTTTTATCGCAGTGCTGAGGAAGGATAAAGTGGTTGTGTATAACCGTATAACAAAAATATTTACGCAGCTCCAGAACTTCCACTGCTTCTCTGTTTCTGGCTCTGAAAGCTTGTCAGGAGGTTTCCTGCAGATTTTGACGTCTTCCTCGAGCCCAGAACTAGTGGGTAGGAGCAGCCAGTTGCAGCACACACGCTGCAGTGTAGAGGGAGCTGTGGCATCTGGCTTGTGGCTTTGAGCAGGAGCAGCTTGACCTCCCCCTCTCATACCTCACACTCCGAGCATCTCTCCGTGTCACTGGGGACACGTGTACCGGGAGGAAGGTACAAATCAGACATGGCAATCAGGTTGTGGGTCTTAATTACCAAGGGGGTGGTGGGACTGCCCTCAGTTGTTGAGAAAAGAGCCGTGGAAATGGGCGCAGAGATTGACGTGGAAATGGTCTGGGGGGTCTGGTCGGGGAGGAGTTCAGAGATGAGCTTTGAATTTAATCTAGGCTACCATGGGAAGAAAAGGAAAGGAGATGAGATGTCAGAACAGGTACGGTCAACGGCGTGAAAGGCAGCTGGTAGGGAAAAGCAGCAGAGGGTGTTTATGTGCTGTCAGGAGGTTGATTCTCTTCTGGGCTTTCATGAGGAAAACGTGAAAATAAAAGGAATTTGCATCAGGTGGAGATAGTAGTGGGAAAACTACACAAAAAAGAAGAAAGTTTTTATGCTTGCTGTTGCAGTTTTCAGGTGGGGTTTGTCCCAGGTATGCCCCAGGTACTGTTTTCATTAGTTGCTTCAATGGTGATGACCATTCTACTGGACAATGTGAAGATCAGAAGATGTTTTTGGATAACATTGAGCTGGAAGGAGCTACAGGCCTTGCATTTGAGAAGATCAGGCCTGAAATTATCTTGAAAAGTTGGAGATGGTCCAGTCAAGGCCCATCAGTCTGACGAAATTAAGGCTTTAGCAGAAAAACAGTCAGATACATCAATGCTAGATGGGCCAGAACTTGGCAGACAGCAGAGCTGTATGGTGCAGAGGACCATGTACTGAACAGGAACAAACAACTCTGCAAAAATATCAAGTTTTACTTGGGAATTTGGACTGTTTTCTACTTTCTTTGATGCTGGTGAGATATCAGCTAAAATACTGTGTCTGGTTCCAAACACCCCACGTCAAAAGAAACGTGGAAAATCAGACACAGTTTGGTGGGAAGCCCAGGAGAGCTCTCCCACGGGCAGCGTGGGCGCTGTCACCCATGAGAAAGGCCACGCGAGGTTTGGGTGGCCGGGAGGGGTGTGTGGAGCCTGCGGAGGAGTCACGGTCCCCACCGGGTCCTCCCTGTGTCTGCATCCACCCAAGAGCTGGGGAGGAGCCTGAGGCTCCATGGGAATCATGATCTCTCTGAAGCAAGGGGAGCAGCTAAATGTATTGACTTTAATTATATGTTAAATGACTTTGTGCCTCATTTATCAACATTAGCTGTGTATAAAGTTCTTATAAATCAGGTAAACCTTGAAGTAAAAACCACAAAAACAGTGCAACTGCTGGTGAAGACACTCCCAGATTGCAGTGTGTGATGTAGCTATAGGGAATGGTTTCTTATCACTAGGAGGGAGAAAAAGCACCACAAACCCACCTTCTCTGTCCATAGAAGTTGAAGAGACTCAGAAGAAAATGTTCTGTATTTTAAGTGTGTAGTAGTGAGCTGTTAGGAGAGGCTGTGAACTCCAGCCCCCCCAGAACCCGCTGCATCATCTGGCGACATTCATGCTTTCTGACCACTGTTAGGAAAATGCTCTTTGGCTGCTCCGTTTTCTTGCTTCTTGCCAGCCACAGCAGCTGGAAAAAGTAATCATTTTGGGCTGAGGGGCGAGGGAGAGCATAAGATGAGCCCAGGCTCAGATGTGCTTTGTGCCAGGCCCTTGAGGAGGGTTTGGCCGACCCTCATCACACCACGGCTGGTTGGCCCACAGCAGCCGGGGCTCTCGCTGTCTGCAAGTTTTCTGCTACAAAACTAAATAATTTGGAAATGTGCTTGTAGAGCTGAGATGAGTTAGGGCAGGAGCGAGTTAACTACTATTACTGCTACTGCAAGTACTGCTATTGCTGTTAAGGCTGTTTCCCGTGATAAAACAGTAATGTTCCTGGGCACAAGCCAGGATGTGGTAGGTAGCCTCAGGAATCAAAGACTGAATAAAAGTAGTCTGGCCTAAAAAGTGTGAGATCTTGTAAATAAAAGATGAGTCTCATGATTTGGGAGGAGGAATACGTCTTGCTTTTGAACTTTTGGAGTTGGTAACGGTGTCGTTTTCATTACATTGTCTCTACAAGCTCTTGGCATGAAATGAGATTATTTATTTGCTGCTGGGTCCAAAACAAAAAGGGAGTTATGTTGTGCATAACACCAAATCATGTTTAACTTGCTGTTATTTCTAGAACCAAAATATGGTGCGATTTTGCTCGAAACGCCTTTCTCTGACCTCCGTCGGTTGCCTGCCTGCTCCCTTCACATAATCAGTGAATAATTCTTTCTGCCCAGTTGAGTTACGGCATCAGTGTCCAGCAGATTTTATTACTTGTAAGACCAGTTTGATGTGCAAGCCATAACTCTGTGGCAGCAATCAAGGGTGAAACTCCTTTTATAGCACTTAATACTGAGCTCTTTGTGTTCATCATGACAGCTGCGTGTAGGAATCTTGGATTTGTTTTATTTACTCTTCAGCGACTATTGTGTATAGTAACTCGTGCAGCTTGCTAACCCTGCATCTTTGCAATCAGCTAACACTAACAAAAGTGAGTCCGAGGACTTCTTGACTTGTTAATGAGCCATCAGGCTCTGGAGCAGATGCCCGGGAGGTGTTGAGGGAGGGACACCGGGGGTTTGTCCATCAGTCTCTCGTGTCAGCTTTTCCCACCGTGTTTGATGGACGCGTGAGAACGCCACGAGGAGGAGGATGTACTTTATAAAGGGGATCGCTTGTGGAGATTTCTTCTCTATGTCTCTAAAGGACTAATGAAATCAAGCTGCATGGATATGTATTACCCCGGGGCCAGAGAGTTGAGGAACTCTTTCCTCTGCATTACAGTGCCTCTGACTGTGCTCGCTGAGCCCAGTGCCTGGCTACCTGGAAAGGGGAATTGTCCCCCTCAGGTTCTCCCCCCTTGGTGCGGAGCGGGATGGCTCCGTGGGAAATTTTCATCCCAATGGACGTTGTGCTGTGGCAGGGTCATGTTGCCGTGAGCTCCCTGGAGGTACCTGGAGACCCCACTGGGAATATGAGGGGGAGAGGTGCTGCCGGCTCAGCCTAAGCTTGAACACGAACGTTCTGTTTGTGGCAGTGAGGCTTCGGAGCGCGCGGGGTTGTGCATGAGTGGCTGAGGTCTGTGTTTCTGTTGCTGGTTTCCAACAGCCCTCACCCGCTCTGCCCCGGCGGCCGATGCCTCGCAGCTCCCGGAGCATCGCTGTGCACGCACAGGGGCAGCAGGAGCTGAGGGAGCCAGCACTTAATGGCCCCAGCCCTTCCTTATTCATATTCGCTACAGATTCCTCAACTGGAAGAAAACACTATTTCTTCTTTCCAGACTCACTGATGGAAAGCAAGAAGCTCATTCGCAGCACAACTTGCAGAAAATATATTAAATATCGACACTAATTAGATTAGCCTGGCTCAGTATAATATTGATATTAATTGGATTAGACTGAATTTAAGAGGAAACAATGTTTAACTTGATGCTCATAATGAATGAGGAGGAAGGTAGTGAAGCTTTCCTCCTCCATTAAAAGAAGACAGATCAGAAAGTAAATAATATTTTAGCCTCTGAAGGGAGATACCGTTTTGGGCGGTGGGTGCGACTGCCCTTACGGTGCGGTTCCCTGCACGTGAGGGACCTGCCGGTGCTCTGCTGCCAAATGGGGGGGAGCCACCCACCCGATCGCACATGTAGCAGCTCTGCATGGATGCATGAAGTAACAGCAAAAGGAACGTCAAAAGGGAAAACGGGAGCAAGGCCAGAGCCTCTATGCACAGCCTGAGCCTACCTGGCTCCAAGCCCCCGTGGCTGCACACCCATCAGCCGGGATTGCTGCTGGCTGGGATGCAGAGGGGATGAGCTCAGGCTGGAGGCAGCCTTTAGACCTTCCGCCGTCTTGATTTATCCTCCCGTGACAGTTGTTTTTCTCCACCTTTTGGCTTTACTCCTTCCTCCCGATGAAGGTTCTAGCAGATGGGAGCAAATGGGTTTGCAAAGGGAGAGCAGTGGAGAGTGTTCACCCCAGCAGCGAGCAGAAGCCGGTGGTGATGGCACCCCTGCCAATGGCCCAACCGGCCCCTCGGCCGCGTGAGGGTCTGCCCGTCATCCCACACAACCCCCCCTCAGCCCCTGCCGTGTTCTCTGGAAGAGGAAACATCAAATCACACAACACCGTGATGGCAGAAGCAGCTGATGCCCAGCTTGGCCCAAGCACCCTGGTCCTCCCAGGAGCAGAACCACACTGGGAGGGTGGGCTCCTGTCCCTCCTGCTGCCAAACCCTCTGCCTGGGGCCAAGGAGGGTTTTGGGGATGCTCAGAGTGCATCCGGTGCTCCGGTGGGACCTCCTTCTCCAGGGGCTTCTTCCCTTTTCCCCGTGTCTGGCTGGGAGGAAAGTGCTGTCATTTCCCAGTCATCACCATGCCACAGCCGTGGCACTTGAGATCCCGTCAGTGGCTTGGCTTATTTGGTTACTTGTTTATTTGGCTATTAGTGGATTTTATTAACTTCTTGGCACTTTTCAGAGGGAAAACTTTTTCATTTCAGAGGGGAAAACTGTCCTTTGGGTATTTTTTAGGCTAGGTTGAGTTCGGTGGTTTGAATAGAGATATTTAATCCCATAAATAAATGTGTATGACCATAACAAATGAGGCCATCATTACGTCCTGCTTACTGTTATCATCTCATAACAGTGAAAACAGGGTGTTCCTGCTCCCCTGTGTGGATTTTCTGCAAGAATATGATTTAACTCTATTTTTCTGCCTCTCTGCTGCATCAAAAAACTACATGGGGACCACTGCAGGTATTAACAGTCACGAGCAGTTGGCATTAGCTGTGTGTCACCACGCAGAGACAGCAAAACAGAGATCCTGTCATTTGGCAGCAAGCAGGCGTGTTGCAAAGCTGGCAGGCTGGAGTCAGGAGGATTACTTGACTTTTTAGCGTGAAAAATTGTGTGGAAGTTCAAAGCTGTTAAAAGCAAAGCAATGATAGACGTGAATAATACTCATCATCCAGCCAAGTGGTCGTGCCTCAACTGCTTCTGCAGCTGGGAGCGCGTAAGCCCATCTCTTTTAGAGGAAGGGGAGAGAGCAGGGACCCCGGAGGGAGGAGCACTGCAGCAGAATCCGGAGGATATATGCCTTGCTTCGGGATGGGATAATCTGTTTATCATGGCTTTGTTACTATAGCAGCAAGATTTTATTCCAGAGATGTTGACTGCGGGAAGGAGTTTCAGATGTTGGATGTGAGAAGGGGTTTGCAGTGGTCCTGCAGGCAGCGGGCCCTGGGAGCGCGGGAGCGAGAGGTGAGAAGCAGCACGGCTTGTTCCTAGGCCGGATCTGAATTCCTCCTGCAGCACGGAGCACCCTGGGGATGTCCCCAAAACGCCCCGTGACTGCCGGGGTGGTTTGGAGCGAGGTGTGGGACCAGGTGGTGAGCAGCAGAGCAGCGAGCTGGAGCGCGGGGGGTGGCCCCTGAACCCGCGGGGATGAGCAGAGGGGGCTGACGGGGGGAATTTCCCTCTCTGGGGATGGTTGGTGACACTTTGCAGGTGGTTTTTATGGTGATGGTGAAAAGGTGCCTGCTCAGCTCTTCCCAGACACCCTTGGGAGAGAATTTAGTTATGTTTATTTGAATTTACTGTGGGAAAAGGACATTTTCCTTCCTTTCCCCATTTGCACAAACGCTCACGCAGTTTAAGCGGCTGCTCTGGGCTCCTGTGTCTGTGTGGCCACGTGCACCCGCCCCAGCTAACTTGGGGCGCTCAGGTTACCCGTCTGGCTGGCTGCTCCAGGTACAAAGATGCTCCTGTATCCTCCTGTTCCCGCACATCTGTACAAACAGTAGTAATTTTGCTAATGGAATATATGGAAAAATCATTTTTTGGTGACTTTGGTTTGTCCAGCTTCTCTTTCAGGTGAAATATAATAGAGTTGTTTTGTTTGTATGTGAGCAAATCTTTTCTAGTGTAACTAGCAGTGGGGCTTTTCCTTTGCTTGATCTTTTTTTTCTTCGATCAGCCTTTTTAAACTTGACTTCTGTAGATAGGAAGGGAATTACCAGGACCATCCCTAGACTACAGCAGCAATACTGCTCTTGTAGTGCTACAGTATTGCTACTGTTTTTGCTGCTTTTATAAGCAGACCATTAAGTAGCTGCTCATTAAAAAGGTGGGACACTGCCATGGCCCCATAAATCATCGGTATCTCTATAAACACCCTTGTCTTGCAGGCAAATAACAAATGAGTTAATTTATTACTAATTCTTTATGGACTTGTTGATTGATCCCTAGTACTGAAGACCAGCAATAATTTTTAAGAGACAAGACTCAGAGTGGAATCCACATTTTGCTGACATTTTCCTGAGGTTTCCACTGCTGAACGCAGCACAGGGTCGGAGTTCATGATGCCGTAACCCGCCCCACGTGGGTGCATGCTCTGCCAGCGAGGAGGCTGCTGCTCCGGGACACAAGCTGAGGCTCTGCAATGGGCAAGTTGAGGGGTTTCTGTATTTTGGTCTTGTTCTGCAGCTAGAAAACCCCACACACATTGTGTCAGGGTGCCAAGCTCTCGTGCCAGCGTCTTCAGACCTTTCTGCGGGTGGCAGACACAGTGCCACCTCCCCTTCACCCGCGCTGATGCCCTGAGCTGGTTATTTTTTTACCAATAACCCTACTCCCACAATTCCTTAATTGCAAAGTTTAAATAAATATGATGAGATTGTGAATGCCGTATTATTGCTCAGATTTACAAAAGTCTGAGCTGACTTTGTGCAAGTCTCTCAGAATTTGGTAACGTGACATAAATCATATAAATGATGGGCTTTTGTTAATCTCCTGACTGAAGCAACAACCTCCTCAATTATTTTACATAAGTGCAAAAGAAATTTAAACGCTGCAATGGAAACATGCTCTGAGGAGCTACAACTGGAGAGCAGCGAGATGTGATTCCTGGGGAGGACTTTTGCCAGGCTGGATTGCTGCTGTGACAAACCCCACGGGTGTCCTACAGCTCCAGGTGAACAAGGCTCAGGTTTTAGGGGCCGGGGCTGGAGCAGCAGGAGGCAGGGATGCTCTCTGGCACCATGGGGGTCAGCGCTTGCACCTCACCCTAAACCCTGCCCAGCGGCTTTCCGAGGCGGGGGATGAGGGATCCTGCTTGCCGAGCCCCTCTCTGATCTGCCAGACCTTGTTTGGAAACAAAAGAGATCTTGGCCTGACGGACCGATAAATGAAATCCATAGGAATTTAGCTGTCTAGACAGTCCTCCATGCTTAATCTCCACGGAGCAGCATGTTTATCCTATACCTTTCCTTGTTTCTATGTTGAAAATTCCTCTCATTTCTAACACAAACTCCTATTTTCAAATGATCATTCGAAGTTATAAAAACAGTGGTGGGAAAAGAAGGGAAAAATAGATGGCATAAAGAGGGGCATTCCTGACACACACAAAATAATTACTGCGCGCTTCAGACAGGGTGGATGGTAACTTTTGTTGAAGGTCACGTGTGTATTCCTAGAGACATTTATCTTGTTTCGTAGAGCAATAATATATATTTATTACCTACCTGCTTGTCTTCACATATTCCAGCTAAGATGATGTAGTTAAATTTGGTATGGCATGTGTACCAAAACCAGTTTAAAGCGCTGAAGAATTCACTGCCCCCATGGCTGCCGAAGCAAAGCAATTATTTAAAACATGCCTGGTTTGAGTTGAAAAGATTAGAGAATGAGGTTTTCAGGTATCATCCCTCTCAGGATCTTCCAGACCCGTCTGTAATCGTGTAATTACTTTATCATGTGGAGCAGGTGAAGCGTTGGCCTCCCATGCACCGCAGTCCTGCTGAAATACCAGGAGTCTGCCTGTGTGCTCTGGCAATGCTGCAGTGAAATGCAGAGAAACACCCTGCAAGGGAGAGGCACACGCAGCTGCATTCCAAATGGAGTGGAAAAAAGGTGCTGAACAGTTTCAGGGATGGGGGATGCACCGTCTGATGGTTGTTGTGGCTCAGGCTGTGTTTTATGTTGTGCTTTTCCCTGGCTCTGTTACGTTCCTTACCGCACCTCCCTTTAACAGAAAATAATTTTTCCTCCTATGAATTCCTGCTGTTTTATACTCCTCCAAGTGGCTATGATTCATCAGATTATCTGCATTTAAAGAGCTGTTTCATTTCTCTAATTTATATCAGCTCTGTACTCCTGCAAATCTCTCCCGGAGGCCGGGGTACACGCCGAGAGCCTGGCCCGTCACGATGCTGGTGCCGCAGCCCAGTTTGGATGCACTTTCCAACTGGGCTGGACTGTGGCGCCACGGCCACTCACTACCCAACTTACTCCCTACTTAGGGCATATAGAAGCTTTTGCTATGAAAACTTTTCACAGTATAAAAGCTCTGAATGTTTGCAGGGGAGGCAGGATACCCCCTGGGATTTCCTAAGCTGGAAAACCTTTGCCCGCGCTTCCAAAGCGCAGATGCCCGTCGCTTCTGTGGAGGAGCTTTGCTGTGGGTTTGGGGGACGCTGCCATGGCCGCCGTGCGCCTTTGAAGCAGGTCTGGGGTCCTGGGTGGGAGGTGGCGAAGGAAAACGTGTCCAAGTGAGAACTGAGGGAGGGCTGGGGTGGGCAGGGGCCTTGGGACCCCAGGGGGGTCTCCTGGAGCTGGGCTACCAGGCAGGCTTGAGCATCGCCAGCCACGGGGACATCACAGCCTGCCTGGGGACCCACTCCCGTGGTTTGATTGAAACATCTCCATGAAACATTTGCATAAATGTACTTTTCACTTAAAAACATTTATTTTATCAATATTGAGCAAATATTGGCACATCTTCAGCTGGATTTGTTTAACAAAGTAAATTAGCCTTGTTTGCTGTGACAGGTGATCCTCCAGTGGGCTCGTTAAAGGTAATCCCCACTCCTCTTTAACGAGGGACACAGCCCACAGAAAAAGCCCTGTCACAGAGACAGGTTTTGGTGGTGCTGGGGTGGAGGACAGGTGGTCTCCTGAGCCCGCAGCGAAGGGCAGGCGGGGATCTGGGGTGCTGGGGGAGGAGGTAAGGTTGATAAGGGTCTCGGGGTGCAGGGCAGCCCCGGGGAGCAGCAGCACTCCTTGCTGCTTTGGCCTCCTCTGGCGCTGCCGACCCTGAGTGCCAGGTACGTCTCGCTATCCGTCGGTTGTTTTACTCTCACGGCTCCCTGCCTCACCAAAACAAAAGCGCCAAGGTGCTGCAATTTGTCCTCTCCTCTGGTTTGGTCTTTAAAACAAAAAGCTTAGTGTTGGGCCTCTGGATGTAGTCATTAAAGATGCAATTTAATAACCTATAATTTTAAACTGCAGCTCATGGCTCAGAAGGCAGATATGTTTTTCCAGGCTTGTGTAAGAGCATAAACTGCTTGGCTGCAGGCGGGAATTGGGTTTGGACTGGTCCACAGCTGTTATAACTCGTGTTGATGCTCAGACCAGGGACAAACCCTCTTGTTGTCAAATCATCCCTCAACTTTGCAGGGAAAACAAAGCAGACGCAGCAAATGCAGAGCCCCACTGCGTCTGCATTTCAGGAAAGACCTTGGGCTCAGGGTCCCTTTTTGCTCCAAGCGGGGCACACTGTTCAGGTCCCTTGTTTCATGTTTTCTGGTGTAGCCAGGGTGTTGTGGGACGGGGCCACCCTCCTGTGCCCGGTGCAGGCAGCCCTGCCAAACCCCCGGGGGTTAAGCGGAGATAATTTGGCATCTGCGGGCTCGGTTTTCGGAAAAGCAGGGCACGCTGCCAGGGCAAACCCAGCTCCATCAAACACGTGTGTGACGGATGGGTCTCCTTGCTTCTGGGAAGGCGATGTTTGGGGGTGCCTCCCCGGTGCAGATGTGCCCCAGCCTCTGTGCTGCCAGCCAGGAGCTTTGCTGCAGGATCTGGTTCTCCTGTTGCACGTTAAAATGTACTGAGCAGGGTGAGGCCACGGATGTCAGCTACGTAATTGTTCATCGTTTGCAACTGCTGTTTACTTATTTTCAGGTCGGCAGGTTTACTCAGTTGTTCTATCTGATGCAAAAGAACATTTTCCTTCTTACACTGTTATTTGGGTGAAAGTGTTTTTCTCCCAAACCTGACAGGGATCTGATGTGACTGTGGAATATTTTTGCTCAGGCTACAGTAACGATGCTCCTCATTTGCAATGAAATGGGCTTCTTGTTGTTCATGGGGAAAAATAAAATTCGGAATTTCTCAAAGAGATCCCCTTTGTAGAATGACAATCTGCTGGTAGTCTGGGGGTACACAAGGAAATGAATTTGCTGCTAGAAATAAAAAAAATGCATATAACAAAAATATATAGGTTAATACAAAGAAAATATAGAAATCAATTCTTATTTACAAATGAGGAGAGAATAACATTGTCCTGGAACATGTTTCCATCGTTTTCTCCTTTACTTTCTGGTGAATTGTACACCTGACACACAACTGAATCCAGCAAAGCTGGGCTTGGGGAGCGGGAGCAAAAAAGCTGACAGCAGAGCCGGAGTCATGCACATTAGCTTTGTGCTGAGCATTCCTGTTCGTGCTACTCTTTGAAGGGATGACACAAAACTAATTCAGCCTTAACAACCGGGTGAGGAAGGATGTGGCATAAAGTGTGTTGGTCAGATGTCCCACAATGGCACAGTGGTGACTTTACAGTGGGTTTGGCATAAAATAAGAGGGAAGCTAACTTATTATGGTTTTAGTGAATATGCTGTTTAAAAAAAGTGAATTAGTACTTTTGTATTCCTGTGTATATACTTTTCTGACATCCAGCAGGATGCTTCTCCCTTCGCCTGCCTGCTCCCTGGCAGGGAGCCAGGTCCCCACTCCAAATTTCAGAATAAGTTCTCCGCTGCAGGGACTGGGCTCTGCTGCCCCGATGCTCAGGCAGCTGGGGAGGGCTCAGTGTTGCTTCTTTTTTCTCTCTTATCTATCAAGATAAGCTGTGCAGGAGCAGCAGAGCTGTGCTGGGGCTTCAGAGCATCCCCAGAGCCTGCAAATTTGTTCTCCTGCTCTGGTTTTAGCCCTGAGGCTGGTCTCTCTCCTCAGGGGCTGTGTGAGGGAAGGGGAAGGCTTTTGGGTGTGCTGAGAGATGTTCCAAGAAAGTGCTGGAGGGGAAGAGCCTGCTGGGGATTGCTGAGGATTAGATATGGGTACACATAAATGTTTCCATCATGTTCTTCTAGAGAAAGAGCTAATATAAAATTTACAGTTTTTGCAAGATTAATTTTCTGAATATACAACAAAGAAGAGAAGCTAATGTTAATGGAAGCATCCGGAGATTTTCTGATATCATAGCTCGGGGCTGCAGCCCAGCTCCAGGCTCCTGTCCGTCGCAGGGAATGTTTTCTCCGAAGCAGAGCTGCTGAAGCAAACAGGATTAGCACAGACTGCTGGGATGTATTTTATTTTTCAGGACCCAGGTTTCAGCCTTGGAGTTCATGCTCTGTTTAATATTTGCGGCTTATGTTGCAGAGGGGTTGTGCTGTAACCTCTTGTAGATGTTGCAGTATCAGTGAGGCTTTGGTGGCTGGAGTGGAACTGAAACAGAGCTGAGATTGTTGCTCAGCACGTGTGAGCGATGTCTCATGGTCCTGACTTAGCACTAGGCACAGAAAACTGGTTTTGAAATGCCTGGGACAGCTCTGCTTTCCTGCAAGCCACTGATTCTTATCAGCCAGATTTTAAAGTATATTAACTGTCAGTACAACACCTCATGTTGCAGTGGACAAGGAGATGAGAATGGCTTCATATCAGATAAAGACATTATATATGTGTAATTCGATTAAAGTGAGCTGGGAAAGGAAGGCCGGGAGCAGCCCGGTGTGTTTTAACATGGCCAGGACAGAGGGAGGTGATCACCCCCCTTTCTTGGCCCTTGTCAGACACCGCCTCCAGCTTTGGGCCCCCCAGTACAAGCAAGATGGAGTAAACTGGTGCAAGTTGGGTGGAGACCCCAGGATGGGCAGGGGCTGGAGCACTCACTGTGCCAGGAGGGGCTGGAGAAGTGAGGTTTGCTCTGCTCGGAGCAGGGGTGGCTTTGGGGACCTCACAGCAGCCCAGAGGGGTAGTCAGAGCTGGGATCTTCACAGTGGTGAGAGGACATGGGCAGGTGTCAGCTGAGCCAAGAGAGGTCCAGGCTGGATGGAATGAAAACCTTTCTCCCCATACTGGCTGTTGGGCGGTCGCATGGATTGCCTGGAGATGATGTGCAGTCTCCATCCTTGGAGGTTGCCAAGACCAGACTGGGTAAGGTCCTGAGCATCTCAGAGCACCCTACTTTGAGTGGGCAGTTGGGCTGGAGATCTCCTGAGGTCCCTTCCAACATGAAATATCCTATAAGACTAGGATTTTCATTTTCCCCGAGTGTATAAAACAATTGTTTCAAATCAATCCTCAGTTTTTGGTTCCCAAAGTCATCTTCTGAAGGTATTTATAGATTCCCTTCTGAGGATACAGGCTCAGGCTGGAGATGGAACAGCTGATTTATTTTTAAAAAAAAAAATTCATAACGTTTGTCCTCTAATAAAAGTCAAAGTTGTTTTGAAAATTTTCCTCTGTGAAATACAACCACAGAGAGAAGAGACATATATTAACAAATTATTTTTCTTCTTTTATCTGGAAAACTTGTGTACATGGAAATTTTTTCTCCAAATTGGGTAGGTGTTTTTTCTTACTGGTCCATTGCAAATCTCTGTGAGCGTCCCAGGTTTGAGAGCTGCAGAGCAGGGTCTGGATGAGCTCGTTGTTGGCTGGGGATGTTCATCTCAACTGGGGAACGTGTTGGTGCCCGTGAAGAGGGGAGTTAGTTAGAGGGGCACAGATGTGGGCTTTAACAGATGGTAAAACTTGCCTGGGAATACAAGTTTACAGAGATATGGTTCTGCAAGAACTCAGATGTGGATAAAGTTGTTACATGGGTGCGTTTTGGGCCCACTTAAACCTGCTTTTTAGCAGGTCTCCTGTTTTCTCAAATGAGTATTTTAAATGCTTTGTGAAAACATGTTGGTTCCCATTAAACACCCAATGAGTATTGGTAATGCTGACCCGCTACGCTGAAAAATACATAGAAGTAAATATTGGCTGGGAAAGACAAATGCAAAAGCGTCTATGTACAAAATGCCCCCAAGGACATACGAGTTATCTTTCAGATGTTTTCAATTTTTATGGTTCGATAATGAAGACAACATCGTCGTAAATCAGAAAAACTTTACTGACTCCAGCTTCTAGTGACACGGTGCTATTGCATGCTCCGGGTTAAGGCAGGTTTGATTTTTTTAATTATTATTTTATATTTTTTTTAACCCCCTGATGGGCAGAATGTCTGCATCAACACCTCGTTCTGCCCAGGGGATGTCCCTGTCGGTGACATCGGCAGTGCTTCGGGCAGGCAATGGGAAGCTCAGCTCTGTGACGGGGGAGGCTGCAGTCCATCTGTCCGTCCATCCATCTCTGCAGAGCTGTTATACACAGCCCTGCACCGCAGAGCCGCTGCCTGCCCAGGAGACGAGGGAGTTGGGGTTAGCTGGTTACTTTTCAGTTCATTTCTTTAAGGATTATAGCGAGAAAGTGTGAGTGAGGAGAACACTCATGCCCTCTCCTTAGGCTTGTTCCTTCAGTGCTTGTTGCAAGCCAGATGATCTGAATTCTGAAGAGAAAAGGTTAAAACGTTGCTTTCTGAAGGAGATGAGCCTGGCCATGGTGGGGAACTCGGGTGCCCCGCTTTGTTGTGAGACCTTACAGGTACCAAGGGCTCAATTCAGAGCGCTTCTGAAACTCTGGCCCTTGTTTTGATCACCGAAGGGGAACAGCATTCCCTCCAAACAAGCTGTTTCCTTTATTAAGCTGTGCTTTCCCCCCTCCTCTGTGAAAAGCACGGTCAGTGATGCTTAGCTGCCCCTCCATAGCACTCGGCATCCACCGAGCTCCGTGTTTCCCTCGCTGCTGCTCCATCAGGCCAGCCTGCCCATAGCGTGGATTTGCGTTAAATGATAAAATTAGATTTAAACATTATGCTTTAAAAAAAAAAAAAAAAAAAATCCAAGCACATATCAGAGGCTCTGAGGGCAAAAGTCCTCTGGAGCCCTGAACCCTTGCGTGGCCCTGGCGAGTGCTGGCAAACCCGACTCAGTGTTTTTGGCCTTCAGAGGCGGCTCTTGGCAGCGGCTGCCGAAGAGGCTGGGGATGATGAAATAGGAGGGTCCTGCCTGTGTCCTGTCCACTTGTGCGATCTCACGAGTTGCCTCTTGGAATTTATGGTTCTTCTCAGCTTGTCTCAATAGGAACAACATTTTGCTCAGATTTATCATGTGTTTAAACAAGCGTTCATGCCGATAGCGCTTTGAAAAATGTATTTTCATGGCGGGCATTCGCTGTCATTTCAGCAAAATGCAGCGAGCGCTCAAACCCGCAGCTGAGCAGGAGTGACGGCTGGCCCTGCGCTGGTGGCTGCCCAGATGTGTAGTAGATGTTCTTCAAGGAAGCTCTGTACACCAGCTCCGTGGTGCAGAAGCTGTGTGTGTGTCCACCACCATCGGTGGCATGTTTGACTTTTTTTTTCTGATGGTGACTTTCCAGAGCGGTTTCAGCTTCTCCTTCCCGCTGTGCATGGGGCAAAGCCTTTGGCAAGGGCAAGGCTAAGACCACCAGCGCTGATGCTCAGTGGCCCAGGGCAGCATCGCCATCACCAGCACTCTCCAACCCGTCCAGGTCGCTGAGTGCAGCGAAACCATCATGTTTTCAGATTTGAGGTTTAGCCAGAGCTGTACCTGGCATGAAGTTGAAAAGACAATAAGCGAGCAAAGCTACAGACCAGTTTAGTCATCACTTTCTCACGACTAAAGAGGCCCGCCCTGGTTCAGGGGGTCTTGAGCTACCAGCAACGCAGAGGTGTGCTGATCTTCACACCAACTTCTAACCCAAACCCTGTCTCTCCTTTCATGTGAGGTTACAGACACCTACAGAGCTCCACTCCCTTCAGTTTTCTAATGCTTTTCATACTTTCTCCTCCAAAGAAAAACTATTTTTCACTACATTTGTGAAGAAGCACACTTTTGTGGGGAGAAAGGAGTAGTCAAGCCTCTTGTTCAAAGCAGTTTAGTGGAAGAACTTTGCATTATCTTTCTGACACATCCAACTTTAACCTCTTCGGTCTGGTGTGCTGAACCCCAAGTAAAGAGCTGTGAATGGAAAATTTGCTCAAAAATCTGTGCTTTACAGAGCAAAATTGGCACATGGAGTCCAGATGGGCTTTATTAAATATTAAATAAGCTGAAATGATCCAGGAGAGCTTATATGATGTTGATAGTGCTTCTGGCACTTTCCTTGATGCGAGTCCTGGATCTGGGCTCCTCTCTGTCCTCTTCCCGGTGGAGCAAGGACACGGTCTCCAAGCCAGAGAACTGGTTTGCACAAGGATGTTTCAGAAACTGGAGATGTTTTGCCTTCCAAATACCCCTGGATGGCATCGGGCTGGTTGCTGCTCCAGCCCTGCCGCTCCTTCCCGGGCGAGGACAAGTCCTGCAAGGGAACATTTGCTCTCTCGGCTTCCCCGCTCATGCCATACAGCTTTGCTGGAGCCGCAGTTCCTGTCGTCCTCTCCTCCGCCTCCTCGATCCAGCTCTCCCACAGCTGTCCCAGCAGCAGGACGATGTCCAGTGGAGTAAGACAGCCCCGGGAACGTTCCTGCAAGCACCGCTGTGATCCCCACCTGCATCCTCATCTTTTCTCCGTGCTGGCCCTTGTGATCCGAGCTCCACCAGCTTCTGGGGGCCGAGGCCCTCCACAAAGTCCACGTCGGTCGTCCGTATCTCACACGCTCTGTGACATGCTCAGGTCACGGCAGTGCTGCAGGCTGCTGGGTCTTCTGAATTTCTGGAAGCTGAGACTGTCATATATTGTATATCTTGGCAGGATATTTAGGAGAACATAACCTGGCTTGCTACCAGTGTGAAAAAACTTTGATTTTATTTTATTTTTTATTTTAAACAACTTTGCTGTTTTCCATCACCAGTACTGTACACAGATGTTGCTGAACCAAATACTTTGTTTTTGATTTATAATGACAAAAACAATCTACTGGTGGTTAAAAAATAGGCTGAATCTCACCAGAACACAGCTCTGGAATATCTTTAAAATTATTCCCATGTCAACAGACTCTTCACGTCCCCTCCTCCATCCTGCATCTTGTAAAATTAGAAGCAATGACCTTCCAGCCTGGACAGAAGAAATAAACTCTAAAGAATATCTCAAGTTACTGGGTTTAAGTTAGGCCATTTCTTAGAGGTTTGAGTTTAAAAGGTGTAGGGGGTGCTTTTATGAGACACTGTTGGAGTCCAATATTGATGTGATTATTCATCTGATGGTTTTTCAGTCTCTAATGCTGGGGGAGGACAGATAGCTGCCAACTTGCTATTTTCATGTGGCTGAGTGATCTTGAAAGATAGTCTTACACTTCAAAACCAGCCCGTGAGGACTGCAATTGCAGCACGAGCAGAGTGATGGAGTCAGATCTGTGAGACAGCTTTGGTGTCATGAGGTGAAGTGGAAAGGAAATGGGAGAAAATGAATTTGGAAATGACAAAGTAGCTGCATCAATTGGTGGGGTTTTATTTACTCATTTCTTTATTGAGTTTTCACTCTCTACCTGATCCAGACTCAAGTTAGGTTCATCAGACAATCTGACCGGTTGCTGAGGAAAACACAGCCCTACAGATCAGTGGCTGGAAGATGTAGAGCTGACTTGATCTTCACCAGACACTGCTATTAGTGTCTTTGTACTGATGAAGTCTGAGCTCATCGTCTTGGATGTGCTCGAAGCACTGGGTGCATGTGCTAATTGGCGGGCTCTGCATTCATCTCCCAAACTCGCCTTCTGCCCTCGTCTCCCTCCAGCTCCTGTGTCTCTGGTGAGGCTCTCAGGCATCTGGTCTTGTGCTCCTGGGCTTCTAGAGATGGTCTTTTGTCTGTTTTCCTCTTTCTCTTGACCCTCTCCGATCGCAAAGATGTAGCCCTCCACCGGCCAGCTCCCGTCAGACCTGCAGCCAGGTTTGACCTTGCACACAGGGCGTCACTTGAAGATCCCTGAAGAAAAGTGTGAGTGTGAGTGTGTGTGTGTGTGTGTCTTGTTTTTTTCTGGCTTAAAAAAGTGTTGCAATGCTCCGTGCCCCTGTTTTAGGGAACTTCCAGTGCTGTGACTCTGTCCTGCCAGCAGCCCCAACTCTCCTTGGGCTGCTGGGCCAGGCCAGGCTGTACAAGGTGTCTGGGTGGATGGAGCTCTAGTCAGGTTGCTCATGCCCTAATTAATGTTTTCAGTCCCTTTTGTTGTTTTATGAGCTTTAAATTGGCAGCACAGACTACCGCAAGCTTTAAATCTGAGGGGGCAGCAGCTTTGGTTCAGGTGGCCGTGGCAGTATTTTAACCCAAGCACCAATTATTTTGATTTCTGGGTAATTTACTCTTTTTGAAAATTGCTAAAAGCTTTCAACAGCACCGCAGCTTCAGCTCCCCTTCCCACCCTCACTCCCCTACCCACCCTCCCAGATTCCCTCGCCGTGCTCACCGGGACCACGTTGTGAGCTCGAAGGCACCTCCTGTGAGATGCTGGCCCATTGTAAATGTGCTTTGTGGAGACCGAGAGAAATGGAAAAAGGTAGCTTAAAAAGGTAGATTTTTTTAATAGAAAGCAAAGAATGTCGTATAGAGAGAAGATGGGGGAGAAATTGGATGAGATTATCCGAATGGAAAATTTTGAGCTGCTCTACCATAATTGGTATTTATGAACTATGGGAGAGAGTGCTTGTTTGCTCATAGATTGGTGATGTTTGGTGTCATAGCAACTGGCTAACTGCTAAATAATCAATACTCGTGCATGTAAATAAACACATGGACATGAGGGTAACTAGTTTCTGCTTGTGCTCTCTTCTTAGGTTTAAGTGCTATTGTGTAAAGAGGGAAATAAAACTGCATAGAAACAAATACACAGTGTAATTTTCATAGGGAGCTAGAATTTTGTTAAATCTGTTTATATTTCTGTATATGTGTAAGCTGCATGAATTGATGTTAGGCTGATATAGTCACATGACAGCTCTCGACAGCTGCTTTTTAGGGTCTTTAATATTTTAAATTCTGAACGCATATTCGAAGTGCCCATACCTTCAGATGTGATCACAAATATCGGTCTTTTGTGAGATAGCTTGTGCTCTCTAATTTTAAAGACAGCTTTTTAAGAGTGAGTGGAGCAGTGATGTGCGTCAGACTTCTCCCCGTGAGCAGGGCTGAGGCACTCCGAGGAGTCTGAGGCTGATGGAGACGGGTTGTGTGCTGGTACCCAGGGTCTGCTGCAGGGCTGAGGGTGTGGGCAACCCCCCCGCCACAACCCCCCCCTCGCCCGGAAACACGAATGTGAGCAGGACGGGTGAGCACCAGAGACCCCAGCTGCAGTTAACCCCATCTTTAGCAGTGGCATTATTTGGAGTCTGTATTCTCCCGTGGGCACTACAGTAACTTATTAACCTCAGGAGACTCGTTTTAACCATTTATGGTCAGTTTCTGCTGCAATAAAACATGGCTAAAACAGTCTGAGTTCTCAGGGGAAAAAATTATGACTATTTCCTAAAAATTCTTTTTAAAAAAAATAATCATAAAATGGTGTTAAATTTTGTTAATTGCGTTGGGTATGAGAACGAAAGATGAAAAGCCAGAGTGCCCAGTAACTGCTGCACTCCCTCCCCCATGCACTAAACGTCCTGGGTATGGCAGTCACAGCTCAGCCTCTGCTTCGTGGTGGAATGACCTCCCCTCTTTTTTTTGGCTGATTTAACAGGAATGTTTCCTGTTGAACAAGACCCCCCCACCGGGAAGCTCTTCCCTGAGGAGCTGCCCTCACCGCCTGCAGCGGGTATCAAAGCTGCGGGTCTGAACGTCCTGGGGGAAACCTCGTGGGAAGAGGCACCCGATGACGCTGGAGTCCTGTGGTTTTTGTGTTTCTTAAAAAGGAAGGGTGATCCCAAGGCAACGTTCCTCCATCATTTCTGTCATGGGAGTCCTCCACCCAATTAATCATCGCTGTGCTTCTTTCTGGACCCTTTCATGTCTGCCGCTTTGGAGGACCATGTTACAAGCCCAGGTCAAGCTGTTCCTTGGGCTTTTGTACAAGCACTATAAATTTTCAGTACTTTCTACGCATAACTTTAGTACATGGAAATAACTAAGTGTCATGCTAGCTGTGTCTTCAGAAATTCTCAATGGAGCATCATCAGTGACGTCTGGGTTTCTTCCCACAGGGATCTTGGCCCCAGGAGGTGTTCAGCCAAGATGAGCCCTTTGGGTTGAGTCCTTTGGGGTGCCGCCATCAATGAGCCTCTTCCTCTAGACGTGCAACGACCTCTCCTGTCTGGCTTCAGCACTGATAACATCTCATCTCCCAAACCCATGGTTTGTCTCGCCAGCATGGGTCTGTCGCTCATCTCTCATCGCTCTGGATCTGTATTTTGGAAACAGAGGGAAGATCTGCTGAAACGGGAATTCTGCATTGGGGGGGGGCTTGGTCTGCCCCAGTCAACATCTTTCAGGAATGTAAGTAGAAATTCTGTCTCTTAATTTTATGTCACTTGCTTAAGACACAGCGCCTCATTCTAGTTGTGAGAGGAAGCGGTGTCAAGGCATTTTTCACTATCCTGCTCTCCAAACCAGGATACTACTGGTCATGGAGTGACATACCGCTTTCAATATGATGCTATGGCTGGTATAATTCATATTTCTAGGGGCTAGTTGGCCAGTTTGGCTCTCCTATTTGTATCTTCATGGTTCCATTTTATTTATTTTTTTTAAAAAAAAGAAGTCAACCTTGAGCCCAGAGCAGCGGTAATGGCCAACACGCCTTTTGTCCCCAAGCAACGGCTGTAGGGTGGTGCTGGTGGCTGAGCTGCTCGTTCAGGGACACTGGCTGTCGGCCACAGCGTTAGGAGTGCTGCTGCTGTTTGCAAGCGCTTTATGTTTACACCAGTAGGATCGCTCACAGAGGATGAAAATGAGCTAAATGATGAGACGAGGTATCTGGAGCCAGTTACTGCTCTGCCTAACGCTGCCTCAGAACTGCAGTGGCGCATCGCAAGTGCGAGGAAGACGATGGGGTGGTGTCAGCACACCCATTTCACAGCAGAAGGGCTGCCAGATGACCTAATTACGGCCAGGCTTGTTTTCCATCACCCAGGAAAATGCTGTGCCAAAGTCGTTGCTGTTTCTGCACTTGTTGGTTTCTTAGCAAAAGCTGTGGCAAGCGAGTGAAGGAAGAAGTGAGCCTTGCCTCAACCCTTTGAGGTGATCTTTTGCAATTCCAGGAGGAATCCAACTGCCATACCTGTCTGAAGGTGCAATATATCCTTGCCAAATTACAGCTTATGCCCCAGTGTGGTGTGAATATGGAGAATATGTGAGAAATCATTATCATTTTTAGAAGAAACAGTAAGAAAGAATCTGCTAATTGACCCATTCTTGTTCTATTTGATATTTAGACTTTACTTATAACCATATAAGTGTACATTTACATACATATCACTGAAATATTGGTATAGCAGAGATACATACAACTTGGCATTAACAAAAATGAACACTTATTCTTTAAACTTATATTTTCCCTGTAAAACACACTAATAGTACCCTTGAATGGAGAGTATCTTGAAAAATTCCCCCATTCAAAATAGCCCTTATTCTTTAAAAAAAAAAAAAACCCAAACCAAACCCCAAACTAGTTCCTTTTGAAGTGAAAGCTCCTGGTCATTCAGAGAGGCTGTGCCAAGCTGCAGAAGGCAGCGCTTGTGGTGCTTATAGAAACGTTGGTGAGTCCTGCTCGTGCCCACGTCCCCCCTTGCCATCCCTCACTGCTGGGGGTCACGCTGGGTGCTGGGCAGCCCTACAGGCTGTCAGGGCAGGGTCTGGTCCCCCCCCAGCCCCAGGCTGTGGCTCCCTGGCAGCGTTTGCCATGGTCGTGCAGCCCCAGCTCAGTAACGAGTTTCCCCATGGCAGGAGTTGAATTTATTTTTCCTTCTCCCATGCATCCTCACAAATAAATGCAGCTGCTGTTGAGGGTTGCTGCAGTGGAGTGGAGAGTCAGGGCAGTTGGGTGTTACTTGCTCATTTATGGTTTGCATGGACTAACGGGGCTGTTTGTGGGGAGTTGAGCAGCAGCATTTCCAGGCCGTGGTTTAATGAAAAACGAACCCGGGGTGCAAAGCGAGTCTCCAAAGCTGAGCAAATGGGCGATTGCTGGGTGCTGACAGTCAGAGGTGTGCGTGGGTGCCAGGGAGGGGGAGCGTTGGGCCATCAAGGTTATGAACATGACAGTTGTCAAAGCTGATGGTCGGTCTCCCATGTGGGTCTGAGCCCCTGAGGGGCAACGGGAGCAGCTCATGGTCCCCCTTTTTTCTCTCTCGAAACTTAATAAACAGGTTTCATCCCCAGTCCCTAACGTGAGGTGCAAGTTAGCAAAGTAATCAGGTTTTGAGAGAGGAGGCGGAGAAACACTGGGGAAATGCTGGGTGCTGATGGTGTGAGTCTGGGTCCGCTGGCTTCTGCTGCCCCGGGGGGGCTGTGGACAGGGGCCGGGGGCAGAGGTCCCACATCGTGCCACTCCATTAATCTCATTAGCGCCGTGGTTCATTAAATGCATCAAAGCTTCTCTTGTACAGGAAAGGCCATTCCTTTCTGCACTGCACAGGAAATGAATAGATGTGTTTTGTAAAATACACTTCTTCAGTTAATATTTAATGTTATGTTTGAAAGTGAAAATGAAAAAAACAAAACCCTAATTTCTTATCTTTCTTTGGTGCTTACACCACTGGTTTAATTTCAGTCTGCAAACACTTAGAGTAAAAGAAACACCTTTCAAATTTCTTTCTTTGGAATTAGTTATAGCTTTATAGGGGTAAACGTACTATTTATGCTCTTCAAAGCTGTAGGAATCAGCCTAATGGAATAATTCAACTTCTCAGTGTCTGAATTCCCCCTCTAAATGCATTAGGTTACTTTGAAAACATGCGAGTGTTAAAATTTAAAAGCCAACCTCGGTAGCTCTCCTTGGGTTAGTCTGCCCTCTCTCCCAAAGGTGGGGAGGAGCCGGGCAGGGGTCCCTGTGGAGCGCCCCGGTGCCGGTGACCTGGGGTGAGAGACCAGGAGCATCCCCCCGGGGCGGGGGGTCTGCCCGTCCCCAACCGCTGCCCTCGCTGAGCACGGGACCAGCGCCCGGCTCCGGCCCTCGGGAGCAGTCTGCAGCTTTTCCCAGGCCCTCCGGTCCAGCTCTCCCTCATTAAAAGTCTTTGAAGGAAGATCGGAAAAACAATAGACATAAAATGTTAACTGTCAAATAATGCGGCAAAAAATCTGTGCGACGCTCTAATGAGGGACATGGAAACCAAAATAAACAAGACGTGTGTGTTAAAATAAATGACAGACGTCATTGACGTGTCTAAGTTACGTGCAGGCAGATGGTGAAGATAACGGCTGGAGCAGAAGCCTCATCTGTCCTACGCCATGAAATTGGTGGTTCATCCCTTCCAAGCCCCTGGAAGACGCCTTGCCAAGGCTCAGCATTTCTTCTTCTCTGATGGGTTAGGTGGATGTAAAACAAAATTTGGAATTGGAGGTGGAGTTGGAAGTTAGACACAGCTGTGAAACAAGTAGATTTTCTGAGTTGGGTTTTGTTGTTGTTGTTTGGGTTTTTAAGGGGTTTTTTTGTCCTCTTTTTTTAGGGTGTGTTCCTCCTTCCTCTGATCAAATCACTCCCCAGCTGAATGCTGCAGCCTCTCAGGGTGTTCTGACACGGGGAGCCAGCTCCTAATGATTTAGTGGCCCTGAGATGCAGCCAGCTAATCCTCTTTCCAAGTACTCAAGTTGCCCTGAAATTCAGACCCTTGTGTTGAAACCTTCTGCTCCAGCAACCAGGCGACCGCTGAGTCCCCCGGCTGCTCCTCGCCACTGCTGGCAGCTTTCTGCTTCCAGCACCCCAGGAAATGAAATGGGTAACGAGCTCAGACAGTTCCTAATAGACACTCGAGTGAAAAAAACTCAGAGCAACCTGCACAATGCACGACAAAGAAAAGGAAAAAAGCAAAATGAGATTGGGAAGAAAACGTTCACACATTTTTTTTCAGTGTGACCATACAGTGCGTTGGAGAACGGCGTTTTGTGACGGTGCATCAGACCGGGCACCGCTGGCCTGCTCCGCCTTGGAAATCCTCGTTATTTGCACACTGATGAGCTTAAGAAGATGAAATGTACTTGGTCATTAAGTAACATTAGAAAACTTAATTAAAAAAAACCCCCTACATAAATAGTGAGCAACGTACAAACAAATTCTCTACTGACTCAGCCTCAGCCTTTGCAGGTTGGGCTCTTCTCTGCCTTTGGAGGGGGAGGATTTGTTACTGACCGGTGAGCAGCAGAGATATTTCAAAGGCGATTAAAAATCCTTCCTTCAAAGCTTCCCAAAAAAGGAATAAATTGTTGCTCTTGTGCTTAATTTACGGTGCTCACTAAGTCTTCTGGGAAAGCCAAGGTGCAGCCCCCATGGCTCAGCTTGTCACAGGCTATGACAGCCCGGTGTTGGTGCCAAAGGGAGGCAAGAGGAGGTTTCCAAGAGGTCCAGTGTGTTGCAATATGGTGTATGGGATGCCATTTTTAGCAGAAAATAGGAACTGGAATGGAAAATAGGAATGTTTAAGTCATAAATAGGAATGTTTAAGTTGTACCTTAAAATGCAATAGAGATGGGCAGGGTATGGCAGTGAGTGGAGTCCTACCCAGATAATCCTCATGCGGTTTCTTGGGTGCCAGACCACTGGCTCTCTGGAGCTCTGGGGGTTCACGGGACCATGCAGGATGGCTCCTGGGTGGCTTCAGGAAACTGGGGTGCATGGCCAAGCCTCTCCCCTCGCCCCTGCTGAGCCTGTACACGAACCTGCACCAGCCTTGGCAATCCCAAGAGATCCTTAATGTCTTCAGTACTCAAAAAACGTTGCAAACCTCAAGCTCAACAGCTAGCAGACTCCTCCACGTTGCCTGTGCCCACCTACAGAAGACCATCTGTGGTAGCGTGTGTGGAACCTTTAGGAATGAGCAATTAAATGAAAAGGTGGAAGATGTTGCTGGTGTGTCCTATAGCGGTGCTGTCGGACAGACGCCCAAGGGTCCTTCCCAAGGGTCTCGCTCACGGAAGGACAGTTGGGGAGATGCTGTTGATGGGTGGAGAAATGGGGAATTATGAAGTGACCCAGCCTCTCCCTGACAAATTAAACAAAACGTGGGCTGAGGGAGAGCTTAATGTCTCAGTAGTTTTTATCTATGCTTCTTTCATCTACAGAATGGCTTAAACAAGCGATAAATGACGCATTTCCTAGCACCTGCATTTTACCCAGAGAAGCTTCTCACGTGGGGGCTCAATGTCTTTTGAAATAGAGGTGCATGATGCCTTATAGGCAGGTTTAAAAGTGACTCCTTTGCCCCATGAGAGCAGTGAGGGGAGATTTCAGGAGCAGTTCTCAGTGCTCACGTCTCGTACTTCCAGTAACCTGGTAATAACATAATTCTGTAAATGGCTCTGGTCCTTTTCTGGGGTAAATGTCTCATTATTATTATTATTATTGATCCACTGTTATTATTATAATGGCCATCGATGTGATTTTAGACGGCACCTGGTGCTCCCCTAGTTGCTAATACTGCAGCCCGGGGGCAAAGGGGATGAGGAGAGACCTGGGGGCTGGTTGGGGCAAGGGGGCTGCAGTGGCTGGAGGGGAGTGGGGGCAAAAGGCAGAGAAGGGAACTGGAGCCCCAGGACCACCTTGCAGGGGCAGGCACCCCTCTGCTGAGGAGCAACAGCGGGAGCAAAGACCCTGCTGTGGGTCAGTGATTGGCGGGCTCTCAGACAGCCGTGTCTCAGAGCTGAGGTGTGCCCGGGGGAAGACAAACCCTGTGTTTTTGTCTTTTCCCATTCCTCCTGTTGCCCCAGTGCCGTTCCCTGCCTTCCCAGAGCCTGCTGGGCAGGGGACCCCCCTGCAGCGGTGTGCTCACTCCCCTTCCTCGGGCTCAGCCCTGTGTTATCCACCACAAAAAGTTGGCAACAGCCACGTTCTTGCTCAAGGGTTGTGGCCGTCATCACTCTTTGCTATTTCCCTGTAAACAGCCCTCCCTTTACACTCCGCTTTACTTTTTTTGCCTCTCTGCTTTGTTCCCAGTGCTCCTGAAGCCCTGCAATCCTTCACGTCCTTATCAGTGCCCGTGGGTGGGATCCTGCCCTGGCCTGGAGCTCTATCGCTGTAGGTAGGACCCTGGATGGTCGAGGAAATGTCTTCTGAACCCTGGCCAGGGTCTCTGCTTCTGCTCAACTTCTGTGTGTTTTGCAGGCAAAAATGGCATCGCTCAGGCAGCCGTATAAAGTGATATTTCAGTGTCAGCCCGGAGAAAGCCAACAGCTGTCCATTTTCACTGAGTATGGCTGGGACGGGCTATACAGATTTTATTATGAGCTCTGCAACAGCAGAACCTGTGTACTTGACTCTGGAACAAGACGAGCTGGTTCTTCATACTTGTAAAATCTATTGCCAAAAGGAAAAATACTACCAATAAAAAAACCCCCTCAAATCCTGCAAACACAATACTGAGCTTTCACAGTTGGAGGAGGAAGGGAGCGTGGATGGCAGCAGGGAGCAGCGCTTCCCTGGAAACCGCCTGCAGCTGATGCTCTCACTGTGGCCTTTCTTGCTTTTTGACACACGCTTTTCAGGTTGGAAAGTGCTGCTGGTTTGCTGGTTGTCATCCCTGGAAGAAGAGAAGCGTGGTGGGTTTTGGCTGGGAGCGGCACAGCTCCCTTTGCTCTGCTCTGTGCCCCCGGCACGCTCAGCCACCCCCCCCCGCCGTGCTTTTGGGCATCTTTTACCCAACCTCAGATGTTAACTGGAGAGGCTGGCAGGAGAGGGGAGGAAAATTAATTAGATCTACAGGAATTTGCTAAGATCCCCTTTAGTGACAGCTGATATTGCTGGTGTTACAGCTTACCGTAGTAGTTCAAGCCTTTTCAGTTTTGGATTTGCTAATGAAAAGTTCTTTGAAGTGCTTTGCTGTGATCCCCTTTACGGCTGTTCTGGTGAACTTTTTCTACCTCGATAATTAATACAGGCAGCTGGGCTGCATTCCAGAGGCTCCCACCGCTCCCTGTGGCACTGAAGTGAGGGCTGCTGCTCCCTCTCTGCCTCTATCTCCATCTCTATTGGTTGTTTGTTTTCTTTTTTCTTTGCAAGTAGCATTGACTGAACTGCCAATGCTCAATATTTAAACAAAGATCTGAAACTTTGGTGCTATCCAGACATTTTCAAAGTTCTTTCTCCATTAACACTTTTTTCAGTGCTCCCCCCCACCATAAAGCAGCACTTTCTAGGAAGGAGAGCCCTTTTTAATGGGAAATAATGAAACCAACGTGCCGGTGAGCCAGACCCCATGACTTCAGAGCTGCTGGGGCACTGGTGCTGAGCAGGGAGCTGCTCCTACCCCCTGCTCCCGCCACTGAGCCGTGCTCCCTGCCCCGCCGAGGGAATTCAGGAACGGGGTGAGGTCCTGCTGCCGGGCACAGGTAATGGGGCTCAGGCCACCTCGTGTCCCCCCCCCGCTCAGCTCACCAGCTCACCTACAGGAGGTGCCTGGAGGAGCAAAGCTCTGCTCTTACCTCCAGTGGGTGCTGCATGGGATGGTAATTAATGATCACCCTTTTCATTACCCAACCAGCGTCCCACTGGGCTTGCCAGCTCTGTTATGAAATGTGTTCAGTATTTCAGTAAAGATGTCTTTGAGGAGCGTTGCCAAAGTAACACTGTGTCCGAAAGAAGGAGGATTGCTGACAAACAACTAAAATTAAAAACAAGCTTTACCAGCGTCCAGCAAACGCCCTTGAAAGGTCCACAGAGGTTATTCTTCCAGCTGTATTTTGTTTAAACTCACTGATGTGCCTGAATCTTCTCCCGTAGGTCACCTGTATCAGCCTAACTACCAGCAAAATAACCCTCGAAAGCTTTTGACAGGGAATATCAGCACAGAAAATGTTCACTTTCAAAGCAGAGAATTAGGACACTTGAAGTACATCCTGGATGGCTTCAGCTGGGATCTGATGGTGCCTCGTCTGGCTGCGGGGCTTTTGCTGGATGCGGGATGTGAAAATGGGAGAAAACCGGTGGGAAGGCAACACCTGGCGCTCCAGTGCTGGTGTTCCTGGCAGTCTGGTTCTGGAACACATAATTATAATCAGGTCCAGACTTTGGTGTCTTGGCATGGACAAACCAAAGCGCTTTGGGAATAAAACTCCTGGCTGCTGTGCTGCAACTGGGTGGTGACAGTGACAGCCATGGGGGCTGTGGTGAAACCTCGCTCTCCGCCGTGGCACGCCGGCCCTTGCACTCTCACCGCCCTCTCTCAACGACAGCAGCAGCACTGGCAGGCTCCCAGTCCGGGAAAGGTCGTGCCTGGTGCGAAGCCAGGGCAAATCTTGAGAGTCGTGGTACTGGGGAGGCAGAGGGGAATGTCTGATGGGGAACCTGAGTGGGCTTCACCCCTCGTCTGCTGCTGGCGACGTGAAATCTCAAGGTCATGCTTGCACAAAACCCCTCTTATTTGAGTTAACAGATTTTATTTCTGGGCTATCGCTTGCCCCAGTTATTTCAGGAAAAGAAAGGGCAACAGGACGCCACAGTATTTCTAAATGTTTATTTTGTCTGTAAAGAGCAGTTGGTTTTCCAAAGCTGAGTGGGCTGGCGGGCTGTTGCAGAGCCACAGCTGATGCACCAGCCGCCTGGGGACGGGCTGGGGGCCCGTGCTCACACCCTGTACTTTGCTCACACCTCTGCAGTGGCTGTGAAAAGCTGCTGATCCGCCCCGTGGCACCAGGACAGGTGGCGGCGCGTGGCACCCGGCGATGGGAGACCGAGCCGAAGGAGGCTGACGGTTGCGTGTATGCAGTGCTCATGCTCAGTGTATAAACTAGGGGGAAGAAGGAGGAAGGGGGGATGTTTGGAGTGATGGTGACATTCCCAAGTCACCGTTCCGTGGGACAGAGCCCGGCTGTCCTGGGGATGGCTGAGCACCCGCCTGCCATGGGGAGTGGGGAAGGAATCCTTTGTTCCGCTTTGCTTGTGCGCGGCTTTTGCTTTCCCTGTTCAACTGTTTTTATCTCAACCCACAAATTTTCTCACTTTTACTGTTCCCATCCGCTCCCCCACCCCACGGGGGCAGTGAGTGAGTGGCTGCATGGGGCTGAGCCTCCGGCCAGGGTTAAACCAGGATGAGGCTCATCCTCTGCCCAGTGGCCGGGAACTTGATACTGCGGGTCAGAGGAATTTGAAGTCACCACCTCTCCTCAGGAAGGAGAGAACATCATGCATGTGTTGCTGAATATATTTTATTTACCTATTTATCTATTTATTTATTTGTTTATCATGAGATGTTTGGACAACAGGATGGCCAGCGTTTCTAAAGCCTTAGGCTGCCTGCTGTGAGTTACAGCCCAGATGTCCTACAGCAAAATCCATCATTGCAATGGGTGGTGCCACGCTTGCTTTTGGCGACCTGATGCTGCCACCTTTTCCTGCAACGTTGCCGGGTGATGCCAGGGAAAAGCACAAAGGGCAGCTTTGGTTTTTTTCATTATTCCTTCCCTCCAGGCTCCTTTCCCTTTCATTCCCACCCCATGGGAAGCCCTTGGAGGAGCGTGTGATGCCGTAGCAGTGTGCTGCTCTGCCTGTCCTCCTTCCTCCCCCACGTGTGCTGGTGTCTGTCTGCTCCCCTTCTGCTCCCAAGGTGGGGATGGGGGCAGAAAAGGGGGGGCAGGCACAGAGGAGGAGGGGGACCTGTAGAGGAAAACACTCTCCAACCCTGTCACTTCCTTCTGCTTTTAAATATCATTTCAACACATGCTACTGTCGCTGAGCATCTCCCGTGGCCGATGGGCTGTAGTCGGGTGACGAGCTGCCTGTGTGATAAAAATAAAATAAAAATTTGGATTCAATTTCCTGTCAAGGAAAAAAAAACAATCCTAAAACTCAACATTTCTGATTTCACAGCGGGAATGCCAGTGCGATGAGGAACCTTCTGGCAGTGATGTTGGGATCTGCTGCAGACAAGCAGTCTGGACACGGGCAGCGTTTGTCCGTGATGCACAACGCCTGCCCAGACCCCCCCGGAGCACCAGGACATGGGCAGGGCGGAGAGGAGCTGGGGGGGGTCTCCTGGATCTGCCTTCACCTTCCTCCCTGAGGGATGCTGAGCTGGGAGTTCAGGGATGGGGAAAAGACATTGTAAGTCCAGTTGAAGTCAGACGGCAAGGTGAAGCTAATGCGTTTATTTTGTTTAACATGCTAATTAAAGTGATTTGTTAATCTTCTGTATAAAAATGGGGGAATTTGGCCCACTGGCTGTTTATAAATAATACAGAAGTGAATGCTTCATCTGGATCATGCTGACCATATGCTTACAGCTCCAAGCATGTCACGATTTCATCCAGGGCTCATTCAAACACATTTATATTCACTAAGAATATACATGAATATTATTTCTTTGGACTCAGGTGCTTTTTCCAGGAGGAAGGCTTTCCCCGCACTGCCGAGACCCCCGGCCTTGCTCCGCAGCCTGCGGATGGGCCATAAACCACCTGGTTTCTGTAGGCTCGGGGCTGCAGCAGGTAAGTGACACGGCCAGTCTTCTGCTCCGGGAGGTACGTAAGGAAATGGTCTGTTTGCTTTTTTATGACCCGGAGAGCTTTCTTAGGAAATCCTAATGGCTTTATGGATTTAAAGCTGTTTTTCTGCAGATCAGTGGGAGTGCTCAGGGCAGTCGCAGGGAGAGCGCAGACCCCGGGTCGGGAGCTCGGGGGGAGACCACTGCTGCCTTTCCTTATTTATTTATCACAATTTCTGGGAACCTTTCGATCAAGAAAAGCTCGAATTAAAATGCTCCCACGGCAAGGGGACCCCCGTTGGGGTGAGCACCCCTCTGCTGCCAGGAGCCCAGCTCAGCGCCACGGGCGAGGGTGGGGACACAGACCCCCCCTGAAACCTTCCACCCGCCCCAGAGCAAATCGTTCTGTAGATTATTAACCAGCATTTCCCCAGCGGCTGCACAGGTTTCTGCCCTCACGTGCAACCTCCAGCCCGCAGCCCCAGCTTGGATCTCGTGCCCTCCCCTGGTGCCAGGCGTGGCGGGGGTGGGATGTGGGAATTAGGCGATGCCATACCCATTAGCAGACGCACTCCTAAAGAAACAAAGCAGCTCACCTTTGGCACGCTCTTCGGAGCGTTTCAAAGCGTCAGATTTACCTGTCAAAACCAAAAAGTGGGCAGTTGGTAGTTACTATTGTCACTGCTGGAACCACTAATGGCTTGACAAAGAGTCAGCTACTATTTTTACCTACTTTGTGGTGAAAAATGCAAAGAAAGAGACGGCTTGCCACCGTCCTGCAGCACCTGTTTTGCACCTACCCCAGGTCACTGCCGGCAGGGAACAGCTTGGTGCTGGCTCCTGTCCCAGCAGGGTGACTGGGGACACTGGGGACACTGGGGACAGCTCTGCCCGGCCACGTGCCTGCCCAGCCCCGGTGGTCCCAGCACCGTGTCCTGGGCACGGCAAGAATTTAAGGTACCGGTCTCCTTCGCTTAGCAGCATGGGTGTGATGCATATGGGGGTGCTGCACGACGTGGGGGGGGTGTGGTGTGTCCAAAGCCCTGCCGGGGGGCTGAGCTGGCAGAGGAATTTACACCAGCGTAGAGGATTTTGACCTGTGCTGCAGCAGACAGAGGTGGGTACCACCACAGTCAGGCAGCGCCCACACTGCTGGGCTCTGGAGAGACTGAAGTGACCCAGGGGCTGGTCCCCACCTCAGCGGGGTCAGGAAGGAGCAGGAACCTGCAAATGTGGTACTTGCGTGTTTCTGGAGGAAACTTTTCACTCCTCATCCTTCAGATTCAGAGCAGCACCAGGCTTGGCACCGCCAGCAGATGCCTCTGCAAACACAACGTCCTTCTGCCGTGTTCTCTGTCACCTTTGGGGAGGACACGGCAGCCTCGGCAGAGAGGAAAAAGAACAATAAGTTCTTGCCCTTCATAATGTAAATTTATCTGGAGCTTTAACTTGCCAGGCTGCTTTATCACTGCTCTGACCGTGACGCTGGGCTGGCATCGCCAGCGCCGTGGACTGCTTCTGAAGGCAGTGGCCAGACAAGTTAAAAGGATGTTCTTCAGCAAAGCAAAGATCATTTTTTTATTATTATTATTATAATGGTTTGGATAAAACAGTGTCATTAAAAGGCTTCAGCTGAAGTTTGTCACTGTGGAAGTAACGAGGCTTTCTTCTGCCGCGCTGGCTCCAGGAGATGACCGACCACGGCGACGGCTGACGAAGGAAACACTGCGGTTGGAGAGAACAGGAATTTGCAGAGTCTGTAGCTTCATCTCATCTTCCTGTCACGGGCCCTCGAAAGATCAAGAGCAGCAGCATGAAAGGAACAGGCGGGGAGAAACCTGATTATTCTGAGGCTAAATCATTTATTTCCAGAGTGTGTCGACACATCCAATCCCTGTCAATTAGTGACTCTCCCCCCTCCCATTAGGCACAAGGTAATAGCACAGATTTAACAGAAGAATGAGCAACTTTTGAAGACCAGCAAGGGCAGTGAGGTGGTTTAGTGCACGGGCCTGGTGAATGCACCAGCGGAGGCTTTACTTGTTCTCTTCAGAAGAAGAGTCACAATCTGACAGCTCCAGGAGACAGATATCGTGTCTGGTGGTTCTAGTCTAAGGCCACATTCACTGTTTTACATACGTAGCACCTAAATTGCAATTTGGGTGACTTCCCACCCCAAACCCCCCTGGATGTGTGGGCTGTGTCCCAGCTCCGGTGGAACATCTCCCCAGTCCCGGGCTGTTGCTTGGCCACGACGTCTGGGCCAGCTCCCTCGGCGTGGGACGGGGGGGTGTCTGCTCGTTGCACAGCTCTCGTGGCGGGAGACACAGGCTACCACCTTGCCCTAAGTTGGCAGGATGGGACAAAACCTTGCCCAAATGTGGGCAAAGGGTTTCTAGGCATGTTTTTGTCTCTGTTCTTTAAAGCCTGCTCATGTTCAGAGCCAGTGAGTTGCAAACACATCAGGCAAAATCCAGCTGACTCCAACCTGTCATATAAACTGCAAATTGTTGGGAATTATTTTTCCTAATGGATGCATGTAATAACTGTGGCTGCCCTCTATGCAAACAGCCTGTACGTTGAAGGGCAGACACAGTTTGTTAAATCAGTGTGTTTACAAAAAGTCATAATAACTGGGGCTTCTATCCTTTGCTACAGCTTATTATCAAAACAAAGTGGCCCAAAATATAAATATATTGTCTGTAAAAAAATGTATTTGAACATATTTGACATATTTTATACCCAAAGCAGTTCTTTTATGTTCTGCAGTGGACTGAAGCGAGGGCTGAATTTCTGCACATCCCCTGTCAGCATCAGCGGTGTGGCTCGCTGGGACTGCGCTGCGCTCTAGGGAGAGGCTGGCAGGGACAAGCTTGGGTGAACTCAGAGCTTATTCTTCCTTTGACTTCATCCCTGAAAAATCTGAAGTGTTCAGAGGGAAACCAGAGCTTTATGGAGCCAGCCAGAGGACCGCCGCTGGCTGGGGTCAGCTAGAAATGGTTTGGATCTACAAATCACCAGTCCAAAGTCCCGACGGCCATGAGCTGCCGGTCGCTGCTGCTCTTGTTGTGTGCTGGGACTCCCTGGGCTGCTAAGATGTGCCACGGGCAGGGCACCGATTCTCTCTATTTTCACAGGCAACGCTGGGGAAAGGCAGGAGCGCAGCAGGCAGGAGCGCAGGCACGGGGGGCAGAGCCCCTGCCAGCCTTTGCTGGTCTCCTGCTCTTTAATGTGGCCGGGGTAGCCAGGGGGCTCTGGTCTCTTGATAAAGCCTCCCTCAAGCAGCTAAATGCAAGATTTCTCTTTGCACTTCCCAGGAGGAATGGAAACACTGAGGAAAATGGAGCACGGTGGTGTTTGGCTAAAAGATATCCAGCGCTAGTTTTGCAGCCCGGGAGCAGGGTGACTGCTGAGCATAAGCTTGGTTTTGATGGCAGTGGTGCTGGGGAAGGGCAGAATTCAGCCCCGCAGGGAGCACCGACAGTGCTGCAGGTGCTGGGGGGGTAACTCAGCACCACTGGCTGATGCTGGGACTGCTCTGACCTTTTTTCATTCAGCACAACCCCCCCGGGACGGCGCTCATGCAGTACCTTTGCTTCCGCCGAGAAAAACCTGGGAAACCATAAAAGTCGCAGCCGGTTAAATTATAACCTGTTGTTCTCAAGTGAAATGGCCACAGATTAATAATGCACAGGAAGGAGCTGGACTCAGCCCTCTCAAAGTGGGAATCTCAGGACCATTAATGCCAGCGAGCTACACGGTGACTTGTGTCCCCGTAAATCGGCGCAACCTGTAGGACTCAGCCTGTAAATACCTTTCCAGTCCTGTCGCTCTTGCCAACAGTTGTTGGAAAAGTTCCACCAGACCCAAGCTTGCTGGACATGAGGAGCCTGTGGATTGCAAGCTGTTGTTTCACGAGCCAAGGCTGGGTTATTTGACAGTCCCTGAGGATCCCTGGGTGCTAGCAGGCAGCTGGGGGACAGCCCTTTCCCCCTCACACCCCCCGCTGCCCATCTCCCTTCCTTTCCCCCTCGCAGGCAGCTGGTGGGAGCTCAGTCCCTCATGGAAAGCGGCCGTGGGCACACGGCTCCTGGAGGTAACCAACCCCTGGCCCCAAACCTTGTCCTGCATTAGTGTGACCTGAAACACTCCACTGAACATCCAGCACCTCACCTGCAGCAGCCAGGTGCTCCCGCCTCCGACTGAGAGCAGCTCACCCCTAAGGCTGTTTTGTCAGTGCCGCTGGTAACTCACATTTATTTGAAAATCATTATCTGCTGCCTTTGCCACTGTGCGTATAATTTGTCAAAATAGTATTCTTAAAATATGCATTTCCACATCACGAAAAATTGCATTTAATTTTTTTAATTGTATTGGGGGATCTGTTAAACAAAAATGGGGCAGTGCCTGTGCCCCGAGAGCTGGGACATCCCCCCCATGAGACCGAGCACCGGCTCTGACTCTGCACGATGAGCCACAGAAGGAGGAAGCACGTGGAAAACCACCACGGGCTTCCCTGGGGCTTGGTCAGCCCCGCTGGGCAGAGATGGAGGGACGTGCCCGGAGGGAGCTGGTGGGGGGGCTGTGCTCAGGACCAGCTCTTCCTCTGGGTGAAAAATCTCATCAAGGGAGCGTGGGCAGGGTTTGAGCCTGTAGAACATACTTTACCCCCTGCCAGAGTCCCTGCAACTCTGGACAGAGACCTGTGCGTCTTGAAAAGAGCTTTCCGGGAGCGCTCTGCTGTCTCTGGGCAACCAGAGCTATCGGCTGCCGTTCTTCCTGCTGCCGTTCAAGATAAAATAGATTTGCTTTTTGTGGTTCTCTCTCTCTCATTTCACAGTCTTTAATGCTCTCTTGCACTTTGCTTTTTTTTTAACAGAGTTTCTGTGTTGGTTTGTTTGTTGGTTTTTTTTAAACAGATCAAAGGAGCTGAGTGCCGTGGGAAGCCCGTCCCAGTGCCGGGGGAGGCCGAGGGGCAGAGCCATGCCGCAGGGATGCGCCCAGGGGTGCTGCGCAGCACCCTGCTGTCTCAGCAGGGACTAGTTATCTGGTGCCAGGGTTTCGTTTCTAAACTTTCTGGGGGAGCTTGTGCGAGGAACTGGGGAGACCGGCACCATCTTCAGCAGCTCTGGCCGCTGGCGCTGGGGCTGATCTCACCTGGAGGAGCCCCAAGTTGGCCCCGAAGCAGCACGGCAGAGACCCAGCATCGCCCCACCGCTCCCCTTCACATGCACCCATATTTGCCTTTCCATGACTAACGGGGGCTGGTTATGAGTTAGACCTGGCTTTGCACTGCCTTCTCCTCCCACTGGCAAAAAAACAGTTAAATAAACCGGTGGTGACCGTCTCGTGCTCAACTACTGTTGCCTTTACAAGTCTTCAGACTGTGACCAGCCGTGCTGCGCAGTTTTTGTTCTAAATTATTCAACGTTATCTGCAAACATCAAGTGAATGAAAAAAATATAATCCGGGATTTGTTACTCTTGCTGTCTAAAGCGTATGTTTTCATTTAGAAAATGTGGCAATTAGCAAGGGATCTCTGGGTATCTGAGGCTGTACTTCAGTGTGTTTGGGTGCCTGACAGCTCCTCCTTGCCAGCTTCATTTGGTCTCGCCCTCCTGGGGGTGATTCATGCTTTGCCACTGAGCATTATTCAGCTTCCCCATTCGCTCCCTGTGCAGCAAACTCATCCATTTCTCACAATTGCTGTAAGACTGGGGCCTCCTTTCACACACTTGTTTTGCAAATCAACGCCTCAGGTTTACACTGCGGCTGTGCAACCTGTTTGCTTTCAGATTCAGGTGCTTGGAGCAATAGCGATCAGCGCCGAGATCCTCGAGCGATGTGTTTCACCCCGTTTGCGAGCCAGGATCACAGGGTTGCTCTGGCTCTGCTAAGCTGGGCTTGATGTTTTAGTGCCGATTGTTGAGGCGAGGGGTGGCCACTGAAGGGAGGAGGGTGAAAAGGGCAGCAGACATCCTGATACCTGGGGCCTGGTGATGCTCCTGTGGGACACCACTCCAGTTGTGCTGCACGGGGGTGGCAGGACCCACCTTGGCAGGGCTCGGGAAAACCAGCCCAAGGTGCTTCACTGCTGTTGGGCACCAGCTAAGCCGGGCTTTGTGCACAGCAAAACGAGCTGAACCCCGGGTTTGCTCCGCACGTGCATCTCTGGCTGCTGGCAGGTACCTTCACGTGCTCCTGCCTGAGGGGACCCGACGTGGGGCTGCAGAGCGATGCGGGACCCTGCAAAGTGGCCACAGCCCAAACCCCCCGTGCTCGGTACCGCCGCGGCCCGGCCCAGCTCCTTGGGTGTGTCGCACAAGATGCTCTGTCTGTAATTTGGCTTTGGTCTGCCTGGTACAAAGAGTGTCCCTTTTTCTGGGTCAAATCTTTCAGCAGAAGTGAAAGATTTCAATGCAGCGGTGGTGGTTCACTGCCAGCTGCTCACATTGGCACACTCACAGAGAAAAATTAAGTGATGGTGAATATTTCCAGTTCTGCAGTGTCATGCTAGGTTGAGAAAATTTAAAGAAAGGTCCTTGTGATGCTCTCAGCTGCAGAGCACCGATTTCAAGGTGTCCATCAGCCCGTGACTGTTGACATTAACTCCCACGCCCAGCGGCTCAGGCCCTGCCCCAGCTGCAGGAGAGGTTTACACAATAAACAGGTTTCTACCCTGGGCACCCACCCACAGGCTGCTTCGGTAAGTCCTTTACGCAGGATCCCTTTTCCCAGGAGAGTCTCCTTCCTGTGCTGTAGCCGAGAAAAGCTGTAATTTGCAGGATGGGCTTCACTGGGCATCTCTCCTCTGTGTACCGGCGAGTGGCCATTTCTCTGGGGCTCCTGCAGCATGGTACCACGGCATGGCGATTGCTCTGAACCCCTCCAGCAGTAAGGGGACAGGCAGGGCCTTTGGAAAACAGGGAAAATACGCTGTTTCTCCTCTGAAGGTTGTTTAAGTTGGGAGAAATAGACGGTGACACTCCACTGGCTCAGCGGAGGAAGTGGTGGTGGGTTGGGTTGGCCCGTCCTAGTGATGCTCCCAGCGCTCTTCTCTATAAATCTGCTTTAGCAGCTCAACAAGTTTGTGTTAAAATTACAAAATGTAAGAAAAATATTGTAAATAATGTAAAAAAAAATGGGAGCAGCCTCGGCGAGAGGGGCTGTGGGTGGCCACCTCCGGCCCACAGGCTGGGCTGCAGCCCTCCAAGGCGTGAGCTTGGCGCTAAATAATAATTTATCTGTTAGGAACGACCCTCCTCCGTCGCCTCGTGCTTTTGGGTGCAGCTCTGGGGGAGCAGGGAGGAAGGTGGGCAAGCACCCCACGGCTCCGCTCGCCCGCAGGGACCCGCGGCTCTGGCCAGGCTGCTCGAAACTGTCGGGACATTGTGCCCTGGCAAGAGTAATCAAGGAAACAGAGACCGGTTATTCTGCCGAACTTTTATTCCGACTGATACAACACATGTTGATTTGGTACACAAACAAGCAAGTTTTTAAGGCAAACAACGAGCTCAGAATTGTTTTTCCATACACTACAGTTCCCGTAACATCTCTGACAGAAGTACATGTTAAAACCAGTATTAGAAATACTGCTGTAGTGGAATTTAAATACATCACATAAAAGGCATCTTTAAAGACACGCAACAGAAATACACCTTCCCACTCAAATGGGTAAATGGGAAATAAAAGCTTTCATTTACACTTAAGCTCTTTGAATTCATTTTTGAAAGTGCGTTCCTCCAGCCAGGCCCTGTTTCAGCCGCCGTGGCCGGCAAATAGTGCTTAAACTCCTTTTCTGTAAACAAATGAAAAGCAGGCATTCCTTCCCATTTTCTGATATTTAAAGTAGCTTCGTATTACCGCACCCGAAGACGGACACAACGGCCTTTTTCCAAACATAAGTGTCCTGTTTCACTAAAAAAAAGGCACGGCGCAGCAGAATTATTTTCAGTGAACTCAAGCGGAACCACCCCCGATGCCGAAGTGTGTCCGGTTCCCCTGGAAGCGCATGAGGGTCCCTTCCCGCGGACCTTGCTGCGGAATTCCTCGCTGTGGAATTGCTGATACGAGGGGGGATCCATTCCCTCTTCCTCGCGGAGCTTCTCCCTTGCTGTCCCGCCCGGGGGGGGCGGCCCGGAGCAGCCCTGTGCTCCCTCGCTGCTGCACGGAAATTGTCTTGACAAAGAACGACTCGGACTAATTGTTAAGGTCACCCCGACATATTTTACAAGCGACTGGGTTTATTTGTTTTAAAAAGCTGATGTAGATAAACGGAACAATACGAGTCCTCTGGACAGAAGAACGGGCTTTTTACATGCCAAAATAAATTAAAAAAAAAAAAAAGTATGATTCCTGCAAGGCACTTTTTCAAAGAGAATGAGTAAAATTCCCATTTCAGCGCGTTCCCCAAAGCGCTGGTCGGTACATTGAAGCGGGGCAGGCAGCACCCTCGACGTGCAGGCACGGGCAGGCATTAGGCTCAACACCGGCTCTCGCTGGCCGGAAGGATGGAGTCGACTCGTAACTGAAAGAGGAATTGAAGAAGATGAGGGGTACTGATCAGAGAAAGGTGGCTCCTCACGGGATGGGCCTCTGTGGGTTTAGGCTGGCTCTTGGATTAAAGCGAGACAGTAGCTTTTAGGCTGCACTCGAACACCACCCAGATAAAATTAGATTTATGTAGACAGTGGCTTCTGCTGCCAGATTAATCATTTTTGCTTGGCTGATAGGAAGATAAGGAACTAGACAACGCAGTAGCAGAACAAGAAAAGTCAATAGCCAGTCTCTCTTTTGAGTAGTTACTTCTATAAACAAAGGAAGAGAAGTGAAAATAAAGGTTCTGTGTAAGAAATTCCCAGCAGATGCAGGATTACATTTGCCTTTAAGGCACAAGTTATACAGCGTATAACTATATGATATATTGTACTTTACTGTATTTGCATCTGATTTCACCCAAGAGGCCATGAAATGGGAGCCATTAGAGGCTATCATCTACAAAAGGGTGAAGAAAACAAGGGAAAAATGTAGCCCTTTTAAAAATAAACTTCAGATGTGACACAAACATGTTAGAACTCAGTTTTCTGCTAAAACCTGAAAGTTACTTGGGGGAAAAGTCTGACTAACGCACACACTTCTACCCACCTCTTCCAGTCTGCTTTATTTTAAAAATTCCCAAAGCTGCCATATCTCTCAAATTTGTCTTTTTGGAGAAAAGAAGAAATAAACTCTTTTGGGGTACTATTTTGGCCACTTTGTAGGAGATTTTAGTAATGAAGAAGTTTTGAGTGACATCCCCATTACTTAAAAAACATTGGATGCTCTTTTTATTCCCGGACACGGGCACTTCCAAATAAAACAACTCATATGAAAACAGTACTTTTGGCTTTGTAAACCTCTGCCATTAATCTACAGGAAGAACATTTACTGTCTCTTACCACCTGTTTATCACTCTCTCCATCTGCTTGAAGCAGTTTTATAGTCTGCTTTGCAACAGCAATTCTGGTTATGCCTGGGTATTTCATAGGCTGCTACTTAAAAAAAAAATCACAGATTTCTCACTTGTGTATTTACCCCACGGCTACGTCCTCCTCAGCAGACGAGCTCACTTTAGCATCGACGCAGAACGAGCTTTTATCAGGACAAATCCCTGTGTCATGAGACTCGTGCTACCGGCAGTTCTCGGAAGAGAAAGATGTACCATCAGTGGTACCACACGACCTTTTCCGTTTTAAGCCACTGAAATCCGAATGAAGCCTCCTAATTTTGTCTTCCTTTAATTCTTGGGGTTTTGCCCCTTTCTCCCCTTGTCCCTCCAGAAAAAAGGAGGGAGAAGGACTCTATAAAGTAGATAATCTTAGTATTAACATATATATCAGAGTGGGTCTCTTCAGTAATTTAATCTGTTGAATCTGTTCCAAGTGTTTCCTGACAGGAAAACCATTTTTTCTAGCTTAACGCAAGAAAATTCCCTCCAAACTCTACTTCAGGCACACAAACCATGATGCTCTGCAGCTCACTTAGGAACGGCAATAACAACAAAATGTGGAAGCAAAACCAAATCCTTCTCCTGTATTTGAGACTTTTTGGCACATTGGCTGCGTAATTATTTGGCACTGTAAGTCCACTCAGTAATACCATTTTCGGCTATTTATGCAGGTGCTAACATGATACAGATACCCCAATTCACAGTAAGATTTAAAGCTACTCGCTGGCAAAAGTAGTTTCCATGCAAAGGGATGGATGTTCCTTCATGCCGCCGTCCGTCGGATTTCCTCCGACAAGGTGATGGATCTCTCTTTCCACTCGTTGTTAGAGCACTTGGAGACGGCGTTGGCTGCTTGACAGAACTTCTGGAGCAGGATCTTTCTGAGCAGCAGGTAGACCCAGGGATCCAGGATCTGGTTTAGCGAGGCCAAGCGCACTGCTGTCAAGAAGAAATTGCATTCCTTCTGCAGTTCTGAGCTTTGGGCTTCGCCGGAGAATCCCCTGCAGTGCTCAAACGATGTGTGGCTGAAGATCATCTTCAACATCGTAATCTAAGGAAAGTTGGGAGGAGAAAGTGATCTATGTTAAGCTGCTGTTATCTGTCCACCACTGTCTGCAAATATCCCCAAACACCTGACAAGGATTTTTTTTCTTCCCTCGTCCAAGTCAAACTGTGATCCGAGCAAACACGCGCTGGAGGAGCAGCTCAGTTTGTGTGTGTATGTAAAGTGAGTGATAAACATGGGACCTTTTGGCTGTCAATCAGGTTTATTTCTAGATCTCATGCTAAACCAAGGCAGCACACGCTGCTTCTCTGCAGAAAGCTGGGCGCTAAATCCTAGAGGTGCAGGATGGCCTTGGCTAGAAAGGGAAGTTATGGACCTTGCAAAATTGACTTAAAGAGACTCATTTTATCAGTATCATATTATCACAATTACAAGGAACACCTGAGTAACTCATGATGAGTAGAGCTCTTCAGAATTATGTTATGAACAGTAAATGTCAGAAAAAAGAACTTCAAATACAAAAATATCTTCTTATTTTTAAAGCTGTTTTACTCTGTAACTTCTAAATTTTAGAATCTGATTTTAAGGTAAATTATTCTGCTTATGAACCGAGCCAAATTAAAAGAAAAGGGCTAATAAAGGTGTTTTGGGCTCGGAGTCAAGAAAACATTTTAAGCCAACAGAAAAAAAATCTTTTTGTCAAAAGCCACAGACTGCATTTTGTGTTAACCTGACCTGTATTTCCTCCCTTTCCCCCCAGCGAACAGTGATATACTTAGACATGTTTCCCACAGCATCCAAACTGGCACGACCGAGAGACACTATTTACACCGTAAAACATTTCACACAAGTTTCCGAACGTGATGTCTCCTGTACCTCACAGCACGGACCAGCAAGCTCTGGGCTGGGAGCCGAAAGCTGGGTGCAGGTTGGTTTTGGGGGGATTAAATGGTGTCAGGCGTGGTGGGATCTTGATTTACACCACTCGTTGGGCAGCGCAGGGCTGGTGGGGTCCTGCTGTGGGTGGCACACGTCGGAGCATAAGCACTGGTCAGCAATAGCTACTCATTATTCAGAAAAACCAAAGAAGCAGCAGCTTTGATTAATACTTTCACCCCAAAATGTGTACTTTAAGGTAATTTTATCACTTGTAGTGCAAAGTGTTAGTGGAGATATATAGAGGCAGCAGGGAGGATCCATGTTTCCACAGGGTTGCTACAAAGCTTATGATCGCTGAAAGAATGATAAACTGAAGATGGCACTGCAACGATTCAATCAACTAAAATAACAATACTTCGTACATCCTCATTTTCCAAATTAAGACATAAACTTGCTTTACAGCAATCAGTGCCATGAGCCTCAAAACACGAGGCCACCCTCATTCTCCTGGTACAGACTAGAAGGTGAGTCACTGCTGGGGCTGCCACAACCCGCACACAAAACCAGCAACCGAGGAGGAGCCCGGCCTGGGATGTGCCGTGTTCTGCACGTGCTTCATTCCTCCGCGTGCTCCAGCCACAGCAGCACTGGCTTTGTCTCCAGGCTGCTGCTTATTTGGGTAAAAACCCTGGGAAGGCTTTTTTTTGGGTATTTTTTTATTTAAAGCCGGTGTGACTGTTCACCAGAGCTGGTGCTGCCATGCTCTCATATCCTAATGCATAACCATGGGGAATATGAATCCCATTTTGAAAGATGTCTGATATAATTTTCCATGCTTGAGTCAGTATCTGCTGCCTAAAGTTTCCCCCTGAGCTTTCCCTACCAACTACAGCTGCTTAAAAACACATCACTTCAGAGGCTTTTCGTGTGCTTCTCTACAGAAAAGCCACATTCCGTCTCGCACTGCAACGTCTCTTCCAGGAGCTCATCGCCATGGGGATCCAAACACCTTCTGAGCAGGCGCTTGCCACGCGGCCTGCTGCCGAACGCCACCGGGACAGCAGCCCACGGCCAGCGCTCGGGGGGTCCAGAGCCGGGAGGAAGGCGGAGCTGACGCGGGGCCGCACAGCTCGAGGTGTCTCCTGGGTCTGTCCAGGAGATGGATCCTACGTGTGATGGGTGACGGCTCAGCTGCACACCGAAATCACAGTCTTTGCAAAGGCCGGGGGTGAAGAAACAGGCAGCCAGCCCTGAAAACACAGCAAAGAGCCCGAGGGACTAGCCTGGCGCTCAGCCCTTCACACCCCGGTCCAGCTCCTCGACTGCAGCCTTTCGACAGAGCCCAGACAACCCGCAGCAGCGGGCGCACAGGCCGCGGGATCCCAGCCAAGGTTCTCCCCACACCCCGACAGCTGTCTTCAGGCGCAGCGTCAGCCAAGAGGGTCACAGCGGGGCTGCTGCTGGCCCCATGAAGTCTGAGCAAGAGTGAGCAGGAGCAGAGGCGACGGGGAGGATGTTTCCAATCAAAGGGATATTCTGGCTGACAGATCAATAACCACATGTTGACCTTGGAAAGACTTGGATGAGTCCGGAAAGCAGGACAGCTCGCAGTGCAAAGCACAATTGGTTTTATTTCTTGAAATAGAAGCAGTTGAGGATTCCATCTACTACGTTTAATTTAAATAAAGATGAAAAATAAGCAACCCTTGGTAGGACTTTTTAAAAACTAGATAGATACAGATCCAGACCACATCAAACAGCCGCTTCTGCGCCAGACACACACATCCACAACCCCACCGCTTCCTCTGCCACCTTCGGCTACTGTCGTGGTCAGGGTCAGAGTCAGGGTCAGGGTCACTGTCTCAGCTCGGCCTGGGCTGCCCACAGCTCCTGCCTGCGGTGCCCATCCCCTCCCGCCGGGGACGGCGGCCTCACCCCGCTGCGGGGAGCAGCCCAGCCGTGTAAACGCTCCGTGCCCATGTTCCAGCCGTTCCCCGTACCCAGATCCCCTTGTCCCAGAGCAGCTGGCCGAGCTCTTCCTCTGGGAGCTCTGCAATGACCCTTGTTTCGCCGACTTTGTTGTCTTGTTCTTTTGTTAGTGAAACCATGGAGCTACAAAAATATCAGGCTAATAAAATACATTTCCCAAGCAGACAACTGCTGCTTATTTTTGGTCTTATTGCATAATATTCCTTTACTGGAATATTTGTTGGGCCAACAATCGCTCTACTGGAAATTTTACACGTTTGATATCCTTAGAGGTTGTTTACCGTGGCCTGTACTGGTCTTCTAAATGAATTAAAAGAAAGACTGCAAAAGGTAGAGGAACAACAGCAGGTGGAATAAAGTCAATGGAACTACACAATTTAAGCCCATTAAAAATTTGGCTCAAAATGCATATAGCAATAGAGTTGATAATTGTATTTATTCAGTTAGAGTAGATAAAACTTTACTGTCATCACTGTACGCAGTTTTTATAACAACATCAAACCTCCACTGCTCTGGTTTTCAAACTTACAAAGGTGTGATTTGTGAGATGTCTTTACAGGTTAAATGAGCTCTCCAATCTGGCTGTCACTGAAAAGGCATTTGCCTTACTCTGTGGTCACTCTTCCAAAAATCTGGCCTCCTACCCCTAATTCCTACTTTGTGGTTGTACAGAAAAAGTTGAAGTGCGCGTATAAAAATGCTTCCACCAACTCACCCCGTTAACACTTCCCACGGATCCCTCCAGCGGAGCGGGGGCAGCTCTGCCCATTCCACTTCTGACTGTTAAGTCTCCAAAAATGCCGTGGGAAGCAAACCACCAAGAGCAATCCCTGCACCCTCACTGATTTTTCTGAGCGCTCGGGTTCTGAAGGAAGAGAAAAAGCATCCCTCATCTCAGGGATTTTCTCTCGATGCTGCAAGGCTGGTTAAACCCTCCACGGCCCCCCAGGGCTGGTCGAGGGAGCTGGTTAAACCTTCCTCAGCTGCGGAGGGCAGAACCTGCAGCCCAACAAAGCCCACAAAAGCACGGAGGAAGGCAAACACACTGCCTTCATTTAATAAATGCCTCCTAATTTTTTCATCTCTTTAATTATGGACAAGCATGCAACAGTTAACTCCTGTAAAATAAAGAAATCCCAGCGTCTCCCCGCGGGACGTAACTGCACACGTCAGCGGGACAGCAGGACGTGCCACAGCGATGTTAAGGGCCAGGCAAGGTGTCTGGAACTGCACGGAGACACAGAGACGGTGACAGGGCAGCCGCCCGGTTTAACTTATCAAATCTGACATTTCTTGGGGTTTGAGGAGCAGAACATTCTTCTTTGGTTTCAAGTACCCACTAAACTTGCAGTGTGGTTTCATAGTTTACTTTCGTCACAAGCTGTTAATGATCTCTAGAAAGTTAACTTACAGCCTCTGACTTCTTTTGGGGTGGGGTTATTTTGGGGATCTGATGGAATTTGAATTAATTTACAAGGATAACATCTCTAAATTAAATTGTTTTCTATTTTTACCTTATCCCCATCGGCCATTAGCTCTGTCAGCCACTCCTCTTGTCACAGCTCCGTTTAAGAGCTCAAGCTCTCTGTGCACAAGGAAGAAAAATCCTTCTCCAGCCATCAAATACCTTGCACATAACTTCAAAATTACCATAGGTAGCTTCAGTCCTTTCCTGCTTATGGATCCCAAGTACAAACTTTCCAAGAATCATACTATCCTCTGACAGCAGAATAAGCTGGCTTTTTAGATGGGGTACAAGGCTCCTGGGTGTCCCTGAGGGCAGACGTGGATTCAGCCTCCACCACTTCTAGATCATGAGGAGGGGTTTACCCGTTGGACAAGAAAGGAAGGTCATAAGTGAGGAATAACAAAACAGTGGGAAGAAATGCAAGGATCTTTTAAAAAAACAGAAACAAAACCCCCAGAAAGCTGCCGTAAATAAGATACAGCGAGCAAGCTGCTGAAAACCAGAAGGCACTCGCAAAGTCACAAGTCATACCTTTCCTCATAAAGCACTGAAGTGAGTTTTGTTACAAGGTGGGAGCAAATAAAACTCCATAAACGGCTGATTCCCATGAGCACAGGGCTCCATCAGGGTAAGGTCTCAATAGGCTTCCCCACAGGTTCCCCTAAACGAAGGGACAGGTTCCCCCTGCCCAGTCACCCTCGGACCCCGACGGTGCTGCGGGGCAGGTGGAAGGAGCCGGGTAGGAGCCTGTGTGGCCACAGAGCCCGCGGCCAGCACCAGCCGCCCCCCTCCCCTCCCACCCTGCTCGGTGCCTGCGGCTCTGTGCCTCCAGCACTGTCAAGTTCAGCGTCCCGTTCCCAGACCCACGGCCACCTCAGCTCCTGCCTTTCTCCTCTGTACAAGTTTTCCTCGAGGTCCCTCCTTTTGACCCCGGTTTGTCCTATTTTTCCAAAAGTCTGTCTTCTTGGACCTTTCCCAGCTTCTCTCCTACCAACCCGACATCCCCCAGGCTCTGTCCCCGTCCCCTCTTCCTTCCCTCAGGGTGCACCCACGGCCACCCTGTCCCTGAGGAACTTGAACGGCCCAGCCCGGTGGCTCTCGGGGCCACGCTGCCCTCCTAAGGGCTAAGCCACGGCGGGCAGCCAGGTGACCTACCAGCAGTGGTGACCAGCAGGCTGAGAGGACACACATGATCCCCAAGAGCTGGATCAGTGTCTCCGTGGTGATCCTCCCCCACTGCTTGCTGGAGCGTGAGGCAGCCGCTTTGGTCCGACAGCGAGACACCAAGGCCTCGATGGTGGCCAGGTTGCAGGCCACCGTCACCACGAGGGAGAGGAGCCCCAGGATGGCGAAGGTGGAGGCGAAGAAGAGGCTCCCGATGAGGCGGCTGTCGCTGGTGCTGATGAAGCACCAGGTGCCAGGCCACTGCAGCGTGTACTGGCCCAGGCCAGCGATGGGCAGGAGGGCGAAGGCGGCCACGGCCAGCCAGACGCCCAGCAGCACCGTCCTCGTCACCCGCGTCTTCATGTGGCTGGCATACCAGTGGGGCGCGCGGATGGCCAGCGTCCTCTCCACGGCCATGGCGCTGGCGATGAAGAGCGGGCAGAGGCCGAAAACCGTCATGCTGAAGCCAAAGAAGGCGCAGAGGTGGCCCGAGGGGTCAACGGCGTCCCAGGCGCGGTTGGACAGGTACACGGAGATGACGATGGGGCTGGTCAGCAGCTGCCCCAGCAGGTCGGTGAGCGCCAGGGAGCCGATGCACAGCAGGAAGGATCGCTTCCGCCGGCTCTCCTTGGCCCGGTAGCTGCGGGAGACCAGCAGCATGGCCAGGGCATTGCCCACGATGCCGGTGATCATCATGGTGAGCGGGAACGCCACCGACACGGCGCCGCAGCCCTCCGCCGCCCGCCCCGTGCCGTTGCCCCGCTGCCCCATGGCGCCAGGCTCGGTGCCGTTGGGGCCGTGCTGGCACTGCGGCCGCCGGCTCATCGCGGCCGACCAGGGCGGCGGAGGGGCGGCGGGGGGCCGGGCCATGGCGGCGGGGAGCGCGGGGGCGCGGCCGCTCGGCGGGCGGCAGCCGGTGTAAGGCGGGGGGCGGGCGGAGGGACCGCGGGGGACGGTCCTTCCCGCCCCGAGGGGAAGGGGGAGGCGGCCCGGCCCGGCCCCGGCCCCCCCCGCGCCCCAGGGCAGGTCTGGGCGCCCGGAGGGGGACGGTCCCCTCAGGCGGCCCCGCCGGGACGGGGGTTCCCTGGCGGCCCCGGAGCGATCGCGGCTTCGAGCCGGTCCGTGGGCTCTGCTGCCCTCGGGCGGCACCGGGGCGGGCGAGGCGGCGGGAAGGGTGAGGGGAGGCGGGAAGGGGCCGAGGGGAGGCGGCGGGGCCGCCGGTCCCGCTGCCCGGGAGCTGCCTCTCGCCAACCCCCGACATGTCGCTGTCCCTGTCCCTGTCCGCCGCTCCGGGCAGCTCCTTGTGTGCCGAGGTGGCTGCGGCTGCCCCTCTCTTCGCTTTCTTTTCCTTAACTCTCAGCACTGTTTTAGCACCGTTCAGGCTCCACCAAGTCCTTTCTCAGGCCGTAACTGGCTTGATTAACCACAACTAAATAAACAAACACCCCTAAGGAGCAGGTGACAGAGTACCCGAGCAGCCAGAACAGCCCCTGCGCTGAAGCACCTTCGGCTTTGTGCCATTTCTGCGTTCCCAGGGTCTCTGGAGTTTGGTGGGACCTGGCTTTGCTCCCGGCAGAGGTAACTAGTCAGAGAACCGACACCAACCCTTGTCACAAATCCTGCTTTCATGTTACAGTAATTCCTTTGCCTAGGAGCAGGAATTTCTAATCTTCCTCTATATAAACTGTCTCTAGGGATTTAACTATTTTTTTCCTGTCAGTTAACCATTTTAATTGTAGTTGTACAGGTTAAAACTGCCATTAACAAAGTCTAGTTTAAAATACTGCCCTGCTCTGGTTTTACTTTGTACAACTGAATGTGCACAGACTAAATCACAAAACGGGTAGAGCTGCATTTCTCATAAATAAGAACCACATTAGAAGTTACAGTTTGCTGTATAAATTATTGAGCTGTGGCTTGTTAATTCTCTACTTTCTAGAACATTTACAGCAATCTGTCCTTAAATGAAGGAACTCTTGACTTTTTTAATCTGGCAGATAGCAGGATGTCATTTGCAGAGTAAGTCCAGTGCTGGGAACAATATTCACACTAAACTCAGATGTACGCAGCTTAAAGTAGAAAGTCTGGAAAAGTGTGAGGGGAAAATATCCTTTCCCCTCCTCCCTGCTCTGCCCTTTTTAACTCTGACAGGGACTTGTTGGTTGGGAGCTCCTGTGAGTTCAGCACATCCCCGTGGCCCCCTCCGCCCTCTGGAAAGCTTTTGTGCCACTATCGGGTCCTGCCCTCCCCGCAGTTTTACCGCAGCTTCGCTGGGTGTTAGTGCTGGATGGGCTCCAAAACCAGCCCCGAGAAAGCACCACTTATTAGTTCCATTTGCCAAACTAAGTATGAAGCACTCCACAGACTTTTTTTTCGTATTTTTTTTTCCCCCCAATAAAAATACTACCCATTCTGATAATGGGAGGATAGATAAACTTACTGAATTGTGCAGGACTTGGCTCAAAGCTGTTGTTGTAGTAGAACCATTAAAGGAGTATTGCTGCCTCCTGTTGCTCCCTTCTCCAAATTCTGGGAAAGTATGCACAAGTATCTATACTTTCATACTTAAAAGAAAAAACAACCCAAACCAAACACCCTGTTACCTGGTATGGAAATGAAGCAATCTTGTTTTTAAGATGTAACAACATGTACATTTTAATGTGTTTTATTACTATTTGACTTATCCATCTGAAGAAAAAAGAAACTGGATTTTTCAGCAGTGGGTTTTCCTCACTTGCCAAATTTACATAAAATGAGCAGCTACTCTGCTTTTAAAAAATCACTTTGTAGCTTCCAATTACCACAGAAGAATGCTTACGCAAACCCACCACTACTACTCACGAACGTATTTTTCTTAGAAAAGCACATTAGCCCTAAACTTAACCTAACCAACGCTTCCTCTGCCATGACACATTTCACTGATCTTTGATAAAGCTGCACAGAAATACCCACTTATTTCTACAGCCAGCAATTTATCTGACCCCAATGTCTAAACTGAGGGCAAGGGAAATATTTTCTAGTGGAACATAAAAATTTACTGCTAGGTCACTGGAGATAATTCTACCCACCCACACAAGCAGCCTATTACAGTAAACCTGAAAGCCTTCTCACAGCTTAAACCTGGCTTTGTGTCTTATCAGAGGTGGACCACATCTAGTTCTAATTTATTTGCCAGTCCAGTAAAAAAGAGGAATTTTGCATCATTTACAACAGGCATGCAAAGACCACCACAGTCGCTTTGCCTTTGTGTTTTAAAATGCAGACTTCAAAATAATTTAAACATGCTGCTTCCTCTAAAAACTTTCTGAAAAGAAGCTATGGAACACGTACGGAGGAAATACCCTGAAGTTTTGTAAAAGCTTATTTTAAACATGCTGTTGTTTAAATGCAAACATATTTTCAGTACTTAAAAGAACTGAAACCACCTGAAAATTTATCATACATATGGCCAGGGAAGGGCACACACGGCCCTTGCACGGCAGTAACAGAGACCACCACTGCCAGGATCTGTTGTGGGAGGTTAAAAAGAGAGATTTGCTTGTTTCCAAGAGAAAGCACTCACTGCACAGTTAACTCACAGGTTTTATTTACACTTGTCTACAGAATCATTTTGCCTTACATTTTATCTAAGCCAAATGAAACCAGAACTTTCCTTTGTAGCCTATCATTTGCTAAATTTAAAAATTTTCATCTGTTAAGTACAGCAACAATTTTAATACAAAGCACAAGAAAAAAACCAAAGGCTAACAACATAGCATCTATTTGATCTGATTTTTACAATTTAGTAGTTGGACTTTGAAGTCAGAGGCACAGTTACAAGACTAACCTGCTCTTGTGCAATCTACACACATTTAGCATTGAAATTAGATAGAAAAGAAAGCATTAAAAGAAGAAACTGCAGAGCATTTTTTTCTGCAAAAAGATTATCAAAATATTTCTACACCAAAAACATTTTGCTTATATACCAGTCCAAAAGAAGTGTCTTAAAAAAAAAAAAAAGAAAGCAGAATGTAGTTTTTAAATTTTGCTCCGTTTGTTTTTGTGCAGTCCATTTAAAAAAAGCAGCAGTCAAAAATGGGTTTGGAAGTTTTACTACCAAAATAAATGCAGATATATTGCTGTTTGCTTTCTTCAAAAGAAGAATTTTCCTTAACATACTTACCTTGTGATGGCACTGAAGATACTTAAAACCTTTCTTAACCAAACGGAGCTCAAGAGAGACCAAGTTTTAATGTGATATTGCTAGTAAAATAGATTCAATAAAGCATTTTAAGCCATAAATTATGTTTAAGGGAAAAAGAATGATTGATGAAGAACACATTTAAGATGTCAGGACTTTCTACACAGTTTATTAATTCTCACTTTTAAATATAAATAAAATTCAGATACCTTGAAAATTTTAGTCAGCCCCAAATGAATTTAGACGGCCTGCAGAAGCTTCACTCGATTCCGAGAAGCTAGTTCCATATTCCTCCATCTCAAGAGCAGATCCTAAATGATCCTTCTCTAAGAGAGGATCGCAGGGTCCAGGGTCCGTGCAGGTAGGAATCCCCCAGCCCGTCCCTGCTGCGGAACGGGCACGTTGCTGACCGCAGCGAGTCACTTCGAGCGCCGGGCAGCGGCGCCGAGACTCGAGCGGTGGAGAGGCAGCGCCCAAGGTCCCAAACGTCCTCACTCTGGGGAACGGAGCCTAACTCGCTCTGCACCCTCGTACCACAGGCTGGGTGCTTCACAGCTAACGAGAGGGGCACCCATCTGTACTGCTACTTCAACACGGAAAAATAAAAAATAATTAGACCCAAGTACTCACTACTGTCATCCCATGGGGAGCACCAGCCCTAGGGCTACGCTAATCCTCTGTGGTCCCACAGGAGCTACGCCAAGCAAGCTCAGGACTGGGGTTCTTCCTCTAGTCCTCAGGTTGGCAAGTGCCAGAGGCAGAGCAGAGCTGTAGGAGAGCGGAGCCAGCCTGGGCCTGCTCATACCTACGAGAGCGCCAGGGACCGAGCGACTGAGACCCTCTCCTTACCCAAATAATAAAGCCTCACACCACCTCCGAGGAGTTTATGGCTTAAAATGCTACCTCACTTTTTGTTTCATGAATGAACAAAGCTGCAGTTTTCCAGAAAGCAAGGACAGACATGCACCTCTACTAGCAGATTTAGCACTTCTGACCAAGTAAGACACCAACTTCTTAAAAATGTCTCATGCACTGACTGGAATTTTTTTTTTTTTTTTAAATGTGAGCTTTAATACATTATTTCTTTTTAGAACTTGTACGGGAACCAGAATGGGAAGATCCAGATGATGATCTGCGGCGTCTGTAAGATATAAATGGAGAAAGCATGCAAAGAAATAAGTTGAAATTAATTTTAGCATCCACTCTGAGTAGTCTGTATCCTATAATAGCTGGAAGCCAAGTATATGATAGGGGCCTTTTAAGAATATAGAAATAACTTTAAACCACTTTAAGCTCATGAATGTGAATTTAATACTAAAAATGTAAGTTTAATACTGAAAGGAGAATACCATTTCTAAATGCAGTATTTACTTATGAAAATAAATCAATACTGTACACATTAACACTTTCACACACAGAAAGAATGGTGACCCAGGTCTTTCTATGGAACATGCTCCTAGCAGGAGGAAGTTTCATTGGAGGGGGAGAAAAAAACAATTACAGAGGTTTTAATAAGAAGTAAGAGTAGGGGAAATGAGAAAACTACTTTTAATATCAGAATAACTGATCGGATTCAATTCTTTCCCAGTAAATCTCAGTCCTTCAGAAAATAATAATAATAAAAAAAAAAAATCACACATTTAAATACACCCATTCTTATTCTACATAAACCCAAACCTTTCGGGTGACCGTGATCTCGATCGTCTTTTTTTGCGATCACCAGATGAAGAAGATCTAGAACGACTTCGCTTCTTGCTTCTCTCGGGGGAAGATGATGAACGAGAGCTTGAGTAAGATCTTTTCCTTGGGGTGGAAGACCCCCTGTAGGACCTGGAGCTGGATCTTTATTGATTAAGAAATAAATCAGATTTAATTCTGGTATAATATAGAAAGAACAAAGAAAGAACAAAAAGAGACAGTTTTCATGAACGCTTGCTACTCTAGTTACATCAGTGGTTTGGCAAATAAACGTGCGGATGCTTTAATACTTACTCCTTAGTTATCTGCCAATAAAGACTTTACTGCCATGGTAGTTTCCTTAATAAATTTTCCTAGTGTTTCTTGATATACAGACCAGCAACGGTTTGGAAACCTCTTTCCAGCATTCACCAGAGTGACACGTTTTGACAAAGAAGCGGTGGAAGAGTGGGACAGGAAGTAGCCTATGTAAGGACCTTCCTCAGGAGTTAAATGCAGAGCAAAATGGCTCGAAAACCACAGATGTAATGTTGATTTAACACTGTGCCACTCCATATTAACGGATAGTTCACACTGCGGATTTGTAACGGTCATCTTACTAGAATAGTAAAAGCCCTCAGAAGGTACGTTTACAGATCTCAAAATAAAGTTGCATAGAGAGTAAGACGAAGGTCTTACACAACCAAAATCTTTTAAAAAACGTCTTAGAATACAGTCATTTTGGCATTTAAAGAAAAATGAACCAGCTTCACTTATAAGCACTCAAAAATCACTTTGGTAATCTAAAAAAAAAAAACCAACCAAACCAAGAAAAAAAACACTTATTGAAAAAGTATGAGCTAGAAAGTCCTAAACTGCAATTCCAAAATTATATAAAAACACCTAAGAGGATTTTTATTTTTTTTTCAGTAAGCTGGATAAAACATTTTAAAAAACCCAACAACATCGTGTATGCTGTTGGCAGAGGATTTTCAGGGTTTCCACTGGAAATAACAAAGCAGTCCTGTTTCACACAAGCCGAGGGCGCGTGGAGGATGCCATGTGGCACGAGCAAGTAAGCCCGCGGTGGGGGCACGGGCACCCTTCATCTCCTCCTAAAATCATGGATTCCACCTGGCGCTGCCCCTCACGGGATCATCCATAGCCACGTTCCTGCCCCCCAAGGGCGGCAGCACCATTTGGCACCGGTCTTCCCAACTCAAACTTCCTTATTTAAGAGTTTTAAGATTCTCCGCATGCATGGAGATGGGACAGTTCTTCACTCCAGTGCCAAAGGCCAGTCCTGCCCCCAGGACGCCCGTGCAGGGACACCTCAAGGGACTCAGATGCTTTTGTGACCCTTCCCCGCACAGGCCGGTAACCGCTGTGCAGGAAACACCAGCTAGCTCCAACTCCTGCCAGCTTCTCGCGCGATTGACTATCCATGTTTTTATACATTCCCCCCACATTTATAAAGATCATGGCAGCGCTATCTAGTGGAAGTTAGATACGTTCAGTAAGTTACCACTAAACATAAACCCAGAAGTATAGCGTGTTTGCTAGTGTTCTTCCACATCAAGTAGCCAAAGTGGAAACAGTAAAACCAGCAAAAATTACAGAAGCAAGTAAACATGCATTCAAATTCTTCTTCCTTCCCAGTGAAGATCTGTGGCGTCCACTCCTCTAGCTTAGATCAGACTTAAAACTCTTCAACCAAAACCTCGCATTCTCAAGAAATACATCTGTAGTGGTAACCACCTCGTGCAGAGACCCCAGGAATTCTGACTTCCAAGATAAAAATGAGTTAATGTTTTTTGACCGGCATAATTTTACGATGAAATCAACAAGCGGTTGGTTCTTCTGCCCTTTTTTCTCTCTGCAAGGAGAGAGTGCTACCTCATTCACCTTGATTTCGACCCACGAGATCTAGAGTGTTCTCTGGAACTGGAACGAGATCTTGATCTGGAACTGGAAGAACTTCTTGAATGGGACCTGAAACAACATGGAAGATTTTTTTTCCAGTGTCTGACTTGTATTTAGCAGAATAACTGCTACTGGTAGCAGTAGAGACAACGATGCATCAATACAATTTGGCCTAGAGTCACTAAAAAAGCGACAATTTCCTCCTACTCCCCCAGTATCACCACAGTGCATTTTAAAACAGAAACTTTAACACAGTAAGATGGTGCATTAGAATAATTTATAAGGTCAGCTTTTAATTATGTTTCCTAAAACAAAGCACAAAAATTAAACAGGATTGCAGTTATATGGCAAAATGAAAAAACTGCATATCTATTAATTATTTCATAAAATCAATGCCTTCACTTTTGATTTGTGCCTTAACTTGAAAACCATCAGTTTCTTTGAAAAGCAGAGTGGGTAAGAGCATTAGCAGTAGGTAGCTCAAATTCTCCCCAAATCAGTTCTCATGAGCATTCTGTAAGCAGTTGCAAGTTTTCGTAAAGATTTTCCCCTGCATTTGAAATTATTTAGTTAATTCTTGGCTAATACATGGCCATACCTAACACTACTTGTAACTAGTCAAAATTATTTTCAAATTTTTCATGTTGATGGGTTTTCTTTAAAGCACAAACCACAGAAGTTACGTAAAATGATAGTGGACTTGCAGTAACCACTGTAAAAAGAAGGCATTGCAATCAAACTCTAATAATCTTTTCAGGAAAAATATATTATACATGCTGACAGGATAAACTGGGAGATTGACTTTTTCATTTTACTGTGCGAAACAAAAGCGGTATGAACACATGCTAACTAGAAAATATATTTAAACCTTTTTAAAAATCGCAAGGAGGTATCCACAAATGGCAACTGGTATTTCCAGTTAATTATCTGTAGCTAGAAGCAAAAAGTTCAGCTGAAAGTTGAAAGACCCCTAGCAAGTTTCAGTTATGACAAGCTGCTTTTTACTTCACCGTTAACATCTGTGAATTAAGGAACAAAGGTACAGGCAGATGAAGTTCTTCTGTCTTCTCTGACCTTGCCAGCTCTAAACCCCAGAACTGCACCCCACCGCCGCCCGTACTGGCTGCGTGCTACCCTCACACAGCCACCTCCTCAAAGATCTTCCTCCACACCTCATTTCATTTAAAAAACTGCCAACAGCCGGTCAGCTCAGCCACTATTATTGGCTTAGCGCTCCTCCTCGGAGCCAGGCGGCAAACACACGTCTCGAGACGGCATTTGAAGGAGTGGGGAGGCTGGCGATGGGTTTTGGGAAGAACGGAATTTTTCACAGAAGAGGCAGCACGAGTAAAAGCATGACAGCAATGGGGGAAAGCCAAAGCAGAGCGAGCGGCTGGTATCTGGTTAGTGTGAGGGTCTGAAGAAGCTGGCCGGCGAGAGCAGAGAGGTGCAGTTACAAAGCTAGGGAGGTTAGAAGAAACCTGAACTTTCTGTACATCCCCGTGAGCTAGTACCGATTTGAGGTCTTGAACCAATCAGTATCATCCCTGTATCAGTTGTTAAGGCAGCTAAAAAGCTACAACGTGATTTACATCACACAATTACAAAATAGTTATTGAATTGTTTATATATTCCCGAATTTAAATAATAGTGTGAGACCTTAAATCTACCCAGTGGACTTTTTTTGTGGCCCCACGATCAATATAAACCTTTAGTGTTATTCTGACAACATCGCCACTGTACTTAAAGCTTTGTCACTTGCCATCAAACTAAGTTCAAGTTTCTTGGCTTTATTTCCGGGATATTTTCCACTCTGTCCTTTCACTGAATCTCTCTGGAGTGCATCATCACTGCCCTCTTCTGCCACCTCCTCCCACTTGAACAATACCACCCTTCTGCTTCTCTGCTCAACAACTCCACTCAACACTGCTAAAAAAAGTTCACCTATTGAATCACATATGGCCAACAAGCCTAAAAATAACATTGAAAATAAGTTATATTTTTAAATTTATGTGAAGGATTCAATTGAAATATCATCTTAAATTTACTAAAACAAGCAACAAGACCCATGAAGCCTCCCTACTGAGGATCCACAGGTCAGAACAGAACATGATCTACCTGTGTAAATTCTGTACAGAAAATTGTTAACATTATTAAACTAAAACTGTAAGGCAATCAAGAAAAAAAAGTAAATAAAGAAGTTAGATACTGACATTTTGCCTGGCGTTACCCTTGACCTGTACCCGTTTACCTGGACCTAGACCTTGAGCTTGAATGAGAGGATGAGCGCGATGAAGATCGGGAGTGGGAAGATCGAGACTTAGAACGACTGCGCCTATTGGATTTCTTTTTCTTATTAGTGTCCTCTTCTTCACTGGCATCAAGATTATATTTTGAAAGGTCAGCATCATCTTCATCCTCATCCTGAACAAATATACAAAAAATACTTCAATATTTTGACTGTTTTCTTCAGTTAGTGTTGTTTACTTATTCTACAGTTTATTTTGTGCTTTTTTTCAACCTTTGAAAATACTGTTGTTAGTGGATTTAATCAAATACAAAAATTCTAAGAGTAGAGAGTGATGGAAAATTTGTGTTTCAAAGCAACCTGTCAAAAAGCCTGCAAAAACACCCATCTGAAGTCCCATTTTCTCTTATTTAATGAAGTGAATGAAAATATAGACATTCATTCTTACCAGTTACTTTAAATAAGCACCTGGAAAAATTTTCAGCCTCAGGATCTATAACCACAGCGTAATTCTGCACAGACGTATTTCATACGCAGAATTTGGTGACTGCTGGGTTAAAAATAAGCATATACGTGTGTCTCTGCAGGGCTGCTCTCCAAAGATGTGGACAATCTCATATGTGATGATCAGGTATTTCAGGAAAGACAAAAAAACTCTGGGTATCTTATTCCATTTTATAAAAAAAATAAATCTGACATGGTTTTAAAAGGCTAAGAATATTCTCTTTATGTGGTAACCATACATAAAGATTCCAAATAAAGATCTCAAATTTTTGATTCTGATCTCAGATAAGCTTTTCATTTTTTTTATGGTTTAAAAAAATCATCCATCTTTGAATGCAGGTATTTAGAACAAAAGAGAGCTTGTGCACATACTTCACAGAAGCTGCAGGCACCATTATTCTGAGTTACCCCTCTACATGGCTCCAACGGCAGCAAGAAATACAGAGCAAACCTTACCTACTAAACAGCACTCTAGTAATAATTAAAAAGTAATTGCTAGGAAAAAACCAAAACACACTACCTCATCCAATTTGTATTTGGAGAGATCTTCATCCTCATCCTCCTCATCTTCCCCTTCAGATTCCTTATCTTCTACTTCCTTCAGGATAGATACAGGACCAACTGGCTTCCCTCTATACTTTTTCTTTTTGCGTCCAAACTAAGAAATTTGATTCCATTAGCATACAATTTAATCAAAAGTCATTTCCAACTGTATTTTCTGATAAAACTCCTATGACAAAATAAATATACATCAATTGCAAATAAGGTATTGCTCAAAGGGAAGGAGCAGTCTCACGCAACATCAATTAGCAAGAAACTTTCTGAAGAGATGTTTGCCTTGGATACAGTTAGTATCCACAGACAAGATTAAAGAAAACCCGAATTTAATAAAAGAGTGGTTTATATTTGTGCTATGGGATATATTTATTTATAAACCAGTGTTGAACATCTGGCTGAAAACAACACTCACGATCTGAAGCCAGCTCCTGGAGAAGTTTAACAAACTCAGCTTGTACCAGTTCAATTTGAACTCATTCTTAGTTTTTAACCCCGCAAAAGACAAAGCAGATGCATTCACTCTCAGTTCAAAACTTTCACACTCGGGCGTCTGACAAGGAGAGGCAGCACAACGCACTTCTGACTGGTGCTTTTCCCCGTAGGGAAACCAAACGCAAACGTGTCCTAAACACAAATCACACCACGCGCGTCTCTCCAGAGCAACACGTGCACCTCCTCTTACCTCATCGTACTCCCCGTCGGATTCTTCGCGTTCTATATATTCAACATTCTCCCGTTCATTAAATCCTCCTCCGTATCCTTTAAAAAAAAGGGGTAAAACATGACAATCTCTTGATCCACACCAAATTCAGCACAAAGTTTAGAATAAACTTTCACAGAGGTTCTGGAAGCCTTCAGTGGATCTATAAATATATGCTGTAAGAATGTAACATAATCTCAAGAGGAATGAATTGTTCCCACACACGTTTATTAAATATAGTTCCCCAGAAACCTAATTGAGAAAGTGGATTAAGACACATAACGCAGAAGCAAGAGCATTTAAAAGAATGGAAAAATATAAAAAGTTTCCGGATTACAGCTGTGCTGAGCCGGCACCTTCCCAGCAGAGCCGTGGCGGGGCTGTGCCGCCTGACACAGCGACGTCCCCGAGGGGCTGGGACAAAGGCTACTGCCCTCAAAAACCAAAACCCCACCCCTGAGAGCAGCCCGCAGCCAACTCGGGAGAGCGGGCAACGAGCTGCAGGGTGAGGGCAACGCTGGCTAACTGCTATCAGCTGCCTCCCCGAGCACCCAGCCCCACTGTGACATGAAGTCCCATAGGCCCTCGGGGAGCAGCAGGAACCAAAGCGTCCTGTGGCTGCACCCCACTGCACAACGGCCGGGACCTGCCGGGAGAATCTTCCTGTTCCTCTTCACCACGTCAGCAGAAAACTCCCAACGGCTCATTTTAATTTCAGCTGACTTTGTAATTTACTGCAAGCATGCACAATGTGCTAGGGGTCCTTCACATGACCACAAATCTACTCTGAAGGGCACCAGAACTTGAAAAAACAAATAGCAAAAATATAGAATCAAATATTAATTAAATAGCAAATATACTGAATTATTATTAAATAGCAAAAATATAAAAGATTATTTAAATAGCAAAAATATCAAATAAAGTATTATTTAATTAAATAAAAATATAGAAGTATTATTTAATTATATGAAATAATTAAAATGACTTCATATCTTTACAATATCAAGTAAGAATACTAAAAAAAATATTCTTCCTCCTTTCGAATAACAGCCTCTGTGCTCCTCGCCACGCTTCTTTTTCTGTAAGCATTAGTGTTACACTCTGTGCATTAAATTCTCTGCCTACCCCTCCGCAGCGGTAACAGTGTCCGCAGTGAGGAGCAGTGTAAGGAAATCCTCTGCTCTAGTTACCAGTGGGTTCATTGGTAATGCAGGAGGAACTTAAAATGTGTCACAGTGAGCCCAAACCTCAAACCTCATTAAGAGATAAGAGCCTGATCTAACAGCCTTCACACGCTGCTGCTGGCACTGCCCAGCCCTCTCTAGATGGACGCTATACATACACACGACCTTTTGGAGTCTAATAAAACACGGCCTTGCTCCTTCCAAACGTCTTAGTATCAAAATCAAACATAGAGGCCATTTAAGCTGAGTGTTTGTTGACTTTCCACATGAAACCACCATGTACTTTACACACTGCTAAAAGTAAGCAAGTCTAAGAACCTACAGATTTATCCACACATGAAAGATCATTCAACGTTGCTAGTTCTGCTGTGAAAACAATCCCTTGAATTAAATTATATTGTGACTTACAAAAAGAATTTTTCTTACAGTAACTTGAATATTTTAAAACCATATACATCTTACCTGTCCTTTCCTCCAATTTAGCGTACTTTGGAGTATTACACATATTACATTCTGATCTTCTAGCCCAGTTCACGTTACCACATCTTCAGAGCCCAAAAGAAAAAAACAGAAATAAGAAACATTTCAAATCAAAAGCTTAATGTTGAGGCAACACTTCAAGAAATCGTTAACGATGCATTTGCCAAGTTTCAGCAGCGATCCGCAGTCACTAGTACAACACCAAGCCACAAAGAACTGCAAGAGAGTCTGTGGTATTTCACCAGCACGAGGGTGACAGGAAGACCACCATGCTGGACAAATCCAGGGGAAGAAATAAAATTTCTAGGCAGACGAGTTACCAGAAGCAGCACTACACAGAACGTGTCAATATTCCTCATCACTCTTCACTAGCAGCACTCACAGTTCAGAGCAGTTAACGAAGAAGCTACCACAGGAATAATGCTTACGAGCAGTCATTGTCATCCGCAGAGGCACAGCCACAGCTACAGGCTTCCGTTACTGCATTTCTACCTCACAGCTCCTAAAATGCCGCTCCTACTTCATCCCTCCCTAACACCATCACCAGGGTGCTGCTGAGGAGGAGGAGGTCCGCAAGACACAGCCTACTTACAAACCACAAACCTGAAATGGGCCATTAAGTGGATCCCCTCAGGCACTGGCTGCAGAACAGCACAAAGGGAAACCCCTCAGGCTGAACACAGTGAAGTTCTGACAGAAAAAAACCTGAAAAAGCCAGGTTTCACTGGCCAGACAGCTTAATCAGCAAAACCCAAAATCCTTAAAAGTGCTCCAGAAAACCTGACAGCATCTTTCCAAAATCAAAACATTTTATTAAAGTAGTCCTCTTCTAATTCAGATCTTAATATTCTCAGTTGATGGCTTGGAGAAGCACCCAAGAATTTAATTACGTGCTAAACTTTACTCATTAAATACATAGTGAATGTTAGCAATAAACTATCACACTGTAGCAAAGGTGTTACTTCCATCTACACATTTCTTCAGAGCTTGAGAAGTGTCTCAGCTTATCAGAGGAAAATATAAACTTTTACCTTTCTAGTCTTGATTTTTTAAATCTTTTTCCAGTCATGTTAATTAGGTAACTGCTCTCTGGCAAACAAAAATGAATGCTATCCTCACAGCAAGACACTACTAGTGGAACAGCTGTGAGTTTTGATCACTCTTCAGTACAAGTAAATTTATACTGACAAAATTAAGCATCATATTGTAGGTGTGTTGTGTGGCTGTAAGAGAACACTCTGCATACGTTTTACACTGCCAGTCGTTAGCACTGAAGAGGCCACGACTCTTTTCAGCAAGTGTCTTTCCTATTTCAGTCCCTCCAGCTTTCATCATTTTGGCTTCTGTTGTTTTTTCTGGAAAAGAAAAAAACACAAACAGTTCTCAAACGTCTTCCTTTGTCATTAATTAAAAAGATTTAATAATATATTATTTTTAAAAAGGCAGAAACAGACGAGGAGAAAAAGATAAATCATTTCAAATACTCACCTCTTCCACATCTGTTACAGCTGGTTCTCCTAGCAAAGTTAACGTTCCCACACCTGAAAATAAAAGACAGAACGAAGACGCGAGTTAACTGAACGCTGGAAAACGCGCGCACACACACACGACTTCCAGAAAACGCCTTTCCGTTTCAAACGAAATCCGTTCCAAATTGAAACACGAAGTTTCTCGGGCCGTGCCCGACCCTGGGGTGGGCTGCTGCGGGCCCCGCTGCACGATGAGGGCCAGGAGCTGTGAAGCCCTGCGGGGAAGCTCGCCCCGGCCCGGCGGGAGGGAGGGAGGGCGGCCGCTCCCCCGAGACCCGCCGGCCGCGGCTCCCCCGGGCCGCCCGGAGCCGGGGCTGCCCCGCGGCGCTGTCCCGTCCCGGCGCATCCCGGGCCCCGCAGCGGGCGGGCGGGCGGGCGGGCGGGCGTCCCCCACGCGGCCCACGCTCACTTCTTGTCGGGGCAGATCCAGTCGCCGTCGCTCACACGGAAATTCTTGGTCGACATCTTGGGCCCCGACGAGCCGAGCCGAGCGCCGAGCGCCGCCGCCGCGGAAGAGGACCGGGGTCCTACGCCGGGCGGGCTGTCCGCTCCGCGCCTGCGCCCTGCCGCCGCAGCGAGCGGGGCGGCCGCCGGGCGGGATTTTGTTCAGGCAGCGTCTGGGACGCCTCAGGCCGGCCGCGGGAAGCGGGCGCGGAGGAAGGGCGCCCCCAGCGAACCGGAGGGCCGTGTGCAGCGCTGAGGGGGAGTGGGGCGCGCATGCGCAGACTGCGGCCGCCAAGGGCGGGCTGCGGGCTGAGGGGAGGACGGTGGGGAGGGGTGGGGGGTTGCTGCGTGCTCAAGTCCTCAGCCCTGGAAGCGTGAAAATCGCTCCTGTATGAGCTCGTTTATTCACGGCGGTTTCTCTTCCTCCAGCTGTTGCTGTGGGTTTGTCACCCCAGAGTCCCAGGGGTAGAACGGCCCGGGCTCCTCTCAGGAGAAAAGCCTGCCGGTGAATTCCTGCGTGTACACCTTCACTTCAGTAAAATAAACAGAGAAACCATCAGTTGCTGATGCAAAATGAAAAAGAAACTAAATGAGGCCTCATTTTCACAGATGAGAGCATGTACAAGGTTCAGACTGGTTTCCCAGTGTGATAGCCCTACCAAAATCCCCATCAGAACATACAGAGGGTTTTAAATATGAATAAGGCAGGGCACTGGTATAAATATTAATGTTAGAGTGTTCCAAGTAAATCCATTATTTACATAATTTTAAAATTCTGATTAAAAAATCACTCCCAGGTTGGCTGGTGGGTTTGTTTCAGCAGTGGGACACGGGCCTCTGTGTCACGGGTGTGAGCGGGATGTGTCCAGCCTGGGCCAGCCACGTCACGGCTGGTCCTCTTTCAAACCACCTCTGATCCCCTTTCGCTTTTCTTTTTGGACTGGTCACGATCTGGCAAGATCTGCTGCACTTCAATTCACCAGCATTACCTGATTAAGTACATGCAATGTGCCTTTTTATAGCTAATGTTACTTTCCCAGCAGTTTTTACTCCCTTTCCCTCCTGTGCTGTAGCCACATCCTGTGGAAAAACCACCTGGAATCTGGTTACGGGGCTGGTTTTTATCACATCCACCCTCTAGGTCATGAGGCAAGATGACAGTGTTATTGCTATTTATTTATAAAAGTATAAAACAGTGTGACTGCACTGGAAAAATGTGTTGTGGCATCTGGTTTGTCTGTCACAGAAGGTTGTATACAAATTCCCCGCTTAGAAAATGTCTATAATAATCAGGAAGGACTAAACCTGCATTTTCCTGCATCTGGAGAAGGTCCCAGGTAAAGGACTGTGCTAGAATTTCGAACAAGGGGTGTGAAAAATCTTGCTTTTCTCAATCCTAGAATTAGAAGAACATAAGGAAAGTACCCGATGAAAAGGACCCGGCGGCAGGGCGACTGCTGCAGAGCTCGCCGATTGGGACTGCCCGCACAACAGCACCAGGTCCCGCAGCCTTTCTAAAAGTGGTGCTTCACAGACAGGCAGTGCAGCCTGCCACATTTAAAACCTCAATTAGCAATTTTTTCTCCAGGTGACATTCCTTTCTGGCACTGAATAATCAATCTAAGCTTAAATGAGATATGAGAGTCTTAGCGCTGTAGTAGGTAGCAACAAATCATCTTTAGTCACTTTGTCAGTGGTAATCTTTAAAATGAAATAAATAAAAAACAGCTTGAAAAAAGGTGGAGGATGCAGTTGCAGCCCAGAGTGCCTGGAAGGATTCACTCCTGCCGTTGGATGATGTTTAGTCAGTACAGCAGGTGGCACTTGAGTAACATACATTTTTCAACGTACTGTTGTTATTGCAAATTAAAAGCCAGATTTTTTTTATGGAATTCAGGGGAGATATTTTAAATATCAACATATTGATAACTCTAAAAAGAAAAAAAGCATCACTGTCATCATGTATGATTGGCACTGGAAATTGAATGCAAGATTATCTTTGAGTTGCACGTGATACAGAACATAAAGTTGGCAAGGTGCATCAAGACCATGTCAGATGTGTCTCTGTTCAGACCTCCTACAGGCAGGATTTTTCCACTTTCACCTGCCTTTTCCTCAAAAATAGGCACTACCCAGCTGCTCCCCTGTTTTTCCTTGGGGGAGGCTCTGCTTGTGTCAGTAGGGTTGTAGGGAGTAACCCAACCCAGAAGTTGGCTCCTAGAAGTTAATTCATTTCTGTGTACCTTCAGGAAAGACCTTTCATAAGTAACAGTAATATCAATCATAAAGTCTAATATCAGGGAGACAAAAAACATCTGGGCCTACACAACAAATTAATGTGCGATGGAAGGTTTTCTTCATCAGTAATATCCTTCTGCTTATTAAAAAATATAGTCCAAAGCTGGAATGTTAGGAGAAAATCAGTATCTGTTGACTTCAGTAAGAACAGGATTGAACTGCGGTGTGCTTAGGGGAAGCATTGTTCTGAAATCCTAGGTTCCTATTGAAATCATGGCTTGTGAATTCATTACGGTACTCTCAGAATTTGGGTCTCTCTCATGCTGATGTCTGCAGAAACACCGAAGAAGGGGCAGAGCCTGCGCAGAAGATTTCACAGCCTTCGTGTGCCTTCTGTGCAGACACAAGGGTCGATTTCTACACCACAAAATGTAAAATGAGCTTGGAGGATACCTCTCTTTATCTTGAATGATAAAATCCTCATGCTGTTCAGGTCAGGAAATAAAACCCTTCTCGATGATTTCAAGGACAATGAGTTGTTCATAATCCCTGGATTTCCCTTCAGGGAAACCAAGGCATGCAAAACTTCCTTTTTACATTAAAAAATTAAACAGAATGCACATTGTTTTAAAAATAAGCACAGGCAAAACTGCAGTTCACCTGATAGTAATTTCAGGCTTAAATATTTTAAAAGTTACTAAAATATAATGAGAAGAATATTTAAGTGGTATTTGTTTTCTGCTAGAGGAAACTTCCCAGAGGAGTCCCTGGCCAGGCACCTGCAGCCAGAAGTTTGACGTATTTTGAAAACGGGACCTTTCCCTGTATGTGCAGAGGGAGTGTTGCTGTAACTTCTGTTTGTTCAATTTACTTCAAAAAATGGAGCTATTAAAAGCTGAAAAGCCAACTGGGGACTGAAGGAAAATAATCTTTTAATTTAAGAATAAAAGCAAGGCCCAAGTGGACAATTTTCATGGCTTTGAGACCATCCAAGGAACCTGCAGGTGCACAAGTCCGTGGGGCCTGAAGAGATGCATCCACGGGTCCTGAGGGAACTGGCAGATGAAGTGGCTCAGCCACCATCCATCAGATTTGAGAAGTTGTGGCAGTCTGGTGAAGTTCCCACTGACTGGAAAAGGGGAAAACAACCCCATTTTAAATAGGGGAAAAAAGGAGAACTACAGTCTCATCTCTGTGCCTGACAAGATCATGGAACGGATGATCCTCCTGGAAACTGTGCCAGGCACATGGACAATAAGGAGGGGATTGGTGACAGCCAAAGTGGCTTCACTGAGGGCAAATTGTGCCTGACAGATTTGGTGGCCTTCTACGATGGGGTTACAGGGTTGGGGGACAAGGGAAGACCCACTGACGTCATCTGCCTGGACTTGTGCAAAGCATCTGACACTGTCCCGCATGTCCCTGAACTGGAGAGACGTGGGTTTGGCGGATGGAGCACTCGGTGGATCAGGAATTGGCTGGACAGTTGCACTCAAAGAGCTGAGGTCAACAGCTTGATGTCCAAGTGGAGAGTGGTAGATTTAGATGAGATCTGAGGAAGAAATTGTTCCCTGTGAGGGTGGTGGGGCCCTGGCACAGGTTGCCCAGAGAAGCTGTGGCTGCCCCCTCCCTGGAAGGGTTCAAGGCCAGGTTGGACGGGGCTTTGGGCAACCTGGGCTAGTGGAAGGTGTCCCTGCCCAGGGCAGGGGGTGGGACTGGATGGGCTTTAAGGGCCCTTCCAACCCAAACCATGCTGTGATTCTATGACAAGATCTTCCACAGTCCCGAGGGATGCTGTGACCAGACACAATCTGGTGTTCAACTCAGTGACTGTGCAGGATATTCCATTTATTTAATTAACAGTTAGCTTTACTTAAAGATTTTTGATATGCTGATCTTCTTTTCCTGTGTTTCTTACACAAAGTTTCATTTAAATATCTACTCCCCATTTCACAATAGCTTGTGAACAGTTTTATTGGATTCCTGTTTCTATCACAATACATTTTGGCTTCAAATGTGAGTAAGGAATTGATAATAACCAAGTAAATGAGAAATACATCACCCATCATTTTAACATAATGGAACGGAACAGTTGAGAATGAAAAAATGTACAGAAAACTCTCTAATTGGCCTGTCTCTAGACAGCCAATTCCTACCAACGGGCCTTGAAAATCAGTTTTCCTGAAGAAAAACTAAATGGTACAAAGGCCAGCAAGATCAAAGGCAGGTAATTAAAAGAAGGTTGCCTGTGCTTCGTAGCTCTGTCACTCTGGTTCTTGTGTCCCTTCCCGGGCTGTCTGCGTGCCGTGCTCTTGATTAAGCAACTTGGGGCACCTGGGTTTTTAAGCATCACTTGAAAGCACTTAATACATTGTTGATGCTTTCCAAGACATCATAATAATAATAATTTCAGATCTATGAGTTAAAAGAGTGCAATGTGCTTCCATCAGGTGAAACCTGACTATTATGAAAACCTATTTCTGTTGATGTAATTGAACATACACTAAATTATACTGCAAAATAGTGTTTGACTGCTCGTTTTTCAAAGCGCATCACAACTTGACAGATACTTGTTTAAACAAGAGACAGTGAAAACGCGGTGCCTGTGCGAGGAAGTGCGAATGCTGGGAACCATGCAAGACGCTCGCGGGGTTGTGGTTTACTCTGAAATACGGGGGCTGCTGTGCTGGGAAGCAGTTTTAGGATGTACTATGGCATTTGGAGAGTTGGGCTTCCAATGGCTGTTTCAATTTTGGAGTGTGACCGAGGTTTGGTAATCGAGTTTTTCAAGCAAGCGACGGGTACTGACACGTACTCAAACAGACAGGCTTTTGGGGGAAACGTTTTCTTCAACATGTGACCTTTACAGAAGGTTAGACATTGCTTGTCATTTAATAATTTAATAATTAGAGAATGGTCCAAGCCTACTGAGAGCACATAAAATCACAAAATGAATGTTTTAAGTATGTTTGTTTTAGTAAGAGCAGATTTGGCAGATACTCACCAAATCATTTAAACGTGGGGCTAAAAGAACCTCGAAGGGGTCGCTCCGTCCTCCGCCATGGTTCAGAGGTAAAGAGACCAGTCACGGCAGCTGCTGGTTTAATCCCAGCCCAGGCACTCCCCGTCTGTGCTCCGTAAGCCGCCCCGTAATCCAGCTCTGTCATTTGTAGCCCAGCAGCAAGCAGCAGTCAGAAACACTTCTGACCCAAATCCTTCTTTCTGCAGATTAAGCGGACTGTGTTTTGTCTTTCCATCAGCTGGTATAAAAACGGCCTGATACCATTCTCTTTATTAACATCCTCTGGCACGCCTGAAGGGACTGTTCCTCTTCTCTATACTTCAAAGACAGATTTTTAAAACTTTCCTCCTGGGCCTTATTTTCTAGATCTTTGATCGTTTTTGTTGCTCAGCTCTTGGCTGTCCCCAGCCAAGGGACCACTCCCTCTGTGGGGCGTGAAGGTGCGGTTGGGGAGCTGGCCATGGCTGAGGACTCTGCTGAATGCTGTAGAAGGACTGTTTCATTTTGCTTTTGTGCAATGCTGCTATTTGTGTGTGCGAAAATCCTACTTTTTTTTTCCCCAAGAGCATCCATCCCATCATGAATACATACTGGGTTTATGACTGACCATAGGTCAGTGCCCTTTGCAGTACTGTTGCTCTTCCTGTTGTTGTCTATTTAAACCTGTGTATTTGGTTTCTCCCTTCGAAGTCTGATACTTTGCATGTGATGATCTGAGTTGAATTTCTGTTTTAGTGATTTCAGATCAATTCTCCAAATACCAAAGTAATTCCGAATCTTTCGGATTTTTTTTGATTTTCTTTTTGATTCAATCCGGATGGCATTTCATTAACCAGGGCACACGTGTCACTCAGCCTGGGTCACAGGCTCTTCTCAGGCGCAGGTAGATCGTACCTGGGTGTTTCCTCCTGCTCGGTGGAGATGCTGCACGGAGTGACAGGCGGTTTAACGTAGAATTAGAGAATCATAGAATCATTTAGGTTGGATATGGAAGTTGGATATGCATAAACCTGGTATCTTTTTGGGTACTGGGCATGTTATTTGTTGTTCTGCCATATATTAACTATTTTTACATGTCATTAGTAAGCCAGTAATGGGAAATACTTTGCCCAAACAGTGCGTGAAACCACCTCAGCTTTAAAAGGAAAAGTGTGCGTGTCCATTGCCTTGACGCTTTGCCCACGTGCTCTGCATATGAGCCTTCACATCCACCATCAACGTGGAATATAGAGAAAACATGGAGTTTCAGCAGTCAGATGTGCAGGGACGATGACAATGGATCATATTTCATCACTAAAGTTTTACTCCAAAACAATAACAATATATTCTCTCATCGAGCTCTCACTGTTGTTGACAACAGCCTTTCCTGCAATCAGAATTGCGATGTAGTTGCATTATTTTCTCCAGCAAATTTTACCTGTCAGACAGTTGTTTTAGTTCTAGTGCTCCTTCTCAGAAATAAATAAAGAGTCATGATACACTTCGCTCTTTTGACAGGAAAATCCAAACATATATTTGCCCACAATTTAGCTGACATTTGCAATAGAGGTTAGGGTTTTCTTTTAGAGCCACAGGAGATCTGGTTTAGATTCTTAAACTTAATCTCCAAAGCAGATGTAAAATAAAGTAACATTTTCCTCATCATTTAGGAGAATTAACCTATCCAGCAAAGCTGTATTTCTGGGTACATGGAAGGGTACAGTTAAAAGTAACACCATCCAAGAGCAGACACTGTATCTCCAAAGCCTTGGAATTACTTTTTAATGCAGCAACTAAATATTCTGTGGCTAGCTAGACCTGACAAGCAGATGTCATAGCTGACATAATCCAGGGATATAGAGGAGTTTTCTAAGAGCAACTGAGGTAGATGTTATTTAAATTTAAAATTGATATATTTTTTCCAAGATTTTCTTTTAAAAAGGAGCCAGTTTGGAAGAGCACCAGTTGCCATGCCCATGCCAAGTGCGGGTTGAAAGGGGCGGTGATGATTCCTTGTTAATACGTTCAGAGATGGTAAATCTCAATGAAGGGTGAGGCTTCTCTGACTTGGAGGGTAAGTGACAGGATGAAATAGTTATGAATTGATCATGAATACGTTTAGGTAGAAATTAGAAAACAGAGTCTAGCCATCCAAGAATGAAGGTCTGTAATGGTTTTCAAGGAAAACAGGGGAAGAAGGGTTATAAATAAGTTCAGATGGAGCTTGGCAAACACAGGGAGCGGGTTATTGGATTTGACAGAGGACTTAGGGAGGGGGGAAGCTGTGTCCGTGGTGTGAGAGTTTCTGAGCATCACATACACTGACTTATCCCGGCACGTTGAAAGGCGACTGGATCATTGTTTTCACAATGTCGTGCTGCATCAGCGCGGTGCTCGGGGTTCCCCTTAGTCACCTGTGGAAGTCCCAGAATATTTTTTTCCTCCTTGGCAGGAGGTTTCTTGGCTGCTGCTTCTCCCAGCTTTCTCTGAAGAACTAATTGATGATGATGAGATCTGGAGTCAGGAGGAAAAGTTGCTCAGTTCACCTTGGGTTTTGGAGGATTGCTCTGGTTGCTTTCACAGAGGAAAGCCCTCAGGATTTGACATGGTGGGATGGCCAGCATATCTATAGTCCACCTTATGTTTTTTGGTTTTGGATCAATTGCAAAAGTTCTTACAACTTCTATAACTTTGTGCTTCATAGCTCATAGTTTGCATATTTGCTTGGCAGTTTAGCGCGATCAGGAAATCTTTAATCAGTGCACCGGAAAGTCCCAGCACCGAGTTCGTCCTGCTGCGGCTCCCCCTGCTCTCCGCAGGACACGCGCTGTGTGACAGCAGCACCTTCTCGCGAGGGTGGGTTACCCCATGGTTACCTGAGACACTGCCCTGTGGTTGATCGTTGCTGCTTTTCTCTCACTTTCTCTTCTGCTCCCCTCCTCTTTTTCGTGACCCACTTTGACATCTTTCAGGAGAGGACTGAAGGATTCCTCCCTGAAATCAGAGGAGTCTGACAAGAAAAAAACCCTGAAGAATGGTAATTTGTTCCTTTTTCAGCAAGTTGCTGGTGCACCGTGATCTCTGCGGATCGTTACATGAGGACGCCGAGGCCTCCTTCCTCTGTATCTCAGCGACTCCAGAGAACACAAAAGGCATTTCTAGCGTTCAGCCCCGGTGTTGGTGAGCGGGGGACTGGGTCTAATGAGGACACGCGTGTGATGTTTGGGAAGGATGGTGTCTGAAGGGCAGAAAAAGCAGAAGATGTACCCTCTAGACCTGCTGCTTAAAGGAAGGTGATGTGTTTAAGAAAAAAGATACATAAATAAGCCAATATTTATCATTTTCAAAAGGTATATTTGAACACCATGTAGGTGAGATGCAGAATAAATAACGCCCCAATTGACAGCTGTAATTACCATGGTTCAAAAAAGTTTATTTTGAATACAAATTAGTTTGAGCAAAAGCATTTAATGGGCAAGTGCAGTAGAAATAAAGGTGAGGTGTGTAAAAGAAGATGTAAGATACATTTTGTAAAAGCCAGGCTGGAAAGGGTTCATCATTGTCAAGCCAAACAAGATGTGATTAACCTTTCCCGTGCTCGTCCTCCCCTGCTTTTCTTACACTCCGTGGTATCACCACTAATTAGCGTGCGGCTGGAATTGGTGCGATGGGAGGATCCGTGAGGTTTCCTCCCCTCACCCTCTCAAGGAACATCCGTCACCATGGCACCTGAGCGCCTCAAACCACCCGGCCGCGGTGGCACAGCAGGCAGATTTTGCTCAGATGTACCTGGAGAGCTTCAGAAGTTTCCAGCTCTTTGTGGGGATGTTTCTTTGCTTCGTCAAAATCTTTCGTTTGTCTGTTCACAGATTCTGCCCTTGTTGAAATCAACACCACTGCGTGGAAGATTCCGCAGATCAGCGTTTACTCCTAGAAATTTGGTGTTAAGTAGACAAAAGTGTAAGTTAGGCACAGAAATAACCCCGTCATACCAGTTAGTTTTAATCATTATTTTCTACTGTGTACATGTAAATAAAATGTATTTGGCAAACTACCACTTACTTTGGCAGTCTGTCTCTAAAAACAAGTAATATAGTCCGTTCACACATACCCCAGTTGATGGAAATGTGCCAGTAGTATATTTAAAGGGTAAGGAATAATTCCCAAATAAACTGTACCTAAAAGTTTTTGTACTAATTTTAGCTAGAATAGTACTATTTTGAGCTATATTTTTGTTAATGAACATTGAATTGTACCTGTTTAGGACTCTGAAGTCAGAATTAGGCTGCTGACCCCTCCTCCGGTTTCTGAATGGTGTCCTTACGCCTGTAGTTCATTGCTTTTCTCATTCTGTTTTGACTAAATAAAACAAGAAAAAAAAAAAAGCAATTTGGTTCAGGTAAGGAACTGAACAAACCCCAACAGTAAATAGTCGGGATGGTCCTCCAGGGTTTGCCGTGTCATTTCCCAGAGGCTCTTCTCTGCCACCTGGTCCTCAGGACATCCGGGGAGAGCCGTGAGTGTTCCCTCACTGGCGGAGAGTTTGTGAATTCTCATACACTGCTGCTTACCAGCCAGAATGCAAAAGCAATTTTGTCTCCTCATTTTTACAGCCAATTCTGCTACAAATTTGCACATTTCAATGAAGAGTCTCTCTTTCTCCAGAACACTCAATTACAGTAACATCAGACACACAAAGTCATTTTGACAAGTGTCCTATTTACAGAGAAATGAATGGCCACAAAGGAGAAGAATTCTTTTTTTCCCCCTCTTCTTTCTTTTATTGTAGAAGAAAACTCTTGAGTAAACTTTGTTTTTCCGTAAATTGCACTTATAAATAGAATAAGGAGCTCAGAGTAGGATTTGAGTTCACATCGTGCGTCAAACCAACATGCCACACCAAACCAAACCAAGTGACTCCAGGCTCAGAGCCCAGCCCAGAGAGGTGCTGGGTCTCCGGCCAAACTCGAGAGATTTCAGTGTGCTGACAACTCAACAGGTAAGTGCTCTGCCCCTCCACCAGACAGAACTTTTTTCCCCAAAAAGCTTTCTGAGATGTATTAATCACTCTTTTCCATGAGGTTGGAACAGATCCTGAATTCAACACAAATTCCTGGCAGGGGGACAGGCCACCCGCTGAGGGAAGCAGAGCTCTGTAGTTACGTGTGTCTGCAGAAGGGGTTTCTGAGCTCTCCCCCCCAAAGCGAGTCTGTCACCAGGACGGGATCATGGCTTTGTCTAACTTCACCCCAAATCCTGCAGCACAGCCCAGGATGTCCCCTTCCCCCCAGAAGAAATAAACCCTATCGGTCCCTCCTGGGGACCTTGGGGAAGGTTCGGCCCTTCTCACCACAGACCACCAGTCTTACAGCCTTACCGGTGCTGCCAAAACCTGAATGTTTCCCCCCAAAGTGAGCCCTGACCGTGTGCATGATCCGTGCTCCCAGGCTCGTGGCGATCCCCCCCAGCCTCCTCTCCATGCTCCTGCAGCTCCAAACCCTGCCTTGGCCAAAAGCAAACTGGTGCTGGTTCAACATACCTGGCTCCATTTAATGCAAGTACAAAGGAATTTTGTCCTTACTGTGTTAGCAACTACATTTTTTTTGTTAACGACAGAAATTTTGAGTGCTGTGCAAAATCTCAAGTTTGCTATGGTTATAGCGCAGCCATTCCAGAGTCTCCCCGAAGTAGCTAGAAATGAGAAGAATCCGGGGGACACTATGAAAGTAATTCCCAGTAGCGTGGGGTTTTCAGATGTTTCCCCTGCTGTCAGCGGGGAATGAAGGTGGCGAACGAGGTTAGTGCCATCATCTTAGTTCTAAGTGAAATAAAATTCATTTACAGCTGGAAACTTTTCAATTTAAATTACCTCCTGGGAGGTTTCCAACTTAAAACTTTGGGGCTAATTTCTACAAGTGTTTGCAGTTCCCCCCCCCAGAGTGAAAGCTGTCCATGTATTCTCTTATCTCCCCTCCTTCCCTCACTGCCTTTCACCCTGCCTGTTCACAGACTTCCCTAGCTCTTCCTCTGCTGTAAGCGCAGCAGAAAGAACCATCCCCAGAATCCTCGTCACCACCGAACCTGTGAAGGGCCCCTCTGTGCCTGGCTGTGGAGTTGCTCCTCCAGTCCCTTGGGCGAGGAGCTGCTGCGCCCCCCCCCTGCATCTGGGGGACCCATTGTGGGTCTCCTGCCCGGCCCCCCAGCCCACCGCGCTGGGTAATTGCTAGTGCGAGGTAATGGAGACTGACAATTTCATCTTTAAGCTATTTATCAGTTGGTGCTCTGCACATCAGGTGTCACAGGAACATGACAACTCTTGTCAGTGAAACAAGAGAGTCCTGTGACAGGCTTTCAATTGAATTTCTTCACCGAGCACTCCCAGCATTAACACTACGTTAAAACAACTTCATTCATTATTCAAAAAAAGGAAAAAAAACCCCAGTGAGATCCTGACAAAATGTATAACTTTTTTGAATCCTAAAAACACACCTGATTTTGCTTCTTCGGTGCCTTCAGAATAACCTGTCTGGGTTCATTAAGAACCGCTTTATTTGTTGCCAGCAAGTAAGCTAACCACGGGTCATTCTGCCAACGTGTGGGAGTCAGTCGTTTGCCATGAATGATTCATAACTCAGGCTGCTTTTTAATAAAAAGCTCATGTTAAAATTCTACATATACTCAGAAGGAAGAAATAAAAATTCCTCTCTATATTTTCATTAGAATTTATAATAAATGACAACCTGGAGATGTATTCTCTTGTATGCATGTCCTTGCTGCAGATGCACCATACTGGTATACAGGCTTCACTTGGCTGCCCACCATCCCCAGAATCGCTCTGTGATGTTGCTCCCGTACAGACATTTTAGAGAGCCAGTTAAGGCTGACTTTTATCTCATATTAAAAAAAATACTGACATAGAAGAAGAAACAGTGCAGGCTCCAGGAGGTGGCATTGTTCATGTGCCTTCTTCCCTAGAAAAAAGACAAAAGCAGCAGTATCAGTAGTGTGACCCATGACTTCTCTCCACTGAGAAAGCAGCAGTGCATCATCATCGAGACACTGTAGTTATAAACTACACACTCTGTATATTCCTGACATGTTTTTAATAACTCGGGAGTGTTTGGTTATTCAGCTTAGCACCGCGCTCTTCCAAGGTGCCACTGAAGCAGAAAGCCTCGCAACACTTGCCCAGATTTCTTGGGGAAGGGTGCTCAGACAAACCCAAGAAACAAAGCACGAGCAGCGGCAGTGCCGAGAGCTGCAGTGTGGCACGTTTGTTGCCTTCCGTTACACCTTATTTGTCCCCAGAAGCAGCACGGAAAAGGGGCGTTGCCCTGATATCCACCAGTTATTGCAGGGCCCGGAACCAGCAGCCCGGGGCGGCTGGGCTTTGAGCTCTCTCCCCAAGGCCAGCGGGTCTCAGACCGTGGCCACGAACACCAGCAGCGAAGGTTTCCAGCTCCAGTCAGCTTTGCAAGGGGCTGCTGGGCTGCGCTCACCTGCCAGCGCTGTTCCCAAACTGCTTTAGTCCCTCACCCGTATTCCAGGCGGGACATGGGGGATGTTCCTTGAGCCCCCGCAGCGGCACAGCTCTGCTCTGAGCATCCCCCACCACGCATGGTTCAGCACTGAAGTCCAGAGCCCCCCTTGGCTTTCAGCGCAGAATTGTTTGTTCTGCATCTCATACCCTATCCCTGTGGATACGTGAGGAAAAACACGCTATTAATTTTGCTAAATCTTTACCACAGGGCAAAGGTTCCTCTTCCTTCCTGCACCTTCTTTTGCGAGCCCTTCTCTCCCCGAATGCAAAGGTCCTGCTCAATGCCGGCCGTTGCTCGGGTGGTGGGAGGGTGGTTGGGAGCAGCTGTGGAGCTACTTGCCCCCCTCGGCAGGGTGACAGCTTTCCCTTCAGTGAAATTGGGGGCAGAGGAGCGTCGGCTGTCCCCCTGAACGCAGGTTGGCTTTCAGCAGAAGAATTAGCGTTCCGCATGGGACCACAAACATAAATTGTTACAGCGGGTCCCCAGTGAATCCTTTATGAAACCAAACATACTGTGCTTGAACCTGGTCATTTAAAGGCCCGATTAACACATTGGTAACTGCTTATGTCTTTCTCTTCACAGCTGCTGAATGATGTGGTAGAGATCCTGTTCAGGAGCATAATGGCAGCGAACAGCAGGGCTTAATGCACTGCAGCTTGCCCTTTGATCCCAGATCATTGCAGAAAGGCTTTACCAGAGAATTAGCTTCCCTTTTCTCTTATATTTCTAACTTTGAAGAATATTTTCCCTGCAAATATTTTCCTCATGGAATCTTTAATAGTCTGTCTTTGCCTGGATGCCACATATAAATTGATTTGATTAATGGCTATTCACCCCACTTGCTCTGCCACTCTGTTCTCCAGCCTTACTCCTGACCCAGAGGGTTCAAACAGACGTTCACAGATTTCTGCATCCGATCTAAACACTTTCTTTAGAGGTGTGGTTGTTTGTAAAAAAGATAGCCAGTTTTGACTTACAGGCCTCTGAGGATGGAGAATGACACATCTCCTGCTAATCTGTTTTAATAGTTGTCTCTTTTTTTAGAAGTGCAGGCTGTCATATATATTTTTAAATTATTAGGTCTTTATTCTTTCTTTGTTGGATCAAATACCTCAGAAAACCAATTTTTATACTCAAAGACGCCGTGGGTCTCTTTGGTTTATGTGGAAGGGTGCTATAATGTCAATAAAATAAGAATCAAGAGTACTCTTGAGATTTAATAGCCACCGTAAGTACTAGTCTAACTTCACTGTCCTCAATAGCACTGCTGAGGAGAAGTGACTATAAAAGAAAGGTCAAGATGTTGTGGTTGGCTTGTTTAAAAGTAGAGAACTAAACAGAATATAGGCAGATGGATATGAGGTCATTCAAAACTCATACCAAGTATCACAGTGAAGTGAATTGGATGGAAGTTTCATGGCAATCATTGCGAGGGAGCTGATGCCTCTCTAAGTTGCATGGCAACACACTCCAGACAAAAATAAAACACCCATATGGCTTTGAAAATCTGACTTATTTCTAAGGTAAAATAGGTTTTTTGCTTTGTTTAAGGTTAAAATCTCCTGACTTAACTAAGTCAGTCCAATGACACTGGAAAAAGTTTCCAAGTTTTGAATTTTTCAAGGATTCCTATGTATGTTTCTGTGCACTCCCATTCCTGCTGCCTCTTCATCTGCTCCGCTCTGCTCTTGACCAGTTCCTTCTCAGCTTTGACCGACCTCAACAATTTCCTTTTTTAAGCTGTTCTTCCAACTCTTTGAGTCTTTTTAAAACATCTTTTTATATTCTGAATTGTTTTAATTGATGAAGAACAATTCCTCAAATCATTCCTGTGTGGTGGGGGTCTCGGGGCATTGGTCTTGCCTTGCAGACTCCACTGATGCCAACATGCTCCTCAGAACAAAGCCAGCTTTTTTACTGCAGCTCACACTGCATGAGGAGAACGGGAAAAATGTCCCCTCACACAAATGAGCTGATTTTGTTGCTACAAAGGACTCCAGTGCCTGAGACACTGCAGATTGCCAGCCATAAGAACTATGAATCATCTTTGCTTACTACTTGGAATTGTCTTTGGGCAAACAACTATAAAAATGGCAGTATTGTCCTTTTACAGTCTGCTCCTCAAGCAAGAAGACAGAGTGACTCGCAGTGAGGGGAGGGTGTGAGTCCAGGAGTCAGATCTCCATCCCACCGTAGTGAGGGACAAGGGTGAATGTGTGGGTGCCGTTTGTGCGGTGCCATCCCCGTGGCCTCAGCTGGCTGGGGGCAGTCACCTCAGCAGCCCCTAGAGGGACAGACCTGTCTGTGGGGGCTTGAGAGGTTCCCACCTATCACAAACAAGGGGCTTGGAGCAGTTCAAGTTCATGGACATGGCAGGTTTGCATCACCGTCCCCAGCTTCCAGCCTGGGAAGATCAGGTGAAGGCGCAGTGTTTGAGTGGTTCCGTGGGATGACTTTGTGTCTCCTTGGTACAGTGTCAAAGTGTCTTCCATTATCTGGGTTGTGAATAAAGAAAGACCTATTAAAATAGTTATAAGTAAGTACCTGCAGAATGTCCTGCTGCCTGTCATAGAATCACAGAATAGTTTGGGTTGGAAGGGATGTTAAAGATCATCTCGTCCTACCCCCCTGCCCCGGGCAGGGACACCTTCCACTAGTCCAGGTTGCCCAAAGCCCCATCCAACCTGACCTTGAACCCTTCCAGGGAGGGGGCAGCCACAGCTTCTCTGGGCAACCTGTGCCAGGGCCTCACCACCCTCACAGGGAACAATTTCTTCTGTCTGTTATCCCTTGTGCATGTGCGGGGGGGATGCAGATGTTTCTGCTGGAGGGGACGTGGCTGAGGCCGGGCGCTGGTGGCCACTTCCAGCAGGTGCCATCGCCGTGCTGACGGTCCCCTCCAGCCCTGCCCGCTCTTGCTTGGGGACGGACCGTAAATATTCAGTACCGGATACACTGACATGTAAAACAGCAGGTGCAGCATATCTGTGGTGAGGATATGTTTAATGGGTGAAGGATTCAATATTCTATCTACTGAGCAAACAACTGTGTATAAAAACTCCATCTGTAGCTTTTTATGAGATGTTGATTTTTTTTTTTTTAATTTAAAACCACAATTTATTTTAAAAAGTACAGATACTCTTGTTGTGGAAGATGGGTTTGTACAATTAAATGGCAAAATGGATTAAAGCCATTGATGAAAATGTAAATAGTTCAGTAATTTTAGGTTTCATCCAAGTACATTCAGAACAAAACCACTTGTCCTGCACAGTTCTTCGTGTTCCATTCCCCGTGGTAAAATTCTTGCTAGCAATTACGCTTTTTCTTTTGGCCTGTTCTTCGTTTCCATTCCCCCCTCTCTTTTCCCCTGGCTCCTCTAGCTCCTTATGCTTCATTTCAAGGGGGAATGGTGCCACGTCTCCATGTGAGCCAAGTACCTCATCAACTTCCCTCAGTAGAGTTTACTGGAAAGCAATGCCAAGTATTTCCATTTATTTCCCCATGATGCCTTTACAACACCCCCCCAGTGCTCATCTTCTCTTTCATTGGCTACCGTTTGCAGGAATCTTGACATTTATACAGTAAAATGCCAATATTCAGATCAATTTATGCTTTACAGATCTGATTCAATTACCAGTGAAATCAATGGGCATCTTGACTTCTACCAGAAACTTTCACACTGACCCGATCTTCCACTCCTTCGCATTTGTAATGGCTGAGATTTTATAAACAAACATATTTTGATCAAAAGCTACTTCATAAAGGCAATTTAACTGGCTAGCCCTTGGCTGCAGCGGGAGGCGTCTGCTCTGGTTTGTATGGTGATTACTAGGAAATTTGCATCCAGCCTTTCCCACCTCTGTGGCTGCTGGAGAAGGGTAGTGTGCTGTCTCTGGTGCAGAATCCCAGGATGAGCCTCATCCTGGCCTCCCATCAGAGAGATGCCACACGCAGCCAGCCTGCCGAGCGTGAGCCAGTATTTCAGTTCCCTGTTGAGACAATGACCGTGCATGTGGCAGCGCGGCCTGCCTGCCGCTCAAAGATCCAGCGCCACTGGGGAGCATCGGGAGACAAGGTGGTTGTGGGGTGGCATTGGGTTCTTGCTCGACTCCAGCGGGAACCTCTGCGTCTCCTGTGGCGGGACAATTCCTTGAGCCTGATCCGGTTCCTCTGAGACTAACGGGAGATCTGCTGTGAGGTGCAACGGGAGCTGGTGGGAGATGGGTCTTATCTGCTGGCCAGTCATTCAGTGACATCTGGTCGTTGGAGAGTGGAGTCCTGCAGAGCAGCTTTGTGGAGGTAGCACGGCCTCCTGCCCAGCCAGAGGACGGTGGCCTGGAAGAGAAGGACTGGGCTACCTGGAGTCGATTCCACATAAGATGGTCAGCCCTACCCAACATCTTCGGTTGGTCCTGCAGGATAGGCCTCCATCTCTCCTTATGTCCCCATTTCATTGATTTGTCAGATGAGTAAAGAAAAGGGTGAATCAGTCAATCAGTCATACTTATGAAGAGCCACTCCAAGCAGTGATACAGTTGATTAAACCTTGTTCTCAGAGTAAAGTTAACAGAAGCTAATTACAAAGCTTAAAGAGAAAATCTTCTCGTGTGCTCTCACGCCAGCGCTCTGACTTGATTGGAATGCACTGAACTGCTTAATCAGAGTGAGGATCGGGGACACGGTGCCACCTCCCAGGCTCTGCCTGTGAAGATGCTACCTGCTGGCACCCCAGGTGAGATGCTCTCGGAACAGATTTTTTCTGAAGAAGCCATTAATGGCTACAATGCAACAGCTGCTTCGCAGAAATGGTCAGGAGTTCATTTTATTATAAAGGTGCCGTGACTACTGCGTGCAAAGTGGGGTCTTCTGGAGGGTCTGACAGCCTGAAGCGAAGGCAGAGAAAGACATTTAGGTGGGGTTTGCAGAGCTCTTTGGAAATGTTAACTTGAGGTCAGTGGTCTAAAGGAGGACTTCAGCCTTCTGGAGGTGACTGTGCTGCTGAAGAGACTCTGGGAGGAGCTTCTGATTTATCTGGTGACACCAGAGAAGGCAGTGGGCTCCATGGGAGGAGCTCTGAGGACTAAGGGTTTTGCAGGAGAGCCAAGGCAGAAGATGACTGACTCCCTCTAAAACACGGGGCAGAAATTCACTGAGAGGGTCTGTGAAATGACCGAGGGAAGATGGAAGATCTGACTCGAGTGAGGCGCAGAACGGGGAATGACAGAGACATCCTTTGACTGTTCACATTTGGGAGGAACTTCAGACCTGACCCTGACCTGTCTTTGATAAAAGCTGCAGTATTTCCCCAAACCATCTGCTTCTTAAGATCAAACCCTGTATGCTTGAGCTCAGACAACAATAGCTGCCACTTTAAAGGTCAAATCATCACAGATTTTTCTATAGACTTTATACACAAATTACTTCAGTGCCATTGAAATGCAAAGATAAGTTTGAAAAGAGTTATTTTCAGAATAACTGGTCTTAGTAAAATATTTTCAGCTAGAAGTATCCTACATACTCAGCCTTTCTGCTGTGTAAATTTTATTTTTTATTTTTTATAATTTGCTGTGTAAACTTATTTTATCCCATATAGGTTTTTATGGGGTAAACCTGGGGTATAGTGGCTCGGTATACTAACGTGGGCAAAGAGCCCAATCATGATTTATGGATAAGCTTACCTATTATTTAGGTACTTTTTTGTAGGCTGACTTACACTCCTATTGTATTAGAGTCACTTTTCATCAATAATGGAAATATGTCCCTGTTATCCCCCACAAAAAGCTTTGTATTTTCTGGCATGTTTGAGGAAACGATCTGGCGTGTATCAATAAAGACAGCAATAATTGCCATGGGCTCGCTGTTGTTTATGCAGAAGAAATTTCTGTTATTCATTGTGGGCTGTCAGATGTAAGACATCACGCAAATGGAGTGGGTCTCAGAAATAATTCTTGTATGGCTAGAGCAGAGCTCCTAGAAATATTTATCTTACTAAGAAGAAAATACAGAAAATGATACAGTAGCTGTTGTGGAAGCAATAAATATGTACCACAGCATTATCTACAATTGTTCATAAAGATCACTTGATTGCAGTAGCAAAGTGCGTGGGTAAAGTGAACTGGCTTGATATAACAGAAGTTTTACAGATATATACACCATAATTAACTATTATTATGTGTACTAATACATACTGATAATTAATCACTCTTTCAAATGAGATAACAAAGCCTTGATTTAAAAGCACATATATTTCTCTGTGTTTTCTCTGTGACCTCTGATATTTCAAAGAATGAAAATATTGACGTTCTGGTAATTGGCTGTTACTGCATTGCTAATCCATTAGCTACTCGATTATGGTCAAGACGGTGATGGGCTGAGTCATGGCTGAGAACAGGAAAATATATTCAAAGTGCAAAAATCAGATGGGTTGAACTTTGACTACGCATCATCATTTGCAGTTGCTACTGCTAGTGTTAACTTTGGGATACGTTATATTGCCTAGAAAGAAATTACAAAAATGAAAAGAAATGTTGTTTCCAGAAGATCCTAAGCATAAGTGAAAGGGTGGAAATTGATAAACAGTCACGTTTATGAACCGTTTGTCTGAAAAAAAGACTGTGTAGTACGAGTTTTAGTAGTGTGCACATGGATGTGTGCATGTGTGAATGCACATAACGAGACCTGTGCTGCTACCTTCACAGCCAACTCTTCTTAGTTTTTTAACACTTGGCAAATTTATTACTCTCAGTCTTACCTCAGACACAGCAGTAGAAAAGCCATTTTCTTTGCATAAGCTGCTTGTAACAATCTGCTATATGTTGACTGTATTACAGGTGAGCTTCAGATACAAGTAAATTTCAGCTGTACAGGGAAAGTGTCTCAGTGATTAATTAAAAAAGTCCCAGGATTTGTTGAAATGAGTTAAAACGAATAATGAATCTATTTCTAAATAATGCATTGAAAGGTATCATAAACTGAGGACATTCTCGTGAGGAATGAGAAATACATGAAGAAAACCTGCATTTTTCATCATCTAAAGCATTATTCTGTTGTGTGGCTCTGAGTGTGTGGCTTAAATGTGAGACTTAAACTTTCGAAAAGCCATTTTTACTGTGAGGGTAATCGGAGCTGGAAGGGCTTGCCCAAACCAGCTATGGGGTCTCCATCGTTGGGTTTACTGGAGCCCGGTGGGAGGCTGTCCAGGGCAGCCTGGGCAGGGGGTGGACGAGGCCATCTCCAGAGCTCCCTGTGTCCCCAGCCCTCCCGTGATTCTGTTGGCTGCCGGGGGAGAGGCACAGTGGAACATCGGGGAGAACGGAGAGGGTGGTGCTCCTGCTCAGGCTGTTCTAAGTGAATCAGGTCATAATTATGATAAACAAACTTCCAGCATAGACATTCCCAAACAGTGATCAATTTCTGCACAAACAGATTACTCCAGCTTGGATCTTTGGGACTCAGATCCTATTTTAAATCCAACCTCTCCTTCCATGTGGATACTCATGAGTATCATTGCTGCTGAAGAGGGAAAGTTTGGAAGTTTTCAGGCTAAGGAGACACCAGTGGCCAACCCAGATGACTGCTGGAGGATGAATTCTTCTGTCCTGTCATGCTGAGAGAGAACTCCTCATCTCACCAGATAAAACATCTCTGAAGAGCACGTAATCAGTCCTAAATCCATTTCCGAGACTAAATCCGCTGCTTTGGACTTCTGAAAAGATGTCGCAGAATGTTTATTAATTTTCTTTGCTATGTATTATATTTTTGCTGTTTCATTTTATCTGTATTTTTTCATTAAAATGAAAGTCATCTGCATATCCTTTATTCCAGGATTAGCTCTTTGTATTTTACTTTCCCAGCAGACTGATTGTCAGTTATGTTTCAACAGCTTCCACCAGTGATGGATTTCTACACAGCTGCCTGGGCATCTGTGGCAATGAAATATGAACGGGTTTCAACAAAATCCAAAGACTTCTGCTAGGGGTGGCAGTTATCTGTAAGAATAGTTTCCTGGAAAATGTTTGCATGTGCTTCAAATGTAGCCTGATAAGTTATTTAAGTTAAAGGTCATTTATCCCCAGGAAACTGTAGATATTATTCTTTGGATCTTAGTTAAAAAAAATATAAATCCTCCCTTTAAGAAATCTTTGTATTTCAAGCTTCATTCTCACCAAGTCAGAAGATACAAATCTGAAAATTGGAGACCTATGAGAAACAAAAAAGTCCCCCTCAAAGGCATGACACATAATGCCTTACAAAGTCCTGAGCTTGGGGAGAAAAGGAATGAATGAGAAGGGAAAAAAGGATTATTTTCAGTGTGTTTTGATTTTAGCTGCTTATGATTCAGTGCTCTGTATATTAACGGTAGATACCTGGAGGTGATAGACTCTGTGGATACTTCCAGAGATTAATATCCACATCAGACTAATATAGGTAAAGTGAAGCTATTTCTTTTTACCTAGGAGAGATAGAGATTGTGTATAAATCTTGTGGAAAAGCAGCACATAATCCTTTTCTAAAACACGTGCTAAGGAGGGGAAAAAAAAAAGTCTTGCAGTCTACGGTGGAGGGGGTGACAAGGGGTGTCTGGAGGCCGCGCAGGCCCTCTGCGCTCTCGCTCTCCCTGCAGGGACTCCCAGGTCTGTTGGGTCCCAACACTGTGCTATAAAGACACCAAAGTCACTGCTCAGCAGCTTCAGATTTGTGTCGTCGTGCAGCCTCAGAGATATCTGGGAGAGTCGCACGGCGCAGAAATGCCAGTGGAATTTGAACGTGTGTATCGGCAGTTGTCCAGGACAAACAGCAAAAGCTGCCCCAGTGGAAGGTGTCCCCAGCCCGGGGCAGGGGGTGGAGTAGATGGTCTTTAAAGGTCCCTTCCAACCCAAAATGTTCCGTGATTCTGTGATTCTAGGGCTAACGCAGGATGAGAAAAGTGTCTTTCTGAAGAAAATCTACACTCCTGTGCTTTCTGGAATGCCCAGAAGGATCCTCAGAAGATAAGCCACAAACTAACTAAACTGTGAATTCATCCTCCAACACGCTTCATAATAACATTATCAGTAAACAGCTGCTTTTAATGTTTAATAAAAGGCATTTATAAATTGCTGTAACAACACTGTTTACTGTTTGCATTACCTCTCTCAGCCTGGTTCATCAGCTGTCATTAGAAGCAGTTTGCAGCATGCATTTTGCATCTAGAAATGAGCAATAATCTGCATTCAGGCCCATACCAACTTCAGCTGCTCCTTCCCACCTTCCCCTTCTTTCCGACCGAGCTCTCGGAATTATATAAAGTGAACACAGGAGGTGTGGACACTCAGAAAAGTATTGGTTTCGTTATGCCAGGAAATGTCTCATTCCTTTAAAGCTATAGTTCCTATAGCTTTTAGAAACTCCTACAAAAAATCAATAAAGAGCTTAAAAATACATGGCATTTAACAGTGAATTCCTGTCTTTATTTCACCTTTTAATAGGAGACTACTGGATTTTTCTAATAAGGTTATCATGTTCCGCTGCAGTGAATGCTTTAGAACAGCAGCTTGTAATTTTACTCATGTTGTGACCTTCTGCGCCAAGTGTGGAACATCTCAAACCCCTCCCCTTATCTGGATGGAACCGGTCACATTCCCTTTTGCAGCCTGGAAAGGACAGTATGTACCTTACCCAAAGCTCGGAGTCAACAATAATTGATTTAAAGTGCTGCAGTGCAGTGCTCCTACTGTCCCATCCCTTTGTACCCAACCAATGACCAACAGTAACTTTTCAAATTTTTTGAGTTTGCAGATGTCTGAAATTTCTCTAGTCAAGGTGTGGAGCTTTCAAGGAACAATTTAAGTCTACCCACAATTTACAGGTTGCTGAGAGTGAAATGCAAGAGGCAGAGCTGCAAGGACGGTGTCTGGCTAGGACAGACCCACGTTTAAAATTTAGGATCAGCCAATCCTTAAGCAATCAGATAAAAACATAACGCGTTAGAAATGCCTTTCTGGGCCAGCGTAACAGTCAAGTGTATTGTCGATCGCAGTGGCAACAGACAATGCTGTCCAAGAAGAGCATCTGAGCCTTACCAGTTCCTGCTGCCCATTTGCCTGGTACTCCTCCAGCACATCGAAGAGCTGTATTTGGGATGCTAGAAGTTAAATCCTTTCCTAATATCTTTAGTAGCCACTGACCTGCTGTTCATGAATTTGTCTAATCCTCTTCAGAGCCGACTGATCCTGCTTGCCTCCAGAGTCTCCCGTGGCACCAGGTTCCAGAGGTTCATGACCTTCTGTGTGAAGAAAAACGTTCTTTTATCTATTTTACAGCAACCTCCTCCCAGTCCCAGTGGCTGCTTCTGCGTCCTCATTGTGTGTGACTGAACAGCAGCTCCACGTTCAGTTGAGTCACTGCCTGCCCGTGTTTGTAAACCTCGGCTCAGTCCTCCTCCTGCCTTCTCCAGAGTAAGAGCCCAGCCTTTCAGCCCCCTCAGAAGGAGCTGTCCTGCTCTGACGGTGATTTCTGCTGCCCTTTGTGCTCCCCAAGGTCGGCCACAGCCTTGGAATGCAGAGACCAGTGCCACACACAGAGCGTGAGGCATATCGTGGCCTGGAATGGCAAAGGATGCATCTGCCTTGTTGGCCACAGCCATTCTGGTGCCATTCAACATTTTATCATCTTTTTTGCCTGATCTTGGCAGGGAGCGATTTCAGAGCACTGCAGAGATGTCCCTGAGGGTTCGTTCCTGATCGTAACTGCTGGTTCTGAGCTCATCACTATCCGGTCACCACGTCCAGAGTTTTCTTCTTTAGATCCCTTATTTGCATTTATCTACACCAAAGCTCATTCCCCATCTTTTTGCCCCCTCGGTTTGGCAAGCGCTTCCTGGTGCTCCTCCTGAGCAGCACTGCATTTGATCACATCTCATGCTTTTTTTTTCCTCACCGGCATGAGGCATAGCTGAGTACCTCAAAGAACAGGAGTGCCTCACTCCAAATAGAAATACAATTCAGTGTGATGATTTACAACAGAGAAAAATGGAAAATATGTTTATAATATTTAACTTCACTACTCTGCAACTCACCCGGAGTTTTCTGAAATCGTTCTGCTGTGTTCTGTGTACGGCACGACAGAGCTGCCGCCGCCTCTGAGGCTGGATTCGGAGCAGGAAATTTGAAGATCACAGCCAGACGATCCAAAGTACAGAGGGATGGGGTTTAATGCAGCAAGCGTGCCGCAACGTGCTGAAGAGGCGTGCCTGCATTGTTCCTGCTGAAAGTGTGCTGATCTGTGTGATCTTTGGCAGCAGGAGCGTCACAGAATGATTTGGGTCACAACAAACAGAGAGCTGGCAACTTTGAATTAGTTTATGTTTTAACCTATGAAACATATTTCCAACTAGGCAAGATCTGTGGAAAAGACTTTGAATAAATGCAGTGTTTGTGTGTTGCCAAGGCTTCAAATCTGAGCATGAAAACGAAAAAACATTTCGGGCTAGGCGACTCCCAAAATATTCACAGCAAAGTGGTAAGGCACGCGTTTCTCAGACACGCTTTAACTGGCCAAGGACAAACATCTCAATTTAATAAGCTTTCCTACCCATTCTCAGGAAAGGTAAAACTGCCTCTCCCCCTCTGCCCGGCTGTGTGGGGGGACACGCAGCCTTTCCATCTCCTCTGTGCCTTTCTGTGTCGCTGGCAGTGCGTGCCAGGGTTACAGACCTTGGAGCACAAGGCTTGGCACTGAAAATAAAAATACCACTCTTGCTCTCTTTTTTTTTTTTTTTTTTTTTTTTAAGGAAAGCCTCCACTCCATCACGGTAGCAACAGCCAATCTAATCACGTTCAGGATTTATCACATTTAAACCAATATGATACCGCTTGCTCAGGCGGCAGGGTGAAAGATGTAACAAATATACTCAGAAATGCCTGATGAAGAGCCAGGAAAAGGCATTTCACAGGTTTGTCCCTCACTGCATAGCTGACCACCGCTACCCGCTGCCTCTTCCCTCGTTTTCGCCCCGATGGAAGGAGACTCGAGCTGAGGGTTTCGGCAGAGTGCAGGCATCGATGTCAGACCCAGTGAGTCCCGGTACTGCAGGAGAACCCTGAACTGATACAGCAAAAGCTGCTGTGAAAGGAGTTGAACAAATTGTGTAAAGGGAAAGCTCAGATTTACACCTCAGTCCCTCAGCGGGTGAGAGCCCAGAACACGGCTGTGCCCTCCAGCAGAGAGGGGACGCGCCGGTCCTGGGACCTAGCGCTGCCCGTTCTTGCCTGCACGGTAACGCTGACTCGGGGGAGTAACTGTCTACAGAATGGATTCTTTATAGGAAATCCCAACTCACCAGCACCTTTCCAGTGCTAGCTCCAAAGCTGGCATTTATTTACTCATTTTCATTTTTAAAAACATCCTTGGTCCTCCGTGTGAGCCGTGGCTGGTGCATAATGAGAGTCGACGCTTGCCTACACGCACACAGCACCACCGGGTTCTGACTTACTGCATTAAAGCAATCTGCTCGGGGACAACCTGAGTACGAAAGGCACCGTATAAATCCAAATTCTATTAGACACTTCATGCAATACATGTTCATTGTACGGTACTTCACCAGGGCTTTATCTTAAAAAGAGAATGGAACACAAGACTGAGAAAAATGGTTTGCTTACAATCAGCAAAGAATTATTATTCTAGTGCCGTGCTAATACATTGTCATACAAATGCCAAGGCAGCCTGATAAGAGTTCTTCTGTTTAAGCTGAAGGCTTCTGTTCTGTCTTGAGATATTTGGGCTACATTGTTATTCTTAAATCATTTCTATTTATAATATGGAGAGTGGGTCTAAATTGGAGACAATCTTATGCTATTTTTTTCCCTTCTGTTCAGTTCTAACTATTCAAGGCCATTTCCAAATATTTAATTAATTAATTTAGTCTGAATAGTTGGTACTTTTCAGCATCCAAATCCAATCTTTCAGTGGAGTTCAGTAAATCACCCCTGAAAGCTTTTTTTTTTTTTTCCACTTGGATACTCTTTTTGCACAGCATCAATCATTCTACTCTTTGACAGGAAAAAATGTTTTCTAAAACTGGCTTTCTTTATTGTTCTCCATTACATAAATAAAATGATTTATGGAGTAAGAAAAGGAAAGAACGAAGAAGGAAGCATTGTCTGATCTTTTTAGAATTATTTGTTCTTTATCCTGAGATTTATGCATTTTTTTTTCCTCCTGGACTTGTGTTTGCACCGAAGAAGAACCTCAGCTTTCCGCTGACCTCTGCTCCATCTCCTTTGTACCATGCCCCGAACATTAGTGAAATGTCAGGCGACTCCTCAGCTTTGGGTGAGAGGCAGGAGATCGAAAGAGCCCTGACAAGCCTGACAGCGCCATGTTTCTCAGAAACCTGCAATCTGGCTGCTTCGGCACAGCAGCGGGGGTGAACGGGATCGGAGCGGGGCACTTCCCGGTGCTGCATGAGGCAGTGGGCTCGCCCTGGAAACACGGGTGCCCAAACACAGGAATGCACAGGAATCAAAGTTACTGGTTGCTATGGTGATGGGAGACAAATGATGCTTTTTGCAGATTCGTTGATGGTGCCGTGTCAGATAATCAGGTGCCACGAGGCTGCAGGGATTCTTCATTAGGGTCTGCCTCTGGCTCTCTGCGGTTACAACTGAGTCAAAGATACTCAGAGACAGAAAATAACACCTGTAGCTAAGTCTGAGCTGTACGTCTGCACCCACGGGAGGAGCGTGTGAGTGCAGCACAGCACCTCTGTGGCTGCTCCGACGGGCATGGATGTGGTTGATGGGCCACTACTGGGTTTACTGGTGTGCAGGCTGTCCCTGAGCTGCGTTAATGGTTGGACTGGATGATCTTCAAGGTCTTTCCAACCGAGATGATTCTGTAGCTGTGCCGGTTGGTCTGGCTGCAGGTGGCTGTCATCCTCTCGTGCAGTTCCTCCCATCTCTTCTGTTGTCCTCGGGTGCCCAGGGCCAGGGCTGTGCCTGAACCAGGCCCAGATACGGCATCGCTGCAGTTCCTCGCGTTCCCTGAGTGTAACAGCAGCAGCTATCAATGGTGCATTTCCATTATGCTTTTTTATTGAAGAATTGTAGAACAGCAGGCACCACCAAAGCATTCATATCTTGCAGTAGAAACAGAATACAGAGAAACATGACTGGTGGTATCATCCTGGAGCTCTGGTTCAGAGAAAAGGTCTGGATAAGAAAAATCTTAGAAGTAACTTAACTGGCTTTGGTATACCACTTTTCTGGGGCAGACAATGCTAGGGAAGGATCATTTATCATAGGTACATTCTTGTAATATTCAGAGAAACAATTTTTCATCTCCGTGTTATCTATTGCTGCTCCTTTTATGTTCTTATTGCTTACGATGAGTTTCTGTTCGAGCAAAAAAAAAAATTAAGTATATTTCAGAGTGATTGGAGTCCTGCACACATTTTTCCTGTGATATATTCAATATTTTATGATTCCTTTCTTCTTAAGTATTTCTAAATATCAGTACCTTGTAGGCTAAGAAATTGGATTTGCTCTTATTGAACATAAATATATGCACATTATGAAAGGAGATGGAATCATATAGGTGTGGGGAAAGCTTAAAGGTTGTGCTATTACATCTCTAAAGGAAAACAGGAGTCTGCTGGAAATAAGAGCTGCATCCTTTGACCTTTATGTCATCACAGTTTTGAAACAGAATCCAGGATTAGAAGCCAGAGGTAAGTTTTTGTTCATTTTGTCAATTAGCCTGACGTTATATGCATTTTCCTGGCAGCAGCAGTTTAAACATTTCCCCCTCTGAGCAAAGCAGTGGTGGCTAAAGGCTGGGCCCAGGGTCCCAGTTTGCTTGCCAGATGGGGAGGGGGGGCCCTTCCGGGGCACAGGTGAGTGGTTTTCTCTGCCCAGCCTCTGCCTGCGCTCACGTGGAGTTTATCTGTGCAGGCTGCAAGTGTCCGCGTTTCTGGCTGAGTGTTCGAACCCCCGTAGCAAAGGAGGTTCCTTGCCTCAGGTTAGACGTGACAGATATCCTGGGATTTACAGAGGTTTTGAAGCACGTCCCCAGTACTTATCCCACTATGCTGGGAAGGGGGAGAAGACTAAAAGCATCATACTGTATCCTTGGCCTTTGCGTACATGGTCATAGCAGGCTTATAGCCCACCACCAGGTTAAAAACGTGTAAGAGTTGTTAAGGAAAATAAGACGTTCAGCCACAGAAAACTTTGCAATCAGTGATGGAAATTACTGAGGTTTCCTCTGGAGTATATAGATGATTACCAAAACTCAAACTTTAGAATATCAAGAAATAAAGCCTGTTGCTCTCTATATCTATACATACGCTGTGATAGAGATTTTTATGAGGATTTTCAGGCTGCTTGTGCCAGGATGTGTCCCACTGTACACAGCACGGCAGCGCAGGGATGCCTGAGCTCCAGGTGACTGTCTGCCAGCCAGCAAGAACATTAGCAGGGAAATGTAACCTCTGTGGAGCTTTGGCCTCCACAGTCACATTGTTTCCAGTACCTGAATTCGCTTGTTCAAGGAGCAGACTGAGTATCCTGCCCCACGCTGCAGAAGGAGGCCCAGCAATGGGATAACATGGTCACTTCTCCGTGGAGCAAAGCAGGACAACCGGGGTGGTGTACAGTCACATCTGGGGGCTGCTCTGCGTTTCACCAAGCAGACAGATTATAGCTGAGCTCTCACTATGTCTTCTGGGATGATGTCTCACAGCACTTCTTATTTACATTAGTGGAAATAAAATACTGGAAGTTAGTTTTATAGACCATCATAATCACTGATGCAAACACTAAGTCCATTCACTCAAATAAAAATTCTGGAGTTTATTCAATCAAGATGATCCACAGAGCTGATTTCTGCCCCTGGGTCAGGACGGCTGTGCAGAGCTTTGGGAACCACCTTCCTGCGGTGCAGGACTAGGGGTTGGGAGGTGAGCGGGGAGCTGAGCTGGGAGTGGAGGGTGCGAAGGGCTCCCTCACCAGTGGGGAGTTGGGATGTGGAGCAACAAGAGCTCTGGGCCCCGGCCACGCTCTCTGAGCTCTCCCATGCTTGGAGACTAAATAAAGTCTGACCCAAGACACAGCAAGTGGGAGCAGAAAACCCAGAAGCCAACTTGGAGTTTCTTCCAGGAGAAGGCACCTTCCCAGGCAAGCCCAAGGAGCCAGGCTGGACAGCGAGTAAACATTTCCCGTGTTATAGCTGCTATCCAAAGATGACGCTACAGCGTTAAGAAGCTTTTTAGCCTCTTTGCAGGTGGAACAACGGTGTAGTGAGAGCTGCTGCTGCCCACCCCGCACTGCTGGAAATAGTCTCTTTCAGGTCCTCGGGCAGACTCACATTTCCTGGCTGCCCTGGGCAGATGTGGAGCCAATCTCATGGCTGAGGCCCAGGACCCTACAAATCTGTCTTCTTGTGCACTTACTGAATCCTTAACAAAAATAATGCAGCATACAACGGAAAGTCAGTAAAGGAGAAGGGAACTCTGTACTTGCTCGGTTGTGGCTTTTTCGAGCAATGCTGTTTAACACGAAATCGTGTTCAAGGACCAGTCCATCGAAAGGAAAAAGTGAATATTAGGTAGCCAGTATGAGAAAGAGGATAACATTCTCTGATGGACAGCCCAATGCTGTATGCTCATAACATTCTGTTAGGAAATGTACTGTGCTCATGTATGAGTTTGAAAAAAAAGAATTCCATTTCTAGCCGTTGTCAAGATAGGGAGAGAGAAAAAATCCTTTTCTGGAACAAATGAACAAAAGAAAACAAAATTCAAGGTCACAGCTAAATATAACACATAAAAAAAAAAAAAGCAAGTCCAATAGGCATCAAGTAGCTGTTCAGATACAGTAATCTAATGAAACCAGTTGTCCCTGACCTATTCTAGTAACATTCTGAAAATGCAAACATGCACACACTTGCAAAAACCCCACCCAGACCAGAGGGCCCTTGGGGCAACACAACCACAAAAACAAGGCTAAAGTCCGCGGTCAAGGTTATTGCCCTATATAGCAGCAACACCTAAAGCAGAGACCCCACGATGCATGTTGCCCTCTAAGGTGCGGAGTGTTCACAGGCAGCTCTACCTCAAAGCCAAGTTCAGGATCCCTTCAGCTCAAGCCACATAGCTGCTCTCAAAGGCACCAAGCCGCAGCGTGTGCCCATCCTCTGGAACGCCAACGCGGGGGGTCGGGCGCTGGTGGTTAGCTCATTCGCCTGCTGGCAGCAGCGAAGGGACAGGAAGCACAAATGTCACCAACCAAGCGCCATGACGAGGCCCCACGCCCCAGTTTTGGTGCTGTCCCTGCAGGTGCTGCAGCCCCCATGCCCAGCGCAGGCAGGTGGCTCGGGAAGGAGCGGGGTGACGCTCTCTGGGCCACCAGCAGCTTTCTGGCCAACTTGCTGCAAACTTCAGATGATGTTGATGTTTCTAGAGCATTTTCTAGTCTGCTCATTCTAAAGTTGTAAATAGAACAACGGTGGGGTAAATCACTCATTTGAGAGTGTTGTGGTCAAAAGAAGGAACCTGGAGGTAAGGGAGCAAGTTACTCCAACTTTGTCTAAACAATGCATGTTTGGTTGACTCTAAAAAGACTGATGGGAGGGGAACATCCTACCCCAGGAGGCACCACAAGATGGGTGATTGTCCGAGAAGAAAATCAGCAGTAACTGAGGAAAAGATAAAGGCAGCAGCAGGGAGAGGCTGCACCCACCAACTCAATTTAAGACCAAGAAGACGTGCACACCCCCCCACCACCACCTTTGAGTTTGTGCAGAAGAATTAAAAGACATTGTAACTTTAAATTGAGACGAGGCATGTTGTTGACCAGTGAAGGACAAAATGATAAGAAACCAACCACTGGTCATTATGGTAAATGTGTATTCATGTAATCTGAGGTGTATAAACACATTGAAGTTCTTTTGTGTTACCACCTAGCACCCATCTCTGTGCAGACACAGAATAAATAAATACCTCAGCTCTAGTGGCCTGTTGCACACCAGGTAAATGACCCCACTTGAGGGACAGCAATGTGGGAGAGGGAAGGGCCGGCAATATCAGGGACTTTCATTGTAGAGAAAAGCCAAAAATCTTGGGACTCTGCCAGAGCAAGCAATGTCTGAGCAGAGATGAATGGAGCCATGCAAATCCTCAGCACATTTCCTTGGTGAGAGCAGCACCTCTGCGACAGAGGGACTGCCAGAGCAGGCTCAGTGAGGCAATAGCTTCCAGGGGATCCTAGGCCACGCTCAAGATCTTCAGTCTCAGCGCGTGAATGTGCCAGGAGAGGGACAAAATGATGCAGCAAGGTGAGATCTACCTGTTGCAGCAGGCACTGTCTGTGGAAATGTCCTGATCTTTCCCCCTCTCCCTTACACTTGAATTCAGCAAATTGTTCAGAGAACTCAGCAACAGATAAAAAAACCCACTTTGGATTGCTCCTCCAAAGAAAACTCTTCCTAGTTTTGGACTGAGAAAAACGTCAGCCTTTCTCAACAGTCTGCTGAAAGCGGTAGACCCAGGCAAGCCAGGCAATTCCTCTTGCCCCTCATGAAGCAGAGGACGTGGTTTGAAAGCGAGGTGATGGCTTTCATTCCACCTTTAACCCTTTGGCATATGGCGTCTTGAGAAAAAAAAAAATCACTAATGGAAATTCTTAGGCTGGTGGCTGAAATAAAATGAGATGCGCAATATCAAAAACATTGGGAATTTTATTAATGCTGAGTATAGAAAATAATAAGGGGGAGAAGGTGCCCGTTAGCAACTGGGCACTTTAGATAAATGTCACATAGTGAGTATGTACATTAATTTGCTGCACAGATTGTTCTGACATGTCACATTCTGGACAAAACGTAAGAGCTGTGCCTTCGGTGGCATTTCAGAGCTCGAGACGCACAGACTGAGCCTGGGAATCCTTGTAGAGTGTTTTGTCTCTTGTGAGATTTTTGACTTGAAACTGCATTTGTTTATCTTTAAGCACTACACTGTGCAGGTTCCCATAATTTGCATTTCAAACTTGGCAGAGGGAGAAGAATAAAAATACATAAGGCAAATTTTACCATTATCTCTGTATTTCTGTGGTTTTATCAGTTTCACTCAGAATCCAGCATGTCTCTGCAAGGCTGTTTTTAAAAGATAAAAATAGGAATTTCAGACTGCTAAAGCAAAATATATTGATAAAAAGAGGAAGAAAGAATAATTGGAGGAAAAACATATACCTGTGCTTTAAAACAATCCTCCAAAATTATGAACCGGGCGTAAAATGCGTATTTGTAATTGTGGGAGACGTTTCCTGACGGGAGTCAGTCACGGTCTCGCAGCCTGAGCCTGCTTCTTGCTGCTCTCATCTTGGGTCACAAGTAAACATCGCTCCGATCCCACAAAACACCTGTGAGATGGTTTTTAATCAATGGCAGTGGGGTTACAAATGAGCTCTGAATCCAGCTTTTGTCTCCTAAAATTCTTTCTAGTGACAGTGAACTATCTTTTTGACTCCACTGCCATCCTTTAATCGTGTAAATGCGCATTTAGATTTACTTGATAGTAAAGCAAAGTTTACTCTCTGCATTTGCAGAAGGATTCTAGAGTTTGTAGGTTCCTTAATGATGGCAGCCCGACCCGAAACCCTCTGATGAAGCCTGCAAATCAGCTATGAAGACAAACATCTGCCACATTCCTCCACCTGTGACATTTCACTCCCTGTAAAAATCTCACAATAGGTATCACTAACCATTATTGAAGTGTTTCCATTGGTTTCTGCCAAAGAAAAATGCTGATCATGCAAATACAGACCAGTATTTTGGTAGCACTAAACTGGATTGAGCAAATGGAACTGCTTAAAATTATCAAGGACAAAAAGGGGCAGTTTTAACCAGGATTAGTTCTCCAGGTTAATTCCCCAGATAGCCAGAGCAAAGGTTAAGTCACCACAAATAAGAAACAGAGCAGGAACAAATACCCGGCGCTGGAAGGAAGGACGTTTCTTTCAGTGGCAGCACTGGTTTAAGGTGGTTACGGAGCAGCAGCTGGTGTAACCCACGTGCAACCAGCGTGGAAACTACAGCAACAAATCACACTTGTGCGTTTGAGGGCTCAGAGGCACACCTAGGTGTGCAGCCACCATACTCATTCTCACATTGCTCGGGAGCCTGCATCCAGCGCCCCATTTCCCTTACTCCACTGCAAAGTTTGACTAACAGACATTCCTTTTATAAGTTTAGGTAGCTCTTATAACGCAGCACACAACCCCTTCTGCTTTCCACACATTCCCCTTACCTTCAGTTCTATACAAACGAAATAACTGCATTTCTATTTTGGCTGATTCTTAGACAATTTATAGCATATAAAACTTAATAATCCACAGTGGGAGAGAGAAGGAACAAAATTTCAGTTATATTTCTCCTTGAAGCTCTCAAAGCTTTTTCTAAACAATACACTTTTATTTGGATAATAGAACTTTAACCTTTTTAGATGAAATCTGCTCTCTCCACATTGCTGCTGCAGTGGCTGTATTCCATACTGGAAGGTCCCGGTTAAAGCTGAAGAGCCGCACAGACCGCAGCAAGCACGACACGGGGACACCGAAGGACAGGAAATACGGGGACAGCACGAGGGTCTGATCAAAGTGAGACCTTCTCAACAGGGTGAATCCTCTGCTTAATCCAAAGCTTGCAGTGGGGGGCCTTCACTTACCTGTTCCAGCTTCTTTCAGCAGGTGAAGAAAATCAAATTAATATCCTCCCATGGGTGTCCCTTTGTCTCACCATGGCCCTAAGCATTCCTCTCTGAGTGTTCCTTAAACAGAATGCAATTATTTGAGAAGATGCCTAAAACCTCTGAGAGAGATAAACAGGCAGGCTGGTATCAAAAGGGGCTCTTAGTAGCTGTTTACCTTTTATTTTTTTCCTCCAGCTGAGGACAATTAGACAAATTAGAAGGTCCAGGCAGTTGCAAATGATACCAGTAAACAGGAAAAACCTGAGAATAGTGATTGTTTCTGACATGGGGAGCTCTGAAGGTCAAAAGGAGGAGAACTTAAGACAGCAACAGTCAGGCTTTTAGAGTAAGTGACACTGGTAAGTGTCTGATTATTCTACTGACAAATGTTGGTGAATATTTTGAGCTATTTGCTTTCAGTTCCTGAAGAGCTTTGCTTTCTGAGCAGTTCAGATCAGCTGGTTGTTTGCAAGAATTGCGTTTATTACTCTATGGAGCTTTATCAGGGTGGTTAAAGCAAATCCTGTTCATGAAGCATGTAATGACAGTGGCCCTGAGAGTGAAAACAAAAGCAATATGATTTACTAAGAAAAACTGTGATTAGAAAAGCCCCTGTGTAGCCTTACTGTTTAAAGAGGAATAGAAGCCATCGTCAAATGCAAACGGAGCTCTTTGTTTTCTATCACTACAAATAGTAACTGCTCCCATAAAAGAGTGCCAAAACTGCACACATTTGTGTAAAATGAGTGGTGCTAGTTATACATCTGCTTGATATATCTCCACTGAATGTGTGTTCAGACATTAAAAAAAGAGATAACTGCATGAGCCCAGCCCAAAGCAACATTCTGCTTGGTGCTTCGCTTGCCCAAGGGAACGTGGGTGAGAGGTGGCCATGGAATCTAGCGAGGAACAACAGAGGAGTCAGTGCAGCATTAGAAGAACATTCAAAGTACCTGGAGATGGGGAAAATCTACCTCTATTTCCTCAGCACTCTTCATCACGCTGCGCAAAAACTTGGATGTGGTGCCAGTAGGAGTAGTAAAGTAATAGTAGATGCCTGGCGGCGAGTTCCTGGCCTGCCTGGTGACTGCAGGGCGCTGGCTGTGTGTAGGGGTGCAGCCCCGATAACCACCTGCAGCACAGTCCTACCTACCCGAGAAGCAAACTTGATTTTCACACCCACAGCTCCCTTGTAACTGAAGCCCCACAGCTGCTGCCGCAAGCACACAGTTCGCTGTGGATACTCAGAATATTCTGAAGCAGCACAGTACCCCCTACTAGAAATGGTTGTCCTGTTAGTCTGAGCTTGACAACTGGGAAAGTCTTCCAAATTTAAATGCTGCACATTTGAGCTCCTAAACGGATTTGAGTTTGAGGCAGATACTGCAGAACTACTGCAGAACCGGAAAAGAACAGCTGCAGCCACATCTTTTCATGTTGCTGAGTTCACCTCTCGGTGTGAGCACAAAAGCTGCTTCCAGAAATTCTAAATTTAGTGTTCACTGAACAGATTCCTAAACCATTGGAGAATATTTTTAAATGTGATGGTTTCCTGGCACACTGGATGCCGGCATACTATATATTATCTTCTAGAAGATGTTTGGTCTTAGCCTAGCAAGGCAGGACTGAAGGGAATAAATGCAAGGCAACTATCCCCTTGACTGTCTGCATGTCAGTAGGTACAGCTGTATCTTTAGAGTAGGCTGCCTGAAGTTAATGCAAAGACATTCCCAGACCAGTGATAGCCAATTAAACCGGAGGTGTTTGGTTAGAGGAGACATAAGCCCAGCTCAGTGCAGCAGGGGGAACTGTTCACCTGCGCATTACAGATCCTGGGAAAGTCATTAGCACATGGAGCAGAATGTTTTGCAGGTTTCTTCCAGGATACTGATAATCCAAAATCTGCCTGCACGTCAGTGTCATAATCCAGCCCTAAATTAGGGGAAACCAGCCTGGATCCTGTATAAATGACAAGAGGTGGGGAGAGGTAGGGGTCCTGGTCCAGTTATGCCTGTGCCCAGAAATTATATAAATATGTATTTTGAGAGTTTTTCCTCTCCCATTTAGGAAAATGTCTGTACCTGCAGTGGAGATAAATCAGCTGGCCAGCAAGCAGTCTGAGAAGTTTTTTATTTTTTTTTCTTATGTAGTAGCAGTTTTGTCCCTCCTGATTTATGCCTGTCTTATGTAGAACAGTCATGCGAGGGAGAGCTGTGGATTTTGCTTTCCATGTAAAGCTGCAAAAGTGGTGGAATGGGGCTCAGGCAGCGAGGGTGTGGCACTTGGCTGGTGTTAAGCTGAACTCAGCTGCAGTAGAAATCAAAGCAGTTGGTACTGACTGAACTGAGGCCCTGGATTAAGCTGGAATCTTGCTCGTGTCATGGTGGGACTACTGAAGGGTCATAAACCCACTGGTCTGAACTAGCAAGGGGCAGCTTCACTCACATGATAAACAGCAGAAGGGAATCTTCCCCAAATTATTAACAAATGAGTAGAGACTTAATGCTTTGAAAAGTGAAACTGTGAAGGCTGCTGTTAGGAAATTACTGCATTAGAGTAATACCAGAATTGTTCCAATTCTCTTCGTTGCTCCTGTGGATTAACTGATTTTATATTATTTCCCACTGATACATACTGTATTATTTATTGCTGTAATCAGTAAGATTCCAGTGCCATAAATAACTTTGCTTGCACAATGTGTGACTTTGTTTTATGGATCCACATTAATGTATTAAATTAGATTTCACTGGAGATAGCTTTTGCCACAGTGTGTCCAGAGAAGACGTTTATAAAGAGACAGCTGCTTGGATGACCTTGTGTTTGAACTTTGTATTTTTGCAAACAAGTTTTTATAAAAAGCAAAACAGAGCATAAAGTAGGTTTATGGAGGATCTGAGACAATCGAAGCCAATATGAGGATGCATTTCTTTCTTCCAAATGTTCCTTCCTTTAAGACACGTGGTGAACACCTGCAGTTTTTCTAGTCCTACCGCCTTCAGCTGAGCAGTTGTTATGAATGATTACTAATGCGGGACAGGCAAGTGATTAAAAATTGCTTTTGTCAAGAAGCAGTGCAGGTCAGCGCTAGGTGGAGAGCTGCCCTTCTGGGGCCATCAGGCTGCTCGGAGGCTGCTGGAGTCTGACTTATCTTGATTTCTCCCAAAGGTGCCCAACAGGTTCCTCAACCCAGCAAGTGAAAAAGATTTCTCAAAGGCTGTCAACAATGAGTAATAGTCAGATTACTTGGTAATAGTCTTGCTTTAATTTTAAAAACAATGGTAATGAATTAAAATCTGTTATAAAACTACCCCGTTCCATGAATCACTATAATCACGCTGGTGTGACTTGCTGTTTCTCGCAGCCGTGTTGGATCTGTTGCCCTCCGAGGTTCTCTGTAGGCTGTGAAGCAGAGGTGAGATAGAAGCAGGGATCACAGCAGATGCCAAAAACTCTCATAGGACTTGAAGGGTGCCGGTGTAAAATCCCAACCTACAAACCTACAGAGAGCTGAGGAGAAGAGGATCTTACAGAGTCACAGAATCATCATCAAGGTTGGAAAAGCCCTTGAAGCTCCTCCAGTCCAACCATGAACCTCACACTGACCGTTCTCAACTCCACCACATCCCTCAGTGCTGGGTCAACCCGACTCTTCAACCCCTCCAGGGATGGGGACTCCCCCCCTGCCCTGGGCAGCCCATTCCAACGCCCAACAACCCCTTCTGCAAAGAAATACTTCCTAAGAGCCAGTCTAACCCTGCCCTGGGACCACTTGAGACCATTCCCTCTTGTCCTATCACTTGTTTTCCTCCCCACCTCAGCCTGCTGAGGGAGCCGCCCCTGCACTGCCGCCCAGGCAGCATCGCCTACTCTGATTGGGTGGCCACAGCACCCCATGTGCATTCAGATTGGGTGGCCATGGTGTCTGTTTGGGTTGGGTGGCCAGGTGGGGCCTGGGATTGGTCAACGGTGGCCGCTCCCTGGCAGCTGAGCAGGACGGAGCACTGGCTGGCTGAGGGGAGCGGGGCCGCCATGTTGCGGTGGGAGGCTCCAAGCTCTGCTGCAGCTCACTGGAAGCGGTCAGGGTGTTTGAGTATTCACTTGTTGCGTGAAGACAGGCACGTCTCCCACCTCCAATGACATAAACCAGTCTTCATTAGGAAATAAGGTGGCAAAAAGTGCGTAACCATAGTTAAAATTCAACGCAAAGGTACCTGGGGAAGTTCAATGGCGACCAGTACCTCCTGCCTCTGCCAGCATAAACCCCAGGAGCTGCAAAAGGAGCCCTGGGGAAGCTCGGGGCAGGGCTGTGCCGCGCAGCGTAGGGTTGTGCAGCGATACCTAAGCCAGCTGTAAATGAGATGCAGATCTTAGCGTGGTGAGCTAACACTCACCTCCTCTGGGTGTATTTACCCGCTTTGTGGGATGTGGGGCCTGACACATCGCTTCACCCAAATACCTGGCTGACATCTGGCAGTGCCGGTACGAAGCGCAAAATGTCAACTTGTACAAAAGCTAATCCAATTGTAAAATTATATTCCCAGGTAGCTCGATGGTTTGCTTTTCTGCTTAGTCAGTGCTAACCCATAAGGGGAGGAATCTCTGTGTGTGGTCGCTACTCCTATTCAGATAATCCTGGGTGTGCAGGCACCCACCAGGTGCTGCTGGGCGTTGTGATGTCCGGGTTGGCTCAGACAGACTGGCCAGGTCGCACAGACCCCCACGGGGTCTTGCTCGTGCCGCGGAGGAGCTGCCGGGGCCTCCTTTCACCTCCCAGGCAGGTGTCAACTCAAATGCCGAGTGGTGATAATCTAAATCATAGCAAGGGCCATCCTTGTATCGTCTAATTTGACAGATGCTTCATTTTAGTGCCACGGGTAAGTGACATTTGGAGATATGCTTGCCTTCTTTTTCTCCCAACCAAGGAAAAGTTGAACTTGCAAGCCTTGTGCTACTGCTGGGGATAAGTGAGTGGCACTGAAAAGCCAAAGGGCCAGTGAAAGGCGAGGAGCATGCCCAGTGTACTGTAAGGGCTGTCTCACTAACGCTGCCTACAGGGATGGCACTCACCGCTTTGCTCCGAAGTTTTATTTCTGTCGTGTTCTGGGGGATGACATAAATGTACAAAAAATTCATGTTCTTTGCAAAATGGACCCAGAAGACTATTTGCAGTAAATAAGGACTATTCACCCTTCTCGTCTTTGTCCTATAAACCTGCTCTGGAGTGCTCACATTTTTAAAAGACAGTTCTCTAACACTTCCTTAGCAGAGAGGGGGAAAAGGCACATTTCTGTTCAGTTGTGAAGTGGTACAATACTGCAGATTCGCCCTCTGGAACTTTCCCAGTGTGTATCAGTCCTTAAAACTATAGAGCACTAGAGAAGGAAATATGCTTTCAAGAGGTGATCTCCGACGTTAGGGGGTAGACAGGAATCATCAGTAACTTCCACCCTGCAGCATGTAAGAAGGTATAATGATCCACAGACACCGCAAAGCAACATTTTATGCCTATTGTGTTGATAGCAGGGTTTCTGGGCTACACCAGCATTACAAACAGTTACTGTCATTATGGTGTCTTAAGAAACGAGTCAGCTAATAAAGACAAAGTTTGTTTTGCATTGTTTGCATTCCTTTTTTTAAAACATAGAAAATAATGTCCGTTCAGCTCAGGTATCTTAGAAAAATAAGCCTTTCTCCCAACAAAGGAAAGATGGGGGGAAGCATAAGACATCAGCAGATATTTCTTTTTTGGAAGAAAGAACAAGAAAACAGTGTAGCAGCAAGATTTGTGCTTATTAAAAGATAGCACTAGGGCTCTAGGCAACATTTATCAGACACAGTCACAAAAGTCTAGTGTGGGATTTACCACTGCCTATCACTGGGAAAAAATAACAACTAATGAAGCCTGCATTTGTTCAAGCAAGTCAAATATCCCATTAAAAATCCTAGTTGGCGTTTCCAGGTAGGAAAAGGAAGAAAACACATTTCCAGAGGGGTTATTTGTTAGAAACAAGGCTAACAGAAGCTTTTCCCCAGTGGCCTGACCAGCAAGCTCCCGATGCTGACCACCTCATTGTCGAGGTGTTGGACCGTGGAGGACTGGCCTTAGCCACCCAGGATGGTCATAGGTTAGTGTGGGTCATTGCACCACTTCCCATCCAGATAATATTTTCTTACCTCTAATAGGAAAAGAAGAAGAAATGCTTCCCTCCCCAAAACCTCAGCTCCACAGAGGTGCTCCAGTCGGGCCTCCTGGCAGGAGACTGTCCTGGCTCTCAGCAGGCGGTGGCACGGCTGTGGCTCAGCGTTGTTGGAGTGTAGCTCCTACGGCCAGGACAGGAATTAACAAGCAGAGGCAGGGTTGGGTTGTTTTTCTGGGGGGCACAGGGGTGGGAGTTTGTTTTAGCCCAAATGGGACATGGGTGGTGTTTTAGGGGAGTGTCCTCCCCACGTCTGGTCACGTGGAGGGGGAGATATTTCCTTTTGCCTGGGCTACGTGACGTGTAGCGAGGGAATGGTGCTCAGCTTATGGCTCCGGCTTTCGGAGTCTGCTTGCTGGATAAAACTTGTCAGCAGGCTTTATCATCTGTATCTGGCAGAGTGTCCAGGGAGGAAAAGAGAAAACAGGGGTTTGGGAACGTGTAATATGCCTGTGGCATGACACGGAAGCGTCCGCGCGGGGGCAGATGGATGACTCATACTGGGGGAGATTGGCAGGTCTGTATCCGTCCCTCGGTCTCTCTTGTCAGATGGTCCATGAATGCCAGGAGGCAGATTTCTGCCCACCCCCACACGCTCTCTCTGCCTACACGGCGCCGTTTAGGTTATCGGCAGCTCGATCAGGGGCAGCAGCGTTTCTGACCGCAGGGCACATACCCAGACCGAAATTCCCGGTGTGTGGAAGTAGCGGGAAGAGCTGCTGACGCCAGGCCAGATGCTCATTTGAATCACTACCTGCGAGAAGCAAACAATGCCTAAAAGTATCTTACAGCAAAATTCTCTATTGTATTTTGGTGGTGTATTATCAACATTTAACTCACTGTAGACCAAAGTATTTAAACTGCCGTATTTTAGTTACCACCACTAAAATCCTCGGAACATCAAAACCCACACCGCCTCATTTTTAATCCATTTGCAAATATCTTTGGCAAGAGAAATTGAACAATAAATTTTACTTTTAGTAAGGATAATTATTAGAGACAATCCTCCAGTAAAAGATGACGATTAAAGTGTTCATGTACATTTTCCACTCCTACAAAATGTAATGTACAAGTTGTCTTTTTCTCACAACGTGCAAGCACAGAGGTAAAAGAATGTATAAGGGACGCGAATAGCTAAATGTGTGTGGGATACAAAAACAACAAAAAAAAAGATTGCGAGCTAGTCTTTAATCTGATGGTAATCTCTATTTTTAAGGCAGCATTCTTCGCTTTCCATGTATTAATTAAAGAACCATTCTTACAAAGTAGGAACTATTAATATTCTTCTTTTTTGTGCTGCTTTTTATTGGCTTTTCAGCTAAGGCACAGAAACACCAGCTGAACCAATTAGCTATCCAAAGTTTAAGGTTTATTACACATGCTAAGAAATGAAATTCTTGAACGTACGGTAATGAGGTACCTTAAAATGCAAGAGAGTGGGCAGATGCAATCAATCAAAATAAATCCATCGGTGATACTCTCTTTAACATTTTATTGGTAACTATAAAGTGGAAGTAGACCAGCAGTGATCAGAATAGAAACCCTCTGATTAAAATTCAATTTGTTTTCCCTTTTCATAGTTGAGAAGACTCCGTTCAGTAGGTAAGGGTGAATGCACTCTGGGAAGAACAAACAGATTTAAATGAAGACATCATCCGATTCAGATCTGGAAAAATAGACCTTGTGTTTCTCCCTGAAATAAGCAGCCTGACGTTACACATTAGCATTGTAAAAAGAGTAAAATAAATCCGACACTTGGAAAGATTGGGTGTTTTAGATAAATATTTTTGTTGTTGTTACCTGAGACCACATATTTTTGTTTTCAACTCATTAACCTGAAGACAGAAAGAAATGAATCCTTGGGAATGCTGTAACGTCATCGCGAGGAGCGTTTGAAGGCTCAGCACTCTGTGTAATCCGTTCCCCCAGCACTTTGCAGGGACCCTGCTGTACACCCTATACTCTGAGGTGCCATTAGTAGCTCTGCACTTAAGGGGCTGCCTTCCCTGCTTTGAAAATGTATCCCTGGCCTTTTTTTTTTTTTTTTTTTTTCTAAAGCTTAATTCTCCTTCTGGTAGTGGCCACGCTCAGCAGGGACTGAGTCAGCTCCTGTGGCCTTCAGTGGGAATTCAGGGCAGGTGAGCAAGAGTCCAGTGGGTACCTAAACTGTCTGCTAGTACCAACCCTTGGCTCTTACACACAGCCTAAGCTTGTATCCACACCTCTCACCTGCAGACTTTGTCCAGGCAGAAACCACACAATTTGATACAGAGGGGATTCTTCTCAGCAGATCAAGAAAATTTTAAGGAAATGCCCACTGGCATCACCATGACTAATATCTCAGCTTTTGGTAAATCTCTTTAAGACAGTGGGAGAGTCATCGTTTGCGGAGCTGCGCTGCCGCCAGACTTGATGCAGGAACCCCGCAGCCTTCAGTGGGAAGACCAAAGATGCTGCAGGAAGTGATGCTCACAATTTTTGTGTAGCATTTTCTGGACATAATTAACGCTATGATATATTGTGTGGTCTATCAAAGGTACAGCTGCTTGGGAAAGTGTAACATCAGGGTCTTCAGATCCTGTGCTAATTCCTATGAGATTTTATATTCAGTCTGCCTCAATTCCCTCTGAACTAACAATTTATCAAGCCAGACTCATTTGGGACGCAGCTGCTCCACATCTCCTGGGGTCTCACAGATCTCAGCGTGCAACCTCATTCCCACATTCCCGCCATAAGCTCCCACTAAAGCAGCGTGCAGTTATTATGATATTCTTCATCTCATCTTCTGAACTGCCACTGTGTGCTCTCTGCTCTTCCCTGGTCACCGTGTTTCACCCCACAGGCAGCTGCAGTTCAGCCCCAGGTGAAACAATTCTTGAGCGTGCAAACGTTTCTCAAATGTTTTTAGACCTTTTTGAAATGGAAGTGGCTTTATAAGACCTATTATTATATTATTATTCTACTTCCACAGCAACATTTAAAGCATGAGTATTGTCTTGGCAGGGTTGGCTAGGAAACACGGTTGATGTAGTTGATGCTTTAAAAAAAGTATCTTTGTGTTAGATGATTGCAATTCACTGACTGGTAGGTCACCGAGGAGCCCCTTCATCAGCTCACTTTCAGCTGGAAACCCGCTGCTTTCTTGGGGGGTCCTGTCTCCCCCAGCTTGCTGCCCCTCTTGCCTCGATCTCCCCACTGCCTCCTGGATCTGTCTCGCTGTGATTCACTGATAACCAGACAACCTCAGGTAACTTGTTTTCTCCTGAACTTTTACGAAGCTAGCAGGCTGGGTGGCTCAGCAGTAGCAGCTCTTTATACTCTTTATACCTGCCTGCTGTCTTTCTTGGACAGTGCTGCACCACTGTGCACTGCTAAACATTTCCCTTTCCCTTTGCTGGTCTACCTTTATCCTCATCAACAACTATTTCAGTTTCCGTTCACAGGGTGCTTTTTCAAGGATGCTGAGAACCACAGAGCAGTTTTTGTAGGCACGCATCCCAACGTACAGCAAGAGCATTTAATTGATGTAGCTCATTTTGTTCCTTCCCCGCGCCCTACTCCAGTTTGCAAGGAGACAGGTAGACAAATGAAACCTCAGCATTAAACCTGCAACCTAACAGACATACTAGGCAGGCGATACATCAGATTTTTGTTTATGTTTTCGAAAGGAGCTTAGTTTTCATATATGCTAATAAGATAACGGTACTTTTTTTTTTTTTTTTTTTTTTCCCTGGCATGGATATTTTCATGGTTTTACATTTGGATACAGCTGACTTGTGCTGCCGTGACTTCTAGTTGAATCTCCTTAATTTATATCTTCCCTTAAAGAAACAAAATGTAAGAGAAAAAGGCCATGATGGCTTAACTGCCACCATCACCATATATATTGCGTCTCATCCTGAGTTCTGTCTCTGCAGGGGTCCCGTCACAGAGTCCTCTGAGGACTCTTAGCTGTGTTCTACCAATAGCTCTCTGCTGAAAGCCTGTGCTGAAGAATTATTTCTTTCTTACTATTAAATAGCAATGCGGAGAAAAATATATCTAGAAATTAATTTTGCATGTTACAATACAAGATGGACTTCCACTCAGGGTAACTGGCTAATTCACTGCAGGTATCATCCAGAAAATTCAGGAATTCCTTTTTTTTTTCTGAATAAAGTACATTTTTGTGAAATAAATGCACTTTCCCCCTTAAAAAAAAAGTAACAGTTAGGAACAATACAGCCAAAATGTTTTATTTGGGCAATACAAATACAATCAAATCAAAAATATCACAGATTTTCATACATTAGTAAGAAGTTACTGTACACTTGAACAGTTGCCATTTTTACAGCTAACAAAGCTTTACCTTTATTAAAATGTATTTTCCTCTCACATAAAATATACACTTTTCACTGACGTATTTTACATCATACACCTCTCTGGGATAAGAAACATTTCACAAACAATGCACAACAGAGGCCATCTTCTCTAAACCCATACAAAATATTACATAGAAGCGAGAAACACTGGTATATCCTACTAGGCTGCAGCCCTCAAATGTCATAGTCTGTTGCTACTAAAAATACTACATGCATCATAAAATGCTGTACAGCGTTTGAAGTTTGGACTTGTCAGATTTGATCCTAGTTCCACACGGTACTTTGTAGTGAGTGTTAAACCTCGACTTTGTATTAATGGCACGCTGACTCTTCCTTTGTGTTCACATCTGCAATTAAAAAACCCTCGAACGATGTTCCTAATGCCAGAGCAAACGCAAATGATTTTGCAATATAACACCACGGCTGATCATTTGATACCCCATGTGCCTCGCAGACACACAGTCTGCTCCGTCTTCTGACAGCATAATAAACATCTGAAATGAAATCCTTGATCCATTGAAATAAATGGAAGTCTTGCCATCGACTTCAGTGGAACCAGATTTTAACCCTGCAGTGGTGTTATATTTCCCTTACAATTAGTACAATACAAAAGGAGGGGAAAAAAAAGTTCTGTGAAGAAAGACTCCAGCCATGCTGCAATAGAGAGATCACTGGTAGCAAGCATCGCTATAATGTGAGGTTTCCATAAGAGCTTCCCCGGGGACTACCAAGAACCGTTCTTTCATAATCATTTTCTGATTTAATTTGGAGAACAGATGCAGGAAATAAATACACTCATCCCTACAGGCTGTTGCTGAGATTTGGAAAGAATTAGGGACTCTGTTAACTTCAGGTTAAACTAATTAAAAAAACATAGAAAAAGAAAATGTCGCTATATTTTAATCCTGGGAGAAGTTCTGTTGTTAACCTAACAAACGAGTTATGGAAAAGCGGTTTTCTCCCTACCCGTTGTATAGCAGTAAGGTTACAAGGAAGTTACCGAGTGGCTTTGGAAAGAATTTTCCGTCTATTTTAAAGAGGCTTTTTTCTTTAATTGCAAATAGGAAGATCTGCCCGGTTACTGAGACAGATGCTCTATGTACTGTAGCATTGTTCTTGTAACGTTCTTTCTTGGCTTGAGTCCCTCCCAAAAGGCAGCGGCCGCTTCCCGGCCGCGCTGGCATGCTCGAGGTTTCGGAAGAGTCGGGCTGGCGCTGGGGAAGCGTCAGCCCAAGCCTGGTATCTCAAGGCGCCTTTCAGACATCAGCTTCTCTTTTTGCACAGGTTGTTCCCGTCCTGCTGCCAGGCCGGCTTTACACAGAAACACCCTTCCTACCTCAGCTCATCGCCGGGGAGAACATCCCCTGGGGGGACTTCTGCAGGTACCTTTGGATAGGGGATTGTTTCTCTTCAGAAAAATCCTTCGATCCTCATAAATAAGGCATCCGTTTAATTTAGTTACTGTAAACCACTTTTTAAAAACTAAAATCCTCACCGTATCCTGTCATCTTGAGATGATTTATTTAGAAATGAATAAAAAAGAGTAATATATATATATATAAGTATCCTTTTCTAATCGTAACACAATGTACAATCTGCAACCTGATTCTGGAATAAAATACAATCCTTAACAGAAGCAATGTGAACGTAGGGAAATGTAATTCAATCAACTCCCATTATTTGTGCATTTACCCTATTACGATGGCTTTATCTTCTCGGTGGCTAATGGTCGCTCAGAGAGAGGGAAGGCAGCGTTTTCGCGTCGCCCGCAGCCTCGCACCAGAGCGCGGCAGCGCTGCTGGGGACGAAATCCGGACGGTAACCGAGGCCCCGCCCGGTGACTTTGTCGGGCTGCGAGGTGGGTGGGAGCAAGAGGAACGTGCTCCCGGCGTTGGGTTGGGTGGCCGAGCGCCGCACGGGCCTGGCTGGCTTCACTCCACCAGCCCTCGCAGGAGCCTTTAGCAAAGCGCCGTCTGCGCTGCTGATTGATGAGGTTTAAGCAGAATTTGATGCAGTTGGATTCACACTAGTCATGGGAATATATTTCTGCAGCAGTGCAAGGGTGACCAGTGTACTGTGATGAATTATATTTCCTTGGATTCGCTTGGCTTATGCTGTTATCAGCTATAAGCAAGCTAGAAAACAAACAAATACAATATCTGATCTTTTGACACAGATACTGTACGTTGGGCTCGAAGCAGAATTTTCATCAGCAGAAGACAGATAAAGGTGTGATGGGTATCGTCCATAATGTGAAATCTGGCTCTGAAATGATGTGAATTGCACATTATACAGAAGCATTTCCAAGTTGCACTCAGCATTATTCTTAGATTTACTGTGTAATTTAGGCAACAATTTACTTGTGAGAAAGCTGTCCGTGCACAAATAGGGGCAGAAGTTGGCTTTTCTTTTATCTATATGCTACTTTATTTGTTCTGGAATAAAATACAGCAGTATTTGCTGACATTTGCCAATACCTCAGCTAAATGTTTACAGTTCTGAAATTCATTAAAAGTAGGTTGGCATGGTTGATTTTTGTTCAGTCTGATCATTAATAAAATCAGAACAAATTTACTTAATCTAAATTAAACTGAGGTTTGGGGAACTATATAAAAATGATGATTTCTTTTACAGTTAAGGTGTGTGTATGGGATATTCTTTCTACAAATAATCATATCTGTAGTTTTTTATATTCATGCCTTCTGTCTGAGTGTATGAACACGCAGTGCGTGCTTGCTTTCTTTGGATTACTAGTGTGTCTTTCATTCAGTAAGGTCGACTGTCGGAAACATTTTATAATTGCTTAGTATTAACTTGTCTATTTTACTGTGCCCCTGAATGACAGTCAAACACCTCCGTCTGTAGGTTGACTTTTGTTCTTTTACATATTTTAATGTAATGGTGCTACCTCCCTTTCTGTACAGTGGAAATGAGAAGGGAAGTCCAATATTTACCATGAATGCATTACGGAGATTCATAAGTAACTACACTGGCCAACCTTCACTTTCTGTTTTACTAATCTCAGCATGGTTTACTTCATTGAAACCCCTGAGGTTACTTGGCTGCAAAGCTGGAGCCGTGGTGGGCTGCGGCGTGTGTGAAGCCGTTGTCTGTGGCTGCCCTGCCCGCGCGGGGACGGTGGAGCGGCTCTGTGGAAGAACCCGGCGGGCTCCCGGGGCTGTGCTGCCGGGTGGAAAGGCCCGCTGCACAGAAACATGCGCCCAGCTCAAAGGTGACACAGTTGGTCACGGGGAAGTCAGCATTGACACGATAAAGGCAAAATTTGCTTTCTCATGGAAAATCCAGAAGCTATGTACATTATATACAGATCTACAGAAGAAGAGCTGTACTAAGAAAATATCATGATGATGCTTTCTAGAACCCCTCTGCCATATGGATCATGACTTCACATGAAACCTCCCAAAAGTTGGTTCCTCCTTCCTTTTGGCCTTAGGATAAAGGGGTTTGTACTTTCTTTAAACCTTTTTGATTCTGTATTTATTTTAATAAGAGCGTTTTGTTATTGTGGGTCATTAGTTCTTACATCATACGTGTCAAACCTGGCAAATTCCATTTAAAATATTTTTTGAAAGAATTTTTATACTTGCTAAATAACACAGAGGATTCACCTCAGTAATTTATTCTGCAATGAAAAGAATACCTGTCTTTTGCAAAAAGTTTTTTTTGACATTCAAGAGACTAAAATGAATGGAAAAACATTGTTTTCATTCATCAACTTTATGTAAAATGGACCCCACTCTCAGATTTTCAAAGGCAGGATGATGTAACAGGGTCCCGTGAGAAAACGAAGGGGTCAGACTCCAACTATCCCCATGCTGAATTCTTTCTGTGTGTTTTTTCTTTTTTTTAAGGCTCATTTTAATAAATACTATTTCAATCCACATTTACTCAGAGTCTTCCACTTGGGAGTCCCACAGGCTACACCGCATTAATAGGAAAACTGAAGACTCCCTCTGTCAGCGTGCCAGGGCCTGTGGCTACGGTCTATTGAACACGAAAACCAGAAAACTTCCATTTGCCTGCAAGGGATTGGAGGGTGAAGACGGGAATCTGGAGTCCCTGCATGCCTGAAGGGGTGAAACACCGATACCGCTTCTTCTCCCACACAGGGCAAGTGTCACCTGAGAAGGCACCGCATCCCACCCGTCCTTTCCTCTTTCATTATTTGCGGAGAAATCACGGCGTTACAAACCAACAATAATTCTCTCGCATTGATTAGATTTATGTGGGTGAGGGATTGTACAAATGTTTACTTTAACCGCTAGCAGTTGACATGGAAGCTTTATGTTCTGAACCGGTGAGTAATGCTAGGCTTTCCCTTCATGCTCCTTAATGCTTTTTTGACCTTATTTGCCTGTAAGTAGCTTTGCCATCAAAAGCTGTAATTCTGCTGAGTGATTTCCCAAATGCAAGAGGAGTCCTGCTGTGTAATACTTGCCAGATCTCACAGTGTGCAGCGTTACATTACATGCAGGGTTCACTACTGAGTGATTCCATTTTGCAGTCCAGCTAGTACCATCTCATAATTAAATAGCAAACTCATGCCGTGTAAAGGTCAAACATATCAAACCTGCCAAAACAAAGGCTGCATGTGTGGGGGACTCAGTGGATTGAAGACCAAAGTCAGCATATATACGATATTCTTTCATTAGCTTAGAAATTAGGACTTGCCACGGTAAGCAAATTATTTGCTGTAGATGTACTGCATGAGAGTGTACTGCAGTGATGAAGCTCGTGCACATGCTTAAATGGGCTTTAGCTTTGTAACCTGTCTCAATTCCACTCTTGGATGTATTAATTTTTTGAAAGAGAGGCATTAACAACACAGTAACTTTGCTTATACATTTGCTTTGATCTTGTTTTTCCAGCCGTGTCATCAAGAGCTGCTGCTTGATAGCTAAGATTGGGTTTTATCTGTCAAGCTTTTTTATGCTTTTCGAAGCTAACAGGGATATGAATACGGGCCTCATATCCCAACCCTTTATGCAGATAAGTTGAACAGATATGACAGCACTCTGCTCCCTGGGTATAGTACAAAACAGACCATATTATTATGTATTAGACCTGCTCTGTGAGAAAAAGGAATAAGTGAGTTATAGTAGCTTTACCATGTCCATAAGCGTTCATAATTCGTTCCTCTTGTCCTAGAAATGAGCTCTAGCGTGTCTCTTACAGAACTCAGCCTATCTGCTGTTTGTTTTGCACAGGTGAAAAGCATTCAGATCCTTTTTAATAATTTGCTACTCCAGTTTTAATTGGAAATGTCTGGGCTGGTTCTTGTTTCAGTCCTGTCTAATACAGTTTGACTCTGGATCACAGAGGTCAAATCAAACTGCAATGGCATAGTTAGATTGACATATTTAAATCTGGTCGGTCCCTGTAATTGATTTTGCACTGCGCACGGGGGGTAAATTAAATACAATATTTAAGTATTAAATACCGGTTTTGTTGTTGAAGAAAAATCAAGAAACAACTATTTTGCGAAACCCTATTTGATGGTGCTTCAACATAGTTTTTCTTGAGTATGGTACAGGATTGAATTAGCCAAATTACCCTACCTGGCAACTTTTGCAACATCTTTGAGGGCAGGGGCTTCTTTGGTGCTGGTTCATTATCCATATTTATCAAAGGAGAGATACAAGAGTGGAGCAACATTATTTGAATTGCTATGGTTATGGAGAAATACAGAAATGATAACTGCTGAGTAAATGTTAATAGACAACATTGTCTGCTGGTGATGGTGAAAGAGTAGTACCCATTAAGAAGAAAAAAAAGAAATCAAATCCCTAGGAAAGCTGTTTTCCTCTTGTCATAATGACCAACGCTGTTAACAGGACTTCTAATGGATGTTTTATACTCTTCTCTAAAAGTATGTTACTAATAAAAATCTTACTTTGTCATATTTTATGTATTTATTTTCAGCATATAAAAATGTAGGAGGCATCCTGTCTGCTAAAACACACTTGTAAGCGAGCTTTAAAAGCCTGGGTAAGCTGCTTCACAAAAGACACTGATGATAATTGGCAAACCAGCCCATCGGAGTTCAGACATTAAGTATTGACATCGGATGGAAAGGAAAGCTAATTCTGAAACAAGTGAGGAAATTCAAGGCCATCCCCCGTTCCCGTTGCTCCCTCAGGGCCTGTGCCCAGCTGAGGCTCCGGGCTGTGAGGGGCCCCACGTCCTCAGCCAAGGAGCTCTACTACGCTCTACTTGCTTCCCATTTCTAAATTCCACCAGTGAAACACTACATTTTAGGTCTACCAGATTAGCATTTGGTTCATTGTTCTGACCAAGAGGTATTAGAAAGACATGTCATTAAGTGTGGCATACTTTGCAAGTAAAGCAAAAGCTTGTAATTAAGAGTAAGCACCTTTGAAATACTCCAAAGAGTTATTATTTGGGCATTAGCCATGTGATCCGTGCAAATCCACCAGCACATTAAAAGTGATCTCAGGCAGAGAGGGGGTTTTTTGTTTATTTTATTTTATTTTATTTTATTTTATTTTATTTTATTTTATTTTATTTTATTTTATTTTATTTTATTTTATTTTATTTTATTTTATTTTAATTTATTTATTTTAATTCATTTTATTTATTTTGTTTTATTTCAAACCAATGAGCCAGGTCCTTCTATTGCATAAAGGCACTCCACTGACAGCTGCTGAGGCTACAGATTGCTAATGCACAATTTGGCTCTCTGCGGTGCGACAGGCAGGGATCTGCTTCAAAAGAGAAGGATGAAATATGGACCTTTATTCCCTCAGTTGGGCAAATATCATCTATTTCATGCGGTAGAAAGTTCTGATCTATAATTTTCCCCTCCAGAAATGTCTTCTCTGACCCTGCCACTGTACCCCCAGTAACACCATCACCTTCGTTTTACCCTCCCCAACTCGGGATGGGCAGCTCCTGCCCCAGGGAGGTTGGAGCACCGTGCCCGGAGCTCGCTGTGGCTGCCGTGACACCCCTCCTCTCCCTTCGTGGCCGTAGGGTCAGGGTCTCTATCTTGACTCATTTCTTTTTCTAGATAGATAAAGATATTAAACAAAATCTATCCTTTAAATCACTTGGCAACCAGCGAGCGTATTATACATACGTGTGCTTTTAGAGAAAGTTATTAATGCAGCAAGATTATTTTATTTATTCCAACTTCACTGTTCACAGCTCAGCACAAAGCCAGGACTGCTGCATAGTTCCTAATAAATCACCTTAAAAACACGCTTTCATTACTTGTCTGCAAGTATTTTTGTTTTTCTGATCTATTTTTAGCTCTAATATATGTAGTATCATTCAGGTATTATTGTCATGTTGGCTTTTTAATACTGAGCTTTGCGTTGCAGGGCTTATTTATTCTTTTAAATTGTCTTATCATATGATAATGTACTAAGCCTTTTGCTTTGGATCACCAAGGAAAATATATTTGTGGAAAGAAGAACAGATGGCACTGAACCAAGGCGTTATTCAGGGTGCTGCTGTTTACTGCTCTGTAAAATCCTCCCTGTATTAGTAGAGTAATTAAAATATAAGCTAGATGCACTAGTACCTGGGGCATTTTTGCTCAGGGCTTAATATGATATTGTATCCCCAGGCTTCCCAATTGCTGCAGTGTAAAACAGGAGAGAAAAATCAAAAGTCTTATCGGGGAAGAGGAATAATCAGCAGTTACAAGCTATCAAAGACCAGGCAGCACTTATTAAAACCAAGGGGCACGCTCGGCCCTGCGGTACCCTCCTTGGCGTGCGGGGCTGCGCGGGGCCGTGCCGTACAGGAGCCACAGGAACATTTGGCTGAACCAGGCTGACCCCACTAACCTTCTATCGCTTGGGGAGCCGCGTTTGATTGTACAGAATACATATAGTCTCCAATCCAGTGCTTTATAAATTTTAATTGAAAAGCCTGAATCTATAATGAGGAGCAATCTATCTTGCAACTGCGGACCTAGAAGAACTGAATAAATAAACAAGCCGGTCAGTGTGTGGCGTGGTTCGGATGGCTGTTGGTCCCACGCCTGGCATTATTCTGGCTGGAGAGAAAACAATAATGCTGGGAGAGCTACCATTAGCTCTGCTAAAGCTTTCCCTCAAGCCTAGTTAAACCGCTAACAGACCAAGCGTGGCTGGGACATGTGAAGGAACCCAGCACACTTGGCATCCTTCTGAAGCAGGTGGTGGCCGGCGGGTTGGGGACAGATGAGAGGCAACACCTCGCTCCTGCAGACAGAAAAAGGTGTGGAGCATATCAGGTGGGGCCTTCAGGAGCACTGCTCAAGGCAGACCCTGCCTCCCTCGCTCGAGCTCGCTCTGCCTGTACGCCTTTTGTTGGTACCGCACGGTGCCACCCACGAGGCAGCCCAGAGAATTCAGACAGAGTGGTCCCTTTGCCTTTGCGCAGCACCCTGGGCTTGTTTTGCACTTTGCCTGAATTTTTTCCTCTCCTGTTTGCATCACAAACGTTGCCCTGTGTTTCGGGAAGATGGGAAACACACCCTGAGGCAAGTCAGCAGGATCAGGGCAGCCCAGTCCCCCGTGCCTGGCTGCGCTTGTCTCAGAGGCCCGACCCGCTCCACTGCCCTGCCCTGTCCCCCACGTTCTGACACAAGGGTTGTCCTAAGCACTTCCAAAGCGCTTCCCCACTGCGTATAATTTGTGGAGGCCACCACATCGCTGCTGCATTGCTCGGGCAAGCAGAAGCATCCTCCAGGCTGCAGCCAGAAGGCACCGGGTGCTCCGTGTCCACAGCGGCCAGCAGCCTCTCCCCGCCGTGTTCCCCTCGCTGTGGCTGCTGGAGCCAAGGCAAGGTTCAGACCCAAGGTCTTCACAGCTGCTATGGTTTTTGGCTGCTGTATGAACCACGTTATTGCAGTTGCTTTTTTTTCTCCCCTGCTCCGACACCGAACACCAGTATAGCACCAACCATACAAAATGCAGTTAGGCATGGAGGCTGCAGTTGATTTTAAGGCCATTTCTGAGACACAAGTGCTGCCGAGCTCTAAGCTGTTTTAAATGCTAAGGATCTGCAGAAGGTTAAATCCTACCTGTTTTGTACTTCACCTAATTTTTCATCAGAAGTCCAAGTGTGATGGCTGACATGACTCTGGCCCCACCAGAGCAGCCAGCTGTGGCAAAGTCCATTTAAAAAAGAACATATTGTTTACAAATGAGCTTTGATGCTACTTTAGTCCTGACGGGCGTACCATATTTAGGGCGGTAGTGATACTATCCTGAATATTTTTTTCATGCAGATTGTTTCGTTGCCAATATCAAGCAAGATGCTACAGAAAAACACTGGTTCTTAAACTCGCGCCTATCAGATTACTTCAATATATTATTCACATCACCTTTTTATTCTACTGCATTTTGAAAATCTGTTTATGGAAAAGTGCTCATAGAATGTATTAGCATTTGACCAGAATAGGGTATTTAATTCAGCATGCAAGCATTGACAATGAAGCATATATTATGCCTCCTACACAGCATTTACTGTCATTATAGTCGCCTACATATATTATTTTGTTGATGATTATGGATGAATATTAGCAAAAGAACTTTGTGCAAAATAAAGCCGTAGTTGCCCACCATCTGAGAATGAAGGAGGAAAGGGCATAAACAAATGGCTTGGCTTGCAAATGATAAACTCATTGTTTTGAAACTGTCTTAGGAAAACTAAGGATTATATTCAGTCATTTGTTACTTGTTGCAGCATGGCATAAACCTGATGCCTTCAAGGTTTTTTTCTGCTCTGATTTCTGCCCCTGACCCTTTCTAAAGGCAGCGCTGCAGGCGCTAACCCGGGCTCTGGAGGAGCGAAGGGAGACAGAGACCGAGAGCGCACGATGCATTTTCCAGCCTGTGCCATTTTCTTGACTGAGTCAGTAGGGCAAAAGTTCACATCATTTTTTTAGAGCCTCTGCCTTTATCAGACAGCTGATTTATTGCTGTCATGGTGCAGCCCTGCATGAACGATGAATTAATTCCCCACAGTATGTAAATAGCATATCGGATACCACAGTCACTTCTGCCCCATGTGCAATGCTGCACATTGACGTAGTGCCACACTATTCTGTTAACATTCACATAATTTGCATCATTATATGAGCACCAAGGCTCTGTGGTGCTGATATTGGTGACAAACTGGGAATGATCTGGAAGATTGACCACCAGGCTGCAGGGTCCTTGGATTATTTTGATCTTCTCTGGTGCTCTCCATCAATTTCTCTTTAAATTATTGATGGGGTGATAGTATTATGCAAACCTGCACGTGTGCCACAGACTGGTCCGTGCGTTTAACTCTTGTGTGTGCCTCGTTCTGCAGTTGGATGTGCCAGGGGACCCTTGGCTGTGGGTTTTCAAATTCCCTATAGGGCAGGTCTGGAAACCTGCTTCTGAGATCTTTTAAGAGATGTTGGGGTAAAAAAAGCTTCTGCATCATGTTTTCTCCTGGCTGAGCCTGAGCTGGTCTTTGCAGATCTGACCACTAATTCTGATCTTGTTGGTTTTGCCACAAACCTTGAGCTGACTGAGTTTTGCCTACGTAGCATGACAACAACAGCAACAAAGAAAAGCCATAAAGAATAGTTTAGTATGGTGGGCAGAGGTAGTGTGGCAGGTGCTGTGGGGCCTCAATGCCAATGTTTTCTGGTGAGAAGCAAGCTGTGGAGCTTGGGGAAGGTACCGAGTCCTGCACGGGCCGTGACCTGGCAGCTTGTGGGCGGACACAAAGGGGCTGCTAGTTTGTGGGGGATCTTCTCTGCTTCTGAAAACTCCCAGCTTGAGCTGGTTCACATTCTCCACTGTCATTTTCTCCTGCTGAGCCTGATTTAAGGCTTGGGAGTGAGGGGCAGGTGTGTGAAATGGATTTAATTTGTCGATGCAGGAGGCACTGCAGTTGATGCTGAGGAAATCTGAAGACAGAGTGGTTGAAGGCAGAGGAGAAGGAGTCTCCCTTCCCCCGGTCAGAGCTGGGGAGCTCTGCTCTGGTTTTCTCCAGGTGTTGGCCAGTAGCACCCAGGCTGCCAGTTCAACATTACAGGTGGAGGGAGGAGCCATGAGCTACAACCCAGAAGGAGACCACATTGCAGGGGAACACAACCGCCACCAAGCAAAGCTCCATCAGAATGTTCAGCCTCGAGGGTGCCGAGGTCCCTAGGTAGCGAGGGGGACAGCTGCACCTCCCTGAGAAACCTGACATCCCAAAAGGCTGTCTTCAGGAGCTGATCTGAAGTAGGTGGCTGAACTAATTTCTCCATTCAATCAACATTTCTCACATCATTAGGAAAGCAGCCCTGCTTTCAGTCTGCTGATTTTTCCCCAAACCGAGAGGTAGAAGGCAACAGGAGATGCTGTTCTGCCTTGCTTGGCTTCAGTTTAAAATGATGCAGCGTAAAAGACATGAACAAAACTAAGCAATGCCCTGGGGAAAGATCTGATCGCATTTCCTACAAGAGCTTATCCAACCCAGTAATAGATCTTGTGAACTTGTGTTGTCTGAGCCCAAGCTTTTGAAGCGTTGCGGACCATTTCCATGGATTGGGATACGCAGAGACAATTAGATTTACCCGTTGTAAATGATCGCCATTGATTTTGCTGAGCAGGAGGAATGGATAGCCATCACAGGACAGAAGAGACTTTACAAAAAAAGAAAAAAAAGAGAAAGCGTTGTTTTTCCACTGGAGTAAATGAATGATTAAATTGCCTGAGGGTCTTGCTGCATGATTCTTGTTTTTTAGATAAAAAAAGCCAAGTGATCTAAACTGGTTCAGGTTGAAGTATGTATTAAGCTTTACGTGGTATTAAATTCATAGATTGGAATTTCTCTAAACTCTAGCTAGCTGGTCATTTTGACCGTATATAAAAGACATTATATAAAACTGAACAGAAATTAATACAATCACGCGATAGCCAGAAGCTCATTCTTAGAGCAGCGCTGCCTAGATCGTTATTCTAATTGCTGCTCCGGCTGCGGAAGCGGGGACTGCGTGGCACTGCCTCTTTCTCTGGGGCTGCGCCTTATCTCCAGCAATTTTCTGAGTGCATGTTCTGTGCCGGCTGATCGCATCAAAAAAAGCCAAAGGATTGAGAAGTTCAGGCGCTCGGTGAAAGGAGAGGCACAGCAATACAGATGGAGTGCGAAGATCTGTGTGTTTTAGCTATCCACTTCAACAAAACATGCTGGAAGATTTGCTCAGAAATAAGCAAACAGATCCTGCAAGCGCGATTGTGTTTCCATCTGCCTGGATACCCTTCCCGGCAAACCATGAATCTTTGTGCTTTCTGATTACACTGTAAATCTCACTTGCTCATCTGTCATAAAGATTGATTTTTCTTTTATTGTTTTGTAAGTATATGGTTTTATCTCTTCAACCCCCTTCTCTTCCCCTCCATCCATAAGCTGACATTTTGCTGAAGTGAACGTTGCGATGTTTATTGTACGTTACTGAGCAAAGCTCTAAAAATGAGTCCTGCAAATCAGCAGACATCATAAAAAATAACAGCCTGCAAGGCACCGCATGCCCTGTCCGTACAGGCCTGCCCCCCCTTCCCTAGGTCTGTCACTCCCCAGGCACCCCGCCTCCTTCTTTCTGCTTGGCTAAGCCTGTCCTATGGGAGCCACGAAGTATTTTGGGAGAACAAGCGTATTAGAGAAGGTCCAGGAGTGGTAACTGGAATTGCAGCCGTGTCCTCAAGGCACTGTCAGAGAGGTGACACTATGGCAGGTGGAGGGGCTCGCCTCTCCCCGGGGCCTCAGGGCGCTCCCAGGTATCCCCTGAGCTCAGCTCAACCCCTGATTTCCTTCAGAGATGGCTTCAAGCCCCGGTAATTTGCAGTCTTGCACTCGTTAACTTCTGAAGGCTGGTAATTATTTTGCGTCACCATTGACAAAGCTGATGACTTTTTTTCCCTTTACCATATTAATTCAGTGACTTTTGTATGTGCCTATGAAGAGACATGTTTACTTTGATTAGAAAAATTGTGAATGTTAAATTGCAGTCTGTACCTTTGAATCTGCTGGTTTTCTTCTGCCCATTATTGTAGCCTTTTTTGGGAAGGCATTTAAACCTCTTCACAGTGATTGAAGGCAACGACCAACTTTTTATCTTCCATTTACACCGATCTCTATTTGATTTCCACAGATACAAGAGGCTTCAATTGTAGGATCACCCTTATCTGGAGGTGTAGGCTGAGCAGAGGCAGCACGAAGTGCTCACAAACCAGGGAGCAGGCGCCTCAAAGAGTATTGCTAATTGTGTACGATTTGTTATGCAGTTTAAAACAGTAGCTCAGGCTTAGTCCACAGCCTTAACACATGCAGACTATCAGCTGGCTACTTGTGACAGCACCTAGAGACTTCTGGCTGCCTACAAGCTGTGCTGTACATCACTGGCCTTAATTGCTGTGCTCAAATTCTCTGAGAGAGCTAAAAATTTGGCATACCATCGATTTAAAGCAACTTTCCATTTATAAAAATGCATGTGGGATGGAGTCATTAGAATAATAAATTCTAATGCTTATATAACTCTTTAAATTTCTACGAAGCGCAATATAACTAGAGCTGGTTCACAGATCTGAGAACTGGGGCGATGGGAGGAAAAAATGCCCCAACGCCCGGCCCCTGGGCACGGAGCTCGGCTTGGCAAAGGAGCCCGTGCGGGTCCCAGCTGACGTGGGACTCGGCTTAATTAATGAGCTGTTCTGAAATCCACCTGTGAGAGACAGCCAGCTGCCCCGTGGAGGAGGTGCTCTTGGTCAGCAGAGGAGACCGAGCCCTTCCCCATCCCACTGGCTCTGGCCATGTCCCCACCATCACTGTCACCATCACTGTGACCACCACCATCACCATGACCACCACCAATCCATTTTGTGCCCCTAGGGCTCTAAGGATCCCTCATCCCACCTGCCTGGGGTGAGGACCATGAAGTTGTGGTCCCTACAGCTGAGGGGTGTGGGATCTGCCCTTCCCACCAGTGGGAGGACGCCGCTGAGGGACAGCGCGGTGATGGGCACCATCCCTCCTGCCTTGGGGCACGTCTGCTCATTGCTGAGCCCCAGGACAGGGCTTCACGTGGCCATTTCTCTCTGCAGCCCAGCGTGCTGACCAAGGGAGAGAGTGCAGAAGCCCCTCTGAGGAAGGGAGAGGGGGAAGGTGAGGGCTGGCCGGAGGAGAGGGGATGCTCGGGGAGGAGAGCCAGGCTGCTGCTGCTGCACTGATTTTAGAGCTAAATCAAGAGGACCTCTTTTCTCTCTTAATTGCTATTTTCTTACATCTTCTCAGACTATTTTAGCACAGAATAATTTCCCAAGCTCAGACATCCTTATTTGAATTGTTATCAGTTGGATTTTTTTTATTAAATTTTTCCCCCTGATTACATTGGCCAGATCCTGTGCTGGTACGGACCTCTCTCCCAAATGTTTATGAGCCTACAGGAGAGTTGTTATTAGTGGACAGGCTGGCTGCAAACAATTTTATGATGGTGGGAAACTGAGAGCGCTCCAGCTGAAAGATCTTTGGAGGACACTAACGGGAAAGCCACCTGTAACTGCTCCTTGGAAGTCAGCCTGTCCTTATGAATAATGGAGGAAAAAACCTGCTTACAGAGGCGTACAAACCCAATTTAGTTTGTGTTTGTTTTCCTTCTCCTCCCTAGTAAATCCATGTGTCTTTCATAGTACATTCGAAGTTAAAAGAACCGTAAATAACATCTCACCACACTTCTTAAATCTCAGGTTGGTCTGCTGGGTTGGCTCCTTCCTCCCCACGGGGTGAAAATGGAGAACAGGCACAAAGAAAACCTACATCTTTCTGGGGACTGTGAGCATCTGCTGCAGCCCTCTGGAAGGTCACTGTGATGGTCACTATTTTTTAGGTAGCTCCTCATTTTCTTAATGTGAGAGATTTCTAAAGTTAATTATGAAATCTTTAGTATTAAATATTCAGGAACACTTATTTTTGAATACCTCAGGTTTAATTTAGGTTCTTTGAAATTTTAATATCTTGCTTTAATATTTAATGCTACCCTGACATGAGTATAGAAATTTAAAGTCTATTGTTTGAATGAAACGAGTCCTGGGTTTCTTTATGGAAAAGGCTGAGATGGAGAGGTGAGGAAAGGGTCTAGCTTAAAAGGATACAACTCTCTCTTCTTTTTTTCCTATTGATGTTTGGGCATTGCAGTATTTCCCAATAAAAATGTTCCTTTTGCACTAGTGCTGTTAAAGTAACATAGACTCAGGTATGTAAAATATTTCTTTTTCCTTTCTGCTAATTATCAAAGACCAGAGTCTCTCCAAAGCAGGAGACTGTTATGACTCCTCTGCATCATGCTCATCCATCAAGCAGTACCAGGGCTGTGCCGCATCCCAGGCTCCGTATCATTTTTCAGTAAGATGTGATGCTGAGGAAGCACTCGCTGTTTTCTTTGGGGCTCCACAGAATACAAAAGACACATAGATCTGGACAGTAGATTGGACAGAAGTCTGTGTTACTTGGGTGCTTTGCGGGTGAAAAATGAACATGTTATCCTTGTGTGGTTTGTTTACTGATCCGATGCCGAACAGGTCATTCCTGTGTGACACCAGCTGGGGTGGCAGGTCCTGGGGAACTGCCTGGGGCAAGGGATGTGTCTGTGTCCTCCCTGATGCCATTTGTTTCTAATTTTTGAACTATTCTTTTTTAAATTGGCTAATTCATGTATGAATTCCAGACTGTTGGGAAAACAACCCTTCATACACGCATGTCTTACATGTATGTGAATATATTGGGCAGTGTAGGGCTTACTCAGTTCATATGTCAGCTCTAATTAAAGCCTCTTAGTTATTAAATATCTTTAACATGTTTTACAGCACAGTACCTTCAAATGAGAAGCATTACAAGTTTTTTTAGGGTTTTTTGGGGGGAGGGAAGTTAGCTGCCTAATTAACAGACACCATTAATTTGTGAGCTGCATTTAAAGTGAAATGAGTAATACAGGCTTTGTGACATTTTCTAAGAATCTACATTAGAGTCAAGATGCATAAAAGCACTTGGAAAAATCACAAGCTGATGGGGTTTAGCATTTAAAAGATATAGGCAAGCCTCTAGCTGGATGAAAACTGAATTTGTTTGGGAAAAAAAAGGGTTCTTTTTAAGGACAGAGTATGAGACTCGCATGGAGGATTTTGCTGCTGCCTTATTCAGAAGGCATGGGAAAAATATCAGCTAAAGGTGATGGAGCCAAGTTGCTAGGTGCTGAGTGTCAAAGAGCAAGAAAATATGTGTGAGCATGTAAAATAGCAGCATGCAAAATTATTATGACAAAAGGCTCTCTGCGGAAGAGAACAGGGTATAATGGGGCTGATTTTGAAAAGCAGTTTTGTCCAGTTTTGTGCTTGCAATTTTATATGAACTCATAATGCCAGTGCATCTTTATGGCCACATTTTATGCACTTAGATGATCATCTACCCAGCTTTTACTGCCAATCAGTTAGGTTTCCACGGGTCTGATATCATGTACCATTATTCACCAAGTTTAATGGCATGCACAGGTAGTCTCCCCAAGTTAACCGAACTTCATGCACAAGGATAACCTGGCATGGATGAGGATGTCACTACTGATCTCCAAGCCTCCGTCTGCACTGCATAATTATTTGTGACAGCAAGATATTATTTTCAGCTATGAGGACACAAAATCACTAAAGCCGTTTTAAATCCCTGGTAAAAGTCTGCACAGACACACTCAGAGGATGTATGTGGCTGCTCGTTGCCAGTCCTCAGCATTAGCGATAGGTTTTAAGCGTTCTTTGTGGCCCGCACATTTATTGATGAAGTCTGGAGAACTGTTTGGTGGGAGTGTTTTTGGTGTCATTGGGGACCCTATTTGAGCCCCAACTCTAAAAAATGATGCACCATAGAAATTTGCCCTCTGTCAGGCCTGGGTCCATAGCACTAATGTTGATGTCAGGCTGGGTAACAGGGCATGAGCATCTCAAAAGTGTTACTTTCCAGTGTAAAAGTGCTCAAAGTGCTCGTCTGGAGTGGCAGAAGGATGCAACAAAGCACCCAGGGAACATTGTTCTTCAGCTGCATTTGCAGACTCTGAGTCTTACAGTTTCTGAGAAGCCCTTTGGAAGTCAACTCCGAACATTAACTCACTGATTCAGAGGCTGCACGAGCTGCAGCCCAGGATGATCTGAGCGCTTCGCCACTCGCCCCGTCTCTGAGCATCCTTGTTTACACTTGGTTTTGCTCCCTTCACTAAATCACTTCAACCTTTTATCTTCATGATCTAAACAGACCCCTGAGGTTGCCATCAAATTATTCTCTCTCTGTATCTATTTAATACAGGGTTCAGTTTTGGGCCCCTCACTACAAGAAAGACATTGAGGTGCTGGAGCGTGTCCAGAGAAGGAAAACAGAGCTGGTGAAGGGTCTGAAGAACAAGTCCTGTAAGGAACTGGGGGTGTTTAACTTGGAGAAAAGGAGGCTGAGGGGAGACCTTATGGCTCTCTACAACTACCTGAAAGGAGGCTGTAGTGAGGTGGGGGTCAGTCTCTTCTCCCAAGTACAAGTGATAGGATGAGAGGAAATGGCCTCAAGTTGCACCAGGGGAGGTTTAGATTGGATATTAGGAAAAATTTCTTCCCCAAAAGGGTTGTCAAGCACTGGAACAGGCTGCCCAGGGAAGTGGTGGAGTCACCATCCCTGGGGGTATTTAGAAGATGTGTAGATGTGGTGCTTAGGGACATGGTTTAGTGGTGGCCTTGGCAGCGTTGGGTTAATGGTTGGACTTGATCTTAAGAGGCCTCTGAGATACGAGGAGCTTATTCATTACAATGGAGAAAAGAGGCTGGATATGATCTTAAATGGCAGTGTTGGCTATTTAACATCTTGCAGTTGGGCTAGATGATTCTTGTAGGTTCCTTCCAATTGAAATATAATATTCTATTCTATTCTATTCTATTCTATTCTATTCTATTCTATTCTATTCTATTCTATTCTATTCTATTCCATTCCATTCCATTCCATTCCATTCCATTCCATTCCATTCCATTCTTTTTTTGTGGTTTTTTTTTTTTGAGGGAAAGTCACTCCCATAGAACTAACCTGGTGTTTTCCAGGGGCTGTACTGGGTGGGGAAAGGGGGTCCTAAAGCCTAAACTGAGCATGTTAGGTGTGTGCAGCAGGATGCTCCTGCACAGACAGGCTTGAGGTGGGGTAACGGTGAACTTGGCTTTTAAAGCGTGGAAAAAGTGATTGTATAATGAAACCCAAGGTGGGCTCTGTTCTTGCTGCTGTGTCAACTTTGCTAAAACAATCTTGGATTGGGATTTGTCTCTGTGAGGAGATACACCTCACAGAAAGGGAAGCTGGGTAAGTAAGGAACAATTCAAGGCTCGAAGAAGTTAAAAAAGTGAAGACTGCCGAGGTCTGATGATGGAAGTTCATTAGCTCCCGGCTGAATAAGTAACTGTGATTCTCTTTTAATGTAAGAGCTCTGCCAGCTTGTGAAGGAGCAGATGTGCACACAAGATGGATAGTTTCAAATAGTCAAAATACTGTTTTTTCTTTCTTTCTTTTTTTTTTTTTACTTTAGTGATTATCTTTTTTCATCGAAAATAAATCCAGATTGTGCATAGTATGGAAAACAAAATAACAATATTTGGAGAGTGGGACTGTTTATTTAACAGGTGGCTTATTTAGCAAATGGTTTACTCTTATAAAAATAATATTCCTGTAGTATTCTGCAGCAGTGATTCAGAACATATGAGAGCGGGAAGGCATTTTTTGGGGTTATTACTTTATGTGGGCTTGGGTTAGGTTGGTTTAATTAAGAACATCTGTGGGAGTGCTTTGCTAAGTGCATTTGCATATATTATTGGCTTAGAGCTGGGTGCTGTGTCTTGGAGAGCAGTCACCCCCTCCTCTCTGAGAAGGTGGGTGACAAGGCGGGATGTGTGTGCAGGGACACCACAGAGCCCTGTGCGGGCACAACAGGCACCAGTTTAGGGACACACAAATTCATTTGGTATATGTCAGCCTCCAGGGATACCTGTCCTTAAACAGGGATTTCACACTCGGATGTTATTTCCTGTTCAGCCTGTTATTCCTATACAGGTTGTTCCCTATAACAGGATGTATTCCTGTTATTCCCAGGAATTTATCCCCAAGGAGGGGGGAAAGAGAATGAGCCCTGCTGACAGAGGTGGAGAGCAGGACCTGAGCTGCACGGGCAAGCCCAGTCCTTCCCAGTGGGCAGGCAGCGTTTTTCCTTAGGCTCAGTTTTAAGGCTCCAGGCTAAGCCTCCCTTGAGATGCGGGGCAGCTCTTTGCCCCTTGGTCCCCAACGCTCAAACCTAAGCTCTGCCAAGGGGTTTGGGTTTGCAGACAAACTGGCTTCCCCCATGCCTGGAGGCAAAGAGCAGGGGCAGGGACGGAGCAATCCCCCCCTTTGCAGGGGCAGGAACTGCCCCGCCAGCCTCCGACATGGGACCTCACCACAGCTACGCCCGGCGACACAGGAGCTGCCGTTACCCCCCGCAGGAGTGCAAACATGTTCCTCTAGAAACCAAAGATATATTCTTTATAAGCCTTCTACTCTGGGTGTGATAGCTGTGCTGGAATTTGAGCCGGGAGTTATTTTAATAACAATATTTTGAATGTTAGAGGGATAATTACACCCAGATTTGGCTCACTACCTCCACCAGGCTTGGCTTTTGTTTTCAGATGGTGTCTCTCTACACTTAACAAATACAAATGACTCTGTGTTTTGTCTTTTTCTTTCCTATACTCGTTTTAGTCTTATTAACCCTTCCAAAAGCACTGGTGCTGTGTTAAGTAGCTGGCCTGGTAATGAGTAGTACTCACACCACAAACCGGTGGGGTGTGTTTCAGTTTTGGCCTTTCTGCCTCAGCCTGTGGAAGGTGAGAAGGGATTTCTTTCCAAAATATTTTTAATTTATTGGAATATTGAAGCACTTTTCACAACTCCCAAGTTTTGCTAATAGCGTGAGCATTAAATATAGGTAAAATGCCTTTGGTGACAGAAGTCATGAACACAATAATTTAAAGTCATGACTGAATTACAGTAGACCTAATTCTTGCAATTAATTTTAAGACTCCATCCCAGTATTTACCATTATTATTTGCCATTTACAGCAATGGTGTGATTTTTGGGTGGGAGAGAAATTAGAAATTGAGGAAGTGTTGGGGTGAGGGGGAAGGTTGGTTTGTTTCTTGCCCTAATTGTCCAAATCCCTGGTTGTCAGTGCTGGCTCATGAAGGAGATCCATGCTAAAGGGGCTAGTCTGACATGAAGAGCCTAACAGTAATCATCGCACATTCCACCATATGGTAAAATAATTACTTCTCACAAGCATCAACTTGATGAGGAAGCAAAGAAAAAAAATCGTATTTCAAGATCACAGTTCGTCAGGAAAATGAACATATTTTAAACACTCAGAGGAAGATCCTGTGCTGTCCTTAGGCTGAGCCAGCCACATGCAAGACCTGCAGTAAAACCCCATCCCTTTCCATCCTACAACAGGAAGCCAGACCAAGCCCTGTTGCAGGAGAACTGTTTTCAACCTCTAAACCTTGGAGCCAGTCAAGCCTAATGCCTCATCACCGGCATGGCTTTATATGCCAAGCACCAGCAGACCCTCCTCTTCCTACTGCTACTCCTTTTCTCCATTTCTGAGGGGGTTTTCCTGGTGGCCACAGCACTGGAGCCAAGGGGAGCAGGTCCTTCTGCATCAGCAGACCTGCCCGGAGACCTGCATGTGTTTAAACCCATTTCAGAAATATTTCAGTCAAAAATTCTCTACTCCCTTCTTCTGTTCATTAACCTTTACCAGAGTGCTAATTCTGTGTTCAAATAGAAGGTCAAAGTCCTTAGCTGAATTTTTTTCAGAAGAAATAAGAGTCTTATCTAAAATCTTCTGGAGAGAAATACCATGCCAGAAGCACTCATCAGTGCCTCTTGACTGGCACTGCTGCTGTCTCGCTTCCCAAGGAGCTGGTGGTACATCCGACATGGGAGCAACTGTTCTGGGGAGCCAAGTTACTAAGGGTGATTAACTTTGGGAAATTAATTTTTTAAATGTACTCCCTTACATCGTGGCCTTTTGCAAAAAGGTGCTTAAGGCACTAAAACAAAGTCCAAGACACTTACTGGAATGCCCATGACAAAAATGAACGTACTGGAAAAACTCAGGTATCTTTTCCACTACGTGTCTCATCAGCAGGGGAGGCAAACCGACACTCAGACATTTCTGCTCTGCTGAATCTACGTAAAGCTACGCCTGGGTAGAAAGACTCTTATCTCCCTACCCCATGCTTGAGGATGGCAGCGCGTATGCGTCCGACTTGGGGAGAAAGGTTTTGCTGAGTTGGAAAAACATCACGGAGCTTTCAGGTTTGTTTAAGTTGAAATCAGAGCCCTGCTAGAGAAGAAGATAGTTGCTCAGACCTCAGCGTGCAAGGCATATCGCCCTGCCTTTGTCTTCTTAGCTGACCATTTGTCTGACACTTTTTTTTAAGGTCCATCTGATGGGTTAGGAGCTCAGGCTGAGAGCTGCAGCCTCCTCCTCCTGTTCCCCTACCTTCCCTTTCCCCGTGGCTGGGGAGAGAAGGGGACCAGGAGATGGGGACCAAGAGATGGGGACCAAGAGATGGGGCCAGCGGTGTGGCAACCCCTGCTGTGCTGCAGCCCTTTCCCCAGGGAGGGGACGGTGCCAAGCGTGTGCCGATGCCTGGGCAGAGCAGCCCTGTGACAGCCCTCTGCTGACAGCAGAGCCGGGAACCCAGTGCCCAGCATCTCCTCTCTCTTAGCACAGCAGCTGCGGGCTGTAAGAGCACGGTTTGGCAGCCTTGCGATTAAATTAAAAGAAGAAAAAAAACCCTGATGAGACTGGAAAACGCACAAGTAGCAGAGCAGGATGCTACTTGTTTGCTTTTCCAGGGATACCTGGGGGAGGGTGGATGGAATTACCACTTTCCTGAAACAGGCTTGTTGCTCACCTACGGCTAAAGCACGAGGCTGCATCTGCAGCGGTTTCAAAATATCTCAGAACTAAACTTCCAAAGCCTGTGTCAAGCACACCATTTAATTCAGCTCCGAATTTCCTCTAACTCCACATGGATGCCTCACTAGCTTATTTTCCAGCTCACTGAGAGCAATACGGGAACCTTCGCCTGGCCCCGGCAAAGAGGCTCGATTGACGCCCAAGGCGGCCAAGGCTCCGGGGAGCAGCTCACGGGAAGGGGTCCCATCCCAACACTCTGTCTTTCTGCTACTAATAAACACATAGGTAGGAAGGATACATACACCTATCTTGCTAAAAGTAATTTAGTCCTAGGGACTTAGGATCCCTAATTTTTGTCAAACATTAAATCCTCTTTATACAGAAAACAGTGGCAAACAAGATCCATCGCTCCCCTGGCCCAAACTCTCTAATTTTAAGAGCTTGGGGGGGAGTGAATTGGCTGTAGCTTGCTCCAAAGTTAACTTTTTTTTTTTTCCTTATCGTAATAAATGTAAAAAGGTCAAGGTTAATGAAGAAAATAGCGAATTCGAAGTTCCGTGGAAGAACAAGCTAGTGCTTTTAGCAATTCACTTAAATGAGAGAGGAAAACCAGTTCCTTTAACATTTTAAAGCTTTCATAGCCTAATGAACCATGCTACCTCCTGCAGCTTCTACAGAGCCGAAATTCCTGCAAGAAACTGTCTCATTAGCATGAAGTGGGAGCAGCCTGCCCGGCTCGCTGCGGCTCCCCGGGACGCTTCGCCGTGCCCACCCCCATGGAACATCTCTACCTGAAGGGACATGTCAAAAACGTTAAGCACATCTAACTGCCTGCACCTCCCAGCCTAAAGTAACCGCCCTGTAGAAGAGGAAAGTCTATTTTCATGTTAAAAAAAAAAAAAGGAAAAAAAAGGCGGGGGGAGGGAAGAAACGGCCCTGCCATCTCACCGTTGGACACCTACCAGAAAACAAGGCAGCTGCTGTTCAATCACATCTTTAAGGTTTATTCTCACTCGTGGTTCACATTTAAGTCGCTGTCGTTGAGGTTAATGGGAGTTGTGTGCTTATGACTATAATGGTTTTGATAAGTGGAAAAGCTGATGTTATTGCACATAAATCGCATCGTGTAATGTGCGAATTGTGTTTTGTTTTTTGGCTGAAAAATAATAAAGAGGAGGATGGATGTGCATTAGGAGAGAACAGATTTCACCCTCTAGATACCAAATATAATATATATCATCATTACAGGCATTTTTTTTTTTAATCTGGCAGCATAAAAAAAGAAGGGTAGTGGAGGAATAATGAGTACTTTCATATTTGGTAGATAAGAGGGGAAATTCCTGTGGCTGTAGTGGCCAGAGCAGCACTCTACCATCTCCTCCTCCCCCATCTTTAAATTCTAGCTTGCTGCACAAATGTAATTTATTCTGCTAATGGGGCTAAGGTTTACCTGCTGTCCAGCAGCCCCGAGGGCTGAGGCAATGAAAGGGACTGCACGTAAAATGACTTTCAGCTGTGCTATTTTTCACTGCTGTTCGCGGGTGGGTTCAAGGTTCATCGCGTGGGAGAACCGAGTCCTCTGCTCTGCCCGGGTACGTGCGGAGCGAGAACAAAGGAGAAGGTCCCTTCTGTGTCTCTGCGGTCACCGGGATGGCTGTTGGCAGAAATTAAACCCTCAGGGATAACTCTGGCAGCCAGGAGTTACGCAGCCATCAGCAGGCAGGTGATGCAGAGGGGCTGAGGACCGTTTCACACCATTCAGCAGCCCCCACCCCTGCGCGGGAGCCCTCCCGTGCAGAGACCTGGCGGCCTCGCCACATCTCTGTCTGAGTCGGGAACGGAGCAGCCGGAGCAGGGTGGGAATTGGCCCCCAGCTTGTCCTGTAACACAGATTTACATCCTACCAAGCGACGGGAAAGCTTAATATGCCCTAAAATATGAATGACTGAAAACTAACTTTATGGGAGGTAGCAAATACACTGATGTCTACATTTTTTAACACAGGAATTTTCTAATAGAGGAACCTTTGAGCTCTTCATGAATTAGGCATAAAGTGGGCAGAAAGTGATAGGAACACATAGGTATGTGCTCAGCGTTGGAAGTGCCCTGGTAAAAATCTCCCCTGCCCTTGCTGCTACAAAATTTTTGGAGCAGGATTTATTGAGAATCCCTTCCAAATTATCCTGAGACCCTTGTGCCATTGCCTTGATCTTGGCTGTTTTCAGTTATGGTACAGACTTTTCCAACTTGCAGATTAAATTTCCTCCCTTGCCCTGAATGCTCAGCAGAGAAACATAAAACAGGAGCAAAAACCAGACCCAACCCAACCTCAGCGTGTTTGCAGCATCCTTGCATGTGCAACGGCAGTGCTTAAGGTCAGTCAAATTGAAAGTAAATTCCTCCCTTTGATGTCAATACTTATTTATCTACTCTCAATATTAAGGCTGAGTGGAGAATTTTTAATTCCTGTTTTTTAACTTTATTTTTTTTTTAACATTTTCTTGTTTTAAAGAACTCTGTGTTGCAAGCTGTAGCATGGTGGAAGGGGTGTGGGTGTGTGCCCCCCTTCCCGCAGCGCTGCGGGAGGAGGGGGCACCGGCACCTCGCTCTGCCCTGGCCCAGGGCCACCCAAGGGGACATGGGAGGGTCGTGAGGGGCCTTGGGCAGCCCCCCCGGTGCTACCAGCCCCCCGGGCAAACCCCGCGAGCGAGGCGACGCACTGCCTGTGCTAAAGTGTCAGGCTAAAATTTATCCTTTTCCTAAACTTCCTCACATATGTCAGTTTATGCAAGAATTTTTAAATTATTTAAGGTTCTTTTAAAAGAAACACTTGTTTTTTCTTTTTTCTCCAAAGAAACAAAACCTTCCATGGCAGGCTATGAAATATGGATTATTTACCTCCAGACTGGGCACAATTCTGATCCAGTCTTAGAAGTAAATGCATATTTAGTCTTTAAGGCATACTGTTATCCATGTAAATACATATTTTGGTATACACATTCTTTATAACACAGTTATGTGGACTAAGCGGAGATTTTGGTAAGCATAACATTTACCATTGTTTGTCTAGAACGCTAGCTCTGAAATGTGCAAAAAAGCAGCTTTTACTGGTGATGGTTTTTAACACTCCTGTATCTTAAAAACATCATAGTTCCTAAAAAAAATATATATATTGAAAAGTTTAAAAAAAGCTGTCTAGCTATGAAGGATACATTTCCTGCCAAGTTATAAACCCTTGAGAAACTGCATTTGTTCAAGAAGTTGTGAGACATCCTTTAATTCAGTATTAGTATAATAGCACGATCAGCAACTGTATAATTAGAGCATCATTGCTTCTACGTATGTCACCGATGCAATGGTAATTGCAGACCTGAGTTATTGCACAAGTAGGAACTTACGGTGTTACAGACTTTGGGGTTTCCAATGTGGACAACAATCTGGATATAAATATTCAGTTATACTGCTTGGAGCTAAGCCATTTATTTTTCACGTTTGAGAGGTGGGAATAAATATAATAATGTTTGCCCGACAGATATGAACAGTATGGGTTAACCCTTTGAAGAAGCATAGAACATACCTTCAAACAGTTGCCTAAAGCAAATACACCCCACAAATTACAGGGTGGGCAGATTTCGTAAAGTGTGGTTGTGTTCAATTTGCAGCAGTCTGCACCGAACGCCCCAATAAGTCCCAATCTGTACAATTACCAGTTTACCGCATGGAACAGATTCACCAAGAACCAAGTTTCTTTATTTGATCAACACCGCCTCCATCTCCAATCCTGCAAAAATCAGGGTCGCTTGGCTAGATGTGCTACGCCTGTTGAATCGACCCGTGCAGAAAGTTAAGCACGGCTCTATCTCTTTTGTAGGACTGGAGGGCTGGGCGGGCAGAGCCTCACGCGCAGCCTTCGGGAGAGCGACCCTGGGGACCCCGCGGGCGCGCGGCCCATCGGCGCAGCCCCCGCACGCCTCGCACTGCGCTTCGCACACACGCGCGCACACACACATGGCTGCTGCTGAAGATATTCAATACCTATTTCAGCTAAGGAAACGCCATTGGCACCTAGAAATGTTTGTGGGTTTTGTTTTAGTTTTGTTCTCTTTTTTGACGTGACAATAATTGCGTCCCCTCAAATTTAAATGAAAGTTCAGAGAAGGGACCAAGTATCTTGTCCATGTTATCCAGTGGCTCTACCTGGTATGAATGCAAACAGTCCATACTTCATTTATTACTTTTTTTTTTTTTCATATTTAATAAACCTGCTGTTCATTCTATTCTGTTGCTGGAAATACCAGGATCCAGATATCAGGAATCACTGAAATGAAATATATCATCGAAATATATAATTTGATCCAGCCACAGTATAGAAACATCTCTCAATTTTACGTGAGACGAGGCATATGCGTTGGGCTATGCGTATCCTTTTTTCTTTCTTCATAAAACTGTACTGACATGATACTTTCTGCAGCACCACTGTTTCTAGCGAATGGATTCTAAAATATAGCACTTTAAAGCTGCAATACAAGAGAGATCAGAATATCAGGACTGTGTCTAGTATAATTTGAATTGGGTTTATACTATTTCCTCAAAGAATGAATTTTGTCATGTTATTCAAGGTTTTAAAAAATGCCACATTCTGAAAAGAGCAACTGCTTAGCACATGGCTGTAAATAATATGATAGGAATAGTACGATCTGCCACTGAACTGACACAGAGTGATCCAGGACATTTTATTGCATATTTTGGAGTCAACATATTTCTGTTTATACCCTGCGTCTGAGTTTATCAGTAACTACAACAGATTCACTGCATATTCTGTCTACATGTTAGCATGGGATAGTATATATTGGGCCTAGCGCAACGCCGAGCCCGCCTTTTCAAAAAGCTGGGGGGTCTGTAAACTCAATTTGGAACTTTGCACAGTATGTGCACAGTATGCACAGTGCTCATCTGGTATTGCTCGCTACAAAACCCTACTGTCAGGAGAAAAAATGCTGTAGTATAATAGTTGTGTCGCCTACTGGAGTTCATATACAAAGCGGGAATAATAACGTTGATAATGGTTTTATTATTCTTGCCATCGATAGCTGCTTTCTAAGCCAGTCAAGACCTGTTGGGGTCACCAGGAGATGTTGCGTTCAAGGGCTGTTGGCCATAGTCACGCCCCAACAATTTACACAGATGGCATTTTTAAATTCATCTCTAAACTGTGAGCAACATTTTGTGTTAATGCTGTCCGGGGCGGTTTAAAAAAAAAGTTAGTAGCATTCTATGCTATTCTGAAACTTGATCCTTCACTGAGTGAAATGAGAGTATTATCTTAATAGACTGCAGTACTAGGAATTGTGTGTGAGGACTTAACTGCTGTGGTACGATACTTGTACAGTGTTAGTACATCGGTAATGAAGTCCTGTCTGTAAAGATGATTCTATCATGGATGGCAACATGCACTTCAGTACAGTTATTGGAGCAACCTCGTTTTAATATATATATGTATTTTATATATATATGTATATATATAAAATTCTGTTTGATATTTCATGTATTTTCAGATATCTAATATTTAAAAGCATCCTTTATCATTGCTAAATTAGCCAAACCAGTACAAAATTAAGTGCAAGAAAAATACCAATTCACATAGTTTTTGCCAGTAATACAAAAGGGACTATTCAGCTTCTCACATTTACAGCCATTTAGGAATTTTGATTTAGCATGACTAAGGGAAACGTTCCTACATTCAAAAGATGTCTCAAAATAATTTGCGTTCTGTTTTGTAATGGGAAAACTAGTTTCTACAGAGATCACCTACTGGTTAGTGCTGGTAGATGGAAAACATAAAAAGGAGTTGGTGCTATCCTTGACCGGTTGCCTAAAAACCCAAGTCGGAAGCAGTTCAATGACCCCCTGGAGATGGGACAGGAGGTTTTTCCTTTTAGCCAATAGCACCTTTGTCCTCGACTAGAGATTTCTTATGCTCAAAAGGATGCTTTAGCATTTCCCAAAACACATTCCAGATTTGTTGGAGAGGAAGAGGAAAGTAGTGGTTTATGAAGGCACACCCATGCTGAATTTGCAGGAAAAAGGAAAGGAAACAGAAAGCAGTACTGCACAATGCAGTTATAATACAAGGCTCATTCTTGAAACCTGAATATCATGCTAGAAGAAAATCTAGATATGTGTAATATTTTGAAGAAATATTTTGAAGGCAATATTATTTGTTTTTTGTTTTTTTATCAAAAAAGAAAAAATGTTTCTGTGTAAATGTGGATAGAATGCTATTAAAGAAGGGAACTGAATATTTGTATTGCAGCCTTAAAGAAGCACATTTTTACTGCAATATTTTTTTTTTTTTTGTAAACTACGGTCTGCAACTCAGCAGACCATGACTGAATGCTTTTGAAAACTTGTAGATTACAAACATGAAATCACAATTAATATCCTCTAAAAGTAATTTCAGAGCTTTCACGTCTTAAAAAAGGACAATGTGTACTGCTTCACAAGGTAATGCAGCTAATCAAAAAAAGGAGTAGAATTAAAGTATTTACATAATGAGCAATTCTACAGAAGGCGATCATCCCCATGTAAGCACTGCTGATTATATCCCACGCTGCTTTTAACAAACTCTACCAGATTGGATCCAGTCATCAGCACTTTCAGAGAATCCTTAAAAGCCTTTTATGGGTCTTTACATTTAGTGCAGAATGATGTTCTTCAGGTAGAATATGCTGGTGAGGGAGGACAGTGTTAACACAAGGTACCAGCAGGAGAAGAGGACTTCGGCGTCACCGGTGATCCCGTACTGGGCTGTACTGGGAGCTGCAAAGAGAAGAAAAAGGGGTTAAGTGAAAATTTCCACTTAGATCCCCAAATTCTTAGTTTTCATTCATTCTCCCAAGAGAACTATTGAGGCAGCAAAAGCATTGTTCTGAAAACTGGAGAAAATGCTGCAAAAGTACCAAGCCCTCCTGCTACACTGGTCAGTGAATATTACTTTTTCTTTTAAAGAGGATAAATTGTTATTAAGGCAAGCATTTAAAAATGTGAGTACTTAACATCAGATGAGCGCTTCATGTTTAAACATCTGAATAATTTATCTGTTTTTAAGTTACTGAGCATTAAGATAGCCACTGAAATCCATGAGAGGTGAATATATTAACTCTGTTGGAGAAGAACTCATTTTCTGTCTAACTTTAGATGCCAAAGTTTGACAATTTTGCTTAGCCAAAGACATTCATATTTATTTTCAGTCTCTTTGAAGAAATTATATTTACTTGCTTTAATACAAAGTCTTTCTCAAATTCCTAGGTAAATATTACAGTAAGTGCATGCAAAGAGAGTTAAAATATAAGAAAACAGTGTCGAGAAACAAGTGAGGAAAGAATCACTTGCAGCAGCCATGAGCAGGCTGTCTGCAGGCTACCCTGACTGCGGCGCGGGAACCCCCCCAGGCAGAAACCAAAGACTTTGGCCTTGTAAAGCCACAGGAGGATGAAGGAAAAGGACCTGTTACCTCATCCTGTGCACAGCCAAGCGATTGGGATGATGCTATTGGGATGTTCTGCTGCTAAATAAACACTGGAGGCCCACTTTGGCAGATTTCTGTATGAAACTTCTCTCAAATCAAGTATTTTTCATTCATACGATGCATGAAACCCAACCTCTTATAGTCATGAGCAGCATCCTGTGCTCTTTGGCTGATCACTGGTATCAAAGGTTTTGCTTTCCAGACTATATGAATATACTATAGATAATTCTAAAACATAAAATCTGTGCAAGTCTTGTATCGAGTGCCATTTCTACAAGCAGGCATCGCTATGTCAATGGCACTTTGTTTAGATGCAAGTTGCAGAATTTGCTTTTTTTGACTAGATTAACCCAATGTCTGCCAGAAACACAGATAGAGATTAGCTGGTGGATGCTGAGCAGGACTGAGCCAGCCTGGTACCCACGTCCTGGTGCTCAAGGCCTTTTCCTTGCAGAGGGCAGAGCAGTTGAAAAAACATGAGGGGAACAGGCATTTCCAACCTCATTCCTGATGACCCATCTTGAGTGAGCTGGGCATGCTCCACGCAAAGGCTGTGCTGCAAAAGGGAGAAACCACTAATGTGGATACTTTGAAAACCACGTGATCTACACGTGAATGAACAGGGGAGGTCTCCCTGGAGCCTCAGGTTGGTGCAGGGTTGGAGGATCCCGCCTCTTCTGCAGGATCTCTCCTTCCACCCCATTGTATTGCTGTCCTGAGGTCTTCTCAAGCCACAGGGTTATCTGCACTGAGAACACCAAGAGATGGTCTGAAGATGAGACTTCAGCCAGCGGCTCTACTCTGCAGGTATGTGGGAGACGTACACAGAGCAGGTACCAACAGTGCAGAAGACAGTTTTCCTGGCGCCAAGCCCAGGATCCACCTCCGACAGCGCCGCTGCCCCTTGCCAGTGCCAAGTCCACCTCTGTTAGGGAGACACCAGGGTACAGTGCACGCCGTGCTGCCGAGCAAGCAAACTTCACCAAATCTGCTTCCTTTCTGGGAGGAGAGGAGGAGGAGGAGAAGTGAGGCACCCCTGATGGCAGGCGCGGGCCGTGCTGCTGGGGTGCCCAGGAGGGTTCTGGGGTGTGAGCAGGATGGAGCCCAGGGAGGAGAGCAGGATCTCACTGCGGGGTCAGTACCTGGTGTCTGGCTTGCGCAGAAAGCCCCCCCCCCCGCCCCAAAATGAACAACAATAATAAACCCACAAAGGGGATTTCACTGAAATTGCAGCCTGTCTGGAGGAGTAGGAGAGACTACAGCAATCACCCCACAAAATAAAAGTGGAGGTTTCACCAAATCCTGTTTGCTCTTTCAGGATGCAGTCTCCTGAATTTCAAGTCTTGTTCAGTCCGAATACTGAAACATAAACATCCCTTTTCTTTCTATACAAAAATCTGGGCTATGTGCTACCGGGTCCGTTTTCAACATATGACATTTAATTTGGTGCAGAGTATGTGATAAAACCAAAAAATCACTCATTTTTTCCCCCACGAAGAAAGGTTCAGGTAATAAAAAAAATTACAAGATGAAGTTTGATTTTGAAGCTTAGTTTAGTGATTTATAACCATGACTAACTGCAGGACAGAGCACTCTCTTCTCATTAAAAAGGAACTTTGGTAAGTCAGTATGACAAATCAACATTTAATTTATTACAAAAACCAGGCTAGCAAGCTGAAGCATAGCGTAGGTGGTATTTCATTTTATCATATTAAAACAGTTTCCCCAACGTAAAGATAATTTGAACTACGGTGGCTATAAAAGCGAGTAGAAAATTATGTAAATCTGATTTCCTGCATAGGAACCAGTACTATCTTTCTAAAGCTTATTAAATCATAGCTGGATTGTTTCAGCACAAAGGTGCTAGGTGAATTAATGGGGGAAAAGTACATAGACTTGGGTAGATAATAGAAAAGCGTTATGGTTCCTAAAGCTGGCTAACTAGAAGAATTTGATGTGAAAGAAACCCGAAGGAGAAGCAAATCTGGAGAAGTTTAAGCCACTGAACTCTGCTGGGTTTGAATAAACTGCCCCAAGGGCCAAGTTCACGTGGTACAGGGAGGTGCAGGATGCCAAACGAGGCCAGGAGCTGGTTTTGCTGGTCCACGGGCAATATTTTAGCCCTGCCGGATCCCACCCTGTCCCACACCTCACCCCCCCCGAGGAGATGGGACCTCGATGCTATGACTGGGTCTGACAAACAGGATTTCTGTTCCAAACAGCATTTAATAAGCTCTCTGAGTTTCTTTAAACCTGTCTTTGGTATTACAATAAAGGATGAAATCCAGCTGTGCTGCATGGCTTCTGGGTTCACTGGGACTGATGTTCTGAGAGAGCTGGAGCCGAAATTTAAAATTATTCTCCAGCCCCTCTAATACCTGTTCCATTTCCTGAGTTCCTTTAAAGAGGGTGAACTGATGTGAGCCTGCTGTCATTAGGGTCTGCTGGCTGGGACCTGCTGGGTGCAGTTTCACTGAGTGACACCTGCAGTGGCATTTGCTATAGAAAACAAAAATAAACCCAGAGCTATTCACATTTGCATCCACGTGGCCCCAAGAGTGCTGCCGGATGAAGAAATTGCTGTCACCGTGGAAATGTCCCCAAAATCTATGGCGTGCCAACAGGCAAACTGACCAGAAATTGGCTTTAAAGGGCTTTTTCGGAACTGTATACTGCAGGTTTAAAAAGTCACGCTATTTTAATTCAAACTGGAACTGTTAGCTGGAAAACATTTGCCATATGCCTGCACAGGACCAGAAGTTCCACATGTGCATCGTGGTGCACCTCCTCAACCCTCTAATTCATCTGTCAGTGGAAAAAGCCTGACTTTCGGTTTGCCTTAATAGTCTGCTTTTATAATTAGCAGCCCAAATTAGAGCACCCTTTGGGAAGCTGGGCTGGCAGAAACGGGCAGGGTGCTGCCCGGGCGTTCAGCTGGGGAGCACCCGGTTGTCTCAGGTACGATGGATGGTGACTTAATGGCTGGGAAAGTCTTGCCAGATCATTATGTCTCTTAACTTTAATTTGACTTCAGGAAATCTCCAAGTGTTTCTAGTCTCCAAAGTGAATTTATAAGCAGATGTCCCTCTCTCACAGTTAGTGGCAAATGGGTTGCATCAATTACATTGTCATGGTAAGTCTACTGGATGGCATACAGTTTAAAATGTTGTGCTTGGCTCTTAAAAATTCTTAAAAATTAACAAGCTTCTGCAGTCCTTTTCTTTTTCACCTTGGTATTTTGATTAACTTCTCCTGTGGCTATCTGATTGCTTTGCTGGCAAAAGAAAATTTTGTTCCTAAATATTAATAAAATTAGGTAGATCTTTTGTGGTGTTTTATGAACTTTAAAAAGTAAACAAACTTACTTTTAAAATTTAAAGATTCTTAGTATGGTCTGCTTAGTCATTTGTTTAGAATGAATAATTATTTTTGATAAGAACTAAGTAGTCCTTGCTTTCATTATCATTGCTGTGTAATGCAAGGTCAGTTTGTACCTGGACCAGTTAATTTTCATAGGGTATTTTTGATGGTTCCCTGTCAGACTCAAAACCTTAGTTTAGGAATGAATGAAAAGGTTTAAATGTTTGAAAATAGCATAAAACTCACAGCTTCTTTTTCTCCCCACTAAGACCTTAGCATTGAATGTCATTGTTTTATACAGACACACACACTTGCACTTGCAGTCTTAATATTTGTACAGGAAGATAATGGTGGAGGTATGTATGATTAGGCATTAAATAAAAGCATGAATTATTTGACTCTGTGATTGCATCTGCAGCTATCCTGGGCATTTCCATAATACCTACCACCACCATTATAATGGAGTACTCTGTTTATAACTGATTTTACAGCATGTGAAGATTTTGGTACACAGAAAGGGGGAGGAGAACAGCGGTTGGCCCGCAGAGAGGTATTTATCTGGCTAAAGATTCTCATCCAGAACAATATCTTGGTAACTATTTGAAATAGAAGCCAAGGTCAAATTGTTTGTCTCCCCTTGTGCTGATCTGGCAGTGCAAATTCAGTTCACAGCCACGGTAGCGATACCTTAAAAGAAAGTGAATTTCCATCTAGAAGAAGGTTAAAATGAGCTTGATGAAAAGTGTGATGTTTGAAATATAAAATGACCTAGGATTGAGAAGATGCAATACGTTTACCATAGATCAGCTACAGTCACTGTGAGAAAATAATTTACTTTCTTGCTAATAGATATGTTGTTAAATTTTCCTCGGAGCCCGATGAGCAAGGCAGGGGCAGGGTGTCAAGCTGAGCCGCACAGAGGGCAGTGCCGCTGAAGAGCTGGGAGGGGACCCAGTGGGCTCGGCAGGTCCCTGTGCTTGTCCTCTCCAGGAGATGGTCCTTCCCCACGGAGCTCCGCGGGGAGCCCTGAGCTGCTCGGGATTTCCACCATCACCTGCCCGCTGAGTGTAACCCTCAGCGCTGACATACAGCAGTGGGTTACAGGAGGGGGCTTGTGTGCACGTATCGCACCATGTCCTTATCAGCGTTATCAGGCTTGTCTAATCTCCCTTAAGACATTAAAATTATCTGTAGATCTGCGTGAGCGGGCACTCTTGTTGCAGCAGGGATGGAGACACGTGGAGAAAGATTCTGATCTCCCTCCCCTCTTTGCTTTGTAATTCCCTGTGTTATTAGTTATCAATAAATGTGGGTCTGTTTCTCATGTTTGACAAGATTGCATCTAGCATCTTTCCTGGGAGTCATTTCCATGGTGTCACGGTCCTGCGGAAGGAGAAACCCCTGCTAAGGTCGGCACTTGCCGTGTCCTCCACCGCCGTCGGAGCACGACCGCCAGCCAAGGTCCCTGTGTGCATGCCTCTGAAGTCCACGTGCTCTTACCAAGCTTCCCTTTTTTCTAATTTAGTGATTATTCTACATAATCCTAATGTTTTATAACAGTTAGCAGTTGTGAAAATATTTAAGCACACTCTTAGCACAGATAGGATTATATTCAGACATCTCTCCTGGTAGTGAATAGAAAGGAACAAAGTACTATTATATCACTATCTCTAATTAATACAAGAGATTAGGAAAAGTACTATGCTGAAACATGCAAACCAACATTTCCTAACACCAAGGACTGCATTAACCAGAAATAATTATAAGCTTTAATGCTGATGCCTTGTAGACAAAAGCATGGACCTCTTTAGGTTGTCTGAATAAGCAAGACTAATTCTGTTAAACGGATTATGCAGGGAGATGTTAATAAGCATTTCATTTAACTATATTCAGGTTAATGATTTATTATAGGAAAGCCTTAATAAATAGGTTTTTGTGCAACATTTAAAATATACAGAGAAGGAAGGAATAAACTAACTCAAGGTCAAAGCAGCAAGAAAAAAAAGACAAAACAGACTGGGCTGTCAAAAATGGTTTTTTAGAAGGAAAGATTGTAAGATAACGGGACTCTGAAGGCTCAGTTGAGTCCTACAGATAGCATCTCTAAATATTGTTACACTTGAAGTTAGTTGAGGATTTATGGCTTTGGAGGAGCGGGTCGACAGTCTATAAAAGACTGAATTAGAAAGCAATGGCTTGTGATAGGAGGTAATCTGCTTGGAGAGCGCTAGAACAGGCTTACGAGTGTTTTGACCAAAGGAAAGTTTGTCAAGAAGAGAAGCCTCACTCTGTGCCTCGGAGGCCAGGCAGGATTGTAGACAGCTTGACCTTGGGAGAACAAAACCTTAAAATCTTGTGTAAAAATGAATCAGCGAAGACACCGATTTGTTTAGTCTTATGCAAATGCAATCATCCTCAAGGCTAAGCGCCCGAGACAGGAAATTTACAGTGATGGAAAATTCACTAGTGAAGCTAAATAGATAAATCTGAATGAGGAGGCCCTTCTGAAGTGTGTGCCAGATGGAGACTTTGATTAAACAGAGCTTTGACCATAATAATAACACTTGGAATTTAAGTAATGTTGAAATGCGTTTGGACCACGCCCGTGGTAGCTGAGAGCTGGATGTGGTGACTCAGAAGGTCCTCTCCAGCCTGATGCTCCTCTGTTACTGGTATGAATCACTGAAATTCCTTTTAATGAGAGAGAAATGTACAGCACTGCCCAGGCCAACATCCCCAGAGCTCGTTTGAAATGCAAAATGCTTATGTTTTAAATATATTCGCAAGAGACTATTTTATATGTGATGTATGGGCAAAATGTTTTGTTTATCCCAGCAAAGAAAATCAAGTGAAGAAACCAGCGCAGAGCTATGCAGCCCTGGCTTTTGGAAAAATGAAACACATTTTACGTGATGGCTCATGGGGCACTATAAAACGTTTTCATGAGTATAACCAACTGTTAGATGAGGTAGCTCAACGCCACCGGATGGGTCCTCACCTGTGCACAGCGTTCATTTGCCTCCCCAGTCCTTCCTCATGAAATCACAGGGACGAGGATTATGCCAGGAACAAGGGAGGAACGTGCTAGGGGACTCCATCTCCCTATAGCATCACCGACATCAAATATGTTGGTGTAGGGAACAGCTAAATTTTGTTCTGTTAATGCCTGTGCAGTCATGGGTGTAATTTTAGGTAGAATTTTGCTTTTGTGTATGTTTTAGCCAGGAGTCACTTAGCGCTACTGAGACAAATATATCTGAAAATCCTTGAGAAAGGAGACAGGAAATATTGCAAAAGTTGTCCATGAGCTAGCTCTGCCTGGATGGATAAGACAGAGCTGTAGAGGATAACGCCAACAACTGTGAGGTTCTTAAAAGAGTGGGTTTATCATTCTCTGAAATGTGAGGGTTGGCAGAAAGATTCGGAAGATGAACCCCTCAATAGACCAGTGGAACTGGTAAGGGAGGGCTGTTGTCGGGTCCTACTCACCGGCATTCATGCAAGGCTGCTGTGAGATGCAAAAACTGTAAAATGAATGGCTTATGCTGATTAGTTATTTCTAATTTAAATGAATAATGTAGCATTTTTTTAGTCTTAAAACAGGAATACAGAGAATAAAAGATTATTGCTAGAACTGCAGAAGCAAAACCCAACTATTTGTTGCACTAAAATATTAAAGCTTAGTATTTTAAATACTTGAGATAGATATGCCACCAGCAATGTTTTAAAGTGAAATATCATCCCAGTGTGTGTTTTCTGTATCTCTGTGTATGCACAGAAAATAAGAAGCCTTTCTTGCTTCAGTCATAATAACCCCAGTTGTGATATGCTCTGTATATCTACTTTGAAACTGGTTCCTGATACTGATTCTGAGTTAAAATATAAAATATGATATTTACAGGGCCGAAAATAAAGTCAAGCAATCAAAACACGATAACTAGCTCAGCCACCCAGCATTGTAATTTCCTAATTGTGGGGATCTTTGCCTGGGAATTTGGGTTCCCTGGCTGTGCAAACACACGTCCAAGGCTGCAGCAGAAGAGACACGTTTCCCTCCCTGTCCTCCGCAATAGTCAGAGTCACCCTTCCCATCCCACCCACTCGCACACCGACAAATAACTCATGCTAAATATTGTAAACAGTGAAGTACTAATTTAAAACCAGCTAAAAATACACACAGTAATGTAAATTTTAAGATGACTTTTGCTTGCTTATTAATGTGATGGGGCATGCCAGACACATTTTGCAGTTGTTCGAACTAGACCTACTTAGAGAACACTTAACAGCTGCATTTCATTAAGCTTACAGAGAAAGCTAAACCATAACTGATGGAGGCTGTTAACTATATGCAAAAGGTTTTTAAGTGTCTTAATTTCTGTTCTCAAATAACTCTCTGGAACAAAGCATTTCCAAAGTCAGCAACTTCTCAAAAGTCCTCAGTGCAGGCATCTCCATGGATATGGTGTGGCTATGGAAGCACCCCCAGCCCCCCGCGGTTGACTCACCAGCACCGTGATATCTCGCAACCAGAATCGCTCCCTTTTCTGAGGAAAGTGTCCCATGCTTGGGCTGAAGAGGACGCCGTTAAAGATCTACCCGCCAAGTCGGCAGGGTGGCATTTGGAGATGTGGTGCTGGGGCTGGAAAGAGCTTTGGTGGGCAGCAGCGAGTCACGGTGCCGAGGGGTCACTGAACCAGGTCACTTTTAAGATTTTTGCTGCCTCCTGTTTGCTTTTCCCCAGTTTCACTGCCTCGAGACCTGTTGGGGTCAACCACCTCTCAGCAGCCTCTCTCCCACTTTCAAAAGCTGTGCTAACAAGTGGAACCCTAAAACTGTTGGTTTTTTCCCTAAAACTCATTCCTCCTTCCCGTCAGCTTCCAAAATCCAATGTTTTGTTTTCCAAATTGTCATTGATTCTTCTCACTGAAATCCAGGTTTAAATCTGATTGTTATTGTTCGCAGCAAAAGTCTAATTTTTTTAAAAAAAGGAGTATTATTTTAGAGAAACAAACATCTCTAATTTTTCAAACTTAGAAATGGTGAGTAAATTTTCCTGCTAATTTATACTTAAAAAAAATCACAGTAATTTGATCATATGTAAAGTTACAAACGGATTAGCAAGTTTTCATTGAGAGAGGGTAAGATGACCTTTTCATTCTAATTAAATGGATGCTAATCCTCTCCAAGGAGGAAGGCACATCTTATACTTAGGCACAAGGTCCTGACAACTCAGAAACCTTGATTTTGGACATTTTTACTTCACGTGCCACGCTGTGGTCCTCAGTGTCAGTGTGTGCTTTTTGAAGGAGTGCAGCATCTAATTATTAGTGATACGATAGTCAGAGACCTACAGAAGCTATTAACATTTCTTATACGTACACCTTGAATTGTTAGAACACATGCTAGAACCCAAACTACTGCATTTGAATACGTTTGAATGTAAGCACTTTATATTGCTACTGTTTTCACAACGAAACGGTATTGTTAAAACTTTATTACCTAGGTGTGATTTGTTTCCAAACTTGCGTTTTAAATTTTAGCATACGGTTGCCGATAGAAAAGTCCCCATTTACAGGCAATTATCACACAGCGGTACCTAAAAATCCCTGTAGTTATTGCTCACTCTGATTATACGGTCTCGCTGTTGTTCTTACTCAGTAGTGTTTGTAAGTGTGGGCTTTTCAGTGGGGGCCAGGCACACACTGTTTTTGTTACTCCATATTTCTGTATTTACAATGGATTCAGGTAACATGAAAAATTGGCAATGGTGATTTGGAGAAACTCTTAACAATAGCAGCCCTAACGCAAAAGCCTGTTTTGTAGATAATCAGTGTAAATAATAGATTCCCCACATGCTGCTGTCTATCAAGTTATTTCTTCAAGCAAGTGTCTCTGGGTATCATAAAATCAGAAAAATAGTGGTGCTCAGACAAAGCAGGCTCACTCTAATCTTTCAGATAGTGCAGACACGCTTTTGTTGCAGCTGCAAAAACAAAACCAATTTTAAACCCTATGCATTGTTGTACCGTATATCTTTAACGGAATTTCATTTAGACACAGATAAACTTGATCATATCAAATAAAAAAACCTGCCATTAAATAATGCAAAGGGAAAGCATCCTTCTAATACACTAATAGGATAAATGAAGCAGGCACTGAATACAGTGTCTTAATGTTTAACAGGATAAAATAATACAGCCCTGACATACCCAGTTTCTACTGCAAGGAATATTTCATAATCCCAAGAAGTATTTATGAGGAGAATTACTGTGAGGGAATAGAATAAAATTTGGCTTTATATATCATCCTTTATACTCAAGTTACCTCAAATTTCTTTGTACAGCTGAGAAGTGCAGTCATGTTGGAACAAATAAAGTATCTTTCAGGAACTTCAGAGCTGTGGATGTGTACCAGCCTCGGAGGTTTGAGATGACTTTTAACCGACGGAGGAGATGCCAGCCCCAGTCCTGGGATGAACCTGTGCTTAGTCTGCTAGCACTGACCAGCAACACAGCGACTGTCCCAGGGTCACCCGCGCTGGGATTTTAGAAGAGAACCTCAAAGCTGGATGTGTTGTAATGAGAAGGAGCTGCAAGCGTTTCAGAGGGCAGGTTAAAATTAAAAATAAACTTAGTGACTAAGAGAAATCTTCGCCTTTATGTGGGATACACATAAAGATTGCCCCCGGAGAAGGTAAGTGAATGATCTGCTTGTGTCTGGAGCAGGTAGAACAAGATCAACAGGTCTGACCTGCGGCAGGTAGGACCCAGAATAGCTGTGAAGGCAAACTTAGCCCTGGGTTGCACGGAAAGGATGAGGAATCTGCATCACTGCAGAGTTTTAAGTGCAGTGTGTGCAAGTATCTGTCAAAAATAACAGTAGACACCACCTCTCTTGCCTGTGGGAAGAGACCTTTCTAGATGTTATCTCTGAGCCTTTAAAAAATAATAATCCAGGAATGCATCATAAATAACAGTGGCTGTAACATTTAATTTCTTTCTGGAACCGGAGATACAACAGGTTCCACAGGAGGAAAGGGAGGGTGGCTCCTGGCAGAGACAAAGATCAGGCACCTCAGCCTGAAGCTCTTGGAGGCAACTCCCCAGCCCACAGCACGGGCTGCAGCCCCATTCCCCCTCCTAGAAATTGGCTCCCAGTTCTTTCCGATGGCTTAAGGACATGCCCGTTGTGTGCAAGCTGCGCAGAAAACTTTAAACAGATCTTTAATTCTCGTAGAAAAATGAACGCAGCTGTGGAACCTATAATTAGCATATGCCTCTTGGCTTATCAAACCCAGCTCTGCTGTTGCATCGTGCCTTGTGATTTCCCTCATAAATATCTTAAGATCTATCTTAAAAGCAGTTACTTGTCTTCCACTGGGAGCAATCAGCGGAAGGTTTCTCTACAGTTGCACTTCTGAAAGGGTAGGAATTTTCCTATTCCCAGGGTAATTTTATCTTTGGATGAGCTCTGTCTCCTCCTGGATCTCACTGCCCTGTTTCCACAGACACCACTCGTGCGTGGTTTCATGTTAGACCCAGCACCGTGTTCTAGTCTTTCCTCCTTCTCTTCTTTCTCTTTGCGTAATAGGAACAACAACAGATTCAAATACGTTACATAAACTTGCAGTTTTAACCCATTTCTTTGTGGGATCAGACCCTGAAGGGCTATAATTATCACTAATGTTCCCACATTAGAGCTATTAATAAGTTAAAGGGCACTGCTGTCTCTATGGCTTGAAATAAAATCCGACTTCCATTTTCTTTGAGTTTGCCAAGCTTTCCTCTCCTTCTTTAGATGTGCTAAAAATGATTTACCCAAGGATTATTAAAAAAAAGTAAAGATTTTTTTTTTATATATTATTTTGTGTTTTATTGCAGCAGTAATCTCTTTGGTAAGGTTATCTTCAGTGACTCAAATAATTTTGCCTTCAAATAAAAGTTATTACTCAGCCCAAAGGCCAAGCAAAGAGTGCTTTCTGGAATCAGATCTACTCTGCCTCTTTGGAGCATATATGAGAAAAGTTGAATAAATGCAAACTTAGCATAGCTTGATAGTCAGAGTTATATGATCTACTACTACGCATTAATGAGCTAGAAACACTATCTAGGATCTCATTAGCAAAATAAGGCCTATTAAATAAAAGTAGTCCATGAATTGGTGAAAATTTCAACTCAAAATTCTAACCAAAGTCATGGGAGACTATCATATTGCTGTCTTCCTAGCTTGGTTACACAGGCAAAGCTACAAGCTTGGCTTCAGAAATGCAGTTTTTCTGTAAGCACCTCTAGGCAAAAAACCCCAAAATAAACCCAAAAATAAGCACGCACCCCCCCCCCCCCCGCCAAAAATGCAAAACTCTAGCCTAATTGCAGATGTTTCCATTAATACTGTGCTTAGCAGGCTGGAACACAATTGCACAGTACTGAAATAAAAATTATAACATCTGTATAACCTGGCTGGTAGATAACGTGGCGTTGCAATAAATAATGTGGTGTTGCATCTTTTTGCATAAATAGATGGGCTGTTCTGTGTAACCAGCCTCTTCCATTTAGTGGTGCGTGCTGGGGGGCCAGACCTCCTGGCCATTGCCAGGAAAAAAAAGAAAGAGGCAGCCTAGAGAAAATACCCTGAGTTTCACTATCAGGACACTTCTATAGACACCTGAAGCCTGCTGAATTTACTGGCTAAAGCATTAATTCCTTGAACTGAGAATTGCACTCAACTGATTATTTTTTCCATTAGATTTCAGGATCATCAATGCTTTATAAAAGAAAGGCAGTGTTTTGATACACACTTGTGCAAACTGGATAGCACAATATACAACATCCTATTATCTAGCAGCAGAAAAATAATTTAATAACACCAGTATAGTCAACAAAGCCAGGAAATGCAGCTTCTGTTGGCCCCCACTTACAAGAATGCTGTTCATCTCCCTGAGTAATGTATCCTAGCTCTGATAGGAAAGGATATGATAAAACATAATTAAAATGTGCTGGTTATGTGTCTGCAGGGAGGTCCCGCATCACTGTGCTCCACAGTCTCGGCAGTCGGATGCGAGAATCCTTTACGTTGTATTTCTGTGGGATAGTACATGGTAATTGCAAACAGGACTGACAACTTCCTCTGGTCCAACTGCCCACGAAAGGTTGAACCAGGTCATCGTTCAAGGTCCCTTCCAACCTGGGCTGTTCTATGATTCATCGTATTTCCCAAGGTGTCAGTAAAGGTATCCTTGTTCCGTGGACTCAGACACAAGTGCTGAAGAGATACTGTATTGGAGCTGTTCTTAATTATTGTATATTTTAAGCTGTAATCCAGAAGACAAATATACAACTCCCAAACTGTCCTTCTTGCCTCAGATTTGGTGAGAAAATCATTTTTTTTCTGAGTTTATGTATGGAAAAACTCAAAATTTGTAGAAAAGATAAAAGAAGCTCTTCAGTTGAGACTGAACCATGAAATCACTTTCAGATAGTTTTCTAAATGATGTAGCTACTGATGACCTCCATTTTAAAAAAAAATGCTTCTTTATAACTGATATCAGAACTAATTTCTTTTGAGCTTATTTACAGGAAATCTTAGCATATTAAACAATTGCAGGTCCCGTGTACTGTAGGCTTATGTGCTGTGTACAGCTACCTAACCTTGGAGCTACACTACGGTGAGTGAATATGGATGACACATTCATCTTCCAAGCCTTGCCTCTAGAAAGATGACTTCTTGTATATCTGCAGTGTGACGTACACACTGTTTCTGAAGCACATATGTATTTTTTTTTGTTTTGTTGACAGGCTATTTGAAACTTTCATTTTTTAAAGAATATTTTAGATTTGCAAAAGATGGATTAAAATGCTGTAGCATACATATTTTTCATTAGTCAAAAGTAAAAAGTTCTTACTTATTTTGCAGAAATACTTGGCAGACAGATGTGCTTGCTCACGTAGTAAGTAGAACACGTTTCTATGCCATGAGAGACATACTGTAACTTTCAATTACAGGTCGAGCAGAGTACCCCTCACGCTGTAAACTCCTTCCCTCCCACACAAGTGCTCCGCTCCGGGAGGCACACTTCACCTGCGTGGCTCTCGGCACAGTCAGGGTGAAGGAAACCACTAAACCAGCTTGTATTCTTGAGTCTAAACCCTTTTGTCTTGTCTGGAAGCTGTGGAATAGCAACAACTGCAGAGATAGAGGGGGATAGCAATAGAAAGGGATCAATTTAAAGGAAACTTGTAGGCAAGGAACAAATAAATAATGTATTATTTAGTTATATTATGCAGTTTTCTGCTTGTGCTACTGGTTTCAGATGGGATGTGCTCAAGGCTGGTACTACCTTCTTACCTACATATCTATAGTACACACGTAGCCCCGATTTTGTTATCATCTGTAGTAATAGCAATCAAAAAACCCAATCATCACTTGTTTAGCTTAAAATTAAATAGAAAAGAATACACAAAGGATAAAGACATCAAATCTAGAACAGGCTGACACTGGGTTCTGCATGGAAGTCCAAAATTAAACAGAGGTCAATGAGTCAGGATCTTCCACTGGATATGGTAAACACAAGGACATTGAGAGTAAGACTATGAAAAGTGCTCAAGAAAGCACCAGGACAAGCAAACCAGCTGCCCATTCCCATCCCCCCATCCCTGGATTGTAGCATGTAGCCCAGTTCTCCTCTGTGTCCCAAACCATGAGGTCGGGAAAGGTTCTTCATTGAAGAAGAACCAAGAAGAGGTAGGAACCAAGACTCTCCACGACAGAGAACCACATGCAGATTTCCATACAAAGTGTGTAACTTTCGAGTCGCCTGTGAGGGTTCAAGTTTGGTAAATGTGCCCAATCCAGAAGTGTGATGCTGTAGCAAAACTATGGAGTTGTAAAGTCAATTGCTGAGAAACACAGGTTGTTTTGAAAGTAATATGCATGGTGTGTGCTTTCGGGTACTTATGCACATAATTTTGGCAGCCTACAATAACTGCTTGTCTGACAATGTTGCCCTCATTTGTAAGTGTCACATTTGAGAAAAGGAAAAGCATTTTAATGTGACAGAAAAATTTGACTTGGGAGCTAATTACTTTAATTTGTTAGATTTTTTTGGCTCATCTGCATACTTGACAATTATTTACAACTTACATTGGTAATTAGAGGTTGGGTCTTGTGCTGAAATAGTAAATAGCTTTGAAGACATTTGCTGATCCTTCTAACTTTTAGAGGAAATGAATTTATTAGTAGTTAATATGTAAAATATTTGTACTTCTGACCTTTTGTAAAACATTCTTTCTATATTTTAAATGATTGGTTGTCAGAATAATCTTCCTCAAAATGAAGTGTGACATTGTAAATAAGCTCTTGAATTAAGCAGCATATTAAATCTATGTATTCAGTGGCAACCTTTGATAGTTCTCATATATCATGAAGATTTTGTTGGTTCTGCTACACTGCGGCAATGTCATATAGCATTGTGAATGATAATTTTTTACACTGAACTTTACAGTTTCTGGACAGTTTCAACATCATTCTTCTGATCTTGACAAAGGATATTGAGTTAAGCAGGTTGGTACATGATTTCTTGCCTTTTTTTTGGTGACTGTGTATGAGAAAGGAACTTTTTAGCTGGAGGAGCTGACAATCTTTAAACAAATCGTCCACTGAGGTGGTTGTCAGATGGTTTCTAAAGATACGTTTTTTATTCAGCTATTCAGCTGATTTTCTTAAGCATTTCTTTGGGGTTTCTCTTGGTCATATTTCTGCATAGTGTATATATTGCTCTCATTTTATAGGTATATTAAAAAAACCCATAATCCATGGACGTCTACTGCTGAGCCGCGCTAATAGCCAATCAATTAATCATCAGTAGCGCTTTTATTATAATAAGGTGATGGATGAAATAAATAACAAAGTTGAACTATTTACTAATGCCAGGAGAGTTAAAGTACAGTGCCATCCTGAATTATAACTGACTAGACCGGCATCATCTCTGGAGTTTGCTTTGTATGTCAATACTGCTTAATCTTGTTCTTTGTAACGGGGTACATCTTAAATAGAAGGACACTGGATAAGTCATATACATAAAAGAGATCTACAGCTTGCTGGCATGTGAAATTCCTCTAACATATATTTTTATGAAACTACCAGCACATTATGTGCTCAGCAGCATAAATAAAAAAGCGTGTTACCCGGGCAATTTTACATTTACTACATTAGTTAGTAAATGCAATGGCCACCCTTACTTTCCTGTAATAAAAACTGCTGAGCCTTTTCATGAAAGATGATTGCAATTTCCACCAGCCTGTATATGCAATGAAAAAACATAACTCATCAAAATCTGAGCTATTTGCTCTTAAAATACAAGAGCGTTTTTCTTGAACACTTGACGTGACATTAACTATTCATGAAACTTGAGAGTGTTCAAACACTGCCTATGTAAAATTGTTACTACTTTTCAACTTGATTGAGATCTTTTCTGAACCAGACTCTACAGCAGCCAGCAAAAGGGCTTTGCACACATAAGAAATGCGGAGACTGTCCAGGTACTGTAGCTGTGAACTATCGATTTGCTGAAAAGTAGAGTTTCTCCTCCAAAATTGATTCATGATAACTGCCTCCATTTGGGTCAAACAGTATTTAACAGCTTGTAAATTTTAATTAAATGATTTGTCACTTTGAACATATAGTTTGTCATCTTGCAGCTAAGTGATATGTCTTTATCAGAGAATGACTCAAGGGGAAGGCATCCATCTCCTCTGTCACTTTGCCCCCCATTAAGATAATTTGGCTGTTGCGCAGTACGTGAGGCTCCGTGAGACAGACTGTGCTTCCTGAGAACAAGTCCATCATGCAAATTGTAAAAATACAATTTCTTCCTTTCGTCATTAACATATGCTTAACTTTCTGAGTATAACAAACCCTTTTCCCAGCAGCACTTAGCAAAACAGATTTTCCCCTTCCAACAACTTACTTCTTCCTTTTCCATGTACAATGACACCTGTAGCTATTCTTACTCAGCTACCCAAGCATCTTTTCTGTGCCTACAGTTATCTTTATTCGCAAGATGTTGATTCAAGGAGAAAGCAAAGAGAAGCTTATAAACTGTATAAATCTGTGGACTGACTCAAGAAATGATGGTTTGTTTTAATTGGTTTTTGTGACTGTATAGCTCTTACCTTCCTTTCTGTGTGACTAGCTATGGAGTCCTCATTTCAATGAATTTAAATAGGTCTTCTGCATGTGGATGTTATACAACACTGATGTAAGCATATGAATTTCATATATATCCTCCTCTATCTATGACAAGGTTTAATCCTTCGAGGCACGGGGCCTCGTGCTTGTGCAGGGACACAAGCTGTTGCTTTAAAGCTGTTGTTTAATTCTGGGGTTCACCATTTGTGAGCTAAGAGAACTTAACAAACATCACGTAAAGCCCATCCACAAAATACACAGAAAGCGCGTCTAATCTAATCAAGTATTTGTTACTTTTCATTAATGGGCAGATTTTCTTTTTCCCAAAGTATCTCAAATTTCCACCCTTTAACCAAGGGTATCATGTTAGAATATGCCATTCAATTTCTCTTTACTCGCCGTTCCCTGTGATGAATTATTTGGGGCTTTCCTGATGAAGGACTGCAGCAGGAGCTGGTGTGGCTGTCGGGAGGACTCAGCTTTTGCAGCTACCTCCTGCGTGTGTGAGGGGGAACAAAATCCCCCACCTCAGGAGCAGCTTTGGGTTGGCTTTCTGCTGGGGCTCCCTGAACTGTGGGGCTGGTGGGGGCCCCTTTGCAGATCCCCCCACCATCCCTGGCTGATGCTGCTTCTCCTCTGCAGCTATTAATGTCAGTGGAGGATTCTGCAATCAGGTGGCTTTTCATGCACCTGCCTTCCCCACCCGCTTTTCAGCTTAATCCAGAGGATTTTAGAGACATTATGACTCAGCTTTGCATACGTTATTACACAGAAGACAAAAAAATAAACCCAACAGTTGAGATTTTTCAAAGCTGACTGGGAGCTTTACACGTGAACCTCCTGTTAAGACTCATGGCTTTGAAAATCTCTATCAATTAGTACAATATTTTGGTGGAGATAGATAGCGCAAAAAAAAAAAGCAGCGTTGGTGCCTCTGTAGGAGGCCCCTTCACAATTAATGCTGATTAATGGTAGGGGATGAGTGCATGCAGTGCATTACTCCCAGGATGGCTCTCCCACTAGCTGCACCTTTTGAGCACTTTCTGCTGTGCAGATGCTTCGTGTCACCGTGCCCTCCCCATGCCCTGCCTGGGACGGACCATTGATAGCAGTGGGAGGAGACACAACGTGGCTGCAAGGAAATGTGCTGGTGAAAAATGAGTTAACTTCAGCAGATGTATTTTCTAAGCAATATGTGCAAGAAGGTTAGAGAGAGCATCCAGGGAAGATGCTGTGCGAGCTCATGTGCAATGGCACACTGACCCTGCCGCCAGCTGCCGAGTTGAGGGCAGCTGAAAAAGGTCTCTTCTGCATGTTATTTTCCATCCCCTTTCTCATCACCCTTGTGAAGCCAGGAATTTGGTCTCTTCAGTAGAAATACACTGCACTCACCATTAAAATGCACTTTGAAACAGAAAACAAAAAGCACCAATAAAAGGTTCTTTCGTATTTTCAGCATCACCTCGTAGGTGAGCTGCAGCTCAGCTCCTCTCAGCGTAGCGCTCTATTGGCGGGTTGCAATCAGATAAACTTGACATCGTGTGTGTCCCTCTGTTCGTGAGAAAGCAGCACACAGAGGCTGTCAGAAATGTTTCCCAGCCAGGCAACGGGCAATTTCTTTCTGCCATTGATTTTGGCTCAAAATCAGGATTTAGAAAGACAAGACAGAAAACAGTACGTGGCACTTGGCAGGAATGTTAGCAACTTTCAAAGTAGTTATGGATGTCATATTCTTAAAAAAATAGTAACAGAAGGGGAAATGAGATATATTCCCCTCTGGGTAGTAGGTAAAGTTTGGCAGTCAGTGATGAAAGCTTTTCACGTTTCCCTTTTTCTAACCTCTCTGGGAATTAAGGGTGCTTTGTTTTCAGGGTATACCCTACGTCATGCCTGCCTAAAGAGCTGTGCTTTTGGGAAGACAGAGATGGACTTGGACGCTCTTAAAACCACCTCTGATAGTCGTTGAGACATGTGGGAGAAGGATACATTTTGCTCCAGAAACAATTCATTTTTTTCCTATTTTGTGCTGTGTATAACCCGTAACTACTAATATTCTTCAAGTTTCTACAAAAGGAACGTTCTGAATAACTGAATAAGACCTGGATAGTGATAATTTGCATTTAACAATGCAGGATTTCTACCTCTTTGTAAAAGGCAGCTCCTTCTTCATTTAAAATGAAACACTAAATGGGACCGTACATTGCGGGGGGGTAGGTATGGCAACCTTACAAACAACACCGCAGGCATTACTTATTCCTGAAATGTCTCTATAACCAGAGTGCTTTGCTTTGACAATTTACTGCAGACTATTCAAATTACTCGCTCTTTTCCTATTATAAAATCCATACCCCGTTCATTCAAGTGAACATGCTCTTGAGCTTTCAAAACCGAGTTGTTCTCTGAATTGCCTCAGTTTGGCAGAAAACTCATTCAGTGTAGTTTTATATACTGTGCTTGTTGAATAAGGAGGCTGAATGGTAGGCAATCATTTCTGTTGCAATCAGAGATATTAAGAAGGATAAGTTCTATCAATTTTTTTTTCAAAGTCAAATTGATGCACCCCTGCCATTGTAGAATATGATTGAGAGAGAAATGCAAGCTGAGTCATGTACCTCGAAAATGAGAAGAAGGACATACAAAAGATGTCAAGGTCAATCATTTAGTCTCGGTGTTTGGAATGACAGGCATCACTGAATATCCCAGCATCACCCAACGTCACCGAGCACAATGCAGTACAATACGGAGGCAAGTGGGTGGGAGGGAGCAGGCTGCCACTCAACCATTGGGTTAGTCTTCTGCTGCCTAATGCCAACAGCTTTTTCTTATGGAAATGTCTGACTCAGCAGCTGAAAAATGGTAAAATATTTTGCAAAACTTTCATCTTAATAAAAACCATCTTTAAAACTTTAACCAGATGGCTCCACATTTCTTTAGCAGCACCATAAATTTCAGAGGCTCAGTTAAAATCTGGACTTAATGAATATCATGTACAGGAACAGGTGCCAAAGCACAGAAACAACTACAAAGTGAATTTTCCTTGTAAACCTTACTGGATTAACGGAGTAGCATACGGTAGATTGGACCTGAGCTCTTAACGTGTTTCCTTCCACCTATATAGTGCGTCCTAAACAGGCGTGAGGTTCATCTGAAACTTGCTGCTCAGAGATACAAACTTCTGGTCCTGCCACACTCACATTGAGGATTGCCCTATATCCTTGACAAGCCATTTTTTATTTTTAAATTTTGATATTTGGGTCATTAATTCTCATTAGCAGCTGGGCCAGGAAGAAAGCAAAGGTCATGGTGTAGCAGGACACTGTGCAAGTGGCTTGAGTCTATAATATAATATAATATAATATAATATAATATAATATAATATAATATAATATAATATAATATAATATAGCCTAGGTTCTGAGCTCTGAGCAAACCATCTTTGTTTTATTCATCTCTCAACTCCACAAGCGAGCAATCTCTGTCTGCTCATAGTCAAGGTCCATTGAAGCCACCCTGAGCATTCAGGGACTGCTGCACTGCCCTCACAGGTGCATCTGTGCCTTCAAAAACATTTCCTATTCTGAGGAAGTTCTGTCTCCAATAATTGTAGAGTCCGGCACAAAAGCAGGCTAAAACCGAGAAGGCACCGCTCCTGGGAGCGGTGACAACTTGCAATAAAGCAGTATTTGTTTAATTGTTCAGAGCCGCTGCGTGAACCTTTTATGACCGCACTCTCTGCAGGACACGGGCTTGGCCCAATTATTGTGTTTTTACCTAAAAATTTTTGTTCTGTTTTCTTTAACCTAGAAGAGACTATTAGAAGAAACACACATCATGCCGTCTTTCTTGGGTTGCCTGATGTCATGCTTGAGGGCTCATCTGGAAAGATTAAAGAAGGACCAAAACCAGATTCAAAACTAGTTTTGTAGACTGGGCCTTGCGACCAGTATATAATAAAGAAAAGATCAAGATGCAAAGATACGCCTTTAAACGTTAAGTTCAGAATAAGGAAATGGCTGATCCTATACTATCTCTGGATGGCGGTTTTCATCCCTAGCTGGAGATATTGCTGGCAACTGCATCAAAATGTCCATGTTGCATAGATACTCTAGATGCAGCTGGCAAGAAGCTGAAATTTCCATTTGGTGAGAAATTCAGACAGTGAAAAGACAAGAAAAGAAGTGTTGCCTGGAATGAGATGGGTAGCCTGGAAGGAAGCCAGTATTTTTTTTTTTTTTTTCCACTCAAAACTCAACAGGCTTTTATTTGAATTTCTTTAAAACTGACATATTCATGGAGATTTCAAATAGGCATTTTCTGACAAGTCCCCTATTCCCCCAAGCCTTCCCTCCCTTAACAACCCAAGTTTGTCAGATCCTTTCCAACCAGCTGTAACTGTAGGCTCTTTTATATTCTGCGCAGAGTTGGGACCCTCCCTGAAGTTATAGATATGTAGTTATATATACATTTTAAATTTCTGCACATGGCTACACATCTCATCTAGATGGATATATGCATATTTATTCCTGTAAGAATTACTGTAGTCAGCCAATTCTGGCTGATAAAACCTTCACATAAAACATACCCTTATGTGATAAATAAAAACAAAGACTGCTCTCTTTCTGCTAATGAATCATATTCTGGAATCTCCTGCTTCTCTTTTCTCAATCAGAACATGCACGGTCTCAAGAGCAGCTCTACCACGCCTTGCAGCGTTGCAGGCTGGAAGATGTGCCCCGTGCCTTTTCCTTGCCCTTTCCGAGCTGGTGCAGGACCACGGCCCGGCACTGCCGCCCGCCCGCAGGACACGCCACGTTGCCGTGGGAGCGCGACAACATGCGGCTTCGGTCACATTTCAGATTGGCCTGAGTGGAGTCACACGGACTGTGTTACCAACTAGATATGCAAATGTCTGATTTTCCAGCATACTTTGGGAGCACGCGCCTAAATCACACCTGTAGATGAAGAAGAAAATGTAGATATATGGCTCGCTAGGCCCAGGCTGCCTTCTGAGCAGACATTTCCAGCCCTGGGCATCTGCACTGACCTGGGGAGTCCATCCATCCCCTGCCAGGGCTCCCCTGCCACCTGTATGGCGTCGGGTACCACCCTGTGACTGAGATGGGGAGACGTCTCAAGGACGTGGGTTCCAATGGTCATGTGTTTTATCTATATCAAGAGTTAATAAAGAGGTGTCAGAGCTATAAAGAATATCTATATTAAAAATCCATTAACTGTGGGAAGTTAGCACTGTGCTGAGAAGAGCTTTCCCAGTGTCTCAGAGGTGTGCTGGTTCCCATGCTGCAGTCCCTACACTGTATACACTTACATACGACACGTGCTGATGCTGTTTACAATAACATAAATTAATTAGTAGAACGATAAACCACCAACACCAACAACACAGATCCCTTGGAGCTGAGAAATGACATACAGCAGTGAGCATCCCCCAGAAACACGGAGGAGCCCTGGGCTCAGAGTGCTCATCGCTCGGTTCAGAAATGCTTGGGCAGGAGAAGGGGTCAACACCGAAGAAGCAACAGGTAGTAAGCTGAGCATCTCTGTCCACCTTCTGCATCCTTTTCATAGACTACAGAAATTATTTCACAGATGTCCCTGAACTGCTTTCCTGGCATTTCTCAAGAGCACTTCTTGGTGAAAATGTGAAATTTCAGCAAACTGATCAAATGTGCTCTATTCTGAAATATTCAGGCATTCTCATTCCTGGATTTTGTTGGTTAAACAAATCGGTGAGTGTCAGAGCAGCTTCTCCTCTTAAGAGGGCTTCTCATAGTTGTGGAAAAACTCATTAATATTGAAATCCCCCATGACAGAAGGCATGTAGGCAAAACAGTATCAGAAAAAATATTCTTGCATTTTACGTACTGGTTTAGACAGTAGGAATCAATGGACTAAAAATGACCTATTTCTAATCTTATTTTTCAGCTGATAGAAAGCAGCTCTTTTGATATTAAATGATGCATCTATTCAGCAAGCAGTGAATAATATACTTATGATTTACTGTGTTCAAACAGTCTTCTGAAATGATGCAGTCTTTAAATATTGCAGAATGTCACTGAGCACACACTGTGAGTTATTTCAAACATGCATTTTACTTAAACAGAAACATTTACCTAATTCCACGGATTTTACTTTGAGGATGCTGCTTTCACAGAATGATTTAGAAATGTAAAGTTCACTTGTTTGTAACAGCAGATGAACATAATACTTTAAAGGCAGTTATTTCCCATAGAGCGGCCGGTATATAATTCTAAGTGTTCCTGGTTTAAGAACCTGCCTTGCCCTGCTGCGTGTTCCTCCAGTAACACCTTACACACTGGATAAAGTGTGCAGGTGCATAATGCTGGGTGAATATGTAAACTTCCCCCCCCCGGCCCCTCTCCGCAGAGAAAACTATGCTGGAATTTCACATCTGCCTGGAGTTTTGAAACTGCAACAAAATATGTCCATAATACATTGATGATATATTGATCTTTTTTTCTTTAGAGACTGTTTATGTGTTTGATGCTTAGCACCTCACAGCAAGCCTTAGTAATCTTACATATGCTTTTATATCTGTGAAGTAGGACAAAAGAACCTATGGTGTTCTTCTACTGGATGTTGGAGAGTGATTCAACCACCAAATGAAGGTGATGGAGGGCAGTCTGGGAGACCCTGCCTTCCTGCGCAGGGTGGGATTATTTGGGAGGCAGCAGCGTGGCCGCTGAGCGTCAAAAGCTCTTTGAACAAACAGACATCTGTTTCCAATGTAATTTAGAAGTTAAACTTGCAATGATCCAGGGTATGTTATCCTAGATCTGGATCATCTGTTCATACTCGTTTAGTTTTTTGGAAGAAATTCCAAAAAAGAATTCCAGAAGGGAGAAGAAAGAATACAGTTTGAGTGTTGGCTGATGAAGACGAATGACTGGCTGGTTTTTGAGGCTGGTCATCCTCTTGTGCCTCAGGGTTCATCTCTACTCCAGTATTTGCTGTACCAATGTGTCTCCCGCCCACACGCAAAAATCTTTAGCTCAAGGTACATGATATTTTCATCACATAAAGACAAAACTAATGGCAAAAAAGAATGCCATAGATTCTGAGATTCAGAGTCCAACCCTGTAGATTTTCCTTACACAAATCATTTATTGATTAAAATGGGAACTGCATCTGCGTAAGAAGAGATGATATGTTTCCTATGAAACAAACAGAGCCTGCTTGAAATTAGGTATTATGAGGTATTCTGGCATATTAAACATATTAGATATGCAGTAGGGCAGATTAGGAAGAAGTAACTGAAGTTCAAGGAGTTGTCCAACCTACCCAGAGTGCTCATTTAAACATATGCTTTTGTTCCTGAGAAAATTAAATAAGTTAAAGTCCTTCTCTCTCCGACTCCCATTTTTATAAAAGTGCTGCATAACATGTGAAATCATTAATTAGAGAAGATTCCTCAATTATTCTCTCTGACCTGTCACTGTTACTTATTTAGTCAGCGTTAAGAATTCAGCAGCATCTTCAAAGGCTTTTCAAGACACCACCTGTGAACTAATTACGCTAAAGGATGAAAGATTTGTAAGTAACTACAGCTCCTGGCAGTGGCTGACAAAATAGATACCAACTGTGGCCCCAATTTTTTAACTTTTGCAGCTAATTCTACATGCTTTAAGCATTGTCACTTAAAATTGAGAAAGTAAACTCCCAAATGTAAAAAGAGGGCTCCAGCAGAGGAATCCACAATTATATCGCTGCAGCTCTTAAACACAGTGTTGGTCTTGCATTAGTTATAAATGTTTTCAATGGTTTGTCTCTTATAGTTTGGAACTGTAAGGAATCCTTAAGGAATTTTTTTTTTTTTTTAAATCAAAATGGTTTTTATACGTAATCATTGAAAGATGTTTTGGGGATGTTGTCATATGGCTTATAAACATCTAGAAAATGTCATAACACTTCTGTGTTGAAACTTTACACATGCGTCTTATAAATAATTTTTAACAATAGAAGGTCAAAACAGTTGATTAGAGTAATCATACTGAATATGAGAAGAAAAATTGGTGAGATGAAAGGTCTTTTGTATGTACCAATTTCAGTGCTGACAGAGGTTGCAACAATAAGAGGAGTAGAAAACAGAACCTCATCATCAGTGCAGTACTTCACCAGTTTAGACAGAAGTTATTAATGTTATTCTTTGGCTAACTAGTGCTTAAAATATAGAGAAATAGAGAAAATAGATGGCTGATAAGAAAAGTGACCTGTAGGACTCGGAGACAGCAGCAACTCCAGGTTTAAGCATCTTAAGATATCAGTGACATTTTCCTTTCATGCTACTCCTTCCGTATACAAAAATACATATGCATATACTCATGCACACTAATAACATTCAAAGACGTTTTGAGAATAGGATATTTACTGTGTATTCAGAGTAGCACTAAAATCTCAACACACGGTGGTTTCAAGAGCTTCAGGATTACTACAGATTCTTCACTCTCTACAAAAAGTAACTTCCTACTTAGGGCTTTAAGAAGGATCCTGGAAACCTCTACCAGTGATGATAGTGTTGAACATCCCATCAGTCATTTCCTTGATTTATGGGAGATCTTGGTCTGCAGTTCTCCCTCATCTATCCACAGTTAAATATTGACTCAGTTTGGGTTTTTTTCATAACCTTTGGCTCGATATTGAAACACTGGAGAAGGATCTGTCTCCTTCCAGCAGCAAAACCTTCTCCAGGAAAAACATCCCTTGAAGTTGCAATGAAGTGAAGCTGTAAATGACAGTAGTAATTAACCAACTAGCTGCAAAGCCTAGATTAAGTCAGAAGGAGGCAGATGCTCTGTATTCTGACTGATGCAAGACACGAGGAAAAATTAGTTTCTACAGGATTATCCACGTTTTGTATTCCTGTCACCGCATGAGGGAAAGCAGGGCAGACGGACAAGATCCAGCGGGCGCTGCTGGCTAAAACCTCCTGGGCTGGCTTTAAACAAAGTCACAAATCTTATTTTACTGTCATAATCAGCCACAGACAAATAACCCGGGTTTTCTGCCATGATCTTCCACCCCAACCTACTGTCTTCTCTGCTGATGCTGCAGCACATGAGGGACTCGGTTTCTGACACTCTGGAAACTTTTTAATTGCCTCTGCAGCTGTATAACTTCATAGCAATAGTGATGGTATTATCTAGCTATTTACCAGACTAAAATTAGAAAAGTAGAGGGACTATTACAGCATTATTTAATTACGTAAGGCAAACAGAACGTTTCAATGGCAATGCCACTGCTGATACCAGTGCTGATTTCCAGGAGGAAGGACTCAATCCTAAATTTTTATCCATTTTGAGAGCTTTCCTTTCAAAAAAACCCCTTCCTGTTGCCTTTCAGGGGAACAGATGTTGTTTTTCATCTGCAAACTGACCTCAGAGTCCTTTCCTCAGTCATTTGAAGTTGGATTAGCTCATGTAGTTTCATATCTATTGCAACTTCAGCTTCTTCTAAATTTTTCCTCTGTTGTGTTCAAAGGCTTTCATATTGCAATTTCATGCTGTACTTTGGAAAAAGACCTCTCTATTTAACACAGTGCTCTCAGAATTAAGCAGGAATCATTATAAAAGGACGCTATTCATTTCCATTCCCCCATCTCCATCCTGCTCCCCAAAAATACATATAATTTTGCTCATTTGTCACAAATTTCTGCAGACAGCAAGAATTCAAATACCTCTCAAAGCTATATTACTCGAACATCAATTTTTTAAAGTGAGAAAAGACTGTCCTTCTGTGTTGTAGTGCTTACCTATGGAGATTAAAAACCAAAATGTTACTAGAGGCCATTCCAATCATAACCACACAGCATAAACCATCATTCCCTGAGCAGAGCTTGGAGTAGTATCAGGCGAAGGAGACTTTTCAACCAATTACAAAACCCAGCATTAAATGACACATAGACTGAGGTTCTCCTATCACTACTTGGCACGACTGACATATCATCCACGACTCTTTTCTTCTTCCTGGCTTCTGTTAGCTATAAAAACAATTTCTTAGTTTATTTTCAGCTGCTTGGTAGTCCAAAGCAACTGTGAAAAATCACAAGGATAGGAACTTTTATTACAAACACTATCAGCTTTTTGCAGGTTAAGTCCACCCCTCCCCTCCTACTCCTTCTGCTGCTGCGTGTTGCGATGAACAGTGGCCATGCAGAAATTGCTCAGTCGCTTCATGAATGGCTTTGCACTGCAGACACAGTAGATCCTCTGCATGTAACAGAGCCAGATTGCTTTGGAAAACTCGCTGCTGGAGAAGGGCAGGCAGGGAGGCAGAGAGACAGCGCCTGTGCACAGCGAGCATCTCCACAGAGGATGCCAGAGATTGCCCTTCCTAAGCCCTTTAATTAAAAGCACTGAAGATTTATACACTTGTCTTTCTACTCCTGTAAGTTTTAAGGTGGGTGAATCAGTCTGCTGCCTAGCTTTTTGTTTGTAACTCTCTCTTCAATCTGCATTTTTAACTGGGGAGTTGACTGCCTCAATTGCTTCGGCTTTCTGGTGCAGTCTTTCTAATCTCAGTTTGGAAATAAAAGTATACTTCATGTGTAGGTTTTGCCAGATGAAAATTCTACTTGTATTTGTCTCCCAGATGATCCTGGTAACGCTTCCCAGACTCCTCCCTGGAGGAGACCTGAACACTGCACATCTTACCGCATCATGCATATAGAAATAATATCAACCTGTTGGGTCTGACCCTGTAACCGCATCCCGGGGAAGGTGATTGACACAGAGCAAGAGCACAGTACACGACACTCATGACTTACCCCTTCCAAACCCCTTGAGAAGCGGTTGGGAATATTGTTACAGGCTGACCTGAAGCCATGTTTTAACCAGCTCTGGGCAGGGCAGCCCCTGTTCGATAACCTGTGCCGGGCTGGGCACCTCCTCTGAGACTGTCCTGCTGGGGAGCAGCAGTGGGAGACCCCTGAGAAAATGGGGAGTCACCACAAATGGTCAGGACCTCTGACCATCTGCCAAGCACACAGGCAGGCTTTTCAGCTCTCCAGGAACACCTTCTGGCACCCTAAGATGAGGAGGACCTCACCATGGTGTCTTAGATCCATCCTACGAGTAATTCAGTGATGAGACAGCAGGAAATCTGTCAGCCTCCAACCAACATTCATGTTCACAGCAACACCAGAGAAGAGTCAGGTCATCACAAAGAGAAAACACAGTAATTGCACCGCGCGGCTGCATTGCCCTGTGCACATCCACTGCATCCCCCTGGGCAGAGAATGAATGGGAGAGAAACAGAGATGCGGGGAGGGGTTTTCTCAAAAGGGGAGATTTAAGAAGAGGACAACATATGAAGCCTGGAGGGAAGACAAACCAATGAATGCACAAAGACACGAAGGAGACAGTCCAGCACTACCACAGCGAAGCTGCCCATAATCGATTCCAGTTACTGATATGGCAATGCATCAGGTATGAGTCCCTGAGAAAAAGTACCCAAACATACTTCGTGAATGTATGTGGATACTGACCTGGGCTTGAGACAGGACTAGAGGTAGTAGGCTCAATAATTTCTACAAAAAGGGAAAAGGAAAAAAAAAAAAAAAAAAAAAGAGAACATTTGGGAGTTAATCACACATGGAAGACAAATACAGAATGAGACAGCAAACAGTCATGCAACAGACACGACAATTTTATTTAAAGATCTGGCTGGCGATCACAGGCCTGTGACAAACATGCAGTCGACCAGAGTCCTGTGCCTATGACCTATCCATCAGTGTCTGTCTTTTCCCAGCTACGTTATTCATGTCACACCAGTATACAACATTGGGACCATCACACTCCGAATATGCAATTAGTTTTGCCTGCCACCTTGGCAAAGCCACCCTTGGAGTTCTCAAGCTCAAAAACATTTCTCCTGGGAGCTGCTGAAACCTGGCTAGAAAAAGGGGGTTTTGTTCACTTTATTGAAGGTAATTTCCCGTGATGAATGTAAGTCAAGGTAACAATTTTGAACAAAGCATCTTTTTAAGTAATAGTTTTGTGCTTTAGTGAACCTTTAAAAATGCACAACTTTTTAATTATTGAAGTCTTTCCAGAAGAAAACATTTCTCAAAAACATCAAACATTGAAGATGTTTACTTCACCTGGGGCAACCAGTACAAACAACAGAAAAAGTTAAGAGCACAATTCTCCAGGATTCAGGTCTAATGAAATAATCACCTGTGGCTTTTCATTATAATTTTACTTTAAAATTCATTATTCTGTGCCTTTTTATTAGCTTTGAATAGTGCTATGCAAAATGAAATACCAGCCCAAATCAATCTTGCACAGAAGCAAGCTAGCACCTCAATGTAGCAATTCAATACTCTTAATAAAAAAGATTTAACAAAATTACCGAGCTCAAAAGATCATTGACCATATCTTGACTATAACAAGAAACTAATGAAAAAAAATGTGAGCGAGTTGACAACAATGGATGTGCAGATAATAGCTGAACACACTCCCCACTCTCGTCCAATTTTGCATTTTTCCCCCTACAATTACTTTTCAGGTTAATATGATGCAAAAATGATTCTAAGTGAAATAACAGACAAATATTTTCCCAGACAAAAAGTTATGAAGTTTCTTTACCAAATTACTGACGTTAAGAATTCTGCTAATACAGATGAATGTTTCCAATCTTAACAATATTTATTTGACATCTTGACAAATACATCATTGCTGCTGATAATTTCAAATCACATTTCTAAAATAAAATGGAATTGGAACTGCGTTACTCCAACTTTACAATTTTATTTGAAATTTAAAATCCATGAAGGCTGGTGACAGCTCGAGCAGTCGTTAACATAAAAAGGGTTTCAAATCTACTATCGAGATTTCCTACCCCTGCACAGGGGTCATTGATGTATGTGGCAGTGGAGAGAGGGAGAGCTGTGGGCAGATGAGTCAGTCGGCCCCCAGATGTCCCCCATTAGTTCCCACCAGTCCACAGTTCGGGCAGTGGGAAGGGGAAGGTGGAGATGAGGGTGCTCCTGCCGGGAGCATCCCAGGGGATGTGCAGAGAGTCAGTGAAGGACATAAATGATGACAGAGGATTCTTCTGGGGGTTGCATTGTGCTTCAGACAAAGGTTTCTGCTTAACTGACCGGCGTAAACAGGGGTTTTTCCCAGTATATTTAACAGATATAAAGCAAAATCACACAAAGCTACAGAAATAATGATCGTACGGTGAAGACTGATGAACTGAATTGATTTCAGAAATGTTGAATTTTTAAAAAAGCATGGACTTGGCTACAAGGGCATGGATTAGGAAACTGTACAATAGCTGTAGCTATTGTGGATTTTGAATCAATCTGCTTAAGACACCAATTCTGCTTTGAAGGTCCTGGCTGGTGTCTCATTACATGGGGAACCTGCGAGAGCCTGCCGGGGTAGAGCCGACTGCGAGGAAAAGGAAATGCTAGACACTAAAATGTTCCACCTGCCTAGAAAAAAAGGTCCTCTATGAAATAAGGTTGTACTCCTGCACAGAGCAAACATGATTTTAGCAGGAGAAAGAGAAGTTGTGTTAGAACAAAAGACTTGGAAAAAAACAAGGAATCATCAAGATTTCCCTGATTTTGTATTTTAATGGCCATTTTATAAGTTTTATAGTAATTTGATTTACTGGTCTTTAATTTCTCCCAAATCTTTATGTTCTGAAAAATTACATCCTGCTTCTCATGTACAATTATCAGCTTTGCTTCAAATGCATTATACAATGATGACAAAAGTTATTTTTTCGGCTACCCTAAAAAACCCAGGATCTTTTTCTTGTGAATTTAGGAGTCAATCCTTCTTGTTGCTATGGCTTCCTATAAAGGAGAAGGTTCCTCCTGCTGCAGAATAACAACATTTTCTGTAACAATCAAGTAAATTAACATACTCAATGAGTACAATATTTCATTAAAAGGCAAAATACCATACCCAAACCAGCAGGGATTTTACTAGAATCGTGCCTCTTTTGGAAACATTGGATCTAGACTTAATTGTAGGTGCTTAAGGTAGCATAAAGTCACAGAACTGTAGTATCATTGAGGCTGGAAGCAAAGGCGATAATATCATGTATTATTCTTGCAAAAATCTCATTTTTAAAATACATTATTAGATGAAGGAATTGGAGAGATGGATATATTTCTAGTTTCAAGTTCTAAAACTTTGCAAATCTTTATTCATTAAATTGTTCAGGTCTATAGAGAGAAAACAAAACCAGCTGGTTCTTCTATAAGCATGCTAGGCTGGTTCATTAAAATTAAAATATATTTATGACTTCTTAGTAACACTGGGAGGCAGGGATGTGTAGGAAAGAGTGGCAGTATCTGTACTTCATTTTGCTGGGACCCCACTCCTACAATCATCAGGACTGCTCAACTTTTCAAGGGTGGTTGTGGGGAAAAAAAAAAGAAAGTATAATGGAAAAACATGATATTCTGTGCCTTCAGTGGAGAATTCTCCTTGAGCAGAACTTTATAGATTTGTTTCATAAACCAGATGAAAAGCAACGTGTTCACACCACCTCCTAGTTTGCCCTTTACAGACTTGGTGTCGCCCGAATTGCTACGTGCAGGATCCTTGCTCTTATCTTCAGAATCATCTATTCTGGCGAGGCAGGCGTGAGCCAGAAGCATCTCATTATTTTAAAACAGAGATTTAATTTAAGCTGTGACCAAAAAGATAGAAACAGGAGTGTCCTGGGCATAGGGATACTGGCATAGCGTCACTGGCTGCTAAACATACATGGAAAACTGGTAATTTCTGTCAAGGTCTAAATGTACTAATGCCCCAAACCACTTAATCTTACTTCCTGGCCTGTGTTTGTCTTTGTCCCTGTGGCTGGGTTGGGAAGGCTGCCCTCTTTTCAGTCCTGTGGCTGGACTTGCAGACCAACTGCTGCTGCCAGTCTGGGGTTATGGGGCAAATCCCACTGTCAGCTTCCAACACGTGGTGGATGTGCAAGCGAGAAGGTCAAAACTCATGGTGGGTATCTCTTCTGTGTCACGAGGCTCCAGGGATGCTCAAATGGGGCTTCAATTTTTTCTAAAGTGCGTACAAACCTACCTTTTACTGCCTTTTAAGTTTCAGCTCTCTTTACAAACACCCTATGGACCATGCAGTGAATGCTTGGGGATGCTGCCAGAGATGCCACCATGGAAAGCAAAACTTCACAGTGATGGTTTAAGACACACAAGTCTGGAGTTAGAAGCCCCCGACCTGTCCCTTTAGAGGTGCTGCCATGCACTGCAAATCTGTGGAAGTCATGAAGCAGCTTTTGGAGAAGGGTTGGTCCACCCAAGGACTGGTGACAGCTGCCCTCTGGGGTCAAGGCTGCATCCCTGACTTGGGCAGCTTTAAGAAGAAAAAGGGGGAAGGTTTGGAGAAGCTCAAGAAATCTCTTCAAGTGTGTGTAGGAGGAGAAATAAAACAAAGTAAACAGACAGGACAGCAAATAAAGTATATGATAGCAGGTGAAATAAGTGCATGGAAGAAGTACGGATGCTGCTGAGAACAGCAGTCAGCTAAGTGATGCTGTCGGAAGGGGTGTACAAATCACAGCCTGACACCGAACACGGACAGGGAGAAACAACAAAGCTGCCTGTAAACGATGCAGAGAGTCCTGGAAGGGGGAAGGTGTCACCAAACGCGAACCAGTGCCGATGTGGCTTCAGCTGGGGTGGAACAGAGTAGGGAGCGCTCCGGGAACAGCACTGCATCCTACGTCGGTGTTGTGATGGAGTAGAGAAAAGTCAGAGGCGGTAGCACAGGTGAAACAAACTGTCTGGGTTAACATTACTTTGAGAAAGGTAGAGAAGTCTTCCTGGGACAACACAAGGAAATCTATCTATCTGCAAAGTCAGAGTTTGATAAAGACAGCTAGAGAGTTTTTAAACAGAGAAATGCACCTACAGGTCCCGGTGTAAGAGCCCGACTTGGCGGAGGTGAGGGAAAGGGAAATGTGGGATAAGGTGTGCTGCTATCTGTACCACGTTGTCACGGGAAGAAGTAAAACATAATGTTCTTTTAAAATCAATTTTGGTTAGCGGTGGTGAGCATATGCTAGAGCCAACTGCTGGAAATAATCTGGCGTTAGAGAATCAGCAGTTGAGTGACTTTAAATAAAGTAGAAGAATAAACCCCACAGAGTTGTAACTACAGCTCTAATCCTCAAAAGAGAAATCTTTGGAGAATATAAGCTACTAAAGACAGCTGGGACAAGGAGGTGCAGTTTAATGTCAAGGACATTTAACACTGCCTTTTACCAAAAGGAAAGAGATAGTATCTAGAAATTCCTTTCTGATCCCAGGCAGAAAAAAGCTTGCAGTGAAAACCTCTTAACAAAATGGGAAACCACCCCATGAAAGGCTACACAGCACAAGGAGGAAAATTACAAGGAACAAAAGCAATTTGCCATAAAGAAGTGATGTCTGGGAAACCCAGATGGGCAGGGATGAAGCGGGAGTTGCCCAGAAGCCCAACAGAGCTGCACCTTGGAAAGGAAACCACAGCAAACCTGCTGCAAAACACTCTTCAGCCCCATAGATACCTTAAGAAAAATGAAAGCTCCTCTGTTCACAAAGGTAGGGTAGAAAAATTAAGCATGGACCTAAAAATAATTTTTTTTTTCTCCAGATTTAGGAAAAGCTTAAAAGATGGCATTCTGCATAACAAAGTGGAAATGGAAATTGCCAGACTGAAGTTAAAGCAAAATTCAATCAGCTCAGGATACTCAGGTCAGAAGGATTTAAATACGTTTGCACATAAAATCATCAAAACAACAGTAAATTCATGGGGAAGGGAGGACAGCAGGGACAGCAGGACTGAGAATTAAAGATATGTTCAAGGAGGGTGAGCACACACAACTACAACTTCAGGGCATTGAAGGCTTTAGAAAAATATGCAGAAGGAGCTATTAAAGGATATAGGCAGGTAAAAATAAGCAAGTAAATAAAAACTGGCTATTAGTTTACAAGGCCAATTACTTGTAATTATTTGCCTAGAAAATCTCCTAGTATACGATTAAGGAACTGAGTAATTCATCGGCCCCTGTTTGCATGAACAAGCGGGTATAAACCGAGAGTGAATGCATCCAGAAACGCCAAGTGGGCCTGGAGCCTTTATAGCCTCCCCGTCCTCGCGCTGCCTCCTCGTCAGAGCTCGTGCAAAGGAAAACCAACTCCTTCGAGGAGGAGACTCGATTAGCTTATGGAAGGGATTACACAGCGGAGCAGCCTGCGGTATAAGATTAGATTCACTGACCCAGGCGTCCTCCTGGTCCCAGCGTCTTAATAGCATAAACCAACCTTTTTTCCCCAAGAGAATATGAAAAACTCAGCAAAAGTAAACAATGCGTTGTTTCAGTCTGTTGCCTGCAGAAATCCAGCCTACAAGCCTCTGACTCTCAGACAAAAACTACCAGTGAGCACCCCACCTCCTCCTCTTCCATCTCCCAGACCCACCAACCAAAAGCAGATCCAGAACTGCCCACGTGCCAGGAATTTTTCACATCTTTCCATTTAAAAATGCACAGACATTATTAGTGACGGATGCATCGTTACGTCGTCTCCTGGCATACTCCAGGTCAAACATCCTTTTCCATGAGTTGTGAGTAGTCCCTCACCCTCTGCTGCCAACGAGGCCACATTTCCCTGTCCACTGCTCACAGACTTGAGCTCATCAGCCATTTGGGACAGAGCACAGCCACTCACACTCACAGCTCCGCGTAATTATATCGAACCGTAATTGTAACGCCATCTCACAAAGAAGAGTATGATCAGTATTTTCCAGAATACAGTTACTCCTGTGGAGTTTACTACTTCAGCAACACGAACCATTTCAATATGAAACTGCAGTCTGTGAAAAGAGGTCGGAAACGTAACAGATCTCAAACTGGCGCATGATGCTTCCCGTTACAAAACATTGCAATCTCGTACAGAGGGGTTGGCCAATGAAGGAAAGAAGCGGAAAGCTACCAAAATCTCAGTCTGTACTTGCAAATACCGCAAGTTGTCCCACATTGCAAGTTTAAGATAAAATTTATGTAAAAAGAAATTTTGTAAACCCAAAAATTGCTCACAGTGTTTAATGAAGCAGTAATGGAAACCTCTTTGGTGTGGCAAGTTGATTTATTATTTGCACAGCACTAGCACAGTCACAGTCAGGGCTGTGGGTGAGGGTCCCTAACGCAGCCCCCTTGGAGCCGTAGCTCACATACTGGTAGGACTTTTATTTAAGATTTATTAAATACAGGAAGGGAAAGGCAATGAAGAAGATACAAAAAATGTGAAGTTTGGAGAAATCTGGAACGCCATGGGACCACGCCAGATGTATGCCTTTGTTCTCCTCTCTCTTTTTTCCATGCCTTGTCCTGGCACAAACACAAAGGAGAGAAGAGTGCTCATTATTTATTCCCATTCCCCTTCCTTCCCCCGTGCCCCCACGTCAGCTTTCTGTGTTTTATCTATAAACAAAATACAGAACTTCTGACAACATTCCCATTTCTGGTACCTTGCCAAACCCCTCAGTCTTCATCTGCTGGTTTCTGTCTCTGCATTTTATACAGTGAATTTACTAATTTTTCTAATAATAAATTTGAAATGACAAGACACATCAAGCAACTGGACTCAGTACTTGGCATTCTTCGTCTGTTGAGACGGTTTTGCCCTTGAAACAAATTATCTCCTTCAAAGCAACAGAAAACAAAGTGTCTCTGTGGGTATCACTTCTGAAGCCCAGTTCTGCTCTAAATATTGTAATTAATTTCATATTAACGATATTTTAAATGAAATATATATATGTTTCCAGCGTATGAAAACTGTAAGGATATCCGCTGTAGATCAAGGTCTTCAGAAAACCACAAATCACAAACGACAGATGTTCATCAACACAGACCCAGCCCAATGCCACCCTGCAGCTGGGGCGAGTGGTTCTGTGCCCACTTACCAGCAGCGTCCCTGCCCCGAGGCCGCCGTTCCCCTGCACACGCAGCCGCCAACGCGAGAGCTCGTTTCTGCCAGTGCTGGAGCCGGCGAGGAAAGTCTCTCTGTTGCGTGCAGTGGGTGTTAATGCCGCCATAAAGACCATTTCGATCCACGAGGGAAGGATAATTCTTCAGCAGTATAAAAACGATGATGCTCTTTTCCAGGTCTCTGGAGCCCCCTCCCAGCATGAGCTCAGCGCCAGCCCATCACTGGGACCGTTATGGAAGAAGTCTTGAGTTCAAGCTACGAACCCAATTTTCTATTACAAAGATAGCTTATTTCATCACTCTGCAACTGGTCCAAAATGAAATTGTTTAGGCTGGCACGATTGATACTGTTTAGGAGGAAACCAGTTTTTAAAAATGAAGAATATTCTTTATTATGAGTAAAGCCGTATGCCACACTCAAATTTTTCAGAATTTGAAAAGTCAATTCTGTTTTTCAGAATAAAAACCAATGCTATACATGTCTGAAATATAATTTAATTCTTTGTATTCTTCACTACTATGGTGACAGTCAGTCTAACCTGTTTTACAATAACTATGAAGAGAAACTATGAGGTGTTTTAATTGATTTCTGTAGCCCTCAATATTGTACCATCAGTTACTACCATTCTTTGGGTATTTTGATCCCAGATGTGAAATGACTATTGGAACAAACTCAAGTTGCCTTTAGCTAAAACTTATGTTTCTTGAAATCTCGTTTGAGGATATGACACACACAAGAGCACAGAAATCCATTCTGCTCAACAGTATTTTCTTAGGAAGGCTGAGAAGTCAGATACACAATCAAGAAAAGATACAGGTTTAGACAAAACCATAGCGCTGACATATGTTCTAGTTTTTCTTTATAATGCAATTCTATTTTTTCTGCTGTTTTGCAGTCTAGTTATTAATCAACAACACTCCAAACAGTTTCCCTATTTATATTAGGTTTAAAATCCCATGAGTTTTCTTAAGATAAATACAAATTATTTTAAAAGGTATGATTAGATATTTATATTTACTATAGAATGGCATTTACATACACTGTGTAAAAGAAAGCACAACATTATGATATATTTTATTATAGGACGGGGGTAGGTGCTTACTCAATATTGGTAACACCTTATCTAATGAGAGTGCAATTTCTAGATCTGAGAAAGCGTCAAAACATGATGCTACCAGACTGGCACGCTTACAGATCATAAGGAGAGCATCTGGTAACAGGAGAATACAAGAAGCTTGTTTCATTTCTGTCTGCATCAGTAAAATGGTTGGATTTTGCCGTAATAATATTTAGATTTCCCATGTATTGGAGGAATCAATAACTGTTCCAAAATACAACTGGTAATTAAATACAAGCACATTAATTAATTTAAAAAAAACCCTCATCACTATTTTCAGTTGTGACTTTTGATAATTAACCAGGCTTATTTAATTTAATCTCTCCTGGGCTTTATCAGATATGTTAAAGATTAATAATTTATTTTGAAATGAAGGTCCTTAAGCCTAGGTAAGCCAGAGACTGTTGGAGTACAATGGTAAATGGAAAAACATATTTAATAATAAATCTTTTGGGTGGAAAGTATAAGTGGACTGGGTAGACACATGTCCTTAGTTTATTCTGTGTCTTTTACTCACCATTAATATTTTGCAACTGCAATTTGAGATCTTTAACAGGTTTGAGTTATTACACCTTAACTGCCTAGTAATTGTTTATTTTATTTAAATGGTTTGTTCTTTTACTACAGGATGATAAGTATTTAATAGCTCAATGTCTATGAGACATTAACAAAAATAAAGAATTATTAAGCTTGAGTTTGAGACCTGAAATTGCCAGGTGACTTCCTCACTCCATCCTTTGGCAATCCTCACTGCTCTACACAAAATAGTTTGCTTTTGCTTGATAGCAGGAGTTTTTCAATAAATATTCAAATATTTTGAAGCCTGTAGAAAACCACTTTAATGACACCTTTTAGCGTATTCTTGTAAGAGAAGTCCAATGAAAGTTAAGTTTCAAGAGCACTCACTGAAATCCATTTCTGTGGAGTACCAGACCTGAGCACCACACATACTCTTAGCTGGTACACAAAAAATAATGGAATGAATTTAAAATTCTAATGGAATTTGATTTTCTTATGAAAAATCAAAGAAAGATACTAAAATAACACATTTTTAAACTCTGGAGTCTATTAAATTTTAAGAATGTATTTAATCTTTAATAAGTTCCAGAATGAATCATATTTTATGTAGAATGAACTATTTTATAGTGTGTAAAAAAAATGTTTTAAATTTAATTTGATTGGTGGGGGGTGCAAACCACTAACAAGCAAAAATTATATTTCCATTAAAAACATTCAAAATAATATTTAAAATAAAGGTCACACATTTGATATTCTTACCAGTAAGAGTATGCAGTTTCCATCCCCACTATCACAACAATTTCACGTCTATAACACGTTGGTATATACTCAAGGATTTACCTTTCACAGAAATGCTTGTACTTGGGGGAAATTAATAAATCAGGGAAACTTATCCTGAACAAAGGGAGTTTGGCCAAAGCACCCATTCATATCGCAGTCTGCTTTTTGAGTCTCTACTAGTTTATGATCCCATCACTAGTACACCTTTGCACTAGTATTTACAAGCACAGAACTATTCAAAAATGAAAAAATAAAGTGCAACAAATTTCAAGAAACAAAAATAAATTTGAATAAATGAATAATGAAATTTTTCAGCTTTAAAAAATAAATTTGAACAATGAAATCTTTGCAGATTTCAGAACAACCATCAGCACTTGCAGCCTTCTGCAACATGTGGCTGAAGAAATTCCTGCAAAGCAAGCCTAGAAGAAAAACGTAAAACAAACCACACGAAGGGTCACTTATGTCAGGATAGCAAAAAGAATTCATTCATTAATTGCAAAGACAATATGGTTATGGGTAGTTTGGAGATGGTGAAGGTTACATGTAGAGAGAAGCCAAGAAAAGGCAAAGAGCTCCAAAACCAGGTAGAACGATTTTGTTCTATGGCAAGTCCCAGGCACACCCTGGGTGCGTAGGGCTGTCTGCAGCCTCTCCCGAGGGGCCTCTGGATGGGGAAGACCCACAGCAGCAGATACGCACCCGAGAGAGAAAGAGATGCTCCGGGTTTAAGGAGAAGGGAAAAGAACCAGCAGCAGCTGGGCAGCAGGGAGCTCTGCTTTCATCCCAAAACACCATGGAGATCAAAACAGTCCAGCCACCCCGGCACTGGGGACACACATTCTGAGCAAAGCCACATAAGGATGGGCTTTTTTCAAAGAAACTGAGACCCTTTCAGATGCAGAGAAAGATTTCTGAAGCGTTACATTTCCAGCCTAGGGACACCCACCGCAGTTTATGAAATATAACAGTACCTTTCACAAACGAAGAAAACCTCAAACAGCACTTTTACATTCTAAAAAGATACATCAATAGGGCTCGTTTGATGTCAAATCAAAAAGCGTTTCTCTCAGTGCTGTGTATCCAGTTACAAGACACTGTCAAGTATTATCAAAAATAAAAGGTAATAAAAAGCACAACCAATTTGCAATCTCTGCTGAGGACCTGTGTTTATGAAATCTTCCACATGGTTTACAATTTTTTCCTATAACGTTTATCAGAAAAGCACTATTGAGGATATGATTTATGAAATTCCCTTCCCTTGCACACTTGAAGCATCTCAATTTCGCAACGAGCGGCTGCACCCATGGCGGACTGTCTGCCAAAAAGGAAAAGTTAAAGCCATTGTTTTAACCATGACCAGTTAAGAGAAAGTTTTTGAAAGCTTCCTGTCATAATCTGACCTGTCCTGGTGTTGCCTGACCACCCCTTTCAACTGGTATGTTGTGGTTTGCCCACCAGTCCTAAACATCTGCCGTAGTCCCCTCTAGGCGACATGTCCCAAATGTCCAGGGACAACCAACCAGCACCTGGTGACCAGCAATGGAGAGACTTGTAAAAGAAAAAGCCTTAAAATAAATTGCAGATTTTTAATGAAAATGAATGGAGGAATAGGAAAGGCTCTGTTCAAGGAAGAGGGAAAAAAAGATTTTAGGAGTTTTCTGAAAGTGATCTCTAAATGATCAACCAACCCTTCCCAGCCTGTTGCTCTCCTACAGCAAGTTTACAGAGCAGCGCTGCGTAACCGACCTGCAAGATGGACAGAGAAACAGAAAAGAGAGACAAACAATTGTCAGGGGTGCTACACTGCATATGACCTTCTGTTGACATTGAAGGTCTAACGAGGCTGCTAACGAGTCTGCCCCTTTCCCCCTGCAGTGTCACCTGGGTGCTGTCTGCGCCTTAGGCAACAAAACCAGGGTGAAGCAAATAGAGAAACCTACTGAATTTCTATTTCCTGTCAACATTTTAATTACATCCACAAAAGTTACATGAAATACCCTGTTTTTATTTAGTTGTTCAAGTTATAGTATTATGAAAGATAAACAATATTTGCTCATTATTCCTGATTTCCTATTTCAGATTTTCCACAGAGAACTGCTGCTTTAATGATTTTTACAGCTGTTGAGACCATAACAAAATGAAGAAAAAATGACAAAGTAGTCTGCATCCTTTTAGCTTGGTCTTTCATTCATATGTATAAATAGGAAGCTTATGAATAATGTAGATCTAGAAATCTGTTAGCATTTTTGCTGTTCAGAAACATATGATTAGCATTGCTCTGACTCCCAATAATTATATTCTTGTTCTCAGAGGTCATTCTTTAAATCTGCACAACTGTCGCTATATTTCTGGAAGTAAATAAGACAAAATATAAATTAGAGATGCAATATGACGCATGCCACGGCACTACCCCCTTCCTGGGTGTACAGTGGTACGCCTGGTGCTGCTAATACTTGTTTAAAACAAATGCTTTGGCCAGGTCCATGATAACGGGCAAGTTTGTTAATTTTCTCCCATTTCTGAAGATGCACAGCTCCAATAAAAATAGCCTGGGCGCAGGGGAATCTTCCAGGAGGCACCTTCCTCTCCCACACTGCCCAGTTAAACCCTCTGCCAGCGCCAGCCTGTTTTCATTCATCCCATGCAAGGCTGGGGTATATCATTAAGCCAGGCTTTGGCTTCTCTTGGAAAGACCAAGTGGCATACAGAAGTGCTTCTGCTTGCTGGCTGACTTTACCTGGATGCTGAAAAGAGGTTGACTTGGTTTTTTTTCCAGCAGGCAGTGGAAGCTATATGCAATCCATAGCAGAGACAGCTGGCCTCGGTGTTTAAGACCTTTGATCAATACGCGTGACAGCATTTGCTCTTACACGTGCATGTTTGATCTGGGCTGTGGGCTAGAAATGCTGTAAAATGTTGTGTTCTGTAACCAGCAAGAGTAATTCTATTTTTTCCCCATTTTTTTCAATGGTATCTCTTGCCACACTAAATTATACTTCTATGATAAAGCTGTATTTTTCTCTAAAGCTCTGCACATACAGAAGTGCCGGTTACACTGTGCTGGCGCAGAGGTACCGCTCGGCCACACACATACTAAAATTGCATCACGCATTTATGCTTTGGCTAACACAAATAGCTCATTTCACTGGAGCAGAGCATGATTTCTGAATAAGTATTATTAACTGGGGGTGCAGTAAGGGTGTAAGGGTGCAAGTCCTGGTACACAAAAGCCACGTTCCTGCCTGTTCTCCTCTGACTCAAGCGCAGTGACTCGGGGCTGGGACCCCCACACCCCATGGGCACACAGGGCTGAGGAAAAGTCCCAACTGCAGCAGGTGACCAGGCAACTCATCACCCCGTTTATCAGCCAACAGGAAGGAAACAGGGGAATCTGCCCAAGTTACAACAGGGCAGCACCTTGGACACAAGGAGCGGACTGGGAAGAGTTTGTACTAACTCCAGGTACCTAGCCAAACTGCTAACATTTGGAGTTGATATATAGGCCAATAGATAGCACCTGCGCAATCAGGGTCAGCCCGTAGAGATGCTCCCCCGGGCCAGGGGGAACCCGGGTTCCTGACCTAACCACATCCTGTAGGATTTCCCAGGTGAACGTCATCTTCTCCTGCTGCTTGCAGCTCTGGGAATACAGGCATAGACAACTCTTCCCACAATAAAAGTCTCATTTATAGACATTCTTGCCTGATCTATGCATTACTACTGTGTGTAGAGTAAGCACTCCCATCTCCACAATCCTCATATGTATATAACACATGCCTAGAAGAACTAGATGCTGTTCAACTGCTCTGATATTTGCTTTCACTGGCGCAGCAATTTGTAAGTTATTTAATAATTACCGCGTAATTATAGTTCTGCTGATCCCTGATGAACTGAAATCCACAGACAATGCCTATCAAATGAATCATTACAAATCTCTATAAATTACATGGTGAAATGTGCCAATGTCATGATGAAATTCATAAAAAGTCTACAATTTCTGTAAAAGGAGACTTAATTAAGCTGGAGTTATGGCTGCACATCTCTACCCAGAGTTTAAGAAGCAGCATATTATAAGATTTGACTCTGAACTTTTCAAGAGAAATAGAGAACCACATAATGCTACATGTTCAGAGAAAAAGAGAAAGGAACACAACAGTGAACCTTAATGTGGATTATTCCAGTTACAAATGAGTCAGTGAGGTACAACTGTTTTCCATTTGGTACAGATGAGTGTTGGAAAATAGGTAAACAGGAGATGAACAGTGCCTGGCTAATCTATAGATTAAGTCATGCAAACCCTCAGAGGAAGGAAATGCATTTATTGCCTGGGGAGCTATAAAAGGCTGTGATCAAGGAACAGAAGTCTGCTGCAAATAGCCTACAGGAAAATAGAGGCTCCAAGCACCCACATCAGTGGGTTAAAATAAACAACAAAATGTGCTCCTCAAAGGATTTGCTTGCCTCCCGCAAGGGATTTAGATATATCAGACTGTAATAGCTGTTGTCAGATCTGATAACTTTTTCCTGGTCAAGGTAGTGAAACTCAAAATATTAGGTTACCTGTTATTTACGTATTGGGATCCCACTTCAGAAGATTACACCCAGAACAAGGACAACTCCCTGCCAAGGTCAGAGGCAGGCTGGCCTTTCTGCTGCTGTGTCTACTGCAGCATCAGCACAACTCCTCAATGTTAAGTGCCATGCTACAGCCTAGTATCTTGTTGCACAGATGAACTACTATTAGAGTATTATAAACATAATAGTAGCATGCAAGAACTGAACATATTATTTCTGGAAACAGAAGTATATTCTCCATTCTGGATACCAACTCGACCGAAACCTGGCTCAGATAACCCTGGACTGGCCCAAACTCCTCTTGCAGACCCTCCTCAGCACTGAGGATGCCTACACTGACCCTTCTCTATATCATCCTTTCAGGTAGGGTTAGACCCAGGCCAACTGTTTTCATTAATGCCAACCACATACCCCACTTGTTAAACAGGATAATAAAATCAAATCAGCACTAAATCCCTGGGTTAAATTGGGTTTTGTTTAGCTTTGCAGTAAGGTGTTCATTGGAACAGCAGAAAAGGAATTTTACGCGAGAGATGCGACTTCATTTTTGACTTTTTTTTTTTTTGTATGGAGCAGACCTGAGGCTTTTGGTTCATTTCTTTAGCACTGAGGACAAATCCCTTTGACAAACTCACTGAGCTTCGTTGCTGAAATAATTCCAGTTGCTTGCCCCACTGCTCTCCGTTAAAGACTGCTGCAGAACCCAGCTGTTCTAAGGGTTAGAAATCCTCCTCTCTCAGCCTGGATTTATGCGTGACAAAGTCATACCCACTCATTTGTGGACCAGCTCCATCCCTTAGCCTAAGCCCTTATTTTCCCAAGCAGCGCTTTATCGCACTGATTTACATGTGGAAGCAACCCCCTCCCAGCCTTTGCGCAAATGTTCCCTTCAAGGGCGATTTCCTTTCACTCTGTCCTCATGTGCAGCATCGCAGCCAGGTGCCAGCTCCAGAACTCTGGGCAAACTCAGCAAAAATTAAGAGTCGTTAGCAGCTCTGTGATGAGCTCCAACCAGAGCTCCTTCCAAAAGGAGTGTCAGTAGCTACAGATGCACTAAGTATTTTTATGTCCAAGAAAAGTCCCAGGCAAAAATTTCATACAAACTGGGGGGTGATGGTTTCTGTCCCTGGCCTGGGAATTTTAGTTAAAGTAATGCAAGCTTTTAGGGTATTTTTTATAACAGCTATTAACAAAGACCATAAAGAGCTGAACTACTGTTCTCCCTTGCATTGACACTTGCATGTCCTGGACATGATGATCTGCTGAGGCCGCACACAGCACTGGGGAACAATATTTACAGAGCCTGGGAGCAGTTTCAGCAACTGCTGGTTGAGAGTAAATGCCAAAAGGTCAAGAATAAGCCTTTCATTTGCAAACAGAATTGGACTGGCTGCAAAATATCTTTAGTAGGAGAACCACATGTCTGATGGGTGACATACCGAAATTCAGACAGGATGATGACAAGCAGTGCAGGGAAATTTTAATCTTTTTTTCACATCGCATCCTAATTTAGAAATCTGCATTCAGATTTCAGATTTTCCAAAAAGTGCTATTTTGCTTCAAAATGTCAACCACTTAGTCATTAATTAAAAGTACTATTTTAAAACAGCCATACTTTATACAATATACTGCTCTGCTATAGGCAGGAATCTATTTTTTAAACTCAACTCTAGGTTAAGAAGAAAGGTGAATTACCTTGCTGAAGATGAAGAAATGCACAGAACTAACTACCTTTAGCTGTAAAATCATAGTTTAAAAGCCTCTGATATCTCTCTTGATTTAGATAAAACCTTGTTGGACCCTGACTCCAAAGTTAGTTTCTCCAGTCTGACAGACATTTTCTCATCTCCTTGCAGCACTGTGGGAAGCTCAACAATAGCATTAGCAAAGAAAAGGGGCTGGTACCAGATGTACGTTTTATTGGCTAAATAAATAAAAGCTGTACATGACTGCTGTACTGTGGTGTGCCTTAGTTTACTGTGGGGTTACTTCATGAGATTTGTTGCTTTCCTCCTCACATCCCCAGTAATTTAAACATTTTATTCTTTGCCTCAGAATAGCCTTTAACAGTAAATTAACAGCATTTAAATTACCAAGTTCTCAGGTTTGTGTTTTATCTTTGAATAAAGTTAGTAAGTCTAAATATTGCCTCGTCTAGAGATCTGAATATCTTTTTATAGGCCAATTTATAAAAAAAGGTCTATAACAGTAACAGCACCCTACTGCACAGTAAAATTTAGATTACTCTTATAGATGCTTCATAGCAGAACATTTTAAAGTCAAGATACCAGCTTTGTTACTTGTGATAATGTTTGGAAAAAAGTACATTTCGGAAAAATTCATCCCAGGTCTGTTTCACTGAGTATTTTCTAATATTGCAAGCAGAATCTAAGCATCTGATGCTAACATCTTTCACCTGAGGTTTGGAAAAGCCCTGAGAAGAGCAAGTTTTTATGCTCAATTTACTATTTAAACTCCAGGCAAAATCTCAACATATAAACCTATAGGTGGAATTAAGGATAACATTAATTTAGTTCTCTATTTCAGATGCTTATTGAAATACCTCAGCATTTTGTTACTTATGTGATTCAGTACAGCAGTTATTTAGTGTTTATAGTGTGGGTTCACTGAAAGAGCTCTCATTTTTAAATCTCTGAATCTATTTTTTAACTTTCTTGTAGCCAAAAAAACCCTTTTTTTTTTTTTTTTTTCTCCTTTCTAATCTTCTTCAGTTCACAAACTGTTCAGAGGGTTAGGAACATGTAGCAGCTCTCAGGGAAATGCAAATAGAAGCTGTGGAGATTGCCTCTGTCTTTTTTTGCTAATCTCTAAATTAGGGACACTTGACACAATAGAAGCACACATGCTTTTCAGATAAACATTATTTGGTTTCAAGAAAATGCTTTTGTTAAATAACCTAGAATTTATTTGGTAAATTATTTCAGTTAAGCATTTTCCAACCCATTGGACTATTTGCTTAAATACTGAAGTCTTGGGTTTTAAATCCATTCTGTGATCTTCATGAAAATTCTTGATATCCTTGATCAATAGCTAATTCCTTTTTAAAGCTCCATGAGCTTTGGTCTCAGCAACTGGTCTCAATGAAAATAAGTTCTACACTTAATATTTTAATGAAGAAGTGCTTTGCATTAAGTTTAAAATTTGCCACTGATTAGTGTAAGTAAAAGATCTCTTGGGCTTGTTTTATGACAAAAACATCCTAACATACCTTCTCTAGACTAGCCAATATTTCAATAAGCTTCTTTTCCTTTAGCACATAGACAGTAATAATCTTTAATCTCTTGACATGGGAATTTTTTTGTCCTTTGTTTTCTATCACTCCTTTATGAACCTCCCCCTCCATTCTGCAATATTTTCAAGGCCAAGGCTGAAGTGTGTGTTCCAGATTGAGTTGTAATGCACGTATCATTACATTATACCACTTCTAGCCCTCATCCCATTTGTTATACATGGTATTCTTTGGATTTCCAATTTTTCTAAAAAGTTAATTTACTTCAAGGTTTTCTGTCCCCTGAAAAGAAACACAAATCCAGGCAGAGCTCTGACCGTCGGTGCTCCTCACCCTGGTTGGGACATGGGCAGCTGCTGCCTTCAGTGGCGAGCTGTAAATAAGTTCCACATATGACCTTGAATGTTTTAATCATAATTAAGTGATACCTAAGATGAACATTTAGACATGCTTCAACCTCCCTGATTTTTCCAGTTCAGTAAGATATGTGCCTATGGTTATAATTGCACATTTTGAGAATATAAACACAAACGTAACAAAACGTAACATAAAGGCAACTTCTGCAAAGATCATGGGCTTGGGGTTTTTTTGTTTGGGTTTTTGTTTTTTTCTGTTTTTATTCCCCTCTCAAACACAGATGCACTCTCAGGCTTTTAAAGTTTCCTCTAAATGTCAAGGAGAAGCACGTGTTATTGGCCTTGCTCAGACAGGTTATTTCTCCCTCATCCCATCTCAGTCACTTATTGTCATATAATTCAGAATAAAGCTCAAACTGGAAAATGGATTGAAAGAAAACTTCTCCTTAACTCTCAGTAATTGTTACCTGGAGCAGCAGTTGGCATCCATATGGAAGGGTCTCAAACCCAACATCTAACAGAATTATCATGACTTACATAAATGGAGGATTTGCCCATTTATTTTATTCTGTATGAATATATGAATTCAAGTTTTTAACTCTGCTGGGCTCCTTGCCTCAGCAATATCTCATGAAATTAGTTCCCCAGGTGTACTTGTGATGTAAAGAAAACTGTTTCACTTGCATGCTGTTCAGCTGCATTGTACATCTGCATTTCACCCTGTGCAAGAACGGGGAGAGAAGAAAGGTTTTTGCCTTGCCCATGAATCCCATGGGGATGGCTGAAAGTTTTCAGAGAGTTGTTTTCCATTGGGAAAACAATCACTCAATTAAAACGCCCTGGGTGAATACCTTGATCTTTGAGAAAGGTCCACAAGGAACTGACTCCCAGATTTATAACCCTGCTTCTCCAATTCCCTGAATTTCAACACGCTGATCAGGAGCTGGGTGTCTGCCCCAGTCTCCATCTCCAGGACAGGTCCTTTCCATGATGGATCACCTCTCCTGCAGCAGCTGGTCCTATTAGGCCAACTTGGACATGGTAAGCAAAACCAAGGACTTAGGCCAGAAACCACATCAGTGAAAACAGAGCACACACAGAGGGGGAAAAAAGCAAAATCACCTTCAGTCTGTAACGGAATAGGTACACCACAGCTTTGAGATGGGACAATGCATCACACAAAGACTTGGCTTGGCTTTATAAAGGGGACACCATGAAACCCTTTGGGTGTGGGCCGGGATGTCCCTTGCAGCCGGTAAGAAGTCATAAGAAAGCATGACAGCTCAGACGTGTGACTACCCCGTTACAAATGAGTTGGAAGTTCCCAGAATGGATTTCAAATCTGTTCCCTGTCCATCGACCCTCCTGGAACGTGGAGGCAGAGACCTTCCCTGCGCGCTCAGCAGGAGCTGGATGAGCAGATCCGGCAGTGATGGCACCTCCGGGGGCAGGATGGGAAGGGACACCCCCAATGAAAGATTAGGTCTGTGGCACCAGTTCTCTGCACAGTGATGTCTACAGGAGACTTTGGGCTTGATTCAAACCTTATTAAATCAATAAATGTCTTTTGACTGACTGCGGCAGTCTTTGAATAGGGTCCTAACAAGTACAGGAATTTTCATTTAAACTTTTATATGTATATAGATATAGCTATATACTTTTTTTTTTTTTGGTGCAGACCAGACTGCCTGGCTGAGACATAACCCAGAACTATGCAAATTGAAGTTTGATTTGCTTTGCAGACCGGTATCTGGGAGAGAGAAAAGTAAAATCTTTCTTAGATAATTGGACAACGGCTGAAACTGTGGACCCAAAGGGAATTTCCCTGGAGAGTACATTTCTTTCTAGAAATGTCAAATTTGGTAGGCCAGGCAAAGCTATTGAGCTAAAACTTATCAGAAACCTGTCACACATCCAAATACACTAAAATACGATTTCTCAGTCAATAAAACGAAAGTGCTGAGTTGACAATAGCACCAAACCATGATGACCCAAGCAGTCTTTACACGATAACGAAAAGCCGTGAAAATTACTGATAGTAAGGACCTCCTGCGGCAGCACCAGCCTTGCAAGGCCCATGCTCAGCCTGGGCAATACAGGAAAACTCCCACGGGAGGTCCCGAGGTCAGTGCCATGGAGAGGGGAGCGCACCCAGCGATGCAGCCCAAACCTCATCTGTGCCAGGAGAGCTTCGTTCCAGGCGGAACAACAAATGCAGATCCTGAAGGAGGTCTTGGGCTGCAAGACCGAGTGACCGACCCGAGCAGTGCAGCCTCTGCCACCGAGTCCCCGCAGCACAGCTGCATCGCATGGCCCCTTCGTTATAAATATGGCTCCAGAGAGTATAAGTTTAAGAAGTTCCCATCCCAGCTCCTGAATATGTTTGGAGAAAAAAAAAGAAAAAATAATGAAAAAAAGAAAAAAAAAAGAAAAAGAAACTAAAGTTTACTAAAGCTGGAGGAGTAAGTGCAGACAGAAACCTTTAAGGTTTAAGAAGAGTCACTTCAGGAATACATCTGCTGCTCAGGTATCAGACAACATTAAATCGCCATTGCAAAATGGTGGTGGAAGGGTACCTGTCCTAGCAGCAAGCCTGCTTGGCCACCCTGTCTCCACTATTATTGATGATGGTAAATACACGCGTTATTGCTACAGGAAGTATCACACTTTGGATCATTCCCTTGCCCATTTCAGAAGAGGCTTTTAGGAACTTGGAGATAATTATTTTGCCATGGCACTGCCCTTCCCTCCCTCTGCTCCGACCTCATTTCTTCTCACTCCTGTGAAACCCTGCTCTCTCTTCTTCCCATGGTGACTATGATGGGTGGAAACAGGCTTCAGCTGCTATAGGAAGACGCTTGGTTTATATATGAAGGAAAAGTGACTAATGCATGAAAGAAGCGTGTCTATAAAATGACCCCAATGGTGGAGGGTCACTATGAATCAAAGGGAGCAAGTCCAACAACTGCCAGGCATGCCGACCAGCATCGTGTGTCCTCAGTCAGATGGCTGAGGTGATCTCTGAAGTCCCCTTAAGCCTAGTTTTTCTCTGATTTTCATGATTTGGCACAGCAGCAGGCACTGCTAGGGAACTACCACAGAAAATGGTTGCCTGTCCCCTTATTTAGAAGATGTGTCATAGCAAGGCCACTACACCACTCTGCAGACACCCTCCATACCTCCGGGTCTTTGACATTCCAGAAGACGTAGCCAGTGCTACACCAACTATACATAGTGCCACTGAGGACCATCCATATTATTATGTGCAATTTACAATGAGTTAATTTAAATTTTTGGAAGAATTTTTTTTTTTTTTTTTGCATTTCAGACATGAAGCCTGATGTATTAAAAATATTAATACAGCAGTTTAATTAGGAATCTTTATGTAGGAACCAGGACACAATGCAATCAACACATATAAATTGAGGGCACGGTCTGGTGCTTCCTGGCATGCAGAAATGTTTGAGACAAGCTTATAAGCATGTTGCACTCACCATAAGTTCACAGTTGGATGCTTATTCAATAAAGTAGTTCTGTTTAGCTGCAGCAATTAAATTAGCACAGAAAATACTACCACATCTCTCACACACCTTGCTATGTTCCTTCTCCTTCCAAATGTCACTACTGACCTTTTATGCAGCTCTTCACAATTATTTATGGTTTTGAATAATTACCGATATTATGTCTAAGATTTCTGTATAAACCTGAACTGCAGTAACACCTGTGGGTGACATAACCAGCCATTTAAAGGAAATAATTTCTTTGGCAGCTGTTAGTAATGGACATGGATGCTTCCTCTGTATTGCAAGTTTTCTGAAGGTATCACTTACCAGACAAGTTATTTATAGCATTCCTACAAGTACTAGGGAATGTATAGGAGGTGCTCTTTAGAAAATAAAAATAATACCTTTACTTAAGAATAATCACAAACGTATCTACTAGAGAAGCAATGATTATTTTCATCTTCTGCGAGGTGATGGCTTACATCAATCCAGACTTTTGTGGATGACATATCTTCAGGGGACACACAGAGATCACACATGTAGCAGTGAATTTAATGCCTCTATGAACAGTCTCTTAAGTAGGTTTATAGTTTCTGTAATATATAGATTAAATCTACATGCAGATTAAAAATGTGCGATTTCAACAGCTGCTCAGTTTTCTGCCCTAATTTAAGTGTTCAGGCAGAGGAGATGAGGACAGTTGTGCCTGCCAGGCTTGCAGAGGCATGGGGTTGGTGTTGCACCCCTGACCGAGCCAGGATACTAAAACGATTCACCCTACAACCTGACATATAGAACCTGGATCCCCAGCTCCGTGGCACAGAGGTGAGCCCTGTGCCTGGCCCAGGGTCTCCCTCCAGCAGCTCCTCAAGAGCTTGCGGTGGCAGCATCTCAACCCACGTCCTGCTGCGGGGAGCAGGGGCTGGGAAACAGCTCCACCTTTATCCTCATTGATGAAAGGGAGGAAGAACCTTCTGCCACGACTCAGCTTTGATAAGAGAACACTACCAGCTGTGTCTGCTGGCCAGGAGAGTGCAAGGGCAGGAGACATCTCAGGAAGGCCGTTGCTGCTTTAGTAGCAATAGAGACCCTCTCAGTTTTGGCTGCTCGAGAAAAACATAAACCTACCTCAGTGCCAGTGGTTAATGATAATTCTCTCCCCTCACAATGGCCTTGCAAATTTGTTTGTAGGAAAATGCCTTTTGTCTTGAATTAAGATTGTGCTAATTTAAAAGCAAAATCCACTTAATTAAAAAAGGACTATTCTGTTCCCCGTTGGCTCCTCACCCCTGTAGATGGAACCTCTTACCCTGGGTACATACCGTAATGCCTCATCTCCTGGGTTTAATGAATCAGCAAATCCATGCTTTATTTACAGGAAAGGACTACATTCCTCTTTATCTTAAGTACCAGAAATTCTGAGAAAAGCCAGCGCAGACTGTGCTAAACATTGGATCAATTAGGCCCATAGATGGCAGGATGGGACTGTCCAACAGACACTCCTCATGTCCGTGCTCTGGGAGGATTACGTACTTCATACGATTACCCACAAAAACCAACACATTTGGATGATACAGAGGACTTAGCCATGAGTAATTAGCAAATTGCCATTCATTATTAATTTATTGAAACCACTGCTTCTCTGTATTTTTCCCGCAAGGCTCAGTCCTTCTATTTTACAGCTGCTGAATTTATTATTAATAGCTAGATCTTAGACATGGCCAACAAGTCTTCAGTTAGGGATATGATAAATTTTGTTATGTTTGAGGTGTCTGGGATGTTCATAACTCCTCAGAGGTGAGGTTCTTCTGCAAACCGATCTGGCTATCTGTCCCCGGGACAGAAGTGGTGCTGGGTGACCTTCTGCTGGGTGTCCCTGGCTCACGGCAGCAGTGGGGTTGTCCTCTGGCCATGGGTGATACCCTGGACAAGTTCTCCTCCTGCCCCATCCACCCCATGGGCACCGCTCCATTAATCTACCGTCTCCTTTGCTCAGGCCATGTCTCAGCCACAAAAAGTCAGCTTTTACCTTGTCCTGACATCCCTTTACCCACTTTATGACTTTCTATTAGCTCAAGGTTGCCTTTATGGATCACAGAAAGCCAGAGCCCTCTCAGTAGAAGAAATAATCCTTTTTCTGGTATCCTTGAGTTTTATATCTGCATAGGATGCAGACACCAATAACGAAGAATACGCTTTGTTCTGTCCCCGAGAAAGGCTCCCAGCTGTGCGTAGCTAGGACGTCATTTATATATTATACAGGGATGTACAAAGAAAGAAAATACAGATTTTTCTAACTCTGCTATACAAATTTTTCTTTCAAAAAAACCCAACCAACAGCAGACAGAAACAGCCAATTAGCAATTACTTAGCAGTATTGGGCAAGGTGCCAACATGTAACAGGGGAGGTGTGCAGGCATCCACGCTTGGGCTCTGACGTGCTCCCACTGTAGCTGCGCGTTGTGGCAGCGTTTTGATAAAACCCCGCTGTGTCTTTGTGCCCCCGCCATGGCTCCACAGGGGAAGGCAGCGGGGCGTGCGGCGGGGCTCCCGAACCGCGGCCGTTACTGGCGGCTGCCCTAACGATCCCCTCTGCATCTCAGACTGTGTTGCGCCAAATGCAATTAAGTTTAAGATACGTGCTGAAATAAGACATCAACATCTAATTTTTAGCATTTGTCAAGCAACATGAAAATCAAATTATACTTAACCCTACACTTGACTATCTAATGTTGTAACCAACCATTAACTGCTAACGCTTCCCTCACACATACCTGGACCAGCGCATATGTTCAGCTATCGTTGCCAACAAAATAAATGTACGTAGTGTTTCACAAGAGCAAATTCTCTCTAAAGGATTAAGGAGTCCATACTTAATAAGTTGCTACCCCGTAATTTTTTTTTTTTTTTAAAGTGATACACTTTCTAGATAACATTAACGCAAGCTATGAGCGAGGAAAAACTTCACCAAACGATCTTCATTCCCAACCGAAATCTAGATCCCCACCTTTTGGAAACCTCTCCTTGTTTTGACTAGATTAAAAAAATGATAGTGTAAGACATTTCATCTTGGTCTGTCAGTCAAACCTCTGAGCCAGTATCATCCCCATATTTCATTCTGTGAAGTCAGGATCAGACCCAGATTTCAGTATTTTCTCTCAGACTGTTCCGCTTCACACATCCCATCTCTTTCATGACGGACAATATCTATTTTTATGACTTGTAACGATGTACTTGGTACTTATATGACATGTTCAACCTCTGTATCTCAAAGCGGTTTTTAAGGGTGGCTACATGGTACCTCAACAACTTAAAACTGATAAAAACCTGGCAGCAACTAAGAGACAGATTCAGCTCTGCTCTGTTCAAAATTAAACCAAACCTTCATTTTACCTTCTCTGAATTGCAAATACACCAAATACTATCTGCTTCTTGCATAATATTCCTTTGTTTTAACTTCTTGCATTTTCTGTTTTAAATAAGTGCAACATTGCTTCCACTCTGTTAATGATTTCTCAAATATTAAGTAAAATAGCAGCAAAGGCTTCATGCTATTTTCTCCTTATTACATATCTTCTGCAGTAATTTAGAATATTCTGACAATAAATATAATCAGAAGTATATTCAGAAGGAAGTTTCATGGCTACAAGGCAATAACCCTAGGATTTAAGCAACTGAATATCTACATTTCCACTCAGTAAGGAATATCTTTATGTAGAGAAAAGCACGTAGGCTATATTCTAAGTTTTGTCTTTCAGTTCTATCACTATTAGAACAGATTAGCAGTGAAGTTCAACTACGAACATCTTCGGATGCCACTAACAGATGGCTAGATATTCAACAAATGTGAAATACTACAAATCCACAGATAAAAATATCTTCCAAGCAGGACATTTGAGACTCATTTTAGGTAACCTTCATGCTAAAAATCTCAATGCTTTGTTTTGCCTATTACAACGCTTATTGTCTTTTTCAAAAGATTTAAGTCCTCTGTGACTTCTCTGTAGCAGAGGTCAACGACCGACAAACCGACCTGTGAGCAGGACTCTGGCACACCCCAGTTATTCAGCTCAGCATACTTCCTGAAACTAGCTGAAAAAGTTTTTAACTTTATTTACAGTGGTACCTTAGAGATCTGTTATTTCTATTCTGAGCATAAAGATTATGTCATGCTAATTTTGTCTCTATACCACGACGGCGGGTTGGGTTTAGTTGTGGGGTTTTTGTGTAGATTCATCAATACCCCCAAAATATGCCATCACTTTCAGAACAGAAACCCTTCTGCAGCACGGAATAACTAACCAGGTGCATTATCTCCCAGCACTGAGGAACGCAACAGTATTCATATGCCTTGTGAAGAAACCAGGGGGGAAAAAAAGCACACTACTGTTTTTTGGCTTTTGAATCCATGTATGTGGAAACAAACAACCATGAACATTTGCCACATGTCCACGTTACTTACGGTTGAGAGGCAGGCTGGCATTGGTCGTCCCTAGCTTGTTGGCAGCGACACATGTATAGTTGCCAAAATGCTCTTCTGTCACATTGGTAACAGTAAGAAGTGATCTTGTACTATAATTTTTAATAGTAATTCCTTGTTGACCATTGATCAGTCTAGAAAGCAAAAAGAAAATTTCTGTAACTCATATACCCTAAGCAATAAATGGTTTTTTTATCTCTTTTTTTTTTTTTTTTTAAATTTCTTTTTTTTCAAACATAACTGGTAACACAGGAAGCTGTTTGCAAGCTGCCGATGTAGTCTGTCGAGCAAAATTATCATAGCGGCAGATCGGAGAGGCCATGGGCAACACTGGAGCTGTGGGGTGTTGAGGGGAACAGTTTCTGCCTGTGTGCCCTAGTCGAAAGAAAAAGACTGACACCCATGGCCCTGCCTGCCTGGCCGTAAGGTAGGATATAAATTCTCACATGCAAAGCTTAGATTTTAAATTGGGCAAACCTAAAGATTTAAATACCCTATTTGGGGCAGAACAGTATTATGGTAAGTCTTTCAGAGAGTGTTTGTCAGACTCTGGAGATTGCTTGTGTCCTTACACACCTCCAGCTGATGGCAGATGAGGATTAGGCAGCCAGAAATGTGACTGCGTAGGATTGCGACCACAGTCTATTTTACAAGCCTCTACAGCTACAAATTAGACTCGCAATTAGGGAAGATGTGCTACAGCAGCACTGCACCCTGAGACAGCAATCTGAACAGAAACCAGGGAATGGAACGTAGGAAAAAAACCAGGGTTTTTTTCACCCGTCTCTGTTTCCCTGACTTTGAGCTTCCCACCCCAAATTTCATAGGAACTGTGCAGGTCTTTTGATGTTGCTCCCAAAGCCATGTCAGAAACGCCGCTGCTGCGCCGGGGCAAAGAGATGATAAATTTAAATGTCACTGTTGTGCTAAACCACGTCTGATCTAACAAGGATATTATTAAAATACTAGCTACAGCTGATTACTCATAATTCCTTATATTTCACATGAGGAGCAGAGTTCCAGATTAAGTATACAATTTTTGTTTGTTATATTGAAAGATATAATCATATATCCTGGGAATGAATGCGATCTTTTAACATTCTGTCTAAAAACATTTCAAGTCTATCATTAATTGCACTTCTGCATATTGTGGATTGAATACTTCTCATCGTTACACGAGTGCCTCTGCTCTCATTTAATCACTTGATGCTGCGGCACGTGCAGGGGGTTTCTCTTCCCCGTGCAGTTTGTGTTGCTGCAAAGGACTCAGGTCTGCTCTGTGCAGCCCATCGTTGGGGAAAGGACACAGCACATCCCATAGACACACACAGTTTTACCAGAAACAAAAAAATGGGATCAAGACACCTGGTTTGGGGTGAACAGTGCAGTTAGGAGATTCACCTTTTCTCCAGACTTGCGCAAGGCAGAAGTTTGTCCTTTCAACTTACACACACGCTGCTGCACGTGGATGTTCTCCTAAAACCATCCGTGTCTGTCCCTCCTCTTTCTGCCTCTGCTGCAGAAAACCCCAGGAGCGTCCTTCGCCCCAAAGCCCCCCACCCTGCTGTGATGCTCCCCTGCCTGCACGCCACGGCTCGGAACCAGGGACGATGCTCGGGGAGGCTCAGCAGCACGGCCCCAGCACTCGCTCCAGCCCCAGGCCAGATGCTTTCCTCAATGCCCCTTCCCCAGCACGAGCTGTCCCCACGGCCACCATCCCCTCCCACTGCCTTTCGGGGCCTGAGCACCCCCGTGCCCTCTCCTGCCCCCCTCCCAGGCTCCAGTTCCACCAATGGCTATTCCTACCAGCTGTTTCAAGTCACCTCCACCCTTTTGGCCCATAGCTGCAGTCTGACCTGCAGCATCTCTTTTTTACAGCTGTAATGTCCAGAAAACAACAGGGTGTTGGGATTTCTGCTGTCCCCATGCCCCATCAGGGGTGACATTCATATTAAAAAATTAACTGCGTCTGCCTGATGTGACCTGCTGCCTTCCCCAGGCTGCCAGAAGGACAAGCGCCAGGGGTGCCAGCTCAGACCCCTTCCCTCCTCCTCTCCCCTCGCTCCTGCCAGGGCAGCTCGGACGGCGTCACCTTCCCACCACGTCCCTGCTGGGAAGTGGCCGACACTGGGGGGCCAGAACTGGAAGTGGAGTAAACGGAATGGGATAGATGTGCATATCAATAAGCCACGTAATTAACGGACCGAGGAGTCGGCATTAGTTAGCATAAACTCAGCAGTTTTGAGGATCCACATTTGCAGTTGTAAGAACCAGATGCTTTTACTTTTAAATTAATTACTCCCGTGTGCTGCTCTGCGTAGCTTATTGACTGAACACAGCGTTTATTCCTTGTCTGGGTTTTACCAAGTTACTTCTCAGGCTGGAACTGCATTTTAAGTTGTGTGCAGCCACCCTACACACTTCCTCACCCAACTGCTTTGTACCACTAGTTATAAAAGGAAGAGTGATCTCCTTTTTATTCCAGAGATTACGCCTATGCATCCAAAGAAGATCATGCATCAGTGCCAGCCCCCGGGGGTACCTACCTTTGGTTTCATATTTGAATACCTTCATGTTATTATAATATATTAAGCCATTATAATGAGTTCTGTTGTTTCAAATGTAAGTCTTGTTTGCTTTGTCAAGGATATGGGAATTAATATTTCTAGATAGGTGACTTTTGGGCTTCTTCCCCGTGGCTGTTTAATATCTGGGGTCTAATTTCTGCATAACCCTGTAACACAACATACCTGAACAGTTGGGAATTTCAGAAACTGGGAGGCAGCGCCATGAAGCCACTCTCTTCTCCATAGGGAATCCTCGTTCAGTTTTAGAAGCCACACACTTTTATAATTTTAAGATGCTTTTACTAACTTTTCCCCCAAATTTCCAGTCCCTTCCCAGGCCGCCCCACCCTCTCGGCTCGGGGTACCCTTGGCTCAGGGTCTGCGCAGCTCCCGTGTGGAGTTTAAGGCACTGCTTTTGACAGACAAATGCTCCAAAACCTGCCTGTGAGAGCTCTCCTCACCTTTCCTCAGCTACAAAAGGTGAGCAGAGGTGTCCGGCCCCAGGAAGCCACACAACTGCCCATGGGCTGCAGCTCTCAGGGTTTTGGGCTCCTCACCTTGCACTTGGCCAGGGCAGGAAAAACTGCAAAACATGCTCGTGCACCAGCACTCACAGAACAGCAACTCCTGTGAGCTCGGTGATGAGGCAGAATTAGCCCTGCAAGCTCTCTGCCTCGAAGACTGGTCGTTTTAACTGGATGTAGTCTGCAAGTGCATTTATGTTTAATTTTAATGGCTATTTTATGATGAGATGATCCCTGGAGTCTGGAAACTGTGGGTTTGGATTTACATTAATCTAAGTAACAACAATGCAGTTTACAGACCCAAAAGGCTTGTTTCAGACACTGAACATATAGTTAGGGTTTCAGATCTAACTCCCACTGTTCATTTATTCAAGAATTCATCCAGATCTACAAAAAAAAAAAAGGTCCCAATCCAAGAATAACTGAAGAAAATGAGATTCTCTGTATTCTATTAGCAGAAAATATAGCAGGGTGTGCACTCCCAGTATATAAATTTAGTCTTGTACTATATCTGCAAATTATCTGCAGGGTAACGTACATGGTACTCTGAACTACCTTTGGAAGTTGACTCTTCTCAGTTTTGCATTAAAACAACAACTGAGCTGTCCAAAGCTCTTTCTGTGCTGGCTTTCCATCATCCAGAGTTAAAGGGGTAACACTGGAGGAAAAAAAAAGCTATATGTCTTTTTCTCTTTCCTGCACGTGGTGGGGGTTCAGAGATCCCCAGTACCTTTGTAGTCATATATGTCTAGCATATGTCAACAACAGCTTAGCAAAAAAGGATGGACCATTAGATTTAACCTAATATTGGAGCAGTAAGGCACAACAGGACAGCACATTTCTTGCTGATTATAGCAAGGCTCAGGTGATAACACCAACTGCAACAGAAAGCAGGAGGCCCAACTCGGGCATCCCGAAATGCTCCGCTTAGTCTTTCTTGCTGCTACCACGGCACTGAGTGCGCTCCTGAAGAAAGGAATTGGTCAATGCTATAAATAGAAAGGTGATTATGGCGCTGGGAATGGCTAATTGAATTCAGAGCACTAAAACCTGCACTATGATACTTTCTACATAAAGTTTCTCCTGCACCTCCTGCAGCGTGTGGACACATCTTGGAAAGAGGATGCAGATGAATTTTGCCAACAGAAGAAAAACATTTACTGTTATATATAGTAAAGATCGATTATATTGTTTTAGAGACTGCTTTAGGATATGGTCGAAGTGCAATAGTTATGACTGTTCTGAAAACTCGCGAAGGAAGAGGAGCCGCTAATGCTCCTGGAGGGGAGCAGCTGGCCAGTGAGAAATGAGCTGACAGATGGCTTTCTGTGAAAAACGGTCATTAATATTCTCATGTCAACGCCCAGGTTTAATGGGATGTTCAAGCTGAGAAACCCAGCACTTGGAAGCCAGGAAATTCCAGAAACTAGAAGGTGCATATGGACAGTCACTTACAAGGGACAATATCCTCTTGCTTTTGCACCAACAGAAACAAGGCTCTTACATAAGCTAAGAGCTGTGAAACAAAACTTTCTATTCAAAAAGAAAAATATCTACCCGTTTAACGAGCTGATTTTTAAAATAAAGATGACCCTACAGAGATGCCTGTTATTACATAGCACTAACGACCTGAAATTGAAGCTGACTGTAAAGAAAACTAGAGCACACGGGTCAGCTCTTGGGGTTTGAGCGGAGCACTCCCCTGACCCCCTCTTGGATGCTGTGATGGGCAGCGGCTCTGCGCAGCTCTGTGGACTATAAACCCGTGGCCTAGACCACTAACAGCACAACTGGGTGAAAATTCATATGCATTAAGGTTTGCTTGAAAGTCTGGTTTGTGAAACAACCTTTCCACCCTCAAAACCCTCAGTGGGAAACCTATGAAGATGAATTAAGAAAAAAAAAATCCTCTTAGTAGACTTTTCAGTGTCTTTCTGGCTTTGATACTTAAAACGTGGTAATTACTAAAGCATGTTTAAATGTTAGACTCATTATTGCAATAATCACTATCACAGCCCAGCCACGGACAGCCTGCTTACACCTCATTTTTGAGCAGAAACTATGACTGCAAGGCAACTGAAAAACTCCCCCAAAAGCCATGCAACATGGCTGTTGGTAGCCGACACCTCCGAGCACCCACTGTTTAAAGCTCAGCATTAATTTCAGAACAGCCTGCTGGATTTGTCACCACAGGGGACAAAGCCAGCCCGGCAGACTCCTCTCTCTTCCACCCTGGTCCCCACGGGCAGGCAGCATCCCCAGCGGCACGAGGGGGTCGGCAAGCACCAGCTACTTACTTCCTCTCTCCTTTGTACCACTCAAAGACCGGAGCAGGAACTCCTGCACCTTCGCACCGTATCAGTCCGTTCCCTCCAAGCACCACACCGCTGGATTTAAGTTCCTGAATTGTGGGGGCAACTGAAAAAAAAGAATTGTAAAATGGATATTTGCATCTAGATATGCAGATTGTTTAACGCCGCTTCTCTTCAGCACGCTTTACGTTACTCTCAGCCTGGCGCATGTTTTCCAGCTTGATTCACATTCAATCACGTTTTCTTCCAGCAGTGTAAAAATTATCCCACACAGCAGATTCTGATATATATTCTGTGTATCTGGTGTAAAAAATACAACTGAGACATGAAGAGATATCAATCCCATACTGAAAAAAAGCTGTTTTTCCAGCTCAGTTACTCAACATAAAGTATAACTATTTATAAGCATTAGTGTTGTACAAGATGTATTTAAAACCTGAGAATCAGAAAAAAGCACACGAAGACCCAACACCGGTGCTGGTTGAGAGGCTGCGGAGTCCTGCGGGGCTCGGCAGGGAGGAGCCCCCTCAGCTGGGGAGAGGTACGGCAGTGCCCGGGGTGCAGGGTCCAAGGCAAAGATGGGGCCACCACCACTTATCTTCTGCATTGTGTCTTCTGCAAATGCCCCGTAAACCCCACAGGCTTAGGTGGCCTTTCAGGTCTTGTTTTGCATATTAAAAGAACAAACTTACCTTCGCAATTATGAGCCAACTGTAAATACATGTAACTACATGACTTTTCCAGTATTACACTGGATACAGATTTGTTTCAGTAAATGTATTTTGTCTTTTTAAATAGTAACCATTGTAAATATCAATAAACATTTTAAGCTTAGAAGTACAGGTACAAATAAAGATAAAAAGTGATTGTCAGTTTTTCCAGTTGCCAGTGAAAGGCAACCGTAAGCTGAAAATAAAACACAACAAATTCCTCAGGAAAGAGATTATCAAAGGAAAGGCTGAACAACAATTGCCTTCTCCCTGGAATTTCTTTTACGTTTTCTGTTTTTAAACAATAATTTATGTGCATCATAAAAACGCTATAAAAACCAAACCACAGAACTTATAAATAAAAATCTGTTTATTTTTTCCCAAGCAGTTTTCCAGATGTTGTTTTAAGGTATTTATGTACATGTAAAATGCTGACTGCCTCTTGTCTGCTTCTTTCACCATCTCCCCCATCGCTCAGCGCGCCACATTAAGAGACCATAACCTTTTACGGGAACCAGCCGCATTAACGAAGCATCAGATACATGAAAGAGCAGAGTGACAGCCAGGTTCCCTGCACAGGCGGGTCAGCTCCATCGCACACCCATCCTTCACCAACACCACTTTTTCCAGATGCATAGGGCATTGCACAGGAATCCAGCTGTCACAGCCCAGGGAACGCAAACGCACACTCTGAGCACTCACACAGAAGTCTCAATGTTTAATGGCACGGGGTGAGCGTGTTTCAGGTGGGATTAAACAGAGAACTGGTTCTCTCACCCATCTCTCAAGTCCTGCCCTGAGTCAGGCCGACAGACTATGGTTTCCCACAGCCACCAAACATACCTTCTGCCTTCAACTTTCTCTTCACAATGATTGCATCAAACCAATCCATAAATTCATTAACTTTCAACCAGCAACATTAAAATTTCAAGTTGATAATAAACATATAACCAATTTGCATGACTGCTCCCTAATCTGCATAGGGAAAAAAAAAAATCAGATTCTTTTTGTTACTCCATAAAAATACCAGGCACATATAAACTTACGCCTTCCTGAGAAATTAAGCAGTTTGTGCAGCCGAGACTTTTAGAAAAAATAGCTTTGAGTGAGACTGATAACATGAAGAGCTGTGAACCGGTCACATTTTGCCTTTGCTCCTGTGGTACCACGTGGTACCAGCACCTACTCAAGCACCACAAAGCTCACAGCTCAGCTTGTGCTTCCGAATTGTTCAAAAGAACAACAGCTAAAAGTGTCCAAGGTGAACCATACGAAATCAAAACTCGTGTGAGATAAACCATACAAAAGCATCACCTGAATGATGGAAGAAAATGAAAGTCTACTGCATGGGCACATGATCAGTGGAGGTTGCCAAGAGCTGGAGTATGGCTGGGGGGAGGTCTACCCCTCACACAGGGTTTCCACCCACCCTGGGACTGGGGACTGCTCGCCAGCATTCCCACAATTTCCCTCAAGCTGTACGAAAGTTGTGAACACTGGAACAGAACCCCTAGGACATTTCTCCACCATTAGTTCACACGTGGCTGGTGTGTTTGAGGCTGGTCCAGATGCGTCGCTGAGCTCCTGGGGACCCCACCCCAAGCAGGCAGGTCTGGGGTGTCCCGGCTGCTGGGCATTGACCCCAGACCCCCGGCGTTAAGAGAAACACCAGATCACTTCCCTGTTTACCCGTGTCTGTCTGACATTGTGGTTCTGGATTGCTGGGGGACCTGGTCCACCCGCCTGCCCAACCCGGGTGGTCCCAATGGACCCCTCCATCCTGATATTTCGAAGCTCCAGGGAGACCCACAACCAGCCTGGATGGCAATGCACTGACACTTACTTATCCGTGCAGTTACAGGTGCTGTAGTTTTAAACTACTACTTATTTTGTCCCCAGTCATATGAAAAATAGGTCTAAATTTCTATTTGAAGAAAGCTTTTACCCATTTAAAGACTTGTGCACTCATTCTCTCAGTCCTCATTTATCCAAACAAACTCAGTCTAAAAGAAACTCAGTTCATTCTCTCTCATTTCAGATATCACATTTCCTGAAAAACACACGTGTTTTTTGTGGTGCCTGGAAGTCCTCCAGTTCACCCACACTTTGCCTGAGTGAGCGTGCCCAACGCGAGGTGCTGTACTACGAGGAATATGCTGCCAAGTGGAACAGGGAGGTTGCTCCTCATGGGCTGCATGTGATGCTTTTCTACCCATGAGGACATCCTCCTTAACTCGACATTTCTTCCCCCATTTCCCGTGGGATTCCCATGGCATTAGCCCAGTTGCCCATCTTACATTTGTGCAAGTCCTCACCTGTGGGTGGATGCCGCCCCACGCTTCTCCTTTACCCATCACCTTTTGTCGCAGCTCTCCCGGGTGTTGAGGCAATCTCCAGCCATGCCTGCTCTGCGGGGCAGCCTCCCAGCAGGGCTGGGAATCCTGCCCTAGGGAGGGATGGAAATTTGCTGCACCTGGAATAAACTGGCAGGCCAAAGTAGATAGAATCTATTTTTGAGGACACCAGAGAGAAATTCTAGGAGAGGTAGTGGAGTAACGCACTGGATCGCACGCTGAGCAAGCCTTCATGAACTGCAAGTTGAGTTTAAGCTACTGACATCCCGTGTAGTTCCATCACCCCTGAAAGACCCTGGGAAGATTTTCAGTGGCCATGGGTTTTGCATTTCAGGCACTGAGAGACGCTGGTGAGATTTATCATGACCATGGGTTTTGTCCTATGCGAGACAAGAGCAGTGACCACCCCATGGGTTCCACGGGGTCTGCAAGCCCTTAAATAGCAGGAACTTTATCTGGCCCCTTCTCCACATCACCATGCAGTGACTCCTTGGAAAGCTTTGTGGTAAGCAGCAAATATTTTTCTGTTATGAAAAGGGAGTGAAAGTATTTCTTTCTCCTAATTCAGAGTGGGTGGGATTACTTGCAAAAAAACCCTGAGTTTGAAATTAATCTACCACACTGTGTGTACACTACACTGACAATATTTAATTCTCATGAGCTAAGCAGAAAGAGCAAATAAAAGACCAGCAGAGGCCTGAGTCACGTAGAAAGTTTTTTTCTAAAAACCACCACCTTCATGCTTCTCAATGTGGCCTGCTTACTTTTTACGTGGTGTTTTGTGGGGTCTTTTGGATTTTTTCTTTGGTTTGGTTTTGTTTGGTTGGTTGTTTTTTAAATAAATGCAGAACATCATTGACAATAAATTTTAAAATTAAATGATCCATAAAAATGTACAGCTTGCCGATGCTTTTTCAGGCAGGAGCCCCAGGCACCGTGCTCCCGGTGCAGCTGGGAAGGGGATGCCAGCTGGATCCCAGCTACAAATCACAATTCCGAGCTTTGCTGTCCGGTGAGGCAGAGCTTTGTTTGGAAAACACTGGAAAACTCTGAAAAGGAAGTTTTCTTAGATCTCCTTTTCAGAAAGATTTCAGCTTCTGTTTGTTCAGAATAAAAATAAAAATCAATATTCTGTGCTCTAGGAAATCCCCGGTTAATACTGGTGTGAAAACACGAACCGAAGACAGCTCAGAGTCACCATTCTCTTAGATTTTTCATTGTCAGGTTATTTTCTTGTTTTTAGTATAAAGACAAACTGTGTGATGCAGGCACATTTCTGGTGCACTGATTAGCCATGTGCTGAGCCAAAAATCCATCAGACCCTACCGCTCCCATCGGTGTGGAAGACTGAATAACTCCAGATGAAATTACACACCAAAATACCTGCTGCTCTCCTTGCCAAGGTTTGTTTTGGAAAGGCGAGAGACACACACGGGAAGAGATTCTCGGGCCTCCGCTATTTCATATATTTTTTTAGTGTTTTTCCACGTAGTCAACAAAGACTTGTTTTTGAGAAGACATTCATGATTTGATCTTATTGCTATCAGTCATGCTGCAGTTGTCTGCATTCTGGTGCTGCTGGGGCTGCACGTGTTTTCTCCTGTGTAAAGGATTTTGAGGTTATAACAATGGGAAGGAATGCTATATTGATCTAAATACATATAATTTAGCAAGAGGAAAGCTCATATATTATGTTAACAAGTGCTCACAAGGTTCAGTTAAATTCTGCCTTCACCATTATCCAATATGAATTGTTTTTCTGGTGAACAATCTCCTCGACACCAGAGTTGCCCAGTACAGCAGGGACACAGAGGATCAGCCAAACCACCCAGGAGAGGAGAGGATGGAGGATAACAACATCTCACCTCCAGCCAGGGCTGACAGGCAGCTGTTTGGGAGAGGTTATAACAAACATACAGAAAACAACATGATTTTTCCTCCCGTGTAGCACCTCAAAACCTTAGAAAATTCCTGAAACAGGTGCGGCGATGGTTTGCCTGCCTGTCCCTCCCTCCGTGACAGGGCTCTGTGTTTCACAGCGCTGACCACCCCTGCCTGATCACCTCCAAGTCACTAGATCCTTCTGCAGCTCTTGACACCTTGTTTTATTATTTTTTTTTTTCGTATTGCCAATAAACTTGCCAACCCTCTCCTGACACTTTTTTATAGGGTGTTATGAACAGCACGGGGCGGGGGCTGCAGCGTGCTCCCCTCCCTATGGAGGGACTGGGGGGATCTGACCCTCTTAAAATACTGAGGGGGGTGATTTCAACTCTGCTCAATCCCAGCAGCAGTTAGATGCCTTCCAACCCCCCGACAGGTTTCCTGCAAGGCCATCAGGAGTGCTCCCAGTGACACCAGTACTGCTGCCCACACTGCAGCAGGTAACCCCCCCATCACCCACTGCCCCCACGGCGGGCGGCTGCTGCTGGGCTCTTACGGCTGCTTAGGGAATCAATAGCAAGGATAAATATTGGCCATCCAGGAAAACGTTTTCATTCAGGAGTTTAATAACGATGACTTAAACTATTACAGAAAATCGTTTAGCGTCATTAACGATGCAATCCTGCTCTATTCAGCTGATTGATCAAACAGATGCTAGCAAAAGTCCTGAGCGGGCAATAGAAGGCAAGGGATAAATACAGATGGACACAAGCTTAAAGGCCTGATGAAAGTTTAAAAAGGTAAAAAGAAGAGCAGCTTTAATAAATTTTAAAGTAATTACCGCTGAAAAAAATAGGAGAAATGCTTAAAGCTTCAACACAAGAGATTCCGAGGCATGGGGTAGGCAAGGCTCCAGCAAGCCTTCCCTCAAACTCCGCGGCCTCCACAACTGAAGCCTTCACCGGGTTTCCCCCTCCACAGGTTACGTGGGAAGAGATTCCAGTTGTGTTGCAGAGACACAGACGTGCTTCTGAGTGCGTGCAGAGCACTTTATTATAAATAATAATGCAAGAAAATAACCACCTGTCTCAAAGGTATAGGGCATCAATAGAGTGAAACCATTTCCCTGGAAGAGCCTACAGGAGGAAGGAAGGGGGTGACAGCCACAGAGAACTCCCAAGGGGGAGAATGGAATAGAAAAATTAGTGGTCTGATAGAAGATGCTGCAGTAAAATGTAACAGTGATGTTAACAGGAAAACCTTGTGTAAGACTAATAATTTAAAATGTATTTCTCATTTTTATGTCTCCTAAATAATGATTATATAAAATAACAAAGGAAAAAAACATGATTATATATATCTGTCAGCAGTACTGGGCTTTTGTGACTCATACTTGCAGGTTTACTCTCCCTACGGTGGATCCTTGCTCAATCCTCTTCCACAGTTCATTCCTGCGGAGCCGAGCACTTAAAATAAATGCTTCATTTCTGACTTGAAAATAAATTACTGGAACATACTTAATATCAATTTCTCAAATATGTGTAAGTGCTTTGCTGGGAAAGGCTCTTTCAAGTGTGTGCTCAGAAACTCAGCTTAACCGAAGTTTTACTAGTGCCCTTTCACATCTGTCCCTGCACGAAGCAGCTCAGGAGGTAAGGCTGCTCTTGACCCAAAACACCTATTTATTATCCCCACAGAATACACATCTACGTATCCCTCACCAGACAGATGTGACATGAGAAACATGTGAGTGAGGAGGGCCAGACCTGACACGCAGCAGGAGGTGAGGCAGGTTTGATGTTGTTTCACAGGACTCACGCCAGCCTTGCCTAACAAAGCCCAGCGTGCCTCAGCACCAGCGACCGCTGGCGCGGGCCCAGGTTGGATCTGCTATTGCTAAAGCAGCACGGCAAAAGCACAACTACCTACCTTCCTTCTTTTTAAGCAGTGACAGAAAAAAGCCCCATGCGGGACAGGAGAGCAGCACAGCCTTAGCAAGAACTCTCATGGGATGGGTGAGTTATTCCTGTCCCACAACCAAATCTGATGCAAGTTCACAAGGCCACTGGCTCACTCGGGGGGACCTGCCAGAGATTTCGGGATAGAGGAGCGCTACATCAGGTGCGTACACGCTCTCCGGTGTGTGCACATCCTCTTTAATTTTAGCAAAACAACTGAAGTTTCAATAGACACCCCTATTAAAAGTCTCCTGTGATGACACCGAGTACTCACTGCACTCCATCCCTCTCCCAGCATGCTAATGAGAAAGACGTGAAGGCTATCATTGTTTCCCACTCCTGTGCTAAGAGCACTCTATAATTACTTTCTGCTCAGTTTCTGCTCATCTGATATCACCAACATGTTCACGAGTCAGGTGTTTGTCCTGGGAAACCAAATTTTACAACTTCTGTTCCATCCAGAAATGATGCAAAGTACTGCTGAATCTGGTTTCCTACCCAAACATTTTCATGTTGCTTTTAAATGTCTAAAGGAACAATTAAAACAATGCTTGCAACACACTGGCATTCAAGCACAGAAAGCGTGCAAAAAAACTCCAGCTAGAACAGGTTTCATCTTTTAACATTTTAATGAGCTTCGGGACTTTTATGCATATTAGTTATGTTGCCCTAATTACTCATTATAATTCTAATGTGCATTTTATATTTAATTACAATGCTTATAAAGATTTGGTATGGACAGTAAATTATTATAACTAGCATGTGCATAATGATTATGAGCTGAATTTATTAACTTTTACACTAGCATTCAGGGCTGGCAACTTCCAATTTCACCTTTGTGATTAACCATATTGTCTGATTAAGCTAACATTTTTGTGGCATTAATTGTAAATGTCAAAGAAGTCTTTTATTTTTCCAGTTTTCATCAGATTTTAATTTGGCATCCTAACTTCATCTTTTGTTAGTGAAATTGCTCTCCAGTGCGTTAAGACAAAGACTTTCAGGTAAGAGAACAGGTTTTCTGAGATCTGTTTTCTGCCTCAGAAAACCAGATATGAGCCATATTCAAATATATTCATTTATATATATATACACACATAGTCTTTTACCAATAAAGTAACAGATCTTTACAAGTGAAACAGTATTAATTGTATTTTATATAATTAAGACAGTCTTCCAGTAGTCTAGATTATTTAATTTTTCTAACTTATTCAGAGCAGCAGCCCTACCTATTCCCCAATTAATGGAATAGTTTAATAAATGCTTCTTCGTATCAGAAACTTCTCCAACGTGTGACAACATTTCAGAGACATGCCTTTAACAATCACTGGGATAAACAACTAAGCTTATTTTTTCCATCTTTTCTTGACGACTTATCAAAAACCACTGAATTCAGTGGGATCTCGATGTGTACATACACATAAATTTTATTTGCAAACATACAAGGTATCAGTAAGAGTTCAGTTCAACTCCTGCATTTTTATATGTAACCCAGCACCTCTCTTGTGCTCTTCCCTTGCCTAGTCAGGGTTTAACTACAAAACAGTACACTTTAATTGTTGATTAATTAAACAATTGTGTAAATACCAGAAAACGAGTGGATTCTCAAGCATTGCCTGTGTGTAATTTGGCATGTCGCAGGGTACGTCAGAGTCTCCCGAAATGGGCATCTCCCTCAGCTTCATCTAATGGATTGCATTATAACAGACCATCAAAATCACTCACTGCTGGGCAATTTATGTGTTTCAATACAAAACCTCCCAGATTTGAGAGGAAAGCTTAAAACCCACGAGTAACTGTTACGTGGGAGAAAAAAAGAAAGAAAAAAACAACAACACAGCAGCAACACAAAATAATACTTAATAAATAAAAGGCCAGCAGACAGGAATTCTTAACAATGAGTTTTACAAGTATTTGAGTGATAAGAAAGAAGAGGAAGAAACTTAACACCACCTCCCCAAACCAGCAAAGACCTCCAGGGAGCTACGTAAGAAAACACAAGTTAGCACGCAGGCGGGAGGACTGCTTTGGTTTTGCCCATCAGATTTTATCTTACTGCTTCATCTATTTCATTCTTCTATTTTCCAACAAAGCATTTTTCTAATCATATTCCCTTCGAGGTAGCACTGTAAATGTATTTTTATCCCCCGACAATGGGGTTGTGGTAGCACGGGGACACAAACCCTCCTCCTGAGCAGCGCGCGCTGCGGGTGACAGTGTCCGAGGGGCAGCTGGCTCCAGGCGTGCGCCGGCATCTGCATCTTTTTGCAAATAGCTGCGTCCCATTTGATAGAACAAGCCCTGCCACGGCGTAGGAATTCACAATATGAACAAAAACCTCAGCTCCGCGCGCTCCCCGCAGTCGGGGACCTCATAACACACATCAGAGCAGCTGGGGGAGGACGGCCAGGTCAGGAGCATCTTCGGGCTATGTTCGTCTAACGGCACTGCGCTCGCCCTTCCCGCGGGCGTAATTGAAACCACGATGAACAAACATGAAACAAATCCTGCATTTGCATACAAGACTTGTTGGTAATTTAGAAGGAACAGATGCACAAAACACAAATAGGGATATAAATGTTCAGTGTTTGGTGGTGTTTGATACGGTGGAGTTGGTTTTAATCTTCCATTGGCCAGCACAGCTTGAATCAAATTTAACTGAAGTCAAAGTCTTTATATTGACTTCAGTGGGCTTTGAATGAGGCCCAAAAAGATCTGCAGTAAAAGAGAATTTCACAGTTTTCAAAACAAAAAAGTAAAAAAACACTGCAACTTGAAAGAGCACTAGTATAACAAAGACAGCTCTTGTCATGTAATCCTCCTTTTTATACACTATTGCTCTTACTGCTGTAATTTGAGGGAAAAGTTGTCATCAATACTTTCTCATCAGCAAAGAATGGCTGAGCATCTGTAATTACCTGAGTCGAAACAACAAACTTTTATGTCTCATGGCATAAAATATGCTATCAACAGGACCCAGCAGAACCACTGACTGCCTTTTTAAGAAACATTTGAAGGGGATCTATTAGAAAAGAGTTTAAAACTTTCAGGGTGGTACATAGGGAGACTGAGAGGCGCAACTTCCGAGTCCTGATGTTGCCTTTCAGGCAGGCCGTAGAGAGGGGCAAAGCATGGGGACATAGGTGACGCCAACAGGCAGTGGCTGCTGAGGAGGGCACATGGGTCTCACCCCTAATGAGTCATTTGCAAGTGCTGGCTGGGGGACGTCAAGGTGAAGGGCACCTCTGTGAGACTCAAGAGAGCATCTCCCCCAGGAGAAGGTGTCTTGGGAACAGCTGGGGTTAGATTTTCCCATGCAGCATGCACGCTGGTCTAATTTTCGTTCCTCTTTCACATTCACTCTATTAAGTTACATTTCTCCCCATGTTGAGAGGGAGTACACGGCTGCACGCAGGCAGCGAGGAAAGCCCAAGCAATGGGGAGCTTTGTGCTGAAAGGCAGGGCAGCGTCTCCTCAACTAACAACTGTAAGGCTTAAGTAGTGGGAAAAATAAAGATATTTTACTCCATGCAAGCTTACTGTTAAATATAGCATTTGTATGTGGAGCATACAAATGTACATCTCTGGGTAATGCTGGAGGACTGGAGCTAGCTTGGGAAAGGGACGTTTCCATATGGGACAGGAGCAGCAACATGGCAGGACATGGGGGGAAGAAGGATGACGTGCTGTCGTGTCTGTCTGCCCAGGGGAGCCGGGCATCCTGCCTCCAGTTCCTACACGATTAACGTGCCCTCACACTCTGCTGCCGCTCCTTTATCTCAGCAATTTATTCAAACGTGTGTGTGGAGGTGAAAGGGGAAAAATGAATACCAGCATCCCGGAGTGGTACCGAGGAATGAAGAGGAGGAAAGGGGATGCTTTCATACATCTGATGCCAATACAGAAGGAAGAGTTGGCCGGGAGCCTGGGTGCGAACAAACACGAGCGCTTTTACTTTGTTATTTCTCTCCCTCTAAGAAAGATAAAAGCAATGGACTTCAACAAATTCCAGGAATTACTAAGTAGATCTTTTGGCAGTAAAGCTGAGGAGAAAGTGAATTAAAGCAAGCTGGTAGTTTTCCAAGGAAAGGAAGTTTAGAACAAAAATGCAAAATATCTCAGAGTAGGTCAGAAACGCAGCAAGAGACCTCTCGAGTCCCACCGGTGCACATCCAGGAAGCCAAAAGCAGCTAAGGCAGGCATGAGACGTCAAGGGCAATGAGAAACCATGCCACGTCTACGTTATCGGTATTAAAGAAAAACGTGACCCTGCTATACTACCCCTGTGTGGTGTCCAGACCACCAAAACACTCGTGGTGGTGCATTTCTGTACCACCACCCTTGCAGCTCGACCCTACCTGAAAACGCAACACGAGCACTAATCAAAAACCCCAATGCTGGACCCAGAACAAACCCTGGGGACCCCTGTCCCTTTGGCCTGGCGAGGAGCCTTTTCTTGACAATTTTCTAAATAATTTTGCATCCTCACCATGGAAATTTTTTCTCATCCATGTTTCCCACACTTGCACCTGTAAGTGCCACATGTCAGAAGCTTATGAACGTCAACACGTGACATCTCCTACCTTCCCTGGCCATAAATGGGAATTAGTGAGACAACGTGATTTGCTGTTGATGAATCCATGGTAGCTGTTACCCTCCTCAGGTTATCTCCCAGGTACAAACACATCTTGCTACAGTTCCAGCACACATCTGGGAATTGGAGACATGCCAGGTGACTGCCAATTCCCTCTGAACAACAGGCACCCAGGGCCTCAGGCCCCAGGACCTTGCCCAGCCTTTCTAAGGTCTCAGAGATAGTTTCATCATCATTTGCTTTATGTAGATCTTTGATGAAGTTTATCATCCTTATCTGAATACTTGTGACAGCCATTAGCTTATGGAAAACCGTTCTCTATCTACTGTAGGTTAAACTTTATTTGCCTGCTCTTGGTATACAGTCCTGGTGGCTCGCAGATGACCAACCTCCCCTTCTTCTGAGAAGTGGGAGGCGGCATCTGATGATGAGCAGTGCTGGGAAGAGAGGCCAATACCTCCCAGAGATGCTCAACACACACAAACCACCCGCTTTATGGGGCACTAGTGTGGTCTCAGCTGAAGTACCCAAAGTGCAGGAAAGCAGAAGGAACTGGGACTAGTGGAGCTGGAAAGGACGACTTACTAGGGGTACATCGCATCACTAAATATACAAGACAGAAGAAAATAGGAAACAGCTCTTCCCTATCTCCTTTACAGGCCAGGCAAGCAATAATCGACCAGAATTGAAGCAAGGGAGATTTAGGTGTGGTAAGCTATCGCTGGAAGAGATTGCTTAAGGAGGCTGTCAGGGTGGTCGCTACCTTATTTTAAAAGGTTGACAATTCGAATACGTGCATCTGCATCTGGACAGCAGCATCAGCCTGACTCTTCAGTTCTCCTCCTCTGGGTTGAATTTTTGTGGTCTCCAGGATCCTGGGATTATTAAGCATCAGAACAATTCCTATAATGGCAAATTCCTCTACTCATTTCTGTAGATACTAGTGTTGTGTTTAAGGTTATATGCCATTCTTCAACACAATGGGAATAAAATAAATTATACTCTTCTCAGCTTATGAAAGTAATGAAATCTCCAGGTTCATGCTTAACTACAAAAATGAGATAAGTATTGAAACTGGATGTGGAAGTCAAAAATAATTCAAAAGACAGAAGTAGAACTTTTTTTGCAGAAAACTTATCACGTACACGTTGGATCTGATTTGATATATTCTACATACATAACAAAGTAGCTAGGTGTACTCACCAAAATGATATTTCTAAGGACAGAACTCATTACTACTGTATAATAAATGGAAGCATAAGTCAGAGTTAGCACTGAACAGATTGTTTGGGGTTGCAAAGACAGCAGCTGTCACAGCTTGACAGCTTTCTTGTTAGTGAATCAGCTTTACTGACAGTCTTTTTGATTGAAAACCACTGTTCACTGACAGTGTGTTATAGCTGATATACATATGTATCTCATGAAGAATGAGAAAGAGCCCTAAAAGGTCTAGAAGCTATTGCTCTATATTAAAAAGAAGTGAAGTTTACATAAAGGGTTTTCTGGTTTCTCCCCCTTCCCCAGCAATCTGTGGCAGATGTAAGTTGATAGAAACACGGCCATCTATATTGGCATGTGACAGGCACACACGCACGCAGAGTCAGGTCCAAAGTGGGTTTTCTAGCTAAAAGCAATAAAGCCACAAAAATACCAGTTGCTTCCAAACACTCTCAGGAAAAGTTTGTGTAATTGAAAACAAAGTTTAGAAATAAAATTCTAGAAATAAAACTCAGTGCAACTCTGACAGGGGTTTCCCAGACCTTCTGCTAGCCCAAAGAGGGATCTGCTGGAGTTGATATACCCATATTAAATCAGAAGAGAACCCATTTACTTTTGAGTTACATTTTACTTTTTTGTACATGCTCCATCTGTGTCAATGGTTTTGATTGGTAGCTCCATGGGGCAGGGAGAGTTGGCTTCTACTTTCTGCAGCACACACAAAATATCTGTGCAAAGACACACACACCCCACTCCACCATGGCCAAGTACCCCGCAGGCTTCCTTGAGCATCTCAGCTAACAGAGTCATCTGCTCCGCAGGGCCCTGGGCTCCTCACTAAACATGTGGGATCCACACACTTGTGGCACCAAAAAATTAGCTGGCTGTGGTAAAGGAGGTATTGTGTTGAAGTAGATGCATCTCAGGGGTCTCTCTCTCTTCCCCCATCTGTATTTATTTATAAGATTGCCCATATGAAGTAATTTCTTCCTCTTCAGTTTTGTGGTATTTCAACAGATAAAAGCCAATGAACTGGGTACAACGGATGTCACCTTTTGTTCTGAGATCATTGCTTAAAATAAAGCACACATGAAGATGTGCTGAGAAAGACCAAAGACAAAAAATGAGAGCCATTTACGAACACCAGAAACATCTAGGGCTTTGCAATTCATCCCTGATGATCATTTAATATTCTTGTTACAACTGCTCATTTCCAAAGAACGTCACATAGTTCTCAAGAAGAGTCAGTAGATTGCAAGTCACTTGACGCAGACCCAACTTTACATGAAAAGTCTGGAATAGAGGGATTTCCCCACTTAAACATTTAATTGCTGCATTGAAAGCTAATTCCCAATTTGCTCTTTTTCTTGAGATTCTCTTTTACCATTAATAATAGCAGGTGCAGAAGCAGCAAGCACCTGAATTTTGAGACATTTGACATTAAACAGAATTTTGTTCAAAATACTCTGGAGACAGCACATTTTGAAGTGAATTTTTCTGAATTCTTGAACTGAATTATTTCAGTCTAGAAATGACTATCGCGATCTTTGTGCACAGTGTGCAACAGGTACCAAAGCAACTGAAGCAATATGGTCCATAATGTTGTCGTTGGAAAGCAGCACCGAGTGCAGCCATGCCTGCAAGGCATCAGATCTTTCACTGCAGAAGCTTGTGTTTGCTCTACAACTCTAAAGTACAAAAAAGGTCACATCAGCCTCAAAATTGTTTTGAGAAGAGGCAGAAAAATATGAAGAGAACCAGCTTTATGAATTATAATGCCCGAAGAATGATGTTGGCAATTTTTCCTTCCTTTTCTGTCAACAGCGCTGCTTTGTTTTAAACGATAAAAGCAGAAATATTACTTCTCAAAGCTCCCCTAGCTCAGATCTAGTGCCTGCTCCACACACTTGCTAATACCAGCCAAACTGCAGAAGTTATTAAAACCTAATTTAGCAATCTCACCAGGGGACAAACAAGTTGTAACAATATCATTACAGTCTTATCAGGGACTGGATGTCTTGTTGAAATGCCGAGTGTAGTCAGGGTAGGAGCCAACGGGGACCGTCACTGCGCGGTGTCACGGCCGTACCCATACACTCACAAGTTATGCTAAACAGATTTCTTTTGCAGAACCATTTCAAAGCAGCAATGACTGCTGCTGGAACAAAACAATAAAAAAAGAGCCAGGGGACTGAGAATTTTGCAAGACGGACACACTGTGCAGACTTGGCTTTCCATGATCCCAGTTGGTGTCACCAGCTGCACTCAAAACCCCTTTAGACTATCACCTCAAAGGCACCGTGCTTGCAAGGGACAGGGAAGACTAAGTCTTAGGCCAACAGCAACAAGGACTACTACAATTACTAGGAGAAATATTGCTTTACAATATGTTGACTATTATGAGAAATATTTTAAGTAATTGTTTTTGCTGAAGAGCAATCTGGGAAAGCGAACGCTCCTGGAAGCTGAAGAGCTCTCCATTAATTTTGGCTCTAGTTTGGAGTCTAACACAGCCTGCTGTATACTTCAAATTGCTTCTTGAAATGCATAAGCTCTTTAGAGATGAGTCATCTTCTATTAAGATTTCAATTTTCCTGAGCTGTTTTTTAGCTGGTATTTCAAGTGGGATCACCTGGAGGCTGAAGAGCCAGTGGTGGTTCAGGGCTGGGACAAAGCATTCACTCCAGGCAGGACTGACTCTCCAGGAGTGCTTTTCCTCAGTCACTACAAACACTTCCTCACTCTGCATTCCAGCAGGTTTGAGGGGGTCAACATCCCACCTGCAGATGTGAAATTTTAGCACCTCTGAAGAGGGCAAGAAGCTGCACACCAACTCTGCAAGGAGGCAGCCCTGCGCTCCGGGAAGCCAGCTCCATGGAGAGGAGCACACTCCTGCTGACACCAGGAGAAAGAGCTGCAGGAGAGGCAGCTTCACCACAGATGGATGCACAGAGGTGCCCCGAATCTTACTGTAACCTTATTTTGACATTAAAATGACAGCACAGATGGAAAAGTACACAAGAGCTATATAAAAAAAACCCTCATGAATTTTTTTTTGGTCCACTAATTCATCAGCTGGTCCCCACACTTTCACCAACAATGGCCTGAAGCCTTTACGTTGTGCCTTTGCAACAGCCATCAACAATACCTTGTTGACAGTATTTTTCACTGATATTAGGAGAGCGTGTCATGGATGCTCTATTTTTTGTTACAGCACAGTCTCCCAGAGATGCATAAATATAATGAATGGCATTTACTGGTATACGATAATAACACAATACGTGGACCTGTAACTACTGGCAGAGTGTAAATATGTGCAAATTAGTACAAGCTATTTTTATTTCAAGGACTTGTTTTCCTGGGGACAAGGAACCGAGACTACTGTTCATCACAGCAGTCCTCAGAACTGACCACTGCAGAAATGACAAATAATTAGCACCCATAGGCTTCTGAAACAATAAAATCCAGATTTGAATAATAGAATTGTAGAACACGAGGTTGGAAGGGACCTCAAGGATCATCTGGTCCAACCTTTCTTGACAAAAACAGTCTAGACAAGGTGTCCAGCCCCCTGTCCAGCTGAATCTTAGAAGTGCCCAATGCTGGGGAGTCCACCACCCTGGGGAGGTTTTTCCTGTATGTGATTGTTCTCATTGTGAAAAATTTTCCTTGTCTCCAATTGGAACGAGCCTGAAACAGTCTTTTAATAGCTAGGTGAGACCCGCTGCTTCCCAAGAAAACAGTGCTCGCAAAAGGATTTGTTTGCACATGCTTTAATAGCTCTCTACCTCCTCCATGTGGTTTACAGATCTGTGTTGGAGACACTCTTCACACAGCAAAGGGAGAACCTGAGGTGTTTTTTGGTGTTTTAAACTCATAATTTGCCTTTGCAGCCAACAGCAGAGCCCTTACAGCAGCAACACTGGTGTTACACTGGAGCATCTTCTCCTCTTCCACTGAAGGAGCTGAGCTGCATCCTTGTCCTGCAGCCTCATATGCCACTGGCCAACCCCTGATCTCATGGAAAGAAGAGGCAGCTCACTTGACAAGCTGCTGTCCTTACACATCTGCACCACACCACTGGCAAACAGTCCCCCCACTGCCCCCAAAATAGCCCCGCAATCAGTTGGCAGAGTTAAGCAGAGATTTTCTTTGAAAAGATGAAAAATGTACTCCTTATCTGCTGGAGGGATATCTTGAGTACTAATGCTCCAACTTCTTCAAATACAAGACCTCATTTCATGTTGCCAAAGCCCTCCATTATGTGCTGTGGCAGCAGAATGCCATCTACATGAAGAAACATTATGATCAATTTTGTCACGCTTCAATATGAGCAACGTTTTTCAGAAATACGCAGTAACTGCGCAACGGTTTGAAGAACCTAATAGTAAACTATCACACCGCAGAAAGAAATCGATGTTAATTTAGGAGCCAAATTGCACTCGAGTCAGAAACTTGAACTATATTGTTTTAATCTGACTTCTGAAATGTTAATAAAAATACCTGAAGGACATAAAATGACAAACATTACTTTCATAAGAGCCTTCTTTCACTACCAGTGAGGAGAAAGATATTTTCTTCAAATCAACTACATTCTTTCCCCACCCCACCAGTTGAGGTGGTTTTAAATATATGAGCAGTTTTTATTGAATTAGTGTAAGCTGTTTTTCATTAAGTGTTACTACGAGACAGGACATCATATAACTCATACAAGTGATCTCAGTGGTGAGAATAGCTTGCAAATTAAGTGAATAAGAATTTAGTCCTAATGTTCACCAAAAATAACAAAAACCCCCAGAAGTAAGAAAGCCTCAAGTCTGATTCCACTGTGCATGATCAAAAGCTCCATTTCACAGGATAGCAGAAAATTCTTCTAAGATCTTTATCTTACATGAAAAAACAACCCTGTTCTTATTTGTGCTAGTTTCACCCGAAATATTTTGCTAGCAGCTCCCTGTCTGGATGGCTGGACCCAAAGACAAGCTCTGCTATTATTGACTTAAACCATGATCAAAGTTTTCATCTCAGCTGTGCTAGCACCTAATCTCCTTTACCTAGAGTGGGTGGCTTTGTATTCTCATATATTTGACCCACTGATATAGAAACTAATTACACTGTTATTTCTCTGCTCTCAGCTCTGTATTATGTGCTGCACGAAAGTCGTCCTCTCCATCATTCCTCTGAAGGCCTTCCTACGTCTTTTTAATTGGAACAGCAGCTCAGATGTAAAAGTTATAACTACTGAACTAGAACATTTGTACAACACAGAATCCAATTTTTAGAACTAGGTTAATGTTTAACAATAACAGGAAAAACAAGTCAAAAGATGGTCTTGATGGTCTAATACACACACCTCCACACCTGCGTCACTCCTGACCTGCCTGTGCTGCAGGCTGCCAACGTGTCCTTCGAGAAGTCAGTCCGCAGTCCCCCAACAGCACCTTGTGGAGCAGCATTATTCTCACCATTCAAAATGTTAGAACAACTCTAACTTTGTCCTTTTGCAACCGTTTTCAGATAAAAAAAAGCAAGGGAAGGATACCATCCACTCCCTAGGTCTGTGGCAGGTAGAACAAAACAGAAGGGGACCAAATCCTTGCAGCCTTCTTACCAAAGAAACCAGAAAATTTGTGGAAAACAGGGCAGCCTGAAGTCATGCTTTGGACACAGCTTATGCCTGGCCAGGACCATCTGTTATGCTTGCGGGCTCCAACCTGCCATGAGAGCACATGCACCAGCATCACCCTTACCCACACATCCAAGACCAAGAAGGCTTGAACAGAACAGAGTCACGTTCTGGAAAGCTCACACTGCAATAAGCCCCACTGATTCATTAACAGAATCAAATATGAACCAGTAGTCAGACTTCCAGGAGTCCCCAGTGTGACTTAGAAGCCAAAATCCCACTTTTGAATGGTAACCCGAGAATTTAGGAAATTTTGTTTCACAGAAGCCAGTGAAAGTGCACTCCGGAGTGCTTTTAGCTTTTCAGAGTGTAATTTTGATACTTCAGATGGGTATTGCAAAGTTCAGTCTTCCAAGGCTCCATGCACATGAACCTCTCAAAACGGTCGGTGGGAATTGTGGATGCTCAGTATACTTGCAAATTGTTCTCCATCGTTACGATATTGGGAAATACTTCGTGATTAAAAAGAGACCGACCTACATGATGCAGTTTTAAATGTGTGAATCTCAGCCAGATGGATAATATCAACCACTGCAACACCCAGACAAGGTCTTTCTGTTCCACGGTCAAATACGAACATATGACTTCATCTCGTGGGTGCAATTCTGTTTGAAGAGTTGACATGACCGAATTTACTTGATATAAATGACACCGTAAAGAAAAGCAGTAACTTCTCTTCCACAGTTTTGTTCTTTCAGAGAACTAGTTTTAGCTGGTTGAAAAGAAAAAAAAAAACCCTTTGTCATTGGGTGGAAGTGTCCTCACCAAGAGGAAACATTTATGATTGAGTTTCAGGTCCTCTAAGGCTGAGAGATGCAGCATCCTTGACTGCACTCGCTGTTGTAAACTTCTGGTACAACAGATGAGAAGGCTGTTCCTTCTCAGGCTGACTAACAAACGATACTGCAAAAACAAAGACTCAACACAACCACATACAACTGTTAAGTACATTGTCCATGTTGTTTTAAGAAAAAAAGTGAAGTTGCACTTATGGATCAAAATACATTTGTATAGACTCACTGGTTTCTCCAACAAAATGACTCCTGATGACCTACAGCCAACACTGACCACAGCCCCCAAGTCCTAAATTTAGTCAGGGATATAAATATGAAGCTGCACATCTGTGGCTATTAAAAATTGAAAGTATCAGAGTTATTTATTTATGCTTAAACAGAAGCCTCCCTTCTCCCCTCTCTTATATTAGAGGAGAGTGGAAATTAAAGCTGCAAATTGCTCCGAGTAGTTTTGTACTTGGTACCAAAGCATAGGAGGACTGGGACCTTTGGAAAAATATTTGGGCCTTGCCTTTTTATTTAATAATGCATTCACCTTGATTGAGGGAAATTTTCTTTGTTGAAACCAAAATAAAAAACCTTGCCATGTTTTTCGTAGGTCAGCAACAGTTCACAGCAAGACACTTTCTGAGAAAACAAAGTCACAGCAATGAGTCCAGGTATTAGGAGCCCCAACAAACACTGAAGTCCTATAATTTTTTTTCCCCGTAGGTTTAAGGTTACAGATATAATTAGGTTAGAGTGGCTTGTACAGTATGTCTGATTTCAAAGTAAAATCAGAGTATTATGCATAATATTATGCAAAGTGCCATAGCAACAGTAAGGCAGACTTCTAAGAAATGCTAATGAGGTAAGCTGTTCTGCAAAACCCTAACCTGTCCAAGCAAAAAACAAACACGTTACTTAAAATTCATACAAGAAACTCACACATTCCTTCTATAAAAAAAACCTCACAGCATAAAATATCTTATCAAACCATCACAGCAGGAAGGGGGCACGAGGTCCGTGCAGCAGACGCCTTTCATAACCAGCTCGCTGCTCCCTGAAAACCCAGTCCCACGGGACGGACGCTGCTCCGGCTATGAGCCAGCAGCAGAACTCAGATGCTGCAGCCTGGGAGGGTGGGCAGCAGCCCGGGGTCCCTCCGCTCTGGACTTTGGTGAGACCACCACAACCCGGGTGATGCACAGACCTGGGGTCCAGAGGCAGGGGAAAACTTGGTGAAAGGAGAGGAAAAAGAAACCACAACCAGCAAAAAACCCCACCTAAAAACAACTTAGATGATTTACTGAAGAACATAAAATACAGGCAGAAAAAGGGTAAAGGAGGCAGAATCATTCCAAACACAGAATTTGACCAATTCGGTGACCACAATTAATTGTTTTATATTTCAGGTTAAGACAAGAAAAGAATAATGTAGCAAATACTTGAATAAACCAAACTAATACAAAACCTGGCCTAATAAGTTTCCAAAATTGGCCTAATAGATTTCAAAAATATATTCAAGAGCTGGATTAAGCCTATGCAGAGCTGCAACGGTATTTTTGAGATGCAGAGCAAGTGCCTAACACAGCCTTCGTGAACCTTTTTCAGAAGCGGAGAGTGCAACAGGAGCCAGGGAATTACAACCCAGTCCATTTATCTCCAATCCCCATAAAAATGCCGCTCAAGCAATCGAAGATGTGAAAGCACCCAGAAGATAACAAGAAGATGAGCTATTGCCAACAGGTTTGTTAAGAATAGGTGGTGTCAGGTCATCAGCTCCTGCCCGTAGCAGGGAATGGTGGCAGATGCTGCAGCAGGCGTTTCAGCACGTCTGGCCCATGGCAGCACGTGGGGCTTGGCTCACGGCTCCCTTCAGGGGAGCAACATTCTCTGGCAGGCTGAGCTCAGGGGTCTGCTGTCCTGTCTGCTCAGCTGGACATCAGTCCTAGGCCTGCCGCTGCTGGGGGCTTTCATTAATACCTTTATCAGAGATGAGAACCCTGAAACAACCCTGATAAACTGAAGAAGCAGCCTGAAAACTGGATGAAACCGAACGGGAATGAGTTCAACACCTAATATTCACCAGTTGGATGAAAACGGTGAGGAGGTGAGACAGCCGTTCTGCAGAGAGAGACCAGAGTGCCGGGTATAAAACCCTGCTAAAGCATCCTGCTGTCACAGGCAAGGCAGGTGCCCTACCCAGATATACGAACAGGCATCAAAAATAATCCTGCCACACCCTGGGCAATCCAACACCTCACCAGGCATGGTAGCTCAAGTTTTAAATACCTTATTCAAGAAAGTCCTTCCCTAGCACCAACTGATTTACAGAAAAGAAATATTTAGTCAATCCCTTCGAAAACATGACCCAAGAATAACGATGAGGTGAATCAGGGCTGGTGAACATAAGGAGGTAAACATGGGGAGCACAAATCCACTGTCTCCAAAGAGACTGAAAGGCGAGACTGATCTGTTCGCCATTCCTCAGAGGACAGGTGAGGAATGGGGTTGTAATTCTGCAAGGAAGGTTCACATTAGACACTGTGAAAAATGTTCAGTTAAGTGCTGTGATTGAGTATGTTGGCCATGGAGCTGCCATCACTGGAGACGCCTTACAAACAGGCTGGGCAAACATCTCTTGGCGACACTGATTCAGGGGCACAACTTACAAGGTTAATACAGGTTATCATACAGTCTATTCACTTCCATTTTCCTTTTCCAATATTTTCAAGACCTAATGGAAAATATCTGTACAAAGAGACGCTGTTACAAGCAGACATGGCTCAACACCTAGAAAATTTTGAGTTATCTTTGTATTGTTTGTATTTACCATCTACAAAATTTGGCAGACTTGCTTTCTCTCCCATAGACTGCAGCACATTGGAGGCAGGAGAACTGCTGTAGGTTGAGCCCAGGCTGCACTAGGCATTATTTCCTTCGAAGCAACTTGTGCCAGAAACACTGCTTGGGAGTCCTGGCTCAGAAATGAAGACCTGTCCTCCCTCCTGTGCTGCCAGGAAGACCCCAAGGCAGCCAAACCAACAGACCCAACAGGACCAGACCACACCAGTGCTGCCCAGTGCCAGCTGGGCTTCCTCAGCACAGGAACTGTAATTTTCACCTCCCTGGTAAGCACCGATGAATCTGGCCTGCAATTTGCAACATGATGGGGTTCATAAAGGCTGGAATTAAATTACTGTCTTTTAATTTCAACTGAATGGCTTTTTCCCTCTCCAAAGCTACTGAATCTTAATTCAGTCAAGTCCACATGATCCAGCTTTAAAGAGCTGTTCAAGATACAATTGCAGAAAACCAGACCCTTAGTGTGTGTTATCTGAAGAAAGTCCACATTTGCTATTTATTTAGGTAGCTGACAATTTTACATATATTAAAATAAACACCAGTTTCATGATGCACACGTCCCATTCTTCATCATCTCGGCACGGTCTCAACACTTCTGGAGATTCTGGCATTTAGCATCTGCCTTTAAGTACGGCACTAATAAACCAGAGTAGAGTCAGCACAGCTGCAGTACCACACGGATAGTTTCAGACCAGCTTTCAGATGACATATTAAAGTCTTGCTAATCCAGACACTGGTCTGTTCAAAGTGGGGTTCAATATCATCATCTATAAATCAGTATTTGCTTTATAAAATGTAATGGAAAATGCTAATAAGATTTACTTGTGAAATGAAATTGGATTATATCTTATCTATTTTAAACTTGATTTGGTATAGTATTCCTTCTTCATAAACCAGCAGCCTCAATTTCTTTTTTTTTTCCCCCGTCCTTTCTCAGAATTCAGGCAGACAAATGCACCATGGATTCTCAGGCCACCATTTTTAAAAGGAAAATTATGGGGGACAGACATAAATTAAGTAGAAAATGTAGATGATGCAATATGAAGCAGCATAAAGAAAAAATGCCTGTAAAGTCATTAGAGTTATAATATATGTGCTGTAAGGCAGATAGCAAGCTGGTTGTTTATGTATGGTTGGAAGCTGCCCAGCCAAGAAACTTGAAATTCAGGAAGTAATTTAAACCTGGTAATTTTCTTGTACATGCTTGGATGACTGAACAACCGCTATATGCAATGAATATCCATATTCAAAATTATGCTTATATCCACCGTAACCGCTCAGGGCTCATTGATACATTCTATTAACTGGGCACAATAAAACCTTGATTTATTCTACAGTTATCAGGTCTGCAGTAAAGACCGTTCCTTTTAATAACAGTGAAACAGTATTAAAAATTGTCAGGAGCAGTGGTTAAGCGATCATCCTCATGCAAATGCAGCGCGGTACCGTCACCGTTCTGTCTGCTGGAGATCGTATGTCAAGACGTCGCTGTATGAGACGCGGTGGAGGGGCACAGAGATGGAACAGGGATTACTCAGACGCTGAGATGAAGCGATGCCTCTGCAGCACGCCACCGGCCACACCCCGTCAGATCCACGCAAAAGCAGGAGTGGAAGCATAATTACACACGTTACTTCCAAGAGCGTTTTCTACCATAAGCACTACAGGTGGGAAAAGCAGCAGATGTTTGGGGAAAAGCCAGGATCCCACAAGACTAAAGGAGGAGAGTTTGGTGTGCTGGTCACTGCTCCAGGGATGCTCGCTGGGGGACTGAGTGGCCAGTAAGTGGAATTAAAGACATGGTGGAGGCTCCTGGCCAGTGGGCACAACACCCCTGCACCAGAAATACAACCGCAGAGTAACGCCGGGGCAGGCGAGGAGCAGCTGAGGCTGCGGAGCTGGTGCTGAGCCCACGGAGCTGGTGCTGAGCCCGCACGGCAGGGCGTCAGTGGGAGAGTTAAACCAGCTTGCAAAACCAGAGACAATAAAGGAATGGGATTTGTTTCGGGGGGAGCAGAGGGAGAAAGCCTTGCTCTTTATTAGTTTGTCAGACAAATGAACAGGTATCTTAAAAAGCAGAAGCATAACTGAGGAACATTTGCCAAAGGAAACTGCCCAACCCAGGGTAACAAAGGACCCAAAGGCTTCCTCTCTTCTTTCATATTTAAGATCTTTCCAGATTTAAACTTGAAAATAAATTTGATAACAGTTTTCTTGTAAATAGTGACTAGTAGAACAAACCACCGCTCTCCTAAATGAAATATTTATTTTTTACTGATGGAAAGCTGCCCTGCCAGGCCAGCTCCTCAGGCAAACGGGCATCGTTCTGCGGGTTTGATCGCATGCACAATGTCCCTCTTTGAACAGGGCTGCCCATGCCGAGGTGCTGGGAAGCAAAGCTCACCCCAGCACATCCCACCCACCATGAACGATGGGCCCCAGGGCTGATCATGGCAGGATGAGCTCTCCCAGCATTGCCCAGCTCTGGCACAACCCTCTCCTGAAGGCAGCGAGCTGTTTTTCTGCCTGGTCGGAAGGGATGAGCAGCAGCAGCAGGGAGCAGATGTTCCGAGTGCTTTTGCACTGCGCTTAACTGGCTGGGGGACAATGTACACATCCCGACAGAAGTGCATTAGCAATTAGCTGACTACAGCAAATCCTTCATGTATACAAACTGCTTCATGCTGTAGCCAGATCCCCGTTTTACATCGCTTCAATTTTGTTTTTGTCCTCTCCAGTTTCTTATTTAGTTCTAAGAAACATTAAAAAAATACCCTGTGCATCCTGAGTGCAGACTTAGAAGTTTGCCGAAACCTGACGTAATGCCATGTGCACCCACACTACAGCCAAGGACACTTCCAGCTTAGCCCAGGGAGCTGAATCAGGACAAAGATCAGCTTGGACACTTTATTCAAGTATTTACTGAGCTTGTTGGTTGATTTAACAGCCCGCAACACGTTTCTTACTGCAGCTGGAGGTACCCTCATGGAGTGTGCTGCAGTCAAACCTGAGCACCCCTTGCTCCAAAGAGGAGTACGACCCTCTGAGCCTGCACATCCTTCAACACAGACACTGTTTCTCCCATTACCTCCTCGGCTCGTTGTTTAGGGGGAGCAAATCCCACCCCACCTGCAGCCCAGCCTCTGCTGCTGCCACACGCGAGTCCTGGGTCCTGCTCCAGCTGTCGCAGTGAGACCTTTGCTTGCCACAGACCCACAGGATGGGCTGGTGGAAGGGCCAAGGGCTGGTGCAGCAACATCCCACCACTGCTCATCTTCACCTTCCCACCCAAAGACATCTGACAGACTCAGAAAATGGTGAACTGAGGTCTGAAATAGTTCCAGCTTTGACACAAACCATGGTGCAGGGTACACACCAACTAGCATATCAGCTGCACGTTGGATTTAAGCTTGAGTTTTGGCTTTGGTCAGTGAGGCTGATGTTTTTATCCAAACTAGGACTCATATGTGCCTCTCAGAAGGCAGGAGAGATGTCAGGAGTTTACCACATCCTCTGTCCTTTTTTTTTTTTTTTTAAAAACCCACCACAAACACACAGCAAAACAGCCACCAAGCAGGCCTACCAACATCTCCCTTTCTATGAGCACTTAGGTCCCAAGACAGCTAGTTTTACTCTTATTAAAACCCCCATGATATGCAATAACACAGATGCAATGTTTGTTTTGCTAAAACTAGACTGAGCCCACCATTCCTTCTGGTCCCTATGGCAAGTTATTGATCTAACAACACAAACCATTTTGGAGTGCAGCTTGTGCAAAAGGTGTCACCCCAAAACACCCTGGGCACACCTCTGCAAACATCTGCACAACTTCTCCTATTGGTAATCTTCCAGTAACAACATACTGCACAAAAAATAATGGTCACTTGTTAGATTCATAGAATTGTTCTGGTGGGAAAAGACCTTTAAGATCATTGTGTCCAACTGTTAACCCAGCACGGCCAAATCCACCACTAAACCCTGTCCCTAAGCGCCACATGCCCCCAGGGATGGTGACTCCACCACTTCCCTGGGCAGCCTGTTCCAGTGCTTGACAACCCTCTCTGTGAAGACATTTTTCCTAATATCCAATATAAACCTCTCCTTTTCTCCAGGCTAAAGAACCCCTGTTCCCTTAACTGTTCCCCATAATACTTGTGCTCCAGACCCTTCACCAGCTCTGTTGCTCTTCTCTGGACATGCTCCAGCACCTCAATGTCTTTCTTGTAGTGAGGGGCCCAAAACTGAACCCTGTATTTGAGGTGTGGCCTCACCAGCACCAAGTACGGGGGATGATCCCTTCCCCGTTCCTGTTGATACACTATTGCTGATACAAGCCAGGGTGCTGGTTCCACAGGACACCATCCATTGTGGTTTTTCCTCCCACTCTTCCCAGAGCACTGCCTGCTTTTGGGAATTCAGCAAAGCTAATGTAGGTGGAAATATGTCAGTGAGGGCAAAGAAGGAGCAAGAACAGCGATGGACTCAGCACAAGCCTTCTTGAGCTGCTCTGCAGGTTAAGTCTGTCCTTGTGACTTGTAAAGCAAGGCCTGATGGGCACAGCATGTTATACCAGAGCCTCAGGACCTGCAGCCAGTGCCACCAGCCTATGTGCCCAAGCAGTACAGAAAGCTGCCCATGATACCCAGGGTGTGATCGAACTACTCTAGAAGTGTTCCTTAGTGCATTGACCCACCATGTTCCAGGACAGCATGAACTGCAAGTTCCCTGCTGCCATGTAAATGACAAGAGCCTGACCAGTGTTTGAATGTGGGAACATCCCATAAACACCCGGGTAGCACAGCTAACCCCATCAGCAACCCAACCCACGTCCAGCTCTAGTGTGACCAGGGGACGAGGTGCTTTGTTTCCTACAGCAAATTGATAGGAACAAGATCTGTGGAGGGAGACACAAAGCTGAGATCTCAAAAAATTGTGGCCAATAAAGACACCACAGCGATTTTCAAACCAGAAACTATTACAAATTACAAGCTGTGTAATTGCACTTAACCTAAGAAAATTTGTAGTTAGAATGAATGAGAGTAATTATCCCCATTTTCTTTCCATTTTTTTTAACATGTTGTAGAGAGAAAAAACACTGTTCTGAATGTTTCATGTCGTACCAAGTGCTAAACCAAATTCAGTCCCAAGTCAGAAGCACCTCCTCAGTCTGAAAATCCCAGGCGGTCAGACCTGAGAGGCTGCAGGGACAGGTAACGGGCTATCTTAGCGTTCTGGGGGTCACCCACCACCCAACGAGGACACTACAGCAGAACTCTGCAGCAGCAAAGTGCTTGTCTTCACACCAGGGCAACCACACGAAACAGCTTGTTGCCTCTACCGGGAGTACCTCAAATTTCCACAGGGATCAGTTGCCATCTAATCGCCCAAACAATTTCAAAAAATTTCTCATCTCCTTATGTTATCACACAACCATAACAAATTAAATCAGAAACACTTCAGCCCAACAACCACAGCAGTCCTCAGAAGTTACTCAGATAACTACTGAAAAAACTACTCCAAAACCCGAGTCTCAACACCGCAGCCCAGCGAGAGCGCCTGCGATAAAGCCCGTGACAGCACGCCAGCACTACTGTGCCCCAGCAGACAAAAGGAGCATTTGAACCTTCATCTCATTTTACCTTCCTTTGGTGAGACTAACTCGTACATCAAATAGCACAGGTCATTTTACCGCTGTAATACAATACCCAAACACACTACAATTTCACCACAAGCAGCAGCTCACTGCATTAGACTTTTCTTCTCAGCTGCGTCCCTCTTCTCCATTGGATTTAGTGATTAAAAAACAACATGACTTACAGTTTACTGTAACTTTTACTTTTTTCACATCTGGGACTGAGACATCATTTTCCGCACTGCATTCATACTCCCCAGCCTGGTCTCTTGTAATTCCGTAGATGTCCAGGTACTGTCCGCTCTCAAAGGGTTTTGCTGAAATGAAATAATCAGAGAAAAAAAGTCACTGGAAGCTGAGCATAAAACACCTAAAACTTCACCAAGCATCTGAACAGCAGCCAGAGAGTTTTGCTAGGTGCTGCAGGTAACACACATTCAAGCGGAGCAGGGCAGCTGCTGCAGCTTTTGCTTGGAAATCCCAGCTTTGAGCTGGGCTGCAAACCCTGCCAAGCTCCTGAGGCTGGCCAAGGGTCCTCTCCTGACCCTGCCCCACAGTCAAGCTCAGCAGCCTCCAGAGTCACAAGAGCAATTCGCTAACACAGCTCTGTACCTGTTGGGCTTCAGAGAATGTAGAATCACAGCATGGCTCAGGTTGAAAGAGACCTTAAAGCCCATCCAGTCCCACCCCCCCCATGCCATGGGCAGGGACACCTTCCACTAGCCCAGGTTGCCCAAAGCCCCGTCCAACCTGGCCTTGAACCCTGCCAGGGAGGGGGCAGCCACAGCTTCTCTGGGCAACCTGCACCACTGTCTCACCACGTATAAGGCACAGCCCTCGCCCAAAACCTTGCCTTAAGAGTTTCAGCATCATTAGGGCTTATGGTTTGCACCTAAGCAGCAGTGGGAAGCAAAGCCAGAGATCAGGGTGAGCTGGAGCAGCTGATCCACCCTGGCTGCCAGCGGCCCCAGCATCTGCTGCTCAGCACGGGTGCTCTCACTTTTTAACAACTATTTGATCATACGTCAACCAGCTGGACATGAAGGATGGTAAACCTCCTCAGCTGGGGGACCCCTGCACCCCAAGGGCTCCCGGAGGGAACCGGTGACCGATCCCCTCTCATGGGTGGCTGTGGGTGTAAAATGGGTGGGTCATCCCACGTCCTACCTCCAGGGAAAAAGCCCTTTCAGGCTTGTTCACCACACCACTTGGTGCTTATGTGTTGTGCCCTAACGAACATTTCATCATATTAATTAAAAATTAAACAATAGCACTCCTCTCCTGAAGGATCAAAGGCGATGAAGTAAGATCTTCAGTGTTTGCCTTGTTACACAGAAATAAGGACAGTCAGTGTGAGCACTACTGAGAGCAGGTAGAGGTCTGTCTGATGGAAAACAAAATGAAGACCAAATGGAAATATTTGTGTATGTAACTCCTTAGTGTATTGTAACTGAAAACATTAATTGTTTTAGAGAGCAATAATGATTATACAATTCAAAAGCTAATTTATCTCCACTTGACATGGAGTCAGCATACACACAAATTTTTGTAGTTTTCTAAATCCCAGCACCTCCCAGCTTTTCCCTACTGTGGTTCCTGCCTTGCAGTGAGCACTTTGATATCCTTCAGATGAAAACTGCTACCTGGTTCACAGGTCACCTTTCTACGTCTTTTGAGCAGTGCACTCTAGGTGGGGAGCAAATTAATTGTTTTAGATTCCTCAGAAGGCATTCACTACATAACAAACCAAAAAATGTTAAATATCATTTTAATCTTAAAACAATATATCATAGCAGTCATGACCACAGACGCTGGAAATTGTAGGCCTAAAGGTTAAAAAGACTTGCTGAAAGTGTTTTCCCAGACAGAGAAGCTTTTAATTGACTGTTAATAACTTTGCAACTTATGGAGCTATGACAAAAATCTGAGCTGGGTAGTGAGAACTGAGTAGAAGTATTACGTTCATGTCCATCACGGCAGTGAATTTCATTTGCTTATCTGTTCACGGATTGATGTTTTAAAGGGTGCAAGGTTCAAAACATCAATTATAACAGTGCATCACTTAGCAAGATAGCACTCATTAATAAGCACAATATAGCATACCTGTCACGGGAAAGAACCCAAGTAAGCACTGGTTATGTAAAGCAGAAAGATAAGACTGAAATTGGAAAATTATTGTGAATTGAAGTGAACATTCATAAAATGCAATGAAATAATTCATGGGGTACAAGAAATTGCATGAGAACTATTTTTTTTTCTTTTCTATGTTGTTTGTAGAAATGAATTACAAAAAAAACCCCACCAAACCTTCCACAAAGAAATGAGCTGTTACTGTTCACATCATGACCTTCGTCCTGCTCCACTTTGACCAGGTTGAATCAATTTCTAGGAAAATTTTATTTACTATTGCTTTGAAGAGCAGTGAAGGATGCAAAGCCCCCTCCTGCCTAGGGCATCTGCCCAGGCAGAGGAGAGACCTTCCAACAAGAATTCTGTTTTGTTTCTAATACCAAGAAAATGTTATAAAATGCAAAATTCCCCTGTGTGTCAGGTCAAAAATTAGTATTAAATTATGAGATTGTAATGCTCTCCAATGTCAACACTTCCCTAGATATATGGTACACACCAAAATATTGTATACTGAATTCTGGGAATAATTTATGATGTATCCTATCCCAACATCAATTTGTAAAAAAGAGAAAAAAATAATCTCTAAGTACCTGGAATTTCATAAAAAGTTATTCGTGTTTTGGAGTTAAGCTAAAACCAAACATTCTCTGCTTTAAACTTTTGTTTTAATGGAAACGTAACATATCAGGCGATAACCTAGTTTCTTGCCTCCCAGCTTTTGCTTTCTTAACAGTTCCTGGATTGTAGCTGTGCTTCTGGCACTCGCTTTGCCGCCTGAATGGGATAATGCCCGGCCTCAGCCGGGGTCGACACAGCCGCCACTCCGCACTGACAGGTTTAGGTATTTGACACAATTCCACTATGGCATAAGCAACACCAGCCCTCGGGTCTGGCACACAGTCACCCGTCCGGCTGAAAAATATCAACAGGAGCAATATCTGCAGGGAAAGCAAATGCGGGTTCAGGTGCTGACACCAGCCAGCAGCACGTCAAATGGCTACAGCTCAAATGCATCGACGCTGTGGGGTGGAAACTTGGTGGGAGTTCCCACAATAATTGTACTTATAGGGATCTTATGCTGAGCTATTAACCTAATTTATGCTGCAAACTATGCATGCATTTTTATAGTGCTGTAAACGCCACGTATATACATTTGAAAATATTAAAATTAAGTCGTATTTAAACTCTCATGTCCCCAGAAATTTTGCATCCAGCTCACATAAGAAAGCTTTTAGTAAATATTATAGATAAATATTTTTCTTAGGGAATACATAGATACCATGTTTCATCTTTCCCACTTGTCTGCACAGTATTTCATCTTCCTCAGCTTGTTTTTAGTTCTAGAGATTTCCCATGGCTGTGTGGGAGAACTTAAATCTTGTTATGTGAAAGATATATGCATAAGTATATATAAGCGTATTTATGTTACATTGCATGCACATCCAGCTCAAAAAATGATATTCATAAGCAGCAGGGAGAATAAATTGTGTATGAAGACATTGGTGAATGAAGATGAGTTTCAGGAGACAACTCGGTTTTCTCACTGGTTTTTTAACATGATGCTTTACACCCCAGGGTAACCGCACATTGCTCTGCCCTTCTGCAGACCATGTGCATTTTATGGACCTACCAAGATATCAGGAACATGTCTGGCTGTCTTTCCTGGCTGTAGAGCCCAAGGACTTATCAGACTTAGTGTCTGAGAGAAAGAAATCTGGAAGGTTCATTAGCACCAGTCCATCAGCCTGCGGTTGTGTCAGCCAAGATCTTTGATCAAAGTTCGGAAAAAACTTGAAGTAAAAGAAACACAAACATGAGAGTCCTTCATGTCCAAGGCCATTCCCTATGGGTTTTTCAGAAGGTCTCTTAACTAGACTTACTGATACACAAAATTATATGTAAGTAATCTGCTCTGGATATCTTCAGTTACAAGACCAGGTTCTCTAGCCGGGAAGAGAAACACCTGTGAAACTAAACTCAAATGCCTATTTTCTGCTGCTGCCATGTGATATGATGCCTGATAAATCATCACACTTGTTATTCCTCAGGAGAGTACACAATTAAAACTGTGTTTTCTTACCACGCATATGGTATCTGGCATCAGGTGTAGCACACATACACATTGCCATATGGACCAGTTCTCAAAAGGCTTGGATGGATGAGTTTTGCAAGAGTAGCATGTTCCTCCCCTGGTGTTAAACATAAGTCAGTAAGAAGAAAAATCTGGTGCAAGTCCAGGGTAGTACCGAAAAACTCTGAGGACTTCACCTGAGCCAAGAGGGATTATTTTTTTTCCCTTATTCGCCAGGATGTTAAATAACTACAATATAGCCCCCAGTTTATGAACTAACAAAACCCATTCAGTGCTGAGGACTGGCTTTTATGACCCAGTCTTTGAGATACCTCATCCACCAGTGGAGAGTGAAGACCCTCGTAGGGCTGGGAGTGTGGGGAGCACAAGGCTGAGCTGATGCTAGTCCTGGTTCATCATGGACTCAGGGCATTTCGACGGTCCACATGAGAGACTGAGCCAAGCCCAGCAAACTGTGTCCCAAAAGAGAGGAGGCGCGGAGGTCCCAGCCCATCCGTACGTATATGGCCTCGACGATGAGAACAGGGCTCAGTAGGAGAGAACAGAAGGTAGTCTCCAAGGGTGATGCCATCATGATGCCATCTGATTATCACCAGATGCTTTAAGACATCTGTAAGGTCCTTCTTGATCCCAGAGGGTGGGTGGAAATACAGGATCAAGGGCACAAGGAGGCACCTTTCTTTCCTGGAGATGAGTTGCTGTGGGATGCTGAGAACAATCTGAAGTCTAAACAATAGGATTCACCCAGAAAAACCATCTGAAGACATTTCTACTGGGTTTAAAGTTACACCAAATGCTGTAATTAGACAGTCCTCTCCAAGGAACTGCAGGTAATCTGGAGAGCTTGCTGTCTATTAGGAGAATGGCCCTATCATATTAGGGGCCATTTAAACATTGATCGCTGAAGGCCATTTAGCTTTAGAGAAGCCATGCTGCACGTTTGAAAAGAAAAATCAGATAAAACGTAAAGAAAAAAAATATCCCAAACTGACAGATAAATTGAGGGCTGGAGGAGATGTCTCAGCTGATGACACGAAACAAGAAAAGCAAGTAGAGCGGTTTTGTTAGAAAGGCATGCTGATAAAAGAAAAGAGATGTGAACATAGACTGACTGTCCTGGTTTAACCAGGATAGGGTTAAGTTTCCCCAGCAGTGGGGGGGAGCTCTAGCCGGGTTATTCAGATACCATGGATGTCACATCCTGGCAGGTCACATTTTCCTGGCACGGAGCGGAGCGCGGTTTTGTACATCGTGCTTCCCACTGCTGTATTTGGTAGCTATTTTGCTCTGTTAATTGCTATCACTATTACTGTTATTGTTATTGTTGGTTGTGTTGCTATTGCACTGTTGTATTAAACCTTTCCTTATTTCAGTCTTGGGGCTTTGTATTTCACTCCCTTTGTGGGGGAGGGGCAGCGGCCTCGTGGTCTCAGACCCCGGCAGGGGCTAAACCATCACACGGACAAAGCTGGAAGTTTCAGAAGGTGGAGACAAACAGGGTTACATCTATATGTGAAATACATCGGTACGGAGAGGAGTGTTTGGAGAGCTGGTGGTGTGCAGGCTCATAGTGTGGGCAACGTAAATCTCAGCCGGTTATCAAGAGATGTTGTGTGCAGAGGGTAGAGGTTGGTTCTACAAGAGAAGTCATCACAGTTTTCCCCATTCTCTGAAGTTTTATCAGGTTCTGTCTCTGTGCAGAACCGCTGCCAGGCCACACTGCATGTCTGAGATTCGTGGAGTTATGATGTTTTGGAGCAATTATGAATTTTCTCCTTGCAGACTTCATGCTGGGGAACACATGGTCAGCTCATACTCCAGAATATGGACTGACTGGTCTGCCTTAGCAGCTGAGTGTTAATATAAAGGAGAGTCAGCTCCATTTCAGTACTTGAGGAGAAGATACAGTCAGCCAGATGTTACTTTGGAAGAAAAAACCCACTTATGATAGTAGGTTTGTTAGATGTCTGCGTGTTATGTCTTCTGGATATTTAGTTTCCCGTATATCAGACTGCGCTCTGATTTTTGTGGATCTGTTCAAAACTCTGTGCTGCCTGCAGAAGGCAGAGGTGTAAGTGCAGTCTGCAGCAAACGCCAGGTTTTTTTTCACCAGAAGACCACAGCCTACAGCAGGGAGATCATCTCTGCATCGTGACATGCAAAGCGCCCTTTGGCAGGAGAGGGGGTTTGCAAGAGATCCTCTCACGCAGAGGCCGCGGGGTCTTCTGTGGCAAATAGCTAAACATGAACATCTTCAGTCTGAAAACAGCCTAAAAACCCTTTCTCTGCAAAACAGAAAATTAAAACCGTGTAGGGAAGAACAGGGCAATGACCTTTTTAATAAGGAAGATACACGATTAAATCTCACTTGAGCTTATTTATAATTCATAGCGCTTAATGTGGGGATTTGACTCTTGGGAAAGGGATAATTATTCCCAATAAAGCCCCGCGCCTGTGGTGGCTTTCGGAAGAGACTTGGTCTGTCCGTCGGTCAGTTGGAGGGTGAGGGAGCCCCGGGGCTGGGGAACAGGAGGACCCTGGATGGTGCCACCCAGACGTTTACCCTGGGGTAAAAAGGACTGTGGGCACAGCTGTTCTGACGTCTGATGGCTTTATAACAATCCTTCCTCCTCTTGCTATATCAAAACGATGCACTGCAAGTGATAACCTGTTATTTAGCTACTGTTTATCTCTTTGGCTCAAATACATTTGTTGATCCCTCCTATTTTATACGACTCTTCTCTCTGTGGTTTGTTGAAACTGGAGGCATTACTAGAGTTAAATGACTCATTAATGACTATTTTTTTATATTTCTTCAGAGCCCTTAAAAGCTACACCATTTTTTGGTAAAATCTGCATTTAAAAAAGAATTCTTAATATGTTTAAAATATGGCTTATTCATAAAAAAGCCCAGAAGAAATGACTCTGGGAAATAAAACAGGAGGTACTGCAGGTATAGTGGGAATGAATGTGGCATCTGCTGTTCGCTTGCTGTCACCTCCCTGGAGCGTCTGTCTTCACCAGCCTGCCCAGCCTGGGATTTCTGCCTGCCTGCCTTGTTGCCCACTTGCCTGCCTTCTTGTCTGCCCGCCTGCCCTCAGCCCTCCCTGATGGGGACACCCCCAGAGGCTGGAACACTCTTGTCACAAAGCGCTCCAGCCACTGCCTCGGTACCGACACCCACCACTAAAGTGGGGCAAGATAGAAATAATTGTAACAAAATAATAAAAATAAATAATAATAATAAAAAAGTATTTGAAAAGTAAAATAGAAAAAAGAAGCATCTCATTGGATTTTTGAGATAATTACTTTTCTCTAAAATTTGGTGCAAGCCCCAAAATGGGCACGCTCCTTTCAAAAGACCAGTATCTCCCAAAATAGCCATAGGAGGACACTACAGCAAAGGAAGGGGAAAGAGGGTGAAATCTGCAGTTGCTTGGTTTGGTTTTGAACATTAAAGATTTTGTTTCACTAAAATATCTTCTATGATTCATAAATTGCTCACTTGAAAGTGCAGTATTTTTCAAATAAAAATGAACTAATATCTGAGGGAATAAACTAAGCACGTATTAAAATTCTCATTTTCATAGAATTTTATGAGTTATTAATGAGTTCATCTACTTTTATTGAAAAGCAAGAAATACTTTCTATTTGTCATAAAATTGTCAAAAAATTCATGCTTATTTCTGTGCAACGCTTTTGTATGGTTTTAGTTTAAACCTCTGTATTTCACTAAGATTGCAATCTTACTCTTGTTTCTCAGTTCCTTCACAAAGACCCAGTTATTTGACCATCTTAGTTTGAATATTCTTCTCCTCACAACTGTATTTTAACAAGATTTTTTTTTTCCCAGCCTGTTTAAAGATTTTAAGAAGACATGAGGATTTCCAGGAATACCTTTAATTGTTCCTGAAGGGATGCTCAAACTTCTGCAACTGATAAAATGACCTTCCATCCTGATAAAAATGAGATTTTCCTGAGAAGTCTTCCTCAGAAACCCCCTGACCACAGAGAGTGTAATGTCACCTGACCCCAGAGCAGTGTATTGTGATACTGAACGTCAGTTAATTGGATCCTAATATTAAATCTCCCAAGAATGGTACTTACAAGGATCATTAAAAAAAAAAAAATGGTCAAAAGTTCCATAACTTGAAACCAAAAGAGACTGTCTTTTTTATGGGAGAGGTGTGATTTTGGAAGTTCCTTATTTTTTGTTTATCCAAAGGCAAAGGAAAGAATTACAACAGGCAGTTTGTATTGGGTATTAGTGTTTGCACAGCCGTCTTTAAACTGTTAATTAATCCCCTCATTTACTCCGCGTAGAGCTCCACACCATTTCCTCTTGAGTTCTTGGGAAGCTGCCAGATGTGCGTTTGATATCAGGGAATCATTGATTTAAGGACATGCGATGCCTTTACCAGCTGAAAAACTTCCCTTCAGGGTCACAAGCCAGGCCATTAACTTCATATAAAATATTCATCACAAAATTTTCAGTTCCCAAACGGTTGTGAGGTTGGACCAAGCCATCCACGCGATCACCACGTGCCCATCGGTGTGATATCTGGCTGTCCCACACACATACATTTTTCTCGTGTAAGGGCTCATAAAAGACCCCAAGTGCCCCCGAGCTGTTCCGTGTCCCAGGGACACACGCTTTGGACGTTCTCCAGAGAGGTCTTGCTCATCCACAGACAGGAGCAGCTCCTTGCAGCACGTCTGCAGCTGAGGAAGCACTCGGGTAGGAGGCAGCACCGCAAGTTGTTGCATTTAGGGTGTGCAACCACCCAAAGACTCATTTCAGTTGCAGTAGCTCATCCTTTGCTGGACAAATAGCAGGAATTTCTGCAAACAAACTAATTGCTCCAGCGCCCAGCCCCAGCTGGTGGGAACACCAGCCCGGAGCCCTGGGGCTGTGTCTTCAGAGCGAACAGGGAGATGTCTCAGGCCACCAGTCTGGAAGATTTCCAGACCTGAAGGTCCTGGCCAGAGCTGATGACTGGGAGAAGCAGAGATCCCTGTTCAATAAAAAATGTAAAGTGATGGGCTTGTGTGAAGGACTGCTGTAAACCCAGAGCTGAGCCGCCTCCTCAAATGGCACAGAATGAGGAGCCTACATCAAGGCAGAAAAAGAAGGGGTGTTCTCCATAAACCCAGTCTAGGAGCAGGATGTGAAAGCTTTGTAAAGCCCCAAGACATCCAAGCCCTAAGTTAACGTTATCTGTCAGCGTACTACTCTGGCAGTAAAGGCTCTACTTCTGAAACTGACTGGTGCCAACTGTACAACACAGAGCCAATAGGCAATCTACAGGTTTCTCTGGTGGCTGGGGACAGCTGAGAGCACATCCTGGTCCTTCCCTCCTCCCCAGGATGGATGGACAACGCTGGGAGGTGCCAGGGGCTAAGTGGAGTGAAGGAGGAGCCGGTGGCTCTGTGCAGGTTTCTCCTACTTATCTCCTCCCCTCCACTGCACAAGTAAAACCTCCCTGATCATGGTCAGTCTTAGCCCATCTCTGCTGATTGTCCCTGCCCTGGTCTATCACTGAAGGTTTCCTGGCTCATCTCCAGACACTTCCAGCACGGTTGCAAGGAGCAGATGTTCCGGCTCAGCCTGGTAATGCTTCACCCGACCGAGGAGCGCAGCGCTGGCGCCGTAATGAAGCTATTGCCTGCAAGATGAGTAATGATGGCATAAGGGAGGCATATCACTGTCATTGCTGATCAGGTTAAATCACTGAATTATTTTACATTCTGCTTCTTAGACACCTAAAGGGAACTAGCTTCGCTTTGGGTCTAATGCAGCCATAAATCTACCTCCATTTAGGAAGGTTGGCTGCACGTCGTTGCCACTCAGGATGCCAGGTTTCGAGTGGGGCAGGACCTCACCCCTCCCTGCAGCCCGTGAGCACATCACCGGCTCTGGCTGTCACCTGGATGAAGCGATAACTCCACGTGAGAAAACCCTTCATTACCTTTAGGGCTCTCACCCAGCAGCTGGGTGAGATGGGATCGCTTGCAGAGGGAGACAACAGAACAGCGACTCCAAACCCAAACCCAGGAGCTAGGGAACAATAATCACCAATTTTAAGCTATCCGGGACAAAGCAGCTCAAGTGGAAGAGGTCTTTTCGGATGGCAATATTGCCAGGCTGTTTGAAGTACCTGTTAATTGGACTTTGAATAATGAAGTTGGGAAAATGTTCTCTGACGGTAAGATCCTTCACACAACTTGATTAGTGCTGGGAGTAGCTTCACTGTGCAAAGGCAGCAGCTGAGCGTGGATGAGAGCAGCTTCTCATAGATCAGAAATCACATAACGCACAATCGCAGATATATCAGAGCAAAACAGTGGTGTAAAACAACCCTCACCAGCAATGATATCTCTTAGATTTTTAGAACCTAGCAGGACAAAAGATGTAAGCCAGAATCTTTTGTTTCTCAAACTTTCAGTTTTAAAACCATTTTCAAGCAAGAGATGGAGCATTTTAAAAGACGAGCTCACACTTTGTACACACACAAAGCCCTGGAAATCTGATAATAATTCATGTCAGTTAAGTATTTTCAGCCTGAAAATCCAGGTTCAGAGTACTTGCACTTCAACAAAATACTCATTTCTGTCACGTGTGGATAACATCTGAAAAACGGTGGCTCTCTAGCAGAAGTGCGAGTGGAACAAAATATTTGACATTATCTGTGCTCGTATCAAGCTTTGTTTATTTCTTAGGATTTAGCTAGAAGTTTTTAAAAAAGCCTCTTTGCTTCTCCCTCCCCAGTAACAGCTTTCTGTAGCTTCAGGAAGGGTCTTGCAGGAATTGCCCTCCGCCTGTTCAGGGACCAGCATCGCCTTTTGTCCTGTAATTGAATTGAATCAGCTCGTAGACCCGTTCTTCCCAGACAGCCCCATCATGCGAGTGCTCTGAAGATGTATTACACTAATATATCGTCAGAACGACATTGCTATGATGATACATTAATGCAATACATCTTCACAGCTTTAGGGCTGCCCAGAAACAATAGGACGGGCATTAGATTCAGCTCAGTCATATCACACTCACACACGTGTGCCCCAGCGGCAAGTGAAATGTGTTGGAGAAGGAGAGGAGTCATCATGTGAATATGTTCAAATCTAAATTCAGGATAATTTCTGGGTAAGTGTCGCTTTCCTCAGTGTCAGCGAAAAATCTGTTATTTTGCATGTGCTAAACAGTTCTTACAGGGTTTTCTGGGGGGTTTGTTGGGTTATTTTGGAAAAGCTTCAGTGTCACCATTCTCTGGAAACAGCACTGAATGAACAACAAGAGTGTCCTGGTGCTTGGGATTTGCCTTTCACTCGACTTGGGAAAATCTGTCTTCATTCAGCTAAACTCGTTATCCTCATGTTTTAGGAAAATAACTAGAAGCTAGACTGAAAGTGATGGGGATAAAACTGTGAAAAAAGGGCAAGGGAGCAGGGAAGAACTGGAAAATATGTAACTAGAAGTCACCAGCGATGATGCTGAGGATCCATGCTGAGGGGGACTGTTCACTACGAACAAGCCAAGAGACCAGGTTGGTATGGTCAGGAAACACTGCCACACACTACACACAACTGCAAATAAAACAGGACATTCCTATGTCTCAATCTTACTTTTTTCTACTTTTTTTTTCCCTGCAGCCAGTGGCTGGGAAACCTGCTAGCAAAATATACATCACGACATCTGCCTCCTGGTTGCACCAGGGATGCTCAGCCTCTACGCCAGCAGGTAATGCAGCACAACAGGAGGGGATGTGGGGATGGAACCAGTGCTGAGGACCTAACGTGCACCGAGGGGGGGTCTGGGGTGGCTTTGCTTCGGAGCAGATCTGTCCTGGTTGTGCAGGCTGAGCTCCCGCTCATGGCAGGACCACGCAAGGTTCACTCCAGGACAGCAGCCACCAGTTTTCCTTCATTTGAGGGGATGGGGTTCATGCACTTTGGGTGCATCTGTATCAGCATTTTAGTTTGGACCAGGGGTGCACTTTTGAGGTGAACCTCTTGGTTGCCCTCACTTCTGGCACCACGCTTGGCGCTGCAGAGCATGCGTGCAGAGCCCAGCCTTGGTGGGAGTCCGTTGGGGAACAACACGATGCCAACATGAACCCCCTAGAGTGAAAATATTGGTTTGAAACATATGAGACTGCCTCTAACGACACTTGTGGTCAATACTACGATTGCAAAGTCCAGCACTCTGAACAAAGCCACAAGTAAGGCTACTCTTGCAATCTTTTTATGACCCCCTCTCCCTCTCTAGCTTTAACATAGACCCATCCTGGTCACTGTTGTCTAAATGAAGCTGTGCTAGTTTGACAAAGCACAACCCTACACGTCCGACCAACGGCCCCATCAGCTCTGTGAGCTCTTGCCGTGTCCTGCCTCTGCCCACGTGCTGTAGCGGCAGCTGCCAAAACAACCTGCTGGCATTGAAACTTCTCTCCGTTTGCTTAATTCAAGTATAAACAAATGAAACACGTCTATATCCTGAACAGTAGACTACGGTGTGGATTTTCCAGAAGTGTCATTTTGCTTTAAGGGAATTAGGTAGAAAAAGTTTTGTTTTTTCCGTAGGACTTTTTGAAACGATGAAATTTAACCTCTTTTGTGTTTAGATAAACCCAGGAAATGCCAGGCTTTCCTGGTAAGCCTGTCCTAAGCAGCAAAGCGCTCAGGCGGTGGGTGCTTCTGCTGCTGGCCCCCGCTCACTTCAGCGGTGGCTGCTCTGCATCCCAGGTCATCGGTCCCTCCATGGCTGGGAAAAGTTGCCTTCGGAAAGTTTTGTCAAAATCAAAGCAGAAAATAGTTGCCACATACAGCACAGAAACTTTGCAAAGCGGTAATATTTTATCGAAAGATTTCTGGATGGTTTTTTGCTGTTACTGCTCCTGGCAACACTGGCAGAGCTGGCTTTTCAAAACTGGCAACATAACACACACACACACACTGCACACAAGTGTTAAAAGCTGGAGTTATTTTTCAGGCAGACCTTAATTCTTTAAAATTCTGGCTTCATTCTTAAACTATTGATGCTGCACTTTGCTCTTAAATGTCAGAACAAAATAAGTAATACCTGAAATTTGTTCAGATGACATTTCAACAATACGAGATTTTCAGATTACAAACTACAGCCCCGTGTTTCTTACGGTGTTATGCTGAATGTGTAGATTCTGTGGATTTGCATAATGGGTTTGTATAATGAATATTTATATAATAAAACATTTACATAATGACTGCAAGTTAAACATGCACAATAAAGATTCCAGGCCAATAATTTATGTACTAAGTTAAAAATCGCCTCTAAATACATTTTATTTCTGTTCCTACGAAAGGTTCATTTTATCTCTTGTTCAAAAAAATTGAATCCGACCTCATCCAAGCAAAGGCTGGATTGATGCAAATCATGATAATATTTTGGAATTAGTCTACATTGAATCATTTGTATTCAGAGATTTCAGTTTCTTATCTTTTAGCAGCAGCTTTGACAAACAATTTCAGAATATTCTAAATATGATTCATTAATATAATTTAGTGTTGTATTCTAGATGTGACGCTTGCATGTAAGCCTCATTAGTGCCATTGGGAATTACAGGAGAAAACTGGTAGAAATTATAAAGTGCAGATGAAGCTTATGTTTAGATAAAGGTAATTTGCTGCAAACAGAATATAAACCGTTACAGAACTCTGGTGTTTTCAACTCTCTTGCATTTTGTTTTCTAATAAATGCAGGCTTCTTGTTTGCCAGGCTGCTACTTAACTGGATTTGAGTGTGTATGCCAGAACATACACCTGAGCACAGAAGTGGTACAGCGTTAGTGAAATGGAAAAATTCTTCTTCATTTGGTAGGCTATGGGCAGAACATATTCTGGTGAATTACAGAATGGTTAAGAATCACAGAATGGTTTGGGTTGGAAGGTACCTTCAAAGATCACCTGGCCCAACACCCCTGCCATGGGCAGGGAATAATAGAACTAGGCTAATAATGATTCTTGAGTTAAAACTTCAGTTATATATATATAAACCAAGCGTTTCTTGTTATTTTATCATGTGTACCTCCTCTTTGCCCATAAACAAGTTCACGAGCACCAGTGTAAATGCATCTGGAGGTAAAGAAAACCAGTCACGCTGTGGGGAGGGGCTTCCAGTGTCCCCCAGGCAGTAAGCCTGCGGTAGGTGCCTATCCCACTGGTTTTACAATGCCTGTACTGAGGGCCCCCCAGACAAGGGAGACATGGACATCCTGGAATGAGTCCAGTGGAGGGACATGAGGGTGATGAAGGGGCTGGAGTATCTGAACTGGGGAGCAGCTGAGGGAGGTGGGGTCTCAGCCTGGGAGGAGAGGGCTCCAGGGGTCCTACACCAGATGGGGGTGTAAGGGAGATGGATCCAGACTCTCCTCTGAGATGCTGGTGACAGGACAAGAGGCAGCAGGCTCTCTTCAAGACAGAGGAAATCCCCTTTAAACATGAAAAAAAGCTTTTTTTACTGTGAGTGTGATCAAACACTGGCACAGGTTGCCCAGAGAGGCTGTGGCCACTCCATTCTTGGAGATACTCAAACACAACTGGACATGTTCTGAGCAGGAGTTGGACCAGCTGTTGTTCTCCAGAGGTCCCTGCCCACCTCAGCCAGTCTGTGGTTCACTTCTGTGATTTTCCTGGTTTTTGAAGAACCAGATTTGTAAAGCCATGTTTGTGTTTCATCTAACCTACTGCTTCCTGGTGAGAGAGTAAGGGATGTGGCAAAGCCAGTCCAACAAGCCACCCATCCCCAAAGAAAATCCTAAGAGGAGAAGGTGTATGGGATTTGTGGGATCACCTGCCAGCTACTTGATGAAGATGTTCCAGTGGAGAGGTTGAAACAGTGAGTAGATGGTAAAGGAATGTTGCTGTCTCCTACGGATGCTATTCATATGCGCCTCCAGGAAGGGCTGAGAAGGCAGAACTAAGCAGGCATTGGGCAAGGGAAGGGAAACAAAGAACAGGCGGCAACTGCCTGCCCTTAAACCTTTGGTGGTGAGAAATCACACCCGTCTGCCCACAGTCTGCTGTGCTGGGCGCTCGGCACATCATCATTGCACCGTGAGCACTTTGATTGACTCTCCCTGTACCATGATACCGTTGATTAGCCTTCTCCTCAAATTTCATTTTCAGTTCTCGTTGTGGTAAGTGTAATGGGTCTGCAGCTGAATGATCACATTTTTCCTCTCAGTCCTCATTCTCAGCCCTTTGGTCAAGATACAAAATCAGTGGGTTCACTGAAAGCCCTTGTGATTACGTGCACTAATTTTGTCTGAATTCAAGATGAGGGGGATCTAATTCCTCCTCAGACCCCTTCTCCAGCCTAAGTGCACTAATTCTCCTTTTCTGCTTTTTTCCTCTCCAGGAAAATTGTAACAGCTCCTTTCCGTAGACGATCTAATGCTTTAAGCTATTACTCTAAAAGTATCACCACGGTTTCCAATAAAATTTTATTTGACATTTAGTTAAAATCCATTTTCTGCTACAACTGAATTTTTTTTCTTGGTCCCTTGATGGACACTTCAAGCAGAATTCATTGTCATTGTCTTAAAGGTCAAAAGTTGTTGTAGTTTGGGTTTTTTTTTTTTCAGATCTTGCTTTGTAAAGCAAACTGTTACTCAGGATTATGAGACACTGCAGTAAGCTGTGACAGTCCATGAAACTCTTCTTCCCTGCAATTACTTGGATTTCATAAAAGTTGTGTGGGCAAACAGAAAGACCTTCACTGCAAAAATCAATTACCATTGTGGAGTCCCTATCAGCGAAGCAGTGCAATACCAGTCTTGCACGCCACTGCCAGCTGGAAGTGGGGAGCATCTCCTCCAGAAACACAAAACCCACCCGGATTTCCAGAGCCGGTAGCTCTGAGATACGGAGCGGGGATGTCCCCACCCCTGAGCGAGACACATCCTGCTCTGTCGTGCCTCCGTAGAGGTGCCTGTAATGGTAGCTAGAAGCTTTCCTTTAAATATGCTGTGAGGAATTAAAAGTATAAACAGAAATACTAAATGGAAATTATGCTTTGGGATGCCATTTTGTTTGCAGTTTTTCATATGTGTAATTTAATTTGTTCAATAAAACCATTCTAATAAACTATGCTGTATCATGGAATAATGGTTCCATGGTAGTTACATTAAACTAAATCTATTGCATGATGTGTTAATGTTTTTAACTTTCACGCCTACTTCTAGAGCGCACTGTGTGTTCTTGATTATTTCCTTGGTTTGGTTTTAATTGGAATTATTTGATAAATGCCTACAGTCTGTTAAAATGGGCTTAAAAAGATATTTAGGGTGCCTTTATTTCTACATTCCTATGTTACAGTCACATTATAGTTTTCACTGATCTCAGCTGAAATCTGAAGAAGCTTTTATTCTCCAGAAGCCTAGTTCGGCACACACCTTTTAAGGCATAAAGAAGTGATGCTGTCACGCTGCTGAAAACTGAAAACACAAAGCCCATTACTGGTGAAATGCTACAGAAAGCTTCAGGTGACGGAGTTGTGCTTACCAGAGGGAGAGATGTGTCTCCAAGAAATGGAAGGCTCTGGCTTCCCCGTGGCCAGGCACACCAGAGTAACGTTGCTGCCTTCGTTCACAACGATGTCACTCGAAATACGAAATATCTTCGGAGAAACTGAAAGGAAACAAGGAGAAAGCTGTAACGGAAAGCTGCTGAATCAGCACAATCCCGCCAGAGCACGGATAGCTGAGGAGAGCTGGGATACCCATATTGCCATTACTGATATAAATACATGCACTTGTTGAAATATAACCCTGCAAAAACCTTGTTTAGGTGTGGCCACCGCTATTTCCATCACATCTGCAGAAGCTCAGCTGTGGATTCAAAATGCTACAAATAAGAAAGCAGCAATTTCCTCTATTTTGTGCAAAGCAGGTGTCGTTATCGAGTTCCCAGTAAACTGCTACTGATGGGTGCTCTTGTTTAAGAGATGGTTGAGCTTGCTCATGTGACAGTTTGAAAAGAGGGTGAATTTAAATTTTTCTTGTACTTTTAAAAACAATGATGCCTATTACACCTACTCTGTGTGTACTTGGAGTCACATCTGTTCATGGAGAAGACTAAAATACATTTATTTCTGTTGCTTTGTATTGCTTTCAGGCTTGCAGTAGCAACATGGCTAAGAAAAAATAAGCTACATTTTTTCTTTCATTTCACCAGCAGAATTTTTCACTAAACTACATTTTCTGTACTATTTTTACATCTGGGCATAAGAGAACAGAATTCTACATGGATGGAAAATGATGGAAAGCATTAAAGGGCCTAACCTCAAGGGAATGCTTTACTTCTTGCAATGTTACACAGGGGGGAAAGGAATTCAGGGTCCCAGCAATGAAGGCAGGAATTGTGGATTTCTTTCTTTCTAAAGTAATATGTATTTCTTTACATGTCTTATTATTACGTTTGATATAGACATCAAATCAATGTGGTAACAAGTCATACCCTATGGAATTTTCTGAAAAGCACCATTCTCTAGACGATAAACAACAAATTTTATACAAATAACAGTAAAAGATACATATCTTACATGGGGGTGTTTCAGAACCTTCTGTAAGGACTGCTTTAAAATGACAGTGCTCTGCAAGGTAGATGGGTACCACTAAAATGAGGGGGGGGAAAATGTTTATAAGCCATTTTCCTAACCAAAGTTTCTGTCCAACTGGAGCTTTACTCTCCTGAACGCCACAGTCTTGTCCCACTGGTTTGTTCCAATTTGTCACAGCCAAAATCCCCCCATCTGAACCCATGCATACACCTTTGCAACCTGGAGTAGATGGTTAGCATCCCTTCAACGGACTGTGAAAGGGCAGAGCCTTTTCACACACACAGACTGGTTCTGTGGGCTTTGGGCTCTCCACCCACAGATGTTCTCCAGCCCTTTTCCTGGTCTAGTCACTGAAAATATTTCAGTCATAGAAACGAGCTGGGCTCAGACAGACTTAAAGAAGCTGGAAATTCTCAGTGCTTACTGGTGGCTATGCACTTGTAAGCAAAGAAAATTAAAAGTCTGTGTAAAGTGTTTTTAACCAGCAGAGGAACATTGTCTTTAGGGAAAATGAAGGTCTGGGGAAGCCTGAACCTTTCCCAATTCCTAAAGCAGTGAAGCTCAGTGTTACTCGCCTTTGAAGTTCAAGCAGTACATACAAGTTACACAGTAACTTGTACTTCTAAATTTGCCATGGACTAACTCACAAAGGTGACAATCCACTCTTCCCTACTTCAACTGATGACCTGAAAAAGCATGAGGTCATTACAGACCACTTTTAGGAGCTGAAACATACAGAAGGGTTATTTCCATGTAAAGGGATAATTTTTAAATCAGATTTCTTTGCAGACCCCTGCAATGAACCTGTTACTCAACTTCCTTCTGCAGAAGTCTCTCCTGTCCTGAAGGAGACCATGAGCAGCCACCACCGACATGGCCACCCCGCGTCAGCTGTCCCACGACGTGACCCTTCCTTGGGGTGCCCCGAAATGGGGCGTTGTTAATGTGGCTCCCCTCTACTCCCCTGTCCCAGCCCAAGTTAAATACCATCAACATTTCAGCTTGGCAATAGACAAAACACTGAAAGGAATTCTTATTTATGTGCACAGAGGATGAAAAATAAATCTACTTCCTAAAGACAGCTGGTGAGGGATCATTCTATCTGAAATGCAGAAATCCATCTGAGAGCAGGATATCATGAGTAATGGGGCATAGGCAGTGGCTTCATTCAGTCTACAATATTTTTAAAATATCTTCCTAAATCTGAACCACTTATTTCTTTATCCTTCAAGAACGAATGTACTTCCAGAAAGTCAAGTAAAGGAATCAAATAACTCAAAACAGTTCTTCTCACAAGTAAATATATACAACTGATTGACGCAATATCTATTTGAAACTGTGAAAATATCTTCTGGATTAAGTAAATGTTACGGTATAAGATTTCCAACAGCATTAAACTTCTTATTCGAGGTTCTGCACCTTTGAAGGTAGAAAAAGAGAGAGATTTGCTCGGTTCCAGCATTACTGAAGCAGTACCATGGAGGGATTTTTCACACCTGATGCCTAATACTATTCATCCAGATGAGTTTTATTTGCCTTAAACTTGTTGCTAAACACAGAGGACGTGGTGGGAGCCTGCTGTGCTGCCACAGTGGCACCTGGGTGGCCAGTACAAACTACAGCAAACTAAAAGGTCTCCTGGTACTCACCAGGGTTGGGATTAGGTTTAGTCCAGTCTCTTCCCTGCATCTGTCACCAGAAAACGGGTGGATGAAATATCCACTCACTATTCAGCATACTGATTTAATTAGTGTCACTGATAAAAATGGATTGGTAATATAACGTCCATTTCAGTGGGAATGAGGAGCTCGTGGCATGCTCTGTTGCTGGTCCTCCAGCTTAACTACTGTAGGTCCTGTGAGCAGCGTGGCATAAGGATCCAGCAGAAAAGCTGGATCGTATAAGCAATTATACTCGTATCTCCCAAAATACCAATTTCCAAAGAAAATACACTGACAGTCCTGCCGTGGGCAGGAATCTAGAACTGAAGTAATAGGATTTCATTCAGTTCACACAGATGAACCAGACTTCTTTTCCAAGACAAAGAACACAGTCTACTCTTTTCTCTGCTGCATAATGCAAATGTTGTCTATGCCCTCCTCTGCCCTTCCTCATCAGGTTTTATTTGCTCTTTATCACTCGCCTCCTTTTCAAGAGTCCTCTTCTCACAAAAAGCAGCCCTTTTTCCCTAATGTTCAGCCTCCCAGCCCTGGATTTCCTCCTGCAGCTCCAGCTCTTTCCCTCTCCTCCTTGTTTCAGGATAGCCACTGACTTTGGCTGTCAGTCTCCCCTTCCTTCTTGTAGGTTTTGCCTATCGTGTTCAAACCCCAAATCTATGGTATTTTGTCAAGTATTTTAATTTTGATAAAATCATAATGGCAAACAATTTGAAAATCTTTCCCTGGTGATTCTACATGTAAGCCATGGTTGTGGAACGTAGAATTTGATATGAATGAAATTCAACTGTATTAACATATTTGTGGAATATATGGCCAGAGGGGTCACTAGGGTAATTTAATCTGAGCTCAGATAGTCACAGGCTTTAGAAAGTTTCCCAGAAGCCTGACTAGAGTACATGTTTTAGAAATCTGTCTTGTCTTATCCTGGCAGTTCCAGGTGGTGCTCACACTGCCACATCTGGTAAGCACTTTCAACGACTAAATACCCCTCACTGCCGGGAAAGGACATCTTAGTTCAAAATTGCATTCCAGTAAATTCAGCTTTCAGAAATCAGATCTTATTATGTTTTGTCTGCAAGGCTGAACATCCCCCTTACTATCAAGTATCTTTCCTATAACTAAGGACCTGCACAAGGTGATAAATCACCTCTTCGTCTTTCTCTGCAGATGATTTGAGCACCACAAGCTTAATTTTTGTAAGGCTTCCTAGATAACATTTGTTTCTCTCTTTTAAGGAGTCTCTGAATCATCCTGAAATGTGAACAGTGGAACAGGGCATAACAGCCTAGCAAGAGTCTTACCAACACCACATAGAGAGGAAAACCCACTACTTCATCTCAGCTTTATTTGCTCGTTCCCTGTGCGGTTATCATCACCCATTATTCCCATTATCCCTCCAGCTCCTGCTGTGGCCAGCTGGGGAGGGAGGGAGGGGGCAGGAGGCACTGAAGGGGTGAGGATGGCTTGCTGCATGCATCTCCTGCGTGGTTAAAAATACCAGTTACCCATGCTGCTACAACACTGTAAATGCCTGGAGGCTCCTCTTGGTCCCATTGCACGTACTATGGGAACCTCCTCATAATTCCCTCTTTAAAACGGCACAGCTTGTGGGTAAAAGCTGGTGTCCCCAGCAGGAGGGGAGAAGGGCAGTGTCTCCAGGACTCTGCCGCAGAAGGGACCTGCTCTAACAGCACCCTCTGTTCTACCTTACAGCAGCTCTCTTAAGACTTTCCCAAAACAAACCTCCCCACCGGTGGCTGACAAAGAGCTGCTCTTTCACCTGGCTCTTTGGGGTGCTGCTTTCTGTCCAGATCTGCTGTCCCTGAAGCCTGACTGATTGATGCTAATAGGAATCGAGTCTCTGGCTCCTGCTTCTTCCTGAAGCTCAGAATGAGGCGTGCCATTATTTTGCAGGGGATTGACACTGAGTCCATAGTTCACTGCAGCGTCTCATTTCTCATTTTCAAGGACTGGAATTATATTCTTAGTTACATTCACGTGTACGTAAATGATGCAGCATGGCAAAGCTCACTAGTGTAGTGGCAATGACTGTAGGGTAGAGCTGCTTTTTAGTTGCTGTTGCTTTTCTGAACGTGGGAAAGGATGTCTTACTTTCATCGCAATTTTGAATTAGGTAAAAAATCTGGGGCCTCAGCCTAAGTGCACCCATCTTGTTTCTTAAAATACATGCTGCCTTACCGTACCCCCCATTGAAATGTCCAACCAAAGTCTACGTAGTATCAACATTGCAACATATGTGGCTGGACATACAGCTCTGTTTCTTCCAAAGGTTTCCTGAGATAAAGGTGATGACAAGTTATGAACTACATTTTTTATAGCAACATTTATTAAATCATATGGTAGCCAACTCCCTTTCCAGATTATAGAATCATAGATTACATTATAATTTAATCAATCCCATCTTATATACAGAATGTAACCTATCCCAATAGAACATATAAAAACTGTGAGAGGAACTGGATTATAAGTACAGAAATGTTACATCTGGGAGTTTGGCAAGAGAGATTTTATCACCAGAATGGAAAGAATCACCTGCTTCATCCCTCCCAGGTGGTGTAAGTATAGCTTTTGTGCTCATACTGCCTTAGCTGAAGCTTCGTATGCTTCCTTTTCAAGAAAGAGTGACTTTTTTGGTGAAAGAGAAGCATTATATAGCCTCTTTTCCAGAATCCCCAATACCCTCAAGTTCTTCATGCAAGTGCTGGGCTGCATCCCCCACCTCTCTGTCAGCAATGATGATTTGGTTTTTTTCCTAATTATAATTTCATAATTAAGCAATAAACACAGAGGGAGGGAGAGAAGATGGTGCTTTCAGCGGCTTAACTGACCATTTCTTTTCGACTGGAAGTAATTTGTTGACCAAACCATCTGTGCAAATGCTTATCCATTTCTAACTGTGAACGGGCAAACAGCAACGTGCACCAATGTTTGCTAAAGCACCACCCAGCACATTTTGCAGCCCCCCTAGGCTGGGCTCTATCGAACCCCTCGTGTGTTTGAGCACAGGAGACGCTGCTCGGGGTGCAAGCTGTGGCGGAGGGCAGCGAGGGACGGCCATGGCGAAGCCGCGCATCACCCAAGTGCCTCGGGCTGTTGCGGTTCAGCCTTCGCTTCTGCAGAACCATCAACGTCCCACCAAACGCAGATTTCTAAAAGCCATGACAAATCTCCGAAGGCAAAATCCTCCCCTCGAGAGCACACAAACACCCTCTGAGCATCGGGGTTTTGGCAGGCTGTGTGCCTCCCCTGGAGCAGCCACCAGCCCTGGGGGTACCCACCGGCCCGGGGGCCCGCAGGGGCGAGGGGCAACGCCATGTCCTCAGGGCACAGCCCCGCCAGGTTTCTTCTATTTTACAGATTTTCTGATATCGCTGCCTGCAGCAATCGGCACAGACAGGATGCAACAGCTTTTGGCATTCCCCTGCACACAGAAGGAATTTGTTCCTCCAAATAATATCCCACACTCCTTCCCAGGAATCTCAGAGTCAGACGTTTCCAGCCAAAGGGCAAATCAACACCATCGACTCTCTTCCTGCAGCGGGTCGGAGCCTATGGGACGTGAGCGCACACGGTCCCTGCTGGCAGTGCTTCATGCCCCTGTCCATTATATCCAAAATACGCAAAATGTACGATATAACAGCTTTTATACTATATATGAGACTACACTTACAAACACCTGCGGCTTATTGCATTTTTCTTAGGGAGACAGAAACTCTCTGCTGTCACGATTCCTCCCCGATGTCACAATCCATGACCATTTTCCCAACAGCAGCACCCACTGGAAGTCCACCACCTTCCACTGCAGCACCCTCCTCTCTGACTTTATTATCCGTGTCTGTATCTCGGTGAACTCTTTTTCCCCCTGCCCTGTGAGATGATCCATTACAGAACCACGACTGAGCTTTAAATATGACAAAAAGAAGGAATCGCAGGCAGGAAGCTCTGCGAGTACAACACAGTGTTTGAGCCAGTTTTTTATACCCAGTTATTTTCTGTACTCAGCACTACAGAACATGGACCCTATCATCCTTCCTCGAGGGACACAAGATCCCAGTGGACAAACCCTCTTCAGATTTTGCTAAAGACTCGAAGGTCTGATCCAAAAGAAGTGCGCACGCTTTTGTTTCTTTTTGAGGCTTATCAGGAATTCTGCGGTCTTTCTAAGGGAAGACTTGAACTGTGACATGGTAGAAGATGGAGAATTTTCCAGACTCACAGAGTGCAGATTAAGTGATTTTCTTTTAAGTACATGCTTTGTTCTTTCTCTAATTGACTGGGCTCTCTTTAATCTAGGTTTTATAGTGGGAAAATTAAATAAAATCTAGTAGAAGATGTTCATAAGTCTTATTACAATGACATTGAGCAGGTCGCATCCTTTACACATTTCCAAAATAGAATTAGAAAATAAATGAATACAAGCCATGCATTAACTAAAATAACACACAAGCAAGCACAGAAGTGCAGTCCTGCTGTATAATGTAATTCTGTAAAATTACAGAAATGATACAATGTGATCTGCTACTCATGAAAAATTGTAGATTTTATTTTTATCAGTAATTTCCTAGGAAGTTCTTCTTTCCCATGATAGCAATGGGCTTCTATAGTAAGTGTTTCTGGAACCTCACAGTTTGAGACAAATAATGATTTCTGGTATATTGGTATGCTGCTAATTTTTCTGCTATTTACTGACTGATAGGGATCATTACATTCAAATCACTAAAATCTGTGGAATTTATTAATTATGACTGGAATAATCACATTGTGCATAATCACAGTGGAAAGTTAATATTTAATAAGAATTTAAAAATATTTAGTTTGCATACATACTTATTATGATACCTCTAAAGACTCTGATCTATGAGCAGAATTAGCTTTTAATATCTGCTAAGCTGAGCTTTGAGTGCAGATTAAATCCATTGCAGAGCTACTCTCCATTTCAACAACTGCAGTCTTTCGCCCATCCCACATGACAACTGTGAAGGTCAGAAAAAAAATTAAATAGAGCAGCAAATAAATGTTTATGCAGTAGATGGATTAAAGAAATGCATAAGAAACAAGATAATAAGCAAGGATGAAAGAGGAATTAAACTCCCAAGTACATTTTGCACAGGGGTGCAAAATGAAAAGTGCTTCAGAGTCATCTGACATTTTTTCTTACGATGTTTTTAAATGAATACTTTCCCATTTAGGAGAAGGTATACAGACTGCTTGTAGAAATTAAATAAAGGAGGCAATCAAACCTGCTTTCTACACTGTGATCAAACCACCCTACTGTGGGGACAGTGGGGTGAAGGGACTGAGCGAGGAGCCCGAGGGACTGCCCCAAAGCTGGAATCCCTCCCTCGACAGGAGGGATTTATCTAAAGCAAATGAGAAAAATGAAATTATTATTTTTTGCTTTGCTGATGAAATTTAAGGTGATGCTAAAGATTCTGGAAAAAGATTTCCAGTTCAGTGAAGCTTCATCTTCTGTCCAAAATGCAGTCTATTACATTGCTCTGCTGAAATTTGATTGACTGAGAGAAAAATATGGAGCAAAAGAGGAACACGGAGGAGCAAATGATAATTCACCCTCACAGGTAGTCAGGCGGGCAACGCAACATCCCCAGTGCTACCGTACGATCCTAATGTGCAAACCCACCCTTACTCAGTTTTACATCTCTACCTTCCCCCACGTCTTCCTGGATGAACACATTTTCTGAAAGGTTTCTGTAAACAGCCAGTAATAGGAAAATTTCGGCATTTTCCATTATTTCCTTTCTCCAATTCTTTGTTGAGAATAGTTACCATACTCCACTTTAATAAGTAATTTGTCAACATTATATGATAGCAAAAAAACCAGGGAACAGACTCAAAAAAGTTGTTTACCTAGCTGGCTTGCACAGTGTTTTGTTTAAATATTTACCAAAGCTTATATCCACTCCAGCGTTAAATAAATGAATCACCTTTATTAGCAGCGCATGCCAATAGAGTGTGGCATGAGGGACACGGCGACATGTTTATTTTCCCTTGGGCTGTTTGTAACAGAGAGAAATAAATTTGTTTCTGTTTCCAAAAGCAATTAAAACAAATGGCATGAGAATGGAGTTCAGACAAGCCTTAATAGCGAGCTACTATAAAACCAAGTGTGCAATAATAATGATAACGTTAATAATAACAATCATAATTTTATTCCACCCTGATGACACTGAAGTACAATTCATTGGACCCAGTCCATCAGCTCCAAACCGGCTCATAAGTGATAACAACCCACCGTCCAAATCTCAAGGCCTTGAAGACAAATAAAACGGAGGCTCTTGGCAGTTGCCATCAGGAAGGACCCCACAGCTTTCTTCAAAAAACTGCTGTGAGCTGCAGAACGCTGCCGAAATGGGGTTTTGCCCTCAAAGTGGGCTTTGTCCTCATCTCCCCACCACCCAGTTTGGTGCCTCCCTGCCCGCATGGTGTGATGCTGCTCTGAGCTGCCAAGACCTCACCACCCATCCTCGGTGGTGGGGACTGATTGTCCATGATGTGCTGACAAGCTTGTAAAGCACTGAGGACTCCTTGGTGATAATAAAACCCGCTATCTCCATGTAATTTGTTACCATTAGTAGTCAGGAAACACTACCTGAGTTGCACTCACAGCCAAAATCTAAAAGAAGAGCTCAGAAGAGGAGGGGATTATTATCTTCTCAGGCTCCTTGCATTCTAATTTCCTGATTGGATGTTTCTCTCTGGCATTTGGGAGCAGATGACCCTCTGATCCCACAAGGCTGCTGGACCCCACGCAACCCTTCCCACCCCCCAGGGAGAATGGCCTCAGCAGAAGGTGGTGGAGACACCACACTCCTCCTCCCACCAGCACAGAGCAGCCCTTGGTGAGGGGCACAAAGGCACCGAGACCATCTCCAGATCTTCCGAGAACCCGCCTTGGAATATACTTTTTTTTTTCTCCAGGTATACACAGATTTTGTAGTATTTTCTGTGCATCTGCCTTTTAAAATGTCAAAAGATTTCTAAATTTAGCTGTGAAAATGCAAAATACATGGGGGTTTTTTTTGCCTTGTTTTCATTTTTTTAGATGCTTATCAGAGATAAAACCTCATCACTTGACTTGGGCTAAAAATCTCCAGCGATTCACCCCACAAACAGACAGCAGCAGGTCCCTGGCTCAGCTCCCCACTCACCCCCAGGCACAGCAGCGATGGGAGCACGGGACAGACCTGGCTGCCATCAGAAATGTTTCCTTGGGGGGGGCCAACACAGCCCCCCGAGACTTCTCACCGCCCAGGCAAGGGGGCAGCCTGCCCGCAGCAGAGAAGGATGCTGCATTTTGCGGGGAGTTGCCTCTGAATCCCACGTTGCTGCAGTGGCAGGGTAGGGACCTTTGGGACCTGAGCTGTCTGCTGTAGATACTGAAAAAAATAAGGTGAAACACTGATTTCTCTCTGCAGACAGAATAATTTATTGCTTTGCTTTCCTAATATGCATATTGATTTCATTAACTTGCATAATATCTAGAAATCACTAACATGACATAAGAAATAGATTATTGTTCTTCTTTTTATGGCTTGGACATAATAATTAGTTTTTATGACAAATACATAGAAAAATTAAAATGTGCTTATGAGGGTTATTAAAACCAGTGATGAACTCCATTTGCCACTAATTGAGAATCTATACGACTTTTCAGTTTGCAATCATCGGATCCCCTGGCATCTGGAAAACCTTCCGCTTTACAAATGATTGTTTTCCAAAAGTTTTCATAAATTTTAGCATATGCGCTTGCACAAAGATTTATTGTAAGAAAACCCTAATTTTCTATTCTTTCCTTCTCTTACTCTTCTTGTTTCAGTCTGGAGGACAAAGCAACTTGTGATTGAATAACCAGACACAACCATAACACTGAAACGCGGGGGGGAGAAAAAAAAAAAAGGACAGTCAATCAAAGGAAAGTTTTTGTGAAAAAAAAAAAAAAATCGCAGTTTGAAATGTCGTTATTAGGAATAATATGGTTGAACCGTATGTGAATGAAAGGAGGGGGCCTGCAAGAACAGCTAGCAGGGTCTTCAAAAGGCCACTCGACCATCTGCAGAGCTCATCAATAACCATCACCAAGCAACAAAAAAGTAATAATATTGCCAACTGCAAACCGCTGTGACTACTATGAGGTGTATTAATTAGCAGAAACAGATGTAACTTATTTCCAGGAGATTACACTGGCTGATGTCCCACGCAGCAGCTAATGCTGCTAATCCAGCGCCGTGGCTAATTAAGCCAGTGAGGCGTCTGGACGGGCTGGTGAAGCTCCATCGCTTGTTCTTGACCCCCAGCCCAGCTCTAAATCCACGCCTGCTTCCTCGTGGTTTGGGAGAGGACACCCTCCAACCTGTGGCTTTATACAGAAAGTAGATGATGCCAAATATTGGTGATCCCAAACTAAAAATGGCAGGGTTGCAAAGAATCCCCTTAAAGGCTGGACTTTGCATGGATTACTATCAGTCAAGTGGTTAGTGGAGGGAAGTCACAGCATTGCAATGCAAAATTCAGAAGTTACCATAAATCAGCATACTTTGAATGCTCCAAGAAGCAGGAAACTATTTCACTCTTTCAAAACACCCTTAATTTTGTCAAGATTTTAAAATTATTTATATCTATATCAATCCTCCACCCCTCTGGCAAACACGTACATCGCTTTCATCCTCAGAGCTGTAAACAATTCTGATCCCCTAAACACCTCTAAATGCCACATCCAAAATACCTTATTTCAAAATAAAAAACAACCGTAAACATCACCAAAAAACATTTTTCAACAAAATTGTTTTTATAGTTGAACATATTGCACCATAGTATCTATCATAAAAAAGATAATTGTGCTTTTAAGAGTTGTAAAATCATTTGTCAACACTTAAAAAAACCCCCTTGCTCCACTTTTATATACTTTTTTCTTTCAGAATGCATTAGAGTTGCCACAGAATTATATCCTCCTCTGCTCAGCCCTGGTGAGACACATCTGGAGGGCTGGGTCCAGGGCTGGGTCCCCCTGGAAGAGAGAAGCACGGGGAGAGTGAAGCGAGCCCAAGCAAGGGCCTGAAGGCCATGAGGGGCACATCCCAGGAAGCATGAGACACCAACATTAAGACGGTCAAACAGGAGCAGATGAGCAAGAGTAAATCAACAGCAAAGATTTGAATTTGTATGCAATTTGTTGAGTTTAAAACAAAATTTAAATCACTGCATTTTAAAGGGTCTGGGTTTCAGAGAAGAAACCCTTCATGGATGAAGTCCCATCCCAAATTCCCAGCTTGAGGCAAGGGCAAATAAGGTTTTCCTTTGGGAAGGAAATTCCTTGAAATCCAGGGTACGTGGAAACTGCAAGTTACAGAAAAATAGAATTTCAGAACTTTTCAAGCCATATTCATCTACGGAACCAGTTAAATGCCCACATGCCCAGAAACCTTTTACCACTCTTTAACATCTATGCCTACAAATTGTATTACTGTGCCAGTCTTGACCCCCAGTATCTCACCTCCTCATGGCTGCTAAAAAGGAAGAGAAAGAGTTTGCATTTTCTGGAGCATTTCAGCCCTGCGTTGTAAGTGTCACTCCAAGTGCAGTTCACAGATTATTACCCCTGGTGAAACGCATGACCTGAGATCGTGGGACGGTCTCACAAGACGGCGTAGGCAGCAGCGCTGGCTCATCACCTGCAGCAGTTCAGCGCCGCCCAGCAGAAATAACGTGGAAAGTCCAAGCTCCTCCCACCCTACCTGCACCCGCCATGGCCAATTTAACTGTTGATGAATGCACAAAAATGCAGGTAAGCGTCTAGATGACTCGCCATGTGGCATCATTTTTTGTCCAGCTGAAGCCGTCCCATTGTAATCAAATATTGCACAAAGATATTTTTCATGTTTGACAAAATAAAATAATAAGATGAGCTCAATATTTATAGAGTTGTAAAACACCCCCAAAATGTATATGCTTTTTAGAGTATGTTTAATACAGTTTTTCAATCGGTAGAGTAAATAACATAAAGAAGCAGAAAACAACAGCCCGTGCTAGTGTGGCACAAATCTTCATTTATGTGGCAATCAGTCACCAACTGGGAAAACTAAGAATATTTTTTTTCTTTTTTGCATTTACATGATTAGTTCCTTAACAGCAGTTTGATTGAAGAGCATTGCCTAAAGGTCCCCACCTCTTGCTTATTAAACGCACTTTGTCTTGTTCGCAGAAGCAGCATTGGCACACCGGTTCTGATAAAATAAATTATGGGTGGGCTGTGAAGAAAAATGGCTATATCTTGATTCTTCATTTATTTCCAATTCATGTCAATGCTAAAGCGGAGGAAAACCTCATAAAAGTAGTACTTTTGTAAGTTTTTTATTAATCTCTTTTCCTCTTACCTCCTTCTTATCATTTAGAAATTTTAGAATTATTTTTCTTATCATATAGAAATTTATTATCACATATTAACTGTTATCAGTGATCAATTTATTTTAGACCAACTTGAATATCAGTCTTAAATTACAGAAAAAAGACCCACATTGCCACAGGAACTTGCTAATGCAGAATTGGAAGGAAAAATCAAATTAAAAACGTGTAAGCAAGTATTCTACCCATTGTATCCACTGTATTTCTACTAAGAGTATCCCGGAGTCAGCAGGGCAGGGAGGTTTCCTGGAAGCAGATGCTGGCTGGCTGAGGACTGACACAGCTGGATTCACACCTGCAAGATTCTTCCTAAATCATTCATTTCAGCACAAAAATATTGGCCTTGACCTGCTCTACTTGTGGCAGTGTCACTTCTCAAAGGTAACGATCTATTTTTACCTCAGTAAAAGTTTACAAAAGCATGGGAGACTTGGAGAGATGTCAGCGATGGCAGATGTCTCACCTGCCCGGGTGCCGTCCCTCCTGCTGCCTCGTTACCCACTGAGCTGCTAACGACCCACAGTCCTTGGGCTCTGGGAGGGTCACATTAAAATAGTTTATTCATTTTCAGCAGCAATATCTCAAGTAAGTAAATCTATTTGGATTCATCAAAACCAACTTAAAATGAGCCATGCCTTGAAAATGGGAACTGAACAAGAAGTGACTTTATACTTAAGAGGTTTGCTAAGTCAGTGAGAGTTTTGCTATTGATTCATTGAAGCAAGGAGTTTTCTCTGCATCACTAAACAAAAAATACACTGTGGCTTTCGGCTACGTGCTCATCACACGCCGCTTCTTGAAGGTTCAGACTCTCACCCAGGTTTGGTGAGCAGAGGCAGGCAGCGGAGACAGCTGCTTCCATCGTACTTGGAGGACTGTTACCAAGCCAAGAAGCCACTTATAACACATGCATTGGAATAAATTTATAAATTCAGAGAGTACCGCTGCGTAAAACTTCAAGTAATGGAACCACTACAAAAGGGCTAAATTGATTATTAAAATTAATGAGCAAAAAAGATTAAGAAAATCTTACCAACTATGTATTGATTGCATCACTGTGATTGACTTTCACTTAGAATATCTGAACATTTAACTAAAAACTACTTAAAAGGAATATTTTTTCATAAATATTTTAGTAAAATCTAGGAAGTTTAACAAAAAAATAGAGGGAGCCTTAATTTTATTAAATACAGCGATTTTCAGAGACTGTTTTTACACTGTTATGCTAATACCTCCAATGCTTATGGTCCATCCATGTTCTTCTTCAAAGACTGAAATTAAAAGAATTCAGCAAAATAACGTATGAATCATGAATGAGAGAGTTTGCCCCAAACTGGAAGCAAACCACCACTCCTCTGCAGAGGGACGGAGACGCGTCTCCAAGCACGGTGCTTCTGGAACAAGCACGTTGGCCGAAACCCTGAAGTTACGGCTGGAGGGGAGGCAGAGAGCAGCCCCAAAGTCTGACCTCACAACCAGAGCCTGCTCAGCGAGGCGGGAAGGACGCGCTCTGAATGAAGGCTGATGGGCAAAATTTGTTATGATGCTGAAAGTTCTTTGAAAGACGAACATGACAGCTTTCTTTTTTCCAAGCAAATCGAAGGATCTTCATCTCCTACCCACAGTTATTTTGTCATGCAACCATTTCTCCATCAATGAAGAAGCAGACTCTCTGCAGATAATCATTCTTCAATTTCTGATGCCACAGATTTTCCCTATTTTCTGTGACTCATATTGTTCACTTGGTAAATGCAGAGAGAAGGGAAAGGACAAGCACTTGTTCTCTCTGCAGCCCTTTCATCACTCTCCTACATTTTTTCATTACTGTACTCAATTTATCACTGAGAAAATACAGAAATAGAAAAGCTATATTCTTTGCCTCGAGATGGAATTGTTATCAGCAGTCTGATGCTTTGTAAAGCAGAAGAAATGTAGAAAATAAAATTGCCATTTCTGTTAATTGATATGCAAAAATCTAGTTTTAAATCAGAAAAACCTTACTAAACTGAAAATCTAGCAATATTTTACTTTTCTTTCAAAGCTTTCCATCTTTTTCCCCTAACTGGGAAGCCATTCCCAGGCTCATTGACGTTGCCGGATTGCTGGGTCCCCAAAGAGCATATTCCCCCTTTGACAGGTCTTTGGTTTCCAGCAAAGGAAACAATTAGGATGAGCAATTCCATCCTAATCTTGCTGGCTAAATAAACACTGACCGTTGATCCTGAAGGATAAGCCCAGCTTAGGGTGGGGGAGATGAGCAGAGGTGCTGGGGTGATGCTCCCCTCACCCCGCGTTACAGCAACTGCAGCTTGCTGAGTTTGGCTGAATACATTTTCCTGTAATGCCAGCGCATTTGTTTTCTTAACCACAAGTTCAGCTGTCTTAGCAAGCTAAGAGTAATTAGGTACTTCTTTGTTGACTGTCTATTTATTGTTCTTAAATTTTTTAAGCACGACTGAAATTGGTTAAAATGAAAAGCAAATCACCTGACTTACAAAAAGACCCCTCAATGAGTCTTGCTACTAATGGGACTGTAAGGGATGATGCAGTGTTATGTCTTTCCGGTATGAAAAACTGAAAAAAAAGGAAATGAGAAATGTTTATGCAAGCCATAAACTCCTAGAAGCAATCCCATCCCATAAACCAGCGCACACGTGTGCCTCGTGCAGGTGCGAATGGGACGCTTCCTGGCTTCAGAGAGAATCCCTCACCCAGAATAAAGATTGTCAGAGTACGGATAGAGAAAGAATTATTTCATTTGGAAATTCTGTCTGTGCAAATGGGGATGAGATTTGTGTCTGTGGGATTATGCCTTTATAGTCTTTTCTTCGTAAAGAGAAGGTGAACTGTCACGGTGAAACGTCCCTGGGGCACGCGGAAGATGCAGAGCAGGACTCCCACCTTCTGTCTTTCACACTCTGCTTTTCCCACTACCTGGAAAAGCTTTCAGACGTATCACAAGCTACCTTCAGTAAGCAACGCTCTTCAATCAAACCACTGCTAAGGATTTAATCATGTAAATGTTAAAAAATAAAAAAAAAAAGCAATAACCTACTGGCTAAAACGAAAGTTTTCCCAGTTGGTGACTGATTGCTGTCTAAGTAAAAGGTCTGAGCCACAGACGATATTCTATTTCAGCTGCACTGTTTAAACTAATTTAGCACACACTGATCTGAAAGTGCTCTGAAAAATCAGGGATTCTCTCTGTGTATCTTACAGACCACTAAATGTGTGATTTATTTAATTATTTCCTAAGAAAATTCTGTCAAATTTACTTTTCATTTGGATTCTAAGAGGGCTGCTTCTCTGCTTCAGATCCTCCCGCACACCCCAACACCCCCAACCCTCTGTCTGGCACTGGAGACTCATGTCATGCCTGTGCAACTGCTTCTGTGTAGGAACTAAATAGAATCTTAGGAGGGATTCTGGGAAGCATTATCTCAAATAATCAATGCGGAAGTCTTATATGCAGTAGCAGTGATATTGTTTGATTAATGAAGTTACTCCAATTCATTAAAAATGTAAATAAAAATTATACACAAAGGCTATTCTTGAAACTCCCTTCCAATTTACTAAATTCAAATATTTAGTATATCCACAACTGAAATACAATGTGATTTTATTGGTGTATTTTTACAGAAAAGAGGTACCACCAAAAAAGAATTATTAAAAATATGAAAAGGGTCAAAGGTTAAAATAATACATTTTATCTAGTTAAAAAAAATGAGTTCCCTAAATTAATTTTATATGCCAGCATTTCAGGTGAATGATGAATAAGAAAAGACAAGAAGAAAATTGTTTACACAGGGTAAGAAAGAGACAACCGGGTGGAACAGGACAAACATTTGTCAGTTAAAATACAATCTAAATAAATTTGAATAAAATAGTCATAATGCTTCAAAAATCTCACAGTCCATAGGAAATTTCTGAAGACCTCTCTCTGAGATTAAGCAGACTTAGACTGGAAGAGGACAATAATATACAGCAAAATTGTATAAATAGATCTGCATATAGCTCTCTTCTGTCTGTGCAGTTCCATCAAGCACCTACACCCCCCAAGGCTTTCCAAACAAGCCCTTTGCTCCCCAGGCCGACGCCAGCTGGGTCTGATCCCAGGTCTAACGTGTGAGCTCTTCACATGAGCCAGCACGGTGCCAGCCGGCCCCTTCCCTGTAATTAAAGTGCGAGGTGTGATGGCTTAACATGTTACCTACAGGCGACCTGTTTCCTAGTCATTAGAGTCTACCAAAAATATTCTAAATCTTTTCTTTCTTCCTACGCCATTAGATACAAGCTACACTGTCCTCATTTCTCCAGAAGGTGTCAATAAGTTGCTAGTTATTATATGAGGATATACACATACTAGTCCCTTAAAACCCCACTATTCCTCTTTTCTTTTCAAACAGTAAGGTACATACTGCAAGGTTCAATTTAAAACTAAGAGAGAAAATCATAGTTTGGTCAAGCCAGAAAAGCAATGTAATGTAACAATTCAGAGAAAACTTGTATTTCCCATTCCACATCATTGTAGACAAAGCAAGTTGTGCTCAGTCTCAGCAAAATGGAGAGGCAGCTTATTTGGGGTGTGCAGGCTGTAGACTGCTGAAGTTGCTGTGCCCAGTTATATATGCATGTATAAATAGAAACAGAGGTCATAGAGAAGGGAGAAACGGGTAAAATGCAGAAATTTGGTATGTATAGATTTTAAAGATGAATTAAAACTTAAGTGGGTATAGAGCTTTTCACTGAAATATTTTATGCAACATATTAAGTACTAAAAAAAAATATTATAGATTAGAAAATTAGAGATAAACACCATCAGTAATCCTTACAGGCAGAATGAGAATATTTGATGGTTTTGGCAGAAACAATAATATCCTTGGTGCCACTCTTGCTATCACAAGAACTATATAAAAGATCTGTAATGATTCAAGGTACTTTCTTGTAACTGTGCATTTTTTCTTTTGGAGAATTTTACGGGTTCGATTTTTCTCCAGTACGGCTGGATGACAGATTTACATTGTATTCCCAATATAGTTATTAAAATAATTTCCCTTGACAGTTCTCTGACTGCATCACTCCCCCTTCTTTGAATCCCAACCATACATCTCTGCTTACTTTGCATTTTAAGTGTCTTGTTCTTATCTAAAAAGCAACTCGTTGTCCTTTACTCAGTATGTGTCCACTCTCACCTGTTACAACGTCAAAGTGCAGTTTGACTGTGTCCACGCCACCCACTCGGATGGCATCATCTTCCCCTTCCCTTCATGCCCCCCACCAGAGAGCCCCACGGAAAGGACCATGCCATCGCTGTCACCCCTCGGGACCCACCGCTGAGGCCATTTCCACAATGAAGCAGCCGGATGCTGTCGATGCCCCTCAGCCGGTGATAACACCGGCATCCATGGCCGTACCGCTTCAAAGGTGCTGTCAAGTGTTGACTCTTGGGATGCTGAAGGTCACACCTTTCAAAGGTCAGGGGGACTTGAAAAGTGGATGGGCCAGTGGTGCTTAGGAAAAACTTTTGTACCTTGTCAAACAACATCTTAAAAATGGGCTGAAAGGAACAGAATCAATCAATGACTTCAACCACTTGCTCCGAGAGAAGATCAAGGGTATCAGAGACATCTCTGACGTGTGTCAGTCTCACCTTGGTTAGTAGTTTATGTTGGAGATCTCCCCAGGCAACCTGCTCTGGCTCTTGCCTGCCCACAGAAGTGAAAATTTCTTCCTACTCTGAACCTCCTTGCTGGGAGGTTTTCTTGAACGCTTTTCCTGCCCTTTGTGTCCTCTTTGTAACACTGTGTAAATATTTGAAAATTTGTTTTAACCTGCTAGAATTCCCTGTCCGCAGGTATGAAATATTTCATGTTTTTGTTGGGTGTTACATTTCCTACTATTATTTATTTTTGTGCATTTCATTTTTATTTTCTTTGAACTTTCTTTACCTTGTCTAAAACTTTTTCTAAATTATTCTTCCCCAAATTGGGCATCCCATTCCAGCTAAAACTTCATCGGGAACAGATAAAGCAGAACAGAAATGGTTACAAACCATTCCCAATCCAGCTACTGCATCTCCAGATGACATCTGCCCTTTTCCTGCAGTATTTATGTTGTTGACTCAGATTTAATGCTTGGCCCACTATAACTCTTCTAAAGCACTGCTGCCTATGTTGTTTTCTCTCATTTGTGTATTTGATTTCTCCCTAAGACTGCTGTCTTGCGCTGTCTTTATTGAATTTCATCTTATTGATTCCAGACCATTTCTAAAATCCATCATTTTGAATTTGAAGCCTGTTGTCACAAGCACTTGCACTTTGATGTCACCTGCAAATTATATAGATGTATTCTCTAGTATATCACCTAATTCAACTATTGAAATCCATATTAAATCCTTCTGGAATCACGTCAGACCCATTCAATATGTCCTTTCTGCTAGACAGTAAATTACTGACAATCATTCCTTCAGCATTATTTTTAACAAGCTGTGTTCCCACCTTACAGCAATTTGGTCTGGGCTGTCTGCCTTTAATTTTTGGGAAGAGAAAGCCAGGACTGATGGTGTGAACATCACTCTAACATCATGATGTGATTCCCATCTACTGCCTGACCTTTCCCAGGAGGTCAGTTACCTTCTCAGAAAAGGAAATTAGACTGGTCTTTCATAGTGCCTGCTTTAAAAATTAATGCAGCTCGTTTATCATCTATTGCCATTTGATTGTTTATGAGATTCTCTTTTTTTAACGTGTTAATTCCAGACTTTTTCAGGTCAAAAGTTAAGCTCACTTTTCTATATTTTCTGGGGTCTTCTGTTGATTGCTTTTTAAAAACTAAATACTGAATTATGTCTTCCCTCCAGATTTCCCAAACAATTTGTCAGAATTCAGAGCCTGCTTGCAGAAGTTTGAAGATAAATGCTACCAGTTTGTGACTACACCAGCCTGTGTGATGCATTTAATTTGATTTTTCCCTACTTTGGCTCCTGCTCCTGATGAGTAAAACCCCGCAGCTCCCTGATGGAGGTTGGTCAGAGGGAGGTCGTGTCCCTGCACACGTGGACCAGGGGGAGAACATCTGCTTTGCTTTTGGCTCCAGTCCCCAGGGATGGAGGAGGAGGAGGAGGATGCATCACCATAGGAGGATCAGAGATGGGGGGCCCACTGGGAAGGCAACCCCGCGGTGCCCCGTGCCCCATCCAAGCATCGTGCTCAGCTCACACACAGTTCTTCCTGCAGCTCTGGGACAGCTTAGATCACGAGTACCATCCTGACTCATCTACATGTTTCTGTACGCCGAGGGATGCTTCTCGTTATCTGATCACATACTATTTTTACTCAGGAAAATGGTTCTCTAGTGATACTGAATGCAAATATATACTGAGCAAGTTTTGAATGAATTGACTCAATTCAAATGAATAAAGGCTTGCCCCCTGAACTAAGCCAGTTGGTAGGTATTTATTTATTCAGTATTTATTTTTGTTCTCACTACGTAGTCTAGAAATTAGTAATGCTTATCTAACATTTAAACTTGGAATTGCTTTCCACATTATTAATCTCTTCTCTCAAGTTTCTGCAGAACTGCCCCCATTGCTCGTAAATGTATTGCGAGCGGTATGATTTAATCTTCATGATGTTCCAGTGACACAGGAAGCATTAGTATTAATGGGGATTAATGGGATTATTAATATTCACATTTTACAGACAGTTAACAACCTATTAAAATCAAACTGTTACCTGCCCAACAGTTTTGGATACCCGACCAGAGGCAGTGCACGCAGCATCTCCTGACAGAATTTCAGTTTGCAGCTGCTGTGGGAGAGGCCGGGGAGGACCAGCAGCCGTGTGGTGCCGGCTGCCACCCTCCCCAGCACAGCCGCCTGCTCACAGCACCCATCCTGCCCTGGGTTTGACGCTGTTTTGACATTTACACACAAAACAAGTTTGCTCCCGGTTCCTAACTTTACAATTTTAACCTTATTTTGATGCTGCTTTGGAAAAAGATATCAACAAGTAAGTGTTTTGACCTCATTGCTAGAACTATTCCAACTCCAAATGATCTTAAAGGTTTCAGCCCACAAAACCAGTGTTTGTTCAACTAAACAGAAGGAGGCGGGTTTATTTCTGACACAGTTACACAACTGCTCTACATGACATCTGTGGCTCTGAAGTGTTCACGTACTGAGCATCTTACCCTTTGCTATATTACCTATAAACTAGAAGGTCTCTTCAGATAAAAATGCAGTGAGTTTTTCAGCTTTACCAACATGCTCAGCCCAGTATAACCTCGAGCTGATGACAGGATCACCCCGTGCCTTTTCATTAACAGAAACACCACTTTCAACAGAGCATTGTGCTAATTACGGAATTTATAACATTTTAAAGTCCCACAGTTTTGCTTCAAGCACAGTCTCTGGGCCAGCAAGTGTCTGAGTGCTGAATGAATACCAGTTCCCCATTAGGGTATTTAATTTGACTAAGAAAGGTCCAAGTGAAAATTTTACCATCATTTCAGCTGTGGAATCACAGCAATAGATTGAATTTCTGTTTCCACTGTTAGTGTGACATACACACATTACAATGCATGATTACCACCCAGAATATCTCTGCTTACAGAAATCAATGAAAATGAAAAATGTACGAGGATTCTATGCACTTGCCCCTATAAATGACACTGATCATTAAAGACTCCAATAACAACGAATAAATCAGTTCTGTACTACTGTGTAAAAGTATCACAAGGATCACAGCCATTCAAAGTAGGCAGCTTACTCCAGTTAAATGGACTTCTGGAGCCGAGTACTCAAAATCCTGTTTAATTAGGATTTCAACATCCAGCTAATGACTTTGCTTTGATAATACAGAGCACCACTTTCCATCTTAGGTTAAAATTACCACAGTCGCTTGTCCGTGCTGGGTAACTATGTGACTTACCAGATTCATAAATAAATAACCATTTCTCAGCGTGAATGAGTGTCTAGATTAATTAATAGTACTTCAAAGTTAAAAAAGACTAAGCATATTCTGTTGGCACTGCCAATGATGAAGGCACGGCTGGTTTCCCTTTGGGAGAAGGCACAGTGGCAGAACGGCAGAAGCATCAGTAGAAATGGTTAAACTCCACAGATGTCCCTCGCTGCCTTACTTGGCCAGTATTTCCAGCAGGAGACTGGCACGCTTCTGTAAGGAGAGCGCCACAGAAAAAACCCCGAGAGATATTTGGGGTGCCTGACCGGACCCACCTGGGCACACCGATCTGCTGCCTCACACACCTCCCTGGAAAGAACCCCAGCTCAGGGCTTAGCACGGATTTCAGAACTGGGAAAGTGGGGTTTTTTGTTTGTTTGAAGCTAACTTTTTGTCAAGGGTAGAAGGGAAGGCACATAACAGTTTTGGGAGGTGTGCTGACACAGCTCTCCACTACCATGTATCTGATTTGCCCAGGCTGAAAAATACAGAAACTTGACCCAGAAGTTTTGGGAAATGGGAAACAATCTGAAATTACCCTTGCCGTTAACAGCTTGGCACATCTCCAGCAGTGGGGTTGTGCTGTCCTCAATTCCACTGCGTGCCCATCCGTGTCGAACACCCATCACGTGTTCGCACCACACACGTGCGCGGTGTCAGAGCCAGGGCTCGGACTGGCACTGGAGCAAGTCCTTGATGTTCAACCATATGGAGACCTTGCTTGGGACTCTCAGGAGATGACCAGCAGCAACCTGGGTCACGCACTCCAGACTCTGTGGCAAGATCAGCCTGAGTTTGCCCTGGGTGCTGCTCGGAGCCTGTGGTACCCAAGGGGAGGGAAGGGAGCTGGCAGGAGTCAGCGAAGTACCCATAGGGGAGGAGGCAGAAAGCTTAAGAGGATCAGAGGAGCTCAGAAGGGCTGGACCTCTGGAGATGGTCCAGTCCAACCCCTGTTCACAGCAGGGTCACCCAGGGCAGCTGGCATGTAGAAGAGCCAGAAGGAAGCACGTGTTGGGAGCAATACCGGAGCTGGAGAAGTTGATGTGGATGCACACACATGGCAGTGTGCAGTCAGAGGATATTTTCTGATGTTCTACAGCCTTGAAAGTACTGTCTGGAAAATGTCTTGTTCAATGGTATTTTCAAGGGAAATGGTGGGCACATACAGAATGAAATCCTTGTAGCCACCTGTGATATCCAGTTTACCCATGTCTCTGCCGTTCACCTTTTTTTCAAAAAAAAGGTAAAAAGGTAAACACCATGGAGTGGGCGAACCTCTTGTTTCTCCTACCCATCAACATGCCGGTTCCTATAAAAATAAAAATTAGCAGTGGAGATGCTAGTGTCTGAGGAAGCCTTGCACAGTTCAGAGTTGGGAGGTTGCTATCATAATTTTCAATTTTAATCAATTTATAAGCCACAGTGAGATTTTTCCAGCTGTTAAAAGGTGCCTTTGCAATGTGAAAGCCTCATGACAAAACATTATCATCAATGGGTATTTCTGTCAGGGTGAAATAGGTATTTGCAACATGGGGTTTGAGGATTTACTCAACTTTATTTTTATTCTTTCCACTGCACAGCAACAGAGGTTATTAAGGGCATCCTGTAAAATATTAGTTTTGGGACTCCACGTTAATTAATTTCTCCATGCTGGAAATACTGAAGACTGACAGAGTTAAAAGCACTTCACCAGTTCAAGGCCTTTTTATCCACACAAGTGCAGTTCAGGAGCAGCTATGATTATAATAGTATAAACTTGTGAATTAGGGAACTTTTTATTTGTGACAGAATTAATTTTTAAAAAACTCATTTAAGAAACAGTATGGGATGATGGCTAAAGTAAATGATAACAGGTTAACCACAGCTTTGAGCTCCCTGGCTCCTTGCCCTGGCACAACGAGTCTGTGCCAAATGAAGCACATGAAGAAATCAGTTGACCTCACTAGGACTCCGAGTAGCTTCCTGTGAGGACCCGGGAATAAAAGAATATTTGAGTTTTGAGTGTGCAATGCGGTGGTCAAGTGCTGACACTGCTGGCTCTGGTGTCCAGTCGTAAATGCAGAAAGTGGGGCTGAAAACCAGCATTGTGGTGGGGAGGCTGCTGGGCTCACACCTAACAACATGGGGGAGCCACGTTTGCAGAGGGAGAAGACTCACAGACCAGATCAATAGATTATTCTTCTAGCCACAGAAGTACAAGGGATTATGAGTGGTGTTTCCAAATTGGCACTTGGCAAAATGAAAAAAGTTTCTAGTTATGGCCAGAAGAAGCTTTAGAGGAGTAAATATCGCCATGTTACTGATGAGATCAGCGCTCAGAGATACAGGGTCGGAAACCAACGTGTGCCAGAGAAGATGGCCCAGGGAAAGCTTAGCTCAGACAAATAAAGAATGAGATATAAAGTAATAACGAAGCGATTGGGTTCTGACATCAATGATGAAGAGTGGAAAGGCAGAAAAGTTGACTTTAAAAGGACCAGAACTGATTATTGGTAAAAAAAAATTCTTGAGGGAATACATGAACTAATCCATAACATGGAGAATGGCACACTGTTTAATTATTTACCTTTTCTAATGTTACTATGACATTGTAAAAAAAAAAAAAAAAAATAAAATCCCCCTAAATAATAAAGTCAATCAAAATGTGCTTAGAAAGAAGTTAAAACCATGCAACAATTATTTCCACAATATCTCATGGATGCCAGGAATGCATGTTGGATATAGTTTTCCATCATACTGAACTACCAAAGAAGAGGGAAACACTTGAATCGCAAACCAAACAGCACCTGACCCGTCTTAAGAAGGAAAGTTGATCATTTTCCCTGTGGTTAAGTTGTTCCCCACGTCACTTCATACGGCTTTCTCATATATCACCCCAGGAAGGGAGATAGCTTCCTCTCACATTATGCCTTTTTAATGTAAAATGCAAATTCTGCTTGCTGAGCTGTCGCTGGGCTGTGAAGAGCTTCTTCCAAGCGCCCCGTGCCTGGGAAAGAAAATCCGGCCTTTTGTAATGAGGGAGGAATATCTCCATACAGAAAGGTAGCAGAAAACTGCTTGTTTACATAAATTAATGGAAACTTTGAACAAGAAATTACTTCTTGTTGATAACAGGCTCTGTGTATCTGTTCTAAGTAGAGTTATGAAGGAAATAATTCACCATAGCTCATGCACTATGGCTGGAGCGGGATTTAAAGAAGTATGGAGAATTAAGCCATAAAACAGGACAGGCAGCGTGTTTCTGGAGGTTGCTCCAAGAGCTTTCAAACACCAGTGAAGTGCAGCAATCTGACGGGCACACACTTCCCAGAGCGCCTCAGTCGCTGTTAGAAATGGAAATTAAAAAGGGAAAGTCAGATGAGAGGAACTGAACAGATGCGTTTTGGAGAGATGATCAGAAATGGGACAAATCCTCTGACAAACAGGTCAAACCACAACTGCGAAGCATAAACCAGAGTCCTTTCAAATCTGCACACGTGGAAATGCCTTGGAAAAATTATCACAGAAATTCTATTATAAAATTAAATATTTTTGCATCTGCTTGCTGGAATCAGACTTACATCCCCGCTGTATCTAATTATACTCATAAAATGGGTGCATGCATGGGTGAATGCAGAGACGCAAAACCCGTGTTTACGTGGTGGTTATTTATTTTGAGCTCACAAACTCAGTGTGCATTCAAATACTTCAGACGTAGTCAAGGAACCCTGCTGAAAATTTAACCACAATGTTATACTGGATGCATTTTACTGCCTCAATTTAAGTTTTTCGTAAATTTTTATTTAAAATATGCAATGTCAGAACATAAAACAGGCTGAGAATTTACACTGTGATGACATGTTATCTCACCTACCTGAACATTGCATTATAGATCTGGAAACTCATACTGTAAGTCTGGGTGAATAATGGAATTTTTTTTATGAGTAGCTGAATTTCTAAGTTTGAAAAAAAAATAAAAATAAAAATTCAGTTCACATAGAACTGAGAAAGGAAAGTTTTGGTTTTGAGGACTGAAATGAAAACCAATAAAATTTCCTTGGGGAAAGATGAATGTTTTGTTCAATCTAAACCAAAACCCCTGTGTTTCTTTTCTAGGTTACAGAATCCTGTCTAGCTCAAAAGAAGGCTGTTGAGAAAAGGAGAGCTGAAAAGCTGAAGGCACAAGACACTGATTTCTAAAGAGTTATTCTAATTTTCTGCTCATGTGTAGCATTTAGGGGTCTCTTATCCCTGATACACCCCTCGGGCTATATCGCATCATAAGTAAATGATGAGTAAGACCCTGTTCAGATGATGGCTTTTAAATTTTGGTGCTGACCTGAATGAGATCAGGATTTCAGGAACTGCTTTAAAACTGCATTACTTTGGACTAAAAAGACCAAATGTCCACGAGTGAATCCTTTCTGGCTTCATCATATCTGTGTGAACCCCAAACTTAGTTCTTATCTTTCCATCTCCCTAATTTGGCCTAAAAGACACACCTGTATTTTTTTCACCAAAATTATTAAAATATTCCCTGTAGCTTACCAGAGAAAGACATTCAATCTTTTAAAATCATTTAATCAACAAAGCTCGTTTTGGTAGGAAAACTTGTTAGATATAAGATATATACCACGTATAATCATTTTTATTTTAAACCACAATTCTATAAACTGGGAAAGTTTGATATTAGAAATAACTGAAATTTGCAGTCTCTAATATTCCTGGTTTTTGAGTCACAGTGGGAAAAGAGTGTATTTGTCTAAGCAAATTGTACAGTCCACAGCGAATTAGAAGAAAATCAGCGCGTTACAAAGCTTGAGTTAAATGCGGTGTCAGGAAGTAAACTACAGTAGCACTTAAAGACTGTATGTATGATAGAGAGAAATTACTGTAAACCTCGAATTGTAGGCATTCTGCAGCTGACCTGCTGGGCTGGTTTTGATTTGAGTTGCAGGTTATGGGAATTACTACAGCAGGAATGCTTGTGGCTAGCCAGGCTGGGAGCGAGGAGGAGCTCATGGCAATGTTAAACCCCATAACCCAGCCTGAAGGTCCAGGGGTGGAGACTGTAATGGAGATACCTTTAAACTGTTGTAATCCGGGAGTTGAGATGCTTGTTGCAGGAATTACTATAGTGGGAAGCACCCAAACGAATGGAGGAAAAGCCTCACAAGGAGCAGAGCAAGCGCAGCAGTGACCCGACCTGAGCTGGCTTTGGCGTCCAGTAACTCCACACAACACGCCACCTCCCCCATCCTGGGTGACCACTGTAAGAGGTGGAGCCCAAAGCCATGGACTGAATGAACTCAATGGACATTTTGTGGGCATTTGTGGACATTTCACAGAGGTGGTCCACAGACTAAGGGAATGATACCTGTGTATTGTATCAAAGGATGGGAAGGAAGGGGGGTGGTGGGTAATGAGGATGTACGGGATAGTGTGGGACCTGAGCGTGACGTAAATGGTATGGAAGAAGGGGCGGAGAATGTGCTGGTTTTGGCTGGGGTAGGGTTAATTTTCTTTGCAGTAGCTACTATGGCACTGTGTTTTGGGTTTGTGCTGCAGATGGTGTTGATAATTCAGGGCTGTTTTGTTCTCACTGAGCCCTGCTTAAACAGAGCCAAGGGCTGTTCTGCTCCTCACCCCACCCTGCCAGCAAGTGGCTGGGGGGGCACAAGGAGCTGGGAGGGGACACGGCCAGGACAGCCGACCCCAACAGACCCCAGATATTCCATAGCTTACGATGTCATGCTCAGTGTATAAACTAGGGGGAAGAAGGAGGAAGGGGGGATGTTTGGAGTGATGGTGACATTCCCAAGTCACCGTTCCGTGGGACAGAGCCCGGCTGTCCTGGGGATGGCTGAGCACCCGCCTGCCATGGGGAGTGGGGAAGGAATCCCTTGTTCCGCTTTGCTTGTGCGCGGCTTTTGCTTTCCCCGTTCAACTGTTTTTATCTCAACCCATGAGTTTTCTCACTTTTACTCTTCCAATTCTCCCCCCCACCCCATGGCGGGAGTGAGTGAGCAGCCGCATGGGGCTGAGCCACCGGCCGGGGTTAAACCACGACACTTGCATTGAATGCCCATATTAATCAGAGTGTAATAATACCAATATTACTATATTAAATATTAATTATCATATTTACATACTGATCCTATTGCTCAAGTCTATTAATGTTTTTCACAATAAAGAGAATAAGCTGTTTAGGACAATACTACATTGGTCTTATATTTAAAATATATCTCACTGGAATAGACCGATTCAGTCGGACACCTTCTTATCAGCATTCTGAAAGTCGTCAGAGAAGTCCAAAAGGCAGAAGCAATTAGAGCCCTATTATTTAATGCAATGTTTACATTTTAGTGATATAGAAGTCTCTGCAGAAAATGGTTGCATTTAAAGAGAGGTTATAATCTGAAAAGAGATATAGGAAGAGACTTATGGCAAATACTTTTAAACTGCAAAACCTGAGGCATTACCTGTAAACACACGGAGAGGCACACTACACCTAGCGACTGCTGTTATCACGTAGAGAGATTCTGGAATATTTATGGGCAAAATACTTTGGCGTGCTAACTACATTCAATTCGCTACGAAAATAAAACAGTGTTTTTACTTTGAAGTATTTCAAACAAAAAGATTTTTTTAATAAAACAACCCTTTTATTGTATAATGGAACTGTTGTGTTAATTATAATTTTTTTGCCAAGGATCTATTTTACATAACAAAGCAAATCTGCCAACTATTAAGGAAATTTTCCAGTTTTCTCTTACAGATGATAAAAAGGGGAAATAATATCATATTTTAAATGCAAAGTGGGGATGATTAAAATTTCAGTCTAAATAAAATAAGAACATTTCTGAATCCTAAAGACAACAAAATGAGTAATCTGCTGGGGACAATATAATAACTACCTCACAATTCTATACTTTAGCCCTTAGTATTGTAAAGCCTTACATGTAAGCAAAAATTTAACTATTTTTGTCTCACTGTAATGTCTTCATCCCTGTTGGTCTTGAGGCAGGTTTGAAAATCAGAGGCTTATGAATGAGCCAGTTTCATCCAGCTCCTAAAGTGCCTTTTTATCCATTCAAATCTGGGCACTCAAATTCAAGTTCACATCTCTCTTGTGAGATTTTTGTTTCATTTTTTCCTTTTAAATGATATTAACCCAAAGGAATAAATTTTCCAAACATCACATGCTAAAAAAGAATGCCAAAAAATGTAATAAATTAACAGATTTTGTTTGTGCATCTCCTTGAGCACAGTTTTCAAAATTTACCCATGGGGCTAGGCTATTGTTTGCTAAAAATCCTAAGCTTTTATCTGAATAGCTAGGATAAAAGATCTGTGATAAGTAGGTGTAATAGAAGTTAGAGTCATATTGTAGGATTGTATTAAGAATCAGTGCTATATAGTTTTCATTTTGATATAGAGTTTTCTTGTATGATGCAAAAGATCTTGTACCATTTATTATCCTTGTTACTGCTTCATAAATTATAATATGTAAGAACTACAGCCCCAGTAATTTAAGTCATACAGTTTTCATTATATGGTTCCTTTAAGGAAGCTCTTCAGAACATTTCTCTGAAAAGTCTGTTCCTATAAATGAACAGTTAGTGTTACGTGACTTATTCTTTAAAGGAAACAACATATCTCTTAGTCACACGGGACACAGGAAGATAAAATCCTTAGATATATTCAAACACCGAGCATTGTCTGATGAAAACTTGAATGTGAAGACAAACTGTTTAAAATTTTAAAAAGTTCTACTAAAGCATTGAGGGATGAACATGTGAACTATGACTTAAGGAAAAAAGACAGTATCTGAATTTCCACTTTGTAACCAGGTGTTTTGCTGGATATTTAAAATGGAAGTATCACAGAATAACAACAACGTAAATACTTCTTCGGATCTGGCTGAAGCCCATGGTTTTATCCTTCTGCCTTTCCCCCCTTTATTCCCAGTTGGCAGTTCCTCCCCGCTCCCCATCGTGATTTCCACTTCTCATCATCACTCCTCACTGGATGCAAAGTGGAAATCCAAAAGGGTGCCTGGCTGCAGTTATAATTCACCCGTAAGTGGGGATTATTTTAATAATTCTCATTCACCACTGCTGATACTGAAAATATGCTTGTATAGCTGGATGAATAGTTCATACAAAACCCCAACCCACCACCAATCACGGAACTCATTGTTGTGTTGGCTGTTCAGTTCTGCTGCCCTTTGAACAAACTCTAAGGCACTTGAGAAACTTGTAAAATTAAGCATTTGAAAAATCAGTGCAAGAATGGCATTTTCATGCCTGTTTGCTTCAAAGGATGCTCTGATTTTGCTAATTGCCTCAAAGAGGGCTTCGATTTACTGTTTGCTACAAACAGTATTCTAATTTAGTTTATCCTGTGAGTGTGCAGCTGCGTTCAAGTATGGTGATGTTTGGGGCTCATTGAGCTGTTCGGAAACTCATTCCCTCAGTTCCTCGGGTGAGCTGGTTTATGTCTTTGCAGACTGCACCCAATACCTTGCACCAGGTGAAGACTCGGACATCCTGGCCTTTGACATAACCACCTCTCTGGTAGGAAACTCAAAAATATTTTCTTAGTTGATATATCCTGAAAATCTGAATCATCACTGTAATTATCAATAAAAAGAGAAGAAGAATTCAGATTATCCTCTACCATAAACTGTTTTTCTGAAAGTGAAGAGAGGAGCATAGTCCCAGGGAAGCTCCCTGAGTTGCTTAAAGCCACGCCATCAAAATGGACAATACTTGGGTGATTTATTTTTTCAGTTTTACTTACAAAACAAGGGCTAATTGAATCTAGTCTTGTGATATTAATAAACCACTGATGATCTGCTTATTGAAGACCAGTGACCTCTGACCCACAAGACCCACTTTGTAGGTTCTGGTTGCTTGCACCTACTGGCTGGGATATAACGAAATGGAAGTATTAACAGATGTTAATATGTAGTTACATATTAAAATGTTTTTCCTTTGTTCTTTCTGTTACGGGATTTTAAATTAAATCACACTTTCAGTCACCACTGAAGTGTTTTTTACAGCTTGTTAATGCTATTTTAATTATTGCTTCATATACCACATGCAGGTAATTTCCAGATCAAATTTGCAACTACTTGATTACACCAGGTCAGCCACCAGAAACTGGACATTCTGGCTGTTATTCTACATCTAATGGCTCCTGTGCTACCTAAACACTGAGACACGCCCAAACTATGAGACACTTCCCTGAGATAATTCCTTGCTGCTCAGATATATTCATATGAGCTACTCTAGAATAGCACCTACTCAGGGCCATGAAGATGAAGACATCCCAGCAGCCGAGATGGGGCAGGAGGCAGGGGAGGTGGGAGTGGGCAGCCGGGAGAGGAGGGGGGTGCTCGGGGCCACAGTCTGCCCCGGTTGCCGTGCTCCGGGGGGAGGTGGTGAAATCCTCCTACTGCTGCCAGCTGGAGAGGAGAGGAGCAGAAGCTTCCTCTTCTGAAGTCCCAATTTAGAAAACTAAAGCCTCCTAAATTAAACCTCGGTATGAAGGTATTTCAAATGCTAAAATGGGGAACAGCAGCATCTTTACTTCCCCTGCAGAGAACACACCCCTGCATCCTTGCCAGATGTCTCAGGTTAGGTAACCTCTGCATTTGCTGTCCTAGACTCTTTTGATGAACAACTGAAAAAGTTTTCTTTACATCTTTATGAAAGCTGTACAATCAAAGATGAACTTTTTCAAATGGAGATTTTCCAGGCAGGAAACATTTAATCCAGATTCTTTAAAGCTTTCTTTCAAATTTCTTACAACTCAATATTACAGTATGAATCTGTGACTTTACTTTTCAGTTGTTTTCAGTCGTCTCCAGAAATTTTCCTAAATTAGTACTATGAGCTCTTTTTAAAGATATGCATTTGATTTTGCTCTTTCCAGCTGGTGGATTTCAGATATTGTCATCATCCTCTCTTACCCTCTCTTATGCTATAAAATCAAAATTAAGCTGTAGAGGATTTAAAAGAAGAAGACAGTATATGAGAAGGAACTGCTTTAATAAATCCATCCCCATGCTTGTTTATTCTTGGTAATTCTCCCATAATCGTGAATCCAACACAGCTCATCGTACAAAATATTTTTCTTCTGCAAGTTCACAGCTCATAAAAATGAGACAAGATGTACCATCTAATAAACTCAAAGGGGAGATTCGCATCTTCATATGCTGGAGGTGGGATTTAAAGAGATAATGTACAATTCTTATTTTTCATTTAATTAAATCACCTCTGCTATGCAGATAAAGTTTGCCATAGTTCAGTAGAAGCCAACTCAGTTTCAGCAGTGTGAAACCGTACCCAGACACAGTAAATTCCTTAGCAATGGACTGTCCTCTTTGTGACTTGTTCAGTAGCGTGGGCAATTATTTTTTAAAACCCTAATGGGCCTCACTATGAATGGCAATTACCCCTTACAAGGAAGAGTACAGTGAATATGGGTATTTATTTGAAGACTGATTCTCTTGCAAATACATTCTTCCATAAATACCTAGAGATGGTGCCTCTGGTACAAATGGAAAAAAGGTCCCATCTTCTTTTAATATTTTTTGTGTTCGTGTATACTCACTTAGTTGATAAACAATAAAATAGACTGGATTAAGAGCCTATATATTTCCAGAAAACTGCTGCATGTTTTCCAGTAAAACCTATGGCTGCTGCTGAGGGAAAGGGAACTCCTCTTCTTAGACTGAATATTCAGTTTCTCTGATGAAGTCTCCAGTTGTTAAAGTACTTCAAGTTCATGTGTTTCACTATTTCATCTGGTTTTCCTAATGAGATCTTTCTACCCCTTCCTGTTTATGGATTTTTATTAATGCACTGGTCACTGGAGGTAGAATATTTCTGCCTATGTATAATTTAGTCAGCTTTATGAAATAGTCTAGCATGTGAAGAGGTCATGCATCAGATTTTGCTAAAGCAGAGCTAGCTATAAAGGATATAAATCACAGTCCTTCACACTGTTCTGGATAATAATGCCATCTCTCAAGGATGTCATTAATTTAAAAGCAGGTATACAAGTTTATTTCCTAATTTCTTCAGAGCAGACCACGACTAGAAGCAAAGCAGCAGCATGCAATGCAGATACAAGTATTATGCATCATATAAGGAAATAAAAGACAAAACAAGTTCTCTACGCTATCAGCTTCTCCAGCATTAAATATGGAAATGTAGCATGAAGCGTACAGCTCGTTTTATTGCAAATATTCTATCAAAGTCCTCCAAAGTTTACTACTCTCTGCTTATAACTCCAACTTCATTTCTACTTGTGCTTGGCCTAGTTTCACTCCTACAACTGATGCTTCTTCAAAGAAAAAAAAAAGTGTGGGAAGAGACTGACACAGAAAAATGAATAGCAAAGCATTTAAAACAAAACCAAAAAAAAAAGGACATGCTCTGCATTAATGCCATTTTATAGTTCATTATTATACTTAGCCATTTCTTACTGATAAAAAGACATATGGGGAACGTTCCATACATTTTCCTCCTCATTGAATCTTACTTCATTTGCTTTTGTGTTTGGCTTTTCAATCACCTGTTCTTTATGCTTCATCCCGGGACATTCTCAGTGACAAAGGTCATATTGTAAATGAAAACGCACCCTTAGACAGTAACCAAGAATATGTCCCCTCTATCTTGCTTCTGAACTTAAAATGCTTCTTATTTTATTTAAAAATGTCCATCAGCTGCCTGCTAAAAGTATAAAAAAATCTTTTACATTAGCTGTCACCAAATACTTATCATGAAATTTAACATGGAACAGAACCGCTTTGTTTGTGTATTAACTCTCAATTCTTCTGAGAACTGGTTTAACACACCCCAGCTTGGCTTCCGCCAGGACTCTGCACATCTTACTGACTGCACCAGCGCTCAGGATCTCTCTTTTTTTAAACATGAGCAACAAAATAAAAATCCAAGACCAATAAAGTTGTGAATCAGTCTAGAGTAGATTTATCCCCCTTTCCTTCTATTCTGTGGGATAAAAAAATGCTGGCAGAATGGGGTGCTTGAATGGGACATTCCTTCTGGGGATATTCATGCTGAATGATTGTGCCAAAAATACAGAATCAGTGGACCAGCAACGGGCACCCATCATGCAAACACAAATCTTTCCTTTAGGTGTTAAAAAGCAACATAAAATATTGCCTAATACTATTTCCCTTATTGGATAGAGATATTCCTCTTTTTGATACTTCAAACTTACGTTTAACCACCCTATTTTGCACAATGTCATTTGGTAAACTGTGGACTTGATTTAGCCTCCACTGATGAGAACTGACATTTTCTGACTGACTTCTCCCAACACCTTCTCTCATCTATGAAAATAAACATCTTTTCCCAGTGATGAATCATAAAGAAGCCAAATAATCTTACATTTTCTGTCTTGCTGGTCTTGTTTTCATTTATTGGGCCAATCAGTCCTCACCCCAGCCAGAAAACACTGTAAGTGAGCTGAAAGCGGGCTGCTTTTTGTGTAATCAACACTAATAACACAGGCTTTAAAAACTTCCAGCAGGAGCAGAAAGAGACGGACAGCAAGGTGTGAGTCTTGGTTGGGTTTCTGCTTTCTTCTCACCCTTTTCTGGAGTGAGACTAAGTTAGAACACAGGCATGACAGCAAAATAAGACCCGATGTTTGGGTTCACACCATACAGAAAAGCAGTATCTTATTTATACTTTAGAGACAAACAGCCTCTCAGAGGATTTACACCCTCTGGCACAACCGTTGGCCTTGGATATTCCTCACCAACAACACTGCAAACCCACACCCAGCAGCCCGGTCTGCTCGTTCTGCCACCAGCAAACGGTGATGATGGGGAGGGAGGAAGGCAGCACCCGGCTCCTCCGTGGCATGGCAGGAGGAGCTGGGCTGGGCTTTCTCACCCAGTGAGCATCAAGCTCTCAACACTGGGATGGGGAGGAGAGGTGGGAGGGGATAAATAAATATTTTTCAAACTGTGAAATTGGCTTGGGGCAACTGAAACAAGTAAGCATGAAAAGGCTGACAATGGTATTTTTCAATAACAGTCCAGTTGAAAACAGAACACTGCTAATGCAAATCTAACTCATTAACAGTAAGAGCTTTGCGAATGACAAGGCCCCCAAAAAATCCAGACAGCTGCAGGATAAATTACACACTGTTTTGAATTTGCATTTTTGGGTGACAGACCCTTTAAGCCTGGCTTACACTTGTGATCCCTCCAAACCACACTCCCCAGAGTGTCTCCGTGTATTGTGTAGGACCTGCCCCAACTCGCCCAGGACTCAGGGCGCTGTGTGTGGCTTTCCCCGTAGCGTTGGTGGTACCAGGCACCGAGGAGTGTATGCAACACATACTGCATCCCCTGGACGAGCTGCAGTGAGGTGGATTTGAGATAGTCTGTGCTATGTGTAGTCAGGAGGGAGGAATCCTCAGAAATGGTTTAGATCGTCACAGGAGTGAGGGACACTTTTCCCTCAAATGCAAGCGGATGGCCCAGTCCCATTTCTCTGTCATATGCAGCCCTTGCTTTTCCTTGCTTTAGTACCATATAATACGCTGCCATCCGTAATTCCACTTCTGTAGGAGTGCACAGAAAGAGAAGCAAAGTACATCGGCAAAGACTGTACATGGAAGAATAAAATATTAGAGACTAATTACAGCACTGTTACTCAAAGATGACAGCTCGACTGCTTAAATTTCATAGAAAGGAAGGTTTGTCAACAGGTTTCTGAAGAGCCCACGCGACATTTCACACTTTTACAGATGCTACTATCTCATTATTCCAATAAGACTAATGCTTAATGAGGTTTCAAAATTCTAGAGGCTAATTTCAATGTTTTTAGGTTTTTTAAGTATGCAATATTGACATTTACAACTGGTTGGATTTGTGGCGCAGAGTTTTTACCTGTTAGATAAAATCCAGCATATGTGCAGAATTACCTTCAAAAAATACAAGGACAGTGGTGAGCAGATCCAATTCTTTTTCTTATCGGTTAGAAATAGTTGTTCAGTTACAGATCTATACTGCTAACAAAGTGCTTCTTTGCAATCACAGAACGCTGTCATCTATGAGAAAAGGCAAATCTGCAAAACAGCTCTCCATATTCAATCTCCACCTTCAGCATATTCACACTGAATTACACCAGAGTTTGACTCATAATGTGAATATATACAACAAGGAAACTGCATCTACACGTCCACGTGCATGTGCTGGTGCACCCTAGTATATACGTTACTGGTAGTATAAACAGACAAGAACTCCAAAGTCTCTTCCGTTCCCGACAGTTATCTGCTATATGATTGTGGACGTTTCACTTAAAAATAAATGTGGGTGAATCCATCCACCAGTTTTATTTTTCTCCATTAATGCCTTACTGGCTGGGTTTTCTTATTGCTGAACATCAGGAGGGCAATTTCAGACCATGAAATAAGTCTGATTTTATCCTCTGAAGTCTGTCAGGATCCCCAATATAAAATGGAAGGTAATACTTTTTTCTATTTAGCAATAGTTATGCAAATTTAATATAAGTTTAAGAAGAATTCAGTTATAAAAAGACAATCGTTATTTACTTATTGTTGATGGGTTGGTTTTAGTCAATAGCTAATATAAAAGAACTATTCCCTGTATGAATGAGTTTCCAATATTTCTGATCACTACAGTGCAAGAGACTAAATTTAGAATGAATTGCAAGAAAATTCAGAAAGGTCAATGTCCAGCATGGAGCACCAGGAGCTGAGAGTACAGGAACCTACAGCCAGTAGCAAACCACTCTCTGATGATGGAGTAGCAAAAAATTCCATATTATTGCTGTCACACTGCACTGTTCTAGCAGTGCTTCCATAAGAGAAACTACTGCCAGCTTCTTTATATTTACCCCATTTCCAACCCACCTCTCTAGGTCTGCAGTTAAAAATGGGAAGCAAAAACTGGGGGTGGAAGGGAAGAGGGGATGGGAGATGCAGGGGAGCAGCACAGAGACATCTGGCACACAGCAACAGCCGCCGCCAGCGCGCAGAAGCTATTTCCCAAGTTGTTAAAAACTTCTGAGCAACAAAATGGCTGAGAAATGCATGTTGGTTATTGCAAAGTTTCTTGGAAAGTCTCATTTTGCTGTGATTTATAATTAACTCTATCTCCATTTTCTATTTCTTCTCAGAATGTATCATGTTGTAGTAACATAAAACATCTCCAGCTTGAGCATTTTTAAAGTATTTTGTCAAGATCAGTGAATTCAGGCTGGCTGGCATTGCCCTTTACAGAGGGAGAATACGATCCCCACACCTCCAGGAAACCCGATCACAGGAACTGGACTAAGATGCAGAAGCAAAACCAGGACAGAAGCCAGGCGAGCTCACTCCCAGGTGGCAGGAGATCATTCTAATTCCACCTCCCATTTCAATAAAATAATGTGCTTGTAAAAACTTGCACTTATTTTTTAATAATTCCAAAAGATAAAGTGTTATATTTATTGCTTTTACAGAGTTATTTTTATTATAATCATATATTTATAACTGCCTGTACTGCTACTTGGAATAATATTTCCAGTAATTACAGTTACTTAACCTGCAGTATAGCCAGATAAGCAGTTTAAAAGTAATTTGGAATGTCATTATTGTGGCAAAGGAATGTGTAATTCTCAAAGTCTTCCCTGCTAACCAAGCAAGGTCATATCACAGAAAACACACAGAATTGGTTCTGTCCTGAAGTTTCCCTGATGCTCTTCTCTCTAGTTTTAAGAAGTTCATGAAAGCTATGTCTTCCCTTTTTTTCCCTGAGAAATTATTCTGATGTTTAAAAGAGTTGCCCTAAAAAGTAATTTTTAATTACTAGATGCTTATGTTCAAAGCACCGCTCCTTTTCTCTGATAAATAACTGCAGAAAACAAATATTCACAGGTGAGCACGTGGCTGCAATGACAGCGCTTGCCCAAGACACATTTCAACTTCAGCTTTGTCAAGGAGCTCACACGGCACTTGCTGGTCCGATGGCCCAGATTCCCCAAGAACCTTGTTGTTCCATTATATATTTCTATAAAAAATATATGTTTCTATAAAAAAGAATCTTAACACCAATAAATATTTCTAACGGCTCGTTCCCCTCGCCTCTATAAAGTCACCTCTCTGATGCCAGAGCTGAGACCGCCAACACCACAAATTTCCATGGATCGTCACCTCCCCATGCAAGCAAGCAGGGATATTCCCATGCTCAGTATCAGCATCCAACACCAAATCAAAGTGAAAATACGTGTCAGCTGAGTGAGCAGCAGGAGGGTGAGCGTGGGGCACACGGCCCAGCTCCTGCACCGCAGAGGAAAGGGCTGACGGCTTTTTGCTAACGATGCGGAGGTGGAAGGACGGCTGCTCAGGCGTCGGGATTCCCACGGAACAAATTGTAAAGCTTCTGAGGTGCCATTTAACTGTCTATACAGTAAAATTATTTATCATTGGCACCCCGGAGCCTTGAATAAGATATTTATTACTTTAAATAAGAGGTTGATTCCAGAACCACATACAGCCATAGTTATAACGCCGCATCTTTGGTGGCACCAGCAGACAAGGGATGCTGCAGGGGAGGTTTCGCTCTTTGGGAAACCTGTGAATTCAGTGCAGTTTCCATTTGTCTCCCTTTTTAAACATTAACTGGACTTGACAAAAGGTTTTTATCAGATTATAGTATTTCAACTAGGATATTTAGTGTGTCAGATGTTATTAGTTTTAATCAGGCTAAAACCAAGATGCTGACCTCAGTGTTTCGCGCAGGCACAGCTGATGTGCTGCGTTTGGTCACGCAGTGAAAGGACACAGCCGTGCCACTGGAGAACTTCAGTCCTCGGTTTCTTTCCATTTTGTTTTTATAGGAAAGGTTTTTGTGTATGGATCTATTTTTCTATTGATCACAATGAACAGAATTCCTACTATGGCATGTTTTAATTGCCTTAATTAGAATCATGTGAGAAAGAATTTACTAAAAATCTTACCATGCCAAAGTTGTGACCCTAAAATACTTTTATGGTATTTTCTCCTCAATCTTAGAGAAACAGAAGATAAGGATTTTCAAAAACATTGGGGATTCATTTGAGGATAGTCAGTGTATTTGCACCTCCTTAACAAGACTTCACCAAATATGTAGATTAAAACCCTTTTTGCAAGATAAAACCAGCATGTTCTACCCTGCATCAGGTGGGATTTTTTTACATCCTCTTTCAAATCTAGGTGATTAAAAAGATGACACTGAGTAAGAGTTGCAGAGGTTGGTCTCCAATGCACTCCAAGGCTATTTAACTGTCTTTGTTAACATCACCCCAAGCAAAATCTAAGCTTTTAAACACAGGACAACTTTTTTTCTCCTGACAACTGACAGTCTAACACTACAGAAGCTGAAATAACAGGAAATCCAATGAGAAAAAAAAAAAAACCACCCAGATAAATCACAGTAATCACACTGATCACCGTGACAGGCAGCAGAAAGATCAATAAAATATTATACTGGTTACTCGGGGAACACAGTTCCAAAAACACTTGCAATGTGGAAATGATGGCAATGAATAACAAAATAATTACTATCTCAGTTTTTCCAGGCCAGCCCAATTGCCTTTAATTGAATCAACAGGACAGTGAAGAGGCATTCAGAGAGGGAATAATGGAGCCTGTAGTAAGGGCAGTCAGAAGAATGTGTACTTATATGTAACCAAACCCTTAAAAGTGTCATAAGCCAAATTTTATGTCTTTAAAGTAATACTCCTGCAGTTCCTTACAGTTACAAAATAACATTCTGAAGCATCTATTCAAAGGAAATTGCATTTAGATAAAGTAATTGTAATTAAAATCTCTGCATTGCCACACTCGACTTTCAGAGGACAATTTTATTTCTGAGGTAGTACAATAGAAAACACAGCATTTCAATTTTAGTCTTCCAAGCAAATCTTGCACTGTGTTGACTCTTTCTTGAGTGAAACTATCACAATTTTTGCCATTGAGTTCAGCAAGAGCAGCATATTCAACAGATATGAAATCCTAAACCAGACATATTCATCATCACCATAGACTGGTTTGGGTTGGAAGGGACCTCAAAGATCATCCAGTGCCACCCCCTGGCCCGGGCAGGGACACCTTCCACTAGCCCAGGTTGCCCAAAGCCCCGTCCAACCTGGCCTTGAACCCTTCCAGGGAGGGGGCAGCCACAGCTTCTCTGGGCAACCTGTGCCAGGGCCTCACCGCCCTCACAGGGAACAATTTCTTCCTTACATCTAATCTAAATCTACCGCTCTCCACTTGGACATCGAGCCATTGACTGCAAGTCTTTGAGTGTGACCGTCCAGCCAATTCCTTGTCCATTGAGCGGTCCATCCATCAGATCCATGTCTCTCCAATTTAGAGACAAGGATGTTGTGTGGGACTTTTATTCAATAAATACAAAATCTTTGAAAAGAAGTAGTTTTGGCAGCCTTGAAAATTCCTTGCATTATACAATGCAATCACACATCCCGTTCTGCTATGGGTGACTTTTTGCTAATGGACTCCCATAGCTCCATCAACATGCCCACACACACGATGTCATGGAGTCAGCTAAGGCTTTAGGCAGGGGGGTTGCTGTCAGAGTTCCAGAAACTCTTGATAAGGCTGCCCACAATCCTGAGGGGCACTAACCATGAAATTATTTTCACATTTTCAAGTCAAACACTTCCGATTGTAAATTCCTTATCAAAAGTCTTTTCTTTGAGATGTGGAAGACTACGGAGGTTATCTGCACTTTAATTTAAAAGGAATAAAAATAAAAAAAAATAAAAACTGGCCCCACAGTTTTTGTTCACATCATTCACTTTAGATCATTCTAATGCTGAGTAATAGATTTGACCTTTATTTGCCTTAATGACAGTAAGAACCAGAAGAGGCCCACCGTGCAGAGCAGAAACAGCCACCAGCTCACTCTCTGATAAATTCTCATTCTGAATTGGCTTTCTTTCGAAAATAATTTTCAAGATTTTTCTTTCTAAAAGTTTCATAATCCTTTTTACAACGTGGCTTTCGCACAGCATCTTCAGCTGGTTGTTTTTGTTTTGAGGGAGCTCTCTTGTTCGTAGAGTGGGCGTTTACCAGACCATTGTTTCAGAAAGCACGGGAGATGCTGTGCCCAGCAGGAAGCTTATGCACCTCTCCAGCTTGGCAGGGGAGGGGATGAAGAAAGTAGCCAACCTAACAAACGCAAAACTCAGAATTTACTAATCTACATTTTTGCCCTTTGCGTGAGATTATTGAGTTCTTTAACCTAAATTGTTGGGTTCTTTTGCTTTGCCCCTTATTTTTTCCTCCTTACTTCTGCTTCCGGCGTTGTCGTATATTGCAGGAAGTTGCTGAAAGATCCTTTGGACTCTGCCAAACACACCTTTTGCAAGACTCTCACAGGTCACAAAACAACTCATTCAACTTAATTCAAATGTAACAGAACTAATACACTTCGGACCAGAGAGCAAATGATTATTTTGTGTAGATTATTCTTTCCCTGCAGATTTGAGAAGATGGAAATTTCAGGCTTATAATGGAAATTCAGTTGCAGCCATGACTGTAAAGCACACCCAACACTGCAGAATTATGAGTTTCAGACTAGTACGGCCCTGTTCTACTTCAGATAAAATATTCCTGATTTACATCCTTGTAAATGAGATCACCTGCTAATGCAAACATTTTCCATGATTTAAGTCTTTTAAAGAAGGGGAAAAGCCATTCATACATATTTTAGAGAGAGAGAGCCCCTGCAGCTCATTTGAGTGCTGTGAGAGGTACAAATGTGGGAGGAATTTAATGAAGGTATAAAAAATACAAATCCTGGAGAAAACATTCTCATTGGTCATTAATGATGCATTAATGATTGTGGATGCAGCCCTTGGTAACGGCAAGTCCAAGTGTGCTGTTTGCTGGAGCGGGTGGTTGGTTTGACTGGGGGGCCTCTATCGTCAAGCAAATATCACGCAGCTGCCTCTACCTCCGCAACAATTTTTCTAAGTCTTTTTCTTCTTGAGCTGAGCAGGGACAAGATGATAACAGTGGCTGGCACCAGCGAGTTAATTTTATAACGAAAACTGACATCCTACTCGAGTGCTAGCAATTTAAAAGAGTAATGGATTGTCAGTTTTAGCTGGAAAGTGGTTGTTATATGATTTTAGAAGTCTTTTGCATATTTATTTTGTCCCACTTTAAATAAATTTGGGTAAGATTTATCTTGTTAGCTCCAAATGCAAGTCCCTCTTGGCCTGATTGAGGAAATAAATTAGACTTTGCAAACATTGCAAAGACTAAATCAATACATTAATATTTAGGGGACATTAAGGAGGTTTATTAAACAGAAAAAGGGCCTTGAGTATTACTTTGGAAAGATTATCCATGTTTAAATAAAAAATATAAGTTGCAGTTTCTGACTGAATCTATAAATTGCATTTACATAGATAACTGAATTATTTACATGCACACGGTGTCAAGCGCAGATTATGTACAGAAATGAGATGATGCAGAGAGGGCAGGACAGGAGCAAGGGCCGTGTCTCACATGTACAGCGTCCATCCTGGGAGGAGCCCCAAACATGCCCAGCATGGGACAGATTAAAATAAAAATTAAAACATCAAGTAACTAATGTAAGGAAGTTTTTGTGTCACCGATTCCCTGGTATTAGGTACTGATGGAAAGTGCTGATGTAGCCAGAACCAGGCTCCCGTGGGATGGGGAAGTCAGAGGGTGCCGGGGGTGGGTAAGAAGGGGCAGCAGAGGCCTTGAGGAGCTGGGGACAGGGGGTGGCAAAGGGCATGGGACCTGTTACCTACACCTCAAAGCCTAACCCACGCACCTGTTTGAGCTCTGCATCCACAACACGCCAAAATGCAGCCTTGAAAAAACACCCCTCGACCCAGCCCCTGCCAGCGGAGCCTGGTGCTGCTGTCATCAGGAGCATGGCCAGGCTCCTCATCCATGTTCAAGGAGACAAACGGAGCTGTCAGATCCTTAATCCAATCCTTAGGAAGACCACGGTCACAAACCTCCCTCACCAACGTCATGGTCACCCCTGCCCCCGCGTCACGAACCCTGGACAGCCCATCCACAGCGCAATGGGGACCAACACCTTCCCCTCATCTCACATTAAGATTCACACATGGCCAAGTTATCTTTGCCTGGTCTCGCAGAAGTGCTCTCCCTTCTCCGGTATGTTTGTTCTCCATTCCTGGGATCCACATCAAGTGTATTAATAAAGCATAACAAAATTCTCTCGGAGCCCTCATTTCGCGAGGTTAAACAAAGCAATCTCTTTCAGATGTGTTCTTTATTCTCCTAATCACCCTGGCAGCCCTCCCTTGGCGGCTGAGGTCCTTTTGAACACTCTCTTCTGGCCTCTGTCTCCCCGGAGTCACAAACAAGACGCCTGACTTGCCCTTTCCCCACCCGGTGCGACAGCATCGTTACTGTGTCCCGACACGCCGAGAGAACCGGAGGCTTTGGGCTGCGACCTGTCGCTCTGCCCCCCAGCAAAATTAATTCTCAAGGACACTGGTAAACACATCTTAATATTTTTGCAAATTGAAAGGGAAACACAGCTCAGAGGATGCAATTTAAACTTTGGTGGAATAAATGTCAGATTAGAAATGGCAGAAATTGCAACCTTTTGCTAGAAAAATTATGAGCAATATAGTGTGGTAAGAGGTATTTCATTTTTTTACTTTACTGTGGCAAACATCTGATGTTTAAATCATCTGCAGTTCATGACTTTGCAGATCAGGCATCTGGCACTGAGGTAGATTAGGTTGATTACAAACTCCGACCTTCTAAACTTTTAATTAATTACTTCGTAATTCTCACTTCTTTTTAATAAGGTCACTGAAATAAAGTTAACTGGATTATCTTCCTCTCTTTCATGTGATTTTTCTTTCACTGATGTAAATGCGGGCTAAAGACACATTAGGCTTTTTTCTTTTTTATTAACTATCTTGATTAATTTCCTTGGTACAAAAAGGTGTAACTATGTAATAACTAACGGTGATCTAGACTTGACTTGGCAGCCTCATTAAGGCCTGGAGCAGGGATTTAGGAGACTGAAACTCAACTTCAAGCTCTGCCAGAGATTCCTGACTGACTGTGGCCAAACCCCACTAGGTCCCTGTAACCATGTGTGGGACAGCGAGGGAGAGGCTGCTGCTTCCCTTCAGGCTCAGTTATTTACTGATCATGTTATCTTTCTATATTTTACTCATGGAAATTAAGGCATCTTTAAACCATTAAAATGTATTTATTCTCTGAAACACTCACATGAATATGTTCAGAAATCGTCAGCCCAAAGAGCAGAGAAGAGGGTATTCAAAATGACAGCTACCGGATCTGTGTATATAGAAAGACCTCCCACACACACCAAAAAAAAAGGAAAAAAGAGAAGAGTCGGATTTACATGGCTTTTAAAGTGGAGTTTCACAGCAAATAATTTTGCAATCTGGAGTTTTAACCTATTTGAGAGTTTATGATCAGACATAAGTCTTTATTCATTTAATTTGTGACACAATGCACACACCCCGGGCTCTTCCAACGCTGCTGTTTTCAGCAGGAGAATGTCTTCTTTCAACAGTACTCGACAGAATGCAGCCTGTAGGGCAGAGGAATTTTAAAGGGCTAAGACTTTGCTTTTAAATTTTCTTTTTCTCCTGGTATTTCATGTGCTGCTCTAGGTCTGCTGCTGATCATTTATTCACAATGCAAAAGGAAACCCAGTCCTTTGACTGAATGGTTTTACTTTGGCAAAAGACCTGCTTCTCCCTTCATTTATTTCTCCCCAATAGCAGAAGTTGTTTCTAATCTTGAAATACAAAGCCGTGAACAATATTAAAAGGAAACATAAAACTGCTTCCATAAAATGTTATTATATCATCCCTGTGAACCCTATTCAGCAGGAAAGGATATATAAGCTTATAGCACCAATTAGCTGTTTGATGTTTCCTTTACAGTCCCGGTTACTTTCAGACAGGTCAATCTCCATCTCAAAGGACGCACGAATCTTGCATCCTCACCCCCCGTGTCTCCGCACACGGAGGGTGAAGCGATGGCTTTATCAGCAGCGTAAGCATGAAGCAACCTGATTAAAAGTGCTTACGTGCACCAGTCCCACTCGGCTCCCAGACGACACAGTAAGCGGGACGCAGGCCTCCAAATCACCGTGCAAAACCCAATGGTGAGTTAAGGTGGGGCCCCACCCTGGGGGATGAGCGATGGGTGTGACTCCCATCCCCTCCACCCAGCGTCCGTCGCACAGCTGATAATTCTTAACTTCTATACTAATATGTACAGGAAGGTAAGAGCCGAAATGGAAAGAAATGGCCAGGGGCATCACTGTGCTGCGATGGGGCATCCTCCGGAGCTGCTGATCCCCCTGCTGCTCCGTGATGCAGGACCCCTGGCCACAAGCAGGGAGCTCAGCAGCTCTCCCTTCTCGCTAAGCGCCAAGAGAACTACAGAGGAAAAAATGCAGGGGCAGTGATTTTTTCCCACTTTCCATCTAGAAAATGGCTCACTCGTTCTGGCTATGCTTCATGGAGCTGGTCCCTACTTCCTACATAAGATATAACTGGAATAATATTGGAGCAACCGAATATATATATATACACACAATTGAAATATTAATTGATATTGTCACTTCTTCATCCCAGCTTCCCAATCCGATAGCATACAAATACTCCTGCAGCCCCTGAACAACCACCCCCCTAAAAAGTACATTTACAAGTCTTCACACAACAGCCGCCTCTGAGGAAGGTTATAAAAATGACTAAGTGAAGGCTTTTTGGCTGTACTAATAAAATAACGTTCTTTAGGCAACAAACACACTTAGCTCTTACAAAGCAACAGTTTAACATTCTTACAAACCATCAGGGTCTAAAGGTTCAGTGGTTAAGAATAATTAGTTTGAGAAGCATTTCATACACGTTATTTGTAAGGGATTTTGGTGTGCCATATGGATTAATAGAGATTGCCATTTAAATTCCTCTGTTTTATATTCATTGCTTTATTACTCATAAAAATGCAAAAGAAAATGTTAATGATGATTACACCAAAGACTAATAAGTTAAAGCCTTAGGTTATACTTTGTATTTCTGAAGATATAAATGCAATCGCTTAATAATTATGCATATTTTTAACTATTGAGTTATTATTTCTCTGTATGCTTGTAGTTAGCCTAATTAATTTTAAGCTCCTGTTTATATGTTTTATACATGCAATTAATTTCCAACTTTTTTTTAGCCCCTTGTACGAGGGCATTAACTCCTAACAAAGACAATCAAAACTCAGGATTGTTCACCCTGGAACAATACAATAAATATTACCTCCACGCGTGGAAAACTGACACTGTTGTTCTGCAACACTCATAACAGAAAACTGTCTCACAGAAATAAAGCGACTGTTCTTATTAACAGTTTTGGGATCTTAGCATTTCTGTAAGAAAACTCGTCTGGGAGAAAGAAAAACTAAGGATTTTAATGCAAAATCACCTTATTTTGTCTTCCCTTGTTTATTCTGTTTTTAATGAATTTATATTAAATTTCCAAAACTAATAGAATTTCTATTTTTGAAAAACTGCTTCATGCATTCTAGCTTTGCTTTTTTTTAAGCTGATGAGTTAATTATTCTTTCTATAACAATGCTCCTGATGGCACACACCAGAGAAGACACTTGTGGTGATCAAGGGAAATACTGCATCTTTTAAATGCCAATAAACTTTACGCCTAAAACTTCATGGGGGTATAACACATCCATGAGGAGAGGTAAGCTGAGCACCGTGGGGACAGAAAAAAGACCTTCAGGGCCTGTGGGGCTGCCGATGGGGTATAAAACACCCTGGTGAATCCCTCCTTGCAGCCAAGCTGCACCAGGAAGGGGACAAGCTTTCCGAGGAGTGACCTGCTGCTCGTGTTTTTGTGCTTTCTCCCAGGCTGCCTGTGAGGAACCACCTCTGAAGGAGCCCACAAACCAAGTCATTTTCCTCCCTTAAAACTCTTATCAAAACAGTCCTGCAGGGATGTTGGAGCCGGGCTGCTGGGGAGCCAGCGCCGCTGATGGCCCTGCGACCCGCAAGCTCTGCATGACAGATTGAGCTCTGGCATCTGTCTCGCTGCATCCATCGGTCATCTGTTATTTGATATTTTTATTACATGATCATCAAAGCGTGTCTCGTGGCCTTGTTCCGTCCCCAGGGACGGTTGGGTCCTGATCCACCGTGACCCTTCCACGGTGTGCTGCAGTAGGGGCACTGGCTATTTCTGAACATGTCTTGACATCATAAAGGAAGCGAGGAGCTCTCGGGAAATATTTGGTATCAGCGTTAAAATGTGAAGGCTGTAAACCTTCTGTGAACTCAGGACCTGAGCACGCACCTTCATGTGGTGACTAGGCTGGATACCACGCAAAAGCTCCAAGTTTTGAGCCATGCAGGAGACCTAAACCAAACTGACAGATACCTGCACAGTATCACTGCAGGGAATTATGCCTGGACTATTGCAGTGGTATTTTCCTCTTATATTTTCACACGTTCAATTGCCAGCAGAGTAGGAGTAAGGATTTAACCTGATTTTGGAAAGTTGCAGGCCCTTCTGGGCTAATTATCTATTTGCAGAGGCCCAGAGTCAATGGCATATAACAGTCTGTGGCTACATACATCCAAGAAAAACGAAAGAAAGAAAAGCTTTAAAATGTGCTTAGCTACTGTTTTCCATCTATAAACAGAGATTTTTCTAGTATATCTCCAATAACAAGTGGTTTAAGCACATACCTTGTACAGTTAAGTGCACCTGCATCGTTCTAGGAGTGTGTTGAGTCTGCACAGAACAAGTGTAGGGGCCGTCATCTGTCACGTCCACGTCCTGTATCTGCAGGCTGTACTCTCTTCTATTGGCTGTTGCGATTGAAACTCGAGGATCTACTGACCACTTATCACTTCCAGCAAAAATAATACTCGACCGATTCAGCCAGGCACCTTTTGAAGCTCCATCTTCCAAGTAACACCTGGGAAAGAAGGTGAAACCATAAGTATGAAAACATAGGAGCTTTTAAATGCCATTAACTTGTTATTGATTTTTAGACTGAATACAGCTGCACTGTATTGGACTTCAACCTCAAAACATGAGTCATTTGTTAATTCACAAATCACCATAAAACCAAAAGTCTATCTTACAAACACACAATAAACATAAATATATTTTTTCTGCTACATTCTTTGTTTCTGATTTTCCTGCTGTGAGTGGTCAGTGGAGCAGCAGGTAGGAAGTCTCAGCTATTTCTGAACTGGACTCAATAATTTCATCGGAGCCGCCCTTTCTGCTCCAGTTTCAGCCCGTAAGGATCAGCAGTCAGCATGTGCACTTGTGCAAAATTATTGCCCTTTTCCTAAGCCACAACAAAACTTTGGCTTGTTTAGTTAAGGAACCAAGAGACTTTTCCCACCAAAAACTATAATGACATCTTAGTATTCAAAACAGTATTATTTTTCTTTCAAAAGGTTATTAGATTTGTCATTGCTAATCTTATATTCAAGACATCTTGTTTAAAGCAAACATACATTCAATTAGCATGGATTTCCCTGCTGACAACAACAATGAAATATGAAGTATAGTTCTACTAAATATTTTTTAAAACATCTTTGGTATGCTAGTGACTCAAACGAACGTGATTTGTTTACGATGCCATTACTTTAGCTTTTTTCAGTTATTATTAATACAATAACAGAAAATGTTGTTCTTTGGAGTATAATAGTCACCTTAATTGGAGCTTGGTGAAAAACACCCCCCCTACATCAGAGGCAGATGCACCCCAGACAGATGCCTTTCCTTCCAAGTTTTTGGCTCAAAAATATTTATCCATAAAGACTTTTTTAAAAAAAAAATAAGCAAAAAGTACAGCTGGAGAATGAAAACACGTATATCTGAAGAGTTTGACAGCATTTCTACACAATATCTTGGGGGTTTGAACATGGCACTGGAGATTGCGAGGGAATTGCGAGCTGAACACACTGGTGTAGGTACTGCAAACCGTCTGAAACTAATCAGTTGAGAAATATAAAGAACAAGGTATGTTGCAAAATCTAATTTGTAGTCCGCTTCACCATCTGCAGATTCAAAAACCAGTCGGAGTATTAAAGGTCAATGTTAATTGAAAATCTTTTCTGTAGATATGCAACCCAAAAAAAAGCCACCCAGGCGTAACAGAAGCATAACCTTCTACTAAGGTAATTAGGCACTGCAATATGCTGCTGTTGTCAATATTTTGTATTGCCTATTAGGAAACATTTGTAACTTCTCTCTAAAGTGGCTTTCCATCTTCAGTTTCTCACTTGCACGCTGGGATGAGAACAGCACTGTGATGGATACTATTAAATGACACTGACGAGTCCTAAGAACAGCACGGCGTCAAGTGTGAAACTTTGGGGAAAAAGCGGTAAGAAGCCGGTGAATAATTCTGACAGCACTCTTTAGCACAATGAAGGAAATGAGAAGGAAATCAGAGATGTTTGTTCAGAGCAGACCCCGTCGCTGGTGGAGCCAAAGGAGCACACAGGCTGGGAGGACAAAAACGGTCCCAGGAGATGCTCTGATTTTAAATGCAACTGATGGCCTTGGAGTAGCCATCAAATTTTTCTGTCGTCTGGAAAGAGGGGAGTGACACTGGTGACAGACGGGAGAGCAGGAGACAGAAGGGACGCTGAAGACCACTCCTCAATCCCATGGGGACTATAACCGCGTGCTCAACTGACGCGCGGATGAGGCAGCCTATAGTCTACTTTGTGGTGTTTGACAGTGAGAGCCATCGCCAGGCATGACAGCCGAAGGATGCTCTCCTGAACTTCAGCCAGAGCAAGGATTTTGCGAGCAGCCAGCAGAATGCACAAAAGAGCAGCAAGTTAGGAAAGAAAATTTAATGATGGGAAGAAAACCAGTAAACACCAGCAGAGCACAGGACTGTGTGAAGTATGAGAATACAAACACTGGAGATACTTCAAGTACCACCTCACCACAGAGAAGGAAATATTTGTCATGACAAGAGGGGGACTGGAGACAGGAGATGAGACCTGAGCAAAAGAAAATGGCAATAGCTTGCGTAGAGAGCCTAGGAAAAAAGGGCTGGGAAAGGGCATCCAGGAGGAACAGCACAGAGTCCCTCTCGGTGGCTGAGAAGTGAGGGATGAAAGAAGAGAGAAAGCCCACAGAAGGAGCTTTATTTCTATGAGCAGATAAAAAAGACTGAGCCTGTCTGGAGTGAGGTTAAGGATATCTAACTATGGTTCAAGAACTAAAGGAGCATTACACTCTGGTTTTCCATAAAGAATGTGACAGCCCGCATGTGGGAAAAGGCAAAGCAGCTGCTGGAGTCAAGGGCAGAGAAAAACCTTAATGGAGCCACGTTTGAGAGCATGAAACAGCAAATCCAGGAGCATGGGGGTTTTTCCAAAACAAACTGAAAGTGAAGTTATGTGACTGGGAAATCATAAATGTATCATCTACACTTAAGGAAATGCAGAGAGTGAAACAGGCAAATTTTAGGCTAACCATCATGCCCACAATAGATTTTAAGGCTTTAAACCAACTTTAAAAGTTGAAGGAAGGTAATAGAAAGTGCAACAGACTAATGGGATATTTTGATTTGATAAAGCGTTTTTCTACATGAAGAAAATCCAACAGAAGAACAGAGAGCAATAGATCTCATCTCTTTGATAAAACATTAAAATAGCACAACTATGGAAAATGTTAGGTGGGAGAAAATGGTGATTTTGTAGCTTAAGCATATGGTGGTATTGTTTAAGGGGAAAAATGACATTCCCTTTAGGAATAAGAAACTAGAAACATCAGGCTAAAATTCTTCAGAAATGGATCATGAATATAGCCATTCATTTAATTAATGGTCTCAACATGAAATCTGAAAGAGTTCTGAGAGAAACTGAATATGATATGGGATAAAAAATTGCAGTTTATATAGCAGAGAATTGGGATGTCACGAGGAAGCATCACTTTGAGGATGGAGAGCACAGCTGATGCCTGTGAACCCCTGCAGGAGTTTTGGGGGTCTGGTCCCATTCGGAGAAGGCAAGGAGCCGCTTTTAAAGTCTTATGAACATTTTCAAATTGACTCTAATGAACAGAAGACTGGGGAGAAGCAGAGGAACCTCAGTTTCACTGACATTTTTCTACAGCGCGGTTCTTTTCTGCTGGTATTTCTGCAGGAGCTGGATACAGTCAGTTATAAATGGATATTTTTGAAGGGAGCCTGTAGATTCAGTGACTGTTTACCATTTTACTTAACTCCCTCGTTTTTTACACACACATCCAAAAACATGCAAGAAAATGTTAGCACTATGGCTTCTTCCCACAAAAGAGAAAACCAGCCTTCTCCTCTCCCAGCACACAAAACCGGCCTCGAACTCCCTGCTGTCTGTGCAGCTTGTAAGGAAAAAATTAGCCTTGCTTGAATAAAAAAAAAAAAAAAAAAAAAAAAGAGATATAATAAAAGTTGACATTTTTGGTTATTAATTAAAGACAAAAGTGAAATTCTCATCAGACGAAAAAGTACCCATATGAAAACCATGCTGAGAAGGGCAGCGCTCAGGGATGCAGCTCCAAAGCATCCTCACGACCTCCTGCTCTGAAAGGCCCAAAGGTTCCCAAAAACTCCGCCTGTAAACACAGCCCTTTAGATATCAAAGCTTTCCCGCTGAGCAAAGGCAAGATACAGCACTGCAGAACGGCACATGAGACCTCTTGCTGGTTTACTTGATATACAAAGGTATTTTATCAAAATAGCTTTCTAAAACAAATAAAAAATTTTGCTTTATTAATTCATAGGTGCGTGGTTATCATGGCTAGAGACGGAAACTTGCTAAACCCAACTTTCTTCTGCACCCTGCTAATTAACAAAATGCATGCAGTATACAATTCCTGTGTAAAACATGAAAACCAAGGACTAAAAATGAAACAGATGTTTAGTTCTTGAGTAAGACTTTCAAGTTTGATGAAAAAGTAAATCACAAAAGGTATTTCTAAAAAGTGTATCTAGGAGAAAACATTTCAGTCTTGTTCAGACCCTGACTAAGCATGTTTTATTGTGGAAGTACATCGGCTTCAAACTGAAAATGATATTCCAAATAAGGTTCTTTGAAAACAGGTTAAATATTTTACCTCAGACAGGCTCCTTCAATAGCCCAAAGCAGTCTTTTCTCTACAATTACCCAAACCCCATGCAAGCTCCCTAACGCTGTGGAAGTGAACGGATTTGAAAATGTTGCAGAATTTGGCTGAAATATTCTGCACAGGGTAGCCTTCAAATTAAATAGCAGCCAAGATGCTGCATTTTCCCACTGCGCACATGAGATGCAATGGATAAAGTTCATATTTACTCCACAGAAGAAGCAATCAAATGATTCATCTCAGATTGTTTTCTGATCTAACAAATTTAATCCCTTTCTGTTTGCAAATCACTTCTCATTTCTGAAAATGCAGTTATTCCTTAAAAGTATTCAGCAGGCAACTTGGACTACACATTCATCCCCGTGCGTGACTGGCCACTGGAGGCAACGCTTCAGCACTCCAGTTATTGTTGAGGAACAGAAATAAGGACAATTTTCCCCTTTTTCCCCATTAAAAGATTTTTTTTTCCCTTTAAACAAAGGCTTGGTCTTTTTTCCCCCCCATACTTTTATAATCTTCTACAACAGAGCAGTCTTTCCACATGTTTTGTGACTTAACCAACCACTTCTGTATGGATGAACATTTGCAAAGAATAAACGCTGAGAACAACAAAAAGACCGACCCCGAGCAAGCCCAAGGGATCGGACCAGTGCGCGTGGCCTCAGACTGCAAGACCACAGCGACCCTGCACACATCCTCTGCATTTATCCCTACAATTGCATTTCTCACATCCCTGATCTTTGGATGCGCTTCTTCATTTTAACTTAGAAATGTATTTTAACATTATTTTTTAAGCTGCAGATAAGAGGTGATAACTCTGCATGATTTTCATTGCACGAACATGAACATATCTGGAAACATAATGTCTTTTTTGACCGAAATCCTGTGACAGTTCAACTCCTGCAAGACAACGAATTGCCTCGTTGCACGTGCACACTCCCCCCGTCCGTGCCCCTCTCCACGCCGCTGTGCCGGGAGGGATTGGGTCATGCTCGGTGACAACCTTAGCATCTCCTGAGTGAGGACTGGGGAGGAAAGGCAGCTACGAGGAGACAAAACCTGGTGAAGGAAACCAACGAGAAGTATGAGGAGCCCAACTGAGCTCATGCCGGGGTGCAACTCAGCTGGGCAGCGCAACCCCCACGCTCTGCACCCGGGGTGCACGTGCACAGGACAATGCTGGCCAAAGTCCTCCCTGAGAACCTCTATTGCCTTGAGGCTGCAGAAGTGTAGTTGAGCAAAATATGTTCCAAATCCTAAAACAGGAGTCACCATGCAAAATTTTACTGAAAACTTAAAATTTGGGTTTGCACTCTGGAAAGGTTTGCCTGTTAATTCTTGCAAACATTTCAGGGAACTTAAACACCAGTTTCCAGTAAACCTGAGAAGTGAGTTTGAGCAGTTTTGTTTTCATAGAATCACAGACTCACAAGCATGGTTTGGGAGTTGGAAGCGACCTTAAATATCATCCAGTCCCACCCCCCTGCCCCGGGCAGGGACACCTTCCACTAGCCCAGGTTGCCCAAAGCCCCGTCCAACCTGGCCTTGAACCCTTCCAGGGAGGGGGCAGCCACAGCTTCTCTGGGCAACCTGTGCCAGGGCCTCCCCACCCTCACAGGGAACAATTTCTGCCTTAGATCTAACCTAAATCTCCCCTCTGTCAGTTTAAACCCATTACCCCTCATCCTATCCCTACCCCCCTGATCAAGAGTCCCTCCCCCCTTTCCTGTAGCCCCTTTCAGTCCTGGGAGGCCGCTCTAAGGTCTCCCTGGAGCCTTCTCTTCTCCAGCTGAACCCCCCCCAACTCTCTCAGCCTGTCCTCACAGTGGGGGGGGTTCAGTCACCTTCCACTGCAATTCCCTCAGGATGAGTCTGAGCCTCAAGCTAAGAGCCCAACTCTTCTTCAACTTCTAGTTTTAAGTGCTGTAAAAACACTGAATAATGATGCTAGATCAATGCACAGCCCTAGATCAGTGCACACGAATCCCCGTGGGATCACGGTACTGAAGGTGCAGAGTTGCTCCTGCCCGAGATCTCAAGGGAGCCGTGGTTGGTCACTGCCCATCGCTGCCGGACAATTCAAGACAAAGCATGTTGATGTTTAATAAAGTCAAACAATAAAACATTTCTGACAGTAATATATGGGAAATAATTTACTGAAAAGATGACAACCAATAGAAACTGCAAATATTAGTGGCCTTCCCTCTCTTCCCCCTTTCCACTCCTTCCTTAAATTATGTTTATTTTTAAATTTCCTGCACATCATGGCAGCATTTTCTGCAATGCAATTTTAAAAATCTATGCATAGCATCAATTATTTTTAGAAGTTAATAATAACACTGTAGCACAATTAAAGAAAGTATAACAATCATTAAATAAAAGCAACTTTTGCTCTTTTTACCTTTACTTTGCTTGGAAAAGTATTGATTAAACTATAGCTGAACTCATAAGACAATTATTCTATTTTTAAACTTAGAAGGTTAGAAAAAAGAACAATTTATTTTTTAACTGATGATTGTAATCAGAAATTCTCTACTCAACAAGCATAAAAAATAGATTTTAATGTTAGCTGTCATATAAGGCTGAAGGTATTTTATTATTTTTCCGATCATTATTAATGGGAATGATCTTCTGTAATTTGTAAGTACAGAAAAATATAGACTCACCCAGCTTCCTTATAGTTTTTAATCCTCTCCTTTTGATACCTCCCACTTTCCTAGCTCTCTAGTCTATTATTTCCCCATAATTAAAACATAGACCTATTAATCTTTCTAAAAAACAGTTCTCAGTTGCTTAATTAAAACTGCACAGACTCTTTTTACAGGAGGCTTGGTCGTGCAGCCAGGGCCGGAGCTCCCACCTCGCTGCCCTCGACACAAACCTCTCCCGTGTTCCATGTGCCACGTGAACATTTGACATCTGCCTATCTCCAAGCAGCCGTCAACGCACTCTCTGGGGTTACATCTGGCTCGTACTTGGGCAGCACTTAAAATGAAATAAATCTTCATTCAAGTAGGACCAAAAGCTACCATTATCCTCACTTCTTGTGGAAGTACTTGACCCAGATTGCAAAGCTAAAAGGATAAGTAAGTTAAAAACTCTCTTACAAAGCTGTAGGTAAATTCAACTCGTGCAACCTGTTGAATAAACCCATCCAGCCCCACGGGCCTCCATTTCGTGCTCCCACCTCATCGGTTCCTGCTCCGCTTCCTGCCCGGGTGGGGCCGCGGGAGATGAGCACCCAGAGCCGTGGGAAAGCCGGCTGGGAAACACCACCCTGGGGCTACTGCCCAGCTGCGGAGTCATTCCAAACACAGCTCTGCCTTAGAGCAGACACCAAGGGACAGACTGTGAGACACTTCCTCTGTAAAACACATCCCCTAAATGGTAAAACACATTCCAGGTCAGAACACGACTCCATGCTGTGTAGCCTGTGTCACTCAAACCAATAATCCTGCTGCAGCTCAGGTTAAAAGTTCCATCTCCTTTACAGAGAGTCCTGGATTCCTTCTTTTCCCTGAAAACCTAAAAGAATTAGACTTGAAAACTTCTACAGTTTTATATAACTGGTGCTTTGGGTGCTGGAGGAGCTGCCGTAACGCCCACAAGGGATGACAGCATCCTCCTTCCATCAGCCTGCAGTGGGTGAGCGTTCACCAAAGCAGATGTGAAGCACTTAACAGAGTTGTTATTGCTTACTACAGCATCTTTTTTTTTTCCCAGTGAGATTGGTTTTGGCATTGAGTTATAGCCACTTTCCTCAGAACATAGAAAACCTTTGCAAAAAACAGTGTTGCTCAAATTTTTCTGCTTTAAAGGAGATTGGCTTTGAGCTAAGCGGCAAGGGGAGAGAGAAACACGAGAGTCAGGGTTCAGCCTAGAAAAACACCCAGAAGCTCAGAACATAAAATGATACATCCAAGCTCCAGAACCAGAAAATCACACAGAAACCTGCTAAGAACTTTTGCAAAGTCCTTTTACTGATGCTCTGATAAACAGGTTCTTCAGGTTCTCCACGAATTCTTATGAATAACATCTTAGAAGTTTGTTGCACTAAGGAAACTTCTCTGAGCCACAAAAATAAGTCAGGTGCAATTATAGCTGATCCTTTTACTTTTGTGATCAAAATCAGTTTTCTCATGTCTACTATAGCTCAAAGCATGGAATTCTGCATAAAAACCTGTGCAGCTGCTCATTATCATCTGAGGTTTTTTTTATATTTTATTTACGGAAGAGTCTCAGACCGTCAGGGAGCTGATGCCTCGCTGGCCAGCGATCGGGCTGGTGCACGCCGAGCCCCGCTGCCTCCGTGCCCGGAGCTCAAGATCCCCCCAGCTGCCCCCGACAGCGCAAGCGCCGGCACAAACTCCGTGTATCTGGAGCGTAAAGATGTTCCAGCCTCAGTTTCACCATTTTCTCGGGGAGTTACCTGCGCTGCCCACTGCCAGGCTGGGAAGAATGAACACAAGGACTGGGAGGTTGTGTGGGGAGAAGACTTGGCCGGTGCTCAGCTGCAACTGCCGGAGCTAAATTATCTCTGAAGTGTAGCAAGCATTAAGTACTACAGGAGAATTGCACCCAGGCAGCAAGGATATTAATAACAAGAAGGACTAAACAGAGTTTAAAAATCATAACCTTTGGAAGACTTCCCCCCCCAACGCCAAAAAGCAACACTATTTATTATGAACCATGCAAATGTTAAATTATCCTGCAGAGGGAGACTGTTCTGTCATGAATGGGACAGAAATCTGAACAGACAGTTTCTGGAAAGTCTGATAAACAGGAGCTCTGTAAAACAGGGGAGACAAGCAGTTGTTTTAAGACAGAATTTTAAATCTGAACCCCAAAACTCTGTCTCACAGCAGCCAAAACAGACCTAAAGTAAACAACGGGATTTGCTTTGCCTGGCCTCTCCGCTGTATGTCGAAGCCCTCAGATCTACCTTTAAAAATGCTTTCTGCTTAGAGAATGACAGCAGCACCCAGCCGCGATGGGATGAGGCTCCTTTGTACAGACGTGCACCTTTCCAGCACCGCTCACGTGAGGTGCTGAGCCGCCGGCCGTCTCCTCACAGCAGACACCAAACCCACCACCAACTCTCTGAGACGGCACCAGACCAGTCAGAATTAAAGGAAAGTGCTGCTAATGGATCCAACATAGATTTCAGTTTCTTTCTCTCTATGCAGTTACCAGTTGACAGTAAACATTTGTGAACTTTGCAGTGTTTACTGTAGGTCCTACAATCACTGCAAACTCTGCTCCACTATGAACCCTCATCTCTGCACATGCCCCGGCCCCACCATGTCCACCACAGCTTCTGCTCCCACCACCCCCCATCTGTTTGGCCCGTCCACCAACCCCCTTCTTCTTCCTCCCACCCTGCTACCAGTTTTCTTTCTCCACACCCAGCAAGTCCCAACGACTCCGCTGTTCTCTGTCTTTCTGTGTCAGTGGTGGAAAGAGCTCTGATTATACATGGAGGTGTTAACACGCACAAATGAGCCTTTTCCCTCTGACCTTTGCTCTGCGTGTGCGCTGCTTTTTAAGCCCCACAAACCGTAGTTGGTATCAAATCCCTTTTTAGAGGAAGTTTTCTCTTCAGGTTCAAAAGACAGAGCATGTCTTCCCTATAGAGGGGTCTCCAAAGCCAGTCTCCCTCCAAGCATGAGGAAGGGGATGTCACTGAGGACTGATCCCTGGCAGGGAAAAGCTCCCCGGGGGGAGGAATCGCTCCTGGAAAACCTTCCTTGCTCTCCACACCACAGAGAGGGGGGCTCCAGCCTTGCCTTGTCCCCCCCAGCCTCTGCTCCAAGGCATCTTCAGGCAAACAGCGGACTCCTCTGTTGCACTGACAGCAAAGGAGCTACCAAGGTTGTAGCATCTCCTCCCCTTCTCAGCTGAACAGACTAGACACACCTGAGATATTCTACCCAGTGTTTGCAGTCAAACAATTCATTTAGCACCATATCAATACACTTATTCATAATTACCTCCTTTAAATAAAGACGTTCTTCCAAACCAACTACCCTCTATTTTCTGCGACTCCCAGCAGTCCATTATATTGCTTTCTAGAACAGCAGCTCAGAACCGGAGATCTGCAAACTTAGGGAGAAACCACGATAATTCTTTAAATATTTGCTGACCTGTGGACTTTTCGAAAAGGAGCAGATAACACTATGGGCTTTTTAGCTGGCAAACTGGCTGAAATAAATGGGGATACGTGCTACCTGAATTTTCATGACTAATTAGCATAATTAACCTCCCTGCTCTGCTCCTATGCCATTTCCACCGCTCCAGAGAATCGACATACAGTTTATTAACCATGAGAACTTGTCAGATTTTTCTGCTCTATAACTGGCCACGACAAAGTTGCCAGGTACCTGCCAGCCTGCGGATTAAACAAAAGACAAGGCAGGGAGAGAAAGCAGGACCAAGCAACTGGGAGAGAAAGCAGAATGTATTGTCCTTATACATCTCCAACTTCTCTGCCTTGAGATGCTTTAAAATATTCTAGAAAATCTGTCTTCAGCTAAAACATGGATTAATCCCTAAATCTGAAACATTTTAAATGGAAAATCAGTAGAATATTAGTAATTAAAACCAAAAGTGTTTACTCCTCTACAAGATTTTAAATGTAATTTGCTCTACAGCTGATGTTGCTTGAATTTTAATCTATATGGGTTTCAACCTCAATACCTGCCAATCCACCCAAACCAGGAGAAAAAAATGCTTTCATGGGGTTTCCTGGCCTCTGAAGTTCATCAGCCATGACCTTAATGGGTATTTCCCTCCTACCACAAAGAAGTGGCTTTTTTATGTGGCAAGGGCAGAGAAACTGTTAGTATCACAACTGCAATAAACATAGTTCTTGTTTTTATTTATATGAAAATATTCCCAACCCTTTTCACAGATATATTTTCATATTAAAATGAACAAAACCATATAAAGCTAAGAATTATTTAGTTATTAATATATTATTTCATGGAAGCACATAATATTTTCTCTTTGAAGGCTCAGAAACAATATCACACAATATTATTTGTCCTGATAGTCTTGGTTTCATTATCAGAGAGTAACTCCCAGCTTAATCATATTATTTGAAATATTAAAAAGGGGCTGGCTGCTGCATTTGATATTTATTAATTCCTAAAGATTTATGATATTGAAACACTGACTTCCAGAAATTATGAAGAAGAAATTGCCAATGCAGAAACATAAGGAAACAATTCACTGGTTTTGTCTTTATTATTTTGCATTTTTCTTAAGGGAGAAGGGTCTTTGAAAATTCAAGAGCCAATCGTGTTTATTTTATAGGAATAGGTAAGTCAGCTGTTTCTTCTGATGGTAAAGTCAACCTGGATGTCAATTTTTCTCCCTTGATATTTTGCCACAGGACACTGAAACCCAAATTAAAGGAATAAAAAGCAACATAAGCTCTGAGACCATGGCAAGGCAAGGGATCATGCCTAGAGAATGAGAAAACGTCGCGTCCATGAACACACTGTGTTACTTTCCAAATTTTCAATCTCACAGCATGTTATTGAAGGATTTTAGATCCAGAAAGATATAAGTGAATTAAACCAGCCATGATACTAATTAACTGCAGTTATTTCCTTTCAGAACAGTTACATTAGTCTTTGTTTTTAATGCTAAAGTGAAACAAAGGTTTCTTCACTGACGCAATAAGCTCTGACAAAAAAATGAGGGCTTACAACGGGAGACTATTACAGTAACTCGCACTCAGGATAAAATAATGAGCGTCGGATGGCTGTTATACCCAACATCCACATAAATGCCATAATTTGATAATGAATACAGCACAATAGCGACGTGGGGCTCCCACACATTACAGAGAAGCTTGAGACGGGCTTGCAGGCAGTGGCCATCACCTGCACCCAGGGAGCAGCCAGCAGCCCCCACCAGCTTCATCAGGAGAACGCTGGAGAATCACCACACCAAATGCAAATACCCACCTGGGTTTGAGGTCCCAGCCCAGGAGAAGGGCCCGGGGTGGCTGGGGGGACCCTGGGAGATGGGCGTGTGGCCGGGCAGGGAACAGAGGGCTCCCGCGTGCACGGGCTGCCTTGATGTGAACTTGCTCTGCTTGCATCCCAACACTTACCTCCATAATGTTTTAGAACTAAACCACAAGACAGGTGTAATAGGGACAAAGGGCAAACACTATTTACCAGCCATTTAAATAGATGATAAAAGAAAAATGCAGGAAAAAACCCTCTAGACCCGTGCTCTGTGGGGCAATTCTCCATGTCACGCTGCCCAGAAACCTCATTACCAGCAGTTTGAGGCAGGGGGAGATCCCCTTCTGCTGGCGAGGAGGCTCTTCTGGCTTCCCCGGCTGCTTGCCCCGTACTGCAGCCTCCCTTCTGCTGCCAGGTTGGCCCCCAGGACCACGCGCTGCCATGAACTGGCCAACTACCACATTGCCTCCCAACGCCGGGACGTTTTATGATGTCTGCCTGAAGATTCAATGCAACTGGAGGTCCTGTCTCCTTGCTCAATAAATATAAAACTCATCAAACATAGCAAGAAAAAAATACCTACAGGCAAAGGCGTGGGTGCTCCCACTCCACAGCTGAGCTGTGATAACTTCACCTCTTCCTTTCTCCAGACAGAGCACAGGCTGCAGCTGCCCGGGCTCCAAGGATTTCTTAATATTCAGGCTTTATGTTTCACATGTTCTTCCTGAATAGGCTTTTTTCACTAACAAGGCTTAATGAAAAAACATTCTTTCCAAGTGAAAACAAGTTGGATTTTAGGATTTCCTAATAGTAATATCCTCACTATGAGTAGATAGGACACACAAGGCGGGAGATAATTGTGTGCTGTGTCATGTCCTTTATTGGATCAGTCTTGACCTGGGACTCTTCTCGGAGAAGGTAATACCAACCCTGCAACGCAATTCTCTCCAGGTTGGTTTAAGTAAAATAATGGAGTTAATGACAGAAGCAAAGCTACCTAGAGAGGTGTAATTCATCATGGAGTGTTTCATGCCATTATCTCAAAAACATACAGTGTAGTAATCACTTGAAGTAGTGATAACACATAATTGTATGCTTCTCATAAATTATAGGTGAATGGGAGTTTCAGCTAATGAGTGCCAAATAGCAGCTCAGGAACTGTAGTGATTACAGAAGATGTGGTGATGAATGCATTTATTGTTGGGGTATTACAAATCTTTTTATAGCAGAGATGGCAAGTTTATAAATAAATAACCAGCCACAGAGGTACCAGCACCTCTAACCAAGACAACTAAGTTATTAGCCTGCAGTTTAACCAGCCTCTTATACAAGAACATTTTAAAGCTTGGTGAAGACCAAACAGAGCAAAACAAAGACCACAAAGGTCCCACCCAAACCATGCATCCATGGGTACCCACGCAGTTTTGCCACCACCTGCAAAAGACGCACTGCTGGCGGATTCTCAACAGAAAAACAAACTTTCACATTGTTTCTCATGGAAAAGCATCACACACACACACAAAATATCTGAAAGCAACAATGTTCCTTTACGGTATGAATAAGGCATTGCTCAAAGGAGTCCTTTTGGCATCGGTGGCTAGCATTAGCCCTTGCAGCAGGCAGCGGGGTGGGCAAATCTGGCAGAGCTTGCCCTGCACAAGGGTGGGTATTCTCTGCAACCCCCCACAAAAGCCCAACCAGAATGTGATTTTGAATGTCGTCTTCCTCTGCAACACCATCAGAAAACATTTTTCTGTGACAACAAAAACCAGCAATATCCCTCTGGGGCTTCTCCCTCCTCTCCGGGCCAGAAGGACTGAGGGCAGCGGAGCGAAGGCAGCTCCTCGAAGTGTGTGGGAGCCCCATGAGCCCCATTTCAGGGGGCTCGCCTCCTCCCACAGCCTCCCAGCACAAAGGGGTTAGCCCTGAGGAGGAAGGCATGGATGGAGAAAGATTAAACCTGCACTTGCTGGTGTGAATGAGCTTTTCCACTGATTGCAGCAGAGGCCAGCGGGGCACAGCCTCCCGTTCCCTAGGGAGAAGTATTTCACCAGCACCATCTCAAATGTTTCTGCCAGGGTGGCTACTGCTTATTGGCCCATACATTTTAACTTATGTTTTGTCTCAATTTGCTTTTTTTTTCCCCACACTAAAGACAGGAGTAACTGTTAGCATTTCAGAAGAAAATGCATGTAAAAAAAAAAAAACAAACCAAGTAAAAATCAAACAAAAATGATGATGCGATTGCAGAGCACACAGCAACTGCTCATCGGCCGAGCTCGTACCCTGCCTCGGTCAGCAGATTGGTGCAATGGGTCAGTATTTCTGTGTTTGGAAGAATGTGAGTACTCCTTCGCTTTTTTAAATGAAAGCAACTATGTTAAAACTTGTAAAAAAATCCAAATGAAAATATTTCGGCATTCTGTACTGTATTTTGGCATTTTTACAAATGACACATTTCCTTGCAGCAATGTCTCTGCAGCCTGGCAGTGTCTGTGTGTGACCAGCCACTGCTGCTTTTTTTACCACGATGAAAATAAGCCAAAAGGCAGAACAAGAGAAGCCTCCTATTTCTCTGAAGTTTCTGACATTACCTTAGACCCAGGCTTAGCTCCTACTCCAAACTCAGAATGATCTATGACTGAGATCTTTGCTCTTTGTCAGGCAGAACAGAGATTACACGGAGGTGTACCACATTTCAGGTCAGTATATAATACATTTGGGAAAGTGCAGCTGGCAGACAAGGCCATTTCAACAATTCCATTTTTGTGAAAATATTTGAGAAGTTATCTCCATCGCTCTGCAGAATGAAAATAAAATTTTAAAATCTCAAAGGCTTTCATGAAATAGAACTCTCCACACAAACTAATAACTAAATAACTCAATTCATATGACTTCTCCTAGGGCTGATACACAATTTCATCCGTGCTTATCTCCTGGAACATTTAGTTTCTGATATACTACTGTTTGGAATATTAGTAATAAATTTAAAAAAGGGTGAATTTAATTGTTTTGCAGTCTTTCATTATAATGAATCTTTCAGGAGAAAGAAGAATGATCTCTATTTAAAAGAGGAAGACAGGGTTATAGGCGGAGCTGCGCTGGCTGACGTAAACACACGAGCTTGGCACACAGACGTCTCAGGTTGCAGTTGCCAGCAATAGCCAGATTTTTGGACGAACCTCACAGCTGCTTGCTCCATAGTACCACTACTAATAAATTAGTAACAGTAGTATTAAACATCTCCCTGGGGGGAGATCTCGGTGCGGTGCGGCCACTCCAGGCCACCCCCCTGCCCCAGGCAGCACCTGAGAGGGGCTGCGGGAGGCTGACACTGTCCTGCCCGCGCCACCGCTTCTCCTCACGCTGCTTCTACCGTGCTGGTGTAGCAAGAAAACGAGCTGTACCTTGGGAAAAAACCAACCTCACAGCTCAGGAAACACTTGTGCTGACGCTGGGCTGGGTTTACCGCTCGAATGGACTGTAAAATCCAGCCGGTCCCCACTGGAGCTTCCCAGGAACAAGATCTGCACATGTCGACTGAAATGCAAAGGGGATGCTCCACGGTGGCCCTCAGCTGTACTAGAGACTCGTGGTAAGATGTGGTGGAAACCTTTGCATCTTACACAATGCATTAATATCTCAAGCATATTTTAATAGCATCTAATGGAATAATTTTAGATAACCACCCCAAGGCATGCTGCATTCGACAGATCCCTCTTGGCAGTCCTGGTCTCTCTGTTTGTGTACTAGTACCAACAGAGAAGTGAGGACAAGGCAGATAAAGGACGTAGTTCCCTACAGTGGCCTTCCGAAGAATTTCATGTGTTCATATTTCATTTCATATATTCTGCATTTCCATCATTTGTAGGTTATATCCTGGATCCAATCCCTTCCATATTACGCATGTTTAAGATGTAAATAAGTCTCACGATGCAAGATAATGGAAAAGATTCAGACACTGTTTGCTTTTAGAATGGCAAATTACAACAAAAAGGCTTTGAAATCACTGGAAGATAAACCTAAGTTCTTGGTTCACGTGGTGTTTAGTTTTCTAGTTTTTATAGAAGAAAACCACGTATAATCTGAAACAGCGTCTTCCTATGCTTAATGGTGCAAAACGTAAGGACAATACATGTGTGCTTTAATTATCTCAGCAAAGGCCACATTTTCTGTATCTTTGGGTTGAGACTGAGGTAGATATGTTGCCATATGTACATGCAGGATGCCATACCTGACCAACATGGACAGCAAAAGGAAGACTAACAGCAGTGCAAAGCTCTCCACTGTCACAAAGTAAAACAATAAAAACTGGCCTATAGGTGTTTTTTAAACTGGACCGAGTTTAACACACAAATGCGTTATTATAAACCTGAGAGGATGCCTTAAATATACATCTTCAAATGTTGTGCCTAGGCTTGTTATTTTTTGTCCCTGTACTGCTAATAGGATGAACATTTTTTTGAGAACCTTAGAAGCCTATTCTCATTTCTCATGCTGTATTTCCACTTGACTCACTCATTGTGAAAAGAAATTTTACCGGAGGAATTCAGCTTTTTACAGAAGGCAGCCAAGGAAGTCGATTACTTAGCAAAACCGCCATCTCCACTCAACTGGTGCTCTTTATCTTCTCGCAGCAGACACTCACACACTTGCCTCCATAATCCAGTCTGAAGAACGTGGCCCACGACCATTAAGCGTAGTTACTGCGGGATAATCACAGCTATTGATTCTGACATGCTGATTTTTCTGCAAAATCTCCCACTATCTTCCACTATTTTGTGGAGCCGGTCCTAGAGCACATCCACCGAAAGAGCATGTAGCCCAGTTTTTGTCTGTTCCTAATTGTTGCTGTGGATCCATATTTAAAACACAAAAAGAATCAAGTGGAAACTACCCCGCATTTGATGAGCTTTGAGGAATGCGGCACAAAAGCCGCTTGCCTGTGTCTGCGTACTCCACAGGCCTGCTCTGTCAGACACGTGTAGCTGGTACAGGCAGTAAATAATTACATTGTGCCGACTGTATTCTAATCCCGCGTCTTTGAAACGGTGATGTAATTTATAACAAACGATTTCAGCAGATGTGAATGATGATTACTTTTAAATATGCAGTCGTTCACCTGGACTGCTCTAGACCAAAACCCCGACAGAGACTAGAGCGGGCAGTATCGCACCGTGGGAAAACCAGGCTTACATTACTCTTCTGCTGGAAGGGAAATAACAAAAGATGCAATCTTTCTTCCTGTCTTCCTAGGCTCCAGTTAACTTCATCAAGGACAGAGTTTCCCTCCAGATCTACAACAACCTTGCCTACAGGGAGAGTGATACCCACCACCTGAACACTGTGCTGCCTGCTGCCTACGTGCGGAATCAGGTCCTTGGGTTGACGCCTGCCTTACAACCCAGTCCCAAACCAGGCTAAATAGTGACGCTGTACGAAGTCATGTCATAGAACCATGGAACAGTCCAGCTTGGGAGGGACCTCGACAGATCACCTGGTCCAACCTTCTGTGGGAAAGGGAGCCTAGATGAGAAGTTTCAGTTTCTATTTAATTTCGGAGAAAAACCTCTTGGTTCCTACCCTTCTCCACTCCAACCAACATGGTGTTATGAAAAACTAAATAAAATGATCTGCGAAACAATCACTGTATGACGATTCAGAGAAATTAAAAGCACCTTTTATTGGGTGCAGAAAAATGGCATTTCTTAGCACAGGTTGTTTTCTGGAGAAATACGATAGTGCACACTGAGGAAGGATGAACAACCAATACAAACAAACATTCACTGACTACCTATATGCAACTATTTTTATAGTTACTGGGAAATCCATTTATGCCATTTCAACCTCTTCAGAGATGACTTCAGCTTGCACGACTGCTCAAAGTTTGATAGAGCCTGACAACATTTGCATAACCTGTGTGTAACAAGGAACTGAGTAGTTTCCTTCAGCACATCACCTATAAACAAGTTTTTTAATAGTAACAACTAGTAGGAATACCTTTTTTCTTTTCCCTTTGAAAAAAATATCCAGCCCTCTTATTCATGTTCAAAATAGGTTGCCTGTTCATTTCACTTGTAAAAGAGGTGGAAAGATAGAATCACATCCTTTGAAAGTTAACAATCTCACATCAGAACAAATAGACTTTTATAAAATGAATCAATTATTGATAACATCTGTATGAGGTGTATTAAGATGCTGAATGTATTAACAGGTGAGGGAATCTCACTGCAAACCATACAATGCACGCTAAAATTCACATTTAGATAGAATAGTTGCAAAGTTTTCTCTGTATGCTTTTACATTATATGATGACTTATGCAGTTTTGACAAGTAAAATAATTGTCCTGAGAATGGATGAGTACACGTTTGTTTTATAAGCAATAGCTAAAGGAATAGTATTAAAAGCATTTACAATCACACTGGGCACTGATTCCACCAGGCAAGTGTAGCCCTTTTCCCCGTGAAGGGCATCTGGGGCCAATCAAGAAGATGCCAAATGTCCTGGAGAGATGAGTGGGGCTGAGACATGGTGGTGAGCTTGGTCCTGCTGGGGGGCAGCCCCCTGCACCCCCCCTTGCCCTCGTGTGGAGCGGGGAGAGCTGCTTCCTCACGGGTGATGTGAGCATTTGTGTTCACCAACACTGGGAGGTGCTTAGATTGCACAGGGAAAATCCACAATAAATAGATTGGTTAGCTGAATAAGTGTACCTCTTGGTTCCTACCCTTCTCCACTCCAACCAACATGGTGTTATGAAAAACTAAAGAAAATGATCCTCTATACAATCACTGTATGACAATCCAGTTTATACAACCATATCATTATGTCTATATAAAGTATAGAAATATATTTATATATAAAATAATAGCTAATTTGGTAACTATATGTTCCGTATATCCACCATTGACAGAATCATCTCGGTTGGAAAAGACCTTGAAGATCATCCAGTCCAACCATTAATCTCACACTGACCATTCTCTATATCATTATATGGAAACCTGTAAACTCATATGCCTTTTCAGAAAGGTGTTTAAATTAAGGCTAAAATCAATTACAGCCAAAGCACAAACATCAAAGGGTAACAGACCATGCATAGTGGGAAGGCAGTTGCTGGGCACCACCACAAGAAGTAACTGATGGGGTGACCAAGCTGCCCCCCGGCCATGCTGGCAGGCTGCTGGACCCCCCAGCACTGGCACCACGGTTTTCCTCGCCTGCTCCAAGCTGAGGTGAACGCTGGGTTTCATCTTTTACCCAAAAGGGTCAGGGTGGGAGGGAAGGCAAGGCTGTCTGTCGTCAGGATTTCCCACCTGCAAAGCCTGCTGCCCTCTAAACTCCCCCAACCTGTTCCCTTCTTGGGGGCTTGAACATCTCGGATGAGAAAAGGGAATGCAGCTCTGAAAACAACTGTACAGCAACATGACTCCTGCTCCACAATTCATCCCACACATACAAACACATCTATTTATCAGTGTTTATTTAAATTAATGGCAAAAAACCTGCTTCCTTCTCCAATTCCCCGAGCTAGGCAAGAGTTGGTCAGCAAGCACAGCTCTGCTACACCCTGAGCATGAACAGAAGTGTTTGCTGAATGCCAGTGGGTTGTAGCCCTGCAGAGCATAAAAAACAGCTTTTTTTTTTTTATTAAATGTAACTGGAAGGAATTCAGCTTGACTCTCAGAGGGAAGCTGAATCCAGAGTGCTAGGAAAGAGAAGAAATCAAACAAACAAACCCCAAACCTGACCATGTTTTGGGCAGAAATAATTGAAACTACAGGTGGAACCTCACCATGACATTTGCAAAGACTGACTTCATTAAAAACAACTACATTTCCTATGATTGCTAATCCACCTTTCCTACTCCCTCCCAGATAAATACTTTAAATGCTGCTTGCCAGAGAGCTTAGAGAGGTTTCAGCTGCTCGCCTACTTTGAGCCATTTTTAGATTTCTGGGTTTCCTTTTTTTTTGTTGTTGGTTTCATGTGTGCAGCAGCCACACACCGGTAGCACACGAATACTCAGAGGCAGACATGGAGCCACTGAGGAATGGTTGTCCTCAGGTACACACGGACGTGGGGGAAGCACCAACACTAGTCCCATATCACAACATGTCCTCCAGGAGACTCACATCAGCTTTTTTTTGCTTTTTTCTTTGTTTTGTTTCAACAAGTGCTGAACAGGAACAAAGGCTTCACCCTATTATAAGCAATATATTATAAGAACACATATTTTTATATAAGAACTGGGGTCAAAGACCTCACTCTAGCAATGGCATGAAAAAAGCAAGAAAAAAAGTCTGATCCCCCACAGGCGATCACACATCTACCTATGCACTCCTAGTGCTATTAGTGCTGTTGCTGAGTGCACTAGAAATCAATAAATGTTTTAAAGCAACTATTCCAAGAGCAGGTGGAACATAGTCAATCTAGGAGGTGAGCTGGGATGGGTGGAAAACATTTGCTCTACATCTTTTCAGTATTTAAACCAACCCAAACATTTGAGCTGCACCATAAATAGCACGAATCAGAATGAGGTTATTAATCTTTGAGAGCTACATACAACTGAGATTAATCAGCTTGTCTCTCATAAGCAATATCTGAAACCCCAGAATAAAAAACATTTCCATAAAGAACATGCAGAGGCATTAACCTCTTTTCCATATCTTAAAGTCACATCTTCATCACTAAATTTTAAAATACACTTTCTTTTTTAAGACAACTAAGCAAACATCAATAATTTAGTCTGACTGATAACACAGGAGAGATAATTAACTGATATTTACTGGCTTATTAAGAAAGAGCATATGAACGGAAGAGCGAGTGGGGAGAGGTGTGTGTTGCTGCCCCAGCGCTGCAAAGTGTTGGGACACCCGAGGGAGCTTTAAACTGGGACAGTGGCTATGCCGGGCCTGGCACCGCACAACCCCCTGGGGAAAAATCATCTATTTTCTGAAATGGTAAATTTGCCTGTGCCGAGCTCCAAGCTCCCACAGCTAACCTGCCACCGCTGTCTAAGCTGGCAACTTAAAAGCTGCCATAGTTATCTTCATACTCATATGGGACTAAAGCTATGGGTAGTCATATCCCGAAAACTGTACATTTTTTTGCCTAAAAGGATAAGAAAACATCAAGAAAATGGACCAAACCCACCTGCTACTATCATACACACAATTTATGTTCATTTAGCTATATACATTTTTTGGATGTTGCTCTGCTAGACAATTGGCAATTTTCAGATATCAAAATCTTTATTAATTTCACTGTGATGATATAGAGGTACCTGCAATAAGGTATTTTTCCTACATATATAAAGTAATAAATATTATAGAAAATCTGATTAATCAAAAGAGATGGCTATCATGCAAATTTCAGAGCTTGCTTGACTTCTCTAGGCAACAATGCGAGTCAGTGCCACATCCCCAAAACCCCCGGTTCTGTTGCAGGGAGGAGCCTGTAGGAAAATTGAGTAAGAGGAAGAGACCCAAACCACAAAGCACAGAGTGGCAGAACCGTGTTTCAGGGAAACCACGCTATCATTTCAAGAGGATAATCACACTTTGGGCATGGCTGTGTTCCAGTGTTTGAGCATGAGGAGAGGAGGCTGGCGGGGGCGTGGGGAGGCTCGCTCCAGCCCAGGGACCACGCGGGGGAGATTAAACCTCCCTTCACAGCCTCCCTCTGTAACTGTCCAAGCGACGGCCGCTCCAAATGGCCTCACCGGTTGGATGGGAGGGAAGCGTTGGCGCTGATGGGACGCTGACACATACTGACAATAAATTTTCACATATTGTGGGAATAAAATTGAGGGGCCTGATTACGAAGATTTACGTTATCAATTTAAAGGGATGGCGTCACTTGCAAAAAGAGTGGAGAATTGGATCCTCATAGTTTTCAACAGTGAGCATGTTTGGCCTTTGTTGGTTTTGTTAGTAGAAGACATAGAATTTACGTACATAATTGCACATAAATTACATATTTGCAGACCATTGTAAAAAGTAATGACCTAGCTTTTAACTGTTACACATACTCAGCTCAAATTAACTCCAGTGAAAGCCCTGTGTTTATATGCAGGGAAGAATTTGACTTAATTATTTCCAGTATTTTTAATACAAATTCTGTTTGTGTGTAGAGAAGTGTGTTGTTTATGGCTATCCATGTACTGGAGGATAATGGAGGGCTGACTTCGTGCACCACCACAGATGCCTGCTTGCATATTTATCTATAACATACATTTCAGTGAAATGACCCAATAATTTTGCTGCCCAGACTTACTGCAAAATCGCATGTTAATTGCTAGAGTGAGCTGAAAATAGATCTTAAAATAGGATGTAGGTGGTTAGCCCCGGGGGAAAAGAGGAATGAAAGATTTCATCTGTGGTGCTGGCTATGTTCAAAAAAACCAGAACCAGCAGATAAGCTGGAGAGACAAGTAGGAGCAGATGGGAAAAAGAAAAGCTGTAGTTATGTGGGGAGCTCCATTTCCGCATCCATCTGATAAGAGCCGGCCGCTGTCTAAAGGGCTGAGCAGCGCCAGCCCACGGGCGTGCGCCTGTGAAGAGCCGCCACAGAAGTTTGGGGAATCCCCAGCGCGGTAGCAGAGGTGGCTAATGTGAAAAAATAATAGAAAGATATCGCTCTGCTGAGAGAGTATCAGGAGGCGCAGAGATGGAAATTGCTGGAGCTGGAGAATACTTTATCCCACAATTATCAGTCGCTGCACCTGCTTGACCGCGGTGCCAGCAGGACCGGCAGCGGGTCGGGGACACGCTCGCACACGCATCGCGGGGCCGCGGCCAAGCGCTCGCCGGCAAGGCAGCCAGTGAGGCAGCTGCAGATGGCCACATATTTATAATAGCAAGATACATAATAGTAGTATTTTTGACAGAAGTGTTTTTTCTCGTTGAGATCAACAAATAAAAAAATCCAGCCCTTCTGCAACCTATCCATAGCACTTGTCTATCTGCTCTCCCATCCCAGTTGACACCAGTTCCATTATTGCCGCTACTGGTATCTGCACTGGGGCTGCTCCTCAGGACCCCGCTCTACTGCAGGAGCTGCCAAACCAGCGCAACAAAGACCCCACCAGACTGACACAAAAGTCAGGTGAAGAGCTTACAGTCCAAGTATTTCTTCACTAATATTCCCTACATTTCCTGAAGTGGCCTTAATTGTCTTCATATTTGTTGTCCAGAAATTTAATTTCTTACAGTTCTTTAGTCATGTGTCAACTTATCTGAAATTCCTGTAATATTTATTCTCCTTCTCTGGATAAACTTGTCAATCTTAATTATAGCTTAGGGTAGGCAAACAAAATTGAATGCGTCGCTCCAGATGAGATGTACCATTGTTCAATATGCTGCTGTAATATTGTTCAATATGCTGCTGTAATATATTCCATACTTTTAATGCACCAAAGAATTTTAACTGCTGTTGCACACTGCAGACAGTCATTTGAGCTCTCAACCACATTTATTTATTTAGATTTCAACCTATAAAACATAAAATAATACATTTCCAGGACTCTAGGTGCCCTTGACAAATAATTAAAAATGCAATTCAACAAATTCTCAAATAGCACCAGCACATCAAAAACTTCTCTGTGCATAAAACCATACAAATGTCAAACTTCTTTACCTGAACTGTCACAAAACTTTATTTCCTCCTGTCACCCATTTTGACTAAAATAGTAGTATTTACCTGCCATCCTCACAAATTAAAAGCCCTTTCATGCCAAAGGCAGTAATGGATTCCCCATTTCCAGGAGTTTTCTGGAGGGAACTTTGCCAGTTCACAATTTAAACTGTTTTTGCAAGCAAGTCCCATTTAGCCCCCTTAGCCATGCCAGCCCGACAGACTTGGCAGCTCCTTGACTGAGACCACTCAACTTCTCACACAAGCTACCTTGAATTGCTCTAAAAAGGGAAGAGGCACTGCCTTTCCTGGCCCTCAAAACTGACAGGGTGGACCATGGGGAAAAGGCAAAGGAGGGTTGCAGGGAGATCTAAGGGCACTTCTAAAGTTAAAAAGGAAGTGGTGAAACCAGCCAGGAGCAAGGGGCGTGCTTGTGGACCTGTCCAGTTCCCACTGCAGAGCCAGCTGGAGCAGAAGCAGCGCTCGTGCTACGCGACGTAAGGCAAGAGGAAGCGTGGGCAATCCCATCTACCACCCAACAAGGCTGTAGTGAGATATGCCCACAAGCCTACTTGAAAGTATTGCTCCACGTTTGACAGCCAGTGCTGGATCTCTGTATTTTTGCTACCGGACTTCTTCCAAGCACCTATTTTCTGAAATAGGAGACCTGATGATAATTTAAATGTCTTTCCGTTCTCATGTTACTGGATCCCTATGTCATGTATAAGGAAGATACCAGAAGATATCATGGCTAGTGGCCAAAGGGTCATGTTAGTTTTCACAAAGAGATGGCTCTTCCATCAGCCCTCTTCTCTCAACACTCAGAGATCAACAGAGGAAAAGGGAAAACAAAGAAAACAAACCCAGCCCTCCTCAATTCCTTTTGCTCTAGGTGACCGCATTATGTCTCACACCTAACCTGCACTTCTCACTGCAACAGGAACTGTAACTCCATGATGGTTTCAGAGTGACTCTATTCCTAGCAAGTACTTAGGACTATAAAAATCCAAGCAATCCTTCATCAACAATATTGAGTAACCGACGAATGGAAATCACTGGACTAATGCATTACAGTTATTAGACAAAAACTAGCTCCGTGGTATACAGCGTGGCTATTTATCAGAAAAAAGAATAAAGCAGATAGAATAGATTCAAATAGAAAGGAGAAAATATGAACAAATCAGAGAAGCCATTTCCAAACATATGGTACTATTTTTATAGCGCTTAACTATTACCTACATTTTAACTGTTCTTTCTTTAATGATATTTAGAATTCATAATTATTATTCAAATTATGTACTCCAGAAGTGCCACACTAGTCCACCAAGAAACTTCATCTTAATCCTGATCTAGAAAAGACAAGTTTTGCATTGGTCCTTCATACATCCAGTTAAACAACAATCTGTGTACTCTATGTGGAGACACATCTCATTCGTTCCTCTACCACCCTGGCACTTACTGATGAAGCTGGTAGTTCCCACAGCACTTCTGAGCTTGCCAGGCTCTACTGTCACCACTTACTTTTGGAAGTCTAGCTAAGGACAGAACAAATCTTGGTTTTAAGAACCAAAGGCAGAACTCCTTGATGGTAATATGCCAGCTACCGAGTGTAACCCTTAGACAGAGAGGAATTAATCAGACTTTAGACATTCAAGTTGCTTCAGGAGTTAAAATCCCAGTTATGGAGACTTCATAGAGAACAAGGCAGCACATTCTGGTGGATATTTAAGATTTTTTTCAAGTACTTACAATTTGCAGCAAATATTTTGCAGTTGCAAACTAATTTTACAGAGATTAATCAAGGGAATTAGTGAAATATCTCAGAGAGGCTCCTGTGTTAACAAGATCTAACCACAAGATGATGGCATGTCTAGAAAGTTAAAATGCTGAAAGTTTCTATTACTTTAAAGACTTGATTCCTAAGGGAATAGTTCTATATAATTTATATTTTCATAATGTAGACTGGAAAGTGTGGCTAGAGCACTTTCATCTAATTTTCATAAAGTATCTCGAATGAGCAAGAAGTATCTATCCCTGAATATAGGTATTTCAGAAAAATTAAGAAAAAAATGATGTCTCGGTTCAAGCTTCCCTAAGGCAGCTTCAAGTGGAGAAATATGGACTTATTTAGCAAACTATAAAGCTTGAATTTTATATATATTGCAATACTGGTAACTACTATGGATTTGCTCAGAGGCCAGGCTCTCACTCCCCTTTTAAATTTTAGGATATGAAGGGGGAAAAAAAGCATGTTTCATCAACAATTAACCTTTTCCCATATGGATGAAAAATAAATGAATCATTGTTCATGTAAATTCTTAGCTCCTGTTGTAAAGACTTTTGTTAAAATAAATTGGAAAAATCAACATCACTGAGGCTAGTAATCAAGTTTCTCCTAACTTCTACTAATAGGACTCTGCTCTCACCCACTGCTGATGTCCTCATGAGCTAAAAATCTTGTAAAGAAGTTTCACAGAATCCCTGACTGGGCGAGGCTGGCAGGGACCTCTGGAACTCGTCTGGTCCAGTCCCACCGAGCAGGCAGCCCAGGACCGTGTCTGGGTGGGTTCTGGGTACCTCCAAGGATGGATGGGGACTCCACCAGCCCCCTGGGCAACCTGTGCCAGCTCCTGGTCACCCTCGCTGAGAAAAAGCATCTCCTGGTGTCCAGACGGACCCTCCTGTGTTTCATTAGAACTGACTTCCTAAGTTATTAAATGATATTTAGAAATAAAGCCTTAGCTAATTTCTTCACTAAATAACAAAAAAAGCTACTAGAGAAAATAGAAAATCAGATAATTATTAATAATACAGAAGGGAAAGAACGACAATTCTTTTATTGTTTTGACCAAACTTAAGCTTAATGACCAAAACTCATATTCTACTGAAAACATCAACACATTTTGCAAGGAACAGAAATGATGGATAAAGTTTTCAAATTCCGAAGGAAAGGAAGTTAGTATAATTACATTTGTGGACAGCCAGCTAGTGCTTGGGAAAATAGAAATTCATGGGAAACAACTGACTACAATTTGCCACGTAAAACCAGGATGAAGCTTCCAAAGGCTTTTAAGAGCTAAGAGGTTCATGAGGCTGTGAAATTCATGAGGAATTTGCACTAGCATCAATTCACAGATTTGTTTACTGCTGGCTTTTTTTCCTCTGGCATGTAAAAAGAACATTTTTAAAAAGTCCTGAAGTTAGAAAATTGCTTAAGAAATGCTACTTAGAGACAAAAAAGCCCTCCCCCAAGATTAATTTTTTTAGCTACTCAATATTTCAAAATTACGTGAAAAAAATCTCAGCCTCAATATTACATTTCATGAAGGTACTTAATTACACACAGTTTGGTTTAGAGACTGTTCAGCTGCACGGGGCCAAGCAAATGCTTAAACTCCTGTCTGAACTGGATAATAACACTTGCAAAAGGGATTTGTCTCTTCTCTTCCACATTGAAAAGGCAGCTTGTGTGCAACCAGAAAGATCTAGTTTATTGCTTGTGAACTGAATGCCAACCGGTTCAGTTTATTCATCATCCCCAGGGTGCTCCAAAGTGCAAAGGGTGAACTCCCCGACGACCGAGGGCAGCAGCCGCGGACGGGGCTTGGCACTGCCCGAGGAACCGACCAGCACCCAGTCGTTGCCTTGTTCTGTTTGGCAAAAATCACTTTGAAGTATTTTAGCCAGTGGTTTCTGAGCTGTTAGTATTATCCTGTTGATAATACTAATAATCCAGGGTCCAGATGTGTTCTGTAAGAGCCAATACTCCTCTTTTCAAAACAGTAAAAGCGAAAATTTTTATTCTCTGAAGAAGTAGCTACTACCAGCTTTACCTATGAGCTCATTAATTTACTAATATTTTATCCTGTGCGAATTACCAGACAGTTAATGTCCACGATTTGAAGAGAATATACACTGAGGAAGTTTGAACTGAGGTGACATGTATCAGTGCTCCCGCATTAGCCAAAAATGATGCTTGCAGAATGTTTTTTTTCATAATAAACATGTCTCTTTGCAAGCGAGACAAGAAATCGCATCATGCTACCACAGTGCTTTCAGACCAAATTCTCATAAACATAGGTTTGCTCACTCTTTTCCCGATTTCTTAAAACCCTATCAGTTTTTGAGGCTGACAGGACTGGCTTTACAACACAGCAGCTGTTCTGCTCTGCCTAGTGCAATATTGATTTTTACAACAAGCTCTGTAAATATCAATATTTTTGTACTTCAAGCAGACGAAAAGCAGCATAGTGAAATGTACCCTGCCAACCAAACATGCCAGGTCAGTCTGGAGAGAGCCAAGACAAGTTTAATGAGAAAGTAAAACAGACAGGAAGAAAAAGAGCTTGGAAATAGAAAATAAGCCATGGAGGACGAGATGAGAGCTCAAGTGAAATAGAGGAAAGGTAGGCAGAGAAACTGCAAACACACTTTGGGGGCATGCCAAGCCTGAAAGAGAAATAAGTAAGATCAGGAAAATAGAGGAGACAGCCGTAGGGATGGCAGGGAGAGCCACCAGGACTGCAGAAGTAGGCTGTTTGGTTTTCTCATTTTCTGATTATTTGAACTAAATCCTGCTTGCCTGTCTATGACAAAGTGCATATGCTGGTCTCATTAAGTAATGTTTTGTGATTCTGTAGGATTGAAAAATCCTACAAAACTGAAGAAAATCAAGTTGTGTGTTCTTCATTTCATGGTTACCCTTCATCTCAACGGACATGGAGTCATCATCTTCCTAAACCTGCCCCAGATGCGGCCTTCAGTGGGAGTTAACTGGCCAACGACTCGCCATAAAAAGTGAACGTTAAACAGGATAATTCAGGACAGGAGCTGGAGCCCATGGTGGGCTGACACTGTCCTGAGGTGGAGTGGGTTGGCCAAGGGAGGTTCGAGAGGTCCCAGAAAGGTGCTGCACCATACCCATGACACACGAGCCTCCAAACGTGCACCTACAGACCAGAGATTTGTCATACTTGGCTTCTCTCTGTGGTTAGAGGTCATGAAACTAAAGAGGGGACAGAAACAGTCCTGCTGGTACATTTAATGAGAGAAAGCCAAGTGGAGGAGGCAAACTGCAAGATCTGTGAATATCTGTAGTATTTTCTCCCACGTTACTACTTAGTGCTACTTTCAGTTAATTCCTTTACATAGTGGTTGTAACAGAAAGCTACCTTTTATTATTATTTTCTGATGCCAAACATTATAAAAATTAGCAAATATTGTACAGCTGAATGGAGGGAGGTATGAAGCACAATATACTCCCTGAGTGCTTTTAATTTGGTTTATGTTTTTAGGTAGGTTGCTCATTAAAATTTTCATGAACTAGTAATTCAGATAAAAAAGCTGTGGCATGCCAAATTCTGAAGATTTCCTGTGATTTTTTATTAAGCCACAGAATTAAACAGATCTTCTCTGAGGGATTGCTCTTTCTATAGAGAAATCAAGTCAAAGAATGTAACAAAAAGTACCTGGTGCCAGCCTTACTGTCTTTCTGAGACTCAAGAGTTCACAGTCGGTATGAAGCAAATGCCCAGAAATGGGAATACTCCCTGTTCTAAAGTTCCACAAGTTGCTGAACTCCAACGCATGGAGAGAGAAGCTTTTGGTGCTTCTCAAAAGTAGCCTCTCTGCAAGGCTGAGCACCAGCCCAAAGCCACCTCTCCCCACTCCAAACCCATCAAACCATCAAAGAAATCACCTGAAGAGGCAGCTCGGGCACGTCGCTGGTATGAATTTCATCGTCCTCATGAAGATGTTGAAACAGAAAGCTTGAGCAAAGGCCACCAGCCTCTCACAGTGCTGCTGGGGGAACGGCAGGTGCACAGGCTCTTAATGATGCTTTTTTGCCCATCTCTGAAGTTTTTCATACCTTGAACCACAGTGCAGGCGAGCCCCCCTGGGAGAGCAGGACCTGCTCAACCTGCTTTTTGACATACAGTCTAGATACTGAGTTCTCCCACAGAAATATTTAGGGCACATTATTTAAGGTTCAAAGTCATGTTTCCAAAAATGAGGAAGATGACAGAATTAAGCTGGTTTTTTCCTCACAGCCTTGAAGTGGCCTCCTGTTACCTGGACTATGAAACGGAGTTTACTTAAATGAAGAACTAATACTTTTCCAGTTAAGCTTGAAACTATTCTTCATGTATTCTTGGCACAGTAGTTCATGTGAAACTCCCCCAGGACCACTCTTTCCAGCATTCCCTTACCCAAATTCTAACTCTGTATCTTTCCCAATTATCTTTTAGAATAATTTTTTATGTGCCCAAAATTATGTAACTTAAGAGCTCTTAAATAAAAATACAATAGTCTTCCAATGCCAACTGATAAAACCTTTTTTAGAAGACAACATACTTCAACCAGGTGTGCCATTATTATATCTGCCATTAATTATGTCATTAATGAATTTAAACCTTTTTTCACCTGCCTCACACATATTTGAAATAAAATATTCAAACACATTCAGTGTCTATAAAAGGGTAGATTCAGCTGTGAAACAGATTTCCATTTTCCTAATGCTTTTTGGCACTTCTAGCTGTCCAGTTACATTAGACTGTAAAATGTTCCTAGCTTTATCAGCCCCTAAGTATGTGCCAAACCAAATGTGAATTTATAATTCTGAGCAAATAAGTCCTACACATAAAGTCCTCAAGAACTACGAATACGTAACAGAAACAGTTTATACATTTTAAATGCCTATAATCATAACACTGTAGCCAAAAATGTGATATATGTTCCATCAGGAAAAAAATTAGCTTTTTAGGTTAATTCTTGACAAGACATAACCTTAATAGCTTGCTTTTTTTTTCCTGTGCTACATATGATTTTGACAGAGAAAAATAGAGGACATTTCAGACACATTATGCATTTTGACATTAAGTAACTAGCAATTAGCTAAAGTACATAATTGCATCTTAATGCAGCAAAGGAGAAAATAACAAAAAAGGCTGGGGTAAAGTCTTATAAAACTGGGTGTTTGATGATAGTTAAAACAAAAACCAAACCAAACCAAAACAAAATAGGGGGGGGAAGGAAAAAACCCCAGAGACACTGAAATCACTCATACCAGGCTAAAAGTGAAGGTAAGTAAGATTGCCAAAGCCTGCGTTCCTCATTCAGCCAAAATTCCCATGACGTACTTACAGATGGGCTCCCTAAACATGCATACACGCAGCTCCAACCCTATCAGCGCCGTACAGAAAATCACCAAGCTAAGAAAAACAACATTATTTCTAGCTGCTCTTCTTTGTACACAGCTTGTTCTGAGAATTTTTCCTACATGCTATGTTATCACAGGTTTCCACAACAAGGATAATATAGCTGGTTTGAAGAAAAAGAGAGCCACATAATGCAAGTCAGGTTTGGAAAAGGTGGTGCACTGAAAGCCTGGGGCCCAGAGCTAGGTTACCTTCATGAAAACAAATTAGAGTAAATAACACCAGTGCAGCTTGCACGGCTTCCAGCAAAGACTACACATTCAGGTGAAATGTATCCAGCCAGTGCAGGGAGTAAAGTTCTGCATCTGCTTGCAAACAAGAGAAAAAAAATGCAAATTTGACACGTTTTAGAAAAGGATTCTCAGTGAGGTTAGCTCTGGTAGCGAAGTATTAGATTCAGTCATACAAAATGCGTTTGTTCCTACATCTAGTCTTCTCAGCAATGGACAGAGCACCCATCACTGATGAACAACAAGTTCATCAGTTAGCTGATACACTCGTCCCCAGGGATAAACGATAAGAATAAATATGGAAATATTTATTTAAGATTAGTCTCTAATTAGGGAATTGCATCTAGCTGCAGTTGGCAGAAATATGTTTTCATGTTCAAGTAATCAAGAGACTGGATGCTTTTGTCTGACATCTGGACTTGCTCAAAGTCATCAATAACCTTGTCCCTTTGAAAGGCAGCCTACCGCAACCTGCTCCCCTCCTTCGCAGGCTCAGGCTTCTATTTTAGCACGTGCAGAGACAAGATCGTTGTAGCGACCCTTCAGCAGTGAATGGCAATTAAATTCTGGTCAGAGGGTCTTTATAAATCCAAAAGCTCTCGTGTAAGGAGCCTAGGATCTAAGATTGCTCGCAGACCAGCTTCACAGCTTTCCCACAAAGATGCATTTTGTTGGAGTGCATGCTTGGAAAGGGCTTCCTGCAAGGTCCACTGGCGCTGGCATCGGCCGTGGTGTGACTTCTGCACAGAAGAAATCTATTTAATTGTTCTCTCTGACTCTTCTCCCTTGGAGAAGACTCTTTGGAGGATGACTCCTTGAGGTGTCATCTTCAATGAGGGCGAGTGGGATCTGGTAGAGAGGGGTTTAGTATAATTGTTCCAACTCCAGATTTGGGATAGGAATCGTGGCAAGTCTTTCTTAAGTACGCTAAAAGCAGACACATAAAACAATGGAAGATGCCACAAAACATCTTGCAAAACAATGGATTTTAAAAGGAAAACAAAGGGGGTAAAGAGATGCAATTTTCTACCAACACATTCCACCTCTGTATCACAAATGCCCTTCAGGTGGATCAACCCGGCAAACACCCATCTTGGCTCAGCAGGTGCTGATGAGAATTCAGACACCACAGAGAAGAACAGGATGAGAAATAATACAGGAGCTGAAGGAAATAGTGGTGTGTGGAGTGTGTCTGCGAGGGCTACCGCTCGCCAGCCCCGTGCTGGGTGCCAGACAGACGGCTAGCCGGCAGCCAGCGGCACTGACGATGCTCACGGGGAAGGGGAGGGAGGAAAAGCACCGAGATTACAGAAAACCCCCACGGCTGTTTTGGGGTCTTCAAACAGAAATGGTGCTCAGCGGGTGAACGAGCGGGTGACGCTCCACAAGCAGCACTTCCTTAGAGCGTGGAGAGAGATTAGCAGAGGGATAACGAAGATAAAACAGGGATGTGTCAGACAGGATTTCACGGGAAGCAGGAGCCCAGTGGCGCTGCCTCTCATCTTCCAGATGTTAACTATTAAGCAGTGACGCGGCACTCAAAAAGGTTCATTTTCATGGATGCTGCAGCTTCTCTTTCAGAATCAACTCCTACGCTGCAGAACACTGCACCCGGTTCCACTCACCAGCTGACCACAGATATGCCAAGGGAATATAGGAAGAGAAAGCAGAAAATTTGAATAAAACCTGTGGAAACGAAAAGATTAAAGGCACTAGCATAGTTTCCATTAAGAGGGATAGTGGAGGCAGCTCAAGGTGAAGATTACAGTAAAGGGAGCAGTACAGGCATACTGAACATCCACGGGCACTTCTCACCACACTACTTGTTATCAATAATCTGAGCCACCACGCTATCCATACAGAGACAGCAGCAGCTTGCAAAGGACACGAGTGTCACCATGTCTACATTTTGGAGAGAGAAGCTGAGACAGTCTCTAAGCAGGGCACTGCTGAGCTGAGGAGCTGTCTGTCCACCCAGGTCACTGCCACGGGCAACACCACCAACTTCAGAATGGGCTTCACACAGACAGTTCTGAACTGTTTGCTTGAAAGTTTCAAAACCCTACATGTGCCCGTTACCTTCTTAAAGTGCTTCATGTGGAAAAAAAAATTAAAATATTATTCTGTACATGACATCATTTAGTAAGGGCTATTAGGATTTAGTGGATGGCATGGGCTTACTGAGAAATACGACACATACTACTACAACTTCATGTTATGGCTTTTCGTGTCCTCTCACCACTAGCAGAACAGAGGCACAATGATTTGCCCGCAGCCGAGGTTACACAAGAAATCAGTAGTTGTAGCACGACCACAGACTGGCCCCTCCTTCCACAGCGGTTCATTGAAATACACACATCTTGGTTCTCATGGTCTGTCTTCAAGTCTCCATCGGCAAAAGCACTAATTGCAGGGGGGCATTCATGTGCACGCGCGTCAGAGGCAAGGGGGTAATCCTGCTTAGGCACATATATTTCAAAATTAATAGCTAAGCAATTTTTCAATGAACATGCAAGACTCTAAGCACCTGTATACAACAATAAATGACAGTGATCAACTTTATCTTAAATAAAACTGTTAAACAATTGAAGTGAGTTCTCATCACTAGTGCACTCATAGTTCTTTACTCAGTCTTAGGAGCAAATCTTACTTTTGACCAGAATATTGTGACATAAAATATCACCCCTCAGCAAGGTGTGCTGCAAAGCTACCACACCACTTTAAGCTCTAAAATACACTCCAGGAAAAAGTGTATATTGACAGGTACATTTTATTATCAATGCAAGCAAGATGTTTTTATACTGAATCTCTACTGAACAGATTTTCAGATCTTTTTCTACAGGTTACTAGGAATTGCACACAAAGCTGCAAAACCTGATCTTCTGGAAAGTTTCCAGAGCCACACTACACTCCATCATGGTGACCGCTATACTCAGCACCTTATTTATTGTCACACGAAATGCTTCATCACTATTAGGAAACATCTGAGTGTTGCTAACTTGCTAAATCTGACAATTACAGACCTGTCACCCATCACTTTTAACACAAAATCTGACCACATCGCCCTCATTACGTTAAAGGGACTATGTACTCTGATGTCTCGAAAGGTGAGTCTGCAGTTCTGTGCGTATTAGCATATTAACATAATTAAATTGGTTCTGCCTTTAGGGTAGCCAATCAGACTGTGCAAATGTGGTTGCTCATGGAGTTGTCGAAATAATTTGCCACTTGAGAGTTATAGTAAAACAATTCAATCCTGCTTTGCTACAAAAGGAATTAAGTCAGAAACATGAAGTCTATCATCTTCCAGCAAATACTCTACAGTCTGAGACGACAGCCTCCTCCACCTTCTCCACTTACACGATTTGCAGCAGGGAGCCTATGCCACACAATCCTGTTTATGTGAGTTGCCTGGTTTTATAAGAAGTATCATTGGATTAGTGGAATTAGTTATGCAAATAGCAATTGTGCAAGTAAGTGAAGCTGAGCCCAACAGTGCAGGCAGCAGCCAGCACTCATGATTGCACGTGATCTAAACAAAAACACAGACATCACCGGTAAGGTGATATCACACTTTAGTGGACGTTTTCACTAATTAGATATATAAAGACACTGGAATTGCAATGCCATTTCAGAGAAGGGAGAAGTTTTTCCTTAGCTGACCTCAACAATATAGAGCCTTTTCAAACTTTCCTTTTGAATGTCTGGCTTCAAGAGCAAGGTGCTGGTGGGCCACCTTGGACTAAAGTCTTACTTTCCTCTGCACTGTAAAATATAAAATATTTGCAACAACGTGCAGAAATAAGCAGCTAACCTGCACAGTAATGCAGAGCACTAAAGGCACGATGCACCCGAGGGGGTACCCAGGAGGTGGAGGACGGGGTGTGCTGGGGGTGGTTGTTCACCCTCAGCCACGGGGGAGCTTCTGGGCTATGGTGCCATGGGCACCTCCGGGGATGTGCCCTTTGGTCCTGCCTCCACCCAAAAGATTATTGTTAACAATAACAGTGAATTAATTTGAGGACTAATAAAGTACAAAAAGGGAAGGAGATTATTTTTGATAGTTTGAAGGTAGTCCAGCAACCCAAAGACAACAAGGACTTAGACTGGGTTTTCACCAAGCAGAGGCTGAACGATGTAAGGGTAGAGCATCAAGTTGGAAAAGAGTTATTTCCTGAAAAGTTAAGTCTAAAAAATGTCACTGATTTAGTTATTAATCTATTACAGAGCAAATTTCAATAGCATAGGATGCACTGCCTTTCTGCTGTAATCATATCTTTTACTGAGCATTCTTCAGCCTACTTTCATATTCAAATCAGATGAACATTAGGCACACTAATAAAATAATATTTGCAGAGCTGAAAGAGCCTTGGTTCTTTAACAAAGGAAAATTAGCAGGCTGTGAAAAGGTAAACGATATTTTAAAACATTAAGCACAAAAGACAAACAAATGATTTGTTCAAAAAAATAAGGGTCGTCATTTTCCAGAAGTGGCCGTTATTTTTACACGAGCCGAGGGCAACCCCAGCACCACCCAACAACAACGAGCGTCAGCACCTCTGGCAACGCTGCGTGTTAACGAAATGTCCTCCAAGCCGTGGCACAGCTGGAGCTCTCTGCGATCTGTCGCTGCTCCCATGATGGTATCTATGATGACAGAGACACATTGTTCCTATATTTATTCCTATAGTTCACTACATAATTTTATTCATACATTCTATTACATAATACCAATAAGACATGCCAGCCAATGAATTTTCATGGGATTATTACACTTCTCAGAAGAGGGTGAAGTCAATCAGACTTGTTCAATATCATCCACTCAAAGCAAAGTAAAATATAAAAAAAAGTTATTGCCGTCATAATTGTAACTTTTTACTTTCATCAAGAACCACACAATGCTAGCCTTTTTATACCTCAAAATCCAGCTCCTTTCATAGCCACTCTCACATGTTCACAGCTATAAATATAAGAAACAAAGAGTATGTATTTTGGGTATATGGAATTTTGACATTTAGAATTCTGATCTCTTTTTATTTTTTAGTTTTATGAATTTCTTCCTGTAAAAATAGATCCCTTAGCTCCTGGTATCTAACTGCAAAGAAGAAGGAAGAGGGTTAGCTAACAAAATTAGCCTAAAATTTTAATGCTGAAAGGTCAACGTAACTAAGAAATAGGTGTTTATCAGTTTTGAGTAGAATACAAAACACTAAGAGGCACAAGGCAGTTGGAGATACACCACAAATAAATTTACTTTGCTGCTACTGCAACCACTTATTTGCTATTAAGCATCTTATTAGAGGACAAGCAAATGTCTTAACATATTTAATAGCATTCTCACTGCTCTAACATCGAAGAATTTACCAACATTAACACAAATCAAAACTATTTTTTATTCAATATTGATTGCAATTTTATAATAAAAGATTAGACTGTTTGAGATGACTTCTTCATGGTCAGGGGGTGAGTGCGAGTGCATATTATTCCCTCTTGAAAGATTTTAGTATAATTGCCGGCCCTAAACATCACAGCCCCTACAAGTCCATGAAGAGGAAGAGCAGACCACCCATGTTGTCTGACATAGCCGCACCCTGCTGCTGTTGAAAACTAAATCCGCTCATTTTACTCCACTCCCGTGGGGACAGGAACACAGAACAGGAATGCAGAAGTGTCGAAGACCAGATCATCCATGTCTGCATGAATTCTGATGCTGACTGTGGTGGTCCTCAGCATCACCGAGACCCAGCTCAGGGCAATTATGAGCATATGCTAGGAGTGCCTACAACTACACCAGGGTGTAGATCCTCCTCTGCAGTTTTATGAATACAGAGGGAAACACAGAAATTATATTCTAGTGCAGTGATGAAAGTGTTACCTAGATATATATGTGAAAGAAAAATAGCGTATGAAGCCCCTGTGGCTTTTCAGAAATAAAGAATGCAGTGGAAATGCAAGAAAACAAATCCTCAGAGGTGTAAATCAGCACAGTGCTCCCACCACCGATGGAGTGGCGCTGCTCGATACTCGGTTGGGATCTGCTGAGCATTCACAGCCAGCGTACCTGTACATTGACACCCAAAACTTGTCAGAAACCAAACCTTTACAAACTCAACAAGGTAGAATATTAGCATTAGAAAAGCTATGCCCTTTAGGCTGAAAATGTGATGCAAATACTTGCCAGCATCTCATCTCTAATTTCTGGCATAATTATTCTATGTTAGGAAAGATGCTAATTTGAATGTCCATTTAGAGCACCAATCAAATTGATGCCACTGTTGGAATTCAATTATCTTCTCAGGCTTTCAGTACCACAACCTAAGGCAATGCATCAACATTTGTTTATATGCCGCGATAATCAGAAGTGACAAGAAAGTGAATATTTTTTTAAAAAGGGCTACCTTAAAATGGCTCTGTTTACTGAATATATTTTCCCAGGGACATTTGAGAATCGTGCACGCCTCTGCCCCAGTTTCCCATCACCAAGCCCAGGATAATGTCCAGCGAGGCCGCGTCCCTTGGCTCCGCAGCTGAGCACAGTCTGGCGAGAGCCGCTGCAAGCCACAGAAACACCAACTTTGTACCTTCACAACAGCGAGACGTGGCGTGTGATCGTGAGATTTTAAACATCATGAGAGCCAAGAAGATTAATCCCCACCCGTCAATGCAGAAACTCACCCTAAACCATCAGAAATGAACTAGGCTGGTGGGAGAGGAAAGGCTGAGTGAAAATCTTGCAGTGGGGATGGAGACTGCTGGCTGCGGCGGAGCGGAGGGAGTTTACATCCCTGGGCAGGGAGCAGGGTCACTGCTCCAAAGGGGATCCCAGAGGGGATGAAGAACCCCGTGTGGGAGAGGCTCCTGGGGAGAGGGGGCTGCTGGCGAAGGGGAGCACAGCCCAGAGCCGCCCCCCCAATGGCTGGGGGAATCCATCTTGCCCACTGAGCCCTCGAGTCCAGGGACACAAATGTACAAGTCTTGACTGTGCTTCTGATGGCAAATCTGAGTAGTGCTGCCTTAAACCTTGTGCTCTGCACGCCGGTACTCCACCGCCAGCGAGAACCCCGACTGTAACGTTGCACCACGGCCTGGCCTGTAACTCAGGAGCTCATACTCCGCATTCCCTCAATAAAACTGATATACAGAGGCAGTCTCAAATGGGATTTGGAGGTATTAATTGTGTTCTGCAGTTCATACTTCCTTTAATTTCCAAAGACATCAATCAGCCTTTCCATCTCAGCATAACTGTTCTACTGGGAACATGTGTACAGAGATTTTGTGCACCCCTTAGACAAACTGAAATAAGTGTGTTGGTTTCCTTTTTTCTTTGAGCCTGAAATTCTGAATTAAAACCAGAATATTTTTATCTGGCAACAGAGCCTTCTGTATTAAAATTTACCTGTAAATTCTGGTATTTGTTTCTATACCCAACATGAGACTTGCACATCCTTTCTTTCTTTTCTACCTTAATTTTCCACCTAAAAATTCTGGTCGTCTGCACAGATTTGCCTTAGTGGGAGGTCTTTAGCTGGCCACTGGCAATAATACCAGATGCTGAAATTTTGTAACTCTCATTTGAATGGTAATTGTGCTAAATATTCTCAGCTTGCTCTTTATACATCAGTGGTTAAAAACACATTAATAATACAAATAGAGTCCTAGTAAGGACCTGACCAAATGTACAGCCATCTCAAACATCGCAGAACTTCCCATGAACTAGGTACTTGTTCAAAAATTATCATTACTGTTTCAGAAAGAAAACAGACTTTTGAAGTAAGCCTCTAAATAAATTCTTCTTCTGGAAAAAACATGAGCCTCTCATTGCTGCATGACTGCTGACGGCTTTACCAAATGTACTTCAGCTTATGGTAATGGGAAAAATTAGCAAGGTCAGGGATGCTGCCTGCCATGAAGAGACTCTTTTGTTGAGTCACTGACAACCCTGGAAGCACGGATTAGGGTACGAGGAGTAAAAAGAAATGTTCAGATAAGGTCGGAGGTTTTTCAGTGTCTTTTCAGTGCTGCTTGGAGAGGCAGCTGCTGCTTGTTATTGAGATACAAACTACAATAACATTTTTAATTGTAAAATGGATAAAGACAATGAATTACAAATGCTTTTAAAGGAATATATTCATGAATGTAGTATATGAAATGAAATTTAATTTAGTTATCTTACAGCTATTATTACAAGGATGTCATTTATCATTTAATATTTGCAGTGTGAAAAAAAGATGGGCAGTATCCATTCCAATATAAATGGACGCTATGCCTCAACTACTTCTTTTCTCTCCTGGTGCCAGTCAAACACTTAGAGGTCCAGGTCTCCCACTCAGGATTGTCAACACACCAAGACAGATTCTTTATTTTATTTTGCTTAAGGCTAAACATTAAGTTCAAGAACTTTAAATCTTCCAACTTATTAATATTTTTGCTCTATCTTAACTTTTCTTCAGTTAATCCATGTTTCCTTCTTTTCAAGTATACAGATAAGAATATCCTGGTAACACACAGTTATTAGGTATATTTGGATAGACTACTAAGCTAGAGTGATATCACACCGATAAAAACATTCCTACGATCTCCTATCTAAAATGGATATGTCAGCTTTTACCCAATCTGTCATTAGAATGGGCTGATGTAGCTTGACGTAAAAAGTACTTGAGAAAAAGTATTTTTGAAAGGAGATGACTCTTTAAACTACCAAAATATATATAGATACAGTGACTAAAGTTTCAATCCAGATTTTGAAGTCAGTTTTAATTAATACTGGAAGAGTTCATCCTAGGTTTTCTGTGCCACATGTGAGTCTTCAGGTAAAGATTTTTTTTTTTTCTAGAAAATGTGTTTTAGCTGAAAAAGAAATTGTGGACTGGATACAAAAACTACACAGTCAGATTACATGTCACTTCAGATTAGATGATCATTAATGGTTTCTTCAAGGCTTAAAATCTATAAATCCATTCCATGACAATAGCACATGGGACATTTCACGTGTGTCCACATTAGACATCTCCTGTGAATCAGGTGTGAATTCAAGAGGATCTCCTGGTGACAGCTCTTCATCATCTCTGGGTTTACACCAGAGGGGTCATGGAGCACCTGAACTGGTCACTTCCAGAAGAAACTAAACTGGGCAAGGTGCTCGAGGAAGGCATGTGCCCCACTCCACCAGCTAATGGGCTGCACGGGACTGCACCACAGCCACCCAAAATAACAGCAGCTGAAGGAAGGGTAGCGAGGACAGCAGATCCTTTGGGCTCCCCAGCTCCTTTCCTACATGCCCCAGGACTTGCTGAGGCAGCCACAGCCTTCCATAACCCTAGAGAGCCCTGAGAGCAGGACAGTAGTGGGGCAGCACAAGTTCTGAGAAACGGGCATGTGCAGGAGAGTAGAACGGCCCCAGGAACGACAAAAAGAATGCAAGAGAACATCCTGAAGTGCACCAGAGAGCTACTGCAACTAATTATTTCGGAAATCCAGCCTTAACGTTTGGCTGACATGTCAGTAATGAAAAATTCATTAACAAAGACTATAGCATCTGACAGCTCTGGCCAGATCTACCATGTTCTCTCATTCAAATATATGCTTTAGGAATAGAAAGTTGTCAGATAACATGGATGATCAGTCTTTGTTATACATTTTCATCTTCAGAAAATATCTACATGTAAATATTTCAGAATCTGTTGTTCTTCTTAAATTATGCTGCACTACAAAGAAATAAACACTTCATGTGGAGAGCCACAAACCAATAGAAGTTGGGAGTCCTGAAATCTCCAGGGAGATTAGTCCTTAATAGTCTTTAAGTGCAATTGCTGGAGACGAAAAACAATTTTAAAAGCTTTCTAAAGAGAAGCAATAATCTAAATGACGGGATATGCAGCCATAGTAGGACAACAGCCTAGATAAGAAAGGGTATTTTAGCTTAGCTACGTGAAATTTTGGTTTCTAGAGAAAAAAAAATGAGAGAAGTACAGAAAATTAGAGAATGGAAATGTAAAGCTTTTAAAACTTCCCAGGGTACCAACCAGAGCTGTGTGAACTCTGTGGATAATAAGGGGCAAAAAAATGATGCCTCTTGACTTACCATTTGAAAGATGAAGTCTTCCAAACAGAGGCCAACAGCAGTAACTACAGAACCACAACCACAGATTTCAGTCTACAGGTAATTTGATATCTTCTTCAATAAGAGGGAAAGAAAATTTACCACACTGAGATGATTTATGGTCAACCTGAGGAGGGTGGCAGCAGTGCTCCTCACAGGGCATGAGGGAAGAGTGGCCGCTGGATGTGGTGGTGGTTGTTCTTAGAGAGGACACCTTTGGGTGCCTTTCCCTCATCATCCTCCCAAGCTGAGACCACCGAACAGTCCCCAGGACTGCAACAGCCGGACACTGAAATACCCAGAGCCAGGAGAGGAATATGTGATAGAGATCCTTTGCAGGAAAAATATTTTGATTAGTTTCAGTTTTATGTTCAAGTGTATGTATCCATCACTTAAACATTCTTCAATAATTGTTGAATAACATTCAACAATAAGGCATCAGCTGCAGTCTAAAAATTCTGCTACAATAAGTAAATACACCTAAGCCCCAGTAGAATGCCCAGGCTGATCTCTGTGAAGGCAACAGCCCAAACTCCTCACTGACGTTCAGTGTGCGCCAGGAGCAGCTCAGTGGTTGCAGTGATCAGACAGATCACGAGTTCTGATTTTCATGGCCCGAGTCAAGCAGAGCAGCAGCAGGTACCGCTGGGTCAACGTACCACCCAGCTGTGTGATCACCTGCTCCCTCGTACAGACCCTTTGCTTCCATTTTTGTCTCTCTTGGGTATGTCTCATTCTGCTTCACTTAACTACATCTGTTGATTTTCCAGCTCAAGCTTACATAAAGAATATACTGCATTTTTTTTTATTTTGGTTGGTTTGGGGGTTTGTTTTTTGTTTTTTCCATTTTAACCAGTATTTCCGTCACTAACTGAAAACATATATACTGCAAATATCTCCGAAATCAGTCATTTTTCTTACTGTTAGAGCAGAGTCCAACTGCAGTTAGTGCACCTGATAGCTCTGGAATATTAAGGGGAACACCCAAGTTTGAGTTAATGATTTGCTATCATCCATGGATAGCCACTGCCAAAGAGTACTCCAACACAGAAAAAAGATATTGCTGCTTTTCAGCAAATTCGCATCTTAAAAATTTAGTTATCATAACAATACAAATGAAACAGGCACTTCAGGTATCAGACAGAACTCCTTGGAGACGTGCACAGGCTTACGAGGGTCACAGCACCAGGGACCCTTTGTTTGCACAGGGGCTACAGAGCAGAGCGGCCGGGGAGCTTTTACTCGGCGCTGCCTTTGCCAAGCTGTGCAGCTTCCAACCATATTTACTTAAGATTTTGGCAAAGGTGTTATCCTTGTCCTTAACAAGCTTAGCTAAGCTTTTACAAGCCCATGGCGGGTTCTGCTTGTCTCATATAATCTGATGGGATGAAGTACTTTTGCCTGTACTGGAAAATAATTGCTCGCCTACCTTCTACAGTGCTTTTAAACCTTCTCCTGCATGGCTGAAACAGCTTCTTCAGTTTGCTGGTCTAAATTCTGCAAGGTAAACGTGTTCTATATTCTCCCTCCTGCTTTCCAAGCTGATAAACAGGCTATTATGTTATGCTATATAGACTGTATGTAAACAGCTGAAAACAATATAAAAGACAATTTCACTATGACTTGATCTTAAATTTGGAAGGGAAGAAGTTACAATGTTTTTCTTCTCTGTAATAGCAAAGCAAAATAAAGTTATTTTGAAATGACCAGAAGTGCTTTTCTAGTTGTAAAAATATGCATTAAATGTGAAAATGACAATTCCATTAACACAGAAGAATGAAAGATGAAGAGCAAAATACCATCCCTACAAAAGGTACAATGGCATTAATTTCCAGGAGCATGTGAGCTCACAGCAGCCTGGAGCAGGCAGCCGGGTACACGAAGCGCCAGGCTCGCTTCTCTTCCTGGCGTCAACAGAGAAAACGTTCACGCACTGATGCGTTCACCTTTTAAGTCAATAGGACTTTTTGAAAATAGTATTCTTCGCTTCTCTGTGCTTCTGCTTGCTTTTCGACCCTGGGTTAAACCTACCTACTTGAATTCTAAGCCACTTCCATCACTGAGGAGCAGATTGTGATACCTTTGTACTGCGTGATGTCTCCCCATCTTCTGAGAGAGACCCCAGAGCTGAAGGAGCGGGGCCAGGGCGCTCCCTGCTGAAGTCCAGCCCTCTGACCATCAGCCTGCCAAAGCCACTCTCCCACCCTCATCGGCATTTCGTACTTGAGGCTCGCACGAAGTGAAAATATTTCCAAAGTTCAGTACATTTGTGCACACCACTTAATTGTCTTGAGAAATGATAATAAACATCCAACACTCCCAGTGACAATGGATATGCTATTTTTGCAATAACTCTCTGAATAATACTTCTCAGCCTTCATTACGGACCAAACAGTGCTTCAAAATGACACTGGAATACAAAAACTCTGTTGGTTTTGTTAATGGATTTACATTGTTTTTACACTAATATAAACAAGATGAGATTCAGGCTTTATCATAATTTCCTGACAAATACATTTATCCCTATTGAAAAGAAAGCTCCTCTTCTCCTGAAAAAGGCACGCAAATGAAACCATGGTTACAGAAGTTGTCTTGTATGTTAAATAATGTAATACTGCATCACTTTGAGTCTCTAATCTCATTAGGATCAAACTGTAGCAAAGGATTAAAATAGAGATTAGAAAGAGTGCAGAAGGATACCCTGTCCCTCTACAGGTATAAGAAGAAAAGAATTTACCCTATAATGACTAGGTTATAGAATGGGTTTTACTTTACTGATTATTTTTTAACCATATAAGCCTTAACAATCTCAACATCCTTTTGAAACTCCAGATTGAAGGCAAAGAGTTGTAAATGACCTGTACACCTGCCACCTTCTCTCTGTACCATCACGAGAAGAAAGGATGGGAAGAAAAAGTTAGTTCTGAGCACTGCCACCTTGTCCTGCCTCCTTTGCTCTCTCAGAGTTTGCTATCTTAGGTTTAACTTGAATGAAAAAGAACTATGAAAACAGAAAATTAAAATAGGGGGGAAAGACAAAATAAAGTGGGTTTTTTTAGTGGTGCAGATGTCAGAAGTGTCTTGCAGACTCCAGCTATCCGCATTCACGGTGTAGCTGGGGCTATCATTTGCCATATTTCATGCTACTAGTTGGGTAATGATACAAAGTTCAAGCTTTAAACTGAGGTTAGCTGACAGGATGTATAGGTAAATCCAAGCATTTCAACCACAGCAGAAAGAAGTAACAGTTGCCTTTTCCACAGAGCTCAGCAGTCGGCACCCACCCCACCAGCAGAGGTTTATTACATTTAGATGCAAAACTCAATTAGCCTCTAACTTAGCCTCTAATCTTTATAAGGTAAGCCTACGTATTGCTGCTTGCCTGGGAACATTTAATGAGAGATTTGCATCATTTACAGTCAGTTTTAATAACCTTTTTATTTACAGTTGTCTAGTTAGGAATAGGAGTTAATCCAGTTAACTCTTTGCTTACATCAGCCTTCCAGAACTGGAGACACTTCTGGTTGTGCTGTGAAACGGAGACCTGCTCCAGCTCATGAAAAAGTTAAAAAATGGGATGAAGAGGGCTATACACAACCCTCACATCCCTCGTCCAGAGCCACCCTTCCTGGGGCTCCGCTGCACCCAGCAGCTGCGGCTGAGCTGCTGCTCAAAGGACCTGGAGAAGGAGACTCCCTTTTTGCAAGGAGTCCCATGGAAAAGGCGAGGGGTGACGGGGAGATTCCAATGGGACACAAGAGGAAAATTTTTCACAATAAGAACAATGAGCCACTGGAATAACCTCCCTGTGGAGGTGGTGGATTCCCCAACACTGGACACTTCTAAGACTCAGCTGGACAAGGGGCTGGGCCATCTTGGCTAGACCGTGTTTTTGCCAAAAAAGGTTGGACCAGATGATCCTTGAGGTCCCTTCCAGCCTGGTGTTTGATGATTCTGTGATCTCATGACTCTATGAAGGAGGGCAGGTGGAGGAGCACTTGCACCCAGGGACAGACACGGTCCGCTTTTACCCTGCTTCCCTTTGTATTCAAAGCACAAATAGAAATCTAATCATCTTTATGTTTTCGATTATCTGGAACATACAAAGACATAATAGATGAGTAAAAGAAAACAGGTATATTAAGTTAAAATAACAGATTACAGGGTTTCCCAAGATAATCACGTCCTTCTTGGTGAGTCATTGAACTGATAAGAATTCTCAATGAAATTCATAATCAGCATTATGCAGAAAGTTCATCAAATTAAAGGAGGAACTTAATTCCAGAATATATAGAAATGTTGACATTTCTTGAAAAATATAAAGACAGACTCTGAAGGTCATCATGCTGAAATATTTTAACTGGATGTAGAGCCCCAGAGCTCATGCTTTGAGATTTCGGATTTTGCACTCCATCCGTTAACCCTAGAAAATGGACAGGAGACTCTCCAAAGTACTTTTCACCTAAGCAGTGATGGGAAAAAAGAAAACCACCAATTATTTCATTATGAATCCTATTACAATAATTTCAATATTTATCAGTCGTAAGAGGTATCTCTTACCTCTTAGCACTTACTGTCTAAGAGCCACATACTGACCCTGCCTGCACATTAGGGACAATACGCTGCATTTAAAGGGTTTTGGCAGAAATCCCATCATTTTAGGTGACCTGATCTTAATTTCTTTGTCATCTGAAAGGATTAATTTCTGTTAAAGATTTTGCATTACTTGTATTTCTTGCAATAGATAGCTGTTATTTTATCTCTCTGGGTATATATATGTATGCATATATATGAACACAGACAGAGTTTATTCTGTTAGCAAGTCATCATTCTCATGATCTGTTCCCCTGTAATACAAGGTGGTTTGTTTTTTGTTTTTTTAAAAAAGAGATACTTCCACCTCCCTGCTGAAAGCTGTGTAACTGAAGGATTACAATCTCATCTAACAGAGATGGGTTTCAGAGTCATCCTTCCCTTCTCTTGCCGAGGGATGTAATGGGAGGGAGGCCACGGCGGCAGCGGGACATGGGCTGGCTGTGCTGGTGGGTGGGAGGCAGCTCCATGGGGGCACCCCTGGGTGCCCCCACTCTCAGCTCCCTGGTACCCTCCAGCTCGTTATCTCCCCCAATTGTTCCCTTTGAGCCTTCTCCCCTAAACTGACCCACGCAGTGGCTACCAGTTTTGTTTGTTCCTGTCTTAGGTCCTGTTTCACCAATGATACCTGCAGGAAGTAAATAATCTGATAAACATCAGAAAAGGGCTGGATTTGCACTGGTAAACATGCAGGGTTATATTTATTTAGGAAAAAATGTATTGTTACATCGCACACACTCTCACGGCTGAATTTGCAGCCTGTGCTTGGCACACAACGCCATGAGGAGAATTTGTTTAGTTCCAGCCATCAAGCTGAGACCCACAGCAAAGCAGCTCGCCATGAAGCTGAGACAGTCGGTCACGACCATCACACAATTTACCAATAATCCTTCTTACAGAACTAAGCAAACCCAAACAGACACCATCCTGGCAGAGGAGAAGAAGCTGCACAGAGAGGGAGGGGGGACTCCCCTCACACACACAATGGAGCGCAGAGCAGAGCCCACCAGCGCAGGGGTCCCATCCTGCCCTACTGCCTCAAGACATCGCCTCTCCTGTCACAGTCCCACTATTTTCCTTCCACACTAAAAATACTTTTTTTCCATTATTGCTTTGAAACCCTACATAGTTCAAAGTATTACAAAGTATTACTCATAATTGGGTGTGAAATGCTTAATCTTTTGGGAGCTGGTGATGCAGCCAGCCACCCCGCAACCTGTAATCACTTCCAGTCTACTTAATGCTGAAGCATCCTTGCTAGGTCCTCGGGTCCATGTCAGCTCCCTGTTTATGTCACAGCAAATCCATATAACGCTGGGGAAGGGAAGACTGCACACATTCTGACCATACTTCTCCATGCTTTAGGTGTTGCTTATCTCTGGCTACAGGACCCTTTATTTAAACACATTTCTAGGTTAGTTATATGCCTGAATTCAGACAAGAAGAGTATTCCCACCAGCGCCGTACTCTAATGAAGAGGCCTGATCAGTTTATCTAGTGTGGTAGCAGCATAGTGAAGATGTAGTATGGAGATCAGGAGGTCACCCACACCCTCTGGTGCTGTGGGGACATCACCTGTGACCACTGAGCACGGAGGGGAAGGACATCTCCCCGCAGCAGAGCACGTGTGCTGCCGAAGGACACCAGACCCCACAGCGATAGACGTACACGCTCAACAGCAACCAATTAAACATCTTGAAAAAACAATCTAGATATTCCAGTCAAAGCCTACAAACTTCATCATCTGTATTACAGAAATACTTCAACACCAGCTTCTGAAGGAAATCAAATATGAAATTGCCAATTTGTCACCTGGCACCTAAGCTGGCCTCAGCGTTAGGGGAACGCAAGGCAGAGGGTACAACTGAAATTTTTGAGAATGGCTCCAGCAGCAATCACACAGACCATCACGCATGACTTCTGCTGGTGAAGTACGGCTTGAGGAGACACACTGACAACTGGGGTTAATGGAGAGGTGACGGCACAGCTTCTCCTCAGGGCAGAGGGGCCGTCACCCACCTCAGCGAGCGGCCCCGACAGGTCCCCAACAAAGAGACAGGAGAGGAGGGGAGAAAAGGGGTTGTTTTTCAGCAGGAAGGTTGAAAAACCTTCAGTGCACCCACAGTGAGACCCGCTGGGCAGCGCTCAACATGTTCCCAGGCTGAAGAGTGGTACAGAAGTCAAGGACCAAGTTCATCGGTGACGCACAACTACAGGGAGCAACATGTAGGCTGTGAGGAGCTGCAGCCCAGCCCTACGGTACGGAGCGCTGCCGCAACAGCAGGAGGAAACCGCTGTCACGGCTAAAGGCAACGGAATGCCAGGCTGAGCTCACACACCAAGCGAAAGGTCACTAAATTAGATAGTGACACCTGGAAATGTTCCCCAGATGATGGAGTCTTTATGGGTACTTTTCTACATCAGCTTAGTGCTCAGGAAGGGAGAAGGAAAGCGAAGGCACAGACAGGAATTATACAGAAAGGCGCCCATGACAACGGAAAATGTCATTATGCCAATAAAACTCCACAGGAGAGCCACAGTTTGCATATCTGGCATCCTATCTCAAAAATGATTTAGAAGACCTAGAAAAGGTATGAAAAACGTGACAATAATGGCTAACTAATTGGAAGAGGTTTTGCTCAAAGGAAGATAAAATAAAGCACTATTCAATTTGGGACAGGGAGGACAGTGTAGCAGACTTACAGAAAATCATGTATGGCAGCGAAAGCACAAAATGGCAAACAATTATTTGTTGTTTCTCAAAATGCAAGAACAAAGGATTGTCAGAAAAGAATTAGACAGTAGGTGCAAAACAAAGAAAAGAAAGTATTTTTCACACACTGTATAATTAAACTGTGGAACTCATTACCACTGGATGCTGTGGCAGCCAAACACATAAATGGATTTGAAAAGCAATTAGACAAATTAATGGAAGAAAAGTCCATCAAAGCCTATTAAACACAAAGACGTGGATACAACTATTGACACAACATTCATCATCAGTCACGCAGCACTTCCATCCTGCTACGTTCCTCTTGGAAATGTCATTTCCCAACCTCCTCTGCAGCTGCAGCCCAACGCTGGCACAGCCGGGCATGGGGCGCTTCTCCCCTCTCCGAGTTACTGCGGAGACCTTCCACTTGCTAGTAGAGTGGTGTTTTAGCACAAAAGAAAATAAAATCTTCACTGAAGCACCAAAGTACTTATAAATTCATTACACACACTCATAAAAAATACTGGAAATACCAGCAGTGCTAGCCTTGGAAAATACCAATACTTGCAAAAAACTGAAAACCTTTGCTGACTGTTACTAACCTCAGAGGAATTTCCAATAGTTCAGGTTTGCCAATTAGGAAAGTCTATACCAGTACCTGGAGGCTGGCAACAACATATATCTATCTTTATTATGGTGGGAAATATAAGCCGAGGGCTGCTTATTGATATTTTTTATGCAGTAACAATAAATGTTGTTTGTATTTTCTTACTGGGCTGGTTTTGGCTGGGGTAGAGTTAATTTCCTTCACAGTAGCTGGTATGGGGCTGTGTTTCGGGTTTGTGCTTCAAATGGTGTTGATAATCCAGGGATGCTTTAGCTATGGCTGAGCAGTGTCAAGGCTTTTTCTGCTCCTCACCCCACCCTGCCAGCAAGTGGCTGGGGGGGCACAAGGAGCTGGGAGGGGACACGGCCAGGACAGCCGACCCCAACAGACCCCAGATATTCCATAGCTTACGATGTCATGCTCAGTGTATAAACTAGGGGGAAGAAGGAGGAAGGGGGGATGTTTGGAGTGATGGTGACATTCCCAAGTCACCGTTCCGTGGGACAGAGCCCGGCTGTCCTGGGGATGGCTGAGCACCCGCCTGCCATGGGGAGTGGGGAAGGAATCCCTTGTTCCGCTTTGCTTGTGCGCGGCTTTTGCTTTCCCTGTTCAACTGTTTTTATCTCAACCCACGAGTTTTCTCACTTTTACTGTTCCCATCCCCTCCCCCACCCCACGGGGGCAGTGAGTGAGTGGCTGCATGGGGCTTGGTTGCCAGCTGGGGTTAAACCACAACACTTATTAAAGAAAGGAATTTCTGTATGGCGTTGCAACAGGACGACACTGTTGAATTGGCACTTTCAACAGCTTCGTTGGCTTTGATGATGCTAAACTGCAGCGTGGTCCTTCACAACCAGCTACTGCAGCTTCTGCTCATGCTGACGCGGGGCTGGTTCCATTCCCTCTGCTGCGAGGGAACACGCCCGCATCCTGAGGATGGAATATCACTTTGTGGAGTTTTAAATCTTCTCCTGATTACACTGGGGTACACCAACCTATGTAGTAGAGACTGAACATACTGCAAATTCTTATTATGCTGATATGTTTTTACTTAGGAGAAAAATCTACAGCTAGGGTTATTTTGCCAGATTTTAAAAAATCATGCTGACTTGAAAAGTGTTTTTCTTATAATTTAGAATCTAGACAGGAATAAAATGACAGCAAGTATCAGCTCTGGATTACTGACACTCTGTGTTATACCAAAGTGATGAGAGCTGAATGGAAACTATTCTAAATCCATTTTAAAACACAATCTGCAGAGGAGTAGCATAGGGAAAGAGAAGTTACAGTTCCAGGAACTGCTACCTGTGTACATGAATAGTTTTTATTAAAGCATATTGACTATTAGATACTTTTAATTTATAAGTAGGATATGACTCCGAGACACATGCTAAACTAAAAAATTAAGAAGTGAAATACAAAATATACGTTACTTGGCAAACCTATTGCTTGTGTAAACATATCACAACAGATACACTTTGCACCATTTACAAGTTATGATCCTATTTCCAGTTTGTAACTCAGCTGTAGGAGGAAAATGCCATAAGATCTTCTGGGTTTATAAAGAAAGACAAATGCAAAAAGAAGCCCAACAACTTTATTCTCTAAGATTTATTGAAAATTTCAACTAAACAAAAGTTTGTATTTCTGATTTGGTTTTTTGTTCTCATAATATTATGTCTGATTTTCTAAACAGTTACATTGATATTTATATATATATTAAAAATTTAATAGTGTAAAGTGAGAATTACTTTTTCATAGATCGGGCACATAGAAATTTTAGATAGTTTTTTTTCTAACATCAATGTAATGCTGATTAGAAATAAATAAAAAATGCTCCCACTAAGTTCTGAGATTACCCTAGTAAGGTAAAATACTTCCTAGGCTGACAGTGAATCCATTTAATCAATTTGCTGGTCTTAAGTAATATCTATTCTTCTAAAAAGGCACCTAATTATTGAGAATGTTGCCACCTTTGAATTGCATATATTATTGATTTGAAAAATATATAAAGTAAAACCACAAACTGTGTAAGACACAGATCCGAGTAACTTATTATAATGTAGATAAACTCGGTTACAGTCAACTGATTTGCACAGATTGCTAGAACAACCACAAGCAGTATTTTTTAAACATTGAACAAATAACATACCAGGAAAATTCTCCCAACAACCAAACAAATGTCCTACACAAAGGTTATTAATTGGATCTTCTGCATAGAAAAGATCTAAAAGCAAGTATTTTTAAAAGAAAAAATAATGATTATTTTATGTCTCACAGTGACTGGAAAGGTGTTTTCGACAATAGAGCCCCAACCTTTCTACAAAAGCTTTCTATTTAGCCGTACTGAAATATCAGATTGGCTGTGGACTTGTTTTCCTTCGGCTTAACACAGGAGCCCTGTGGCATGGGCTCAGCGAGGAGCCCACGTTCACACCCTCCTGTGAACACACCAGCAGGGTGGTGCTACAGGGCAGACGACGGGGTACGGGCAGTCGGCAAAATACTCCACCTGGTGCTTCCAACCACGATCCCCCCACAGCCAGGAGGAAGATGCCAAGCACAGCTCTGCACTCCGGGCTTCCTGGCGTGAGCTGCCGTGCCTCGGGCGAGCACGCAGGAGGAATCCAGGAAGCCAGAGAGGTAAAGTAAAAAATCTACTTTACTTAAGCATAAAGCAGCTGCTAAGTTTGCCTAAGGACCACTTTGAGAATCACAGCCCAAAGGTGAACGTGAAAAGTACACGCAACATGAAAACGCCAGTGCTTCTACCCACAAACCTTCAAAACTCTTTCCATCTTTGCTCTTCTAATTATTAAACAGTCTCTGAAAGTCAGTGGAAGAAAGAGGCCTGACAGAAAAATAACACACACTGATTGCTAATGATGAAGCTAATCAACAGTGGGTTTTAATTCTTGGCTTCAACAGCCCTTTTTCTTTTTTTTTTATTAAAATGCAGACCGGCACAAGTTGTGTCGTCTCCTGTTTTTAAGCAGGAGAACTTTTGTGCATAATGCTTTAAAATTTTCTTCCTTGACGTTAGGTGAGTACAATAATGAGTAATGCTGAACCCACTATAAAGTCCAGTTTTGCAGAATTTTAACTTCTGCTAAGCAAAGCGGGATGGATATGAGAAAATTATAATTACATCTAGCATTCAAAATAGGTAAGATCCAGATCTGTGCAACTCCTGAAATGCCACTGTAATGATTACTGCCTTTCTGATGGAGGAAGAGCTGCATTAATTAAATTGAATTGGAGCCTTGTGGAGGTTTCCAATAACTTTTTAATTATAGCTTAATGCTGCTTTCTAGCCCTTGCAAAATTGAAATTTCTCTTGTAACGGCTGTATTTCATATTCAGTCTTTCTTTTTTTCCCAAGACACTCACAGAAAGCTGTGAAGTTGCAACTCATCAGCCATGACTCAAGCAGTAAGAGTTTTGTGCAATACAACATTTTCCTGATTTCTTTCCAAAGTGCAGACCTGCTAAGAAAATGTTCTTATAACCTATTACAGACACCTACATTTGTGTGCCCAAGCTGGCAGTCCAGTTTCTGCCAGTTAATCAATGGAAAGGGGCATATTCTGAAGAGCCCAAATATTTCCACAGGCTCCTGCCCTGTCCGAGGAGGAGGCTGCACTCATTTCATCCTCTTCACCCTCTTCTTGGTCCAAAGACACACAGTTTTGGAGGCAGGTCCCAGGAGGCTGGAGAACGGGGAAGAGTTAGTGAAGCCCAACCTGCTCTAATAAGCAACAGAGGGTGGGAGGAGGAGGAGGAGGAGGATGCTCCCTGGGCTGGGAAGAGGCACTGGAAGTGCACGTGGTCCCAATACCAGGACTGGAGAGGTGCTTCCTCACCTTCACCACCTCTCTGGATTTTACTGAAGCAGTATGGCATGGCTATGTTCATTCTCACGCTCAAAAATCAATAATTTAGAATTCCCAGAGTGAGTAGTATCTGCTCTCAGACTGAATGAATTAATCCTGATTATAATTACTATGAACATCAAATGAAATATTAACATGCAGGCATTTTCATGGGAGTTCGTATTTCCACTTCCAGTCCAGCAAGAGCGCACCAAGAGTGACATTTACAGGAGACAATATACACTGTTCCATGGTAAAATTCTTGACGTGCTGAAACTTTCTTGGTCTAAAGGGTTATACTGACTGTAGTAGATCCTCACAATATAAGGCTTTAAGAGATATAAAAGATGACATTTCATTTTTGTTCTCTGGAACATTTCTGTTTGAATGGAATTCTTTCCTAAAGAAAATATCAAAAAAGAGGAGTTCAGAATGACATTTCTAGCACTGCAAAGCTTTGATTTCAAATGCACAAATTCCAGCACGTGAGCTTTACAGCCTGAGGACTTTGCATGTTGATGGCAGCTGACAACCTGATTTCCAGCCAGACCTGGAAGAGATGGGGTAAATCATCACCGCCTTTGAAAATTATCTTTATGCAATTTAATCTTTTTTCTTTCAACTGGTCATACTGTTAGCAAGAAATCTGGTAGGGAGAAATTATCAAACAATTTAAAAAGACTGGTACATCTTTTCATATTATTACCAGAAGTTTCATAAAGTCACGAAAAGTTGAAATATTCCTCAGATACAGAAATGTAGCACCTAAACCTGAACTCTTGTTCCAGGAAAGTCTCTGAGAGGAATCACATGAATTCTGCTCTGAAGCCACCACGGCAGAAACAACCACAGCTTGGATTTGTTCTGTGCTGCTGATACAAATTAGCAGTTTATGTCTCCAGTACTCCTGGCAGAATATTCAGCGTCGTGGTGGCTTTAACAAGACCCAGCAACGCTGATGTGACGACCTGACTGATGTCAACTAAGATGCTTCTTGATGGAGGGGACTGGGAGAAGCCTTGCAAAGCCTGCGAGGTGGAATTAGACAGCCACGGTCTTTCATCCTCACAAGACTCTGAAATTAAAGGTGGCTAAACCAGGGCTGCTACAAGCACCACTTCAGCAGTGGACTCCGTAACGCGATTATACACCCTCACATGGTACATGCCAGGCATTTTATGAAATGAAATGGAATTACACAGATTACTGGAAAGGGGAACCCAGCCGCCCTGAGCACTTTCTCTCTGGCTGACAGTCTGAAGTAATTAGTCGATTGTCTGTACATTTCTACAAAGCACAAGTAAATAGCTGTGATTAATTACAATTATTAGCAAAAAAAAAATATTTCTAATAAACAATGCAGCAGGGATGTACTTTCTGCGTTCATTAGCTTGTAACTAACAAAGCATCAGTTCTGGGAGGATTACACTGCCAATCCTGTCCATTAATTGGCTGTTCCTCACTTCTGAGATCAAACATAGACTAATTTATTATTCTTTAACTAACATATTATCCAAAATTATGTACTGTAAAGTTGTTGACTAAGAGCCACTGGCACAGAGACACTGCAATACCAGTGAGCGGTAAGCGTTGCACACAGCTGCACACACGTTTTGTTTCCCTATTTCCTGAAAACCAAGGAATGAACTCTTTTATTTTTAAACTTTTGACTCTGCACAATGGACATTGAACTTGCTTGTCACGGCAGAGTAGAACACCTCACGTGCCCTTCTCGCATTGTGCAGCAGGGCAAAAGCACCAAATTAATAATCTTATTCACAGCAAGTAATCGATAATAATGAATAAATGCTAAGTGAGGAAGGAACATTAATTTTATATCATGAGGCAACTCACTGCAGGTATACTGCTCTTACGACAGAAAACACCAAAATACAACCCAATAAACATTTTTAGACAAAACAGCAGGGGGTGTGAACATAACACCTTTTCCCCTAACAGTTTTTTTTAAAAAAATAGTTCCTACACAGAAAAACAACATTTTGTATGATCCAGAGCAAACCCACTTCCAGTTGCCAAGCACCCGCCCCCTGTTAAGTTTTGGTGCTAGTTTAATACCCTTAAGCAAAGAAAAGGTGGGGAATCTGGCCTTGCCACCAAGAGGAACGAAAAGACAGCAGGAAAAAAGTCTTGCACTTTCTTCACCACTGAAAGAGCCTGGTCAGCCAGGCCCTACCCCTGCTGCCACCGCGGGCTCGCTGCTGTGACATCAGCCACTGCCTGGGAGGCCACGAGCACTGGCCAGTGACGAGGGTCTTCCTCAGCCACGACCTTCTGTGGGCAATGCTGGTGTGAGCAGGAGAGCAGTTTTACCTCTGAGTGAGACTCTTGTTGGCAAGGAACGCCCAGGACAAACCAAAGTCTGACCCCAGCTGGGGACTGTGAGTGCCGAAACGTCACTTTTCCATCAAAAGCAACGGAAATGACTGAGCCTCTGATAACAAAGATGCAATAACTTCTTACAAGGCTGTTAGGCAACTTAACAGGAGTTTGTAGATCTATCTACCCCAAGATTTCATGTTCTCGAAAGTCTGGCTATTAGGGCAACTCTAAACTGGCAATTCCCACCTCTGGGTGCTGGGTCCATCCCCTAGCTGCACCCATGTCTCGATGTCCTCATGCCAACACGTGGAGCTGGTGCATCGATCGTGTTATGACAGAGTTTCAACCCCTGTTTCACCTGTCCCGGCCCCAGGGGGCACAGGCCCAGGGGACATGGGACTGAGGATCATGACAGACGTGTGGACACGCCACAGTGGAGTTGGAGCTCAGCATCTCTTTGCAGTTACTCTGCTGCTGAGGCTAGCAAGCAGGGTAAGGCATGTGTCTAGAGCTTTATGTCACTCAAAATATACACCAAGTTGCCTGGGAACATGGCACTGAGGAGCCTGACCCATTTCTGCTGCTAGAGTCCAGGATCCCAAAGGGACCCAAATTAAACCTCCCATGAGGCTAATTTGCCCCGGCAGCAAAATGATGAAGGAGGAATCGAATCTAAGCTTGAGAGTAATCTTATGATCAATAATACATTATTTATGTTTTAAATTAGTTTCTAATGTATATCATTAGCATAATTGTCCTGCGTTCAGGCCAGGTCTGAGCAAGTTGTCTCAATGAAATTAAACAAAAGCAATCACACTAAATTTGCACAGCTGTTGATGAATTGCACACTGATGTTTCCAGGATTCAGGGTTTCGTAACAGGGCAGTGCAGTGTGGAAGAAAATAACTGCGCTGCCCTATACAGTCCCCGTATAAACAGATTAAATTCTTACAAATCTGGTGAATCTGGTTTCCTATTGCATCATTGCACTTACTAGTTTGGGGGCTGTTTTTCTCTTTGTCTCTTTTTTTCTTAGACAGAACAGTCATCAAATAATACCTAAAGCAAATAATATCTAAACTTCATTTTCCAACTAGCTGTTCTCTAAGCCTGCTTCCAGTGTCTCATACCCATACCTCTACCATCACCTGGGCTATCATATTTTCATCGCTTTTCTTTTAAAACCTGGACTGTCACCATCACATCGATTTCTGCCCATCCACCAACAATCCCTCTGTGTGTTTCCAACTTTGAGACTAAAGGCGCACTTGGTGTAAAATCAAATCACGTGTTTTCTTTTGCAAAAACCTGTGCAAGTTCATTGTAAGCTTATTTTTTTTTTTTCAGTCTGCCCTGCTCCTTTTTTGAGGATTACCTCCTAAATTGATATACACGCCATTCATTGTACCTCTTGAAAGTGAGGATGACAATTCTAAAGGAATCATCTAAGAACATAAAAAAATCTAAAAGTCTTGTGCCTTTGTAAGAAAGAAATTTCAGACATTTTTGAACCATCAGATCTATCTAAATGCAGTTCAAAGACAAAAGAAAAGGATTTAGACACACTTTAAGAATAAGGGTATTAAAGATTAACTTATTAAGCTTCTTTGCTCTCATGAAGGGCTGACACGGAGTCATCTCCTCTCCAGAACCAACTAACTCACAACATCAAAGGTCATCACTGTTCCGATTGCCAGGCTGTTTGGACTGGGCACTCTGGTCACAGGGACACTTTTGTCCCCTGGGAAGATCACCGTAACACTATAATTACAAGTTCCAGAAGGAACAGCTATGATGAAACCAAATTTTGCTCTCCATTAACTTTTTGTTGTTTTAGTGTAACACAAAAAGGACACATTTTCAGTCAAGAGTAATTCATTCAGAAATGAGTAGTTTGAAACAGTGCAGTATTTGGCCACATGTCATACTGAAGGAAGGCCATTTAGCTAACTATACTAAAAACCAGTCTGGCAAAATAAATGTGATTTTTCATATTGCTCTGGATTAAATCTTTAATTCCTCCATGTGACTTAATCTGAAATACTAAACTTCAGTCACTACGTGGGCAAACTAGGCAAATACTTCAAACCAGAGAATGCCTTCCACATTTATTCTGTGCTTACGAATGACCATGAGCAAGCTGTAATGTTTAAAAACTTGCAATCTCTTCAGATCTTTGGCATGGTGATTTAAACCCATGGACTGCAGAGGAACTATTCCATGTGAACACATAAGATGTTATTTACTAGTCATACATATTTCACCAAAATTACATCAAGTTTTATTTGATTGGGATTGGATGGCCTAATGCAATGTTCTCACACCTTGCAAAATACCTATGGAAATCATGTTACGACATGTGGAAGTATATTTTTGCACTTATATTTTTCTTTCAGTATAGAAACAACAATGAAAAATATTGACAGAGTTTTGGTCATGCTCCCAAACATTCACTTATCCAGCAAAGCAGAGCAAGACTGAATCTACATCTGGCCCTTCTATGCCCTCGTTCCAGCCTCATTAGCCACATGTGCCTTAACTAGTGCCCGAAATTCACGCTGCCACACCCCCCCCTGTCCCTGACCCAACTGCCCTGGGGCTGTGGGGAGGCTGGTCCAGATTCAGAGCATGGGAAGATGCTGCCCAGGCTCTGCCGGTCCAGTGGCCACTGTCTCCAGGTTGCTGCTTCTGCAGTCCCACCATCACTGGCTTAATAAATCCCGTCCTTTTCTCTAGTCTGTGGGAGAGTTTTACAGCTGATGGTGGAACTCGGGGGGGAAGGGATGTCAGTGAACGATGGCCATCTCCTCCGCGGGCAGAGCTGGAGCAGTGATGCTCCTCTAAAGCTCCAGCAGCCACGACGAGACCCTGTCCCTGTGCTGCAGCAAGCACAGCGGATTGCGTGGTCGTGGTCTCTGTGGCAGGGCACAGATCCGAACTGGCCAACGTTAATTTCAGTGGGAATTAAAATATCCCTTACAGCAGCCCTTTGTCTGCATCTCCGAACACTGCGCCCCTTCCCCATCAATCTCAGTCTGGGTCCACCCGACCCAGCACGCTCGGTCCTTGCGTACAAAAATGTCATCTGCAGCAGGTGGTGGTACCGACCTTTCAGCATCCGCCTTTTATTACATAGCTGCCCTCGGCCAAATGAATTGGATACTTCACTCTTTTTTAAGGCTGCCACTTGGCTTGCTTCCAGAACTTTTACAAATTTTACCAGACTTTCACTGTAAGATGAACCACTTCTTTATTACAAAAACTGTCAAATGTTTGAATTGCTACTCTGCATCCTATCATTTATCATGTTCTTGAATCTATACCAATCACTAAGCTTGCAATGCTGCTGTCATGTTTTTTCCCTACATAACAACAACTTTATCCTATAACAACTTCTCTTTGTAATGGAATAATTTTAAGAAAAATTCCAGTAATGCACATCTCTCATTACTTACAAATAAGCAACTTGCCAAAATGGTCCCAAACAGACACTCCAGTAATTTCAGTTCACTGGCTGAATATAATTAGTAACCTCACATCTTTTTCAAAAGACATTGGCATCACTTTACAATTCATTATGGGGACCAAAGACAATCTGTCTTATAAATCCAATATCAGTAAATGAATCAGAAGAGCAGTAATTACCAGCAATTGGGGCAGGTTAGCAGAGCATCTCAGGCTGCTGAAGCACCATATTAACGGGTTAGGGCTTGCCACATCTCTGTAGCAACGGAAACTTTATTGCTCTAAGAAGCATCTTTCTGCAGGTGCTTCGTGTCCCATAAACCCCATTTCTCTCTGGTTTAAGAAATGGAAATGGAGGATCGCATGGCTTGGCTTCAGATAAAAGCCAAATCTAGTGACTGTCAGACCTGCGTTTCTTCCTTCCCTGACCTGGCACAAATCCTACTGTGCACAGATGTGGACCGAGGAAGAGAATGATCCTGCAAGCAGAAGAATTTGCAACACAAATTAAGAGCTTTGGGAAACTCAAAGGAGAAATGCTGCAACTTTCCCAATTTCCATAGAAACTGATTTTTTTTTTCCCCCATAGTATTCACATAAACTAACTGTAGAAATTTCTTCCACCTCATTTCCTGACAAAACCAGGTGTAGGTAATTGTGCTACACTCATCTGCCCGTCCCTCTCGGTTACCTTTGAGCCCACTGGCCCCTGTGCCTCAAATCCAACTGAAGGGTTCAACAGAGATAGGAACTCCATGAAAAGGATCATAAGGAAGAAACTGAGAACGTTTCAATGGATGAGAAAAAGAGGACACAGGACCCCATTTTGTAAGAAACCAGCCTTACTTGAAAGTACCCCATTTGCCATTCACTGCAAATTTAATATCAGAAAAGCATCTTTCTCACACATTCACTATTAGCTCAAACCCAGCAACATGGGATTACAGTAGAAATACAATATTGCAATAGGAAAGGGTTCCTGTATTTCGGGAGGATGACTCTCTAAGTTTCTAAGACTACCAGCTAAATTTCCAGAAATAGGTAGAGGCTGCATGTAGCTTACTTAAACCACTAGACAACCATGATAGCTCCAGCAATGTTTTACACCTGGGTTGTTTTTTTTTTTAAATGCCATGAAAACTGGCAGCAACATAAAGCAATGGTACTTAAATTGTTCCTTAATCGACAGGAAGTGAAAATTAGAACAAAATAACACACATGTTGTGTTTGCAGATGAGAGAACAAAGTGAACACAGTTCTAAGTTGATGTTTGAATGTTCTTATTTTTCCAGTGGTAGTTTAATACCTATACTGTAAAAGAAGCAACAATAGAGGAAGCATGCTTTGGTTTAATAGAAAACAGATTAAGACCACCAATGGTAAATAAAACAGAAAAAAGAAAGTACCGTCAGAATGACATCTTCAGTGCTAGGGTGACCTTGCGTGTAATCCACCTCCAGGATATAAAACCCAAACCCAACGTACAAAGGTAGTGTATCCATCATTTTTATTACAAAACAAACTATGAAAAGCTATGGGAGGTGGATCAAAAATGGCTTAAGAATCTGCACGACACTGATATGCATAGAGCACCGTGACACTGGCCAAGCAGACGGGATGTAATTATTGTTTACAATCCCAGGTTCAAGTAATATTGCAGTGGAAGATAAATCAAAGCTTGACATTCCAAGCAAAATATCAGTGACCTTGACAGGGACAGTCTCTTTACCAGCCTGAGTTACAGCCACAGCAATTAGACTCTGCACTTTCTTGGAGCGAGGATACCAGCAGTGACACCTGCATTTTACCTGTGAATGTCCTTCTGGATTTTATGGTGATCCCTTATTTCTATCCCGTGTTTTTTCAAAACTTATTATGCAGCTCTTACCTACTATTATTCATAACACTCACACTATTCTTACTGTTTTCTTTCTTTAAAAAGCCTCTAGTTGCTGATAAAATCTTAGAAGTGAATTGAAAATTGCAAAAAAAAAATTAAAGTTGCTGAGGTTAATGGAGTCCAACCAAAGGCAATCATGGGCCAATCTATTTTTAGATATGCCTCTGACCCCTTCGTAACTCTGCTCTCAGATTTCATAGAAAATTGTAGCCAGTTGGTTAAGATTTGCCTTTGTCCATAACCTGACATCACACAAAAGTATATTACAAGGAACAGCTAAACCAGAAGCAATTTTGCTGTTCAATGTCATCAATACATAGACCCTCCTCTAACATCACAGTTCTCCGTACCATTTGCTCATTATCTCACGCTCCTCTCTTCCAGCCCACAGTCTCTATTAAAAGACAGACACAGGCCCAGGAGAAGTGCCATGGGCCACTCTCCGTGTTTGCTGTCAGCAGCTCCCTTGGCTTGAAGAGAAAGGGAGGGTACACAGGCAGAAGGAAAAGCAGTTTTACATTTGTTAAAAATCAGGGTATAAATACCAACTTCTTACAACTACGTTAGCTCCCATGAAGGGATAACATACAGTGGTTCTTCCTCCAAAAAGCCATCGTCTCATGACATCTTATGTTGTCCCTGCTTTGGTGAGTGCATGGAGCAGGAGGTACTGGTGATAACTAGTGCAAGATACTGGGTTGGTTTGTTCCTTCTCTTACAGCACCACAACAAGTTGTTCTTTAACAATCTCTAGGGAACACGATGCTCTTAAGCAGGGTAACCTAAGGTTAACCTTATTTCAAGTACTTTTCTCACCACCACAGACTACTTCTAATATTATTTTTATTTAATATATATAATTATTTAATATTAATTTTCTTGGTTTTGTCATAAACATGTGAAATAATACTTATTCTTGGGACAACATCTTCAGCACCAGACCATCATTTCTCTCCTGATCGCAACCATTGCCAGTTATAAACAAGGTCAAGTCCATTCATCAGTAAATATCCAAAACAAGATAGCTCAGCTCAGATAATTTTTGATGAAAGCTAGAGAGGATTACAAGGAACAGCCAACTAGGCATATGGCATTTTAGCAAAATTGACAGTCTTCCAAACTGTTACTTGTACGTGTCTTTATTGGTAACTGTTTTATCCAGACTTGTTTGGAACTTTGGAAAAAAAAATCTTTTAGAAAATGGAGAATGAATAAACCACCAACACTCGCTATTAAAAAAAATCCCTCGTTCAATAGTTAGTTTGTTCCAAATATTAAAATATTTACCCATGCCTAATGGCTGAATATCAGGTATTTTGAAGGTTGGTTCACAGCTTCATACAGCTATACAAAAATAGGTAAGTTATTGGCTAAAATAGTATCTAAATAATAATGTAAAGCTATAGACACAGACTATATAAATTACAGAAGACAAAATAGACTAATAGAAATAAAAATGAGACACAAGTATCTTCCCCTTGACTGTCATTTAACTCAGTTTATTCCTCCATTTTTTTCTGTCTTCTGATTCACTGCCCTTCACTCGCCCCAGCTTTCTGAATACATCCACCAAAGTGACCCCTCTTTCCCCACTCCCCCCTTCCAGGCCGTACAGAAAAGGAGCCAGTACACATCCACACAAACCCCAAGATTATGTTAAGTAAACGTGGGAGGACCAGTAAGACAAGTTTGGAAGATGTTCCCTGTTTCCCCTTGTAAACCAGAGCATGGTTTGGTTTGATTGTCATTTCTGCTGCCTACAAACAAAGCTCCAGTCCAATTTTGCTGTAATTTTGTCATGAATGAGAGGGAAGGCTCCTACCGATTTCTTGTTATACATGTATTACAGTACGTGCACGTATCACAGAGACTACAGGACAGTCTGAGGCTTCAATACAAAAAAGGCCAGTATGCTTCAGTAATTTGGTTATACTGGAATCAAGCCTTTCATTTCAGACCAGGCAGACTACAGCCAGATGTGCATCTCTGCAGCTGCTGGACACCTCCCACCAGCGGCCGCGGGCTGACAAGGAGCTGGGTCATGCCTGTGCCACGCCAGCAGCACCGTGCTTCCAGGAAAGAGAAGGAGAAAGAACCTGGAGGAGAGCAAAAATGATGAGACCTGACCGGTGAGAAGCAATTGAAATAGCTGGTTGTTTTGTCAAAGTGAATGCTATTTAGACACTTGGTTGTTTGATCTTCATTAATGACCTGGAGAAAGGAGACTAAGAAAATAATGAATATTTACAGAACTCCAAACCAGAAAATGTTCTAGAGCCACCCCATGCACAGAGAAGTGATTAAATCCTCTGTACATTCTACAACTCGATGCATTGACATTTGCAGCAAAACCTGCTGTGTACAGACCTCTGAGTATCCCGCATCCACGTAAAGAAAAAAGTAGGGTGTAATTTCTGTATATATTTATATATATGTATATATGTACACACACATACAATTTCCATACCTATTGCTGGAAATTTATAATCAAATCCTTTTATGAAAACCTGATGAGAAAATATGTATTTCAGACTGACTCTAGTTATAAAACCTCCCTTCCAGCTCTCCTCACCATCGACTCCTAACTTTGAACTCACTGGTCTCCAACGATTGATTTGTCTAAAGACCTTTAAGAAATTGACATTTTATCAAATATTTCATCTTTTTTTTGGTCTCCTGTAAAAATAATTGTTTTAACATTTGATGTAAAATCTTTTGTTGTGGACTAGGCTTTTACTAGATGCTTTCTGAAGATGGGATAAGATTTGGCATTTGAGCTAATTCTTTGTTCAGTAGCCTACATTCTTCTTCCAGCACTAGGCAGATCTTTCCCCAATTTATATATTTAATGAAAGCCTTTCAAATCATTATTATTCAATGGTTGCCAGTGCAATTCTGCTTGCTTTCAGGTTTCATGAGGATTCAAATCCTTCATGAAACTTTCTATTTCTCTCTCCCCCGTGGCCAAACGTATATAGCCCTTGAGAGTTAGTAGCTTCTCTGGGTGCAGTAGGAGCTGTTGAAGACTCCCAGGCTACTTTGCAGCATGGTGATTCATGTTCCTTTGCACACAAATAATGAGCAAAAGCAGCAAATGACTTGATACGACATGCCAGGAGAAGTTATGTGAAGGACTTCACAACTTGACCTCATATTATAAAGGCTGTGACTATCTTCTGCAACGCTTTGAAAAGTGAAGTCGCTGAGAGAGGAAGAGTCTCCATGACATTGCAATTATGCAAAGGTGACATATAAATAAAACCCCTAGGCAAAAAGAGCTGCCTTTTCATATTAAGATTGAAATAATTCTCAGATCAGGACTAAATTTTTGTGAGAACTGTCATATCAATTAGAGGTTTTAAGAAAACTGAAGTCATAGATAATATATTGAGTATAATAAACTGACATTTTGATATGCAACCAGCAGATTAAAAAAATGACAACTGACTCCAAAAAGTCCAGAAAGATATTTAAATCAGTAATGCTGAAATGAATAAATTAAATGAGCAATTACTAGTATGTTTGACAAAGCATGCTATAACAAAGCATTAAGAATATATTAGTGCAGCCTTTACTCACTGATCTTTATCTTCTTTTAATTAATGAATTTAATTGACTCGAAGGGAGATTTAAGAATGACTCTTTACAAGTGAAGTAAGAAAACCATTTTATCTTTGGGAGAAGAGAAGCAAAGAGAGTACGCAATGGAAAACAATGGGGTGGAGCCACCATCGGTCTGTATCTGGAGCCCGAGTCATCAACAAGTGTAAATTTCACAAAGAAAAATTTATCAAAACCAGTAAGACATGCAAAATAAGGGGGAGTCTAGGAAAACTGGAAGGAATCATAAAGAATTTTTCAAATCTTAGAAACAGGTCTTCAGATAAGAAGAGCACCTTTATATACGTGCCAGGGTCCCAAGCATCCCTGAAGGGGGCACGCTTCGCACTGGAAACCCGGGGCGAGCTGGTGATCTCCAGTGACACCGGGCTCTAAAAGGATGCTCTTGGTCTGTATGCTGTTTTTCCAGAATCACTGAGAATTGACATTGTTACTCTTTTCTGAGCCCAGATACAATTAGCTGCCTTACTATCACCATTAGACATCAGCCTTCTCCCAACGTGCCTGGACATACGTATAGTCACCTAATACTGCGAGTCGGTCTGTCTGCTGAAGCGGGTACAAGGCGCTGCAGAGCGTGTGTCCTGTGTGGAGAGCTGGATAGCTTGGGGATTAGAAAAAACCTAGTTACAGCTGCATGGAAAATAAAACCAGCCCCTGCTGAGCTCTGCTTCCAGCACCTGAGCTAGATCAGCTTCAGCTGAAGGGAATATAGGTACTGCACTCTTCCCTAAAGAGCACCTCTGCTCAGGTATGTTGGAAAGCATTCCTTTTTGCTTAAACAGGCTCAGACTATTTCTTTTTAAAAATTGTATCTCATATATATTCATATATATGTGTGGTTTTATATATGCTATCCCAGGTATACACCTGTATGTGCATATATATATTATTCCAAGAAAGTATCAATAATATTGTCTGAAGAGCAAACTATCTAAAAATGAAGATTTATTTTGCTACTATGCACATAATTCTTACAAAGAGTGAACAGTAACTATTCTCCTTTTTTTTTTTTTTTTTTTAGCTTGGTTTTCAATTCCATTTTAAATAACAACTGCTTGTAGTTTTCTCTGTTTTCCATACCTGGGGACTAAACTCTATGCTTAAACTATTTGAAATTAGTTAAGCTTGAAAATGTCAGATGAAGATCAGTCCTGGAGTTTCTCATAGTAAATTATATTTAAATGGCTCATGGCTTTGCTAATACTAGACTGGAGGCAGTGTAAGGACCAACAGCACTTGAAAGAATTCCACTAGCTATAAATTAATGGAAAAAAACTAATACTTATTAGAAAGGCTATGAAAAATCAAAGATGGTCTGGCACAGGAGAAAAATGCATCTTTTATGTACTATAACAGGTCTGAAGACTTTCATATCGCATTTGTTCAAATGTTGTGCTCTATCACAGTAAAAAACAGAAATGTGCTCAGCCAGTCAAATTCAATCTCAGCAAGCAGTGATGCACGTACATCCAGTGAGAAAATTTCACTATGCAGCTCTTCAGGAGACTCTGCCAATGGGACGTGTTATGAGGAAGCATCCCCATATATACTTCTTTAATATATACTCACATTGGCTCTTGCTTATTTCCTGTTTGGTGGAAACAAAAAATAATAGGACCCAAAAAAGTACCCTAAGTCCTGAAGGTGACATTTTTAGAAAGTCTGTCTCAGAAGGAATCATCCCTCACTCCTCCCTGCAGCTTCTGGAAACAAAACAGGAGCAAAGGAGCGGGGGAGTCAGTGGAGCAGCCAGGACAGAAACTCATGAAGATCCTCTGGGGAAGGAGGACGGAAATAGCCTGGAGTGTGTGTGGAGGGTGGGAAAACAAGTTCCCTCTTCACATCCTGCTCCTCGCTGTGCCGGTGCCCACCAGCGTCGCTTGGCTCACGGTGGCGGAAGAGCAGAGTATGGATGCTGAAATCTACCTCCTGCCTATCTGCACTGTCCTTCAAATGTGTAGCTGAAGAAATATTCAATACCTCAGTGACTTAAATACCTCAGTGAAATGCAAATGTGAGAATATTTGTGGAATTAATAGATCCTTCACAAAATCTAAGCTGAGTTTTGTTATTTGTTTTTATTTCAGATTTTTTTTCCTCTTGCTTCTGCACAGACTTACAAACCACCATGGCACCAGGATGGAGAAAAGCAGTCGGAAGGAGTGTGAAATCCCAGCTAGCAAAGAGCCCCGCAAAATCCACAACCCCCCACACCAAGCCTACCAATGTGAACACAGCCTGATAGAAGATGTTACACCAGCAAAGCCAAGAAGATTTTCATTAAACTCCATTTCTTGGATGCATAGTTGCTTTCATCCATAAATTTACCACCACAAAATGCCAGCAGCTGGAGATTAGCTTCTCCGAAGATGAGCGTAGTTTGGCACCACAGAACTGTATCTCATGACTCCAGCAAATACCCAGAGCAACATGGCTATAAAACTACTAATAATTAATTTATTCTTGTCACATGAATTTGATTATTTGGGGGGGGGTAGCTTGTTTGGTTTTTTTTTTTTTTCCTAAGGAGAAAAAGATGATAAAAATCCATGTGCAGGTCTGAATTTTGCATAGGAAGAAATATAGCTCAGAAAATATTTGGAAGAACTAGTCCTCATCATTTTACAAGCAGACAATATCCACACATATCTGCAGTTTTTACAGGGCAACTGGTAGTGTATTTCATCATTGGCCTTTGATAAGCGAGAAGAAAATCTCCCCATCTTTCTTTGCAATAACTAGCTCAATGACTCTTGTCAAAAGCCCAAACTTTTTAACAGGTGGCTGACAAAGGAACTTTGTGAAGCAAGAGCAGACCCCTGGTTGTGTCTGACGCGCTTTGTTCGCAGACAGGTACATCACTAACTACCCGAACAACAACATATCAAGCATTTTAATAGTCCCATTAGCTGGGCAGCTTCTTGGCATCACACCAGAGGGTCTAGAATAACAAGCCTATATAAAAGCTCTAGTTATATTAAATATTAAAATATTGTTAAATATTAAAACAAAACTTCTAAAAGATAAAAGCGAAGCAAAAGTCACAACCCATTCTATTATTTTACTTAATTCTGTCTCAAAGTATTTTGTAACAGAAACAGCCTAAGCACTTATGGAAAACCAAAGGATAATAACCATCACTTAATTACAGCATTAACCATCAGCTTCCTGTTGATGAAGAGAAGACAGGACTCAATAGTTTTTATTTGCGTGACAAATTCATCTTTCTTTTCTCTGTTCTGCTGACTATAAAATGCTCAGGACAAACATGAAGGGGCACCAAAGAGAGGAACTTGTCTGAAATTCTGCCACTAACCTGCTCCTATGCAGTGACATCTTTTTTCTCTTTCAGGGAAAAAAACATCCTTTCATTTTTCTATGTTAGTGAGACTGATCAAACCCACGTCTACTAAATGAGGGTGCAAAACAACGAAGGCTAAAGTTTAGGAAGCCTTTGCCCAAAATGAAGGCTGTGCATTCAACGGCAAGAAGTATGTAGATCAGGCAGAAGAGTTTTCATGGGATTACTGCACTCCTGTGTGCGTCCCCCCGAGCACCCAGGAGCCACAGACGGCTCTTCATGAGAAGCACCAGGCAGGTCTGCAGATATTAATGGCCCAGGGAATGGAAAGGGGAAGGGAGAGGCAGACAAAAGACAGGAGAAGACAATGAGGCTCCATGTGGAAGGGCTGGACACAAAAAGGGAGACCTGAAAACATGCAAGAACCAATGCTGGGGGTCTCAACCTGCAAATAATTTGAGAAAGCAGCCAAGCAAAAAAGCATATTATCACCATTTATGACAGCAGTTTGAAATTGATTCATTACACCTTTTTTTTTTTTTGTATTAATGTGTTAAGATACGTTTCCTCCCTAGTAGCTGTTATTTTTCAAAGCATGTTCTCAGCCAAACACCCCAAAGATTCCTCCGCCACTGAAACATGCTGTGTTTTGGGGGACCCAACGCCTGCAAACCAGTAAGAGAATAAAGACTGCGATACCAGATCAGAACCTGCGTCCTCCTCGCTTTAGTACAAGCCTGCGGGATCAAACCAGAAGAGCTTTCCCGCAGACCTCGAGCCGGGGAGAAGGCGGCTTTCCCGTGTGACACCACGCCGGCCGCAGACCTCACCTTCCACCCCTCAATGGCCGAGCCCCGGGCTGACAGTGAGCTTTTCAATTACAAACATTATGCTCCAAAATTGGGTAAGTACACCTAATTGGTTTTTTTGTTTGTTTGTGCAAAAATAGGGAAAAAGCACATTTGAAAGACGATAAGAATAAAAAGTAAACAGGATCTACAGTACCTCTCAGAATAATTGTACCTTTCTTCATCTCCCAGGGTAACCATGGTAAATAACTGCTCTGTGCTCAGCACAGCAATTCGCTTGCATTAGTCATTCTTGATGCTGAATTACCTTTTCACAAACCACCAGTTTGCGAACAATTAAACTATCATAAAAATGGGATTTTTTTCCTTGTAAAGCTTTGGGATATGGCACGTTGATGGCATTTCTCAAATTTTCCCAGGAATCTTTTCTTTGTTTGTGCAGCAAGCACCAGTGGTCACCACTGCTCACACAAAATTATGTTTTATTAAAATTACATGCAATAACAGAAGAAAAACCAATGCCAGACTCAAGGTGGATTGACCCATCAGTAAGGGCGTGGTGAGATGGGGGCGGCAGGACCCTTCTCGGGTCTGTGGGCACGAGAAGATGCCATCCACCCCAACAGTCCTCCCCAAAACTGCTCCCCTGTGCTTAAAAATGAACTCACCCAGACACGGGACTTTTTCTTCCTTTATTGCAAAGAAAAGAAAGGAATCTGGTGAAATCAGATCCTGGGAAACTCACTTAACACAGAGTTGCAGGAGCCTGCTCCTAACTGTGCTTTTTGTTATTAAATCAGAAAATAAGTTAGAAAATCCTCACCTCTGGTATTTATTTATTTTTTTTAAATACTTCCAACAAATCAGAGAGAAATCAGACAGTTTTTGGCAAGTTGGGTTAAGTCCTCCTGCCCCAGTGACCTGCCCGGTGCTTCCCGTGGCAGCACTGCACGAGCATGCGAGGGCTCGCGGGAACACGTGCGTTGCACCATCGCCAAGGGTATGGGGCAAAAGGCCAGCAGAGCTGCAGGGTAAGCCTTCCTTTGCTTCCTTACAGCAGATTTGTCTTCCAGCAGGATTTTAAAAATATATATATAAACACCTGAATTTTTTTATCACCGCTGCATGCATGCAGGGAGACTGTTTATAGATCCAGAGCGACAAATTGTGCCATAATCAAACTCTGCATTTGTGCAGACATCATATCACTGTCAGGGCATATTATTTATAACCAGAATATACTGCTTTTATGCAAGGAAATCTTTGACTTCTGTGGAAGCCACAGATATAATAAACTTTTCTGACTTTGCTGTTGCTGAGTTTCATTGTTCAATCTCATTTCCTTCACAATTTATACAATATGAGAGAAAATTGTATCTCACGTCACCCAAAGAAAGCTACTTCTCAGGAGCTCCTGAACTTTTGGTTCTGGTGCAATTTCATTTTTTGCACCTCGCAAATGACTCTCATAAATGTATCTAAGCTTGGAAATCAGAAATTATATCCACATCCTTCAGCACCATACATCTAAATTTGTGTGGTGCAATGTGGAAGCCCAAACCCTAGGAGCAATCAGGATGGATTTACCAGACTGAAGTTACAGAGGACACAAACCACCTGCAAATTAGATGCATATTGAACATACTGCATTTGCTATTTTTGTCGTTGAAAAATGAAGCTGAACTACAAAAGGGTTATAAACAAAAAGGCTGTATCTTTTAATAAATACAGTTGAATCCTACATAATGCATGCAGAGATATTTGAGAACTGGAAGTAGAAAACCAATATTTAGGCAATTTACTGAAAAATAATTCTAAAATGGAAAAACATTTAGAGATATTTTACCTTCCAAAACTCTTTTTATCCAAAAAATACTAAGCAATCAATATTTCTCCTTGCAACCTCCTCTACTCTTGGAAAACCCTGTTTAATAGCAAGGAAAATTAAGGGAAGAAGGGATGATTTATTGAGGAGATTCACTGAAGGTGGAGCAGTAACTGATCCACCAGAGCCAGATCGGCTTCATGGAAGTTCCTTTTCTGGTTTTCTTCTCTGTTTCAATTTTTTACTGCAATTTTAACGGTAAAAACCTAGGGTGGCACTGCCTTAGGTTATATATTCCTTACTTCGCAACAGGAAACAAATTCTCTAAGTTCTTCTACAAATATTGAAAATGTGAACGCTATAGCATGGCACTGTATTGTTTCCTGAATAATATATTTTCTGAGCTCAGCAAAGGCTGTGTAGATTACATTTTCTCTCTTTCTTTCCTAACAGAGGAATACTGTTTGCTTTGACATGGATGAGCAGCAGCACCATGGCTTCCTCAGCCCTGGCAGGAAGGAGGGGAGCAGTGGAGCAGCCTCTTGAATGAACTGAGCAAACCAACAAACACGGAGCTGATTGGAAACGTCTGCAAAGCCCGTGGCCAGAAACACTTTGAAAGTGCAGTCAATGTATCTCTTTTAACTCCCACTCTTCTATGTACGAACATTCAATCAGCAGTTTTGACTTTGTATCCTAAAACCAACTCTGCCTAGTTAGGTTATTGTACCTTGTTCCTCATCAGAGCACTGAGCAGATTTGCCTGGAAGCCCCCACTCTGCCCACACCTGCCGTGCACTCCATCGGCAGCTACAGCCAACTCTGAAACCTACTGACAGCTCGCCTGGAGCGCAGGAGCCCACGTGCTCAGGAGAAGCACAAGGAAACAGCCGCAGAACGATCCACTTCAGATATTCTGCATGATTATCGGCGAGATCTCTATTAGTCTGACGAGGAAATACAGATGGTGCACGGTGCCCTCGAGGTCGTTCATTGGGAGGGTAGCACCGTGCATAATACACTTATGGTCCTCCCACAGACCTGCCATATGCAAGTCTTGGAGCCCTCCTTAAAATACAGCAACCTTATATGACAAGGAGAAAGGCTACTTTGGGTCAAAAGCTGCCATATCTACAAAAAAGGCTACTGGCACTTGCATTTTATTACATGATTTTTTTACTTAAGGCCTCAGTGGTTAAATATGATGTTCTTGAGGGAGCTGTGCTTTGCCCTGAAGGGCTGCCTGGGGTGCTCTGGGTGAGCAAGCCTTTGTGAAGTCCTCCTGCAATCCACCACTGCAAAGGACAATCATCCATGCAGTACGCAGAAGTCACAACAGAGTGGTTGGAAACTAAAGAAACTTATATTTCCTACTATTTTGTATGTCACTTTTAGCATGATGGCAAAAAGCCAATGATAAACCTAATTGCTTGTTTCTACCAGCACACAAAACTATTTTAGACTGAAGAAACCAACAGCTGGATGTTGTGCAGCTCTCAGGTACACACTATAGAAATTAGAAAGCATACAGTGCTTACTGCCTGAAAATAATTCAATAATTACAGGCATATCTATCTGGCCTTCACCCACCAAAGCGGCGATGGGCATGGCAGAACCACCATGTGTCCCATCAGCCTGCGCATCCAAAGCTGCCCTCCAGCAGGGAGACTTCCTCCCCCAACAGCGGTGACTGATGAGAAACGGGTAATGTGTCAAAGATTCATTAGCTGACAAGCCCTCGATTGGCCTGGCAATAAAACCCTGCCAAGACCAGGATGCTCTGGCACCCTGGAATAAAGTTGCTCTGAGCCCTGCACTGAAATCTTCCCCCGTGCGCTTCGGAGGGGTGTAGGTACACACACAGCCCGGGGCAGCATCTTGGTCTGGGCACTCCCACATGAGTAACCAGTTGTGAAGAGCAAAAACCAGATGAACTTCCCCAAATTTCAGTTTATTAGCACTGAATCAAGTGCACTGGAAAGGTCCTTCAGTTAGAGCACACCACACTAATTTCTGAATACTCAAAGACAAAAGGAGAGGTAATATTTTACCCCAAATACTCGTATTTAATTAATTTATTATACAGATAGGAATATCTGTTTCTAACTGGAATGGATGCTGATTCAGGAAACTTGTCCTTTTTTGGAGGTTTATTGTCAGGTCTCTCATTAAAATACTGCCACTCCTACAAGCATCCTCTCGCGGCCCCCGCTCACCATGGCCACACAACACCATTAACCTCAATCTTCACACATTTAGGGGCAGCAGCATTTGAAAGACGTATCTTTCTGTTCATTTTCTTTCCCTCTATGTCTCTCCTTTTTTAATCTTTCTCAGTGCAGAACAGTTATAACCTGATTAATTAAGCTGACCACTCCACTGAGATTTTGTAAATTGAGTTATAAACTGAGCAATTAATAACCATTATAAATACGAATGTAAATGGGCACTCCACATTTTGGTCTGAGTTGCAGGCAGTCCCTCTCCTCCTTTCCCGGCGGGGGTGCAGCTCTCCTGCCCCGCAGAGCTCGGCAGTGCTGGACCGTGCCCCGTTCCTGTGATTTTGCAGAGTCCTGACCTGAATTCCGATGGGAGCGGGAAGCTCTGCCTGCCGACACGGCCTTTCCCTTCAGTTCACTACCAGTGCGCTGGCTGCGGGGTTCAGCTTTTATGGAAAATACCTATTCAGATCACACAAATCTTTTACATAACCCTGCATCAGTATTTTACATTCTTACTGTGTATTTTGAAACTCAAGGACACATTTAACTCAACAGTATTTGTTTCCTAAGCCTGAAAATAGGAATTTACTCTGAATTTCCTGGGCATGTAGCATTTCATTCATTTACTGAGTTTCCTTCCTTACTCACTGAACATCCTCAGCCCAGCAAACTGACACAAGCCCTGCAGATTTACACCAGAGACAACAGTTTACCTACATTTAAACCCAATTTTGCATCCAAATCCCCACGGCATCCTGTAAATGAGGTGCCGTGTGCTGTTTGAAAGCCTTTTCAGAACACTTCAATGCTGTGAAATAAGGATTCAGATGCTCCTAATTTAACCCATCCCGTCCCCTTGCAGCTCCCCATTACCCTCTCAGAGAGAAGCCACAGGAACGCAGCATCCAGGGCAAAGCACAGGAGTGTCCTGCAGCCCCTCCAGGCCTGAAAACACACCTGGAATACTCTTCCTCTCTTTCCTTCTTTATTTTTTGGTTGCTTGGTTTGTTTGATATGGTTTGGGGTTGGGGTCTTTTTTTGGCTGGTTTCGGGGTTTTTGGTTTTGTGTGTAATAACGAGGGACGTGGTTTTTTTCCAAGTGAATGACTGCTGTTCTACAGACCTATATCTGTGGAGATGCTGCCACCCCCAAACAGCCCTAGCGTGGGGAAGTACAGAATGATATACAGATTTCAGTTAATCTTTCTCAAAATAGAGAAAGTGGCGGGTTATTGTGAACACAGGTGCACTTTTTTAGTAACTTGCTGAAGCTGTCATACACCCCCAGAAAAGTGTTTCAGGATTCAAATGTCGCCAAATTGCTGTAAAGCATCTCCCAAGAACACATTTACAAATCTCTCTACCTCAGGAAGAAAGCAATAATTAAGGAAGGATTCCTCTCCGCATGGAAGCAGCACTGCGTTTGAAATAAACCCGCTCTCAGAAATCATTGCAAATTTATCAGAACTTGTTGACTTCATCTGTTTCCAGACAAGAAGAACCCACCGCTCTCAGCAAGCTGTTCTCATTTATAACACAATGCTCTCGGAGTGTTGGCAAATGGGAAATCCCAGAGCTGGTGAATATGCAGAAACCTTCCTCTCCAGCTAACAATCCCTCAGGACCCCATTTGTAACGAAAGGGCCTCCGCACGCACATGCAGAACTATGCGGTTTGAGCGCTTGGCAGAGAGGCTGCGGATTTGAGTCCCAGTCCTTTTAAAAAATGTTATGCTTATTCACAGAAAAAGTCTTTGTAGAGCTGGCTTAACAAAGGGAATGGCTGTGTTTCCACTGCCATGGATAATCCCTGCTCAATTACTTCCGATTTCCTGGAATAGCAATCCAGACAAGTCATTGCACTGAACACAATGTGACAGCACTGCAGACATACTGTCTTTGTATAATTAAAGCACAAGAAAGACTCCTCTTATAAGTTTAATACACAAGTCAGTTCCAATCTGGTACAACAAGATTGTTGCCACATGATATTTTTCTCCTATACTTTGAGATAAAGAAAAAACTCATAACTTGGGAAATTTTGGACAGCAGCCTGAGCTGATATTAAGCATCGTATCAGCATTCATTAACATTGGACTAGAATTTGACCCACCCACTAACTTAAACTGAGCAAAGTAATATATTGCTTTTTTACAAACTAGAAACTAATCGATATTCACAACGCAGATAAAGACAGGTACCTTTTCCTCTATTTTTGCAAATTTATTGGAAACCTTAATGTATACTGGAACTCTTCAAACTTACATCCAGTTCCGAAGTTGACACATGTCCCGGCTTCTCACTGCTTTAACTATTATTCAGAGTCACCATCTTTAAAATAGATACAGATCTTAATATATTTCACATGGAACGTCTTTACCTACTAACATACACGTAATTAACGCGATACACAAATTGCCTGCAAGCAGAGGGAGCTCTGGCTCTTCTGAGAACAGACTCCACAGATCCTCAGGACGTGTACACAGATGCAACTCACCCAATCCCCATTTTCCCCCAAAATCTGCCCCAGCGGGGCTGGGCTTTGCCAAGCCAGTGGTCAGCCACTGCTCCCGGCTGCTGCATCGCCAGAGCTCGCCCCGCTCAGCCTCCACGCCAGCCCCACCCTCGCGCACAGTGGGGATTTTTTTTCACGCTAGCTCTAGAAATAAAACCCGTCAATAGTAACTACTCTAAAGAAAATATTTTAGAAGAACGATGGGTACTTTACACAATGGGCTGCAGATAAAAACCTTTGTTCAATAGGAAGTTTTCTGCGACATGCAAAAAGGGACACGATCACCATTTACTGCCCAATAGAAAATGTAATAAATTTGCATTTTCACCCATTTCCCAACATACAGGTGAAGCCATCATACCTGCTTCAAGGACAAACGTCATTAAGAAGGGCCGAGGCGGACAGCCACAGGCTGAAGCTCAGCTCACATCGCTCCCCACCAACTCAGAGACCAGGACGGGACTACACAAAAATGAAAAACTCCAGCTAGTCCAGCACCTGTGGGGCGGCAAGACCACTGCAGACCTATTTCAGGGCACAACAAGACCTGAAGCTATCTAAAAAAAAAAAACTCACTTCATCTTTTTTAAAGACTGCATGGTTGAAAATAATTAGCATTACTGTTATGAACAGAAAAAGTAACAAAGATGACTAGATAACTGCACATAAATCCTTTCTTTCTACAGGCAGTCATGTAACCCAAATACTGAAATCATTAAACAGCTACTGCAGCCTAGGACGCTTGTTCCGCTATTCAAGTATCCTCATTGTAAAACAGTTTGGGGTTTTTTTATTGCATAAAGTAAGCCCGCTGTCCTGAAATAAACCCCACACCGCCCAGCGCTACCACGGGGACAAACTAACAGAAAGCCCCTGGATAAAAAACTAAATTAGCTTTTTGATCAAATATGGCAGAAAAACTGACATCTGCAATTAGTTTGATGCAGTGTTTTCACTGAAGGCATAAATTAGGCAGCATTTGACTGCATATGAAATAATGTAATCAGAATTATTAAACACTTTGAAAGAGGGAAAAATATCCTTCCTCTTGCAGAAGGACTTCCTTGAATGCATCATAAGTTGAATTAGGATGACCAGCTAAAGATATAATCAGATTTTAAAATTATACTCCCATTAAGTAGACATACTTAAACAAGTGTATCTGATAATGCTTGTAACAATTAACATGTCTTTAAACAATTGCTATTAAACCTCTACAGGCAATAGTGCTATGTATGAACATAATTTCTTCAATGACAGTCATAATTCTATTGCTCACTGTTTACCATATATTTAACTACTGTTTGTTTTGACCTCCAAACTACCTGAACTAAAATTAGAGTTTTCTTTGATGTTCCAACTAAGTAGAGCATGAAATATTTGCCATTTGCTATAGGTTATATACATATTCAAAACAAAAAGAGCAAAAAGACTACCAGTAATGATTACAGTACATAATATAATCACACTGGATTATGGAGATGAATTACATTAGAGCTTTTACAGTACAGTTAAAACCATCTAAAAGTAAGACACGTGCTAAAATAACAGCTGGAGAACAGCTGGATATTCAAGACAAAAGTATTGAAGCATAGTAATAAATCATGAAACCTGCATGTCTGACACACTGACTTGATCAGGAAAAATGAATTGCCGAGTACAAAGTGTAATAAAGAGAGGTGCCAAGAAGTAGTCATATCTGCCAGTAATAATTTGAAGTTGAAATATAATCATACACAATATATATGATAAATAATGTGAGACAAGGTCTCCACAGCGACAAAGGTAAATAATAAATTTACGTGGAAGTAAGGATTTACACTGAAGCTGTGAAATAAAACTAGAGAGATACTGTAAATATTGTCCATTCCAGATGATGACTTTAATTTCTCAGACAAATAACTTCTAAGGTTTCCCATGTATTTTCCAGCCCTTGAAACAACATATTTGCTATCTCTAAAGTTTAGAAATAATACACACAGTTCCAGCCAGTGGCCACCACTAAGTTTTGAAGGGAACAATATATTTGACAATGAAATAATGAGTAAAAAATTATTTATGACAACTTATCTAAAAAAAGAGAGGTAATTCCTGTGTTAAACCTTAGAGAAGAAAGCCATGGGCAAGGATGGGCCCTCCCAAGAGCGGAGGTGGCCAGTCACCCGGCGTCGGCTGGGGATGGCCCAGCCACGGCAGGTCCCGCACCAGCCGCTGCGAAGATGTTGCTGCTGGAAACCCCCCGCCTGCACCATCCCACCCATCGCTCCTCTGCCCGGTGACCAAAGCCAAAGCCACCCACCCAGCCTCTGTACGGAGGGAGAAAGGGATCCTCCATCCCCTGGGCCACAGCGGACCTGTGTGCAGGCAACAGGTCTCCAGTTTGGGGGAAGAAGAGGGGATATGTATCATAAGCAAAAGTTGATGGATCCTTGTAAGAGGCCTCTGCTGTCTGAAACCTTGCAGTGGTGCCGTAACGACATACCATAAAGGAAGCTTGAACACACCACCTTCAGAAAACACAAAACTTGTTATTGTTCCTACTGAAGGTGATATTTGTCTTAAATTAAATCAATCAGCTTATACAAGAAGCTTCAGGGAGGAACCCAGATTGCCATATGTGAAACTAAATCGCAACACGCACAGTTTTGTCCAGTATTTCAACAATCGTCAGTATGTAACTGCAAAGAAATAAAATATCACTTTGATACATCTTTGCTTTTCAAATTTAGCTCAATGCGGGTTAAGCTTACCTATGATTTTTGTCCCAGGCTAATTATTATTACTCATACTTGAATTACATTGGTAATGTTATAAATATTTAAAGAAAGCTTTATGTTAAACATGCAAAATTGTCTCTGCATAGAGCAGGAACGCATCTGCACTGAAACTGCTGCACATCTCAAATGTCATTCTGGTAGTCAGTCTTCTACCATAAATAATCCAAGATTGTTATGGTCCTTAAAAGTTAAGACAAAATTAAATATAATACAGAGAAATAGATTGAGCCATGAGACAAAGCACCACCAGTGACATGCAGGGAGGGGCGAGGTGTGTATTTTGGACTGCTGGTGATGGGCGTCTCTCCTATGGGTGATCTACAGCTTGGGAGGCATCGGGACGGCAGAATTATCTCACAAATCAATGAGGAACAAGCCAAGAGGTAAAGCCCTTCTCCTGCTGCTAGAGGGGTCTCCTGGCGAGAGCAGAGGTTGTCAGGGAGCGCCTGGTTTGATGCAAGGGCAGAGGCAGCGGTTGGACACTTAATCCCTCGCACTGTCCAGGTTTTCTCTCTGGGTATTACATTCAGGATTTTACACTGTGCCCCTCAAAGGAGTGAATTTCCCCCAGAGCCCAAGAGAAGTTGTGCCCGGCTGGTCTCAGCTCAGCTCCAGCCTCCAAGGGGTGCAGAGCCGCAGATGGGGACCACCACGTCCCCCAGAGGTCCCTGCTGGCCCATCGGCCAGGGTGCCCACCTCCTGCTGAGCCGGGGCTACCACGCACACCCCACTCCTCCCTCACTCCCATCTGCAACGTTTTCACAACATGGAACCGGAGAACAGTATTTTTTACTTTTTTGTTTCATTCCTCAGCCTGAATATTCCAAGTTCTAGTACCTTCTAAGAATAACAGTGGTACATTACACGGACGGAACAGCTTGCAGGCTTGCCTCTCTGGGCAGAGATCTCCCTTGAGCCTGCTCTCAGCTGCTGAGCACAACAAATCTGTGTTCCTGCACGTCCCTTCAGTCCACCATCAGCCCAGCAACAGAACAAGAGACAACCCAGCACTGGGCAGTGACAATCAGCCAGTGCTGCCTCCACCAAGCAGCAGCAGCAAAGTCTCCTTGGCCATCACCCTCCCCTGGCTTCACTGACCACTGCAAGCAATTAGTGCTGAACGTCAGGACTGAATTTACATAAAACAGATCCTTGCATCCTCTTTCTTGCCACTTTTGGTTGGTTTGGTTTTTTAGCTTGCACTCTCAGGGGTGAGTGGTGAAGCAGAGAGGCTGGAAACTCTCCTGCAGGCTCTGGGGGGTTTATGGGAGCAGCAATTCCCATACTCAGGAAAAGTGCACTTCTGTAATAACCCAAATGGCAAGGTGCTTTGTCCTCAGAGGTCTCCTGTGTCCATACATAGAAGGATGGCTGGGAAGTGGGCAAAATTTTACATTTTTAGGCCCTCTGAGTAGAATGCAAAACATACTTATCAATAGACAGAGATCAAGATAAGTAGACCAATAATAACAATAATACTAAAAAATCAGCAGAACTCCAGGAGTAAAGCTTTAAGAACAGTATGTATAGAGGAAGAAGAGATTCTTGTGGAGCATTTGTGGACATCACTGGTGCTTCCAAACCTGACTTCCATAAGCACACACCAAAACTAGGAGAGTCTTCTACTGAAACCTCAGTCCTGGCTGCCACTGAAGCCCACGTGGGCTGAGGTGCCACGTTGGGACTGGCATCTCCATCACCAGCTCAGAACTGACCACCAAGCTCTCATAGACCAGGGGGTCACACGGGAGGTGCAGTACACTTCGAGAATCTGGAAACAGATGAAATTGCTGTCGTGGATGACCTCTGTCCAACAACAACATGAACTACCCCTTGCTGTGAACTCCATCACAGGGTCTGACCTCCACCGCCAAGACTCCAGCCCCCGTGGACAAGAAGCAGAACCCTTCAGATGTCAAATATAGCACACCAGAGAACACACACTCTTATAAAGCAATTTGTATGGCTCCCTCAAGCAGGCAACAGAGACCAGTTGCCTGAGTCTCAGATGTAACAATGCAGGCTTCAAAGAAAGCCATCATTAAACCCGGGGCTGAGACCGCAGCACTGATTGAAATCTGACTAATTGGATCTATCAGTAAACAGGCAGAGACTAGAAATGAAAGATATTTAGGGTAAGCAAGTGGCCTAGAAAAATCCAAACCTCTAGTAAAAAAGTAAATTCTAGTGCATATTCCAGAAAGGTCTTTTTTTGTCTACAATTAAAAAGAAACTGGGCAGTTTGGGGCAACAGGCACGTAAGATGCTGCTCAGGTATCTGGGGAGCCCAGTAAGTAGTCCACTGTCACACTGCAATGGGAGCAGCTTCTGGGGATATTTGCATTTAAATTTGTTTGTTATGCAGCCTCACACATACTTCAAAATATTTTGTAGCATTTTGCTGTAATGCAATACAATAGAACACAAAACATCACTCATCTGCGTGAATCACGGTGCTCCGTTCATTACTCCATGCTCACGGAATGAATGGTGCTTCTTGGCACCTTTTGATTGTGGGACTATAGGTCTTGGCCATTACCAAAACACCCAAATCCAGTCAGTCGCTGAGCTGCAACTCTGCACTCAGAAGGGAAATTATGACTAATCCCAGATACTCTGCAGTATTTAAAATAAAGGGCTGTTCTCTGATATCGGTGATGGAAACAATGTCATAAGAAGATTTGCAGTGATCTGAACAAAAGCGCTGTCCTGGGGGTGTGGGGAGGGAGGCCCCATACTAGCAGATTAGTTTTTTCCTCTTTTCTTTTATCCAATCGTTTCTTCCTTTCTTCCCCCCCCCCCCCCCCCCCCCCAACTAACTAGAAGTAAAAGGGTAAATCTTTTTTGAATAAAAATTGTTTGCACATAAACAGTAAACAATTTATGCTCGTCAGAGATTTAAAAACTAGGAGCATCAGTTACTAGGAATATATTATTACTGTGTCATTACAAAAAGACATCTTTTACATCACCACTCTAGTATTTATGCTTCATTATATTGAAGGGACTTACTATATTTAAAAGATTATCTCTACTGCCTTGCACTGTTCAAAGCAATAAATGGCTGCCAAGTTTGGTTAATGGCCAAGAGGAACCCAAGGCGTTTAATCAATCTCAAAGCTTTTTTATTGCAAATATTCTACCAAGAGCTTATTCCTATTATAAAACAAACTATGGATCAAAAATAAAAATAACTATTCTTCCCTCCTATGGGAAATCACAATCTAACACAGTGTTGAATTTTCAAGGGATGTAATTTTTTGCTCATGTCAAGGCATACATAGATTTATATGTGAAAAAAATGCATTAAAATAAATGAGTGGCATGTGTGGAAAAAAGATTAACATTTAACACCTGAGGCACAGTTTTCAGAATTACCCATGCAAAAATGTGCATGCAATTGCATACCACCAAGTAATTACCTGATTTGCATGTGTAATGAAATATGAGGCCATCACTTCAGTAAGAATTTCAGTGTCACTTTGAAGGGTCTGTCCACTGCAAAAAGGGAATGGACATTAGGCTCTCACCTCCTCAAAGTTTAACCTAAATACAGTGCTCGGAAAAGGACCTGAAAAGAAAGCTGTGGAGACCAAACATTCATTTGAAGACTGAGCAGGACAAAAGTCCCAATGATGTGTTCACCGTCCTGTCTGGGAATACCAGTTTACTGCTGGAGAAACATGGCTTAGAAAATAACCTGTTCTCTCACGATCCAGATCTCAAGCTTTTTAAATTGGGTGTGATTAACATATAAGGAGGAGAAAATAATGCTGGTTTGTGCCAGGAGGTGTGATAAACAGGCAGACCTAAGATGTCGTCTGGAAGCCTTTCTGAGCCAAACAACTGCCTGCCCCGTGGGCATCAAATACACGTTATGTGCCGTGCTTCCAAATACCCAGAATTACAAGAGCCTGACGCAGGCCTACCCATGCAGGAGAACGAGAAGACACCCCCCGCAGCCGCAGCCCCTGCTTCACCACCACGGTCTTTACTATTGCCAAAACAAAATATGGTTCAGCCAGCATCATTCCGTTAAAGCAGAATGAGGGCTCTGGTGAACAGTAACAACTTTTACTTTTGCTTATTTCTTAACATTTGGGATTAGTTGTGTGCATATTTATGTTGAGCTTCCAAGGAAACAAAGCACTTCCCTCAGGGAGATTTGATTTTTTTTTTAGATCAGATTTTACTTTGTTTTCTTTTGTCTCACTAAACAGATATGCTTGTGAAACACATACAGAAACTGTATTTCAAAAGATTTTTTCCCCCATTATCATTAATTCATTCCATTACATATAAAAGACAACTAACAATGAATAGGGTTTCTTGACCAGAAGCAATTCAAGAGTTACGCCACTAAAAATATATAAGGAAAAACTAAACAGAACACTCACAGGTAATACTGTGTAAAAACTGACTTCTTGAAAATTGATTACCATTGGAGAACAGGACAGAAATTTATGCACCAATTTAATATTCTGTTTCACAGTACCCACAGGGCTGCACAGGAACGGGGAGCTGTGGTATGGGAATAGCCCTGGACAAGTTACAGAGCCTGTCAGCGGACGGGGACCTTTCCTGTTATTTATTATTTATTGGTCTCACCCATATAGTTAAATGAAAACCTGCAAGTGTGCTAACTGCAGACCTATGAATTTGCAGGGTGCCCAGAGCTGTCACTTAAATAAATCTCTCCACTGTTTCAGGTTACTATCCATAGTATTTTCTTGTTAAAATACAGGAAAACGCATGCCCAAAGAAGAGCTGTGCTTTAATCAATACAGACTAAGATGTCAATAAATTTTTTTCTGTAAGCAAGAGCAGTTCTTCCCCACAATGAGAGCTGAGATAACAAAACTCTGTATATCTGACTGAGTTTCAGTATAAATGATGGATGTGGTACGTAAGCCTTCAAACATATCTGCAGCTGCAGTCACGCATGCATTTATCGATTCTAAAAAATTACTCAACCTAAATTTTCCTCTGCTATTCTACAATACTGCATTTTATAGCAGTAAAGTACCACAGGACTCCAACAAAAGTAAATCTTTATAACCAATACTCAGACAATTACAGCTTTTCCCAGTGACACTGAGGTAATAATTAAAAATTCACAGGAAAAAAAAGAAGGGTGAATGGGACCATTAAAAAGCCAGTGCCTCATAAAAAAAAAAAAGATGAATCAGTGTAAAGACTCTGTAACAACTACCTCTATGAATGGGTTTTGAACAGCCATCTTTGTAAGAGATATAGAGCCATTTTTTTAAAGCATTTCTGCATTACAAACACTTAAGCCCAATATCAGGAGTGAACTATAACAAATTATTAAATGCAAGTGTTTACTTTTGCTCCCCACACTGTTTCCATGCTTTGTTGCAGCACACAGACCCTTAACTAATGACATTATTGGTATAATGCAAGTCATCAGTCTGGTGAACAGCAGGCAGGTGATGGGAAATACTTGAATTTGTGTACATGACAAAGGCTGTGACCCTACAGAGGCATAAACGCACCAAAAAAGCTCATGGAAGAGCTGAGATACGATGATGAGTGTTCCAAGTCCAAGTGGACTACGTGGCATCCCTCCGTCCTTCCGGCATTATCGGGGATGGAGATCCTGGGCCTGTGGCCACGCATTGAGCAAAATTACAGGTGAGGATACAAGGACCACTGTGACCCCATTATGAACCTGCGTATGCTACCAGCAGTGGGGTAGCCTGTCAATTAAATTACTCCCATTAATGCGGCTCCAGGGAACATCTTGTAACCTACACACCAGGACACTGGATTTAGCCCAGTTCTCTCTGCACTAGCTCAGGCGACCAGTGCCACACCACTCAGAGAACACCCAAGCTTGGATGGCAGGCAGAGGTGGAGAACATACTTCTCTGGAGCTTCGCTTCCATGGAAAATCACCTTCACCATTTCAAAAGTCAGTTCAAATTCCTAATCTGAAAAAGTCTGGTTTAACCACCCTAGTCAGTAATTCCTGTGATACCCTCCTTGCCAGCCCGAGCTCTCTTGCACCTCCCCACGAAGGAGGATTTCACACAGACATTATAAACACACTGGTTCTCAGATTTAATTCTGGAAGGTGGACCAGGGCTTCTCCAGCAGGTCTCCTGGAGCCATGCACTGTGCAGAGGTAGGGCTGGGTTCGTCCCCTGCTCTTCGGCAGAGAGAGGAGGGAAGAAACACGTAGCAGAGAAGCTCCCTTTCACTGCAGGACTGGAGAAACGCTGTGCCAGTGGTGGTCGGCACTCCCTGCGTCAACCTTTGCTTCCCTGTGCTGGACATTGAGGATTGTAACCCAAAAAAAGGCAGTGCCATAAAAACCTTCATCCCTGGGGAAACTGCACCGGGTGATATGAACAGACACAAGCGAAGACAGCCTGGAGGCAGTGCGATCAAGCAGCGTTTATGAGATGATACAGTCATACTGTATCATTATCTGAGTTTAAGAGGATCTTCTGAATTTATTCGTGAAACAATGTCTGATGAGGCTGGATGATGAATGCTTCCCTTCTCATGAAAAATGACACAGTCTGTTGACCATGTCACTCTTGTGACTTGCACTTGTTTTTTCTGAGACAGCATAGAGGGAAATGTAGCAAGATATATGTCATTTTTTGAGATGCTTTCATTGTCAGCGTTTAGATAACCGTAAAAGATCTAACAGGTTATGTTACTATTGTTACTAAACTGAACCAAAAGCTCAGCAGTTACAGACATTACACAAATAACATCATCAATACTCCTGGCTCATAATCTTCTTAAAACACCCTGTGGCCAGGAACAAGATCTGTCTGTACAGCATCAGTCCTTGTTACAAACATATAAGAAAAGAAATTGTTAAAGATGGGATATTTGAGCATGTCTTAAAACCATCATAAATATGGATTTTCATGGACAGATTTCCCTTCTGGACTTGAAAAAACCTGCCTTGGATCAATAAAAACAAACCCACACTTTGACTATGTGGATGCCTGAAAGTTTCTGATGTCAGGCAGCAGACCAGAAGCCTGGAAGTCCAGAAGACCCTTATGCTTCAATAGAGTGAGCTGTGTGTATCCAACGAGCCCAGCACCTCCGGGCTGCAACCTGCACCCTGACAGCATTGGACACTAAGCATCGCCCCTCCGAATCCCTCCCTGTGTTCCTCTGCCTGAGGTCCATGCAGAAACCTGGCAGCCCAAGGGATCTGCCTTCATGTTTCAGGTACAGACACACAGGGAGTGGCTCCTGCCTTCAGCATGCCTTGGAAAGACATTTCAGAAAATGTAAGAGCTCAGCAATGCGACGTGTACAATAACCGCCAGTAACGAGTACTTTCTTCTGTCTTGTCTTACAGCCATCGTGGAGAGTCACTCACTGTCACATTTATAACTCGCATGTATGTGCAGCCTGATTGAGGCTGTATATTTATTACACTCTTGAAGCAATAATGCATCAGACGTCTTACACGGGGGAACCATTTCACATGAAGGAAACCCTGCCGTCCGAGCGAAAGACCACTCCTGCGGGAGCACTCTCCGCCGAGACTAAGCGGCAGAGACTCCTCACGCAGGTCGAGGGGGAACATGAAGCCTGGGACACCATCTCATCTCAGCACAGTAAAGGAAACCATTCAGCCAAAGTGAAAATGCGGTGTTAAACATAAAAAATAACGCTAAAAATTGTTTGGGCAGCAGAAACATTCTCAAAATGCTAGATTGCCCTGGGTAATTAGCACGTTTTTCTCTGATTAATTTCAGTCCTAAATATGCATCCATGGTTTTTGTGATTTGTAGTTTCAAACAGTAGCATTTAGAGGTACATATTTGTAAGTAATTTAGCTGTGAAGTGTAATAAGTAAAAACGGAGTAATAATGACTGAAATTTTATTTCTTACCCTGAACTATCCAAATACCCCTCTTGTATTGGAAGATATTTATATGTCCAGGTGGCATCTAAAATGCTTTGGTCTGTCTTCTATGAGCCTGCCAGCTGCATCTTCTTGTTCTCTTCACATATCAGTGCCCTGAATCCTTCAACAATTTGCCTGGTTGCAATTCATATTTTATGAGCATTAAAAGTCCACAGCTGAGTGTCTTAGGCTGAGAAGATTTTCAAGATTTCCTCTGTCATTCATTTATTGTCCTTTCATATTAATTTGCATCACCAGTGAACCTGACACCTGTCAGGAAGAACAAGCCTTTCAACCTGGAAAGATACCATGAATTTGTAACTGACACACTTTGACTTGGGAAGAAAAAGCAATTTATTATTTTTTTTAAAGGAATGCATAATGAAGAAAGAATCCTGGCTGAGCTTTCTCCATTAATGATGGTGGTTTAAGTAAGTGATTGAAATAGAAAATCTCTGAACTAACTATCTTTAAGAGTAATTGCAGAGAAAGGGAACTGGATTAAAAGGACAGAATTTTCTGAGACTATATGAGGCAAATTTTAGGTCACATTTGAGTGAGCTGCTTGATCATTGCATATTTCCCAGTCCAGAATTTCTTTTTTTGATGTTAAATATAATACTTCAAAGCATGTACATTGTATTTTAGTCTTACATGAGAAATTCAGTGGACCTTTGGAAAGTATCTAAGTATTGAGTAGTTCTAAATTCACTTTTATCAGAGTGTGTGAAAATAAGAACAATGTACAAATATGGTCAAGATGTAGAGTAAAAACTGGCTCCGAGACCAATGTGGTTCCAACAGCCCATATCTTGCAACATCTAAAGTGTAAGAGGTATCATTAAGTATACTGACGTGAGATCAACATCAGAATTTAACTACTTCAGAAATCTGAGGTTTAAAAATAAATAGCATGGAAAGATATTAAAAAGTTACTTCACATGAAACAATATGGTCTATCAATAAAGTTATTGTTGTTTTAAAAAAATCTTTTTAATCTTCTAGATTAAATGAATAAACTGTTATATTTCAATGATTATAATCTTAGTGCCATAGTCAAACTTACGGAGGGCCAAATCCTCAAATGCAGCACATCAGTAACTGCACTAAAAATAGTTGCAAGCTACACAGAAACAACAATGCGATTCCCCTAGATATAGTGCAATATTTTAACTATCACATTGCTGGATCTTTCCCCATTTTTGGCACCATAATACCATTTTTAAGTTATAGACTAGTCTATCTCTGTGTCTTTCACACAGGTAAAACACAGACAGATGGAGTAGGGTATCCGTATTCTGCATACTCAAGGTTAGTATAAACACTATGGCAAGAACAGGAAAATGCCCATATTCCTTAGAAGCAGAAGTTATAAATTAAAAGGGCAAAATACTCTATATTAAGACAAATATAAACATCGAGTACAATTTGAAGAGGATTCAGTGCAAGCCTGGATTGGAAATTTAAGCTTGTAACTATGCAGGTTTACCACCATGTTGTGTTTTCACTTTCAGATGGACAGTATCTTAATACCATCATCAATGTTTGGCAGATTTAGTCCTTGCATCTGATAATGTTTCACACTTCAGACACCTTTCTGTGTCAAAGAGGATGTCTTAATTTCTTTTAATATCTGCCTAATAAATTTGACTCCTCACTGTCAAACTTCTCTTTTTCCTTTCATAGATTTTCAAAATATGATGCTCTCAAGGGCTGATTTTCTGTCTATGTTCTCTATTTCTCTCAAATTTTTAACAACTTAATTCCAGAAATATACCAAGTTATGGATTTGAGTAGGATACGTGGAGAATATGCAGCAATAAGCTTTTGTTCTTCAATGCCACATACTACAGAAATATTGATAAATATATACATTAGGTATTCACAACAAAAAATCCTGCTTTAAGGTTGAACTAAGTGAACAGTATCTTCAACACCAAGAATAGGCCATTGCAAATTCTGATATTTAAATGGTGATGGGAGATTAATAAAACCTTTTAATAAGGGACAATAATTTATTGAATACATCCAAACCACTATTTATTTAAAGGACATTATTTCAAGAGCAGCTAAATCAGTAATCAGCAGCTTAGCCAATAACTCAAAGACAGTTAGATTTTATTTTTAATAATTAACACTTGGCAAATAGTCTGGCTTTTAAAACTTATATTTTATACTGAGGGAGTTAGGCAAACGGCCAGAAGAACTGTATGTCTCATTCATAAATACATCTTTATTGTCCCCACCATCCTGGCACACACAGAACGACATGCCTGGCCACGCGTGCAGGTGCCACAAACCCACCTCAGGAGCGGCTCCAGGCCGCTGGCTCTGAGCATGGAACATGGCTCAACCCTCCTGCGCTTCAACAGGGCACCCTGACACCCGCCGCCGAGAAACACACCCCTCGAGCTTAACACACGCCAGCTGGCATTTATCCTTCTTAATGACAACTTCTCTATAACTTAAAAACAGGGCACTGGGGGCCCAGGCAGCTGCCCAACACCAACAGCAAACGGGCAAAATCTTTGTCAAAAAAAAAAAAATTCTGTGTCAGCAAACCAGATTTAATTCTTTGCTATGCACAGAAAAATTAGCACTATACTGATTGCTACCATTTATTTTGTTCATTCCCCTGCCACAGCACACGCTGAGTAAGTGAGCAAATGCAGAAGTGAAGGAAAATCTGTAACGGCGTGGTGGTGCTGACACGGTGGCTGCGGCGGGAGCCAACATCCCAATTTCACCTGTCATTTACAAAACCCGTTTGTAAAAACATCTCAGTTCTCAACTTCTGAGTTCCTTGATCAAAGAGCTTCCAAGGAATACTAAACACTTTTCAGACAGAGAAAGAGAATTTAGATTAAGCTTAAAAATTACATTTTGCCACTGATGGGCAATATAAGCCCAGTTCCTCTCTGCAGCATTTCAGCAAATATTTGCCCTTTTTATATATGTAGTTAGATTGCTTTAATAAGAGTAGCTTGTTCCTTACAGCAGAACCAATCCATACTTATCATTTTTCCAATAAAATAGAAAGTTTTTTTCACCACTGTGCAATCACAGTCAATTCCTCACACCTTATTTTTCAAAATAATATTTAGGTTGCACCATTGTTTTATATTTTAATGGAGTAGGAATAAAATAACTGAACCTTCTCAAAGCAAGCTATAAAAACTAGCATGAAAAAGCCACAGAAAAGGAATGAGGTTTCACCCAAATGAGGAAAAATCACTTTGGCTACATCTGTGTATATCGGAGTTCTTTTGGAATAAAACTATGGGGTTTTAGGAGGGAAAACAAAGTTGCAAAGCCATTCAAGGGAGTGTTTAACTGCACTTAGCAGCACTAACCGCAACCTGTTAATTACGGGGATGTGATGAGTTTTGAACCGCATGGCAGTGGAGGGGTTTGTGCTGTAACTCATCCCTTGGGGCGCCGGCAGAGCGAACCCCGCAGCGAGTCTGGCAGCTCCCAGTCAACCCCCCTGCGCCACCATCTCATCACAGCTTGATAGTTCGCTCATTTGAGACAAATTTTACACTGACATCTTTACACAAAAAGCAGCCGCCTTCGCTTTTTCTAAGCGGCAGCCGCAGCAGCTCAAAGCCCTGAGGAACAGGGGCCATCCCGCCCCTGGACGGTGACCCAGCGCCCGGTGCTGCCCGGGAGCCCGGTCAGCGGCGCAATGTGCCATAGCCCGGGGTAGGAAACCATCAACGTCTCATTCCTGTTTCCAACTCAAACAGCTGCTACCGCGGATGGAGAGGCAGGTGCTGATGCATGAACGATATTACTGCTAAAAGAACAGGCCATTTGGTGATAACTTTTCTCACTAGAATACCGTATCGAAAATACTTTTAAATTTCCTAAAGTGTTCAGCTGGGAAAGGAAGTTAAACAAAAAAAATATATTTTGAGACAGAAGAAGAGAGAAAGAAATGTTTTTCTTGCTCGCCTTCATTCCACTATGTTTTTTCCAAAGCTGCAATTAACTTGGGGTCCATGCGGAAGCAAGGAAACTGTTTTACTTGATGCCAGGCTGGATGGTGATGGTGTGGCCGTACTCCTCAGTGGTTTGGGGGTCAGAAACCCATCTCCCGATGGCACAAACCACAAGTGAGAGAAGCTGCAGCGTTCCTGTGGGCTTCAGCCCCCCCAGGGCTCATTGGCCATGCCCGGGGCTGGGCTCTGTAGCACCTGCAAATCAGGCTCAGATGGTTCTTCACTTGTTTTGGTAACAGATTTGGAAATATTTTTGGAAATGAGAAGGTGCGTTATAAAAATTTAAAAACGAGTACAGGAGAGCTGGCACTGCAGCATCTCTTGGTGAAGCTGTGAGCCCTCTGACAATCACGAGTCAAACAGTAGACTTTTAGAAGAGAATAACCAGATGGAAAAGCTCAGTGACACATTTAGCTTTTGGATGTTTGATTTTCTATTTATTAGTTATCTGTGTTCCTGCTTGTACAGACTTCATCTGATTAAGGCCTCCCTGCTGTGTATATCTGAGGGCAAACACATGAACCAAATGCCTCCCCGCACATTACCAAGGCAGCGCCGGCGCGTTGCCGGCTGCAGAGTCCTGCTCAGCAGATGTGCTCCCGTCCCCGCCGCGGTGTCGGGGGGTCTGCGTAGATAATTCTCACTTATAGTCTTAAACCAATATTCAGATTCCATCAAATTCTGGCTCACAAAGCGGAACTCAGTCATGAACACCAAAATGCACCTGACCTTACACCACATTTCACATAAAACCACCAGCTGCTTTAATTACTTTCTAGCAGTCTCCAGGCTTGCTTGGAAGTTCAAACTTGTCTGAAGTTTTTCAATGGGTCAAGTTTGCAACTAGACCAAACCCAGCAGCACTAGGAATGGTAGGAGCAGTTTTTGCCCAGAAATGCTGAAAAAGCAAACAGACAGTATGGTGAAGACCATGAGTATCCTCTCAGATTGGGCTTCCCTCTGCTAGCAGCAAGAAAAGGAGGGAGGGAAGCATCCAGAAAGCCTTTGAGGCACACATCATCAAAGAATTCCCTCAGCTGAGTATATTTGTCAAGAAGAATGAAAGTCACCTGAAATCTGGCTTTTTTGCCTTCACATAGCACCTGTGATCCCCAAACAGGGCTCGCCCTGACCATACACGGAACCCAGCGCCCACAAAAGAGACTGTCCCGTGGCTCTTTACACCTTGTCCTTTCTCAGGGGTGCTGGAATCTCACAAAGTCAGGACAAAAGCCTGCTATTGCAATTCAGAAAAGGTCATTTTATCCGCAACATCATTGCTGGATGTGGGGATAACTTGATTTTCATCATCTCTGAAGCCTGACATCCTACCCTGGCTATAAAACAGCTGCTGCCCGAGAGCCTCACGGAGACCAAGGGTTTGTGTATCACTGGGATGGCCGTAGGATTTCTGCTCCTACAGCTTCTGCGTACAACACCACATACGGTTTGTTTGGTTTCTTCCTTGATTTGCTTCTTTTACTTATAGTGAAACAATTATAGATAAGGTGTTTACATACCTTATGAAGGAGGACATTGGTTAAACATACACATAAATTAGGAGCTTTGCTTTCCCAAACAACTAAAAAAAGCTAAAGCTGGTTTTAAAATCAATCATGCTTTAAGCAAAGGGGAAAATAAAAAATACAGAGAAAAGATAAATTTTAATTTCTTCTAAAAATATACAAAAGTCTCTATTAATTGAGAAAAAAATCCCTTACAGAAAGCTGGTCTATGAGTGCTTTTTAATCCTGAATTTCAGTACATTAAAACTCAAGAAATCCAACACATCATTACAGCCAGGTAACTGCAGACCTCCTGTGCTGGGCCATTAATTTTGAAGTAAAAGCTTATTTAACAGTGTGCTGGAAACAAAATGCAGCTAACTAGCATAGGAAAGCTTGTGATGGTTGGGACCTGCTACCAAGAAAACAGATTATCCAAACGGAACTGTGGAAAGGGTGGTGGAAACAGGCGGATGGTTTTAAACTCTTTGTGTTTCTCTGCTGTGGAAATGAAACAAAACCACATTTTTTCCCAAGAAACGCTGCAACCTAGCTCTCTCAGGGCACATATTCCCTTTTTCATCACCGCTCTAGCGCAGCACCGTCCCAGGGTGGTGCGGGTCCCGCTCTGCACCCGGGCGGCACCGGTGTGAGTTAATGGAGTTGTTCCCGCACGATAACCAAACACCATTAATATGTCTAAGCTCAAGTTCTCGGGATCAGAAGTCACCGTCTCCCATGGAAACAGGAGCTGGCAGTAACGAGACAGTCACGGCATCTCCGAGGCAATTAGAGGCAATCTAACAGCATTCATGATTTAAGCACTCGCTGGTAAGTGCAATGCACACACAAACTTTCCACCACTGCCTGCAACACAAAAGGTATTTACCCTGTGGAGAGCAAATAATGTTTGCACTCCTGCCTTCCCCATGGATCCCACCACCGAAAGCAGCTAGGAATGGCAGCTAAATACACGTATTTGTATATAATTAAGGTCCCTGCGACATGCCTTTCAGGCGGTGGGAGGGAGGGTCTAACGCAGAGCCCTGCTCTCTTTCCAGAAATTTGCCCGCTGTATTTTTATTAAATCAGCAACTCAGGGGCACCGCTGCATCTCGATGAGGCGAAGAGCACAACAAAGAAGAAGGGAAATCTAAGCCCTGTGGCCACCTTCCACGGCCACCCAGAGGGGGCTGCTCAGCCCTGCACTGCCCTCTCCCCGCACCCCGCCGCGGGCAGGACACGATAGATAAGATGATACAAGATGACTCAACTTCAGAGAGTTTTAAAACATGTAGTAATACTGACAAGTAATGGGATTCTGAATTTCTGCCCTTCATCTTGGTTGTATAAGTCATGCCCTAAGAAGCAACCAGCTTCGGTGTCCAGAGGTTACTATTAGAAAACATCACCAGTTCAACTAGAAAGGATCTAGAAATGCCTAACGACTGCAGAGAGAATCTTGTTAAGAGGAAAAAAAGGTCTTACAAAGAAAAGATGCCCAATTACAAACTTATTTCTTATATGCTACTTCAAAGCTAAAGACAGCTCACACTGAGAAGAGGAAGATAACACAAGATATTTTTGTTGTCATCTCTTAATAATGATTAGGCAATAAGGGAAAACCCGGGTCAGAGTAGGAGGAATGAAAATAAGACTGACAATCCGAAAAGGAAAACTGATCCAAACAACGTTAATGATCTGAAAGGCTCTGGGAAATCTACTAATCATGTTCATGAAGAATAGGGAAAGAGGCAATGATACAGTGAAAAAAATATTGTGCCAGCCCACAACCTTATCTCAGGATCCACATCGTGCCTGCCCATGCACAACGCTCCCAGCCAGCACCCTGCTAAGGGGCACGTGACACAGGCAGCACCTCAAATTCAAAAGGATCAGATAGGTGAAGGTCTGAAAATACAAAAAGTAATTTAAAAACTTGCTCGTAAGATAAATCATTCTTGAGCACGCTCCTATTCCAGCCAGCTGAAAAAGACAAAGACTGTGGCTGTCTCACAGCATGTTTCACCATCTGAATTCACACTCGCTGCAACACCATGCGATGGGAAAAGACAGAAGGGGCAAAGGCAGAAAGCTAAGATGGAGGGAGGAAAACCCATATTTCCTACTAGAAAAACCATCCGTTCATGCTCCAAGCTTCACGGTGCATGCCCTTCACGAGGATGTTTATCTTACTGCATCTTTTTTCTTTTGAGTTCTTATACAGATGGATTTGGTGAAAACTATCCAGATTTCTGCCCAGGAAAAGGGTGGTTTGCCCTGGTGTAATATATAACGCATGTCTTTGTGTTTTGTGTAAATAAAATCCAGCTCTATAAGCAAAATTTTGTCTTTTCAACTCCTGCAGTTTCTCTGACTGCAATGCAAGTGAAGATAGACATTACCTTGCATGTTTTATTTCCCTCACAGGAGATGATTCTCCAGTCCCTTTATCATCTCAGTGGCCCTTTGCTGGACTCTCTCCAGTATCTCCACATCTTGCGGGTACTGGGGACCCCAGCACTGGACCCAGCACTCCAGGGGTGGCCTCACCAGTGCTGGGTAGAGGGGAAGGATCCCCATGGTGGCACCCCAGTTGGGAGAGCTGTCTCACTACATCTCTGCAATCCCAGTGACATCATAGCCCTGCACCTGCATAGACTTCCAGCTCCCCCTGCCCAGTCCCCATGCTGTGTAGGTGAGTGCCGAGGCACTTCCCAGCATCCTGACTCCCCAGAAAGGCCGAGGGACCTTTCCCCAGGGCTGTCCCGCCCGCGCTTCCTCATGCACTTGCCAAGGTGCGAGGTGGCTCCGCATCAGCCCTGCCTTGTTGATTGCTACGGCCCCTCTGCTCTGCCTCTGTTGTCATTTCTGCGAGAGGTACAGAAGTAAATCTGTTTTCTCATTAATAGTCTTGCATTCAGTTGCTCTCCTCCCCTTACTCATCGTAACTATTTGTGTCTGAGTGGGCAAAAATTAAAGAAAACCACTGCAAGACCTCACAATACACTTAGAGGAAGCCTTCACTGCAGAAAATCCTGTGCTCAATCATTTATTGAGGGATTTGTTTCCCTAGCGCGTTCACAAGGCTATATAAGTACAGCTAGTCACCCAAAATTAGCAGTTACTAGTCATGTCTGAACTGTTTTGTAAATGGCAGTCAACTCAGCCTTTGTGCTGTAGTGAAACATGACATTTTCTTTTCCTGATCAAATGCTATTCAGGAAGGAGTTGAATTCGCGGCAGGAACGCTCAACGTTCCCATCCAATGAGTCATCAATGTCCTTACAACAGTCCCCATCCACCGCAGGCATCCACACCCAGGGGAGATGCTGCGCGGAGAGAGGAGGTGAGCGGCAGCTGAACAGAACTGCAGCATTTTTGAGTGGAGATCTGGTTACAGGAAAATGGCCAAAGTTTCTCAGTGCTCTCTGTTAGTTAATAAACTTAGCAGAAATTTAATGAGGAATCTAAATTATTTTTTTTAAGAATTCCTCTCCAGATTCAGTTGAGAAGCATATATAAGGTTATAAACATATCTGGTGGTGATAAATTTCTGATAAATTTCACAAATACAAGACCCTGTCCAGGACAGAACAGCCTCAAAGCGAGGCACTTCAAGAGGCAGTTTTGAGAAGCCTGGTCTGCCGGACAGAGCTGGGTCAGTCAGGCGGGCACTGCTGCGTTCGACAGCACACAAGGCCTGACCGCACCTTTACACAAACTGCGCTGCCCTAATCTTGCTGTATCTTCATTTCTTGTTCGTGACAAAACACTCCTCCTCCTTTAGGACAGTAACAGGATGTGCTGTCACAGCTCACCGCAGCAAAACGAATGCTCTTCTCATTAGGAGTGTAAAAGTAAGCTTGAGAGCAGACTTTGACAGGCCAAACCAGCTGCTAACTGTGATATGTGATACTAGGTGTGAAAATTTTACCTCCATTATATTTTTTCTATATCACGTGCATCTTTTGAAGAAGAGAAGGAAGAGTACAATTTTGTTCATATGATGAGAGAAGTAATTTGATTTCCACATTGCAAACCAAGCTAGGAGTCTTAGATTCTCTCAAAACAACATGGTAATATCTCCAAATGAAACTTTGCCCCCATGTTGTAATTACAGCTAAGCAAGCTCACAAACACCTTGTTTTTACATATCCACAGACCACATTTCCAGGCAATAACGAAACTGTGTCTTTTTTTCAGACTTGTGAATGTGTCTGAGGACCCTTCATCTCAGCCACAACCCATGTATTTAGATGCAGACAATATGGTTTTAAAAAGCCAGCAAATTCAAATGGCAGTACCTAAAAATATATTATAAAAAAGTAAATGAGCGTGTAGGTGGTGAATTTGGGATGCCAAACTCCCAAACTGCAACAGAACATCTATCTCTTCCTCCACCTTGTGCCAAGCTGTCAGCAGACACCTGAGCAACGAGCATCTCTCCCCTCTGCACACCAAATTCCTGCACTCTGTCTTGGGCACCTTCTCCTCCCATCCCCTCACAGAAAGCCCATGGACCTGAATATATCGTTTTGAGTTTCCTCAGGAACTGGCACATACAAATTCCACCTTACAATGCTTAACGTGCGGGCAACTGATTTAGCTGTAGTTATACAGCGAGGCAGGACTTTCCTGAACAGAAATTATATTTACGGATATTGTGGGTGCTTCTATATCATTATTTTACATTTTAGACTTATTCTCCCTCTAAATCACCTAAATTGCCATAGTTTCATTGACATCAGTGAAGCTATATCAAGTTGCCTTAGAGTCTGCTCTTAATATTTATTCAGCCAATGTTCCTCATTCAATGTAATCACCTTAGCGCAAGATCTTCGGTGAATGTTTATGTGCGTGTCAACAGATACTACCTTAAATAAAAATGCACTAAGCTTCAGACTTTCAAGTATTACTTGAGAAATTAATCCAAGAAAATGTAAAAAGTCAGATGTACTGGTTCACTAATGCGACACAGTACAAAAAGAGTCTGCTTTTGAGCTCAGATGATAAGGATCAGTTGAGTCTATTCTCTTTAATTCTGATACAAGTCAAGACTTGCACTTATATTACCATCATTCACTATCATAATTTCTATGAAGCAATTGGAAAACTCAGGTTGCAAGGAAAACAGGAACAAATTCCAGTGAATTTTAAGTAAGAGCTAGTCTTACTGCTGAAAATTTTTGTGGCGTAGAGTATGTTAGTGGCAAGATTAAAAATGACACCTAAAGTGCCGAAAGACAAACATGGAATTTAAGAAGTGACTACTCAGCAATATTGACTTAATTCTCATTGAAATAAGACATAAAAGTCACTCAGGCATCTGTCTTCAGCTTTAAGCGCTCTGAAATAACTTAAACTCTGGCCATTACTACAGGAAGGAAAGTCAGTGAGAACCAAGGCTTCAAGAGCTACAGGTCAAAGGCTATAAAACTCAATCTTTATTTATGGAATGCCACTCATAACACAGGGTGCTCACCGTATGTTGTTTTCCTATTAATGCATAGAACGAGTGAAAACTCGGAAATAATGCAAGAGGTAACTCAGATCTGTTTTCCTATCCAAAATCAAAGCCAACCACAATGCATCATTGAAAGATGTACCAACTCCCTGGAAAGCCTTTCATGACTGAACTTCTACAGTCTCCTCAATAATTTATTGCATTTGTTGAATGTGGCTACAAAAAGAAGCTTTTCTTCCTGTTTTTGACTTGCTTAAAATTTCCAGTGACACTAACTCTGAGAAGCATATCCCAGCTCTGCTGACACCACTTGCAGCTTCCCTGATGCCTGTGGTAAGGTCTGGCCTCTTCCAGCAAGGCAGAGCACTCAACAACATCTTCTGGACATTTCTTGGGAAAAAGCACTGTAAATTTTAACACTTATCCAAAGGTAGCAAAAACATTTGATCTCAGTTGATAAAACGATGATACGGATGTTGTGACTGACCCTGAGCAGGCCTGGACATCAGCATGACAACAGAATACAAATTCATACTTCTAACACTTTGATAAGCATCTACTGCTTGAAAATAAAAGTAAATATTTTGCTGGAGTTTGCAGGAATAGAAAGCTATATGGATTAGGAACACTGAATAATTTAGGTTGGAAGGGAGCTCTGAAGGTCATCTAGTCCAACTTCCCCTTCATACAGACTAAATTAATGCCCATAACAATTAGATTTATTTCTATATGAAAGTGAAGGCAGAAAGAGAAAAAGGAGGACCCCACTGGAGATCAGCCTCCAGCTACGAAGGGCAGAGCAGTTGAAGAGCCCTAAAAACCCGGAGTCACGGCTGAGGCTCTGACCCCAGTTACTGAAGTAGCCCAGAGCAGACCAGACACACCAGCAGACACACGACCTGTCGGGGAGGCAGGAGGGGTGTCACAAAACTCCTGGGAAAACTGCACCAGAACTACAGCGATGACCTGGTGATAGATGGCTTTTTCAGCCATATTTTCTTTTTGTTTGATTGGAAATAGGAATTTCTGCAGCATCTCACTTGCTCACGTGGAAGACACAGTTGCTGTGCCCTGAGGAGAAGGGACAGCTCAAGAGAAATGAAAATACACTTTTTTACAGTGATGGAACTACAATACCATCTATGACCACTTTTCTTTTCAACAACATCTAGGGAAAAAAAATTTTTAAATGACAAACCTGATGCAATAAAGTGGATTTCTCACATTGTAAAGAAGCCCACATATGTCAAAGAACTTTTATGGTTAAGCTTAGGAAATTATTTTTTTCAATTCATAAACAGTGAAATATATATGAGGACAGGCTGAGAGAGGGGGGGTTCAGCTGGAGAAGAGAAGGCTCTGGGGAGACCTTAAAGCGGCTTCCCAGGACTGAAAGGGGCTGCAGGAAAGGGGGGAGGGACTCTTGATCAGGGGTGTAGGGATAGGACGAGGGGTAATGGGTTTAAACTGACAGAGGGGAGATTTAGATTAGGTCTAAGGAAGAAATTGTTCCCTGTGAGGGTGGTGAGGCCCTGGCACAGGTTGCCCAGAGAAGCTGTGGCTGCCCCCTCCCTGGAAGGGTTCAAGGCCAGGTTGGACGGGGCTTTGGGCAACCTGGGCTAGTGGAAGGTGTCCCTGCCCGGGGCAGGGGGTGGGACTGGATGGGCTTTAAGGTCCCTTCCAACCCAAACCACTCTGTGAATCTATGATATGATATTTCAGTTACACAGAACCCTTCGAAGAGCAACCGCAAAAAAGCAAGAAAGGTTTTCAAATAAGGTAAGAAAAGACAAATTATACAGGGATACTTTGAAGATGTATTATGTTTAGTGTGTTTTACTTTAATTACTAACACCAAGCAACCCTTATCAAAAGGTCAGCTACTTTATGCGTCAAGAATACTGTCTTAAATAATTTTAAATGTAAGATGCAATAATCGCATTTTCTGCTAATGATTTCTTGTGCATATTACTTGTTATTAATTCTAATGAGAAAGCTTTAAATACAAATATTTGTAAAGATATTGCAAAAAACAAACAAGATGCTGTAACAAGATGATTTTCATCAGTCAGTAGCTCTCCTGGCACAATAATACACACATGTGGCATGTTCTGGAACACATATTTGCCCAGGCAGGGGGGTCAACCTGCACCAGAGCAGCACCCCAGGCACGCATGTGACCCCCAAAACCAAAGCCGGCTCGGTTCCCACTGGCGGATGACAAAGCATGGGACTGTGCCACAAGGGACACCAAGGTCACCAAGGGACATCTCCCAAAGCAGGAGGGGTCAAATCTAGGGCTACTCTAGGCCAAATTGGAATTAGGAGTTGTTTTTTTCCTTTTGACTCAGCATTTAGGGGCCCTGATTTGTAGGGGAAGGTTTTTAGGTTCAAGGAGTCAATTTTTTTCTGTTTTTACAACCAGGAATTGCAGGAAAATTTTAATTTCACCTTTGATATCTTAATGACAATGGTAGCTGTTAGAAATCAGCATGCTTTTTTTTTTTTTGGTATGTGCACCAGCATGCAGGCTCTTTTTCTCCCTGGAGCCTCCACATGGTGCAAAATGGTACTGGATCTTGCTTCAGTTCATTTTCTAAAACTATCAAGAGTGCACCATAATTTTCCCTCAGTGCTCCAGAATACGTTAGTATGAAGAACACTGAGAAATTGCCATGTGCAATTTAAAGCTTGGCCACTGAATAAATAGAAATCTTAACAGACTGTATACATTTCCAACATGAATCTGGAGGAATGAGCAAAGATTTCTCATTTCCAACTTTTATGCTTTGTATAATACCTGATTGTTACCATCTGCTGGAAATTAACATAATGTCACAGATAACAAATTCTTGCAAACCGATTTAGAACTCTAGAGCAAAATAATTGATTAATGTTTAAAAAAAAAAAACCCTAAAGAATTAGGCTTCAAGGATTCAGGAGAAAAGGCAGCAGAATGAGGATTTACATTTCAGACACACATCCATTCTTTTAGGAAAGTACTGAACCCAACATTTATATTCATTTTGTGGTGCTAGCAGTGCTGATTGATGTGAACCTATTCGTATTTAGATAACCTATGAATCAACAAAATAAAAATCCTCATATTAAGAAGAAGAATAGAAGAAAAAGAAGGAGGTACCAACTTCATCTTTTTAAAACCATTACCAGCAGTCACATATGGGAAGCCGTTTCTCAGCTTTCCCTCCCCACGGACACACCCCACCATACCCCAGCCCGTGTAACTGCCCTGGCAGGCAGGACCACAGGCCAGCGCGCTCGGTGCAGGCAAAGGTGTCCCTGTGTCACCCCCAGCACGGGTGCAGCACTGGGATGCAGCCACCCTGCAGAGCCTGTGGACCAGGGGCTGGTGCCATGGAGCATCCTGCCACCCACGGCCACAGATGGACCTTGAGAAAAAAGCAAAATACATCCCCAGAAGCAGGGTTAGCACAGGTCTGGGTGGAGATGGTAGCAAGAGTTAAGCTAAAGAATGTTATAAAAAGAGAATGAGATTTAAAATATTCGCTAGGGGTTGGATTCTGTAGAAGGCACATGGTTTGCAGTGAAGTTCGGATTTATAAATCACTTAAAAGTTGTTGTGTAAATTTAGTAGCATGCTACATACCAAAATATACATCAAACAAGCCCCTGTAAGAAAACATCTCCAAATTTTCATACACTTCTCTAATGTTTCTGCAAGTATGTAACTCATTGTCCAAACGTAATTTGTTTGCTTTAGAGAAAGTAAAAGAAGAAGGAATTCTGTTGTTTAAAATCTATTCTATGCTGCAAACTTAGAAATCCTAAGCACCAACTCAGCCTGTTCATATGTATATGGACAGCTGACACGAGAGGACCTTCAGGAGGAGAGTAGCTTCCACATGGAAGAGTTCAAATTTCTAAAACCAAGATGAAATGAATACGGTGAGAAAGGAAGAAACTACCTACATTGAGCTGTGAGAAAAAGGCGGCCTCCCCGGCACCGCTCGGCAGGCTGCGGCCGGCAGAAGGGCTCCGGCGGGCTGGGCTCTCTGCGCTTGCTCTCACAGGGATCCCGGCGGGGAGCGGGGAAGTTAAAAGTTCCTTCTTCTACTGTAAGTGATGCCAGTTTGTTGAAAATGGAGAACGTGCACCTGATGAAAGCACCACCTCTCCTCGGTGCACAGGCAGGGAAGCCGTGCAGAAAACACGGACCCTTGATGGACGAGTACCAACAGGAAACCTCCTTTTCTAAGTAACAGGAGAAAAACAGGAGAGTCGCAGCCCGTGAAAGCAAGAGGCACGCTCTCAAAGATCCTCATTTCAGAGGAAGGCAAACTGTTTCTTCTTGGGATACCTGGGGCAGAGATCTGTTTCTTTTCACATGTGTGGGCAGGAGATCATGAACCGAACCCGTCCGTGCCAAGGAGAGATGAGAATGATTGCACAGACCTTAAAAGGCTCTTATAGGTGACAATTCAATGCAACCAGCTGACTAAAATAAGCAGCCCTGCTTCTTTCAGAGTGCAGAGACAGCCTCAGAAATTGCCTGCACATCCAACACTGCCTCACGGTATTTTGGCATGGAAAAGAACCATACATGCTGTCCCTCTTTCCTGGGCAATAGATTTAGAAGCCCTCTGGAGAGGTTCCTCCCTCTGAGGAAGTTTTAGTTCAGATCAGCCCCAGGGAAATAAATCGCTGTCACAGGGTATCACTGAAGAATGGCTTGTGCAGCTCCAGAGATGGAAGCCCAAAGCACTCCAGCAGCTGCTCTCCGCACCGCTTGGTACCTCTGCGGAGAGCGGGATGCTGCTGCCTGGACCCCCAGCATCCGGGGCTGCTGCCCCCTCCCTCCACCCCAGCCCCACTCCTTCTCCTCCTCCCAGCTGCGGACGCTGCTCCCGGCACCGGAGTGCCTTCCCATCGGCAGCTCCAGCTATTGACTTTATTATTTTTTAATATACTGCTGGGAAACTGAAGCAGATGCTGATGGATTGCTGAGGTCGAAGGAGGCTAAAAGCCTTGGGGGAGATGAAGCGGGGGTCCAGCCCTCCCCCTGGGCTGGAATTGATGTGCTGAGGCACATGCTGCTCCAGCACAAAGTCACTGCCAAGCCTGGAAAACCCCTAAACCTGGAACTGCGCAAAGAGGCAAGGCAAGGGGTTTACCTTCTCTTTCATGGTCTTAAGACTTTTCCAGAGATGCACTTGGTTCAGATGAGAGCATTATCTTCCAATCATGGATTTATCAAGAGTACCACATATATAACTGTAAATGCAATCAAGCTGTGACTGGCAGAAATCAGTGTATCATGACTACTATGAATATTTCTCTCCACGATTAATTTGTATTATCATTTTGAACTCTTTTTATATAGCTAGTATTGATTTGCAGGAGCTGCTTGCATTTTAAATCACAACTATGTGCTTTTCATTTACAATTCAATGTACTTTATTACAAGGGTGCAATGTTAATGTTTTCTCATTTTCACGGGAAATAAGCTATTGCACAAGATCTTCCCCAGGTTTGCTACCCCAAGCCCTGCCTGCCAGGGGACAGCAGGGTTTAAACTGGTAAATTACAGACTGACTTTGAAGTGATGGGCACAGTTAAAGCCAGTCTGCACCATAAAGAACCACTGCTCTGCACACTTGTTTGAATTACTTCACCATTTAAGGACGTAATTCGTCCAACTTAAGTGGAACTAGACACTAATACTGGGGTTCAGCAGATGAGACATCATTTAAGTGGAAAGTAGGGCTGTAGGGTGAAAAGGCAACATGTTTGTAGGTCTTCTAAATATTACTTTTGGAAAGTAAGTGATCTAGAGGAAATAAAACAAGGCGTGAAATAGAGTAATACCCCTCATCCACTGGGACTTTGTCAACCTCTCCATTAACAAGAGAAAACTCATAGTTACTCCATCAGCATCAAGGGGACGCTACAGGGAATCACTCACCACCGTACTTTAACATCCATGTGATTTGAGCTTATGGAGCAAGACATGCTGAATATATCATCCGCATTTGAACCCAAAGCCTTTATCTCCCAAGACTGGGAACCGGGAACTTCGCTGCTCCCAAGCGGGAAAGCATCGGGGAAGGGACCCTGCCCAGGGGTGCATGGGATGGGAGCAGCGGCTGGAGGAGACCTTCTCCCGGAGGCTGCTTCCTACCACTCTGATCCTGACTCAGGAGAGCATGCAGCATCAAACCACCAAATGGTTATAAACCTTTTACAGTTCCTCCCTTCCCTGTATATTAAGTACTTTACATACAAAGATTCTTTTTAAGCGGTGTCACCACTGAAGCATACCGCCACATTTCATCCTCTTCAAAGTCAGCCTAAGACTGAAGTGAAAGAAAACATTTCAGCATCTTTTAGGCGATCCAAGAAAGCTATAAAAACCCTGAACAAATTGCTATCAAGTTTATGATTTAAACGTTTCCTCAACACGTCTCTCTGTTGAAAGGGAATTTAGTTGTCGAGCCAAAGGGGATCTGCAGGGAAGTTTGCTTCTTTACCATTTCAGGCCTTAGGCATGGAAACTGGTGCAAAATAAATGGTTTTGATGTCATAGTTCTGCACTCAGACCAAGGACGGGGCTTGGCAGGGGTAAGCATTTACCCAGGACGCGAGGTATGCGGCTCCCTTTGCTTTTGGGACCATTTCATAATTATAACTGCGCTTTGTCATTTTCTAAGTTTCTTTCTAGGCGTAAAAATAAACCACCAAACTTTCTTTGCTCTTTATATAATATATTCACAGAATATTCTATTCTGTGTGACAATGATTTGGATCTGGAAAACATGAAATGTCTTAAAACCAGTATTTTCTTTAGAAGAAGTGGGAGAACAGTAGGAGGACATACAAAAAGTGGATTCATCTCCATGATGGAAGAAGCTGTTCTGTGGTTTCACTGAGCTCTGAGATGTCTTTATAAATAAGAAGTGGGGCGTGTCCCTGCTGCCAGTCAACAATGCCGCAGCTACAGGTACACCAAACAAACAAACCCAAAGTAATAAATTTAATTCATTGCTTTTAACTCTTTAATCTTTATCAGAGTTAAAATGATCAGATGGTGCACCACCTTTGTGACTGGCAGGAGCTTTTGTTTTAAAAAAAAAGTTTTCTAGGTCAAAAATAAGAGCCGAGTGGATGCTCAGCACTCACAGACAGCAGAGATCCAGGTCACAACGTACCATACATTGCTGACACTGTTCAGGAAGTAACTGTTGCTTATTTCCTCTTGAATTCATTGAATTTCTCTCAACTTTCTGCATAGTAAAAACTGCAGCAGAAAACAAACTCATTTTTAACTCCCTCATGCACAAACACTCTGAGATACCTGAGTAATATGCCTTACATTTGATTAACACTTGATTTATTTTTATCTTTAAGCAGATGGTATAGTTTGTTCACCTTTTTAGATGTGTTTTTGATTCTTCTGATGCAGAGAAATGGATACTGTCTTATTCTTGGATAGACGTGGTGTTGGTTCATCTCAGTCACCTGCAGTTGGAAACACTCTTGGGAGAGCATGCAAATTCCCTGGTGTCACCCCATTCTTTATGCAAGCATAAAAATAGAGCCTGCTGGAATACAGACGGGAAATGAATCATAGCTTGGCTTTGGTTGAGAGTACTTTCAGTTGGTGCAAAATCACCTGCTGCATGAAAGAAATCAGAAATTTGTGTTCAACTGGAAGGAATGCAGCTGCCTTAAACCTTCAGCAAGCACCTGCCCATGGAGCACTGGGGCAGGAACCCCACCTGGACCACCCTGCAAACTCACCAGAACAGGGACTAGCAGAGAGCCCCAAACTGAAACCTTATACAGCATTAACATGCTGATTTTAAAACCATACTTCCCCTATTTGCTGGCATCACACAGAAAAAGATGATGAAAATATATTATCTGCTCAACTTCTCTGAACTCCCAAGTTGCATTAGCAACTGGAGGAGCCTGACAGTTGGCCATCTAATTTGGATGATGACAAAACATGTCAGGAAGGTATTTGTTCCCCAGCTGTAATAGTTTGGGACAGTACATGGCACAGGCATGGTCACAGTGAGGAGCTGCCAGCAGAACCCGCCAGAATCCTGCCGGCAAACCAAGAACACATTAAATCACCGAGAATTCATGGAGAGGTTTACTTTTTAATGCATATTATCTAAGAGTAGAGATATACTACATGCAAAAGGCAGGCTGAGAGAGTTGGGGGGTTCAGCTGGAGAAGAGAAGGCTCTGGGGAGACCTTAGAGCGGCCTCCCAGGACTGAAAGGGGCTACAGGAAAGGGGGGAGGGACTCTTGATCAGGGGTGTAGGGATAGGATGAGGGGTAACAGGTTTAAACTGACAGAGGGGAGATTTAGATTAGGTCTAAGGAAGAAATTGTTCCCTGTGAGGGTGGTGAGGCCCTGGCACAGAGAAGCTGTGGCTGCCCCCTCCCTGGAAGGGTTCAAGGCCAGGTTGGACGGGGCTTTGGGCAACCTGGGCTAGTGGAAGGTGTCCCTGCCTGGGGCAGGGGGTGGGAACTGGATGATCTTTAACATCCGTTCCAACCCAAACCATTCTATGAGTCTACAATATGGTAGTTCATGTTTCTTTTTTCACCCCCAAACACAGGATTTGCTGTGGCTGGTAAACTGAAGCAGTTTAAAACTGTTTGCATTACCAAGTATCTCACCAAGACAAAATGCATTTTCTGGTAATCTTAACATCCTTACCACTGCCACTGCACTTTTCCTATGTCAGACACTCCATGTATCACTCTTCTAGCACATTACTTTTCAATCCTACCCTTATAAACGCACGTTGTGTTTTGAAATGCAGCCCTCAGCCACAGCAGCATCTGCACGCAGTCCTGCCCTCGCACAAACCCCAAGGCTCTGTCTCTGCTCTCGCTTTATTGCAAGGCAGCCATCACGTCTTGGATGGCTGAACAGTGAAGTAGAGAAACAACCAGTTTAGGAAGAACCTAGCAAGGGAGGTGTCACACGCTGCTCTTCCTCTAAAACCAGACAGGCCCCCAGTTCAAACCAGGGAGGCTGGGATCACCTTTCATGGGTTCTGCCATCAGAGACGGGGTCTCCTGAGGTTACAACCCAAGTGACACCCAATACCTGGTTCTGCAAGTGACTGAACCAGCTCGGCCGCAGAGGATCCCCGCGGGCTCCTGCCCCACCACCCACTGTGCCAGCGCTGCTGCTATGGCCGTGCAGTCAGCATGATTAGCAACACATCTAACCGACTATATTTATTCTCCCTTTAGACAAGGTGCTCCACACAAACTTTTCCCACGTTCAGTGAAGTTCTGATATACAGATTTTCCTATTAGACATTTTCTTTAATAAGATAAACTGCTTTAACACGTTTGATTTTGTCTGAGTAGCATGCTGTATTTTGTATATTGAAAATAATCATTAAAAGCATGTCTTTATCCTCCTCCATATACCCATACAGATTTCTAGATATCTCATTCCTAACATAAAACATATTTACATGTATTGCAACATCAGATATTTCTGTGTACTGAACCAGCCAGACAACAGGAACAACACAGATGCAATCTTCTGCACTCTTCAACAAAACATTAATTTGGAAATTTCTAAATTTCACCATGTAGAAGAAACAATGAGAAAAATTAATTTCTACTATCCAAAATTATATCTATATGTTTTTGTTCCACAAGCTATTTCATTCCACTTGACAACAGTACATGTACGGATCATCACATGGGTAACATTTTTGTTAAGGAGACATAGGTCACGTTTTAGCAATGCATTTATCCATAAATGTGCCTGATCAAATCCACATAGATTCATTATCTTTTTTTTTAAAGCTAAATGTGAAATATTCAACAATTTTTCATATCAATAGGCTGAATGATCCCTAAGGACCAGTCTCTGCGCCACGGGTACCTGCTGGTCCTGGGGAAGCATGCTCCCCTCATTCAGCCTCTCATCCACATCCACACGCATTTCTAATTATTTGTTGTAACAAGTGTAAATGCTTCAGCATTTCCTTACCCTCTTGTGAAAACCAACAATAAAACTTTATGTGCTTAAAATTACCTCTGTATTGTTCGAGGACTTGTCTAGCATCTCGTTAGTAGCTTCCCTTCATCTTGCAACTTTAATTAGCAGCTCCAGTCTGGGATTTACCTATGACTGTCATGGGTGAAGAGTGCCAGCTAATGAATTATTCAAAGTAAATTAAGAGACTAAGGGAGTTCTCTACCTGTCTAAGACTAATACACACTTCATTAGCAAATATTTTCACCTGTGACAGTCATAGGTACCTCACAGACTGAATTTTTACACTCACCTGAAATGGATTCTGTCTATGTCCACGTTAATGTCAAACCTGGAGTTTTACTTCTATAGAGATTACATTAACAGTGACAGTTCGTAAATTGGATCCTCTAGATTATAGGATATCTTCATTAAACCTGGGTAATGCTAGGAGCGGTTAAGCAGGCAGATTTCTATTGCCCTCAAAATACCCCGGTGTTGCTTGTCAGGATCCCACAATGTGATTTATCACTACCCCTACAGACTTCTCGGTACATTAGCTGAAACTTTCCAGAAACTTTTAGCAATATTTTTAACTCTGAAAATATGCAGAGAGCTTCAAGCTTGTTTTACTTGACTCACCCTGTGCCAGACCATGTAAAGATCTGCCCTCCGTCAGCCTGGCCAGTTCATCTTCACAGCAGCAATTTGCTAGCCATGAAAAACAGTTCTTGACCAGCATTTTAACAAGACCAAGTCAGTAAAAACAGAACTTCATCTCCACCTCTGACAGCCTCAAAGACAGCGAATCCATGGCAGTGGAGTCCGCAGAAAGATGCATATTCTTGCAGCCTCTACCTGAACAGACTCTCAAACTAATTAATTGTACGTACTGGATACCTTAACAAAGGGCTGCAGTTAGCTAGTGTGAGATGGTACCACGGGGAACAGTGTCCCCCAGTAACAGGGGGAGCAGGCATAGGGACATCTCACGCAGAAGCCAAAAGGGTCCTTCTCTGTACGAAAAGAGATGGAGAGGAGCACAGCACCGAGCCGCTGCACGAGGCGAGTGCCAGGCTCCTCCAGAGTCAAGGACAAGGACCTGTGTGTTTCCTTGTCAGCTGCGTCTTCCCATGGCCAGGGCTGGCGCACCCCGCCCCCAGCACCCCCCAGCACCCCATGGCACCCCCCTGCCCAGCCACAGGCAGGCTCCAGACCCGTCCCCACGCATCCCAGTGCCAGGGCGCTCCTGGGAAGCTGCCGCCTCGCATCAGGGTACCGCCGGTCCTCAGAGCCCCGCGAGCAGACGCACAATCACCTTCGCAAGACTTAGACCGCTCCGCGGCGCATCCTGCATATAAACGTTAGGCTCTGACAGAGGAAAATAATACAAACGCATAATCACTGTGGCGTCTTGAATCTGTTGGCAGACTACCAGTCAAAATTTGGTACTTCAACCTTTAACGCAGTTTATTGTCTGAACTATATATCTGATACCTGGTAGTTATAAGTTAAAGCAAATAAATTACCAGCAGCGATCAGCTGTATCCTAATCTCTCTGTAAGATGGCGGCCCTGTTATGGCGCAGATTCCCAGAGGACAGCAAGTCTGCTCTCAAGGATATTGATCTGCTCCGCTGTTCTTCCTCCTAATTGTCACCAATGCAGTCCCCTCCAATTAGCCCGCTCAGCTAACCGGCAGCAGCAGCCTGCTCTCCCGGCATTCATTATCCAGGTAGGCGACAAAGTCAAAGCCTAGCTAAGAAAGAGCCCAAAAAGAATATAAAAACAGAGCAGTGGTTGCTGCCCCAGGCATTTTTTTTTTTAAACTTGCAATATTTTAATATGCTTACGGGATTGAAAGCTGTCAGTGAAATAATTTATACACACACTCTTCAGGAACTCTGTATCAGTGGAGCAGGGAAATGTCCACGCTGCCAGGTTTTCAGGAATGAAACAGGAACCCATCACCCAGGAATATAAAGGCATAATTTTTTCTGCTGACAGAAATCACTGGTTCTTAAAAGTACTGCCTTCCACAATCTAAAGATAAAATTGACTATTAAAGATAAATTGAACTGTTTACTTATAGAAAAGATTTATGGGTTTATGAGCAGAGGACACATGAATAAATTGCTTGCTAAGTAACTGTGGGGGGAAAAAAAGCACAAAAATGCTTTTAGTTTACTAGGTTCTAGACTCCCCAGGTAGCTCAAATCAGTACAGTTGTGCTTCACAACCCCGTGCCTCAGGTGTGATGAAGACAAGGCAAAGGTCAACAATCTCTTTAACATGTTTTCTATTTTTTTTCCATGCTTACAACCTACATTAAAATATCCTCAATTACACTCCTACACACAACAGATTTTATTTAGGTCATTAAAGAAATTAGATTTTTAACATTAAAATTAAATATTAATTTAATATATCTTAACGGAATTGATTTCACAGAGGTACCCAGTAACACTCTGAAAAAAGGTTTAGGCCCAGGAAATGTTCAATGAGCCCATGGTAGCTCTCTGCTCTGACTGACACACAATGGTGCTCGCTCATGAGGGGAGCTGAGGCTCAGCAGAACACTTCACCCCCTTTGGCCTGGGTAAAAGGGAATATCTCAATAGCTATGTCAAAGGAAAGACCACCTTGCTGACATTATTCAGCTCAACAAAATGTATCTTCTGGAGAGACAACTAGCCACAACAGATAAGAAGTCCTCTGTTTCTTTGATAGCTGATTCCAGTAGTTAATTGCCTATAAAACACTTGTTTTGCATTTATGTTGAAATTGTTCAATTTCAGCTTTTTGTCACTAGTTTTCATTATGGGTTTTTTTTGCCAGGACTGAATTTCCTGAGTTTTGACATAAAAACATTCTTCAACACAATGAGGTTGGCTATTTCTACTGTGCTAAACTAATTAGACTGAGTTCTTTAAGCTTCTCCCTGTAAATATATGTTATTTCCCATACAAAATTTTTCTCTCTGCTCCGCAATCTTTCTGTTATTTCAGCATCTTTGAGAAAACATGCACCAGAACTTCACATTGTATTTCTCTACTTTTCTCAGCAAGGCATTTGCATTCCTATTCATTACTCCGAACCCGCACCCCTCTGGATCCTGTTAGTGTGGGTTTTGCCGTAGTGTTCTATTAGGACCCAGTGTAAACTTTATTTTTAGAATGGATCCAGCTTACTGAGATGTTTCCTTTGAACAGCTTTCCTCTGCATTATATCTTATTCCACTCACCCCTGTGTTATTTTCAAATGTTATCAGCAGTAATTTTAAATCAAATTTCAAAATATTCCTGCAAACACCAAACAGAACCACTCCCGTTGCTCAACACTGAAGAACCCCATCCAGAAATACCCTTTCCACCCGCACCCGGTGTTGACTACACATGGATGATTTTTCTCAGGTCTGTTAACTATCCAGACCTTGATCCATTTAGCATAGCCTTATTGAACGTGCAGCTTACCTTCTGGGTTTTTAAGGAACAAGAGTTTTTATAATACTAAACCAAACAACAGTAACAGGCAGCACTTATTACATGCAGCCTTTCAGACAAATCTCAAAAGATTGTGATAGATTTGAAATAGTTCCTTCCTCACAAAAGAATGAAAAAAAAAAAAAAAAGAATTGGTGAACTACTTGAATCTGTTGGATTTTTCACTTAAGTATTTTAGATTGTATATTACTATGGGATAACATCTATGGACGGGTGATCTTCTCAACCAGGTCCTGCAGCACTCCAAGGTTCAGAGCATCCAGCTCTTTTGGCTCACAGATGGTCACCCTTCACAGACAAGTGTACAACATCTGCCTCAGAAAGCGTTTCATGACTCCCAAGCGACATCAGTCCACTTCTTTCCAGAAGTAGGGAAGTTACAGCAAACTCTTAATACCGATGCAAAGACAGGCCACTTGCTGTTTCTTTCTGGCATGAGCCTGTCCCATTGTTGTGGTTTCACAGACATGAACATCACTGGGATCAGCTACATCTGCTTTCAGATACATAACAGAAATGGTACTTCCTTCATGAAGTGTACGAAAAATATTTACATACTTACATTTATTTACACAATAATAGAATGTTAAAGTGCTCCGGTAATCATTACATAAAGATCAAATGTGACACCTTATTATACACATCAGGAAAATTAGCTTTCCAATGAAATATGGCATGACCTTCAACTACTAGTATACACAGCAGAGTCTACATTCAGCCATTCATACATATATTCATAAATTTGGAAATTGTAAATTACATCATGAGATGGATTCAGCCCTAGTGAATGCTGAATTCTATCTTTCACTTATGCACATCTACCACAAATAAATATTTACTAGCACGCCTATAGTATTTTCTTCAGCGCTCACTCACTTCCTGATTAAATGCAGCTGGTTTTCATCCATAACTACTATTCAGATTCAAAAGTGAAAGTGATTTAGGAAATAAATTATCTTTTAGAAGTAGATTTAGTGTCACATGTCTTGGTCCGCTCATTCAAATGTAAAATGTTCTCTTCTCTGCCTTCATTGTTTTCCATTCCGTAATCGTAAACTTCGCAGTCAGAGCTGCAAATGAAGACCTATGGAGTGCTCTACTCCCCAGCACAGGCAATGAGCCGGCTTTGTCACTGTCACATCCAGGGCAGTGGCCAAATTAAAGACATTCATTTTCATGGCTGGTTATTACTACCTGATAACCTGAATGTTAAGACAAATACATTATCCCTGATGAGATGGAGAAGCTGGAACCAGAGGAAAACTGGAGCAGGATACCAAGAGGACAGTCTGAAAAAATATTTCTCACAGAGTTCTGAAGAAATGTCACCATGCAAGACGGTGTTCCTTAAAACCAGAAGGGAAAATAATTCATTAATCAAGATGAAAAAGCCCGAATAGGAGTTTTCGTTTCACGGGGGTGTTATGCAGAACGAATGAGCAAGGTTTAGAGGGAGCGTGGACGGGAGAACCAAGAGAAGGTCACCAGGCACCCAGGCTGGCGGTTTACAAGCAGGATGCTTAGACGCAAAGGCATTTAGTGGAGACAGGCAGAAATGAAAGAGATGTGACCTTTTTCAAAAATTGTAACGCTTGACTTCCTTGGTAGTTATCTACAAGGAGATTTCAGAAGATAAAATGGAGATTTTAGTTTGCAAATCTAGGATGCAAATCTGAAATGAAAACATATCTGTGTGTCATCTTCATGGAGACAGCAAGTTCAATTTTCAAGAGCAGAGATAGGAAATGAGGGAGTAACCAAGGGGATCCAAAGCCTGCCCACATAGCAGAAGTGTGGAATAGGACTCTTCAAAAGGAAAAAAATAATTAAAAAAAAATAACTAAAAGAGGACAAAGACTCACAAGTGAAGAAGATTTCAAGAAAGCACAGCCAGTGATATTAAAGCTGGATGACAGATCATAAAAACCAAAAACTGACTATGTTTTGGCAAAACTCCAGTCTCTCCTCTACATATTCAGGTTTAATGTTACCATGAAATATGTTCAGCTATTTGTCCAGGTAATATTCAGTGGATCTGAGACTTTCATGTCTGCCACACTCCAGGAGGATATGAGTGTCTCCGAAGTGTTTTTATGGGTTTAGGACTGGTTCATCTTGTTTAGACCAGCAATCACAGAGGCCATAAATTAACAAAGATTTTCCTGGGTTACAGATTATTTTCATTAAATGATACAGACCATCCCACCCATCGCAAGACATTCATAGTCAGACTTCAGGTAGCCAGATCACCCTCTGAAAGCATTTCCTGCTCTTTTTCAGAGTAGCTAAAGCAGTAGATTAGGGTCCTAATCTCAGAAATTTAATTAATCTCCAGCAGTGAAGCAAGGTGAACCCACCCTAATCAAATATTTCATATAACACATTAGCACAAATATCAATCATATTTTACAGCACATGTGGTCTTTATATTTTGTTGTTACTTTTACTGTTTTTGACAGAAAACGACTATGCACAGAAAAAAACCCCAAAGCCAACCATCAGCACTCGACATACCAAGTTTACTTTAACCAAGTTAAAGTTTAGATTAATCAAATTTAGTTTAATGTAAAAATAATTGCTGCCTTGAAGAACTGCAAAAATCTTTCAGATGTTTTGTATAACTAAAATTCCCAAGGACCAGTTTGCAAAATAAACAAATACATGTATGTACACAAATACTTTCAGGAAAAACGTCCTGCATGTTGGAAATCGACCTTGCTACAGTTACAGACATGAGCTGGATGAAGACAGAAACTGGTGTGTCATCACTGGCTTTGGGAGGGATGTTCCTCCTTCCTGCTCAAGCTACAGCTCCATGGCAAAACCAGAGTCTCGGCACGTTTGACCGATCAGCAGGTTACAAGTTTCAAACGCCTCTTTCTCTGTTTTCAGAAATTACTCAGACACAGGAAAATAAAAATATTTAGGCTCCTAATTGCCAAAATTACTTTGGGAAATAAACTGTAGGCTCCCATGGCACTTGGATTATTTTCAAGGTATTGCTAAAAGACAGTTTTTTAAAAGCCTTTAATATAGTTAATGAATAATCAAAACAATTTTAGTATGGATTTAAGGAATAATCCATAATGGATCGAGTGGGTCTGTGTCCTTCTGCTGTTGGTGCCCCCAGAGCTGGACCCAGCACTGCAGGGGGGTCTCCCGAGAGCGGAGCAGAGGGGGAGAATCCCCCCCCTCACCCTGCTGCCCACACTGCTCTGGGTGCAGCCCAGCACACGGGTGGCTTTCTGGGCTGCCAGTGCACGTTGCTGGCTCACAGTCAGTTTTCCACCCCCCAACCCCCCCAAGTCCTTCTCCTTGGGGCTGCTCTCCATCCCCTCCTCGCCCAGCCTGGATTTGTGCTGGGGATTGCCCCGACCCATGGCAGGACCTTGCCCTTGGCCTTGTTGAACTCCATGAGGTTTGCCCGTCCCACCTCTCCACCTGCCCAGGTCCCTGTGGATGGATCCTTCCCTCCCTCCCCTCCATCACACCACACAGCTCAGTGTCGGTGGGAACTTGCTGAGGGTGCCTCAATCCCACTGTCCATGTCCCCAACAAAGATGTTAAACAGTGCTGGTCCCAACCCTGACCCCTGAGGACACCACTCGTCACTGCTCTCCACTGGGACATGGAGCTGTTGGCCGCAACTCTTAAATATTTTCTTTTCAGGCTCATTTCTCCCCAAAACCACATACTCAGGAATACATACTGTAATATGGAGCCAAATTTGCAACCCAACTTCTGCTGAAGTTAAAGATCATTAAAAGACCTAATTCTTCATTTCACTATGCATCACACTAACAGTTCAATAGATCTTTATGCCAGTGCAAACAGTTTTGTTATTTATAACCACTTTCAGATGATTACAGTATGGATTTGAACTTACACAAATGAAGATAATAAAACTACCTTTTTTCTTAAATAATCTAATCAAGCTAGTCTACTAATTTAAAATTAATAGGATGGAATGAAAAAGTTGGACAGTTTCAAAATAAATTAAGTGCGGAACAAGGTTACATTTAATCAAGCTATCATGCAAATTAGCAGCTTCACTCAGTAAGTACTATTTAAAGAACTTCTTTGCTAGTGAAAATGGTTTTGGAACCATTACAGGAACTATCTACTTTTTGTTAAAGACAGATGAATGCTAAAAAGTACAGCTCCCCCTGTACCAGATTCATAATTATGATATTGTAAAGCTTTGCTAGAAAGAGAAAGTCCACATCAGTCTGCTGGGGGCAGGGGGTCACTATAGGATATATTTTCAGAAAATAACTCTTAATCTGCAATATTATACGCTGGTGACAGAACAAAAATAACCCGAGCAAACAAACCAAAAAACAACAACAACAACAAAAAAGCAAACACTGTCCTGCCCCCAACCAAATAAAAAAAATTACATAAGCACGTGATTCTCAGAGGAAGACAAATGCAGGAAATGTCCCTTTCTTCAGGAAATGAAGTTGTATGGAGGAAAAGGCCCCCCCAGCATCACACCTTTCACCAGCAGCTCCCGGGCTGGCTCCCAGCCGCCTCAGGGCACCCGCTGCCGCCAGGCGCTCGGCAAGAGTCGGCCTTGAATCGCCCGCTCAAGCTGCACATTCCTCATACTGTTCCTTCCCAAGACTTATTATCTTCTAATAACTACAACCGGCCCTACAAAGGCATCACCTATTAAAAATGGCCAAAATTATACTTCAGTACTGCCAACAGCACTTATTTGTTAATTGAGTGGTGCTCTTTATTATCAGCTGATTACGCTAACTGATGCACAAGATGCTGTAACTTCATAAAAGGGTTGACAACTTCAATAATCAGCGTGCTGAATTCCTGTTGTTACTCTAAATGAAGATTACTGATTCTCATCCAGATGAAGGAAAAGAAAGAACATTCTTGATTCTGCCACCACACAGATATAAATGTATATTATTAAACAGCATACATATGTAGTGAAATTAATATTATTAAATAGAAAAAAGAATCCTTTATTCTGCTACGAATATATTTGTATTGCTCTTCTGCACCCAGTCAAACTTTTCACTAACAGATGTGCTTTGGATATTGTAATTTATCTGCTTCTAACTTATGAATAATGTGTCAAGTCCTCGCCAAAGACAGCAAATATTTGCACAGAAACTATATTCTAGCTAACAAACTTTGATCAACAGTAAACACTGCACATATTTGCTACTACGAAAAAGAATATTACTTTGTACTATTACATACAATGTATTATCTTCCATCTAAGAATTCAAAAGGTTTGCAAAAAATGCTAAGAAGCTAAGCTTATTCCACTTCCCCCTGCCTCCCCAAAGAGTCAGAGGAATTTCAAACATACTTGTATTTAGTGAACACCTGAAGCTTTATGCCTGTTTTGTTTGGTGGTTGGTTTTCGTTTATGCACTTACAATTCTAAACATTGCATCCCAAAAATATTTTATCATGAGCTGTAATCTTAGCGACATAGTAGATTCTCCTCACGGTTTATCGTAGCTATAAGCAGCAGGTCAACTGTCCATACATTTGACATCAAAATACCCCATGGACAATGACTATCCAAGTATCTCCTCCCACTTAGCCCTTGAGAGTCTGAGCTCCTGCACTGACTTGGCTCTTCTGTGAGTTACGACTTCCTCACGTCCCAGAGATAAATGTACTGAACCATCCTTAACGGTATATTCCACTTTTCTACACAAGCATTATTTTCATGAACATTTCAAAACAATATTCCTTCTGAGCCTTCACTTAGTTCATCTTGTAAAAAGAAAATGTACTTGGATGTGTCTAAGTTATTCAAAAGTATGCTTTTCAAGGCGGTCATTCCAGAAGTATCATGTTTGAATTAAAACATTAATTAAAAATCATGTTTGAATTAAAAATAAATTTTGTTATATAAAATATTCTCCTTCACTGTTCACTTTACCTAGCTAATACCAAAAAAAAAGCAGGAATCAGCATAGTCCATTGGAAATGTGATGTTTCAAGAGTTATTCGAATTAAGTCCCAAATACACATGCAGAGTTCAGGGCTATTACTATTTTCATAAACAGAATAATGTGTTCCCTGGGCATGAATAGCTTCATTGCAGTAAACATTAACGCTGAAGTAGATGGTAGGGAGGGAAAAGTGAACTACTGCTGGGGAGAGAAGGCCACAGGTACAGGAAAAAGCAACCTGCAGGTAGTAAAACTACGCTGGTATGCCCGTTACCTATCTTTAGAAAGGCCAGGCAGCCTAAGATATTAGTTATTTGTATTACCACGCAAGTCTTATTGGTATTTATCAAAGAACGCATGTTAACTTGAAATATTTACACAAAACTACTGCACTCAATGAGATGAATGTCACAGAAAGTGCTCTTTACACCTCCAAACTGAGATGCATTTTAAATCCATTACCCATTGATAAAATCAGTATGAAGGAATCACAAATGTGTTACAGGGACAAAAAAACCAAACCAAACCAAAACAAAAACCAAACCCACCATGGTCAGATTCTTGGATTTAATACATGAAAGAGGAAAAAAAATCCCCAAACGATTCTGCAATTTGCAGGAAATGATCACAGCACCCTGAGCGTATCCAAGGTCATGGGACTGTCACCACAGGCGGGGGCTGGACCCCTCCAGGCTGCCTGTGGCTGCCACCAGCACCCCCCCCGGCTTTCACCACACTCCCTCTGGGTGAGAGGAGCAGGTGTCATCATCCTCTGACAAGAGCATGCAGCTCTATATGAAAAAAAAAATAAAATCTGAGAACTGCCGTATGCTAAAGACTCGCGGATCTTCTCCACACCTGCGCCCCAAGTTTAATTTTAAATTTTGAACAGTTTTGGTGTTTCGTAGCTACTCACGTACAGGCTCGGGGGCGCTCGCGATGCCTCGCTCCTCTTCCTCCACCCTCACTGCAGACAGCATCGACCGCTCTGCCTCTTCTTGAGGATTATAAGGAAAATTTCTCCCCGCTTTGCTTTGTGCTAATCCCCCCACCTTCTGCTATCACTGGAGTGCAAGAGGCAGCTCGTGGCTCCTCAGAAGGTCCCGTGGGAGGCTCAGCCCAGTGCGTCCCCCCCAGTCTGGGGCAGCCCCGAGCTGTAGCCTGCTCCAAATGACCAGATTATCTGAATTCAATTTGCTGTGTTTTATCTTTAGCACATACACCTTCATACAACCAGAAATGTAACATAAAGAAGGTAATTATGCAGGTAAAAAAATAGTCACAAATTAAATGCAATTAATTAAACTAATTTTAAACTAATTTCCATCCAATATGCAAGACTCTACTAAAAAAAATAAATAGTTGGGACAAAAAGATATATTTCATTCTCTCTTCCTCTGCTATTTAATCATCTCAGAATGAAAACTCTAGCACAATTTTCTAGTCCAGTGTTCCAGCCAGGGGGAAAATTGCTCATCATAATTAGGCCACTTTCATAACATATTTACTCATCACCTGGTCTCTTTTAAATGTGACCAGAGCTTCACACCTGTGAATTAGTGACCTATTCCTTCACCACTGGTCATGTGCCCATCATCTCCCCTCCTCTCACCGGATTTTCATCCTGCTATGCACTTCTTCACAGGTCACAGACAGAAAAGCAAAAGTTCACCAAGGATGGAGAACAATATATCAAAGACTGCTTGCTTTTCCTGACCCTGGAACCCGTACATGTGGTTTCTCCAACGGGGCTTTGCTGGTGTGTGCTGGGTGGGATGGGATGCTGCTGGGGGTCCGGGTGGAAGCCCCAGGACCCTCTTGCCCATCGTTGCCACAGGCTGGGGCGGTCAAGGTTGGTGTTGGTGATGGACCCGCAGAGGAGGAGGGAAGGACCACCCCAGTGCCCTGCCCCAGCAGGTACGGCCTACCCCGGTCACCATAAACCTGGTATCTGTCACAGCAGCGGGGACTTACTCTTTCCAATGTACTTAATATAGCTGGTGGATTGATTATTTATTGGTAAATATTATTTTTGGCTATGTGTGCCCTTCTTTTTATCTGCCAGGCAGAGAATCAAAGTTCTGTCAAAAGCAGAACCTGCAACCCAATCTTGATGGTGGGACAAGAAGCAGCTGGACCCCCGCTGTGAGTTGGAAGATGTTGTTTTGATCCCTTCCCTGAAATGACACAAATGTCTTTTTTAAAAAAGACTAAATATACACAAAATCATCTCATACACCAGTACTGCAGAAAGTAAACAGAGCTCTCTAGTAACAGAAAATCTTTCAGACAATCTTTCTACAATTCTGTATTCTCCCCTGTGAGGGTGGTGAGGCCCTGGCACAGGTTGCCCAGAGAAGCTGTGGCTGCCCCCTCCCTGGAAGGGTTCAAGGCCAGGTTGGACGGGGCTTTGGGCAACCTGGGCTAGTGGAAAGTGTCCCTGCCCGGGGCAGGGGGGGTGGAACTGGATGACATTTAAAGTCCCTTCCAACCCAAACCATTCTAGGATTCTATAGGAATCAGGAGACATTGCTTTACACAGAGGACGTGAAATATTTGAGTAACTTGGATTTAATTTTGATTGAGTAATTTTCCAGAAACAACTACAACATTTGACCTGGCCCCAACTTGCCCACCCAGGAGAAGGGCTGCGGGTCCCTGCAGCAACTGGACCTGGTGCTGCTGGGCGTCTCCTGCCTGGAGCCACTCCAGCCCCTCACTCCGTATCCCCAGCCCAGCAGTTCTTTAGCTGCAAGGTTAATGAATAAAACAAGAACAAACAGCCCCTCTCTATGAAAGACTGGGCAAGCGCTAGGTAAATGTCTTACTAGTAGATAAATTTTCAGTTTTTTCTAATAAGCAGTGTGTGTTTCTAAAATGCTAGAGGGTGATAGTCTTGTACAGGTTGGGACAGGATGCTAATCGTCCGATTTCTGGTTGAATTGTCAACCCAACAGTTTACTTCGTGGCCCCTCTTTCTCCAGAAACAGCATCAAAGGACTCCCAGAGTTAACGGGGCATGGTGTGATTCAACACACCAACATCTTCTGAGGAATTTTTCAGGATTATTTGGACAGTTTCTCAAGCTATTATGTAAATTTACATGCTAAAATCCCTTACAAAAAAAAAAAAATCCTGAAGAATTGAAGTAACTTCTGCAGTAAAGGTTGGGATTTTCTTTGTAGAGAGGAACATACTGATAATTTCTATAGCAGAGCTATGCAAGTTAGCTGTCACAGGTTCTTACAGCACACTTAAAAGATTTTGAAGGTCACAGTGGCTTCCTACAATCACTGCCCACCGCACCTAAAAATCTATTTACACATCGTAAAACAAAAACTGTGATATGCGAGACCCTTAATACCCGAAAGAAAACTTTAGACTAACCAGTCTTTTTTTACTGTTTATATTAGCATTTCAATGACATTTTTAATATTTTATTTTAGATGTACTTAATAACTGTCTTGAATAAGAATTATAAGAGAATTACTCCACTGAGTGAGAATGTGATTAGAAGTTAGTTAGAAGTGGTCTGGTGAGTCCAGTCATAAAAGGTGGGTGCCTTGAGTGCTGCAACACAATTTAACCTATCAAGACAACCTAAAGTAGCAGCTAGACAGTGAAACACTCCAACACTTCTCTCTGTGCAAGATTGAAAGTACATGATTTTGCCAGTTTACTGATTTAATTCCTATGACAAATTCAAGATAATTGTGACATAACACATCGAGATAAATGCATAGATACTTCTAGTGAATTAACCTATAATTTTGTAAATATTGTAACACCATAGTAAATTTATAAGCAAAAACATTTAGCATTAATATTATACAAATAAATGCTTTAACTACTGCATTATTATGTACTATTTCATTCTGTAAGCAACACAATACCTGCAAAAGACTGCATTTTTAACTCCCACTGGTATGACATTTTTCATCACATCTATTAAAGTACACAACTAAGCTAACTCAATACTTCATAAGCACAGATCCTAAAATAAGTCAATTTAATAATCTAAGTCCTTTCTGAGACCTTCATATACAGCTGTGCTCATTTTTTAACTAATTTAGTTCATCTGGTCCAAATCCCTCATTAAAAACTGCTGTATTATGATGGTTAGGAACAGAGTAACTGAAATAATTGCTTTTAGATCCGATACAGTTACCTATTTGAAACCATGCTTTCAATAAAGCTGGATTCATTTATCTTGCAGAAAAGACCTCAGCCTTTCAGATTTTGTGACACAGTCAACAAACACAGAAGACAGCGCTCTTATTTATCTGTTTATTTTTGCCAAGACATCCATTCCTCTCGCCACCTTTGGAAACTTATTATTGCCTCAGCTCAGGATATCAAATTATTTGGGGATTTCACCGAGACTTGCATTCAATCTCCTAAAGTCTTTAAGCATTCAAAGTCTGGGACAACTTCGCCTGTAATTTATTTCAAAGTGCGGTGACACTGTTCAACCTCTTTTAGGACCATTTCCCAATTTCTGTTATAATTAAGCTAAAACCATTTTATCAATCTAAAAATGTGGTAGAGCAAGTCTTCTTGTACTCCTTAACTTTACCTTCACTTAGACGCAAGAAACCAAAAAATCATTAGGAAATGCTTACACAAGCATGGTTTGAGGGACTGACACAAAGATGAGTCAACACAACTTCTAGAATTTAAAAAAAAAAAAAATCCAACAAACTCTTTGAAAGCTGTGTTACTTAAATGTTTATCTTTGGTTAAATGCCACGTTCTCCCCTCAGCATCAAAGCACCAGTCCTGCCACCAAGCACAGGGTACAAAAAGGCTGTTCCAGCTCTTGCAGCGGTTGTTGAGGGACAACACGCTGGCAGAAGCCAACACTTCCACGTGCACTCTGCGGTCCAGACGGAGCAGAGCCCCGCGGGCTGCCATCGCCCCACAGTGCATCGCCCAACAGCTCGGTGCAACCGCTGACTTCTGCCGCCCTCATTCCATTCTGGGTTTCCTGGAACTAGCAGAAAGCCTGTATGGAAAATTATCCGTCCTTTCACCCTTCCTCTGAGGCACCAAAGCTCTGCTGTTCTCCTTCGTGCTCCCACAGGTCATGGCATGGGCGTTATTCTCCTCCTCTCCCCCACTGGCAGGAAGAAGTTCTTGACCTTTATTCAATCAATTTGGAGAAAATTAGCACTTCCACATCTTGCTGAGTCTTCAGTGCAGTACAGCCCATTAATTTGGACTTCAGAGTCTGCTTCACCTGTACCTTTCCGAATTCTCACCAGAGAACCTGTGAGCCCATTCCACGAGCCAGGTACCACTGATGTGAAGGACACCGAGCCAGGACACCGGCTGGGCGATGCATCGCGGGCCCAGGAGACGCATCTCGGACACATGGTCTCTCAGAGGAGTCTCTGCATTGGCAGGTCTGGGGTAGAGAAGCAGAAGCAGCAACTGTGGAGGCATTAACCATCCCAGTCCCTCGCTGAGAAGGGGCTGAGGCAAGTGCCGTGGTTCCAAACCACGGCATGCAGCTGTGACAACAATTCCCATTTGTTAGCGAGCCCAGGACTGCCCTTAGTGCAGACCTCGCTCCCTGCACACACACAGGCACCCTGCCCAGCCCTCGCACCCATGACTGACCACAGGAGCTTCCGACCAGTTTTTCTATAACCCATGATACAGAGAATTTGATCTGATATTAAATCACATTGGCAATAATACACAGTTTATTTTGAACTGTGTCACAAACATAAAATGTGTTTATTCCAAGACTGCAATGTACCACTTACCAAAAGTACTGGCTGCAACATTTAACGTTTCCATTTTTCCATCATGCATTTACAGCTCTATTTTAAAATTAAGCGACACCACAATTTACTGAAAGCTAAGGTTATGTCTGGAGCTCCTGTGTCAAGTTGAACATTTCTAGTGGGGAGCATCACAGTCACAAAGAACAGGCAAACATAACACGTTCAGTTACACTCTCCCCCATTAAACTTCTTTCTGATAATTATAAAGGAGTAAATTGGCATTTCGATATCAGGAAGCCAGCCCATGGAAGTGCCATCTCCCCCGAAGGCTGGGTCCCAGTCAGCTCCTCGCACCCTGCTCCCACCAGCACTGCCTCATGAGCACACACTACACATTTTACACCGAGTTTCACCTTTGGCAGGAGTCCCCACCAGCTGATAACTCACAGCCAGGACAAGCTCTCCAGGCCAGCAAGAGACCATCAAGAAATATCAGAAGACTCAGAGACCAGTCACCCAGCTGAACGCCCCAGACCAGAGTCCTTCAAGACTTCATGCACCATGACTACGCTGCTGATGAATGTTTAGAGTCCAGGCTAACATTCTGGGCGCATGTACCAAAATGACCAGAGGAGGCAAGTGCCCAGGGCAACATTTTTGGTGCTGGGGCACGGCCCTGCATCTGCAAATGTGGGCGCTGGGCAGCCCCCAGGATGCCGCACCCTGCACCTGCCCAGCCACCCATGGTTGGCACCCACCCACCCTGAGCAGGGCCCAAGAATTAAAAATGCTCTGCACTGTTTTTGAAGGCTGTTGCTCTTCTTCTGGCTCCCTGAAGGGGCTGCCCCCAAGTTCAGACCAGCACCCAGGGACTGGCTGCTTCGGGCCAATTACCCCTTGGGTGGGTGCACCCTCCCTGAGAGTGCTTCTGCTGCTACCAGCTCTCTTACTTTCAGAGAAGAGAGTAAACTGTCCTGGATTAAAACAAAGCAAAAATTGCAGAGAACAAGCCCGCGCTGCTTGTTCTTGTGCTCCTGATCCCGAGTGAATGAAGCGCTCCAACGTGTTGTCTCTGCAAACTTCCACTGGTGTTATTAAAACCCAGAGCTAGTAAAATGGAAGCAAAACCTCTTCACAGATATTTCAGCACTTCAGCTGGTAGCTTATTAAAACCCGATAAAAAAGTTATTGGAGTTTTCACACAAGGGTTGTACCGGACTACCTGCTCAGGCTTTAAATACACTTTGCTGTCCCAATGAGCTTTATTCTTCCACATACAAAGCCAACTGGCACACGGACCATCTTTTTTACAACAGGGTAGAAAGACAAGTGGAAGAGAAAGTTCCAGGCAACCAGCATGGCCAAGCAGAGAGGAAAAAGAAGGGGGAAAATGGTTTAGTAAAATACCACTTCATTTACTCCAGCAAATTTTTTGTTCCCCAGCAGCACAAAACAATTTCTTCTGCAACACTTCCCTGTTTTCACATGGCATCTACCCTCACCATCACGCAGAGGCTGCTGGAGCAACCAACAGGAGCATCGCTTTCCCGCGGGGGCTGTGCAGCCACAACCAAACCCGAAGGAAGCTCCTTCCCGGGGCAGGCAGCGAAGGCACCGCTGAGGAGGCACGGCCAGCGCGCTGGAGCAACGAGAGCGTTCTATTTTAAATGTTCTTCTACAAGTGCTACGTCTTCTATATAGAATGAACAGCTTTCATAAAAAAAACCACAGCACTAAGCCTATAAAAAAATACATATGTGCACCTATATATATATTATTTTAGTCAGAAATTCAAATAGCGTGCTGAAGAAACAGTAATGATTTTCCTGTACATTGCTAGCTACAAGGCAGATGGATGAAGTACCCTTTTTCACCGCATATCAGAGACATAATAACATAAATACACCAAATCACCAGCTTCCTCGGGCCCTAGGCGTGCTCCTGGGTGGCAGCGAGGGCCCATGGGCACAGTGGGGCAGGGCAGGTCCTTCCGCCACACCCAGCCCAGCCTCCCCGAGGTGCTGGGGGCCGTTTGCTGCTGGGCCAGGTGGGATGTAACCACTGGTGCATTTGGCATGGTCACATACACCTGAACCACGCTAAATCAACCAGACCTTCCCTTGAAACCTCCCTTCTTCAATCACGTTGCCTTGGAGAGAACTGTCCTCCATGTCATTCTTGCTTAATTAATAAGTAAACTAAATCTGTAGCTGGTAGCAAAGCTACAGCGCGCCTCTAGACCTGGGGTTTACTGATGCACCCCTCTCCAATTAGTAAGAAGTGGGAGTGTGGTTTCAAAGCCTTGTTTTCTTCTTTAACTGGTCCTTACCTGGTCCTGCTTCCCACCAGTTCCTACCACTAACCCACCCGCCAGCCTCTCGGCTCTCTGCTGACGGCAGGACCATGCCACCCATGTTGGCAGCTCTGGAGCTCCTCACCGGGACCATGCTCTAAAGAAACAGATCTCCTCCGTACCTAACGGCGTCCAAAGCCAGCCCGAACGGTCGCGCAGCACAACGCACCGGGCCTGTCAGTCAGCCCTTCCCGAGGAAATAAAGGGTAAAGGTCTGCATCGTCTTCTTCATACCCACAATAAATTTAACAGGAGCATTCACATCAAGTGAAAACTGGGTGGTCAGAAAGGGAGGCCTTCAGTCTCCAGTGCTGCTTTATGATGGTGAATTATATTCAGTTTTAAAAAAAATTTTAACATGAAGCTGGTGAAATATCAAAGGCATACAACTGTACAGTAAATTATGCATGCCTATGTTTTGTAGAGAGAATAAGGTTCCTGCCTACTTTTGACAGACTTCCATTATGTAAATTTAGCAGGAATATCACAGATGCTAAACTGGACAGTTATCATATTCCTGTACATTTACATATGTATAGAAAAGAATACAGCATATATATATAAAAACATAGAGAATTTCCTTCATTTACATTGACATTTGCATGAGAAAAACTACTGGAGATTTCTGCAAGAAGTATTGTATGCTAATGAGATTTTTTCCAAGACAAAACTGTTACTGCTAACAGTTGGATACTCTCTTTGTTTTAATTATGCATGACTAATGATAGCTATTTGGCTGTCTGACCACCAGATTGTCTGCCGTTGCCAAGGGAAAATCTTTTAAAATAGATTGACTGGTTTTTTGTTTTAAAACAGAGCGTGTTCTATTTCATCTTCTATTTTTTTAACAGTTTTACAGGTATAAAAATCAAAACTTGAGTTGAACTCACTGGTGAGCCGTTCTTGTGTGCAAGTCACCACCAAACCTCCACCAGTGCTGTGATAGGCCGCGCCTGACCAGAGCTACAGCGAAGCTACAGCAGACCCCCACGGCTCCACGTGCTGCTACGTATCAGGGCAGGACCACAGAAGGAGCACCAGCAACCACAACTGGGACGGCTGAATATTTTATTGGGCCTATTTTACATATCCACCTATATGCAAATGCAGGTGCACTAATGAATCCAGGCTGCTCTGGGATCTCTGGCAGCTGTAATGTTTGGAAAAAAACTGTGCATCCAGTAGAGGAAGAAATATTTTTTCTGCTAAGTTGAAAAAGTACAAAGGAGATAACCTGATCATTTCTGATACGGTGGGATAAAGGTGAGCGGGACTGGGGACGCCTGTGCAGAACAGCAGAGCAACCCTGGCCAGCTCACAGAGCCAGAGTCTGCTTGGGCCGTGCCCTGCCACGTGCCCATGGGGTGTGATGGCACACCCGGTACCCAGCAGCCGTTCGGCCCCAAAGGTCACCATGGTCTCACCACACGGTCTTTGCCCCAGAGCTGGCTCAGCGGTGACGGCTCGGGATGGCCACACCACACTAACAGTGTGCTGGAGGCACAACCACCAACAAGAGGCAGAGGAGAGACTGCCCCGACGATCACAAGCTCAAGTATACACGTTGAGTTAGCATGAACCTTGCACTGACGTCTGGGTTGAGTTGGGGCAAATGGAAATTTTGCACATTTGAAGAGTTCCTTCCCCTGCTTCCAAGTGGGACCTCTCTGTTCTCGCAAGTACATGGATTCTGTACTGATCATCTCTGTCAAAGGCTGAAGGAGAGCCAGACCTGAAGAGGACTGAACCCGCTACCTCTCCCAACAGGCCGTGCCTTAGCAGAGGGGAATTGAACAAACATTTCTCCCCGTGTTGCCCGTGAGGAACGGCATTCTCCTGGAGAGACAAAGGTTTGTCTTCCAGCCTTATCTTTGCAGGTCATTTTGACTCGCAGATAAAGCGGGGTGAGGGAGGTGTCAGCTCTGGTACCAGCAGCCTGCGGATGGATACGATCAATTACCTGATCGATTAGTGCAGCGTTACCTCATTGCAGGCGAGTCCGCAGCCACCGCTGCCACCTGCAAAACCTCACTGACTTTATTCAGAGCTGTGGCCAGACAGATTAACCCATCCCCACCTTCACTCAGCTGCTGGTCTGAACCACTCTAGTTCAGAAAAAAATCCCGTTCCTTCTCAGGCCAAGCTGCTCCTCGCCCTGTGCGGGGTATCCAAAGGGACGGCTGGAGCAGCAGGGAGGATGCTGTGCATCACCTATTTCACTCTTCTCATTGCCTTACCACAAAGAGCGACAGTCCCGTTATGGAGAAATATACTTTAATATATATTAAAAGTATAAGTATATATTAAAACATTGTATAACGTGTGCAGGACTGGCAGTTGGCACGGGCTAAGACCACGCCAGGGAGAAGGAACAACATGGGCAATGCCTGTCAGTGCATGAGCGCTCCCCGAGCCCGCCTGGCCAAGCCAGGACTTGCCAGTCTGCGCCTGGGACCTGCCAGCCTTCATCAGAGGAGTGCAAGCCATGCTGTACCCATCCACCTCTGCAAGTCTCGAAAAGAGCTGAAATGTCTCCAAATTGATTCCTTGAGCCGACTGCAGCACAGATTTTAGTTTCCAAGCACAGCGTTGGGTCAAATTTCTGCCAGGAGAGACAGTGGTAAGCCAGTACTGCGTGTCGCTGATTGGCCTGTGAAACAAGTCAGCCTGAACCCCCGAGACTTGTTTCCCTGGGATATCAGCTACAGTCAACTCTTATGCAAGATGACAAGAAGAAAGTAATTTAAGTCTCTGTTTTTTCCTCAACAGAACAGCCCTTTGGAACAAATTGTGTTTTTCATTCCTTACTGATTCCTTGTTTTGTTAGTTCCCCTGCATAACATCTAAAACATTCACGATCGTTTAAAATGATAAATTATTTTAATTTACTCTGAATTTATTTATTATTACTGCACAGACAAGAGGCAAGCGCCATAATGTGCTTGTTTAATAATTGGCAGGGATGTGGAACGTGAAAGTCTTACCCAAACAACAACTTCATTTTATGGGGGAGTGTGCACATATGTCTACATGTACCACAGTCACATTTCAGAGAGATAGGAACAAAGCTTCCCATAGCCAAATAATTTATGATCCTGAACTGCACAAGAATACCAAAAGAGTATGGAAGTCAAGAAATGTACCTTTTAAAATCATAAAGAAAATTTTTGTATTTATCACACCACTCGTCCCCCCCATAGACATGTCTGCATTTATATATGGGTGCACTCAACGGTATCCAACACTGGCGTGTGGACACCCCTCAGAGGGGCTGTAATGCTGAAATATAGAGTATCTTAAAATTTATACATGCCGTATACAGTTGACATTCTCCTGCTAGTCATACTGCAAAACTTTCATTCCAAATGCCCAATTCTCAGTAATACAAATGACAACAGACGGAGAACATTTGGCAGATGTGTCATCGGCTTTCCACGACCACTGTTGCTCCCTTGGCAAAGGCTGTTGGCTACAAAGGGCAGCTCTTCTTGGAAGAGAAAGCAAAACTGGCAAGTAAGTCCCAATCCCCAAAAGTCACTAACCCCCCTCAGCAATTTAAAGATGAATTAGACACCTACATCCCCCGAGGACCTGAACAGTTTTGGAGTCAAAGCCTGCTCGACCCTCAGCTTGACACAGGCGCTCGAGCCACGCAGGCCCCTTCAGCAGCTGCGACCGGAGCACTGGCTGTTCCTCAGGACCATTGATCTGGGAATCCATGAGACTTCATAGCTCAAGAAGTGCTGGCAAGGAGCCCCCACAAAATAAAATCCACGATGATGGCCAAAACACTGTCGTTTCATTCTTGAGTGCCAGGAGTCAGGAGAAGCAGAAGCAGGAACTGGAAACGGTCCCAGGAAGGTTTCGTTTGGCCAGGACTCCCCATGCCCATGGTGAAGCACTGATGTGCTTTACTGGGAAAGGGGATGTCCGGTCTGAAAACCAGCATGTTCTGAATGCCAGAGAAGCAGATGAGGGTTTGGCTGCTGCTGCCACCAAACTTCTCCTGCCCAAACAGCGTTCATCCCCATAGCTGACTCTGATCTGAGACCCTGCATTTGGTACCCCTAAAGGGACCTCATTTAGAAAAATAATGTCAGGTGGACACCCCTCTCCTGAACCACCAGTGTTCCTCAGAGGAACGCCACGGTGAAGAGCTGGGAGCATCCCATCCTCCAATACAAGCAAAGACAACGACACACGGCTGGGAAAGTCCTTTCCAACAGAGGGTGAGAACCGAGAGTTCTGCAATGCTCGAGGGAGCCACGGCGAAGCGCTCAGTCCCCAGCGCTGCAGAAGGAAGAGCATTTCCCCGGCACACTGCCTTGCAGCCTCTGGCCACCCCAGGGGGCACGGGCTGAAGGCTGGGTGCCTCTCAGGGGAGGCAGAAGCCACGCTCACTGCTCTGGGACACCGAGAGACACAGGGCACACCAGGAGCTGCTCTTCCCCTTCCCCACATGGCAACTTCTTCCACCAGAGGAAAAACTTACAGAAAAGAAGTTGAGTAACTCTAAAAGCAGCCGCCGCAAGAGGTGGAAGGTGTTTCAGGTCAGGTCTCTGCCATGTCCCCAGACCCTTTACTACCAGTAAAACCACACCAGTACAGCATCCCCCCAGGCAGTGCTCATCTGCAGCTGCCTAGCACAGCCCGTCCTGCGGTACCTGTTGATTCATGCAAAGAGTTTGACAACTGCCTCAAGTCTCTGAGGCAGAGAGCGCGTGACCACGCAGAACATGCACCTGAAACTCTCTGAGGTAGAAAGAGAAGCAGCCAGGCTACATGCAAAGAATTTCAAATTTAGAAAACAAACAAACAAAACCAACCCCAAATCTCCTGACCTATGACAAAGAAAAGAGATCTTCTCCTACAATCACCCTTCTCAGATGACTGTTGGCTGCCCTAAACCTCAGACAAAATTCACACGGGATGGCCAGAAGAGACAACTGTGGTCAAAAGCACATAGATGAAGTTCAATCTACCTTGTAGCAAGGCTGGCCTAGAACTGGTCCCTGGTTTTCCCTGCCAGGTTTGACAAGCACCACCCTCCACTCCAGAATCACAACCAGACCCGCTTATCTGCTTTACAGCTTCCACCGCTCCTGCTCGTCACCGGCAGCCTTTGGGAATCCGGATCCAGAGGATCCCAGCTAGAGGTTACTCTTTGCAGTGAAAAATTCACCTTATTTTATATATTACAGAGCATATATTTCATAACTTACTCTAAATGGTAAAAAAATCTTTTGCTTTTTTAAAAAAATGTGTCAACTTCTGAAACTTAATTTATTGTGCTTACACAACATAAGAGCACCATCAGGTAAACAAGCTTTTATTATCCATGAGCTTTAAGGAAAATAATATGCAGGATAAGAAACTTTGCTTGCTAGAGAAAGCCATGAGGGAAAAGAAAGGGGTTACCCATGCCTGCCCCGAGCAGATTGCTCTGCATTTGTCACCTCTCTTAAAACACTCCTGTCCCAAAATTGCCACTTCTGCTGTCAGTGTTACAGAAATGCTGGAAGCCTACAGTGATCCCTCTCCTTATGGAAGGTCTTGGAAAGGGTCACTAGAGAAATCCAGTTCTGAAAATACAGACCGTTTCCTGTATTTCTAGCAGCTTACAACATAGCAATTTATTCTTTTAATAACGTAATGTTTTTATAACTTGCTCTCTCCTTCCTCATGTGTTCTCATTAAATCTTCACTGGTTGCCTGGGAAGAATATAGAAAAGATGCAGGATAGAATTATACTTCTGAAAAAAAGTGGCTTCCCAAAATTACATTGCCATACAGAACAACTGCATTACTGATACAATTTTCTTCAACAAATAGCGACACAAACAGTGTTGGGACTGCATGGATTAATCACTGATTGAAAACAAGCAGAAGAAAACAGGTTTTAATTATTGAGACTACAGAAATAACTCATCATCAGAAACACCTTGGCTAACGAGATATTTTCTTTAAAAAAAATAGTTGCTAAGATGTTCTCTGCCCCAGAAGGGGTGGTAAGTGACGTCCTCGGCACGCTGCCTGTCCGGAGCGCGATGCGCAGGGTGCTGTGCCCCATGCCAGCGTTGGGGACCGCTGCCCGGGGAGGGCCATGAGCATCCCGGCAGGGTCCGGGCCCCGGGGGGTGCAGGTGGGCAAGATGGGGAGCGCACACACCCCACGGGGTGATAGGGGGGCCTGGCCCAGCAGCCAGGTGGGCGTGGAGTGATGCTCACGGCTTTGCTCCTCTGGCACTAGAAAAACGCTGCATGCGCCTGATGCTAAATTGATTAATTACGCTGTCATATGAATTAACTATTTCAAAATGAGGGAGCCATACTACTTATTTTATCTCGTGTTGACACTTAGAGGCTTTCACTGGAAAACCTCAGCAGTTAAAGGAGGCTTTATTCCTCATCTTTACTAAAGACAATGAAAACTTAATGCGAGAACCGAGGCTGGAACTTGGCTCGCTCAGTCTGCTGCCTTATTCACCGAAATACATGCTTCCTCCCCTAATATTTTAGCTCAAAATGAGACTCACAAGGAAAAGTTTATCCTCAGTTTGACGCAGGTAATCCCGTTTATTTCTCACTCCTCGCAGACCTCAAAACACAGGTCAATAGGTAATTAAGCTGCACAGCTGAATAAAAGCCCTGAGAAACGGAAGTGGGGTGTGCGCCCAGCGAGCGCTCCCCCAGCACCCAGGGGTGAGGGGACGCCTCCACCCCAACGCGCGTCCCATAAATCACCCTGAGCCTCTCGCAGCCAGGAAAACAATGACTCAAGGCCACGGGAATTGTGCCCGTATTCTAGCATTAATTATTAAAAAAAGGAATGCTAGATGCTTTAGGCGCGGTGCTGTCTCTGTAACCAAGGAGGCAACTTCTGAAGCCCTCGTTGCTGAAGAAGAGACAAAATTGGAGAAGCCTGGTGCGGGGAGACAGATCAACACGTGCCAGTAGAAGGGAGCTGATGGCCATCTTGCCGAAGAGGCTGGCAACTACAGCACACAGACAACTTCGGTGCTGCAGTGTACAGTAACCGAGAGGAGCTGAATTCAGACAGCTACAGAGTTGGAAGGGGAAAAAACCTCCTTTTCTAATGCCCAAATTGCTTTATCCAGCTCACTGGAATTTGTATTTAGATAAATAGCCAGCTTCCAGTACTTAGGATGCTGATAGCAATTATTCTAATGCATATTGAACTATCTTTATGCTACAAATACCCAGTGAGGGAAAAGATTCAGTGGCGATGTGCTGTGAGAAACTCAAGATAAACAGCTCTACCCGTCCTCTGCATACTCTTTTCAAAGTGTTTTCTCTCACAGTGATCCTACGTTCCCCCTTTCCAGTTGCAGTATCAGCTGAAAACAAAATAAACTCCAAATTGACAGAGAGCCTACAAAAGGCATCTGAAATGAAAGAACTTAATCACAGAGCAAGAAGAATGAAAAAACAGATGTAACACACGTTATTTCACCACCTAATTGGTTTGTTCCAGAGTTCACTAGCAATGTTAATGTCTGCTTTAGAAGCATCTTTTTACAGAACAGATACTCGCCCTCCCTTGTGAGACAAAACTAACGTTTTAATCTTAAAGCTCTAATTTCATTTATGTAACCTATCCAGCTGCACAGACACGGAGTTTCAAACACAGTCTTAGGCCTAGAAAACTGAATGGATTCCAGCTGAAAGCCAGCAGGAGGTAACCTTTAGAGCAATTCCAGGTTTTTAATAAGGTAGTGCTAAACATAGATTTGTTTATGTCCTAATAACGTTTAGTACTGGCTGAGTATCTGTCTTAACTGCCTGCAAACTTACCAAGTTACCTTCTCCGAAACCTTTAAGTCTGAAACACTACAAATAAAATAGACTTTTTTAAAGAAAAATTTCCTTTGGTTCTCCAATTCTGCAGACAGAAAGCACGAGGACTTTAGGACACGCCAAAATACAGAGTATAATTGAGGTATACATAAAAAATACTTGTCAGCTGCCCTACATAGACATCTACTGTATTTTCAGTAGCTACTACACCAGAAGCAGGCTGACTTGCTATAAAACGATTCCAAATTCCTCCTGAAAATACCTCATGCAGCATTTCACAGCAGATTGTAGGATCATCAAAAATGCATACGGCTAAAATACTTTGTAATCTGGAGACCTGAGCGAGTGACACCCCAACAAAAAATAATACAGCTGGATACTTTATTGCTTAAAAGTACTGCCGGTTAAATCGGGGATTTATCACGAGGAAGGAGGTTCAGCCCACTGCAATCATATTCCAGATGATGAGAAAACGTGTTTTTCTTGAACTGTAGCAAGATCATGGCAAAAGTACAATTGCATGAAAAGTTAGAGCCGGGGGAGGGGGGGAATAATCAAATCAAGCCAGAAGATTAATGAACTCAAATCAGGAAGGATTCAAGTAGATTAAGTATGGTGTGGGAGTACTGGTAAACAAATTTTGCTCCAGTCAACTGGACAGAAGAGGAGATACGATAAACACGGGGAGCACAAGGATCGTTCGTGACAGAGCTGCGGGCAGCATTTGATCTCCTAACGGCTCGTTTCCCACTTTGGGCAATGCGAAAACGTAAAAAAAATAATAAAATAAATAACTTGTAGCAGGGTGTAATCCTCAGCGCCGCGTTCCAGCTCAGCGATGCCGGGACTGCAGAGCCCCCCCTCAAAAAAAAAAAAAAAGAAAAAAGAAAAAAAAAAAAAAGAAAAAATAAAACCACAACAAAACTGACTCGGGAAAGCCAAACTGCACCATTTCACCCGGCAACCGATTTCCAAACTTCTCTCAGCGCACCATCCTTTCCTACACCAGACTGAAAACCGGCACCCCCTGTGTGTGTCCCCCACCCCCCGGGGAAGCGGGTACCGGGTGCTGTTGGGGGGCAACTTCTCACCGGGGGGACCACGCCACCGCCTCGGCCCCGAGAGCCATCGGGGGCTCCCGGTGAAGGCTCCACCGGGAACCCCCGATCGCTCTCGGGGCCGCGACGGCGGCGGGGGGGTCCCTCTCCATGCACACCAATCCCCCCCCCCCAGTCCCGCTCGCCCCATCGCGGCCGCGCTCGCCTCCTACCTAAGGACCGCCGTGTCCCCCTTCCTGACCACCAAATTGTCCACGGCCGCCCCGGGGTAGTCTCCACCCGGAGCGGCTAGTCGCCCGGGGGCTAGGAGCCAGCAGAGGCCGAGGAACACGATCGCCGGCCACTGGTGGGAGCCCCCGGCGCTCCGCACCAGCGGCACCATCTCCGCGTTTCCCCCGAGCCCCGGTAACGGCGGCCAAGAGGTGCCTCCCGGTAACGGCCACCCTTGACGGGGACCGGCGGTGGGTGGGTTTCAGCGGAGCGCGGATGCTCCCGGGCGGCTTCCGCAGCATCTAGCGCGGAGGGCAGCGCGCCCGCTCTGCGCGCCGCGGCAGCGGCGGCGGGCGGTCCCCGCTGCCAGCCCGTTGCCACGCAGCCGTCGCCCTGGCAACCGGCCCGGCGGCGGAGGGATGCGCGCCTCCCTCCCCGCCGTCCATCCATCCATCCCCCCCTCCCATCCCGCCCCTCCGCATCCCGGCCTTGCAGGACACCCCCCCTCATCCCCATCCTCAAACCCCGGGTGCTTTGGCAGCGTGCTGGGGTGCCATATCTCCTCCAAAAATTCCTCTTTGGGATCGCTCTCCCCCCTTTGGCTTTAAAAATCAAAATTTGGGAATCAAAATTTAATTGAAAAAAATTCAGGAATTAAAATTTACACACACACACACACACACAACACCCTTTCACCAAAAGCCAAATACAGCTTTAAGGCAGCAGGGCTGGAACTCGCACCAAGAGCTTCCTCCTCCCGCGGGAGCTGCTACACTTTCCAAAGAAATGATCCAGTCCTTTCTGGAATAGAGGGTCGGCCACTCTGATATTTGGGGAGTTCCATTTCCTAAAATTCTACCGGAATTCTACCTTCTCAGCCCTAGCAGGAAAAAAAAAGAGGAGGAAAAAAAAAAAAAAAACACACTGACAGATTATCTCCCTGTAGACACACGGAAATTAGAAGCCCCTTTTTTTTTTTCCCTCCTGTGGACTTCTCCAGCGTGTTAAACACACACTCAGAGCGCTGTCAGCCTCTGACAGCCGCTGCTGAGTGAGGAATTCTCTTTACCCAAACGCCCGCTTTCCAGCCCAAGCTTCCATCACAGGCTGCGAGGCTGCACCCCGGCGGGCTCCGGCTGGGGCTTGTGCGGGGATTCACTCTCCTCCCGCCGCTCCCAGAGGAGTTGCATAAGCGATGCACAGTTGTGTAACAGGAATTGCACGGCTGCTACGACATCAAGGGCAGTTTTGAAACGCTCTCACACAAATTCATGCACATCTGGCCCCGACAATGTTGTCATTGTTCCCTCACGGCGGCTCTGCCACCCCACGCTGCCAGCCCCGGGGACCACGTGCCCCGATTTTCCCGCGGTACTTTCACCAGCTGCCAGAGGGTGTATTTTTCTGGTGCACCATTTTTTCCTACTTGCAATTTGCATCGGAAGGATTTGAGAGTAGAACATTCCAAGTAAAGAAATCTGTAATAATCACGATACTTCTGACACTTGCTCTGTTAATAAACCTCTATTCCTCCTCCTCCTGTGAGCTTCACCCTCCTTTACTGCACCCCATTGCGTTAGACCTTTCCAGCCGTCAAAAGAAATTCTAGTGTGCACAAAAGGGAATTCTTCCTCTACTTCCGCGGCACATGATACTAGAAAGATTTCTTGATAAGAGAGGAGGGGGAAGAGAGAGAAATTGGCTCACAAATCTTGGATGTGGAAGAGTCGCCATCAGGTTTGTCTCTCTAACACAGTAATGCCTCATTAACGTTGGGTACAACTCCACGGTGAGACAGTTCTCCCCGCTGGCATCCACATAACTGCCATAGCATGCGATACCCATCCACCAGGACCACAGCAGTAGGAACTTCCTGCAAGCAGAAGCTGAACATCTAAGTACCAAAAATATCATTAAGAATATTTCTGAGGCAGTGCCAGCATTCCGAAACGGGTTCCCCGACTGGAGAGGCTCCACCCCCAAGCCTCAGTTGCTTTCACTAACAGGGAGCTGTTAAGAGCAGGCGGAGCCACCCCCCATCTTGCACTGTCACCATCCCACGTTCAAAGACACACAATAATCTCCCGCAGGACCTTTCCATGCATGTAGGCTTCTTGCAGTTAGCAACCACAAAACATCACATGTCCGACACTCCTAAGCGTCCTCCCTGCGTAGCTCTCGGATATTGTTTTTACCATCACACATAGAGTTCTGTTGTCAGCAGTGTCAAAGCAGTTCTCCAAACACTGCATCCTCAGTGTGTTTCCAGAGGAACCTCAGTAACCCAGAGGTTTTGGTCTTAATTTCTTCTCTGATCTCTCACCTGTGGCACTATCTTACCTTCAAGAGCCATTTTCTGGCTTCTGTGTAACAATGCAGAACCACAGTACGGCTGGGAGGGACCTCCAGAGGCCACCATGTCCAACCCCCCTGCTCAGACAGAGCCACCTAGAGCTGGTTGCCCAGGACCACGTCCAGTTGGCTTTTGACTATCTCTAGAGATGGAGACTCCACCACCTCTCCGATGCACAGGGTTACTGGGTACACAAATGGTTTATCTTGCAGCCAAACACAACCTCGCTCCGCGTTGGATCCTAGGATGGCATCTTCCCCACTTGCATGCTCGGGTGGGTTGGACTTTTCTTCTGTCCCACTTAATGTATCAAACTGCCCTTCCAGCCACGGTATGCTGCTATATAGGCTCACGCTGTCTATAAATGCTGGGAAAGTGAGCAGTACTGCAGTAATTCTTTAGCAAGACCCCAGTATAAAATGCCTGTCACCCAGCCTTAGGTGGCTTTGCCATTATCATCGTTATTCAGGAGTGGATGCCCTACTTCTCAGATACTGTCATCAAAACCTTTGCCTCCTTTTCAAATCAGCAGCCTTCTAAGCTGAGATCCTGCATTTAGGCCTCCAAATGCTCTCCCCAATCACATGTGCAAGGGAAGCTGGGCCTCAAAAATCAACCTGCTCAACTTGACCACAAAAGCTTCCCTAGCTGCACCGCAGCATCACCATACCCTCGTCACAACAGCCAGACAAAAGAGAAAAGCATGAAGAGGTTTTTTTCATTGAGAAGGTTTTGCATACAAGACACGGGTGACAAACACACCAGCACCAATCCTACTTCAATGGGTCCCGAAGACCTTTCCACATCACTTTTCCCCACAATTCTTCCTTCCAAGGTTAAATTCAATTAGATGCCCTTCTCCTTTGCATGGCTTCTATTCCATTGCTCCACGAAGAGCATCTCAAGGGCTTCATCTGCCTTTTTTTTTTTTTTCATTTGCCAAAACAACTGATAATTGCCTTACCTTCCCCCTGGTAACAGCAGACCAGCTTAGCCAAACTAATAAGCAGTGCAATCCTTCCTCTCTGCTGCAAAAATAGACCCTTCTGCTATTTCCCAAATCAGTCCACACTTCACTATTTTTCATGTTAAATTTTTTGGGTAGGGGAAGTTAAAAAAACCAAACCAAACAAAAAAACCCCCACCTGTTTCTCAAGGCTTTCTATTCTTCCTTTTATCTCAACCATGCTATGTACCCAAACGAGATAATGACATTCTTTTTGTAACAAAAAGGAAGATAGTTCAGATCCATCAGATCAGTCTCTCATCTTGCAGACTTGCAGTCTAGAGTGAAATGCATTTCCTCCTGTAACAGACACGCAAAAATATTCCTGTTACAGCTGGTCAGACAACATTTGCCAAATCAATTAATTTTCCAGGCAAAACCTTTATGAACATATTTGTGATTTTCATTTCTATTTCTTCTACTTTGGGGGAAATGTCTTTCCAAGCTACAATGTAACTTTTACAAATATGTTGATATTAAGAGGAGGAAGACACAGAACCACATGGGAATCAGTTTTCACACGTGAAAAACTTCACACAGCTGTCTCCTGTAAGAAGCCCTTCGGATGTTCTGGTACATTAAGTGCTCAGATCATCCAGAGAGAGATGTGATATAATAGTTGAGATCTAATTTTAGGGGGAGCTCTGTAACCTTTAATGGGTCACATGATGTTGTTTTTACTTGACCTTAACAAACAATCAAATAATTCTCTCCTCTTTGAATAAGAAGGACAAAAGGCACTTCCTCAGCAACATTCTATTAATTTTGCAAAATATTGTATAAATCTCAATTGACAATAGCCAAGATGAAGCTTTTTATTTTGTTTTGTTCATTTTTAGATTCATATCCCTGGCGTTCATGCAATTTGCAGATCAATGGAAAAAAAGAGCAGGTCAGGAGTCAATAGCAGTTATGCCAATCAGTGTTGCTCTAGAGACTGAATTCTTTCATCTGAATCTTCCCCACCTCCTCCCATCTATGAAGCTTGCAGAGGAAAAAAACACAAAACAAAAAAAGGAAAAAAGTCTCACACCAGATGTGTACACACATAGAAAAATTATCTCCACAGAAGGAAGACAGAAATCTTACCCATTAGCTACCTTACTATCAATTACATTTGGGTGTTTAACATCTTGGTTTCATCTGGAAGAGCTACTACCTCCAACACAGCAGTGGTAAGGCCATATGATATTTCTTGCAATCCAACTGCATGTTTCTATTTAGAGCCATTTAGAAAAGCTAAATTTATTTGTTGTTTGCAAGTATTCGTTTAACAGTTTGCACAAATATTCAAGACGGATTCACAGACTTCACATTTGGCTTTTTGCTTCGTTTTCTTCTGCATGTTTGACTCTCCTGTAACTGTTCCTTCATGCCAGCAACAGAAGAGGGAAGCTGAATGACTGGAATAAACTCCAAGGTACTTTTGAACGGCATCACACAGCTAGCGATGAGCGTGGGAAGAGGTAACAGGCAACGCACCAGCGCACCCATGGGTGCCACGCGCCGCGGCATCTTGCCTGTCCTGCCTGGATCCAGGTGCAGGACGTCGGTGGAATGATCTGCTCAGGGAAACCCCTCGCACCGACACAGCAGTTTTAGTTACCTTCTTGTTAATTCCTGGTCATGTCGAGTTCCAGTTAGTTTCATTTTTCTGGGTACTTTGGACGGTGCTTACCGACTGCTAAATACCCCTCGTTAGAGCAGCAACATTTTCAAGGTATGTCTTGTCTCCCAAAACAATCACGCTGCGGTGATGGAAGGCATTCTGTCCTGTAATTTTGTTAATGGCTCTAATCAAAATCTTTTTACAGAGCCCTGTGAGAATCAGATGGGCAATTTCCATATATACATTTGTTTGCTTCCCAGACACATAATTCTGAAAACGTTCAGGTATTCCCATCTAGTTACCAACTGACTTTGGTTAGCGTCATCCATTGCACCTGAAGAGCAATCTAAGGTTTGTCATGAGACCGTCCCTGATAATAAAAACTTTATTTCTGCTTCCTAAAGAGATGATTGGCACTTTAAGTTGAGGGTGGGGGGAGGACAAACAGGGTAACAGGACACAAAAGAAGAACAAAAAAACCCCTACACTGAATATTCAGAGTCATGTTTTGTGTCCAAATTCACAAAAACTTTGTAATTTTGAATCATTTTTACAATGGCCAAAGAACAGTAGAAACTTAGAGGTAATGAATAAATCATTCCTGAAGATAAAGCTAGGTTTTTTACTTTAGCTGAAAAATCTTTAAGAAAAAAAAAGTAAACATTTCTATTAGCTTAGGAATTTTCAGGTAATTAACATTCTTGGGTAATATTGTCTAATACACCCGCCTTCTGCTTTTCTCTCCTGTAGCAAAACCATCACATAAAAAAGGACAACACTTTATTACTATGCTGTACTGCAAACCCTTCCAAGAAACATCCAGCCATTGCTCAACACTCCTAAAAAGTGTCTCAAGTTGCCTAAAATGTGAACAAACAACCCAAGGCACCCAAATAATTTGTCAGCTCTAGTTTTCAAAGGGCAATTTCTGATGTTTCTGCAGAACTGCTATGTAAAAGAGCTCATCTAGATCAGTCCCACCGGATCATCAGTTACAGTGTGAAAAGGCTTCACAAAATGCATTCCCTGAAAAGTTCATTTGAAAGGGAGGGGGGGCACAGATAACCCGAGGAAGGGATACATCTCAGAAAACACAGACACAGCGCTTCTGCATTTTAAAATAGAAGTTTTTGTATGTCCCATTTCTAACATTTACTTTTCATTTTTTAAAACTTAGATATCAAAAATGGAAATAGTGATTTTGTCAAGCATTGAAATCAACAGAATTTCCTTTAAACAAGTATCTCCTTCACAGATAACTTCAGAATTCATGGCACTGTGGTGGGTGTTTTTGCTAATAGGATTGAAAGCAAATGCTGAAATCTCCATAAAATGCATTTTCCGTTTTCTGTGTAGTCTATTACGTGACTATGTACAGAAGTGCTCAGTAAAATACTCTATGAAATTATTTCCCATACTTCAAAAATTGGGAGAATCCTGGTGTGCCATCACCTAAGCTAGCACCTGCGAGCCGTAAGCCGGTAGTTCTATTAGCGCCAGACCAAATGGACTCTAATTTCCATAGATTTGAGTTGTTGCCTTATCTGAGTTTTTAAATTGACAAAACAGGGCTGCAGAACAAGCTCAGCCCATATTAGACATCAGAAAATGCATATAATAAAGAATTCTGAAAGGAGGAGTGAATCTATGGGTGCCTATTTATAAAACACAAGCTCTAATTATAACTTTCTCAGACAGGAGGCATTCATGATGTCACTTCTCTGGATCCTCTCATGTCTGAGAAGACTTGACTTGTGCCGCACCCCCACCGCCGCAGTGGAAAGACAGACACGCTACACGTGCAGTGATACGCACTGAAAGCCATGAGGGAGAAGTCGTTTCCATCTTATGTCCATCACTTGAGCAGAAAGACTCAACAGTGCAGGGGAAAAAAAAAAAAAAGAAAAAGTGGAACAATTTCTTCTTTAGCATCTACAGAGGCATCAAGGAAGAACAGTGCTGACCCAGCACCTCGTAAATCAGCTTTCTTAACCCAAGAGAAGCATGGAAATATTACACTTATGCCACAGATTCCTTCTGACATCCAGACCCTTCTGCTTGGCAGAAGCACACATGTGTCTTTAGGTTCTTGGTTGGCTCAACCACCCCACTGTGGGATAAGATTGCACACAGTACAAGGCTATCAATAAAACTTTAGTCATATGTGGGTGAATGAAAACATTTTCTTCACCATATGGTATACTATGGAAATAATTGCCAAATGACAGAAGCTCACTAATATTGATGCCAAATACATAGATAATACTGTCAACTTGTGATCAGCCTACATTTTCCTATTTTAAGATATACAAGTGAGCGCAGTTTGAAAACATCCACAAGAAGCTTCAGACAGAAGAACTCTGCAAAGACACAGATTCCCAACACGCGTGGAAAGTGTCGGGTTTTTTTAAGTGTTCAGAACTCTCTGATTCACAAAGGTAAAGAGCAGAGTTTGCTATGCAAAGAGGTAGCTTTAAATAAACTTCAGAAAAAAAAAAAAACAGTAAGCAACGAGACACAAGCATCTTGTCTTACTAGAAATAACATCTTCTTGTGGCTACTGTTCTATAGTGAGGAAATATCCTCCTTGTTGGGTCTGGAAGTGGAGCAGAGGAAGGAAATCTGGAGTCTGTGGTACAAGAATTTGCAGCTCTTCATGCTCAAGACAAGACACTTTATTAGTGTGGAGTGATGCTTATAAACAAAATGCTTTTTTAGTGTTAAGGAAGTGCACAAACATTTTTTCAAGTATTCTTGCTGCAAATATAAGACCATTTTATGAGCCTAAGGATTATATATGCAATGTATTTCAAATTATAAAATAAATTGCAGTTGTTCCTTCGGTATTTTTCAGACTGGAGACATGCAGAATAGTCATTACTGAAACGATCAGATTTTAAATCGCATTTCCTAACCAGGACATTCATATTTTACAATGGCATTTGTGGGGATTCCTCACTATTACAGTCAGAGTTTATAACTTGGACAAGACAGGATTTGCTACGTGTCAAAACTTAACAAGTGTGGACAATCTGTGAATCTGTGCTCAGCAGCCCAGATCATTCTTTCGTGTTAGGATTTCATTTATTCATCAGGGAGCATTTTGTCTAAATAACCTCTGACATCTCATGCAAATGTTTTGAGAAAAGCGCCGTATGCCCGCGTGCCTCGCAGGGTGGGGGACAGGGACCGCGCACGCAAGGCAGGAGGGATCAGAAGGGTCAGGACATCCTCCTTTTCTTGCCTGATGATCAACATCCCTGTTGCAGACCTGACAGCAGAGTAAAAAGCCTCCACCAGTATTACAGTAATCAACCCTACCCTTATTATTACAATAAGGGGACCCCACCTCCTGTTTTATGACCAAGAAAATCAAAGAAAGACTTTTAAAAAAAGATTGATTTTTTCTGTCCTAGAGTATGACTCACACACTTTCCTTTGGGATGTAGTCATCTCCAGTATAATATTACAGGATCTCTTGTTTTTTTCTTTTTAAAGCACACTAAGGAGTACACACTAGTTGTCTGGAAACATGAGACCTCGTCACATTCAAATTACTCATCTAAAAGCATTATTCTTTAATTCTTTAGGCTAATCAAACCAAATTCTTCCAAACCTATACTCATACCCCACCAATCATTCTGGCAGGTGCCTTCTGGAAGGTCTCCAGCTGCCGGGCACTGCTTCGTGCCCCTGCTGGCTTGGGATCACTGGGGTGCCCCTCGCTCTACCCTGACAGCTCTGCCAACCCACAGCCCCGAGCAGCCTGATCCCGCTGCAGCTCTGGTCATGCTCGGAGCAGCAGGTTGTACCAGACGCCCTGGAAAGGCTCCTCTGAGTCACCATCATTCTGTCTTTCTAAAATTCAGACCAGTACCGAGGCCAGGCAGACCCCGGAGGCGCAGCTCACAGGCAGTGCTTTGTACCTTTTTGACAGCGGCCACCAGTAACTGCACTGAGTCGGATTTTCTGAACCATCACACATCCATTCCGGAGCAGCTTTATCTCCCCAGCTTTTGTAATAGCTTTCTTTACGAAAATGTTTTGCGGGAAAATATCAAGCTTCCTAAAATCAAGTAGATTTCCATAATGCTCTTTCCTCATTCACAAGGTCTGTTATCCTGTAGCAAAAGGAGAAGTGATATGATATGAAATGAGTTTTTAAAGGGAGGTGGGGAGGATTTATTTCTTTGGGGGGCGGGGGTATGCAGCACACTGGATGGTGGATATGAAGCCTGCTGATCACAGCGCATCGAATAAACCAACCTGATAAACTGATTAATGTGCTGACTCCATATTATCCTACTCTGTTCTCTATTTGATTTACATGTATAATTTAGCTTACTCATTTAATCTCATTAATAAAATATCAGATTGGAAGTCTGTGTGGATTGCATGTTTTCTCCCCAGGTATTAAGATTAAAAACCAGAGGAATCTCCAGATAGTGACTTTGTAAATCTCCGCGCGTTGGTACAAAGCAATGCCTATAGCAATTCCATAATTGATGCTCGAATCACAGCACTGCTGGAGTCTATAGGAAACAGTATTTGCATATCAGTCATTTCTTTTGACTAACAACAGGGGTTTTGGAATCTGTGAGGAGCGGCTGTGGTGGATACAAACCAGCCATCAGAAAGGTTGATCACTTTCCTGAAAAATCAATCTCGGCTTCTCACAGGGTTGTTAAGTGAAAATGCACCTGTGCCATTTGGATTCCATAATAAGAACAGAGTTATGACATTATTAGGAAAAACGCATGAATAAAGCAATGAAAATAAAGTCAACTTTGTCCACGCTTATGGTCAAGAACGTAAATGTAATTTCATGGTCACGTTATCAGAGACCAACTATATTCTTCTGAATATTAAAAAAATTGAGAAGAGGAGATGTGAGAGTAGAACAAACAGAGCCACAAACTAACCACTACGAAACATGATTTATCTCGCCAATCTCAAGCGAGCAGTATGGCTCATATTTTGAATATTCACACTCCATCCTCAGTGTGGCATTTCAAAAAGATACTGTATCTGTCAAATAAATTGAAGTTACCGCAAGAAATGAACCACAATCTGCCAGGGTATGGTCGACTTACAAAATAAGCTTAATTCATCAAGAAGTATACCTTGCCAGTGCACATACATCTTATTTCTTGCACATAACTTATCTGTATATACATCCTTACACACATAAATATACGCTTCATGCAGAGAGATTCAAAAGATGTGATCTTAACAAATTTTGTTCCAATGTAGCATGGAGACTACTACTGAAGGTGGTATAGATAAAGCAATCTGTTTGAAAGGCTAGATTTTGAAGAGGAACTTTTCAACAGAGATTAAAAAATAATAATTTGTAGGTATTCTAAAAAACCCTCAAAGATCTCCTCTATAACACCTGCCAATGAAACAGACTCATCTGCACATTTTTAAACAGTAAATCTAAATTCAAAATCAGAGGAACTTTAAAAGACCGTCAGGTATTTTTGTCTTAAAAGTGAACGTCTCTGTTGACTTACCTAGAATTTTTGAAATTACTATTTTTTCAAGCTGAAATATCAGTAAAATACCTGACCATAGCACTGCAAAATGTTTAACATCAAGCATAAACCTATTTAAGCTTTAGCATATTTTTTATCCTATTTTGGGTTTTTTTAAGAAAATGAGGCTTATGTCACCAGCTATGTTTGTATTTGTGTGCCTATCTGCCGTGAACAGCTTTGAAACTGGCTGACTGATTTCAATCAGATTTGACATAAAGACAAAGGTCTAAATGATAATATGTTCCTACCAAGATGATGAAATTAAGTAACCAGAGACACTCTATTAGTGCTCCACTTGAGAGAAAGGATGCAATGTGAGCCTATATCCTTTATTAGACACAAAGAATTCAATCTTGAAATGCAAAGTCACAGGAAACTGGGCTTGCCTACAAAGAAATTAAATCTTGATTTTAAATAAACAGGCAAATCTTGTATGTCTGAGAACCTAAGATGCCCCCAGGTAGGTCACTTGTATGGGAAATGTCAAATATTTTCAGAATTTTTCTGGGGCATCTTTGCTGCTGCTGCCATTACCCCGGTACACCTTTTGTTAAAGAATCATGAGACCATCAGAAATGCTCCCCACGTAGGTGCTGGGCAGGCAGTGATCAACTCTTCACCTTTACCTTTAAGCTTGTAATTGTAAAGGCACGTTTTTCAGACCTTGAACCATTCTTTGTCCTAATCTTTCTTAAATCTTTCCAATTGTTTGGTATCTATTTTAAAAATATAAAACCCCACAACCGCGGCAAAGTGAACGGTACTGTAGCAGCAGTGTCATCACTCCTGCATCACCTCTTGGTGCTTCGTATTTCCCACCTCTACATTCAAAGAACAGGTAGAAAACCAGTAGCCTTTCCCCCCCCAATTTACAAAGTTAAATTAGAAGCAATATTCAAATTCAGCATTCACTTCACTTGTCTGGGTCTAAGAAAGAATTACTGGCTTTCATAATTAGTGTTTTTGGAAAGCATCATATTAGGAGGATGAACTTACAGCATAAATAACAAACTAATATGTGGGTGAACCAAGTCTAGTCAAGACAAGTCACAGACAGTGATAAACTTTAAGCAGTAATATAATTTTTTTGGTGTATAGGCAGAGACATTCTACCTGTGTATGCGCACAAGGTTGAAACATTTGAGTCTGACAGATCAACAAGAAAAGAACCATTTTAAACCATGTAAACATTATTTAAAATAATCTAGGACATAATTTAAATACTTAATTGAAATCCTAGAACTGATTGTGGCTCATCAGTGTACACAGAAAGGCAGAAGAATGAGCAGCTACAATGAATGCCAGCAGCATTTGACCCCCTCCAGGAAACAAACCACAGAAGATTTATGAAAAGTGGGTTTGCCCAGAGCAAAAACTGGGAATTGATGTTCAAATTCTCGTCATTTGTTACTAATTAGTCATAGCAGTTTGAAATAACACCTCTAGTACAAAAGTAATGATGTGTCATTCACACACAATTCCCAGAGGTTATGATGTACCAGAAGCACAAGAATCCTAATGCATTGGTATGAAGTCTAAAGACATTTGTTAGTGAAATTCAAATAAGAAAGTATCATATCACTGAGAAACCCACAAACGGTTGTGCTGGGGGAGAAGAGAAATTAATGCATGTGGCAAGGGAGGACACAAAAGCCAGTGGAAATGATGGGCCCAGACCTGGCTCCTGGGAGTGCAGAAGGCTCACCAGCAGCTGCCTGCAGCTCACCACGTCAGGAACAGGCAAGCAAGAAATATTAAATGAGATTTCTCTATGCTGACATCAGAGTACTCATTTCCACCAAAAATGGTGGATCGAATGAAGTCATCACAACAGAACCAAAGGCAGGACTGCAGCATATTTGCAGATTTTAAGAGTGTGACTATATTAATAACTGACTCAGTTGGTAGACAAACTTACTACTCTTCTGTCAATGAAACATTCCATATAATATGATCATAATCAAAACATACGAGCATAATCAAAACATCCGGAGGTAAAGCAGTCAGGTGCACTGGCCAGTGGACAAAGAAAGGTTAACAACAAAAAGGGGTACAAAACCTTGGGGGACAGTGAAGAACATCTAAATAGGAATGTTAGACACTAAATATATCACGCTACTAAATAATGCTACCAAAATTATTTCACTTGCAAAACCAGGAAACAACAAGTTTCAACAGTGGAAACACATAAAGAAGTTAACTGTATGTTATCAGTAAAACACAGGTTGCAAACCCCTACCTCAACGCACAACGTAAAATAGGTGACAAAATGCCACAGAAGATTTCCCTTCCTCGAAGAAATACAATAATGCATAAGTTGTTGTTTGTTATGAGGTCTCATAGGTGTACCAGGCTTGGATATGAGTAAGGCCAAAGAACCTGTGGCTGGGATTTCCTGCCACACCTATATTTTAATTAAAACACAGAATCCCCTTTTGCAATTCCAAAAAAAATCAATTAAAAAACCTCATTCATTCACACTATGAAAGTATAACAGTTGTCTGCATATTTGTTCCTTTTCTACAGTTTTGTTATGAGTCGAGATGTTCCCTCTCCATTTTCTTAAAAGGAAAAAAAGAAATCAAAAAAGGCAATTGATTTAAAGGATAAATTTCTTTTTTCCACAGGATTTTTTCTAGCATGTAACCACACCATCACATTTCTACTCATGCAAAAGAACAGTTTATTTTGAGGGACATATTATTCAGTAACTTCATTCTGTACGACTGCCAAGGAGCAACACCACCTTTCCTTGGGGTATATTTCCAGTAGACTAGCCAACGGCGGAGCAGCTCCTTAACAAGCCCCAGAGGCACTGTATGAAGACAGCACTGTTCAGTGTCCTACTGGTCTGTAGCAGGAGTCACTGTGAAACTGCTGCCTCAAAGCCTGGGCTGGAGCTTCCAGAGAGCTGCTGGCTTCAGCAGAGCCCAGAGAGCTTCAATAACTAACGACAGCTTACACCAGCCACGCAACCCTGAAGGTTCTCCCGTGAGCAGCACACAGATAGAAAAGTGTTCCCTGAAACTGCTACCAGTGCTCTCCTGCTGTACAGTGATCATATATTACTAAAATACTTCATTTATAAGGAAGTAAAATAAGTCTCCTTACCACAACGCCAGTCACAGCGACCATTGTCTCCTTTCAGATGGCACAAGAGGTGAAGCAGAGGACAGCAGCCTCTCTGGAGCCAGATCTTTCTCTCTTTGCCACAGGGTTGAATGTTTTTGCCATTATACATCCCATCCAGTGGCCTTCTACCAGTGTCACTTTGGCCAATTCATCAGACAGCAGAGGATTTGGTATTCTTGTCCTATCTGCACAGAGAAGCACCATCCCACACCACACAGGCTGGGAAGGATGAGCTCTTTTCCTCTTCATTATCCACACAAGCAACATCCATGGAAGAAGGGCCCATGCACAGTCACTTTCCGTTTGTTACTGGGCCACGTACGTTCCCTGTCCCAGCCTGTTCCTCCGAGAGTCGTCTGCTTGCTGAGTGTTACAGAGCGACCAAGTGCCCTTTGCAGGTGTAAGAGTCGGTCAGAAGATCAGTCTTGTCTCAACATTGTCATCAGGGACAGGGAGGTACCCGACAACGGCCTGTTTGGAGCGCAGTTGCCGATCCCAAGAGTGGAATGTGGTGCGCAAAGGCTCCTGAATGCAGAACTGTGTGGCACAGCCAGTGCAGTGCTGTTCTCCTGAGCGCTGACCCGTGTGGTGCAAGCAGTGCACTGCTGTTCTTCGGTGCCTGAGCCATGCAGTGCAAAGAGCGCTGTGCTTATTGTTCAGTACCTGAGCCTAACCAGAGTCATCAGAGATAACCACATAGCTACTGTCAAAAAAGATGGATCACAACTCTTGCCATAACATCGATAAAGAAATCATGAACTCCAGACGAACTTTGCTTCGTTATAATACCAAAACACACCTCCTAGTTGAAGGCTACCCGCCTCTAAGACTGACCACACCTCAGACACTTCCCCTCGAGCAAGGCTACCACGCATGCACAAGAAGGGCGGAGATCCCCGAGGCAGAGGAGGAGCAAGGTGTGTCACTAAGCATAAAAGATGACTTCTGGGCAACGAAAATTTGAAGCTTTCCCACCAAGGATCATGACAATTGACGACACAGCATCAGCTGGACCCGGGACCTTTAGGATGTCTTGAGATCAGCGGTGGTAGCTATAACCTCTCTCCCTCCTCTCTCTAAACTTAACTTTACTTTTCTCCTTTCACCCATCTCTAACTATCATGCGTCGCTTCACGGGCAACACAGTAAAGTTGCACTGTTTGATTGATACAATCCCCTTTGGTGTTGGTCGTCTTAATTTTACACTTTTGAGATCGTAGTAAACGAACCATCACGAGTCCACCGAGTGGACTGTGACAGCAAGTTAAGCCTGGAGGATGCTGGTGCACCCCACACCTCGGGCTTCTAACAAGCCAGGATGGAAGGGCTTGGTCCATTGGCTCCTTCTATGCTGCAGACACGCACAGAGAGCCAGACCTCACCAGGAACATGACCTTGCAGACGCACGAGCTTGCCTGTGCCCAGAGCAGTTGGCCATCAACAGCCTCTCCAGTAAGGGGTCAGGATGAGCAGCCCGTGTCCCCTGAGAACAGGAGTCCCTCCTTGGAGCCAGGTATTGAAAGGCATCCACTGATGTTCTTCCTTTGCTCAGCAGGAGGGTCACTTCATATAGCGCTGGGAGGTATGGTGTAGATGGGAACTGGCAGTGCTAGGTTAATGGTTGGACTAGATGATCTTCAAGGTCCTTTCCAACCTAGTTGATTCTGTGATTCTTGCATCCCCCACTATGTGTTCTCCTCAAGGGTAAACCGATGATTAATCCAGGAAAGGAATACTGAAGAACTTCCCAATTTAAAATAGGCTGGGACATCTAGGAAAGAAAATAAAACCTATTAGGTTTTCTATGGTATGTGTGTTCCTGTAATGACTGTATACAAACTAAATCTTTAGTGTTTATTGAAATAAAAAACAAAAAAGCTGCAGTTTAATAGAAGCTAGCTTGAGGAAATAATTTCAACACTCATACTACTTGACTAATATATTTTCAGACGTTTCCTTAAACACCACAGTTTCCCATATATACATTGGTTTGTTTCCATTTTTAGAGAAACTTTGTTATCTGGTTATGTTCTCCTCCACTCCTTCCTGGTGTACATTTACCTTTGCTTATGTTTTCACATGTACTTGAAGACACCTGCAATTCTTAAATTTTTATTGTCTTAGTCTTATAAGTAATACTGAGCAGGAAATATTCTCAAGTTTTATTTTCAGTGTGTGTGGAAATCAAGAAGCAATGGAGTGAGCTATTATCCAGACCTCCTTAAGAAGCCTTTGTTAATATAGCTGTATTTATAGAAGCACGTAAGAGTACTGACCCTAAAACAACCAGAAATCTGAAATATGTATTTACATTTAGTTGCATGTTGCTTCAAGAAAACATTCTCTTTCACCCCTGAAATTTGGTTCCAATTAGTTCTGAAACTTATAAATAAATTTTCAGGAAAAAAAAAACAACAAAATCAGAGCAAAATGCACTTGTAGCTGTACAGTCATTGTATTTTCTTATATTGAACTGATGAAACTTTACCCAGTCTGTTCTTTAAACCTCCTAGTGAGCAAACACATGGAAGGGGTGTTTCATCTTCACAGAGAGTTTAAGCAGCATATGTGAAAAATAGCTCTGGTTTTGGCAAACAAGTGAGAGCTGAGCAAGAAGATGAATTTAGGTTAATATTCTAACATCCTCTGAATAGTCAACAGCTATCCAGTCATGTGATGAGTGACCACTGATCAACTAGAAATTTCTGTTCACTTAATCCTAGAACAAATTAACCTTTGTCACGTTAGGATAAAAAGGAGTCTCACTTCTACTTGCTGAGAGACAGAAAATGCCAAAGCTCCTCCCTTGCTGGCACAAGTCCCGCTGAAAGTAAGAATACACAGCAGTCGTGCTGCGTAAGGAAGACAGAGGAATCAGACACCTTTCATCATGTTTTCATCAGGCAAGTGAAGCAGCCCCCCCTCTCCCCACAATGAAGTTTGAATTAATCATTATAAAGAACACAAGAACTCTAAACTCTAGAAGTACCACTCCTGCCTGCATGGGGTTCTCAAGGTCTGGAAATCAAGAATATTGTTACTGATCTTAGTCAAAACAGGCTGAAGCAGAGAAGTCTTTGCTTTATACAGGCAGTGGTTTATTTAGGAGGTGAGTGGCAGAGCTGGTATTTATGAAAAGAAAATGTTCCCATTTTCTTGCATCTGCTGTGCAATTTCTCTGAAATGGGCTGGGTTCCTGGCTGGGTTGAGTTTAAGTTCCAGAACATCACAAGCTGCTTCCAGACCCTGCCAGAGGACCAATGCTCACATTGTTCCTTCCCTCTGGGTTGTGTCCACTGGTGTTTCTGGGGAAAGCAGCAAACCCCTTGTGCCCAGTTTCCATACCCATGTCACTGAGGCCAATTTACTCTCATTCCTAAGCAGCACAGTGCTGGGAGTGGCTCAGGTTCAGAGATGCTGCTGGGTGAAGAGCTCTCCAGGCACAGCCACTTTGCCAGGGACATCCTTGGCCTTGGAAGTCTCCATCCCAGGTTTTTTCACTGCAGGATCCTGCCCGATGCACTGGAGCCAGAGCACATTCCTTCCCTGCCTCTACTTGTGAGCAGCAAATGCAGAGGAGAATAGCATTTGCAGTTTACATTCTGGTAATGACTCACTCAAAATAAGCATATCAATCACATATAATTAAGTTGTCAACCCTTAATTTAGGGTGTTGTACTACTTAAAAAAAGCAAATATAAATACCAAGGTGACAGGAAAAAAGAAGAGAGGTCTATCTGTGATTTTTATGGCCAGAGAAAGCCTAGACCTTACTTTTCTCATTATTCCAGTTAAAAACCGGAATTCAGTTGTTTAGTATTTTAGCTGAATAAATCTCAAGCATATTTGATAGGAGACATTTAAATCTACCATTTGTGAATATGTAGCTAACCCTTAGCACAATATAACTATTGCAATTTATTTATGAAATACTAAACCCAGCTATAACTACTAGCAGCCCGTGTTACAGATATACAAAAAATAAAATCTCTTTTCCAAAGAGCACAGAGGGTAAATCAATGAGAACGATTTACAGAAGTGAAAGGCAGGTCCAACATAAAATAGTGGTGGCTTGCACTTTTATGGAAAATGATTTTTAACAAAAAATGACATTTTGATGAAGATTGTTGAAAATTTTAGTGGCACTTACAGGAAAAATGTAATACTTCTAAGTAAATAAAAATGTTTGGGGCAGTTGTTGTAAGTGCTGATCACGCACTGCATTGGTGAGACTGTACAGTTGGGAGGCATCGTGCCGTGCATCACCAGTGGCTTACAAACACTGAGGGACACCTTATTGGCTACGGACAGAATCTCAACATGTTCCATGCATTGTGATTTCGCTTGGCCAATTTAATTTGCTGTAGGTTATCAGCTTCCAGCATAAATGGTGCTTTATCTATTTAACTTTATTCAGATCGTGGATGATATTTTTTGGCTGTAATTTTATTTACTAGGCTGTATTATGAACCTGTGAATAGGGTTTTCTTCCATGCAGTCAACACTATCTTCTGCTGGCTTTACGCTCCATCAGTCTGATTTCTCTTATTGCAAGAGATCCTTGTCAGAGATTTCTAAACAAAAAACCATGTTTTTTTTAAAAAAAAAAATCTCGCTATAATTGTCTTCTCACTTTCATTAATACAGGATTGACATCAAGAAAGTGTTTTACGGTTCCAGAATAGGTCATATGTGTTTCCTGACTGACCTGTAATGAGCACATGATCATCCTTCTGAATATCCCTTTGGATGTGAAGATCACAATACAGGATACAGGGATAAAACCCCACAGTCCTTGAAATCTGGAAGGAGAGATGCCCAAATGCCTCTGGGAGTCAGGGGGGGTTGCTCCTGCCTCTCTCAGGTGCTATTTTAGGTTAATATCAAGTAAAAGTGTTGTAAGTCTTCAAGATCCCACAAGGTATGAATGCTTGACAGACAAATTTCAAAACGGATGTTTTTCCCCCCTCAAATTCCAGAAAGATTTTGATCTGTGACATCAATATATATTTCAAATATGAATAAGTGGCAAAAATCCATGTTAAAAATTCATCATTTAATAAGCTAAATGACAAGTTATTTCCTTTCTTTTGATGGAGAACTCATACAGAAAGAGTGTTTTACAAAAAAATCTGATCCAGTGATTTTGGTTATTTCTATAAAAGCTAGGAAAGAATCAGAGTGACTCTTCAGTAATAGTACGTACCACCTTACTCAAGAAGTATTCCAGTGAGGCAAAACTAAAAATAGTGGAATTAAGCCCCATACTATATTCAATTCAGCACATTGATTGATGATATTTTCATGGCAGGAACATCCAATAAGTAAAGTGAAAGCAATCAATATGGAATTGTATTTTTTTTTCTAATTTACTTTGTTTTGAAAGAATCACTTTTCAAAAGATGAGCATGCCACGCTCATTTCAAAAGATGAGCACACAGCCACGTCCTCTGCTCAGCACCAGGCACACAGCACAGCGCTTGGGACCGCCAGATCACAACTCCTGAAGTCTTCTGTAGGAGGCTGCACTCAGCTGTGGGGAGGTAAACATGGAAAACAACCTCTAATCAGCACAGATTAAGTCCCACATGCTCCTAATTGCCATGCCTGCCTTTTCCAGGCTGAGCACAGAGGGGACAGAAGGTGCTTGAGCATCTCTTCCTCCCATGGCAGCAGGGCTGGGGAGACCCGGGATGCCCAGAGACCTCAACAGCTTGCAAACAGCCCCCAGCAAAAAAAAAAAAGGCAAGCCACTAGATTCCTAGTACAAAATACTACATTTCTGACACTAGAAATTTAGCATGTTAATCAGGGATCTGCCACTGGTTATACTCTAAAGCTAATCCTAGCTTCTTCGAGCAAACCATTTGGTTGTAATTTTGAGTATTATTTTCAACAGTAACAGGACAGCCTTTCTAAGGAACACTGCAGTAATCACATTTCTTTGTGGAGCATGAAGAGAATCTTTGCAGAAACCATACAAAGAGATCAGGATCTGCAGCTGCAGAAAACAATGTAGAAGAGAACAGAGAAACACTTCTTTCCCCATTAAAAACAGATAGATAAATAAAATAAGATCATTTCACAACACTGTCACAGATTGCTTTCCATAGCAGCAGCTCAGATGCAGTCAGAACAATCAAGCTGGGACCTGATCTGGCAGCACAGTTAATATTAGCTGTTAGAAATTAATTCCATAAAATTCAAATCTGGTTTGTTGGCTTTTATTGATCAACAACTTGGTGTTAGGTGGAGCGTTGCACAACTGACTTCTTGTCAGTAATACTATCTTTCAGAAGGCAATGAGGCAACAAACATCTTATCTATACTAGAGGCACTGGGGAAAAAAGAAAAGATAATGATCTCTTGGCAAGGTACTGCCTACATAATAACCAGATTTATACTGGCAATAATGCCTTTAAATTGTAATTAACAACAGTTTAACAGTTTCGTTTACTATGAAGAGAAAGGTTATTATTAAAGGATTCTAGAAACGTGCTTGGTGACATCCCATTGCGTAGGTCGACATCGAGATGCCGTGCTGCGTCGCGCCGATGGTTCAGTGCTGTTCCACGGATGTTGTGCCCTAAAAGGCCCCTCCTTTGTGCACAGCCGCTCACCAGCAACTGCGCGTGCAATGATCCTTCAGCAGCCTTTGGCTGACCTCGACAGTGGGAGCATGGGGGTGTCTCCTGGCAATGCACCCCTCTGATGGCGCAGAGCAGCACGGGGGGGGACACAGACAGAGGGACAGACAGACCTTCACTCAGAGCGAGTTGTCTCCCAGCACCAGGCTTGCAAAGGTGACACAGACCTTCCACCAACCTCAGCCAGACTTCAAGGATCAGGACACGATGGGAAAGCACACCTCCTCTCGCCTTTAGCCAACAAAAACATGCCTTGGCCTAAGTCCACGTTTTCTGCTGCCCTGAGTGCGCTGTCCTTTGAAACATGTTGTCTGGGTCTCCATGTTCCTGCTTTTCTCCATACCTAACTCTCTCAAAATACTAATGAGCCTGTGATGCCCACTGCCCTAATACTCATCTGTTCCTGGTGTCAGGCATAAAATTCAGAAGATCTTCCACAAGACATCTCTGCTGTTGCGCAGTAATACAAAAACCTATTCATAAAGCTTATACATTTGTCAATATGATAAATAGTATTATCTCTCAGAAGCCGAGTTCATTACCTGCTCTGATGCTATCAGTACTTAGCAGAATACTAACAGATCAGGTGGAGAGAGCATTAGAAAACAGATTGCCTTCATATTAGGTGTCTGTGTGGATAAAAGCAGAAAAGCTTATATATTTACCAGAAATATTAATAACTCCAGATGCCTTTAATGTTGATTCTTTCTAATACAGAAGCCGCATCAATTAAATTTAAAAACAAACTATCTGCACAGCTTATTGCATTGCTTCAGGTTAAAGGCATGTGTTCCCTGAGTATTTTAATATATCTTTATTAAAATGAACAGAAATGCCCACATTTTTCAACTGCTTTCATGCAGCTGGATATCGGTGACAATAATGTTGGGTTTTTTCCAAGCCCAAAGGATTTTGAGTATTTTGAAGTGCTCATGGCTATGGTTAGCATAACAATATCTATGCTGCAAAGTTATACTCTTATTATTTCAGTGCCTTAGCAGCTCCAGCAAGCGCTCACAGGAGACAGCTGCCCTCGGCACAGCTCTGAGGGGACCACTGGGGTGTCTGTACAGGGAGAGCTGGAGGGGGACAGCAGCTTCCCTTCAAGGAGAAAGCAAATCAGTTGGGTGCATCTGCAGCTCAGTTCTCTAGTGACCTCCACTTGAGATTTGGAATAAATGAGACGTCAAAAAAAACATACCAGGATATCAAAAGTTGGAGGAATAGAAGAGTTGATTTTCAGCATCAGCCGCTCGAGATGTTTTAATTCATTCTGGATTTTAGCCCCCTGTTGAGTCTAAGGAATTTGCTAGAGGACAAAGCTTTCACTCTTGTGCCACTCGGGAGCTCTGGACATTCGAACACACCCATATTCAGAGAGGAGTAACTGATGGCTTCCTTTAGGTTGTGCCAAATAACTATTGTAACACACAAACAGCAGTAAACCTGATCACCAGGGGTTGGAAAACAAGTTAAATGAGTCTTTGCCTGGTATATCCAAACTCCTCGCAGAAAGAGTTCGTGAAGGAAAGTTGTTTCAGCACTGCATTACTGCCTCACACAGCAACCCCTGAAGACGATCGCATCCACAGTCTGCTGCACCAGGTTACACAATTAAGAGCAGATGACACTTGGACATCATCTACTTTCCTCCTGTAACCTCCAGCCCAACAGCAGTGGATGCTGCAGTCACACAGTCTTAAAAGTACAAGTCTGTAGAAGCTTTATAATTGAGTTTGCAAACCACAACCATCCATGAAGATCAGACCTTTTCATTATGTTAAATATTTAAGAAAATCTTTTTAGATGCTTCTATGTGATCGCTCAAGAAAAGGAACCATGAGCTTGAGCTTGCAAATCTGAACATCAGGGAATGAAGCGATGTCTCCACAGGTGACAGCAGATGCTCTATGTTCACCCCCTTTTCTCCCACCTAATCTTCTACCCTCTGTGAGTTTAGAAATATCTCCCATATTTATCACTCTTCAACCTTACAACTGATATTCAGACATGATGCATCAGGTTCACATCCCAAGCAGGGAAAACAGGAGCTGTTCTGAAGTTACCAGGCCATACAACTATTTCTGGCACAGAGTCATGCTGACTAAAGTGCTGTAAAAAATAGATTTGTAACAACGGGTGAAGATTTGCACTTTTAGGACTGCACACTACAGCAAGGTTAGTCTCTATCGTTCTGCATGGTGCAATAGATTTCAGAGAAGGTCCTTGTGAAGTATGAAAGAAACCATTATTTAAGCTTGGCCCTCACAAACACAGGTGTATTTAACACTTTTTTTTGAAAAAATCTTAAAACCCTTGACAGAAGGGAAGCATTTTTCACCAAGTCCACTCTGCAGATGGTGGAGTGAGACAAAATGCTTACCTTGACCAAATTCAGATGCAGAGTCTGGGTCAGCTGAAACTAAAACTCTTTACAAACCATAGTTCTTAGTCATCAAATCCATAGCTTTATTAAAAACATACTCAATTGATGGATTTTTTAGCAAGTGGGTGCATGGACTAGAGATCTTTAACAAGCTAGATATGACTTTATCTGAAATCATGCTGTAAACCTCTTTTTGCTATAGACATCACTTCTTTAATTTATCTGTATGCTTGTTAGTTACTGGCAAGTGAATTTTCCTTTAAAATTATTTTGCTGGAAGTGTGCTGTGAATACTTGATTAGTTGTAGACAGATTGACTTGCAGATTTGTTCCATGCTACCTGCTTAAAATATTATGTACCCCAGAAATATATTTGCTAGCCAGAGGCAATTCAATATGTGCAACTTTCATTTTGCCGGCAGTAATGAATACTGTATCTAGACAGTTAAAATATATAATTTTAAGGTAGAAAAACTGATAAGCAGCTCTGTTTCTACCTTCTAGAGTTTGATGATTTTGTTCATATCTCCAAAAATCATCCATATTTTGTTTTTACTTCAGGACTGACACAAAGAGTTGTGACACAGCATCAAAATCCAACAACAGACTTTTCAAGAGAGTGCTTTGATCACTTAAAGCCCTGAGCGTGGTTATACTTTTCCTATAACATTTATCTTTCAACTGCTTCCTGCTTTATGAACTCTAATCAGAACAAGACTTAAAGGATCAGAACATACCCTTTTCCTAGCAGTCTTTATTCATTATCCATTTGCAATAGTTTTTTAAACTTTGACATACCTATTCTTTTCATGTGTGGATGTATGCATATGTATACACATATGTTTAGATTTTATCTTAAATACAGCTATTGAAAGGGATTTCTGAGCACTTTTCATACGAAAGAAAAAGCATGGTTTAGTAGCATGCCTCCAACTCACAAATGTACACAGTTAGCGAGTTCCCCTACCTGGATGGCGCATGGTTTCACCCAGAAGCGCTTGCTTCAGGAGCACAGCTGGGGCACCAATAGACTCTACTTTTAGGTTTCATGGTGGGAGAAAATCCAATACTGACTCCATATCTCAACCAAACACACATACACACAAGTGAACCACAGAAAAAGTCATCTGAGCTCAACCACTAATACTTTAAATTCATCTTGGATGAAGAGGTGCTCCAAGAGCAACAGGAAAGCAGTAGCAGAGGTGCAGCATACATAAAATACAAAAACTTGAACCTGTGGGTCCTGGGGGTAGTGAGCAAACCACAGTAACTCAGTGCCAGAAATGTTTCAGGAGCAGACAATCAGCCAGTGAGATGAAAACCTGAAGTTTTCTGTCCTCAGGCTTCCCTCAAAGAATCTGGAGAGACTACATGGGAAAATGTCTCCATCTGACCCTGACTCCATCATCCAAGCTATTCTCAAACCTAGAAGGCTTGCTGTGAGTCCTCAGCTCCTTCAACAGGCACTTCAGCCTTATTTTCTCGAAACATAATGCGAGTCCTTGAGAAGAAAAATCCTATTCTTTAAAATAGGAAACAAAAACTGTACCTGCATTTACATGCATAGTTCTTTCCCCTTTATCTGTAATTTCCACCCTGAAAAGAAGCAGTACATGGTGAGGGAGGTAGTAATATTTCTCAGAATGACTTCATTCTCAGTGATGTCCACAGCATAGAAGACAACAGAAGGGGGATTGTGAGGGAAAAGACAGTAAGGAAGCTCAGAGGAGACATACTGATAGCAAACAGCAATTTGGGCAAGGAAGCTTACAAAAACAATTCAGCCATAAAAAAAAATGAGTGCTCAGAGTCCTCTTGCATGACCTCCCTCATACATTTACCTGTGAATTTCTCAGATTCAGACAGTGCAAAGACTTGATCCACCAGCACCAACATGCACAGAGAGGATAGAGCCTTCCCCATGAACATGGAGCTCTGCCAGGCTTTGGTCAGTCACCCCTCTGCTCTGCCCTCTCCCAGGAAGATGACGACTCACAGGATGAAGAGGTGACCCTTGAGGTCACAGTACTCATCTTCATCTCAAGGACATGGCCAGGGATTGCTCATCAACACCTAAACTGGATTCTGTTGATCCTGATTAATAAAACAAGGGTCACACTTGCTCTCTAGAGAAGCCACCTTTCCAGCAAGGGAGAGGGTCTGAATCTTCCACCTTGCACATTTGCGGGATGCTGCAGACAAAGAAACATTTCCAAAACATTTGGGGTCTGTTTTGACAAAAGGAACCTTTCTGCAGTGTGAAAACCTGCGAGCACACTGGCACCAAGCCTCTAAGGAGAGAAAATTGATGCTATTTCCTAACACACAGCTGAAGGTGAGGACCCTGTATGCTTGAATACATATAGTTGAATGTAAAACTCAAAATAATGTTTATAACTACAGACACTTGTAAAATTATTGAATATAGCTCAGACACAAATATAAAAGGTAAAAACATAACGGTGCCACCCATGTGGCAGCTATAACACTGAAAACACCACCTCTACTTGCATTCACTATCGAGGTGCTGCGTCTGCTCAGCGGCTTCTTGGTGCGTGCAACTCGGACACTGAAATTCAGGCAGTAGGTCTCCTCCCGCTACACGTGGCATCGTAGGTGGAAACAGTATGTGATAATCCAAATAAATCAGTTAATAAGGTGTGACAGACTCAGTTGAAGTCTTGTAATTAAATACCATTTAAATTGTTTTAATTAGGGGAAAAAAAGCCCAAATCACTTTGAAAAGAAATTGCCCTGTCCCTCACTTGTGGTCGGTGTCCGAAACATGCAATAACCCCACTGCTGAGGTCAGCACGTTTATTCCCACCATTTCTACTGTGACAGCTCTGTCTTGCTCTTCGCCTTCAGACTTTGGAGGTGGTGTCACATAAATTTTGTCTTAATGTTTAGTACTTCATATCAAATAATCACAAACGCTACCATTGAACCCTGGAACAGACATGAAAATGCACTTTTACAGTATTTTTTTTTTAAAAAGCCAAGTAACTACTGATACTCTGATAATGGTTACTGACTGAAATGGCCAAGAAATAGACCAAGCAAAGATCCACACTAAAATAAGGTGTGTCCTTGGCCACAAAAAAATTAGGATGCTATTTAAGAAAAATAGACACATGTAAATATGAAAGTTTTGAACAGTATTTTCAGCTGAAAACAAACTGCTTCTAACACATGAGTAGAAGAGCTAAAGTACAACTGTGCTATCTAATTTACATAATTCAGCTATTCATGTTCAAGGTTTAAACACTGCCCTATGAAACAATCATAGGGATACAAGAGATAAAAATAAATAAATAAATAAATATGATTTCATACAAAATGTCCAGAAGGAGGAAAACAAGAATGACTCATATAAAGAATTGCAGGAGAAAACAAGGTTAGCTTGTTACTGGTTTGCTCTCAGTGTTTAAAATAAAGCCCAAAGAATGCATACAGAGCAGAGAAACTTATATTCCTCAGAATTCCTTCAGCTGGTTGAGGCTATAATTTGGCTTGATTGTTAACAGCCGCAAGGGATATCTTAAACATAAGCCTATGAATGGCTTTGTCCCTCCTGGGCCCCCCAAGTCTGGATTTTGAGCAGCAGACATATACTGTTGGTATTGGGTTTTCTTATTGAAAGTAAGATTAAAATCCATTTAAAAAAAAAAATCTAAGAGGAGTAAGTGAATGATTTACTTCCTGATTTATCACTATGCCTCCCTGGTTGTTTTGTTGTGTCTTGTTTTGTTTTCCATGGTCCCTCCCACATGGATTAAGAATAACACATAAGTTATCTATATTTATATAGGCAAGTACAAACCTGCTTTTGTTTTCTACTGATCTGTATGTGGGTTTCTCAATGACTAATATATATCTTTAAAAGGAATCACACACGCCTTACACGTTTCGCTATGCCAGGGATTCCTCCAAGCTGGGCTGTTGGAAACACCCTCGTGGCCGCTTTAAGGCAGGAGTTGCAGAAATGCACATCCAGAGTGTGGGAGCCAAGAGCTGCCCCGACTTTATACAGTACAAGATTCAGGGGTGCACCCGGCCGTGCTGGAGCCTGGCCCGGGCTACAGGGACAGGGTGACTGGTACACAAGGAGAAAAAAACATCTCTTTTTAGACAACTGAACAAAAAGGTGAGACATGGAAGGGAAGAGGGATTTGCTCTGTAACCCCAGGGAAGAGAAGCAAGAAGGTATCACTGGCACAAGCACGATGGCCATAGGCAAACAAGAACACATTCAGGCTGAGACTTAAGAGATTTTTTTTTTTTTTACACGATCAGAAAAACTAGATTCTGGAACAGGGGAGTGGGAAGAGCAAACTGACACAGGGAGGAGCCCAGCAGTTTGGAGATCAGGGCTGGGGCCAATAGCACTCCCTGGAGAGGAATCCAGGCAGGTTTGACCTGCACAGCCCTGGCACTGAGACAGCCCATCCGAGCTATGGCCTTAAAACAGGCTGGGGAGTCCATCTGCTCTTCCACACCCCTTCACGAAGTGCTGTTTGCAGAAGTCCTCATTTATTACTGAGATGGTTCTCACTGACATCAATGGTGGGTCTGCTGTTAAGGGTGGTGGGGACTGGATGGGATGGCTGCCAGGAGGCTTTGAAAACCACCCACAGGGAGATCCTTAATTTTGTTCCTGCACTTGTCTTAGAAATGCAGTTTTTTTCTTCCTGCCCACATCTTCATTTATTGCACTATTTCATTCTGACCTTCCACACATGTCCTGGTGCTTGTGCCCACCAGCTCTACCATAGCACATCACCACCGATCTTCTTCCCGTGCCTTTCCCTACACCCAAGCGTCACTCCCATGCCCAGTTCTGCATGTGTGCGCACTCCTGCCACACTGCTGTTACACTAGAGAGGAGTAGCAGCCCACTCAACTCCTATTTTCCTCCCCATTCTCTTGCTGACAGTGTAGCAGCCAGCATACTCTGACCACCAACACTGCCACAGGGGAGGATGCAGGAAGGAAGAGTCAGCTGGCTCCCTACCTGCCAGATACAATATCATCAGGTCCTCTGGAAGGCTTGAGCCTAAACCTTACAGTTAACTCTGCTAAAGTGATAGCAAGGCTTACATGGAGCATAGTGGAACAGAGTGACTGAGCTGGGTGTCTGTTCTTGGGTGAAAGAATTTGCAGCTAAATGTGCTGGCTTGAGCTGTGGTTAAATAATAAAAAACCCACCTCAAATCTAATGTGTCTTTTCTATCAGATGGGTTGCTTTGTTGAACACAAAAGCATCAGCAATAACTGCCTAGGAAATACAGCACTGACTGCAGGGCTGCAGAGCATCCTCAGAGAATAGGGGTTAAGGCAGAGCAGAGGCGTGAGGGCAGGACGTGCCTTTGGAACACAAAGCCAGTGATGGATCCAGCACAAACACCAGTGGAGATGGGGACTGAGAGGGACAAAGGACAGCAAGTACCAAAACATAGTCCGGAGCAGCATTGTACAGTCTTGAAAAGGTGTATGGAGGGTTTGATCTATTTTACCAAGCACAGAATTGATTTAGTGTTGGAAGAGCCCCGCTAGATTTACTACCACCTTCTCCAGACAGCCCAGGCTGCTGGCTGTGCCTACGGAGAGGAGCGTAAAAGCTGCGGCACAACCAGACCACAAGCACAGGATGGGCTGGGTCTAGATTCCGCTTCATTAATCTGCAATCTCCCTACCACAGATGAAGAGAAGGAAAAGGCACTTTGGCACAAAATGCAGGTTTGTTTTTCTGAGAGCAGTGTGTACACATTAAAGTTTGCTTTGCAGCACTTCAGGGGAAAATATGTATTTTGTTTTCAGTTTGCATAGAAGGTGAGCAGGGCTTGCCAAGGTCAGTGACACCAAGCCCAGGACGCTACACCCCAATCCTGCAGGAACCTGCTCACGACTTTAAGCAGGGCAGGGCAAAGGGGAAGCACTCGGGGTGTGGGAGAGGAGGACGACTCCTCACAAACTGGTGTGCCTCTTGCCAAAAAGAAAACCAATTCCACCACAAGTTTGGACTCCTGGCTTGGAATCAAAGTAGCTGAAAAGAGCCAATTCTTCAAGTGCCAGCAGTTGTTCTTGTATAACTGTTTCGGGGAGTTGCATGTCATTTCAGTAAAATGCAAAATACTTCCATTTCACATTACCCTGTTAGAAAAATTAACCTGCATTTTCACTTTTGTAATACAAAGTGAGCTTTTAACAAGAGTGCTTAAGACAACATCAGCAGAATCACCTGAGCATCCCCCAGAATTTTCAGCCATGGAAAACACATCTAAAAGCAGCAAGCTGGCAAGTTTGTTTGAAAAATGTATCTAGCAATAGATAAGTATTATTTATTTCTCAAAATTGGTTTAAACAGACAAAAAGATTTTCACTGGTTCACAGAATGTGGTTTATCTTTAGACAGCTAAATAAGGCTTTTAGTTAACATCAGCTTTGGAGGGAAAAGACTTTTGCTTCTGCAGCCTGAAATGCATTTGAAGAGGAAACACACATGAATGATGAACAACATATCAAGAAGTGATAGTAATTATCATTCAAGAGATCAAACAAAAATACTTCAAAAAAGTATAGAATAATGTGCAATCAAGGAAATACAGTGAAATTATACTGTAGGTATAATTTTAAGGCAACAATTTAAATCTTGTCACATTTACATTAACTGTTAGACAAAGATGATGTTATACGACCATCAGTACAGATGAGAGTCTTCAGGTTAAACATAACAACTTTGGAAAATGCTTTCCACTATTATTTTTTTTACTTGAAGACATGCAATTTTCTTTTTTTAACCTGTGAAGGCCAATTGAAATGGACAGAATTAACTTTTTAATGAGCTTCATTATTCAAAAACAAAAAAGTAGGGACCTATATGTGAGACCCTATCTTCTCTTGGCAGGCAGCTCTTACCTCCCAGCTGGACAGTTGTGTAGTTAAATCATTCTTTACTGGCCATGTGAAGAACATGGCTCAAAGCATCAAAAACTGCTGAAATCTAAAGGCTCCAGTTCTGCTCTTACAAGTGCTTAGGCAGGACAGCAAAGGGTAAGGGAGCTGGGCTTATCCCTGTGGGAAGTGTGCCACGACAGAGGCAGGGGGAGCTGTTGGAGGACTGATGTTAGCATCATGAGGTATTTATTGGGTATGGTGCTGCTCCTTTTGTCACGGGCCTCTGAAATGCTCCTGCCAAGCTTGGCACAGCACACATATGGTTTGTTCCACCTCAACACAGGGGTTGTCCAGAGGTGGACACAGTGAAGCAGGATACAGCTCTGCCCTGGGCAGGGAGCAGAAAGACTTTCTGAATTTATCCAAATCTCTCATGCTACTCAGTACAGCTTCTGTCTAATCACATGGTGAAAGTTTTCTACAAAAACTAAATGTGTGTTGATGTATGTTGCTTCTCACACAGTGCAAAGCCACATCATGACATCTTCCTTATCAGCACTCAGGGGCAGAGCAGTGGAGGCAACCAGGTGTTCAGAAACACCAAGAGCAGGCAGGCAGAGGTACAGGCAGCCTCGGCCACCTTCCCTTGCCTGTGTGCTGGTCAGTCCAAGAGAAGAGCAGCACCACCACCACTCACCCTCCCCAGCCCTCCCACACATCACTCTGCTCCCCAGTTGCCTCCATCAGCGCTCACCAGGGCCTGAACAGCTCCTAAACCCCCCCAGCATTTCTGAGGGAACACCAGCAGGACCGCAAGTCCTTCCTCCTCACCACATCGTACCTCCACACATGGGAGGAAAAAGCCTTCCTCTGACAAATGTAGACAGCACTAGCAGGTACACACGGAGGGATCTGGGGATATTCCTGGGGTGCCTGGCTAGGGAGCAATTGGCACAGCACGTAAGCACACACATGGGTTACTATGTGGGAAAAACAGCTGGAATCACATTAGCCAGGAAGACAAAATGAAGATCAGAGACACAAATCCCTTCACCCATATGTAGGCAAAGCCAGCATTCTAGCAAACACTGGAGAGAAGCATCCTGCTCTGGGAATGCTTATCTCAATGCACAGGGAGGGCTTGAGGGTTGAAATCCAGCAGGATTTTTCAGAATCCCTGGTAAACTGGAGATATCCGGACAGCTACCATACAGCCTAGGCGCATTCACAACAGCGGTGGAGACCCAAAGGGCTTTTCTGTCTTCTGGTTCTGCGTTTTTAAAGTAGGTATGAACATGATATTCATGTATTCCTCTCCTGCTACCAAGAGCCTACTTATTATCTAGGACAGAGAAGTGCAGACATATAAGCAGCTTTTTTAAGCCATTGATATTTCTATCGGCTCCAATTTCAGACTTGAAGGATTTTTGCTGTATATTGGGAGTGCAGACAGACTCAGCTGCCTCAAGTACACAATTGCATGTGGTAATGCAAAGCAGAAGTCCCGAGAGTTTGAACTGGAAAGAAACCAACTCTTTCTGGGTTTCTTGCTAAATTCATGATCTAAATTCCATAAACCATACATTAAAAAGTCATGCCCAAATAATTTATGGTCTTGTCACACCTTCATGCAAATTAGACATAGAAAAATTGCATAGGACATTCCTATGCTACAGCTCAGTTCTCTTTCTCCAACATTACTCCTGAAGCTGTAAGATGTAACGTCTTATTATCATGGCATAAATTCACCCACTCCTAAGCTCTCGGCTGGGTCTAGCTTGTTAACCCCATTCCCAATAAGCTTAGGAATTCACAGCCCACTCTGGCAGGATTTAAAGGCTAGAGACACAAAGTTATCAGACAACTTCCTTAAAAAAAGAATTATTTGTTGGAGTAACATGATAGCAGTGTGGAAGAGCTGTTTAACAGTGTTTTGTGTACAGAGTTATCTTTCACATAGGGACTCTTCAGAGTCAGGTAGCCCAGACAAGTTGACGGGGTGTTACCAGGTGCAGCAAAGCTTGGGCAGTTCTGCAGCAGTGTCCTAGATATTTCAGCCCGACTTCCCTAACTGGCTTCTTCCCATCATGTGACAGTCCTCCCCCAAGAAGGGAGGAACCCAGCACATTAGTCCTGCTAATGTGATTTTTTCCCCCCTTCTTGGCTCATGAGATCCCCAGGACCACACATTGAGAATTGTCCCTTACCAAGCAACTGGTGCCTGCTGAGAGCACGCTGGCTGTAGTCATTCTGTTTTACCGATTGTTTTATTTCCATATGGTTCTCTCTGAATTAAGGGGAAAAAAATCACCGAGTACATGCAAGTAGCCAGGCCAACTCCTCACCTGCCAGGCATACAGTTACTGGTAGGAAGGGTTTGAGTAACTTTTAGCAGTGGCTATATTCAAAGGGGCATTTAAGTTCCACTGGTATCATTTGCTCAGGTTAAATTGAGTAAATTATTAACCACAAATTATTTGCTCATTAACTGCTTAATAAGAAGGCCACTGGGACCTTCTGGCTGAGCTGGATTAGAGTTCTTTACTTTTTCATAGAAACACAAAGTGTTTTCGCTAGTAAAGAAATGAAGCATTTGATGAATCAGCCTACACAAATTTTAGAGATTTTTATACAATTCATTCACTAAGCTTCCTACATGCCCTCGCTGGGAGAAAGGCGTGAAAGTAATAACCTCATTCCTATGACATTTGAAGTTATTAGCTATATCTACATATAAAAATGTATATACCAGTTTCTAAACACTGGACTCTGCTCTGGAGGCCAGCAGAAGCTCAAACCTCCTGCTTCAAAGTGCTCGCTGAGAGCAGGCAGGCAGCCATGAATGAATCTGAATTTGAAAGCCATATATAAAATAAACCCATCAGTTTTCTCCTCAAAGCCCTTATTTGTGTCTCATCTTCATAAAACCTTTAATGCTTCAATTCGTAGGTGTCACATGAAGAAGTCAATCATTGCTAAGACCTAGGTAGTGCTATCTCTTTTCTAAGATTTTTTTCCTAAAATAAGCATGATATTAGATAGCAATATTTGTTACTGCTTAACAATAAGGGGTGTGTATAAGCATGCATCACGTCCGAGCTGCATGTCTGACAAGGGAAGCAAGTTAGCTCATACTAAGCTCCATACTGCTGTGCCTAAACTCACCTATCTGGGAACTATGAACATATTACAAGGGAAAGATGAAGCAAAATGTAGGACCACTGTTTCCTGGATGATGGCCCAGAAAGGGTCAAAATAATTTGTACTTTGTTTTTAAAGTTAACTTTTCATAAAAGAATTGTGGATCATGACCAGATGCATAATGCAATTAATTCTAACTGCAGAGGTTCAGCCCCCAGGGCAGATTTGGGAAATAAAGAGGCTTGAAACACACTAAGCACCTTTTGGAGTCTAATGACATTCATCCTAAGAGAGTCACGAAGTAGACAAGAAATTGCAGAGGACAAGGAAGGTCGTAAAGGACTGAAAGACAAAAATATTGGTGATTAAGGGGTGGGGAAAGGGGACTCTGGGAAGCTAGAGACAGGTCAGACCAACACTCAACACAAGGAGGCCAGGAGTTAATCAATTGGTTTGGAAACACCCACGGGTTCTCAATGAACAGCAACAGGGAGTCAGCAGCAAGATCTGGCAAGAGCGCTCAATCCCATTGTGCTTGATTCTGAAGCGCCAGCCCTCTCCCCAAAGAAAAGGGGATGGAAAAGTAAAGGAGGACTTGTTACTTGTGTTGATTTTCCCAAGATTTGTCATGTTGGTTCACAACCACAGCCAGAGGCAATGCTGCTGCAGGTCTGCAAGCCACCTGGGCCTCCACCAGCCACCAGCGAGGAGGAGATGCTTAACTACACAAAGTGCAACTGAAATAGAGCTGGGAAGGAACAGCTCTGCTGAAGATTTCACCCTTTTAACTGCTGACTGTGTTGAAATCCCTTGGCATTTCTGTCTTGAGGGCAACACCACCTTCACCAACTTTTACGCCTTGCTTTTAGAGACAGTAAAACAGAGAGAGCTGATGTTGCCACGTGTCATCCTTTACATCCCAACAGCTACTGACTTCAGGGGTTACCAGAACAAATCCCTGCCAACTGCATTCCCAGGGAGCCTCACCTGCACCCTGATTTTACCTGGCCCCAGCAGACGCTCAGAGGGAAGGGGCAGTCTTTCCTGCAGTCCCACTGCTCACCGAAGCGACACCAAGATGCTGCTCAAACAGCCACACTCATAAAATAATTGTAATGGAAGTGTTAACTGTTATTACTCAAAGAGTATAATTTTTCTTCCAATAGCAGTTAACACTGTCAAAGCCAATGCATACTCTCTTTTGCAAAACAGTTGAAAGTATTCTGAAAAGCTACCATGCAAGCTCTGGCTTTTCAGTACCTGCGTCTTCAGGGGAAGGAAGGGGTCTGTGTATTTTCAATACAGCTGCTTCATTGTGAGGAGCTTAGACATGGACATTTCACCCTTTTCAGTATCTCTGGCAGTTGTTGTACACAGTTGAACAGCTCTAATAGGAGATGAACCCACCCTCCCGCTCTAAAGAGAGAAGAATTAGATTTTGGGGGGTTTTTTTGGCCTCACCATTTCCATGGGTTGTGAAGTACAACATACTGGTGTTTCAGAGAAGGCACTGGACCCCAGGCAGGATCTTTCAGTTCAATGAAAGCTGTCAGCCCTCCTTATGGTCCAGGGAGGTGGGTAATAAAAAAGGAAGAATGTGAAAGCAAGGCTCAACACTTAGATCAGCAGTCTAAACAGATAAATTCAGTTTCATGAGGTCTTAAAAATACAATGAATAAAGCATATTTTCAGGCTTTCCTCTCTCCTATTCACTAGTTTCTTGGCTAACAGTTACATACACAGCTATTAGAGCTATAGATCCATAAAGTTCATGAAAATTAGAACTATGCCTGAATGAGAGCCTTGCACCCTAACAACGACTGAAAAGGATCTTATAACAGGCAACAACATTTGGATCACAGATGCTGTGGAATGTTTTTACAATTACAGTTGATTTAATGCAAGATAAATAAGGCTTTAGAGACACTTTAACATCTATTGATTCATATGAAAAGGAGTGTACATAAAAAGATTTATTTAATTGCCTTTGCATTTTAAAAGTGTAGGTTACAGCAATTAATCACTCCAAGTGTAGACATGAAAATGTCCCAGTGATGCAGAGTGTGTCAGCGTGCTCTTCAGCATGCCATGGGAAGACATAAGGAGATTTTAGAGCACGGTTAATGTGGAACCACACGTTTAGATTTACAAGTTTGAAACAGGGTATGATGACACTTTCACACAGGCATTGAGGGGCATCCCTGAGGAACACGAGATGTGTACACACACAAATGCCTGTGAGGAAAAACCAGCCATTGCCAGAGACCAAGCACGGCTGTGACCACCACAGCATCCTCCTGTGGACAGTCCCCCATCCAGACCTCAAAGCCTAAGAGCCTGCCAGCAAGTTCAGGAAGTGTTTGAAAGAAACCAATTACATGAGCAGCTTCTCCTCAGGAGCTTCCCCAACAGGGTCTAACACCTACCCAGCATCTCTGTTCCACTCCATTGTTTCTTACTACTTTTTAGTTATCTGTCATTACCTAAGCATGCAAACCATGCTGAAGCCCTGTCCCCTCTCTGCACAGAGCTGAGGGTCACTCACTCATGTTCAGGTGTATAACCCAGGCTGAAGCCCTCTGCCAGCCCTGTACACCCATCAGAAACACGGCAACAGGCTTCTGGAGATGTGGGTCCAAGGCCAGGTTGGACGGGGCTTTAGACAACCTGGGCTAGTGGAAGGTGTCCCTGCCTGGGGCAGGGAGGTTGGAACTAGATGATCTTCAAGGTCCCTTCCAACCCAAACCATGCTGTGATTCTCTGGAAGCATGGTTACATGAGGAAATGAGTCCTGCAGCATTTTTTCTAATATACAATATTTTCCTTATTTTTTCATTACGTTTTGCAACAAACTGTGCATTTTGCGACCTATAAAAAAGGTTTACTTTTACAAACCAGTTGAGAGTTTCCTGCTCCTCCTTTTGCCATCCATGACAAGGACAGGCAGCAGTCCCTCCAGACACAGTGTCCCCCAGGTAGAGGGGTAACAAGGAGTGACTCTCCCCCAGTTCATTCTCACTGCTTGCTCTTGCTCATACAACACTGCTCTTGCATAGACAAAGTCACCCACGGAACACCATCAGCTTCTGCTGCTCGGTGGGACCCTCCTCACCACTTTGGGGGAGGTGAGAGGGTGAAGAGGTAGTGACGGGGTCCCTGTCACCATCACCCGAGCCATGCCACAGCACACTGCCTCCAGCTCATCTAACCAGTGGTTTGCCCTTCTCAGTGTCACCATGCACCTCCCCATATGCTACTACTTTTAATCATTTGTTGTCAAATTTTTTACAGCAGAGGTTGTTTTTTCCCCCCATAAATATCACTATAAGGAAAGGAATAAAGCCAGCTTCTGGACACCTTCGTAACAATGTCAAACCCTACCTAAAATAACATACATATCTTATTCCAATGAGAACAACTCTAGTTGAAACAGTTGGCAATTACTGATAAGTAATTTAAAAAGCACATTTCTTGCCATTATTTAAGAAGCATGAAAAACTGCAGAGCATTTTTAGATGTCATAATAAATTCACATTAATATAATTTATTACTTCATGGCCCCATTTTAAGACATGGTGTTGGTTAGAATAAACCATCTCCCTGGCCAGAGGATGAGTGTCCCATTACTAAAACCAACCCAAATTATGGATCTGCTGTGGCACGGGAAGTTCAGTTTCAAGAAGCCACAGAAAGCTTGACAGCAGCAGGTGTTTCCTCCCTCAGCAAGAGGATTAGTGCATTGCAAGAGTTAAAACCAGATGAAGCCCTGCCCTAATGCCTGGGCTTTAGATGATGCTCTGAGCCAGACCCACAGAAAGTGGGTCATGTAACAAGTATGATCTCTGCTAAACGTAAGTAACATCTGGCTCATTTTAATCACAGCCCAGACTGCAACCAGGAGACAAGGAGTCAGCCTTTGCTTGCTGCAGAAGGTGAGCCCAGAAACACTTGAATTATGCAACTTTTTTTTAAACCCAGAATACCTTAAAAGTTCCCCAGCTTAGTTTCTCTATGCCAAATATGCAAATTATCCTGATTACTACAAAGTCATTAAATCTAAGATATGTAAAACATTACTACATCAATTAAATTATAACAAGGAGGTGGATGAACAAGCTAATACTCTCCAAGTTACACATATTTACTTTATGGAGCAGTGGCTGTTTCAGAAAATGCAAAGGGCAAGTTGTGATATGCATTCAGCATCTATTTGAGTTCACAGCAGTATGCAAAGCCATAATTATTATTTTATGTCTCATTTTGTCACACGGTTGCTATGTCTGACTTCCAGTAGCAAGTATATCCTTATCATTTAACCTAAACGAGATTTAGAATAAATGTACAGAAAAAAGAAAATAAAAAGAGTCTTAGGACTCCAGGTATTTCACACCACTTCTAACTGTAAATTGAATGTTAATGTGAATACAGATTTCAGTGCTGCTTGCTCAACTCCTCTGCATTTGTAAGCCTCACACCATTCTCATAACAACCAGAAGATATTTATATTGAAGTTAAAGTCAGAGGATGAATGTAGAAGAGAAGATGTAAGAAGAAAAATGAGAAGCTTTTGCCTACTGAATACGTGATTTGGGAGTGATTTATTGTCATGTTTGACTTTCAGATGAAGTAGCTTGACCATTAAAAAAATAAACAAAAAATTGTCCTTTTCCATGCGTTTGGTCTCACTTTGCTTTTCAGCACAGATGTATGTTGACTGCTCCACAATGTGGTCTCTTTCAGACATCTGGAACAGCTCTAATGAGAGTCAAATTCCTTCCCACTAATAATTCTTAGTTAATAGGAACACACCCTGCACCCTTTTTTTAAAAAACACTGTATCATCTCCCCTCCAGTTTTCCCATTGAGCAAAACCTTCAGACACAGGATGGAGGAGGGGGGAAGACTAGTTAAGTTATTTTTACATATATTCAGGTATCATGCAGAATAACAAAAGCCTTCCCATAGAAATTGTACTAAAAATATTCTGACAAGCACAGAAGTGGTTTGTTTTGTACCTTTTCCCTTTTTTCCTGTCTACATAGACTTGAACTAAAACAAGCGTCACTGACATCCGTGTTCAGAAGAGAACAAAGCTGGGAGCCTCCACCTGCTTTTCCACCCTTCAGAGCAGGTCCCATCTGCACCAGAAGGCACAAGAGATGCTGATGCTGGGCAAGGCGAGAGGTTAATGGGGCTCAGGGCTGCTTCCACACCTCCCCACAGGACACCCTCCTCTCCCTCACCAGGAGAAGCTCCATAGGGTCCCCACCACGGGAAGCCCCCCGGCTCCGCAGCCAAGCGCAGCCCTCAGGACACCCCACTTGAGGTGTTCAGGGTCAATAGTCACAACTCCTGCTGAGCAAGAGATGAGATTGACTCTTATAAAGTAGAAGATTGTTTTCATGATCCATCTAATCTGCTCTATTAATAAAAATAGACCAAACCCTTCTGGTGCAATTCATTTCTCACTTCCACTTCCAAGTGGTCTCTAAATACAAGAAATCATGCCTGCCCAATTAATCACAGTACTGAACATCTCAAATACCTGGGGAGAATGCAAAACCACAGCTACTGGAAAATTTAAATTAAACACTTCAGATAAATTAAGGAGTACTTAAAAAAACAGTGGCAGTTGTCCAGTAGCAGGTGAGGACTAATCTCCTGGCTTTATCTTTTTTTCCTTTAAATGTTCTGATGAAAGAAGTTATTTGCCAGTTACTGTAAGGCTTTTTAAGTCTTGCTGATGCTGCCCTTACTGAGCAGGAAAAGGGAAGGAGAATAAAGCCCACTGGTAAACATTTAAGTTCCAAATTATTTTAATTTACACCCTAGTGACACATACAGGCTTTCACATATGGTATCAATGTGTTAAACAGTAGAAGGTGGAGAAGATTCAGTTAAGCACAATGCCGACTCGGCAGTCCTATGAAGAAACAGCTGAATATAACATACCATGTTCATTCTACACTTTGGGAATTGTCATATTGCATCTGTGGGATTAAATTTTTTAAGGCATTGTCAAGTTTAATTGGAGAGTTCACACAGTCCCAGCTCTGGTGCTGTGATTTATCCAGCAAGTGTTTCTCTTTATCACTTGACACTAACTCATAGATCTAAATAAAACCATCTGTGAACAAAGCCTGTGGAATTAGGCAAACAGCTCTAAGTGCATTGGTTTTTCCCAAGGTACAATTGGTATATTTTGTCATTTGCTGGGTGTTTGGTTGTGGTTTAAACTTTTCTGCAGGTTTGGTGCCTGGGGATGGAGATCACTTCAGCCAGGGGTAACTGGCCAATGACTCCTGGCATGTGCCAGCCCTGCCACAACACAACGTGACTCTTTGAGCCACGATCCCCAATTCTCTGCACTCCTGGGTGTTAGAAAACACGAGGAGTGATGCATCTGAAGGAAGAGCAGCACTGCCCACCCATGTCCCTCCCCGGAGCCCCTCTCCTCCCAGGCTGCAGGAGCACTTTGGGGATCAGGCATGATGTTCTCCTTCTCCCCCAGCATCACCTCTTTTCTCCCCAGCTGCTGCAGCACTTGGCAGCCTCAGGAACCCATCACAGCCCAAAGACACCCTCTTCTCTGCATGCGTAAGTACACACACACAAATTTGTAAATAAATAAAATTTCAATTTGGAATAATGTTTTATGAACAGCAAGCTTGAGAGCTGAGCAACACAGGTACAAGCTGGGATTGGTACCAGACATAAATTAGAACAGAAGGAATTTATTTAGTATCTAAAAGGCACTTTAACACCTCTCAGGCAGACGAGCTGACACCATGTTAGTTTTGTCTGCCCAGCAGTTGAAGCCTTAAACTAACAAAAAGCAATGAGTTTTTAATAAGTTAAACAGACCATGGCAAAACTCACAGGGCATAACTGGTCTGAAAAAGCAGATGTTTTACATAAAGTGAGCAATCTCTCCTTGTTTTGGAGCCCAACACAGGGCATCCACCATCTCAATGGACCCCACATCCCTGAGGCCAAGCATCCTGCTCCCCACCTGGGAGGAGGGGTGGGCTCCATGGAGCACCCCACAGCCTCCAGGAGCCAAGAGGGCAGCCCCACATAGCCAGCCCCACATCAGATTGCTTTTGGGGAGGCTTCTCTAACATCCTTTGACTGGCAGTTGCAAGATATACAAGAACAAGCATTATCTGTCTCCCTGAACACCAAGAGGACTAAACCTAAAGTTTTGTATGTGCCAAAGCCCTGCCTTACAAAATAATTAATGATTGTTGCAATTATTCCATGGAATTGATTTGAATATGTTTCTCTGTTATCATCAGATGCAATTAAACTCAGAAATCTTCTTTTAAGTTCATATAGAGAAGGGGAGATGCAATTTTGCCCAGAAACACCATTCATTTAATCAGCAGATGAGCTTCTAGAGACTCAGGGTGTGGGACTAAGCCCACTAATGCTGGTTTTAGGGCAGCTCTCGGGCTTTCAGAAGACGTCTCGGCTCACGCTCCCTCCCACCTGCTCTAATGCAGTGCCTGTTTGCTTTGCCTCCAGCACTTACTTACTACCTGCAGCTTGTAAACTAATATTAAGTGTGCGATGAGATTGCTGAGCTAGGGATTGAGTCATAAAAGCCTTTCACAGCACTTTACCTTGAAAAAGAAAAAACCCCATACATCCTACGTAAGCTCCCAGTTGCATTATGCAAGCAGTGTTCTGCGGTATTAACCCTTCTCTTCCTCTGTACCAATGGAGATCCCTTCCGTGCACCGAGCCAACAGGGAGGGCGTGTACACACTAAAGATGCATTTACAGAGCAAGAAACTACACTTAGAAATGAAGAGTAAGATGTTTTAGTCTTTCAAGTGTTTAGAGCTCTCATTTGTACATATTTATTCTACTTACATAAAAACAGTCCCCTGGAAAGCCATAGACTAATCCATAAACAGAAAAATGGAAATTGAAACCCTCTGCTTCCTGCAACAGTGGTGGGAATTACCCCAGCATGGAGATGAATATCATATGTATGTATTCATAGAAAATACTGATGTTGTGTGCAAATTTATTTGGTACAAAAATATATTTACAAAAGAACAGCCCTGAGAGTACATGAAATGTCCAATCATATACACGCCTTCCCAAAGCCCTCTAAAAGGTAGCTAACAAATTGCAAGGATATGGAGGACTGAAGGATTTTGCATAATATCTGGAGATTTTTAAAGAAACATCACTCTGCAATAGCTTTGTTATACTGGATCATGCCTTAGGGCTAGACTAGTTCACTTCAGACTTATTTGCTGTGTTTATTATGTAAAGCTTATGCAGTCCAATAGTATTCTCTCATTAATACGAACAGAAATTTGGAAGACCTAACTGGCCAAGTGCTCAGTTTGCAAAGAATTATATACACACTGCATTTTTAAAAAAGAAAAACTGAACTCTATTAAAACATACCACAACTGTCAAAATTCCACCTTCCTATTAATTTATAACTTTAAGCCTATGGAAGCTGAGATGTTCAGCCCAGTTTCACCATTATGGTTTTTTATTGTAGAGCCCCAGACAGAGATCAGAGCCCATTAAAAATAAAATTTTTATTCTAAAAAGGCCATGATTCAGCTAAGAACATGCTTTACAAGTAAGTTTAGGCAGCCTGGCCTACAGCATCCACATTTTTCACATCTGTCTTGGTGACTACTGGCAATCAACTCTCCCATACAGTGTTTAATAGGCACAAAGCTCCATCTTGCCATGCTCTCATAGTGGGCAATGCCTGTGTCTGAACTGATAGCAACTCTGAGCCAAGTGGTATTGGGCAACACCGCTTCTTTCCCCTGGATGCCATCATTCAGTGCTGAAAATATTTGCAAAGGCATAACTGATTCACATGACAGTTTCTGCTTTTCACACGTAAAACTGTGATACAAGTTGGAGTTTAGTGCCTCTCACCAGCCAGCTTTGCTCCGAAGGGGGAAGCAGCTGGAGGTAGTGAAGAGGATCCACTGAACTGCCACTTAACTGGTGTGCCAGTTATCCAAAGCAACTTTTAACGATTCCCAAGCACTCCTAGCCAGAGCCACAAACGCACTATCCCAGCTCAGATATCTGCCTTGGGGCTACAGTGTTCTCTCTGCCAGGAGAGTCACCAGCCACCATCAGAAGTGGTTATTAACGCCACAGAGTACAAGCAATAGTGAGCATCTCCCATTTAATTCTGTGCTTCACAACAGCGTCTAAATACTTTGACAAAAAAGTTTAACTTGTTCTGAAGATATCTTAATATTCTCACACAGATCTATTTCTCTTCACTAGATTACCTTGTAATTTAAAACCAATTGACTAGATGGGAATAAAACAATCCTTATACCAAAGAATAAAAATCTCATCATGCCAGGAACCAGTCTCCCTTGACTTGTAATTATGACCATATGTAACCAGGAGAGTAATATATGGTTGACCAGGAGCTCAGCCTGACCCAGTTAACTGTTAACACAACATTTTCATACCTTTCCTCCTGAAGCCAATCTTTAAAGGGACTTTATGATGGCTATTCATGCAGCAGTGAATTGCACTTAATGAAACCACACGTCTCACCCTGGCATCCGGATTTTTGTTATTGACTTCAACCATAAATCTTTACGTATTTTTCCTTCAGGCAAAGTATTACAGAATCATTTTCTTAGCCAAAATAATGACTTCGGAGCTATGCATTTTATAGAAAACCTGTACAAGGAAGAGCTCTTTTCCTGTGACACGTTCTCATTTGTTAACATAATTTTGACAATCTTATTCCCGAGTGCAACAGTCTGAAGATGTAGATGCTAAGCAGTGCTAAAATTAGCACATAATTTGCTCTAAACTTCCCGTTCCAAAATAATGAGATCCACAGATCGAAAAACTGCTGGACTGACAGAAGGGGTAACAAAGAGCTCCTGAACATCCTTGGTCAGGCTGCTGGTCAAAGAGCGGGTCTCCTCCAGCATTTGTGGGCCAGGAATTTGGGAAGTCAGTGTGAATTATTAGGCTCCCAGCAGTCTCTTCCACCACAGGTGGCTGGGATGGCTCAGTTTAAGCCTGTCACACTCACTTAAGACCAACACCCCAAGACAGACTCCTGTGCTGTTTCAGAGCAGAGGAGCTGGAAGCTGTGGACAACCAAACAGCGATGCTGCTCATGTGGTGCCTCCTGGTACAACAGCACAGAGGCACAGGAGCTGGGGAGCAGTGAGCTCACACAAGCCCACACCAGCCTACAGTAATTAAGTACAGAACATTGACCTTTTCACCTTGCTATTGTTTTAATTATTTTGTGGAAAAAAAAAAAAGGAGAGGAAAGTGGATCTGCTCGTGAATATATATAGCTAATACAATCTCTTGGTGGACCATTTAAAAATAAAAGGGTTCCAAAAAATATAGCAGCATGTTATATTTGTTTTGTCACCAATATTTATACCTCTATATTTCACAAATATATCTACCTCTATAACATTAAATAAAGTAGGCTATGAAGTTTATCAGGTGGAAGACCAAAGATGAGAGGGCCTGGCATCTTTTGGGAAGGCCACACTCTGATTTCCCATGTTGGAGCACACACAGTCTAAAGTAGATCAATCTGGTCATTTTAGGAACTGCTGTAAAGCCTTTAGACAACTCTGTCAGCTTTAAAAGCTTTCACTGTGATGTGTGATGGTCTGGTTGAAATCCCCAGGCTTTTGACTCAGACCAGTTGTTTACATCTAAATTACTTTTCTTCATTAAGCTCAAGCTTTAATTCCCAATATATTAAATTTGTGTTGTTGAAAACAGTAAGTTCTTTATTGGCTTTGTTCCTACAATTATTAGATTAAGGATGTCATTAAAGAGTTGTCAAGACATTTTGTAGCTATAGCTTGGTAGTTATAAACAGACCATATTTTTACATCAATTTAGAGAGGAAAAAAATTCACACTGCATTTGATCATCTTGTATCAGACCATCCTGTCTTACTCAAAATGCTGCTGTCACAATGGTTGAAGCAGAGCCATGGGAAGAGCATCGCTGAGGCTCACGACAGGCTCGCTGTGCTCCTCAAATGCTTCCAGCACTGGGGACTAGCACAGGGTTTTGGTGTCTCTTCTCCCTCCTCCATTTACTAGTATACAGTGCTCAGAAGTAAAGCTAATGGTAAAAATCTTGCTACTTTCCTCTGTTAGAGGCCAGCCTGCTTTGGTTTCTGGTGAGTATCAAGGTGAGCACGGGAGCTGTTTGCCATAAAATAAGCAAGCCTGCCTTTTCCAAAGGAGTTTTCTTTCTACTCAAAGTGATACTCAACAGCTCATAAAATAACAGGGCACGCAAGGGCATGTGATGTGGTAGGAATAGTCTTGTGTTGTATCTCTAAGTGGAGAAATACTTGCTAAATATTTATATTGAAATTCTCAAGTGTTTGGAAAGCTTTGGGGCCATAATTTTATTACACACAAACACACTATGTGTATTATGTATACACACATGCGGATGTTTAAGCCAAGTGCCTACACTTGATAGTTTCTGCAGAAGGAAGCACAGCTAATTTGTAAGGCTTTTAAGAGTAATCTTTTAGGTGATATGTTAGAACTAACCCGCTCACATCACAACCTCTTGTGGACAAGGCAGGTGCCAGAAACCCAAGGCATAAACTAGAAGTGGACAACACACTCCAAGTCTAAAAAATGTTTCCTTCCTCAAAGCACACTTTATGGTCTTCTCCCAGGCATCACAACAAACAGCGTGGCATGTATTTACCAACAAATTAAAGTTTATGGAGAAACTTGTCTAAAAGCATCAAGTTTAGCCAGCAATTCTCATCCCCCTCTATCGATCCAGTGACTCCTGGCAGAGATCAGTGTAGCCAGGAGCACACAGAACAGTTGGCTACCAGCCTCACAGGGCTCCAGCCCCCTTCTTATATATTAGCCAAACCCGACCACGCTCGACCTGCCCAACCCGTGGATTTTTATCCAGTGACCCCCCCATCAAGCCAAGTAAGGACACTTCTCCCCAAGCGCTCTTCCACCATCTGTGGAAGGTAGATAACACACAAAATTATCTAATAGCAAATGAATTGTCAAAGTGTATCTCTCCCATCCCAAATGAGAGCATTTTAGGGAAAAGAATAAGCTAATTAGATATACATTCAAAACGTTATTGTGAGCTCTCTTTAGATGTAGATCCTGTCTCCCAGGTGGAAAACAGATTGCTCATTTGTGGAGCCAGCTTGCTGAAGAACAAGTTCCTGACATTTTTTGTTATTATTTTTATAGCTATATTCATGAAGCCTGTGGTTGATAAGTAGGGCAATTTGCATAGCCGGTTTGGATGGGGTTTGCTCTATCCCTCTGCAATGCAGTTTTCAAGCACTAAGAAAAGCAGGACACAAGTGCAGCTAAGTAGTCCTGCCCTACCCCATGCATTTTTAAACACACTAGTGCAACAATCTCTCATTAGCTGCTAAAGCACAGCCGTTAGAAGCACTTCCTGCACCTTTAGCTTCTTTGTCTTCAATCACCGAGATGCCTGGCATTTCAAAAAGTCAAGTGGGGAGGATTAGACTCAGCTGAGAAAAATATCTTTGCAGCAGAGAGATTGCAAATACCAGTGTGAATGGGAAGCACACTCACAAAGAAGGGCAGAGCAGAAATCATTCTCTATTTGTTTCTATCATGAAGAGGAAGAGGACCATAAGTACCACATCTCCAAACAGAAAGATTTATCTGCTGGCAATCAGAGGTTACAAATACTTTTGCTACTAACAAGCACGCTGCCTCAGAAGTGACAACATGCTTTCAGTAAATAACTCATTAATAGCGAATATACCCTCCCTCGCTTCGGGCAGCAGCAGGAGCGCTCTCTGTACCTGAGGTGGGGGGGGGGGTACGAGCTGCCCTGGCACCGGGGGGATTCAGGCACCAGCCCCTGCACCGGCCCGGGTGGCCAGAGCCAGCCCGGAAAAGGAGAACCCCCCCCCCAGGGCTCAGGTCCCTTCTCACATGGAAACATTTCAGAAGAGTTGCCCGAATTTTACTTGTATCAACGAACAGCAAAAAAAATAAAGTCATTTGAGGCAATAAAAGTATAAGCAGAAAATCGGTTGGCATCCAACGTTTTAATTTCAAATTACCGGCACTGTCCTGCTTCGCACCGAGATCCATCAGTAACCGTGAATAAGAGACTAGAAGATCACTTGTTGCACCCAATTCCAGATCAATTCTGAATACATCTGCTTGACGTTAGTTATTTATCCTTTGTGACACGTTCACAGTAATGACTAAATTGAGATTATAGCACATGCGCATGTGATTCCTAGACTATATATCACCTCAATTCAAATCAATATATCTCTCTGAATGCCACCAGGTTAAACCAGGAGAGGAAGAGACCAGCATTTTATCATCTTTCCAGCAAAATGAACAATGTTTCAGCCAGCCCACCCATCCTTTGTTTATGCAACACAATTATATTTTAAAACATAGCTTCAATCCTATTTTTTTAATAAGAGGTGGAAGCTTTTATTTTACTTACATCTCTCATTCATGCATATTGGCAAAGGTTTTCTTTAAGCAAGGAAATGACAGTTTGCACATTATCCATTATTCAGAATCCTTCTGAGCCCCCAGACCAATCCAGCCAGCACAAAAAAAAAAGTTTATACAGCACTCACCCTCCAGAAGTTTTAAGCCAGCCGTTTCGCCACCTTACATCCTTCGTCTCCACAGATGCACTGCACTCCAGCACAAAAGACCTCCCCCCAATTTATTGCACCTTCTATTAGCGCTGATGTCCTGCAGCTGTTTCCCATTTGGGGCAGAGCTGCCGGAGAGGCCCCGCTGCCTGCGGGGGGGTTGGCTCACAGCACCTGGGGCTGCCAGGGCGGGGGGGGGCTCTGGCCCTTCCACAGGGATCACCTGCCGTGGGGGTGCAATTCTCCCCCCGCCCCCGGCTACACAGCGGTCAGTGGAGACAAGGGCAGGGAACCAGCGTTAATGTGTCCCTTAAGGAGGCCGGCTCCTGCCCTCCCCGTTGCTCGGAAACGGCTCTAACGGCCCATCATCTCCCATGGCCTGGCACACCTGGGCCTGGGGTGGGCTCAGATGGGAGCAATCACAGAGCTGCACGTTCATCATGTTCTGGAAGGCTCCAGAATGTTTGGTGAGCAAAAGGTGTCTGGCAAAAGTCAATCAGCTTGGACGCTCTAAATGGCGACCACCAGGGAGACCCTTGGAGCTCTCCTGGATCACAGCAGCCTGTCACCAGCATCTCCCCTGAGCTGGAGGCTCTCAGGTACCAAACCCTGAAGGTGTCGTCTGCTGCCAGAGCTGAGGGAAGGCCAGGGCAAAGTCCACCTGCTCGAGTCTCAATAATCACCCGGTGAGGAATGCCGAGGCATTGGGAGGATTTACTCTAAACTCGAGAGGAGGGAAATTTTCCTTTGAGCTTGCTTCTTTCACCCACTCTTTCTCTGCTTACTGGTGTGTGGGGACATCCTTCATCCTACTGGATCCAAATGCTTTTGTCTCTGTTTGTACGTTTTGTGTTTGTGTATGTCCATGTACACAGGTATAGATTTAAGAAACCATAAAGTAAGTTAGTGTGAACCTTGTCATCTTAGAATCTGTAAGTTGCTATTTTTATAACATTTTCTGAATTATTTTGCAATGGTCAAGTGCTGTTAGTTATTAATAAATCTAGATTTCCTGTTAAATCCGTGTTAATACTTCGCTTGGTGCGAGGACAGGTCGTGCTGCTGCAGGGGCTGTCCCTTTGCCCCGCTCTGTCGCAGCGCCCTGCAGAGGGGTCACAGGGAGTGGGGGGCAGGAGGCACGAGCCGGGGACGAGGAGGTGGTGTGGGGGCTCTGGGTCAGGGGCTTTGTTGGGAGAAGGAGGAGGAAAGGCAAAGGCCCATCCAGGCAGTGGCAGCACACGGCTTTGGAGAGCAGGTCAGGAGCAAACTGAGTGTGAAGGCGTGTGAAGGCATGTGAAAGGGTTAATTAGCAGCTGCTGGTAGTTACCCTCCAACATCTATCCTAGAAAATAACTCTTATTTTGGCAGTGAAGGTGCAGGGTGGAGACACGATGCTCTGTCTTCTCCTTCGTTAGCTGATGGCAACGCTACGCAGATGTATTTCTGGAACTAATTGCACTGATCCCATTCTCTCAGCTTGCTTGTGCAGTTTAAATAAGCCTCCCATTAACTCAGTTGCTTTCTTAATCCAGCACTAGACTTTTAAATAGTGTTACTCCTAACGCAGCGCTGACTCCGCTGTGAACGGCTCTGCTCCCCGGGCAGATTACTATATCGATAATGCGATTTAAGCCCTGATGCATGCACCTCCGGTACCCTGATATGCAATTTGAAAGGCTGTTACTTAAAAGGCTCAGGTTGCTGGAAAAATAATTCACTCAACAGACAAAGAGCAATCTTTTCCAACAGCTAAGTGCTGCTGCAGAACAGCTCGAGCCACCTCAGCCGCTACTGGTCCCGATCCCCTCTGTGGGATGCTGGTGCCAACCCCCCCACAGCACCCCAGCCCCGTTACCAAGAGTTACTCGCAGCAGGAGCCCATCAAAGGGTGCGAGTATCCCCTTAAAATAATGATGGCAGGTAAATAAAATGCTTAATCTGCTGTAAACCCACTGGTTACCACAAAAAGCTATAATTTAAAGTTGACCCTAACAGCTGGATAACAAAAGTAGCAAATAGTAGGTCCCAAAAGTTGATGACTTGCAGAGGGTTGAACTCCACCTGGTACAAGACGTAAAATCCATTGCAATACGTGTCTGCTGTGAAAAGAAAACATTATTTTAAAAGCCGCCCCAGGGCCAGTGGCTTCCCAGGCAGCAGGAGATGCTGGTGGCTCATGTCCCTCTGGCGCTGGGGGTGCATAGAAGCTGCTGTTCCCCAGATGAAGTGTAGCACGAGGTCTTCCAGGCTTTTCACCCATTTACAGGCCCTTTTCTCCCTTCCTCATGTGCAGAACAGGATGCCCATGGCGTGGGGGGCCGAGCGCTGCCCCAGGTGGCTGCGGGCCGGGGGGATCCGGGCGCTTCGCACGGCGTCACCCTCTAACTCAGAACTGAGGGTTTTCTCGCGAGCGCTTCCCAGCCAAATCAAGAGATTGTTCTCCAAAGACAGGCAGCTGGGTAAATGTCAAGAGCTCAAAAAGTAAATTATAGTGCAAACAGGTTTGATATTTCTATGAAATGAAAGTTAAGCACATTTCTTTTTAAAATACAGAATTTTATCTAAAGCAAGTGAAAACCTTCTATTGTGACCTTTATGAGATTCCAAACAGTGACAAATTTGGTCATTACAAATAACCTTTTCCTAGCAAGAGCCTTGCCAATGGGGACTTCCTTGCAGTAATACATGTAAATTAATTTCCAACCTAGAAAACAATAAATAATATAAGAATCTTCTAAGATACCTATTCTGCATTAAAATATGAATAATGAAAAGCCAAGTAAAAGATAGTACCACTTTAAAGTGCCACCATGGAAGGTTTTATTTTGTGCCACAGCTTTCTGGGAAGCCAACTTTGTCACTCCTCCACTATTTCAGCAGTGAATAAGTATTCCAGGATTTGCCTTGCTATTTGTCTATATGATTAACCCGAAGGTGAGAATGAGATCATTAACCTGGGATTACTTGCATGTTTAGAGCTCTCATCATGCCTGTAGTGCCTTGTTAGCTGAACTAAAAATATCCACAATTTTTCATTTTTCTTTTAACTTTACACTGACAAACATTATTCTATACATGTAAATTAGAAAGAAAAATCAATGGTCACTAAATGCAACCTGAAACTCTGAGAAATTAACCCATGGAGCACCAAACCCTATCTCATGATGCAACCACCAAACAAATGTTGTGCTTTTTGAAACAAACGCTATCCTTTCAGCAATGGACACTTAGAATTTGTTCATGTTTTCCAAAGCACGAGTCCCGCAGTTGCATTCTGCTGTGGACACGCGGGGACAGAAAACCAGAGGCAGCCTTGGCCAGTCAATCTGCAGCTGCATATCCGCTGCCTTATCAGACACATGGGCTGCTGCCGCCTGGCCAAAATGAGAAAGGCGGTTATTTTTCCTTATCGGAGCAGCTGTGGCAGTCACTGCACTTCAGAGGAGAGCGGCGGTGTAAGCTGGGGCTGAGCTGTTGCTCGCAGGTGATAAATGCACAGGTTTTACCCTGTCTGCTTTATCCTGTACAAAAAAGGGCACCACAACATCCTGCTCCCACTTTGAAATAGCTCCTAGAATTAAAAGTGATCTCCTTGGAATAAGCAGCGTGGGGAGGAGAACACAGCTGAGGCTGAGCACCGACAAGGTGTGGGAGGGGGCAGGAATTGGTCCTGGGGATGCAGCCAAAGTTGAACAGCCCAGGGATGCAGATCCTGGTTGTTACTGAGCCTCAGGGAGCTGGGGATCCCACCTCCCGTGGGTTTCGCAGAAAACAGGCACCGCAGTGTGTGCAAGGAGCTGGGCCTCGGCTTAAACAAGGACCCCAGACCCTCCAGCATCCTCTGGCTAAATGGCAGGTCAGGCTGCTCCCGTCAGCACAGCTTCCCCCAACCTGATTCCAATGTTCCCCTGTTAGCGAGAGGCGGGGAGCACAGATCCCGCCAGACAGCAAAGGCATAAAAGGGACAGATGAGTAAAGGTGGGTTTCTTTCTCCCCAGACCGCTTCACAGATGACAGAAGAGGGAAGAGCACGTTATTTTTCTTCATTGTGGTCCCTATAGCTAGAGTACCATGTTGTCTTTTTTCTGTACTTTGAAACAATTTTCATTAGTTAGGATTAAAAAAATTGTCTAAATGTGACAGTGCATTTAAAAATATTGATAATAAATTCCTTCATACTGTGTCATAAGTATAGCCTGTGCTTTACATTCCCTAACAAGATGTAACATTTGCTATTTAATTGTATCTAAAATAGGAATACAATATCTGCTATGTTATTGAAAAAAACAGGACATAATGAAGACTAACATGTCAGAAAGTTTCTGTAATAGTTAAACACTTCAGCTTACTCCATTTAATTAAGAAATTTAAAGACTGCCATTTCAGAAGTGAATCTCATGTACTGCTGTGAAATCAACAGGTCAAATGTTCAAGGAAATCATACTTTTGACTGCAATTTTGGAGTCACTCTCCTGCTCCTTATTTAAGCTAAACCCCTTCACAAAGTCTGAAGGGTTTCATCACTGAAGAATAAACAGATTTCTGAATCAGCAGTAAAATCGACAAATAAAAACTGCTGAAACAATGGCATTAGGAGGACAGGAGACAGACATTACCACGAGAACAGTGCCGGTGGACAGGAAGGTATTTTTCAGAGTAGGGCAGTTGTTAAAAGCAATTTCTGTCTGCAGAGCAATACAGTGGTTAATTCCCGTACTTAGAGGAACCGTCTCTGTCAGACAGGGTGAGGAGCTGCCTCTTGACTAATGTGCGTTTCCTACCGCCGACGGTTCTGTAAGTCACCCAACGGCCCTCCGGGAGGGAAGGGAGGCTCCCCGGGACCGCTGAGGTCCTCTGAGGAGGTTTTTGGGTGCAGCTGTTGGCACAGGAGCCCCGTCAGCACCAGGGTGGTGGCTGCGGAGCCGGGGAGCGGGTGCGGGCGATGGCTGCTGGAGATAAAAGACTCTGGAGCGTTTGGCACAGTTTGCAACCCATGAAGCTCTGTCAGGGGCTCTGTAAACAAGAGCGCCTTAAACAAATACGATGAAAGAAGTAATCAGCGCATAAATCTCGTCACACCAAGACATTAGAGGCAAAATATTTATTAAAGAGTAATACAGTTTTCTAGCTAGAGATGATGCATGGCGCATGGAAGACATCACTTGGATAAACACTGCAGCAGCATCTGCAAAAACACTGCGATCATCATCAATCTGTATTTCAGAAGAATGAGCAATGCCTCTATGGCCAGGTGCTCCTGTTAATAAGAAATCCTGCTGTGGAGCATTAAGTTTAGAAGTAAATACTGGGACATTTACATCTGTGTGTTTCCATCAGATAGGCTCAGCAGAATCAGAGAAATAAATAAAGGTGGGCAGAGACGATCAGTATCAGCAAGTGGTGAGAACTGAGTCCCCGTTGCTGGAAAAACTGAAGCTACTTGGATTGTAGGAATACTAAAAAGCCCTGAACAAAGAGTCCTTGGGGAGCTACATCAGCTGAGCAGAACACCTCAATGCATAAAATACAAATTGAGACCACTTAAGTAAATAAGACAGCTATGTAAACACGGAGCTGGGCGCTCCGACAAGATGTTCCCATCGATGGGGAAAGGCCTCCGGATCTGAGGCACAACACAGCCCGGCAGCGCGGGAGCACTCAGCCAGAGCCCACTGCCGGAGAGCTTTCACAGGAGGTGGAGGATGTGTTTCATGGGGAAATAAAAAGAAAGTAGCCAAGCAGGCCGCTGGTCTCTGAGCAGCTGCAACGTGAGCTAGACTCGCGTGGGAAATGGGGGTGTTACAAACACTACAGCCCAAAGAGGCTGAAAGCAAAAGCAAAGCAAAGGGGTTGGCGTGAGCCAGCCCCCCCCCAGCCGAGGAGCTCCCCAGCAGCCCCGCCTGGTCCCTTCGGGTGCAATTACAGCTTTTTCATCCTTTGCTGCAGAACTTCAGGGACTGCAAAACTCTCCGGTAATAACTTCATACACTGACAGTAACGGCGCAGAAGAAATTGAAACTTCTGGACATTGATGTCCAGGGTATGGACCCATAAAATCAGCAAGCCGTAAGACAAGCTGCCCTAGTTCCAGGTACCACATGCCGTCCGCACCTTATTAACTTCATTCTGAACCCACTCCAAGAGAAGTCTCTGCAGTAGCTGCTTGCCTTTCTACGTCTGCTGTTGCAAGCCTGCCAAGGCAGTAGCTTATTTCAGTATATTTTTACAACTGTACTTAAGAGAAATGTTCCAAAATCTATGTAAGAGTCCCTGTTTTTCCTTTTGGAGGCTAACCATCAGGTGAGAAAAAGTTCAGGACAGAGAAGCCTGAAAGCAGAAAGTAATTGAAGTCACGTTAAGGGGGAAAAAAAAGAAACTCTTTTAAAACAGCATAATTCCTGCCTCTTGGGGGTGAAAAATTGATCTCCAATCACCCGTGCCTCCCTCAGATTGCTGCTTTGATCATTGCAGCCCACTGCTCGGCATCGCTCACCTCCGGGGCTTTCTGACTGGAGCCAAGCTTGAGAGAGGTTGGAAGAAACGATCATTATTTAGATACAGTTCCCAATTTTTTGAGTGCCATTGGTGTCCTTGAAGCTGTTCAAAACCAATAAAGGAAATCTTTGCTGTGAACTCTGCCACTTCATAAACAGGCGCACAAAGTTATTCATTAATTTAGGTGAGCCAGAGGATTGAAGAATTGTTTTAGTTTGCTGCATCACAACGCTATTGTTCTCTTATCTATTTCAGTTTGTGTGAAAATTAAGGGAAAGCACAAACCTAAATTAAGGCATTTCACAGAAGAAAGGACTTGGAGAAAGAGAAATTCCCCAATTGTCTGGCTTAGTTCAACGGTCAGTTGGTTTTGCTTCGTCTTCATCATTCTCCAAAAATATTTTTATCACCCACTTAATAACTGTTGGAGATGCATCTCCTCTACTCTTCCTTCTTTTTCATCCCTTCTTCTATTTTCCTCTTAACATTTTCTTCCTCTGCTCATCATTGTCATTGTGACAAATAGAGTTTTACAGATTAAATTGCTTTTCTTGTTATAATTCCAGTACCATAAGAATGTTAATTAGGGTTGCTTATGTTTCAGAAGCTATTTAAAATGTACTGTAAGATCATACACTATTCTTCACCTCGGTATGCAACTCCCACTATTGCTGGTAAAAAAAAAGTTCCTAAGATTTGAAGACTGGTTATTTTTTTACTGTTTTTTCTTTTTTTTTTTTTTTTTTTTTACTGTGGGTAGTATAAAAAGAAAACAAAGTTTAGCTTTCCAACTTAGGGTCTGTCAAAGTGCCTCTGAAAGTCACAAGCACAGAAAAATCAGCTCTTCCCACAGCTCTGCTGGAAATTTCCATCCCTGTCTTCTCTACAGGGGCTCATCACCACCAAAGGTTTTGTGGAATAAAGGCAGTAGATGCTTTGCAATTACAGCTTGTCAAAACCTGGATCTTTTTCTCTGAAGGAAGGGCTAGCTTTCGGAAATATTCTCTCTCCATGAAAATGTCCCATGCCAAAATAAAACCTTTGCATTTGAGGGACAGGGAATGGTTTGTGGGGGTTTTTTGGGTTGGGAGGCAGTTATAAATGACCTTTTTTTGCAGGCTAGGGAGCAGGGGGCAGCAGGGCTCCACGGCTCAGCTCTCCCAGGAGCTCTGCCTTTGCAGATGTGGCCAGTCCTGCTACCTGCTGCCGCTTGGCGTTGGCAGCTCTTCGCTGCTCCTACGGATTGATGTCTCTGCCTCACAGTGATGGAAGATAAAACACTATCTCTGACCTTGCTGTAAGTGGTTTAACAGGGCACGCCGAGAAAACACGTGTTTGTATAGTGGGAAAATCGTCATTAAAGTTGATAGCGTTCTTCCATTGCTTGACCAAATGGGTTCCTGAGGGCTGGCGTGTCAGCGACAAAGCCCTGGTGGGTACGGACAGCTAGATACGGGGCAGAGAAGCAGTGAATTATAAACAATCCAGTGAAAAAGGTATAATGGCAGAAAATGAATTAAAATTACACCTGGTCGTTTCCATGAAATGGAGTAGAATGCAATGTATGATACAACTCCGCGCTTGAAAGCAGGAGTGCATTTGCTGTCATTATTCTTGTAAGCTGAACAGCATAAAACAAGATATACTAATGGCAACGCTTCTGACAGGAGCTGAAATTGCCCGCAGCAGCTCTCCCTACTTCACCTGGTAGTGTTACGCAAAATTAAAAGACTGGCTTGAGGAAATCTACTGGGGATTGTTCCTATCGAGTAGGAGAGAGAAAAGAAATATTCACCTAGTTTTCTTTTTCTTTTTTTTTTCCTTCCTTTTTCTTTTATAAGAGAATACAGAGTAATGTTATATGGAAAGGATGTTACTATGACACTGCTGAGATGTGCTGAAAAAAAGGACAGATTCATATAAATTATTTATGGTTAATGTATTATACTTTACCAGAGCAATTTAAATATAGAAATTTCAGTATTTCTTAACATTATTACGGAGATGTAAAAAAAGCATTAGCAGCAAATACCTTCTGCTAATAACCAGGTGGAGCACGTAGAGGAGTCTATTTGGGTGAGAAAAGGAGGAGACTAGAAAACCCCAGGGAGATGTTTGCAGCATCCCGCTTGTGTCACCCCAAGGGCTTGGGCTCTGCCACCCAGCACTGCTGTCAGCTGCCCAAGGCCCATCTCCACACCCGGTTTGAATCTGTTCTTGTACAAACACAGGCATTTCACAGCAACTGGGAAGGTTAGCAGAGTTAACTGTGATGTTGACAGATCTTTTGAAGAGATAATTAAGTAACTACATATGTATATCTGTTTATATGCATAATTAACTACATATGTGTATATATATGTATATGCTGTCTACTTACCTACCTACTTATACACATGTGTATTTATCTATCAGGAGAGCAGCGCTGAGCTGATCCCTCTCACAGCCTGGCTGCGGGACACGCCATCCTCCTCTGCACCCCGTTCCCATCCTAACTAAATAACAGAATGGGCAGCTTAGATGTTATGAGCATAGAAGAGCGTCCAAAGCACTAGCATCAGCTTTGAAAGAAAAGCTGAGGTGACAGAGACTGCAGGTGAATAATACCCAGGCTATAACCATGGTCCTAGGCTTGCTGGGGGTGTATGTAAAATTAAAACATGCCTAAAACATGGGGAAACCCCACTCTCTAAGTGTAATAAGGAGAAGGGTATCTGCTGTTGAGATACAGGGTGTGGCAAGCCTCATTTCTGCTGTATTATGAGAACTACAGAGGGTCTGGAGAGATGTACTTGGCCTCCTTGAGAAGCACCATCTCAGGTCCCTGTGTCCAGCTTGCAGAAAGCTTAGTCCCTTCCTTGGGACAACCTTACTTCCCAGATTCTGCATCTCCACATATGGTTAAACACACAGAATCTAAAGTCGGTCCGTGTTCGGACTCCCTGGCCCCGAGTGACTCCCGGTGTCACGTTCAGCTGAGAGGCAGACTCACGCACCGTGCTCCTGGGCAGCGCTGGGTGCTTTCAGAACTGGTTAAAGGTGTCTACAAAGCAACGATCTGCTACACAACCTTGCACAGGCTGTTCTCCTGCCTAGTAACACGTCAGCTGAGGAGCTGGGCAAATGTAAGGCTCGCCTTGGAGGGGATGAATTACACGGCCCCTTCCTTGGCACCAGCGGCTTGCGCCCGGAGCGGAGCGGGCAGAAAGTCTCCAGGGTTATTATGCACCATCAATTTTCCCAATCACTTCAGCCAATTACTTCTGAGGAGTTTTTGATTAAATTTACATAAAATGCACCCTCCCTTCCTCTATGGCTTGTTATAACTGCTGTATTATTACTATTTCTTGCACAAACCTTCCTGGGAGCACGGATGATGTGGAGGAACTTGTGTTGCCTCCAGCAAGCCTTCAGAAAGCCTGGGAGAAAGCACTGAGGATGGCAAGGTCCCAGGTTTCCCCCTCATCCAAGTGGATTTAGAGGTCACAGTCTTTGCGGTGAACCATTGTTATTGTTGTTTTAGAGGCACGTAACTTCTGAATGGTTTTGTTGTTCTGTGAGAGAAGAGATTACAGCTAGAGCAAGGCAGGCAGGATTTGGAGATGTATGTAAGATTTCAGCAGGTTCCTGTATGCCTGCTCATCGCACGAATGTTGCGAGATCCTGCTGCTGCTCGGCGTCCGAGTCCCAGTTGCCTTTCAAGCCCAACAGCACAGCACGCCGGGCTCCGGGCTGGTGGGTTTGGGCAGGGTCCTGAGACAGCCCAAGGCCTGGTCTCAAAGTTAAAGCGAGATGGAGAGGTTTGGGTGAGCCTACAAGATTGCGTGGGGGCACTGAGGGGTAAGAGGTAGTGAAATCACCTCTGCATCCTCAGGGCAGAAATACAAACATCAAGGAACAATCTACAGCACCGTTATTCCCCGTGGCAGTAGAAAAGTTCATATAGAACAGATTTTTCAGTACTGTAATACAAGGGAAGTATATTAGAAAGTGAAGCAGCAGAGCTCAGACCCCAACCAGCGGTCCCACCTCCGCAGTGCCCGCTCCCACCCAGGGCACGTGCTCCTACGTGGAGCTGCTGTCCCAAAGCCTCTGCAGCTGACGAGCAAAATGTAACCTGCTTGTCACAGGCTCTGCTTTGCCTTTTTCCACTTTTTTTTAATTTAAATTGTGCATTCACCATTTAAATATGCATTGGATTTACATAATATAATCATTTCCCATCATTTTTAATCCCACTATTCTATTATGCCCATGTTAATCAGGCTGTCTGAATACATGAACATAATGATCCCTTCTAGCCTTAAAATCCATCAGACCAGCGTCCAGCTCCCCGGCGGGGCTGACCCAGCTGGTTCCATCACTGCTGAACGTGCGTACGCTGACTTTCACAGCTCTGCGCCAGCCCCATGTAAACAAGCTTTCTGGGCAAAACAGGAATTTTGGAATCTGGGTGTCAACTTGCCTTTTTTGTGAAAAATCAAACCCCACCATCTTTAGCCCTTCAAGTTTAAAAACAAAGCTGCAGTTAGCAGAGACTTGGTAAAGGCAGAAGAGCCTCAGTGGGGAAATCTGCACGGTCTCAGCAATAGCAGGGGCTTGGAGTTCCCAAAAGCAGGGTTACGAGAGCGGCCGAACTGCCCTGCGTTGCTCTGCTCAGGGTCAGGGCTACAGCACAGCACTGGCACCTTCCTCAGGTCTTTGCCTTTAGAGATAGTCTTTGACTTTAAACATGTTCCGGGATGCCTCTAAAATAATTTATGCATACATTATAATGCACATTTAGACAGGAATGCCTTCATTATTTCAGGCGTTTTCTCTTTGTTTACAAGTACACGGCAATGCAGCAGATAGCGAACGCATCCTGCTTGCTACCATAATTTCACTCTTTCCCCTGGATTTATTGCACAGATACAAGAAAAACAAAGGGCAAATGAGCGTGTAAGAAGCGTGGCAGGTAGGGAGCACACACGGAGCTTGCAGCAGCTCTGGAGGCTGCTTCCTAGGGCAGGGTGGGTGCAGGCAGCGCGGGGCTGGTGTCAGGACGCGGCTCATAGTGAGCAGCAGTGAATTCACGGCCTCAGGAACCCTAATAGACACTAAAAAAAAAAAAAAATTGAAAAAAAAAAGTGCCAAACTTTGTATTAAATCTAGTTTGGAAAACTGTGACCCACTTCGAAACAACTCGCAACATCACCGCCAGCTGACACCAATCACATTTTTAATTTCTACTGTCCTGATTTGTGATGATTTAATAATGTGCATTGTCAAAATCTGTCTTTAAATTTTAATTGCTAAAATTCATCTTTGAAGAATATTTTTCCGTATCAAGAATGTAAATAGAAATAGGGCCAAACAGGAATAATATGAATAATTCAACCTTACAATATGCAAGTTTTATACTTGGAAATGAGTGATTCACTCCTACTGTATATTCAGTCATCACAAAGTGCAGACATTAAAATATGGAAAAAAAATGTGAATAAGCCATAATTATTTAATGGCGTCGTAAGATTAGAATTTTTTAGATTGTGTTTTAATTATAACGTACTGTAGAGTGCAAATTTTATGTCCTGAGTTTATAAAAGAGCCGGCTTACTTCAAGACAAAAGCGTGCCCGGTGCCAGCTGGCCACGAGGGATGCGTTTGCCCGCAAGCAGGTCATGGCTCTCTCGAAGGGCTGCATGTGGATTCTCGCTGCCGGGCGGGAGATTCCCAGTGGGATCTGCAGGGCCCCGACCTGCTCATGCCGGTGTGAGCTTGGCGGGTGGAGCAGAATGGCTGCCAGCAGCGCTGGAGCTCGAGTGCCCAGCTTTGATGCCCCCAAGGTGGGGACAGGACCTGGCAGAGGCACCGCTGCTCTGCTCTCCATCCCCTGCACGTCTCCATGCTCTCTGAAACCTCTGGGGAAAGAAAAAAGTATGAAAATTCCCTCTTTTGCCTTACTGACACAGAGGTGTGTCTGCTCCTGAAACCAAAAATCTGTTAGATTCCAGCATTTTCTAGACTTGGTAAAATTCCTTTCGCTTCTACAACTTCTGAATTTCTGCCTTTTTCCTGTGGATCAAGCACCTGTGTGCAGTTTGGGACTGGGGTGCGTTCAAGGGCAGGGCCTGAGGGTGACCGAGGTTTGTCCTGCGGGAGGTCCCTGGCCCCCAAAGGACCCAGTCCATCCCGTCCCGCCGCTGCTGCGGGGCAGTGGGGATAGAGAGCTGCTGGCCCAGCGCCCGTCCCGGCGAGGAGCAGGAAAGCACATCGACACCTCGGTACACCCAGTGGATTTTGTCTTTTCTGAACAGAGAACCAATACATTGTGCTTGACGCTACACCTACAATTTTTCCACCCCAGTGATTTCAGCGTTATGAGTAACAGACACCCAGCCCCAGCACCCGCAGCGAAGGAGTCTGCGGTGCTGTGGGGCGACCCAGGGCTCCAGCTCCGCCGCCACCATTCCTCCTGTGTGCTCTGCTGGCAGACCTCCTCCTGCCCCAATCCCCACACTTGTTGACTTACAAAATCCTCTCTCTAAACACACAAAAATATGGACACAGGTGAACTACACTGATGCATTTATGCCGAGTTAACTTTTAGCTGACGAGCTGCATAAATAATTTCAGGGGAGGGGACACAGCGGTGGTGCTGTGCAGACCCCTCCCTGCTGCTACAAAGGTGTCCAAGCCCCCAGGATGGACACCGGTGGCTGTCGGCGCTCCCACCATCTCCTGAAGACTCTTCCTGTGCCATTACTGCCTTCCCCAATCCTGGGCCACACCAGGAAACTCCCCCAGACCCATCCCAGTGGAGAAGGGGCTGCGTGAAACCGTGGCCAACTAGACCAGTGCAGAAACACGTCTGCAGTCTTACCTGGACTCCAGGTAGGCAGAATCAAATACTCTATAAAGAAAATGAGTAAGGAAACATTTACACCCATGGAATGTTTGCCATAAATCATTAAATGAATGTTAAACTTAATTTTAAAGACAAACCGGCACTGTACATGCTTAGGCTTTCAGGTTTACTGAAAGAGTAGGAAGCAAAGTTATAGAAAAGGGATTGTGAGAAACAAACATAAATATTTATAAATATCAGTGAAAATCTAAATTTCTGTATTCTTATTAATTTATAAACATCCAGTTTTCCTACAGAAAAGTGAGACTTCATGCATTTTCCAAGTAACTGTAAGTTTCCAAGTAACGAACTGCAGTTTGAAGACCTCTGCCAGGGTTTCCTCTTTGAGCGAACACCGACGCGGTGCGGGTGGGTCACGTTGCTCTGTTTATGTCTTTGCTGCTGGCACTTGGAGATATTTATATCCACAAATAACAGAAGTTAAAGTTAAGCTCAGCCCAAGGAGACATGGTGGTGTAGGATGTTGGGGCAGTTGGCAGCTGGGAGCTTGGATGTGATGCCTGTGGCATCCCTGTGGCCACCCTCATACCTGTCCCCACAACCGTGGCCATCGCCATCTCCTTTGCCATCTCTGTTCCCTTCCCCATGACCATCCTTGTGGTTGCCCCCACGGCTGTTCCCATCCCTGTGGCCATCCTTGTGTCCGTCTCCATCCCTGTGGCTGTCTCTGTCCTCATGTCTGTCTCCATCTCCATGGTCATCGCCATGAATGTCCCCATGGCCGTCCCCATTCCCCTCACCATGGCTCTCCCTGTGGCCGTCCCTATCCCCGGGGCTGTCCCCATGACCACCCTTGTCCCTGGGGCTGTCCCTGACTCCACATCCATCCCCATGGCCGTGTCTGGGGCCGTGGGGGCCTGGCTCTGGGTGCATGTGACCTGCAAAACCCCTTGCTTCGACCGGGCTGTGGCTCCCGGGGGAGGGTCCCAGCCCCAGCTCCCGTGTCCTGCCCGCCCGTGCCCATAGCCACCCACGCTCCTGGGGGAAGCAGAGGCGCCTGGTGGGACTCCCTCCTGCCATGCACTTTGCAAGGTACGCTGGATATCTGAGCAAAAAATGGTGGCAAAAGCTGATCCAAAGAGTATCAGGAATTAATTGTTCACCTCTTTTCTATACAATATGAAAATAATTGCTGCTGTGGCTCCCACAGTGTTTCACAGTACATATGAGCGAACAGGCACCCTGACAGGCAGATGTCTGATGGCAAGTTACAATAAATATTCATATATATAGTTAATACTAAAACATTTTCTTCTCTACTACTTCCACTTTACTTATTTCTAGTTGCTGGGGAAGCAGACATATTAGAATATTAATTTTCCGCTTTACTGGAATGATTTCAGAGTCAAGTGCCATCAGAACGCTGAATGCAAATGCTAGCAGAGGGGGTGTGACTCGCACTAATCCCCTTCACTGCCTTTAGAAAAAAAACCCTTTATTTATTTGCATTTTCCTTTTTGGAGACGACTTCAGATTTTTCAGAAATGCTTTAGGGAAGGTTTAAGCCAGATATGTACTGAGACTGGCCAAATATGTATTGAGAGTGCGCCCTCACAGATCTGAGCGTGTTATTTTCTGTCTCAGGGGCAGTGCCAGGAGATTTTGCATTCGGGGATCTAAGCAGGACCTGTCTGGACCGGAGCTTCCCCGCCGGCCGCCTGGGCTGTGCGCGCCGGGGCCGCTGACCTTGCAGCGCAGGTAACGCTGCCCCAGCCCAGCCGGTCACGCTTGTGGAGCAGTGTCTGGTACGGGAGCGGTAACCCGCCGAGCAAAGGGGAAATCTGCTCAAAGAGAAAAGCAGGCTGAAGGTTAAATTGTGCATTTTCCACTGTAATTGCACATAGCTCCTTGCAAATGGCCAACTTCGTGCTTTCATTGAAATATGCATATTCTGCTTATTTATTAATTTAGACTCATCTCCTTGGGATGAGTTATTGGAGGAAATAATAGCAGTTTGTCGCTTCTCAAGAAATTTCAGCTGAGCTCGTACCGCTGTGAGAAAAGGGGCTGGGCCCCATCCCTGCTGTGGTCAAGATGTGAAGGTCAAAGCAGCAACATCCCAAATCCTTGATGCAGTGACTTGATATCAAATCGTAAACTTGTGTGTTTTCTTTCTCTAGCAAAAATGAGCAGTCCTATGAGCGGGGAGGAGATGGATGTATCCAAAAGACCTTGTTTATGAAGGCCGTAAAATTATGTGGGTAGCAATAATGTTCAATCTTAATTAGATGATAATATTTCAGGAGGGCAGTTTGGGTTTTTTACCTAGTTGATATTGTCTGTTTGTTCATTTTGTGGAATTTATTATCAGATCAATTGGTTTAGGCAACTGGGGAGAAGGGTCTCCGGTACTGTTTAAGATAAAAAATGCTGTCTTTCTTCAATAAATAATCCAACCGTTATTAAATCTTTTAGTAAATATCTTGAAGAAATTATGTCTCCTAGTGTTGTGCTCATGGACCAAGAAAAGAAAGATGGAGTCAGATGGCCTGCAGGTAAGAAAACAGGGAGAGTTTGTTACTTCCATTAATGGATAGAGTGCACCTAAAGTCAAATAAACCAACATAACCGAAAGCCACATCCACACATATTTTTCCCAGGTACCACGCTAAGCGAGAAATGCTCCAGGCGCTCCTGGAGCTGTGCAGAAACCAGCCGAAACACCTCGTGTGCAGTGTGAAAACACAAACCTGGTGATTGATCATCACCCCGTGTGAAGGCGCCGGGTCAGAGCTGCACCGCAATGGGGAGAGAGCGCTCACCCGGGACAGCCACCTCCTCCCTGGGGCACGCGGGGACAGGACCATCACCCTCCTGGCTGGGGCATGGGGGGGCAGGACCACCCCCTCGGGGCTCACACAGGACGGGGCTGTATGCCGTGCCCAGCCCTCGGGGTCAACTTTCTGTTGTCACGGAGAAATCTGGCTTTATTTACAGGGAAAGTGTGCACCAGCCTTGGCACAGGGGGCTGCACGGGATAAATACAGGGAGCTGTTTGCCTCCCAGACATGATGAGGACGCCACATTTACATCTGGGATGCTCAGCTTCGCAATCAAGCTCCAAGACTGACGAAGGTGATGCTGAAGATTGTATAGCAAATATTGCAATCCTACAAGAATTTCTGCTGGGTATGGATGGTCTATCTCAGCTGGTCTGTGCAGCACCTGAAACATGGTGAGATGTTCAGGGATCCCCAATATGTGTTGGGAGAGGTGCCAAGAGGGAGGATGTCCCCTGGGGACACTAGATGTGGTGCAGCATGTTAGGGCACAGCCATCTCAGCAGCTTCATGCCATCTCCCGACTTTGAGAGGTCTCCAGCACACAGAACAACTCCAATTCACACCTCGCTCCCGACACAACCGCTGTGCGAGGACAGGTTTGCTCGTGCGGGTGCAATGGCAGTGGGTACAGCACCTCGGCACGGGGCACTGAGGCACGCACACAGAGTCCGGCCACAAGGCAGGAGGTCCCACAAGCTTTTCCCTTGAGTTGTCAGGATCCCCAAGGATGAGGTTTAACTGGATCCCCATGGATGGGGGACCTCAGCGATCCCCTGACAACAACCACGGCACTTCCAGCCCACCTCTGCAGTCATAGCTGCTTTGTTGTTGTTGTTGCTGTTGTTGTTCTCTCCAAGGGTAGAAGCGTATGTGCGTGATTTGTAATTTCAGGTGATTTGTTGCCTGCACCTTTAACGGTCTGGAGAAAGGCATTAATTACCCCCTCTTGGCTTTAGTTCCTGCAAATATGTTCCTTATGGTCTTCCCTGAGCCAGCAGTGCGATCGCTGCTCAACCCAGAAAGACAGGCGCAACATTTCTAATATTAATACAATAGTGTCCAAAGATTCTGCAGTTCCCCAGCATCTGTCACAGATGGCTCCAGAAGAAATCTGCTGCTATTATAAGAGCACATTTAAAATTTTGATATCTGCTTTAAAAGGGCAAACCCTGCCAGCTGACAAATAATAAGTGGCCCTTTTGTATTCCGTTCCATTCTTATCCATTTTTCATGCTTTAGCAAGGTGAAGCTTTCTAATCAAGGAAAAGTAGCATGGGCAAGTGTAGATAATATATTTTGATGTAGGTTTGTAATGAATATGGTATTTATTAAGACACAAGTCATTAAAAGAAGCCTTGCATGGCTGTTGCACATTATTTTATTGATTTTTTAAAATGCATGGATCAAGGTGAGGATTATACTTTACAAGAAACATTTCTATTTCTAATCTTTAATTTGATAATGCATCACTGTATTTGTTGATTTCTGCCATTTAAGGTTTTGTGCGGGTTTTTTTCTGTACACATGCTGTGAATTTTAAATTCCGGGCAAGCTTGGAAAGAAGAGGGCTTGAGCTGTAGAGAGTAATGATGAAAGTTTGGAGAATAGATTGAGGTCGTTGCTTCTCTTTTCGATCTTTTATTCGCGCGTGCGGATGTAGGGTGATCTGACTTCTACTGAAGTCAATTATAAAGCTGCTCTTTATTGCAGCAGTGAAGGAAGAAGTTCCTTGTAGACATAACAGATGTCAAATGGATAGTCTTGGGGGATGAAGAATCATCTTTATCAACAGAATAAATACAGCCTGGGCATCAGCAATGAGAATTCCCTCGAACCTCTTGCCAATATGTATTAATCACGGCTGGAGTTAATACGCTGTGACGAAGGTTTGGGTGGGGACGGTGCCCACCCCCCCGCGCTGGTGCAGCCCTTGGCCGCTCTGCGGGGCCGTCTCCAGCTGGCTGCACAGCTGGGCAAACCTGCTGCTTGTGGAACCTTTGACGCCTGGAGATTGGCCTTGTTTATCAAGAAATCAAATGATGCTTGTACTTATCACTATCAATCACTGCACGTTTGGACAGCATTTAACTTAGTGATGGCTTTTACTTGACATCTGCAGTGCAGCCCCTCAATTTTTTGTCTTCCTTCATATAAAAAAAGTAAAATATAAAAAAAAATGTATAAATAAATATATATTTTATATATATATATATAAAAGTATGCATCCTCATATAGTAAAATCTGCCATTATTTTTTAATTTAAAAAGATAGGAAAAAATAAATCCAGATTAAGATTAGACCCCAGTTGGCTGGGGTCCCGTGGCCAGGGCGTCACGCCAAGAGCCGGCAGCCTCTGAGACACAGGCCGGGGTGCATGTTGTTGTGGCGACGTGGCACCTGGTCCGCAGATGCTGAAGCGCCTGCGCTACCGTAAACCTACCTAAGGGAGAGTGTGCGGTAGGGAGAGGCACACACAGCTTTGGCAAAAGCCCTCACTTCTTGCACTTGTTCATACTCTTGAGAGGAAACGATAATCACTTTGAAAAGGCTGATTTTTGTCACCGTATTGCTCATTTGTGCTGTGTCCCGGTGGGGAGATTGTAAGGGTGAGTGACCCTTTGCTGGGTGACGCAGCAGCGGGAGCACATGGTCGGAGAAAGGGGGGACAGCAGGAGTGACACTAACTTGGGGACGAAGCCCACACCAGCCAGTCCTGCTGCTTTCCCAGCCCTGGGGTCAGGGAAAGAGTTGCTGCTGGTTGCCAGTGGTCACCTGTGGTCACCAGTGGTGTTGTCTGACGGGAATGCTGCCTGGCTTGTGATTTATATATGCAGATGATGTTTGGATTTCTTTTAAGGTATGCAAAAAGCATAATGTTGCAAATACAATTAATTGGTTAAAAATAGATTATTGTTTTCTATATCTGATCAGCAAAGTCTGGTATAAACAAGTCTTTTGTGAAGAAATGCAGTAAAAAAAAAAAAAAGAAAAGAAGTGTTACTTTAATTCCTTATCTCAGTTCAGAATAAACTCTATCATGATAGGGATGAATTGCAGTTTAATTCATGTCTGCAGGTTTTGTCTGTGGCTCTTTCTTGGAAAGAAAAGGAAGCTTTTCAGCTGCGCTAGACAAGCAGGACTCAGAAAGGGCCGGGAGAAAGGGAGATGGTGAGTGATTTGAAAGGACGTTGACCCCAACTATACTTTCGCCAAGACCTGCACACCGGGAAGATTTTTCTTTTCTGTCCTGTGAGAGCTGTGTGGGTACTCAGTGCTGGATCGCAGCCCCTGTGCTGCTGGGCACAGCAATGCCTGGAGTGTGTGTGGCTGAGGAAGGACTAGAAGAGCGTGGGTCGAGGTAAACATGGAGGGGAGGCAGAGCAGAGCAAGCACGCAGCCATGGACCACAACACAGAAGATGGGGAAAGGTTCTTCAGGCTCTGAAGAGACTCCCACCTTCCCTTCTGTTCTGACAATACAGCAAACCAAACACTAAGGGCATTTTAAAAATGAATATCATTGGGTTATTAGATGAATCGAGCAAGTACAAACTGTTTGTCAAATACTAGTTTATTGATATTGATCATCTGCTTTCCAAGGTTTTCTACTACCACCCCATGCTAATAATTGCAAGTCCCTGTAAGGCACTGGGGCGGGTGTTTGCTAGGCTGGTGTTGGTAAAGGCACTCGGACTCCGTCGTGTATGGATTAAGATTCTCTTTATTGCAGCTAGCCCCGGCAGGGAAGAGCAGATGGTGTGGCAATCCGGCATCCCTGCAGATGGTGGGACCCCACGTGTCCTCCCGCCCAGGCACAGCAGGCTGCGAGATCCCATCCGTGGAGAAGCACCTCGGCAGTTTAGTCTGTAGTGCTCTTTTAGGATTTTCCTAGGAGAAAACAACCCAATCCATCATCTCTACTGTCAAACAAAAGGATGTTCACATCAGAACATGCGGCTTCACTGGAAGATGAAGCCACGGCTGGCCGGGCAGTGTAGGCGCCGGTGCCAGCGGGAGCTGCCGCAGGCTCCTCCGTTGGGATTCGCCAGGGGAGCCCATCCCGCGGACACGGGTTGTGCTCAGCACCGCTCCGGCCTGCACGTCATTGCTGTGCGGGTCAGCAGCTCCTCGATGTACCGTGCTCTCTTGGTTGGGACCATTAGTACCATATAGATTGAGACTTTAGTAAATGGGATATATATGGATGAGGCAGCTAGATGCTATTGCCTTCCCAGCAGTACTGATGTAATTTCCAATGAATTTTCATGAGACAAAAACCTTTCCCGCTCCCTGTCACACTCAAACAAAATTCCTTTGCGTTTGCAATGTCTGGATTAAAAACCAGGTGACTGCCTAACCCTCAGGAGTATTTCATGATAAAAAATAACCCGCCTCATTTTGTCTTGGGAGCCATTATCCTCATGATGTCTAAGAAGTGTCTATTACCTATTTGGTCTATGCTGCTGACATCTTGCTTTCTGAGAACAATGTAGATTATTATCCCTAAATGGAGGAATCATAGTGCTTTATGGAAATCCTGATCTCTTACTGAATTTGAGATGTGTTTTCCAAGATCTGTAGCTTCCAGATTTTCACTCCACTGGTTTGATATCCGACACTGGTTTTCTAAAGCAGCTCCCACTTCCAAGCTGTTCTCTTGAACACCTTCATTCTGTAGCTCTTATTTTCTTATTCTGAATAAATACTAGCTTTTTAGGTTTTACCACATTTTTAAATTGTTTTTCCTTTGTTGTGTATACTTTATGGCACTCTCTGTTTTACGCTCCTAGCTAGCAAGCAGCCTTGCTATTTCACATCTTCAGGACAATCAGGTGTCGATTTGTGTTAGGAAATGTAAAGGATAATACTGAAGCAGGTACATGTAACAGTGTAAAATGACAGAGATAAATAAAGACAGAAGTTAGAGGTGAGTTAGAGAAGTTAGAGAAGAGCTATGCACTTGCACTCATTTGGATATCTCTGGTATTGGGAGGAAACCTGCTCTTCTCAGAAAGTTTTTCTCGTGGGGTTTTGTCCTTTCCCAGACCCAGCTGGGCCCAGGACCCATCCAGAGGCAGCTCAGCCTGGGGACTTGTAGCTGAGGGGGGGCAGCCGGGGCGAGGAGAGGCGTGTGGGGCTGGGGAGGGGTGCCCGGGAACACGTGCCCCTGGCAGGGTGGGATGCTCTGCCGGGACCGAGGTGCTGGCAGCTGGCAGCTGGGGCGGGGAGCGAGGCCGGGAAGAGCAAGAGCATCGTGGGGCTGTGGGGAAGGTGCCCGAAGCAGGTCCTGATCCAGGAGACTTGTGAAAACTCCCACCCACTGAACCAAACCCAGTGAGCGAAAGGCTGGGGACCTGGAGAAGGACTTTGGGGGACCTGGACAGACTCAGGTTAGACAGGGGCAGATACCCCCTGTTTTAATGGTTTCACCATGCAAAAATCCATGAGAGGGAATATGTAAACACTGAGTTCTTCAGTGGGGCAGGGGAAGAAATTATTAAGGGCACACTTGGAAACAGCCCCTGTTACATGCCATCCTGAGCCCACAATGAATTAAATGGAATTTGTGGTCAAACACTGAGAAATTATACTGTCAAGGTAGCAAATGCATCAGTGGGATTTTCAATTTTACCTGATGAAATTGCATACATTGCTGGGAGAGAACAAATGCCTCTAGGAGAGAGGCTGGTTGAGCTGAAGCATGCAAGTGCCCACATTCAAGAGAAATTCTTTGGCTTTGTCCTGGTCTTTGCTCTGAGTGTATAGCCAATAAAACCTTAATGAGTGTTTCTGAGTTTGGGCTTGACCTTTCCAAATTAGTTGGTCAAGGATATGACTATTACTGAAGTCTCAACGACAGCAGAAGGAGTAAGCGTTAATAACAGAAATACCCCAAAGCGATGACTGAGTGCTGCTCCCTGCACAGGTTAAACCAGGCTGTTAATGGCGTGAGCGGTGAGTGAAGTCTGCAACACAGTGAAAGCCATCAAGGAAACTATTAAGGGGATTGGGGACTTTCTTTTTCTTTCTTTTATTATTTTTTTTCAAGTGCTCTGGGAAGATGTCTCAGCCCAGCCATACCAAGGCTGCATCACTTTCATTGAAATCTCAGCATCCGTTTGGCAGCACTGTGACCTCTACCTGACAGCGGTGACAGGAAGAAAAGGACCTTTATATTTGCTCTTTTATGTTGCAAATGCCTTGACCTTTATAATTAGTTTGATCATGTGACAAAGTTCTGCTGGAAGTTTGAACAGTGAATCAAAGGGTGGCATAAATACCTGCTAAGAGCGCAGATACACATCAGGAGGTGAATGAGACCGGCTTAACAACAGCACCACGTTCCTGCTGAACTCACCAGGATAGCAGATGTTCTGTCCCGGGTGGCTCTGGGGAGAGAGGCTGGAGTTTCCCCCCAGAGAATCACTAAATAAACAGACCAATCACACTGCTAAAAGTTTTGTTGCTTAAATGTCTGTTTCTTACATCAACTCTGTTTCTTCTTTATACCCACATTTTCCCTAGTCTTTAGTGTTTTGTTAAAACATTATTCCCAGGCTCAAAACCACAGAAGAGTGTTTGAGACCTGACCACGTTTGGAACAAATTGTATTGAAGCTATTGTGCCAGCTGGGGGCAAGCAGGCAGCAGGAGGGAAGCACTGAAGAACAAGAGCTGGCCAGTGTTTTGGGCCAGAGCTAGGAACAGCGAGAGCCTTGGTGCCGGCTCTTGAGCTGGGAAAGTTGGTCTTTCTTCTCCCCAGACTCTACAAATAGACATCAATCACCTTCAGGCTTCACAGTGCCTCCTAGGAACTTGTAAATAACTGAAAGGAAAACAAAGCAATCCAGTTAAGATTTAAAAAAAAAAAAAACAAACCCAAAAAGATCAAGCTAATTTGGGCCATGGTAGGGGAGCTGCCTGACTGCTCGGTGCTCATTTCTCTTCTTTCCTTTCTTTGCACCATGACACTGAGCTTCACCCATCAACTTGGAGATGCCTCTTCCTCAGATCCTTCAGACTGGGTCCCTCGGATGGGAACCAGGTGCCATTGGCTGGCACAGATGGCAAGAGCCTTCCTCCTCCTCCTCTTTCTCCTCCTTCTCCTCCAGAACAAATAGTAGTTGAGAGCTTTTTTTTTGTTTTTTGGTCCAAAACCTGTCGCACAGGAACACTTTTTACTGGCTTGAGAAAACTGAGCAACAGCTCTGGGAGAAAGAGCGGGAAGGGAAGGTTTGGATTTGGGACAAGGAGACCTCCATCCCTCTGCCAGGAGTGGGCCATATACAGGCTGGCAGCTGTGCAACGGCTCCGGACGTCAGAGGCTGATGCTCTTTTTAACGGCAGCCGTCAATCATTTCCTTGTTACAGCCTTTTCTGGATGACAACACATAAATTCACCTGAGGCAGCAGACCCGTGGTGGAGTGCGGGTAAAAGCAAAGGCTACAGCATTCAGGGGAAGGGGGACAGTGAGGCAGAACTGATCCTATTGCCAGTCCCATCCTGGCTCCCCTGAGCGGGGCTGCTGAACCTGCCTTTCAGGAAACCAGCATTCCTCTCCATCCAGGGATGAGGAAGGGCGTCTGGTCACAGAGAGACCTGACCACAAATTGGTCTTGTTTTTCTTCTGTTTATGTCATGCATAGCAAGGTGGGTGTTATAAATCTTGACAAAAACAGTTAAAACTAATTTTTATTGTGCTGTATAACTTAGAAAGCTATGCAACCACATCATAAGGAGGTTATAAAGTTGGAGAAGTAGCCTAGAGGCAGAAAAGTAATCTAATCAAGGTACACAACGGAAAAGTTAATTAAGGAGCCTTGGACCTAGTGGCCTTCTATGATGGAGTGACTACATCACTGGACAGGGGAAGAGCTATGGATGTCATCTATCTGGACTTCTGTAAGGCCTTTGACAGGGTCCCCCACAACATCCTCCTCTCTAAACTGGAGAGATAGATTTGATGGGTGGGCTGGTCAGTGGATGAGGAATTGGCTGGATCCAGTCTGTATCCTGGGCTGCATCCAGAGCAGTGTGGCCAGCAGGTCCAGGAGGGCTTCTCCCCCTCTGCTCTGCTCTTGGGAGTACTCTCTGCTCTCCCACCTTGGGCTGCTCTTAATTCAGCTAAGCCAGAACTGGCAAAAAAATGGTGCAACACTAGAAATTGGTTTCTCATTGATCTGATTTGGACAATTTACTCTTCTGCTGCTTTTTTTTTTTTTTAAACAGACGCCCTTGAAACTGGCCTCACCATAGCAACACACTTCATTAAAGTACATTGTGAATCAACCTAATCTGGCGAAAGTGAATACATAGTGCTGGTCCTTAAACTTGCAACAGGGATTTACTCAGGTTCTTCTCCCAAAACCACACTGAAATCATCAGCATTTTAGAGATGCTCATCAAGTGAACGTGGTGAGGGAGGAATGCAGATGCTGCTGGTGTCCGGGTGCTCGTTCAGGCTGTGCCACACAGGGACGGGAGGGGCGGGGACGGGGCGCTGGTGTGGCTGTCCCTGTCCCCAGGCACTCAGCCCATCCTTTCTGCCCTCATCCCCTCGAACCCTTCACCTCTCGCCCCACATGGGAAGTTTTGGTGATCCCATCAGACCAGGCACTGAACTCCTGTCCCCCATCCCATGGCCAGAGCAGCTCCTATCAGACAACTTTCCCTTCTCTCTTCAGCTTTTCACCCAGGACTAAAGCCCACAATGGTGTCCTCAAAGGATGTGAGCTTCCATAAGAAACCTGAGAAAAGTTTTCTGCATTATTTCAGATTCATCCTGGGTAATTAGATCTTTGCCTACAAGAGCCTCTTCTAAGTAAAAACATGTTTCCCTGCATTAGAATTTGACATTTTGGGGAATTCTTTGTGAATTACTCAGAAAACAGAAGCGGAGAGATGCCACAAAAGTCATAAGCCCATGCACGAGGAGGAGAAATCTCATCTCTTTCAAAGTCAAACACTTCAGAATACAGGAGAAGTGAGAGAGGAATCAAGGGCAGCTACATACGGTATCTAGTCATCTGGTCAAACAGCAATTACAGCTGTAAAACATCTCAGCGAAACAGAGGGCTTCTGCCTCCAGAGCTGCAGAGGCTTTTGCTGTGGACGGTACCCGGCTGAGACCTACATTGACCTGGCGGCAGGATCTGCCTCTGCCATGTCGGGTTTGTGCAGTCAAAGGGTTCAGTCTCTGATGGCTTTTAAATTTCTATTTCCAAACACAGCTCCAAAATCATTCCTAAGCCCACGTAATGAAGTAGCACATATAGACTTTTATTTTCTTGGTGAATTTCCTCTAATATGTTCTGGTATTTCCCTGGTCGTTTTAGGGGCATTTTCACAGTTCTTTTTATGTTTTTTCTTCACAAGTCTTTCTCTACTTTGAAGAACAAATAAAACATTTTTATTTTTAATTCATATGGATCCAATCTCCCAGTCTGAATGCAAAACCAAGGATCGCACACTGCTTGACCCCTCTCTGTCTTTTTCCCCTCTTGCCCTCTTCCATGCATGTGACAAAGTCACACCACGCTCAGCTGCAAACAGCGGAACTGTCTTTTGCTATTAGTTGGTAGAAGAGACCAGACGATAAATATGCTGCACAAACCTAAACACAGCAAATAATGATCATATCACATCATCACTCCTGGAAATTAATGGGACTTGATTTGTGGAAAAGGTCATAAGGAGAAGAAAGACGTTTCACAGGAAGAATATACATTATGATCTTCTTCAGTATTATGAAGGTGACTGCTTCAGGAATAAAATGGAGACGTTAGTGTTTGCTGCTCTTGCTCTGCATCAGCTGCACTCCTGCAAATGTGAGAGTTAAGGGGAGGTTGGTCACAGCAGGGCGAGGAGCATCAGCCCCTTCTCAGCTGAAACAAGGATGTGAAAAGCCGAGCTCAATCCTTCCCGTCCTTCTGCCAGAGCTACTGTTGGAAACCCTCCTGCCACACAACATCCTTGGAGGGGTGGGGATGCTGGGGGACGTGGCCTTCATCCAGTCGGGGCTCTGCCCCAGGGAAAGGTCTTCTTGAAGGTTGGTCCATACCAAAATGCACAGAAAAATTCGTTCAAATTACCTCTCAACCCAAACTAGCTGCTGTTTAAATTCTGTGATGAGTCTTTTTCAACATGCAAGTGGTCTATGTCTAGTTGAGCTTAATTTTACTCCATAGTAAATTACATTTTATGGTACCACTTTACGAAGCTGACGAGCTTTAGGATTTGTACTTGAAGAGTTGGAAATTGCATTTTGTTGCTTTGGCCTTTTCTTCTGTCTTTCTGGAAAAAAGAGCAGACATGATTAATCTTTAACAGAGAATTGAACTTTTACTTCAGAAATCCTGAAAATAAAGTGTTAAATCAACATATTTTAGATTTCCAACGGAATATCTATCCATGGAAGGAAAAAAATGATAATAGGCAATCTTAGGCATCCTTAATTTGCATGTACTTAAGAAATAGGGAAGTCACATAATTTACTATCGGGCAGTGTCCAAAGCCATACTTCCACCTGACAATTTGCTAAACCTAGATTTTTTGGGACCTCACGCTATCATATTTTGTAACTGAGACTTGAAGGCATTTTTCACACTCGTGTTCAAGGCTCAGGGCTATTTGTAGAGGATTTTCTAAACTTTATTTTTCTCCTAAATTATTCTTGAAATTTTTGAATATCACACCAGGATATCTCCTTCAAAAGATGTTCTGTCCCAAAATAATGGAAGCATTTAAAAAAGTTCAGTTGTCATAGGGATGAATGCTCTAAACAGGGACACCTCAAAAACAGTTGGATCAAATTGTTATGTTAATAGGATTTTTTAAAGTAATTAGTTCACAAAGTTGCTTTTGTCTTTTCTCATTCAGAGCATTGTGTGACACTGCTAAACAAATTATTGTGAAAATAATAACTTGTTTATTTTAATCAGATATTGTCATTGGAATACTTTATCAGTTATCTTACAATTTTCAGTCGTGTTCACACTGCAGAATTGTCTCACTTGATTCTTATCAACTCTGATTAATCTAATTTTCTGGGCATTTCATTTGAAGCGTCTTTCTTGCCTTCTGATCAGCTGAAATTGTGAGTTTGCTTTGATAGCATAGCTCAAGAGAAAGCCAAGCTTTGAAGGGGATCCTCTATTGGATTAACATGCAGATTTCTGAGAAAGTCCCATTTGAACCTGCTAAAAAGAAAACCAACTTCTTTTTGACAGTTGCCTTTTCTTCTCATGTCTTTTTTATGTATCCAAGGGACTTTCTGTTGCTGTGAAGATTTCTGGAGCTTCTGCTGGTGAAGTGCTCGTGCATCTTCCGAGCCTCCTGTCTGATCCGCGGGTCTGTTTGCACAGTCAGGAGGTCACTTGCAGATTCCCTGTGGCTGGGTTGCCTGGGGAGGCTCTGGCTGGGAAAACACGCCGAATGCTGAGTGTGGGATTGCTACCTGAAGGAAGAAAAGAAGTCGTTGAAGTGTTTGTGAACTAATGTAAATGTGTCTTGGAGAAGTAAGTCTCTCTCTCCATACTTCCTTTAGGATGTTTGGGTTGCCTGGGAGATATGAAGGGTGCTACGGAGGCAGTCTTCAACAGAGGTGGAAAACAGAAGTAGATTTAAAATTGTTTTGAGCAAACAGTAGTTTTTGCAGCTCTGTAGCCAAATGAGAAAACCTGGTTTAGGTTGAAGAGAAATACATTTGCTTCACTTCGGATGAATTCAGAAGACTGTATCATTTACTGTTTGATTAAATAATTTTCTTTTCCTTTAATTCACAGCAAAAAGTCAGCAAAAACCTTCCACAATGAAAAAGAAAGATTCACATGTGACAAAACCTGATATATTATCTGATTACAGACATCTCCCATTGCTGCTGCAGTCATGGGAGGTGGGTTTGTACCCACGGTTTCCATCACGCTCTCACGTCAGCGCAGAGTACAGGGCTTGTAGAGATTGCAGAGATGAATTGGCATGTTCTGCATTGGTTGTCCTAAAACGACCAGATCCTACCCAGAGTAACTAGGCGATGTCCCATGTCTTTGCACTGCCCTGGGGCTCACTGGAGCAAAAGTCCTGCAAAAGTAGCCAAATTCTGCCTTTGTTGGCACTTGTAGGGGTTTTCCCTGAGGCTGCCACAACACCCCCAGTTTTGATCAGCGCAGCCCTGGAAAATTTCCCTCAGAGCACAGAAATCTATTAAAGAAGAAAAAATATGTGTCTTTCCTCCCCACACTTATTTAGATAATGTCACTGGGGTTTGGACAGAAAATAATGCCAACACTTAGCACTTCTGTCTTCTCTTGTCATTGTGGTGTGGATGACACAGCATGTCCCTACCTGCCCCAGGCTCAGGGTCCCCTCCTCTGTCTCCGTTTTGCCCGTTTTCATGGTGAGTCTGGTCTAGCACTTGCCCTTCAAAGGACTGGATCCTGCTTTGCTATTTTTGGAGCCAGTTTGTGGGCTCTGGAAGGGCTTTTGACAGATTACTCTTTTTTTTTTTTTTTTTTCAGTGTGAAGAATGGACCTGCTACTGTCCTGTCAGCTTTGAACAAGGAACTTGGCCGATGTACCCCCCCTTTCCCAAGCAGCACCACGTGCTGCAGGAACTGTGAAACAAGGGACTCCCCACTGAGGACATGAACTGCCATGTAAGATGTTGCATGTGGTATTTGGAAATACTTTTAAAATTTTTCCTATCCTTTCTTTACTCTCCCAGCTCACAACTTACTGTCTGAAAAGTTTCCATAAACCCTTACTGTTGAAAAAAATCAGACCTAGTGCAGTTAACAGGACCCGGTTGTTTGGAGAGTGGCTGGGATGGAGACGGTGTTTATCTCACCTTTGTGGTGCTGTACAGCTTTTTGTTAATATACTTTACCATTTGCTTTTTCGAGAGGGAAGACAACAGGTTAAAAATGGAAGATAAAAAAAAGGTTGAAGTAAACTAAATTATTCCAGCTGATTGCTTTCACAATTGCCTTTAGTCTTATGCCATTTGGAATGAGTTAAGCAATTAAAATTATATATTGCTTTTAAAAATCAGTTAAGGGAGACACATCGTAGCACACAGCCCCTTCTAAATCCTGACTGGAGCCAGCAGGGAAGAAACACAAAGAGGGATGCCATAAAGACACAAATTTCAGAGTGAAAAAGTAAGCCCGTGTAAAGAAACAAAGACATTCAAGAGAGCAGGTTCCTTTGACCACTGAAATCTTCATACACCCTGGTGTGGAGAGGCGGGTGTCAGGGTATGACTGGGTGTCTTCCAAGTCCTCCGTGTTATTCCTCTGTGCACAACTCACTCCAGCAGAGCACCAGGCTTTGAAGCTGGGGAGAGCCACGGCTGCCTGGGACCCGCAGGCACCTGCATCCCTAGGTTGACCTAACGGCCAGCTGACAGCCGCTCTCCCTTTTGCTGCTTCTCTTTCTGGCCTCACCAATTTTGTTTCCAGGCCTCAACAAGAAGAGAAGAGCTTGTGATTTGCTCCATTCCCCACCCAGTCCTTAGCATGGCAGGTGACCTCAACTCCAGCCTCAGGCGTTGTGCACAGAAGTGGAAGACGTGGGTCAAGCTTCAGACTGATGAAGACATTAAACTAAGAGATCCCTTTCCTAGACCGAGTCTTCTAATCGTTGGGCTGAAACATGAAGGAAGGTGGTAGCACAGTGCAAGGACCATGGCAAAGGTGCTAACTTCAGAGAACAATGCATGCTCTGCCTGAATCTGTTCTCTGCACCCCGAAGCAATGACAGCACCTTAGCTCAGGAAACAGGTGGAGTCCAAAGATAAATCTTTTTATTTAATATTTCCTGTGAGCAAGAGGTGGGCATGGACTACCTGCATTTGGAGGGGAAGCCCATGAGACCAAGGGAAGGAAACTCACACATCTGTCAGATGGTTGACATTCAGGACAACTTCTCATCACCTTCTCTGCAATCACAGTAGCTTGATCAGTTCTGCAAAACTATTAGATTAATCCCTGGAAACTGGTCTCAACAAAACTTGGATGAGAACTAGTGGCCGCCTTTGAATCTCTGCAACCTTGCAAGGTCAGAAGTGTGTCCATCCCTCAGCACTGCCTCAGACTGGGTTTTCTCGCCACTGGAATGTGTCATTTTGAAAGGATTCTTGGTATGGCATGGACAAGCCCGATCTTTCCACTTTAAGCTTGGTCATTTGTGAACTTTACTGCATTTATAACAAGATTTTTCATAGTCAAAGATTCTGTATTCATTTATTAATTAATTTATTTTGCTATCTGTGTAGAAATCTGTGTGCTCCACTCACTCTTACTTATCCAAAGATATCATCACTTGAATACTGGTTACAGCTTTATAAAGCTGCTACTCTAAGGATTTTCAGCACAAAGGAGTTTTGTGCTAGAAGATACTGGGAGACTGGAGTCTGCTAGAGGGAAGTTACATCACCATTTAAAACCAGGAAAATAAGATTTACTTCGGACTTAACAGGAAAAACATCGACACTGAAGCTGAAAATGTGCCTTTGAAGGGCTGTCAGCCACACTGTGCTTGGTGAGCATCCCAAAGAGCCGGGGGCACCTGGGGACCACAGTGCTCGCCTCATCGCTCCAGGGTCGGTCAGTCAAAACCCAAATGCTTGTTGTAGACACCCTCCGCCCGTCCTGGGGCCGGCAAGAGGGGGCTGTGCCCAGTGCCATGGGCACGGTGTCAGGGTTAAGCACCTTTGCTTCAGGAGTAACGCAACTGAAGGAGCTGGCACATGAATAAATCACTCAGTGGCCACCCGCGGGGTACAGCAAGTAAAGCAGCGTGCTATGCTTAATTTGGGAGATAAAAGACAAGTTAGCAAATTGTTTGAGGCTGGTTTTAAAGATATAAATGGAGTGTCTGGAAGGGAGTGCCTGGTGGCACAGAGTGTCAAAGCCTCCCGTGCTGCTTTACAGAGACGTCTGCTGCTCGCTCCCACCGCTGCCACGGGAACTGCGGGAATAGCTGCGACGCACAGGAAAGCAGCTGCTCTCAGATTTTGGAGCTGGAGATAACAATAATTCCATGAGGTTTCATCTCCAAGACCCTGTAACTTTCCTTTGAATTCACAGGGGCTGCAGGTGCTCGGTGTGTGTAGGGGTTAGACTCCGATGGGACCTGCACACCCTTGGCCAGCCCCAGCACTGGCATCATCATGAGTCTGAATGAGCGAGGACATGTAGAAAGTTCTATTATTATTATTATTATTAAAATTTGAAGACTGCAGATGTCTCATGCAATGGTGCAGTTAGTGTTTGGGTAACTTGTCAGCACAATGCACCTACTGCAATTACACATCAAAACATGTAGATCAGCTAATAATGAGGGAGAGGAGGAGAAGGATGGTCTTTCCACATCCCCTGTGTGGTGACAGGTAGTCTGAGCACAGGTTCTTGGTGTTTCATGTGCACAGCAATAGTTGGATAATAAAAAAGCCCTTACCATTTTGGAGGCAAGTTTGGAATTGCTGCGTATGTGGTAAATTTTCAGTTTGGCTTTATTAGCTGTGTGAGATTTATGGAGAGCCTGAAAACACCATTATTGTCTGTGATGTTCTGAAGGCAGCATTAAGACAATATTGTAAAAACTGCTCTACAGTATAAACTGTAGATTGTTATCACACAATCACCATAAATCTGCTCATTTTGCAAACTGGTTTAAAGAGCTGGTGATTTCCTGTTCCACTGGAGAAAACCTGTTTTCTGTCAGAGTATCTCCACAGCAAATCTGACTTGCTGCTGTCTGTTCTGCATCTCATAAGTACAAACAGCTCCATAAATCTGCTTTGTGGGGGGGATTTTTTTTGTTTGTTTGCTTTTATTTGCCTTTTAAATGTAAAGTTTTCTGGGGTGAAACAGGCTGGTTGCTGGCTCAGCAAGGGAAAACCAGACTGGGGCTTGTGCCTCCCAGAGAGCAGCGCTGTCCTCCTGGCCACACTAGTGTGCCCTTGGACGGCAGCCAGCGCAATTAGCACTTGCCGTCGAAAACCAGCACACGGAGCAAGATGGCTAATGCGCAGAGGAGCTGTCGATGGAGCAGGAGGAAAAAGGACAGGGACAGACGCAGCCTGACCTTCAGCCTTTAGCCAAAACGCACGCTCAGACCAATTGCCGCCGCGCACCGTGCTCAGGTTTGCTCCAAGCAATCGCTTTTCTGGAGCATTTTGGGATGCTGCTAGTGCCAGTGGGAGAAAACTGCTGGGCAGTGGTCGTCTGGGGGAGGCCAAGGAGGAGCGGCGAGGGCTGCCCGGGGGGCACGGATGGGGGACGGGGTCCCTGCGCCAGTGCCCTTCTCCCAGGACAGTCGGGGCATGGCTGTGCCAGGGCTCGGTGTCCCTGCCAAGCAGCCCGCTGCAGCGCAAGAGCTTAAATTAATGCTAACAAGAGCTGGGAAATTACTAGTTTTTAAATGACAAGACCCATACTTTATGTCATTTTCATTTGGCTGCAGAAGAAAGACAGATGGTCACATTGTCTGTCTTATCAATAGCAAGACGCCTGTTTATGCAAACCTTTTAAGATTTAGCAATCTGTAAATCCCATGGCTGGGGTGGCATGAATCCGCATTTGTGCAAAAGGCTCTGTGAAATGAAACAAAATAGTACAAGCTGTGTGCATTAACTGTCAACATTTAAACAAACCCCCAGCCCTTGGCACATATGCTGGGTATTTTCAAGGACAGGGTGAGTGAGATTCTAAGGAAAAAAACCACAGCCACCCAAAGATCCCCCAGCCTGTCCAATTAATATTCTTTCTCATTAAGGCTGCCATTAACCTGGTTGTTAAATTACCATGTTTATTAATAAAAATACTAAAACACACACATACTCTGTAATGACAGTGCATCAAATGAGAAAAAAAAATAATGCTAATTTCAAGTGAAAGTGATAAGAGGTCAACAGTATTTTATCCTGTTATTACTGCCTCCTCCATATGGTTATATTTTCCATTTTGTTTTTTCTGTGACAAGAGGTGAAGACGCAGGAATGCATGAATATGCCTAATTATTTGCAGAAAAAACTTCTCAAACTTTTACATTTTAAATGGAAAGGGGAAAAAAACCACGCTGTTTCAGAAGCCATGGAGAGTGGGTAGGGAAACAAAAGAGGTAAAAATGCACATTGTAAGAATGGTGTGTTTTATTCTTACCTGTATTCCAGTCTCTCCCCTTAGTGATAACTCAGAGAAAGCTGAGAAAAAGTTACACCACTTGAGACAAAGCTTAATGGGTTTGCTCTCCAAAAAAGAAAACGTTCCGATTGCCCAATCTCTCCCATTTCCATGTGCAGAAGGTGCTGCTGAGTTACATCCTCCTGTTGCGTGGGCATGTACCTGCTCTGAGGATTTGCATTCATCCTGCTTTTCTCCAACTGCATTTAAGTGTTTATAGGTGGTACTCCGGGTACAACTGGAATCTACTTTTATTTGTTAAGACTTTCCCCGTTACAGCCCAAATCCCAGAGATGCATTTTTCATCTCCCCACCCAAGCTGCGAATCCCAGCTGTGTGAGGAAGATGTTCTTTCCCAGAAGGTGGAAGACACAGCCCATCTACGGCGTGTGCCTGGCCGAGCCCTGCAGCCGCAGCCCTCTGCGGTGGCGTTTGTGGCTGCACATGGCTCAGGGACAATAATGGTGAAGACAGAACACAAGTACATCCACTACCAACACGGAAGACATCAATACTGTAATTAGACCTATAATTAACTAATTTGCTGTCATCAGCTCCTTTGGCAGCTAGGAAAGGCTAGTGCCGTGATTGCAAGGTATTAATCACGAAGATCAGTGACGATCTCCCTGAATACACACACGAACTTTGCTGAATGTGAGTGGAATACATGAGTCAATGAAAACACTTTCATCCAAAGGGGCCCCTCCTTGGGTCACGCTGCGCCGTGCTGCGCGGGGCACCGAGCCGACGTCACCCTGCCTGGCTGCCAGGAGTGGGCTGTGACTTCCAAGAGGGAAGGCTTGGGGCTCCCGGGTGCCTTAAAGATCCATGTCCAGTCCCTCAGAGAAAGGGTGCAAAGAGCTGTTGAATGCGACCAGCGAAACCCCCCGGCCCTCCGTGCAGGTGTTAACGTGGGCAGGAGTGTGACAGGATCTGGTCACTGATGGGGCAGAGATGGGCTGGGCTGACCCGGCCGGGGGTGAGGATGGAAGCCAGAGGGTTCGGCCAGTCAGTCGGAAAATACCCCCAGAGCAGCCTCTTCGTAGAGAGTTTAAACCGCCCCAGGATAAATCGGGTTGGTTTTATGACTCAGGAAGGAATGATCTCTGGCGGAAGGCCTTGGCACTGCGGGTACCCCGGGCAGTGTTACATGGGCAATCTACTGGTAACATCTCCAAGTTGGTGCAATTGCTGGAGGGCAGAACTCGAGAACAAAGGAAAAATATTCTGGTTTGATGTTTTGGCAGGTAAACAGTGGTGTTTACCACACGGCAGTGTGGAGCTTTGGAGTTAGGGGGACGGCAGTTCCCTGTGTCTCTCAATATCCACTGCCAACTGCTGCCAAACAGGGTATTTTTGAGGTGATTCATGATACTGAAAAAAGATTATAAATTGTACACATTCCCCTTAGCATTCTGCGGTGTGGCCAGTCTGCAAACCAAACAAAAGGTGACAATTAGCAGCCGATTCTGGGCGGCTGAATGCCCACCCCGGCCTTTGTCAGCTGCAGGGCCCGGCTGGGCTGGGCGCGGCCTGCAGGAGCCGCCCGCCAGCTCTGGGCCCGGCTCGTTGTGGGGCCTTTGTCAGAGCAGAGATGGCTTTGCCCCCCCGGGAGGGGGCAGCTGACATTTGCATGGCTTTCCCCGACAATTGCTTGCTGTGCACTGGCTCAAAAACTCGCTAAAACCACGCCCGGAGAAGGGGTTAAGAGCTCTGGACACACCACCCCCGGCCCCGCTCCTGCCCCCCCCTCCTGTGGGAGTCCGGCAGTTTCTCACTGCAGGAAGCGCTGTGTGCATTTAGATCATTATTGCCACCCACGGCAGAGAGAGAAGGAAACACCCAAATCAATTTAATCAGGTAACAGGAGCCACTTTACTGCCAGGGTGTCCGGGAGTGGGCACACAAGGCCTCAAGCGGGTGTTTCATACCCCATATTACCCTCAAGCTAATGGCATGGTTGAGCGAATTAATGGCTTGATCAAGAGACATGCCAATGTTTCACGCCCTAACTGGGATATAAGGTTAGCACAAGCGGTTTTTATTGTTGATAACCGCTACAGACATTATGTGAACCCAAAAATACCAGCATTTTGTCCTACAGGATTATCAGGTGATGATGCTTCTGTATTTGACAATCATAAGGGCCAGTTCCCCCTGAGATATGCAGGCCAACCTGTCATGGTGAGGTTGCCTGCAGTTGGCGTGCCTATGACCCTGGTCAAATCTAGGGGGTTTGCACACCCCATCCTATCCTCAGGCTAATGGGCATTGTCGACATGCTTGGGAAGCCTTAGGGAAAAGTGGAAGAACTCACCATATTAATGCCCAATAGATAATTACTAATTTCTAACTTGATGCCCGGGTTCTGATCCGAGGCCTAGTTCTGGTTTTTGTTAGGATCTTGAAGGAACAGATGACTTCGGCATCCTGCTTGGCCATGGGGATCCGTATGGACAATCAAGACTTGGATGACAACGTGGTGGTGAATGAATCTTGTGCAGTTGGCAGCATTCAGAAGAATGTGATTGAACTTGGTGCTATTGTGTTAATGTCACTTTTAGGTCAAAAAATGAAGAAAGTGGCAAGAGACTTGAGGCAATTGTTGCTATATTAAGCATTAATTGGATATGTTTGAATCTTCCTTGTTAGAATGGTTAATCAGCTTCCTTCAATTTTGATTGTAATATATTGTATGGTTGGAGGGTTGGGGTTTTTTTAAGATTTGAATGTATAATCATCTAGGGATGACAACTCACAATGAGTATGGAGACTCACCAGGACCGCACTCCCTTTTAACCTTGGAGGCAAGAGGTGACTGCACCACCACTTCAAGGAAACCAGCCGAATCATGGCTGTAGTCACGGGGTGGATTGTGGCAGGTGCAGCCGCCCCATGAAAGCAGCTTCTTGGCTGCTGAAGTGCAGCAGCTCCTGGCTGCCTTTGTTCTCAGGGGTCCGTAGTAATTGGGGCCTTTGGCCAATGGGAGCCGCTATTGACTACAGGTCAGATTGGGCCTGGGTATAAATGGAGTCCCCTGGGGGAGCCATTTGAAGCTTGTCCCCTGGAGCAGCAGCTGCGGTGGAGGACTTTCCCCTTGGGTCAGGACGCTGCCCAAGGAAACTCCTCGAGGTGCCTTGGGTCGGGACGCTGCCCTGAGCAGGCCCTCGAGGTTGAGAGCCCTCACTTGTCAGGTGAGTGATAAAGCGTTTTGGGTTGCCGTTAAACCCTAGGGAGTGTTGCTTTGTTCTGTGTTTTGGGTTGCTGTTAAACCCTAAAAAGTTTTTCTGTTCTCCTCTCACAGACATTCGAACCTGTAATTTATGGAGAGCTAGTTAACTGTGTTAATAACTAATTTTTTATTTTTGGTGGTTGGTTTATTTGAGAGCCTCTGTAACACCACTGGAGGACTTTTTAGTGTACTTTGGTTTAGCTTGCATAATTTTTCAGCAAGACACCTAAAAAGGCTGTCATCAGGTGTTGGAAAATAACAATAAAAAATCTCTCATTCTTTTTAGTATTATGTAGCATATATAATGCAGCACACATGTTTATATGTAGCAACTTAGCATTTATTTTCTAAAAGACAGAATTTTTTTCCGCATCATAATTTAAATACGCTGCATTCCCTGTAAGAATCCAATCCCATTCACTTCAGTAAAACTCTCTGTCATATTTTAATGATATTTAATAATAATACTGAGAATAAAAATCTGGTTACGTGCACTGAGTGGTACACTAACAGAGATGTAGAAAACCTTTAGGGAATGCAACCTAAAAAGTGGAGCCTCGCTGGGAAGAATGTCAACGGAAGAAGAAATACCGGTGTGTTTGTGTAAAAAAGTTAATTTGCTCTATAAATGAGGCAAAATAAACACATACAGCAAATGCTATTATTTTCATCAACAATGAGGTTAAATAAGTACTTGATGGGTAGTTCTCAAAGGCATTTGTGTACAGGAGAGATACTTATCACAGTGCATGATGGTTATGTATGGTAATAGAATTAAAATGAATTAAAACTCAGCTGTTATCTGTATGCAGGGGGAAAAAAGCCCAAGATATTAAAGCAAAGAGGATCAATTTATACCTTGCTAATTGGAAATTCTTAGTATGAGTGAAATTATGCAAAATTCACTATCCTTTAATTTTCTTTGGTTTTCAGTACTGCAGAGATCCAAGAAGCTCAAGTCAAATGTAATTTCAACTGCCAGAGTTAGCCAGGAAAATTACTACTGAGTAAAAGAAGGAGAGGAAAAAAATAACCCAAGCCTATCTCTAGGTGATCATTTGCAATCACTGTTCAAGGTTGCAGGCAAACAAATTCTCATACTTCATGATTAATTACCAGCAAAGGTCAGAAAGGAGCTCTTTCCCCTCCCTTCCTCTCAGTTCCTGTTTCAACACTGACAAGGAAAGGAAGGCACTGTGATTAATCCCCAAATCCTTCCCTCATTACAGAGAATAAGAGATGACCCAAAAACTTGCAGTCAACATGAGCGTTTCTGGCCACCCTGAGGAACTCTGGATCCAGACTTCAGCCCTAGACTCGACGTGAAAGGCGGAGCACTAGCTGTCCTCTCGACTTGGAGAAAATCCAGTCGCCTCACTGAGGCAGATGATGCATGAATCAGCCCTGCACATGCTTTAGAGAAAGATCTTCTTAGGTTCTTCGAAGAAGATTTCTCTGTTGTGTAACATACTTGCATAATGCCGAAAACTCACGGGGTTACTGTATTCCTGTCTCCCCACACGTGCAGAAGGCCAGATCGGCAGGGGCAAAGGAAGGAGGAACAATCCCTAGGCGAGGCAGTTTGATTTCAAAGTGTTTCTACTCTGAGTTATGACTGAGAAGATGTATGTGCCATTAAGTTGGGTCATGTCAAAGCAACCCAGGAATAATGTATTTTTAAAAGGTTCTTTTTATACCCTGCTAGATGTGTCACTGATTAAAAACCACACTTACCTTCCCAGTTTTTCTTCCTTGAGGCACAGATAATAATCTACCTATTGAACAAAATATTGACACACTTGTAAGAACTTTCTTATTCCACTCTAAGACTAGAATAGAATTGTTTAGGTTGGAAAAGACCTTTAAGATCGAGTCCAACCATTAACCTAACACTGCCAAGTCCACCACTAAACCACGTCCCTAAATGCTACGTCTACATGTCTTTTAAATACCTCCAGGAACGGTGACTCCACCACTTCCCTAGGCAGCCTGCTCCAGTGCTTGACAACTGTTTCAGTGAAGAAATTTTTCCTAATATCCAATCTAAACCTCCCTTGGTGCAAAAGTCTTCTCATCTTATTGCTTGTTACCTGGGAGAAGAGACCAATCCCCACCTCGCTACAACCTCTTTTCATGTAGTTGCAGAGAGTGATAAGGTCTCCTCTCATCATCCTTTTCTCCAGACTAAACACCCCCAGTTCCTTCAGCATCTCCTGATAAGACTTGTGCTCCAGACTCTTCCCTACGCCAGTAGTGTTGCGTGGGGTTGTTGTGACCCAAGTGCAGGACCCAACTCTAAGCCTTGTTGAACCTCATACAACTGGCCTCGGCCCATTGATCCAGCCTGTCCAGACCCAACTGTAGGGTTGATTCCTTCTGCAGACAGTGAATACTATTAGGCTGTGAGGTTACTATAGTAATTATTTTTGTTCTTAAATAGTAGAATAAAAGCTAGAGCCAGTCTATTTAAAGTGAAAATTAGATCCACCTCCTGCCTGGCAGAGCTGAATTAAGAACTTTTCATCTTGATTTTATCGTACTTTTTTATCATACTTTCCTCCTTTTTATCATACGTTCTCTTTTTCACAGAGTTTTAATTTCCCCTCAGATATGTAGCATATTTATTCTGAGGGGGCTGGACACACCATTTTTAGCTGAGCAGAGGATCACCAGCCATTCAGCACCATTTTGGGTAGGCAAGGAGTCTGGTACTGTTGGGAAAGTGCACCAGGTCTTTCTCAATGTTCTGAAAACAAAGTAGAAATATGTCAAGAAACATACACTATTATGGGTTAGTTTCTCATTTCATTAAGTACACCAGTTGATTTTTCATAAATGAGCTGACAGATACCTCATGCAGCCGGACTGCAGTTAACAGCTTATAGTAATACTTCTGAATATTTGGATTAGCCCGATATTCACCCCAGTGCGTTCCAGGCCACGCGCTGCAGCCAGTGCTGGTGGCTGCACTGCTCGGTCCACACCTTGTGCAACTGGGCATCTTGCATCCTCTTGGCAACTTGGGCTTGGGCCACGTTTGGCTTTTGCAGGAAAGCAATCAGAGAACACAATACTGTGGGTGGATTTGCAGCCTAGTAAGAAGTATAATTTACTGCTCTGCTCGATTTTGCCACTAGAGATAAACATATACCTGGGCACATATGTGTGTGGGGAGATAGAGAGTCTGCATCAGAGTGAGCACAGTGATCTCAACCTCACGAGAAAAACACAGAACGAATATATCAATTACAAGCATATTAATGTCATGGGGAGACACTCTGTGTTGTTTGTGGTCGTTCTTAATCCAATAAAATCGTCTGGGGTTTTATCTATGAATTTAGAATATGATAAAAAAAACGACTTCAGGAAACGAAGATGAAAGGAGTCTTTTTTTAGACTCTCTCAGAGCTGCATATCAAATTGTTCAGAGTGGAAATCAGAAGATGTTTACTTCTGCCAGTCTTGCAGATTCAGGTCAAGCTATGAAAGACCAAGTTATCTTTTTACTGGCTATATGATGAAAGGTAAGATAAAAGTACAACAGGGACAGAGCTGAAAGCTGCCCTGGGAGTGCATCAGGACATCGCTCTGCCACATCCTCATGGGAGTGCTGTGCCGCTGTGGGGAGCGATGGCAGCTGGACCTGCATGCTGGCCCAGACCCCTCACTCCTCGGAGAGGTGGGTCACTGCTGGCTTTCACCGGCTTGGGCCCAGAATTGTGTCTCAGGTGTGAAGCTTTTCTGTTTTCCAAATAACCCCTGCTCTTGAACTGGTCCCATATCTGTCTGGATCAGTATCCTGTCCCTGGTATTGGATGCTCTCAATGTTTTCTCATAGTGATGAGCAGCACAACTTGCAAAGAAACATTTTCTTTTAGAATTTTAATTTACTGTCTCTCACCCTCACTGAATCTATATTTATCCCTGTATGTGAGAAAAAGGAAACAGCAAGATCTCTTATGCTGGTGTTTATGTCGTTCCAGATACTTGGGAGGAGGTTTCTGATTACAATACCGAAGGACATGTTCCGAAGGTTGATGGAGCCTTTCCCGTGACCCGCTGAAGACCACCGGAAACACAAGATTAACACCTCCGTCATCTTCAGCCTCTCTTCAGCTGTTGGTTCAAAATTTGGACCAGCCTTGATGACCTGTTTGCATCTCCTCCTCTGCAGGCTCTCCCAGTTCAGACATGCTGCCTGACCGAAAACCACTGCTCCACGCGTGCCGCCGGTGGAAACAGAGAGCATGCTGTGATCCCTATCCTCCATGGCATCCGAATACCGGATTTTTTAATTTACATTTGTTTTTTACAGAAGGGTAAAGCCAAGAGCATTTATGTTTATGTTCTATTTCTCTTTTTGACATTTTTATCAGAATAAAAGCAATGAGAAATGGGCATTCTCTAAAAGGACTAGGAAGTGGGATTCTGTCTCCAGCAGCATTGTGGATTGAGCTGACTGAAACAGCTTGTGAAATGGAACCGTCTTCTCAACTGCTCCAGAAAGTTGAAATTCAATGAAACGTCACACTTTTTTAATTTTTTTAATTAAAATAAAGTAAGAAAAGAAGAATCAATGTCATTTATGCTTCCTTTCTATCTATAGAACATAGTCTGTCAAACAAGAAAGACGATACTAATCAGCATTGGTTACGGATGTGCAGCTGACCACTAGTGCTTTACCCTGTGCTGCCGGCCAAGCCAAGCATCGCTAATGAAGCCGTGTGCTGCAAACAGCCTGCCTCCAGCCTGTCCTCTTCAGACTACAAACATTTTTACCCAGCAAAGCTGCATCCCTCGCCCTCCAGAAGCGCCAGCTCCTGCAGCCCTGGCCCAGCGCAAGGCGTGAGTGATGCTGGTCCTTGAGGGCAGTGGGAATGCTTGCAGTTCCTGCAATTCCTACTATTAAACTCCATCCCAACTACGTTACTCCAGTGCTTAAGGTCATCTTGTTAATTATGTACAACAGTCCAGCCCCCTTCCGCATTGACAATATCTCTCTACTTTGCATTGTCAGCAAATTTCCTCAGTGTACTCCCTCTTTTTATGTCAAAGTCATTAATCAAAATTTTAAAGGAGTCTCATTAAAGAGCCCTGAGGAAGGTCCCTGGTAGCTTTCCAGAGCCTGGCACGTGTCCTCCCAAAACTGCTGATGCCCCTCATTAAAAGCAGTCCCAGCCCCATCCTCTCCAGTCTCACCAGCGATTCCCTTGTGGCAGCGTATCCATGTGCGTGGCCACATGCAGGGAATCCGACCTCTGTGCTCCTCGTAGCCATGAAAATGGCATAAAGGGTGGAGGTAGTCACAAATCACAGAGTAGCGTCCCTCCTGACGTCCAGCAGTGGGGGAACCCTGACAGAAACACCAAAGGTGCAAATCAAAATCCTTTCCTGCCTAGTATGAAAAGAACTGCGGGGAAAATAATGTATTAAACTCCCTATGTTAAACCCATTTTATGCCTGTAAAGGAGCTCAAGTACTTTTAATTCTTAGATACTCGTGTATCCTACTATTTGGTTTTTATGATTAAAAAAAGGTAGGAACTTGCAGCAGTCACCTACTTTGCATGAGCAAAAAGCAGCACGATTGTGCACATTATACCAATGAAATAAACCCATACTCTCCCATGATTTGCTGTATTATTAATAGTGCTGGCAAGCTCATTATAATCTAATTTAAAGACAGATCTAGCACAGAGACGTATGAAGGATGATCTGAGTTCAGGCCCTACAGCAAATTGCTTGAATCTTGATCTAATTACCCCAGAACAGCCAGTGTTACCAGCGGTTCATATTTGGCAGGGAACTTCTGAAAATTATCCTGATCAGTGTCAGAAAACTGGAGGGCGAGGGGGACATTTCAGGTGTTTGCACTTAAACAACTGTCTGTGAACGGTGGATAAATGAACAGCAGGTGGTCTGGGACCACTTGAGTTCTCTCCATTGATCATCCCTGGCCCAGAGTTTTGGTGACTGGGTGCCGGGATGCTGCCACAGGAGCAAGGAGGTTTCCCTGTGCCGGCTGACAGCAATTAGAGCCGCCGTGACGACTCCCCCACGCCGCAGCGGCATCCAAGGGCTGGCGAGCCAAGCGGCAGATCAATGATTATTCATGCCTAAAGTTCAACTACATTTTAAAGCAGCAATTGAACTGTTTGACCTCCACCAAATGCTTTGCCTGGCTGAAAACTGTGAGCCAGAAGATAAATCCATGCGTTTTAGTAGGCATTTGAGTCATAATCACTCTAGGACCCAATACATAACCGAATATTGCTCTTAATTAATGAGACAATTAGACTTTGATTATGGCACTACAGTACCCATTATCATTTTTATCTATCATGACCCTCTCGTACAAAGCATCCACGTTTCCTTATATGCTGCTGTATTTCTGTCCAGGATAATATTGGAAAATAATTTATATAATGGCATGGACTGGACAAGCATTCTAATCGCCTGTGTTACGATCTGATCGGCCGGGATAACGAGCAGCCAAGAAGGCCCAGAACTGAGTTATGGGCTCAGCGATCGCTAAGGAACAATGCCCATGCGGGGCACAAAGGTCTGTTTAGCATTTCTAGCACATTATGTAGCGCCAAGGAGGTCGCTGTCCCCCTCACTGTGGCTCACCACTGCCCCAGCACCCCAGAGCACTCGGGACTTCCATGTTCTAGCGCACGCTCTGCACGTACCTTTTCCTCTTCCTCTTTCTCTTGCATTTTCTGTACAACCACCTCAACGCAATTTCATCTTGGCCTTGGCCAACCTCCCCACCACTGCCCCGTAGTTTGGTGGTTGATCTCTCAGCCGCCCCGGGGAGCAGTGGTTGCACCAGGGAGTCCCTTCCCTGCTCCAGGGCCAGCGGTGCCCTCCAGGACCCCCCCTGTAACTCCTCCAGGGCCATCCCTTTGCTTTTTTACCTAAGTCACTATCGAGACCTTATGTAAAGGCTCTTATGAAGCTTAACACCAAGGGAAATATGTATAAATAAATTACAGTGTATATTGCCTAATGCCACATCATTCTGAATGACTTCATAGGTGTCATCTAGTGATGTGTAAAACATATGAAATGCTCTACCTACAGATTTTGGGAAGAAAGGGACGTTTCTTCTAGCATGTAGATTTATTATTCCTCGGTGAACTCAAACATTTGCTATTTAAATTTTTTGCCTCTGCACCCAGAGAAAACAAACCAGATAATTCAAAGAGCTTCTATATTAATATTTCTTGGGTTTCCAAATGCTTGTATGAGATCAAATCCACTACGATTGTACCAGCTTTCCTTTCATACGAGGTTTTCCGTCAAGGCAGGTTTTTGTTCAAGTCAAGGAAAGTGCACTCAGTGGCATGCTCAGAGACACTGGAATAAATCAGAGGGAATGGGAAGGTAAAAACCCAGCTGTTCGGAGCATCCATCCTCCAGTTGTCTCTCCAGACGGGCAAATATTATCTGTAAAGCTATCTCTGATGGTTCATAATATCTAAAATATTACAAACCCTGCCAAATATACCCATTGTGTTTTACATACTGCTGTGCCATTTTACAACTCTGGAAACAACTACCTGGTCCTGTTTAATAGGAAAGCCCTTCAGATGTTCAATCAGCTCAAGAAAAACCTCTCTGGTTGTCACAAAGGCACCGCTTTTCTGTTGCTGGTTAACAAAAACCAGAGAATTGTAGACCATTGTACTTCAAGTAGCAGCTAGAGTTGCAAGAAAAAAACCAACCCCCCCTACAGTGACAACTGTATTTGGTAACCATACCATCAGTACTGCGGTTTTCCAGAGTGGCACTCCAGTACTTCAGAGAGAAATAATCAAATTTTTCACAAAGTTTATTTAAGGTGGGGAATTATTTCATTTCTGACTTTTCATGACTTTAGAAAGCTATTCCCAAAGACACATAAAAGTAACCTAGTAAGAGTAAAATGCTTTCACACGTTATGCAAACCTCTAGAGAAGAACTCCAGGATGAGCAATTCTCTGCAATAGACAAATTATGGGCAACGTTTTTGATGGGCAGCTGTCAATCAATTCAGCCCTTTCTGCCAACTCTGTGAGCACTTATGTTGATGGGTGTAAGTATGGAAAATGCACCGTGCCAGGTCACTAGATTTGGATTGCAGATATGGAATGCAAATAATCTACAACAATTTAGCAACAAGTAATTGATGGACAGTTGAACAATATTAATTACCAAGCACTAGAGGCTGGGTACCACAGTGATTGCAGACAGTTGCCCTTTGTCTCTGAAGAGGTGAGTTCAGGTCGTGATCTCGATTGCAAATGAAAATCCATTTGATGGCCTCATCCTCCCCTCCTTTGCTCAGATTAAACACACAGCCATGGGCAGCATTTGCCGCTACCAGCCCTCTTGCCAGCCCCTGCACCAGAGAGCCGTGGAGGCCGAATCGTGAATTCCAGATCTGCAGAAGCTGGAAGAGTTGCCAGGAAATCAAACTTTTAAAGCAAATGAAATTCAAGGGAGAGAAAAGAAGCACAATGCATCATGGCGTGTGTCAAAGGTCCCACATGCAGCCTTACGGCTGGGCACAGCACATGGGCTGGTGGTGGGTGTATGAAAACCATGAGGACACCAATGTGTGGCACTGAGAAAGGTACGACAGCTCGAGGACAGCTCGTGGCACTGTGTGGGCCTTGCTAGCTGGAGAGGAAATCTGCATTCACACAAAACCCTGCTCAGAGAAAGACTTGGAAAGGCGAGAGCAGCTGGCAGCCATGGAGGGGTGGGAGGAGGATCCCTTCCCTGCCTGCACTGCTCCCGGTGGGATGCTGCTGGGGAGCAGGGACGGGGATGGAGATGGAACAGGGACAGAGCACCCGCGAGGACAGCAGGAATGAGCAGCCACCCGGGGCTAAGCCTGGCCTGTGAAAGCCAACATCAGCTGGGCGAGCGGGAGGGGATGATGCGAGTGAGGCAGCCCAGAGGATGCGCAGCTGGAGGGTGGCTCTGCTGGGGGGAGGAAAGAGCCTCTCCCCTTCTCCAGCGAGGGCACATGGGGAGAAATCTGACTTCAGCAGCTTCCAGTTCGGATGGCATCTCACACGATCTGTTTAACACCTCTGCTCCACTTTACTTTTTTCTTTTATTTTTGGCACGCTGCCTTGTACACTTGTCCGTGCAGCTCAGTCCAAATATTGAATGGCTCCATTTAACTGGTGGCTACATTTAACTGGCATTCTTTGATCAGACTGCAGGCATTCACTTAAAACTCAGGTGCACTGTATCCTAGAGATGCTTCTTGTGCTGCAAAACCCCATCAGCTGGTCTGTGGTCAATAAGGTGCCTTGAGATATAGACCGGTGTAAACAAACCACCCTGCCTGGAGAAGGTCAAAAGGAAAAGGTGGTAATGATATTCAGAGAGCTGCGTTATTTCCACAGAGTGATGAATATTCCATAAAACAATTTGGGAAGCAGTTTATCGGGGCATTAGCAGCAGCACTTTATAGCTCTGTGCACTGCACTGTCTTTCAGTGTTATTAGAGCTGTACCTGAAAATTGCAGTGTTAATATGCTCCTCATAGTGCTGGGATTTGATCTACTAATAATGATCGTTTGGGACTTGCAGGTTCTGCATGTGGCAGGGCTGTCTTCTGCTAGAAATAATAACCAAGTAAAATACATGCACACTCACATTCCCAGTGTAACTAACAAAATTGTGCTAAGCAATTTGTAGATATGAGCTACAAAGCAATAGGCAAATTGCACTCCTCAAATTTTCTCATTTCCTTTCTTTTACATTTCATTATGATTTGAGCTAAAAAGTGTTTGGATAGAGACCATGGCAGCAGTTTCCCATGGCACTTCATGAGCTTAGGCATATAAATACTTTCACAATTCTTATTCAAGCCACCTTTCAAAATGCCATCCTGTATCTTTTTACACCTGAGGGAGGTATCACATCTGTGATCCCATGTAAACAAGAAGTATCTCATATCTGGGCCGGCGGATTTGAGAGGGTTTGGATGGAACAGGCATCAGTGGGGGCAGGCGCGGGGAGGGTGCACTTGGGGAGCGAGCTCCGCTGCAGTGCCTACCCCGGACCACGTTCCATGGGAGCCCTGCCTATGAGGCTCACACGAACCACAGACAGACCGTTCCCCTGTGTACACGTTCAGAGCCAGATTTTAGGACATTTGCCAAGATCTGACAAGCTTGCTTTGTTTCTGACATGGGCCCTTCTCATTTCTGTATTAGTTAAGTCAAAATATGCAGATGCTGACAATGAGCTAGTGCCTATATGGTGGGCTCCATTCCTGCCAGCAAAAACACGTCCCCCCAGACACCTGCAGAGCTACTGTTGCGTGAACAATGTGCACGTACTCTTTACAATTTCGCAGTCTGAACACAGGCACATGTTTTAAGCCTGCAAAGTAACATCCTACCTAGGGCCAGATGTCACATTTTCTATTTCCTCATAAGGCCTGGAAGGAAGAGCAGGAGCATCACACCTCTTGTCCTGTTCAGCAGCTGTTGGAGTTACAGGAGACCAAACTGCAGGTTCTGACTTCCCTCTCCGTGTCCTCAGACCACAAGGGCATAACCCATCTTTCCTTTTGTCCTTTTTCCCACCTAGCCTGTAACTGGAGCAGGGCCCAGCGGCAGGAAGATAAACAGAGATGTACAGAGTCCGGGGATGGGGACCGTTGGGTACCATTTGACTCAAGCTCAGCCTCTGCCCAGACGCCCATGACTCGCCGCCCTGGCTGGGCTCGCAGCCTGCCTTCCGCGGCGGGGGCCATAATCATGGGCCTTTTACTTCTGCCCTTGGAGTTTTGGCCTTGCTCAGGTTACTGCAGCCAAGGTTTGCTCCGCATCAGAATTCCTGCCCGTCGCCTTGCCCGGCTGCTGAAGACATCTCTGCCTGCGCCTCATCTCTCTCCGGGAGCAGCACGCGTCAAATCCACGCGAAAATCACCTCTGTGTTGATACGTTTTCTTCACCAAGGAGGAGAAAAGCATATGCAAATATATTCAAACTATCAATTGCTGGTGACCTTGCAGTTGTGAGAAGCAATGCTATTTTTCATTTGTCAGGCATTTCAGCTATACTAACTGCTGTGGTGAGATATAGCTGAAATCTCTGTTTAAAAGTTCCCCAATTATAGTCCATATGTCCAACCATTTGCAATGAAAATGGGACCTTAATTTCATCCATCATAGCATAAATATCATCCTTCCTGTGCAGTGCTTTTGTATCTGTTTCCTTCTCGCTCTTTTTTTTTTTTTTTTTAATATCAAATTGGCTTTGAGATTCACAAACTTTTGCAGCATCGTGGAAGATTAGTGATCAGTGAGTGAACTAATGTCATCAGAGGAGTGGCGAGAAGAGATTTTGGATCATTAATCATCAGAGAGTGTGCCAGAGCTGTGCCAGGGCTCTCGGCAGTGCATCCCGCAGTGGCCAGCTGGATTTCCCCCAGGAGAAGAGATACTCATGCCTGTGGTCAGTCCCTCACTGCCAAGGTGGGGATGTCTGACTTAAGGGGTAACTTGAGCTTTGCAATTCCTACTGGCACCCAAGCCTGACCTAGGAAGTTCTTGTGCCTTTTGGATAATGCTGGTACACAACAGCTGACTTATTCTCCCAGCACTTAACTTTTACTATAGAAAATCCAGCTGGTATTCAGTCCAGATTTAAAGTCACTGCAGGATCCTGTCATTGTTACAGGTTTTGTCCAGAAAGTGAGCGAGTAAATTCAATGAAGAAAATTACATCAGGAAGCATAGAAATACTGGGCAGGCCAGACCTTCCCCCCGAGCTGCACCCTCAGACCCGCTCTGTGCTGACCTTGCTCTCCTTTCTGCTGGGACAGGGTGGGTGCTTCTTGCATGGAAACACCATATAACAGTCCCAAAAGTTCAGATTTTCGCAAGTCTCCGTTGATATCCTACCTCTGACCCCAGAGTCAACGTGAATGTTTTTCCCCAGTGAGCACCGAGCTGGGCAAATTCCTAATGATGTGAAGGTCCCAACTTTTCACTGTGATCATTGATAGATTCCAAGAGCGAGATGAGAGTTAGAACATCTCGGGGCCTGCCAACAGTTCTTCTAAACCAAACATAAATTTAAAAGTGTATCAGTGACAATTTATTTCTATGACATTTTTAACACTTCTGTCAAGCACACATTTACATTAAAAATGAACAAGAAACTGAAATAAGAGGCTGGGGTGAATTGGAACAGATCAAAGAAAAACGCTCAATCCTTAAACCACTGCTCCACCTCTAATTGCCTGTCCTGTCACAAACACTCTACTGCTGAGTAAAAACCTTTGAGATCTCTTGATATCTCCAAGAAGAACAAGCTACTGGTCTTGGATGTAGAAATTTTTTGCTATTTGCAGTTTTGGTCAAAAACTTTCATAGCTTTTTAGGGCATTTTTGTGATATTCATGCGATAAAAATCACAATCATTATACAATGGGATTCTGGGACGACTTTGCCAGTGATGGGGTAGCTTTGCTGTAACACAGTAATGAAGGTGCTGCCCACTGTCTTTAAGTACATCTTAAGTACAGCCATTACATATTGAATGTATATAACTCCATTTTTATGACTGGCTCTTTCATTTTTCCTCTCCCTCACTTTACAAGAGCGTTACTGAGCTAAATTAGCCCTTCCTGAAAGTGAAAGGCACAAGAGTCGGAAAAAGATTAGAGAGAACATGAGGAGAGGATGGGAATCAGGAAAATGAGAGATGTTAAAACACAAGAACATGTCCTTGACTGAATTGTATTTTCCCTGCCTGACTGAGTCCAAGAGCTGCATAATATGTATATGCACAGCATGGAGTGGAGAGTCTAAACTTTAAAAATAATTTAGTGGAACTACTCTTAGAACAGTATAGTTTTGTATAGGTCATTTATTGGTATAAACCTGGCAAAGATACTGCATGAGACAGCATTACTGGAAAGTGATTTTTAAACTCAGAATCCACTTTTATAAAGCTGGACAGCAGCACTGCTGAGTGGGATTGTGCCAGCCACTGGAGCCCCATCCTGGTACTTCTGAGGGGCTTAGGGCATGCAGATCCGCCCGGATGCTCTGGAAGCCTCACCCAAAACACATCCTCAAAAGTAGAAATATCCACCTGTTTTTAGGCCAGCCGCGTGCTCTGGGCTCTGCTCTGTGTGTGCAGTCTAGGCTTATAATGCAAGCCTGAAGCATAGGCAGTTCAGTCAGGCCTGAACCGTGGCTCTCTGGAAGTCAGGTTAGGGGATTACTGAAAATAATCCCATCGCTTGCAATGATGGGAAAATTGAAGTTAATTTCCTCTATAAGTTCTAATAAGTTTAACTGAGGGGGCGGGTAGACCCTTGGTTCATCAGCACGCCTGCTCTGGTTTAATAACTAAAGACATATCAGCCCCCTTCAATGAAGCTGGAGAGACATTTAAACTACATTCTTCAGTCCAATACTGGAGCTGTGCTGTTGTCCACATAGAATTTTTTTATTATCATTCCTAAATATCAGTATGTTATGTATTGATACATCAGACCAGTACAGGATAGCACATTCTACCCGTTCTGTAAACATTAGCCAGTCCCATTTAATAATTTTCCCACGAGTTCATATCTAATAGTTTCTTGTAGTTAAAGAATAATTTATGAGCTTATTCAGTGTAGTAAATATGTGTTTATGTATGCACACAGAGTCAAAACTCAGGGTTGCGTGGAAGAAAATAAGTATATTTCAATTGATCTTCACTGTGCAACTCTGATTCTTATTCTTTCAGCGTTTTCTATGTTGAAGTAAAACCTGTTTGCTCTGTTCAACATTGGTTTGCTTCTGATCAGGAAGCAATGGCTGGTTGGATTCCTCCTGGTCAGGCTCCGTGGCTGATGCCGCGCATTGTCTCCCCACGTTTTTAATGTTAAACTGCTACTGGTTTAGGAAAGCAAGTCATTTGTCAAAATTGATTTCTGTGTTGTCAGCGTGTAATGCCATGGTAACCTGATGATAGGGGCTCCATCCAGACATACATGTGCTGTTAGAGTCCAGCCCAGCTGGGATTTCACCCTTCTGCTTCAAATTACATACATTTATTAAAACAGCAGCATTTGTGACATTTTGTGTTGGCGTGTTCTAGAGATCTGGAAGGACAAGGACAAGAGCTCATGGCAGTTGCTGTCTTGTGAGCGAGCCCGTGTGAGGGGCTGACCATGGTAACTCTGGTGAACTGGCAGTGGCACTACGAATGATTGTTCCTGCCTGACAGCTGTGGGAGGGTTTTGTGCTCATTCAAAAGGTCCCACATACACGCAGCCACATAAACACCCCACCCAACAGTCTCCTCGCTGAGAAACAGAAAGCAATTTCTTCTCAGTATTATTGCACGTATCAAAAATTAAGATGCATTTTGTTGCTTAAATAAAATATGAGGACGTTCCAGGTGTCAAATTGCATCTCAGTTCCTAAAGCGACTCCTTGGGATGCTGGAACACTCTATGGAAAACCGGGACTCTAAACCGAGCCAAGATTAAATTACTGTTTTAACATGAGATCCCTCAATTTGTGTCTATTGAAAGAACAGCACATGCCAAACTGCCTCCTTGATTCACAGCTTCAGAGCTGGCCAGGGCCAGGGACACGCTCAGTTATTTGCCGCAGAGCGCTGGGCCACTTCCCCTCAGAGCCACAACGACCATGGGGTAAGAGAAGGCTGTTACAGCCCTTGAAATCTCCAGCACCCTTTGTGCTTGCACACATGCTCCGCAGTGCAGAAAAATATTTCTTCTTTTAATTGGGTGCTGTTCTAAGATGTTGGCTTATATTGTAAGAAAAATAAAGCTTCTCACTTAGTTAAAGTAGCAAATTACAGCTGAAAAAGGAGGCGGATAAACACACATTTAGCACGTTGCTTCATTTAGCCTCAGACAGAGTCCAACCCATAATGATGTAAATGACCCTCTTTAGCTGAGACATAAAGCAGGAGCTGGGATGAGTTGCAGTACTTAAGGATCCTCATGGCACCTTCCCTGAAGTAAGGAGGGAGGTTAATCTCACCGTCCTGGCCAGATTCACGCTTGAATAATTAACCTCTGGCTCTGTCTATATTTCCCCTGTATTCTTAGTTCTCTCCTGAAAAATTTGTGGTAAATAATGTTTTCCGAGCAGAGTGGAGGACATACTCTGTTTCAAAGGCGAGGTGACTAATCCTTTCCACTGTGTTAAGCAGTTTGAGATCATCCGATATAAAAATCACTATAAACATTTAATATTCTTATAGAAGTAGTGTCAGTGCTGGCTGCCTGGGAATCTGTCCCAGGAGAAAAGGGCAGAGATCAAGGAAAGTATTCAAAAGGATAATTAAATATTTAATAAAAGCGTTAAATATTGTGGGCAAGAATTACAGCTGGCATAAATCAAGATGATTCTATTGGTGGATCTGTGCTGCTTTATATCACACAAAAGAAGCTTTTTTAGGGTGGTTTTCTAAAAGCCATTTACATTTGCTTGTGTTATTAGGTGTCTTCTATAGCTAGGACAATGTCAGAGTTACTGTGTGTCAGAAGACCTAATGAGGAAATCAGTGTAAAAATATATTATTGGAAGTAAAATATTTTTATGTAGAAAATCCGTTTTAAAATTAAGTCTCATGGACTGTATGCTATGTGCTGCTAACAGACGCAGCATTTAATCCCTCTTTTTTGGTAGGCAAAGAGACTGAAACTCTTCTGCTGCCACGTTTGTGAAAGTAGCCTGACATGAAAAGCGTACAATCGGCACGGCCCCGGGGACCTCCTAAAAGCCTGCCGCTGGGTTTCGGTCCCAGTTTGAACAAGAACACTGGGTATCTGCCTGCCCAGTGCGGACCTGGTCCTGCAACCAACTGAAGACATGAGGCTTGGCAGATGTTTACCACCGTGATGAATGTTCCGACTTTGTCTCTAAGACCGCATTTGAGTTTGCGGCAGTCGCTTCCCTCATTTAAAGTCAGAGCAGCACGCCTGGGCTCTGTAACTTGGCAGAGATAACGGTGCTTAACTATAGAGAGTTTCTCCAGATTCCGCATATCTGGCCCTTTTCCTCCAAACACCCTCCACTGGGCCATATGTCATCTTTAATCCATCAGCACACACAGAGAATAATTGGAATTATTCTTTATAATATATCAGCTTGCATTGTAAAACAAAGAGCCAAATGCAGAGGTGAAGTGTAATAGGAATAAGTGGGTTTAATTGAGGTCAGATTGATGTTACATGTCTAGGAGCTAAATGAAGTTGTGAGTTAAAGTGGGAGATGGCTCATGTTAACTCACACACCCCTTAAAGTTGTTTTTCATAATACTTCTCTCTTTTTTGGCCCCTCAATTTTATCAAATTAGTCTGTTTTATATTCAGCAGGTTAAATTTAAGACTAATATATAGGGAGTGAATATATGCTTTGGAAAATGTGTTTGTAACAAAATGCTGCTGCTTGCAATGTGAGCATATGACCGGAACATGTACCGCACAAAAACTGAAGTTCTCTTCTGCCTATTGATGAGCAGCAATTTTTCTGCCTATTGATGAGCAGCCCATTTTTTTCATCAAAAAGGTAAAAATTGTGAAAATTTTGGATTTTAGGCTGTTGTGTTTGGACACTGAAATAGCAAATAAACATAATGTCTTTAATATCTTCCTGCATCAGCCTGTATCAGTGGGGAAGAGGAAAGAACTAAAGGTGGCATGAAAAAATAGAGCCTGTGCCTATGACAGAGCTCGGTGGGTGGATGTTCATCGCACAGAAAGCAGGGTCACGCTGTGTACACCCACAGCACAGCTGTGTCCCCAGAGGGCAATCCCCCCCCCATCCGAGGCTGTAGTGGGTCCCGTTGTGCTGCCCACACAGCAGTGACCAGGCATCTTTGAGGACTGTGATTTAGTGCAAGCCCCCGGCAAAGCAGGAGCATTACCCTATTTGTGTAATGGCTTTGAGCATGAAATATTAGAGTCCGAAGGCAGAAGCTGTGATGAGGCACCAGCAGCAGGCTCTGGAGAGGCCACTGCAAACAGCTATTTAGCGCCGAGTGTCCTGTATGGTGCTCGGTTTGGTGACAAATCTGTCAGTTGCCTGGAGTTTGTATCAGGCAACAGCTTCTGTTGCACTGGTAATTCTCCAAGTAGCCTGCCCCGGCCAGTTTCTAACCAGTGTTAGGTCCCGCTGTGTAGAAGAGAAAGCCGGCAGCAATTGGTCCTCGGGCAGCGCAGGGTGTAGGGGACAGCAACACACCCTGACTCCCGGGAGTGGGGCACGGGCAGGGACCCCCCGAGCAAACTGGAAGTGAGTGATCAGGGTGATTACAGTGAGAAGTTCCTTCCTTGAGAGGATCTAAAGAGGTTTAGAGTAAAATAGCTTGTACTGGTGGATTGAAAATGGCTTCAGTGCCACCAGCTCTATTCCTTGCAGGCATCTCCTCCAGAGCCTGGTGACGCTCCAGTCAATGATGATTCCTGTCGACAATGCTGGTGAGACCAGGAGATGGACAGTGTCTGGGCTCAAGGCTTCAGCCAGGGCATGCCAACAAAATCTGGTACCCCAACAGCAGGCAGCCACTGTCAGTGTTGGTGTCCCTTTTCCTGGCACATAGATGTAATCATAAATGTTATAATTATGCCTTTGTCAACTTGCTAATTTCTTTTGCTGCAGTGAAATATTGGATAACGACAGACAGCATTCACCAGAAATGTGCCTGCAGAGGACTGAGATTTCATCAAAGGTCTTGGCCAAAGGCAGAGGAGGTGCCCTGAGCATCATACGGTGACTGTGTTATCAAGAAGTCTTGACGCTGCACTCTAACCAACATTGTCTGTCGTGCTCTTCACGACCATATGTAAATTCATCTCGGGAAAAATCTCACCACGTGGGATAATTTCTGCCAAATTCCTGTTGTGTTTCACCACTGCTGTCTCGAGGACACGAAGAGCACAAGAGCCCCCGTTCTCCAGCTATGGGCATTTATCCTGAATAACCAGGGGTTGTCCACAAGACCTCAATCACAGTCACTAATCCAGGGAGCAACTGTAATCTCCGGGAGTAGGATACAGCCACACAGACTCCCGGTCTCGTCAGTTTGTGTTGCAAGAGTTAGGAGGGGAGGGAGGGAACGGGGTGTCAGGTAAATCCATTTTGTGTCACCCGGGAACAGCAGCCTGTGCAGACAAGCCAGCATCTCCAAAGGATATTTATGGCACCCTCCATATAAATATGCACGTGGGATATAGGCATGAATATCACTTTTCATATTCTTACCACAAGCGCTTGTGCCATTAATCTTTCACAGTCATTCCTTTAGGTGCAATTTCAAGTTAGCTGTAGTAAAGATACATGAATTTGTATCATGTGAATATGTAAAAAAAGAAAATCGTAAAAAATTGTCTGTGTGTTAGCTGATAAAACATATACATTCAGCATCTGTGATTTCAGAAAATGTGAAATGTATGTAGTTGATAACGATACATCTCAGAAATAATGAAATCTTCTAAAATTTTATTTATCCTTATATTGAGAAATTACATTTCTGTCATGTACCACAAATTCAGCTTTCAGCTTTTTGGCTGCTTCCTGGCTGTACATTTTATTTTTGTTGAAAGTTCTTTGTTCTGCAAAACTGTTTGACTATCTCAAAAAATTAGCCTCGTGACCTGATCTCTCAGACCCCTTTTTACTTTTCTCTGTACTTCTTTTTCCAAATGGAACAAAAAACCCCACCCCTATAAAACAACCTGAAGAAAAGAAAGTTTTGTTTCCATGACATCCACAGATTTGCACTGATTCTTCTATAACTGAGGGCTTCATGCAAGCGACCCTCATTGCTCCTCCTTTGACTGACTAGTATTTTATTTCAGTCTATGACTTAAGTGCATTAATAATTTAAGGTAATGCTTAGTGTCCACTGAAGTCAGTGAAATGTAAGTATATGAAAAATAAGTTTGCTGAATTAGGGTGAAAATGGTATTATGTCGTTCAGCCCTGAAGCCACAAGTGAACTAGTTCTTAGGGAATGAGTTCATTTAGTGTGTACAGGAAATGAAAAATGACCTTGAAACCACTGATTTGGGGGGGGGGGGGGGGGGGGGGGGAAGTGTAAAGCTCTTAAAAACGGAGCCTTTGAATGTTAGAAAGGTATGACGTATTTATAGCAATGCATATAATTTTTGTGAAATGTTCAGAGTTATTTAAAAGTCAATGAAAACTTGTCTGCTTTTCTGAAGGAGCATGGTTTCTTGGAGGCGAGGTCAATCGTAGAACATCCCTGATCGGAAAAATATTAAGTAATCCCCTGCAGTTAGCAGAAACTCGGTGCGTAATTGCTAATCCTCCACAAGCAGAGCACTTCTTGTTTTTCTAATTCTGGTTTCCTTCCTCTCTTCCTCCTTTTCGGTTTAGCAGCGGTCTATGCCAGGAAGCCTGGCCATTAGCCCCTCGCCTGTAGCGCGTGGGGCGGAGGTACCAGCCCAGAGGAGCAAACAGCAGCGGGAGCGGCAGGTGCGGTGCTGCTGTTACGGCGTCAAATGATATCGCGTTCTGGTAACTCTGATTCTGAAACTGTTTAAAATGAAAACACTTTTCTTCAAATCATACTGTGCTTTCATGTGTGAAGATGGTGCTGGGAGGCGGGCTGGCTCTAAATATAGCACTGCAGCTTCTTTTAAGCCTTTTTATGAGAAGCAGAGGACAGAGGTCCCCTCTAAATAACAGGCGAGGGGAAGCCTGCCTGGGTAGAATATAATAATGCTCGGTAATAGGAGATTGATAGATCACTAAACATCGCGCTGCGATGTCAGGAAGAAATGAATAGCGTGTTATTTGGGAATTCCTCCTGCCTCCTCCAGCACATCGGGAAGCCGAGAGGCAGTAAAACGTTCGACTGAGCCTGGAAATGTGACCGCTCTAAACCAGCAGTTTCATCACAAGACGTTTATTGGGGTCACACGTGAGTCTTGCCTGCTTTGGCCTCTCTCCGGAGACACTATCGCCGTCTCCGGGTGTGTGGGATTTACCATTTATCTCAAAATCAGATTTTATCCAGTGTAGGCAATTGACATTAACTGGCCACTGTATTTGCCCAGGAATAATAAGCGCTGCTAAGCCAGACATCACAAAAATCTCTCCTTCCACATGCAAGCACCTCCTTCCCTACCCTTTTTATTTGTTTATTTTCTAAATATAGATTCCCCATCTGTTCATTTTTTATATGACAATCTGCCTTGTTTCCAATTTTTTCTTGACAGCGTAGTCATAGTTGTCACCAACGGAAATGTCCTTACATGGGAAGGAGAGGTTTGAAAGGCAAGTCTAGATCCTGCAAGACGGGGTCTCAGCACAGACCTGGGTGTCCTCATCCCGACTGCCAGGCAAGGGGACCTCAGCCAAGGGCTCTGGGGACCCCACTCCCGCTTCCAGTACTCTGCAGTAGGTGCAATGAAGTTGCCAGTGAGTTTCAAATTCACAGAACATGTTTTATCTCAACTTTTTTTCATGATAAAGCCATTCCTGAGTAGGTCAAACACCATTTTCAGTTGCAGCCATCTTCTGTCACATGATGGAGGATGGAGGGGTGGGGTGGGGACATGTGCTAGAGCCGACTGCATCACCCACACTTTAAGGGATTCCAAAATTTGCTGTCAGTTCTTTCTTTAATTGCTTTCAATGTTTCAAGCAGAAGCCCTTACACACTTTTCTTCCTATAAAGTAATTTGTTTCAACTTACTTCTCGTTATCTGTTTGCCCAGTAAGAGTCTCCATGATCTCCCCTTCTGCAAGTGTGTGGCAGAAACCACAGTTCATCCTGACTCTGGTTCAGCCTCACCCACTGTCCCACCCATGTACTTGCAGCTGAAAATGGGAACATTTGGTCTTCTGACAGAGAAAAATGTGTTGGTGACAATGAAATGGTCATGAACTTGCTTCAGCTTTACTGAACTTTTACATTAGGCAATTATAAAGTTAGAACAAAACTTACTTTTTAGCATCACCGATGAAATGTGTGTGTTTTCACAACACACACTGCAACAATATATAAAAAAAGACTATCAAAGGGTTAAATGAACCATTTTGTTTGACCTGAAATGACTTCTAGATTTCTTGGAACTGCCAGAACATTGAAAAGTCATTTATTTGCACAGCTTTAATTAAGCAACTGCCTCCAGTTATGATTTATGCTGTCATTCAGAAAATTAGACCTTCACACTGTGCTTAATTTTTGCCACAGTCCTTAAGGACAACATTTACGAAGATAAGCTGGGGTATTCCACTTTTATATGCTGAGCTTGAAATGACTTCAGATTTCCAGAAATGCCTCTGCAAACCAGCCATTGTAAAGGAGATTTGAGTTGGACACTCAAACGCCGAGGTAGAATTACTACTCATCTTTCAGAAATCCTGGGCTGATTATTTTTATTGAGGGAAAATACTGTAAATTGTATTTTGGTGGAAAGTGGCAGGTATTTACTGCCTTTTACAGCAATGTACATTCCAGTTTCATAACCACCTTTTGTAGCACCACATTAAGCGGCAGCACTTTTATTTTACTGCAGAGTCTCATGTGCTCTAGCTGTAATGAAGACTTCCTACATAATCAGAAGACTTCCCATCTATCCTTGTCTATTTGCTATATTGCATTAGGTGGGGAGAGAAGAGTTAGATCTGCTGTGAACTTTGCTCTTTGTGTATTTCTCTTGAAGTCTGTAGGGCTGCTCAGGTACTGAGCACTGATGTCGGAATTTGTGTGTAAGGCTGTATGTATATTTATATATATGTGTCTCTGTAGATATTTAAAAAAACATTCAGAGATGGAGAAACAGAAGGCTAGGGTATGTCTAATGGATCGCCATAATAATAGATTCTGATTCATACTCGTCTTCTGAAAACATCCAGCCAGAAGATGAAATAACTTTACATCAATCAAATTCTAAATGAATATGTTATTAAGGACGTTGTACAATATCAAAATAACTGTGTAAGAGCTGTCTGCCTTCAACACCTTTCCTGGTTAGTGTAATGTGGTGTGATAAGGGTCACTGCCTAAAATGAAACAAACCACAACAAATAGAGAAACGTCAGCCACACCGTCGTTTCTCACACGTTCCTCTCTGTTGCATTCTTTTCATATTCTATGCTTGATATTTCTCTCAAGGAAAAAATACAACTCCCCTTCTACCTGCAGTTCTCAGTAACCAGCAGAGCCTGTGCTCTGTTCAGCACTAACTTCTACTTCACACTTCTAAAGCAAGCTGAAGGCCGCAGTCATTGCTACAACCAGTTTGTGTTTTTTTCAGGCACATGTTGTGGTGCCCAGCAATGATCCCATAGTTACGTTATGGGAACCTACCGATACCAAACCTTCAGCACTGGTAACTACACCAACACTAACACTCCTCCCCTGCAATCCCCCCCGACTGGTGTTCCCATGAGGGGTGCTCCAGGCTGGCAAGAGGAGAAGGGGATTCGTGGCTGCTGACCAAAGAGCAAACCAAAACTGTCTGTGAGAGGGCTGAGATGCTGAACACTGAGATGCTGAAGGCTCCACGCTGCAGGAGTTTTGAGAAAAATGGTGTGTACAGGTGTCAAGATAAATGGTAAACTGCCAAGATTGAAGAAAACATGGAGGAATCGTGCTGGAGGCAGAGCAAAAAAGTAGTCCTAGAGCACAGTGCTTGCACCCTCTGTCCTGGTTTACTAAACTCCTTCCGGGATCCTGTTTCTACTTTCACAACATCATCTGATGGTCCAGTTTGCACCACTGTGACATAAAATGATCTGCAGAGCAAAGACTGGAAGAATAAAAAAGTGGATCCTCTGCTGTTAAAATCAACAGGTAATGTACATCACAGATCCCACTGGACTCAGCATAATGCAGTTTAAACAAGAAGCAGAGAACACACACTTTGGGGGAAAAAAAAAGAAAGAAAAAGCTCTGTACAATAATGATATCTGAGATAGAAATGGCACAGTCCTCTGTAAATAATTACTCCAACTATCTGAAGTTTAAAAACATTCTCAAATACTGCGAAACAGAGATCAGGCGGCCAGGAAGGGCCATATGCAGCAGCAAACGTGACCTGTTGTACCAACCAAGACACAGCAGCTGGAATTAGAGCACCTCATTTGGAAAGCACACAACTACGCGTCGAGAACCGCCAGTTAGCTAGTTGTTAATGCACTGCATGTTTATTATGGGCACTTTATATTATTCTGGTTTCTTAATTAAAATGTTATGTGGTACCAATTCAAATGCTGTACAGACATCCATTACAACAACACTATTACCTTTATCAACCAAGCTCATAATCTCATTAAAAGAAGACGTCAATTTGGTTTGACAGGATCTATTACCAGTACACCCTATTTGATTGGCATTATTTCTATTACCCTTCCTGAATTTATTAGCTGGGACCCTTATCAGCTGTCCCATTGCCTTTCCCAGCATGGCTGGCAGTCTGGCAGCCCTGAGCCGTGCCGCGTCCCCTTCGCACGCCGGCACAACCCGAGCGGTGCCAGGCCCAAGGGAGCACCAAGGGTCCAGAGAGCCCCGTGGCCAAATCTTTGAAAATATTTTGATTTATTTGGAGGTTTTGGCTTTTCAAGACTGGTCTTAGTAGCATCTTTCTAATGTACATCCTGAGTTAATACTGGAATGAGAAGTGCTTCATCTTCCTACGGCATGGCTTTCTCCCATATGTAGACCTGCCACACTTACTGGGTTATCCTGCCTTTTATTCTTGAAAAGGTTTCCATTTCCATCTCAAAATACACTAATCCCATAACTGGAATTATTTTTATTCATAATATTCATTAGAAAAGCCATTTTTACTGTTCTGACTCCTGCTAGATACTGATTTTTCTTCTGTCCTTCACTTCCCTTAATATTATTCTGGATTTCTACCCCTCATACATATTCATTACTGTTCCCTTTCCCTTTATTCCATTTGCTTTTCATACAAATGTCTGCAGTTTTTCTGTAGGTCAGCCGAAGTTTTTTGGCTGATTTTCTTTAGGCAGTATAGCTTTCTTTCTCGATCAAACCAAACAGTGACCTTTTGAAGGACTTAAGGATGTTTTTATAGAATGGATCATAACTGTTTTCATAATTTAATGATTTGTTTACATTATGAAGTCTGGACTTCATTTTAATAACATTTGTTATTTCAAGCAGGCTGTGATCACTTGAATCTATGCTCGCACCAATTTCTGTGGTGTTATAAATTTCTTCTTAATTGATAAATGAGGCCTGATACAAACTTTCCCTGTTTTGCTTGGAAAACTCCCTGTTCTGCTCAGGGGTATTAGAATTGCTCAGAGCTGTACCAGCACCAGGAGATTTCCAAATTATGTCCCTCAGACCGAAGTTCCTCATGCTGGTGCAGTGTCCTCGGCAGAACACACTTGTGATTTGGTATCTGTGGTCTCTCAGGTTATAATTTTTTTCAGAGCCATTAATGACTTCAGAAAATAACAATTCCAGACTCTGCTCTCTGTCCTCTGCTTCCATCAAGACATCTCAGAGACTTCTGATACCACCGCCTGCTTCGGTATTTCCTCCATGCCTGAACAACCTCTTACCAGCAAACCGACCAAACGCACCCGTAGATTGTGGAATATTCTTTTTTTAAAACTTACCTCGTTTTAGGGGGACATTTTGGGTCACTGTCTTGATGAAGTCTGCATGCCTTTGAAACCATTCTTCTCCTCGATTATTGCAAAATCCCTGTCAGGGACCCCATGAATCCTACTGGGTTTTCTGTTGCTCCCCCAGCAGCTCCACAGCTGCCTGGCTTTGAACTTACGCCCATGCTGGGCTGAGAGCAGTTTGCATCCTCTTGCACAGATGGACTTGAAACGGCAGAAAAGTAGGAATGGGAAGTAAAATAAATGTTATATTTTTATTAGAAAATAATAGGGTTGTGTGTTGATTTCTAAGATTTCATACTGGACCACATTTTATTGTATTTTTGGCTTCCTGTTAATGTAGAGTTTAACATGTCACAATATAGCAATACATTACCTAAGAAATAAATATAATAAATAAAACAGGCTGCCACTCTGATTATCCTTTAGGCACTATCAGCAGTAATAAAGCACTTGACAGGAAACTTTGAGGGCATCTTTCCTCCTCCCCCCTCCAAAGCATCTGGACAGTTTCATCTTGAATATTTGACCTTGTTTCTTGGATTTAAAGAGTGACATGTCATTAAAACTGCCCTTGCTGGGGTAATTGTTGTTGGGGATAAAGGTGGCTGCAAACTCTGACGTAGTGGATTGGTAAAAGCAATATAAATTCTTTAGTGTCAGTATATATCATGTTTAAAATGTGATATGAGATTTAATTTTGTAACATTTAGGAGCACGTAAGGGGGGGTTTTCTGGCTGAATTAACACAGAAGATGGTATAAGAAGCTTTTCAATTAAACTCATAGACAAATAGATATCAAGAAAATTCTACCTTTGTTTGAAATGCTGTGTATAAAATTATTCAGGCATCACATTGAAGAAGGAGAATTCAGCGGGTATGAAATCGGCCCAAAGTTTCCTCCATGAATTGATGTCTCTTCCTCTTCACTGTATGCAGTTGTTTAACAGTGACATTTAATAATGTATGTGAATAATTGCTTGAGTTTACTGCTCATTACTTCTTTAAAAACCCAGGAAAGTAGTAATAGCTCTTTGATTTTTTTTTAATAAGAAAATAATTTTCACTATAAAGGTTGAAACAAAATAAGTGATCTTTACTTATAATTTAATAATGTCATTGCTGTTTCTCTGCTGTATTTAAATTCTTAAAATTATCATTTCAATTGCATTTGTGCAGACTCTAAAAAAAAGACTTAAAAGGCAAGTTATAAATTTTTCTAAGCAAAGCATTTTAAAACAATTCCTTACAACCCATACTGCAGTAGCTGCAGATCTACTAAGACAAACAGTGTCCACCTTGCACTTCAGCCAGATCAGGTGGGAAGAGTTTGTAAGGGTCCCCCCCAGGAGCCAAGACCCAGTTTTTAGCCTTTTGGGTGTTTGCTGAGCACACAGTGACAGGGCTCGGTACCCAACGCCAGCGAGACGGGGTTGAAGCAGAGCCCGGAGTGTTCAGAATTAGCTAAGTAAATTTATATGGGCAGTAATCGCTTCTTTCACGACCATGTGGGCCTCTCCAGGCTCTGGAGATAAATAGACTTCCAGAGGAGAATGCCAAATGCAGGCATTAATAATAATGTTGTATTTGATGGGTTTTCCTTAATTTGCAATTAAGCAAAATATAGTAGAGAAACTATTATGTCTGTATTTATGTTTTGGCGTTCCAGAGAAAACTAGAGAGTTGGTTTTGGGTCAGAGATAAGATTTTATGTGAAAACATATTTTAATTGGAATTATCCAAATAATTGGCTATTACTTGATTTTTAATGAGCTTCTTCATTTATTACCTCACCCTATAAGTGGATTTAAATGAAAGGGTTTTGTTGTTGCATTATTCGTTTTCTTATTGTTCAGAAATGTATTTTTTAATTTCTCTGTATGTTACCCCAGACTGGGATTAGCTACTAATTTGACTGGGAAATTGTGCTCTAGTTCTTGGCACACGTATCTTTGTTGTCTGAGCCGAGTTTTGGGGACCACCCAGTCACAGCTGCCAGGCTCCTGGGGCTGGACAACGAGAGAGTTCAGGATGCTGATTCTACATCACTGGAGGTGGATATACGAGCTGTTTGTTCATGCAGTGCATCTAGTTTGCTGTCTGCGCCGAGCAGCAGAGGCTCTACTCTTTCCTTTTTGGAAAGATCATTCAAGCACAGATCCATCATCTATTTTTGAATCAGACTCTTCTTGCAAATCCTACCTTGAGACATTATGAAAAGCTCTGTAGCCTCCTTTTCCAGAAGGTTCACTAAGAAAACACACACAAGTTCTCATGAGGACTCTCACTCTTAGCATGACAAATAATCATTTTTAATTATTTCTATTTTGAGGGGTACTTGTGCTAAAAAGCAACAAGCGGCAGCATTGCATTGCCTTTGGACAGATTTACCCCACACAGCCTTCTGCTCTACCCTCTTTGAAATGCACAGCCATAAAGCAGCTCAGCTCAAGGTCATGAATTACCAACTCTATAAGGATTACAAAGATTTTTCACCAAATTAAGGACAAGGCTCAAATATGCATCTTATTATTAAAAGCAGTCTCTAGTTTACATCATGCACTGGAAACCAAGGCAATAATGCAGCACTTCTTCAGAGGAAAGTCCTCCCCTGAAAGCCTCTTCCTTACTGACACTGTTATCGCTAATTAAAAAATGTTTTTAAAAAATCAAATTCATATACATGCAGTATACTGCCTTGTCACCTGATGTGAATTGGTGCAGTGCTCTGTAGTAAAATACAGCTTTTACTGATCTTTACTGGGTCTGGAGAGTAGATTATTGTGGTTATCTAACATTAATTAGTTTTAAAACAACAAATAGCCCTCTCTGCAACATGCAGAGGTGGATCCTCATCTTTTCAAATGCGCTTGTGATAATTTAACTCTCATGTAATCAGGAGAAACAGAAAAGACTACAAGATCTTGTTCCAAAATCACTGTTCTTTTTAAATACATACTTTTAAAAGAGAGCTCACTGCACAGGCGGTGTATAGATGCACAAGTACTGTTAGTTTACACAGTATAAAGAAAACATAGGATGGATCTACAGGATTGGCATATGGTGTCAAAAATATGCCCCCAGTGGATCCCTCGTACTCCCTACAACACACCTCAAAACACAGAATCTACACTAGTTACAGTACGGTAAGAGGAGGCACCCCGGGAACGTGTTTCCACATGAGCCAGCTAGAGGGGCCTGGTCGCCCTTGCAGCGTGGACTGAGGACTATTCGAAAATGTGATGGACACTAAGAGAACCCAGTAACACAGTTATGAGAGAAAATTATTGAACAAACAGTTCTCTAATTGATTTTTCTTAGTCACCGTTTGATTCTGCCCTCCTGCATGAGGAGAGGCCCAGAAGGCCATTGCCTGCTTGGGCGGAGCAGCCCTCCAGAAGGTGAGAGAGCTGTAGCAGCACAGAGCCTCTTACATCTCATCCCAGGACTTTAGTAGGAAATTAAAGAGGCTCCTCTATAATGCACAAGGATTAAGATACTGATAAGAAGTTAAACCAACACATTTCCACAGCTATCACTTGACAGATGGCATTTCTTAGCAGGAAAGTAACTTTGCACTAGAGGGGAACCCTTCTGCCTGGGTGCCCAGTAGAAATGGGGAGCCAGTGCTCTTCTCCGGCCAGGGAGATGTTCATCCTCCACCCCCAGGTCACAGCTCTCTACCTTTCTCCCCAGGAATGGCGCCTCCACGAGGCGTTTCTCCTGCAACATTTTCCTTTTTTTTTTTTTTTTATTTTCTTCCCACTGAGGTAATTTCAAACAGGAAGATGTTGTATGGCAGGTCTGCAAACAGAAGAGTCCTAATGGGCAGATTGATGGAAAACACTGTGCTTAGTCCTTGAGAGCAGATCCTTACTTTTCTTTCTTGAAAAACAATCACAGAGGAGACAGACTCTGGCTGTGCGTAAGAGCAGGTTTGTCTTTCATACGTCTATTCACTAGTGTGTGGGAAAGAGTCTCTCAACACAAATATTATTCACTTCTAACTTCTTTTTAAGCTTAAAGTTGTTCAGTAATGAAAGAAGAGAGCAATCTAATCAAAGTGATACTTGCTATGTTGTTAAGAGAGAACAGTCTCACAATTCACAGGCTCAATCATTTTCCAATCACAATTAACGTCATGTTAGCTAAAGAATCACAAGTGAAAAATAAAGGGATGTGCACTCTAAGCAACAGAAATACGGTGAAGGCTCAAATACTGCTCATTTCCAAAGCCTCCTGAGCTCAGATTACTATATAATCAAAATCCTTCTCTTGGAAAATTGAAGAAACCAGATAGATACCCTTAAAATCTTCAGGCTTCTCCTAACTAGAAGTAGAGAATCGAAGCTTGCTGTAAGGGCAGAAACAAACAATACTTAAATCCAATGAAAATTTGAAATTAAAAAAAAAAAAAAATCAACCTAAACCCTTTCCATAGCAGTACTGGCTAGGAATGGCAACTTACACCAGGGTCGTTGCCATTGCAGCCTGGTGGAAATGCCCCTGGAGTTAGAGGTCTTTGCTGGGACCAGAGCTGACTGCTGAAGCGGTGCTTGCTGACTTCCAGAAGCACCCCTGGACATCTGAATGAGGCATTGTAAAAGGCTACTTTATTAAACTTTGAAAAATACAGAATTTATGGTGAGGTTGACTAGCCCGGTACACTCTTATCCTTCTGATAATTCAAACTGCACCGTATTCTGGATGAATTTGACAACAGAGGGAATCCGAATGTCATGTGCAATCATGCTTACCCATTTTCTTAGAGATTAAATCAAGCCAGTAAATTACAGTTTGCAGATAGCAGTGTCAGCTGGTGACCCTCTGTATTTCTTGCTCTGAGGAAAGAAAATGTTGGGAGTACCTCTTCCCCAAGAAGTTTAAAGATCTAAACCGAAACATGACTCCAAAAGTGTATGTGACATTAAAATGAAGAAAAGCAAAGAGTTAGTTAATGGGAAACAAACCTGAAGTGATGTGGTCGTATTTGTCAGCTGCTGTTATAACCCTATCACTCATGGTTTTCCCATATAAAATCATTTCAAATTGAAATTAAACCTTCCAAGCCCTCCAGTTATCCCAACTGACAGCCTGCAGCAATCGCTGGTTGGCTCATATTGTCATTTCATCAGCAGCTGTCACTTTTTGTAGGTAGAAGGATTTAAAGGATAAGGGAAGAATTATCTCTTGACATAAGTCTCAGGTGTTTGAAGGGAACAAGCAGTTTATAGATCCATCGGGGCATGGAGGACCAGTTGAACTCTAACCTGAGCCTTTGAGATCATGAACCCTGCACACCTGCCTTGTGCTCTGACCCAGCAGTGAGGGGACCACTGGCAATGGCTAGAAAAGATCTCCTAAATAATGCAAAAAGACAGAATATTATCAGAAAAAATACAGCCAAGCCTACCAATGGGTGGAAATTCACGCCAGATATCTGCCAATACAAGAAATGCAGAGTTTGACCAAATTATTTTAACTACCAGCTTTATTGAAAACAAAATAATTGCTTGACAGTCTCATTATCTGTCAAGGAAAAGCATATAAAGAGTGGGAGGTGCTCTGAACGGCTCCGGAGCGAGCCATCCAACAGTGACAGCATCGTCTTTACATGTCAAATAAGCCCTGAATATGCCTGTTGTTAAAGATCGGTGTCAGCCCACTCGGGGCTCACCTGCTCAGGGAAGGATCACCCCAACCCCCTCACCACAGCCACCGCGACCCTGCAATCTGGGGTGCTCCTTCCCCCCGGGGGAGCAGAGGCCGTGGGAGACAGACATGGACTGATCTGCATTGTCCCACCAGGGACAGCCCCGGCTGAACCCCCCATGCCCTGGGACAGGGACAGGAGACACTTGCCATCAGCAGTGGGACACGATGTCCCTCTCACTGCTGCTGCAGGGACCCGCGGCACTGACTGAAGTCGGAAGGGGCAAAGGAAATCCTAAATCTAGCAACCATGTGAACAGCATCTTGTCAAAACTTGGGAAACTACTCAATAGAGCAAATTAATTTTGTCCCCAAAACAACAAATAATTCACCCTAAATTAAAACCTATAAATGGACCTTCCCAGAGAAATACATCTATCTCAATTCCTCTAATGGAATGAGGAAGGTGAAATGTCCTATCAGAAGAGTATGAACTGAAATCCATCAGACAGAGTTAAAGAATGTGCCTATTAAGTCCATTTAGGGAATTAAATGGGATGTGTATTGTCTCCCTCTAGAAGAACTGCTCCGTAGAAGGGGACTGCTGAAGCTGTGCAAGAAGAAAATTAACCCCAAGATTTCAAGTCACCAACTTACAGTTTTGAAGCATCACAAGAAGGAAGGAGCTCTCGACTCAACAAGCAGTTAAAAGTCTTAGGAAGAAATTCATCCCAAAAACACAAGCCCCAGGCAAAAGGCCCCAAATGTGCTGTGAAGCATCAACACCTTCAGGGTGGGTGCTGAGCTGGCAGACACGGGGAGGGGAGGGTGGGCATGGGACACGCTCCCTGGAGAGCACTCAAACGCCTCGGATCCCAAAGTGCTTCTGGTGCCTGGAGAAGGCTTGGGCACAACAAGAAACCTCTGCCTTTCATTTCAGAAAGTATTTTTCCTTCTGCTGTTCAAAGCACCCAACAAGTTGCTTGGGGCAGCTGCCTTCTTTCTGACAAGGTGTAATTAGAGCTCTGGATTTGCAGTAATTGCAACATTTCTCTTGTTTCAACCCAGGTTCAAATCCAAAACTTGACTGCTGTAAGAGGAAGTAAATTTATGCTATTATTTTCACTTTTTTTAGCAAAGATGAAACAAAATAGAAACCATATTCCCAAGAATATACTAAAAGAAATAACTTGTTACTCTTTGCTCAGTTGCTGGAAGGCTGATAAATTTGCTGTAGCCATTAAAAAAAAAAAAAAAAAAAAAGATAGGTCCTTATAAATTAAAGCAATGTCGACTTTTTGACGAAAAAAACCCTGACCAAAATACCAAACAAAAAAACCCCACCCCTGTGTTATTGCTTCCCCAAATACACCTGAGCAGGGGGTTGGACCAGATGGCCACCACAGATCCCCTCCAACCTCAGCCAGTCTGTGATTCACTGATTGTGTGATTTTTGGTTATAAACCTTGCCTGCATTAAAAATGAAATTTATCTTTTGTCAATAGGCTGTTGACTAAAGGGCATTTTGTTCTTGATGAATTAGTAACGTTGGTGATTAGTTAAGAAAACCAGCTCAAGGAACAGAAATCAAAAGTGAGCAAAGGTTGATCTGCAAATATAATGCGGAAATGGTCACGGTAGCGGGCTATAAATTAGGCACCACCGAAATTTCATAAGGTCAGTGCTCTTTCCTGCTTATGCAAGGCAGCAGTGTCCAGAACAGTAATCTCCTAGGGGGAAAATGCAGACAGAGCACTGAAAGCCAGTAAATAATCATGCTAATAATAAAGCCAAGAAGGACTATACAAAGCATTTAAGATACTATTTTTCTTGGCAGCTGCCCAGTGAAAACAAATTACAAGGTAAGGACTGGCAGCAGCAAGCTGGCAGAGCTGGTGGCTGAGGAGCAGAAGTGAAGGTTTTGCCTTTGGCTGAAGCCAGAACACCCCACCTGAAGCCAGAGCAGCCCCCCGGGGTGACACATCCCTCCTGGGACCTGTCATCGCACGTGGCTGTGCTCTCTGAAGAGATGGAATCGGTGTGCAACAGGAGGGGTGAGCCGAGGTACCGCAGGCTGCGACAGGCCACAGCACGAGGCTACAGACGTGGCACAACCAGCCCGTGAAGCACTGGGCTCTGCTGGGGCTGCTGGGAGGCCCGCACTGGCAGGGCACGCTCAGGCCCTCCAGGTCTTTTCCCCCCAAATGCCCGCCCTCCGATTGCTCACGGCATCCATCACCCTTTTTCCCCCAGCAGAAGCTCGTGTCAGTGGAGAGCTGGGGGGCGAGGGCAAGGGCTGCCCCACGGCTGCACCAGCAGCTCCAGAGATGACCGTCGGTGCGGCAGTCTTCACAGACCTGCCCGCAGGTGAAACGTGCCTTCTTTGGTACTGGGGTTTTACAGAAAATCAGGAAATCACAGGGGATCCTCAGGCCCTTCCCAGCAATGGGATTTCATTTTATCAAAGGCAGTGGAGGCAGCCTCTCTTCTGTGGGTCCAGATATTTGCCTCCCTTTCCTCTGCAATATTCTTTTTACTTGAAAAGTTAATGATCTGTTATGCCGCCATCCCTCACTAAAAATGTAACTCAGTTGTTATGTAGCATGTGTTCAGTTCTTCGTGTTACCTGGTAATTTTGCTGTTTGCTTTAAAAGAGCGGATTGTTTTCTTGATTTTGAAGCTCTGCTTCTTAACTCCTTTCTGACCATACATCAGGTGAACGCAGGATTGTTCTTGTGCAAGTGTAAAGAAAACGAGCCCTTCGTAGATGGCCTCCATGGTGGCTCCCTGCGTCTCTCTTGTTGCCCTGGTGCTGCTCTCTGTTTCTGCTTCCCTCATCTTCAGGGGATGTTCATCGCCCAGGGAGGTGCACGAGAGCTCTCTCAGGTCTGAGTTAATATTTGACAAACAGGAGGAAATTCCTGCCAACGCTGGGGCTGCCCCTCGCTGCCACCGCAGGCTGGGGAGGGGAGAGGGATGGAGGGAGGAATGGGGAGGGAGAGGGATAGAGGGATGGAGGGAGGGATGGGGAGGGGAAAGGGCTGGAGGGATGGAGGGAGGGATGAGAAGGGAGAGGGATGGAGGCATGGACAGAGGGCTGCCTGCTCCAGACCCCCAGGCACCCCCGTGGCCCCTCACCTGCTGCTCTGCTCGCTGGCCTCCGGTCTGAGCCCTGTGGGCATTGTCCTATGCACAAACACATGAATTTCAGTATAAAAAGTTTCTTTATGTTGGAACAGGAACTGAAATTCCGGGGGCTGTTTTTCTCTTTGCAGGATGGGGGACAGGCAGGTCAGGACCCCTGTTTTTGAGGGGCGATGTGATGGGGAAAAATCACACCCGCAGATAGAGCAGATGCTGGAGACATCAGCAGCCATGAAAACACCTTGTTAGAGGAGGAGAAAATTTATTTCTCAGGGTGCTCTATTGGGGAAGCAGTAATAATTGTACAAAAAGATGCTTTTTTTTTTTCTTCTTCACTGTGCTGGTCATAGCACATGTCTACTGCCTGTCATTTCTACTCCATCACCTCCTTTAAAGCACACTGGTCTGAGCGCTCATCCTCCATGCAGAGACACCAGGACATTCACCTCATCTCTCTCATCCTTCACCAGCACGTGGGGCTGCAGGAGCCCATGTTTGTGTCACTTAACACCCCTCTTCCATCATGATGCCTGTGTGCACTAATTAGCACACGCTTCAGCTTACTTCATAATAGGAGGCCTTGTTCTCGCTCATCATTCATTTCTTACTTAACCATGAAAACCTGAAAGTTGCATCAACTTGAAAAATATGTTCAAGGGGCATAACAGCATATAAATATATTGGAAAGGCATAAACACAAAGGATGTGAGCGATTTGTTTACATTGGTAGAGGAGAGAAATTGCTAGTTGTAACAGGGTGAAATTAATAGAGAATATATTTTCAGGCCAATTGCCAGCCTACAGTGCCTCCAAGCCAAGGGAAGCAGGGGAAACCCCGGCATTAGGGACATTTAAAACAGGCGGAGATAACTGTGGCATGGACAGCTGGACCCTCGTCTTCCACTGCAGGATCCACCGTGGTTTCTTGGTCACAACGGCTGGTTTATACATACGACATATCTGAGCACCCCAGACAAGGAAAGGTTCAGCTCTGGGAGAGAAAGGTGTGAGGCTGCCAGTGGCAGAGGACAGGAGAAGGGAGCTGTTATGAGAGGGGCTGGAGGGCAGCAGTAGAAGGTGATAGAGACGTGGTCCAGGGATACCGGCAACGTGCTGCAAGAAAAGGCTGAAGGTCTGGATTGTTCAAAGAAATCCCCTGGCCTATTGAGCTCCAGCCAAACATCACAAATGGAGTTGATGAGATTATACTAAAAACACAGGACATTAAACAGCAGCAAATTCCATTATTTTCCCCCACGCTCATGGAGAAGAAAGTAAGCAGTCGATAGTGAACACTAGACAGTGAAACCTCCACACCCCTCAGGTACCAAAGCAAGCACATCAGAGCACATCCCCTCCTGAGCACTGGGTCAAACTGAATTACCAGGGAGCAGGATAATGTGTGGGCACCAAAGCCGTGGGGAGGAATGCACGACTGCTGGGAAGCCTCCATCCCTGCGGCACTGCCCTGCGCTGCCTCCTGCCCGAAGGCAGCTGAGGCTGCTCTGGTCCAGGCCAGGCATTCAGGTCTCATGAGGACCAGAGCAGCCCTCCTTGCACCCACCGCTGTCCCCAGGAGATGGATGTGTGGCCTTCACTGGATCAGCCTGATGCTCACGGTGATGTAGTGAACATTTCCTCATCTACCTGATTGTTCCAGCTGATGTGACATCACCAGGGGCCTGGAGCCCCTCCCTGTGAGGACAGGCTGAGAGAGTTGGGGGGGTTCAGCTGGAGAAGAGAAGGCTCTGGGGAGACCTTAGAGCGGCCTCCCAGGACTGAAAGGGGCTGCAGGAAAGGGGGAAGGGACTCTTGATCAGGGGGGTAGGGATAGGACGAGGGGTAACGGGTTTAAACTGGCAGAGGGGAAATTTAGATTAGATCTAAGGCAGAAATTGTTCCCTGTGAGGGTGGGGAGGCCCTGGCACAGGTTGCCCAGAGAAGCTGTGGCTGCCCCCTCCCTGGAAGGGTTCAAGGCCAGGTTGGACGGGGCTTTGGGCAACCTGGGCTAGTGGAAGGTGTCCCTGCCCGGGGCAGGGGGTGGGACTTTAAGGTTGTCTTTAAGGTCCCTTCCAGCTCAAACCATGTTGTGAGTCTGTGATTCTATGTCATTAATATACATTAATTTCCTCATAAAACTACTGTCAAAGATTTTTAAAACAGGGCAATCATTGGATATTTTTTCCAGAATAGCTGTATTTAAGTGACAAATAAATTATTATTTGAAGGCTCAGTTGGATAATTTACTTTTCCTTTATTCTTCAGAAGCTCTATTGATTTTTCCAGAGGTGGTAACAGTTTGTACACGGTAGATCTGGATCGTAGATTAGTTAATTCCAGGGCAGGGCAGAGCAGAGCCCGGTGCCGGGCAGCGGTGCCCAGCTGAGCGCCTGCTGGCTCTGCTGCCTTTGGGCCAGGAGCGGGAGGATGCTGGGGGACGCAGGGACAGACAATGCTCCTTTTCCACCCACAGTTTCCAGTCAGTCGGACACAGTCAGCTGCATCTTGGAAAAAAACACGCAGCACACAGTGATGTCTCCCACAGCTGTTTGCGCAGGTCTCTGCCTCTTGTGTCATAAACTCAACTTGTTCCACAGTCTTTACTGGCATTTATGGGATTCTCGTAATCTCAAGGCCTCTGAAGTGCCTTATATATAGAGGGATGAGTCGGAACAGACAATACATCTTTATTTCAGGCTTTCTGAAAACCCAGACAGACATCATTTTCTGAAGTATTTTCAGGATGCTTTTTTCCTTTGTGTGTTTTAGATAACTATTCTTATTTTCAAAACAGCTGGACATGGGAAACAGCAAGCTGCCATTGACGAGGAGGTCTGGCCCTCCAACATCTCTCAAAGCCCGCTCGCTGCAGGAGACATGGACCTGTCCAAACACAGCGGGGGTGTGAGAAAGGTCAGATTCCGCTTCCGCGAGCCACAGCTCTGCTCTTTTCCACCTCCGTAGCCCAGAGGCGTGCACACTGCTCCCTTTTCCTCCATGGCATAAGGTACGCTTGGAGGCTGCGGAGAGCTAATGAAAACCGTTGCCAGGTGTGATTTGTATTCTGTAAACTGAGAGGGCACATTTTCCCAAATCAATGAGGTTCTGAGAACTCAAAGTTCAAGCCATTAATTAAGTTAGGAAGGTACATAATGGCACAAATGCCTTAATGGAAAGCTGGGGATCAATTTCCAGGATCAGCCCGACGCCGACGTGCACTGGTGCTGGCGCAGCTCCTCGGCGGGCGATGGGGAGCTGCAGGCTGATAGCACCGGGCCCAGTCACGCCCCGCGCCCGATTTCCAGCCCCTGCTCCCGTTCTGCACATGTGTGCGTCTTCCTTCTGTGGAGGCAACAACCCGCTCTACAGATGTGTTCCCTTTGTACTGGGCACGTGAGGATGAGCATTAAAATATGGAAAAAGAGGGTTTGAAGTTACCAGTTCTAGTACTTTGGAGACTATTGCCTTTCCTTGATTATAATACAGTGACATATATCAGTGCAGAGGAGTGTTTTCATGTGCACACAGTGTTCCTAAAATGTATTTAACAAGAACACGGCATACATTTAAAAAGACATTCCCCTTGCGGGGAAAGTGAGGCTCTGAAAAAAAAAAAAAAATTATCAACATTTCCACTAGGAAAAATAACAGAAAAGAAAATAATCCTGGAGAAAGTGTTGACTTTCTTTTCAAACAAGAAATGTTTTAAAAGCATTTCAGATTAATAAACACTGTCTACTATTTCATTTAGAACAATCAGACCCTTAGTAAACAAACTCTTGATTGAAATTTTACAACCCATCTTTACTAATAAACCTTATATACCGTCTGAACAGCAAAAACCATGGCCCAAAGCCTGAAGAAAGCTTGCTTATAGTTAACTTCTAGTTAAAGATATCAGATGCAACATTTCAAAATAATTCTTTATTATTTAAGCAGCTGCAAGATTTTGAAGATCAAATTAAAGTGACATTGTGTTTACCGGATTGCTGGAATTAATTCACTTCCTGTGAGTATCTTTCCGCCCCAGGATGACTCGCGCACTGTGCTGGCATTGCTCGGGAGCCAGATGTGCTCTCCTGAGGTCTACACAAGACTTTTCTTAAAATGCCAGTCTCAGGGAGAGAGCCCTGGTCTGAGCAGACCTGGGAGAAGTGGTTGGGCAGGCTGAGCCATCCCTGCCTCCAGCTCTGCACCACAGACCAGATTTATGGTGCATGAGTTCAGTAACGACCCAAAGCAACACTTAATTGATTTCAGAGACTGCCGGTGCAATCACTTTAGTTGGAAGAATGTCCCTTCCTGCTATGAAATGTCTTGGAAACTTTGCTTGAGCTAAGTTCGTGGACTGCAGCACAGGGAGCTTTGCACTGGGGGGCGTGCACCAGGTTCCCTTTGCCTGACACGCTGGGGAGTGGGGCCCCCCTGGCACAGGCAGGGCACGAGCAGCAGGGAGGAGGGCTTGGCTGTTGGGTCAAGGCACGCAGACTGAGGAGAGGCCTTCCTTCACCCTGGGCTGCTTCACCATCCTTTTTAATTCCAGCAGCAATTAGCTATGAGGGTCTATTAGTCCCGCTCTCTACCTTTATACAGCCACGGGGGGTCCTTGCCCCTGCACCCCGTAAGGGAGCGGAGCATCTCGACCCCCTGCTGCAGAGTGGGTCCTCCTGCACGTTCCTCTTTGGTGAGCAACGGGCAGTACAGAACCGAAAACAGACAGTGCCGTGACAGGAACGGACTGGCCTCTAAGTGCTTGTTCAAATCTAAAGAACAGAGTTTCCCTGCTGCCACTTGCACGCCCATTGGCTGCCCAGTTATCATCAGCCAATGACTTTAGTAATATTGTAACTTAATATTGTAACTTAAACTATTTGAGCATAGCTTGTTTGGAATCAGCCATGTTTTACTCTAATTAAGGCTTATGTTTTGAATCATCACTGACTTTAAAGCAAAATCAGGTTTGGACTTAATAAATGATAATTCACATAATATCTGTGCAGGATCTGTGTTTTCTGTTTCAATGAATTAATTTTCCATCTTCAAATCTGAATTAAAAGAAATGGAAATTTCTAACACATTTTAAAGTCATTTTGAATTAATAAAAATATTTTGCTTTAATGAAATGGAAATGTTGTCAATGATGTTAATCTTCAAAAGTCTTAATTTTTTTAAGTGTAAGCACTAATGACTTCACTTGGACAAGCTCTTTGGAAACTGAAGATCAAAAACATTCCATTAAAACTGTTGAAATGAAATATGTCAACTCTACTGAAATACTTGATTCCAGTGTTTTAAAAACAAAATTTTATTGAACTTTATTTGATGTTTTAAAATGAACCCGATTTAAATGACAATAGAATTTTTCACTGAAAAATCATTTGACTTGGAAATGTAACTAACATACAGAAAATAATCAGCTGAAAGCTTTGAAGTATCCGAATCCTCTGAATTAGCTATAGCGGAGGCACAAACAGAGCCTTGCATCTGTCAGCACTTCAGAGGACTTAGAGGCTGCATAGAGAAAAATAAGTGACATCTATCTAAGGAACTGGGCTTTTCCTAACAGTCTAAAGGAACGAGAGAGAATTACCATGCTAATTAAACTCCTATCCTTGCCATTAGTGCAGAAACTTAAACAGTCCTCTTTGGAAGGGCTACATCCCCAGCACACCAGGATCTTCGTTCTTCCCAGCCTCGGCAGAAAGGAGTTGTGAAGAAGAGCTGCCCTTGAGTAATGTGGGTATCTGCAGAACAGGAGAAAATTCTCCATAAAATCATGTGCATACGTAAAGTTGGTCTTGTAAAGTATTTGAATACTTCTTATATCCAAAATCTCTTAAGCAGACCCATTATACAGTAGCAGCATTGCCTGGAAAGAATTCAGTCATCCCTAAAATTATTTGCTAAAATAAATGAGGATGAGAAATGACATTATTTGTTAGAAATCTATCTAAAATTGTGCCCTGACATAAGGAGAACCAAGATACTGTTTTTCTAACATCAACACCTCCTGGCATATAAATTGCAGCTGTGTGTGTGAACAACAAAACCTTCCAGACAACATATGTGTGTACACGTATTAAACATTTGTACTTCTGTCTCTTTAAAAAAAAATAAAAATACAAGGTTATTTAATGAAGACATTCCATATACTATCTTTTCCATGTGGGATGCCTCAGTTTCATTCAGTTTTGCACTCCCAAATGTTCTCTAACAGGTGGCGTGTGTAAAAAGAATCTCTGTGTTTCTCAAATGCAATCTTGCTGCATTGCCAAGTGTTTAAAGTTCATATGACAGGTATAATGAAACGGTTTGTAAGAAAGCCATCACGCAATACTGAGGAGTTCAACATAATTATTGGATGCAGTACTTAAAGCACAGTACATATTTGCTTAACAAAAAGTAATTGAGAAATAACATTAGTGCAGTGCCAGGGAGGGGGAGGCTTTGTTCAGCATTTCTGTGTGGGCATAATGGGAGTATTAACTAAAGTACCCAATTCATCTCACCACAAAACCCACAACTTCTAATGGCAGTTCAGTTGATCAGAGACAGAGAGAGGAAAAAAAACGTTATTGAAGTGCCGGTACGGGCATCGCCCGCAGGCCAGCACAAGCGGGGCTTGCCCTCACCAGTGCCACCAGCTCCGCAGCACGCCGCCGGCGTCTGCACAACCTCCGTAAAGACGATATCACAGACATTTCAATCCATCCGCAGGCACGCGGTGGGCCCTGTTCTGCCCACAGACCTTGAGGTGAGGCGCTCCTCAGCCGAAGGTCCCTGTAGTGGTGGCTGTCCCACGGGCCCAGGGGTCCTGTCACTGCCACCCGCCTGGGGACAGAGTCTCCCCCAGGGCTGGGATGAGGCTGGGTGGTAAATCCATCCCCCAAGGCAAATCTTCATCATGTCTGGGAGGAGGCGTACACTTCGGGAATATCCCCTCGGGGAGCAAATCCCTTCCCTGGAAGGGAGCATCGTCTCTTGCTGAGCCTCGTGTAAAGTTAATCCACGCCAAGATTGCTGCGGAGCTGCACCCTCCTTGCTGCTGGCAGCAGCCTGTTTTCTGCAGCCACATTGTCTGTTGCAAAGTCACATAACCTTGGCAAAAAGTAAAGAATTTATTGTATTTTGCTTTTAGACAGCTCTGTCCCGGTACAGCGGCACCAATTTTAATTGATTATACCGCAATTTTCCTCAACTTCTCCAGCAAATATGTTGCAGTGTCGCACCTCAATCACCTTAGCAGGAACTCGCTCCAAAGACCTTATCATTCCAATTTTTCACACATTCTGTGTTTGTGCGTGCACGTTTGGTATTTCACCCTTATCTCATCTCCCAGCCCGCTGCAATAAACCAGTATTTCTTAACAAGAGTCATTCTCAGTCTCAGACCTAATAAAAAGAAAAGTCTGTATCACAAAAGCAGGCTGTTGGCCCTTCCTTTTTTATGATTAAAGTTTTTTATTGTTTTGCAGTTAGACAGAAAGAAAGTATTTTTGCCCATACTTTAGTCACAGGCAGTCTGTCACTAATGAGAGGCTTGTGCCCGCACACACAAGCAGCACATCAAAATACACACAAGGAAAACAAGTATTTGTCTCTCATTCCAAAGTCTACCTACCCCAGTGCAGGATCTGGGAGATGCACATCATTAACTTGGCAACCGGTACACAACCCAGCCTCAAAGGTTCCTTCGGCCACGCCTGCAGCCGGAAAGGAGCATCTGGCTCCACTTCTCTAAAGCATGCCATTATTTTTTAGGAAGTCAGATAAGTATGCATTCTCCATTGTAATTGTGCCATCTCCACTGGAACTCACAGGCATTCCACAGAAATCGATACCAAGCTCGGTGGTGATAACTCGCTGACAATTACTATGACTTCGGCATTATTCCTTTCCTCTTTCCTCCCTGTGATAAGCAAGTGAAGCATCACCGATGACCCTACGCTGTTCTGATCCCAACAGCAGCATTGCCGCTTCAGAGCAAGCCCCGTGTTGCCTTCCCGGGGGGGTTGAAGACCCTCTGCCACAGGCAGACAAACATCCCAGCGCCCCGCCCAGAGGCTATCGGCCCTGCCGGCACTCCAGCCGGCTCACCGTCACACGCGTTGTGGTGCAGTCCCTCTTCAGAGATCACTACTACCTAAAAATGACAGTTTAAAAGCACCGCGGCGTGCAAGCCTCTGTGATTTATCATTAACTAGGCCCTCGTCAGTCCAGCAGCGCTCCTCACACGGCACTTGGGTCATATACTGCTCTCCAAGCAGACATGTCTAGTTCCTGGAGGTCTCCTTGGAGCTACTGACCCTTGAACCAGGAGGAGCTGCTCATACTTCAGTTTTGCTGTCTTTATGGCATCAAACATTTTCAGCTGAACTCCCAGCAGCATCCAAGATGAATTTGCTCCTCCATTGACGATTCATCTGGAGATACACTGATGGAAAGGTGATTATAAAAAAAAAAAAAAAAGAAAAAGGGGGAGAGATAAATACCATTTCTTTAATCAAACATGTAGAGAGAAAAAAAAGACTAAAAAGGCAACAATATTAATAGCGTTCATATATTTGGTGCTGCTATTGTAGAAAACACAGCTGACATTTGTTTTTGTTATGATGGTCAGGACTGAAGTTCAATATCAGGAGAAACTGCTGTAGAATTAGATACATTTATTGCATTTATTCATCTATTTTATCTAAAGCTCTCAAGTTTCCATATTATTTCTTTATCTTGTCTTGGCAATAGCACTGAATATTGATAAGCAACTAAATGTAGACAGTTTCCCAGGTAACTTCTCCTCATACTGAAAACCCAAATTTGCACTTTTTTGGGTGCCATATGGGTCCAATTACCCATTAACTTACAAGGAAACTGGTTGGATCCAATATTGCATTAAGGTGTGCAATATGTGAGCTAAGATTTTTTTCCTACTGGCATTTGCTTGCTGGCATTTAAATTTCCTGTCAATCACAAGACAAGCGAGTTATTTTCACTGTGCCATTGAGACCAAACTGTCATGAAGAAAACATCACAAAAGGCACAAAAACTGTACCTTTTTGATGGTACAACATGATTATCCTGATCTTATATTTTGTTGTGGTTTCTATTGATTATTTTTCCGCCTTTTTTATCAGAACAAAGTTCTAGCTTTGATGCTTCTCTTTGATAAAGTTACAAAGCTGTGCCAAAGATTTGAAATCTGTCATGGGACTTCTCTCTTCACAAGAACAAGTTGCAAATGATGTCCCCCATATTTTTAAAAAAAAGACTCCTGCCTCTCAATCAGCAAATATTATTCCATGATACTGTGAATCTGTCATTTTTTCATCTCTGCTTTTGTCTGAATCCTACTGAAATATTAACTGGGTTCCTTACAGATGACACGAGATCCAGCGTCTGCTCAGCACATCACTAATAATGTTTATTCCGAGGGGACCTCAGGAGAACAACCACCACCTTCCCCAGGCTCCTGTGCCCACGGTGGAGGACATCCGCCCGTGCCCGCCTGCGTGAATCCTTCCCAAGCACTGGAAGGTTTTCTGAAACAGCCATCCCAGTCTGATCCAGTATTAATTACCATTGCACTGGAAGGAAATATCGCGGAAGGTTTCACTCTCATGAGGCAAGAGATTTATGCTGTTCTACTACATGTATAAAAATTGCTTAAATAGGAAACAGCACCATAACCACCCCTGAGCCTTTGCTTTGAGGCTATTTCCTACTGATCCTCTTTTCATCAGTTTTTTTCCCCGGTTCATGCGATCTACTTTACCTCTTCCCAAGGGGAAAGCTCCCGACAATGTACAGTCCCCCACCAGGACTCTGCCTGGTGAAGCAAATAAAGCTGTGTCCTCCTTGAGGTCCATCTCTTTTAAGTCCCACAGCCATCCAGCTTTACATAATGACAATCTGCAAAGGTTTTGTTCAAAGTACTTGTTTGAAACATTCTCAGAGGCAAATGCCTATAACCATCTCTTCAGAACCATCTCTACCTCCTCTTGTGTTGTAACAAAGCTGAAGATGAAGACTAAGTCTTAAATGTAGTTGTAAAAAAAACCTGTATTAAATTGGAACAGATTAAAAAAATATTTCTGTTTCATTTAAATATCAACAGGAGGGAGGGCAATGATCAGAGGCAAACAGCAGAACTCAGAACACAGAGCATGGAGGATACCAAAATGCTGTGGGATCTCCAGGAGCAATTAAACCATTTAGAGAAAAGAAATTAGAAGTGTTTGACAAGAAGATACAAGCCCTGGGTCTACCGGACCTCCAAGCTCCAGGGTCCTGATGCATGGGCAGTTTATGCCAGGGCAGCATGGCTGGCTCTGCTCTTATGCTCCTCTGCAGGTCCCAAGCTGGAGGGGTTTGGTGGGAACCAGTATGAATATTCCCGTGCTTATGGTTTGCATGTCCTTTGCATCTGCTTTTATCTTCATAAGGTCACTGAGGATGACACTGCTTAAAAAATCTTTGAAAAAGAGGAAGGACTGCATGAAGAGCTATGGAAATCTGAGACTCCTGTTTTTCACCTGGTGTCCAACATCTGAGTGATGAGGTAAATGAGTGAACAGGCAGTGAAACCTTTCACAGACCACTAAAGAGTGAGCCCTTTCAGGCCAACGCTGGGAGCCCTGCCTGTGGTTCCGCTGGGAATAAAAATTGATAGTGAAGTCAGGTATTTTTTAATGCAATTTTTGTTTCCATGAACACAGGAGAAACCAAGTAATAGGCAAACATTTATTTGCCTGCAGCTCCATCCCTCTTTCAGCCAGCACTCAACTTGGAAAGCATGGAGACCTCTGAGTCTTTCATTAAGGCCGCACTTCCAAGGTTTGTTCATTTTGTGCATTTTCCGTCTTATGCTCAGTGTGTTTGTCTCTTCCCAGTTTCCTTCCACCACCCAGAATTTATTTTGCTCGCTCAGTAATGACTTGGCTTCCATTTAAGCTTGCCTTGGGTGGTGCTGTGTTTTTCCAGCTCTATACTCACAACTTCTGTAAGCCTACTGAAGAAATTGGGAGGTAAAAAGTCTCTTGTGTACTAAAGGCCAAATACCTTGTTCAGAGGAGAAAATCCCTCTGATTTTCTCAGGGCAGTGAGAGGGGTGTTCTCTGTGCTGGGACTGTTCGTACAGGCTACCCTGAGTGTATCTTCCACCCAGGGGGGAGATCAGGGCAGGATGGTGCAGGACACCGCAGAACTGGGGCTGGAGGTCTCTGCTCCCACATCTGTCCCCGCTGCCGGTGCTCGAGGCTCAGCGTCGAAGCTGAAATATCCATCGACTGTGCAGCGCACAGCACGGCCCAGGGGCAAGGGCAAGTAAAAGAAATGCTGCCTTCCCCGGCTAATCAAGAACTGTGTGCGGAGGTCAGCAGCCTCATTAAACCCTAAATTACTTCCTCGTAAATGCAAGGAAGAGAGATTTTCTTGTTGTTGGAAAATAAAGCACCTACAGTGTAAGTCCTGCAAAACTTCCTCCTCTTCTGCACTCGGCTGAACCCCGCTGCTGGTCTGCAGAGGGCACTGGCGGGTGGGACTGTCGCTGGTCAGAGCCCAGCCCCTCCAAATTTCTCATTGTCTCAAGAGCAGCTGGTGCCACGACTTTATCCCCATAATGCCTGAGACTGTGACACAATTCTCATGGGCTGATCTTCTCCTGAATCAGGGCTACATGGTGTCTGTGCAGTCCTCAGCAGGGTGGAAGTGAAATAATAGCTTTGGAGAACTGAAAAGAAAAAGAAAAAAAACAACACTTGGACTTCAATCTTCAGCCCAAATATTGAAGGCAAAAGCAATACTACTTGTCTACCAGAAGCTATGTATGCTGCATGAGTATTTACGCTGCGTATATCAATCTTTCTTGCAGGGAAGTATTATTAATGTTGCAAGTGTTTTTAACCATATGCATGTCCCTCTTAAAATAAAAAAAAAAAAAGTGAACCTTGAAGTTGCTGGATGAAGACTGCATTTATCATCTTCAGCACAAGCGCCATTAAAATACACAAGTTCTCAAGCTCTCTCATCTGTCATACGTGGGATTCAGAGTGAGCAGCCAGCTCAATGCTACATGATTTGCATAAAACCCATCACCCATCCAGCTAAACTTCCACATTTTAATGTAAGACATCAAAAACCCCTTACTGTACTGACCATGCACATTTCCCAGAGCACTAAATCCCCCGGGAACGCCCTTTTGGCGGGTGCTGCATCGCAGATGGTAAAACCTGTAGTAAACTACCGGTGCAGGAGGGGGTCCCACAGCCAGAACCCCCCGTTTTGCTGCCCCGAGCCCATCCCAGGGGTCCATGAGCCTGTCGCGTGGGGCTCACCCCGGTGCAGAGCCTTGGTGGAGGTTTCCCAGCCAAGGGCTGCGTGAATCGCTCAGGACACTTCCTGCTGGTTTTTCTTTATGTCTTCAGTTCTCTTCCTGACTTTTAGCTGGAGTCAGAAATTTAAAGTCAGCTTAAAATTCAACCCGTTTTTGCAGACATACGACCTCTGCCAAGGGCTTTCTGCCCTTTGCCATTGTTTATCCCCCTGGGGCAGTGGGACCCCCCTGTCTCTGCTCAGCACCCCGCTCCCCCGCCACAGCACCCCCGGCTCTTCCCACTGTCCTGGCTCTTCCAGCTCTGCCCCAGGCACCCACATTAACAGGAGAGTATGATAGGAGTGCGTCGTGGTCTTCTTCACAAAAGGCAGATGTTTTGGTGGTGGGGATGGCAGACACTGCTCGTAGGAAGTGCCCTGGTCTTCTGCAGCATCAGAACAACATGGGGGATTATGGCCTCTTCCCTGCTGAGCTCTCTCTAGGATGGAAAATCTCATATGTGCCGAGGTGTCTTGCTGTCAGGTAAGTTCAGGTGCTCCCCCGCTGCGTCCGTTGGGTTTGGGGTGCATTCCCCAGCTGCTGCCTGGGGAGGGTGAGCTCTGCGTGGGGCTGACCCGGGTCCCCACGGGCATGGATACTCTTTGCGTGGGTGCAGAAGGAGCACCCGAGCCAGGGCTGGGGCCGTGGGGGCCGCTGTCCCCTCTCCAGGTGGCCCAACCTCAGTACGGTGCCCCGAAATGCAAATTTTATTTTCTCCTCTGGCTCCACATTTCCACTGCGATCATACCACTTTTACCTCTACAAGCGATGCACACAAATTAACAATGCTGAACATTTTAAACTCAATTTCGCACTTCTTCATGAATTCTGTGAAATTTCTGTGCTTCCTCGCTGACAGGTACTCGCAACGAGCATGTGTGAAATAACTGCGGAGGCAACGGAGAAGCAAAACATGGAGTTGTAATAATTCAGTTGTAAACGTCTGTACTGTGCGTGTGGGCACTAGACCCTTTCTTAAAAATAATTCAGACACACCACTGCAGCTCTGCAAACCCAGTGTCTGCCCAGGAAACACGGAAACACATACTGTAGTGTTGCCAAAGCCAGGTGATTAATAATTAGCCTTTTAAACTTTCTCATAATTTTTCCATCTACTGACAATGGCTTCTGCATATTATAATAGTGTCTCGCTCAAATGCATTATAGCTTTTTTTTTTTTACTAAGGTCTTAAAAATAGGTTTTTGTTAAGCTTCAGCTCAAAAATAATTTTTAAAATCTTGTAACTTAATTGATTTTCCAAATCTGCACAATCAAATCTACTGACAAAAAAATGGCACAAAGCAATCATCACTTCTGTTTTCAAGAGTAAAAATTGGTCTGGCTATTTACAGGGCTTCAGAGATGTACACAATGCATGTTCCACTTAACTGAGCAAACAATAAAATAGCAATAATTGCACCATCCCATATGTTTCCATTCAGATATCGATAAGAATGTTATCACACTTTGGAGACACTGATTCATTGTGTTGTGGAGTAGATATGAAAAAAAATTCTTGATGGAAGCTCTTAATATGAATTCCCTCCATGTTACGCTTATTAAAGGAATTTCAACCCATCAGGAACTAATCACATTTCATTTTCTCTTATTTTTTTTTCTCATGGTCAACACATACCAGCACAGCTGAGGTGTATGATAATCAAAGCCTTCTTCATGGTTGAATAAATTTAATACTCTTGCTTCATCAGTGCAGCGTATTAAAAAGTCCCTTGACATATTTAGCTTGATTGTTTAAGGCATTACTCTAGAGCCACGGTATTACAGATTTCACATACAATACAGGGGGCCTTTGCTTTCATTTATCTGTAACATGACATAAGAAATTGGATTGAAATAAGTTTCTTTGAAAAAAAAAAAGCCAATTGATAAAGTCATAATACAATCTCCACAACATAAGTGGAGAAATAAATGAACATTAATTCGGTATTTGTAATAGCAGCTAGCACAAATAACACAGGTATTTTGAGCTGTAAATAAATAATTCAACAATGTAATGTAATATAAAGTAGATAGTTGTTTTCTAAACAAACAAGTTAAAAACAGTTCCACTATGTTTAAAACGTTAACTTGCTTTTCTATGGCATAATTTAATATGTGTATCAAAAATGCACGGTCAGCTCCTATAATTCCATGTGCGATTTCAGTTTGAATCAAGCCTTTTTCCTCCTTTAATTTGTTAGGACACCAAAGATTTCTGTTGACTTGCCACAGATGAGCCCAGGGCTCGGGCTGAGTGGAAGCTGATGCCGACACGCAGCGAGGATTCCTCCTGGCTCCAGAAGCCAGGCACCGCCTGCCAGAGGGAGGGATGCTCCTGCTCCAGCTTTCAGCACAGCTAATAAACAGGTATCTGGAAAGCAGTGTGGACATAGGTGCACAAAGGCATTAATATGTCTTTACTATTGTTCTCTCTGATATGTTTTTCCCCAATAAAATGGTCTGAGAGCTCACCGTGAGACCGCAGGTGACAGCAACAGATTTCCTCCAAGCTTGACTCATTTCTTCTCAGACCCATATGAATCCTCCTCCTGCAAACTGAGAAATGTAGAAGTGAGAAACGCACTCAGCATCCCGGAGTCTCTCAGGATGAGGGTTCGCTGTGCTAGAGACCTGCCGTGTAAATCGCCCAAAACTCACACTGGCGCTCGGGCACAGGGAGAGGACGAGAGTCACACGTTCTCCGCCACAACCTCAGCCCTCCCACGCAGGAATCCCCCAGGACACCTCCCCAAGGGATCCCCAAGGGATCACAATTTGAACAACTTCAGGCAAAAAATGTTAGAAGTTTGGTCCCTGCTGGGCACCTTTACATCTAAATTAGGAAACACCAAAGCAAAAACACGCTGATTTTCTAGTTGAGGTTTCTGCATTCAACACCAGACTGCAGTTGGGGTAAAATGTCCTCAGCAACATTGGAGACTAAATCCAAGAGCCTAAAGCAAACGCCCGGGTCTGTGATAAATTAAAATGAAGCCTCCCTGTTAAAGGCCAGGTGGCAACTTATATGAAATTCAATTAAAGTTAAAATATCTATTTTCCAGGTCTTGCTAATAGAGTGGATGCTAATGACCCTGCCTCAGTAACTTCAAACTTGCTTTGGGATATATTCAAGGGTGCAGATTTTCCTGTCATTAATAAATCATTTTGTATTCCACTGCGCCACCAGAATTGTCTTGGTACACCTGTAATAAAAAGATATAGTGCTGAAATGTCTCTTAATATTGTTTTTCCAAGAGCAGATTCCCTCTGGGATCGGGACAGAGGCTTTGAATCCAGTGGTCTGCTCTTCATCAGTGCTCTCCGCAGTGGAATGGTGTCCCACTCCCCTGGACACGGGTTGGTGACAGACTGGCAGCAGAGGCTTTTACCACATTAAACACTTCTAAATGCCAGAACAGAGAGAAATTAATTTCTTGCCGAATAGCTAAATAAAATAGACCTAACGCTCTTTCCCTGCTTCAGCAATATTTCTGCCCTTCTCCCTCCTTTTTAATGAAGGAGTGCCAAGCCCTGGGTGAGTTTGGGGCTCCACCAGGATCTGGTGTTTAGATCCTTTGAAAACAACATCGTTTGAGAAGAAGAAGCACAAGTTTCCACAGCAGTCTGTCCTGTGCTCTAAGGGTTTTGTTGGGAAGATGAGAAGTGTATGTCATGGTCTTGAATGACTCAAAATCTAACCAAAACCATCCAGCAATATCCACTATATAAATCCAGTATTTTTTGCTTCCTTGCTGGGGACAAAGCCCCCTCTCTTCATGAGGGCACCTGGAGGAGGGAGCAGCCAGCCCCCTCCCAGGGAAAACCAAGTCCAGTGCAAAAAAATCCCAGAGAAAAGGCTGCTTCATGCTCTATTATGGGACCTGATGAGATGCATCTGCGAGTCCTGAGGGAAGCAGTGGGTGAAGTGGCTCAGCCACTGTCCATCAGACTTGAGAAGTTGTGACAGTCCGGTGAAGTTCCAGGTGACTAGAAAAGGGGAAAATAACCCCATTTTAAATAAGAGAAAAAAGGAAGACCCAGGGAACTTCAGGCCAGTCAGTCTCACCTCTGTGCCCAGTAAGGTCATGGAGTGAATCCTCTTGGAAACTGCCAGAGCACATGGACAATAAGGAGGGGATTGGTGATAGCCAAGGTGGCTTCACTGAGGGCAAATAGGCCCTGACAAATTTGGTAGCCACCTGTGACAGGGTTGCAGGGTTGGGGGATAAGGGAAGAGAAGCTGACATCATCTACCTGGACTTGTGCAAAGCATCTGACACTGTCCCGCACAACATCCCTGTCTCTGGACAGACGTGTTGCTGGAGGGAAGGATCCATCCGGAGGGACCTGGGCAGGCTGGAGAGGTGGGACGGGCAAACCTCATGGAGCTCAGCAAGGCCAAGTTCCTCCCCAGCAGTATGTGTATGTCTGAGCGGGTCCTCGCTCCCAGGCTGACAGCAGGACGGGGACAGGGCACTGGGGAGGGAGCACACCCCCAGCCTGTGCTTGGGCTGCTTTACCTTCCCGTCCCCCAGGGCTTGAGCACAAACCACTTGCCAAATCGCTCACAGCACGGAAACGGCGAAAAACCACAGAGCGTGGCCTGACACCGGCACACAAGGGCGTGAGCACCGTGTTTGCAGAATAAAGGGTTTGCTGCTCACAAGGCAGGTCCCAGCAAGAGGCAGCGTAAGAGTGCTTCAGCTGAGGATGGCACAAAGCTTTGCCTCCATGTTAAAAGGGCTATTAAGCAAAAACACTGAGCTTATAAAAAGATATTTATTGTTAGTATGGTGTCTATTACTGTGTCATTAGTAATAATAACACACAGATAATGAATTGCTCTGTTCTCCTAATGACTTGGGGTGTGGAATCATTCCTTCTAACTTCTGTCTTCAGAAGACCACACACCAGGCAATTAATATTGTCACTTGCATACCAAAGATCCTAACGCCACTGTGATTAGAGCAAATGAATAATTTGCCATTCAGCTATACTGAGAATAAAACTAGGATATGACTGAGAACAAAATTCTTGAGTGCAAGCTGTAATAATTAACATCCAGCAGAGAAGCGGGGGAATGGTTTAGAAAGGGCTGATCTAAAGTCTTCTCAAGGGGCTAGGAAGCATCTTCGTTCCTCTCTTTTTTTCTTTTTTGGCTTTGTATCAGACCCACTCTGTAAAAAATTCATGATTATCATCCTGCATTTTGAAAAGCAGAACAATAAAGTCTCTCTGTAAAATATTGTGGCTGCCATCACCAGCAGCAATTATTTGGGAACCACCCAAAACGCGAGGAGGGTGCATCTGCTCAGCAGAACTGGCATAAAGACCAGTCAGGGAGGACAGAGAAGAGGAACCGTCTGACGCTGCCAGTGCCGGGGTACGGCCACAGTGCCACCAGCTCACACGTCCCAGGCTCCCCAGTGTCACTGTTAACAACAATCCTTGTCTTTGTGAGACAGCACTAGACTGCAACATTTAAAGGAGGTTTTGTTGCTAATTAAAGATAAGAGTTACCACTACAGCCCAGATGACCCCTTCCAAACCGGATTCCTAAACCTGAGGTCCTACAGCAGCATCCTTCAGAGGTGATGAGGACCTCCCGCTGCTGCTACGCTTACTGGGAATTTTACTTTAAAATTGAGCTGTGAACAGCTTGGACCAGTTTCCTGTAATTAGCCAGCAGAAGGTCAGGGAGATGGTTCCCCTTGTGCCAAGGGGCTGCATGGTTCCACAAGCCGCAGCCGTGCTCCTGCAGCCCCCCGGGCAGAGTCCCAGCTCTGCCGCCCGCCTGGCTCGCTCCTCCCAAATATCATCCCCCCAGGGATACCCATGGCTTTCCTTATCCTCCTCCCATTGCTTGAAACTTCTTGAACTGATAGCATGTTCTCAGGGGAGCTGAATGGTGGCTGCTGACGTGGGAGCTTTACAGTTAAAAAAATAAAAAACCAACCAGAAATACCTTCTTTGGAAAAGGAGAGAAAAACCCCCCTACCACGTAACATTTACCATGGAGAAAAAAAACTATTAAAAATTATGGTGACAGGAAATGAAGGATGAGTCATTTAGTGTTTTTAAAATAACAGTACTTGTTGAATGTTAGCCTCAAGTCTGGAAACTGAGATTGAAAATGGATTGAGGAGCACCCGGGACAGTAGAGGATCTATGAGAAGTAAATGAATGAAATACACTCATAGCACAACACGTGTGATACTTTCTGCTGTCACAGGGTGAAGTAACAGGTTGTGTTATAATGACAGGGAGGATGATCAACTCCTATATATATATTTATATAAATATATATATTTCTGTATCTGAACACGTGCGTGTGCAGGAAGAGCGAGCAGCTCCCCTGTGCAGAGGTACCAGAGCAGAGGTAATGGGGCCATCCAGTGCCATCAGCTGGAGGTTTCTGCTTGCCTGGCCAGTGAGCTGGGGAGCCGGGCTGGGGGAGCAGCCAGGGGCTCAGCCCGGGCTGGGGACGGGCATGACTCCGCTCCGCTCTGCCGGCCCCTTGGCTTGGGACATCGCCATCGCTGCAGTGATGAGGCAGCAACCTCTATTAGCAAGATGCTTTTGCTTTTTTGTGTCTGGATCTAATCGGAGATTGAGGTAGCTTTATTTTTGGGTGCAAACCTTTCTGTTTCATATTCTCAAGGCTGTGTTTCAGAGACACCAGTGCCATTAGCCCTCTCCTCACCGGGAGGGCTCCCCACCGCAGCCTGGGAGAGATCAGGGACGTGCGTTTTCTGAACATTAGTTTGCAAATGGACCCTGAAGTGTTGGTTATGTCCCATAAAACCCTAAATAGGCCAAAGAGATTTAGGTGAGGAGCGTGTCCCTGCTCAGTCCTGCGGGGAGGGCACAAGAGGTACCTCCTGCATGCCTTCGGGGAGAGGGCCGTCAGCAGGTGATGAGCCAAGCTCCAATTTCAGTCATTATTTTAATGCTTTAGGGATTTTTCAGTACTTATTAATACCATGTTGGAGAACCTACAGTCCCTGGTAAGCATATTTAATATGAAAGTACCTAAACTGCTCTAATGTGGGCTGGACTAGCAAGAAGGATTAGCGTTATTGCACTTAGTGGCACTTGTTGGGAATATTATTCCTAAAATGCCTCCCACCATTTACCCCGCGGTGCTGCCTGCACCAGCCTCTCTCCCCTGGTGCTGCGTTCCTCTGCACCCTGAGCAGGCAGGAAGCACATGTCCCATCCAGAATATTTTTCACACGAGTAAAGGCGGGCACGGGCTGTTTCAGATCTGATTTTGGCTTTCTCTAACCACCTCACTTGAGTTTTACTTGGTTAAAGCCATGACCAAGAGTCCTTCAGATCCAATTTTCACAACATCCAAACCGGCAAGGGGATTAGAGGTCTGAGTACAATTTTCGCCTCTTGCTAATGACGATGCAGGACACCATTTAACCATGCTCTGAAGTATAATTGCTGCTCTTTATTTCCACAGCTGCATTGACCCAGAATTACTCATTGTTACCCACTCCCACTTGAGGAGAGTGGGAGCTGCCTCTTCCCCGCAGCTCCAGCTCTCAGGCAACACGGCAGTGAACCGGAGACCGCTGTTAGCCCCTTGGCTTGACAGTGAGTTTAACTTTTCACAGGGTATTTTATCGTTATTGCACCTTTTCTGAATAATTTTAAATTCCATATCTCTATAAAACTATTTTATTCCAATTTCCCAACACAATTTCCCCTTGCTTTTTCTTCAGAAAATCCCTTTCTCTGCTCCATCGTGACATCTGGCTCAAACATCCCAGGTTTTGCACCAACGTCACCACCGATGTCCTGCTGGGCTCCTTGTTGCAGTGTCAGATAAGCGTGGCTTTGGAAAGCTGAGGTGTTTTTAGGAGCTCTTCTGCCGGTGATTTTCATCTTATGCTTTGCAAAAACGCTCAGTAAGCACAAAGAGCGGATCAGCCAAATGATGCTGCTGTCACCCTTCTCTGGTCTGCGCTTGGCTCCGGCACTGGGCGCGCACAGGCGGGTTTGCTTCCAGAGGTGGGAGCAGGGAGGTGCCTGGTGTCGCTGGGCTTTTCTGTTGGTTGGTTTTTTTGATCGGAAGCATGAACTGAGCTATGCTTGTGCCAGTTTGCCGTGTAGTCAGGCCAAATTCGGGGCTTTATGTTCCATCCGTTTTACTCAGACCTCACCGACGACAGTAGAAGCTGTGCATGCACATGGTGACAAGATACGACCTCCACCAGGAACGACTGCTAGCTCCAACTGCCCAAGCAGAAATACAAGCAGCCAAGCTTAAAGTGCTCTGAAAGAAATGCTGGGTCTGTCACAGCCCGGCAGCGCAATCCCATTAGGTTGTAATAAAATCATATGGCTGGGACATCTTCTTTTAACTTCTTTGTAATGCTGTTTCTTTCTCTGCAGACACAAAAGAAAAGCGCTTTTATTGCTGGATAGAATTGAAGCTTATTTATGTTAATTCTGGGGTTCGGATTTTTTAAAATAGTGATTCCTTGTAGCCATCGGCTAGCGTTTGCAAACGAGGGTGCCTCAAGTCAGGTGCCTCAGATCTATGTTTATCATATACTGACTTATCTTTTCAAGGCAAAATAAATAGTTACCGAAGTGCTTCTTTATGACACTGGAAACACATGAAATGGTGTTTGTGCAGTTACAATCAGCCCAATAAATTTTACAAGTGAATTTTTATAAATACCATTTGGGTTTTCAAACGTTTTAAATGGAAAGTGAAGAGCTGTTGAATATTGACAAAGAAATAAAAGCAAGCAAGCCAAGAAAGGTGTCGAGCTGAAGAGTTCTGCAAGAGCAGGGTTTGGCCACCTCCTCCCGCGACGGAGCTGCCTGAGGCTCCGCTGTGCCCGGCCCATGCGACATGCTGGCCTGTGCCAGCCGTGCCCTGAGCAGGAATGGCTCAGAAAGCAAAAATTCATGTGCTATTTGCAATAAAAATTTTACGTTTTACAGCCATTCAGATTTGTTCTTTTTCCCTCTAAAACCAGATATTTTTTAACATTTATTTTCTGGTTTTTTATTATATTTTTTTTTATTTTCACTCCTATGGCTGAAAACAGGAAAAGGACAAGCTGTTAAACTCATTTGCCTCTTTAGGAAAAAGAGGTTCCCAGGATAGCACAACACATGGAGAAAAGGAAATATAGAATAAGACGGAATTTACACATTTGCCATGTTTCTGTGGATATTTAACAGCGTAATTTGCACAAATATAATTTGACCTTGAGGAAATATCTTTGACTGTTACACACGCAGCTTCATTTTACTCAAGGTTTTGTGCAGTCCACAGGAATGCAGTCTTAACTTTGCAGCAAGGACAGATTCATTCTACACCATGCTCCTGTCCCTTCCTGGAAATGGATTCATGTTGTGACATTTTCTCCTCTTGCTACAATTTTTGTCACTGCAATGAGGTATCTGGGATTGTATTGTCTCATTTTCACATTGCCATGCCATATTCTGTTGACCTTTTTAATATTCAGTATTTTGAATGGTTGACCACTGCACTCCTCCTCTTCCTATTAAAAGGGGAGCCTAACCTGTTGCAAAGGACTGGGGTGACCAGCCAATTGAAATGAAAAATTCTGAAAAGGTCAGATTAGTGCAGCACTCTATATATTTCACAAAATATATTAGATATTGAGATTCGGATGTCTCCTCTCTGTGACAAAGACTGTTCCAGCAGCAAAAATAAAAATAGGTACAACATCAATCTAGTGTTATGCTAACAGCAGAGCTAGAAAAATTGTGGGACTGTATAATTTATCCCATTGTTATTATGGTTTTTAGCTTCTGCTCTTCTTTGGATGGATTATTACAGAAATGTAGCAGAAAGCTTAATTTACATTTGATTCAGGAACCTATTTATGGTGCTGTTCAGGCTCCTGGCATTTTTGAGAAACTCCTCAGCTATACGCTGTCTCTAGATAAAAAGGTAAAACTCATTCAAATAGGAAACATACATTTTTCTGCTTCTTCAGCAACTTTAGAAACATTTTCAACGCAGTGTCTGCATCAACATTACTGTTATCAATGGGCATCTGCTACTCATTGTCCCCTGCATAAACAGCACATTTAAGCCCGGTTTAGTGCTGCTGCTGTGCAGGAAAGGAGGGGGAAGACAGAGAGCAACGAGCACTTGGTTGGAATCAAACCCGACCTGATGCCATTTCGGAGCCCCACGCTGGGGCAGAGCTGGGGAAAGCACTGAGTCAGCACGGCCCACAGGAGCGAGAGTGTGGCTTCTGCAAACCCGTCTGCCCTGGCACGGTGGCTTTGGGTCACACTGTGACACGGTGGCTCGAGGAGGTCCGGCTCGTGTACGCACACACCTCTTGGCAGGGCGAACGGCCTGGATGAATCTTCAGCGCACAGTCAGAGGGGAGGACTTGTGCTTCATGGACATTCCCAGTGTTTCCAAGCTTGCTTTAAGGATTCCAGGGAAAACACAGGTTCTAAAATTGGAATTTAATTTTGAAAACATACTTAGCATATTTTCCCCCCATGAACAAACATCAGTCTCCACCTTTTCTTTGGGTTTTGGTTTCAATTTTTTTATTTAACATTGTTTAATGACATACCAGGACTATTACTACCGGGACCTCACTGTGGCTACTACTTGCAATTATCTTTTGATTCATCATTTACTTTTAAATCACTAAAAGCAGAGCTGATTGAACTAGATCACATCATTTTTCCATGTCTGTTTGGAAAAGCACAACAAGGGTTGCTTCTTTCTTTCACTTTTCCAAGGCAGCAGTTGCAATGCTAATTACAGGGTGAGTTTACTGGGCTCTGTAGAAAAGATCCCAGCCAAAGACAAGTCAGCGTCAAACCTCTGGTGTGGTAGGAGGTTTAGAAATAAGAACGCAATGAATAAATGTTATTACCATTTAAATTTGTCAGTTTATCAATACTATTGTCTGTCACTCACAAGAAATGACAGCCAGGTCAAATTTCACTTTATTTTTTTTTCCTTCTTCACATAACTAATGAATGTACATACTGCCTTACACATTGCCTTTGGAGGTTGTGCGCTGAAGGCAAAGTGGGCTGTAAACCATCAATTTTTCCAGCCTCTGAAACAGGAATAACAGGCCTGAGTCGATTTGCAACCTGTTTAAGAAGAAGTGGAAGAATTATTCTTCAATCTGAGTTTCTTTTGGTATTAGAACATACGGGCTTTCCTGTCAAAATTCCCTGTTCAGCGCAAGGGAAGAAGGTGCCCCTGTGCGAGGGCAGAGCTCCCCGGCGGCTCCCCAGCCCGAGGGGCGCAGGCAGTGCCCCCGCCTCTGTCACCCGCCGTCCCCCCGCCGCTCGTCCTGCTGAGCCCCGCATGGCGCCGGGTCCCTGCCATCGCGCTGAGAGCCGGCACCTCCGGCCGGGCCGGTGTCCACTGCCACCAGCCTCAGCCTACCCCACGCTTCCCCTCACCCCTTTTACTTCATTGAGGCTGTCAAGAAGCTGGTTTTGTTGGCTAAAGCCTTTTACATACGCTGAGCTCTTGTTTATTACTCTGCCACCAACGTCGCTCAAAGGTTTTGCTCATCAGAAGGTCCGATGTTCCCCAAAGCTGATGAACATCATCCAAACCTTCCTTTTTACAGGGCACATAGCTGGCTTCTCTCCAAACAGCAGAAATAGTACAGACAGATTTTCAAAACTCTTTATTTCTCTCCTCCCTCTTTCTCCCAAGACTTTTGCTGAAAAGGAAGTGGAATTACACAGTGTGAGCAGACAGAATAAAACCAAATCTCTGACAGAAATGATTTCTGAAAATATTTCTGAAATTAACATAATAAGGAACTAATATATCGGTTGTTTAAATGGATGCAACTATCCAATAAAACTGGATTGCAATGGCATTAGCTCCCTAAAGGGCAGTTTTAAGGTTGTGTCATTTCCCTGTGCAGGACTTGCTAATTGAGAACATATTTTCTAAGATATAGTTAATTTTTACAGGCCTAAAAAATAAATTAAACTCATCATTTCAATGACTAGGGTGAAGATCCCTGCAAGTCAAAGCTGCTGCCAGCACAGTGACTGCACTTTGCATCATCTCTCACTTAGATCCATGTTGTAAAGGTTTATTTTATTTCCATTTGTATTTTCCTAATGAAACAAATCTCAGCCTCATCCGGATTTCCCAGTGGAAACGGACTTCAATAAAATCTTTAAAGCCCAGAGTGCAGCGGCGCATCAGCGGGACTGTGTAATTACTCCTCTGCTTTGGGGCATTTGTGGCACCAGACAACAAAGTTGAGGAGTTTGTAACAGGTTCTGAAAAAGTTGCCCTGGTTTTCAAAGGTCTTATTGCTCTAACACCAGACACGCATCTGTCTGCTTGTTTTGGATTAAAATATAGAACATTAAAGCGAATATGAAACTCTGGAAAGCTCCTATAAAATAGAGAGTTCCTATAAAAGTTCATATACAGTATTTATACAGCAAATATAGAGATGGCCACAGGTCCATTTAACATTATGCCTGTACTAGGGAGGGAAAAAAACTCAACAAGAATAAATTCAAGCCTTGTGAAATATTTTATTTTTATGTTAACGGCCTCACTTTTCTTTTCCAGAATTGTATTTGTTTATGACCATCAGTAAGAAGCTTCAGTCAGCTCCTCCAAAGCTGGAGAAGGACCAGTGTGACGGCTCAGAGCTCTGACGGGTTACGTGGGTGGCGCTGGAGGTAACAGCGGGCACCACAGGAGCCGGTCACCCACCGCTTTTGTGGACTACCAACACCATTTCCAAACCTACCGGGAATGAGGCACCTGAGCTTGTGTCTAGAGGAACTGCTGCTGTCAACAGGTCTCGATTAAACCCTATTTGAATCACTTTGCAATTTTCTACTCTAGCCCAGTGCCTTGTGATAGCACTGTCTGTAAAAACTTGCATATTTATGGCCTCTTTTTTGACAAGATCACAGAACTGGCCCAAGCTAAAGAACAACGGGTTTAAAAAAACCACTGGAGCATGTTAATCAGTTAAAATGCCTTTGTGCTGCAAGAAGCGATGTACATTGCGTGCACCTGAGTGATTCAGTACACAATTCTCCAAGCCACGTTTTTTAACCTTCGTTTTCATTTTATTATTTAAGTGCTTTCAGCATTTCCATTTAGTCACCCTTTACCATGTCTCCTTATTACAAGAAAATGATTTTTCTCTTATCCTTTCCAATGAATAAACGTGGGGTCTCTTTCTGCGGTGGAGGTGATCTCGGAAGTCAGTTTTACCTGCATCTCCCAGGGTGCAGGTTGAAGAGGAGCTTTGCCAGCTGGCCCAGGGACTTCAGGGCCCGCCTGTTACAGGCACAAACACTTTGGCTAATTTCTGCAACACCACATCAGTTACCGTGATGATTCCTGAAGCTACCTGCATCCTCAGTTTCTGTATGTCCATGAAAAAAAAAAAAAAAGACGATGTGTTATTCCCCAATCAGTGCCACACCGCCCATCACAGTGCTGTGTCCCCAGCCCCATCCTGGGCTGCCCCGAGCAGAGGTGAGGGGGTCCCTGCCCCTGGGAAGGCCGGACCCAGCACACAGTGGTGCTCGTTAGCAGTTATATCTGCAGGAAAAAGACACAGCAGCTTGAAATGGTTAATTCTCTTTCCATAATCATACTTCACATCACACAAGGCTGATTAGCATAAGGAAATGCAGAAGAAATCAAAGTGCGGAGAAGAATTTTTTAAGAAACAGATTTTCTCTTCCCTTAGGAATTAAAGAACAATAAAAAAGCCCACGACAACAATTCTGCAATCACCCCTACACACAGTTTATTGTTCAGTAATAGTGCTCACAAGAGTCAGCAATACATTTCATCTTTTTCTCTGGCACGGGTAAATTTCTTAATAGGATGTAAGCTCGAGTCCCAGTAACAGATAAAACAGACTAACCATTTTTTTTTTCTTTGACACCCTTTCCAATTATATTTTAAAATCTTCTTTGGATTCATTATATTCTGTAATCCTGCCAATTTGCATCATTTACTGTGATGCCTTCCCTTTGGAAGCAACAATCCCCTACACATTCACCACCCTGTCAAATTTACAAAACGCGGAAATGTTCAGATAATCTCTCTGAAATGGTTTCCAAGGCATTCAGTAGCCCATTTTATTTTTCTTCTACTCAGTGCAGAGTGATCAGGAAGAAACATCAATAAAACGTCGTTGCACAAAAGCATCTCAAAGAGGTTGTAATTATTTACGATCTGGGTTTCATTGTACTCACATCCTACCCCCACTATGGGAAATTACCTCTGCTTTGATGTACACACTTCGATAAATGAAGTGCAGTAAATCAGAAACCTGAGAACGACACTGGCTGCGCTTCGCATGGCGCAGGCCAGTTAATAAAGATCACTCAGTTCTAATTGCGAACGGCTTCACGCAGCTTCATAACCCATTGCTCTGGATACGCTACCTGGAAGATGTTAAAATCAGAATTTTATTTTGTTGAGCTACTGTTGCAATTCAGCCATAGCAATTAATGACTTGCAAAACAGCAGTATTAATTTAGTGTTGATGGCTACTACCAACCCTAACTGTTTAAGGTTAAAATGAAATTAAACACCTTAATAGATTGAAAAGAAAAATTTAAAATGCTATTGACAACCTGCAAGTTCCCTAACGTCAAACATAAATTATGGGCATGACCTCTTTCTCTTTTTATTAATGCAATACTGAGCTTAAAACACAATACTGGTAAACATTTCGGAAGTCACTTCAATGCAAATACGGAATGAACTGCGTAGAGGTAAGAGTCAAGAAAGCAAATGACCACTGCACCTTTCAGGCCCAATGGGGTTTAGGCCAGGTTCACGTTTGATGTTTTAATTGTACCTAGGTCAGGTTTCATACATTTGTGTTCATACATTAATGTACCTGCTAAACTACTGGAGTGTGGCAGGCAATCACAAGCTAGAAGAAATATTTACTGTTCACTTTAGAGATTGGAGATGGGGAAGAAAACGCTTTATTCCACTCATGTGGGTCACCCCCACCACTTCCACCCTTGGGTGCCATGATATGCGAGGAACAGGGCAAAACCCCAAAATCACAATGTATTTCTGGATGGTCATTCAAGCCAAGGATGGATTACTACCCTGTGCATGAGGCAACACCACCTTTGTCTCCGGGGCTGGCCAAGCCTCTGGGTTTTGAGGAACAGCTTTCGAGCAGATGGGATTTCTTTTTTCCTCAATAACTTTCTAGGACAAGGACTTTGTAGAAGCAAGGAGTTAGATGAACTTCTAATTGCTTCAAATGTCATTAAAAAATTGCAATACCTCCTTTTGCTTGTAGTCTTCATTTTTTGATTGCTTTCTGCCTTTTAAGACGACAGAGGAATCTTGACATTTTTAAAAAAATGTTCATAAATAAGAGTTAAGTTGATGAATCACAGCTTCACAGAAGCCAAATTTTATACTTGTGAAACACCCGTACAATGACAGCAGCTACCTATAAACGTCGAAAGAACATTTAGCCTTTTAGAAGCCATGTATGATCATTAGCCAGCCAAATCTGAACATTTAATTTTGCTCTTTCCTATTATCTACGCAGGATTAGGATGACCAGAAACACTCAGAAACTAGAGAGCCCCATTATTCTGTGTGGCTGCAGCTAGGACAGCGGGCAGGATGGGAGGTGATCAGCACACCCTTGATGTCCCAGAGAGAAAATACTTGAGTTTCATGAAGAAAATGGTAGGTCAGAAATGACTGAAGGCAAAGAGACAAATAACAGGGAGAGAAGAACTTCTTTCTGTAAAACAAGCGTGGGTGTCAAAAAACGCCCCTACGTGATTAAGGCCAGCAACGCTAAAAAGGGTATTTGCTGGCTGTAACCGGTGCCGACACTTTCTTCCCAGGGTGCTGCTGTAACCTGTGCCCAACTCTGGCACCAGGGACCCCTCGATCCCGGCTTCGCCCCCTCGCACGGAGGAGTGGCAGATGGTGGGAACAGCTCCCAGCCTGGCTGCATCCATCCCTCCTGTGACCTAAATGCCCAGCTACTCTTATTTTTAGAAAATAAATGTCCCTAAAGAAAAAATACACTTCTGCTTAAAACCACAAGAGCCAAAGTGGTTATTTGTTTCACAAAATGAAGGCAAAACCAGAGTTTGTTTTCCTCCCCTCACGACAGCACAGGTCCAAAGGCTACGCAGGCTGGTGAGTCACAGCCAACACCTCGGTCTATGCAGGCAGGGTCAAAGGGGGGTCCTGGTAATACCCATTGTGCCCCACACTGTGAGAGCGCAGACACGGAGCTGTCAGCAGGCATCACCATCACTTGTGTTTTGGGTGGCTAACAAGAGTTTATCACAGGCTATGTAGGAAAAAGGCAGATTCTGGCACGCTGTATTTCGTAAGGGCATGGCGTGTTAGGTGGATGGGTAAGGTCACTGTTACCCTGCTAACCACCCGTGGGTGTTCATTAATACACAATCAGTTTATCTATAAGCATCCCATATGATGCCATCGTTTTCCTGATCCTCACCAGGACAGGCCACTCATCCTGTGTCCATCCCCAGTGTCCCAGCAGCGCCCAGGACCCTGCTGCGCTGCATACGCAACGCTGGGGCACAAAGATGGACCATAAACCCCCCAGGATGGGGTTGGACCACAAATTGAGATACAGCAGATGGGCATGACCAACGGGCAACAAAACAGATTATCACAATTAGCGTCGTTGGCAGCAGTCGGTCAAGAAACTCTACCTAAGCACTTCAAAACAAAAAATAGCCACAGCAATGTTGCCTTGGGGGACGCTAGATTATGGAGTCATCTGAGACCCTTCTCCTTTCTATCTTTTTCCCCAGCCATATGCAATTCTGGCAGTCAGGCACTTCTCCCGGCGTTTTGGGAAGCTATCATTTTCAGCGAGCGTCCAGCCCCCTTCCCCTCATCATCCCCGAGTAGGTAACTGGAAACGTAGATAATTATAGGAAAAGGTTTTCAAACACACACATTTCCTAACTGACACATGCTCAGCTCTTGATGTGTTCTGTGCCTGTTCTCATTAAATTTTATACACAGCAAACCTGAACAAAAAGCTTGTGCAGTGTTAGGGAACAATGATTCCTTTTTGCAAGTAAAGAGGAGATTTATGGAGAAAATCACTTGAATCTGACAGTCACTGACATCAGTTCTTAGTTCATGAAAAGTGAGTGGGACCTGATGGATCCTCTTCTTTTCATCAGAAAGCTGCTGTTTTTCTTGTCTTGGATTAGAGTGGGAAGTGAGTAATGAGCATGTTGATGATTAAAAAAATCTTACTTTTTACTTTAGCCAGAAATCTTTGCACTTATGACATGAATCATTAAAAAAATTCTGATTACGTACCCCAAAGCATTTCATTAAAGAATATTTTTTCAAGCACCTTTTCTAGTAAAAAAAAAAAAAAATCTATTCTGCAAGAGCCACAGCAGGGGAACACAAAAGAGGCTGATTTTGAAAAGGTGACCTCCTCCTGTGCCTGAGCGAGGTGAAGCATCCATACCTGTGTACCGGCCGCTGTGCATCAGCACCGGCATGCAGGCGGGAGCGACGCCTACACCCAGCACCCCTGTTTGTCCAAAGAGCCGCTCGCTCGCGTTCAACGCCTGCTTGATGCATGATCTTCTCCCCTTCCATTCACAGCATCTCTCTCTCAGCTCGTTGCAAAGGCAGCTTGCAGGACAGGGCTATGAGTGAGGAAATTGCCTCTAACAAATCTTCTCCTTCAAAACAGAGCATCTGAAGATTACATTTCCAAATGCCACCTCAGCGAGCAGTGCTGCTCAATTTTCTAGGTGTGTGAGAGAGTTTTATTTCACCTTCTTCTGAAGCATCAGTTAGAGCCCTGGCAGGAGCAGGCAACCGCTTTGGTAGACTACAGCTGCACCCCATGGACAATCCTCTCCTCACAAATAGATGGTGGAACAAACGCAGGAACCTAATGCTTTCTAGTGATCCTTCCAGCCTTGTCCCAATTAAATAAAGGTCAGCTCCAGAGGCCAGACAGGTAGAGGCTGGATGGGAAGACAAATCAAAGCACACTGTTTTCAGCATGCTGATTCCTCCCCATTTATTTCTGTCTGGTTTCTGTGCAATTTACTCAGAGCATGGACAGAAAGACAGCCACATCAAAACGGAGTTGTTAGAACAGTATCAGGAAAGGCCAAGAGTGCTGGGTTATGTTTTCTGACTTCACTCTTATAAATGGCTTTTTGCAGGGGAAGCTTCACTTTTGTTTTCCCTATTATATGGACAAATGTACATGTATGATTTGGACTTCTGTTAAATGACATCAGAGACAAAATAAATTTCTCCAGTGACTTCCTGGGTAGATTTGACTGCAGCCCAAGACACTAGCCCAGTTTTTTAGGTGAAGACCCACCTAAAACTCTGATTTGGGTGTCTTTTGGGAGGACAGTCCAAGGCACTCCAGATCAGCAGGGCCACACCAAGTATGAGTGTCAGCTTGAAAAGTCAAAGCAACCCCCACCCACAGAGGAGAGTGCAAGGCAGGAAAGGGACACTTATGGTCTTGAACCCGTTTTCTTTCCTGAACAGTCTTTATAGCCAGGAGTGACTTGTTAGAGTTTCTAGTTGCCACTGACTCGTTGGAATCAGGATTTCACCTCTTTTCTACCTCAGTCACTACCAGACCCCACACGTACCCACACCACAGTCTTTTGCACCAACTTCTGCAACATGCAGGGACTTCTCCAGTGCTAGAGATTTTGGGATGTCCCTGGGAAAACTCTTTGACCTTGACAGGAACCATATATCAAACTAATTAAAGACTGCAGTCCCCAGGAGTGCCGGCTGGTCCCGGATCCAGGGGATGGGTTGGCAGGGAGGAGAATGCTGCGGTCCAGCTGGCCTCGGACATCCAGCTACATGCCAGCAGGACCTGCAGGGAGGAGAGCATGTTCACAGGTTCATGCATTTCTTTACATTTGAGATAGCCGTAAGTTTATACGCAGGAAAGGAAATCAGAAGAGCTGACATTACAGAAGATTAACTTCTCTGGTTTGACACCTTGGTTTCAGAGTCACTAGAATTATTTAAAACACAAATGGAAGGAATTAGTCCTTTTGATCACAGTCTATTCAAATGCTGTTGTGTTTAAATCACACCTGTTTGTGGCAAATGTACCTTTTGTCAGGTTGCAGTATGCAAAGAGTTTAAATATATATATACATACACTTTTTTATGTCCCTGTGTTTATGTGTAGCAACCCTTCTGCAGAGAGAGCCTTAACTTGCCTGTAACCTGTGAATGAACACTGAGTATTGGAAACAGAGGATATTTCGGGTGCATTAACAGCCTTCTGCCCTTACACAGCCCCTGCGATGCTTCCACGTGACACCACCATGGAAGTTCTTCTTGGTCGAGACCGCCCTGGAGCCCCGCAGGAGGTCATGGCTGCCCCACACTTGTGCATGGCCATGCCTGGGGGATGGACCACTCAGCTCTGCACCTCCAGCATCCACCGAGGTGTGGGAGAACTCCTCCTGCCCCTCTCCATCACCTTGTGACAGGCCTCATCTGCCAAGAAATAATTAGCCTCAGTCCCGTTACACCAAGAGTGAAACACTCACAACCAGACCCGCTTCATCCGCGGCCAGAAACTGGGTGGTTAATTGGTATTTTCCTTTGGTTTTACATGAGAAGCTTTTCAATAATTTTGTGAAATATTTTAGCTCAACCAGGAGAGAGAATGTATAATTTATTTTGTTACTTGATAGAATTAGTTGTTCTTAGCTTGCTGTGGCAGTATAAACTGTGAATGCAATATTTTCTAAAGTGTCCTTTTTCCATGAGATTAGTAAATTTAATTTGAAATTCTGTATTCACAAGTAGTGCACTGGCTGAAGGCAAGCTGTAGAACAGATGACAAAGGTTATTACATTTTTTAAATTATATTTTAAAGATGTTTAATAACTGTGGAGAAAAGACTTTTATGAAAATGGAAATTGGCAGATTAAAGAATGAGTTACACAAAGTTATTTTAAAAACACATGAAGTTATTTTTCCTATCACCCCTTAAAGGGCCAAAGTCTTGTCTCAAGACCAAAATTCTAAGTTGGACCAGGATTTAGCTGAATCCACAATTATATTCTATAAACTGATTTTAAATGCAGATAAAAAATGTACAATGGTTATTGATGGTCAGCAATTTTCAAACAGTTTTAAGACTTCTTTTCCTTGTCAACAACATTAAAATTTGAGTTCAAAACATGGGTGCTGTTTTCCTGACTCATGTTCAAACCAAAAGTGAAGCTTCTCAGAGCTAAATTCTGCCTTAATCTTGAGACAGCGATGTAAACAGGGGCAAAAGCCAACTCCACACCAGAAATTTACAACCTGATCGTGCAATTTTCAAATAAGTGGAGTTTTCTGTGAGTATGAATTAGTGTAGAACTGAGCCTGTGGGAGTTTTGGAACATAAAATAGAGCCCACCCACTCCTCCATAGGCTTCTGATGCTCCTGAAAGGAAAAAAAACAAGTAAAAGCTCATGTTTTCTGCTGAAGTTGGCAGGTGCAACTAAAACCACAAAGGACTAGATCATGCTTCAGAAGGCAACTTGCTGGTTTTCACCTTATTTTCAAAACATTTCCCTCTTGCATTTGAGAATAAACAGTAACAGGGAATAAACCATAAGAAAATCTCTTAGCTTCCCACATGGAGGCAACCCAATGAAGAGCACATGGCTGGTTCTCACCTCATCACTGCTGCGTGGGTGCTTGGATCGCACACCCACCACCGACACCAGTGGCACCCGTGCCAGCCTGGACCCACCAGCCCTTCCCATCAGGCCTGAGCCCACCGCAAACATCCCCATTACCATGTTCTTTGTTACTGTCAGTCTTCCCCCCAGAATTGTATATCACATCAATTTACAGCCTCCAAGAGAAGAAATGTGCATTTTTTGGTGGAATCTTGACCCAGAACATATTTGGTACCTTGTCTATTAGAAACTCCTAAGTTTTCCAATAAGGCTCCTAGTGTTTAATCATGCAAGTGACTCAAAGAATGATATGCTTGTGGCATATCAGTATCTGCTCAGCACCTCCAGACCCCAAAACCAAGATGACTACGAGGAAAGGCAAGACAAAATGGGGACCTGCGAGACCTCTGTACAGTGTATATATCCCATCTGTCTTCCTGGTTACTACCTGTGCCACAAAGCACTCCAGAGCATGTTCTCCTCTTCCTTTCCTTGGGATAAGTACTGGAAGATATGGGAAGAATCAATCGAGACACAGGCAACTGCTTTTACACTCCTAAAATATAAAAGCTGGTTTTAAGAGTGTGGTCTCTGATGGAAAGCACCTGTTCAATCTAGAAAAATCAACCTAACTCATTGAAGCTAAAGAACTCGGCACAAACATGTGCATCCCACGTATTTTGTAACCTTATAAATTGTATATTGGAATTTACATAAATTTCCATTTTTCTCAGTCAACGTTATAGTACACGTTAAGCTTAAATTATAGTTTCTCTTCTAGCATTGTCTAAGCCAAATGTTGTTATCAATCGATTCATATAATTACCACTTTCTTCTCTAATTATTTGTGGGAGTAAGGTATAGCAGGTAGGATACTTTTAAGTGATAATACAAAACATTTTCTACTTGTCTGCACCCAACTCATAAAAAGGTCATATGAAGGTTTTACAATTATTCTCAATTAAGGAATAAAATTCACACAAATAGCCTTTTTAAGCGAATCCAATGATGTTATAATCTCTAACATCTAGAAACTCCAGGGTTGGAGTCTCTGTTGCCTTTGGGTAAAGGAGAGGGTGTGGCCTTGTCTCAGTCTTGCAGTGACCAAGACCGCAGCCTTTCCTTCCTCACGGGGACCACCCCTCCATTCCTGCAGGAAGGCACTGGCCAGGCCCCGTCACCCTGCCCACCACAGAAACCAAGCTTAAAGGAAGAGACGCTGAGCTGATGTGAAACCCAACCCCCTGTCTAGCCTGGCACCTCAGCTTGCCATGGCTGCTTCTCCTCTCTGCAAGCATTTCCAAGAGTGTCAGAAGCATAATTGCCCAAAGTTAAGGAAAGTTATGAGTTATGCTGATGAGAATAGGTATGGGAAGCAAATTATTTTAAAATTAGTTTGTTAAAGGCCAAAAAAATCCATAATCAAGAGAGAACATTTCCAGCTAGAAGGAATACATGAAAATGCTATCTTCTAATACATTATTTTCCAATATTACCAGCACTGGTAAGAAGAACTTCAGACATCATCACAAAATCTCTGGCAGGAAGGATTTTGAGGGAGGAATGGGTCCAGAGAGCTTGAATTTCAAACCTCCAAAGGCCTGGAGAGAGAAGACATTAGAAGATCTATTTTTTATATGTTTTAAAATACCAGCCAGATTTCAATGGCCCAATAGCAGCAGAATCATACCAGCATTTAAGATGGTCCAGCCAAATGACCCAAATCAGTGGGCATCAAATTTGGACAGTGTGTGCAATGCTACTACACAATTAAATTCAAAATGCTAAAAGGTAAAAATATACTTAATGCTGATCAACACCACTTTACAGGCTAAACAACCCTGATTACATTTGATATTCTATGTCTGGATGAAAAAAAAAAAAACAACAAACCTGCAGAACTGGCATACACTTCATTTTATTATGAAATTACTTTGGATGAGGATCTTTATAAATGAGATCTGAAAAAAATGCTTTTCAGCAGTGAATATGATTGAGGGAAGGGAAGGTTATTACCAAGGATCCCTGCTGACCCAGGTCTGATGCTGTTCAACATTTCCATTAACAGCCCGGGAGTGGAAACAGGCCCTGGCAGGACTCCCTCAGGGCGGGCACCCATCAAGGGGATGTGCAGTGCAGCCTGCAGCCACCCACCAGCACCCCGGTGTTCTGAGCTCGGTCTCGTCACGGCGACAGCCGTGCTTCGTTAGGTGTGCCTGCCCCAGCAAGCCTTGCCCCAGAAGACAACTGCAGAAATAACTTGAGAGGTAGAGAAAATGCATAGCACAGTTACAGAGTTGAACTCTGTAGGCTCTGGGGGTTATCTCCAGTTAGAAAAGTGACTAAATTACAGCATCTGAATGCTTTCAAGAGAAAGTATTGGGTACTACAGTGCTTTTTAGTCTACCTGTGAAAAACATGGCAAAAGAAATTGCTGGAAACAAAGGCCTGGAAAAACTAGTAGTTGTTCCCTATCCAGCACTGGGAGATGATTCATGACTGGAGCAAAGTCTCAGAGGAAGCACTGAGCCCCCTCGGCCTCCTGAAATCAAGGTGAAGTGATGCAAGGACGAGCTCTGGTGGTGGTACCTGAGGAAGAGGCTGGGTGAAGCTTAAGGGTCCTGGATGTATCAGATGGAGATGACTTGATCTCTTCTGGCCTTACAGAGACTATCTCTGAAATTCAGATGATATGCCCCGGTCCCAGTTGGAGAGAAGGAAGTTAAAGGTCTTACTCATGCTGATAAGTCAACCCAGTGCAGTGCAGGCTCCTGTTGTCTGCAACACCTCCGCTCCAGGAGGAAGCTCTCTGGGTCTGGTTTCAGACTAGGTCCCTCAGCAGAAAGGTTCTTCAAAACCAGTCACAGCTGAAAACACCCAAAACTAGTACAGGCAGAGGCCATTTGCTTTACTGGGAACCAAGCATTCTTCTAAAATAGATCAACCCAACCCAAAGCTTCACCCCTTTTTATTAAGCATTATTTCCTTCTCCCTGAATACTGGCTGTTATCCTCATTGAGGACCCTCTCTATGATCAGCATTAGTCACCAACCACTTTCACCACAGTCTTTTCCCAAAAACATGTTCTTTGTTGTGATAAAAGTATTTTCTCCCCCTCCCAGTCTCAGAACACAGAATTATTGAAAACTTGCCAATAAAACAGAAGAACAGAACAAAACCAAGACCATTGCAGACAGATCCAGCACAGAAGGTTTCAGCCCAAGAGGGGCACGTTCTCACAGGTCAGGAGAGCACGAAGCCATCGTCACGTGACACTGACCTCACATCACTGCTGCTATTTGGGCTGCGCTGCCTTGCACCCCCGTGGGGATGTGAGGCACTCCATTCTCCAGGTCTGCAGACTATCACGCAGACTTTCACAACACCACCACTTGCAGCCCATTTTTTGTTTATGTTACATTAGCAGCTCAGAATTGTGCATGTCTGTTTTCCCCTGACAACAGTTGTTACTCGATTCCTGTGACTGGCTTGCTTTTTGCATTAGCCAAGCAAGGATAAACATTGTGGAGATAGGAAAGTATTATCTTTTGCTCAGATATACTTGGACCACCTTCAAAAGTTGAAGTAAAAATAACTCCACAACCTTGGATTCAAATTCACATTTATTCATCTAATTTTTTTGATATTAATATTTTTATCTGGTGTATTATAAAAAGCCTCGTTACACATATCATATTTCACAGCACCCTAAAATTCCTGTGCTTGCTGAACAGAAGTCCTGACTTGCTTTAATCCTTCAAAATAAAACAGAATTTAGAGATAGTCTGAAAGGCTTAGCCAAGTTTACTGTAAAGGATAGCATGACGTTTTTGTAAGACCTTATGAGAGAATTGACACAGAAATGGTGAAGACGTTTGTTAGAATGCTGACTTTTAAGTCTATCAAAGGACTCATGAGTTAACCGGTAGGAAGATATATCCAATATTGCGTGTTATCTTTAGTCTGTCTACTGACAAAGAGTGGGTTTTTTTTTTTTTCAGTCAAGTATCCAGTACTTCTTAGCACTGACAAGTTATTTCCATCAGTCCTTCTGTTTCCTGACTCCTGAAAAGCCAGAAAATGCAGATATTTGACAAACATTTCCAAAACACACTGAAGTCTGAAAAACCCTGATGTGTCTGAGCTAACACTTGGCTCATGCTTCACCTCCACACGTGTCCTGAAGCTGGTTATTAAGGACTGGGGATCGTGGGTCTGTAGCACTCAGCAGACTGAACAGGTCGTCACCTCTGTCTGGTGTTAACTTCATGGAGGTCACACACACACAAAGCTCCTAATATCCTCCTGGATACCCAGGCTGACTACTCTCGATCACACCCTGCCTCCCTCATCTTCTATTAATCAGCAGGAGGAGAAGGTGGTCACAGCCTGACCACACTTGTTCTGTGCAGTGTTCCTCAAGTGATAAATTATTGCTGAGCAAATACCCAAGACATCCAAGTTTCAAAATGTAGATTCAGACATCATATCTCTATTAATGGAGCAGTTTGTTCAATACAGGACTCATCATACGCAGTTTCTCAGCAATATTTCACCAGGTATCAGCTTTTCATTTCCTCCAGAAAGCACTCCTGGCCAGTATAATCCAGTCTCAGGAAACCCAAGAAGTGTGCAATTAAATTCTTGTTCCTGGCCTTGCTCCAGCTCTTCTCTCTAATTTATTACCACCCTGGAGTCCTGTGCAGGCTTCGCGCTCCGGACGCCCACCTTCTGTTTGTCCCTCCGGTTTACAGGGGAGCAGCAGCTGCCCAAAGCCTCTCCTATTGCTCTGCCATCTGGTCAGAAAGATTTTGTCTGCAAACATGGGAATACAACTCCATGCCTTGGTTTCAAGTTGCAGGAAAACAATCAGTTTCTTTTGAAACCTAATAAATGGATTTGGTTTTAGGTCTGCTACAGATACGGGATCAGCCAACTCACGGAGGAGGATTGAAGCTGCTCTACCCCACTACAGGGAGTAGAGGAAGTTCAACACATACCCAAGTTGGCTCAAACTCAACTATGCACCAAAGTCATACAAGCTGCAATGCTGGAAGTCCAAACTGCCACTAGCAGAATGCTCTCAGCTTTCTGCATGCTAGCTACAGGACTAACTTCTGCCCAAGCCTAAAGAACCTCAGTTTTAACAACCTAAAACCCACTCAACTCCTCCAGTATCACATTAATCTCATAAATCAGCTCTACATCTCAGGTTGTCCTGGATGCATAGAAATATTTTTTTATCATTCCATTTTGCTGGCCTACCCTGTTATTCCTGTAACACTCAGCACTAAGTACGCTCTCCTCCCAGCATTACACATGTGAATGCTCAGTGCCTGCCATGAAATATTAAAGGAGAATACCAAGATGATTTCAGGGATCTGGAGAGCCCCATAAGTAATGAGGCTGCCACATCAGAGCTGCTTTCTCAGCCTGAGACTTGCAGAGCTCCATCCTGGCTCTTACGGAGGAGTCTTAGAGAGTGAGTCAGCTTTTCCTGGTAATCACTGAGAGGTTTTGGGTTCCTGTAAACAAAGCTGATCTTTGCAGAAATACACATGCTTTAAGGCTGAAATACATTTGGAAACTATTATTATTGTTCCACCAAACAATACATCCCTCGAGAAGCAAAGCAACATTTTCTATTTACACATCTGTACAAACTGCTGTTTAGGAAGGGAAAGGCTGATTTTCTTGATACACGGGGGAGTCAGTTAGTGCACTTACTAACCCAAACTGTACATCATTAGGGATTAATTTGTGTTACAAGGAAAAAAGCAGCATTTGGCCCTTTGTCAGGGTAAGAGCTAGAGCCATCTTTATTCTTGATATAAGAATCCTTCAGCAGCCCCATCGACCCCCTCCAGACCTTTGTGTTCTTATTAGAGACCTTTGTATTTCTGTGTTAGAGCTTCTTGGAAGCACAGAAGCTGCCCACTCCACAAAACAAAGCTGGGAAGGGACAAGCTGAAGGGCTGGGAAGGAGCAGCATGGATCCCACTGGCATGGAGGCTGCTGCAAGAGCCCCTCAGAAGGCTGCACAGGGCACCGCAAGGAAGAAAGGGACAATGCTGTCACTAAAGGCCACTCACAGGGCCTGGGAGGACAGGCCAGCCTTGTTGATAAACCATTCCTGTACCTCTACAGACCAGGCAAGTGATTGATGTGCTGTAGGACATGATAATCCAGTGCTCCCTACAGGGACCTGCTCTTCCTCCTTCCCCATGTTGCACTGGGAGCATCTCCAGCTCTGCCAGTACAGAGCTGTCTGGAAGGAAGGCCTGCTGAAGCTCTGGGTAGCTCTTCTAGTGCCACACAGGTCATGGTGTGAGGCTAACACACAGCATGGAACAAACAGCAGCAAGCATGCAAGGAGAAACACAGCGAGAACCTTACAGGGTGAATTTAAACCATCTTCACAGTGTCTCAAGCATATTTTAAAGGCTGAACAAAGAATTGGTTTAAGTCAAGTTGAACTAAGACCACACCTACCCGAGTCCCCCAGCCCCACCTGCTGCTGGGGTTGATGTTAACTGCATGACCACGCCAAGTGCCCCAGCCCAGGCACTGCCTGCTCCCCCATCACACGCCCCCAGCACCTCCTGCCCACACTCCTTTTGTAGCCTCCTGGAGAAAACCAGTTAATCCTCCACAGCTGGCCCAAGCCAGGCTGCTTTACTGATTTTTGCTCTCAGAAGGTCCTTGCCTTCCTCTGTGGCAGGCTGCAGCACTGCCACCTTCCCTCGCTAGAGCAGAGCGGTTGCCTTTGCCCGTGTCACGTGCAGTTTTTCAAGGATGTTTCTCCTTGGCCACCTGTGGGTAAGCACAGTGTCTGCATCCTCCCAGCGCGGGTAGGCTTCCTCTTTGGGGAACGCGTCCTTTGCTCGCGGGGCTTGCCTCTCTGCTCCAGATAGCAACCTTGCAATCAAGGTGTTCTGTCTCTGTGTAGTATTTTAATTCCATTTTAATTCAGTTTTTATAAAACCACTCTTTAAACGTGGAGTTGCATTACTTATTTTTGAGATGTTAGCAAGTCATATTTCCGGAGAGCTTTCTTCAGCCCTTTCCCCAAAAGGAACTCATATAAACTTCTAGATTTCCGTGTTGCTGTACAGCTGGAAGAGATAGTGCTTCTTTTGAGGGGTGCTTCTCTGACAGTTCTGAGGTATTGCTGGCTCATTCATGTTCTTCTCCAGCTGTGCTGCTCATAAAGGTGCAGATATGATATTATTTCACAGAAATTCTTTGGGTAACTGAATAGTATCAGCATTGTAAATAAAGTTATGTATTTGACTTTCAAAACAAGTTTCAAATGCACTGTATTCCTATATACCCTATCTTTCTTTTTCATATTTATGTCTTTTCTTTTGCATTTCCTGTTTGAATTATTATTGTATCTGAGACATGATTTACATTTAGTATAGCTCAGAACAACAAAATGTAACATTACGTTATACAAGGCTAATCTTTCCTTATACAAATCTAATTCCAAGGAGAAGTGTGTATTCACTGATCTAATCTGATCTAGGAAGGCAGATTGTTATATTTAAGCAAGTCCCAGATAGGCATTTGTTATAGGTGACAATCCCTAAGCTGTTACACATGCATTTGAAACACACTCTTAATGATAGCATTATGATCACAAAATGATGGTTAAAGAGCAGATGACATTCTGTTGACTGTGCTTTATGTTCTCTGGAATAGTAGGACTTTAATGATAGGAAAAAAAACATGAAGAATTTCACCTACTTATCAGTATCTTGTACTACCACATGCTGAAAAAATAGATACATAAAAAGATTATACTGAAACCACCATCCTCTAATAAAAATATTTTTTTGAAATATGTAAGGGAAATCCTATTGATTTGGGAATATCATATAAATAAAGTTAAATTGGAGAAAGGCAGAAACCATGCAGTGGGGTGATGGGATCATACTGAAAAACACTTCTGAGAAGGTTACCAAGAGTAAATGAGGGAGATGGGAAGGCAGCTCCAGCAGAAGCTTGTTAGCACATTAATTATTTGCACAAGGAGATCAGTGAGGCTCATTACTCCTACCCAGGGCCTTTGTAAGGCTCCCACCATCACCGTGGCTGGAGCAACCTGTTGGGTCAGGCTTTGACACTGGAGGGAAACTTCTACCTCAAGCCCTGCAGACGCCTCAGGACCCTCTGCACACAAAGCCACATGCAGAGCAGCTGTGCAGTTTGTTGGTGTAAATCCTGTCATTGCTTGTGAGCAAACCCGCTGTGGAGGTTGTCACCAGGGCCCAGCTCGGAGGATTAGCCAAACTCCTCTGAAGTCTTAGCGCACAGAAAGCCCAGGGCCAGCGACTGCAGCAGCTGCTGCCGCCCTGCACGCAAGCACTGCTCTGTACAGTGTGGCCCAACCAGCAACACGCCTGTTCTAAAAATTGTTAATTATCCTGCATTAGGTAACTTGGCAACAGTCAAAACTGGGATGTAAATTTGGCCGTGCAAAACTTGAGTGATTTTGGTTGGGGTCTAGATGTTGACGCTTCAGCCCATCTTCAAATACCATGTAACAGAAACAGACGGTTTTCTTTCCCTAGAGGAGCTCTAAGCAGATTTGACAAAGAAGCTGAAGTAAGGATGGATGTGTTTTTAAAAACAGCTTTCTTTAAAATTAACAGCACGCACCAGAATATCTTTTGATAGTGCTGCCCTGCCATAGCGCATGTGTGCGGGGGAGCGAGGAATGGATGCCCTGGACCTTCGCTCCGAACCCTGTGAGCTTTGTGTTGTCGAAATCTCACCCAGGATCTGGCATCGATATGACTTTCCCATCATATATTCTGAAATTGCAGTGTCGGGATGACAAAGCACTGACAATCTTAAAGTCAGGCTGTGGCTAGCCTACCCTTCAACATTAAAATGGATGAAATGGAAGTCAATTTTTCAGCTTCCAAAGAGTCTGTGGTAGGGGAAAACATCTCCACTCTACTTGACTCGTCTTATCTCCTTTTTCATTCCCGGCATGGCTGGAGGATTTAACATGTTTCTTGCTATCGCCGAGCACTCTGCAGGAAAGCAGCCGGCGTGGCAGCGCAGGCAGCGTGCGCAGCGCGGCACGTGCAGTGATGGGGAGCATCCTCCAGCCCCGATCCCTGTGCTGCTCCGCCCACGGTGCTGCTCTCTCCATGGTGAGGACAGGAGGCAGATGCTCGTTAATTCCGACTTCCCATGGTCACGGCACGGTGGTCAGGGCTCCCCGTGGCCGTCACATGGCGGCTTTGCTGGTGGTGACGTTGCCCATTTACGTTGGAGAGGCAGCAGTGGCTACTGGGGAGGTCAGGGCAGTGCTGCACAAGTATTTGGTGAGATGCAACCTCTGTCTTGAGGGGTTAAGAGTCTAAAAACTAACACTAGCCCAAAGCTGAAGAATGGCAATGCAACTACACCTTTTATTTTCCAGGGAGGTAACCAAGAGCACTCCATGGGACAGTTGCATACTTTGGTTCATGGACAGAAATGAGTCCAGACAGCCCAAATCCCAGGTTGTGCCTTTACCACAGCACCACTCACTCCCAGTAACCGGGGTGGAATACTTACCTTTCATTCTTGGACAAAGCACTGTGTGGTAATATTGATACTTGCTTTTCTTTTCTTCCTCTGAAAGTGATGTAATTAACAAGGAAAATGAGACCAAAGTCCTCCAGGTTTTTGTGTTATGTCCCATGGTTTACTCATTCTTTCAGTAAGAAAATGAGCAGTGTCTTAAACCCAGAGTCCTTCACTCATTTCTGGCTATGGCACAAATGTATGTCTTTAGGAATGTTACTTTTGTCATCCACTTCCACAGTTAGACTGGACATCATCTGATTTAAATGACCAGAAAGATATTTTTCCATTAATTAAGTTAAAACTACATAGACAAATATCTGGTTTCCTTTACCAGTCACTCCTATACCCACATTCATCTGCAGGGATAAGAACTATTCGCAACTCCTTTGTGGCAGCTAATGCCTCACCACAAAATACCCATATTGGAAATAACCGAGTCCTTGGATAAGAGCCTGCAGGTTACTGTCAGTTCTGTCAGCAGCTTTTTGTTTAGAGATCTGGGGAGCGTGGGAGAGAGCAAGCAACATGTCTAAAAATCCAAACTTAATATGTGAATATGGAAGAAATGGTAAAGAAATAAGTTAAATGTTAAAAATAATTTGGAGGTGAGATGTGATAAATAGAGGGGAAACAAATCCTGTGGTTTCTGCTGCAGCAGAGAGTGTTCCCACCCCGCGTGGCGCAGAGGACGACCTCTGCAGCCACCCTGGGCATCTCCCTTTCCAGATGGAGGTGAATGGCTTGTGATAGATTGTTTTGAAACAATTACGGTTGGCTGAGAAAATATTGCAAAAAAAGGAAGGAAGAACTTCATGCCTGAAGGCACTTTCAGCAGTGTATAAAGTAAAAAAAATATATTTAAAGCATGAAGAAGAAAACAAAAATGCAGTTACATACAGAAGCAGGGCACAAGTGTTTCTGTAAGTAAAATGAAGAATAATACAGGTAGTGTTAAGGACACAAAATGGCCTGCCAGAGGTGCCAGACATCACCTTTGCTACCAAAGACCTTCCTCATCTGCAGAAGCTGACAGAAATTTACCTTCTCCTCCAAACAAGCCTTTTTCTCCCGGTGGAGCCTTGGGCCCTGAATCCCAAACACACACAGGCTCTTCTGCTGCCCCAAGGAGCAGCCAGAACGCAGGCTTTGGACTCACTTCTAAACGCTGAAGAACTCACTGTACCAGGGCAGAGCGGACAGACACCAAACTGGCACAGCTGAGTGCAGGGAAGCTTTGAAAATGGAGAAAAAAGGCGACGAAAGAGGAAGCTTTTGGTAAGGCGGGTGCCTGACCGATACCCTGCTGTACGGATGTCCTGGCTCCATCGCACACATCCCCGCCGATCACTGGTCCTGAAATATTAGAGGAAAGGTAACAGGCAACCTGAAAACCCTTTGAAATATGGTAAAAGTATCTAAAATGCATGGCTGGTCATTATGTGCTCACCCCGTGCCTTTGCGTGGTACCTGTGATCTGTGGAAACCAAGAAACTCAACCATGGGCTTCCCAGGTGGGTGTGTCTCAGTTGACCTGAATTCAGCCTGGAGCTGTTGCATTTGATTTGCATTATCTCTGTAGGTGTGTGCTGTATATATCAGTGGCACAGAAAACATGGGACAAATTACATCTCTTGTTAAATCTGGGAGGCTCACGCGTGTTCTCAGCTGCTCACAGATCTGCTCGCTGATGAGCGTTGAGCGTGTCACAACAAAAGCACCGACAGTGAGACGCACCAGTGATAAGGCACTGGCGCACAACCGCCACGCGTGTCGGCATTGTGTCATCAACCAGGAGGCGGCGCCTTCATTGTCTCTTTTTCCTTTGTTTCTAGAGCCATCCCTTTGTCTTTGTTCCATTGTCAGACTTTTGCTCGTTCTGGTTAATGATATCATGCTATGATACTATAAAGCTGGAAATGTTTTAGCATCAACCAATCGTTTTTCAAGGGCTTACATTTACTGAAAATTAGTTCATTAGATTTGTAGAGCAGCCCAGTAAATGCACATTTGAAAGCAGAAGAAAGAAGGTCTGCCCAAGTTATTATTAACCCTTTGCATTTCTGCATGTGCTGTCTTTCAGGGGCACCTCCCCCAGTGAAGGGTTCGCAAAGCAAAGACTCAGAGTTGAGGGCAAAAATCCAGGTGATTTCCCTGGAATGGGAATGGGAGTCATGATAGACAACGCCAACTACGGCTCTGCCTCAGCTGTGATTCCTTGGAAAGGTATGACCAAATTGTAACGATGCTCAAAAGCAGTGGTTGTGTTCCACGGGTAGTTTCAATTCAGCTGTATTTCTTAAATTTCCGTTACTGCTGTTACATTTCAAATGAACATTTATAAATAAGCAATGAAAACCTAAAATGTTTTCCACTGCAGAATTACTGTTTTTTTATCGGAGACATTTTTTACTTGTGCAGTTAATAAAATTTTGTAGCAAATTGATACATTTCAGCAAAACCAAATAGATAATACATTTTTGTTCATGTCAAAAGCCCTTTGTTCATTGAAAAAGCACTTAATGGAAATATTTTAATCAGAGCTTTAAAATATCAGATGTCTTCAATGAAAGGTCAGGCCTCCAGAGCAGAACAGGGAGCAAATAGCTCAGGAGGGTTAATTAGCATCAAAAGACTAAACAAAAGCTGGGAGTTTGAAAGAGAGACTCTGAAGGAGAAAAGGCACTTAAGATACATTAATGGGTTTTGAAAAACAGAATGGATTTTTTCCATAGTAAAAACCCTGATGCACCAAGATAAGTTCCAGCTCATGCTACACTGCACGTTATTTAATGTAAATGTGAGTTTGTGCTTATTAGGCTACTTATTTTGTTTTGTTTTTTAACAGGCTCCTTGGACACCCATCTGAACCCTCCCAGCACAGCTTGGCAAGGCAGTGGCCCCACACCCTGTCCTGTCGGGCGGGGGGATGCAGAGCACTGCTGCTGCCGTGGGGGTCCCTGCTCCAGGAGTCACGGAGGAGGAGGTAACCCTGGGAAGCTGCCCAGCATGGGGCACGCTGCAGAGGAGGGGTGTGCTCTCTCCCCCCGCCAAGGCATGAGGACCAGACCGTGTTGGGAGAACGGTGGCTGGGAAGGGGTGCCGTCACCCACCGAGGTACAGCCGACACCTCCAACTCATAGCTCACCAGCTCCCATCAAAAATGTTCTTGTAGAGGTCTTGTAGGGAAATAATTAAAGATGAGAATTCTTCAGATCCCCATCCTCTGTAGAAATCAGTAGGTCACAAGAGGGCTGAATCTATTAAATATTTTGTCTGTGAACTTTTTCAAAGATCCTAAGTAATGTGAAGAATACGCTTACCCGGTGGTGTCCATAATAACAGGCACAGGAGCTGCCAGCAGCGCCTGAGCAGCGTGCATGGGAACTGGGATGTAATAGCAGGCTTTCAAGTAAGAACAAACTGCCATAGATATGTCTTACATTCCTGATCCTTTCATACTGTACATCCAATTAACCTTTATTTACTGAGGAGTGATGACACTCTAATTTGATTGGCAGCACTGGTCCTGGCGCCAGTGGCTGGAGTTCAGAAACTCTGCTGGAAAATCATGCTTTATTAATACATCATTAAGCACTTTAAATGGATTCCAATGGTGTATGTCTAAGGAATGAGATAATTCAGCATTTGTTAGTTACTGACAGAATACAGAAATGGAATTTATAGTGCAAGTCTTAATGTCAGAAAACCTAATGTGCCAGCAACTGAATTGCAGTATCGCTTTGTAGCCTGCACGTCAACCGCACCTTTAGCAGGAGGAAGGGTGAATGCTAACTCCTCTACTCGGAGGTAGGAATACCGTGATACAGTTACACCATTGAGACACATCTGAATACAGACGGAGCAGCAATTTGATGTATTTGCGATGTGCATATGACGAGCATTTAGCCCGCACCAGCATTAACTGAATGACATCCTTTAGAGGAAAAACGTATCATTAGCATTATTATTTCTTTCATGAGTGTTCAGGCTTTTCCAGCCTGAATCAGCATCTCCAACTAACAGTGAATTTTATCTATATGTCTATAGCCATACATAATTTAAGCAGCAAAAGGGTGGGTGTTCTCCACATGATGTAACTTTCACTCGCAGCATACCGATGACTAGAAGATATGGAACAGCCTCCTGACCAGAGATGCTCTACATCTTCATTCCTTCTTTTTTTATGAACTCTTCGGAGACTTCTCTTCCCACATCTCTTCTCCTCTTTAATCTCCATCCAGAAAGCATACAGGGCAAATAAAATGAGATTATTCTGCTTTAACATCGAGACTACTATATTGAATGTTTGTTTGTGAACCAGGAAATCAAAAGAAACCTCTGTCTATGGGCACAGCTATGACTGACACACCATTCCTGAATAAAGGAGTTCAGTGCTCTGCTATATGAAAGCACGCAGGATTTCTCCCGAGAACACATTTCATGGGGATTAACGCGATTATTTGTGGAAGGCTGCTGAAGTGCACCAAGGTACTGAACAGGCGGAAGACGATGGAGAGGTCGCTGCCCCAGTCAGCCTCGGCTCCAGCAGCACAATAGCTGCAGCACGATGCAAATACAGCAGAGCTGGAGACCCCGTCCTGCCCGAGAGCACTGCTGGGGAAGCAGAAATCACAGGCACAAGGGCTTCAGACAGTACAGAGGTAGAAATGGCAAAGGTGTTGCATTAGAGCGGAAGAAACATGAAGGAAAGAAAGAAATGACAGACACAAAGAGAGAGAATAAAAGGATGAAATTAAGAGAAAAGCCAGCTTGACTGTATAAAAAAAATTGCAATCATGTAAAAATGGAAACTGAACAGCAGGTTGTTATGTGGGAGCAATGGACTCACCACCAGGGAGTAGAAAACTCATGTGGCAAGTTATTCCATCTTTTTTTAAAAATTAAACATTTCTGCCACAGCTTCTAAAACAATCTGTCCTCCCTCCTGCTGCCACCTGAATCTCCGGATGTCGGCAGGCTACGGGGCCAAGCACACTTGGGTGCTCGGCATCTGATAACTGAGCCCCACCAACGCCCCTGCTCAGAGCACTGAAAACTTGGCCGGAGCAAGTCTTACAAAAAGATTTCTTCTTACAGTTTATGGCAGAAACATTAACTCTGAGCTGGGCACAGCTTTGCACATTCACCAAAGGTGAGGTCTAATATGAGTCTTATCAAAGAGACATAATTAGTAGGGATACCCCAGATTGCCCAATGAATTTATGTGTTTTCCAGATTTTCATGCTGAAGTGAGTCTATCCTCCACCCCCAAGCCATCGACGCTGCGATGCTGCACTGCCTGTCCTCCTGCAAGAGTTTTGCGTTTGGGGAATCTAATCCTTATCCTGCTGTTTGGAGAACAAAAGCAGAGCCTTGGTGAGCAGAATTATCTTAATGGGTTCAGAGTCTACAAGCAGTTTGTGGAAAATCAAAAGTTCCTTTCTTCCCTCCCTTGCAGAGAGGACTTCACCGGATTAGTGGCAGAGGGAGCAAAACAAACTTGGATAACGGAATGAGGAGGAGGAGTGTGAAATGAGCGGTAGGGAACTCATCAGATAGCTAAGGGGAGAAAGCGAACATGGGAGATAAAGGGGAAAGCACCTATTTAGGTGTGTACAATTATTTCCTTGCCTCAGGAACAGGGCCTGGTCTATTTATCTGCAAAAGCAATTCACAGCAACATTGTTATTGCAACTCTCTTCATAAAACAGAAAATAATTGGAGGAGATAATTTTTTGCCTCAAGGGGAAAGAGGTACCGGCGGTATTGCAGTATTTTGCAAGTGCACTTGGCCGGTGCGGTTGGATGCGAAGGGCTGCGAGGTGACCAGAAAAAGCCCCAACAGCCGCTGGTCCTCAGGGGTGAGAAGCACCGACAGCGCCGCAGGTCGGCATCCCGCGTGTCGGCCGGGCTTCAGGCGGGACACCGGGCGGTGGTGGGGCAATGCCCAAAGGGAGGGGTTTGGTACCTGTGCAGCCCCAGTGTTGCTGGAGGAATCATGAGGATTCAGGCAAAGGATGGAATCCGTAGGGAAATGAGTGATGAACCGCAGTGGGAACACGGGGAGAAAGGCAGATTCAAAGTGCGTACTGGGATAAGCAGAACCTGTGACAGGGCTGGTGCTTTAATTAGGCAAGACTAATGCCCCATGCTTTTGCCAGGCTGGCGCTGGAGATCCAAGGAGCAGCATATGAGCAGAAGCCCCTGAGTAATTGGGAACAAGAACAAAAACTGACACCACAAGAAAATCGAGTGCGATGATCAAACGATCCTGTGGCTGATTCTCTCGTTTATGAAGACAAAACAGCCGGTGCAGCGCACTCGGGGCAAAACCCCTTTGGCAGGATGGGATGGGGTGAGGCCAAGGCTCTCTCCATCTCCCGGTGCCGTGGCAGCATGACCAAGGGGGCTGGCCTCCACCTCATCGCCTTGGCTGACTCTCCCTTGGCTGATCTCCACCTCACTGCAAAGAGCCACGGTCATCCCCTCCAGCTAGCTCTTACCACCGACTTTGGAATTTTCCAGAACAGTCTCATTTTATCTCAAATAGCAGCACTCCATTGCCCTGTCATTACTGCCTGCGAAAATTGGATCCGGACGAGCTCAGGGTGACACTGAAGACCTGACTTGGCGCAGTCAGATGCAGAGATAATATACTGCTACGGGTCCTTCAAAGGAGCAACACTCCAAAGCAGATTTCTTTTCTCCAGCAAAAAATCGACGCCACTCCATTGAAATGCAGCTATGAGCTAGTGGCATGTTTTTCTACATAATGTGTCCTCGAAGTTAGTTGCAAGAGGACAGGGCTGAGCTTGTGCTTTGCTTCTAAATAGTTGCATAGTTTCAGTCGTGCATGTAGCAGCAATTACAGTTTCCTGTATCTCTGTCATAAATCCCTCTCTTCCCCTTCTTAATTTATTGCTCAAGTCTTGGGTAGCTCATCTGGGCCCTTCGTTTTTCCCACAGGTTTGGGCTCTTCATGGCGTGCTGGGCGTATCAGCCGCTCTGCTCACCGACGCTGCCGTGGGGAAGGCGATGCAGAGCTGCGGGCACAGGCGATGCCAGGCTCACACAAGGAAGCCACTGCCTGGAGTCCAGATAAGCCACTGGTCAAGTTTGATGAATATGAGAGTCAAATGATGCCAAATCCATCACTCACCCCATCTGAAAGGACAGTCACAACCCAGCAATGCTTGGCTGGACCCCAGCCTGGAGAGGTCTGTCCGCTGGAGCTGCTGAGCTGCTGCCCTGGGCAGAGGTTCAAAGATATTTAGACGTGTAAAGGTGCGTGCACTGGTCAGCAGGCTGGTCAGTAACGCAATTCAAGCAGAATGTTACTTATTTCAATGGGCACTAGTTGGTCTGTTTTGTCTGTTTTAGACTGGCTCTTAGGAAGTGTTTCTTTGCAGAAGGGGTTGTTGGGCGTTGGAATGGGCTGCCCAGGGCAGGGGGGGAGTCCCCATCCCTGGAGGGGTTGAAGAGTCGGGTTGACCCAGCGCTGAGGGATCTGGTGGAGTTGGGAACGGTCAGGGTGAGGTTCATGGTTGGACTGGAGGATCTTCAAGGGCTTTTCCAACTGAGATGATTCTGGGATTCTGTGTCCATTGGCCTGTTTTTAATCCGCCTGACTGATTTGCTATACTGTTTTGCTCATAAGCATTATAGGAGCATGTCCCTAACCAACCAGGGTAACATTTTGAGGGTAAGTGCCTTAGGAACCTAAATGCCATTTCCCACACATCCAGTCAATCAGCAGTTGAACCCTCTCTGAACAGCAACAGACTGTACCCATGTAGGAACGTGACTCCCACGGAGTTTCAGAGCTATTGGCTGTGCTTACTCTGCTGTGCCCATCTCTCCCCGGAGTTGTACGCTGGCGTTGTGTATATTCGCAGTCCTGAAGCCAAACCAGCTGTCTGTCTGCTCAAGAGGGAGCAGGGGAGGAGAGCGGAGCCACGCTGCTCCCATGCCCAGCCCAGTACTGGGGCTTTGCCCAGGGCTGAGCCCCTTCCCCACCTCTCCGCGGGCTGAGCACCACTGCCCATTGCCCCGTGGCACAGCAGGTTCTCTGACTGCCACGGATCTACGCTTCTTGGTGCGACAGGTCTATGCTGCTGCTCATTTACCTCTGGCTTTTTGAAGGCATCTGCTTTCCCTGAGGCAGAAATCTGATGGGAGTCTCTGTTGCTGCAGCCCTGCTCCCCTGGGTGGCACTTGCCCACGTGAGGAGACAGATCGATTGTGCATGTCTGCCACCTTTTTTAGGCACGTACCTGCTCCCTCATCTCTCTTGATTTGGACACTGTCAAAACAACAACAACAGAGCACCAAAGACCTTCAAAAAGGCAAAAGTGCCAATCAGCAGGTACAGAGGACCTGTCGCCTTCCCTCCCACTTCCCGACCTGGCCTGGCTCACCGCGTTTGTCTGTTTGAAATGGAAACTCCATGAGAGCATCGCATCAGCTACACGCGCTTCTGGCTCAAGCAGATGAAGTTTGAACCTGAAAGCGATGGAGACCAGCGCGGTCACCCTGGCAAGTGATATGGCTTTTAAGCTGCCACAGCCTCGGGAGTCAGTGAATCATCTGACAAGGACTGATCCAGCCTGGCACGGAGCGCAGGACAGAAACCTCGGTATCGGGGGAGCAGACATCGATCGGGGGGAGTACCGCAGGTCCTGCTACCCCTTCACCCTCACGGACATTTTCCCCTTTTCAGCTGGTCCAACTCACACTGGTGAATCTCCGCAGGATGGGCACAACCCGTGGTGGGGGCTGAGGATGGATGGGTCTGGATGTGTGGAGGGCTGGCGCACCAGAGCCCTGCGGCAGCAGCCCCTGAGGCACAACCAGCCGTGTCCCCCTGGGCCGAGCTGCCTTCCTCCCCCTTGTCCCCATGGGTGAGTGTGACGCGTCTGCTGCTTGTGCATCAAGGAGAAGGATACCGGTATCAATATTCATGTTCTCTTTTAATTTTAAACCCCAGGAAGGCTACAGAAAGTGTTGGTAATGTAATTTTAGGTAGGAAATGGGTATGAGTAAGAACACACACTCCCCTGGGACTTTGCTAATCTTCTCAAGCAAATAAACAAATGAACTCCACACGCAAAAAAAAAAAAAAAAAAGACAACTCCTGTATTAAAAATAAAAACCTTGAGGTGTAGCTAGAGAAGCTGTATTTGTGCAAGGGGCAATGTCCCGCAGAGGTGATAACGGGTCCAGTTCCATTCTGAAGGGGTGCAAATCAGAAAGGCGGTGCAAGGTCCCCCTGTTCCCTCGTGCCAGGGAGGTGGGGTGGGCCACCCTTCCTGCAAGGTGCCTGGGAATCTCTTGCACGACTGGTACTATCACCACTCCTGGCCCAGCACTTGCCTATCTCTGGGCAAGCAAGAGGGCTTGTGCTCAGCACCCCTGAGCAGGATTAGTCCTGGCGATGCTGTGACCAGCCAGAAGGAGCATTTCACTGCTGTTGGAACAAAACTAGAAAACATTCCCATTACCCGGCTGCCCTTTTAACTGGGGGACCAGAAAGGGGGAGGCACCTTGCAGCAGCAGGTTGTCACGAGCAGCTCTGTCACCCGTGGGGTCCCTGACGTGTCACGCGGAAGCGGCACTCATCGTTAGATGCTCTGAGCCTTGCGGCAAGCGTGCTGATCGGCGTGACACGCACCACCTCCACAGAGGACACGGCCACGTTGGAAGGCAGCCCTTTCCTTTTATCTGACTGCCCCTAACTAGTTTTTCTCTTCACAGTCTCTCTCATTACGGCGCTGATGAGACTGTGAACGCGAGGCTGAACGCTGATGAGCACATGGCAATCTTATGGCTTAGGAGAATTATAACAATGAGACGTTTTTTATCTCCTCCAGTGCTGGAAGGTTTCCCGTATCTGTCTTTGCCCAGTAATGAATTAAGGTACCAAACTGGGCTCACTTCCCCCAGGCAATGACCAAGAAACTTCCCTCCTGTCTGTACTTCTTCCTCCTTCACATCTGTGCTCACTTCCCAGTAAGCACAAGTACTTGTTATAACAGCGGCTACTCAAATGTGCCAAAACCTGTCCTTTGTCTTCAGATTCCTCATCCTTCATTAGCGCTGTGTGCAGATTTGTCTTTTGAGTCCTCTACTCTTCTTTTATTCTTCATATTTAATGAGGCACAAAGAACTGTGCAATAAAGGCTCATCAAAGCTGTCATTTATCTATGTTTAACTGTCTTTGTTATATATTAGTAATAAATGTCCTAAAGCTTTCTGTATATGGATACATTTCTCCACATATTTCATGTTGTTTTCTCCAGAAATTCATTCACATGCTCTTTCTTCCAGTCTTCCTTCTCTGGTCTTTGACTAAGAGAGCTGCTGTCTGAGCTGTGCAGCTGTCCTGAGACTGGACCCACAGTTTCATCTAACCCTTCCTGGAGAGTTTAGCGTGGATGGGGAGCTGCAACCTCCCCATGCCCAGGTCTTTAGGCAAACCTCACACCAGGAAGGACGGGGCCTGATGAGCTGGAGCACTACTTCTGCCCGACTAGGAGTGGATTAGGGCATCAGTGTGAATGCCCCAGCCAGCCTGGGGGGTGTAAGCGTCCCCCACACCCTACCCCTGCTCCCACGTTCAGATGCTGCAGCGATACGTGCTGCAGGAACAGCATCAGCAGGGACGCAGATAAGGGAAAAAGCTGGATAGCCAGGTTTTCTCCATTTATCTCCTTTATCAAGGCAATGCCCAGCTTTCTGGCACGGAGGGAGGAAAAAAGCTGTTACAACATGCATGGGGCAGATAATGCCAGTGAGATGTTTCTGCAGGACTGGAAGGGAGCAGCACGACCCGCAAGGAGACGTCTCCTGCCCCAGACCCCAGACAGGGAAGGAGCCCATGGAAGAGCTGTGGGGTCGGCTTGTCCCTTGAGGCAGCAGAGCCAGTAGAGCCTGTGGCCGCTGCGGGATGCTACGGACGGCTGCTACAAAGCACCGATGCTGCTGGACCTGTGCCGCCGGGGATGACTCGTGGCTGGTTCTGCTTCCAGCTGACACAAGGTGAACGATGTGTTTTGGCCTGGTTCTCCTCCTGTCAGACCCTCTCTTGCCATGGCCTTGCCAGGACAGGTGTCCCTGCCTGCAGGAGGCAGCAGCAGCCCAGGGCTCACGGGAGGCAGGGGAAATGAGAGTCATAACGACCCCAAGCAAAGGTCACAAATTAGTTCCACACTGCCCCAAGTTCTCACCGCTTTTCCTGCATTAATTGTAATCATGTCAATTAGTTATATTTACTTATTAACTAAAACAACTATTCGGTGGGGTTTTTTTAGCACAGACAAGCGAGGAGCTGCATAATTTCATGCAGCGATGGCAATGCCGACAGCCGAAGCGGGGCTGATCCCTCCCGTGGCACCAGCACAAAGCCTCGCTGCAGGGCAAGTGCTGTGGCCGTGGCTGTGGCCGTGCTGGGTCTCCTGTGGCAGGACAGGACTCTGTCCCCAAAAGAGAAAACGTGAGTGCTCTGAGCCCTCCCAGCCAGCCACCTTGAGACGGAAACACTTTGAACAGTTTCTCTTGAAGTTTAGGAGAATAATAAAAATTCATAAGTAAGCAGGAAACATAAACAGAGCAAATAATTAGCTAATTACAACCTGTTTTAGCAGAACATTTTTAATTATTAAAATAATTAGCAAGATTAAATTCAAAACAAAAACTCCATAAACTCAACCTGAACTTGTCCTTGAAGCTTTCAAGTGACTCAGCTGAATGCATTTACCTGGTGATATTTCCATTAGCACAATAGAATCCATAAAAACTTTTTTTTACCTTCTAGTTTATTTGACATTTCTAAGTATTTTTAGCATTTCAGGTTTAGACTGGGTATTTAACAATACCTCTGTGGGTTTCTGAACTAGAGAAATATTTTCATTGACATTTTTTCTGGTAACCTCTTCTTTGTTTTCTGTATTTTGCATAGAAATCATTTCTGCTTACACATCCTATTTATCTCAAGTTTCCCAAGTTTGCAAGTTTCACAGCACACTGTGTTTCTTCGCTAGGGTTTTTAAAATATATTTCATCAGTATGGGTCATTCATCTTGTTCAGCATTACAATCTCTGTTAGTGTTTCAGATCCCTCAGAAATTCCTATTCTCCACTACCATGCTGGAGATGTCTTTTTGACATTAAAATATAGGACACTGTAAATAATCTAATCCTCTGCTTTCTAAGCACTTATTGCTTTTGCAGGACCTGGCTGCTATATTAATTTTTCGTGGATGCAGTATGCACACATACACACGTACCTGCCTGTGAGAAGAGCCATTATGGAGAAAAGCAGCGCAGGTAGGGAGGGATGGGGGGAAGCAGCAGATTTCACTGTATTTGGCTGTTTGTCAGTGCTGGTTGGCTTGTTGCTACAACTTTTTCTCACCAGAGAATGGAATTTCAAACAAAATTCCCTGCCAGCTGTCCAACATTGGAGCTGGAGCTCTCCCCCAGGACCATGCTGCGGGATCAGGTCCTGACTAATTTCCATCTCTCTCATTAATCTTTAGAAGCTTCCCCTCTGAAGAAAGTTCCTAGCATGGTTCCCCATTTCTTACTTTCTTTTATTTGAACCTCCGAGGAACTTTCCAAGTTTCTGACTATCCATGCTCTCAGAAACGTGCTGGCAGAAATAAACCCTGCTGAGAGAGCAGCAATGTCTGTTGAAAACAGCTAGAATTTGTTTAATGCCTCAGAATAAAATGCGGGTCTGGAGTCAGAAGGGTGGCAGGGTTTGGGGGTGAGAGGAGGGTGCTGACGTGCACATCCACTCACCCCGCTGCCCATCCCGCGCGCAGACAGCTCTGTCCTGCCTGCACCCCCCTGCTCTGCGGGGCCGGGCTGGGCTCCCCATGGCCGATGCCTTCGTGCTCCCCATCCCCTCCAGCCCGGGTGGGCATCGAGCCCCCCTTGTGCCAGCTCGCCTGGGATGCTGATAAGCAAGCTATAATTTATTTAAAACACCATTACTGGGACAGGATACTTTACCAAACAATAAATAAAAATGTGATCATATCTCACCAATTCTGGTACCTTCATTTATCACCTCATGAGACAGAGGGCTGATAATACTGGTATATTTGATATTCAACAGTCAGTCACTTCTTTGTGTGCCCTAATACATCTCAGATTAATTGATAAGATATTTATCACTTGGGGTTTTATGAATAAATATAATCCCCAAATACTGAGGCTTATTCTGGAGCATTCCTTTTTTATTAAGAGCTAATTAAAGGTAGAAGAAAAACTAAGAACTACTTCAGAAAGTTGGAGATCAGGCCAGCACAGAGCATGTTCCCTTTTTTTCCCCTCAGGGGTTTCAAACCTATTTGTTTATGAACTGCCTTTGTCGTTACACAATTGTTTTGCTTCCTGAGTTTTCAGAGCTCATTAGGAGTGCTTATCAAATTGAGTGCAAAAATGAGGATGATCGTAAGAGACTCGTCCCTCTCTGGTGTTGACATTAACTGTGGCACTGAAGCCCATGTCTGGAATTATTCTGTTGGTGAGAACCCACTTTCCGTTCTATTGCTCATTTGCAAGAGACCTTAGTGCAACTCTTTTCTTAAAATTAATCTTAGCAAAATGGTACTGCTAAAATTAACCTTTAGAGTGACCATGTAGGACCACTATTACATCTCTGTGCTGCTATTTTGAAATCAAAATGGTAAATCCATAGTAGGTGGACAAGTGACCGAAGCCCTCCTAGATTTGGGTGTGCTGTGTTGGAAATGAGTTATACAGAATAATTCTGTAACTGTTGTTTCTTGATAATATACTTGGTCAGCAAATTCTCAGTCAGGACAGACTGACATGGGCAGAGGAATATGTGAAGTACATGTCTGATAGGAGAAAGATAAGAATTTGGGAAGCAAAAAAGAAACTTAAATAGATGGTTAGTCTTCTGGAGATGGTTAGTCTTCTGGCTGTGTAACCATCAACCTTCTTTGTTTTCACCCTTCTTGCTCTAAACGTCTTTGTCCATTAGACTCTTCATACATTGTGTTAGAATGAATTATGGTTAAATTAATCCTGTGCAAAAGCATATAAATTTAAAACTTGGATAAAGGTTAATCTCGTGCTGAGATGACATGTGAAGGTAAGTCTGGGGGAAGCCTTTCCCAAGAGGACCTGGGAAAGCCTTGGTGAGCCACGGTGTGAGCAGACGTCTTGCCAGGCCAGAGTCGCCTGGGGCCTTTGGGTGCCCGCCCCCTGGGGCAGGTGCTCCCGCCTTCCTCCTCCTCTCTCCATGCTGCGTGGACTCCTGGTGCTGGGTCTGGTTAATTGGGTACATAATGAGTCTGATCTTGTTCTTAGTGGAGTCAATAGTAGGTCTGGGACCAACATGTCATGCTTCTTTTCCTGTTTTAATTTACACTGATACTTTGCTACATTTAAAGGCGGCTCCTTACTTCAAATGACTCTTGATCAAAGGGTGAGTCATCTGTGCTGGTTTAGCTGCATACATAAACAGGCACATATTTCTTCATTATCTACTTTGGGAAGCTCTGTGCATAAAGATCTCTTTGTCAGTTAACTGAACTGAGCTTTTCTCATCACTTCGCAAAGAATTTCATCTCGGTCAGACAGAGACCCGTAGCTGCCTATTGCAGGAAAATAAGTTGCAATATTAAAAAATGTCACTACTGTAAATTTAGCAAAGATGAATAAGAAGTTGCAATATTAAAAAGTGTCACTGCTGTGAATATAGCAAAGATGAATAATTGAAACGATTTATAGTCCCATTACAGAAACTATACGTTACATGCACATATGCAACTAATGGTCACACCAACCATAAATAACTCTCCGGTGCGTCGTCTTATCTGGGATGTCTTTGAAGGTGGGAGAGAAAATATGAGATGATAAATGTGTTTGTAATGCTGTTACAGTCTTATCAGTTTAAAGAACCTTGAGATGGAAAGTTCCTGATTATGGGTCAGACCCTGCAAGGTGATGGCTCTTCATCAGGGGCAGACGGAAGTTGAATGTGCCTCAGAACCACAGTTCTCTGTTCAAATTGTTTTCACATGTCCATGGAGGTATTTTTTTCTTCCTTTTGCATGAACAACCAACTTGTGTCTTGAAGGGAGAACAGAGGTATGCTGCAGAAATCAGCATAGTGTAATTTGAAGCTGATGATTAAATCCCATTAGTACCTGCATGGGTGTGTGCGTATGCGTGTGTGAAGCAGAGAGAGAAACGGAAAAAACGCAGGGAAAAAGCAAAACCTGTGAAAATTAGGTGACAGCTTGGATTTCAGATGCAACTTTTGGAAGAGTTTGTACCACCCTCGGGAAGTTAGGAGTGAGTCTCCATCTCTGATGTCTGCATCTAAATCAGGCTTGCACTGGGAGAAAGATGGCATGGCTGCCTTGTATGAAAAACATTTTTTTTTCAGGCAGGTAGAAAATGGAGAGGAAAGAAACCAAGCCAAAAGCAGGAAGAGAAAGAAAGGCTCGGGATATGAGAGCTATGTTTTAAAAATGTCAATTTTCTATCATCATTCTCGCACTTCTTCATAAAAAGCTTCACATGGCACCATCCTGTGCATCATCCAGTATGAAGCTTGGCAGGGCAATTCTGCGCCAGCCTCCAATGGGCACTGTACACCATCCCCAGGAATGCGTGTCTTTTCTGAACCATAAGGAAATGTTTTCTGGCCAGAACAAGCTGAAAGAGGGCCACCAGACTGGCTGAAAGAGCCTTAAAAAAGCCTGGAGAAGTTAAATGAGGAGTAGAGACCTGAAGTCACTGATAGAATTGACCAGATCCCACATGAGGGGTGAATCATAGAATCACAGACTGGTTTGGGTTGGAAGGGACCTTAAAGCCCATCTAGTCCCAACCCCCCTGCCCCAGGCAGGGACACCTTCCACTAGCCCAGGTTGCCCAAAGCCCTGTCCAGCCTGGCCTTGAACCCTTCCAGGGAGGGGGCAGGCACAGCTTCTCTGGGCAACCTGTGCCAGTGCACCTTCAGGTTCCGTAAATGGTCTTGAACCTGATCTTCTACAGTGGGCGGCTCTTCCTTCTCCCAGTCCCCGCCTTTGCCTTCTGCATCTTGGGTGGTGTGGCTGGAGCACTTGTTGGTGAGGCAAAAAAGTCTTTGGTCACCGCAGCCTTCTCCATATTCCGGGTACCCAGGTCTCCTGTTTCCTTCCAGAGAGGGCCCACATTTTCCCCAGTCTTTCTTTTATCACCGATGTACCGATAGAAGTTTTTCTTGTTGCCCTTGATGCCCCTGGCCAGATTTAGTTCTATCGGGGCTTTGGCCTTCCCCACCTGATCCCTGGCTGCTCAGACGTTTTCTCAGTATTCCTCCCAGGCTACCTGTCCTTGTTTTCACCCTCTGTAGTCTCCCTTTTTGCTTTTGAGCTTTTCTAGAAACTTCTTGTCCATCCCTTCAGGCCTTCTGGTGTTCTTACTTAACTTCCTCTTTGTTGGGATGCATCACTCCTGAGGCTGGAGGAAGTGATCCTTGAATATTACCCAGATTTCTTGGGCCACTCTTCCCTCCAGGGCTTTATCCCAAGCAGATCCCTGAAGAGGCCCAAGGCTGCTCTCCTGAAGTCCCGGGTAGCAAGCTTGCTGTGCGCCCTCCTCACTGCCCTCAGAATCTTGAACTTCACCATTTCATGGTCACTGCAGCCAAGGCTGCCCTTGAGATTCACACTCCCCACCTGCCTCTCCTTGTTGGTGAGAACAAGGTCCAGCGCAGCCCCTCTCCTTGGCTCCTCTATCACTTGGAGAAGGAAGTTGTCATCAGCACATTCCAGGATCCTTCTGGATTGCTTACGCCCTGCTGGGTTGTCCTTCCAACAGATATTGCGGTGATTGAAGTCCCCCATGAGGACCAGGGTTTGTGAATGTGAGGCTGCTCCTGTCTGTCTATGGAGGGCCTCATCTGCTCAGTCTTGCTGATCAGGTGGCCTGTAACCGCACTATAATGTCACCTGTCCCTGCCCTCCCTTTAATGCTGACCCATAAGCCCTCGGTCACCTCCTCACCCATCCCCAGGCAGAGCTCCACGCTGGGCACCGACAGAGAGGGAATAAACTGACCCCAGGCTTCAGTTGCTTCGATTTTGTGAAGATCCACCCCATGGGGCGGGATGACTCACGGCTGCAAATACTGCTTGCCCCTGAGGATGAGTAACACAAAGTGCTTTGGGGCAAACAGCTTGGCACAGCGGGCATCCCTCCATGCACAGTGCAGGATCCCTGCCAATGTGGGCTTTCTACAATCCTCATACATCTTCTAAAGCAAGAAAAGAATGAGTCAGAAATCATTTCAGAGCAGTTTATTACCCAAGAAATTAAATCTGTTGACTCACACAACTAAACCCTCAATTTAACAACCATGACATGATTTCCATATTACCAGATAAGTTGTGCCACATCCTAAATCATTAAATAATAACATAACTGTGGTGTACAGATGCTCCTCAGAGTTCTTTCAAAGCTGTTAGCACAAAAATAAGCAAATAAACAAACAAAACCCAACAAAACTGGTTGTGTTATAGAGGTAGAGGCAGGATGTCAGGAGAAAAGCAAGATCTTTGGTCTGCAGCTGAATAGGTGGTGAGCTGACTCTAGATGAGATGAGAGTTGTCTGCTATTTAAAAGCATAAATTCTGGATGCACACTCCTATTTCTCACTGTGCTGCATAAAATGAACCTTCCCCCTATGCAGGTAGCCAACTTTTCAAAGATAAACTTCCACCTGTCAGAAAAGCAAAGCCCATGACGGTGCCTGAACAGATGCGTTATGGTCTTTCCCAGCACAAGCTAATTTCTAAAGAGATATGCCCGAATGCATTTTGTAAAATGCCCGTATCTGCTGGTTGCAAGCTTTTGACTCTGACATGTTGGGGATGGGGCAATGCTATCTGTAAATTAAACTCCAATACCAATACTGTGGGGTGCTCTCGGTTCCACGCTGGGTGGAGGGTTCCTGTGGGGTCACCACATGACAGATGCCCAGCAGCAACCGCCACAGATCCTCGGGTCTCCTCAACTGCCACTGGACGTGGGATCAAGGTGGATTGCATGAGTAGACACAGGAGGGAGAAGGCCTCCAGTCATGCTGCCAAACCTAACTCCAGGGCTTGCAAGGGGCCATTTCGGGGCACGCTGCTGGTTTGTGGGCACAAGGACCCAATGGCTGCAGGACCGGACGGTGCCTGGGCAGAGCTGCTGTGACACCCCCATGAGGAACCCTGCAGAGAGACAAATGCTGAGGAATGGGATACCTTTGGGGATGAACTCTGTTGCTGCTGGGCTTTGCACTTGATATGTGACACACTTGGTAAAGGCTTCCTGGAAAACCCTTTTTCAGCCCCACACAGAAGGACAATGAGAGGGATTCCTTTTTTTTCCCCATTCATTTATCACAAAATTAGTTAGTCAGGATCTTGATGCTCAATATTGCAAATCCAGTTCTATGCAAGGCTCACTTCCTGCCATGTGTATGAAATCAGAAAGAAAAGTCACGAAAAAGGGTTGCAGCACTGAGTGTTTACCCAGAAGCCAAATGGGAAGCCACAGTCCAGTCTATGTGTGAGACCAAATGACCAGGTTGCCTTATGCTAATGCAGATATCCCTCAGGAAAATAAAAATACAGTGTACTGTTAACCTTGCATCCCTGGCACTCGCCATGCTCACCCAGGAACAGATCCAGGCTCTTGCGCATGTTGCGTCGCAGTGTAGGAAATGTGTGGGCAATGTAGGCACCATCTGAACTTCTGCATCAGAGCCTTGCGATTCCCCATGAGACATGGACTTATGCCCTCAAAATGCTGTTTGCAGCCAGTGCTCCCTGCCTGTCTCAGCATGGGAGAAGAGAAATGGGGTGGCTGCTGCCAGTGTCGCAGCCAGGTAACCCCCAGCAGCCACATTGGAGAAATGGTATGAAACTGTTTTGTTTGTGTAAGCTGTTTGCTGAGAGCTAGGTTGGAAATTCTCTCCTTAGGTCAATCAGTTGTCACTCCCCACACAGATAGTCTTCTATAATATTCTAGAGACACATAGGTAGTGTTCTTAGCTGGCTTTGTGTGTTAATATTGCTTTAGTCCAAAAAGGGACACTTTTCTTGCCAGTGATCAGCACTGGCTTTAATGAAATCATGCAGATGGTTTTTCCCCTGGCAGAGCCTAACCCTCGTGTTGTGGTGATGAGGTTTATAGCTGCTGTCCAGGCCGGAGTCACGTTCGAGGGGAATTGTCCTCAGCACCAGAACGTGTCATCGAGCTCAGAGTCAAGGGTCAGGAGAAGTCTGGAAGCTGCAGGCCTCCAGGTAATCATTTGGGACAAGTCTTTTACTGCAACATTGGATGGAGATATTTAAACTAGTTGAACTCAGCTCTCCTGGACTGAAGCTAGCAGCACGGCACGCGGAGGAGCTCCTTTGCTCCTACCTGAGCTCTTGCTTGGCTTGAAGGTGGCGTTGGTGTGTCTGCTGCCTCCCAGCCCCAGCAAACTGGCTGCTCGCAGGACGTGGGGCACCCACGCCAAAATCCTCCTCTGTGGACTTTGAGACGTGTCCAGGTACTAATTCGTACCTATGGGGTGAAAGCCAATGCCAAGGAAGTCAACAAAAAAGGTCATGAGGCTTCTTATGGGACTTGAGACCCACAAATGCCCTGGGAACCCCATCTCCATGCATACAAACAGCAGCCCATATGGAGGGAGAAACTAATTCCATCCCTGGTAGATATTGCTGGGGTCTCACCTCACAGGCTCTGTGTTTTCTTGGTCTAGTCTGCCTCTGAAGGTACATTTTTTGTGTGTGGTAGATAGCAGCCTTGAAAAATGTATGTCTTCAGCATGTATTCTGCTGCCTGGCATAAAAAAGTCAAAGATTAAGATCAAGAGAATATAATATCATGAATAATTTAGTCACTAAATTTAGCATCTTACTCTGCGGAGGCTATTTGGAAGGCACTATGAGTTCCCTGGTATTTATCCTATGCACAAATGTATTTGAAAAATCTTCTCAAAATGTTCAGTCATGGGCTTGATCATGAATAGTCAAAATTAATACTGGTCAAATAGCTCACCCATTTCTGCTTCCCTCTCTGAATGAGGTACGAAGGCATTTCTCATACACACATTTCAGAAAGAAAATTTAGGCATTGACTGTCATTAGGTTTAGCCTTAATAAGGGGTGACGCACAAATGAGCTGCCTTTGGAGCAGCTGGGTGACGGAAACCTGAATTTGTAATTGATACCTATGGGTGCATCGCTAAGCAGAGCGCTGGAGCAGGTGCGTTTAGTCCCGTCTAGGCTCAGGGGAGGGAATGAGGAACGCAAGAGCGACGGGTGCATTTCGGTTCAAAGGGCATCCTAATTAACAGGGAAGGTGACAAACAAAGCAGAGACATAAACTGATAAACATTTGATAACTGAGGCAACAAAGAAACTCAAAACTCTTCTTGTGTGAGACTCGTTGGTGAGCGTGTGTGTGCCATGTGCGTGCCCACACGTGTGCGTGTGTGTGTATACACGTGCAGTGTGTGTGTGTAAACGTGTGTGCATGTGTACGTGTGTGCATGCATGTGTGTGCCTGGGGTGAGCGGTGGCCAGTGCCTGGGGCTGGGAGGCAACTCCAGGGGCCAGTCAGTGGGGCCAGGGCCACCCCTCCCGAGAAGGGACCGGCTCTGCTGGCAAGAACGACAGGCGTATTTCTTCACATGACTGTAAAGTGCAAGTTTGTAATCTAATACTAAACATTAAGTTTTTCTAAAGGCCTATAAACAGGTCTTAAAAAGATATTTGCTTGAACTTTGTTCAGATAAACATAATTTTAGAAGATGGAATGAACAGGGATTATGAACAGTTCATAAAGCAAATTCATTAAAAAAAATCCTGATGCCTGTTGCAGGCGTTTTTATTTTATCTTGTTTGAGTTACTGGATAAGCTCTCCCAGAGATTACTCACTCGGTATGAGCGTCTGCTGTTTCTCAGGCGCTTGCTGCTTCCAAGTCTGGGGCATAAATCAGCTTTCTGTGTGCACCTCTGGTTCTACTGTATGCTCTTGTTTTCATCTTTGGCGTGGCATAATAAATTGGAAGAGAGGGATTTAAATGAGCCTTTTTGCTTGTTGAAAGCTTTGGCTTTTCTATAAATCTGTTAAGTTTTGCCCAGGCCAACAGGGAATAAAGGTCTGAGGAGCCCAGAGGACTGGATGCCTCTGCCTGCACGTTCTGCCTTATCTCCATAAAAATCCTGTTGCGGTAGCTTACAGTCATGCCTTAGCGCCTCAAAAGATTCAAAATCCTCCCTTGCAAATAGCAGATGAGCTGGTATTGAATAAGCAAGCTATCTCGCTCGAGTCTTTGTTACCAAGAACCACCCGGGCTAAGCGCACGGCTCCCAGTGAGCGCGGCCGCGGCGGGCAGAGACCCCTCAGCAAAGCCGCCGGCCCCCGGTGCCCTGGGCAGCGCCAGGCCAGGGCTCGGCCGCCGGGCGGGTCCCACGTTGGGCAGGTGAAGCACCGACCCCAGCACAGCCCTGCGGGGGCCAGACCCCCAGGGCCTCCCCGCCGCGGCCTCCCCCCGCGCCCACGGCAGCGCCAGCCCCGAGCTCCCGGTGACGCCAGGACACGCGGCTGCTCTGCTGCTCCTGATCGTTAATGCAGCAAACACGCAGAATCTCCTCCAAAAGAAATAGTGGGAAATTCAGCAATCTATATTTTTTCTCAAGGACAAACTACCTGAGAGAATGTGAAATAAAACCCCCACCCGGGCAACCCCGGTGATTTTAATTTTTGTTGTTGGAGCAGAAATCTTATTTTCATCTTCCACGGAAGGATTAAGAACAGCTTTAGCCGTATCTGTGGCTTATTTAGGAAGGCACCGCAGCTGGTGAGCTTTCCTAGGCCGGTGCTGAGGCGAGGAGCTGGGCATGGTGCTTCCCTAAGCCGAGCTGCCCACGCCCGGTGAGCCCGGCCGCAGCGCTCCTGGCGTCAGCCCACAGCCCCGCACCAGCGGGAGGGTGGCAAACCCGCAGCCCTGCGCCAGTTAAGAGACATCAAAATCCTCTGTGCTCAGCGCTTAATTTGGGGAGCATCTGCTCCTGGGGCACCTGCACAGGGTGGTGGCACAGCAGCTTTCCCTGCGGCCGCCGGGCTGCGGAAAGCCTGAAGGGAAGGATGTGAAAACACTTTACAAAAACATACTTCCATCCTATTTACAGCATAAATTTTTAATTTTTTTTTTTACAGCATATCTTTTCCGTGGATGTAGGACCAAGTTTTACAGTCTGACCGTGCTCCCCGTGGCAGAGGATGCTGGGAAAGGACTCGCCACAACATTCATCCAAGATCTAAAGAAGAAACGTCTGCCAGGGTGTGGAGTTCTTTGTGTTATAATGACATCGCTCGGCGGCCACTTGAGACTTGACTGAAGAGGGACAGAAACTCATCTGTTTGTGGAGGACGGAGACGTGATACTGACCTGCAGCAACATGTGCCCAGTCCCCAGAAACGCCTGCTCAGCCCCAGTAACACCTTCTAGTCCCCAGTAACGCCTGCTAGCCCCCAGTAACACCCGCTAGCCCCCAGTAACACATGCTCAGTTCCCAGTAATGTGTGCTCAGACCCCAGTAACACCTGCTAGCCCCCAGTAATTCATGCTTAGACCCCAGTAACACGCACCCAGACCCCAGCTGGAGGATACACCAGCATTCCCACAGACAGGAGCTTGGGGTAGGGACCATTCAAGGCATTTTCAGTGTGTTCTGGTTTGTGCCCAGGCTGCCCCACGGCTGTGCTGGCAGCACAGAAACACGAGGCTGCAGCACTATGAAGACATGAGATCTTTTACATCAAACCAGCGTATCAGGCCTCTGCTTCTGCGATGAACTCGGCCAACTGTCCCCCCCCGGCATAGCGGGGCTTTGCATACGGACAGCTGCATTTACAATCATCTTTTGAAATTGCAATCTGCTTATTTGCTTAAAAACAACAATACACTCTCAAAGTTTCACAAATTCAACATGAAATTGATTAAACAGAGTAAGTAACATGGTGTTTTAGAATATTAGAAAAATATTAGAAAGAAAATTAAAGCATTACAGGATTAGGACTTATCTGTTTGACTTGAAGTTTGCTATAATTCAATTAAAATTAACAGTTTCACACTGATTAGTGACAGCTTTATTCATCTTTCCATGCCTTTGTTTCTCTAAGTGGAGTGCCATACTGTGCGTAATGAGGTTAAGCTTTTTGATGGGGTTGCTGACAAAGCTTTCAGCTTTATGTGTCAGGAGGGCACCCTCCATTTGCAAGGATCCCTCTTCTTCATCCTCATCCAACACGTCTCTGAGCAGCTTTTCTCCCACAGTCTTCATTTTTGTGACCCCTTGAATTCCCTACCATCAGGGGTTTTTTTCTTACATGAAGCACGGGAGTCTTTGTTTCATTTTATTGATGATGAAGTGTTCTCTGTTCGTTTTTATTATTGTTATGTATTGATATTTTGTTTTCATGGAAAATCTAATCCATGACAGTAAAATTATATTAGGGATGTAAAGAATACCGAATTGCAATGTTGAGTGCAAGGGGGATGGCAACCTTGGGTTCCTTATTTTAAGGACAGGTCGGTCTGTATTTGCATGACCAACACTTTGTACATACATACACTGTTTTTGCACAGAAAACCTTAAACATCCCTTTGAATAATGGTGAAAGATGCCCCACGTGGGGACAGCACAGCAGTCTGCTCCCTCTCGCAGGGGTTCCCCACATTTACCCCCCGTTAGTGTCTGCACTGGCAACACTTGTTGAGGTTTTACTGAACCCCCTGCAAGGCTGGGGGGTTCTGCTGAGCCCTGCCCCAACACTGCCGCGAGCCCCCTCTGTGAAAGCGGCAGCTAAAATAAAGTAAAATAAAAACAGATAAGCATATTAATGATGGCATATTAATGATGGCATTTACCAGCACTCCAGAAGCTGGTAAATCAAACCCAGATGCCATGGGAACCGGCTTCTGTAGCTGTTACGCAGCATTCAGCATCAGTGGACCACTGGGAATTCAAGGGAAAAATAAATGTAATAAATTTTCAGAGCTGAGTCTGACTATTACCTGACCTAAGTAGATACTAGCAAGTCTTAATGCTTACAACAACATAGTTCTGCAAAGGGAAAAAACAGCTGATATTTCCATCATTTGCTCATTCGTTTGAATCTACATTCTAACACATTTTTCACAGTGTGTATTAATAAATCCAAAAAGGTTACTCTTGAAAGGTGACAGAAGCTCTGCATTTTCCAGGAAAAATCCCAGGGCTGGGCAGCAGCAGGGCAGGGGGTGGGTACGTGTGGGGCTGCCGGGGGGCAGGCACCGTGCCGGGACCTGCAGCCCCACCGCTCCACCCCCAGCACCCAAATTGCTCCCTTCTGCTCGTAGCACAGGAGTCACCTTTGCTCACAAAAGTATTTCCCAGCAACAGCAAAAATCAGGTGGGTTTTTTTTTAAAAAAACTTTTAATTCTGTTTTGTTGATCCATAAAGATGGGGCATAAAGCACCTTGTATTAACAGGGGAAATAATGCTTTGACACAAATGACAGTAATTCTGTCTTTCACAAAATTATTTCAGAGAGACAGACAGCAGTTGTGATAAAATAATTCTTTGTGAATTAATTTCATTGTTCTTACTTCTTATTTTTTCTCAGCAAAAGGTCTAAGCCACGCTATTTATCACTTTTTAAGCAAAAGCACTATCAAAGCTGAAATAAAGAGGCTGGGGCTTGTGTTTGCGCTCTGACTCCCGCTCATCCCTGATGGTGGAGCCCAAAAGGCGCCAAGGGAGTGGGATGGGGGGTGTCGTGAACCCCGTAAAAATGCCTTTTCCTTTTTCTAATTTATGTATTCAGCTTAGAATTCAATATCAAAAGGCTACAGGAAGCCAACCGTGACATTTAATTAATATGTTCCATCTGCTTTTTAGCACCATTTTAATTATAAATGGTTAATTTAGTCACGGGGTAAGTTGCTCACAGACAGAGAAGTCGACCCGAGCTCCGTAGATCCTAAAAGCGATGCAGGGTCCCTCCCTGCACCAAGGCTTCTCCTCCTGGGAGATCTCGCCCACACTCAGCGTAGCAGCGCTCTGTACCGGGGTTTTGGTGCAGGAGGTGATACAGGGACACCTGAAAAAGCAGGGAAGCCACCTTGGGCCACTGGAGATGAGATAAGACAAGATAAGCTTCCCCAGGCCCCAGGGAAGATCTCTGGGAAATCCAAGCAGAGTTTCCATAACTCCTGCTGAACGTGGTGCCCGCTGGAAGCTGCTGCGCCCCGCGGGGCCGGCAACGCAGGCGATGCTCCGGGCTGAGCGTCTCCAGCTTGCCCGCAGGCAAGTCAGCTGTAAAAAGTGACTTAAGCTAAACTTAAATTCAAAAGCTGTTTACAGCTTCAGCACCCTTATTTTTTGCTTCCTTCCTACTCCCTCTGAAATGTTTCCTTTTGATATTTTAATTTCTCTTGGGCTGACTTTAAGGAAGAAAGTTAGGTTGAAACAGATGGTTGTCAGCAAACCAATGCCTGTGAAGCACAATTGAGAATTAACGTACAAAAACCTAAATCTTGGCACCATTCAAATCCTCTTGATATAATTGTCAAAAGAAATCTGGCTTGGAAAAGTTTTTTGAATAATATTTTCAAAATTCAAATGACTGAAACTTTAAACAAACAAAATACACTTTATTTGAGTGTATGCAAGTGGTAACAAAAATCTCCAAAGGTAATTCCTGAAAGGCCGTGTGAGTGACCCACAAAACTCCTAAGACTCTTTTTCACGAGCGCTCTGGAGTAGCTGGGTCAGCCACTGAATAGCAAGATGCATCATCCAAGGAGCTGGATTCAGCATGAGAATCTTACACGATTAACCCAGGTTTTCCAATATTTTAATGGCAATGGCACCAGCATGGGCAGTGGAGCAGCACTCACAGCCCTGCAGGTGCAAAACCTGCCAGGGTACATGCAGTCTGAAGCAAGCCACGTTTATCTTTCAGTTTAAAAATGTTCACTGCTAAGCCTTTATTAAAAGCTTCTTTTCTGATTTCTTTTTACAGAGAGAATTTGATTACTTTGGCACAAATTTCCTATGTGGCACTATTAGACATTTTTGTTGAGAAGACAAAATAGTCTGTAAATTGTTGCCCACTCCAGTAAGGAGAGTGCTGGGTTTTCTCACAGCAGAAACTTGTCCCAGGTTGAACCTTTTGCTCTTTTGATCTTCAGCCATTATCACTTCATGGATGAGGAGGTGCTTTCCCATGAATTCTGTGTGAATTTATTCCAGGCTGTGAACATAACTACAGATGAAAAGCATAAGCATAGAGGGGAAAAAAAAAAAAAAAAAAAAAAAAAAAAAAAGTAGTTTCTCTTCTGATTTCACTTTTCCATTTGAATATGATTTAAAAAAAAAAAAAAAAAAAGAGAAAAGAAATTTTAAAATTTCAGACAGCAAAACCGTTAGCCCCAGGAGAGACCTGGGAGTGTCTCTCTGCAGCCCTGGTGGTCGCTGGCTGGGGCTGGGGCTGCAGTGCTGCTCCATGCCACAGCCCCAGGCTGGGCAGATTTTCTGGTCTGGGTCTGGAAATGGTTTATAACCATCTGGTTTACAACAGTTCTCAAATAAGCAAATGCCACGTGGCTTTCTGAAATGAGAACCCATGTACAAAGAGGTCATGCCTGGTTCCTGCGAGTAATCCTGGAGAAAACACTGGCACTCACCTGTTGGGAAGAATAAAACCAGCGTCGGGTCAGTGAGATGTGGCTGCTGGGATCTTTGGGGAGGAGGAAGATGCAGTTGAATGTGGTGATTCAGGATCACATCCTTAGAGACATAATCCCTACTGCTCAAATACCCCGTGGCTGCATCCTATCCCCCCCCACACATGAAGAGGAGGGACCGTGCCCGGGTGCTGAGCAAGGCACGCCAAACGCCGAGCTTTCCCACCCAGCAGCACCAGCGACGCCAGCCAGGAGTGCCCATGTGAGCTCAGCAAGTTTATTTTTTTTATTAGAGCTTTCACTTACATTATGGTGCATCTCATTGCGTTGCACTGACATGGTTATAAGCACTGGTCTGCTTTGCAGATAGACCCGTTTTTCTCCAACAACCATTTTGCCAGAATAGTGTCAGAGGAAAAAAGTTTTCAGTCAGGAAGCTGGATGGGATTATAATGATTTTTAATGATGACTCTTTATTTCTGTGTTTACTTGTCCAGCTGAGGACCAGCAGGTCAGTGTGAATGCAGTGCAGGGCAGCACCCACCCTCCAACATCCTTTTTCTGCCACCAGCACGGGGCAAACTCACGCTTCAAATGCAATAGACAGGACCAGCATCTCCTCTGTCACTCTGCTGAGAAATGGGCACAACGTCCTGGGGGCACATGGCCAAAGCGGGTGTGAAAGGCTGCCAGGTCTGCACCTCACAGGGGAGGGGAGGTGCTGGGAATGCAGAAGGAGGGCAGAGTTCCCTCCCCCTCGGTTCTGCCCCAAGCCTTGGCACTGTTGGCAGAGGGGAAGCTGAGTGACTGATAACGAGCTGTGCTCAGCAGAGGAGATGTAGGTGATTCTTGAAAGATTCACAGAATTTATCCCTGATGCCCCCATTAACATTATTCTCAGGCAAATGACTCAAAATGCACCACCTAATTGTTATATGTGCCATTTTGTTTGACAACTTTCCTAATTTGATACTCTGCAAGAAAACTAATAGCCTGTATTGTCCCTTTTGGCAAATTAGCAGACAAAAGACCATCAGGCGGTGATAGGATGGGGTCAGGGTAATCCATCACTCCTCAGCAGGGGCTCCCACTGCCACAGCCTAGTGTTCCCAGGTGCGGGCTGTTGGTGCTCAAGGGGGGTGGTGAAGGCCAACTTGGGTTTGTGATGGCACGGTGGGTGTGGGCCTGGTCCCCTCCGCTCTCGGCTGTGCTGTGGCACTGTGGTGCCAGGACTGCTCGCCGTGGGGCACCTCCAGCTTTGGCTCTTGCCGCCGTGCGATCACCTGCCCTTGCCAGCCTGCCACTCACAGGCACATCCACAATACATGGCCAGTGCTCACTGCTTTTCAGCCTTTTCTCTTCAATCTAGCGCATACTGTTCATTTCAGTGTATTCTCCCAGGTTGCGTTATCTAATTGATACAGTACACTTCACAGTTGCTAGTACCCATGGCCAATAATTGTGTTAGTAGCTATAGTTACTGCACATATGGGGACAATTATGAGGGTTTGAAGCTTGGTCAAACAAGACTTTGAAGCGTGGTCAAGTTGACCTTGATTAGCGATTAGAAGTTCATCAAGAATAAGCTTTGATCTCCACACCCTAGAAAATAATCAGAACATCCTGGACCATAAAAGAGAATGTCTGGTTTTGTGCTGAGGATGAGTTATTTGACAATCTGGCAAAGAAACTAATCGATTAATTAACTTGGCAATGAAACTGACTTTTGAGTGTCCTGACAGTGAACTACCTTCATTATAACACTGAAAAACACACCCACAGGTCAAAAAGGCCCCTGCCCAGGTTAAGACTCTTCCCCTGAGCAGGCATGGGAGTAGAAGCATTGTTTAATCTGTATAATCGGTGTATGTTAATCACTAACCAATCAGTATCTAATAGGCGTGTTTGGAAAAGCACTAACCTCTGACTTTTGTGTATAAAAGAAGCAGGAAAACCTGCTGTTGGTGTGCCTGATTTGTGGAAAAGTCCACTGAGCACCCAGGCCTGAATAAATACAGCATCTCTCCTGAGTGTGTTAAGATTGGGTTATTGCACGCCGGGCATGAATCTGCTTTTCGGGTAATATAACCATTGTCTATATAACCATGAAATTGAATTTAGCCTTCAAGGTAATGTTTACCATTTCCATTAGTAATGATCATTAATCCATAGGTTTGGGGTTGAACACTTTTAGCCATCAGAGGAAAGATAACTTTTTATTGCAACAGGAAGCAACCTCTGTAAAGAAAAACAATATGACAGCCAAAATACAAAAAGGTAATTTAGTGACAGCAATGGAAACCCATCTGTGGGCCCAGATTCCAGTTTAGTGTAAATAATAACCATTGTGGTAGTGCCTAGGTGCTGGGTTTGCTCAGGACTCAGGTGCTAAGTGATGTATTGATGTACGGCACAGGGGGTACGTGAGGGACCCTGTCCCAACACCCCCACGATGAGCTTAGTGTGGCTGGAGAGCAGCACAGCAGCTCGCTCCTGAGCCACCTCCCTGCCTTCACCCCCCTCACATGGGGGAATTTTTCTTTTCTTTTGAAACCGCAGAAGTTTGAGGGAGAAGAAACACAGCTCTTCACTCAGCTGTAGCCATGGGGTGAGCAAAACGAGGACCTCTGTCTAGAGCTGAAGTTAGCAAAGCTCTGCTGTGTCTTCTAGCAAGCGAGGTGCTGTGCTAACTGCAAAAGTGGGGGAAAAATTTATCAAATTAGATGAATCTGTTATTTTTAATAAAGGAATAAAACCCACATATTCTTTCATTAAATTCATACCCAGAAGGGACCATTAGGATAATCTAATGTGATCTCCTGCACTTCATCTACTAATTTCTTCATAACACACAACTGCTTGTTCCAGCTTCAGCACTGCTTCTAAATAATCCCCCAGTTTTCGTCTGGAGGGTCTTTAGGGTGTGCAGTCCCTGTGTCCCGGGGTTGGCTCTTCTGGCCACTAATTGCTTTTAGTAATCAGAATATTTTTGTTCCTGATATGAGTTTGCTGCTTTTGTTTTTTTGCGGTGGCACTGCCCCGCTGCCTGTCAGACCTTCCCCAGGGGTTTCATAATGGGAGGACGTTACAGGTCCCACCTCATCTGGCACCTCTCTCCAAAGAGTTGGGCAACACCGTGCCCCGTGGAGGAGTCTGGCAGTGTTCCCTCTCGCCACAGGGATGGGCAGCGCTGCCTCCCTGTTCCTGCCAGACACTATCCTGCCTGTATTTCCACAGGTCTCCTTCACCCTCTCAGCTACTTCATTCATGAGGCGGGTGGCTGGGTTGTAGAAGGACATCAAATGAATGAGACAGGCCTGTCCCTTTGAGCCCACACTGACTGTGCCCAACGACCGCGTTGTCCCTCCAGTGTCAGTCAGTAGCACCCAGCAGGATCTTCTCTGTAGTTTTTCCAGGTGCTGGGGTTACACTAATAGGTCTGCAGTTTCCTGGGTCTTCCTCATGCCCTTCTTGTAAATTCTCACTCCTGCTGCATTCCTGGATGTTTCCCCCTTCCTACCAGAACATTCCTCATCTTTTCCACACTTACACCCCAGATTGGGCTCCACCAAGCGGGATGTCCACATCAGCCCCCCCCTCACTGCGGCTAATCCTCGTGGCTGAGCTGTGGCCACCCAGGCTATTAGCACTCTGTGATGTATGTCCTCTGCAAGGCAGGATTGTGTTAAGGACAGATCCCTATGGCAACTTGCTAGAAACACACCAAAGAATGATGACTTCCTGGTTTTGATTACATTTTTAAATCATTTAACTGTTTTTAATCCATTTAATTTCTGAGGCATTACAGGGTATAAGGCAATTTTTCAAAGCGCCTGGGGCAGTAAATCAAATTATTTTAAGAAACCTGTTTTGTGACAGTTACCTTCAGTCGGCAAAGTTATCGTCTCCCATGGCAATTTTCTCAAAGACTTATGCTTCATAAAACCACTTTGCTTGGCGTTAATTGCACTATAGAACTGAAGAATTCGTTAGTGATGACATCTCACATTTTTTCCATTATGATTTCTGGGCCTGACAACTGGTCATTGGTTACCAGAACTTTTATATTTACCCTTTTTAGGCACAGATACTAATATAATTTCTTCTCCTTAGGAATCGACCCATTGTTCCAGGGCTTGTTAAAAATTATTATTAATGGCTCAGAGTATTCAACTAAGTTAATTTAATTGTCCTACATACAAGCTTTCCTATCATGTCAGTGCGAGTGTTTCTAAGCATTACTGTCCCTAAGTAGGTAAAACAGGATTTTGATTGTTACTGAGACATATAGATAATTTCTTCCCCTTGTTCTTAATTTTACCAACCAGTGTTTTCAGCATCTTCTGCATTCCCTAAGGACCCGCTGCCACTCCCTGCTGTCCATACCCCACTGCTGGTCCTGTTGTGCATGGGGGTGGCATTTTAAGCCCTTGTTTCTGGTGGCTGCCAGGCACACGGTGCCAAGTGTCCCCACCACCTTGCACCCGGTTGCCACTCTCTTTTTCCCACACCTTTCCCAATTTCAGTAAGAAAGAAGCCAGTTTGTTTTTTTTTTTTTTTTTATCAGTGTGGGTGCTAAAGCTTTTGTGTTATTTTCCAAGAGTACAGCATTGTCGTCTGTGTACTGAGGATCTTCTGTGTCTTGAAGCCTGAATTCTCCGTGTTCAGCTGTGTTGTGTCTCAGCCATGTCTGAGCATATGCACCGTGTTTACCCCTCCGCATCTTTGCTTTTCCCCGCAGGAGACAGGATGCAGCAGCACCACGCTGCACCTCCTTGTCAATACGTTTTGCTGGAAAGGTGATTAAGTATATCTGTAGATAATATCTCAGAAAGCAAACAAAAACTCAGAAGAAAGAAAAACAATTTTCTCCAGAAAACAATGTGAATTTCTCATTAAAAACTGCACTCTGGCTGCCTGCTGAGTGCTACAAAGTTATCCTGGCTGGAAAACGTCCAGTTGCTGCCTGTGAATCTCTTCTGTCTCCTTTGACACCTTCAACTTAAAATCTTCTTTATTCTTTTCCAGCAGTTTTTCTTCAGTGTCACCTTTCTGGCAGCCAGACCAGAGACCAGGTAACGAGTTGGAGGCTTTCCAGATGCAAGTCCCCTCGATCCCGCTGTGCCAGACTCCCAGGGGGAGGCTGCAGCATAACCCAGACCAAGCTCCTGGGCAGTCCCACGCCCCGCGTGGGGGCTCACGCGGTTTGAGTTAGGCCTCACTTACCAGTCATTGCAAAGTGACATATCAATGGATTAAGCTGGCAAAATGGAAGAGGAAAAAGAGAGTTCACGGTGCTGACTTGTCACCTCCCATGGTAGGTGTGTTTGCTCCAGCCAAGCAGCACAACAGGTCCCCTTGCAGAGAAGGGGGGAGCAGAGAGGAAAATCGTACAGGAGTTATGTGCCCAGCAGTGCACAATCTACCAGCTAATGCACTGTACTATAACATGAGGGGTTGTACTCCATACTCATCATCAGGAAATTCAGAAATTCCCGTGGTTGTTTTGGCTTGATTTTCTAGGTATCAGCTGATCCGCAGAGAAGTATTTGCCTACTTAGTACAAACATACTCTGTGACTAAACTGCACTCACAGCAGACTGAAATATTAGTGACAGTATCATGCAAATGTCCTTTACCTTTTGCTATAAATTCAGAATTCTTTAAATTATTCATTAAGGTCCATAAAATATCTAGAAAAAATAGGTGTTGTTATTGTTGAAAGAAACTGATGTGATTTTGTGAAGAAAACATGTGAAAAGGGCAGTCTGAGAGACTGTTGATGACAGAGGTGTCTAAACTAACTGATCCTGATTAAGTTTGTCCTTGAGATAGTGAACACGCTCAGCCCTGCATCTCGCAGCATCCCTTGGAGGGTGCAGGCTGAGGTGGATCAAAAGCCAGAGCAAATCTTGTCACAAGCCCCTGTGAAGTGAAACCAATGAGTTTTACACAGCTTTACTTAAGGGCTTTTATGTGTGTAAGATCTCAGCCGTAACACAGCACTGATGTCTTTTTCTTCTTCATTTAGTTTTCATGCTTCTCTTCTAAAAATATATGTTGAAATAAAGCAAAAACATGCGCGAGCAATGGTAAAATATGGAATAGGAAGCCAGAAATCACACACGTATAAATAATGAGTCAGTATTTCCTTCTGCACCAGTGGAGGAGGACCCAAAGAAAAAGTTTCTTCTGGTCCCTCGGTGCCGCCCCGGCCGGGTCTCTGGCTCTGCCTTTCCCAGTGTCAGGCTGACACATTAGGAGAAAGAGGCAGAACTCTGACTGATTTTCAGTCTTTAAGATTAAATGCTTGAAAATACAGCAAAAAAAATATATTTGACGGAATACAGCAAATAAAATAAACTTGAAGAAAAATGGTCATTTTCCCATGCATTGATATTAATACTGGATTATAGAAACTTCAAATGAAAGATCCTCCTCAAGACTTAAAGCACAAGGCTATTACAGCTCCACAGCTGTTCAGGAGAGGCTGAAGCTGGTATAAACAGCCCCACTGCAAAGAGCAACTATCCTGGCTGGCAAAGCCAGTTTTGTGTTATAGAAAACCTTTTTTTTCCCCTATTTTTTATTCTGTGAGGGTATATTATTTTATTGTATGTATTTTATTTATGTATTATATCTTATTCTATGAGGAACACCTGGAAACCATTATAATCATTTACTCACAGCTAAGAAACTGTATATATATGTTTTAAGAGAGTTCAACCCTCCCCTGTTTGAAGTTCACGGCCAACAGGGTGGGTCCACGTGGCTGCAGCGAGATGGCAGGGACAGGAATTGGAGCTGAGGTGCTCAAGTCCCATTGCATCTACCAAAGATTTTTACGGTTTGCTGCAGCCCAACTACCTCTTTATTCGATATCCTATATGGCAAAAAGGCAGCTAAAGTGGTGTTTTGATTGAAAAGTTCTTGATTAGCCCCTGTGGCAGTAATGAATGCAAATTTCTGTGCTGCCAAAGCATTACCCCTGACGGTGTGGACTGTGTGGTTCTGTAGTGTGACATCAACAGCAGACAAGGTACTGATTTTCTCAGTGTTTTAATTTCACTGATAGTTTAATCTAACCTAATAGTTTACTTCCCAAAATACAGCTTTTGGTTAGGGCATTTGTTACACGCAAGATGCTCTGCTTTTCTTCCCCTGAACTGAAAATAAAGCCGTGACGAAGTGACAGCTCCCAGACTGTACAGAGCTCAGTGTTTGTCAGCAAACGGGAGGGCAGAGTTGAGAAGAAGAGGAATGATCCTGCAGCCCTCAGTCCCCGCGGGCAGCACTGGTGGGTATCGGTCAGTCCGGCTGCCGTCGCCTGGACGTCCTGTAAGCGCTGCTCAGAGCCAGGCGTTCAGACTTACCCTTCTTCCCGTTGTCCCTCCCCTTCCAAAATTAGTGACAGATTGCAAACCCTTTGGTTTAATCTGCTCTACATGCAGTGTTATAAACTGAAAGATAACAGCAAAAGCACAGATTTTGTTAACTTTCGTGCAGGCTTTGGGAAGGGAGAGGGCAGCACCTGTAACACTCCTTCCCTACTGCCTGTGTGTCCCTTCTCCCTCTCCCAGGCAGGGACACCCGGTGCCCCGCTGGTGTTGGTCTTCATCTCACCCAAAGGCAGGAGCAGCCCTGGACCCCCCTGGCCAGGCAGAGCCCGTGGCCGTGCCCAGCTCAGCAGCGAGTGCGCGGACCCAGACCCAGGCACTGACGCCCCTGCAGCTGGCACCCCGCGGAGGAAGGTGCCTGGTGGGACCAGCTCACCTTGGCCCAAAGCGCTCAGGGATGCCGGGAACGAGCTGTGGGCGAGGGCGGAAACCACCCGCGGGTGCTGAGACCGAAGGAGGTACAGCAGGAGGTACCCGAGAGGCACAGGCACATCCAACTCACTGCCCCGACGCCCAGCGCAGAGGTTTTACCTCCACAGCTCCCTAAACCCCATCCACAGCCACAGAACTTCGGCTAAAACATCAGTATCGGTCTGCTAACAGGCATCAAATAAATACTCAGATATGTTTGTACCATCAGATGGATAACCCGGTGATGTTTGGGTTTGGCTTTAAAAGCCAAGTTACATACTCTGCATTCCCTTGGCAACTGAGGAGCAGGCAGAGAAACTCCTTTTAAATTTAACAACTTTAAATGTGTTGACATACATCAAATCCAGATCTGGGGTAGGTTTAAGTGACACATGTCATCTGACTGGAGGGTTTTATGTGTTTGCCAGTGTGAACACAAAAAGGCTCAGTGTGTCTGGGGAGAAACAGAAATAAGATCTGCGACGACAAAATTTGCTTGCAGATAATTAATCACATTTGTAAATAAGTAAGGCCATATTTGCATCCCTTTTGTTTCTTCTTCTTATGACCTACAGGTCAACTCTTGCTGTGAAAATATTAACAGCAAGCAGATTTCCCAGTCACACACCCAAGTACTCACTGAAGATGTATTTTCAGTTCTCAGACAGACGTGTTTATACTAGAAGGGCTCCCGAGCCCATGCAGCGAGGGCTCCCGTTGAGCAAAGAGGGGGACAAGGTTCACCCACAAGGGTCAAGCTGCAGAGTCAGAGCCATAAATAACCAGAGCAAGCTGTTTTCTGCTCTGGAGAAGGAACCAAACTCTTTGAATAAATAATTAGGAGCTGAATGAAACCTTCACATATACCTCGATGTTTGTGTGTCTTTTTTCAGCTGGGACATTACACTTTCCCAACAACACTGACCTTACTTGCTGTGCCCAGAACATCATCGCTGCGACTGTTGCCAAAGTACAGGGCAGCAAACGCTGCTCAGAAAGAAACGTGGGCACCAGGAGTGTCCTGGAATGAACGTGCCCGGCACCCCGAGCGTCCCTCACTGTCAGCAGCACGAGGATGATGCTATAGCTCTAGCGCATCTAGCTTGAGTTGTAAAATGTGTCCATGCACGTGAGGAAATCCGTCACTAAATTCTTGAAATAAATTCTGAATCAGAGATGGGATTCTGCATTTTCTCTCTGTAGGTCCTTTACACCAAGGATATAACCTCTTTCCTGGGCCTAGCTAATGAACCCTGGACTCAAAAACCAATTATATTTTCCACAGCACTACTGATTGCAATTCTAGTATAATTCTTCCATGTAGCTTTTTGTAAAAAAAAAAAAAAAAAACCTGTGATTTAAGTGCCTATCATACCGAAAAATGAAATTTTAGTTCAGTCTCTTCAGGACTCTTAAATGTGTTGCCATTATTAGAGAGAGGAAAGAATTACAGAACAGGTAAGAACACTTAGATCTAGTCATCTTACGCATTACACAATGGTATTTTTTTCTCACACCCAGAAGACATCGGGTTTCAATCGCTCAGGAATGCCTGGATGCAGACACACAAATACACCCAGTTAACCTTGTTCCCAGCACATCTAATTGAGTTTCAAGAGGGAGCAGCAAACTGCCTTCATGCACAAATGAGGGACAAAGAGAAATAAACATTAAGAGAAGCTGGAGGATCAAGCATCAGCTATTTGCTTGTGCTACACAGAAGATCACAGTCCATTTATTGCCCATACTAATGTAGATAATTGCATGTATGGATATATGCAAATTGATGCGTGCACAGTTTTTAACATTCATAACACTGCAACATTTTTTATAAACCTGTTGAGAGTACACTGAAGTTTCATTCTCTCTTTAATTGTTTGGAAACAGATTTGATACTTATTACACATTTTTCTGCACTTCTAATTGCGTAGAAGGCAATCTGCAGCAATGGGTTTTGCATATATTTCACTGCATTTTCTGACATGAATGTTTATGCAATTGATTAATGACATGAATTTTCTTATGTATGATGCTTTTACGAGCGCTTGCACATGGCTGCCTAATTCTCTCATTTGTAAAGCTGCTGCAAGTGGCATGTGAGAGCCGAGGAGGAGGAAGGTGGCTGCGGTGGCCTTTGGAGGGGAGGGGCTGATCCCAGGAAGCTCTCCAGAACAAGCCCCCAGCCCAGCAGGTCTCAGAGAAACAAGTTCCTACAGAGTATTTGGAGACACTGAGGCCACCCAAGCAACCGCGCACTGTTTTGGGGTGGTTTAGGGCTGTATGGACAAGCCGCTTGCGTCCCTCTCAGACCCATCACGCTTCACCCCGCAGAGCCTCACCACCATCTGCCTTCAGCAGCTCTGGGAACAGCATCTCACAGGGCTTCTGCCGCTTGCTCCGTGGGCACAGCTGTGCCAAACCTCGCGACACACACGGGGATGTTTTTTGGCGGACCACAGGTAACAGACCAGGAGGGTCTGTTGAGCTGGGCTGATGGGAGCAGGGCTCCCAGGGAAGGGCTGTGTCCCCTTCCACTGGGACTCTCCCCATCACAGCACTACCAGCCTCAGCACCTGCTCTGACCACGGCGTTGCTGTCAAGGGGACACTGGGCTTCCAGCACTCCAACTGTCACTGCTCAAACCTCTCCATTTCCCACCTCCCCAGAGTGTCCAATGCCGCCATTCTCTGGCTTCATGTTCATAACGGGCACAACAGGCACAAAGCAGCGCGTGAACCGCCGGGGAATCCACAGGCAGCCCTGCTGCTCATCTGGGACAGACTGCCAGCATTTGCATCCTTCAATTCTAGTATTTAGGTTTACTCAAACTGAAAGCAAGTTGGAAATTTGAAAACAATCTGAATTTGATCCTGGAGTTTCCAGGATTTGCATTAAAATCCTCACCTCACTCTCAAAACCAGATTCCCAGGCTGCTCAGAGCACATAACTGTAATTCAGCATGGCAGCACATTTTTCAACTCATTTTTGTGTTGCTTGTTTTGCAGAAATGTGTTTCTGCTGAATCCAGTTCACAAGCCAAATTTTGGCAAGACCATTCTTACATTTCTTTCACATCTCCACTTATCTGAGGTAAATAACTCTGACTTGTTTAATTCTTAATATAATACAACATTTTATAAGAGAAATCATTTGGCCTCACCAAATTTTGGGTCTAAGAATGACTGGGAAGTTTAAAGTTACTGAAAATTTTCCTTCCTACTAGACGTGACTATTGGTCCATAAGAACAGTGAGTAAGATGTTAAGACACCCTGATTCGTGCTGAGATTTAATTCCCATCTTGTACTTCCCATGGGAAAGAAGCCTTGCGCAGACACAAAAGGTCAACAGAAGAGCCATAACCTGCAGAAACTTAACTCCAGTTTCCAGAAAAATACTGAAATAAACAACTGAACCAACTGTAAGGCCTTGCAAGGAAACAAAGGGAAGATAAAAAGTCAACATCGATTTGTCGAGAGCACCTCATGTCAATTCACTCCAATATTTTCCCGAGGCACAGTGGTGGACCTTGTGGTGGGGAGTAGCTGTGCCGTGAGCGAGGTGCTCTCCTAACTGAGCGAGGCAAACACCGCCCAGGTGAAGCACCAGAGATGGGACAGACCTTGGAAACCTGTCTTGGAGAACAGCAATCAGTACCCAGAGAGAACGGATGGGTGGAGCTTTGCAGCTGTGCATCCTACGTTGGTTTCATTAATACTTTTGTTTAAAATCTGCAAACCACGGGCTAGTAGATTGTGGGAACTGCAAAGTTAGTATGCTAGGAGCTATTAACAGAGGCCGGGTGACCCACTCAAATTTCAGAAATGGCCACAAAGACCTTTCACCATGAAGAAATGATAGCATGAAACATTCAGAGAGCAAACAAAACTGCACAGCCTGAAAGACGTGGGAGCACTTGTTTACCGTAGGCTTTTGGAGCACTCCAACTGCTCCCAGGCACTGAGCGTCGAGTGGTGAGATCTAGAAGGAGAAGATTGTCTGTTCAGATTGAACAGGCTTGTTTAACTGAAAGAAGAGAAGGGGCACAGTAGTCTTGAAATATATACAAGGTTTTGGTAACAAAGGTGGGGTACTCCACTGAGACCCATGGAGAAGAGCTCAAACTCCAATTTAGATGCAATCCTCAGCCTAGACATTAGGAGAAAAAAACTAATGACCATGTGCAGTCATGAATTTTTATGATCCTGAAAGGAAGTCATCTTCTGCAGCACGGTGCGGTCAGGGTGAACTTGTGGGCCAGCGGCTGCCGGGCCAAGCCAGATCTTGTTTAAGGTCAAGTGAGCTACTAATTTAGTCTCAAATTCTTTCTTTTAGAAAGAAACTTCTGCAGCTCAGTCGCTGTAATCTATTACAATTACTTTCAGAACAAAAGGCATGCACTGAGGACAGGGTGCACGCTGCTCAAGTCCAGGCGATGCTGTGCAGGGCATCACTGAAGGTGGGATGCATCAGGACTTTCGCTCTGTGTCGCAGTGGAAGGAGCTGAGCTGCCGTGCACACTAGCCCCAGGCTCTAGCAGCAAGCTCCCTGCTAGTGTGCCGCAATTGCCGCGCTGTGCTCACGGTTCCTGGTAGAGGATGGCCAAACTCCAGCCTACGTCTGAGAATGGACAAGAGTTCACAGCTGGAAAGGGCAGTGCCCTGAGAGTCTCTCATAAATATGTACAACCTATTATAAATCAATTCTAGCGGCAGGAGTTGTTAAGGGTGAAATTGTGTATGCTTTTGGAGAGTGCAAAGAGCATTGAGAGGAAAAAGGGGGAAGGTGGAGCTGGTGGAAGTGATCCAGAACCACCCATGTAGATGATATAGGGAAGGTAGGGGAAATATTTGACACAGCACTCAAAGAAACTCATCTGCAAAGTTATCCGTGTGCCTCTGCACTCCATTCCCGTTCCTTCAATGAATAGAGTATGCAACGGTTCATATCTAGATGAGGCACAAATATTTAATAAAACGTATAAACAGTCCTCAGGATGTTTGTTTCAAATAATGAATAAATCATGAACAGAGGCTTCCCATCACTCAGCTTCTAGACTTTTCACCAGTTATAAATTGATTTGATAAGCCCCACTGATGCCTGGATAACACCAGGAAAGATGTTCCTACTGTCCTGAAAGACAGGGGAAGAGCAGAGACCTTGGTACTTTTTCTCAAGAGGTTACACAAGATGCAGTGTTTTTGAAAAGCACCTCACCCCACTACAGGTGCTGCTTTTATGGGAAGTGTTACCCTGTGTGGAGGTGCCTAGAGCTGACTAATCTTTACTGGAAGACAAGGAACGGGTACCTGCATGAAGTGGGGGGAAAGGTCTCTTTAGCAAATTAAAGGGATCGGATTTAACTTTTTAAATCGATCATAAGCTTTAAAGATTTTTTTTCCAGTAAAAGTATTGATCAGTAGGAGATTTGCATACTCCTCTTTCACTGCATGGGACATTTATGCCAACAACAGCTATTGAGATGTTGATTAAGTAAAATAGGGGAAAAGGTTAAAGGCTACATTTGAGCCATGAACATTTTTTTCACACTACCAAAAGAAAGATTTATTTTCCTAGAATAAAGTTAAAACATTAAATATACATTTTTCAATAGATTCAACTAGCAATAGATACTGGCTTTGCTACAGCATCCTGTTACCTTTAGTGGCTTGCCAGATTTTCAGCACCAACATGAGAACGAAAATAATGGCAGAGCTTCAGTCTGATTTTTAGATCCTTTTAAGTATTTCTCAGTTACAAGAGCTCTAACAAGAATGCCATTTTTAATTATCAGAGTTGTGCTGTATATCATACAATCACAGCATGGTTTGGGTTGGAAGGGCCCTTAAAGCCCATCCAGTCCCACCCCCCTGCCCCGGGCAGGGACACCTTCCACTAGCCCAGGTTGCCCAAAGCCCCGTCCAACCTGGCCTTGAACCCTTCCAGGGAGGGGGCAGCCACAGCTTCTCTGGGCAACCTGTGCCAGGGCCTCCCCACCCTCACAGGGAACAATTTCTGCCTTAGATCTCATCTAAATCTCCCCTCTGTCAGTTTAAAACCGTTTCCCCTCATCCTATCCCTACACCCCCTGATCAAGAGTCCCTCCCCCCTTTCCTGTAGCCCCTTTCAGTCCTGGGAGGTCGCTCTAAGGTCTCCCCGGAGCCTTCTCTTCTCCAGCTGAACCCCCCAACTCTCTCAGCATGTCTCCATAGGAGAATGTGTCTTAAATATACATCTTCATATGCATCTTAAATCACAGTCTTCTGCTTGGAGGTGGGAGAGTAGGCTTCCTAATGTCACAGGCAGAAGTTAGAGTCAATATTTAGACATTTCAGATGGCTTTTAGCTTTGAATTCCGATAACTAAAAATGGCCCCCCATTGATAATTACCTTTTCCAGTGAGCTAAGGTATAATATGTTCTCAGGCACTAGTAATTAAAAATAAATGCAAGGAGGTTTATATGTGAAAGCTGTGGCTCATGCACAAGCAGTGCTTTGTGGGAAACACCTCCCCGGAGCAGCCCCACCTCTGGCAGGAGCCGAGGCTGGTGGGGACTGGTGGGATGCTCCTGCATCATTCTCCCCACCCCCCCGCCCCATCCCCCAGTTCAGCAAAGAAATGGACCCACCAACTATTTGCCGATTTCTACAGTATTTGTGCCACGTTCCACCCCTGGGGATGCAGGCAGGGCTGGGCTGCTCCCGCAATGGGGAGGGCAGCAGGGGTGACTGGAGCTGAGGAATCCCCTCCCTGCCCTCCCACATGCCCCGTCCTGACCCACAGCCAGGTGGGGTCCTCAGGCCAGCACCCAAGTGGGCCCTGGGGCGCAGGGGAAGGGGCGAAGGAGGTGATGCAGAGGTTCACCTCCCATCCCTGGCCACGTGCCATTTTTCTGGCTGAGTATTTACATCCGTATTTTTCACTGTAAGATGTTAAGCCATGCTGCCCAGCCCTGTGACTATGTAAGGAATGCTTCAGAAAAGTGTTATTTTTCCCAGGGCACAGAGATGCTAATTTAAAATAAACAAAGTAAATGGCCAAAACACTTCCCCCCCCCCCCCCCCGCCAACAGCGGGTACATTAGAGCTGGGATTTCTTTTTTAGGGCAACATCCAAGCAGAAGAACTGTGAGATTAAAGTCAAACATCAAGTCCCTGGAATCAAAACCACATAAACGAAGGGCATTTACCCTTTCTCCCAGGTTTCAGATGCGCGTGCAGGAAGAACAAGTGCTTTTCTATTGCCGTAGCAGGCAGCAAAGGCAGCACAATCCCCGGCCCCCTGACTAGCGAGGCGAGCTGCCTCAGCGCCCAGGGAGCTGGCAGCATGACTGCTGATGGAGACCAAAGAGGCAGCAAATCCTCTCATGCCTGGAGATCAAGCAGAAGAAGTTCACAACAGGATTCTGGGCATGTAGAGTGATGCTCAGAGTCATAATAGCACCGTTAGTAAAATTTGATGTGGCAGATGGGACATCTTTTGCCGGGAAATAGAATCTGATCTTTAGAAGATGAGTTCCTGGTACGAGTCCTCGGGAGCATCGCAGGCACAAGACCGCCGCGGCTCCACGCCGATTCACAGCGCTCGGGAGGAATCATTCTGAAAACACTTAAATGGAGAATGGTTTCTTTTTTTGTCTGCACAAGCTCTCCAGCAGGACCAATTCTGTATTTATTTCTGTCAGGAAGAAAAGGACAAGCAGAATCATCTTCCTTCACAGTCACATTACACAGGATTTCTCAGCCGGGGATCTGGGAACAGGGGTAATTTCAGGTACTTGCCCAGGAACCTCCAGGGACATTTTGCTTTGCAGTCTTTCCTTCTCCCCAGACATCCTCTGTTGGCCTCTGGTCCCAGAAAACATCCTCACAAGGGGAAACAAGTCACACCCCCTCCAGAATGATTTACCTTAAAGTGAACTTCTGGTTTTGCTCATCTTTAAAAACCTTTCCTCATGTGTTAGACACTTCAGAAAACTGCTCCAGCACAGAGGTTTCAGGTTCAGCTCAGGAGAATTCAGTTTTGTTAGAAATTTGTTGACTTGCTGCTGTTTACATTTTTGTGAAGCTGAGATAATGCCCCAAGTTTGCGGCAAGCTTGTGATATACAAATAAGAACAGGGCTTTGTTCTATGGCTACACTTCAAAGCTGAACCTGAACTTCAAACCAATTCACGTGAAATGTCTGTGCAAGAGGCACACTGCGAAGGCACAGGCAAATTTTTCGATGGTGGATCTGGATGGGACCCACCTGGACAGGACAGAGGGGGTGGAAAGATGTATTAATGATTTTCTTGTGCTAAAAGTTCCTAAAGTACATACGTGGACAGTTAGTTGAGGCAAACCAGTGGGTTGTGTATGAGGTACATGATCAGAGAAGGACAATCTCTGACCAGCTGAGCTGTGCACATGTCTACATAGCTGGTTATCCAGGGAAGAGCCTACACACCATTGGGATGAAGGCAGGCTGCTCCCCAGGCCTGCAGTCAGAGAGGTCAGGAGCTGCAGCTGCTTTAAAGAATATGCTGGTAACAGACCAAAAAAAACCAAACTGAAAAGCTTTTAGACCCTTCTGCTGGGCTCCCTTCCTAAAAAGACATTTGTTTCCTTTTTTCCTAAATGTAGTCAAGCTATAAGGCAAGAAGCTGTGGGCTCCTGTACCTTAAAATGTAAGAACATACTAAAGACTTGATGATATAATCATTATACCTGTTGCTTACTTTCTCCATCTACACAGAAACATGGTGAAGATTAACCGTGCTAATGAATTTGACAATTTACAAGGGTTTATCAGCCGTAGGGTGCAGACACGAGCACGGGGGTTCCTTTTACTGGTCCATCTTCAAGAGCTTTTAAAGACAACAAAAATAAGCTAAAAAATTTGAAGTGTGGTTTAGTAATTGATCATTTTTAAAAAATAGACTCCAAAGGACAGGTTTTCTCCTGGTACATTTTTTAAATTCCATTTGCTATTGTAAATAATAGACCTCCTGCAATCTGTGAGCACACAAAATTACAGGCATACTTCTTAAGCTTCCTCATAACAGAGAATGCTTTGATGTATATATTTTATCATTCTTCATATTTTTTGTTTTGAACATGAATAGTTCATAAGTGCATATTAAAAACACAAGGTATCTCTTCATTTACTGTCACCTCCTCATCAGTAGCTGTGTCTTACTGAGCACATGATGAGGTTTTTGGTCAGGTAACTATGGTGATATGCAAGGTTGGGATTTTTTGTGGGTTTTGTTGTTGTTTTTTTTTTAGACTGGGCACTGTCTTTTTTTATCTGTGTTGGAGTCCTGGTTAATAAAAAGATCTTCTTTACTACGATAATATAAATAAAAAGATAAGAATAGCAGTTGATAAACACCGTCTCGAAAGCTAAAGCAGACTAACAAACAGCTGCAGCACTTTGTACATGTATCCTCATGTATATGCATTTGTCTTTACGTAGCATTTATGCACAACACATCGCCATCAGGGTCAAAATTCAGAACCAAAAAATAACATATATGAACATAGACTAGAATGAGGTCAGAGTGGACTTGCCAGACCAGCTCTTGAACACGCATATTTAAGCCATTCACCTTTCAGCCACATCCATCATAGAGTAAGGTGTTCTGCTGCTCTCCTGTATTTTGCAGTTTAGTTTTTTACAAGAACATCACAAATTTCAGACAAATGTTCTCTAACACACATATCTCACAGCCCTGTGTGGCTCATTTTTTGTGCAGCCCCTGGGAATGGTACAGGCTGAACCACTAAAAGTGAGCTAACCCTCTGATAACAGTGATGATGATCACCCTAAATGATGAATACCCCAGCTACTGCATCAGCCACGAGAGCACCCCAAGCACGAGATTTCTTCTCACTTTCTGTGGAAGAGTGAAACATCAATGCATTCCCAAAAAATGATTTCCTGAATGTAGATGTGATGTGGTTTAACTTTATTATCGGATGGATGAGGGTAAAGAGGTCATTTCAACAGGCTGAGCCACGTTATTGAACACATCCATCGTGGTCAAGAACCTACTCTGAGGATCTTGGCACCCTTCCCCCTTTAGCCCACACACCCGTTCTGGCAGAGTGAGCCCAGCCATCCAGGTGGTCAAACAGAGACAGTTAATGGGCAATCAGCAAAATAAAAAGCAATAATGAAGCTGCTGCAAGGGGTTTGTAATGCAGTGACTACTAACACATAATATCTATTTACCAAGTACAAACACACGGTGTCTTGAAGATGAATATCTTTGCTGATACCACACTTAGCTTTTTGTTTCCTTCCCTCTAACATTCAGCAGCCCGACTCTCTCCACAGTCCAACACCTGCTCGAGGACGCTGTGGACTTTTCTCAGCTGAAGGCTCGTGTACCGTTTCAGAACACTGCTCATCCAGATGCACACACCAATAGCAACTTACACAGAGATTAAAACAGCAGCTTAGCCAAGCAGAAAGGTCGAGCTACCACCAAGCAAAAGGAATTTTTTTTTTTTTTAAAGTTTACCATGTACCAGGCAAGCTTTTAAAAGTCTTACAGAATTTCTTTTCTGCACAGTGCATTGCCACTAATATCAAAACCTTTTGTTTAGCCCTTACTACTCCAATAACACCCACCACCGATAGCAACTGATCGAGGGGAGGGAGGATGAACCCTGTACCTTGAACCTCCAGCTAGGACTGTCCCATCTCTAGGTGACACCAGCAGGAGAGAGAGAACTGGTGAAAACCTCTTTTATAGCCCCAATCTGGGAAGGCTCTCTCAGCTGGAGGTAGGGAGGCACAGACCGACCCACCCTGGGCTGGTCTTAACACACTCCAGCTGGACCAGGTTCAGGCTGGGCTTATCTAGTGGAAATGAGGGGTCTCTACCCCCTTCAGAACAAGGTCAATGCTGAGCAGAACTGGTCCCCAGGGGTGCTCCAGGACACCTCCAGAGCACGTTGATGCGATGCTGGTGTCAAGGGATGTGCAGCAGCACGAGCTGGGGCTGGGGATGCTCCAGGGAGCGACCGCCTGCCTCCCTGAGGCTCTGCAGACATTGCAAACACAGAAGGAAAAAAAGGCATATAATCACAGAAATAATTGCTGAGGAATATCAGAAGGGGTTTGTTTGCAGAGTGTTCTCTGAATCTCACAATAAAAGGACATAAAAAGGACAGTAATTGGCCATTTGGGATGAAGTTAATGGTAAATACTCTAATAAAAAAAAACCCAGACTGCACTTCAAGTAGATCACTTATCATAGTATTTCTCCGATACAAAGACTTTTCCCCACACCTCTGCACTTTTATGCTTAATTTGCCAGTGACTTCTACAATTATAGCATCTAAACACACCAGAAAAGAACCTTTTGTTGGTCTGAATTAGAAAATGTGTCTGTCTAGGTGGAGAACTGTTACCAGTTTAAATTGCCTTCTCTGGAGCTTGGTGTGCTGGGGCTTGGGGCTGGGGGCATGTTTGGTTTGGATTTTTATTTTATTTTTTGACTCAGCTGAACACATAAACATGTGCCTGGGAACAATGGGGTCTAAGAACATGAACATTCATTATGATTTTATTAAAATGCAGTAATACTGTTGCAGGAATTTAAGGAAAAAAAAAAAAAGAAGTCATGTTCTTTACCACTGAGGATACTTGCATTTATATGGAAAACAATAATCAGATAGAAATTGCATTGCATTTATAACAGAAAGCAAAGCAAGCCAGCTGCAGGCTGCCCTGGTCTAGCTGCAGAGCTGTGCTCGGGTCAGCAGGTCCCCGTGCAGGTGGGGACACGTCAGGCTCAACCCGGCTCCGCTGGGACACACTCGCGGGGTCCCAGGGAAACCGCTGTGGCTGCACCCTCAGCACCGAGCTGGTTCGGTTCCAGGCCTTTAATACTCGAGAGAATCAAAAAGAGCGTCCTAAAGGCTGTGCCCCATTCTTGGTGCTTCTGCTGAAATCAGGGGCAACCTTGTCAAGGGTTTTAACAGAAGGACTCTGCCGTGGTCTTACAGGCAATAGAGCAATATTGCTCTCAGTGAATCTTTAAAGGTTTGAGGGATATTTTTAAATACATTATAATATTAACTTAAATTCTTTCCTGAGTTTGATTTTTTTGCATGCTAGGCAGGAGAAGGAACTATTTCAGGCACATCAAAACAACACAACTTGCTTCCCGGTTGCTGCCGCTTTTGAAGCAGCAAGAATATGATGCAGAAAAACAAGTCACATCCCAAATCACTGTTGGCCACACTTGAAATTTCAGCATTGAGCACAGCACCTAAGCAAATTTATATTGTTATATTTGGGTGTTTCAAGCAAAGCTCAGAAAAATTGTCAGCAGAGATCCATGCTCTTGCTTTCCCTTTTTGACATTGTTTGGAGTAACCACATATTCAACAACAAATGTGTACGAGAAATCCATGCAGGAAAAAAAGTCAGCACAAGGCCATCAAATTAAGCTAATAAGGGCTAGCACTGAAAATAACCCTGTTGATTATACACCTGGAGAAATTTGCAGTCCTCTTGTCAGATCTCCAGTGCTCGGTGTCAGATAACCTGTGAAATATTACACATCACAAGGGTGTACAGAGAAGTGTCTTAGGTGAAACTCCACAGTCTGTGATGAAGAAAAGCAGACTGAAAAACTGTTATCATCCTTTTTAAGTCTTAAATTGGATGAAAGCTGTTGTTTTTATTAGCATAGTATGTGTGTGGATAATTCACAGTGAATCATATAATCAATGTCTTTCACCTCTTTTTGATTTATATATTGTCTAGGGTCACTTCTCTTGAATGCAATGATCCTTTCGAAATTATTCTCTGAATTATTTGGTTCATTTGTTCATTCTTCAAATGAAATTTAGTAGTAATCCCTCTGCCTGGGAGGTTGATGTTCAGAATTTGCAGATACAAAAATGGCATTTTATCTTCATGCCATCTGACTGGAATGGAAAGGGCTCTTCTGGCTACATTCCTGGTGCAAAGACAGCTTACATGTTACATGTTAGATGTGTGGATGGTTTATCATTTTTCATCTCAAAGGATCCTACTGCATCTTAATAGTAAAGGAGACCTTCCACCTATTTACTTTTCAGATACAGGATCATAAATCCAGATTAACTCCAGTGAAAATAATGGAGCTTTAGACATGTGAGATGGGGGTAAGAGACACCAGATTTAAGCAGTGGAGATCCATGCAGTGGAGAGCGAATTTGACAGAAGAGATGAAAAATGGTAAGTGCTAATTGCTGCAAATCTCAATACAGCATGATTAAGACACCCACCTGCTTACTTCCCTTTGTTAAAGTGTGGGTAATGATGATTTCTTTTTTTTTTTATAGTGGTGGTTTTCTTTTCTGTATTCAGGTTAAACCGTGACATCATATTATTATGTGTGACCTATTTTCAAAACTATTATCCTTTATGTGTCATGGAAACTGAAATTGCTGTGCAGGATCCTGGTTTTGTACTGGTCAAATAAGCCAAGAGTATACTTCCTATTTGAAAATGAATGGTATATTTTCACTTTTGTTTGTCCTCTTGAAGGAAAATCAGCAAAAGCTTCTTGGTGCTTCAACAATCTCTGCCAAAAAAAGAAGACCTCATATATACTTCAATGTTTTATCCCCAATACATCATTATGGAGGAAAATGCCAAAAGTAATTGCTGCCTGTTGCTGTTGCAGTGTTAAAAGGAGCACTGAAATGACACTGTGCTGCCACTCCACTTTCAGATCAGATTTGCACAGGTTCTTGAACCGTGCACTTTTAAGGTTTGTTTCTTCCTGCCAGCACTCCCGCTTATGGCTATTGACATTTATTTCCCTGTTTTTGTCTTAATAAATGCAATTTATTGGAAACAGCTACGCTATTGAATCAATAAGACATACGGTACCCATCTAAATACAAATGAAGTTGAATATGTAATAATTCCTCCAGGGTTTTAGAACTGCACCTTTTGAAATGGTACCCTCAAAGGTGTAGTGGTCAGAGTGCCGTAATGAAACAGAAAACTGGGTATATCACCCCAAAGTGATATTCGTCAGTCATGTCCACTAGCATTTATGGATTATTCTTCCCTCCTTTGATATTAGCACCTTTTCCGGGCTTGTGAAGCCCTTCCCAGGAGGGAGCCTGAGTGTCTCCTTGACCAGCCACGCATCCACTGCCATGGCCCTGGAGCCGGCTGCTGGGTGAGCGGACACGTCACCGCGGAGCTCCCGTGGGACTGGGGGGGCTGGAGGTCCCCAGCCCAACCTCCACTCACAGGGGTTCAGCTAGTCCTGAGCAGTCTGGGCATCTGTGGGGATAGTGCTCGCGCAGCCCCCCCAGGAGGCCCAGTCCCGTATTCTTCATTACGAGAGGGTCTGGGCTCAGAACGGAGGAAAAAGGTGTTGTTGCTGAGTCAAAATAATGCATTCAAATACTGCCAGGAAAGGACAGAAATAGCTAAAGTGACAGCAGTGCAGAACTGAAGAGGACATCTCTCAGCACAGCTTGCCCCGGGGAAGAGCCAAGCGGCGTTGCTGTGACCCGCTGGATGTGCCCAACAGACCCCATGAGGTGCTGGGCTGCAGGCAGGCGACCGCAGGGGGGGAAGGGGCAGAGAGGGGGAATGCCCGTTTGCTCTCTCCTAGAAGGAAACATCAAGTTTTCTTATATTTTTAATTCTCAGAGAGAGGAAAGAAAAATGCTTTTTATCACTGCTATCTTCTGGAGCTGTGTCCATTTACATTCTCATAGATAACGCCAAGTGTAAGAAAAATTATCTGGAGACCCAAGGACCGTAGCACTGACCTCACTCATGCAGATCTTACATTAGTGATTCCTGATAATTAAAACATCAGTGGGTATGAAGCAAAAGGACACGGTGTTATGTCCCAATGGTACACTCGGTGTTAGGATAACACCGTACTGGGTGCTTCTCGTGGACATGTAAGCTGGGTTTCAAAATCCCCCTATTTGTTAAGAGAGAGCACTCTAGGGTAAGTGTCTAGTGAATAGAAAAAGCCATGTGAACTGAGTGATGGGAAAAGTTTTCATCCCTTAGTATTTGCTGGCATAAAAGCAAGAAAAATTAGACAATTGCCATAAAACAAATAAATACTAAAGCTTCATGTACAAAACTGAAGAAGAATTGAAAATGTGTGACAAATGTGACCTTTTATCCTTGCCCACCGTTTTCCTTCAACCTAACCCCACAATAGTCAAACCCTGGAGGAGCTGCACTAGCTGCTGTTTTTAATACAACTGTCAAAGAACTGTTTCTTCCTACCAGCACTGAAAATGCACCCTAGCCTCCAAAATATATTGCCTATTGGGCAAGAAAATAGTACTGTTCCTTGATATTTCCTGATCCAGAAGGGTAAGAAGAGACTCAATAACCAGACAAGTGAATATGGCCCCATATTCAGTCCTAGGCTAAAAGCCTGCAGAGAAAAATTAATTCTTTTGCTTGTTAGATAATGCTCGCACAAATACCAAAGTGTATCAAATGCATTTCTTTGTTAAAATGAACTAAAACCAAGCTGTTTACAACTGCACACCAGTAACTTCCTAACTTAGCGTGTAATGTGAGAGAAAAAGCGTTTGGAAACTTTTTCTGGAAGCACTGTTGGACATGACTTCTGCATCACACACGGATGGGATAGCTGAAGTGAAACAGCAGTATGAATGTTTGGCAAGTACTGCCTAAAAGATCATATTTTATGTTTAATTGAAGACTTGTTGAAATTAGGAAAGGCATTTGTAACATTCAGGGAAATAAAAATGTAATTGGGCTTAACTGACATGATATCGATGACCTTCTTATCTCTCATCAGAAAAACCATAACACCTGTTTATCATACGAAAGAACAAATTTCAGAACCGGTGAGGGGAGATGTTCATGTACCTGCGGGTTTACGTGACTTGACCACCTCCTCTGCTGAGGTGGTAAGAACTCATGTCAAAACAGAGACATAAAAGATCAATAAATATTTAAATTAAATGAGATGTTAATCAAAGCCAGGAAAGCTTGTGACATTTACCCAGGCAAACCTGGGGAACTCGGGGAAGCAATCGCTTACATCCGTGATTATCTTCAAGAGCTCACGGGTGTCCCAGAGGACTGGGAAAGGAACACGAGTTTTTATTTTTAAAAAGAGGGACCAAGGGAATTACAGACCAGTAAATGCCTACAAAGAGAGTGAATCAAAGCATCGAGCAAGTGATTTATTAACAGCCGGTGGTAATAAATAGAGCTGGCTGCAGTGATTCTCAGTTTCACACAGATTTTGGGGCTTTACTACTGGTGTCAGTCTAAAATGATAGGTAGGCTTATCCAGAAGAATAAGAAAGAGATAGAGAAGTATCATAAATATTGGCAAGTGCCTATTTGCTGCAGCCAGTGCACTTACAAGCGCTGACTGAAGCGATTACTGCAGTCAGATCTTCCTTTCATTTCTTTGGGACTTTCATAAGTTTCGCACATTCGGGTAATTTTTAGAAACTTGTGTCTTTCTTCATCATGGCTTGAATATATTTTGTAAGTGCATTTGGGATAAAGGCGCTGAGTGGTGCCTGTTGTCTCTTGTGCCACTCTTTGGAGTTGGCAGTGAAAATAGAATACCTTAGTATGGTATAGCCAAAATTGTTGAAAAGTCATATTTGAAATGTTTTTGTTCTGAAAACATCACTGTATCAGTAATCAACTGAAAGATTCTGGAAACTTAAAGAGACTATTAAAGTAACCTATTCTACGTACTTCAAATTCCTCAAATTGAGGCTTGCGTTTTCTCAAACCTGAATCTTTCCTCTCCCCTCTCTCTTGCACCACCCTCTTTCTCTACTATAGACTTCCAGGAGAGGAAGTTTGATTTCATTTTCTCATAGTTAAATTATTCAGCGAGAGCTTAAGGATCTACTGCTGTCGTGTAATTTTACTGTCTGGCGTGTCACAGCTCGTGCACCAAGCACCATGCTGGAGGAGCTGTAAGTAGGTCGCAGCGGAACCTCTCAGGAGTCACTCTCTGCATCTCCATGCCGCCCGCACCCCCCGCTCCTGTCCCGCTGCAGCACAGGTCTCATCCCATGAGGTGCCTACATCTCAGCTTGCAAATTTTATCATAGATAGCCCCAATAAAATTATTTTTAAATGTTTTGATCAGCTTGAACCTCCTAAGCCAGATGAACTCAGATAATATTGCACTGGCATTTCACTCCAGCGTCTTATTGCCACGCTTGTGCTCATCTTCAGGCAAGGAAGCATGGCGCAAGAGGAGCCAAAAAAGAAAAAGTAAAAATATTAACAAAGTAAAAACTTGTTTTGAAGCTTCTCATATAGAAAAATACTGATAAATAAGTTGCATTTATAAACTTCTACTTATCAGTTTCTGATAAAGGAGGAGTTCTGATAAAGCACGTCCACTTCACACAGAATTAGTCTCCTCGTGGTCCTGAGGCAGCCCAGTACTTAATGCAAAAGCACAGCCCCTGCAGAGTGTGCTGAACAGGATGTTGCTTACTTTTTATTAAAGTGCTCTTAACTTTTATTTCTTCTTTCTAAATTATTTTCTGTTGTTTCTCTGAAGTGCTATATTTTCTGTCTTCCTAACCAGGATTTCCCCAAATAAAACTGAAGAAAATAAGAATATGCATTTAATTAAGCAGGGTCTAGCTTTAGCATGCTGAGGTTACTGCACTTGAAAGAGGCATACATACAGACTTAAATGTTCAGAGTTATACGTAGGTCATGTGAATCACAAAAGCTGATTGGGCTCATCTGTGAGAGCTCCTCACAGATTTTGGGCAGAAAGAGTGTCTGGAACATCGCCAGGACATGGGGAGCCCTGCAGGGCCAGAGCAGAGAGGGGGGACACCCTTGTAACCCCTCCCCACGGCAGGGACCCCTCCTCGCCCCATGGGGACACGTGTCCCCGTCCCCAGCGGCGGGGCAGGCCCTGCCCTGCTCCGGCCCAACTTCTGCCCTTCTCCTTTCCCAGTATTTAAGTGATGACTGGTAGTCCATTTCACTAATTATTCCAGAAGCAATATTTTAAGAATCAACAGGTTGCATTTTCCACCTTGCTTATATACACAGACTGTATAAAATGGCTACTAAGAATTAGCTGAAAGGTAACAGTGCACTTCCAACAAGTGCAATTCCTATGGAAGATGTTTTGCCCCATGACTCTGAATATTTTTTAATAAGCAAGGATCTCAGCCAGAAAGAAGACAGCTTTTCGCAACACTGGCACCAAGTGACTTCGCATAATAAGAATGTGAATTAATTTTGCAAAGCAACACATTTTGGGAGAAGAAAATGGCTGGTGTATTCGCATTATGAGATTATCTATTCGTGAACAGTTGTGGCTGCTCATTATTTTGACTGCAGAAGGTTCTATTACTGTGGGTGGATGGGCCTTGGTATAATAAAAATTATTGATGAGCAGTGTATGAGTACTGAGCACTGTATGAGCGCTGTAAGCGTCCTGAGCACAGAATGATAGCGCATCGTTTCTCTGATGGTGCACAGTATACAATCACAACATCTGTCACTGCACTAAATGTTTTCCTGGGTATCACTTTTTTTGCCCGATAAATGGGATGGTGCACTATCTCTGTGGAATTTTTCAGCATTTTCATAAAAAAGCACACACCTTCACAGCACACACAGGAGGGTAGGACAACCATCTGCAATAAAAATGCCTTGAATATCACCATGGATGAGATAAAAGCAACATTCTGCTGGGTTACACAGTTGGAGGTAACCAAATGCGCACTGCGATTTGAGCCAGGGGAGATGGGGTGGGCTTTGGGCTCCGTCCTCCCCATTCCCCATGAGGCAGCAGGACTGCAAACAGCCCAGAAACCCAGGGACTCTGGTGTGGCACCGCAGAGCTGGGGACAGCAGGAGTTAAAGATAGTGCCAAATCCTCCCGCTGTGGTATATCTAATGTTGTCTCTTTACATCATTTTAATAGATATTTTATATATGGTTAGCCAAAAGTATAGCCACATATTACCACCCTGAAAGCTCTTTATTTTAAGCAATCATATAAGTACCGGATGTTTTCAAATTGCACTGCTCTCCTCTAATCTTGTTTTCATAATGAAATTTATTTAAGTCTAATATAGGCGTAATGTACAGTAATGTATCTTCTGCAGCTCAGAATGAATGTTAAAAGTGTAAATTCATTATTTCTCCTTCAGTAGATCTCCTTTTTATCTCTGTTCTGTAGACATTAGAGTAATATTTTTCTCCTGAATACACTGATGAGGATCCAAAACTAATTTTCACAAAAATGAGAACTCCTTAAAAACATGCTCTTATCATATCGTGCAGGCCCTTTCAGCTGTACCAGTGTTCTTCACTTTAATCTCAGCTTTAATTTTTAAGTGGGTCTTCTTTTTTTTCAACATTTCTCTCCATTTGCAGCAGTGAGGCCCAAGTCTTCTCCCTTCTCTGCGCACGACCCTCTGGAATGGAGAATTCCTCGTGTTAGCATGGGGGATTTCATTTGCACGGGTCCACCCTGGGGCAAAGGGAAGGGAACAAATGCATTAGCCCAGGAAAAATCTGGGAGCTCAGCAGTTTGCCCTGACTTAAAGTCCCTCCCTGTTTCTGATTCTGCTTCGAGACAAAGTGAAATCCAATGTTTAAGGGAAATTTATACTGCTTGGGCAGCAGATATGTCATCCACTCTTCACTCATGGACGCTCATTCATCCCTTCAGTCATTCACCAGGGCTGATAAAACCTTTGATGTAAGGGCTGCAGTTAGTAATTGGGCTTAATCACTTTCAAAGAAACCTTTTCCGTTTGCAGAAAGTTTGTATTCTTAAGAGAACCACCAAAACCTCCAAAACCCTGGCCCTAAAATAATTACAATTTAAAAATAGATCAGTGTAATTTTATTCGTGCCTTACCTGGCTCTTTCTGCATTGCTGTATGGAAAAATAAAGAAAGATGAATTTCAATAAAGCAGTTATCCCAAAAGCTATTATTACAAGATTGATTAACTTACACTGCTTTCTTTGAACAATAGGTTGTAGAGAGAGAAAAAATACATTTTCCCTCAGTCTTAATCCATGAAAAAGTTATTAGACGTTTATTTCTTAATTGGCATGGTAAAAATCAATACATGTTTTCCAAAGATGTGTGCAATTTGCTTTAAGAATTTGTACTTTTGTGGTCTTCAAGTACTATAAGTTGTTTGGTAATTATTTGTTTCTAACATTTTATAGATTCTCCTTTCTTGTCCGTGATTTTAATTGCTGAAACTTTTGCCAACTTACTGAAGTGATTCCTGATTTACAACAACGGATGGTTAAAGGAAAATTAAGATGCCACTCTATTCATCAGCTGGGTTTGACTTTAATAAAAAGACAAATGATGCATGCATAATCATGACTCCAACCTAGATCCAGCTACGGAGGTGGCAAGCCTCGGCACATGTCAGCCTTTAGCATCCTTCTTGCAGATGATCTGCCCGGGTCCCTACGCCTCTACGCAGCCTTGTGCTACAGCTCTTCTTGTTGGCGGAGGCATTTGTAGAGGGGCCGTAGTTCGCCCACAGATCAGCTGCTGCCGGACTCCATCCTCACACTGAAGCCTTCAGGACACGGACACTTGGTTGTCAATCCTCTGCAGCAAGAAATATCATTCCTTTAACATCAGTAGAGCAATTGGTGAGGTAAACTAAACAAATAAACAACTAAGGGGCACAGAAGTTGCATGGGAGTATAGGGCAGACTGAGTAAAATTAAAGACCTTTCCTTATATGTATCCTTTCCCTATATAAATACCCTTAGGATTGTTCTGAGATTTTTCTTCTTTTGCACTTCTGTCCTAGTTTCTTCCAGGAAGTTCAAAAGTGCCGTGAGACCACCTGCTATATCACATCCATAACCAATTTGATATCATGAATCACTGAATCACGTAATGTAATGTAATAATAAGCATGTTGGTCTGCGGTGTTTACTAGCTGATGCTCTCTTAAATAGGTCCATGCTGAAACAAAATCCTTCAGCCAATTTTTTCCACTTACCCTGCTGTTCAGGGGCAAACCAGGAAAACTAAGGAAAAAATCAGAGCTGAGACAGGCACTGCTACGTGTCTGAAACCTGCTCGGCCATATGAAGAGATATTAAAAGAATACAGATATCTGAGCACATTTCGCTAAAGAAGGCAGCCTTAATTTTAGCTGGCTGGCAGATGGGACTTCTCATTAGCCTGTCTTTTCATCTTATTTCATGCAATTAAGTAGGCTCGGGAGGGACCCTACGGGACTGGCCATCATCCAAAGGCTTGCACAGCCCTGGCTGCGTGGCTTCCCTCCCCAGAACCGATCGCCCTTTCATGTGGAGCTGTTTTTCTTGACATACGGAGCTTTTCTGTGTGGATTGGGTTTGTGGGACCGCAGTGCTGGTCTGTGGCATGGACTGGCCAGCCCACTATGCAACGGCAGGCCAGGCTCTGCACCGACCCCTTGACAGGAGCCCGGCATGTTAGACAGACAGCACGTGTGGCAGGGCTGGCAGTGGAGATCTGAGAGGAACTGAATGTGTCCCACTCTTTGTCAGCTCTTTCTGGAGCATCAGAGTCCCTGCCAAGATGAAAGATCTCTGTCAGGTTCCTCCCAGGAGGGGCAGGAACAGCTTAATCCAGTAGAAAAATCTCTGTAGATCCACAGTTCCTCTACATCCTTGTGGATTATAGATGATATGTTCAACATCCTGGGACAGACTGCTCTGATTTTGCTGTTACAGCCCAGGGAGATGCTCATGGCCCTCTACAACTCCCTGAAAGGAGGGTGCAGAGAGCTGGGGATGAGTCTCTTGAATCAAGGAACAAGCGACAGGACAAGAGGGAATGGCCTCAAGCTGCGCCAGGGCAGGGTCAGACTGGCTCTTAGGAAGGATTTCTTTGCAGAAGGGGTTGTTGGGCGTTGGAATGGGCTGCCCAGGGCAGGGGGGGAGTCCCCATCCCTGGAGGGGTTGAAGAGTCGGGTTGACCCAGCACTGAGGGATCTGGTGGAGTTGGGAACGGTCAGTGTGAGGTTCATGGTTGGACTGGAGGAGCTTCAAGGGCTTTTCCAACCGAGATGATTCTGGGATTCTGATTCTGTGATTCTAACACACTGGGAAGTGACACCCTGACCCTCCATGGTGCTCAGCCCTGGGATGAGAGGGAATGGGAACGGCCCATCCGGGGTGCACCTGTGGTGGGGCGCCCCCCATCTCCCAACATACCCCCAGGAGGGAGCCAGCAAGGCGTCGGGGCAGGGGACAACTCCCTGGGTACCAGCATCCCTCCCTGCCCCTCCATCTGCCTCAGTCCCGTGCCCCACTGGGGCCCTCTCCTCCTCATCCTCCCGCTCCGCGTGCGAGCATCGCAGAAACATCCGCTCTCTGTTGGGCAAAGCCAAGGTGTTCTCCCCCCATGTCAGGGCCAGTCCTGAAAGCTCTTGTCTACGGGAGTAATTCCAGCGTTCAAAGGGACTATTGGCATGAATAAAACCTGCTCCTCGGGATTTATAGGACAGGCCCCATATTTTGCAGGCCATTGATTTGGTATTACTCCTTTGTTCCCATAGAAACGTGGGGGTTTTAAGGAGTAGTTTGAAGCTAAGACAATGAAAATAAAACAAAACCAAACCCTATCAAGCCTTTGTATATACATGCACTGGGGGAAGAAAATAAAATCCTTGACTCCTTTCTGCATCCTGTAAAGCAGAGTAATTTAGTTGGGGGAAAAAAACCCCAAACCCTCATAGATGTGATCTTTTTGAATTATTTGCTTTTTTTCTGAGGCAATTTCAGCAAAATGCTTAGCAACACATATAGAAGGAAGCTGCTAAATCTTTATATTAATTCTAAAAACCTCCATTTCTTATTAAGTCACAAGAGATAGCTCTTACTTTGTTTCCAGCAAAAGGTAATTTGCGCTTTATTTTATTTAGAATGTTGCCCACCGTGCTGGAGAAGCAAGATTTCTTAATTGCTTTGTTGGAAAAACAATTTATGTGGGTTTTTTTAATGAGTTTAATTTTCTTTAAAGTTTTCCATGTATAAATGTGGCAGCATTCTGAAATCAAATAAATTATCCACATAGCTGCCTCAGTGCTCCCATCATTAAACTAAACACTTGAAGATGCTACCTCCACAAGGCTTATTGTATAGAAAATATGTGTACAAAGAGGGAGTTTGAGTTGGCGTTAAGAAAAAAAAAAATATAATAAGCAAGGGAGAAAAGGAGGGAGATTATTACCTATATCCTAGAAATGTCCTCCTACTGCAGAGCTGGGAGATGAATCCAAACACAGTGCGTTGCAACACGGAGATGAGGTTTTGAGAAGATGGCAAAATGCCTGATGATGCAAAAAAACCCACACTGTGGTTTTCCTCAAATCCACCTTTAAATCAACTAATATAACCAATGTTAGAGTGGGATGGCACGCTGGCAAAATGAGTCTTGGTGGCCTGTGTCTGTTGTCTTCCATTGCCATGAACAAGGTCAATGGCAATGGGTGAGAATCTGGCCAGATTATGGCAGTAAAATAAATAAACCAGCAGCGTGGGACTCAGTTTACAACACACAGGTTAGCAGCTGCAAAAGAGAAGACGAGCTGCAGCCCATGGGCTGACGAAATACAGACCTACTGTGCCCAGTTTGTATTTGACTGTCTGTATGAATATCAGCTTTTCTAGTAATTAAGTAAATATTTGTGGTTAGCATATTTAAAGATAGTGACTCGTCTGCAGTTTTCCCTGTCATCAGCACTCCGCTCTAGTACATACGTGCTCCGTAAATACGGTGCCAGTGGTGACGGAACGGTTTGTGTGAGAAGGAACATTTTGCCTGTAAAACGTGGGGTGTGCTGGCAGTTACGGGGCGGTAACCAGGCAGGAGGGTCCCTGAGAGGGATGTGGGCAAAGCGCTCCTGTTCCCAGTCTGGCTGAGCAAGACCTTCTGGATTGTTCTAACTTCTCCAGAATCTCAATGGGAGGGGGAGATGAGAAATTGCTACCACTGAATTCGGGTTCAGGTGGAAGAGAACCTCGCTCCTGCTTCACTAGGTACTCTGATGGAAAGAGAGAAGAGGCTCATCACAAGAAGAGGAAAACGGAGCTGCAAACTATCTGAGGACAGTATAAAAGGAACTATTGCAAAACAGGAGAGAGAACTGTACTCTAAAACTCAAGTTGAGGGTCTAGGAGAACGTGATCAAGTCTATTTTTTAGAGCTTGATGGTATATTGTAAAGAACATATATGCATCTTCTCCTGGGATTCATATAAACAACACTTGTAATCTACAGTGTAAAGTGGAAAGGGATAGGTAAAGACCGAGATGTTAAAATCCAGCACTGAAAGAAATCCATAAAGCTAACATGAGTGATGAATGATAACTGATGAACCCCTCAGCTGGATTAAAACACTGGACACAGAGCACATGTGAAAGCACACAAGAGGGTAAAAGGTGGATCTGAAGGAGCAGTGGGTTAACGGCTGCAAGCAGGCACAGTTATTTCTTTGCATCAACAAACACCCCAAGACTTCATGAAGCTGAATTCTACTCCAAAACCAGCAACAACCTCACACCTGGACGCACAGCAGGCCGTGTCTCGCTGAGGTACTTGCCTGAACAGACAACTTATTAATTTCATTGAGCCCTGTGATGCTCACAGTGGGCACCTGCACGTCCTCCTCAAGAAGGGAGCCAAATATAGGGCAGTTTTGCCACTTCTCATGGGCTTCACCATTTAAAATTTTTGCTTGTCAGCATCCATAAGTGTCTTTGACTTTCTAATGACGTATGGGCCTGCTACTGTAACTGCATACAGCACATCACATACCATATCTCAGTGAGGTGGTGATATATAACTTGCTATTGGAGCCCTTCTGGATGAAGGGTCAACTGTCCAAGCAGCTCAGGGACCAGCTAGTAATGGTGGGTAGCACAAGATCGAACCGCAAACAGGAACTTTCCCTGTCCACGTGGGTCTGAGCGATCTCCTGCTGCAGACATGCAGGAGAAGGACCTGTGGGAGGCATGGTGCCGTGAGGAAGAGGATGGAGACGCCCCCCCTGGCCCCAGGCCTGGGGCAGCAGGAGCAGTGTCTGTGGGTCTCCCCAGAGCCCCCAAACCCCAAGCACCCCGCCTGCACCAGGGTCTGACAGGGACATCAGGAGTGTGTCCCACTCCTGGTCTGCACCCCAGCTGTACTAAATGATTTCCAGAGGTCCCCACCAACCTCAACCAGTCTGGGATGCTGTGAGTGTGCCCCCAGTCTCTACCCCAAACTCTCAGGGCCCCAAGAGCACAACAAATAGGCCATAATGTCCCCAATCCACATCCCTACCTCACTGTCCAGGGCCCAGGAGCCCACTACAGCCCAGGACAGGGCCCTTGGTCTTGCCTGAGCTCCATCCAACATCCCAGTCCAACCCAGGACCTGCCCTGCCACCTGCCTGGCCATCCCAACACCCAGAACCACCTGGTCCCACAGGGGAAACCACAGCAAAGGTTCTGAATAGCTCACAGCTGGATGAAATTCCAGAGAGGCTTCAGGAAGAACAAGTAATGCCAACTGATATCTCAAAAAATGTCTTAATTTCCTCACCTGGCCATTGACCACAAACTCTCAAAGGTGTAAGAACTGGCCATGAAATTCATGCACCGTTCTCGTTTGTAAGCTGCAGGCACTAGTAGTTAATTTACATGATATATAAGTTTTAGCGATAAAGAATTCATGAAGCAAGGGTTGAATCCCTCCACTGCCAAGCAAATGGGAACATTTCCACCACCACAGGCTTATGATTAATTTATACACAAGTATTGGGACAGCAGACAAAAAGTCCTGTTTATTGTCTAGACAGGAGCTGGTTCCACCTTTCTTGACCTAAAAAGCATTGTCATTTCTAAAAGTTGAGCAAAACCCATCAATAGTTTTTCAGGAAGAGATTAAAATTAACCTGCCAGGTCACTTGTATGAGACAGGAAGGGAGGGAGGTTTAGCTGTATGTAATCATATATTTATCTTGTAACTTGAGGCATAAAGTTTGTAATGGCCCTATCACAATTCCAAAACTGTGTAAATTCTTAAAAACTGTATCTAAGAACAGAGGTTTGTGACAAGAGGAGTTCTTGTCACTTCTTGCTTGTCTCCAGCCCCAAGGATTGTGCCGGTGATGTTTTGGCGGTACTGAACCCTCCTTGCCCTGTCCTCCGTGGTGCTGGATGTGGCTGCAAGCTCACGCCATGCCCTGCTTCCCTCCCCAATGGCCCAGCCATCCCCAGCCCAGCTGGTGACTGTCACTGCTGGGGGTCCCCAAGGTGCAGGGCCTCCCTGTCTTGGCTGGTGGGGGGACATCCCATGGGCCAGGACAAGCAGCAGGGCACTAGGAAACCCTCTTCTGTGCTGAGGGATGGTGGCAGATGGGTCTTCTCAAAAGATTTGCTCAAAAGGATTAGAAGAACTTTTTATTTGTCATTGGAAACCTCGTGCCTGCTGAAACTACACATGGCAGTGGTAACTCTTGTTCAAATAACACAGTTTTCATGTCAACCTGTTTGCTGCCTTCCTGGTGACCGCTCGTTCAAGCACTGACAAGCATTGGTCTGCTCAGTTTGTGGGATCTGAGAAGTTCACAGCCCAGATTGTAAACACTTAACTCTGACTACACATTTCATAATTATTTTGAGCTTTGGCATTTCTGGCCTAGGGGAAATATGCAGAATTCTGGTTAAAATATTGTTTGGTTAAAAAGCCAGAAGACTTCATGTTGGAAAGGGACAGGGAAAGGGGAATTAAAATCATGTTTCTTAGACTAAGAGCCACAGCATCTGCCCACGTCTTCCCCAGAAGCCCTCCGCAGACAAACGTGGAGGATGCCACCAACACCGTGTTGCGTTGCTCATGCCAGCCAGCAGCCGCCTGTTACTCATCCATTATCCAGACATGGCGGTCCATGGAGCAGACACGGCCTTTGGACTCGTGACTCACAACAGGATGAAAAGACCCTACACACTGGTCTGTGAAGGAGGAGGTGTTCTGGGGAGGAAGGCAGACAGAAGGGAGCAAGTCGCACAGCCTCTCATCTCTCCTCCAGCGCAACAAAACATTTCAATGGTAAAACAGCAGAAGCAAGGTGTTCCTCTTGAGCTGGTGCCTTCTCAGATGCTTTGGCACACCAGCACAAACCCACACCTTCCTGCGAACAAGGGTGCTCTGACTGCTGACACCTCACGTCCTCCTGGATGTGCCACCTCCATGAGATGACAACTCTAAGAGTAATGTGACAGTGACAGCTAATTAGCGTTGTATCACACTGTAATGGTGTCATTCCTGAAAGTACTGCTGTCCAAAATGATGAATTAACATGGTGACTCTTGTATGGCAAGAGTCTAAACAATGACAGCTCGGTAGTGGAGCAGGTCACCACCTGCTAGATGCTCTGGTGCTTATTATGTTCAGCGGTACCTCACTATTTCAGAGCAGTCAGGCTCATTTTTTCATTCATAATAAACAAATTTCAAAAGCCGTGGAGTTCATCGACCTGCCCAGGACAGCTACAAGCATTGCCAGGCATTTTACTTGTCAAGCCACTACCCTCAAAATGTTTTTTCTGCATAAGAAGGTTACAGCCTGAGAAATGTTGTTTCCTAAGTGTCTATTTCTAGCTGAAATATTATTACTTATTTATATGCCCACAACATGTGCCTGGAAATTAAGAAATATTCACGGAAGTGAGATCTCTGGTGACCATCGAGTATGTGATGCTGCCAACGCACTTTCCTTACATTTTGTTTGCTCTTAGCATGAGCAGTAAGTACAATTTTGATTCATTTTTGACATGGCTTCTGCTGATTCATCTGAATTTCCTTTCAGTCCCGATAATTCTGCAGGATGTGCTGCCTGAACATGCACTGAGCGATCAACAGGGGCACTGCCTGACAGTGAGACCTTGTTTTGGCCACACATCAAAGCCACACGGGTTAAAAGTTCGTGCATTTGTGTAGACGTAAGGCATGGATTGCAGAGAAACTCCTCTGCCTCTGCCCACCACAGGGCTCGGTTGGAGTAGGACAGTGGGGCCACCAAGGCCACCCCTCAGTGTCCTCTCCACGGCAGCTGAAGAACATCACAGCTCCTCTCCAGCCCTCCAGCCACTGCCAGGCAAAAGTGTGATGGTTTAGCCCTTGCCCGGGTCTGAGACCACACGGCCGCTGCCCCTCCCCCACAAAGGGAGTGAAATACAAAGCCCCGGGCTGAGATAAGGAGAGGTTTAATACAACAGTGCATCAGCAACACAACAAACAGTAACAATAACAATAAGAATAACAATGAACACAGCAAAATATCTACCAATACAGCAGTGAGAATAGAGCAAATCCCACAGTACACGCGGTAACCCCTTGTCCTGCTTCGGCGCCAGGATGTGACATCCGCAGGGTATCTGAATAACCCAGCTAGAACTTCCCCCCCACTTCTGGGGAAACTTAACCCTATCCTGGCTAAACCAGGGCAAAAAGCCATTTGGAAGCAAACTCCAAATGCAGACAAAGCAACAATTTTATTTCCAGTCCAAGCGGTGCGTCAGGCTACAGCATGACCAAGAAAATAAAGAAAATAGGGGCATCCCAGGCTCCTCGTGTGATTTCCCCTGCCCAGTGTGCAGCCACACACGGGTTGCAAAGCCACGTCCTCCAGGCTGGGGCACCCACGGAGAGCCCGGCCGAGCAGCGGGGGATGTCGGGGAAGGGCTGGACACAGCCCGGAGCATCCCCACTGCTGAGTCAGCAGTGTCCCAGCCCAGGGACAGGCACCCCGATTCACCAGCCCCCCACGACAAGCACGTGGTTTGCAGCAGGCAGCCCCATCACTCTCCTGAAGAGCAAACCCTTTTTTATCTCTCCCTTTGTGAGCTAATAATGTTTTTTTAATTGAAACATGTTCAGCTTCTCCTTCTTTCTTCTTGTTTCAAATAAGTTCTGCCTCTGCCAGCAAAATAAGAGTCTGTGTTGCTGAGGCTTTTTTTTTCAGAAAATGCGAGGGCTTTTTCCTTGTCTTTTTTGCAAGATTTCAACCCTTTGACTTTGGAAAAGAAATCATTGTGGAGAAAGTATTTCTTGAAATGATGACAGAAGCAAAATTATATTCCTTTGTAGAAAACAGGGACATTTGAAGACGGGCTTAACGTCTTTGTTCTTTGTTCCGGGAAGTGCGAATTCTCAGGCTCCTGGACCATTAATCTTTCCTCACTCTTAGTTTTTGAAGATGAACATTGCAGAGAATGAGGCATTGTGCTTGAAAGGTCTTTTCAGAAAATACCTTTTCCCGCCACAATATGTTCCAGTTGTCTGATAATTTGCAGGATAACTTCACAATTCATGTCTCATCCTCATAAATATTTATTTTCCTAGGATGCCCCAGCATGAATGGACTCCCAGGGCTGCTGCCGGGGTGGCCGCCAGTCCAGCCTCTCCCCAGTGCTCCCAGCAGAGCCAGTTTAGCATCTGTGCCCAACACCGACGCCGCTGGGCTCCTTCCCAGAGGTTTTGCTCTACCAGGGGATGCTCCAGCCACAGCCAAACTGTTGGCAGCCCCAGAGCCGGCACGATGGGGTCTCCTTCTCCCACTATGTGCCCGGTCTTCTGAGAGAGAAGCCAGTCCCCCCCTGCTCGGGATTGGTCGTCTTTTCCTCTGTAAATATTAGTTCTACATTGGTTTTCTTCTACATTGCTGGCTCCAACACTTTTTCCTACAAGTTTTAAAAATCTGCTATCATGAGGTTCGGAAACTTAATTTACTGACTCCCTTAGCACCTTAACATGAATATCAGCTGAAACTAAATGTGAAACTAATATGTGTTTTTCACATATTTCCTTTATCAAGTGTTGTTCTTGGGGTAACTTTAAAAATTCTTCAAATACATCTACTTTAAAATAGATCTTAAAGAGGACACTGAGATTTCATTACTTTTGACTCAGCTTTAAGTTTAGTTGATCCCATTCTTCATTTCTACTGCATCTGCTTTGCTTTTCACAGTCATTCAATCCTGATATATTAGTCCATGCTTTTTAAAATACTTATTCTATCTCCAATGTATTACCCATCAATATTTTTAAATGCCACCTCCTTTCTCTGGAAATGCCACCAAGGTTGTCCAGACTGCATGTTGCTCCTGGTTAGAAAGACCTGGTTCCCATATGGAAAACCTCTAGGCCCCTACATCACAAACCCCAAAAAGCCTTGTGGGATTTTCCCTCTTGCCTCTTTTAACAAGGGGAAGTGCCCAAATCCCCAACAAGCTTTACCGGCAGAAGGGAGGTGAATGAACCGCGAGCACCGTGCACACCTGGCTGAAGGAGCTGTTCTGCAGGTGAGGAACTGGCTGGTGCTGGGGCAGGGCACTGGTGGCTTTTGCACTCTCTGTCATTACAAAGCTTTCCATCAGTGTCAGCGAGGTGAGAATGCCCAAGGCAAGAAAAAGTGTGGACAGCATGGGAAAAACTGGCAGGTTTTGTTGCCCAGCCAGTACTCTTACATGTTTTATGTTATTGCTCGAAGTACATTAACACCAGACTATGACACATGTGGAGGTGTGAATCCGAGGACCACTCAATGCTGTGAAGTTTCCCACTTTATCGGTTACAGAAGCATCTCTGCTAACGTTGTGCTGTGAAAATTCAGCGCTTGATACGCTCGCAATTTCTCAGCTCTTAAATGGTGTGGAGCGGTCTCGATGAGGGTGTGCCGAGCCAGCCTGGCAGTCCCCTCACACTGCGACTGCGTCTGCGTGCACACGTGTGTGCGTGATTCCACCGTCCCTGCCCGCGCTGCTCCTGGGCCACTCTCTGCAGCTGTCTCCAAAAAAGACCAAGCCTTGGGCCTCCTCGTATCCCAGTCATCGTCCGCTTCTGCCAGGGGCACCCTCCCTCTGCAAGGGAAAGTGCGTGCTGTAGACTCCCAAAAAGCTGCTGGGGATATCTAAAGCAAATACGAAATGCAGGAATAGTAACAAAAAATTGCAAAAAAAAAAAAAAAAAAAGGCACCAAAACAGGCGAATCCGTTCTACAGAACTGCTTGGAACATCTGTGATGAAACAGTTTCCATCAAATATGTTGCTTTATCAAAGCCAGCAAGTTTCACTGGTACGTAGGATAGCTAACGAAATTTGTGAGCAAGCAGTGTATGTCTCCACTCATTTCAGAGAAAGATAACTGAGATATGTGAGCAATTTAAAGCAGAAAAAGGTGTTTATAGAAGCATCAAAACTGCTCCTGGAATATTCATGCCATTTAATTCTAGAAACCTCACCAAGGTACCATCAATGATACACCAGCCTCACTGGGCTGGTGGGTTGTTGGTTGAAGATGGAGAAGGCTCCTGCAAAGGGAATTGCAGAGCCCTTGGCTGAGGCACGGTCACAACATGGTTTATATATTTTATTCAGTTTTCATTCCAAAGTGAAATTGCAGCAAAGTCCAAAACCTTGAAAGTTTTAGCAGAACAAAACTATTATTTCTTGCGGCTTTGTGCGATGCAGATGAACACATGTTGAAAGTATCTTCCAGCCCCTGAGGTTTCCCAGTTTCAATCTCTTAAGCTGAACGGCGTATTGAATTCGGGTTTCACATTCAGCACTAAAATCTGAAGATTTTTCCCAGCCTTTCCCCATGTGTTAATGAACTATCTCATGGTCCCAATTGCAGTGAGAGAAAAAGAAGACCTTTTTTTATGTAATTTTATGATCTTATTTTCTTATGTAATTTTAAATAAAAGGCATCTGTACCCTGAGTATCTCTGCATGCAGGGGCAGCACTGCAGCAGCAGCAAAGCTGATTTCTGGGGTGGAGTCCATGTCTTGATGTCATCATGGAAAACACAGCAATCAGCTTTTGTTTCTTCAAAATGTGGAAACAGGAAAATAAAATCTGGTTGCCCTTCATTCTCCAATTTATGCATGATGAGTGAAAAAAAACGAAGGCTGGAGCCTTCTGGAGTGTTAGCCACACTGTACTCATAGCAGATGTCTTGTTTGTTTGATCACGTGTTACTTGAATAAATAATCAAAGAGTCATAGCAGCAAAGTCCACTGACAGCAGTGGGAGACCATGGAGGCTGGGCAGGGCAGCACTTCATTACATTTATAATTTTATATAAGGAGCTGTCATCTCTGTGTTTTAAAATTAATCAAGATATAAAGTATTGTTTTAGCCTGTAAATTCCCCAAAATAAGGATTAAGTCACACAGTAGCTAATACAATAGAGACCAATTTCTGCTTGTGCCTTTTTAACTAGCAGGGCAGATGCGACCCTGCACCTGTGGGATGTGGGAGAGATTCCCCAGGGCATATTGCCTGAAGCCATCAGAAAAGGGCAGCGAGACTGACCCCGGGGCGGGGGCTGGCTCGGTTGGGGCAGGGGGACGCAGCCTCATGCCCGCGCCAGCAGCAGAAGACAACAGGCTTTCCCGAAACCCTCAGACAACCTGAGACAACGGGTGAGGCAACTCTTATACTGACAATACATAGAAGTGCGAGGAAGCTTTAGTATCAGACACTTCCCACATCATCCCAGAAAACCACTGAGGGGGTGCAGGAGCATCCTCTGAGCTGGGGTAGGGCAGCAAGAGCAGAAAGCAGCTCGCCCCAAACCGGAGAGGAGAGGCCTAAGAAATGGGTACAGGGACCTGCTCTGTGTGCGTGGCCCCAGCAGAATATAAACCTTGTAGTTGTATTAATCAAAAAATATAAATCCTATCGGGTATATGTAAATTCTATAAGTCACATACATATGCACCTGACTGCCTAAGAGTAAGACCCCATTAATTGCTTAGATATTCCCAAAACAGATGTCTCGGATCCAGTATACACTTTTCAAATCCATCACTTGCCTCTGTGGCAGTAAAAAAAATACATAAAATATAAAACAAAGCAAAACATAAGGAGAAAGAACAAACCAAAATCTTCTCTGAGGAAGGGCGTAGACCATCATGCTGCCTGAAGTACTGGCCATAAAGATTATTAAAATAAATCTTCCAGTTACCCAGCATGTAACAGGGAAAACCTGCTTTTTGTGAGGTGATGGCTCCAAGGTTGGCTGACTTCTCCATAGCTTCTCTAAAAAATCAAAACACCCCCACGATCAAATCTGTGTGTTGCTGCCAAATTTTGTTTGTTTCTCCTCCTGAAAAGATCCTTTAAACCACAGCTAAGCAGGGAGCGAAGAGAAAGGCACCACACTGACATCTAAAGACATCAATATACATACAGCAAAGTACATAAAATCCCTGAATGAAACAAATCTGCATGTCAGCCCGTGCATCTAAAGTAAATCCCCTCCTGTTCTGCCAGAGAGATCAGCCGTGGGTTATCCCAGCCGTGGGTTATCCCAGCCATGGGTTATCCCAGCCGTGGGTTATCGCAGCTGTGGGCTATCCCAGCTGTGGGCTATCCCAGCCGTGGGCTATCCCAGCCATGGGTTATCCCAGACGTGGGCTATCCCAGCTGTGGTTTATCCCAGCCATGGGCTATCCCAGATGTGGGTTATCCCTCCCAGGACAGGGACGGGCCCAGCAAAGCCCAGCACATGCCACAGTGAATTTGGCCACAGACCATACCCTGCGAGAAAGTCACAGCTCTGGTGTGATCTGGGATCCAGCAGTTACGTCCCTCATCCTTATGGCTCTGAGACAGCACTCTGGTCTGCAGTGTCACACTGTGGTGGTACCTCGACATCTTTTTATCTCCAGCTTCAAAAAAGAAAATGAATCAAACACGGTTTGCTAGAACAATTCTTTTTCATCCATCAGATTTTGCACGTCACTCATCCACACGTCTGGGCCGTGAGGAGCCCGACGAACAGCACCAGCAGCAGCAAAGCAGCGTGATGGCGGAGGGGACAGGGACGGTGCACCCACCGCAAGTACTGCGCTCTCCCCGGGGACAGACTGGGGTGCTCCCCCTCCCCAAGGGCAGCCGCTGCTGTGGGGGGTCCCCAAGCTCCCCGAGGCAGGGAGCCACCAGGAAGCTGCAGGAGGGCAGGTTGGCACCCACAATTTTCAGGAGGAAGGGGATTCAGCTGGCAGGCAGACTTCAGCTCAGTCTCCTCTGAAAGCACAGACAAAACATGGCAGGGAAAAAAGTGAAATCAGTGCATCTCCAGTGCTACCCATCCTTGTCCAAACCTGACAGGCAAGCTCAAACCGGGAGCACAAAATGACACAAATTTGCAGGAGTTTAAGGGAAAGTGATTATAAACAACACTAAAGCCCCAGATACTTTGCACACGACATCCTGCAGGAACTGCTGAGGCAGCTGGATTCTGCATAAAGATTATTTTATGATAATGCCACGAGGTCAGGGAGCTTAGCACAATTCACAGCTCTGTCTGAGCTCTGATAATTTCAAGAGCAAAGCTCACAATATCCTCCCTTGGCCCGCCGCGAAGGCTGAGCGCTGGAGAGGAGATGTCGGGTGTAAAACGGGCAGCGGCAGAGTCGAGCAGGATGCAAACGCAGGACCCTCTGATTCTCCTCCCCTCTCCCACTTTCAAGGCAGAGGTCCAGGCTGCAGAGGGGATCTATGTAAAGCCAACCCCCACTTCTGAACATTTCAGTATTCCAAACAACATATTTATTTTTAACATTCTAGATTTTTAATTTTTGCATCTTTGTTATACTCAAAATAGGATGTGGGGTGTAAACCCAACATTGCATCATGGTTTACAGCCTCAGTGAGGAAGATATAACTATCTGGTAGGTGCTGGAGCCAGAGGAAGACCCTCGGCAGCTGATGCACTTTGCGGGCAGAGCCCAGCGCGGGGGGAGGAAGGACCCGCAGAAACCCCTCGGAGGTGCTTTGCGAAGCGCCGCTTTGTCTCAGTCACACCCGCAGCCATGAGCAGCAAACGCAGCCGAGCGGGGGGGAGGTGTGAATTGTACTCAGGGACTTATTCCACCTTGGTATTAAATCCCCACAACAAACGAGGCAGAGCGTGCATCACCTTTCGCTCACCCCGACACGGAGAGGGAACCAGTCCAAACTGTTTTTCCAAGCCAGCTCTTATTTATTAGCTACCAACTCTGAAATCTAAATACAAGCTTATTTTTATTGCTCTCTGCAGCTCACCACTTGCCTTCTTTCTGGCATTTCAGTACTCCTAAGTTTGAAGAGCCAATGTCAAAAGCCTTTTGAACTGCTTTATATCTATGACAGGTATTTGTGTATGTGTACAGAAACACATATAATGGTTTACAGTAGCATCTGCCACTACCCTCTAGTTCGGGATCTGTGGAGAATTGCGTTACAAACCTGCAGTTTTAAAGGTCTGTGGCTTAACTTCTACAGTTTGGCTGGATGAGACCTGACAGTGCATCATCAGCCTGGAATCGGTATCATACAGCCCCTCCTCATCCTCAAAACAAACAATACCAACTGTGTGCACAGGAATATATAATGCAAATATTTCTTATTATGCAGACCCAAGCAGGGGCATATCACAGCCCAGGGACACCACGGCTGGCAGCGGCGGAGAGCTGGAGTGAGCTGCCGTGACGATGCTCCTGTTGCTCCCTGACAAAGGGGCCTTGGCGAGGGGAACCCCCCGTCAGCTGGCAGTGAGAGCGCGCGTTAGACACGGAGAGTCTGTGCCTCACTGCAGCAGAGGCAAGAGTAGCTGTTCTGTTTAGGAAATTAAACAAAATGAGTTCAGACTTAAAAAAGGGAAGAGCAGGGTCTGGGTTGAGCAGAAAGGGGGGATGTTACTTCCTGTGCCACTGAAAGAGTCGGTTTTACTATGAATAAATAAATAAATAAAAGTGACCATTTTCTCCTGTGTCTTGGGCCCCAATTGTGGCATCAGATATGCAATCTCTTATCACCATATTGCTCATAAAATCACTTCCATCATTACTTTCACACTTGATCACACCCTTCTATCATTAATAACACTGGCCCTGTGCAAATACAGCAAATATTAAATGCTGGAGATTATTTCAGCATACTACTTTCAAGGCTGAACAGACTATTCTCAAGCTGGACTGCCACTTACCTATTGGTGTGTGTTTTTCTGGGAAAAAAAAAGAAAAAAGTCTATTCGATTTTGTTTACAGGACATAAAAAGGAACTGTAATATTGAGAAAGAGAAAATGAACCACCAAATGCTGTTCACTTTGCCTGTCCTTTTTTTCCTTCCTAGGGTAACTAACACTTCTTGATGTTTATTGTATGCATCATATTGTGTTGTCTTTGTCATAAAGGGGCTTTCTACATGTACCCCTGCTCTGGAGCTCCTTCTCCTCCAGGGCTTGGCTGTGCAATGGACGTGGAAGCCAGCTGCGAGTGCCGGGAGACTCTCCAGTCACACATGGTATTTCACAATAACTCTGTATTTATTTAAAGAAGACCTCCCATATGCCCACAAGGAATAATTCATGCCATGCTTGTGTATTTGGCTTTGTGTACTTTGTATGAGATGCAGTTTCACATTCCTGACAAAGAGTTTCTGGAAAGTCCCTTTATCTTTACTTGGAGGTCCCAGCACAGCTCATGTAAGACCCACTAAAAGCAAAACTGCACTGGAGGAAGAAGTCCTCTGCAGAAATAACGACAACCTGTAAAAGTGAAGAATGAACTGACAGAAGTAGTAGCAAAAATTTTATCACACCCAGCCAGTGTGGGCTCATGGAAATTTATAGAATAAGGTTAATAAAAACAGGATGGAAAATAAATAGTGGAAGGAAAGATGGGCACAAATCAGCATTTATTTATTTATTTGAGTGCCTCATTCACCACTGACCTGCTAAAGGGATATCCAAAGAAATTCCAAAACCACGCAGGGCCCATTCTGTGAAAACCATGCAGGGATATGGCAAGTGCCAGCTGCAAAGGCACAGCCGATGTAAGTGCATCCTCTGTCCTACTTTAAGGGCAATTGGTGAAACTAATCCCATCTAAATGCTCACATTTTCCAAGTCCTCAAAAGATTGCCTTTGCAAATACTATTCTTGTCAGATAAGATTCTTACCATTAATGGGTTTTGCTTGGCAGTTTCAGCTGACTAATGAGCTTGCTAACAATTTTCTCACGCCATCTTTTTGCTTAGAACACGTTTAAATGATCTGGTTGTAAAACCCATGGTAGTTAACATGATTTCATGGTTATTGCTACTTTTTCTAAATGCATTGTCAAGGTTCCTGAGACTGTGGGCTTTCAAGGTTACCACAAATTAAAAGCTATTCTGGCTTACTCCTCAGAAGTCCAACTACAATCATGCTATATGCAGTGAATCAACCCCTGAAATGTATTCACACAGCAGATGACATGTGGACAAATATTTCTGCCCAGCAGCATCACAGTCCAGTTCAGGTCTGCCTTGGCCAGCAGCCGCCTTCCAAACCCCAGCGGGTGCACTGCAGCAGGACTGCCTAAAGAACAAGGATGAAAGTAAGAGATTTCCTATCAGACTCTTCCAGAAACTCATTTTTGTTACTTAATAAGCAAAAGCTTCCAAGATCTGAAGGAGGAAATGCATCCCACTCATGCCAAAATAAAAATAAAGATGACTCTCAAACGCTAGCATCTCAGGTCAAAAAAAATTACCCTTCAGGCGAAGTATCGTACAAGCTTGCTGTGGAGAAGGCATTAATCCAAATTCATTCTACGTGCACTGGCTCCTGCCTTTTTCCTTCTACCATCCCTCATCATCTGACACACTCACCGTGCTCAGTTGGAGAGGTCTTTAAGGTGCATTCACACCAAGTCTGCATGAGTTAAAGAAGGAGTGACTGAAGGCAAATAGTGAATTAAAAGTGGGGAGATTGCCATAAGTAAGTCACTTCCTCCTTGGACTCCTCCGTTAGCAATTTAACCATGGTGGATGTCAGCAGAGCTCAGGTAAGCTCTCCTGGGGAATCCGGCTGTCACCAGTCCGTGTGTTACCTCCAAATGTAGCTCCCAGGGCACCAGCAGAAGGGGGTGACTTCAGGTAGTCTGAAGGAAGCCCCATTTCGGATGATGAGGGGTTCAGTTGCCTTCACAGAGGTATTCCGTGCTGGCTTGGTCACCTGAGGATCTTTCTCCAGGTCTCCAGGCACTGCTGGAGCACTGCTTTTCCTGCCAGCCCCCTGCAGCGTCTCGAACACCCCAGGATGGGAGAAATGTCCCCAGAGGCCTGTGTTTAGGTAGGTGAGTCACACACCAAGGAGCACCACCAGTGATGTCTCCTAGTCTTGCTAAGATGCATATTGGTATTTTGCCCTTTCTCTGTCATTACAGAAAACCTGTCAGAGTACTGCCCTTAGCATTGCTTTAGGAAAACAGTTTTCAGAAAGAGAAGCTAGGGAACCATTTCTGCAGCATATTTAAAGATGAACCAGTGTCTTCCGCCATGAAAGAGTCTCTTCTGCTCATTTTAAGTCTCATAACATGATTGATAGTCAAACAATTTTTCAGCTCCAGCTCTCATGTATGTGTTAACTTGCAATTCTGCTCACAGGGTATAGGGGCATAGTGCAGTATTGACAAGAAAGAGCTGAAATATCTTTCTAACTCCACTGAAATATTTACCCACTTCCTGCTTGCTTCCTCTTCTTAAACTTGCTGAAATGTATGTTTCATCTTTAAAATGATGCAAATGTTGTTAAACAAAAATCTGTACAAGACAGTGAAAAGTTTTTCTTTATCAAGTTGACATAAAAAACAACTAATGGTGTGCCAAAATTCCTGCTCCTATAAGGTAGTCTCGAAACCCCAGGACCTTCCAGCATCTCAGTAATGAATCTGCAGCATTAGAGAACAGTACTTTCCTCAAACTCTCTTTTAATTCTGCTTTTATTTATTTCAGTGCTCTGCTGAGCAGCCTTGAGCATCCTGGAAATCCCAATCAGAATCCACCATGCTGCCCTATTTTTGAACTTTGGTTTGAAAGTCGACTTTAATTATCCTTGCGTTGGCTTCCAAGGCCAGATAGCCTACAGCTGTCCTGGCTGCAGTGGTCAGCATCACCAAGAGAGAAATCACCGGGCTGCAGGCAGAAAAAATGCACTCCGGCTCTTTCTTGGCTGCAGCACCGCATCATCATCTTGCTGAACAGCTTTGGGCTGTGTTAATGTGCTGGGCAAATTAGTCAGCTGATCCGCTGGTGTCACCGGGGGTCTTTCCATTAGTTTTAATGGGCTTTGGGTCAGACCCCTGCATAGGAGTCGTTAGCGAATGACCAATCATAAAAACACCTTCTGGTGACATGTTAAATATTCCCAACCATATGCAAATATTCTCAACTGTTTATTACAAATAGCAGTCATCCCTTGCAACACTGTGCTTGCACAAAGACCAAAATTTTCATAGCATTCTGTGAAACGTTCTGCCTGGGGAGCGCTGCAGCAATCTCAGAAGCTCACCCAGTCGTACCGCTGATGGAAATGGTTTGCACTGCGGGGGAGCCTTGGGATGCGCTCAGAAACACACCCCAAAATATCCCCCCACTGAAATGAACCAGTGGACAGCGGCGGAACAGCCAGGTGACAGCTTGGCTGCCATCTCTCACGCAATGTCCGTGGCTTTAGCTGAGAAAATTAGGGCTGTTGATGGATGAAGCGCCTAAAATTATAACACTCTCTATCGAGGCAGGGCTAAGTCTGTGTGAGGGACTTTCTGTGCAGCGGCTCGAGGGGCCAGAGACGGTGTTGTCAGTGCAGGGCTGGTCCTGCCAATGGTGCTGCTGGGAGCAGCGTAGGAGGGACAGTGAGGGAGGGCAGCACAGTGTAATGGTATAAAGGAAAAAACCTTCGGCTGCCCCAGAGCTACCCAGGGAGGGAGGCTCCTGCAGAACAGAGGCAGCATCCCCAGCTAAGAGAGAGACCCCAGGTCTCCCCTCTGCTGTGGCCGGGAGATGTCAGTCTGGAACCAGAACACCAAACCCCAGAGATTTGTTTCTCCTTTCTTGCCCTCCTCCTCATGTGTGTAGGTAATTGACTTTAATTAAGCTCACATGGCTTCTAAACCGTGAAACCTAAATGTCTCTGGGATCAAATGACAGCATCAGGAGAGAAATTACTACAGCATAACGTATAAATATTAGTTTGCAAATGAAAAAGTCTTACATTGTTGTTCTTTTCCCTAGAGCATTTTCTTAAACTTTTTGCCTGCTCGCTCTTTTGCTTCTCCAATGGTAAGACATCACCAGCAACAGATAAATAGCACCCAAGAGAGAGCTGAAGTCAAAGTTTTAGAGGAAGCCAGGCTGCAGACAATATAAATATTGTATTAGTCCGTTTCAGTAAAAGGTCTTCCCAGCTGCTGAAACTGAGTCACAGCACCAGGAATCCAGGAAGCCCCGTGCCGTGTTGAACCAGTGCTGGGGTTCTGCAAGAAAACGAACCATATTTAATGCACTTAACCAAAAAACCCCAGAGATTCTGGGATTTGCCTGGCTCTCCCTGCCTCGTACTGACCCACACCTTGCTACTGACACCAGCAGTGCCTCTTCTGAACGGCTCCTCTTCCTCGTCTCAGTTTGACACGCCACCTTTACCAGAGGCATTGTTTAATTTAAATCATCCAGGAGCTGTTCCCGGAGGAGCAGGGCAGACCAGTGTGCTGTTATTAAATGTATTTTCTGATGCAATAACTAGTACTTCAAACTTCTAGCTCAGAGTGAAGCCTCATCCCATCCCCAGTCTACTGTCCTTCCCCTCTCCCTGGCCCGGCACGCTGTCTCCATGCCAAAAGTCCACGCAGGGAAGCCCATGGAGAAGAAATTTGTCCTGTGTCACTGGAGAGGAGCAGGGGTAGCTTCTGCCTCCCCGGCCCTGCCTCTCCAGGCACCACTCACGGCTTACCCCAGGGCATGGAAGTAACGCAGACCTGGATCCTGGTGCATCCCAGGTGGATCATCTTGAGCCAAGACAGAGAAGCAAAAGAGTCAACGGCTTCCTGCGGGACGTGCGCTTTGACTAAACTTCCTATACTCTGGTAAAAGCAAAAAACAAAACAACACTTTGATAAATGAGGCTTTTTCCCAGAGTTACCAGCTACCTATATTTGCACCAAGTCCCAAACCAGCAATCCACCTTACTGTGCAGCCGCTGCAGCAAGCAGACACTAAACTGGTCAGGTTTTCTCTCATTAACTACACAAGCACTACTGTGATCACCAGCTTTGGAGCAGTCAGCACTGATATTTGGTTCCTCCTTCCCTAATCCCACACTCATGATCCTCCTTCTCCCCCACAATGAGCTCCCCTGCTATCAGAGACCTGATTAGGCAATGAATATCAACTATTCGTGCAAGAGGAGCCCTAACTGTCAATTAGTGATTTCATCTCTTCCATTTTTTATCGATTCTTTTCGGTAGCTCAGATCCCTCATTTCTAGCTCTGACCAGACTCCCACTGACCGTGGGCTCATGATTAGTAATTACCTGAAGTTCACAAACATTTCAGACAGCAAAAAATACAGAGTTCAATTCACATCTCTTTTATGTTACTAAAATACCAAACAATTCCACCAATTCCAACAATTACCCTAGTTTACTTCCAGTGCAGCAGTGATCAGAAATCAGCTGGTAATTAATGGAGTTTAATTGCATGCTGACTCTGTGTGCACGCTTCTTTAAAGATCCAGATATTTACCTGTTTCTGCTGAAACACTGAAAATATTTAGTACAAGGTAGACACTACCAACATTTCAAACTGAACAGTTAAAATTCATCATAACTACAACAAATTCAAATAGAGGAGTTATAATTATTTGCTCGGTTCAGCTATGGGAGTCATTACATGCATATACAGGAGAACTGGATGCCAAAGAAAATTACTATTTTGCTATAGTTTGGCCTTACTCTGTGCAAAAAGTGTCCTCAGAAGATCCAGGTAGAGTATATAAACAAGGATCGGCACTTAATTTCATCATGAGGGCTAATTCGCTGTAGAGCTAGTGCAGTACAAACCCAGCAAGAAACTCAGGTTTCTTTTATAGGTATTTTTTTCCCCCAGATGATGACATCTATGCACGCAGCTGTAAGGCTGAGGAACGAAAACAGCTGAAGTATCGGTGTGAGAGCTTCACTTTGAGTCAACGTAAATAACTAAATAATTAATTGTTTAAAATATTAATGTTGATGCCTGATGGTTTTTCATGTCTGGGTATTGCTGCTTGTAAGATCAGCGGGTATGTTTAAATTTAAAGGAAGCGCTATGTTTGGCATCAGCTTGTTGCTGGTTAGAAAGAGACAGTACCTGGAGGTAATTGCTTCAAGAAGTAGCACTAATTTTGTTTTCACATCCTGCTTACAGAATAAAGACTTATTCTAATTTGTATGTTTTACAAAAGCATGAAGTCTTATGCTGTAATCTTCATTGTATTTTGATATGGAACATTAGGATAAACAGCAGAACTTACATGCTGCAAATGCAATAAACAAGCCCAAATGTATCTTATTCATCTATGTCTTTTCAAATCATATTTAATTTTTGGAATATGAACAATTAAAGGACAGAACAGAGGGGAAATGGAAAGGAATATGCATACTGCGTGACATCTTTAGTATTCCAGGGTGAGAAAGCAGCAAACAGATAGTTTACCATGTGCCCTTTCATTCGAAAGGCCACCTGCCAACTCATTCCCATTTTCCCTTCTCTGGGTTATCAGATGCATATAAATGAAAGTATTCCTGGGATAGGCAGAAACACTCGTCTGTAGTGAGAGCGCGTGGCCTTTTGTGAATGAGTCTGGCGGCAGTGGCTGTTCTTTGGTACTTGCTAAACAGAGCATCTTTCAGAGCAAAACTTTTAACACACATTGTCTGCCTACTCTAAATTAAACAGCCCATCAATTTAAAAAGTCTTTCTATTCCGATACTCACCACAGCCCAAATATCTCAGCGACCTTTGATATAGTCCCAAGTTTAACTTCTGAGTGGTCCTTTGGCAGGGAGTGTTGCTCTCGTTCCCTGAAGGTGCGCGGAGTGAGGCACAGCAAGGAGAAAGGGTTTTGCTCTGCCCAAGTGAAGGCAGAAAAGGCTGCTGCAGTTTTGGCATGGGAGCCTTAACCTCCAGCACCAGCCTGGGGCTTTGCAGAGAGGGCACCTTGCCACCCAGATTTTTGCTGGCAAATTTGCAGAAAAGTGTCTCGCTTCCTCTCACACTACAAGTAGCCAGAAATTGGATTACTAATCATTGGCAAGTCAGTTCAAAATAGGCAATAATTGTGTTCACAGCACAGAAATATAGTAGGGCTCGGAGAAATCCTACAGAAGCCACTGAGTCCCCCCAACACGCACTCACACACACAAACATGCATGTGCACACACACACACACACACATGTGCAAGCGCACGACGTGCATCCATCGGTTCAGAAAGGCTTTGGAAGAGTCTCCAGCCTAACAACAAACCACCCACCTGTCTTTGTCTTCCTGACCATTTTCTTTCTCTGGTTTTGTAAAGGAGACACAATAGATATGTTCTGGTTTTTGATGACGTTAAATTACTGAACTTGTTTCTCTTGGGGAAATACCCTCATGACACCCCAAGGGTATATCTTCCTAATCTACTTGGTTTATCCTGCAATCCTATCCTGAAAAATTTCAGGAGGTATTTGAGGAGAAGAAATCAGAGGCAAATGGTCATTAACTGCACAAGAACTACTTTTTATTTTGTGTGAATGTTCTTCCTCTTACTTTTGTTGTTTTCTCTTGCTCTCCAACCCCTTCACTTTCTCAGTAAACGAATGATTAATTGCATTAGGTGACTGCTGACCCTATCATAAGTGGTATTGAAATGTTGGCTTTATTAAACATGGTTTTAATGTTACTAGACTCACTTAGCAGTGTCTAGTGATGGATGATATCGCACGGAACAAGAAATGGATCATTTATAATTGTTGACTCAGCTGCTCTCCATGTAAACTGCACGAAGCATCATCCCAGGAAGCAGCAGCTCTGAGGGGCTGGCACTGTTTCCGTGCGCCAGCAGCTCGCGTAGCAAGGACAGGGAGCTGCAGGGAACCACGTGTTCACCGGCTCTACTGACCCCACCACGCGAAGGCTGTGCGAGAAGCTGCTCCTCCACATGCCCGTTACATGAACCACTCTCCAAAAGGTGAGCCAAGGGCTAGCCTGTTACCAACTTAAAAATACCAGCCAAGGGATCCATTTTTGGTCGTCTTCTTTATTTTTTGGTCTTTGTCTCAGTCTGTTGTCACTCCATCGCCAGCTCTGCAGAGCTGTCCCGAATCACCAGAGCACAGGGGTGATGTCCATCACCCGCGGCCGGCGGATGCTCTCCCTTCCCATTGACCTCACCAGGATCCAGGAGCACCCAGGGATGTACTGTGAAGGTCCTCAAGTTCACACCAGCTATCTGAGAGGGGCTTCTCAGCCTAAACACCAAGTACCGGGAAAGGACAATAACATCTCCGACCACCTGTCCCCTGAGAAGCCCTGGCAGCATTTAAATGATGGGAAAAATTAAGCACAATGTTGCCATCAGCCTCAGCAGTACTGCCAACGTCGCCATATGATCTGCAGCACAGCATCACAACCACAAATAACACAACCAGTTCGGGCCCCGGAATAGGAAATGAAGTCAGAGGCACTGGTCAGGCAGAAAACATCCCCAGACTGTGGTTTGTCACAACTTAGATGTACAGCACAGAAGGAAAAGAAAGCCTGCCTAAAATCAGACATCGGTTTCAAAATTACATCCTCAGAAAGGCTGTTGTGGCTGCCTTTGAATTAAAATGTAAATGCGGTAGGGCTGGGGGCTGCCCTTTATCAAAAGTAGTCTGACTGGGGTTTGGGGTGTGTGCTTACTCCCATGAAAATTTCTGTATGTTCTCAATGGACAACAAAATTAAACCAAGATTGAGCTACTTGGGAAAAAAAAAAAAAAAAAAACCAAAAAAACCAAAACAACAAACAAAACCCTCTTAAAGGTGGATACAAGTTTCTCAAAGGATATTCCAAAGATATCCGTGTATTAATGGTGTGCTACCGCAGAGTATCAGGCAGACAATTAATTGACCACAAAAGCCATTCAAAATGGACAAACACTGAGTAACCGAGTAACCATTAAAAAGGGCACTAGATATTTTTCACGTGGAATTCCCCAAACCTCACCAAACTTCCCTGAAGTTCGTCTACATTAAATTCTGTATACAAGGAAACAAGAAAGCCTTGTACTTTAACTCTTGATGGAATCACAATGTATCACCAGTGAGAGGAAGTATGACAGACATAGAAATGCTAAATGGATTCTTGTATCAGTACTATCAGAGTGATTACCAAATAAATTTATAATTATGAGACACTTAAAGTATTATGAGAAATAAAAGATCAAACATACCTCATTATCAGGGAATATGAGCTGAAATGACAGACTATATCAACATGCCATGCTGAGAAGATAAAGATCGTGTTACCACTGAATTTTTCATATCCTCCAAAGGTCAAAATCACTTCACCATAAAATTTTCAGTGTCACAGAACTCATAAGTTGTAAATGTGTTTTTGTTCTAGTCTAGTCATGCACACAAATTATTGGAACCCTTAAATTGCTAGAACATCAAATAAAAAAATCAGGATGTGATAGTTGTCATCATGACATTAGAGTGAATATTTCTGAAAATCTAATCCATTGGAGATGGTCATAATTACTGTAAAATTGCTTCTGAAACTAATTTGTTCATGTACACGTAAATGAAAGAGAATTACATTTCCCTTTTCTCTTTTTCTCTTTTTTTGTACGAAGGAAAGAAAAGACACCAGCCTCCTTTAAATATTAGGGGTTTACTCAGGGTTTGAGCCCTCTTTGAGATTTGCTAATCAAGGGCCTTGTTAAGGAAGCAGACTTCATGCTTGCAATCTTACGGAGCTGCAGTCAAGCTGCCGATGTCGGTGGCAGTTCAGAGCAGCCCTGCTTTTCTGCGCCGCCGACGGAAGCGCAGCTGCAGACGGGTCCCACCATCAGAGCTGCGGAGGCGCGGGGCAGGGCGCTGGGGTGCCCAGCAGGGCCGCAGCGGTTCCTCACTGCTCTGCCCTGGGTGCTGGGGGAGATCTCATCACCCAGGAACCATGAGCTGGTGTGACAGTTGCCTGCACCACCCCTGATCAGCCTCCTGTCAATGAGCAGAGTGGACACGTGCTGTTTTCGAAGAGTAGCCACAGGCTTTGCACGTCCTGTGAGCGCTTGTGCCGGCTTTGTTGATCTGACGCTTCCGCACACAGTGGCAGACCCCCGGGATAAGGCTCAGCGGAGTACTTCGGGTGTAAGCAAAGAAAGATTGATCATTGGCTTTTTTCACTCTTCCCTTGCTTCGTGTGGCTAGCCTGGACTTACATATTTTTGCTTTTTGTGTACCTTTCTCCTGCCAAGAATTGATGGGAATGGTTTTTATTCAGTTCCAAAGCCGTGGTGCAAAGCCAAGCCCATCAATTTCTCAGAAAGCCAATACAATCCATCAAGAACGATCCACTGATATCTGTTAATCCCGGCGCCGTTTGCCTACGGCAGCGAGGCTTTGCAAGCGAGTGAGCCCGCTGGCTTCCACGTGCTGCCCCGTCACGCTCACCGGCAGCTCCCCCGGCGCGGGGGGCAGGGGGCTCGGCTCTGCGGGGCGGTGGGCAGCCGCCGGCTGGCTCTCAAGCCTTCCGGACAAGTTCCTTGATTTTGGAAACTTCAGAGTTTCCAGTCTTCCTGTTATTTTGCAAAGTTGGTGTTTCTTTCCCCTTGGAAGTGAAAAGTACAAAATCCCACCGGACTGAGAGATTTGTATGTTGTCCCCTCTTTTCATACGGTCTTCGTCAGGAGCTAACCCTTAATTAGCAAGTCTCTTTGGTTACCTCCTCTTGTTTAAGACTTTCTGGGTTCATTTTGTGGGCCGCAGCTTTCCCCCAGCTATTTGCAACAGGAAGAAAAGCGCATTCAGTGTCTAGGCCTGAGGTGTGATTTGAAAGCAATTCTGAAGCGTGTAATGAGTCGCCGTATTAAGGAAGCCGTTGTTTTCTCTCAGAGGTATGGGTTTGTGCACACATATCTCAAATATTTATCCCATGTTTATTTGACTAACTCCTGACTTCACAAATTGCAGATAAGGGAGTCAGTTCTATTGTAATTTTGTTCTTTAATCATGACAAATTTTACTTCTTTACTAACAATATTATTATTCCCTTGTCATTATTTCAATGTCTTCTTTCTCTGATGCTGATAAATGAAACTTAATTGAATTTGATATTGTAAACCATAGGAGCAGGCCCATGAGCTAGCCTGAGCTACTTCAATTGTACTCATTGGCATAAATTAACTAACCAGAAAACAAGGGAGTTTACAACTTAGTTGCTGACTCAGTAGACAGAGACTAAGATCTCCTCCCCAGTTTCTTGCCAGCTTCAGACCAGGATATGAAAGTCTTCAGCACTGGTATATTATTTATGAAATTAATGAAGCCCTGTCATTGCAACACAATACAGAAATTTTTGGTACTCACTGTTAATGAGATATTTTTCTTCATGTTGTCAAGGACGAAGGTGCCATGAAGGTTACTGTGGACTAATGAAGAGGCGATGAAGCAAAAGGGATGAATTTGGATTTTCTGCAATTGCTGGGACTTAAAACTTCCATTTCGGGTGCACAGTACCTTCATGTGGGAGCTCAGGTTTTCAAGAAGGGGAGAGATGGGGAAACATCTTCCAAGATTCCCCCACAGTGCCTGTAGCCTGTAATATTTTCATTGCCTCCTCTAAAAGGTGAAGCAGTTACGATACACAGAAAGTCTGATAGATTTTTTTTTAGACTGGGAGTATCTTTTGAAACATTATCTTGATAGGAATCAGCTCATGCTTGAAAACAAGGCTTTTGATTTCTTCCCTTATCCGTGGGTTGGAGAGTGGTTAGCACATGACAGGGTCCTTCATAGTAAAATCTTACAGAAAGAACACAGTTTCTTGCAAGTCATGCTCAGTCTCAAGAATAGCATTTGGGCAGGGTGTTTGGATTTGAAATTTCAAGGGTGAAAAAAGGGTGTTAAAATACTGAGCTCAAGTGTGTTTAGTCTTCCAGCATAAATTACACAGTTGCTTAATATTATTTACTAGTGTAAAAAATGTGCTTATAACATTCAGGCAAATATAGCAAACATCCAAATGCACATATTTGATAGATCTCTCAAAGAAAACAAGGTATGTACTGGTATCCATGACAACAAAGCCACTAAGATCCATGGGTATGTGAGCAAGATACTTTTTAGCATTATGTAAATTTTAAAAAAACTGGTAGTGTTAAGGGCAGAGTTTTCCATGCATACATATTAAGTTTATTACCTATCCCCAATTAGGTCTCTTGCGGTTTGCTGGCTGGATGCTGGGGGGGTGTCAGGAGGTGGGAGGCCCAGCTCCTCGGCTCCGCAGGCAGCCTGGAGAGGGGTGGACAGCCCACACCACGCTGGGGGGCTGCCCTGGGGCTCTGCACCCCATGTCCTGCGGTGGCACGTGGAGGGCAGTGAGGGAGGAATGGAGCGGGTACCCCGTGGGCATCGGGCTGTCTGGAGAGCTGGGGATGGCAGGAGGTCGTGCACGAGGCTGAGGCCAGGTCCAGTCCCCAGTGACCTGCCTGTCCTGCCCTTGTCCCCCTGCCATGGCTTGCCTGCCCGCAGCTCCCGTGGATGCTGCTCTCCTCTCCATCACAGGGGCAGCCCCATTTTATGTGAAAGAGGCAGCAGGCAGACCCTGGGTGAACAGGTTGTGGGGTGGTTCTAGGCACAGCTCTCAGCTCAGGAGGTGACATTCATGGCAGGAATTACACCCTGTGATGTGCTAAGGATGGAATGGTGTCAAGGGAAAATCAAAGACATTCCTCTTTGTCCCATTCCCCTGCCTCACTTCGTCATCTTTTTGATCTGTGGAAACTTGCCATATAAAGAAGCACCAGTTCAGAGCTACCTTAAACTGGTGTTAAAGTAAAAATAAACTTGAAAATTCGGGGTAGCCCACCATGAGACCCACAGCTCTCAAGGGAATGCAGAAAGGAATGAGGTCACCTGTGACGTTGGTGTCAGCCAGTCCCATGAGCAAGAGCTGGCTCTCCTTGGATGGTTCTCACCAAATTCAGATCCTTTCTGGCCCATCAGTGCTTGTCAACAAACAAAACATCTTAATCACCTCTGGATTAATACAGCCACAGCAGTCCCTCAGCGATCCTTCAATTTTAGATTCCATAAGCCCAAAAACTCACACGGAGCACTATCTGCAAGAATCAGAGAGAAGGATCAAAGCCTCCTGAAATATGGCTCTATGTTGTTTTCCTTGGGTTTCCATTGTGGTTCCACTGAGCCTTTTTCACTTCTAACGTGCTCATCTTCACGAGTGTTAAGGGACCTCTTCAGGTGCAATAGTGACGATAAAAACCTTTGCACACCACTGGAAGTTATCAGTCCTCCTGCGAAGTCTCCCCTTTCAAACGGTGGCTTTTAGAAAAAAATATCATGGGTGTTTTCCTTTGCTTGTCAATACATGGGAGGAGGGCTGTTAACCCAGCTGGGTGGCAGCCAGGGGACAGCCACTGCGCTCTGATGCAGTGACATGCTTGGACGCAGCAAAAAGGACTCACAAGAAGGGTGACCTTGCCATGAAGACATCATTGATATCTGGCAGGTGGAGCACTATTTGGTGCTGGGGGGGGATAAAAAGATCTGGTAGCCTGTTTAAAGCATGTGTCTGGGCCCCGCAAGAAAAAATTGGTTCTAAATTTGCTCCCTTTTCCACAGGTACAAGGCTGGTGGATTCAGAAGAGTCACATTTGGTCTAAATTCAACCTCGTTTTGCCCAATCCTGTCCTACCTGATCTGCCAGGCCAACAGCTGATATAACTGCTCAAGGAAGAGTAAATTCAGATTTCCTTCAACGCTTTCAATAGGGAGAACGCAAATGTGTGCAGGTGTGAATGACAGCAGTAACCCCAGGTCCTGCCCATGGTGCCCAAAGCTCCTCAGCACATCTCACCTCGCATCCTGACGCCTTCCTGCACAAGGAGCAGTCACCAAAGGGACCAGGCAGAGCTGTCAGCACAGCTCTGCAGCTCTCCTGGTCACCTGCCCCACCACGGATGTTTTTTTCTGGACATGCTTAAAATCATGAAGTCCCACACGCCTCTGTTTTCAGAGTGGTCTTGATAGATTGAAGGTCAACCTTAGCCAAAAGCTTGGACATGCTCTACATCAGCATGAAAAAGACTCAGTAGGCAGAATACATGCCATCTGTTGTTCACACAAGAAACTTTACATACTGCAGTTTATTTTTAGGGTAAATAGTTCATTCTGTTGCCTCAGTTTCATAACTTTATTTCTGACATAGCAAATTCTCAAGAGTAGAAAATTGGTAAGGTTGGAACAGAAATGATGGTGTCCTTTGAAATGAGGGTCACTGGAGAATGCACATGACTCCAGTTTCTCTCTGAAAGGTTTTTTGGGCTTTGGTGGTAGTTTTTTTCCACAAATAGCTTTTTTATTTCCTGAGAAAAAGGCTGTGTGAACCCAGAGTGCCCGGTGAAAAATCTGTTGTTATGTTTATGAACTGTACAACTGGCCAGATTTTGTGACATGAATAGCAATTTAGCAAAGGAACAAAACCAAAAATGTTGTGCCTGGGTGGAAAACCATGTATGAAAAATGTCAGCTCAGGGCAAGTTTTTACAGATAAAATATAGTAATTATAACTCCTGAGAACAAGTTCATAATGGAATCTTTGGCACGACCTCAGCAATGAGGATAAGAACAAGACACTGTTGGGTGTTTGCTCCCCCACAGCCCCGCCCCCTGCCCCAGGGAGGGGACCAGCTCCCCACTGCAGCCCCGCGGGGCTGCTGCTCCCACGGGGAGGGGGGAGACAGAGACGTGGGCTGTAGGCAGAGACCTGGCAGCTCAGTTCCCCTCCTCCTCACCCACACTTTCATGTCTTCATGGTGCGGGACTGGTGTGGAGCCTGGGGTGACGTGGCCGTGGGTGCTTCACCTCCAGGCCGAGCGGCAGCGCCCTGGACCATGGGCAGGCCCGTTAACATTTTCATGTGAACATCACCTTACTTTTGTGCTTCTACAGGAAAAAAATCACTTGTGGGCTGATGGGGCTGCCCTGGCTACCTGCACACTCTCCTCTGCCACAGGATGGGTGGAGGTTTACTGAGTCCCCACGAGCAGCTCTGTTTGTGATTGGGCTGATTGCCTTCAGGATTTTCCTCCTGGGTCCTGCCCAGTAACACAATAAACACGAGCTCCAGTGTGGAGCCGTCCAGTTTGCGGGGAGGGATGCCATCCCTGGCATCGTCCCCCTCCCCAGCACGTCAGCCTGCAGCTCACCCATGGCCCCATGCAGCGGGAAGGGAAATCGGCTGCTTCACTACCTGGACTAACGCTCCCCGTCCTTCCATAGCTAGTGGGGCTGAAAATTTTCAGCACGGCATAAATTAATTTAGCCTGCAGTAGTAAAGTGCATTACAGAGATGTTTATATTCCTGTACTAAAGCATATGCACCTTAATAAAAGCCCAGCTAAACTACATATGGAAAAGGTAACACCGCAGATTTATCTTTTTTTCTGTATTCTTTTATAGCCTCCAATTGCTTTTGTTCTCTTTTTTTATCCTTTTTGCTTTTATGTTTGCAAGTGATAAATTTTTCCCATGTTTTACATTTTATATGTAGTTTATCTCTTTATTTTGTACTCATTTTGCATTGAAAATGGAATGAGTCTTTAGAATAATACAGCTGATATTGAATTTTTTAAATTGCTATTGGGTATATACTGCATAAGGTGGTTATCTGATCTCTAACTTAATCATGTGAAAATATTGCTGTGGGGAAAGCTGGCTTGGTAACAATGAGACCCCTATGCTTTCATAAAATTTATTTAACTATAAACCTATTATAAAGCATTAATATAGAATTCCCTTACTTTCTGTCACATTCAGGTCAGATTTATTGTATACCATTACTGAATCCACACCAAAAATGAATTCGTAAATGTACAGTCCCGATGCAGGGTGCTATTCAAGCTTATCAAGATACACTACTGCACTCAGGATTTCCTAGCTACCAAAGTCAGTAAAAATAAACAAAATGGTGGTTTGGTTGCAGTTCAGAAGTTGAGATTCGGGGGGGAGATAGAAGATTATGTATTTGTTCTATGAGAAATAATGGTGTCTAAAGCAGTAGATTAAAACCCTGAACATTTCCAGTGCCTCGGACAACCCTTCCCACAGCACAGGAATGTACAAACGCCACAACCACATCTCACTCCTGTCTACCACGGCTGTAAAAAAAGCACAGTACTTTTTCACAGTAATCACCTATTGCCAGTATACTATTAGCATTGTTTTAATGCTTTGTATAAACATTTGTCTCGTGTTCTTTAGCGGCCGTTCCGCAGTGTTAACTTCACACAGTGTGTGGTCCCACTTGGCACAACCAGCGGCAATCCCGCTGATGGAAACCCTCCGTCCAGCGTCAGTCTGGATAGATCAGCCATCGCACGGGGGAAGTGGAACCATATATCTACTAAACGCTCTTCTGCCAGCAGCCCTCATTACCGCCACAACCCAACAAATTGCTTCTCGGTGCTGGATTTGAAACCCAAGCGTGTCACGGTGGTGGTAACAAGGAAAACCCAGAGTGACTCTGCTGGCAGTAACTCATCCATCTGCGCTCACACCCGGGTGGCTGGGTGCAAAATTCTGCCCTCTGGGGTGGACTCGTGATCCCCAAAATTGTGTCGCCTCAAAGCAGCGATGGCTCATCCGGCTGCAGTAAGAGCAGGCCAGAAGAACAGGTCCTGTGAGGTGAACCAGGGCCAAGGGTCTGCTCCGTCCCCATTGTGTCGGAGCCGTGCTACGGAAAAGCCAACAGCAATTTGGGCACGAGGCATCATGCCTGCGCTGGCTCGGGCACCCATCATTCATCGAGACGAGCTGCTGCTGAAGAGGGTTTCCTGCTGGACACGTTTCTGATTTTCACTGGACTGGATTTTCCTCCTTGGCACTCAGCCTGCGGGACGTTCTGATACGGATGACAAGTCATGACAAGGCACGTCGCCCTGGCTTAATGCCTGCAGGTGTGAGTGTTCCACGGGAAGCTTGGAAGGGGCAGTCTCGTAAAGTTCCGTGTGTCACAACTGGTTTTTTATTACTACATTAACTCAGTCTGTTGAGGGGTTCTAAATCAAATTATTTCTTCCAGTATTTTCACTCAATGCGGTATTGATCACAACGCAGAACGATCGCAATGTTAAATTGTAATCTCCACCATAACTGACCCTCAGATCACACCGTCTGCAGAGGATCCTGCCCAAACTGGGGGGCTTTGGCCCTGTCTGGTGCCAGCGGCAGTGGAGGAGAGGTGATAGCTTCCACTGATAAGCACCCAGATGGACAAATCCAAATATATACAGACACAGGGGAAAGGAGGCAGTTCAAAAGTAAACTGTCCCTTTTGAGATATTTTTCTGTTGATTTCTCTTCACATTGCTAACTGTGAGATATTTTAGCTTAAGGATGCTATATATGAAGTTAGAGAATTGCATTTAAATAATGTGAATCTCTGAAGTGCATTTTCCTGTTCTTAACTCACCCTAAAACGAATTTTGGAAGCATTTATGTCAGATTGTAGAAGGAAGTAGGGATTCTATATTTTCTGTGTAACCTAATCACTCTATTTTTCATTAGTTTATCTCTATAGGACCATCACAATTTCCATGCTGTATAGGCAAGTCCAACACATCTGCTTCAGCACCCGTTTCCTGAAGTGTCCAACGTCAGAGGGTGTACCCCCTCAGCTGATAGTTAACAAATACAAGATGCACAACTAAGCTACTGTCATGCAATGATAATTTATGCTCTGAAGCTTCTAGCTAATAATATTAAATATTATTAAATATTTTCTATATTTTCCACATTTTCAATATGTGGAAATTCTTAGTATTTGTTATGAATATTAGATGCCGATAATGATTCAGATGACAGCTTCAGCAGAGAATTCAATAGATATTCGTTCTTGATGTAAAGTAAGAGAGGGTTAAACTTGGTTGCCACCTCTTTTATGAGACATAAACTTGTGCCTGACCCTCTCTGGATCTTTGCATTTATTACTCTGCCAAAAGAGAAGGTGAATACTTTTCTTTCTTTTGATTTTGGGGGTCATTCCAATTACCAGTACAAGTTGTTAAACCTCTGAAGCCAAAGTCAACCACAGCATAAATCAATGGATGGATGTGGTCCATTACCCTCTTTATGTATCAAGGGGAAGTAGATATCACATTTGATTTTTCAGGCAGTAACCTGCCTTTGATTTCAAAGGCGTTTCTCTGGTATAAAACCAAGGTAACACGACGCAGAATTAATCTACCTGAATAGAACGTCACTTTCCATATACTGATGTGGGGGTACAGCTGCTGCAGCAGAGAGTAAAGGGTTAAAAAGGTAAGATGCTGAAGAAAGGGAGGTGAATACTTGCACAAATGAAAAGCAAATATAGCAGAAGAGTTTGAATGTTAACTTTCCTTTGAGTGTAATTTTTCTTCCATTATGGATATGGTTAATATAAAAGCATTTTATATTTGTTTTTTCCAGAAATTTTTGCTCGAGCACATTGCATTTTCCCGATAGAGAAAAGCACTATCATACAACTGATGAAGGCACTGCACAGACCCAGCTGTGGTATGCACAAGGATTTTCTGCATCTCATTTGCCTGTGCAAGGGGAGATCCGCAGCTGTCGTTACCTCCCCGGTTCCTCGTTGGAAGTGTACGGATTTGAGCGAGTTCTACGGATTACAGCTGGTGTAGCCCGACGTGCTTTGGAAGGTACAGATCTTAAATCTTGCGTATTCAGCTGTATCCAGTGAAGCTGATTTCCCCCACCACCGTGAAATGAGGATTTGGTGCTTTGTATTAATTATAATTTGGGCGTTCACAGCCGAGTCCGAAGGATCACCAAGTCTTTCTGAAAGGGGTACAGTGATGTGAAATCCCAAACCTCATGACCAGGAATCTCACTTTAAGAGCTGCAGGAAAGCCTGCCCAACGCCTTGCACACCTGACCTTTAAAGTAATGCATATTTTGACTGGTTCTCCAATTTACCTCATCTCCAGGGTTTATTGGGATTTCAAGCAATGAGCAGAAGTAACCATCAAATCAAATGATAGGATATTCAGCACAGAGTAGTTTTAATGTCATCCATCAGAAGAAACACAATTCCTCGAAATGCAAACTTTTCTTTCAGGGTTGCTGAGAAACAGCGTGAGCAAAGTTTGTAAAGATCTCTGCAGCGATGGATGGGACGCATGACACCCTTCCCCACTGTCACTCCGATGGCCTTCTCAGAGCATTGGGAACTCAGAGGGCTTAATGTAAATTTCCTTATTCCATAACCATTAAGGAACATCAAATAAGGCTGTGGGTGGCTTCAGACTGACACACAGGCACCAGGAATCACTGCAGATGGGACATCAGCAAATTCAGACTGCACAGGGGCCTGATGGAGAGATGTGGTGTGTGTCAAACATGCTGACCACGAGCCAGCAATGTGACCGTGGGCTGCATCAGGAGTGCTGGAGCAGGTCCTTCCCTCTGCCCAGCACTGCTGAGGCCACCCCTGGAGTGCTGTATCCAGTGCTGGGCTCCCCAGTACAAGAGAGACGTGGGCACACTGGGGAGAGTCCAGTGAAGGGCCGCCAAGATGCTGAAGAGCCGGGAGCATCTCTCCTGTGAGGAGAGGTTGGGAGAGCCGGGACTGCCCAGCCCGGAGCGGGGCAGGCTCAGGGGAGCTCATCATGTATAAATAAAAATAAATTTTTACAAACTGTGCAGATTAAATGTAGATCATTATTCTACTATAATTGCAGGCTCTTTCTCAGCAATATGCTTTCACTAATACTACCACAGACATTACCAGTACTCTTCATTCCTCACTAACAGCAGCCTGAATTTCAGATGCACCAAGCATCAGTAGCTCCCACTGACAGTTAAATGCTGCCTGTCTCTACAGTTTCTTAAAAATCAAGGAGGGTTTTTTTAAAAAAAAAAACTCTGCTTGTTAACTGGTGGTAGGATAGAAAGGAAAGAACTTTCCCAGCTTTCAATCAACTTAATAGTTAATTAAAATACTGACCTAGATCCTCCAGCCCTGCTAAGCATGCCTCAGCACAGATGTGGAATTCACCAAGGAGTACTGACCCTTGGGCCAGTCTCAGAACAGCCTGAGTTTAAGTGTTACACACAGTAAGATCAGAGACGTCTCCGTCTCCCGCCTGCGCTCTGCCCCCACACCCGCCTTCGAGCAGCCACCCTGGGGAGCGGAGCCAGACACGAGACCCAAAGCTCTTCACACATTTTGATCCCTTCAGCCCCTCAACGCCCTTCATGAAGTCTGGACCTTTTCAGTCGCTTTCTGCTCAACGCGTAGATTTTGCCAGGCTGATGTAAATAAAGTCACTTCTAAGACGCTACTTCTGGTTGTGGGTAGAGGCTGGAACTCACTTACCTGTGCAGCCCCGCGGCGTGACGGGCAGCGACAGCAGGTACCTGTGTGCATTGTCAGGAGGGGGTATTCTCAAAGCTCATGATCAGATATTTCCCAAGTAGATCACACAAGACCAGAATTATGTATGGTATGTCAATGAATCAAGTGAGATGCAAATTGAAACATAAGATTTTTCTCTGTAATGTACAATAAAAATTCAATGGTTAGCAGTTGATACAAAGCATATAAATATGTTTTCAAATAAGTACCACAGCTATGAAATCAGGAATCAGTAAGTCATAATGCATTTCAGCACAACACTGATGAACCCATTTTTCTGGCACATATGAAATAACTAGCTCATTTTAATTCTTTATAAATAACAGATAACAGCTTGAGAGGCATGCTCCATGCAATTCATTTTTATGACTCCGTCTCCTCCACACTTGATGCTCCCATGACATTGGGGTCAGGAGGAGAGGCTGTATTATGCATTCTTCCCTGCTTTCCTCCTCCTTGCTGCTTTATAATGTGGCTATCATTTAAAAAAAAAAAAAAAAAAAAAAAAAAGAGCAGCAATTTAGTGCATCAGAGTGCCAGTTGACTGATGTGGCCAGAGATTATGTCATTAGCAAGTTTTCTGCAATTTATTTCCTTTATCTATGCTTTATATCTCTACTGTTTCTTTCTAATCATCACTCCCACTAGGCATTGTTTTCCTATTGAGGCAGCAACTAAATGAGCTGAGAATTAGATCTATATTACATCAGCAGTGGGCACTGCAGATATTACCAACACATTAAAAGAGAAATTCAAATGAAGCAAACAAGAACATGTTCTTTCCTATTCCAGAAATTGATCCTGATTCCGCAGTTTAGTGGCTGAACAGTGTTCAGGAGGAAGAGATGAGTTTTGTCACAAACAAGCTATTATATGAGATCATTAACCGAAATAAGATTACTGTTACTCTATAATTTCATTTTTCTTTGTTCTGAGAAGAATGACTAGGCTGGAAAAGGATGGATACTTTGTTGTGGCAATACTTTAAGGCTCTAAAATGTAGAAGTCTTGGTTGTCAAGGGATTATACTTTTGCACATAAGGAAGGCCAGCAAAAATAAGTGCTGACCCAGTGCTGATGGAGGCAGCCCGTGTTTTCCCTGCAGACGTGGCGTTATGTGTGCCCGTCCACTGAAGAGGAAGCGCCGCTGTCAGGTGGGGACAAACCCTTCCTCCCTCTCCTCCAGGAAGGCACCAGACGAAGGAGCTCACCCCCGCAGCATCCCCCATGGTGCTTTTGCTGTCTCCGCAACGTGAGTGAAGAAGCAGGTTCTGCACCTCCTGAATCCTGCGGCTGTTGCAGAGGGAGCCCCATCAGAGGGGCCTCTGAGTGGCCCTGATGTGGGTCTGACGAGGGTCTGAATGAAGGCGATGAGCGGCACAGCTGAAAGCAGCAGCCAAGTGACTTTTTTCCCACAAGGAAATTGGTATAATAATAATAATAATTAAATCAGGTCTCCATTCAGAGAGAGCTGTCAAGTGTCTCATCTCACCTGGATGGGCCCCTCCTCCATCAGCACCAACCCCTGTGTACCCGGAGCAGCACGGCTGGGCGGCCCCAGCCCCAGCCAGACCCTTCCTTGCCGGCAGCATTGGGACCATCCTCCTCCTCGCTGGCGGCTGGGCTGGCAGCAGCATCCTCCTGCCCAGCGCAGCTCTCCCGGAGCACCTCCACGAGCTCCAGTGGCCTCTTCCTGTGTTCCCCAGTTGTCTCCGTCCTCCCCCCGTGCCCCCACCAGAGCACTGTGCTCTTCCGTAGTTTTCTCCATTGCTCTATCTCCTCTCACCATCGGTGTATATCATTTCCTTCTGCCCACTCTGTGGTGTGGCCACATCTCTTGGAGAGGTTATATTCCTGCAAACACCTCTTCCTTCATCCCTCCACAACCTGAGAAGCAGAAATACGTGTCTACAGTAGAGAAGATTGCATTTGTCAGGTGTAAATAAAATTGTTGAAAATATGGTTAAAAGTTAAAAATTAAGAAAAAATGCAAATGAAATCCTGAACTCTACCTGTTTCTACAGTATTCAGGGAGGAAACGTTAACATCCAGATGGTGCTGTAGCTATCCTCTCAACAAATTTGGGCCAATTACATGTTTTAAGAAACCTATTTAGACAATTGTCAATGACTGTTCAACCAAAACAAACTCTAAAATAGCAAATGATAAAGCTGAGTGGTTGTTCAACTCATGCAATGTCAGTTCAATCTAAAAATGCTTTCTGAGGTAAAGATAATTTATAGCTGTGAATTTCCTTTCATACATTTACATACAAATATTGTACAATAACCTCTAGTAAGAATAGCTTCTGATTTCCTCTGCACTTCACCAGTTTAAGTGTTAACAACGGGTTTTTGTAACCTTATCTGCAGCTTACTGCATACTCTAAAGTTACTTTAGTCCAACGTTAAAACAGAGGTAACTGCTTTACCTTATTATTTATAACTCGTTAACTCAGGCTTCTCTCTGCTCACTGAAAAGCTGTCGATTTTGTATGGTGCTCCCAACGATGTGTTACCTTGGAGAATGGCCGGGGTGACCCTTGTCAGGCACCCATGCCCTCGAATTCAAAATTCAAAGATTTTGAGACAATCTGAATATTCCTGCAAATGTTTTCAAATCCAGCGGTTGGGAGCTGAGGAAAAACACAACAAAATGTTTGGGTCAATATTGCCTATCATTCTTCTGTTTCAGAAGTTTCAGTCCTTCCATCAGAGCAGAAATAACATCATCTGGCCACGTGCTGGCTGAAATAATGGATAGTGGCTGATTCCCAGCTGATCCAACGTGTAAATATTAGGCAATTAAATTTATACTTATCTGTGTACTTTGCAGCAGAATTTAGTCCATGTCCACATTTTCTCTTAACAATGTTCCCTCTTCCCTTCCCCTGGCTCTCCCCTGCCTCTCCCCACCCGCCGGCTCTCCCTGCCCCGGAGAGGAGCGGGGAGCCAGGACTGACCCTCAGCGTCCCTTCTGCTGCCTTTTGCCGCTTCGCTTATTCTTCCACCAGCCAATTATTTTTCTGCATATGAACTTCTAAGTGTTAAATTGTTCCTGGTCTACTCCAAGGGTAGGACAGTCTCCCTGCAGTGAGCTCCCTGCTCACAGGCAGCTGGGGAGCGGTGGAATGTCGCTGGGGTCTGTTCCCCAGGGAGGAGCAGAACAACCTGCCCAGAGCGGCCGAGGAGCCGCCTCCCGCCACCCTCCTCTGCCCCTTTCTCACTCACACCGATTTTCTTCGTCTTGCCGTTGCCAGCTGAACACGTGCCCATGCTCCATTACTATAATTCTGGAAATGTGTGAAGGCTGCAAACCAAAATCTCTGCAAATATTTGCTTTCATGTTTAATGAATTCTCTTCAGCTGTGTTTACCCGGCTTTTGTGTTCACTTTCTCCAAACACTCATGCATGAAAGCCTCACAAATATGATTCCAGGCTGAAGCGGTATTCAGAAGCAGAATTTCCTCCCCCGTTTCCTGCACAGCACTGCCCCAGCAACGCTGACCCCTCCGGTCACAGAGACTCCTTACTCAGACTTCAGAGGGGGGAGGAAGGGGAAGGGATGCAGCGCCACTGCCCAGTGGCACAAAAGGCATCGAAGCAAGATATGGGATGTGGTGTCACCCCAGCCAAAAACTTCTCGTTCTGGGTTTTTGGGTACTTCGCTTTGCTGAGCACGCTTCCCCAGGGTAGGCAAATTCCTCTGTACCGTGAGCATCTTCCACTGGATAAAAACAGGCGGTCACAAGAGACTTCATCCCCCGCTTGGGTTGGGCTCCTCTGCTCGTTCGCGCTCGTCATTAAGGGTCACAGCATCTTCCCAACACAGACTAACCCACAAGGGCACTTAATTATATAGATAACATAGTTTGTGTCACAACTAATCAGACTTTATGTTACAAAAGAATCTCTTCTGAAGTGAGAGGTTAAATGCATCTTTTTTTATGAATGACAATATGGGCAGCTACTGAGAGTGAAATTGTGAGAAGTGGGTGTTATACCCACTCCAGAAATCTTTTTTTTAAAGAGAGAATTAAATTGAACCACTGACATTCTCAACTCTAGAAACTCAAAAAACCCACACTTTTTTTGTGGATTTGTAAGTAACTACAAAATTGAATTCATTGAACTTCAGTATATTTGAGAGTGATTAAAATCCATATCTCATCACAAAAAGAGAGCCCGCTATTTTTTCTAGCAAGAGGCGATTGTAATTCCATTGTTGTGTTACTGAGAACGATGGCAGCACACTGTATATTACTTCTATTCACACTGCCTTCCACCTCACCCCGCTATAATCAATGTTAAAATTCAAATCAATAGGACTATTTATATGCCTTAAGTTGAGTTCATGCATGAAGGTCACCCATGAATCAGGGTCTAACACTGTAATCATAAAGCTTCAAAAATAAAATAAATGTTAAAGCATAACCATCTGACCTAAACATGCTTTTCACAGCAAGCAATACCCATTCTCTATAAATACAGTGAAAACAAAAATAAAGTCTCTCCACAATGGGGTATTTGTTCCCATTTATTCTGCAGCTGGGTCAAGATGAAATAATTGCTGGTTTCTGTAGCCCAGAGGAACACGTGCATGGCACTCCCCTTTCCTTTAGCTGCTTAGGCTTGGATTTCTTTGCATTACATGTGATACTAAAAAGTTTGATCCATGCTTTTCCATAATGTTTATACATCATTTCCTTTAATAGAGGAAATAAAATGTGAGTGGGTAGTGTGTCTTAAGACAGATTCATTGCCAAGTTAACATTAGATGTTATTTTAAAAACTCATAAAATTGACAAGTAGCATGGCTTGATAAGTTGTAATAAAGAAATTTTGTTTGCTCTGAACACCAGTCAGAAATAATGGTTATGTCTTCAGACCTACAACAAGAAAATGTTTTTGATATATTTTATAATTTGTATAAAGAGAAAGAGAGAGAGCAGTAGTACACGGTGAGGCCAGATGCCTGGAGATTGCAGTGGGAATGAAGCCATTTAGATTAAGTCTGGCTGTTTTAGTGAGCGGTTCTTGAGAATGGGTAGGAGTGAAAACATTGGGAAAAAATGGCAAAAGGTAAAACTCTCTTGCAAGACAGACTTGTGGCTGCTGGATAAAAATTAAAAAGTACAATTAGGAGCACAGTGCTACCTGTGAAAGCTCTCTGCTGTGGGGCTCAAAGCATGTTGGTGTTTTATTTAACCCAGGGAAAAAAGCAAGCAGGGTACAAAGTGGCAACATAAAAAAGTCATGTTCCCTTTGACTGCATTCACCTGGACTATGCAGCTGAAATACAACAGCTTCCAGAAACCGGCTTTCCTCCCCAGCTGCATCAGATGGGGAAATTTCCCTGATAGAGATCTGCCAAGCGCGGGCAGCGAAGTTAACCGGGTAACGACGCACGAAGGGGGAACCCCGCGGGTGGCTTTGGGTGTTGCTGCTCTTACACCAGGGCTCTGCCCGCTGCTGCTTTGCTCGTCCTCCTGCTTTCCCCGGCGGGTCGGAGTGCCGTGGGAGAATTTTAAACATTTAAAGAATCAGTTTCACTGCTAACACTCAGAAAAATTTCCTCCATTTCACTATAAGGGAGAGGTGAAGAAGGAATACTAACACACCCGTCATCGAGGCTGCGGCAAGAAATACCGATTTGGAAATATTTCTACTTCTTTTAAAGCTCGGACAACGCACAATGGGCATCACTTGGTAACTCATGATGGACGAGTTTCTCAGATCTCTGTGCTCCTGCTGATGAGTTCAGAGACAGGCAAGCGTGGCAAAACAAGCGTTCATCAGACATTGTGCTTCCTGCTGTCTGCAGGATGGAAATAAATCGCTCGTGCATCTTCTTCAGTTTTAAAATAAACAAAGCATTTGTTTGCTTTAAAGAAAGAAAATATCCTTTAAGTGCATTATGGTAATGAAAAGCAGTCCAATCTTTGGAGGTCTCCGAGGAGCAGGGTAATAGCGGCCCTGCAGCCGGGACCCTGGGCACCCTGTCCCGTCCCTGGCATCGAGGCAGAATCACAGAATCCCCACAGTCTGTGCCCTCTTCTCACAACAGCAGCACTCCCACACTGTTCTGCTGCTCCTGAGACCCGTAGCTTGATGAAAGATATAATAGCAACCTTGTTTTATCATAAAAGATTATATTTTTAAGTTAGTACAATGCTGAGCCTCTGACTTCCAGCTGTCGGTCACGCTGCGGAACACACATCATCATATGTGTGTGTGCACATACATATATACATACATATAAGTGTGTACATACATATATATACACATGTACACGTGTACATACATATATACATACACGTAAGTGTGTACATACATATTACATACACGTAAGTGTGTACACACATATATACATACATGTAAGTGTGTACATACATATATACATACATATAAGCAACTTTGCCTGTGACTGGCATGTTGAAACTACAGAAGGAAGTGGAAATGCGGGGGAACACCATGGCTGAGCCCTGGCTGGTGGCGTGTGCGTCCCAGCTACAGCAGGAAGAATAAACCTGGCAGCACGTGAAGCTGAAAGCTGCACTTGTAGCTCTTGTGCTGTGTTTCAAGTGAAGCACAGGGAGCTCACACACCAACACTTGAAGAAAAAAATAATTCCTTCTTGTGAGAACAGGGAAGGCAACATTTTACACTGGCAGGGGCCCCTGTCAGCGTGGAAGGGCCAGGTTATACAAGCAGCAATCCTGTGACGAGCTCTAAGCCACCGGTCTCGCCTGGCCACGGGGATGTGAGCGGTGGAGGACATGGAGGTAACTCCGGTGGCACCTGAGAACCCGCCTCGTGAGGACAACGGCAGCTCTCAGGCTGTGGAGTGGGGACCCTCCACTGGTACCTGATGGCGTGAGGCCCAAGGGTGTCTGAGCGGGGCCCTTCCAAGAGCCCGGCGGGCAGAGGACAGGTTTCTCAGCCAGATTCCCTCTGTGTGAGCACTGGGCAGGCAGGGGCCGTGGGGACCAGCAGCGGGATGGCTGCTTTTAACAACCTGCTGCTCTGGTTTGGTGCCCAAATGGAGAAGGAGCGCGTTTGGGAGGCTAGACCTGGCACAAAGAGAGGGCTGAGCCTGCATCAATATGCAGGGCGGGAGATGAGGCTTTCCAAGGGAAATGTTCGCAGTGCATGTCTCTAATAGTTAAATAAAATAAATTCAGAGAAACGCCGACACATTTTATAGAGTGTGTCTGTCTGTGCCAGACATGATAGAGTATTCAGGAGAGTGCTATAGATATTTAAATATATTCTCCCCTTCACATGGGTAATGTTTACAACACTCAAGCTTAAAAAAATGTGATTTAGGGAGAAGGGGGGTGGTTGCACAAATGTTAAAAACGTTGTTGTTGTTGCAGCCTGTGTCTTCGTGGCAGCCCACCTAAGGGCTCTGGCCGGGTGTGAACATCCCCCCCCCCCGCCCAGCACAGTCCATTTGGTGCTGGGCTCACCCCGCGCGTGCCCAGGACTCGCAGTCACCGCACGCTGGTCCTGCACTGCCACGGGCTGATGGTCCTGCCTATTCAGGGGGAAAAAGTGATTCTTTCTGAGTTACCGGTCCCAGTCAAGGCCTCAGGCCCATTATAAGCGCTCTCCAAACAGGTGAAATAATCTGATGGGGAAGTACCTTCAGGCTGGGATCAGGAGCTTCTGGCTGAACATAACCTCCTGCCTCAGGTTTGTCCTGCTCCCATCCAAGGAGCTGATTTTCCAAAATATACATTAAATTTGTACCTCTATAGTTGTAAAAACAGGAATGATAAGAAAGCCTAGCTTGCTTGTGGAGTAGTAACTTCACAACTCTGAATAAAAAGGGCTTTGCTCAGGGAAGTTGATGTCAGGCAGGTCATGGGGCATGAGGGTGGATCTCAGTCCCCCGACCGGGATGCCCCGGTTCCTTTTCCATGCTCTCCATGCCCGAGGATGCTGGCGAGGTCCCGTAGGACCCTGCACCACAGACCGGGCTCAGCACAGAACGAGTCTGCTTTCCAGCTGAGCGCATCCCAGTCCTCCTCTTATTTTTATCTCCAACCAACTATAACCGTGCAAAGCCATGCTGCTAATTTCATATTTTTTAGATTAATTTCAGCAGCATCAGCACACAAGAAATTCAATTAACTAATTACTTAATGCATTTGCTTTATTTTAAAATATTCCCTGTAATAATTGTTGGCTCTGTTGTAAAAGTTGCAGAATCTGTTTCAATTATTATTACTTTTAAAACACAAATGACATTTTTAATATCTTCCTGGATGCTTATTACCATAGGAAAGTGCCACAGGAGTCCAGTAACATCTCTTTCTGTAACTGATATTTATATTCTTCTCATTAATTCCCTGGCCTCACCACGTGCTAATCCAGCAGCAATCACATATGACCAGGGGCATTGTCCTGGACCCCTTTTACTACGTTACAAGGCAATGACAAGAGCAAGTCTTTTCTGCAAGCTAAATTTTTGCCAAACTGTAAAAAGATATTAGAACTAATTTATGATGGCAGACAATGATCCAGTTCTACAGCAATGTCAGATGGGCATCTGGAGCTGATGCCTGCCTTCTCTGGGCTAAGAGGCAGAGCGGTTTGGCTGCAAGCTACCCCAGTGATGCCGCTTCCCATGGCACTGCCAGGAAACCAACCAGGTGAGCTCCTGAGCTATGGGCAGGCAGGAACCACTATAAAGTGTATCGGGCAATCATGAAATCCAGCAACTGGCACCCACAAACATCTGAAAACGTGCTGCAGAAGCAGGAGTTATTTTACATGTATAAAGAGCAAGACAAAGGCCTTCAGCATCATGGGGTTCAAACCCTGGCACAGGTCCCAAGGCGTGTGGGGCTCCTGACCCCTCCAGACGAGGGGAGAGACCTGCAGAGCAGCAGCGCGATGGGACGGCTGGATCCCAGCACAGCTCTGCAGAGCAGCACCCTTGACCCTTCATGTGCCCTGAGCAACAATGGGAGCCCAGGACACCGCAGCCAGGCTGCTCCTTCCGAGAGACTCAGGCTCCAGCTCCCAGGTTTGTGGGACCATGTGCCTCACCTCCATGCTCAGAGAGGCAGAGAAGCTGGGGTCGTCTACCCTGAGCATCCTCTTATTGGACAGAAAGAAATAGAAAAATGTGTCTTCAGATACTAATTTGAATTACCCTCTTGAAATTTCTTTCTTTCTTTCTTAAGTTGGAGGGACTGTGAGGGGATCAGTCTCTGGAAAGCTGGTGTATGAATCCCCGCCTAATTGCCTGTTTATTTACCTAAATCCAGAAATGCACCTTCACGGTGCACTGAACAGAACAGCAGAGAGAAGCATCCCCCCTCTCTTTGCTCTTCCAAGGCAATGCTGAACACAACTTTTGGCGCTTTTGCCCAAAATCCCATTTTACCCAATCAACATTTGGAAAACCATGCCAACAACAAGTGAAGCGTGACACTGTTGATGTCCTCAGCAAGACATGGGCCTGCTCCTCAGCTAAGCGCTACCACTCAGAACATGCTGGTGTTTATGGGAATGGGCTCAAGGAAGGCGCGTGGCTTGGCCAACGCCTCTGCCCATGCCCTCCCCTGCCCGCCATGCTGTGTCGTGGGCAGCGAGACACGGCCTGGCTGTGCCAGCAGCATGAAGCTCATCAGGGTGTCCATCGGGAAGGGACACTGCTGTTGTGAAAAGTCATTGATGCCCGGTGCTTTCTCCATGGATGCTGAGCCTGAAAAATAAATATTGAAAGGAAAAAAGGAACTTGGATCCTACTGAAACAAGGGCCGTTCGTAAAGTTACTGGGAGAAATCTGCGTTGCTCCACTGGCTTCTCCCAGCAAACCCGAGAGCGGGTCAGTGGAGTAGAAAGTGCCCATCCTCCTCTCATCTAAAGCACATTAAAATTTGGGTCTAACAGGTGTTGCTACAGTCAGAGCATCACCTTAGAACAGTAACTAAAATCAGAATCCACGACCAAAGTAAGAATAAATGTACAAAAATAACACACTAGAGATATGCATTAAAAAGACCCATTTACAAATGCACCTTTTAGTATCTGCATCTGTCTTGGCAATGTGCAGAAGGTCGGCTGCTTAGCATTCAGATTGGAATTTTTTCTGTGAACTGAACTGAAAAGAGTGGAGCTTGATGCTGGTGTTATTGATACGGTGGTCATCCCAAATTTCTCACCTCACTACCCAAATTGCTTTCTAAGGACCCGATCCAAAGCCTACTGAAATAAATAGGAGCTTTTCCATTAACTGCAGTGGACTTTGGATAGAGCTTTGCCTCTTGCAGGGACTGTGCTGCAAACCATCACTGTGTAGGAATTGGGTTGTGTCTTTATGAACTGGTTCAATATTCTCAGGCTGAGCCCTCAAAGCACAATGCACCAAAGAGATTGGTTTTGTACAGTTTTAATCATAAACTCTAGTATCTATAAACAGAGAAATATATTCTCCTTCCCCAAATCTGAAAGGTTGGATATCCATCACGTACCCCTCACTGCGGCACGGGCTCACACCAGCCTCGGTTTCCTGATTTATCGCTCCTCTGGCTGCCCGGGTTACGTTTACAGTCTGCTGCTCACACAGGCTACGATACAGATCCGGAAGGATAAATATCGAGGTTCCCACATGGCTGTTCCATATCTGGGCCTTCTGAAGGGGTGAATGATGTTCCCATCCCTCCCGAGCACTCCGCTCTCCCGAACTGCTCCAGCCGACTGTGAACACAAACTCACGCACGGCGCGTGGCAGCAGCCTGCTCGATCACGGATGACACTGCACACACAGCAGTTCTCTTATTGTCTACGGGAAATAACTGATGTTTTATCCATTTTCCACCAGCATTTTCCTCAGCCTGCTTTTCAAATACAGTCCTGCTTGCAGAGTCCACGACCAGCTGCCGCACATCAAAAAGAGTCAAACCATTGTAGAGTTGAGCTCAATAATTAAACAAGTGAGACAGCATTAAAAGAAAAGACCTTTAAGTGAAGCTGGCCTAGATTCAGTATCAGAATATCAATTTGAAAGCACAAGGCCAAAACCTGCATCCTACAAGGCCTTACAGCTATCAAGATGCATCTCTGAATTCCTGTGGAGGGGATCAGCTTTCTACTTAAACTTTGTCACATCCTCCTCACAGGAGATCTGCTTTTAACTTGGAGATGTCTCTGACTTCCACTGTAAATTACTGCAACTGCGTAGTGTAAGAGAAGTAATTGCAATGCCAGACTTTGGCAGTTTGAAAGAACTGCATCAAATGTTAACAAATAGTTCACTCTTCTTCCTGCATAAGTTAAGTGTATTCAATAGTCGAAATTAATTGTGGAGATAAAAGACACCAGGACTCCGTCTGTCCATGGGATGTATTGACAGACTCATACCATGTAATCAGCTTCACAGACTGTGATCCCACCTCCTCTTCCGCCTCTTCCCCCTCTCCTACAAAACAAGGCTTGCACAGCAGTTGTTGGCAGTAACAGGCATCTGTCTGGATTCCAAAGTCATTCACATACAACATCAAACCTACCGATCCCAGGGGAATTGGCTTTAATAACTCTCTTTGTCGACATCACTAAGATCGCGCCTGCCTAAGTAGTGCTTCAGCTGCTTCCAGAGGAGAGGCACTGGCGCAGCAAACCCCGAGGTGTGCGCTTATTAGCTGAAGGAACAGAAGAATGTTGCTGTGTCCCATTCCCTCCAGCCTGAAAACTCTTTGAAAGTTTGGCACGTTTCTGTGGCTCAGACCTGATTTGCCGTGAACTGAGATGGGACGAGACGCTGACATGGCTCCACCCACCGACACCCACAGCTGGGCTGGGCTTGCCCGCTGCCAGTGGGACGTCCGTCTGCTCTGACCCTCTGTCTGATGTGGGCCACGGGCTCTCCGGGCACCAGGTTCCTCCAAGGAAGCCACATCTCCTGGTGGAGCTAAACAACGAGCTAAAAGCAGAGCTCTTGGTCCTGGCACATTTTCTGGGCACGTGTGACACGGCTCTGCCGCTTTGAGGGGTCCTACACTAAACACGAGGATGAGCCAGTCTGGCTCAGCCTGTCCTACCAGGACAGGATTTTCCTCAGGGAAATACATACAGGCAACTTCAAGGCAAATCTGAACCTCACCACAAAATAAAGTGCATGTCGGTAATTGTGTTAGTCTCTCAGGGATGATGTTAAATAGGATTGACCAGAGAAAGCAAAACAGGACAGCTACGATATAAGTTTATTTTACACTGTAAATATTTATAATATCAATATACTAAAGCATTAAAGGAAACATAAAACTCCCTTGGACAATGGAGACAGTATTTTCAACACTTCCAAAAGAGTGAGAATTAATGATCAAAAGCTTTCTGCAAGTTGAACGCCTCACATTTTCTGGGGCATATGTCTCAGGTGACTTTTTCATACCTGTAAAATGTACTCGTCAGGAAATAGGTTCCTTGGAAGGAAACACTCATCCTTACCAGGTCGAGGTTTGGGGAATTTTGCCCTGTCTGTGAGGAACATGGTTGACTCACACAGCTGGGAGAAAGGCCATGGAGGAGAAAAAAATCAAAGACTGATGAATCCTACAGGGAATCACTGAGATCCACAGCACAGCTGTCAAGGACCTGGATTTACTCTCCAAGATCTGAGCACCTCTTTCACCTCCATGGAAGTCAGTTTGTCGATCAAGCCTTTTCCTAATAGCAGTCCCTAACACATGCAAATGTATTGCAGTATGTGCTTCCCAGGGTGTCCAAAATGGTCTGATAGCACCAGGTGTTGAGCGTGGGAGGCTTCAGCAGGAGCGGGAAAAGGCCACCTCTGCTGGTAACCCCACAGGACTGGCTGCTTTGTCCTTCAGGCTTCACTTCGTGTCTTCTTTTTTTTTATTCATCCCCTCTTCTTCCCTCAGAGACCACTCGTGGAAGTTTGTCTGCTGTGTTCTCCATTCCTGTAATTATTCCCACCCACAGGACAGAAGAGATTGCACTGAACATCATTTCCTAACTTTGGACTTATTTACACAGTATAATGTCCAGCATCACGTGGCACTCGCTCAGCATCCCTGGGCCACATACGTGTCTGCAGTCCCCTCAGAAAACCTGGGCACTGTCAGCCAATGGCAAAGAGCTCTTCCCTTCTGTACCATCCTCATACATAAAGCACCTGTCTCACCTCTTTTTATCCCTCAATTATAGTTGCAGTATTTCATTGTGGGAGAGTTACTTTGGCTCACCTCATAACTGCTTCAGACCTGATTTCATTTCTGCTGCCCCTCAAAGAGAGAGCAGGGAAGAGTACAAACAAACTGGCTGCAGCGGGCTGTTTCTAGTGCATTTATTCTGTTAATAACTGCTCTATTTTATGCCTCATGAATCCTCTTGTTCTGCACCATCTCCTTGGAAGACAACTCCCGGCACCGGGCAGCGGAAGAGCCACAGATAAAAACAGCCACTGCTGCCGACGTTCGGCCCCCCAGGACAACGGGCAACCACCGCCCAGCCCCCTTGAACCTCCACCAAATGCCTGTTCCATGGCCTTTTCCCAATGCACATTTTCTGGTGCTTTGAAATCTCCCCAAAAAGCACTCTACTTCCTATTTCCCCTAAAACTGCGACCGAATGATAAATGGTACCTTTTCTGAAAGGATCTGCCTAACCTGCTCTGTCACAGCCTTCTCTTAGGAGAGGATTCCTGTGACCGAGCAGTGCCATGGGGATAAATTAATTGGAAGATACGCTTTTATCAACTCGTCCTGGGTCCCTGTGAGAGCCACACTGTGGCTGGGTACAGGCACGTGCGGCAGCGCAGACCTGAGCCTTCTCCTGGTGGGGACAAGGGTCCCCCATGCTGCTCTCCGGACAGCGTCCCTGCCCTCCTCTTACACAGGAGTTTCTTTTTATCCCTATACATAACACTAGCGGAAGCAATCCGATACGATAACGTTCATGATGAAAGATGTTTCTAAATCAAAAAACTTCCACAGCACAGGATCTACCAGCCTTTAAAAATGTGATAGTTCTAATTTATAACCATGTCTGCGTAAAAGGCGACAAAAAAATTTAAGTGAGGAAATGATAAAGATATTAACATCCTCTCTCAAGGATCTTCTGTGTCTAATTTAATAGTGTTTAGCTTTTTAAAGCATTTGCCAGCACAGTTTTCTCACTTCAGCTGGGCACAGCTTGTGACCTCCATCTGAGTAATGTCAACTCATAATGTGATACACTCATGAGTGTACAAATAAAAGCCTATTTTCTCTTTCTCAGCTTTCTGGACACCATTTGCAAATGCAGCCTTGGCATGGGAACAAGCCTGGCGGGAGATGTCGCTGATCCGGACCCTATGGCTGGTCCAGCATTTCCTACCTGACTTTTCCTACCTGATTTCCATCTGGGGTGAAGCAGCAGCTCGGAAGCATCTTCCCAGGCAAGGGGAAGAGCCTGTCCTGGCCGGGGCAGGGCGGGCACCCACCGCCACAGGGGCCACAAGCGCAGGCCACGGGGAGTTTCACACAAGATTCTGCAATAATCCTGGTGTCACAGAACAACCTTGGCATGATGTCCCCAGGATGATGTATCCTAGGACTGCACGGACACACGGGAAAACTCTCTGTCATGTAAAAATGAGAAGGTGGGATCAAGAAGGCAAGGGGAGAAAGCTCACTCCTAAAACAATTAAGTAAATTGCAAGAGAGACAATAAATCCCAGATTATTCATGCTTAAATAGGAGCCAGACACCTGACTGCAGACTAATTTCACTTGCTGAGATTAGACACACAGACAAGTAGACAGAAAAAGGCTCTTTTCATCTTTATCTTTAGTAAGTAAGAAAATTAGCTCCAAATTTAGGTATCCTTACGAGGGACTGCTGTGCTGAACTATGAAACTCTTCTCATATAATATGCCTTGACTCAGCATTTTGAATAATTCAAGTATTTTACCATCGTGTGTGTCTCTGCCGGGAGAGGTCCCGGCATTTCTCCACCACGCCTGAGAAAAACCTTACACGTGTCATGTGGATTTGGGGCTTTTTCCCCTACAAGGGTTGAAGAAGAGGGCACTTCTGAGACAGGCACTTTTTATTTCCATCCCTTTGAGAGGTTTGCATCGCCAGCGCCCTGTTTCCAGAGCCGACAGTAAACGCTGCGCGGGGGGTCAACCCCCAGCGTGCGCCTCGTAGGAAACGGGGAGGTGTCTGTGAAAGTGGGGAGCAGGTTTCCAGCACCCTTTATGCTTACAGTGTCGCTAATTCTGCATTGTCCTAGCACAGAGATTAGAACAACCAAAATCCATTACAAGCCCTTAATTGTCACTTTCTCCAGAAAATAGATGTTTGTATGGATGAGTCATAATAGTCACCATTCACTGCGACAGCGTTCTTGTGCTGCTAACTTTAAATAAACAGCAATGTTTTGATAAAGTTTGCAAAAGCATAATTAGCCCTACAGGCACAATATTTTCAGATTTCAAATGCTTGTTCTCCAGATGTACTTTTTAGATTTATAATTTCAAAAGAAGCTGATCGCAGTCTCCACTGAAGCTCAAGATTTGGGGATTTGGGGCTTAATGGCATTCAAAACCTTATTAAAATATATGCACACAGAGAGATGCAGTACATGTTTCTCCATTTTCTTTGTTATATGCATCTGTCACAATCTAAAGAAGGGAGAAAGAAAGAAAAATAGAATATAAACACAGACTTTAACATTAATTCCATTGGGATTCCATAGCATGTAATCCTTTTTTCAGTCAGTTCTTTATTCCTTTAATGGACACTCAAGTAAGGAAGTCACTCTTTCAGAACAGCTGAAAAGGAAATATTGTAGTAAAGGACGACGAGGTGAGAGGAGAAACCCACGATAGGTGCATCTTGCTAAACAGGTCCCTGCTGCAGGGGGGGAGAGGAGAGATTCCCCTCGGGACATGGGGGCATGAGGGCTGACACAGTCTGGCACAACAAGGACTGCGAACTCCTTGAAAGCCAGAGCGTGTGTGGCTGTAAGGCCCCATGATGTCAGTTATAATCAACCTTCTCTTGGAGAAATAAACCACTACAGTGTGCTCATTTTCAAACAAATTCAATATTTTTCTGGTTAGCTTGACTTTTACATTTATTTCCCAATTGACTAACTCGTAAGAGCGTTCCTTGCGTGTGGTGACTGTTGTTGTTCGGCTTTAGGAACAGTGCAGGTTCTGTTCAGGCTATAGTGAAACAGTGAGTAATTTTTTATTTATTTTACTCTCTTAAAATGTCAAGATTTAATACGGCTTCAACCTAAGCTCAGCTGCTTCAGTGCAAGAGCTCCACAGCTGTTTGCCAAAGCCAGACTTTCTGTCGGCCCCAGCATAAACCCAGCCCCAGGGAGATGAGGTCTTTCCCCCGCCGGGGGCAATTCCCCCAGCACCAGTACAGTGATGCTGTTTCAGTGATGCTGTTTCTCCCATTATGATCCAAACAAACTTATTTTAGAGCTGAAAAATGGCATTTTTCCAAGAGTGGTGGGATGGAGCCTTTCAAGAGGCACAACTGCATTTCCTTGCCACTCTGTTCAATTCAGCTTTAGGACAAGGCACAACCTTTGCATTCCACAAGGTAAAATGACAGAGTAAACAAAGCAAATTTAACCGTGAGCTGTCTGCCTTTTTGGAAACCGCTGCCGGTGCTGCAGGTGCAGTTTCCCCGCCCAGGACTGGTGCAGCAGCACAGACGATCGCGGCGGCTGCCCGTGGGTGCAGGAGCTGCGGAGCCCAGCACCCTGAGATCTGGCTTATCCCCCATGAGCTGGGATGGAGAGTGAGCACAGGCCAGCCAGAGCCCAGCAAGGGTTTCTTTCCTCAAAGGTGACTCAGGAGAATTGACTCTGACTTTACTGCGGTCTCAGTGGCATCGCTTTTATGGCCTTTCCCACCCTGCAGAGCACCAGGGCAGTAAATCCTCCCGATTACAGAACGCTTCTCTGGCAGCTGCTGGTACGGGAGCAGCGATAGCTGCCGTGCCGTTATTCCACGCAGCAGGTTATCTAACGATGTGAAAGGAAGCTGCTGCCTCTGCCCAGGCTGTGAGGAGCTGGGGCTCCACCGAGGGTGTGCGTCTGCCTCTGGGCAGCGCAGAGATCCTCGCGGTTTAAAGTCCTCCCTGAGAAAACACAAATTCTGTTGGGTTTCTGCACTTCCAAGGGCAGCATCCTGTGGCGTCTGGCCTGCAGTGCCCGGCGCTGTGCCTGCCCTTCTGGTCCAGAAAGTCAACGTCAATCCAGTTCCTCCAATGCAGTTCAGATTCAGGTGAACATCATGAACAGACATTTCTATATACATTCACCAGCTTATTTCTACAAAATTACAGCAGTTTGACTTATAGTAATTTACTGTGTTTCATACAGGGAATTCTCTGTATCTGTCAGACAGCGAGCTCTCAGTTTATCTGTGCCTACTGGTTTTTGCTTTTTTAATTCAGCCAGTGACCATTAACCCTAGCTGGGCCTTAGTTCACACAAGCTGCTGTTTTCCAGAGCAAACAACAGAATATGTTCTTCAGTGTTTTGACCAGATTTATTTCCTGTGCTAGCTAAAGTAAACAGCAATTACTTTTGAAAACCACATATTTGCTTGTGTTTATATTCATATTTGAAACCTATGGCTGTTTTCTTTGTACCAGCCACAGGCAGCTCCCCTGGAAGGATGGTGCCTTGGCAAGGCTGAGCCCCAGTTTTCAGGCAGCCCAGGGGCTCTGTGCTTCTTCTGGGGCTTAGTGCAGGTGGGGCTGCAAAACTGCGTGAAGACTAACGGAAAAATCGTGCACTTGGGAAAGGTGCTAACAGCACAAGGAAAGAGGCACCGTGGAGGTGCATTCAAACCAATAAAAGCTTGGGGAAAGCAGAAACCTCGACAGATGTTACCCTAAACCAGAAATGTAATGGCTTCCAGATTGGATAACCCATGCGTTCTCTCCTCTAGCTTTGATCCGTCTTTAATCTAAAAAAATAAAATAAAACATTGAAATTGCTCCACAAGTATCGCATTAATGTACTAATGTGCTAGTGAGGATGCTGCAGAAGATTTACTCATCATTGCTTTACAGTTTTATAGATCATACCTAACATCTATCACCATTTCTATACTATAAATTCCAATAATTTGGGAGCAGTTTAGCAAACTGCAGCAGAAATGGAGAAAATGAATGCCTCGGAACAAAAGAGCCTTAACAAACCACACAGATTTTCAAAGCAGGCTGTGTTAGAGGTTAGTTATGCTCCTTCATTTGCTATAGCAACGGACACTTTAGCTGGAATGTGTACGATGTCACACCATTTTCTGCTTCTTTTCTTTTTTTTCTGTAACCTCTCCGATGGCCTGGAAGTCTGTAAGCATCTCTTAATAGACTCTTGTTATGAAAATTCCTTCCTGGGAAGCATCTAGAGATAAAGACCTTTCACTCAGGAAAAAAAAAATGGAATGGTCTTTCTCTGGTGCAACTGTAAAGCAATTTGGTATGCAATTAGTCAGAAAGAAAGAAAACGTTCTGTTCTTATCTATTTTTTAAACTATCAAAGGAGAATCTGGTGCATTTTTTTTGTAGTCCAAGCATTTCAAAAAGCAAAAATATCCTAATATTTCAGCAGACATGACAGAAAAAGCAAAGGTCACCATGATGACTTTTTTACTTCCATAGCAGAGAGTTGTCCTCAAAAATGACATTTGTTTATTCTCATTTTGTTTTCTTTCTCAGACCACTTTGTTGGGGTTTTCTGACCCTCACAGCAGGGGGGCTGTACTGGCATGGAAGGCAGTAGACTCATGCCGAGGGTCTCCACATGTCCCATGGCCGCGCCTCCCTCTGCAGGACCTGCTTTGCCAAAAACACCATTTTTTTGGACCTTTCCAGTAGCAGGTTTCACAGCGAGGAGCACATGCTTTCTGGTGCTGATCCGTGATGTTGCAGAGAGGTGAAATCATGACCAGCTCACCAACAGCCCGTGGCAGAGCTTCTCGATTCATAATGCTGAAAATGGGAGGGAGAGGGAGGACAATAAAAATCGCAGAGCTACAGCAGAGCGGGTCGGGTGGTCAGCTGCTGCCAACACGCTGTGCAGGAGAGTTTGTAACTGCAGAGGATCTGGCTGCTGGTTTTCACGAAAATTACTTTCTAAATAGTGGCTTATTGAGGTATTTATTGGCAGCAATTATTCAAATGAAGAAACAAAGTAGCACATTTTGTTCTTCAGGAAATTTGTACTGATTTGCAGCTTTAATAGTACAAATACCAAATAGCCACTCAAGTGCCATCTGAAACTCCTTTATTCCATTTTTCATTGTTCACTGGCTTGACAGACTGTGAAAAGCTAATCTGCAATATTGTGGTAAATATTTTTTTTAACTTATCTGCCTGATATTCATTTTATAAAAGTATATATGGTTTAGACCTAAAGGCTTGTCATCATCTCCCAAATCAAGGGAAAGAAAGATAAAAAATAAAGTTCTTAAAAACTGATTTTCAGAAGATAGCTGGCTGAATTGAAAAATAACCATAAAAATGTTTAAGACTGTCTTAGAACAAAGTATTCACTATTGCCACTAAAGTGAAAATAATAGGGGATACGCTTTCTATAATATAAATGTGGAAAATGTCTAAAGACAACAAGTTTGAAAAAAGAAAGAATCATCTGAAGAAAAGTTCTGAGATTGTCTTGATTTGTGAATGTCACACTTGATTGATAGACAATTTGACAAAGCACACATTGATTTGGTTTTAACTTATTATTCTTTTAAAGCAGAAAAAACACAGGCTGAAAAACTTCATCCACCACCACTGTGAGATTTGCAGTGAAATACTGAACCTCGTGCTGTCATCAGCACATCAAAATTGTGCTGAAACGTTAGAAACAGCACAGAGAAGACCTACAAAAATAATTTGCATCTGGAAGCCTCCCTGCAGTAAAAGATTTGAGAAGATCAACAATTCATTTTATTCTGAAATGTTCAGAAGTTGACTTATACTGATAGTAGAGGACTCCAACTTAGGACACAAAAGCATCTTCACATTATGAAGAAATGAGACAATTCTGAATAAATCAAAATGGAATTTTTTTTTTTTCTAAACAAGAAAAAGGAAAAGGGCTTCAGGAAGGATTTGTAGGTTTAATTTTAAAGCTTCTGTTATGCAAGAAGTCAAACTAGGTGACCATGACAGACCCCTTGGCGACATAATCCACCCATCTCTCAATACAGACATATTTAACCTACCGTTCAAATTTAAAAACGTTATATATTATTAAAATCAGTATTTTAACTGGACAAATTTTAAGGTGTTGTCAAATTCAAAACTGTCAATAAACACCAGGAAGTACTGCAATAAATCATTTAGCCTCAAGAAGGAGAATATTTAGTAGCTGTTACTGGACGTTGCTGAGGAATCGAGCACCTCCAGCCCTACCAGCAAAGGTCCACCCCGAGCAGCGGCCGTCCAGCACCAAACTTCTGAATTCTGCACTGCAGCCAGCATGCGCCAAAACAGAAAAATCTTCCAGGAATCGATCCGAAAAGACTGCGATCTGAATTACAGTGTGTAAACCCCAGGCATTTCACCAGCGTTGGGCAAATTATCCCAGGTCTGTGACAGTTTCAGTGGCCTGAAGCTGGTCCTTGACATGAAGTGAGGCGGCGAACGCTGTGAGCTGGGGGTTCTGGCAATCCCCGCCAGTCCCGGGCGCACCAGTCCCAGTTTGGGACGGGGATTGGAGATCTGTACGGGACGAGCCCCGCGCCCTCCCGAACCCATGCTCCTCGGGACCAGCGCTGCCATCGCAGGGGCTGCATCAGCTGTTTTTCTGTAAACATGCGACTGTAATACCCGAAACTCCCATGCAAAAGGGAAACTAGTACATGAGCGTCTCTCACGCCTTCTCTTACAATCAGCAAGGACACAGGGATACTCCTCACCACACCGAATGGTCTGACGCCACCACCAGCACAGCTGCTGGAAAAGGCACCACAGGGCTCATGCAGACCATTAATGGGAGCGCCACATATTTCACACCTCAATTGTAAAACCCTGTGGAAAGGGTCTGAACTCTTCAGTTTCACAGGTACTTAAGGAGCTTAGAGGAAATTAAAGGATATTATAGAAATATGAATTATAAAGAAGGACATGCTAAAGGATTTTTCCTCCATTATGCCCCACAATTATTTTAATTCCTCTCTAAAGGCAAGAGGCTTAGCGTGATCCCAGTAAATCACCCAGGAGTATCCATGAGGAGCACCAAAGTGGGGCCTGGTCCAAGCCCTCGGAAACCAAATCCCAGCCCAGCGTTGGCTCCCGCTGCCCCTGTGCCACCGGAGGGACGGCTCACCAGCCCCGGCAGCACATCCCACACCGGTGAGAAGCGCTTTTCTCAATCCACATAACACCATCGTGGGACAAAGGCACAAAATTAAAGGCATTCCTCCTCCATTTCATAGCCTCTCATTTCCTACACGTTTAAGGCCATCTTAATTATGTACACAAGAGAAACGCAACATCTAAAAGGACAGGGTTGAAGAGAAACAGATGCAAAAGGGAAGGTCTTGAATCTATTAACTAAAATATCAATATGGTCTAAAACTATAATTATCTTCTTTTAAAAAGAACAGTTACCAGGGCTTCTAGGCAGGAGTAATACTCAGAGAATATACATTATAGAAATGCCATATTCTTATCAAATAACTTGCCTGTATCGGTAACAACAATGAAAGGCCCAGACCCTGGTGGGACAGGGGATTGTTCTCTGACCACCCGTGGGAGTCAGGGCACAGGCATGTGATGCACTACAGCGTAAAACAGTGTTGCCTCTTGTGACTAATAGGAGAAATAAGCCCATAATGTCGATTGCCAGTTGGAAATTTATTTCTGAGTAAATGGTAAGTAAAAATTTTGACTTTGAACTCATCAGTATGTGATGATCTAGCAGCCTTAATAATGAAGATAAATTTCTGAGCACGTCAAAACATTTATGGAGAAGAGTCAAAGAATTAAAAAATGCACAGTGATTCTTTAGACATTCAGCCTGAAGTTCAAGCTAGTATCCCATCTGTAAGATTTAGTTTCATTTCAGTTTCAATTATAAGATTTTATTCTTGCTATTAATTTCCACTGTCATCTGAAATCTAAAGATTTGACGTAGTAAGACTCAATTGTGGTGAGAAATAGAATCTTCTCTACCATTTACTGTGCTCAGTCAAGAAGAGCACATTTTTCGTATTAAAACAACAGAAAAAATAGCAAAAATTATGCAAAGATTACTAGAAATTGTAGAAATATTTCTTTATATAAATAATTTGATGAGTTTGGTTTAGATTAACTTCCGCTTGCCATTGCTGATTATTTTCTATCATCTTTAAACTCCTTTTTCGTTGCCGATGTTGAGTTGCTCTTGCTGAGACGCTGGATTTCTGCCCAGCCCCACCTTGCTGTTCATCCCCCCTTACTGGTGCTTGTTTTGGGAAGGGCATGGAGGGGCTTCTGCCTCTGCTTTTGGGACCTTCCAGTCACTTGTGGGCATCTGCATCTTTGTGCCCCCTTCCCTGAAAAATCATAAATCTTCCACCGTGCACGGAGGTTTCATGCCCGCAGTGGTCTGTCTGGCCAATCTGAGAGCAAGGACTGCACAGATCAAAAGGCTCCTGAAGAGAGCTGTTTAATGATCTGCCTTTGCTTGCTCTCATCCTCCTCTCTAGGCTCCTGAAGTCACTGCCAATGCAGAGCTAAATGAAACCAAAATCCTCAGAAGCTAAAAAATAAGAGAAGAAATCAGAAAGCAGAGCTCTTTTCAAGTGCCGACGTAAATGAAAGACAACTCCAGACTCAGCTCTCTGCAGGAAACTTTGAGTTAAGATCCATCATTCCCTCTACTCCCCCGACCAGCACCAAAATACACATTTCATTTTTCATGTCACCTCCAACAAGCATGAAGAATCAGCTGCTGGATAATGCCTTACAAAGACAAATTCATGCAAGAGGGAGGCAAACGACAGGCTGCAAGTGTTTTATCAGGATGGAAGGATCAAACCGTGGGCAAATCCGCATGTGTCAAGCTGGGCTTGCGCCCTCCGTCGCTCATCCACTGGTAGCTCTGCTGGGAAGCCGCCCTGCTCGCCGTTGCAGCGAGACTCTGGGGGAAATGCAGCAGAAAGTAACATCCTTCCCTGGTACTGCCACGGGACACCTGAGCTGCCAGGCCCCGGAGGGGCACAGGGAGGACCGGGGGGTCTGCGGTGGGTCTGGTGGTGACCAACTCACAGGGCTCACTGCAGCTGCCGGTTTCCAGCCTCTCGTGCCCAGCGTCAGGGCCATGGAGGAGGGAGGATCACCCCCTTGGGGTGGGGAGCCCACTGGGGGTAGCTCGGGGTGGAGAGGAGAGGTGTGTGGAAGCCCCAGGAGCAGGGATTCAGGGTGTCCCCACAGCAGCCAGCAGCCAAGTTTCCGCGTCCTGCCCACCATCCATGGCCGGGGCTGCACCTGCTGAACATGGCGGGGAATAAAGACACACGGTGGGTGAGAGAAACACATCATCTGCAGCTGAATTCTACTGTTTATTAGATTCATTATTTTCTGAAGGCAGATGGAAAAGCTAGACAACCAATATGAATATGCAATTCTGCATTTTATCAGTTTTCCCATTATGCCACAAGGTCATCTCTAATTGACTTTAAAATCCGTCTTAACGGAGATTTTGCAAATGAGCCGAGAGCCTGTCCCACCAGCACTGAAGGTGCTCACGCCCCTTGGGGGCCCCCTCTGGCCACCACCCCGTGGGGACACCGCCCGGCAGCGGGGACCCCACGGAGCCAGCACCTCTTCCCGGCACGGATGACCCCCCCCATTTCATCAGCCTGGGGGGACACCAGAGCTGGAGGGACAGTGGAGCAACATTGCGGGGCGTGGGGCTGGGCTGGGGTTTCACCCCTCTCCAGACACGGCTGCCAGTGCGACCGGCCGGAGGAGAGGTGTCCGGCGCGGACGGGGAGGTCACACAACCTCAGGGAGCATGTGGCTGCATGTCTTTGAGTTGCCAAGTGGATCTGAGAGTCAGGGGGTTTTCACCTTTTGCTGATGAACAGTGAATTTCTTCCTTTGTTGTCTGATTGCCTTTGGGATTATTATCACTTAACTGCACTGCAGTCGCATGTAGGAATCCCTTCTATTGACCAGGGCCTTCTTTGCACTAACTTAACAAAAAAAGAGAAAAAAGAGATACCTCCTTGAATTCACAATCTGAACCTATTGTATTCACTCCTCTGAGGGCTCAGGGAGTTTTGGTGGTGTCTTTCATGAGGTTAATCTGCCGCTGAGCAGGGCTTGCCGCCGGGGCACAGCAAGAGCTGACACTTGCCGTTCCCAGGGGGAGGGACGGGCGTTCCCAGGTGCTGGGGGCCGAACCCCCGTGAGCGCAAGGGCTGTGTCCATACCACCACCTCACCAAAACCCATCCCGGCTCGTCCTCACCACAGCACGAATGGCACGAATGACACTGCAGCTGGTGCCCCTCCAGTGCTCCCAGTTTGCTTCCCTTGGAGAAGCACCTGTTTCCCAGTGATGACATGAGGCCTGCCCTTGGCTGCTCTGCTTTACCTCCTCACTGCAAGTCCTGTCCCACAGCACGAGGCCAGCTGTCAAATTACTTCCACACAGGGAACTTGGGCAATTACGTCAGTAACAGATTTAATCCAACAAAGAGCAAACGCAGGCAAATCCAGAGCCAGGTTTTCCTGCTCAGCTCTGCAGCTGTGGAAGAGCATCTCCTCCCTTCGCAGGGAAGAGGCCAGCCCCACGAGATGCCTCCTGCAGGGAAGGCGTTGGGTGCCTGTGCCAGTGGGGCTGGGGCTGGACACCCTCTCCCCACCGCCTCCAGACCCCTCTGCCTCTCCCCAGCTCGCAGGGGATGAGGTTTCCTCTGCAGACCCACCCTCTGCCTTCATGACCCCTTCGCTGCACGCTGCCGGCAAAGGAACTTACCCAGAGCGATGCTCCTGCAGACAAAGATCTCCACGGACCCAGATCTGCAACTCCCACACACGCAGAAACAGCCTCACGTGCTGCCAAACAAAAAAATATCTGTTACTAAGCCTGTGGACTCAAAAGCTAAGTCTTAAACTTTTAGAGTGTTTTCAGCAAAATAGAGCTCTTCTGCAAATGTAAGACTTTTCCATGTGTTTTTTCCCATTGTACTGGGGATTCTACGTCACTAGAAAAAAACTAATCCAGCCAAATGCACCCCATTTAGTCACTAGTGGCAAAGCAAAATCTAGGTGTTTTTTTTTACAGTTTATGCCACAGGTTATTCATTTTTAAAAAGCAATTTCAGGTTTTAAAACACTTGCCAGTTTGTTTTCCGTACTGCCACGCCAGCCCAGTTTCACCCCTGTCTCCCCTGGCCATCCCGCACCCGAGCAGGCCCCACGCGAGTATCCCCCCACTCCCCTGCCCACCCCCCGGAGCAGCCTCCCCGCCAGCACGGCAGTTGGGACGGGAAAGCCTCTCACAATGAATCATATTCACCGCGAGCGTGGAAATTATTTTTTATACCCTGGAAGGGAGCATGAACAGACGGGCACTATTTCATTTTCCGGCGGCAGCGCCCAGGACAGGGCTGCGATGCCGCGGCCCATCTCCAGGGCCCGGGCCATGGGGAACACACCACAGGAGGGGGACGTGGGGGAGGCCGGGCAGAGGGACAGCCCGACAGCAGAAACTGTCTCTGATGGGGATTTTAACAAAGTTATCAGTTTTGCGTTTAAGCCACTAAAGACAACAGCACAAATAAATTGGATGTCTGTTACACAAACACTCCTGAAAATTTTATATTTACGTGGCAACCAGCTTATTATATTTACATGAACATCTGCTGCAGGTTCACTGGAATCTTTAAAACAGATGGACACGAAGAAAGAGCTAGTAATTAACAAAGCTATATGTTGATTAAATCAGCGTGTGGTTAATTTTAATGATTACTGATCTTTATTGGGGTCTGTAAGATTTCTCAAAATCAAATCCACTTTAGCTGATGTGTTGATTAGCCACAGAGCCATGGACATGGGTGCTGCTCGCCCCCGGGCCATGCTGGGCGGCACTCTGCACTCCTCTGCGGGGTGAGGGTCTGATCCTGCTTCCAGCAAGATTAACTGGGGCAAGTAATGGTGGGGCCGTAGCCAGGCATGGCCCTTGTGAGGATCCACTGTGGCTTGGATGTAGAACTTTCCAGGATTAATTCCTTTCCAAGTGGAGCACCCTTTCAGAAAACCACAATCCAATCTCCGTGAAGACATTTTGGCAATGAGGAGTCGGCCATCAGCTCTGGCAGGATGCTCCAGTTACCAAATCACCTCCACTATACATAAAATGTGGGTTTATCTCAGCTTCCAGTCTGGATCTCCTTACATCCCGGTCCACTAAACTGAAAAGCTTTCTGTCACCAAACGTCCGCTCCCTGTGTTCACACTCAGCGGCTCAGATCAAGCCCTGCCCTGCCCATCCCACTGCTGAATTCAGTACATTGACCCCTCTGAGCCTCTCCCAGCCCTTACCCCGCTGCTGCCCGTGGCCTCGCACGGTCCCTCTGCGTGGTCCCTCTGCCCAAATCCCCATCCCTGCGGGCGCAGAGGTGCCGGCCATGCGCTCGGCCCCACCTCCAGCCAAGCGCGGCAGACCAGCAGCATCCCAGTTCCTCCCCAGATGTCACACTGGTGTCAGAGCAAACGCCACACAGGCGGTTGCTGGATCAACGCTCTCCTCATCTACAGCGGTTGTCATCTCATTAAAAAAAACCCAGTCACTCTTATCTACTGGTCCTATTTTGTACACCCGCAAGTTGATTGACACTAATTAGAATACATTCTAATTAATTATTCATTAATCAAGTCTCATATCAGCTACTCTGTTATTGCGCCTGGGATCAATGCTGTGCTAACAGGCCTGGACTTACCCGCGTCCTACTGATCAGTCCTCGAGTGCTGGCACAAACCCGCTGTCCCCCACCTCCTGCCTGTGCAGAGCCCTGCCCGCGCTGCCCAGACTCCGTGCTCGGAGCCCGCGCGGCAGCTTGGGCTGGCAGCAACGCGGGCTGCAGCCTCAACTATCACTTCTCCACCTTTTTTTTCTGGCCAGTTCTACTGGTGAGGAGAAAACAACAAGATTTTTAGCACTCTGGATTTGTGTGATTCAAAACTAACTTACAAAGAGCAGCAGTATAACTTCATGGCACCCACCAGGAAAAAAGTGGCCATGGCTTAATGGTCTGAAGCAAAGGAGGGAAAAAAGGAAAAATAAAAAATAAATTTAACACAAAATTTAGACCAGGAGTTGCAAAAAAACCCCTCTCTTCATGCTCTCTGACTACGATTTCAAATGAACAACCTGCAAAAAGGGAAAGCCAGTAGCATAGGGTTAATTTATGTCTAGGCAATTATAATTTTTCTATGGAAAACAAAACAAAATGCCACTCCCATGCTGTCTGGATCTTCTCCAGGGCAGCAATCTGCTTTACCCCAGCAAATTTGCCAGTAGGTCTGTTCATCAAGTCACATTCACAGGACAGCACACAAGCACAAGCTTCTTTTAATAATTGGTGGAAGAGTGCTGAACGGCCGTATAAGCATTTTAGGATAAAGCATAAAAGAAAATTCTCTGGAGGCAATTTCTGCCACACAATGTCTCCAGATAGCATTGTAGGGCTTTCTGCACATCCCAGAGAAGAGATGTAGGATAAAACTTGCCCATCCCTGGGGAAAAAAAAATGTTTTCAAAATATGCAGACTGATTCTCTGTTTTGCAAGTGAAAAATAAACGAAACAGGAGTAAATTTTTGACTGGCTCTTTTGTCGCCAACATAAACAACTCCCCCAGAATCAGGACAAGGGGCGGGGAAAGCCACTGGTCTGCAGGTGCAGTGTGAGACATTGCAGTAGCGAGAGCAGGGATTGCCGCGGCGGTGTGAGACCTACCGTACGTGGCACTGCTGGGGCTCAGGGGAGAGCTGCTGTCACCCCCCGCCTCGGCACGGCCAGCAACGGCATCGATGCGGGGGCAAGGGGGTCCACCTCGGACTGCACGTGGGATGCGGCCAGGCCCCTGGTGCACCAGTCCAAGGAATGACCAGTTGGATCATTCACTGTCGTTTCAGTCAAGCTGGAAGAACACGTGAAATAATCCAAACAAAATCAGTGTTTGTATTGGAGATGTTTTAAAGTTTGATATACTTGAAGTAGAATGGCTTAAACAGACTTGCAAATCCAGCCTGGTGTTACACTAATTACTCTAAACGAATTCACCAAACTGTGCAAACTGCTGAGTCTGTACTATAAAAACCCTCTGTAAATACCAGGCACTGGGATCCAAAACGCTTCAGCACATCCTTGGAAGTCAGGATTATCATCACAACTCAACTCACTGGCAGTTTATAAATAAAGAAACGTTACAGATATCAAATTACCGTTGATGTAACCACAGAGGGCCTGACACCATACCACTGTCATTTCTGGGAGTAGTCCTGGATTAGTTTAGCCACATACTTATTTAAAAAGCATTGCTCTTTCTGCAAACATTTAAAAATAAACAACAAATTTTAATACTTCAAAAGAAAGCCCATGCACCACGCCACTTCCGTGCACTTCGCCGCAGCAGTGTGCTGTGATGCTGTGTATGAAGTTTGCTCCTGCAAGAGTCCGTGGGAACACAGTAGGATTTTACAGAGCATTAAAAAGCATAGTTTTATCAATGAGGAAGCACACAAAAATGGCCTAATCTCGAAGCAAATAGACAACTCTGATTAAAAGAAAAAGGACTAAAAAAAAGTCTAAAATGCTAAACTTAGCCATCACAGATAAGAAATACTGCCATATGCTGCCGCATAGCTTCACTCTCATTCAGCAAACACAGGGATCAACAAAACATTGTCAGGAATTATTTCAGTTAGCATGGATGATACTGCGGAGATTAGATTAATTAAAGCGATAAATCCCAAGCACAGATCAAAAGCATCCAATATGGAGAAAGCAAGCCGAGTGGAAGACAGGAAGTGCTGCCAAGAAGATTTGCAAAGGTCCCACCAGTCCAGCGTGGCTGGCAAGCCTTGAATGCTAAAATAAAGAAATAAAGAGAAGGAAATGGAGAAAGTGCCAGGTATCGATGGAGGTGGGGCCCGACGCGGCCGCGGGGCTGCCTCCTCTGGGCCCCGCGCCACCACAAAGGGGTCAGCGGGACAGGAGACCCCCACCCTGGCCACCCCCACCCCACATCCTCCTCCTCCAATATGGTATTTTCAGCCTGGCATTTTCAGAAAAATAGTGCAATAGTCAGGAAGAGTGAATTAAAGAAATGTCATCAGGAATATTCAGAGGTAATGGAAAAAGGAAAAGAGAAACATGCAGAGAGATCTTTCATGCAGATCCTTTTCCCTTTGCAAGCCACTTACCGGAAGATGGCAATGGAAACGAGCCGCCAGAAAGAAAGAGGTCAGGAATTCCAGCCACAAATTTCAGAAAAAGGCCTTTACAATGTGCTTTAAAATATACTTTACACTTTAAACTTTAAAATATATACTTTATACTTTACAATATACTTTAAAAATAAGAGGGAGGATGTATATTGTAATTCATTTTACATAGCACCCTCCTTGCCACTCAAAAGGCAGTGACATTTAGCATATTTTTGACAATCACAAGTGAGAGTGAGAATTTAATAGGATTCAGAAAAACATAGATACTTATATAGGTGCTGAGATGAAACACGTATTTCAGCTGGGTATTATGGAAGAGGATATAAGCCCTTCTACACCAGCACAGAAATACACGATGGATTTTTCTTATGGACAAAGGTTTCCATAATGATCCATTTCTGTGGTTTTTCTGTGTCTTCAGAAGCGTCGGAACCTGGTAAATTATAGAAGAAAGAATAACAAAATGGATGCATTGTTAGTCCGATCTCATATATCAGTCTCTAAATTTTTGAGTAATAAGATGAGATTTAACTGGGAAAAAAATGAAAACTATTAAGCAAGGGGGAAAAGCACATATTGAATAGGAAATGGAAACCTAGAAAGGTAGTAAAAGCTGGAGACCTTGGGGCTGGATTGGACAGTAAATTAGAAATGAAAATGCAATAGAATTTGGCAGCAAAAAAGGTCAATTCAATTTGGAACTGTATGTGCCAAGACTTTCCGTCACAGAGCAGGGAGGATGAAGCCTATTACCAGTTTTCTAGATTTAAGCAGCTTGAATATGTTTCAAATAAATATCCAAACATTTGGGTGCTTAACCAAATCAAGCCTCAAAACCCTTTTGGATTTTCGCTTTGATTTCTAACATCTTTATGGTTGGCCTCTTTTCTGAGAATTCAATCTGTTGTAAAAATGAATCTTTCAAGATAAGCATCTGCAGTTGCCAAGAGACTATTGTGTTAAGCCCAAGGATGATTTAGCATCCCTGCAAACTGGGATTTTGGAATTAGAAAAAATTGCTTTGCTCTTAGTAGCAGATACATTTCAGATGCCTGAGAACATGGCCGTTGCTTCTCAGAACTTCTGATTTAGTTATTCCCCCCCAAACCACAGCTATTTTACTTAAACAACACTTTCTTCTGAGGCGCATCACCCCGGCCGCTGGATAACACACACCAATAAATAAAGAGAAGTCTCTAAACGAGACACAAAATAGTCCTTTCATTTCCAACTGCCCTGCAGTGACCTTCCCCTTGCCAGAGCTCCATTTACTGCCATTTACCGATCTGTAACGCAGTGAAAAGCATGACCCAAGAACAAGATTTCCTGCATGGTTTTTCCTCTGAAACTCAAGGATCTGATAGACTGAGTGGGGACTAAGCTTCAGAGCCATCAGATGCCTCTAAAAATAAGTCCTACTAATATTTAATGCCATAAGTATTTAAATATTATGGTGCAGTGAATAGTAAGAATTATTTTGCCTTTGAACTTGCAGTTGCTCCATTCTTTTTATAACCAAAATTACATCTTTCAGCTGTTCATTATTGTTTGATGTAACTAAATCTTCCATGTCAAGGAAGTTAAAATCACTTCAGCCTCGACATTCACTAGTAATTTTCTTTGAAGAAGGTAGAAATTTATTTGGCTTGACCTGATGATTGAACTAAGTAGGTTTTCTTCAAGCTGTCTGCCAAGCTCAACATATTTACTTTGTGTACTCTAAAGTTGCATTAGAAGTGTTCCTTGTAAGTACAAACAGCTCAGGAAGCTTTTAAATGGCTGTGCATTCTGGAGATAAATCCGGTGCTAAAACCTGGGTATTTTTTTGAGAGCAATCTTGAATCGGGAGGGAGGGACTTCCCATTATTTCCCTTGAAGGCTACAGAAACACATTTTTCCAGGCATTTCAATTAAAGGCTAAGAAGCAAATGCAGTCATTTAGAAAATGTAATTATCTGCAAACAGCGTATTTCCTGACAGGATGGAGAAAACATTAAAAGTGAAATTTATTGAAGAGATCATTCATAAAATTTCAAGTTAGACAGGGACAGTGAATGTAACGGGCACTTTGAAACACGGAGCTCTGCGAAAGCCCAGGCAGGTCGGCGGAGCATCGCTCGGCAGCAGGGCCTGTCCCGGCGTGTCCCACCGCCCTGGGGGGGGCTGCCAGAATCGGGGTCTGAGGGGAGGTCTCTGTCCCCCCCAGCACCACCCAAGACTGGCATCAGCACCGTTGCCCGATTATCTGACTGCTGTTCCAAACTACGGCAGCATTGCGCTATGCAAACTTACCCAAGAGAGTCCAAGACAGGACTGGGTTTGCCCGGAGAGGTCTGAGCAGGATGGAGAGCTGGAACTGCCCTAAAAATAACCAGGATGGGCACTGCAGCTTCTCCTGCTGGCAAGCCCCTGAAAGCTGCAGGAATGATGTGGGGTTTTCCCTGGTGATGCCGCAGGCTTTGAACATGTGAGGTGCACGGCTTCCAAAGGCTCTCAGAGCCGCCACAGCCTGGCTCCACAGCTGCACTTCTTTCTCTCTTTCATCCACTTTGTAAGAAACTCACAATTATTTCTTGCTGGTCGAACTCTTTTAATTTTCCCGTTGTTCCTTTTGACCTAAACTGCAGGTTAACGGAGACCCAAATTATGTCTGTTGGATACAGCAAAGCACGTAGCAAGTAACCTTAAAAAATGGGAGATTATTTAGAGATCAAAAAGGCCTGATGTTGCTAGTTATCCTCAGTCTTTAATTTTTGGTCAGTACACCAATAAATTATAGGTTCAGATAAATGTACTCTTTCTTGGAAGATAGCAACAATAACCCGAGAAATGTACTATCCTGCTCAGTACAATAATAAATGGAAATTGGTATTTGGCACCAAACTACTGGAAAACAAAATGATACTGAAGGAACTCTTGCTTAGAATTGCCCCAAAGCATTCGCCTTCTCGCCAGCCGCGGAGGGAGCTAATGATGATGCTACAACGGTTTGCTGACTATTACAGAACAGTCTGAAGTACCTTAAATTGTCCCAAACGGCAACAGTTGCGATGATGTGGACAGAAAGGTCAGAAATAATGGAACTTTGCTGCTCAGCTGTTCGCAGCAACGCGTAGCAAACTCAGGGGCAGCTCCCTCTGCTTCGTTGGGAAAACAAAGCTTTGCTTCATTCCCTGACTCTGCACCTTTGATGACTACAGAGGTTCCTGCTCCCTGCGTTGCATGCAGGAAAGTCTAATTACTGGTAGTTGCAAAATTTATATGAGAAGTCTGCCCATTAAAAATTCCACATAAGTCACAATACTGAGCATTTAGTGGAAATCAGAATGAAGATGCATTACAATGAGGATGTCAATCTAAAAAACAAAAATTACATTAAAAAAAATATCATTCAGTAGGAAGGATTGACTAGAGTGTATTACAAGTTAATTTTGTGGAATAATGCCGCTTGCTATACAGATCAGAGTGAGGCAGGCAGGAAATTAAAAACTAAGGTTTGTACCAGAACTCATCCGATGCCCATGAAATGTCTATTCATTATAGCATCAGCCAAATGGGAATTTGTCAGCCCTTCGGGTGATGTGAATTAAGAGCACTTCCGCTTGTTTCAGCGTAACGGTACCTGTTTACACCAGCAGAGAAAGCGTGGCTTGAAGTCCTCCTCCTTCTTCCTTAATCTTCTGGCCTTTGCTAAGCTAGCAAAAGATGTTTTTACAAAAAGTTATTCCTGCTAATTTTATCAGTCTGCTTTCAGAGGCTAGGAGCGCCGAGCCCGATTTTTATCTTGACTAAGTTGGTATAAAATGGAGGCACACGCTGTTCTGGTGGCAATACCCTGAACTTCTGCCGCGCTGTGGAGATAATCCTCTGACAGCCCTCCGGGGCTGCTTTTCTAGTTGAGAGCCCACATTCAAACACCAGGGATGGGCAAGTGCTGCCTGGCTTCCTCTGTGCTGAAAATCCACCTAGTTCAGGTGGATCCAGCCCTCTTTACTATTCCTGGACCCTAAAATAATAGCTTTTTCTCTGCAAAACTTCACACTGGGGATCAATCTGTAAATTGCAGGCATAACCAAACATATACCCTTTAGATAAACCTTCCAATAAGACTTTCTAAATCCCACATTTATGACAGAGGGAACTTGGTTCTTTTTTTGCATTTGAAACTCAGATCCACCAGTCATCCATTTATTCATCCCATTATTTCCTCCATGTAAACCGTTGAGCAGTCATGTAGCTCTTTTAAAAATAATTTTAATCACGCTCCTTTAGTGCCTGAGCACAATTATTTCAGAATTAAATAAACCAATAAACGAGTGAATGAAAGAAAATGGTCTGTGTGTACCCAGGGGTAAGAGGTGACAGCCACTGAGGAAACACCGACCGGGGACAGAGTGGCAACAGCAGGAGGGGGGCTGGGGAAGGGCTGGGTAGGGAGAGCCAGCTGCAGGCAGCAGAACCGAGCGCTGGACACCGTCATGCTCCTTCTCAAGGAGCTGCAGGTCCCTCGCTCGCAGCAGCCCTTCGGCTCACCGCCGTGGCTCCCGCTCTCTGCTCTGCTGTGGCCTCACCTGTGACTCGTCCCACAGCCTTGGGGCCACCTCCCTGGGCAGGGGCTGGGGTTTAGTTCTCCCTCTGTGCCCACAAAATCAGAGCAGCCTGGCCAAGCCTCCACGGGGGAGTGGGGCCAGCTCACAGGCTACGGGGATTAACTCCTGTTTATTGCCATGAGAAATGAGATATCTACACGCTTGTGAGTGACTTGCCCGGTGTTCTGCAGGCAGTCTAGAGCAGAGCAGGATGCTGCACACACACTCGCCTGTGACTGCTGTGCTGCCGCTTCGTTTAGCTGATAATCAGGCACACAATGGATGCTTTGTAAGAAAGTCTGTTTACACTGGGCTGGAAGACCTCTGTAAGGCAGCAGTGGTGAGACAGCTGATGATGGCATCAGTACGAGCAAAAAGAGTGACAATATGAAACTGGAAAGGCAGTGAGCAGTGGGCATGCAATTGGGATTTCAGAAGAGCGATTAATTGGAATTTATATTAGTTAGGGGAATCACAAACCTATTTAAAACATGCTCATCATACACAAACGTGAAGTGCCATCTACTCTGTGGTTACACACCAGGGTTCATAGCGGTGCCACGGAGACACAGTTCTGCCATACTGGAGTGTGCCCATCTGCTCTGGTAGGGAAATCTCATTGAAACACATGCTATGGAAACGCAGCATATGGTTACCTTCCGTCAAAACCCAGCGACGCTGTAAAGCGAGCGGGAGCTCCATCCGTAGCCAATATAACAGAGACAAATCCACAGTGGTCCCCGTCCCCTTTCCTTCCGCCAGAGGTTTCTGGAAGAGGAAAGCTGCAGGGTGGCTGCAGCGGGTGACGCAGCGCCCGCCAACAGGCGCACGGTGACAAGTCAGGCTGTGCCTGCTGGAGATCACCCCGGAGCCTGCGAGGGGGGAGTGATCCCCACGGCATAAGCTCTGCCTCAGGCAGCACGGGAGAAGAACCCGCTGAAAACCGCCTCCGAGCTCGGTCCAGCTGGCTGGGACTGGCTCCACCCGAGACACATGTCTCAGGTTCCCAGGCACCACCGGCAGCAGAAGTTCAAGGCGCACGTACATCCCTTCTGCACAAGGTGGGCTGAGGCCTCTTTGGGTGCTGGGGCTCCTGATTCCACCTGGCTCCAGAGGTGCCCGGGGCTTTGGGCTGGGGGGATGCTGCTTCTGGCGCAGCTTCACAGCATTTATTTCGAGCACAGGGCAGGCCCCACCGGCCAGGCAGGGGATGCTGCACCCCGCATGGCCCCCACCGCCCCACGCTCCTGCCGGGGACGGGGACGGCGAGTGGGCTGCAAGCCCCTGACACTGACTGAGAGCAAGAGTGGCCGGGGGAAACCCCTAAAAAGAAATTCACCCTCTGTACAGGGATACACTCTCACCCCGGGACATACCGTTCTCTGCGTCTGTTAAGGCTCAGCTTCTTCGAGCGCTGGCTTCAGCTCCAGAGCCTTTCCCCTTTGCTGCTGGAATAAAAAGGGGTTTTAAGGGCGAGGCAGCATTTTTTTCAGTCACTTTCCGTGCCAGAGTGGCTTTGCTAAACATCAACTGTGCGCTGCTCTCAGCTTCTGCTCTTGGTGCCTTGCCTCTCCAGCCATGCCCAGCACATCCTCGGGGTTTCACATCACATCCAAGCGGTTCTCAAGATACACTACACATATCACTTTCTCTCCCAGAGTCCTGATGGCTTTGCAAGTTAATTAAAACAGAACTTCAAAGGCTTTTTGTAATAGATTATAATATCTTTAGTTTCGTGACATCTGTTGAAATTTACAAGTAAGGATGTCATTTTTGGTGAAAAACATGTTCTTTTACACCCAGCCCATTTATTTATGTATTTATTTAGTGACAGAGCATCTCATTTATAAGAAACATGCAAAAGCAATCATTAATCATACTTTTGTCATAAAGCAGCTTCCCCAGCAGTTAAACTCCACAGACAAGCTGCTTGAATGCGGGTGTTCTGAGGACAGTCAGCGAAACCTCGCCAATAAAGCTGAGAGAGTCACCTCTTTTTCTCAAAGTCTAGCAGAAATTTGGTAGAGGAAAGCAAAGAATTGGCAAATTAGAGAGTGGAGTTATCTGGAAAGCATGCAGCACTATGGATGAGGAAGAAAAGTGAATCAAAAGCAGTCAGTGCGATCAGGATTTTCAGCGTATCAGAACCATTTCAGGATAAATTAAGAAGTGTTTTCATATCACTTACACAGCTCATAGGCTGTATCATAGCAGCAGTTCGCTGCATTCCTACTCAAGTGGGAAACAAGCAGCCGCAGCCCCAGCCCGCCCCGCTGGACTTTGCTGTGCTTACTTTGGAAGGCGGGTATTGTCCAGCCCCTCCTGCCTGCTGATGCTCTGCCAAGACACCGCGGTGCCCTCGGCGGCTTTGCTAGAGCCACTGCTGTGACGGAGCCCCTCGGGCACAGCACAAGGTCAGCCTTTTGTGAAGTCTCCCCTCGTTTCTCCCTGCCGTTCCCAGCTCGCCTCAGGAGACCTCCACCGCCAGCAGCCCTTGACATGGGGCTGACCTTGCGTCAGTTGTAACACACCTCCCACCCCCCCCAAACCAGCGCAACAGGGGAAAAGGAGAAGGAAAACTCCAGAAAAAAAGGAGAAGAGGCAGAAGGTTGTGCTGAACGTTAAGGTTTGATCTCGCTCTGCGAGACACAAAGATCCCGCTGATCTCCGTGGCAGAGGATGTGGCTGAATCCCCACACGCCACGAGCGTAAGGACCCGTCCAGGAAGCTGGGTCAGACCCACATCCCCGCTTAGCCTAAGTGCTGGTTTTGTACCTTCACAGAGCATCCTCAAAACCATTCCTGCACCTGGCAGGTGCTTTGGGTTCCCGCTGAGCACCCTCCGTCCATCCCTGCCTGACACATGTGGTTCCCTGAAGCGGGTCCAACCTTCATCGCTCCATCGCAGCCCCCTCGGGAGTGCCCGTCCCCACATCACAGGGGAGGAGGCAGCGCACGAGGGAAGCATGGACCCTCCTTCCAAAGGGCACGGGGCCGTGCTGGGGGACACTGGCTGCCAGGCTGCTCCGGGCCGGGCAGCGTGAGGGCAGCACGCCGCTCCTGCCTGCCCCAGCCCTGCCTGCAGCCGCAGCCCTGCCTGCAATAGTCCTGCAGAAACATGAGCCAAACTTCACTGCACGAAAGCTCTGACGTAGGGGATCAAATCCCTCTTTAATGTCAAGTGGTGATCCCCTGAGGCTGTAGGGATGCTGGTTTTGGCAGCTACAACAAGCCATAGTCTCCTCGTCAGACGGTCCCACCAAGTTGGAGGCCACCCGCTGCTGCAGCAGTGGAGGACAAGGCGCCAGCACAAACAGAAAGTTTCCTCAAGCTGAACAGCTTCTTATGGCTGTTTGTCCTGGTTTTGCAGACAGTCTTTGCACTCTGTTATCAGAATAGCTGCAGAAAAGGTTTCATGCTTTTGTACATAATTCCTTTTAAAGAAATATGTTCTGCCTTGTTATATGCTGTAACCACAGTTTTAAAATGCTGGCATAATCACTGAAAGCACAACATGTCTGTTTATTTGATTTCCAATTTGCCTTAATGATCATTCCTAGCCATGGAAAAGGACTCTGGACACGGAACAGTCTATGCAAATAAGCTGTGAGCAATCTGCACAGGAGTTAATTTCGGTACATCAAAACGCCAGACTCCTCTCTCTCTGTGGGTATCAGCATTTTAAAGACCACTACCGCCGCGTTCTGTTGGTGAAGACCCCTCAGAGCTGCGCTGCCCCCGTGGGCACCCCCAGCTCCCGCCATGAGGGGCAGGTCCCCCACGGGTGCTGACAGGAGCAGAGGTGGCGGCGGGGGCTGCTGGGACCCACCACACTCCCCCAGCCCTTTGTTTTTTGGTCACACTCTTCACGTTCTGGTGATCTCGGTGCACACTCACCCTGTCCCTCGTGGGACACTGTTCCTCCTGTGGCCACCTCCGGGGAGTCCATCGTCCTGCTCCTCGCCCGGGCCAACTACCGTGTTTGGCGTTGCCACTCAGGCTGACATGGGTGCCCATTTCGAGATGCAGCCATGAAGGTCATTCTATGTGCAAGTGATTAATGGACTAATGTCTTTGCCGAGTTCTTCTCTACACTTTAATGAATATCCTCGGCATTCAGCAGGAACCTAGAGGGTATGCAGCTCCACTGATAAAACCCGTCTTGCAAAAATCAATGAAAGATGAAAAGACCGGTGCCCATTACCAGAAGGGGTAGATGCAGTGCATCATCTTCACAGCGTAGCAGTGCTAGTCCGTAAAGTACCATCTTATATCTGCAGCTTGCTCTTTATTAAACATTAATAAAAAACAAAAAACAATTTTGTGTCTGCACTGTGCTGCAGCAAACTAGAAATTGCCCTTGTCAGTCATTGATTTAAAGGTAAAAGAACTCAACTAATCCGAAATCCTCCATTATTGTGATTTTCTTCTTAAACATTACCTCTGCATTTTGAAGAACACAGACTTTGAAACACAAAACCCAACTGACTTACAGAGACTTGCAGAGAGGTGTGTGTCCGGGCAGTAGGACAAGGACTGGGTGGCAGTTCAGATCATTCTTCTAAAAGGTGTGGTCAACAGCAGGAACTGCTCCCAAGGCCCTCTGGATTTTAAGTGAACACCCCGGAGTCAGGTGGAGCAAACCAAACCTTAGTCATGGATGGTTGTCTCAGGTGACCAGCCTTTATCACCAGGTATTGACTTCTTGCTAAGCACAGAGGAAGAATCCAGAGCAGGTTGAGAAAAACCTATTATCCCCTGGGGGGTTTTGTGGCAAACTCTGCAGCCAGATTACTGAAGGAGCCGCTGTGAGAGGACAACGGCAAAGTCACCTGTGAGAGTCCTGGGCTGTGGTGAGGCCCCAGTGGGGCAGGTCAGAGCTTGACCAAGGCGGCCCAGGGGGTGGGTGGAGGGAGAGGGGCCCCAGCCATCCTCCTGCAACAGGTCTGACACCACCTCCAGCCACGGGACACAGCTCACATTGTGTGCGGCCAGAACTGTCACGCATTTTCATAAAAAGGTAAAAATACTAGCCACATTGTAAGTGAACCTCAGAAAAGTAGTAAAGACTTATGCTAGCACTGTAAAGATGTCCTATACCTCCCATTTTAAAAGGCTGTTTTCAACCTCTCACACTTTGATTTCTGAACTTTTGTGCTTTTTAATTACGTAGCAGTGAGAAAACAGCAACGGCCATCTGAAAAAAAAGAAAAAGGTTTAAAACTGAAAAATAGGTTAGATCACTGCTATTCTGAAGTACAATTATAGACAGTACCAGATTGCCTAGGCTACCTACACCACCTCCATGCATCACAAAGCTCAGATGGCCTCAAACTAGCCAGATCTAGTTGAAAAACATTATAAAAGCATAATTTTACTTCAGCTATTTTTTGCTAAACTGGCTGGGATATTCACAGCCTCAAATACTTTGAGCCCATTGTAGATAAGGGACTTTTTGCATTATGACATGGGGTGATTTGATACGTAACTTTCCTTGACTATCTTTCCACACCCTGCACAATGCTGCAAATGCAAGATATGCCAAGCAGTACAAGGCTAAGGCAATTTTTTGGAATCTCTCTAGAATACTACTGTGAAGTGAATTGCGACATCTTTTGAAGTAAAACCCTCTTGCAGAAATAAAGCAGGTTGCTAAAGAAGAAGGGTGGTGGGTTTACATTAGTTCAGTGTGGCACAGTATTCTTTCCTGGAAGGCGGCATTTAGAAAACCTTGCATTTGCTTTATCATATTAGAGAAGACAGAAATCCAATAACATTGCCACATCTTCATAATCTGTTGCGAAGTGCATATATCTATGTGGTATCAGCATGGGTTAGAAACAAGTATCTCAACACCTGAAAATGTGTTGGATGTGAACGCTGCTGACTGCAAAAGAGGATCCCTGTCAAACCACAACAGCAACACAACTCTTGATTCATCGGGATCTCGAACTTGTCAATATCTTCATGTAAATGAGTATCCCAACTCTCTATTGTCTTCATTAACCATTAGTACAAGGACGACCAAACAGCACATCCTTCGTGTAATTCTCACAACTCACTCCCGCTTCACACTTCCACATGACACGCAAGGTACGATGGCCAGAGATAAACCACGTCATTGCTCAAGCATCCACCATCAGCAAACTGCTTCAGTCTCACGTATGTTGTATCCTTCACAGAATACATAACTTAAAACACTCCGTCACCTTCGCTTGTTGCGTGTGACTGGAGTAAGGAATTAATAAGTGGGGCTCCGACTTTTGAGAAGGTCTTTGCTACTCCCTCCCTCTCCTGCAACGCTCAGGACGAGCAACCTTCCCTACAGGGCTGCTCACGTGCTTTCTCAAAGCACCTTTCCAACAATCAAACATACTATTAGAAGAATGACAATCACCTAATGTAACCCGACAGGGCAAAGAACCTTTCTTAGGTAGAGCTCCGAGAGTGTCAAAAATCACAATAACCTCTGCAGCATCACCCAAATGTACGTTATTTTGTTTTTCAGTCTGCCCCTAATACATTCAACCCGAAGTAAAATTGCTGTGAATTAAGGGCTTTCATTCAGTCTTCTTGTGAAATTAGCTTTTATCACACCTACCAAATATGGCTCATGCATCTGTAAATGCGGAAATGTGTCATTAAGATGAGATGCCTTGGTGAAAAGTCAGTCATTAATGCAGGTAGTAGAAGTACTGAACCGCAAATGCCTCGGTGCAAGGCTCACCAGGACATTCTTACCTTCACCTCCTTCCTCCAGCAAAGTGCCTCTGGGGGCAAGGGGAGCCAGTCATGCCACGGTGTTTTGTAGAATCAGACCACCATTTCTGCAGTCCAGGGCAAAATATATCTGAATCAAAGAGCATCTGTAGCAATAATATCAAATATGACAAGGCAAGTATGAACTGGGTCTAATAGCTAAAGACTTTTTGACTTTTTAAGATGTTCAATTGAACATTTAAAAGGTTTAGTCTCATATCAGGTCTAGAAAGCACCCTGGGGGCAGGCTTAAGTAACTACGCCATTAGGCAGTGAGCTGCAAATTGCCTATTAAGTCTGACTGAAACTGTAAAATTGCTTTTCACAATGCAAATTAATGTAAATAAGAACAATTGGTTACACATATCACAGACTATCAAATTGACGACAGATGATGCATACTGTTTTTTCCCCCTGAATTAGCATTGCTTTAAAGTTAAATTTAGTGCATGTTTAAGAGGTCTGGCTGCTCCTCTGATAAATTCTACCAATGCATTACAAACAGCATGCACATCAGGATGTATATCCTCCATTATATGAAATATAAACCTCTTCTTAGGCAAGTCAGTGACACTTTCTTTCAAGCCTAATAGAAATATCACAAAGCAAGCCATTTACTCGACAACACATTCAGCCATATCTTAACCTCATTCAGAAGAGTGAGATTATGAATCAGTTATAAAGCCATTAGGACAGAAGGAGAAAAGCTGTGCATTTCAAAAGCACTGACAAACAGTTGAAGTCCCCATGTCAAGCCTTTGGGCTCCACTCAGTCACCAGTGGGAGCAGCTGCGTGCAGCAGCCAACACCATCATCGCCAGGAACTTTGACAAATTTTTTAAATTTGCTTCCCAAAGATGCAACACAATGTAAATCAGAAAGGTCCCCTTCTTCACCTCACCTTAGGCTAAAGAGGGTCACCATACAGAGGCACGTCCCACCAAAGTGCTTGGGAAGGACAGGGTCCAGGTCGGCTGATGACCCTGCAGCGCTGGCAGTCCAATTCTGTTCCACAGCTGCGCCCTTCAGGGAAGCTCCTCACCAACAGCGAGGGGCAGAGGCACTACAGCACTTGGAGCAGAGCTTTCCTGTTTAGTGGGGGGGGCTGTTCTTATCAGAGATTCTGCTTATCAGTATTAACATATGTTATCTGAATTTTTACATTCCCATTAGCTACAGAAATAGCTGTCATCAGTTTATTACAGACTCTCGCCTCAATCAGATATCCTGATAGCTCCCTGCAGATTACAGCACACCTTGGTATAAAGCTGTCAGCAAGCCACGGGCAACCACAGCACCAGGTCCACGTGCCAGGGGCGACGCACCGGCTGGCCAAGCCCCCAGGATGGGCCACGGCAGCAGAACGCCTCGGGGCCCCGCGGCCTCGGGCGCTCCCTCGGAAAATGGGGCAGGGGCACCTCGCAAAGGAGAGCCAAGAGCATCCTTTAGCAAGGATGGGGCTCTCTGGAAGAAAACAGCAGATGTCGGGAGACCAGTGAGGAAAATCAGCAGGGCTGGAGACTCAGCCCATGTCTTGCACGGTCACGGACGAGGGTGATGAACATCTTGATGCAGCAACTGCTGTAACTGCCAGCCGCGTTCATCCCCTTCCTTCACTGCTGTGCTGCTGTGTTTCCAGCAGCATTTCCTCCTCTTTTTCTACCATTTTAATTGCTGTTTTAAAGAACAGTATTTGGAAAGAGAGTCTGGTACAAGGTGCACAGGTCAAATAAACATCATGTTTGCTTATCTTTCAGGGTATAAATTTTAAGGAAAAAAATAATTAGCCACAAGCTGGGGCTGTTTTCGTTCAGCCTTGGGGACCTTTCAGTGGCAGACAGATTTCTGTGTCTCCCTCTCATTAACATATTGGTAGATATAGATTAATTAGACAAAAAGAACTTACATGAAATTCAAAAACTTTGACCTGTATTTTAGGATGGTTGTCTTGGTGTCCTCTGGGGTTTGTTCAGGTCTTGCTGCGTTTGGCTTTGCTGAATGCATTCAAATCTTTTTATATCACATTACTCCCTATCTGGACATAATGTTAAAAGAGTTTAATCCCTGGATCAGCCAAGCCACCCTTCTTTTCCTATAACACTATGGCTTTAAATGATATGCTACAGATAAAGGCTTCATCTAAATAAGCCACAGCTTGCAAGCATTCCAGAAGATAAAATGGCCTGGACTAGGCTGTATTCCACAGCCCCCTTCCAGGGCCAGTCCCCTGGGAGCTCAGTGGCAATGAGCAGCAGGACCCCCACAAAGGGGCGTTGGGGACCAGAAGCCTCCCCGCAGCCGCCAAACGCCAGCACATCCACTGTCTCCACCATGTCTCCAGCAACTCTTCCTCCTCTCCCGTATCTTCCTCGGAGTGATGGCCACAGAGCCACACCTTCGGCAGCCGTCCCGCCAGGCTGGTGGCATCAGCTCGTTCATGTTTCCCAGCGCTCGTGTCACTTCTTCTGGTGCAAACACCACTCAGATCAGCTCCTGCAGAGGATAGAAAAGAGTGTTCTCTCCTTGTAGGGTCATCCCCTGAATTCAGAATGAATTCTGAAAACCACCAAATTTGAATGTTAAAAGGCTGTTTTCTAAACATCATGGCATTCCCTGTAAATCACTAATGATAAAATACAAGACTTTATGATATCAACAGACACAGTTATTTGTTAGGATTTTTGAAATGCGGGAAACAGGATCCCTGTGCACATAAAATCATAGTGATTTATTTTAATACATTTTGTAAGTAAATTCTTAACAGATGGATGGAGCACCAGAAGGGTAACACAAGGGAGCCAGCAGGTGGACAGAGAAGCCAAGAATGGACTGGCACTGATCAGATTATCAAATCCAAATACCTTGAGACAAGCACAAGCTGCCCACAAAATAGCCTGGCACTGACCAGATAAACAAGCAAAAATAGGATGGAACTGCAGATTCCCCCAGCATCCTTTCCCAGACCCAGGGCTCCGTCCTGGGGGCCAAGGCACCACCACAGGCTCCCGACAGCCGCTCCCCGTGTGCCCAAGGCTGGCGAGGCCGCCTGGCGGGACACGAAGTGCTGCTGATTTCCGGGCTGGCGGCAGGAATGCGCTGCCTCGCACGCAGGCACCAGCACAGGCTCTGGCACGGGTCTGTGCACACACATATACACGTGTTTTGAGAGCTCCCCATGGCTAATGTGTCCTTATAAATGCTCTTGCCAGAGCAAATCAAAATTGAATTATCAGGCTGTCATTCTGTTGTTACAAATAATCCTTGGGATTTTGCCCAAATAAAAAGGTAGGGTTTAGAACAATTATAAAGCTGATGACTGGATATGCCTTTGTCTTCTCCTGCTTTCCGAGGTTACCTGTCTCGTTCCACCCTTGCATTGACATCTCCAACTGCCTGCACGGGGCACGCAGCTCTTGCCTAGGTCCAGCTCTCACTCCAGAGGTGGGGCTTCACCAAGTCCACACCAGCGTCACCACAGAAAGGTCCTTTTGCTGGGGTCTGAGGGGCTGGCCAGGATCCAGGCTTTTACTCCCCAATAGCTGGGCGATTTGAAGTGTATTCCTGACCTTCAGCCTGCACTCGGAACAACCAACTTTGGCATGTTCAGATAAGGTTATTCCATGTACATGTTACACTACAGGTCTCTTCACCACTTTTATTGCCTTATCATCCCATTTCCCTACTAAAAAAACCAACAACTTTCATCTTCCCTGTAGCACTACCTTTTACAAATGAGGGAACACCAACTCTGGCTCCAGACCAGCAGAGCTCTCACCCACACACTTAGCTCTTGTCAGGGATGCTGGCCCATCGGACCCAGGGAGGGATTCAGCATGCATAAGGCACAGCAACGGCCTTGCTGAGACACAGAGACAGAAAATTCACAGTGTAAAGTGCTCAAAAGAAGAAGACTCAAAACCTGCAGAAGAAATCAATCCTTCTGGGTGTCTTTTCCGCTATAATGATCGTAGGTGTTGATGTAACAATTACAAAAATACCCTCTCTATAAAAACTTGTAATATGTACGTCAGTAGTACCTCTTAACAAGATCAGTCTGAGGGACAGTCAATGTGTCCCATTCCACTTGTTACTTCACATCTTTGTCTCTTGACAGGCCCTTCTACAGTTGAAAAGATTGTTTATGATGTTTTAGAGGAAGAGGAGCTTTGACTGGCAAAGCCAAAATCCTAACCATAACTAAAGGGTTGGTTTCTTTCTCCTGTCCTTGAAAATAATCGTTTACTCAAAACACATTTCCAGATATTATTGTATCCACGTTACACATCTGCAAAAAGTCAAGGAGTTATACTTGTCAAAAGAGAGGTAAGAAGCCTCACATATTAAAATGTAACTGAAACAACCTTTTGCTATCTTATAAACATTTCCTGGATTAAATCTTACCCGGCCTCTTGCTGTTCTGAAAGCAGTGGCACAGTTTAATAACATCTAGGTGGGATTACTGTAATCCCTTGTCTGCACTTCTGCCAGCATCGCCATTGCAGAAGCTGCATTTTGTGTTCAATGCCGCAGCTCGAACCATCTAAGAGCGGGGCCGTCACGAGGCGTCGCCACCAGATCCTCCCCGCACTGCAGCACAACTTCCCTCCCAAGCTTTCCAGACAGAAAGAGGCTTGAGAATAGATTACTGAACTGAATTTTTAGCTACACACTGAGATCATTAAGGTCTCATCTTGTAGTCCGATGAGAATCGTTAAATACAAGTGAAGTCAGCTAAAGACTGAGTGCCTTGTTTCATTGGTACTTAACTATTGTTCACCATAAATCTCAAACGAGATATTTTGGACAGTGTGCTTTACCCTCCTGTTTTGCAGATTTACTGCTTTCCTGTGGCTCCTTCTCCCAGAGCTTCTTTCCCGTGTTCACTTTGGTTTACTTTTTTTTTTTTTTTAAACAGAAAAACTTGTCTCAGCTGCCCGAGATGTAATTTTCAGCCACAGTCTATTTAATACCTTAAATGTGATTGTGGCAACATTCTTTGAGTGACAATACAAATAAATAAATCAACACCTTTTTACAGTTGCTGTAAGGACTGGTTTTCCTCCTTGGCTGAGTTTTCTACGCATTCATGTATCGACTTAATTCTCAGTGATCAAAGCACATATTGGCTTTTGGATACAGCACTGAGATGTGTAAACCGAGATGTGCCAAACAAGCCAAAATATTGCTGGACAAGATTTCCAAAAATGACTGACTGCTTTGTGTGGTCAGCTTGCAACTTTTTCAGCATGTCATTTCCCACTGTATTTTATTTCTTTTTTATTATTATTAAAATTTAGACCCTCAAAATAACTATTCCTGTCAAAAAATTTTGGCTGCACCCTTTGTGCAAGCCATGTTCTCACTAAATATGAAACATGAGCAAGTGTTACCGCCAGCCTTAACATAAAACAAACCACAATCCCAGCTACAGTGAAGCTGTAAGAACCAACAGGTCCTTCAGCATTGGGGCCACACCAAGAGAGCCCACAGCACCTGCACATCCAACCTCGGGAGCACTGTCGGGGCAGTCACGCCGGCGAAAGGATGCGAAAGGAGGCACAATTTGCAGGAAGGAATAACACATTTGAGTAAATCAATGAATAGCTGACTTCTGGTATAGTTGGAAAAAATACACACAACTCCTACCTGAGAACTGAAGCAGAAGCTGTAAATGTGATTCATTGTCACCATTTATGGGAAAAATGGAAGTTCTAATGAAGATCTGAAGTTAATCTCACTCTGCCATTAATATCTACAGGCACAAGGATGCCTCGTGTTACTTTACTGCTGTTTAAGTGTTTCAATAGCACTCAGCTGAAACATTCAATACCTGGTTAATAGCCAAACACCAGGTATTTGGCTGCCTCAAGTTCTACCAGTGAACTGAGAAACCAAGGCTTAATCTACTGGAAAGCCCAAGGCAAAAAAGAGCACTTTGCTGTCCTTAACCTCAGGGTCATAACAGGAACAGATCCTGAATGCCTGAGCTTGCCACTGTGGCCACGTTGCAGCTTATGTTCAGCAGCCACACATCTACTGCACTAAGTGATATTATCCAAGCCTGGATTTGCCAGTACCAGCTTAACTTCACACTGAGAATTTGCTCCTGGATTATACCCACCTAACTAATTAGGATTACGGTCTGGCCAGAGAACTTGGATGAGCACGGTGTGGGGAAAGAGACTCCTCAGACAATGTGGCCATGCTTCTAATCTCTTGGCCAAGATCTCCAATTTCCTTTCACATCTGGTGGAAATAAGCACGAGATACGATGTCATTCTGCTGGTGTAAACACATCTGTCATATCGTGTTAAGTAGCATCCTCCTTTCCAAACTTAGTTTATATTTCTCTGAAAATCCCCACAGAGTGAGATTCCTAGCAGCTATTTGCTCTGCTGTAGCACAGAGGACCCCCCCCCGCAGCCCCTGCCCAGCTGAGAGCTCATTAATAAGCTTTTGAGGAGTAAGGGTCAGCAGCACCGGTGCTGCGCCAGCCCCAGGCCCAGGCCCCACAGCCCCCGGCCCCACAGCCACGGCCAGGCCACGCTCGGGATGGCCCAGCCGGGAGCTGCTGGGACGCTTCGCCTTGCACAGGGAGCCCACACCTGGGTCAGGCAGGCTGACAGATGGGAACTGCAGCTTCTTGTGAGAATGGCTGCTCAGCCAGAAGGGCAGAAAGGATTGCTGCCTCGCCTCCCACGAAGAGGAGGGAGCCCGGCGGCGCAGGCATAGCCTGGGAGCGGTGGAGCTGGTTGGGGGCCCTGCGCTGCCCGTCCGAGGCGGATCTCTGCAGCTGAAGGGAGTCACTGAGCGGGAAGGCTACAGAGTCAGTGCCTCTTAGTCCCAGTTAATAATTAATTTTTCATAGATGGTGGGAGTTGTGTAACTGTGAACACATAATTAGAGTCTTGGTCTAGAATATAGTTCAGAATCAGGATATAAAAATGTTCTGAAATAAAGAACTGATCCTCGGTTTCCTTTATCCCCAAAGATGCTCTAGCAGAAAGCCTGCTCCAGTTCTCTTCCCTCCTCCTTTCCCTTTGCAAAGTGTCCAAGGTCTCACTGCTCCAGGGCTGAACAGACACAAACCTCACAATCCCAAGCAATGTGAAAGTTCTGGCTCTATTCTCAGTGTTTCCTTTTAAGCCCTGCCTTTAATTTGCCAGCCTGGCATTTCACGAGTGATGGAGTGGATTGCTGTGTTCCAGTCCCCAGGCACCGTGTTCTCAACGCCTGTGTCCCAAGGACAGTGGGAGCAGGGTGGCTGCTCCAAAACCCACGCTGGAGACCCAGGGGAAAAGCTGTGACCAAAGACTACAGGCAGAAGCCAGGATGACGTGAGCTCTTGTGTCTGATTAAATCAAAATCCTCCCCCAGCAGCTTGTCTCCTAGGCGAAACAAGGCCCTGATGCAGTGTTTGACCTCACCCTTTTTTAAGCACGAGAGTACTTATATGAAGTGTGCACTGATGCGCTTTGCTGGACCAGCCCTTCCCAGCCTGATCCCTCTGTGGCTCCGAGCACGTGGCCAGGTAGATGCAGGTAAAAGAGCTCCCTCGGCAGGGCTCGGGAACCGCGACACAAAACAGCATTCAGCTCGTGTGTGGCACGGGGGAAGCTGGGTGGCGTAAAGTGAAACCTTAATCAGTTGTGCCAGATAAGGAGCCAGGAGAAAAGTTTGTCCTGGCACACGTGCTGCGCTGGCAGTGAAGCAGGGAACACCTGCAGGAGGGCTGGAATACCCATCTTTGAGATGACAAGCCTGTCATCCTTGCAGCCTTAGAGGTGTACCCACTGGGAACGCAGCCAGGGACGCTGTTAATGGGTTAGAGGTAAACACGTTAATAACGGACAGCCTAGGGACCACCCCCTACCAAAAAAAGAAAGAAAAAAGTAAAATAAACCTCCATAACCACTGTAATGGGCCAAAGCACACCAAAAATCAGCATGTAAGCAATTTCCACGTATGTCCTGTCACTGCACTTCCTCTGCATTTTGCAACAGAGCATTCAAAAGGTCAAATAAAAAGACTTTGTTGGCAACATCAAAGTCAACAGCTCGACAACACATTACGCCGTGATCTGCCGCGGCCGAGCGGCGCCTCTCCAGAGCCGCCTCGCCAGGCTGAGCGAGCAGCAATGCCCGCAGCGGGGCAGGCCCAGGGTGGGCAGGCGGGCAGCTGCCTGCTGCGAGCGAAGGGCTACGCGAAAGAGAGGAGGTTTCCCCGGGAATGAGATTTCATCGGCTGTTAACACCAGTGACCACCGAGAGCAGGTGGCCACAAGCACCAGGAGCACATAAACACAGGTTTCACTGCAATGCAGGACACTCACATCTAATTACGGCAAACAACGACCTGGAGAACTGCCTTCTGCAGAAAGAGACAGGAGCCCCCGTCATCCCAGAACTTTAAAAATCCCTCCGGCTGGTGGAAGTGGGGCATCTTTAACAAGGTCTGTGCTGGCACAGGCAGAACACAACCTGCAGAGAGAGGTCGTACTGCTGCGAGACCAGCACCCGGCAGCACCGGCGGGAACATCGGGATGAGAAGGCAACCAGAGTTTGGCTGTTCGGGTCACTGGAATTTCTCTTCCTTATTTCTCTGTGCGCCCACCAAAAGAGCCGTTCGGCTACTACCACGGCATTTTACAGAGACCAAGGAAATAATATCCCCCCTCAGCTCAGGCTTGCAGCATGTCTGTAATTAGGTAGAACACGAACAGATTGAAGAGAGAAGCTAAACTAGCTGGCTAAATTTATATGCAAGCCATCAGTGGCAGCTTGCCACTCTCTGGCCTCACGGTTGCTCTCCTTTCTTACATCCTGTCACTCCTATCTGATACGGAGCATTTAAACACTACACCAAAATCTAGACTAGATAAATATATCTGCTTGCTTAGTCACCATCAACAAAGATCCCTCAGGTTCCTCAGACAGCAATATCAGACGATATCTTAGCATAATTCACAAACTTACGACAAAGATTTAATATTATAAGTGTACAAATGAGTCTAGTAAAATAAAATAAAGGCTAACAAGCCACCTGCTTCATGACACAGATTTCCATAACTGTCATGAAATTTTATGCTCTCATAAACTAGTGCAATGGAAAAAACTTCCATTATTTCACTGCAAGGGGCAAAAGCTTTCATGGTACTTGCCAGGACTTGTTCAGAGAAACACAAAAATAAGCACACAAAAACATATCGAGAAGAAGGACAAGGCAGTAAAATTCCCCAGAAAGCAGGCTGATAATTGAGGCTTACCAGCATGTCTTTGCATGATGGTGCTCTCACATCACAGGTTTTGATTGCAAGATTTCTGGGACACGGACTGTGTCATCCTCCCTCCTAATAATGATTCGCATTTTTTACCACCAAATTTATCCTAGCCTGAGCAAGAGTCATGAGTCACACCGGCAAGGAGGAAGAAAACAAGCGTAATGCATTTCTTCTGCAGACAGGGAAACTGAAGCCAAGCTGGAGCACAGCGAGGAGGGGAACCCAGTCAATGGTCTAGTTCATCTCGGTAATAACTTTGACGCAAATATTGACACAATCACAGTCCAGATTACTTGTCTTCTCTTCTATCCGCCAGTCCACGCGTCGCTGTACGCACAGCCAGTTCCTGAAAAAAAGAAGAGAACAGCACTGTAAGATACCAACATATTAGTGCTTTGTTGCCATGTTCTGCATTGTTTGGAAATTTTCTGTTGAAACTTTTCTGCTCATAAGGTCATTTGTATGAACAATGGGAAATACGTAAAGTTTGAAGAAATTGGGCTGCAGAAAAATAAAACTGAACAAAACAGTTCAGTAATGTCAAAGTACCCTGTGTTGAATATATACATTCAAGAGAGCACATTAATCTTCCACTTCAACGTTATTTTTTAACTTTCACATCTGTCTCAACTACTTCATTCACATATTTTGAGAGAAAAATAAAAAAAGAAAAAAAGGTTTGCATCTCAGAATTCCTTGCAGAACAGAAAACAGAGATGAAAATGTTTTTCTCCTGAAGGAGGGCTGGTCCCCTTGCTGCACTCCAGCAGTGCTGGCTGCCCTTTGCTGCGCGGCTGCCGGCCCCACAAAGCTCCCTTTGGCCTGTCAGTGGTCTGCCCAGCCCGAGACATTTCGGAGATGTATTTCCAGTGACATTCTTCAGTGAACTTCCCTTTCATCAACACCACAAAAACAAAAACGTGCCCCACTCCTGGTTAGGACTTGGTCCATTTTATAAACCTCTCTGCGCAGGAAAAGCCGCCCCGCGGGTGTCTGCAGTGGGTAATTCCTGCCCAGCAATCACGGGAGCCTGTGGAAGGCCCTGAGCTGTCTGCAAACACTAAGGACAGTCCCAGACAGGATGGGTTAACGGGGTGATGCAGGCAACAACGTTAGGGGATGCAGAATAAATGCAACAGCCACGGAGTTATGCCATTTACCCAGTTAATGTAAGTAGTACGTGTCAAATGCATGTTATTGGTATTAAAAAAAGCAAGCGTACACATTCCAGATACCTGACAGGCTGTGTGTAATACATCCTTTGAAACACACTCACTCACATGAGGCTTTACTGCATTGTGTTTGTGGTGTAAACTTCCTGACTAGAGGTGCTTCAAGAAACAACAACAAACAACCCCAGTTTGTTAGTCTTAACATTTTACTTAGAATTCTATTGAGGGAGCCGCTGCCATTGATCCCCCGAGGTTCATCCTAGCTCCCCGAGGGGATTACTGAAGGAGGGCTGAGGGGACACTCTGCCGTGCCCGACAGGTAAGTGGGTGGCATCACACATTTCAAAATCGTTTTGCGTACTTCAGAATTAAAGATCACGCACAGCAAATACCTGGCAACTTTCCACGCAGCCAAGAGGGGAAACAAGCAAGTAGCAAATTCACTGTATACAAATAACTGTGATGTCTTTGGGATTTTATGTAATATTTAAATCCCAGCTCCCAGGATTCAGCATCCTGTATCAGCAAAAATGGCTAAAACTACTGAAAGTCATTAAGGAACTTACTAATCAGTCTCTTAATTGAGGCTATCTGCTTCCCATTACACAGAGACAAATTAAACAGGTTAAAACAGTTCCCAGCAAACATCTGCTGAAGCAAGTCAAAATTAATGATAAATAAAATTGAGTTCCCTTTTGTGGTTGCTTTTTCTCCCATCTGTACCTCTAAACATGCTACCATGACTCGTCAATCCAAAACCACTCCAAAGTGCCTTTCCATCCCCTCAGAGCACCCTCCCAACAGCCCTCTGAGCCCAGGTGAACGCAAACAGGAACACCCTTTCCCCAACTTGACCCGGTTCCCTTGCCCGCTTGCGGAGGGCGGAACATCCCGTGTCACCCCCGCCGTGCTCCTCGTCCCTGGGAGACCCTTCCCGCTCCATCCCCACTCCGTCCCCCCACTGCTCCCTGCTCAGCCACCACCCAGCAGCGCAGGTGCTGGGCTTTGCACTTGGCAGCTGGCTAGTAGCAGCCAATAATTTTTTTAAAGGCAAGTAGTAAAATCCCAACGCCGGAGCCGCTGAGAAAGCACTAGTAACCATCGGCGCTGCCTGCTCCAATGCTAATTGGCACGTTGGAGGCAGAGCTGTCGGACACCATCTGGGCAGGTCTCCAGAGGCATTTGGAGGAAGGTATGTCCAGCACCCGCATACCGGGCAGGGCTCCTCCTCCACCCCAGCGCCGCCTGCCCCACACACAGCTCACTCCACGCCCCGGCTGCTGCCCGAGCAGAGAACCACCAGCTGCCTTCCCCCAGAGGCAGCGATCTCAAGACGTCAGTAAATTAGAGAGTCTCCTTGACACTGACAGACAAGTTGTCATGGAGCTATTTCTCTCTTTAACGGAGCTGCAGAGCGCTCTGCCTGTGTATCTGCTCATGATAAATGGCCCGAGGTGTTCATTTGCTCGCTCGTTATTACATTGTCCACTAATATCTTTGCTCCCAGTACTGGTACTGCTGCTGCTGTTGGGTGCCTGGTTCCCACAATCCCCACGACAGCAGCTATTTTGACAGTAAGGAATTTAAAAGGGTGCCCAGATCAAAGACCTTCTACAACAGCTTCTCGGTCTAGCAGATGGCAACACAAACGACGCTCCCCAGCCCGGGAGGAACCTCTCCAGACCCAGCCGACAGCTCCCACTGCCTCGTCCCCACCTCCAGACGCGGTGGGGAGAGCCGGCCAGGCAGCGGCCGAGCCTGGGCAAACACCGGGAGAGAAACGACCCGGTCAGGAGCTTACCACTGGCACCCGCCACGGCAAGGTCCAAAGGCCTGACCTCTGAGGGGGCTGGGGTGTAAACACACGCTCGCGACCACTCAGACCTGCAAACTGCCTAGATGCCCAGCTTAAATTGAAGCTGAGGAAAACACTGATATTAGTATGAATTAAGCATATTTCCAGAACAAATAAGCTCTGAGAAAATCCTAGTGGGCACCTAGCTGCATCTTTAGGAGGCTCTCATCTTTTCAATAACGTCTCTCTGTGACAAGAAATGTCTGCCTTTGTTTAACACACCCATACAAAACCCCGGATAAAATTCCACGGAAGATGGCCAGGGAAAAGCTGCATTAGAATGGAGCTGCTTTAGTGAATACAAGCAAATGAGCTTGGAAGGTCACTGCCATCCCTTGGCTGCCAGCCCGCAGTCTGGTTTAGGAGCAGGGGATGTGAGTAGCCCAGGCACCGTGTCAGGGTGGCCCTCAAATGTCGGCCAGAGCTCCCCGCTGCCGAATGAGACGTATTTATTGTACACATAGACCGATAAATTGGGAATTTTATGGTTGGTTATTGCTGAAACAAGGTCATTTGAATCTCCCATCTATTACAGAATTTTGGCATTTACATTTTAATAACAGTTTACACCTCCCTTCCATGTTTTACATGTGCAGATGGATTTGACACATGCTACCAAATGCTTTTTTGTGAATGTAGGTTTTTGGGGTTTTTTTTTCTTTTCAAACAGGAAAGCTGTTCTATGAAATCCAATGCATGAGTTGTCTGTCCTCCAACTTCCTCAGTGCCAAGTTTCCAAGCAAGAGCCATCAGGAAGCTTTCAACCATATACACTCAAGACAGAGCTTTTACATATGAAATGAAACAAAAATCCCCCCGATGCCCCCGAACCGGCGGGGAGGGGCGAGCTCGTGGGCATGGCTGACAGCGCTGGCATCGGCAGCACCATGCTGACTCGCGCTGGTGGGAGAAGGAGCAGAACCTGAAGTCTGACCCGCGGCTGCGCAGCAGGACTGAGGCAAGGAGGGGGAGAGCAGCCCTGGCGAGAGCACGCTCGCAGCTTCCTTTAATTGCACATCCCTGAGTAACTCGCAGCAGAGAGGCCAGTGGTACCAGCACGCAGCCAGCCCAGCGGCCCTTCCTAAAGAGCGGATTTCACACCAGAGACCTCCCAACGAAAGGACCCTGCTCCTAGCACCTTGGCATCCGAACCCAGAAATTACTGTTTTCAATTATTGTCTTACCTCAGCAAATATGGCAATTTGCAGAGGACGCGAGGATTTGCAAAACCAACCTGGGCTCTCACAAACCCAACTCAGCAGCAGCATTAGCAGACTCCTGGGCAACCTCGCATAAACGCGCCCCGGGGCTGGCACACAAATTGCACTGAGCCCAGCTCATGCTTTTTGATCCTGGCAGAACAGAGAGAGGAAAGTGCATGGGAAATGTGGGGGTTTTTACCGTTCTATCGCTGCTCTGGAGAGCTTACTCAGAATCCATTATTAATGTTCAGATGATGGTTTGGACAGTTAACAGCACCGAGCCAAGGATGTAGACATGTGCCTTTCTGCAGAGCAAGGCAGACCGAACCCTGGGGGTCTGCAGCAGAAGTGCTCTGAGCACCCAAAGTCTCAGACTGAAAATATGTAAGGAACGGTGTTTTGGAGGCACTGCATGACCCCACTTCACAAACAGGAGTCAAGAAAATAAAGAGGGAAATACATTTTTCTTTTCTTTTGATCTACTGCTAGCAGACTACTAGACTGAATTCATGCTGCTGGCTGGGTCAGATCCTCTCTCTTCCTACACCTTTTGTGTGCAAGCGGGCATGTTAGCTCACCTCAAACATATCTTAGAGATATCCCAGATTTTCCTGCACAGATGAGACACAAAATTTCCTAAAGAAGCTGCTAGGACATATAACAGGTCAAAATTCCCTAGTTAGAGTTGCTGCTGGGTCATATTACAGCCTCCACCTCTTGAGAGTTTTGTGTCATCCTATTTTATAGAATATTGGATGAAAGGTGTCATCAGGAGAAACAGTGAGGAAAACGAGAAGAACATCAGAAAAACAAAAAAAAAGGCAGATAATTTATCAGAAAACTTAGCAAATAACAGATTTAAAACATAAGTTGGGTTTAATTTCTCCTGTTCTCCAGACTCACTGGTCCCACACAGAGCCTCTAATATCAGCCAGTGACCATGCACCTTTGGTGGGTAGCACGGGGCTGGCGATTCTCATAACAGTGCACTTCTAAACCAATATTTTAAGTCTTCTACTCTTAACTCTCCATATCACCACCCGCTATAACAGGGACACCGTGCAAATGTTTTTTCAGAAGGAAGCTGCTTCACAGACCTCTGGCTGGAGACCATCTGTGCTGAACACTGACATCTTCAGATGTGGTAAATACTCCCGTCCTCGCAAGGCCTTTGGAAAAAACTTACTCTTTCTTCTGATTCTGCTCCATCTTGCACCACATGCAGTTACGAGCACTCGATGAGACCGAGTATCTGACATGAACTCACAAAGAGCAGGAAAAGATTTGCACCTATATTTGATTGTTAGGTTTTCCAGAAAAAGATGAAAAAATGTTTGAAAAAAAACTTAACTCCAAATTTATCCAGGACATATTTTTTTAGCCCTCACAGTGAAAACACACGAGATGGAAATAGTCTGATTCAGCTCCAGCATAACACAGAAGTCGTCCCACCTACCATAGAACGGTAAAAGGGGTTTTTGACTCCTTGCGGCCATCCCGTTGGAATGAAATGGGCAGCCATGATGTATCTGTATCCGCTACTTTTGATGGTTAAAAAAAAGTTAATTAGAACTTCTGAAACAATGAGACATCCAATTTTTCAAATATGATTCATCCTGTGTCTGAACTAGTCTCCTGAGGGTCATTTTCATAGTAAATTAATCTTTCTAATGTCAGACTTAAATTATCAGCAGTGACACCATGACCACAGTGTCAGCAGCAGCAACGGCCTTGCTGCAGATAGGCGTGGTAGCGACACTGATGATATTGAGTCTGACAATATAAAAAATTAGCTCAAAATTAAAATAACTCCAATGACATCAAATGCAACAGAGGCTCATTCAGACCCTGACCATGCCTCCCTCTGGCCACAAGCTCTGTTGCTTCATTCTTCCCATCTGGAAGTGACAGAGCTCACACCACCGGCCTTCTCTGTACGGTGCTTGGGAGGGGCTGCTGGGAGGTGCTGGGCACCGAGACAAAAGTCACCTATTGCTGCTGCTCCCAGCCCGTGGAGAGGCGAGAGGTGCAACGACTGCTGCTGGGACCTTCTAGGGAGGAAGGGATGGAGGGGTGACCTGATGTGAGCTGATACGTCTTTGTCGGATGTGCACTGATCACGCTGCCTTCAGTCACCCTGCCATGGAGGAGATGGGCCGTAACACTGCTATAATTAAACAAGATTTTCTTTTAGCTTGACTTTAAGCACTGAGTATTACAGCAGAAGCTCCTGAGCTGTGTTCAGTTCTGAAATTCTAAGAGGTCACAATGTGCACTGGGAGTTAGGTAAATAAAATACAGCAAGGAACTCTTCTAACTATTCAACAGCCTTTTCCTCAGAGATCATGGTTCTCTTTTATGGACTTTTAAGCCATTCACTGAATACATCCTGGAAGTAATTCTGTCTGCTGCCTGTTTGCAAGCAAGTCAGATGATATTTCATATTTTTCTTGGCAAGATGGGAATTGGTTTCTAGCAAATATACTCTGGGCTCTAAACCCTCTGGGCTCTAAACCCTCATTTTATATGCCATCAAAATTCTGCATTTGACCAAAATTTTCTTTCTTGGCAAGCACTCTTGCCAGGAAATTCATTTGCAAAAAGTGAAGGAAAAAAATCAGTATTAGGACAGGCAGAGCAAATTCATTTGCTGATTAATGCAGGTATTGTTTGTATTTTCTTTCACAGTCTCAGTTATCACTGGCAATATACAGGATGTGGCAACTTTTTAACCACGTAACCTTCAGCATCACTTACAAACCAGGCTGAGACCATGGTCAGGCTGCAAATTTCATTAAGCCTGGAGAGGCATTTTGCTGAAGACTCCAATAGTAACACTCATTAAAAAAAATAAGACATGTGACTTTTCTCCTTGCACACTCCCGGTGTGACTGGCAGGTTGGATTCCCCATAGCCGAGGGGGTTGGGGCGTGGGAGGCAGCAGGGTCCGACCAGTTTCCCCATGCTGGGTGTTCGTGTAACGCACCTGCGGGCGAGGTCAGCAACACCGCGTCGGAGACTCCCTCCTGCAGCAGGCACGGCTCTGAGGAGGCCCCGCCACGAAGAGAGGGGGACACAAGCACCACAGTCACGTGCAGAAAGATTTCCGACAGCTGTATTAAGTGGTGGAAACTTATAATTAAGTGGCAGCAGATGACCCACGGACAAAACACCAGCAAACTCAACCCCTCCCCGCCCCAACATGCTCATCCTCATGAAGGCGCTCGGCAAAACCCATCTAAATTGACAAGAGCCGTGAATCTAGCGCAGATCGCTTAAACGTCATTGTATCTTTGCGCAGACACTTTTATTCAGAAATAAAATTCCCCTGATAGCCTTAAACTTAATTCTCTTACAAATGATATTAAACTGGCAGTTTTCAGCCTTCTTGGGACACGTGGGCACCCAGAACTGTCGGAGGGAGATGCTGCAGGCCACTGCGGACAACAGGGTTCTCCTGGATTCGCTTCCCAAGCAAACCCCAGGGCTCCTGGAAACACACTGAAAAATGACTGACTAAGGCAAAGAAAAGCCACATTAGTTCTGCCTAGGAAAGTTTATGCATTAAGTAATTTACGTTAACTGTTAATTTGGACATTCTCCCCCAGTACCCCACCCAGATGGATGATTAGTACCACAAGTCTGACTGGCGTTTGGTAGGAAGCTGATAGACCTATAGATAAGTATTTTGTAAATTTCAAAAAAGCTCAGCAATTTACATTTTGTTATTTTAAAAAACCCTCCCAGACGTGCAACTTAACACTGCGTTCATAAATCTTACGCACAATTAAGAGGCACATTTAAATCCTGTAGATTAAAAGCCAATGCATAAAGTATAGCACCGATAAGTCACGCTGCCTCGGCAGCACTCAAGCACCATTTTGGTGGGAAAAATTGTACACTACCTACGCTGCCACAACTGCCCCAGCTGTGCTAACAACTTAAAAACCAGGTTAAACCTTGAAGCTGAGCGAGTCACGCACAGGGTGGGCCGTGGGTGACGGCACAGAGGCCAGGCCAGAGGCCATCCCCCCGCAGAGGGCTGGCACCGGAGAAGCGCCGGCCCTGGGAGCTGAGGCAAGCACCACACCAGGCAGAGGCCGAGAGAGAAACATCAACCCCCACCGCGAAGACACCGGTCGCTGCAGCAAAGCTGTTCCGATAGGCAGCAGCTGGAGCTGGGCCGTGTGCTGGTGCTGGGCAGGGTCCCAACCTGTGTCCTGTACCCCCAGCCCAGTGAGCCCCCCCAGTGGGGTCGTAACGGAGGCGTCTGGTGTGACGGCTGCATCTGGCTCAACGTGGATTCAGGGAGACATGGAACACCACAACAGCCAAGGGCTAATCTGAACAGTGAGCCCGCCAGACCACCGTGCTGGTCAGCACCCGACTCAAGACAAATCTGGAAGAAACTAACCTTTGTAGTCTGTATGTAAACATGACTAAAAGTCAGTTATCTTATTCCTTAAATAGAGGACAGCCCAGGGCCCATGGAGCTCTCTGCAGGGCAGCGGGCCGCGTGCCAGGACCTCCCCGTGAGCAGGGACGTCTCTCAAGGTTAATCCTCGAGGCTGAGAGAGTCCTTGCCTTGACAGAATCTCGGTAAGTGATGAACAGCACGCTAGACTTTGAAATCCTAACTAAGTGATCTAAAGGATTGATTGCGCACACATAATCCTTTAGATACAAACCGTTGACCAAGCCTGGGACTAGGAGCGGATCCAGCCCCACCTAGACTCCTCCCTGAGGAGGAGCTTGGAGCGCAGGGGGGTCCTTTCTGAACCTCGTGACTCAACGGAGAGTCTCCCTGACAGTTTTGTCTGACCCTCTCCTCTCTGCAGTAAACACCAAGTGAACCTTTGCCATTGAGTCTTGTTAAACCACTGTCACATTTACTATCAAACCTTGTTAAATCACCGTTTTATATCAATAAACATATTGCTACTTCTCTCTTACAATGAAGCGCACCGCTCCATTGCAACATGGCACTGGTTTCTCCACAGCACCAAGGCGCTGCCGGAGCACTGGGCCAGGGGTGGCCATTGCCACCGGAGACCAGTAGTCATGGAGGCGAGGCCACCAGAGCCACCGCTCTGGCCAGAGCCACCGGGGGCCACAGCCCTTTCAGCAACAGCTTCAGGATCAAGGGGCGATTCACCTGAAGCAACACAAAATGGAGCGGCACGGCCAGCCCTCCGTCCAACCAGAGACACCCAAGTGGCTTTGCCAGCTTCCTCCATGGGTGACTGAACACCCCACGTCACGTCAGAGCATTCACCGGAGACAGACACAACCCTGAAGGAGCCCAAGAGCCAGCCCTGCCGCTCAGCAACCACCATCATTCGATAATTACAAAACAAACTATGCAACAAAATAAATGAGGTCGGTAATTTGTTATCGTTTTACTGCTTCATAAGTGTGCCGAAGATTGTAAATTGGGTGCTGTATTAAAAATGACAGAAACGCATCGGATCCTGCACTAAGAGAGTGATTTCACTAAGTTGTTTGTGCACTCCAGCATCTGCAGAGAGTAATGGGGAGGACAGAAACAGCAACGCAGAGACGCCGAGAGGTGGCTACATTGGTAGGTAACGCACAGAAACATAAATCAGATGGGGAAATGATTACGTGGTCGCAGCACGTTTTGGGCAGCAGTGGGCAGCCTGAGGAAGCCACAACCCACAGGGATTCATCCCGATCCCCACTGCTGCCCCTGGAAGAGCAACCCTGAGCCACCCTCAAAGCGGTGCGTCACCCCCCCGAAGGTGCGGCGGTGCCCCGGGCCGAGGGACGCAGGGAGCCCCAAACGGGCAGACGTAGCCAGAGAGCCCTGGTCTGCGCGGGCTCGGGAGGGCCGGGAGCAGATCACCCACCCCCGGCAAAGGGGCAGCAGGAGCATGGTGAAGGCGAATGTAGGAACAAAACCTTGGCACGGCGAGAGGATGCCAGGCCTGAAGAGAGCGATGCAAGCCCTAACGATCAAACGAGTCTGGAGAGCAGTAACGCAGAGGCTGTCTGAATCAGCAAGATCAGTGGCTCCAGACACTTTGTTTATTAAGGTCTGTTCTTCCTAAAGGGCTTTACTTCAGGGTGATCTTGCATTATAAGGCAGGATTACCCTCACTTCCTCCATTCTGCCGAATACAAAGCACTGTTTATGAATTATTGAACTCTTCATTTGCTCTGCGCACTCTGGGTAATGGCAAGCCTGTGTGTTAAGAGGACAACCTGCCGATTATTCAATTTTCATGTGCTTTATTAACATGGCACATCAAGTATACACACATCAACAGCACACTGAAAAAAACCTGTTTGCTTTAGACTCAAATATTATGCAAAGCAAAGAAATTATTACTAAAAGGGCTTCCCCCCCATTTGTTAGCAGGTTCAATTATTGTGCCACTTCACCTGACTATTTTAATGTTCATCTCCTTCTTACTCCACGTGAAAGCTTTATTACAAGCACTATAATCATTTAAAAGTAAGCTAAAGCCTTTGACTGCTGAAGAGTTTTGGCTTTAGAGATTAAGTAGAGGTGCATAGCAAGAATTACTGGATCGGAAGGAAGTTGGCCTGTGCTGTGCCTGCTGCAGGATACATCTCCAATACCATTGCAGGGAACAAATTAAACAACCCCCGATTTGAATTAAAGGCAAAATTATGGATACAGCTTTTCTGATGCCAGCATGAAACGAAGAGGCTCGGCAGTTACCTGTGTCCCTTAGCACTGGGCAGGCAGCTTGATAAGATGCTGTATTTCTTCTGTTTGCATTTGCCTCTTTCACTCATGCATATCTGAATGGGTAGTAAAAAATATGGCCAAATCTAATTTCTTTCCAGATATCAAACAGAAACTTTCAAGCACTCTTTGTGCTATTTCCTCAGCGAGGAGCTAGACTGCACTGAAGGCAACTACACTGCAGCAATAACGTGGGGCTCACAAACAGCACCGAGTACTGGGCATCCCCACATGCCCTCCGCCAGCTGCTTCCAGGGGTCCACACAGCCTCATCAAGCGGGGGCTATGCTTTTGTTATCACATATAGTTTGACAATTAAGCAAATTGGATATCAGCAGCTCTTTGATAACACTAGTTTGGAATGGCCACTACAGCTTGGCTCTACATAAAACAGCTGCATGCAAAAACTCCATGAAACTCATTAAAGTAGCATCAAAATTTCAATATGACTCTGTGACTTTCTTGCTGTTCTTTGATTCTCTTATAGACTTTATTCTTCCAAACATCTAAACAGGCGTTTAACGAAGTGCATTCAAGGAAAACAATCAGGAGGGTACTGAAGGACACAACTAATTTTCGACATGTAGAAACACTGCCGACACACAGGGGATTGCTCATGTACGTAACGTTAATTGTGCGTGCAGGAATCCTGCTGGATCAGAGTCGGCACACTGTGAATCCCAGCTGCACGACTTCGGTCTGCGCCCGAGAACGCTTCTGAGGGAAGGATATGCTTTAGGAACTGCCTAGAGTCTAATGAGGTACTGCAGGCTTTGCTGAAATAAGGCCTACATAAAATGGCTGAAAAGTTTTTTTTCTGAATTTGAAAGGGAAATGTATTTAACAAGATATATAAAGATGCCATCAGGAGTTAGTAAAACTATTCATACAAAATAAAATTATTCAGTATACTTACTCACTCATATCCTGTCTTTACATATGTAGAAGAGAAAGATATACTTCTATTTGTTAGATTTGTTAGCTTTTTGAAAGAGTCACATAATAAGTGAATTGATAAGTAATGAAAGCATTAACTGTCATATAAAGATTATGAGTCTGGTGCTCGGTAGTGCAATTAAATTTAATGTTTGTTTCTCTATCTCTGTGAATAACGATAAGATTTCCCTTGTGAATATCTAAGCAGCTGACAGATAACATCAGGACAACTGCTCTGGGTAGCCAATGCAATTCATTACTACCCATGTCATTAAAACTAAGTTTTGCAATTACCTTAAGTGACCTTAAGTGCTAAGCAAGAAGATTATGTTTAAATGTGATCAACTATGCAACAAACATGCATAAAACTATCCCCAAACCAGGTCACCCATACAAAAAGAAAACTAAGAACTCAATTGAATAACACTGAGATGTAAAGATGCATTCATCTTCTTGTTTTGTTTTCTGTGATGGGCCTGTACTACAGGTATGATTACATTCAGAGATATGAATTTATAGTTCTCATATCTGGATAAAACAGCCAGGAAGGCATTAATAACAACTGAAGAGTAATCAAAATCAGAAATGCTTTCAAAAAAAAAAAGGGTAATTGAGAAACAGAAAACTTGACACAACAATAGGTTCTGGAGGGAGAGACATTATTTCTGAAATATGTTGACTGTTAGGAATTAAATAGAGGAAAACATTCTGGTGGCTAGACTGCCAGAGCCCTAACATCACAGTTGTTCTTCAGGAACGCTTATTAGTAAGAACAGCAGTATTGCTTTAGAGCAACGTGCACGCTCTTACAGAAGAGTTCCATATTACTCAATACAATTCACCCTTTTGGAGACAACGAGCACCTCACAGGAGAGCAGAATCTGAAGACCTCAGGACCGCATAACCGGCCAAATCATTTAATGCCAGTTGTTTATCTCGCTCACAGTGGAATTTTTGTGGTATATATTACTCACTGTTTTCTCCTTTTACTTGACCAACCTCAGTGACGTCTCCGATGTCTGGACGAAACGATCAGTCTGCAGTAACGATCACCCCACCCTCTGCTCAGCCAAAGGAAGCTTCACTCCCTCACGCAGTAATGCTGTGACAACCCCGGCTGCAGCTGGTGCTAATGAGAAATTAGTGATGCCCTAACAATAGGAAGAAGCTGAGCAGATTTCAGTCAGGTCAGCTGTAATTGCACCGGGCTAATCACCAGGACCATCCTCTCAGCAAAGCCGGGTTCTGCTGCGCTGCCTGCAGGCCCCTTCCTCTGCCCTGCGCCCCGCAGACCCCAGACCCCAGCGAGCCAGTGGCTCTGGAGGCCAGACGGCCATAACACTATTCCTGCCTGGTTTTCCGAGCCCAGGCTTCTCATTTTCCTTTCATTCTCACCATTATGTGCATCTCTGTTCACCCAGGCCTCACAGCAGCAAACCGCCCTGCCAACCGTTCAGTGCCACAATCCCTGTCGCATTTATGGAACGCTTCCTCGATCACCTCAATTCTTGGTGATCTGAACTTATTTAACGTCCCTGGGAGATTCAGTTAGTCAAGGTGGTAGGATACATGATCTACAGGATGTGACTGATGTTAAATTGACTACAAGATAATTAGATGCTAATGTCACCATTGTGTCAGGATGACACGAATGTCACCGTCTAACGCATCTGTGTGGTTTCTGAGTGACTACGGTGTCACCTGAAGGTTGCTGAAGGCGCTGTGATGGTGGTGACAATGACATGACTGCGACATGGCCCCCGCGTGGGGTGTGCCGCTTGGGCGCAGACAGCGCTGCGATCGCTGTGGTGGCTTAACGCTGTTTCACCTACAGGTGTCAAAAAGCCCCCAACCAAAGCAAAGCTAACAACAAAGATGAACCGAAATCACCTTCCTCACTCTGGGCTTAGTTCCCACCTGAACTCCTCCCTCACGTGCACTCACACACTCGGAAACACTCCATTTGCTCTGTTGACTCAGGCTTAGACCTGGTAATCCTGAGTGAATGACCACAGTCTGCACGATACACAAAGGCTGGGTGAAAAGGAGGCAGATTTTGGTGGCTTTTCTCTTCTTTCCTCTCTCTCTTTTCAGCCTGGAGAAGCGTGCTGCCCGACACCAGCCAGGACATGAGGCTGCAGCCCTCAGGGGGTGATCTGGGATGTCACCCCACGCTCCTCCCGGCGCGCATCCCCGTCCTATGCGCCGGGTCAGGCGGGAGACAGCAAACAAGAAACACCAAACCAAGCTTGGTGTGATGGAGGAGAGGCTGTTTGCAAGGAATTCCACACCGTCAGCAAGAGCTTCACGTGGATAATTACATCTCTGACTCCTCAGCGCTAGGGAAGTGTTTGTGACAAAAGAAACAGCTCGGTGTTCAAACGCTGTAATAAAATCCTTCCGATGGCCTCTGCAGCATCAGGACCAAGCACCAGCTTCCGCTCCAGGATATATAATGAGAGGGTAAATGAGAGTTCAGCACCCACCACGCATACATCCCTTCTGCTTTTATGAGATCTGATATGTAAAAACTGTTCTCTTCTGTACCGCAAAACAGAATTTATTTTAAACTCAGTTGGATCTTATCAGACATGCTGTACCTATCAGCTCTTTGACACAAAATCAAAGAAAACACTCAAAATAAAAGGAGAGACATAAAATGAAAAGGAAGAGGATATCTGTAAAACTATTACGAACTTTAAACGCACAAGTATATGTCAGAACCTCCACTTTTTTCAAAAAAGTTGTTGCAGCCAGATGTCCAATTCAGAACAAAGACTGTCGGGAGTAGCCCCATTGCCCACAATAAAACCATTCCTACCTGTCCTGGCCTCGGATTTAATTGAGACATCAATATTGGCCTTTGCATTTGAATTGCATTCTGAAAACTTTCCTAGTTAGGGGGCATTTAGACGTGCAGACAGCCTAGGTCCTCATACGTGTGTTTGCGTGTGGTTTGTAAGATCCAAGCACGTACAACTGAAGCTTAAATGCCTTGTACTGAGAACTCCAGAGAAAACCTGATACTGAAAGTTAAGCTTACAAGGCACCAAATCATTGAATACTAACTAGCCAGAACATGAACTTTTTTTTTTTTTTTTGCAGCTGTGCCGCACAGGCAGCCAGGTCGTGGCTGGGCTTTAGGGAGCCCGGCCAGGGGGAGCCGGAGCCGCCGTGGCCAGCGCATGGCAGTGTCCATCCCCCGGCAGGGTGGCCAGCCCGGGGGGGGTCAAGCTGGCCCCAGGGGGGCCGGGGGACCCTCGGGCAGGGACGAGTGCCCGGGGTCACCACAGGGCTGGCAGAGTGGAGCTGCCACCCGCCGCTGCCACTGAGGTCCTGGGGGACAAAAACCGGCCAGATCGCCCACATCTGCCAGCGTCTGTGGGGCCACCCCCACCGCCGAGGGACGAGTCCTAGGCCAGCGGGCAGCACTGACGTCTGCAAGGGCCGGTTACGTGGGTGATCACCCCTTCTAGTCATTCTCAGCGGGAACTTCTGAGTGCTGGGCATGTGCAGAGGCTTGACACTAAAAGATGCAGAACGGTGCATTAAGGCATCAAAAAGGGTAACTTAAAAGTCATTGCCATGGCTACGTGACAACTTATTTTGCAGTATAATATATTTTATGAAATATGTATGATCCTATTTAATATATACCATTTGTTTTTACCATTTCATTTCTGATAATAGCCTTTTAATGATAATCATGGTCTTTTAACGATTGTAATAATTAGACTCTTATAAATCAGTATGTTTTATGTTAAATATGCTGAAATCCTTTAAAAATATTTATTTTTCCCTGCACTTTAGAAGCCGCTTTGCTCTTTTGCAGCGTCTGGAATCTGTTTAGAGCTGCATTCAGAAGCCTTCCTGGAGCCTCATTTCCTTCCCTGACTGTGAAGGGCTCCTCACACCTCTTTCTTCTTCCCTTAAGGACGAGATAAAGAGGGCAGAATCAAGCAGCCACTGTTTGCATCTAAAACACCATCGATCACATTCTTCATCTTTTTATTAACCAGAAACCATTACAGGACTAAATCTTGGCAATGAATTTGTAAACAAAGGGCTCAGAACAACAACAAAACACTTAAGAAATACGGTACCCAGCCAGCTAGAGACACTGCCTGCTCCCAGGTGTCAATACAACCAATAATATTTCTTTATAGACTTCACTTTTTTCCTTTTAGAGCTAATATTAGATAGTTAAGTAGCTTATAACTTTCCCATTCTTTGAAAAACCCACATCCTTTCAGTCTTTCTTGTTAAAAAATATTGACAGCTTTCAGTAAGGTAATATATCCAGAAGGGAAATCTCATAATTCATTTGATCTTGCAGTGCCCCATATTACACAGGAAGGTTTAATTATACATCTAACAGTTACTCACCCATTTTGACACAGTTTCATTAGACTTTTATTAAAGACGGGGCTAGGAAAAGAGAGAATTATTTGTAATTCTTTTTACTTTTTTCTTCTTTTAAAGGGAAAAGTAGCTGCTGTGGAAGTGTTTCCATATGTCTTCCCAGTGGCGCAGATACAGACCAGACAGATTTCTTCTGCTGCTGATGCAAGAGCAAGATGAATTTTTTTTCAAATAAACAGGAGATTCACCAAAAAGTTTGAAATGGGCTTGACTGCGAGTGTGCATGGATTTGGGTCACATTCAGGGTCTCATTCCATCAGAAGATAAATGTATCAGCATTTGGCTGAGCGGAGGTCATCTCCCACCCACCCAGCTTCCCGTTTTTGAAAGCAGGTGCGTGATTATCCAAAGATTTCCAGCCTTTTTTCAAGGTTACTTTGACTTAGCCAAGAGCTTCCAAAGACCTTTGGGAAAGACCCAGATGACTAGAGCACACCAGTGTTTAAATCTCATTTTCCCAGGAACGCAGTTTACAGACACAAAGGCACGGTGGCTCTCCCAAGCCCCAGGTGCTTTAGGAAGTGCCATCACAGCGTGTGAAGGCTGCTGAGCCACAACCCAGCCTGGGCCCCAGCACAGTCAGTGGGTCAACGTCGGTCTGGGCTCGTGGGAAAAGCCCAGGACCCTCTGGTGTGGCTTCAGCTGTGACTGGGGCACACTGGAGACCAGCTAAAAGAGGAAAAGACAAAGCACATTATCCCGTGTGTTGGCTGGGTGCCCACCTAACACCCCTCGCAGTGAGTAACTAGGAGGAAGGGCGGTACCACGGCTCCTGCTGCTGACAGGGAGCAGCCGACACACTGAAGCTGAGGCCCCTCAGCAGCACCCACAAAGCTGCACAGGACACCCCTGCTACCCCCCGCTCGCAGGCGGTGCTGTGCCCAGACAGCAGAGGTGAGGGTGGCATCACGCCTCAGCAGTTCTGCGGGCAATCGATGGGCAGAGCTTCAGCTTCCAAGGAAAAGCCTCTCAATTCTCTGTAGTTGGAAACAAAGGGACTCTGAAGGGAGAAAAGGTCCTAACAAGAACCCCAGGATAAACAGATGCGATCAAATGATAGTTTGGCCCATGGCTTTCTCTTTGCTCAAGTTTTCCTTCTGCAGCCTCATCAAAGCAGCGTTTTGACTGATGTAGCAGCATCAGCTTCTCCTCTCTGCTGCCGCCACCCACTTCCAGCTGCCTCCCCTGCTCATGCTCGTAACTGCTCACGGCATTAGAAGCTGGCACGGGAGCTGACATGAGCCCTGTCCAGGCTGGCAGCGAGCTAACCCGGCTTTAAGGACAGTTGTGTTTAAAACAGACAACACTAAACCACATTTGAAAGCCGATAGCCCTCCCAATAGCATCACGTCAGGCCTGGTCCAATATGAACACCCCTGGCGCCCGTCAGAGCTCCGCTGTAGCCCTGTAAAACACTGCAGCACAGCTGCCCCGTGACAGTCCGACTGGGAGCAGCCAGCGTAGTTTTAACTCTCATTACACTGAGCAGCCTGAGCGCTGGGATAGGCTCAGCCACCAAGCAGGCAGCACTGCGGGACCAGTGTTTTCCCGAATGTCTTTTGGTGGTGTAAACGCTGTGCTTCCGGAAGGGCGCCCAAGAAGAGGTAAGCTACCTGCCGCTGGCTAACGACAACGCCTGAGAGATCAGACTGTCTCTGGAGAGGACAAGGAGCACTGCAGCTCTTTGTGTGCACGCTGAGGCTGCAGCACTTCACTCGCTGCTGCGGCCAGTGCAGCAGCACCTGCCCGGGCTGGGTCCCTGCCCCCAGCGTGGCCGGACCCGGCCCTGCACACCCACAGCAGCAGGGTGGCCGAGAGGTGGAAGGAGCATCTCTGCCTGCCCCGAAAATGGCATGTTTGGTAGATGCATTAATCCATTATCATGCATCCACAGATATTTTAACATTTTCAATGAAGAAAAACTCAGTTTAAGCAATAATTATAGCAGATCCTCTCTCTATAGTAACAATGGAAAGAGAACATTATCACTACTGCTTGTGGCAACAACCTGAACAAAAACGGGTTAGAGGGGAAAAAAATAATTAGATTGAGACATGCATGCCTGACTCTGAAAGAAAGATTGTTTATGCTTAATACATTAGAGAAATTGCTCAAGAAGAGTTCAGGGAGAACCCGGCTTATCTGTCACGTACAGGACGCTGCACGCTGGCTCCACAGGCTGCAGAAGCCCGACGGCTATGAACCGGCTCCAGCAGCCAGCGGAAATCCCGACAGCACGAGGGCGACGTCCCCTCCAGACAGGTGTGTAAAATACACCTCACAGCTTTATGTTTTCTTAGGGAAAAATAGAGAAGAGCAAGAGCATCATGTGGCACTGCACCCGCCTCGGGAGCACTGCCCCGTGCTGCTCCCCATTGTGACGGAAGGCATGTGGCTGGCCAGGAGCTGGACCCCATGTCCTGCACGTGGCGCTGCCTGCGGGCACACCAAACCACTCTGCACTGACGTTTCAGCACTGTAACGGACCATCCGTTTCGTTCTGTACATGCAGACTCAAGTGGGCAGAACACACCGTAACGCCTGGGGCTCCTTCCACGCAGGGAGCCGTCAGGATCCCACCAGAAGGGCCCCAAAGGAGTGGGGAGGCAGCTAGTGCATGTGTGCACACACATATGCCTGTATGATAGAGTACGGATTTGTTTAGGTGTGCACTGGAATGTTTCTTATACCCCTGAGATTTCTCAGAGGGTGGGTGAAGATGAGAACAGCCACCCACACCGGCTAGCCTTGGGCAGCATCTGCGGTACCCACACCCCGTCTGCACCTGAAGCCAGCGTGGGAGGAACAGGCGACTCAATGGCACGGTTCACTGCTACCCCCATCACGTCTCTTGGTCTGAAGTTCCTGCTTCGGTAGTCTTGAATTTAATCAGGGGATTTTAAGGAAAAAAAAAAAAAAAAGAAACCCAGAATTCTCTGCTCAACATGCAAAAGAGTCAAAAGTCCCTAGAACCAGAGCTGGGGTGAACACGTTGACTCTTTTCATAAAGATAAAAAAAGCAATGTAGACATTTACTGGTCTAAGTGCTAGTGAAAACTCTTTGAGAAAAGTCATGAAAATGTTGAGATTTATCTGGGCTGTGCTGCTCACAGAATTCCAGCATTTTAGGGAGGAATGTGAGTTCACGGAAACTGAATACAGAAATGCCGGTTATATCACCCGAAACCACTCACCCTCGTGCAGAGTTGATCATTCGCATCTGCCCGGTGTGCAGACAACAACCACACAGAGGGAACGCCTGTGGATGACAAACCCAATTCAAATGTGGTTCATTGGCCCCCAGGTTCTGCTGGAGCCTCGAGGAGCTGCTGGCTCCTGCGCTGCGGGTGCGGCCCAGCCCCAACCCGCTCTAAGGGGGATCTGGTGTGGAAGAGCCCGGACGCCCCGGGGGTTCCACTCCTCACTGGGGAGCAGGGGATGACAACGCTGCCCCAGTTCCCACGAGAAGCACAGAGCACTCCTGCAGAAACAGAGCACTGCTTGGTGTCAGAGGCTATTTTTTATATTTATACACTCAGTGGTGCATAGCATAGGGTTGTTGGGGTGGTTGGGTTTTTTTGCAACAGGAGAAAACAAAAAAAGGGACTCATCTAGATCTCTGGGTATCTGCCAAAAGCTATAAAATAAAAACAAACAATAAAGACACAAGCTGCTTCTAACTCCCCAGGCCAGGTATTAGCCAGCCACAGTATATCAACCCTAACCATTGCATCCTGCCAACACCAACATTTGTCCCTGCCTCATTTCTCCCTCCTCTCGACATTGGAGTGATCTCACAGGCCCTGCAAGCACATCTGCAGGGGTCGGGAAGGCCAAGTGCCCCGACGCAGCGGGCGCAGGCAGGTCTCCAACACACAGGAGAACCCCGCGCCTCCTCTAAGGGTCAGATCACACGTGGCTTCCGGGAAAAGCACCGTGTGGCCAGAGGGGCCTGTGCCCACTGGGCTCCCGTCGCCCTTACAAGACAGGCTTGGGCTGGGCTTGTGCTGGGACACACGGGAAGGGCAGGGATGAGCGTACACACGTGGGATTGGGAGCGACCTTGCTCCCAGTGCTGCGCCATCACCCATCAGTGCAAGGGACCCCCTCACCAGCACGGGCTTACATCAAACCAAGTACACACCTCGGCATCTAGGCAGCCTCCCCGCAGCCTCAAAAGCCAGAGCTGCTGGCGGGGAGCAGCGTGAAGTGGGGTTTTTTTGAAGGAGCTCCTCATAAAAGAAGCTGCCAAGGCACCTGTTCTGCGGGCAGCACTGACCGGCCCCAAAAGCAGAAGAAAAAGTCTTTTCTTTCCCTCTTTCTTTTGAAGAAAAAAATCCCCAAAAGACATTAATGTAACCAATAGCAGAATAATGTATTTATAATAAGCGTAAGAGAAACAAAAGCCATCTATTAAAGAAAAAAAGTACAGTATTGCAAAGGGAAAAGGGAAGTACTAGTAATAAACAGAAAATAAGAATATTGAAACTACTGCCAAGAACAGTACAAAATAATCACTCATGTCTTCCTGCATTAGCATCACTTTTCAGGGAGTATACCTAGAGAACGCAAAGCACACGAGATTTTGTTACAAACCCCCTCGTTTCCACACAAGTACAAACAGAGTCCCCAGCAATGCCGAGAGCCGGCCTTGCCCGGATGCCTCCGTGTCGGGGCCACCGTGGGCCCCCCAGCATCCCCCCGCGGCCGGCAACCCACAGCAACCACCCCCGAGCTGCCATCCTCGGGTGCCTTGAAATAGCACCGCAACGCCGGCTATAAAAAAACCAAAACTCTCGAGGTGTGTTTGATCTTAGGGAACTTGAATCAAATCCTTATTTTTAGACTAAAGCGTGGGTCATAGCACTTCATCCTCCTGCAGGAAAAAACAGTCCCACACCCCTGTCTTTCTCAGACCTGCAAAGCACTCTACAGTCCCAAATAGCGACTTTCTTCTGCTTGCTGTGCACCTCACTGAATTGTCTCTATTGAGCTCCGACAGCGTGTGTCTCAACAGCAATTTCTGAAAGGATTTATTAACATTAGGACCAATAGTTATCAAATATTCAGTGATTACATCAAAAATAGATACTTGTAAACAACATTGTAAAGAATATATTTTGGACTTCTTTCCTTCACACTTTCTAAAGATTTTACCTTTTTTTTTTTTTTTTTTTTTAATAAAGACTGAATATATGCTGCCATCTACTGGAAAGAGTAACTTAATCAAGCAAAATTAAAATTTAAATGTTTTTCCCCAAAAACCTTGAGAGGGGATCAACTTTACTTCCCTACAGTTGCTCTGCTTGATTCTGTTGCTTAACATTAAGCATATATATAACACTAGATTTAAAACAGTGAAAAATAATCTAAAACAGTAAACAAAAAAATTACCTAATACATTTCAATGGTTTGTTTGCCCCATACTAGGAGCAAAACTCTGCAGAGGCTCTTACTGCACCTTCTGCAAGTTTTCACTTGTCGCTATTGAGGACAAATAGGCAAATGACATTTTTTTCCTGGAATATATATCCGAGCTTTTAGTTTAGCTGTTAAAGGACAGCACTGGGGAAGAAACAGAATAACCTCTGTCAAATAAATTTGGGAAGAAAGAAATAGAGGATGAGGTACAAAGATGGAAAAGTACAAAGGGAAGTAAGACGTCCTTCACTTCAAGATTCATTGCTGAGTAACCACAGCTAGATGATTACAGAGGTTATTCAGGTAAAATTTGTTTGGACAGCATCTAGGAATGCCAAGTCTACAGCCCAGTATGGCAGTGGGAGGGACACCAATGGGAGACCAGTAAATGGCAAAGTGATGGCGGTGCCCAACGGGAGAAACGCCGAGAGGGCTCAGTGCGGGGCATGCAGCGGGAGAGAGTGGCCCGGTCTGGCTCAGCACACAAGGATCAGGACCAGCAGCATGGGAATTGCAGAACAAGCGTCTAGGAACAAATCCTCTTATGCTGAAGAAGAGCAAAGGGTAAAGAAAGAATATGGGTCTTGGCAAACATTTGGCCTAACACTCTTTAAAAGGGAATTATCTTTGCGGCATTGGAGAGCTAGAACAAACTAGGCATGATTTAGCTTCAAAATGTCATTACCAGGTAACTTGATTTACTGAGAAGATGAAAACAAACTGTTGTCTGAAGAATTCAAGGAAAAATATGACCAAGAAAACTGCCACAAGCAAGCAGCTATTAACTAGCAAAGTACAGGGATTCATTTTCTCCAAATATGGAGGGGTCTGTAGAGGCCAGTCCCTAGCAAGCTGTACTCACCCGTCCCTTTGTCCGCAGTGTGAATGTAAAATCTCACATAAATCCCACATGAGAGTGCTGTGCCCACCTGAGCGGGCCCTCCCCTCCCCACCAGACCACTGCGTGAGTGCCCTCGTCCTCTCCAAAAGCACAGACAGCGCTGGTGTCACCGGAGAGCGCTTTCCAGCTGACGAAACTGCCAGGGCAGCGCCACGGAGCCAGCTGACAAGCAGCAAACCCTACCTGGTGTCCTGCGACGTGTCCATGGGCACCCACATCGCTGCCAAACCTCCCCCACCACGCCGGGGCGTCAGCACCCCCCGCCCCGTCAGCGCTAACGACAGGACCTGAAACGCCGAGGTGGCCTGAGGCAGGAGGCACCGTGGAGAGGTTTTAGTGGCTTACGCTATCGAACTGCAGGATTAAAAACTCTGACTTACGGTTATGACTATTTTCCACTGAAAATTAACTTTGCCTGTCCTTCATGAAGTTGTCAGCAACTTCATATTCACAGATAAAGCTACTCAGTGGGATTTCATTTCATTTCCAAGCTCACAGGAGCAGCAGGTCAGCCTGTGAACTTGGAAATAAGGAGATAACGGAGATGCCCACGCAGCTGCATCCCTGCCCCTCGTCCCGAGAGCTGGCACAAGTGCTGCTGCTGCTGCCATCGCTGCTTCAGATGCAGCTGAAGCCTCGGCGAGACCTCCCGGCCCTCCCACAGCGCGAGGAGGGGGACACCAGGCAAAACGGCCCATCTGAGGTGAACCCACCAGCCTCCCTTCTGCAGGGGAGTGGCACCGCCACCGGCACCGCGCCAGCAGCATGGTGAGGTGGGGGCAAGAGCCAGAACTGAGCCCTTCGTGCCCAGAAAACACGAGTGGAAGGTCCTTGTACAAACCCGAGGGAGCCACGTGGTGCCACGGGCCCCTCGGCCGAGCTGCTGCTTGGGCGAAGTTCATGGGCTAAAGCTTCTCCCAGGGCCAGCCCCGCTCCTCATCTATTATTTAACAGTACAGCTTAGCTTCGGATTTGTTTTTAGAGAGACAGAGAAATTTTTTTGTTGTTTGTTTTTCTTTAATTTATAACAGGTATTAATGTATGTTTAATTTAAACATATTGCCCTGTGGGACTCATTAGCAGTTTAACAAAATGCCTGGGTGAAAATACGCGGCAGATAAAAAGACAGAATTTTAAAATATTGTATGCCTACAAAAACAATCTAGATGAATGATGAAGGGTGTCAGAGAACTGCTCGACCACATCAAACAATGAAAACATTCTTGGAGATGGGCTATTTAAATATTAAATAAATACCCAGAATTTGTGTAAATGCTGAACAGGAGATATGATGGAATGTTATTTTTCCTAATCTGTTCATACTGTAATTATGGACTCTATACTCCAGCTAAAAAGATCATTTATCTTATGCTGAGTATTTCAATTGCTTTTTCTCCAATAAATTACAGATATTACCTTCAGCTGGTAACTAAGCAAAGAAGTTTCAAGCTGAAATGCTTGTAAAATATTTAACATTTGTCTAACATACAACTTTTATAAAAAAAAATTATCTTTATTTTTGTGAAAGCTTTTTCTAACCAAATTATGTATGGCTAAAAAATTAACTGATTCTGCCCAGAAAGACTAATTTTAGGCAGGGGGAAGGCTATTTACAGGCAAATATTCTGAACTGCATTCCCTTTCTTTATACCACCACCAGCGGCGTTAATACTAACAACAATACACATAAGTTATTTTTCCACGGTTTGATCCAGGGCCTGGAGGAGGATTTCTGCAGCGTGGCCACCAACACACAGCAGGTATATTTCCACAGTGACACAGATACACAAATAATTTAAGCAAAATAAACCCAAAGCATAAGTCGCTGTATGAGAACAGGGAATGTAGGAGTCTGGGCCGCGCTGGGAGAAAGTTAGTGCAGACAGAAGAATGCAAGGACGAAGACAAGGCCAGCAAAATAAGGCTGGCAAAAACACACAAGATAGCAGATAAGTGAGAAACACCTGTGGTCAGCAAAAGCACACAAGTCTGAGCAAAACAGGGTATGAGATAAGGGAGTTTTGGCAAGTTTTGGGCTTTACGTGCTAATTGCAATTAACCAATGCAAATGCTTGTAGAGGCGCATGAACAGCGCGTGTAGATGACCTGTAGCCTATTAGAAGATAGATGAGTGCGTGTACGGAACTTAGTAGAATATAAATGTAACCAGAAAAGGAATAATAAAAAAAAGATGGACGACCTGATCATCACATTGGTGTTGCGTCGTTTCTGTTCCCGCATGGAGAAATAAGGACCCCGGCTAATGGTGACCCCGACAAGGGAAAGCGAAGCAGGACGCGCGTTCATTAGCAGACAGGAAGAACTCGCCGTGTCAGCCGCAGGCAGAGTGGTGACACCACGGCGCTGGGCACCCACCCCTCGGCAAGGGCACGGCGGGACCTCTGGGCACGGCTGGGGGTTACATTTGGCCACCGTCACAAGGTAGGTCTTTCCTCCCGTTATTAGGCAGTATTAAAAATCTAGATCTAAGAAAAAGGACAGGTAGCTGCACAGATCTGCAGCACTTATTTTATCAACGTAAATATTTAATGCCACACCACTCAATCTGAAATACCAGATATTTACTGTTCTAGGTGAGATTACAAAAAATCTGAGCTAAATCAGAGACCACAGTGTGGTGGTGAATTGTTTATCTGTTTTAGCCAGGCAAATCTGAACAGTGGCTCCAGTATTACAGTTCTGTCGTTTCTAGGAATGAGTGCTTTTTCATTCTGTCTGTATGAGAGCTCAGCTCAAATTATAAAAGTGACATCAAATTTCAGCACTTCCATAAATATTCAGAGTCTGAACATGTTTCATCTGAGGCATCAGAGCGACCATGTGTCTGCCACAGGAAGCACAGGTTACTGCTTCTCATACTGCAAAGGCAGGAAAGCACAACTCGATAGGATTTGGGTTTAGCCTGACTGTGTGGAATAATCATGCGTGCGCTTGTTTTAATTATTATATTATATTCTAGTACAACAGTTAGTGAAGTAAAACGCCTGCTTAGGGATCAACCCAGCAGTGGGAGAAGCCTGACCAAGGCTTTCTCTTCAGAGCTGCAGCATGTATGTGTTCAGAATCATACCCACCGACATTTGTGACAAAAATAAGCATTTCCCGATTTGCTGATTTTACAGCTAGAAAGAGACCATAATGATTATCTAGTCTGACCTTCCAGATAACATAACCAATTTTCATTCTGTGATTCCCATATGAAGCCCATAATTTCTGGCTGACTAATGCAGAGACATCCATCCAATTTGATTTAGTGACTACATCTCTAAGCGAGCTGTTCCTACGGCAAATTGCACTGGCTGTTAAATATCTGCAACTTACTTACTCTCCAAATTCGCCTGTAGCACCAGCTTCCAGTCACAGAAGAAATTCTCCACAAAGGTTCTGACAGACCAGGATCCTGCCATCTCCTCACCGTCCCCTGGACAAACAAGACAAACCCAGTCAATCCACACGTCTCTCTGGAATCGATCTTTAACAACCCCATTATTGTTTCTTATTCCACTTGGCCTGAAGAATAAGGGGGGTGAGCAGCACTCAGTTATGTTTTGTGCATCATTTATTAATTTACTATTCATCACAAGCGCAAATCAAAAGAGCCCAGTCGATGGGCTTGGGTGACACAGAGGTGACAAAATGAGGGACCTGTGGCACCACTGTAGCTTCATCCCACAGAACCCTTACAAACACTGATGAAACTCAGAATGGAAATGGATTATCTCATCTCTCAGCTCCAACAAACATGGAACTTCACATTTATTTTTAAGTCAATTTTCAGAGCAAATAGCAACTTGTAAAGTGCCTTTGAAAATAATACTTATAAATAAAACGATAAAAAAGCAATTTCTGGGTATAGAGAAAAACTGTATTAGGCAATTTACTTCTACCATTCATTTAAAAAATTAACCTTTCTGGTTCAAGATCTTATCCTAACTGAACCAGGATATATTCCAAAATACACGGTGACATGCTTGATTCTTTTTTTGCACCCAAAATGGCTCAAGTTAGAAAACACTTAAAATTTGGCATCACTAATTTCAATTCAGCATTCAGTTTAACAATGCACTGTGCACCACATCATAAACAATTAAAGCGATTGTGTCTAACCTAAGCAAGATATTACTAAGCAAATCTTTTCGGCAGGGTATAACTATTCATGATTATCTTCAGTTATTCAAAGATGTGAAGGAAAGCGTGAGCCACCTCCTTTATTTTTAAGGGAAGCTCCAACCCGGCAGCTTCCTCTGCCAGGAGGGGCCGAGTGCGGAGGGTCCCGCCCACTCCCCCAGCGCCTGGGAGCCGCCGCGGTGCAGGCTCTGGTCTTCCAATACACGGCTACACCAGCTACTCCAGTCCTAAGCCGATCTCACTCTTCCAGTTCACCAGAGGAGCACAAAACACTAAGTTTCTGTTGGGTCTGCAGTTTTTATTTTAGTAGAGCTTTTTCTTTACGATACTATAATCCAAATTTTGATCTATTTGTGAAGCTGAATATGATTCATCTGTGATTTGGTTTATTCAACAAACAAGTACTTACTGAAAATGTCCTTCAAGCACACAGATGCATTAAGTATACAAAAATAATTTACAAAAATATTTACAGTATGGAGTGTTAAGAGACATACCACTCATCCTGAAAATGTTTGATCAACTGCTAACATTTCTTCATTTGTTCTCTATTTTCCTCACCAGTTCTTTGTCTTTTCTTTATGGTATCTTCACGTTTCCTCCATCTGTCAAGTCTTAACCAAGCCCGTGTCAAAGCAACATGTCAAGCACTGGAGTCTTGACCTAATGAACACTCAAATGGTTTTTGTTTCTTGCTTCCAAGTATGCCTTTGCCTCACATCTTCAATAATCTTGATCTTTTCATGTGATGTTGTTGTAAAGCTCTTTCAGATCTCAAGACCTCTTCTTCACATGTTTTCTGAATTCCGCATTGTTTATCTTCAAGAAACTCTTGCAAACACCGGCTACCTTTCCCTGTGTCGATTTACATTTGTGTAACCCCCGGCAGCGTCTGAGCATAGCAGTCACGTTCATTCTTTGAGTAGCGCTATCAGCAAAGTGAAATGGGGCAAATCTTCTCCATCCATGCACTCTAGCAAAATCACTCTTTTCTGAGCTAACTGGGTGGTGTCTGGCATCATCCCGTGGAGTGGAACAACTGTGAAAATGAGCCTCGTGGGGCAGCTCAGGCAGCCCCTCACCCCGCGGCGATGCCGGCTCCCCCCTCGCTGCTGGAATGGCTTCGTACAGCTGGAAAGGCCAAATTTCATTTCTGTTTGTTTCTCTGTATCAGTGTTTTCCATTTTCAGTGGACCGATGAAGAAAAGACTATAGCATTAAATCCAGTCTTTGGAATAGAAAAATGTACAGTCACAATTGTTCTCAGTTTTTATTAGAATTTGGTGTTTGCTGACAACAGATTTATTGTGTAAGACAAGTTACTGTCTTGCTGTGTTGAATTAAATATCATAGCCCTTTGAAATATGACTCAAACAGGTTGTCCTCCATATACTAGGCCACCGCCTCCCAGAATCTGCCCATTCCAACACGCTGCTGAAACTACACCACAGCTCAAAGCACAAAGCTGGAAAGGACGTTCCCTTGAGGCAGCACGAGAGCTCGCTCTGACTGTCAAGGGGAAGCCCAGTGCTGTTCCACTGGAGTCAGACCAAGCCTTTCAATAACCAATTTCTGGACCCTAAACTCTAAACACAGAGTAAGAAAAAATTAATAATTTCCTGAAAGTTTCACAACTTCCTATAATAGCTGCTTTTTTAAACAGATTTTTAAAATCTTCTGACAATGCAAAGTTCACTGCATAAAACTGTATATGACTGGAAGATGATAACACAAATGATGTTTCTGCATGTCTATATTTGAAATGTATTCCTTCTCTACTGCTGCAAGCTTCAATTATGCATCAGATTTATGTGAAAACGTATATTCCATCTACTATATTAATACGTAATATCCAATTCTCCCATTTTTATAATTCCAATATAAACCAGACTAAAATAGTGTCTATTTTACTTTATTTACAAGGAAAATTTTCACAGCATGACCAGATACAAGACTGTGAATTATTTTTGCAGGGGACTGTTTGCAAAATGAGTATTCTGTTTCTAAGACTGTTACAAAGCCTCGGTTCTTCTCCTCGCGCGCCGTAATAAAAAGCAACACAAACTACAGCACTCCAAAACTTACAACACATCCTTCTGCTGCCTGAGTTTTTGTGCTTTCCACTGATACTACCTTGGAGGTAGCGTGAATAATTAATCAAGGCTGAAGTCAGAAGGATTGGCCTTTCCCCTCGTGGTACAAGGATCCCCACCGGGGGTTCTCCTGCCGCGGAGGGAAGCTGGGGCTGGGACTGTTCCACCGCAGGCTGCCCAGAGAGCATTGCCAGCCCGGAGAGAACCCCAGGCTCCGCCTGCTTAGGCTCAGCTTCATTTACTCCTTCAACGCCACACAGATGAGACAGGCCGAGCGTCCGCAGCACGTTCAGGTTTCGCCCGGTGGCAGGACGCTATTTACTGGCGTCACCGAGCTGCCGCAGGTTTGCGGGCTCTGCTGGAAGGTGCCCGCCAGCCGCTGCGGGAGCAGCCCCGGGCAGGAGGAGGCTCCATGTGCTTCACTCCCTCACGGAGGGACGCTGGGCAAAAGGACCCACCGGGCTCCTGCGAACACGGCACAGTGCTGCAGGCGGGGGAACTTCAACATCCCGTCCCTGGGGCCACCGGCGATGGGGAGAGGGGCTGCGGGGAGGGGGATGTTGAGGAGGATCCATCCCCAGTGAGGGCCTAGCTAACATCAGTCCTGACGTGGGAGCTCCCAACAGCTCCACACGCACCCTCGCTAGTGTCGCTTTACTAACTGCTATCTGCTGCGGATCTCCAAGCACCTCCCTAACACAGAATCAGAACCGTTTAGGTTGGAAAACACCTTTAAGATCACAGAGTCCAACTGTTATCTGTGACAGTTTTACATTACCCTGGAAGAGGATGCGTGATGTGACACACATCAAGCACAAATATGAGGATGGGTATTAAGAACTAAAAACACAATTAGAAAGTCGTTTTTTTGCAACTGAAAGGATAATCATTATCATCTCTTCAACATTTATGTAACTACAGCTGTATGTTTTATAAGCATCAGCACAATTGTCATATTTGTATCCAAATGTTTTCCTTTTCACTAACAGAACATAAAGAATGTCGAAGGCCACAATACTCAGAAACTATCAGTGCCATCAGCTCCAAAACAAACTTTCTTTCTAGCCCACATAATGAAACTCCTCTGCTGCAGGAGCACAAGGACCAGGCGCAGGACACCAGGACGCTCTCAGCCCCAGCCATGCCAGCGGTGGCACAGGGACACGAGGACAAGCCCCACGTCAGGGCGAGCCCGGTGCAGGCGCAGGGGGTTGGTGCGAGGCAGGACACGCCGGGCATGGGGACGTTTCTGGGGGTAACGCTTCTCAGGCCAGACACAGCATGCCACGATGCCAAAGGTTGTGTTTGCCAAAGCTTAACCCAGCCGCAGAGGGATTTCCATCCGCTGGAAGCACGGGTAGGGCCTTGCCCACCGTCTCACGGCCGGCCTTTCCCACACACGGGCAGAGACGTTGTAAGAAAACCTGGTGCAACCAATGCAAACGTGAAGTATCTCCATGCTGGATCAGGACTGTCTGGTGCAAAAGCATTTCAGATCTTACTTGAGGAGTAACTGCCCTTTATAAAACACTCCCCTGACAAAATCCTGCACTTTCTGCTATGATAAAACTAAACCTGTATGCACCTGTTTTAAGACACTGTACCTGCCTGTTACACCAACTACTCTTCCACACATTTAAACTAAACTTCTCAAAAGACTATTTCATTTATATTTATAAATCCTCAAAGCCCTTATTGCTACAGGATTTAATATGAACAAATATCTCCGTGCACCCACCAGAGCCAGCTCCAGCCCTCTGCTCCCGTGCTCCTGGAGCGGCGGCAAGCTGTCAGGGCTCTTCTCAATGTCTTACTCAAAAGCAGTACCTCAGTGGCACACCTCCTACGAGGGGCCAAGCTATTCCCTTCCAGAGTTCAAAACTTCATTTAGTTACAGTTTATGTTGTTTATGGAAACTCGCTGCACTGATTCTAGGCCTTTTGCTGCACTGAAAGAAAAGTGACAGTTTTAAACTCCGACAATTCACAACAGAGACACAGAAATTAGCCCTGCGCATCATGGGGAAGTTGTGCTGTTCCTTTGCTTCTCTCTACCCTGTACTTCAGCTCCAGCTGTAGCACACACGCCACAAACAGCAGGTTAAGAGCAGGGCAACACACATGAAACCTCTGAGTCACTTGATTGAACGTCAGAGCCTGATCTACCGAAGCCAGTGACCAGACTCATCAGAATAATGCACAGATCTGCTCCTCTCATACTTCATCACACTCTTGTTAAAATACATGAAATTAACCTAGGGAAAGAAAGAGCAAATTCCTAATAAAAACTTTCTTATATTAAGGCCAGGTATTTCACAATTTATCAAAGCACTGGAAGAAATGCTCTGTGGGCTTTTCTGCTCTTCTTGGAGCACTGGAAGGAAATGTAACATACTCTCTCTGGAAAGACACATGACAAGAAAAAACCCAAACTTTAAAGACTACATAAGTGGTTACTTTATCGTGTCTATTGCTGAGTACTTGATTTCCAGAAATGACAGCTGAATCCACCTCTTCAGCAAAGTTTGCTTTTCAGGTTCAAATAATCAGCATTGTTAGTTCAAAACTAATCATATTCTCACTCCCCATTATGGCAGGAATTTTCCATATGAAAGTCATTATGAAATTAAAATTGTAGAATATAAGCCCATTTAAAGAAGGGACAGAGTAATGTAGATAAATCACTTACAGCAACGAGAAAGGACAAAATCCCACAATTCTACCAACCCCCTTGCTCTGAACTCCCCTTCATCTTTCTCACTTCCTTCTTCTGCCACATGGCCTACATGGTATAATTTTGTTATTTTTAAACTTAAAAAGAAAAATATCCTAGCTCTGCTCTCTGAGGTGAAAATTATCATTAACTGAGAAGAGTAGGACAATACCATCCTACCTTGAAACTGTGAAGGGCAAAAAGGTGTTGGACAGAGAGAAAAGCAGAAAAGTTCTATCTAAAAAGGAAGCAAGCTTTTTCTTCTATTCATAAAAGTAGATTTTCTGATGCTCTTTATACTTGATATGACAAGACAGTAGAGCAGTTCTTGCTTAAGCATTATAAAAGATGAAGCATCTAAACACGCGCCTCGTGCTCGGCGGCAGGAGCTCGCCTGGGCCACAACAACACAGCAAAGCACAGGATGCACACAGACGTAGCCTGGAGAGACTGCAGTGGGGGCATACCTAAAATACGTAACATGTGCCTGTGCCTCAGGTGCAGCAGCAATGGGATCACACTGCAGTAACAGGGCAACAAATGTGCCCCAAAGTCACCCGCCTGCAGTCACCCCAGCCCCGGAGTCCCTGTACCCCCCTCCCTCTCAGCTCCCCCACCCCTTCCTCAAGAAGGTACTTTCAAGCACCAGGACATTTAAAGGCCAGTTCACTTGTCAAGGTTTCATATTTCACATACATAAATACAGTATTTAAACCTAGAGATCTACCTCTATCTTGTATCTGCGTCAGACGTGACACAGGGGTCAGAACGCCAGCAGGATGCGTTAGGAGGAGCGTTGCCCACGGGTAGAGGTGGTCTGTCCCCCTGTCAGCATTGCTGGGGCCCGTTCCCCAGTGCCAGGGAGACGTGGACATGCTGGAGAGAGTCCAGCAAGGTGCTGGCGGGCCGGGAGCAGGGAGACCTGGGACTGCCCAACCCGAGAGGGGATGGAGCTGGGCTCTTCCCGCGGTGCCAGGGACGGGGCCAGGGGCCATGAGCACAGCCGGACACGCAGGAGGGTCCCTCTGGACACCAGGAGATGCTTTTTCCCTGAGAGGGTGAGCGAGCACCACCAGGGAGGTGGTGGAGTCTCCATCCCTGGAGATGTTCAGAACCCGCCCAGACACGGGCAGCCAGCTCCGGGCAGCCCTGCCTGAGCAGGGGGCTGGACCCGACAGCACCCAGAGGTCCCGCGCGGCCTCCACCGGCCCATGGTTCTGTGACAATGCCCCACATGTCAGCTCTCTTCTTAACAGACTTCCCCAGAACACTTACAATGGTTCTTCCCTCTGTTCGCAGAGCTCATTTTTCTTAGAAAAAAAATGTTTTGAACAGTGCACTTACTCGTTTCCCAGATGAATGCTTTCCACCCTCACTGTTCTGTTCTGGTTTAATGATGTGGTACATAAAGTTTTTCCTATCACACGCTGAAAGGTGTGCTTCGACTGTTAATTTGTTTATCTTCATCTCTGACGTAATGTCTCTGCAGTGGAAGTTCAGGCAAAGGAATTCTACTGTAAAAACAACTTTTGTGACTATTTCACAGTATATAAAGAAGTAGGTAGTACTCAAAATTGGAATAGAGCACAGTCAATTCTTTTGTGGAGTTGAATTAAGTGGACTGGCATACTGAAATGTTTATTTAATATTAATGAAATATCTGGTCTGAAATTTTAGAAAATTTAAGAAAATCCACATTTGAACTCCTCGAAGCTTATTTAACATATCTCAGCAAGATGGACAAATAATGAAGGATATTTTCCTATATAATATGAAGGGATATTTGCAGAGCCAATACAGACACAAGAGTCTTCCCAGATCCTTTGGGCAAGAAGCCTGCCAAGCTGGGGTGCACAGACTGGCTGCCATCAGTGACTAAGAAATCAGGCTACGGAAAGTTCTGTTTGTGTCAGTCAAGGTTAGACCCGTCCAAACTAGGAACTGCACAGCCTTCTGTAAGGTGAACACGCCTACTGAAAAGGGGAACCTGCCCCAGGGTTACCACTCGGCTGGTCATACCGTTTACTTTCTTTTTATGGATGTCAACACGAATAATACAGTATTCTGGTAGCATGATTGAGTCTCCTCTCTCTTTACCTATTTGCAATCAACAATCCTACTTAGGTATGACAAGCTATACATTCCTTCTCACCTAAACAGCACTAGCCATAACCAGCCTCATACAGCGACAGCCCAAGAAACGAGACGGGTGATAACCAGAACTGAATCCGAGATGTACCATGAAGGGGAACAATTCTTCCCACAGCACTGTAGCACCATCGTCAGGCAGTGAGAGGAAGTCGTCCCGCTCCCTGGTCCCACATTTACCCACTCTCATTGTCACAGAAACCCGCAGCTCTTTACGCCCCTCTCGCCCTCCCCGGGGTTCACCACACGCACAGCGTGGCTTCTCCACCGAAACCAATTGCAGGACCTCACCCCACGGGATCCAGAGCTGCAGCATTAACCTGGGCTTTCTCTGAAGGATGTTTAAGCCCAAGGGCGAGGTGCTAACAGAAAATACTCTTTCTTGCTTAAAATCAGTGGCTACACAGGAGTGCCAGTGTATGGTAAAAGCCACAAGTCTTTCTAAGGTGCCAGCAGTGACCCTGCAAATTCAGGGCCACTAGCGAGCCCCATTTCAGTGCCAAATAAAATGACTGAAACTAAAACAGAAATAACAGCTCCCATAGATTAGGAACAAAGCAGCAAAGTTTCTGAGCAGAAAGAAAAATGCCTCCTTGCTCTCTGCTGGCATTTTAGAGGGCAGCACACTGGCAAACACGGTCGGTGTAACTCAGGGCATGCTCTCCAGACCGCCATGGACAATTTATTAACCATCTTTAACAACAGTCATTTTGTGAAACAGCAGAAAGCACATCGCATGAAACTAATGAGATAATACAGACCAGAGGATCTTTAGAGGAACCCAACAGAGGTAAGCAAACGAAACAGCAGCTGGTGAAATTCAGTGTTGATAAATGCAAAGTAAGGCACATTTAGAGGAATATTCTGATAATAGTGATACGTTCTGATACTACGATGTTACCAGAACACTTCACCGATTTCTGAAATACCCATAAAATGGTGGAAAGAAACAGTGCACCATCAATGAAAAAATGTAACAACAATAGGTAATAAATGGGTGCCAAAGAAATTAAATTGGCTACAGTAACACTGTTAAGGTCAGTTGAATATTCTCCCCAGGACTACTGTTCAGTTCTGGTTATACCAACTAGAAGGGGGGGGGAGTTCACAAATCGGTAACCAAAGCTAAGGTGGCCCTGAACCCACCACCTGCTCTGGGGAGGGAAGGAGCAATCTATCCCAAAACCACCCTTTTCCCCGCCCTGTATGTTGAACAACGTTCGGTAACTGCATGTTTCACCTCCTCCACAGGCATCCCTCTGCACTTCTGCCTCACCTGCTCACAAGAACACACTTTCATTCCAAGGAAAAGTGCATAAATATATTACAGGTTACCAAAGCTTGTGAGAATCAGAAGTAAATTCTGTCAAATGCACTCAGCCCCCCTCTTCCCCCTTTTGAAGAATACTAGTACTTTGATGTTCCATTAATACATTCTTATACTAGACAGGAGAGATGGCAATGAAAAAGCATGAGGTAAAACCTTGTTCTCGAAAGCGGCAAGAAAATAGCCTACTTCATGAAAATAATAAGAAAACAACTATATGCTAAAACGTCAACAAACTGCAGAAAGCCTCCCAGGCCCAGGAAAATTACTCCAATCCAAGTACACAAGTAAGGGTGGGGAACAGCACAAATTGTTGTAGCTGGTAAAAGCACAGCTACACATCCAAGCTAGAGAGAAAAGCACACAAAATAAAGTCAGGATGCTCTACACTGACTTATCAAAAAAGGCTTGAATGGAAAAATGTTTTGAGCAACAGAACTGCATCTATTAACATCTACTAACTCCACCAAACAAATAAAACCCATGAAGTCTGGATAGCTTCTGGAAATAGTTTCAGCACTGGGATCTGACAAAACACTACAATCCTGATATATGAACTTTTTGATAAAGTCATCCAACTAAATAAATATAGATATCAAATACTTTCACTTTTTAATATTATTACTGGAGTGATTGCTCTTGTAGTTATGAAGTATGGGCAGGTTTATATGCAAATGTAGTTATTTTACATCTTCACAATGAAATAGAATCAAGTTCTTAACAATGTAAGAGATAAAATGAAAATGCAGTAACGATTTTATCCGCAGCAGACATGCTATTTACAGTACTTGTTTTCTGCCATTCACCTGACTTCAACAAATTGAATTAAATCTATTAGCAAACAAATGCCGAGACTCATCCTCAATGACAAAAGCAATAGCTGGTTGAAGGCAGTGTGCATGTAATTCTAACACATACAGTTGGAATACAACGTCCTTGAAGGCGTACGGTCTGAACAGCACCGAGTCCCAAGCTGGGCAGATCCCACGTTCCGGCTCACAGTGCAGCCATCGTGTAGGGTTTACTCTGAGGTAGTGTCTCGTGTTACTGTGCTTTGGGAGAAGCAAATAACATAGAAATTTTCCTATCTCATAACATCAGTGGATTTACATAGCCTATAAAATTATGCTATGTTAAGTAAGAGCATGGTCTGTTCTATGCACAGAATTCTTCATGCTTTTTTTTATTTCTGAAAGTATTCTTTTTTAAATCACTAGCATATTTAAAACCGTATAGATTAAATAATGATTGACTATTAACAGGCCCTTGAAATTACTTCCAAAAGCAATAGTTTTGCTACATCAAAAGGGACCTGAGTAAAACTGAGTGATCATTTACAAAAATATGGTCAGAAATTTTAAAGAACAGTTTAAATGTTTTTGCTGGTGTCTTTGCTATCCTTAGTCACCAAGGCAACAATCAATTTACAAATAGCCTATGAAAAAATACTGTCCTATGTGCAATCAGTAGTACGAGACCCTGTCTGTATGAAGTCATGGATTTTGATGAACATTTTTAATAAAAAAATAGCTTTATCATTAAGTGTCTCCAAGTGGCCAGTTTTGATGAAAGATTTATCATATGCCCACTGGCCTAGAAAATGGAAAATATTTTACAATAACTACTAGGCTTAGAGAACAGTCAGAAGCAGGAGAATGAGTTTTTCCCTATCAGCTTTCAGGCAAAGGACTCGGGTTCCCCAAAGACAAAGTAACAGAAATTATAATGAAAATGTTTAGAAAGGGCTCACACAAAGAATAAATGGGGAAGTTTTAAAAAGCCCAGTGGAAAGCCTTGACTATAGAGGAAAACAAATTAGTACGACTTTGTAGCAAACAAGAAATATTTCGTTTAGCTGTAAATCCAGCCCAGATGAGAAAAGGCATGCTGGAAGAGTCCTGGGGAAAACAGACAAAGAGGCGTAGGGAAAGACGGGACAATACAGACCCGGGCCAGACGGAAACCCCGCACAGATAAAGCACAGGCTTCCTCTGTCCACATCCGCGAGTGTCTTGTCCGATTAAGTGAGCAGGGATGAAGTATTAAAGATGATTCCTAAAAGATCTCTGTGCCTGCCACTTGGCCCCAGGGCCACGGCGATGGCCCCAGCCTGCTCAATCCACCTCTCAGGAGACACCACAGGAGACAGCGCCTGGCACTGAGCCTGGCTCAGAGCAGACCCCAGCATTGAGCCCGGCTCAGAGCAGACCCCGGCACTGAGCCCAGCTCAGAGCAGACCCCAGCACTGAGCCCAGCTCAGAGCAGAGCCCCCGGGAGAGCCGGCAGGCAGGCTGCTCTAACGGCACACTGGAAGGCAAGGGCCATTTCCCTGCATCTAGAGAGGGGACCCCACAACTGCAACCTGGTGCAAGCTCTGCAAAAAGCTCAAACTGGGAAGCTCAGCTGGCTTAACATGTACAAAGAGGTCACAGATGACCTGTTCCACCAAAGGATGTACCGGGAGGTGCTAACAAACATGAAGAACAAAAGAATTAGGAACTTAGTCTGAGCTAAGTGGACTACACCTATTCAGCTAAGCGTTGTTCTTAATACATAAACGCTTCTGAAAAAACAGTACCGTGCAATTCCACTACCTCACCTTAAAAACATTATGCAGCCACATCAAATAAACATTTCTGGTAGCAGTAACAGATCCCTAATCCTATTAGGTTGAACACATTTCAAAAAAATATCATGTTAATGACTCTCTAATCAAACAAGAGCCAAGCAATTAGGAAATCATCCTCACAACTGAACCTTTTAGAGAACAGCGTGCTACGGGCTGGCTTCCCTCTCTAGTGACAGGAGGGATGTCAAGAAGACAATGGCAAAACGATTTGTCAGAAGTTTCCAGCTCCCAACGATTTCTTCATCAGAAATTACATAATAACCCAGTGCTTTGAGGGAGGAAATGCCATTAACAACAATATGCCTACTGGCAATTTTCAGGTTCAGGGGGATATCGAACAAGGTGAGGCCTTTCAGATCAGGACTGGAAGATAATGAATGCATATTAGCCATTTTTCCAATTCCATTATCATGAAGATACAGTAGACTTAATTCCTTCATGCCTTCCCAAACACTAGACCCAGAGCATGCCGTATCTGAAATAATGATGAAAATTCATCCTTTAGGAAAACTTAATTTATCAACACCTAAGATTATAAACCATCATACACAGGCCAGCTCAATACTGGAATAAACACAAGTCAGTTTACCAACTAGCCCAGGGCTGAACCCGGCCTTCCCAGCTGCAGGATGATCACCTGAAACTCAGCGGTCACCACAGCAGCTGGCAAACACCAGGCACCCCGAGCCACGCAATGCAGCGCCAGCTTTCTGCACACCTAACAAAGCTGGACTGACTGCAAACCATTCATTACACTGGAATTTTGGATTAGCTTGTTCTAAGCAGCGTTGCAGAATTTTTCTGTTTCTGGCTTATTCTGTCTCATTTTATGTCCAGCACACACAGAGATCAGGGGATCAAATGTGAAACTGCAGATTAAAGTTCAGCTTTTGCTCCATGAACTGAAAGATTAAACAGTAGATTAACAGTAGATTAAAACTGAGAATGGGAAAACATATACCAAATATCTACAGGAAAACCTTCAGAGTAAATTTGGGGATAGGGGAAGCAGCAGATGCCTCCCCAGTTTAACCATTTCAGGAGAGACAGATGAAGCACTTCAACGCACAGCAGGAACAATAAATCATTACCAGCTTACAATATGTAAGCTGTCGTACAGACTTCTCCTATTGTTTATTTATGTCATTTGAAGCATGTACAAAATACCCACAAGAAGTTGTTTTATCATTTTCTCCGTAGAGCAAAGATTTTTTTTTCAAGCTACAGCCCTTAAGCCAAATGCATTTCAATACTGAAAAATCTTGAATTCACACGTAACTAACCGTGTTATCACCATCATCCTTTCCACTCATTTACAAAGGAAGGGAGAGCTCAAACACTGAAACTCCTGGCATCAGGCCTTCTCACCAAGCAGCAGTGTAGGCATGGAAAAAACACTTGCCTTTTTATCACAAACGGCAAAACTTCTGTGAGCCCAAGATGTAGCCACTTGTTCCTAGTGAAAAAATTAATATACTCACTCAGAAGAGCTTCCTCCATGAAGAACTCATACTTTATTCAAAATATATATTGCTCCTAAGGAATACAATTACACAAGTGTAAAGACAAACCAACTTCATTTTTGCATCTTCACGAAGTATTATTCACCTGATGTGCATGGAGCTCCAGCACACCAAGTGAATCAGTATTCATAACATCATTATTTCAGAGGATATATATTTTAAGTGAAAAAACAATACTGCAAAGGCCCCACATTCCTTAGATACAGCCCATTTAACTGAACTGTGACCAGACCTTCTAACTTCTTTGCAACAGACTCTGAGCAACAGTCTGTCGACAATCAAGTATCAGATTTTTTGAAGCAGAAACAAGGTGTTCAGTATTCAGTTAACTTCCTCCTGATAAGCTCTCTTCTTTGAGTCATCCCTCAGAGATCCAGGAAAAGAAGCATACAAAGACTCCATGAAAGGCTATGTGTTCAGCTTTAAAAGGAGAATTTCAGATAACCAAAGAAAAAATCCAGGTATTTGTTATAATACTATGTATGAAGTACCATATGCCCACAGGGTAGAACAAACTCCAGTGGCACTAATTGTTTAAGTAAGAAGTAGTGTTGTGCTCCCAACATACGGTACGCGGCACATTGCAATCCAAACGGTCACAGAAAGCACTCTGCTAACCGCTGGCACGAGTCCACAACGCTCCCATTTTATTTACTCAACCAAATGTTCAACACAAACACAATGAGTTGTGTACTAACCCATTTTCTCTACTTGACAGAGGGATCGCAGCCCCAGGCCGCATCTCGGGCTCTTCACCCCGAGCACGGAAGGAGAAGGGACACCACCACCACCAGACGGGGGTGAGGTGGCTGTCAGCTGCACACACAACGTGGGAGCTTTCTGCTGCTTTGTAACCACAATTTCCATAGAAAAACGCAATGTGGGGACTTACACTTCAGTTAAATACACCGCGGTGTGAGTAGTTTTGCTCTGCTATTGCTCTCCTGGGAGTCTCTGCTAAGCACAACCAGTGAACACCTCTGCTTTCAGCACTCGGACAAAACGCGTATCTCTGCAGTATTGCAATGCAGTATTGACGAAAATCTATTATTTCCTGGAACCAACTATCAGGTTAAGTGATTATAAAATACTACTATTAAAAGTACAAATAACCACACGACTGAAATAATTTTAAAATAAATTATTACCATGAAGAGTTGGATCCAATAATTATTCTAGACTTGGATTATCTTAGAGGGTGCAAACAGCAGCGTATGCATTAGGAAGTCTGACTAATGATGAAAAGTTCAAAACACAAATTCTGTTGAACTGCAGCAATATTTCATCGCAAGCATTAGGGTCCCAATTATAGCTTCAAAGGCTTGCTGCAGTTAAAAAGAAATTGGTATTATTGTCAGTAAACCATTAATTACTTTGTATCTCTAGTAGTTTCCTAAATGACTTGTAAATTAGCATGTATTTCTAATCACCCTGTGAAAACTGTGTCAGTATTCAGCGATATATGAGTTACAAAAGACACCTCTCCTGAGCTGTATTTATTATATACAGTGCCATAAGACACATGAGTCAGAGATTAACAGCACAGTCAGTAAGGGGGAATCTACCATAACACAATAAAAAGATTTCCCAACTTCAATTCCTTTTTTCCAACTCAGAAAGCTAGGAATTCTCCCTTGGCAAATAATTACTCCTAAGGAACGGGACACAGGAAGACTGGCTGGTTAATGTGTGAGGCTTCCCAGCTTCATTAAGTATCACTCATTCTTTTGATTTAAAACAGAAAATATTTGCTCAGTGTCTAGAGCACTTTTTAATGTAATTGGGGTGATGCAGTTTTTAATTGGGTTCATGAAATGCAGCTGACTGATAGGATTCATCACTAACGCTACGTTAACCAGCAGGTAAGAAAGGGGAAAACTGTACTAAAAAACCCTGTGAAAAGCAGTGAATCGTCAGCTGTTGTAACTAACCTATGTCTTTACAGCTGGACTTGGGATCCAGGAACTTTTTCTCATTTTCTCAATAGAGTTGTTGTCAACAATGAAAGCTCAACACAAAGAAAAGAGCAAAAGTAGAGTTCCAACAAAATAGACTGTTCCTTACAGGAGTAAACAGAGAACATGAGGCAGGCACAGACCTTTGTGCTGTACACTGATTAAAGCCGTTAGCACATGCATCGCAGAAGAGTCTCAAACTGACAAAGCAGCAGCGAAGTATTCATCTTTTTTTCTTTAATCTTCTCTGTCAGTGGTTTACAATAATGAAAAACTATGGATTTTTGTGACTTTTTTTAACTTCCTAAATTATTTTTTTCAGTTGCTCCTATAGTGCTCTTACAGCTACTTTTTATTGTAAGATTTATGTATAATGAGAACTTGTCAAAACAAGCCCTCCTTTCACTTTCACCTGTTTGTGTTTGGTATCCGTAGTCTCGGCTGACTCTAAGTTCAGGGGGACAGATGAAATCCACGGATCAAAAATCACAACTTCCAGGACAAAGATCTGCAGCAGGAAAAACTCTCAGCTGCGTGAGCTACTGCCAGTAGATAAGAGACAATCGCACACAGCAGAGGAGCGGGCAGTCAGTTCTTGTAGCATCAATTCACGGAATCCAAACCCCTCTCAGCAAGGGGGGGTCCCTCAGCTCAGCAAGGGCTGGGGGGTCCCCAGCACACCCCAACAGCTCAGGGGTGCACAGCGAACACTGAAGCGCACTAGTTCGTGTGCAATTAGGGTTCTGTTCCTAATTAGATTGCCAAGCCAGCAGCCTGACTCATCCTGCTCCCTCCTGTGCCCGCCACTGAAATGTAAACATGCCCAGAACCAGTTTCTACAAGCACAGAGCCCACAGGCATCAGCCCCACTGGAACCGGGCCCTCCGCCTCGGAGCTGCGTTCTGAGGCAGCAAAGCACTCCCGGATTTGAGACTGCGTGTAGGAACGTATTTTCTACGAGTTGTACAACTAAAGTGAATGGGAAAGGGATTTCTTTCCTTAAAAACCCTCGTTTGCATTAAATAACCCACGGGCCACGGCAAACAAGAGTTTCTCCGGGCAGGGCTCCAGCGAGGCGGGCCGCGCTTACCTTCGGGCGAGCGGCCGCCAGGCCCCGGAGCTGAGGGAACGGGGCCTCTTTAACCCCGAAAGGTTCAAAATAAAAGCAGCGAGTGGAAGCGAGCGCGGTGGCGGGGTAGCCGCCGCCTTCTCCCGGCGTGGCACCGCTCCCCGGGCGGCCGAGGCGGGCCCCGGCCCGACCCCGAGCAAGGCCCCGCCCTGAGCGCTGGGCCCAGGCCCCGGCCGCGGCCCCGCCTGCCCCGGCGGGCCCCGCCTCGGCTCTTCCGGGCGCGGGGCGGGCGATGCCGGCGGCGGGGGAGCGCAGCGCGGCGCGGCGGGAGGCCACGGGCCGGCGGCTGGTGCGGCTGGCGGCGCTCAGAGGTGGGGCGGCCGCAGGGGGGGGGCGGCGGGGCCCGGTGAGGCCCGCGGGGGCCCGGAGGGGCCACGCCTGACGCCGCTGTGCCCCGCTGTGCCCCGCAGGTCGGGCCGCGCGCCCCGGCGAGTTCTGGGACGTGGTGGCGGTGACGGCGGCCGACGCGGAGCAGGCGCGGGGCTACCGGCAGCAGCTGGCCGAGAAGCTGGGCAGGAGGGAGCTGCCGCTGGGCGCGCGCTACCACGTCTTCGTGGATCCGCCGGGACGCAAGATCGGTGGGCAGCCGCCGTGGGCTCCCCGCGGGCAGCGACGGGGGGCGGAGGGGCTTGGGGATGCCGGCCAGGCCCCCCCTCCCGTCCCGCCGACCCCGGGCTGCCCCGGCCCGGGCTCGGGCGTCGATGGCCGGAGGAGGAGGAGCCGCTGCGGCCTGAGCGCGGGGCTGGGCCCGCTGCGCCCTGTCCGCCCGCGGCACAGGCCGTGTGTGCGCTCATCGCCCCCGTACCCCGATAATCGCACCCCTGTGCCACGGCAGCCGCCGCCTGCAGCGGAAGGGCTCCGCAGCGCTGCCGAGGGCTGCGGCGTTAGTGAAGCCCCAAGCGCAGGTGCTGAGGCCGCCAGGTGTGACTCAGCTGAGCGCTGCCAGCGTTGCGCCTTGGCCAGTTTTTGGGCCCAATGTAAGTTGAGTTTGGGCCTCGCGCTGCCCGTCTTGACGTCTGGGATGTGACAGTCAGTAAGTGTGTGCTGGTGGCACTGCATGGCTCTTCTGAGCGGTTCGGATGGAATTCAGGATAACACTAACTCATGGGGTTTGTAAATTCATATACTTAACCTGATTGTTCAAATTTAAACAATTTGAATATGTCTTAATATATTACCCAATGAGCGGCAAAAACCTGGAAGTAGTCTGACCGTCCAAAATACCATCCTATAATTCTTCATTCCTGTTCACTTTGATGTAGGAAGTAACTAGTCTCAGCAGTCATATCTGCAGTGTAGAATAATACGCAGAGATTAATTTTTGGAAATCTAGCAATTTTAAGCTGTAGGAGCACATAAAAATATCCCAAACCGTTGCCTCATATCCCAAAGCTGCTTCTTCATTTGCATACTGTAAATGTCAGAAGTACTTTTGAACACTTTCTCGAAGTCCTCAGCGAGCTTTGTCTGACTTATTTCCTGCTGGAGCTAGTTTTTATGGTTAAGTTACGGCCTCTCAGAATGATGAAATGCATCAAACGTGGGGGCTGTTCACTAAATGACTGGGAGGGGGCAACATGGTCTTTTCCCAGGAGCTGGCTGCTCTAAATGCCCTCGCTGCGAGCGCTTGAGGCTTCCAGAGGGACTGTCCGTCTGCCTCTCTGCCTGATTTCATCTAACACGGTACAGTGGAAAGGCCGCTCTGTCAGAACTGGTTTAGGAAATTTCCGATAGGTATCTCTGCATCCGCTGATACTCAGGTTTGTTTAAAAGATCGTCCCTGCAGTCATAACAGCTTCTGAAAAATAAATGACAACTTATTTTCTGCAGCAGAAGGCAGCATTTAAAATGTGCTCCCTGATCACCCCTCTGCAGCGCCAGAGCCCAGTACGCTTCACGCATCAGTGCAGGTGGTCTTGGTTCTCCTCTCAGCAGATACTAAAATATTTTTTCTTTAGGAAATGGTGGATCAACACTTCACGTTCTCCGGTGCCTGGAGGATCTGTATGGTGATAAATGGACATCTTTTATTGTGCTGCTAATCCATTCTGGTAAATGCTATGCCTTTTTTTTTTTTCTTTCTAAAAATAATATGATGGCAGAGGAGTCAGAGTTCTGAAATACGGTTCCCTCAGAAAAGTAATCCCAAGTGTATCTGGTCCAGTCATTTGAATTTAGATTGATGCTTAAAAGGTATTATTGTCACTTAAGCATTTCTTCTCAGCACTTAAGTTGTTTGATCAGACAGTGGAGAAAGAAGTGTAATTCAGAGTATCCAAATGAAGCTTCTGCCTTGAAATACCCACTGAGGGAGCGTGGCCCTCTCTGGGGGGCTGGGTGCCTTGTCGCTGCAGGCAGACTGAACGGTCGCCGTCCTGTCGGGTTAGGCAGAACACTCCCAAAAGGGGCATCGGTTTTGTGTGGGAGAAAGAGAGAAACCAGGTGATAACAAGACTTAAAATTCCGAGCAAGGGTGCGGGAATCCTCCTTTTTTCAAGCAAAAAGCAGGCGTCGTTTGCTTTCTTCTCTAGTTGTAGACAAGTGGTCCATGTTCCAGCTCTGAAGCAAACTAAAGGTAATGAAATCAGCCACAATTTTAAAATAAGCTATTTAAGGCATGCTGAATTTTGGACATAAATTCAGATCTGCTTTGAGAAATGTTGGAAGAATGATTGATGATTTTCTTTAGATCTGTCATTTTTTGAGGAACACTTAGTGTGTTACCAAGCTGGGTTTGGTTTTTTTATACCTTTGTGTGTATGTGAAATAGCTGTATAGGTTTAGGCTTTGCTTACTTGTGCACAGCATCTCTGTACAATTAAAAATGTCTTTTCGTCAAGGTGGTTACAGTCAACGTTTACCGAACGCAAGTGCCCTGGGAAAGATTTTCACAGCGTTGCCTTTTGGCGATCCCGTTTACCAGATGCTGGAGCTGAAGCTCGCCATGTACATTGATTTCCCCCGCCACATGAAACCCGGAATTCTCGTGACGTGTTCGGATGACATAGAGCTTTACAGCACTGGCGTTACGGAAACCATCACGTTTGATAAACCTGGGTTTACGGCGTTAGCTCACCCTTCAGATTTGGCAGTTGGCACCACTCACGGAGTGTTTGTTTTAGATCAGTCCAGTTTTTCAGGAAAGGGAGGCCTGGAGTACGCGTCTTGCCGTCACTTCCTTCACAAGCCCGACGTTGAGACGATGCGCCGGTGCGGCGCGGTGTGCGTGAGAGGGGGTTCTGCTCGGCAGAGCTCGGGGGAGTGCGGTGACTCAGAGGTGGACTCGGAGTGTGTGTATACAGACAGTATATTCTACATCGATCATAGTGTTGCAAAACAGCTGCTGACGTTTTACAAGGAGATGGGCGCTCTTTGCTGTGAAATAGATGCATACGGTGACTTCCTCCAGGCCCTGGGGCCCGGAGCCACTCAAGATTACACACAAAATACATGTAACATCACAAAAGAGGAGTCGGGGTTGGTAGAAGTGCGGCAGAAGCTGTACTCTCTTCTGAGGGGAACTGCGCTCAATGTCATCGTCTTAAACAACTCTAAGTTCTACCACATTGGAACTACTCAAGAGTATTTGTTTCATTTTACAACTGATAGCAAACTGAAATTTGAGCTTGACTTTCTCTCTGTGGCTTTTAGCGCCTTTTCCGACAAAGCTGCGACCTTGGGCCGATCCACCAGTGTCATTCAGAGCGTCCTGGAGCCTGGCTGTCGGATCGGGCCTGGGTCCGTCGTTGAGTACTCCCGAATCGGGCCCGAAGTCTCGGTGGGGCAGAGCAGCATCGTCAGTGGAGCGTACATCGATGTGAGAGCAGCCGTGCCTTCTGGCTGTCTCCTGAGTTCATTAAGTATAAAAATTAATGGTCAGGTAAAGTACGTAAGTATGGCGTTTGGTGTAGAAGACAACTTGAAAAAGAGCGTGAAATTGTTGTCAGATATCCATTCACTCCAGTTTTTTGGCGTCGGCTTACTGGAATGCTTGGCCCTCTGGGGTGTAAAGGTTTCAGAGCAGCTCTTCTCCGGTGAGAACACGCACTTGGGGTTGTGGACTGCTAGGATTTTTCCTGTTTGTTCTACTTTAAGTGAATCAGTTAGAATGTCGTTAAAAATGTTAAATTCTGTGCAGCACATGTCAGCTTTTGAATTGAGTGGCTTTCAGCTCTTGTCTGTTGAAGAAATGCTCACCTACAAAGATGTAGAAGACATGTTGAAGTTCAGGAAGCAAATTTACGATGAAATTTGTCTACAGAGACAGAAAGAGAAGTCTGATTTGTAGAATGAACAGTACTTGAACAAATTTCCTGGCTTCATTTGTGGATGATTGATTACTTCCCAGCTTGTGAAAATCATGAGAAAAAAGTACACAGATCTTTTCTCTGATTTCGTTGACGTAGAAATAATGAAATTGCATTAACAATGTTGTTGTAGCATAACACTAATAATGCAGCAAATGCAGATAAACACTTCTTTTGATGAAAGAAGTAATGAAATATTCCGGATCTCTGAAAACACTAATTGTTGACTTTTCTTGGGGTGCCTATTATTATGGTTTGTAGTCTTTGTCAGTAAGAATATGATACAGAACAAATTAATTAGAAATTGCTTTAAAAGTTTTCCAGAGTAGAACACTAGCTCCAGCAACATGGAATGATACAGCAATAACATGTTTCTCTCTTTTCGTGCTGCCTTTTCACAGTAGTGTTTCAAACAGGTAGAGACAAAATCATTAAAAGTACTTTTTAAATCAAGACATCCTGTCTTAAGCATTAATCATTTTCTTTCTCTATTTTCCTTTATTTTGTAATTTTTTTACACTTTCTCGGCTTTCATCAGAGGAAAAATGTTTGCATGAGAGATCATTCTTTCCCTTGTGACTAATACTATTGGGGTCAAAACCTGTTATCAAGACATACTGATTATTTTGTTTTTACTATTAGTGTTTGGAAGTTGGTAGTTTGATTGGGCAGATACCAACTTTTTGTTACCCACAGATTTGCTGATGTGTGCCACGTGGAAACCTACATTTGGTATTTCTCTAAGCTGAGCTGTCAGAGTCCTTGGAGTGAGGTTTAACCCTCGTGCAGACAGAGGAGGGGCCAGCAGAGAGGTGAACCGCTGGTGAGCTGGCACCACCCTGCACCTCTCCAGAGCAACAGCAGCATCTGGTCTCTCTGCCCCTTCCCCACTCTTTACTGATGAAGACCTGCGTTTCTTTCTGGTTTAGGTGCCAGAGATCCAGCTCCAAATAGAGAAGCATGCGGCTACACTTTCTGGTCAGGCCTGATCAAAACGGGAAGTGCCTTTTTTTATGTGTACAATTTTAAATGGACTTTTCTGTGTTCCCTGTTCCCACCCCCCCTTCTCAAATGCATAGGAGGTGTGCAGGAGGTGATGCTGCTGCGCCGTGCCCTGGCTCAGGCTGCGCCGTGCCCTGGCTCAGGCTGCGGACCACGCGAGCCTGTCCAGCTCTGCCATCCTTTTTCAGCCAGTCGGTATATACTTTAGTGCTACCAGGTGGGAAAAAGCTTGTTCATGCTGTTTATATTCAGTTAGCTCAGATCATTTATTTTTAATTTTGCTTCTATAATGCCTGCATTTTTAATTTTTCCATTTCGTGCTGTTTTTAAGAATGCACTGTGTATTATATCAATGTAATTTGACTGTAAACACAACGCATCTTTTTCTCTGGCATTTATCTATGGGTTTTCATGTTTTATTTAGTGTTTCATTATAACAGTGTTTATCTCCCTACTGACTGAACTCCCCAATGCCACCTCCAAGGCAGTGGTGTAACGGCTCCTGAATGTTACCCAAGCTGGTTTAACCTTCACCAGGCTGCAAGAGACTTAGTATTCTTCCTGAAGATCTCTTCTGAGCAAGAAGTACAAAGGAGCTAGACATGGAGGTTGGGAATTGCTGAGGTTGACTTCAAAGGAATAAGGGGAATTTCTCAGCAAATTGAGGTTTTAAAAGTCATTATAAAACGCTAGTTTAACAGCAGAAACAGCAGTACGTTTGAGAACACTGAGGTCTAAGACAAATACATAAAGTCACAAAGTAAAAACAGCCATAGAAGGTGGAGCATGGAGTGGTGGTTTCTGTATCATCCTGTTTGCATAATCTGTTCATCTATTGTTAGAGTAGGCAGAGCGTTTGGGGAAGAACAAAGGGTTGACAGAGATTTTGCATCTTCAGTTGGAGGCCAAACTTTGTTCTGAAAAGACTTCCCTGATGGTTGCTTCAGCTGCTAGACAAGCTTTCTGGGTGGTTAGTAACCATAAAATGAAGTTGCATTCTTTTAGCGTGATTATTCCCATTAACTGTTACAATTGCATTTATTCTAAGTTCCCTGAGTGCCATGTATTGATTTCATTGCTGAAAGCAACCTGGACAGAAATAGAAAATGGATTTGCTTCTGACACATAAGTAATGGGAAAAAAGAAGGAGGAAAAGCACAGTGACCAGTGGGCTTTGGGAGTGTTGGGGCAGGCTCCATCAGGCCGCGGCTGCGGTGGGCTCAGCAGCGATGTTCCTTCCGAGGACAGGGGAGGGGACAGGAGTGGGAAATCCTGCTCGTAGTCCTACACTGCTGCGCCTGGCCCCTGGGTCAGCAGCTGCCCTGGGCTCTCGGTTCACCATGTGCGCAAGGAGAGGCCAGAGGTGCTTCTTGGAGCATTTCTCTCCGCTGTCCTTTCCCGGTGTGCTGCTGCCCTGCCGGTCCCGCCCGAGATGCGCTGGCCCGGCTGTGACCACGATGGGTGAGCCGAGGCTGCACACACCCCGCAGGAGGGATTATCCTCGGGGGCGCGCCGCCCTTACCGTCCTTCCGTAGCGGTGACAGAACCATCCCAGGTACGAGGAAACAGGAGGTGTTACACAAAAACTCTGTCGTTCTGTTGTTCTGAGTGACTGCGCCGGTTGGCGGGGCAGTAATCCCCACCGGTAATCCCTTAACCTGGCAGCAGCAGGCCTGACTAACCCCAGCTCAGGCTCCTGCGGTCGGTGGTGGGAGCCAGCGGGGTGCTCTGAGCACCCACAGAGCAGCCTGGCGCTTGCAGACAGTAAATGCTCACAGAACCCCGATTGCACAATTCACAGGTGACTGAGGGGAAGCTCGCGCGGGGCTGCCTTGCCCAGGGCAGTAACACGTTCGCTGCACCTCGTCCTGCTGCCAGGGACCCAAAGCGGGGAAACTTCTGTAAGGATTTGCTGGAAGTGCTCTTCAGCCTCAGCCAGGGAGCGTGGTGGCACTCCCCAGAACGGGAGCTGGGGTCACCGTCTGCTCCTCCGCGGTGCCGTGCTGGGAGCAGCCCTTTGGCTGCTGCTCAGACAAACGGTGCCACTGGTTAAACCCTCCCAAGGGGCCGTCAGATGCTGCTTCAGTTCTACCTCTTAAAGTACGTGACAGAGTTGAAAACCCTGTGGCTAAACTCATCAGTGAGGAGCTAGAAATATTTTCTTAACCTCTCAATAAAGGCCAAAGATACCTCTTTTTTGCAAACCCGTGAAGCAGGTGGTGTCCAGCCCCATGTAAGTTCTTAGCAGCATGTCAGTGAGCTGCCCTGATAGGAAATAAAACATTCGGATCTTGAGGCAGAGAACTTAATAAAAAAAAATCTGTTGTAATGGAATAAGCACAGATTTGATTTACAAGATATGAAACATTAGAGTCCTTCAAGTCTTTACACCACTCCATGCTTTCCTTTTGCACTAAATATTTTTGTCTCAAATTTTAGAAAGCAGATGTTGGTCAATATTAGCCATAGGTAATGTCAGCAGGCTGAATGAATTCATTCCACAGGGATGAGAGAGCTGGATTTGTACTATTTTTCATTTTTAAACGACAATCAAGTTTAATGTAATATTTTATGAAAAACATTAAAAATTATATTTTATTTAATACAGAGCTCTATTAATTATTTTCCCCCATGTTGTTATATCATGTAGGGTTATGTGTGCGCATTTCACCCACACATTCTGTAAATTCATCCTTAGACTCTGCGCTTAGGAATAAACACTTTTATGTATGAGCCTCCACTAATTTCCACTGAGCTGCAGGAAGCGCATGTTTGTCCATTAAATTTCTAATGCATCCATAATCCTTTGTGGTCTTTCTTACTATTGATAAAATTATCATTGTGAAGTACAAGATTAGAAAGTTTATGGAAATACTCAGAGAAAATGGACTGTGCCATAGAGAATATTAGTGCATAAAGATTGATAATGGTATTGGCAATCCAGGCATCCATCTGTCAGGGGCTGGTGGAATTTAAAAATTAAAATACACATCCATTGCACTTCAATGAATTCTGTTGAAAAGATTTGGTAGACATAAGGCATATTTTTCTGCAGGCTTTTCTGTGAGTTTTAAATGCTGAAACATGGCTTTACCCTGTCAAGCTACAGAAAGTAGCTAGTTTTGTTGATTTTTCCTGTACTGGCTTCAGATTAAAATCTGAAAACCTGGAATGAATACCCTATTTGATTGAAGTCATTAGGAGTTTTACTTTCGATTTAAGCAGGGGCCAGGATTTTGCCCCTGGCAAGCACGTTGATGCAGCAAAGGTTTCTAGAGCCCACCAGGGATAGAAATCTGCAGAAGAAAAGGGCTGCAGAGCTCTTGTTGGGTACCCCGACAGCGAGTGTCCCAACCCTGCACACCAGATCTTACTAAAATCGAAAAGACTTCAGGCTGGACACTTCCTGACAGTAATAATCTAAGTTTGATGTACACAATATGTGTATGTATTTTATTTGTATTGCATCTTACAAACTTTAGTTAATCTTCCCTTTTCACAGTCTGCTGTTAAGGTAGATGACAACAATTTTCTCCTACAACCAGCTGGGATAAACCGGTCCCAAGTGAAAGACTTGTGCGAGGCCACACAGTAAAACTTAACAGCAAGATAATAGTAATTGTGGGGTTGCTGGTTTCTAGCATCAGATTCTGAAAACAAGACCATTGTGGCATCCTGGCCCATGATTTTCCTCCAGTCTGAGTAATAAGGGATGCAACACTGAAAATGCCAGAGTAGGACCTTGTAAGAACAGGAGGCAACTACTGAAATTTGGAGTTTCATCTTGATTAAAGCTTATCGAGACTCCGAGATGGATGCAGTTTTTGTATGGGCCTCTAGATCATTGCCTGGCTCCATCTATCCTGAAATGCAGCTCAGGCTGGTACAGTCTCAAGTAAAGCCAAGATGAGTGTTTAATGATTTTATTCATGTCAGCTTTCTTTATTTAATTAGTTTTGCTGTGTAGTGCAATAATAGGTCTCATAATGAACATCATCTTAATGATTTCCCTGAATGCTTTGAGAGCATGCTATAATGAACAGAGATTTAGCTATACTGTATATATTACACTATGAAATTTGAGAGAGGAGGATTATTTCAGTAACCTTTTAGGCAGGAAATTGAAATCTGAGAAATTGGGCACTTAAAAAAGAACACAAGGGAAGGCAGCTGAAATAAAAATGAGCAGCTGAAAGGTATCTGTGCCAGAAGGATTTGGGGAACTGATGAAAGAAAGTAAGCTCCAACAATCATTTGGATCTGCATAGAAATGTTCTTGACTCGGACAGGGAGTTTGTCTGTACTGGAGCTCAGCGGTTCCAGCCTCCTCATTCCTAAATCTCTGATGCAACAGCTTCATTTTCTGCTCTCTGCACATGTGGAAAATTAATCCCTGTGCAAATGTCACTGCAGTATTGTGAGAACAAAAATAGCAGTACTGTTCATCTGTAGGCTTCTTTTAATCCATCGCCACAGAGAAGCCCTTGTAAACACCTCTTTCCTTATATGGGCTACAGAGCAACTTGTACTTTATTTTCATTAAAATGTATTTTCTTGTAACACCCATTTCACTTTCTGTGACATATCTGAATATCCCCAGAATGACTTTGAAGTGTATAAGACCAACTTGCAGCCTCTCAAAGTTACGATGTAGATATGTTTTAATTAATTTGAAATAAAAATCATGTCAAAAGACTTAATCCTGCAAAGCCTCCCTGTGAAGGACGTTTAAAACCAGCGATGGGTGCCTGCCCTGCAGGCAGCACCCCGCCGGCTGGGGGAGCGGGGCAGAGCTGGCTCAGCCCCTCGCTGGGCGCTGGCAGCACCCCTTGCCTTTCCCCCAGGGATGGCGGGACCTGCGGCACCAAAGCCGGACAGAAAAGGGGCCTCCCCGGGGAGTTTGAGGCGATCCTGTGATTTTTACCCAAACTGGCAAACTTCCAGTTTGGACTGTTACCGCGCATCCAGGCCCCGGAGTGACAGCAGGCTGAAGCCAAGCCCCTCTGAAGTCCTGATGTGTGTGGAGCAGCCAAGTCACAGCCACAGCAGGTCCCCCAGCGGGGTCGGGGTGCTGCCGGCTCCCCCGCGGGCCCAGGGTCCCCCTCCAGAGCGGGCAGCGCTGCTGTCAGCCAGTGGCTCCATGGGGATGAGCCCGGTGAGGACAGAGGAGCAGGTGGGCATCAAGCCACAGGGTCCACCCTGGTGAGGCCAGGGGCTCAGAGGGAGACAGTTACATCCTTACAGCCTTGACCTAAGGGTTTCTTTCATAAATCTCAAAACTTTTACAAAAAAAGGACAATACTACTGGTTTTATTGTCGCTCCGGTGAAAACTGAAGTGCTTTTACCCAGATCACGTGACACAATGGTGGAAAAGCGAAAAATCAGAGCTGTGTCATCTCCTGCCCGTGACGCCGTAGGACAACGCACGGCCGTCGCAGAGTTACTGCTGCAGCCCGGGCTGCTGGGGGACAGTGCTGGCCCAAGGTGTCCCCGCAGGCCTGCTGGCCTCGGCACTCTGCCGGCCACGGGAGGTGGCCAAAACACTTGTGTGTGGCTGCACAACCACGGCTGCATTTTAGGTATTTGAAGAAAAACAAACATCACTCGGCTAATGAAGGCAGCGGGGCACTGCATTGCCGGCTCTTCCAGTTGCTTGGCAACGAGATGTGGAGGATCCCTCACCAGGCTGGTGGTGCCTTTTTGCAAATATTTGGTTGAATATCACAGGGCATGTTGTCAAAGCAGTTCAAAGTCTTCTGGAATGCATCCTTGGTTTTATGTGTATATCAGTGCAAATAAATGGGTGAGCTCGTGCTGTGTCAGGAACTACCACAGCAGCGCAAGTTTGTTTACAATGGGATGCAGCATGTTGAAGACTTTATATATCTGTGTTATATTTACATATCTTCGTGCCTGAAACCCTTAACTGAGGAAACTAAGAACAGAACAGCTGCTAAGGTCAATCAGCACACTTGAAATATATAAATATATATAATATTGTATAAATATACATGTGTATATAAACATACAAGTATATGTATACAAATAAAAAAATAAATAAAAGGAAGAAAAGGGACACATAAAGAAACCAGCATGAATCCCATAACTGGCTGGGACAATATGTGTCAAGTAGTTCCATCTGACAGAAAACGCAGGGAAATGGATATGAAAAGGGTAGACAATAAATGAGCAGATCTGTGCTAACCAGATTCCTGAGGAGATGCAGTTTGTGCAAGTGAAAAGCAGTGTTATTTTGCTATTAACCAATCTTTCACAGTTCTCAGGCACAGACTCTTACAGGAATGCACCTGTGCACACAGTCGAGATTAATTTTGCCACGGTTTGTTTGCATGTGTGTGCACACAGAGCCCAGTTTGCTCGGGTCACCCTTCCAGCTAGCCAGATCGTGGGGTTTTTACTACCTTACTGTGACACTGGGTCCGAGATCAAATGCCTACAAACGGGACAGATCAGACCGAGCGTAGGATTTAGTGACATATCTATGTAGATTCTGGACCTTGGCTGTCCTGTACATGGTCTGTGTGGAATATGCACAAAGCAGCATGATTGTGTCCTCATTCATTTCTGGACAAATTCCACCTAGAGCCGGAGCAGCAGCAAAATGACCACAAGCATCTCCTCCCTTCTCCATGAGCCCGCGGGTGGTGACAGCCGGGCCTCCTCCAGCTCTCGTCCATCACCAGCACGCTCTGGTCACTGGTTTAGGCAGTTTTAGTGTGAGGAGGGTGAATCTCTGCGTGGCGCTGGGTGTGCCTGCAGAGGAAATGCCCTGAGCTCCGGACAGCCGGCTCGTTGCCTGCCCTAATGCAGTGGGACTTCCTTAGAATAACAGCATGTACAAGTATTACCAAACTGCAAAAAGTCAGCACTCTGCTGCGGCACGGCTTGCACTCACTAAGGAAAACACCCAGACGCTCCAAAGCCGGCACCAACATTTTAACGTTACGGGTTGAGATCATCTCCGGCTTCTCCAAAGTGGGGACCCCCAGCACTCCTCGGGGATCCTGAAAGTATGCTCAGGATTCAGCTTCTTAAATTCCTTTTTCTCTATAAAATTGGTGTCAAGCTGCCAAATTACCCGCTTCCCACCAGTTTTAGGTATTCAACAGAATAAAGCAAATGTTTCTGTTGAAGCAGACAGTAGATTTTTAAGCAAGCTGATTAGCTACTTCTAGTATCTTTTTACGGTTGACAGCACAGACTGTTTTGCTCTGTGTCATTGTTGCATGACATTCCATTTGGCACAGGGTTTATTTTTAGCCAGAGACTATCAAAAGTATTTTTCAGTAGGACTGTCACTGCTCTTGAACAAGGAATCATATTACTCCAAGAACTTTGCTGAAACAAAGAAGATATATTGGACAAATGGGAAATTATAAATCTAGACCAACCCAAACTTGCACTGGTAATTAATGTTGCTTTTTTAAATGCAATATACCATACATGCATCTACAAGGAGCAAATGATATTTCAGGAAATAACTCATTGCTAATTTACTGGTGTGTTCAAGGATAGGGTATTGTATTGTTCCTGGCTTACAAGAAGAATGGCTTAACCCAAATCGCAGTCTCTAAAAGAAGACAAAAAGCTAGGAAACTAAATTTCTTTATGCAAATGTTTAAGATCATATTAACTTAGATTATTATCTTGATTTAACTCATACTTCATTAGAAAAACTTTTAAACTTCCAACCTTTTTATGCTGTGTCTCTATGCTAAGATTTAGGATATAAGAGCTACCAAAATGCAACATCAGGTTAAAGTTTTCTCTTGCTCAAGTTAAAAATATTTCTGATAAGGATTCATATGTATTGGCTGTCTATGAAATCAGTGTATATATGTCTATATTGGTTGCAGCAAGAATGGTTTAATAGCTGTAATATTTTAAACTTTCATACTTTAATATAAAACTATATGAAACAGTGTACGATTGGATGTTTAAGAAGCAAGTGCTTTGGTTACTGGGATATTATGGTTTGAGTTCCTGTTTTCTATAGGTTTTGAAGTGCTTTATGAATCAGGGGGTTTTTTTGTTGTTAGATGAATGGAAGAAGAAAGTGAGTGAATCATATGCTATAATCATAGAACGATTAGAAGATGACCTGCAAATCAAAGAAAAGGAGCTGGTGGAACTGAAGCATGTCTTTAGGTAAATATGCTGGAAATCTGTTTATTAATTTCTTTCAAACGAGTATTTGCTATTAAACAGTATTTTCAGTTTCAGGTGTTTTCTTATGGAAGGAGTTTCTCCCATATGGAATGCATGTTCTTTAATGTCTATTTTGGGGAATGTGTCATTACAGTTCTGGGCTAGAGTCCCACAGTATTGTACCAAAATTAGTGGCCATTAATTATTAATGCCAATATTTTACAACAAACACCTATATATTTTTGTAAATTAATTAGCTTTAATGGGACATCTGTGTTGTGTGTTTTTCGGTTTTGCTAATGTGTTTCTTCAGACAGGAATATTGCTGAGGAAACAAATTTTAAACAAACACAAAAGCAGATTATCTTCTGAAAGTGAATTTCAAATTCACGATTGTAATCACTTTCTCAGGACAGCACATGCTAACACCCAAGTCACCCAGCCAAGTAACATACTTACACGTTCAGTATCTGAAAACCTCAAATACAGAAAACACCCAGCACATTGACTGTGAATAAGTAAGGAAAATGATCAGGTAAATAATTTCAGACATCGAAACCACTTGAAAAAATAAGGGATTCTAATCAGAAATAAATCACAAGCTCAAAAAAGCCAAACTGGTGGTATGAATTATTCATCATGCTTCCTTTCTGCCAGCATAATTATCACTGTCTGAGCCTGTTAAATGAAAGACGACATTGGCCTTTCCCTGCAATGTGCTGGCCGCTTTGGCTCTGATCCAGGAAAGTACTCGGTACTTGCCTCATTTTAAGCCTGTTTAGTAGTAAAACTAATTATCTTAACAAATTGGAGCCTCAGTACTCTTTATTTTAGATAAGCAACACAGCTGAGTAAACGGTGAAAGTGCTTAATTCCTGCATTAGCCATAAGAATAAAGAAAAAATTATCTCCAAGGTTAGCAGCCCTTTGGCAGCTCAGCCCATCCATCTGTCTTACTGCCCCACCTAAGCCTCGACAGGATGTCAGCCGAACTCTCCGTCGCAGGGAAAGAGCACTGCCCTTTTCCACAGGAGTGGGAACTGATGATACCAGTTACATTGCATTGGAAAGACTGTTTTCTTTAGTCAGGCCTGGGAAATCAGCCAGTGATTTCATTTCCAAAAGCTGCCTTCATCCATGGGTAATGAAATCAGTCAGGTTTTGTGAGCATCTAAAATCCAGATATGGCCTGTGTAAAAAATCAGTCTTGACTATATGAGAAACTTTCCTGCAGCAGCAGTGGTTATTTTTGGAAGACCTCTCATCTCTGAGGTAGCAGAGGAATTAATAGGCTTTTTTCCCATTGTTAAAACAAACCCATTTATTTAAAAAATTTAGAACTGAGAAACCGGATCGTTAATGGAAGATAAGGCAAAGGAGGTAATTTGCCTGTTGGAAATGAAATAAGTAGCTGTTAAAGTCCCTGCTCTGAAAGGTTTGGAACATAAGCAGGACAAAAGTGACAAAGCCCAGCAGAAGAAAGACCTGTCAGCATCCCCATTTGTACTTAGGGAGTGCATTCACAGGGCACGGGGTTGTTGTCCAGTGCCATTGAAAAACCCAGTTCCAATAGTCAAAAGTAAATTTCTAAGTAGCGCCACACTGTCGCTTCCTGGGTAGAAGCTGTCCCTATTCTACTCCTGTATCTCTGAGCTATCACTGCAATACTTTACCGAAAAGAGCACCCTAAAATAAAAAGGAAGAATTTTGTTTCCCTAAAACATGCAATTAATTCTTAAGAAAGGAATTAGGAGGACAGGTAGCTAAAACTGAGCCCTGAGTGCAGTCATTTGAGCTAGTTTTCAGTTTCAGTGTAGCCCTTTTAATCGCTGCTTTTAGTATATAAAACTTTCCTTGAAATATTTTCCCAGAAAAACATTAAAATTTTGCCAGTTTACAAGAAGTCAAATCATATTAAAATTGAATGTCATTAAGAAAACAAACTGAAACTTTTTATTTTTGAAACTGGGAGAAGAGGAAAATTTAAGTATATAGCTAAAAAGGTAAAACCTGGGCTTTTAACCACACATTAAGCGCTAGGAATGTGAATTTTTAATGTAGTTCTAAAGACGAAAATTTAAGCAGGAGAAATGGCTTTAGAGCACGACAACAATCAGTGATTTTGAGACTTGCAGAATTCATCCTCCAACCAAAGCAGCCCACTCCACCACGCGGTCACCGCAGGGCATCGACGCGTGGGGTCGTGCGTCCACACGAACCCAACGTGTTACAGCAAAGACAAGGTAACTAAAGGACTTGTTCCCTAGAACCTGGGATTTATGTTTTCCCTCAATTGCCCCTGAAGGAAAACCTGAAGAACAGATGAGCCTTATATCACTATCATTAATCACACTATGTCAGAGAAGAATTGCACAAAGATAAAACACATTTGAAGAATGAGATTTTATTTTTACTGAGCAAAACATTTTCCACATTAGTAAAGTGGACGTGGTAGATGCAGGGCTGTCACCAAACAAAGGTAAATGTGACTGTAATGTGTGAAAAAAAGCAGTTTACGTTTAGGACATAAAAAAATGAGTTTCCTTCATACGTGAAACCCTTCTAAGGAATGCATATGAAAATCTAGACTGATGTAAGAATTAATCATCTCACTGAAGCAAAAGTTTTGGCAAAATAAATTCAGTATTTGCTTTTATAATTAAATGCCATGCTCTATTTTTATCAGGCCCATATCCTTTTTAAATCAGGCACTGTTGCTGAACATTATAGAACACTCAATACTGACAACAGGCAGTCAGAAGTTTCCATCAGAGTGGTCTTGCTGATAGAAAAAGTGTCTTCCAAAAAGCTATTTTTCATGAGAAAAAAATGGTCAAAATTTCTCACAAGGAAAATATTTAATTTTTACGTATTTAATACTTAATGACAATTTAATTTAATTTTAGTTTGAATCCTTAGATTATTGACTTACCAGCACAACCCTTGGTCCGTCTGTACCTCACGCTTTGTCCCGTGGGCGGCCGCTCCTGCGCGGGAGCCCCTCGGCCAGCCCGGTCCCTCGCGGTGGCAGGGTCACGGCGCTGGGTGCCTCGGCACCGAGGGGACCCGTCCGGGCTGCCCCCAGAGAGCAGCCTCAGCCCCAGACCCCACCGCCCAGCTCGCGGCGTGTCACTGGGCGACTCCGTAGCTCTCAAACCGCCCCGCTACTCTGGAAAATTAACCTCCACATTCTGGAAGTTAAAATTGTTTCTTTCAAAATAAAACCCAGGAAAATGTGGTGGTTTAGCATTTCCAAATTATTTCTGTCACACTTCATGAAAAAGAATATGAAAACATGGGGTTTATTCCTGGTTTAGAATGATAACACACATTGAACAAGCAGGATTTCTTTTAGGATAGACTTAACAGAAGCAAAGACAAGTCTCTGGCTTTGTCTGCATTTTAAATTCTATTTAAAGAATAAATTATTGAAATATTTATTGAAAGAAAAGGCCTAAGTGTCACCTTGCTTAGCAGGGGTCATCTTGCTAAAGGGAGCTTTGCAGAGGTTTATATTTTCAAAGGAGAGAGTAGTATTAAGACTTTATTTTTAACTGCCAACCTGTTAAATATGTTTAACAGTGCTACTCACTGTAGATACACAAATCTAAGTGTTCTGCTGAACCGTGATCATTGCTCTACTGATGCTGAATGGAAAAAAAACAAACTTCTATTGACAGACCAAAATCAGCATATTCCACAAAAATATTAATTGCTAAGTGTATTTAATTTTCAACAAATGTAATTACTTAGAATGTTTGACAGAGCAGTTACAAGTCAATCTGTGCTAAGGGAAAACAGAGACTTGAGGACAAAAGCTAAAATGGTCAAGTCTAGTGATCATTTAACGGTCTATAAGGAACAATAGAGGGATCGTTTTCCTTCACACTCTCCAGAGGTTTTCTTCACTGTTTAAAAAATTAATGCGACACTTCAGGCATTCTGAGTTTTTCAAGTAAAGCTATAATGCGTGTTTGGGCAGGATTTATAACCAGAGGTGGGTACAGCTCCAGCTGTGGGAGGTTACTGCTCTCATCATCTCATGGGCATTAACTATGGGAAATAAAGCTGTCCAGGCACATTCTCCACAAGCTTGTGCAAAGACACTCTTCATGTTTCTTTGTAAAACTAGAAGCATCTCTGGGTTGCTATTCCTTCCCTTTGCTGCCAGCTTTTCTAGCTTTATTTGATGAAGTACTTTATTTTTGAGCTTTGACAGGTGTTGTATGACAGGAAAAGGAAAATAGAAATTAATGAATTATAAAATTGCATAGGTGGTGACATTTTTATATATGGGGTTTTTTGTGCTAAAAAAGAACAGAGAATCAAATACAAATGCTGGATGTCTTTTTTTAATAAGACTTAGTATGGATCTTATTTAAGAGTTATTATATTAGAAATGTATTAATGATAATTAACTCATTTTAATTATTCATTTCATCCTTGCGTGGCCCAGGAAGCACTATGAAATCATTAAGCTATATAAAAATGTAACACTGTACCAAAAATGTGGGAGAAAATTGAACGTTAAATTGAGCTTCATGTTGTCAGCGTCACAATACATAAGTGACATTTAGTTGTTTGACAATCTGAAGTGCAAAAGTGCCTTTCCTTAGTAGGGTGTGAGTGCAAACTAATATTTTAATTGTTTATATCAAAATCAGAAATACTTGACTACAAGTTAATGGGACATGAAACTGAGGATCTGTAAGTTATTTTTAAATTCTATTTTAATACACCACGTTGCGGTGCAATAAACCCAACAGAAGAGCAGAGGTGTGACCCCACGCCAGCCTGCCGCCCGTCACAGGCTCCGTGTCCCTCCCGGAGCCCGAAGCAGCGGCCAGCGATGGGTGTTCTGAGAGAGCCCCGGGGGCCCGGCTGCGCCCCTGCCTCGCTCCAGCCGCCCCCTCCTGCCCCCTCACATCTCAGGCACCCACAGACCTTCTCAGGGCTTAGTCTGCCATTAGAACCACAAATCCTCTAACCGGTGCCAAATTTTTGTCTGAGCCCTGGTTACCTCCCTTCTGTGCATGTGCTTCCGTAATGTTTTCCTGTAAATGCTTCCATGTATTGATTGTGTACAGTGGCTCTATGATCCCATTTGGGGAGCATAAACTTACTTTCTGAAAGGCTCTTTCTGGTTATTCTTTTTACTTAGCTTGTTTGCCTCTAGTTCTGTGCACATCCTGCTCGTCATTTTAGAAAGAATACATAGATTTTTAAAACACTTCTTAGTTATTATTGCATCAATAAATTGTTTTTGTATGAATTATTTATGTTTCTAAAGAGTCTTTCCTCTTTTTTCTCTAGTTTAGCTGAATTTAGAATGTATATACTGTGACTGAACAGCAGGATTGTTCAGAAAATAATAAATCTGGACTACTCACTTGACATCAGTAAAGTATTTCTAGATTTACAGTGTGTAAACTGGGTATAAATTTAGCCCTGTCAGAAAAAAAGGTATACTGAGATTTCTCTTTTAATTTTTTTCTGAATGAAAGAAACTGTGCTAAAGGATGAAAACAGTAATCATCTGTAAAATCTCTTTTTTCAGCTCTGATGAAGCCTTCTGCAAAGTCAATTTAAATTACCGCACAGAAAATGGGCTCTCTCTTCTTCATTTATGTTCCATATGTGGGGGTATGTATTTGAAATTTGATGTTCTTTAAACATTTTATTTCCATGGCTCCTGATCTGTTCTGACTGATAACTGTCAGGAAGATGGTAATTTCCGGTGAATTTCTTTCTGCGTTGCCCCTGTTGACAGCTGGACAAGCAGCTGTAAGCGTTACGCTAAACTCTGTTGCCAAGGGGGTTGAATCAAGTCACACTGAACACCACTGTGCTGATGCTTCAGTCCAAGAAAAGTTTTGGTTGATAAAGTAGCATGTTTTACTATTTGCAGATGTTGATCTAATTCAGAATGACTTGCCATATGTATTAGTTAATCAATCCCTACTCATCACAGAGTATTGCTCCACATTTCTGTGTTCTGTACATGCTAGGGACTTCAGGATAGGGGCCCAGTTGTAGCAATACTTTGCCATACATACTATATCTATTTTTCTAGTATAATGAAAATACCTTTCTTTCACGGTGATTAAAAGAATAATTCAAACGCTTTGGTGAAAAATATCAGCTGATAGAATTTTTGCAGACAGCAAATCAGAGTACGAAAAGAGTGCAAGATGTCTTCTGAGATGTTCAGAAAAACACCCTAACGGTGGAATTTTCCACTCCGATTGCACTGTTGCTCTGGGGTCCACATAGTGAGTCATTAGTTCATGCACACACTTTGCACTTTTTATACAATTTTCAGCAGAAATTGGCTGAGAGGCAAAGAGAATTTTACCCTGAGGTTGCAGCTCTGCGAAGCACTTACTAATACCATCATACCTGAGCTGCTCAATCTTAGACACTATCTTGAAGGAGGACCTGATCCTGCACTGCTGAAAACCGAGTGGATCTTTACTCTTAATTTCAGAGAGTGCATGGTCATATCCAAAGGTGACATTGGTACCTGTCAACATTAGAGTGAGTGGTGGGATAGCTGAGAGGAAGTTTAAGAAAACATACAATGTTAATTAATTAGGGATGGTATGTGAACTCTCGAAGGAGGGAGAGAAGCTGTTAGATCCAACACTGTCCTTGATTACTGTCACAAGTATTCAGAAGGCAGATACATTTTTTATATCACCACTGTGCATCGGAAAGGTAGCAGTAGGGCTACTTGCCCATGCTGATGTTCGTTAGCCCCCCTCAAAACCACTGTCCTGTAAGAATGTTGGGTAGAGGGGGAGAGCAGTGCTTCAGTTCTGAATGGACAAAAAGGTTAGGTGTCTGAGAAACCAGAGATTCTGGAAGCATCTGCTCATTTCTGGAGTTCTTTGCATGGTCTGGGTGTTAAAAAAGGAGTTTGCATCTTTAGAATTTTAACAAATCCTAATTAAAGTGCCAACAATCAGTGAGCCAGTAGATGGCCAGATCTGCAGCTGTCCCAGCGGATAAGGAGATGGTGCCCAATTCCTTTTGGGGGTTTCACAAGATACATTTTATGACTTGTCCCAGGTCAGCAGATGAGCTACCTATTTCTTTTTGCTTTCAAACTCACACAGAAGTTTCCTACTTCATCTGCACATTCTTTTCTGTAAATTACTTTGTTTTCCAATTTTCATCCTAAAGGTAACAAGTCACATATTAGAACTCTTATGCTAAAAGGACTGCGCCCATCCAGATTAACCAGAAATGGATTTACAGCTCTGCACTTGGCAGCCTATAAGGTAAATTATTTCAAATAGAATTGATGAAAAGAAATCAGAACTGAGCAGCTTATTTGTCAGAATTATCTAGTTGAACTCCCTAGTTGCTACTTCTGGTGAAAATATAAATGTCACATTTACAGTGCGTAGGAAAATGGCCTATAAAAGCCCGTGCACAGGAAACCAGCATGTGCTTTTGCAGTGTCATCCATGAGGATATGATACTGCTTTGGAAATATTGATGAAATCGTGCAATGCAACTCAAGATAGAGGACTGTTCTTTTTATTACTGTAGCTATTAATAAAACAATCTCAAAGGATTTTATTTTACAATTTCTCTCTTTTTTGCTTCTTTTTTGTTGTTCCTCCTCAAGTTCCATATTCAGCTTCAATGTTAATTTTCTTCACTATTATATTTATCTTTTAAGACTCAACAATAACAGTAGCAAGGAATAAAGTGGACAAAGACAGCATCTTAGAAACTTAATCCATGCATAGACTAGCCCCAGGAGCACTTAGCTTTTAGAGGGAGCTCAGATCAAATGTAAGAGTTTATGCCACGAGGTCATAACAGCCTCTCCCCTGCAGAGCTCCCACGGCAGGTACCATCTGATCCACTGCATGTGCAAAGCCTGGGCAGGTTGAGTAGGTCGGCACCTCTGTGGAGTTCTTCCCTCTGTGGCAAGAGGACACAGACGTGGTCGATGGTCTTTAATGCCAACACCCAATTCCAAATGCAGCAGGAATTGTCACAGTCACAGTCCTTCTCCTCCAGAAGCTCCCCTCCGCAAGAGGAGACCATTTGCCTTTGATTAGGAAATAACCCACTGATTAGAGTATTTGTCCAGAGAGAAGACCAAAGTCTCTCTTGAGGAGAACTCAGACTGGTAGTGCCAGTCAGTGAGCTGTGGCTGTCCCGGGGCGAGCATGCAACCAGCGCTCCATGGAAAGGAACAGGGAGTGTGAGGATGGGGGGCGGGAAGGGGAAGCCTAACACGGGCCACGGGGCGCACAGTCATGAGCATTATTTGTGTGAGGAGGACAACAAACCCCCAGTGTAGCCATGGTTTAGCTATTGTGGGGGGAGTAGGAGTGGAAAGAAAGAAGAGCTGCAAGCAGCAGCTTGTGTAATTTTGTCTGAAGGCGGGAAGAAAGACCCTGCCCCATTCCCAGTGTTTGCTATGGACTAGCTAAGCCAACTCCTGGCTCCACAGCCTGGATTTCATCAGTCCCACCACCAGAACTCTGAACTTGCCCCAGGTGCGTTTAGAGAGTGGTCATTAAATCGGCTGAAGACTCAATCATAGAGCCAGAGGCCTAAAAGTTACAAGATGCTGGGGATGCTGGGGATGCCTTATGCTCTGCAGCTCCATGGCTTAACTCCGTGTGTTCGCACCGTGAGCCACCTTCCTCTGCTGGATATGATAATGAGGCCCTGGCACAGGCTGCCCAGGGAAGCTGTGGCTGCCCCCTACCTGGAAGGGTTCAAGGCCAGGTTGGACGGGGCTTTGGGCAACCTGGGCTAGTGGAAGGTGTCCCTGCCCGGGGCAGGGGGGTGCAACTAGAAGATCTCTAAGGTCCCTTTCAGCCCAAACCACTCTGTGATTCTGTGATTCTATAATACAAGCACTTTCTATATCTTACATTATGTCTTGGAATTCCTATGTTAGCTTAATTTTACAGCCACTGGTACCAATTATCCATGCAAGCTATAAAATGAGACAATAATCAAATCTTGTACATCATGGGATGAAGTGATAGTTTACAGCAACCATAAAAGAAACTTTCCCCCATGTGCCAATAATTAGCCAATTGCCTAGAAGAATTTGTCTGTCTTTATTTAATGTCAATCTCAGTAAATGGTTTCCAATTAATAATTTAGCTGGAAAAAAAAAATCCTTTGTCTAAAAAGAGCTTTATAACAGATTTCTAGGATGTTTTCATTACTTGGGAATAGTTCCGATTTTGCTATCAAATCTTGTTTTGTCTGTTTTCCCTGCACTGTAAAGTTAATAAATCTCTTGCATCCACTTAGGCACAGAACTATATCAGCAACTTATTTAATCATTCAGGTCATGTGATACAAGATCCAGTATCTTCAGGTTGCACAAAACTAAGCAAACTAGTGTGAATTTTGGGATGTAAAATAAGACGCAATATAACATTTCTCCCATAAGTGACATTTAAGACTTAAAGATTTACCATGAGTTACCCAGCGACAGATTTTGTTGCATTACAGTTCTTTCCAAATAAAATATAGAGGAGCCTAGAGATGCCTCAGAAACAATAAAACAATGTATATTGAGACAGGGCAGCTTCTTGTGAAATTCCTTGACATCTGTGTTCTGAGTTTTGTATGGCGTTTTATAAAACAGGACTAGGACAACAGGACTGAGTCACTAATTAGAACAGAACATTTCAAGGTAATTCAAACTCAGCCTGTCTTCCCAGGCTGCATAATATCCAATCCATTATGCAGCCAAATGCCATGTTTCAAGCTCTAAAACTATTTGATAGGAAGTGATATAAACTTTACTGTCCATTATTATCAAAGAGAAATTCCTAATATTTCCTGAAAATAGGAAAAACATTTCAGTATGAACAAATGTTTTGCTTTCACAGACATAATTTAACTGCTGCTTCTCTGCCACTGATTCATTCTTGCCCTTCTTTCATGTCTACTTTGAATAGGTGGAGAACAATGGGGAAGTCTGGAGCTTTTAGTATCTCTTTTGCCCTTGAGGTGTGCGCATTTCTTCTTAGGAAACAACAATGAACTGGGGAAGGCTCATCTCTGGGCTGGATGGTGATGGGAGGCAGATCCCCAAGAAGGGAAAATTATGCTAGCTCTAGCAGGTCCAGTTAGAACAAGTGGTGGTGACAAAGATGGCCTGCTTTCTCCTGCGAGTTCTGTCACTGCCCCCAAACCAACCATTTCACTTCTCTGGGTTTAATTTCACTATTTGTAAATTAGAACTTATTAATGGTCACGTTGCCTGGGCATTATGTGTTTCTCAAGGTTATTTATATTACTATCATTTGATAGTGCCCATTGCTGTTGTTATACCTGGAAGAAGTCAAGCAAAAATTGTGTGCCTGACAGGGAAGAAGTGAAATTATATGAAAAATAAGCACACAGTTCAGAATTTGGCACATGTGCTATCTATTCATCCTGGGAACTCCTCAGGTGCCCTCCTTCTGTGTTAGCTGCTGTAATGTTTTGACACACAGAACAGTCTCTGTGAGCACTTAATGTGTGAGCCTGGAGACTGAGAGATCTTTAAAGACATCATAAAATCAGAATAGAGACTTTTTTTAAAGATACAGGCTTTAGTATATCAACAGAGAGACTTCTGGTGCCCAGGACAAGTCTTCCCTCCACTCCTTTCCTTGCACTCTTGTGCTCCTGAGGTCACGGTCATGGTCACGGCCTTTTCTTGAAGCGCAGCAGTGTGATAGCTGGGCAGGCCCAGGCCTACACGCCTCTCTTTGCCTGCAGCTGTTAGGGCTGGCTCCCAGAAATAACATCTTTTAAATGCTGCCTTTTAGGACAACGCAGAGCTGTTAACAGCGCTGCTGCACGGCGGAGCTGACATTCAGCAGGTTGGGTACGGGGCTCTGACAGCCCTTCACATCGCCACCATCGCCGGCCATCACAAGGTACGATTCTCCTTCTCCCTGCAGAAAATTATATAAGTGAGGGGTAATATTAGCAGGTCATTTTATTTTAGACTGACGCCATTCAAAACAAAACTCGGAACTGGTTAAATACAGCTGAATTTTATTTAATTTTTTGTACATTTTGGGAAAACCACGTCTGTGCGTATATTTTTACATTGAACAAACATGTGCAAAGGACATAGATCTGTTTGTGCATCTCTCACCTTTACATAAACGTCTTTAAAGTCTTGGCATAAATGGCACTGTCCTAAATATGAGAAATGTTACCCAATAGATACGTGATGAAACACACTCCCTCAGACATGTCAGGCTTTCTGAAGCTGGATATGGAGTGAGGCTCCCAAATACTGTCCTCCTGAGTGTGAAGGAGTAAAGGAGTTTTACTCCCTCTTCTAGGTGTCACGGGCTCTGCTTCATAGCTCTGTGATTTCCACTTCAGAAAGGGACAGAGGGTCTCAGTTTAGAGCTGTTTTATACTTTGGATTAGTGCAGAGAAAACTGTTGTCAGGGTAAGTCTAGCATGAACCTCAAGCATCCATATTGATAAGTCTCCTGTGGTTGGAGACTTACCACTACGGGGAGCAGAGGAAGGAAGAGAGGGATGAGGTTCCCTAGATGCCTATAATCAGGCCCTTCCCTTTCTAGACATGCTGTCAGTCATGAATCTGTTTTCTTATCATTTACCACTTCAGTTCAGTCATTTCACACATCATCTCATTTCTGTCACCCTGGCAACAGCTCACTCAGCGTAATTTATTTATTTTTTTAATTTCGTAAAGTACTGGGTGTGCAAAATTACCTTGGTAATGAAGGGTTTATGACTGTAAACGTACTCATGAATTCAGGTACTTTGCTTTTTATCTCCTTTGGGTCCATTAAGCAAGCAAAGATTTTGTCCTCTGCTTTGAGTAAAAGTTTTAACTTATACAGAGTGCTGGATTAATTGATGGAGACAGAAACATCAGAATTCTTTAAAGAGAGATAATCAGCAAGAAACGCAAGAAAAAATAACCAAGTACAAAGAAGGAAATATAAGTTATATTAATACTTGCTTTTACGCTGTGAATCTAGTTGTGCATCTTAGACTTATAAATTCACTTCAAGTAGGAGAGTTTGGCTGGACGACTAGAAGGAAGCGTGTGTGCAGCTTCCAACAGAACCTGTGTGTATGCACATGGCAAGAGAGAAGAGACATCTTGGGAACTCCCAAGTCACAGCAGTCGCTGAGCTTACTGATGTAAAGAAAGCCATCTCTTCTGCTATGTTCTCAGTCACCCAACTTATGCACACACACAATTTACTATGCATATAGAAATAGTTACATAATTATATAGTCAAAGAGAGAAAAGACACTTCTTTTCAAACTGGCAGTTTTGTTGGATTTTTTTTTTTCTGTTGGAAATCTTTAGAAATTTTCTATACTATCTCAAGGATTCTGCTAACATTTAAATACCCGGTCTGAGAAACTATGAGGCTAGCCACTGCAGTTCAGCTGAGGAAAGGTAATACTTCTTAATTTATGCAGTTTAGATTTTCTTTAACGTAATGTTTCTGTTTAGTGTGAAGAAATTATCGGATCTCTGGGTCAGAACCAATACGCTAGATTTTCTATTTTATTTAGGCTTTCAAAGATGTTGATAGATCTCTACTGGAATTTGCAGTCAGGATTTTAATTTCCAGTTAATTACATATCTGAATTACTTTGAAGCTTTTGAAAATTGCACCAGGCACCCTTTGCAAATTTTTGCACTTAATACTTCTGAGTATTTCACCTTGTGCATTAACTGCACGTACACACAGGTAGCAGCAGTACCTAACAGCACAGTAGCCATCGCAGGGCTCTAAATTCTTTGCTCTGTGGACACTGATGCAAATAGTGATCCCATCAGCAAAGTAGTCACCAGCAGAACGAAGCCATTTGTTCAAAGAGAGCTCTGAACCGCTTCTACACCAGCACTTTCACAAGTGCAAGGCTCTGTACCTGCAGTGAATTTTCTGCTATAGCTTGGCTGCAGAAGGCTGACGAATTGTGAGAGTGAGGGAGGCAGAGGTTCACTGGAGCAACAGTCCCAGCGCAGGTTGGTGTAACGATTGCATGGCAAGACCCATGAGGGGGAGAAGTTGTGTCCATGGAAAGCTGCCCCCGTTTCTAATGGAAGTAGACGTTACACAGTTTCACCTCTTCGGGGCTATATATGTAGCCTGTATGTATATGACTGTGTATATGTGTGTGCATGGATGTATACTTTGTCTGCTGGGGACCCTTCCCAGGCTTGTGGGCCACCGGGGATACTGGTGAATTTAGCTTCACCTTGCAGCCTCCAAAACGGTTCCAAAATGATTTAAATCCAACAGGTGTGTTTGCACTTCTAGTTAAAGACAAGATGCGTAAAGGCACAGATGGTGACAACCCTGAGTTACCTGGAGAGTCTCTGTGTGGAAGGAGGTTAAGCTGAAGGAAGGTTAAAACAATTTACGGGTGGTCACACCAAGGAACTCAATTAAAAAGCTGTTAACCTTAGCGACTCCAACAGTGATCAGGGGACAAATCAACCCGCAGCATCTGTTGAAGCCGGCGCGAGGAAGCGCGTGGGCCGGGGCAGCTGACCCCCTCTGTTCTGAAGGCCGGCTCTCTGGGGGCAGGGACGGGCCCCTCGGTGCGTTGGCTCACAAGCGAGGCTGGGGGCGAGCAGGCAGTGGGGTGTTTGCGTCACAGCATTACATCCCTGAGCTCACGGGGCCCCGCTCATTCCCTTCGAGCGCACAGACAGCTCTTTATTGGAAAGCCTTCCTTGAGTATCCTACTGCTGAAAAACAGATGAGGAACCACCACATCGAATTGTTCCGCACAAGAGTTATAATGAGATATTAACCAGAGCCTTAACTCTTCAATGACCCTTTTCGCTTTTATGGACTATGTATTTAATGTTTCCTCTGTGGGAAATACAAAGTACTCTTCTCTGCATTGGGGTTTCAAGTAATTTTTAAAATGTCTGAGTCTTGCCCTGCAAATGCCAAAGGAAGGCCTGCTATTTGTCTCATGTCTTTAGCTTCTGCTGAGGTTACTGAAAAATAAGGGTGTTCAGAATCTGACAAGGATAAGACCATTAACTTGATAAGAAATAACTGATTGTGAGTGGTTTTGAAAAGCCCCTTATTTCTTCCTTGGGAATGATCAGATCTTTATCAGAAGTATTCTCCATAAATGGAGTGGGACTCTATATAAACTCACTTGGTTCATCTGTTGGTCTGGGCACTGAAGATTTACAGTCCAAGTGCAAGCTTTTCCTTTCATTCTTGATATAGCTTTGAAATTTGCAGTCAGCTTAGAAGCTCCTCTGCTAGATTCAGTAACTTATTTTGTCCAAAATTTCACTAATATTCATGGAAATATGGAATAATTTTTTCACACCCCCCCCCAAAAAAATAGAATAAATTTAAGAAAGAGAAAATAAATTTTTGCTCATCTTGCTAATTCCAATAAGATAAATAATTATTTATACCATTAAATAAATAAATAGCAGAGCTATACATACCAATCTATGCAACATAGTCTTTTACTGCAGAAGAAGACTGACTATATTTAAAAGAAAGATAGAGAGGACTGGGGAAAAAATTGCGTTGTTCCCCATTTCCCAGAAGAGTCAGGCTATGGCTGTCACTCCATCACCACACCTGAAACCACTAGTGATCGGTTCTCTGAAATGAGGTTACCGAAGGCCATCAGCGTCAGTGGGATGTTCCAACTCATTTGAGCCGGTGTGGTGTATAAATATTTCATGCGCTCTATGACTTAGCACCACCACCAAAACTATTCCGTTTGCTTATTTTATCTATTAATGGAAATATCAGTTCTCAACGGGAAGAATGAAAAATTGATGAAAAACTATAAAATAAGCTGATGACCATATTAAAAACATTGCCAAATAAGTTTAATAAATCTCTCATTAAGTGTGCTATTTTGAAAACATTAAATGTTTCCAGCCGAGGGTGGGTATTGCTAAATAAATAATGCATGTGCCTCATACACATTTATGTGTTGTCCAGTACTATCACGTTGGAAAACCAGTATCATTCCCTATTTCATTTTGTAAATTAAAGTTGCCATTCTGAGATACAACATCTGCGGATGTGTGAACTGGACTGAGGGTTGCAGGAGGATGAGCCAGTGCTACTTAATTTTTGCAATCTGCAAACCTGAGAATCTGAAGTGTGAATGTGTTTGTAGCAAGGACCTGTTGGGGAAGAGGGAGTTAGCCCCATCTTACAGATTTTCTACATTAATAAATCCCTTTTCATTTACAAGTCATGTGTTACATCAGCATGTTTGTCACCTCCTGTCTTCACAGGAATTTTACTGGTAATAGGAGAATATTCAAATGATTTAAGAAGCCTTGAAAAATTTAATTAAGTGAGCTTATTTAAGTGGTCCACAAAGTTCCCATTTTCTTCTTTCATTCCCTGCATTTTATGCTAGTGCTGCATCTTCCCAGCCCCTGTTTTACCTGACACCAATTTTTCAGACCTTTTCAGAATCATTCTAGAACCAGGAATGCAGAAATGGTATTCACACAGCATCAATACACGTGACTACACATGCTGCAAGGTAATGGGGAATCGAAAATCCTCAGAATTTGCCTCTCCCTGAGGATCCTACCAGTGATGAAGAGGACTGGAACTCGCGAGTTCTGAATTCAGTAGCTATTTCTAACAGCTACCAGCAAACTGTCCAGCTGAATGAAGCGAAGGAAGCCTTTTACAGCCCACGGCGGGAGTACGAGGTGTTTGGCAAGAACAAGTGACAAAGCATTGAGCTGCAGCTCAGTGGAGGAGCTCACACTACCCTGGTGATGCTAACTTGTCTGAAAACAGTGACAAACTCTGGCCACACTTTCTCCAACTGTGCTTTGTGCCAAGAATGTCCTGTGCATCAAATTGATGCATGACCCACTTTTAAGCTAGAAGTCAAAGTAAATGTGACATTTTGAAATTATAGTATTGTTAAATTTCCAGGGAGCTCTTTGCCCAGAACAGTTATCTTTTAGTAATATTGCACAAAAACATTCAAAATATTCTGAGTCTAGCATCTCCCAAGACCGGCAAAATATTAAAAAAAAAAATCCCATTCTTTGGCTGCCCTGTAGCAAAAGCAATCCTGGGGGGAGCATTATATTGCAAGACACCAGTACCTGCATCGTTCATTAATGATATGTCTGTGCCCTGTGTTTCGTCTGATTGGAACAGATAAGATAAAATAACGTGCAAAAGCTTATTGCTGGTCTGATGTCTGTCCTCGTGTCTTACAGAAGAGCATATATTAAATATTTCAGTGGACTTTTTCCTAAGACAATCCATTGTACGTTCATCAACAAGTTGTATTTCAAACATTCAGAACCCCTTTTAGCAGTTTCTTAATTCAGTCTGATAAAGTTTGTTCTAAAATTCTTACAGATACGCAGAGAGTTAGGAGTTGTAATAATTTAATGCAAAAACACTTCGCAGGACATGACTGATCATATCTACATTTGCTAAATTGGAGGGAATTAGGCAAATGCTTTCCACTGATCATATTTTTATTTTAACATCTTAATTAATAAAGGAACTCTGAAAATCATGATAGGTTTTTTTAGATATTTCAGTGCAAGGCTCTACAGAGGCTAGCACTGGTGCAAAGGCCTTAATTGCTGAAGTTGTCTTCTCATTTAAATTTTACCTGCCAAAAAGTCAATAATCATTAATCTTATTTCCTTAGAGGATTTCTTATATCTTGCCCTTGTCCAAAAGACAAAGTCCTTATGTAGTCTCTCTCATGTTTTATTTTGTTGACTCCTTCTAACCTCCAGAGTAGCTTAATTAGTTGTCTTTGAAGTGAACATAATTGACTTGAATGTTCAAAAAGCTTCTGAACAAACCTTTCATAAGAGAATTTTGAGAAAAATTACAAAGTAAGAGTATTGTTCAAAGTGTTCAAAGTATTGTTTTGAATTAAAAATTCATTATGTGGGGAAAAGGGGAGCAGCTGTTTCCCTCCTTCTCCTGCCTGTGCCCCTGGCCCGGGGAGCCGCCGGCCACTTTTGGGGCCTGGCTGGGGTTTGTCCTTGTTGAGCTTTATACGGGTCACCTTGGTCCCTTCCTCCAGCCCCTCTGGGCCCCTCTGGATGGTGGCCCCCCCCCAGGGGTACCGAGGATATAACTCCATGTCCCCTGCTGATGCGACGAGAGCACACTCCAGTCTGGCATCATCCAGACTGTAAGATCTCAACCTCGCTACAAGAATATTTGGGAGACAGTGTTGAAGTCCATGCTGAAGTCAAAGTAAAAGGCATCCACTGTTCTGCCCTCACCCAGAAATCCAGTCATTCGAGCACCGAGGACAAGCAGGTTGGTGAGTCAAGGCGTCCCTGGGCAGAGCCGTGCTGACGGTACCCAGTCACAGCAGGCACTGGGAGCTGCGCTCTCTGCAGCTCGAGAGCTTCCCCCAGGCCACCAGCTGCATCTGCAGTCATAGTGTGTCTCCTGAGGATCAAAAAATTTTTTTGGTCTTCCTATAAGAAGGTAAAGCTCTTTTTGCATCAGAAATTTTCCCCATACATTCTGGAGTGGTTTTATCCTTACGCATCACTCCAGCATATCCACCTACTTGTAATGCCTATGACAACTATTTCAGTGCTTTCTAAGATTCCTTTCTTCTTTTTTGGAAAGCTGGTTTGTCTGTGAAACTATCAAGATTGTCTCTGTACCCCTCTCATCATTTACAGTTGAGAGGAGTTGGCTTAATATGACTCACAGAATTCTTTTTATCAGGAGATCACAAAGTAGCTAGCATGATTGCCGATTCTACAGCCTGGAAAAGTGTGTCAAAAATCCTCTAGTTTTGTGTTTATCATCAGAGGTGGATCCACACTGCTAGAGATTAAGGAGAATGGGAGTTGTGGTCACATCCCTGAGTGTGCTATATCCTCACAGTTGTATGCCTAAATTAAAACCAGACTGATCCAAAGAAGTTTCAACCACACTCATATAAAAGCTACAGGTACAAACATCTCTTTTCAGAGCCAACAACTTCAGTTTTATGATAGTAGCTTGCTGAAAGATGTCCAGGATGAATCACTCAAAAGCCACCAAGCCAGTAAATCACAGACTAACTGGCTCTGTGTTCCCCACCTCTGGTCCACCAAGCTACTAGTATCCCGCAAACTGTCTGGACAGGGGATGCATGATGGAGGGAGTAACTGAGCGTGTTCTTTATTTACTACCTGAACACATTAGCACTCATCCAGTAGATGCATGGGGTAAGGCTGTTACAGAGCTGTTCTTCAGCTGACATAACTGTAGGCAGCTTCTCTAAAGATCTCAGGGTATCTTTCATAATTTTTTTTTAATGGAGTCAACCTCTTCTTTGAGATCCATGGCAAAAGGATGCACAGCAAAAGGATGTCAACACACATGAGATTTAGCAAGTGAAATTCTGACTGTATGTAAAGGGGGCGAGGGGATCACAATGAGAGTGGTGCACCACTGAAAGGTTTCAGAGAGGATGCAGAACCTCCATCCTTGGAAATAATCAAAATTCAACTGGACAAGGCCCTAAGCAACCCGATCTTTGAAATTAGCCCTTGCTTTGATCAGGAGGGTGGACTAGACACCTCCAGAGGACACATCCAACCTCAACCATCCTATGATTCATTCTCTCTATTTCTTTCAAATGTGAACTGTACTCTCCCTGGGGGCTGACCTGAGGGAGGTGATTATTCCCCGCTGTTCAGTACTGGGGCAGCAGCACCTGGAGCTCTGTGCCCAGTGCTGGGCTCTCAGAGAGACACGAGCATCCTGGAGTGAGTCTAGCAAAGGGCTATGAAGACAGTTCATGGATTGGAGCATCTGACATACCAGGAGAAGCTGACAGAGCTGGGACTGTTCAGCCTGGAGCAGAGAAGGCTCGGGGCGGGGGGGATCTTATCGATGTGGACAAATACCTGAGGGCGGGGAGTAAAGAAGAGGGAGCCAGACTCTTCCCAGAGGTGCCCAGTGACAGGAGGGATGGCAATGGGCACAAACTGAAATTCAGGAAATGCTATTTAAACAGAAGAAAAGGCTTTTTTACTGTGAGGGTGCTCAAACACTGGAGCAGGTTTCCAGGCAGGTTGTGGAGCCTCCATCCTTAGAGACTGGGCAGTGTTCAAAACCTGACTGGACGTGGCCCTGGGAGACCTGCTCTAGGAGACGCCGCTTAACGTAGGGGCACTGGGCTGGACAATCTCCAGATCTCCCTTGCAACCTCAAGGGCTATGTGATTTGGTATTATTTGTCCTTGCAACACTTAGGTGCCTCCTATAATGTGCGGGACCTGTTGAAACCCTCGGGTTCTGAAGAGACACAACTGGCCCTGCAGTGCTGCCTCCAGGGGAGGCTTACAGCTGGTACCGTAGTGAAATGGTTAAAACCAACGGGACGTAGACACACTTGAATATGTCAGGGAATGGACCTTACATGGGAAATGTATTCAGGCAGTCACATGGAAAAAATGTATTTCAATTTAAATTGTGTAAAGAAATAATCCCTTTACACTAATGTTGCTTGGTAACAGGTTTTCGTTCTCGGAGTACTTGAGAATGACACGGATTTAAATGACTGGCCCCATTGTTGTGGGTGTGAAATGATGTGGTGGCCTCAGCTTAGGCAGCAGTTGACAGAAATGTGCATCATGGCAGCCAGCATTAATTGGCGTCTCCAGCGGGTGGCTCAGTGGGGAGGTGCAGGTATGAACAGCGTAGCAGAGAAGCTGCCCATTCCCCCTCTGTGTCATCTCTTCCGACTGCCACGGGGCTGCATCCCAGCTGCTCACTGTACTGTGGGTGACTCACCATTCAGCGTCTTTCATCATCGTTAGACTCAAAAATTAGCATTCATCACAATTGTATGTACAACTACTCCAATAATCCATGGTACAAGCCCCTTAGTGTGCCTAAGGACTCCCTTGTGCTTCAGAAAAATTAGCAGCCCTGAGGCTTCAATATATAATCCAAAATGGTTTCATTCCGACTTCTATTTTGACAGCTATTCAGAATGTTTGATAATTCATAGCTGTCCAGGAAAACATTGGCCTGCTGAAAGACCAAAAAAGTGGAAATTTGAAAGAAAACACTTAGGGTTATTTATTGAAGCCAAAGGGCTATTATCTTCCAAAATACAAAGAAATCTTTACACACCGAGGGAATTATGCTTGAGGATTTACCTTCACACATTTACATTTAAAAGGATCTTTCATTTTGGTGGGTTTTTTTACTTCTAAAAACTCTGATATGTTTACTGCTCTTTGTTCATAATGGTTAAAAGAAAATTAAAGGTTATTCTGAGAAAATCCAGACAGTAATTTCTGTGCCTTTTACTTCATAAATCAGTCTTTTTACTGGCAAAGAGATTTTCAGGCTTATTTATAAAGCATCAGTGACATTCAGCGTTCAGTTAAAGTACTGTAAGTTAATCACTTTAACATGTTGTGTGCAGCTCTTCACCTTTATTTGCTTTATTTGCTTGTTTGTGACTTTTTGCTTTTTTTTTAAACTGGTGATATAAGGTTTTGAAATCTTGTTTTACTTGACCATATATGTGTATACACACACACACACACACACACACACACACACACACATATAGTGCTTCTAATTGGAATTTTCTGTTTCTGTCCTTCCAGGCTGTTGATATTCTTTTGCAGCATGGAGCTTATGTGAATGTTCAGGATGCAGTTTTTTTCACGCCATTGCATATTGCTGCATATTATGGCCATGAACAGGTAACAACATGGGGGGATTTCAGAAAGCTGAGAAGCGGAACACTGAGACAACTATAGGTTTAGTGTTAGATGCTTTTACTTTACATTCCAGAGGGTCTTACTGTGACAAGGCCTCGTACATTGAAGTTACTGATTGCCTTAAGAGTCTGAATATCAACAGGAAATTTCCACACTTTAATCCTCTGTGCTAGACCCCAGCAAAAATTGGTGACTTCCCCTCTAGACCTCTTAAAACAAATGATTGCCTAGTTAACTTTGATAACCTGTAAACAGACTTGGACCCAGAGGCATATTTCATTTGATGTTTATTCATCCCACCTTTCAGAGGTTGCATAAGGAATGTGAGTATACTTTCTTAAACCTCTCCAAGGAAATTAACATCACTTCTCAGTAATAATTAAATGGCGATTTTACTGGTTTTCCTTGGAACTCACAAACTAAATTGTCAACACTTTTAAGTTAATGGAAAAAATGATCCTTTAGAGAGCAGGACCTTCCATGAGGTACTGTGCACATACAAGCCCAGCTGTGCTTCCTTCAGTCACACAGATCACGGACTTATGAAACCTAATCTGAAGTTCTGACCAAAGTTGGCATTGAACCTCCCAATTCTCTTTCTTTTACTGAAGTATAATTGACATACAGTTAATCTAGCAGTCCAGTCATTTGCCCTGAATAACTCTTTTATGTGAAATGTAATAATGGGTCTATTTTGGCTTATGAGAGTCATTCACTACACCCTTCTTTAGCTAAAAGCATGTGTTCTGGGATATTTTCGAGTTTTAAAGGATGACCTGCAGGTAGAGTGTATTTTTCACTACAGTGACACATTACTTCAAGTGCATTGAGGAGTTGTTGTAGGCAAAGCTTTCGAAAGAACAGAGATGAGATGATTGAAAATGCTCTACTTCCATGGCCCGGTGGCAGCAAGGCTGCGAGCCACAGATGTGCTCCTGAGACGCTTCTTTTCATATATGTGTGCCTCATCACCCGGTAACATTAAGAATCTCCTCGCATGTTGGGCTGAGAGACTAGTTTGCTTATTTGCCATAAGCCACATCTAAACAAATAGTCAGAGTCTTGTGCGAAAAGCTCCTGCGGTGCTCTTGTGATGAGACTAGTCAGAAAGGAAACCAAGGCTCTGGCATTTGCTTTATGATGCTGACTGGTCAGTTAAACAGCTACGTGTGTCTTTTTACCATACATAGCAACTTAGAGAATGAATGAGCACTTCCTTTTGAGAATTTTAATGTTTTTATAGATATGTAACTTAAAAATTAGTTTTCTATTGAATCTCCTCTCCCTGTTTTAACTTCAGAGACATGCCCACATATACTATTACCCAACACAATATTCTATCTGATTTTCTCAAAAGATTTATATTCATGTGATATTTTAATTAGCCTTAATGAAATATTTAGGTAACCCACCTCTTACTAAAGTTTGGAGCGGATGTGAATGCAAGTGGTGAAGTTGGAGACAGACCTCTTCATTTGGCTTCTGCCAAAGGCTTTCTCAACATAACAAAGCTCTTGATGGAAGAGGGAAGCAAAGCTGATGGTAAGAAAATATATTTTTAAAAATCAGCTTCAACATTGTATTTTATAGACAGTCAGGCCTTGAATGTTGAATTTAGCTTCCTAACACGTACTCTGTGTGTGTTTTGTATCATCTTTGGGCAACTGAAACAAAAAATATAGCAGTTGGAGAGTTTCCTTCACTTCTTAAGTATGCTTGGTTTGCCATCTCACATGCACTCTGCTTCCATTAATAAATTAGAGGTGAAAAACAACAGCAGGAAAAGAATTAAGATTAATATACAGAGGTAGCTTACTATTGAGACTTCATGCAATCAGAGAACACGTGACCGTGTGGTACGTATTTCCAATCAAAATGACTTAAATGCATAGTGAACTCCTGGTGAATGAGATACAGATGAAGGATTTTAAGTCAAAATTATACAGCAAGTAATTTAAAATGATTCAGATGAGAAATTGAAATGGTTCACAAACAATTCCACAGAAAATGGAATCTTCTTAGCACATGCTTTATTATGCTTCACGAGCTTCATAGGCTTCACTGTGGGACACTTTCCACAAGGGACAGTGCGTGTGTGAGACGTCATGGGTTGGACAGGTACACAAGTCTATCAGCATTTCTGATGCTTTTGGTATTCCATGAGCGTTAGGAATCTGGGCCTTCTTTTCACAGGTGATCCCACGCTGATGCCGTAAGACTCTAACATTACAGTTCAGTGCTGTATATTTTGCATGTGCCGCAATTTAATGTATTTTTCCCTGTAATTAATATTAGCATGCAAGTAGTAGCACTGCTGAATTCTTACGCTTGCTCTTTTGTTCCCTCTCCCATGTTGTTTCAGGATTGTAGAAGGCACAAACCACACCACACTCCAGCCTTCCTTTCTCACCGCAGTGACACTGCATCACAGGCGTGTGCATACACGCTTGCGGCCACATCCTACAAACTCTTATAAATGTTGAAACTTAGAGGTCAAATTTTATGCATATTATGATTACTAATGCAGAGATTCTTAAATACTAAACAACTTTAAAATTATTTGGAAATTAATTTCTTATCCTCAGAATAAGAGAAAGAGAATGTTGTTGAAAAGGAACAGTACGTTACTTGCAAAAGCACTGCTCTTCAACACATCTTTGGACAACAGCATTACTCTTGTTAACTTATATCCACAATATACAAGGTAAAATCTTGGTCCCCTTGAAGTTCTCGATCTAGTAGCCTGTTTGATGCCTGGTTCCAGGCTATGCAGGCAGCTATTCATGAATTAAAAACAACAGAGCACAACAGGGGCAGGTGAAGAAGGGAGGTTGTGTAGCCACGTTTGAAAAGCGTGTTAAATCGCCAGACTCAGATCTTTCCTCGTCTCACCTGGTCCAACACCACCCCATGCCTGTTATCTGGCTCCGGGAGAGGACAGTCGAGCGGTCGTTTGGCACAAGTTCTGTGTTCTCAGGCTGCAGTCTTCAGCACTGGCTCTGTAAAGCCCCGACATTCCTGAATAATTGTAAAAGCAGGGACAAGAGCCCATGAGCCCTCTTCCTTGCCCAGTATGCCCAGTCATGCCAAAAGCAGCAGCACTCATGTACCCCTGTTCCTTTAGTGGCACAAAGACTGCGTTTCTCCCCAATTTCCTCTTCTTTGCTAGATTTTAACAGTACAAATTTACCACGTTCTCTGTGAGTCTTGCCTACAGGACACACATCCTACTCGCGCGGTTAAAAAAAGCGTGGAGGGCAACGGCACGAGTCAGATTTGTAAATGCTTTTGTCAATAGTGAGCTCTCGATGTGTGTGCACTGAACTGATATAATTGTGATAAAGGGGTGAAAAGAAGGGGCGTTCACTTACCATAACAAGGCAGTGGGAGGTTCACTATCAGTTAGATAGTTTATTCCAAAAGGAAAAGAATCTGGGACATATTGTTTCAGATTCTTTTCTTTAAAACCAGAATCTTCACCACTGGAAAAAGAAAAAGCAGACTGGAAGTGGGGAGTCTTTTACTCACAAAGTAGCACACTTTGAAACACGGTATAAACCCAGCAGGGGAGGAACAACTCCTAAATGCCTAGGAATGAAAGTAATTGGTGAAATAACCTGAAGAAATTTTGGCAGTATTCTGTGCAGCCTGGTAATTGGTGTCATGAACTTGAACTGTTTCTTTTAACATAACCTGGCTGACTCCCTGATCCGCTCTGAGCCCACGGCAACTGAAGACAGACAGTGATCACTGAATCAGACTGAAGAGGTCAGAATACTGGTGAAATATAGCAACATTTGCAGTCTAACAACAGCCGAAGTTCTTCTTCAACCCAACCACAATACATAAGAGAAACATAAAAGAAATATACTGCCCATGTATATATCATCACAAAAGTTCATATTTTACATATGCATGTATTTAAAACCAGTATGTTACAAGTACAGACAGTTCTCCAGATGCTGATCTCATAATCTGTTTTAACAGAAACACTGTAGGGAAGGACTAAGTAAATTCTGTGTATTTTCAGAAATCACATAAGGCGTTTCAAGCACATTTCTTGAGGTATTGATCAGATTCCTTTAAGCTCCAAATTCATTTTGAAATCATTAATATCTCTCAAAGACCAGCATGCCATTACAAGATGCTATCACTTAAAGTGCCTTAACTATCTTGAGATTTTTACAAGCTGATTTAGTGTGGAATTTCTCATTTCTGTTTTTAACAACTTCTATTTCCTTCTTCCTTTTTTCACACCTTCCAAACTCCTAGAGATTTTTTTGCATTACTGAATCAATATAATTGCTACTGACTTCCATATATATTCTGTCAGGAAATTCAGTTTTATATTTTAGAATATCTAAACCATAGAATGGGGCACAAAGTGTCACTTCATAATTTTTGATTCATTCTTGTTATCTGGTAGTTCTTTTCCTAGGATAATTGTAATAAACAAAACAAAGAGAAGGGGGTTTTTTTTTCTTAAAGTAAAGCCGAAAAGGAAGTTAATTACAATGAGAAACCATCATTATTCCTAATTAGCCATTCTCTTTCCTCATTTCATAGTCTTGCTGGTTTTAGCAGTTGCCTGGTTATGGTCTTGACCTTGAGAGGTGTGTTGTGGAGCTGCTGAGCCCATTAGGTAATCAGAAGGGTACACATTTGGGTCTCAGGAGCACCGACTTCTGACCCAGAGTCCACATCATCTAATTACTTGTTTCTCAGTCTCACCTGCTGCTTATGTGAAGGCAGGTGAACTTGATTGCTGAAAATAAAGAGCTGTGGTTTTCACCTGTTGTTGTGTTATTAGCTGGCCTGGTTGCATGGCCACACTCGCTGCTGCTGGTGTCTCAACACTCCAGCAGAAAAAAGGAAAGGGTGACTGAAAGGTGGGGTTTTTTAAGAAGTAATGGTAATTTAGAACTGTCAGTATGTTCCACTCCTTTTTTATGTTCCATTTCTTTGAAATCAGGGAGGGCCTGGAAATAATTGCTTCTCAAATGTTTAAATATAGAAGTAGGACTTCTAATGTAGATGTTTGCATGACTTTGAAAACTGTTCCTTTCAAAATGAAAGAAAAAAATGATATTTAAAAAACTGTTTTATAGGCTGATGGGGTAGCTAAGAAACAGAATATCTACAAACCTAGAAAACTAGTTGGTGGCCAGGAAACAAATGTTTCCTTTGCTTCAGATAAGCTAAATGCTCTCTATTCTTCAAACTGGTGGTCCTGGAGGTTTCTTTCAGGGACCATGGGGTATAAGATATATTCTTTGTCTTTGTAATTCCTATGGTCTTTTAATAAAATTTGCCTGCTTTCAGGGCTACTGAGCCACCATGAGTTGCAGGTCCCCCTTTTTCAAGTATCTTTGAAAGTCACTGTCACCTCTGTCAAATACAATCAATTTTAAATTTAAAACCAAAGTGTAATATTAAAAATCCAGGCACGTTCGGTTGTGCTTCTCTGAATACTAAACAGTTATCACTCGCTGGGACTTGGGCAATTGCCCTTATTTTTTTAAAACAGACTTGCACTGTCTTTTTTTCATCCTTTTACTTACTGTAATAGTTTCACTTGTTACTTTCTACCTACATAATGTCTCAGTTCAAAGAATAATTTCTACAGTACTCCATTTTGTTCCAGACAAAAACTTAACATTTGCTCATTTTTACTGATTATTTGTAAGGCAACCTCAATTTTTAATCTGACTGCCATGACAGTTGTACTCTCTATCCCAAATTTAATATAAAAATACTTTAACATCTCATTTTTAAGAACTCTCCTGTACTCTTCTTTAGTAATTCCTGAATCAATATGATGTACTTCTTTGCCATAACTCTCTTATAAAGTGTTTTTTTACTGATTTTTCTTTGTTTTGACTCTGAACTTCTTCAAGACAATATTCCAGTGTACCTGTTGTGTTTCATTTAGAAATCAAAAAGCTATCAATTAAAGCAAAAACCGTCATCCCATGTTGTAGTTATATATCCATCCAGAGGCAAAGGAAATGGCTTGCAAGTATTTGACATATATCTTCGTTTCCTTCCTTGCTCTACCTTACACCTTGTTGTGCTGTAGAAGCTCATGGCCCTGAGACCCCTGATGTCCTTCAGGCCATTCTGTGGGTACATATTCTAAAACGCTGACATTTATTATGATAAAACCTTGACATTTATTCCCCTCTTATTTATTGCATTTCAGAATGAATCTGTGTCTGGTACTGCATCATAATAAAAAATAAAGGCATGTCACATTAATCTATTAAGTGAAGAATTATTTTAGAATAGACAAATAAAAGAGTTTACTTATCTTTACTCTTTTTAATATAAGTCTGCTAGGAGGGTTAGTGGGAGCAGTTAATGAAATTTGTGGGCCATAAGCTTAATATAAGTTACAGACATTCCCTTTTTTTTTTTTTTTGGCCTAAAATTCATCTTTGGAACTGTCACTAGTCATCAGTGAAGGTATAAGTTCAGCTCATTTTAAAGGACTGTCCATTTCTGTGAGCACTCAGCATTACTTCAGAAAGATTTTAAAACAGAGATTTATTTTAATTTTCCTTGTTCTTTATAGCCACAGAAAATCAGGAGAAGACAGAACCTCACAATGTGCTTGGTTTACCCTTTGTCCCAAGGAGGCTCAGCTATAGGAGCTGAGAGATGTTTGTCAAAGCTGTGCTTAAAGGCCTGTGTAGTACAAGTTTGGACACCTCTAATGACAGATTATTCCTTAGTAGACTATTAATTTCTCGTGAACTGTCTCAAAGATCTAGTGCTTGACTGAATTGAGAACTAAATATTGCCCAAAGTCAACTGTATTTGTCCGTTCTATCAGTTACGGTATCAACCAGTTGTGCTTGTTCTATCTTTAAATGTAGAAAGAAATATATTAAGAATCACAGAAATACATGCTGTCTATTAAAACTGAATAAAGACCCTTTTTTGGATAATGAACACAGTATTTGTATGTGTCTGTACCAATGGAGAAGTCTGCCTAGAGCCTTGTCCAATCTCTTCTTTGCTTCCTGCTAGACAAGAAGGAGCCGTGTAAGGTGTGCCAGAGACATCTCAGGCACGCCGAGGAAGGGTCCCGGGTGCTGGGGTGCAATCCCCTCTCCTGTAAAGAGGCAGATCCATGCTCCCTGGCACGGATGTGGCCCAGGATAACGGGCAGTCTCAAACAGTTCCCCCCTGTGGGCCAAGGACCTTGCAGGGAAATGAAAACATTGGAAATCCAGATGTTTGAATGAATTCTCTTCCTTTCTCGCCTTTTCTGTATTCATATTTTAATAGTGACTATGAAAAATATATCCTTATGTCTCCTTCATTTTTTTAAAATTTCCTTTTTGTCACTGTATAACTATATCAAGAATCCTTGATCCTGCTACTTGAGGAAGCTCACATAAACCTTAAAACCAACTGGATTTTCCTTTCCTAAGAGCAACAATGAAGTAGGTTTCTTCCTAGTACTTGTAATTAATAACTATTGTTCCATGCATTTGGAATAACTCGGTGGATTGCTTTCTTGCATATAGTAACTGTATTTTACCTTTGCTTCACATTGTAATATACTGACAGCAATTGCTCTTTCTAATGGTCATTTATAACTCGTGATTCATTCATGGAAAGCTACATCAAAACATTCAATATATCTGCTACTGGAGGAAAGCAATTATACCCGAAGTTCAAAAAATCGTCTTGACACTACTACAGATGGCACTGAGTAATGCAGTTTTGATATATGAAAGCTCACAGAAATTTCAATTTTAAAGAAATAGGACCATAAATATTTTAGCAGGAGGTTTCAAAACATATGGGCATAACACATAAAGCATCATGAAGTATCCAAAACAAGTTGTGTTAAGTATAAAATACTTTCTTTGGTCTCTTTCTGGGTCAAATGGCAGTGAATGCTCAGGACAACGAAGATCATGTTCCTCTGCACTTCTGCTGTCGATTTGGACACCATGAAATTGTGAAGTTCTTACTGCAGAGCAGCTTTGAAGTTCAGCCCCATGTGGTGAATATCTACGGAGACACACCTTTACACCTGTGAGTCACGCGGGGAAGCTCTGTGTTATGTGGTTTGGGCCTAATTAGAAAGCTGCTGTTGTTAACGACTCTTTACTGACTTCATCTTCAGTGCATGTTACAACGGCAAGTTTGAAGTTGTCAAGGAAATAATTCAGCTCTCAGGAACAGAAAGTCTCACTAAAGAAAATATATTCAGTGAAACGGCTTTCCACAGGTGAGATGTTTAAAACGCCATCAGCAGCAGAATGCCACTTTCACACATGCACAACACCCACAATCACAAATGTCCCGCCAGCAGCCAGATGTGGAACAAGGCAAGTGGTGAGCTCGACGGGGATGTTCAGTTTGTATCTTGAGATACAAGAGAGGACACGAAGTAAGAGGTAGAACCAGGTAGTGAATGGGGAGAGCGAGCGAGGGAGAGGAAGGCAGGACAGGCCTCGGGTTCTTCAGCGTCTGGGTGAACAATGGCTTCTCTGTCTGTGCAGTTTGGAAGCTGAGCCTAGAGCCTGTTCTGCCCCAAACCTCTGGAGCCGAGGTATTCTAAATCAGAAATGAGGTGGCAGAACACAGTTTGGTCACAATGCTGTGAGCTTGTAAACTGTTATTTAAGAGGTACTTTGCAAAATAAACTTTATTAATTTTGCATAGCTGGGCAAAATTAATTTACACGACCATAATTAGAATGTTTTTGAAAGAACAGAAGTGAACATGCTTTGGTGGATTAATCATGCATTCACACATTTCTAAAGTTCCTTTATTACTACATTTTTATCTCTGTATAATTCTTTTTAAATTTTTGGCTACCCAAAGTATTTGTCCTTTTATGGACTACAGCATTCACTTTTCCCTTTATTTTTGCAGTGCTTGCACCTATGGAAAGAACATAGAACTTGTAAAATTTCTTCTTGACCAGAACATTGTAAGCATCAATCACCAAGGAAGGGATGGACACACAGGTAACATCATCATCCTTGATGTGTATGAGTGCATACACCAGCACCAAAAAATTTGGAAGCCATACAGGCTCAGGATTTCCAGAGTAATTCCCATGGTAACTGATGATCAGCATCCAATTCCCTTTCAGTCATACCTCAGCCTTTTTGAAGTACGTTTGCAGGCAGGCATAGAAGTGGTAAGAGTTCAGTGAGGATGTGTCAGGCTCGTTAGCTCGTATATGAGTAACAAAACCCGATGTAAACTGATTGTCCTGTCGTAGGTTTTAGAATAGGGCCCAAGTATTATTCTGTAGGGACTAGGCATACAGGATAGGGTGTCTGAAGGGCTGCATGCCGCCGTGTCCCTACGGCAGGCAACAAAAAAACAGCCTCCTTTGTTTCTACTTGCTTTTCTTCACGTACAAAGTTGTTAAATATGATTTGCAGGTGGTAGAGTAAATGCTGACATGTTGTGTAGCTGGCAATAGATTGGTTCTTGCAGCATTAATATTTTATTTTCACCTATTGCCTCAGGTGGTTTTTTTATAATAAATTCCTTAATCGAGGAAATCAATTTGCTGCCAGTCCTATTACGCTGTCCTGACAGTTGTGCTTACCGTGCTCTCTGGTGCTCTAGGATTACACTGCGCGTGCTACCATGGTCATATTCGACTTGTACAGTTTCTGCTGGATAATGGAGCCGATATGAATCTGGTAGCTTGTGATCCCAGCAGGTCCAGTGGAGAAAAGGATGAGCAGACCTGTTTGATGTGGGCTTATGAGAAAGGTATTTTAATTTTCTAGTTTCTGCTACAAAATCCACAGGAACAGTACAGGAAGGAGATAACACTACAAAATAACCCCCTCAGGGCCTGTAGACTAAGAGCTCTCGCCATCTGCTTTCCAGTCCCTGACACGAAGGATTATAAAAACCAGCCCTTTTATTTGTCTTCTCAGATATTCTGTTAAACATCAGTTTAATTCAACACAAAATCAAGGACGGGAGTATTTATATGCTGCTAAAATACAAAACATACAGCCTGTTCAGAAAAGGCTATTTTTCCCTCTGGTATGTGCATGAGTTTTAATTTTATTACTGAAGGAGGCCCTACGAGGAGTGATGATTCAGAGTCAATAATCTTAAATTCTTGCAAATATGGATCAAAGCGAGGCATTTTCCATGGTTGCTGTCATACTGTCCTACATGTACAGCAATGTGTCGGGCTTCTGCCCTGTTTTTGACTCCGTGACTTCTGAGACGTTCCCCCCTCCTCCAAAAACATTGCAGCACCATTTATTATGAGAATGACTGTAATATAGTAAAGGCCTTTCAAAAACCTGATATTGGCAAAATACTCTGTATGAAATTACTGAGGGAAAACTCATCTTTGAAAGGTTTAGAAAATAATTTTTCGTATCACCAAGCAGAACCCAGTGTGTCAAACATCGGAGAGTGCGAGCCCCTTGCCCTTACACTGTGCTGCTCTGGTTCCTCGCGAGGCAGAACGACGAGTAGAGCACCTGTCCCCAGCAATACCGTGTACAAATTTTGTCTGGTTTAGGACACCAAAACTGAAATATTTTCAGGCACTGGTTTTCTTGTAAGGCCTATTGAAGACTTTTGTCAACTTCCATTTCAAGATCTCTGTAGCAGGGTTTTTTCTATTGCCATATATCACATTTCAGTATTAGGGGTGGACTCCCGCAAGTAACACACTTGGGTTTATTGGCAGGTATTTCCCTGTATTTCTGTAGTTAAGAATCATTGTATGTTTCAGATTAGTGCTGCTGTATCTTTGTTTACATGTTTTATAGGCACATTGTACATTTTTTTCAAAAATCCCCTGTGTTTACCTGCAAATCCTTGTATATCCTCTTTCTTTCTTAGGTCATGATGCCATTGTGACCCTTCTGAAGCATTACAAGAGACCTCAGGATGAATCACCCTGTAATGAATACTCACAGCCTGGAGGAGGTATAGTCTGAGAAACCACTTTATTCTCCAACTGCAGGGACTGATCCAAAGACCACTGAAATCTCTGGAAATGTTCCACTGATGTCAGGGAGCTTTGGGTCAGTTCTGTCTGGCACAAAGAAAATTAGTGTCATGAGAATCGCCATTTTCCAGGTACCCTCTATTTATGTCAAAAGTCTTCCTTTATCTTAAAATAGAGTTGTCACTTCATGTTACTCACTGGAAAGAAAAGCTAAAGACTCTGAGATGAAGCTCAATCCCTAGTAATCATTACTCAAACCTTTTTACATCCTTGTTTAGCTATTCTCTCAGTGTTGTTTAGCTCTGATGTGTATTTTCACCCCTTTATTATTCATTCTTTAAGCAATCATTGCCTCATGAATTTATCAGTACAGACACTTATACTGTCTCTGAATTCCATGAGATTCATTCTGTTCTTCTATTTCAGATGGTTCCTATGTGTCAGTTCCATCCCCTCTAGGAAAGATTAAAAGCATGACTAAAGGTATTTTCAATGGCAAGAGAAAACTTGAACTTTTATGGTCTTTTTACCCAAGGTGTTTGTCAGCATAAACATACTACACAAGATTCATTATTCCTGGAATTTTTGTTGTTCAGAAATGTAATGATGTGCACAAGCAGCAGCTATGTTTCCCTAGGATAGTTTTAGGAGACAATCTACTTAGCTTTGCTGCTCAGCATCATTATAATTTCTGTATCTATCTTATTTTCATTTACTTTAAAAAATACATTTTTTTTTTATTTCCTTGGAGAAAAGGATGTAATTGGGAATTTGTGTTAATGAAATACACATATATCCATGAATGCAAACAAATACCATATTGAATTCCACTGTAAAATGCCTGGATTTTCTTTACAAGAAAAATTCTGTCCAAAAATAATTTGTGCTCATCTGAAACACATATAGATAAAACATTCAGATGAATATTTGTACTTCAAAATATTTCACTTTTTGTGGGGCTTTCAATTTTCCACTTCACACATTCACTCTGGATATAATCAAACCCTTACATCTTTTACACGGCAGCATTTAAATGCTCCATTTAGAAATATTCTGATAAACTTTATAGTAATAAACCAAAAAGATCAACAAGGTAGAGAGGTTTGCTAACTAAATTACGTCGCAAAATTTAGATCCCATTTGTCGCTATAGAGTCAGTCAGATCTGGAATAACATCCCCTGCATTCGTAACAAGCATTAGCTATACAGAGGAAAAGGAACTAATTCTCCATATAAAGAGTTTTACGCAGCCATCCCATGATGGAGCAGAACACGCTTAGGGGACCGTGTTCATCAGCGATAAGATTTTAAGGCCAAGAAAGCCCAAGGCAACTGTAGTACTGCAAGTGTTTGTCTGTTATTGGGGTTTGCTGAGGTTACTGAACAAAAAGGGAAGACGATTACCCGTCAACCAATTTACAGGAGGAAAATCAGCTTTTACTGCACAACGGTTTTGTGAAGTTAAATGTTTCTATTCTGTCCTTCCCCGTGACCCCACATTTTACAAGAAGGAGAAGTGTTTTCTTTTGCAGAAAAGGCAGACGTTCTCCTCCTCCGTGCTGGTTTGCCATCACATTTCCATCTTCAGCTCTCTGAAATAGAGTTCCATGAGATTATCGGCTCAGGTACCAGGAATAAGAATACATCCATTTTAAATGTCTGATGTTCATAATAAATATCTTTGTGCTTATTTATTTTGAATCATTTTAGGGTCTTTTGGAAAAGTATATAAGGGACGATGCAGAAACAAAATTGTTGCAATCAAACGGTAAGTTTATCAGACTTTTCCATCTTGTTTGGTTAATAACCTTGTTTGAAGTATTAAACCCCCCCCACATTTTATGATATTTTTGCCTTACTGTTGTCTCTCGTGTAAATTCTAAGCTACCGAGCCAATACCTACTGCTCCAAATCTGATGTGGACATGTTCTGCCGTGAAGTTTCCATTCTCTGCCGACTGAATCATCCGTGTGTTATCCAGTTTGTGGGAGCCTGTTTAGATGACCCAAGCCAGTTTGCTATAGTCACTCAGTACATTTCCGGAGGATCGCTCTTCTCCCTGCTCCACGAGCAGAAGAGGTATTCCACTGCTGCTCTTCTTGGGCTTGGGCTACAGCATTTGGAAGACTAGTAAATCTATGCTGATGAAATGTTATTCCTTTCAGTATAAAGCAATAGAGAAAGGAACACGCTAGAAAAATTTTAGCTTTGATTCAGAGGCAAATTAATAAGTAATCCTAAAATTGTTATTGTCATTATTTTACATTATATACATTTACATTACATAGATTATATAACATTATTTTGTATTTAAAATGACTTTAAAGGCTCCATGATTTACAGATAAGAATAATTTGCAGATAATTTTTTTCTGTTTATTAACTTTGAGTAATATTCTATCTTTTTTCAAAATACAGAACTCTTGATCTGCAGTCCAAATTGATCATCGCAGTAGATGTTGCCAAAGGCATGGAGTACCTCCACAACCTCACACAACCAATCATACATCGTGATTTGAACAGGTAAGTTTCTTTCTTTATCCTAAAAATTCAGGGACTGTGAAGCCTCAGAGCAACAGCGATGGTCTGAGTCCCACCTGTACCCGCAGACTCTTGTAAGTGCGCGGTGTCTCATTAACACCGGCGAGGCCGGAGGGAGGCTGCTCGCAGCGTGGCGTGGTGTCTGACATTCACTGGAGGCTCTGATACGTTTTGGTTGAATGACTTAACAGACAGTAGCCAACTTCATGCTTATAATAATTTCACTGACAGATATATTATCTGAGATTTATGAAATATTATTTATATTTGCATACTTTAGTCCTGTGGAATAGCCTTTTCCAGATTTATACTATCTACTTCATTTCCCCAGTATAATTTCTTGAATCCAATTCTTTTCACCTACTTTTGCCCCTCTAAGAATTCAGTGCCTGATTTACTCTGGTCACTAGTCCCCCTGAGGTCAATACAGAAAAGCGAGAAGCCTTCCAGAAGGGAATCCCTCCCCTTTGTTTTAGGTGCCTGTCCTGACAAGGGAGGGACCTCGGGTGGGCCTGTGCTGTTACAGGCCGTGCCTGGTGCCGACACTCAGAGGTACCGTGGGCAAACCCCAGCCCAGAAGTCAGTTGGCGGCCCACAAACTGCTACAGGTCACGTCTGCTGAACCAGAATTGTCCCTGAAGGGTGCAGCTGCTGAAGCCCAGTGCTTCCTCGCATCAACGCTTCCACAGAGAAGCATCTTCTCTGCTGAGTGTAAACTTTTTGTGTTGTGTCTGCCTCAGAAATCTCTCAGACTAGCCGTTCTGCACAAACTTCTGCTTTGGAAGTGGACTAACCAAAATCACCTGTAGTTGTATTTAAAGATGAGCAACCAGGTAATGAAAGTTAGTGCTGAACAGCTGCTGTACTCCTCAGTGGCAGTAGTTTGCTTGGAAACAGCTCCTTCATATGTACAAGCACTGCGACAAGAAAGCTTCCACAGAAAAGACTTTTTAAACGTAGGATGAAGTGAGTTACAAAATGGGTTTTCTTCAGTGTCAGACATACACCTCTTCATTTTCCACAGGCTTAACCAGTTGTTTTTTAAAAAAATTACAGAAATGTTCATTTTGTTTATATCTCAGGTGACCAGCCCTATAAAGCTGCAGTGATGTAATAACATTTTCCTGCATCTTGCTGTAAGTTTTCATTTCCTAGTGACACTGATAGCTGCAGTGAAAGATTCCTTGTGAAAGACACACATCCTTTTGGGAAAAGGAGCTGGTTTTTTCCCTTTGCTGAGCAAAGTAGTAAACTGATTGGGAGACTATGCCCAGCTCAGGGTTCAGGGTATGAAATTGTGAAAAAAAAAATAAAAATGAGGCAGCAGCAATTTTCTGGACGTTGTTGCTGGCATCTCCAGGAGACCAGCGTGGCTTGCACACGGGACAGGTTCTGTTTTCTTGCTCCGAGTGCACCTGCAGCGACAGCTCTGCAAAGGGCACCTGTGAAGGGAGGGACCCCAAGTGTAGTTTGTCCCTTCTAAATGGGAGGTTTCTTGGGATTTAAAGCATAACAGCATGTTTGTATAGAAGAGGGTGCAGACTGAAGCCCGCTGAACTCAGCGTCCTGCCTCTGGCAGCAGCCCACAGTGAGAGGTTTGAGGGCCAGGCAGGTGCATAACCACAATGGCTGGAATTCTCTCTCAGTGCCCAAGAACTCTTGGGTTCAAAAAGGTACTTTCAAAAATGAGTACCTGCTCTTGAAGCCATTTTTTAAATGAAAGAATAACTCTATTTGTGGTTACAAAAGAAGAAATATCCTTGCAGACTGAAGAAGAAAATCATATCACTAATGCAAAAGAAACTGCACATTTCTTTATTTTAGTTTGAAAAGTGCAGTCTACAAACCATATCGCCTCAAGCCAGTCTGCTGGGATTTATGAACCCTAGGTTAGCAATATTGGCACAAATTCTGCTTTGTACTCTGACCACAAATTTTAGCAGACTTTGCTATATTTGTCTACTCCAATGTATGAGTGCATCCATCTGCTTGTGTTAAAACTGCTACAAGCACATAAAAATGGCTACTGTTAACCATTGCCAATTACATACCAAATTACTTTATTTAAATGTGCAGATATGGTGTTTCTGTATGGTATGATAAATGTATGATGTTCGGAAGGATATTGCTGATGTGTTATATTCATCCGTGTATAATGACTATATGGAGGCTTAATCTAAGTATATTAATATAAGCCATATCCTGCAAATTCACTGTAGTAGAACTACATAAAATTTGTGTGTTGAAGAGTATTTTAAATGCATTCTGGATTGACTAAATACTTCCAAACCCCTGTCACATCAAAATTCTTTTAGCCTGAGAAAGCCTGAACCCACATTTCAGCGGCCTTTGAAATGCTTTATTTTGGCATTTTTAAATTATTTTTTTCTATTCCTCCTAGTTTTTAATTTTTTAATTCTAATTCAAATTCCAAATTTTTAAAATATAATTCTACTTATCAGATAAAACTCAAAAAAATGAAAGTTTAAAATTGAATGTTTCGTCTTCATATGAACAAGTAACATTTTGTTGACAAGGAATGTCTGCTCCCCAGATTTTGTTCAATAATGTTAAGCTCCATAAAGTGTTCTGAGTCAATGCAAAATGAAACAGTCCATTAAAATCACTTATTCAAACAGTTCCATTAATTAGCAGCAGCCATTAGGACAGTCAAACTCTTAAGCACGATTCAAATTATCTTCTAATACATTTGGAACTAATTGCAATTCATTACCAAGTGACTTGACTGCAAAACTTTGTCGTAACCAGTTCTGAGCGATTCGGGTGGAATTTGGGGAAATCCTGGGAGGGGAAGCTCCGACTGTTTATTCCCAACTACGCTTTACGCGATGCCTGCCCATGGCACGAGGGAATCCTCCTCCTCCTCCCCTCTGCAGCAGCAGGCTCAGCTCAGACCCCTCAGCCCTCACCCCTGAGCCCAGGTGGGTGGCAATGGCTCCCCAAAAGGCCTGGTGCTCCCCAGGGACTGATGGCTCAGTGCGGTGGGGGGTCCCCCGGAGGCTCTCCCAGTGTTATTTTTCCCCAGTTCAGAGTGTGCTGACATCTTCTCGTTATGAAGACTCCAATTTTTTAATAACAGAAACGATGAAATGCCGAACGCTTAATTCATTGGGTTCTGTCCTTGTTGACTGAATTTCCCACACAGGCAAATACTTTCTTCTACTGTCCTGCAAGGACGGATACAAACACTTGTTTAGCCCCTTTGTTTGGGGTTTTTTAATTTTCCATTTGAGAAGCCTCAGTTTATTTTCAGCATAACACTGTGCTTTCAAATAACACACTGTCACTTTCTCTTATTACTTCATCTCCTTTCCTTTGTTTTGCCTTTTTTACTTTAATATTTTCCCATAATCACTGAGTTCATCTGACTGTTTCTTGGTTTGTTTGGCCCATTTATTGCAGATAAAAGCATCCCTGATTGCATCACTTCTAAGGGCTAAAATCTAGGACTGTGCACTCATTCCATTTCTTTGGTGGCATGAGTGGAAGCCCTGAATCCTCAGTGTATGCAGTGAAAAATCTGTTCTTGCTGTTCTAGCTATGAGAATAGTCTCCTGATGCACATATTTCAGTGAAGGGTGGTGAAATACCGAACTGTATTGAGTCATGAGAGTTTAGATGAAAATGATCCTTTTGCTAAAGACAAAGCTCTTCGTTCTGCTGGGCCTTCAGCACATCACTGGAACCGGGGGTGGTTGGGCTCTCCTCTTGCACAGCACCGCTGTGTGCGGCTCTGAACGAGCAGCCTCCTGCCTCTGACTGTCGTCTCTTCTGCTTGTACGAGGCAGCCCTTGCAAGTCCTGAGCGCTGAGATGGACACTCAGCTCTGCAATTCTGGCCCAAGTCAGGACTGCAGGCACTTTCTAATTAGGTACCTCTACTCTTCTGGCAAATTGATCTTAACCTATCTTGTACAACAAAGTCTGGATTCAGAGCAAAGAGAAACTATTGATACTACAAACTTTCAGTATATTAAATTGTGAGGAAAAGCTTGGCACTGGACAGAGCTTTTCTACATTAACCTTTCTTTCTAAAAAAAATAAATAGCTGTTGAAAAGAGCAATGTGCCTCCACCAGTCCTAGAGGCTTTTGGAAATGTTACAGAAAAAAAGCTGTTTAGGCCAGACACCAGTGAGTATCCATTTTTTTAAAGTATATGGTGGATTGACTCGGATTTGCTGTGCAGAAAGCAACCTGTATATCAACCTGAAAAAAAGACAGGCTGGAAGAATGTCTTCTCGCTACCCCATTTTTCTTTTTTCATGACTGTACTCACCTCATTTCTCCATCATGTACCATCCATCTCTACCACCTCTTGTCCTCCTCCTTGCAGTCCAGGCTCCCTTCTCCTCACCCCTCTGGCTCCGACTTCACTCATCCTCCACTTTCTGAGTCCCCTTCATACACCCACCTCCCCTCACAGGTTCCTCTCGGGCCACCAAGCTGTGAAGCTCCAAGGGAGATGCTTTCTTTCGGAGCTGTCATTCTTGCCTCAGTCGTGGTGCAAGCCGAGACCCCATGTCTGAATGCCGCAGTGCGTGGTACTGTTCTAGGACAGCAAAGATCCAGACCTTATTGTTCAACTTGTCATTACTGGCTGGTAGAAAAATAGTTCTGCACTGAAGGATTTTAAATAATATTTTCCACAAAAGAAAACCCAAAACAGTATCTCACTAGAGAGCCAAAAAGCATATCATTGCCTCACAGAACTTTTACCAGATCATATTTGTGAGGGTCAAAACATGATTTGCTATAAGGACATCAGTGTGGTTGATGTGCGGTGCTGAGAGTAGCTTAACTTCTGAAAGTTTTCAGTGTGAGAGCAGAAGTCGTGTTTCCAGCGTGAGTCCCAGTCAGCCCATGGGCACAATTACCAGATGAAAATCTTTACGACAACTTAAGAGAAAGACCAAGAGTGAAATTCTGTGTTAAGTTTTGCCAGTGGCTTCACAGGAGCCTCAAATTTTTTACCTTAAATTTTCACATAGCTTGTAACCCTCTTTGTGAGTTCTGAAATCTAATACAATGCACATAATGCATTAAATAAATCTGCAATATGGCTTGACAGAACAGAGAAGAAAATGAATCTTTCATATCTTTAGCCTGGAAAAGGGGTTATCTTTCCATTTTAAGAATAATTGGGAGTTTTATTTTGCTTTCCAGTTCTGGAAAAGGAAGTTCATTGCTATCAGCAATGGTGACATGTATCAGCTTATTACTACTTATACCATGGTGAGGGATTGTAGCCACAATGATTATAGCACTTTAATAAAAAAAAAGAGACCATTTTAGTAGCAATTTAATTTAAGCCATAATAGCTGAACATGGTTGGACCAAGCCTTTGAGCGACTAACCTTCATTTGATGGCTCTAACTATCTGTAAAAGTTTCTCAGAGCTGGCTTAGTGAGAAAGATGAAAGAGAGGATGGAAGCCTGGTGGTAATGGGGATGGTGTCTGCAACTCCTCTTTGTTATAAAATCCCTTATGAAATCTTAAAATAGCAGTTGCCTTTCATTAAACCCACAGTGTGTTAAAGGTAGAAGGATCTTTTCATGGCCCTGTTCTCTGGGAAAGGGACACGCACCGAATACGCTTTGCCTGTCTCTTGCCCTGAGAGGGAGAAGCCCTTGCATCTGGCAGGCTCGCAGAACTACTTGCTTTTGTAAAAGCCAGGATGATTACACACTTCTGATTCTTTGCTCTTTTTTTTTTTTTTCCCTTCCATGGTTTCATGAAGAGAATGATGCTTGGTCTCACCATTTCAAACTGTGTGTGGCCTTAACAGAAGACAATTAATTTCTGATTCTGCTGAACTCATTATTAACCTTCTGTCAGATCTATCTTGCTGTATTTCTCAAAACAGAGGCTTAAGAGTTCCTTTCTCATCTGTAGTTTTCAAATTTCCAAGTACCATTGAGGCAGTAATAACATTTGTGAGCTGTACCTTCCAAGCCTTATTTCTGTGGATGATTTTTTTTAACTTTAGAGAAGAAAACTTAGTAACTATAGTGTTCACTGGTGGTACCAGACTGACAAAACCCTTCCAGAGACTAGCTCCTGCTTTCAGCTATGTCCATACTCTCAGCACCAAGATGGGCATTTCAGCATTGTTTTGTCAGAAAGACTTATGCACGCCTTGCATAGAAAGGGTCTGGTTATTGATTTCTCGTCTTTTCCATAAAAACTGTCAACCCAAGTCTTGACTATGCATATTGTTACGCTGGGTTTATTCAAGGTCTATACAATCCTTGAGTAGACTGAAGCTGAAGTTAGGGCTCAATACATTTTATCCACATTGAGAAATGGTGATGATTTTTGTCCCTACTCAGAGAGGTCAAATCTGAACAAACACCACAGAAAATTCTGTAGTTTTGTGTGATTTGTGTGCCTACATTCAGCCCAGGCTACAGAGTCCCTCTAGTTTAGCCTTGTGTTTGATTAATATTTTCGTTTGACATCTGGTGGGGGTCTCAAAACAATTCCACATGTCATACTCAAATCACATATCTTGAAGGAAAGTATATATGGGTGCTAAAATCAGATTAAGTATAAACTAAAAGAGTCATGGCTACATTGTATGAACCCACTACACTTTTATGGTTCAATTTATCATCCCAAGGTTTGGGTTTAGGTGAAGCTAGAAATCTTGAGGACAGTGATTTGTGGGAGTCCTGGCTGGGAGACCTTAAATTTTTCTGTCCTAAAAACTATTATCTGGTGAAATTTGTGTTCCTCACTTGACTGTTCTTGCTCGTATCTACAGCTCTAATACGGGCAAGTTAAGCTTTTTTGTTGAGACCATCAATATTACTTTCATTTTCCCTTCATCATGTAAGCCATTGCCAACTTTTTCATTTCTGTTCTTCATATACTTTTCACTCTCCTAAATTTACTTGGATCAGTCAACATTTTGATAAATCTCATGTAAGCATTGCTGTGTCCACATTCATACGCTTTTATGTTGTAATTTGCTCAGCCCTCCAAAAGCCATGTGCAGTGAGGGCATAGTGACTGGTGTATGAAAATCTTGATCTTCAGTTACTGGAAGATTTTGACCTACCTAAAGCATTTTGTGAATCTTTCCCCACATTCCCAGTTTGTTTGAAACTCTGTGTTTGTGATGCTAATTTCTAAAAGCCTTGCTCTGTATTTGTCGCACACAACTGGTGGTTTTCTACTTCCTCTTGTGTGTTCTTTGCTGAAAATTAAATCAATTGCAATAGCTTCCTTGAATCAGTAAATCGATTTTCAATAGATTCTATATACACTTTTCCTGCTAGATGACATTTTGCAGTAGTCAAAGGGTATTTTGCCTGCATGGTCATGATCTATATTCTTGTACTGCATCTTGAATATAGTACGTGTCTTTCGCTAGCAAACATTTAAACAGCAAGTATTTTGTCTTTGTCGCTAAGCTTGATTCTGTCTAACCTTTATAGAGCTGTAAAAGATTGTAAATGTGGCAATACCTCACTTTTCCAGTTATTTTTAAATGTTTCCTCTCCTATCTTTTCTCTAGCAAATGTGACAGTAATCAAACAGTGTTGTGCTGTTTCAGTTAAGCTAGACCTAATTAAACACGGATATGTTATTCCAGCTCTTTTCAGCTTTTCTGGTTGCCAGCACCTATGGCAGATCTCTTGTCCCTGCAGCAATATGTATTTTCATTCTGTGATAGTATCACCATGGTTTGAAAAACAAATGAATTAGCGTGTAAAAACTCAGGATTTTCTTTTCCTCCGAGAAAAGTGACATTCACCACACTTCAGCCTATTTCTGAGCCGCCTGGAAAGGTACAGCTGGTTCCCAGGCTGTGGATCTGTCAGGAGAAGAGACTGGTGCAGCTGGGCTGTGCAGGGTAGGGGAATGGCATCCCCCAGCATGCAAAAACGTGCTCAGAGCAGCGCTCTGTGGTGCGGACTTACTCTCCTAACCCCCGCATTTAAAGATGTTCTAACTCCTCTTAGGCATGTGGATCCTTCCCTGCTGATTAGAGTCTCACAGATACCTTCTAAATAATCCTAATTTGTGCTGCATCACGCTGCATCACTACCTCAGTGTTACTGACTTACAAAATCTTGACGGACTTGAGTTGATCTTTCCAAATCAGGATAAATGTAATGTTTTGTTTAGAACACACACACCGAGTTCCCTTTTCACTTGGCTGCTGGCTGTGCTTCATCTTGATCAAACATAGAAACAAAGAAAAATTATCAAAGCTTCAGTTTTGTTAATTCCTGGTATCTGTTCTTCACAAATTTGCCTTCCATTTTCCATTTTATGTACTTAATACAAAGTCTCTCCCAGGAAACTGAGATCCATAAAGGTTTTTCAAAGTTTGAAAGAAAAGCTTACATCTCCAGACATCCTTCTAGCATAGTAATGAATTTTGAACCATTGTTAGTGTTCTGTCACAATAAATGGATTTTACTGAGCCCTTTTAGAGAACCCAGAGATAAATGTTAGCTCTGCTGTACATCCTGAACCATAACCATGCTCCCTCTCCACTGAGCGTGAGTGGTGACGAAGGGGTGTTGGGGATGCCGGGTTTCGGAGCAGCAGAGGGCACAGCCAAAGAGAGCATCCCTGGGGGGGTACCTGTGACTTCAGGTCCCTGCTCACTGGCACTGATTTGGCAGCACCAGGCTTCTCCTGCTCTCCGCTGCTCCTGGTGTCACCGGTTTTCCCAGGAGGAAGGACGCTGCCTGGTGTCACACCGAGATTTGAGAGAGCCCCCCAGCTTCAGGACAGTGGGGATGGGAGTCCTGGCTGGGGCATCCTTCATGTTAGGAGGGTTTTTTTGAGCAATTCCTTTTAAATAAACAAACAAAAAAAAGCTCCCAACCATGAAGTACCTGTGTCTTCATGCCAACCATGGGCTCTTCTGGTCAGCCATCTTCCTTTAGCTGTGTCTCCCTACGTGAAAAGGGGGATGTAACCACCCGTTAAAATGCTGCCTTCCAGGTTTGGTCACAGCTATGTGATTACCTGGAATAAAATTTAGTGAAGTTGTCAGAAAAGTCAAAAGGGATGAAGAGGAGTGATGCCAGTCCCTACACCCACAGGAAGGAGAAGTGGCTGGCCCGTGTATGACCCTGGGATCAGACAGGAGCAGGCAGGAGGGAAGGAGGAGAGGGAAGGTGAAGGGGCAGCGTCCTGACCAGAGGAAGATGTGACCCTGTTATGGCTGGCAGGAAGGCGAGGAGCTGTCCCAGACATGCCTCCCCACAGGTGTGGACAGACAGGACTTTGTCTCTGGGTTAAGGTTGCTGGAAATGCCGAGCAGCCTGCTGACAGGGCCCAGCCTGCGGATCCCAGTGCTGCACCCACAGTCCCGGCCCTGGCCCCTCTCCTGCCCGGAGAACATCTGTCTGCATCTGCCCGGAGAGACACTGCTCTGGAGCAGCGCCAGGACTTCCTTCCCTCCCGGAGCCACCCGCCGGGGTCCCCTGTTCAGCCACCGCCTCTGTCTCGAGTCCTGAATGAGGCTGAGAAACCATCAGCTCAGGCCTCAGCTCAGCACTTTGAGAAATTATGTTTATGGTACGCTGATGGGTTTATATTTCTATAAACAGAAGAGAGAACAGGGAATCATAACAAGGGTTTTAAGTCAGGATGTGTTGTGTTAAACTATTAAATCTGTATTTCTACCCCTGAATGAGTACCACAGTTAGGAGAGGTGTTGAAATCCTCCATTTGCAGGGAGCTCGCTGGGACCCCTGCACACGAGTCAAAGGACAGGTACTGGCTCATGATTTATTTAGCCTGTTTTCTCTGGTACGTACAGCCTGGTAACACGTGATTCAGAAACACTGCTCAGGGTTTGGAAGGGCAGCACAGAAATGTTTTTAACTGCTTTGAAAGCCAGACTCTTTAATGTGAAGACTGTTCTGCTCACATGTATATGGTTTTGCAGAAAAAAAGTCAATATTACAAGAAAAGTAATTTTGACACTGATGAAATCAATAAGTACTATGGCTCACATCAGAAGTTTGTATAGAGTAATATCCCCCAGAATCAATCCCATTGCAGGGTACAACCATTTATAATTTCGCGTTGATGTTGCAATGATCCACTCTGAGGTTAAGAATAAAGGATCTCAGAAGCTGTAAATAGAGTGGAGTGAATCAGATCACCTTTTAGTCTTACTAGTAGCTGTCCTTACTTGAAAACTCTTACCCTTATTTTTTGCAATTTAGTGGCTTCAAACTACGGTTTCCCAAACCCTCATATCTTACAGTTCAGCTTCTTTTCTGAAAAACCTTCAATTGAGAGTGTCATGTTGAACAAGACATGAACCTGAAATAATTCTGAGGACTGGAAAACAGGTTTAGATTCAAAATAGTCTGTTTCTATACAGCCAGGAATTGAAGCGCATCATTTTTCTCATATGGGGAGTATTTTTCAAGCACCGTGCTTAGTCTCTTGTTCATCCTGTTCTGCAGATAATAAAACCAAAAAGAATCATTTTAGTCCTCATTCAGTTTAGGATTGAGAGACGTTATGTGAGTCAACAAACCCAGTCCTCTGCTGTTAGGACCAACCATTTCAGAGCCTGGTATATATAATGTGGGCTGTAATTCTGGTTGACTAGTGCATCCATTTCAGCTGGAACGCCACTACGTATTCAAGACTTCAGGGAACAGATAATCCATCAACCTTTTCATAGCTTACCTTCTCTTTAAAAGTTGCAAGTGCCCCAGATCTACCACACCTATCGACTGACCTCTTCACTTTCTCTTGGATTATCATAGGACTTGTATATCTCAACATAAAGTAGGTGCCTTCCAAAACCACTGTGTTCTCTCTCTTTAGACAAGCTTTGTATTTTCATCCTAGTGACGACAGTGTAGGTGTTTGCTTTAGTTTTTTTGCCTCTGTAAACCCTAATTCCAGTTTGAAGTCACAGGGTGTTGTGAGTATGGCTTCTGTTCCTAACTATTTAGTGACCTCAGTTTCGTTATATTTAATAGATGTTACATGTTTGTATTCAGCTTTCCAAATTATAAACAACTCCATCAAACCTTGTGAACATGAGTCGCACCAGTTTTCCCAAGTGAAAGTCCTGTAGCTCGGGTGGATGGCAATGTGAGAATACTGCCATCCTAAGAATGCAACTGTCTGTCTTTATGGTGCATAAGAAAACCATGGTTATGGACTATCTCAAGCAGTAGCGCACAGACTGCACCGAGATTCTGTTACACCGAACGCATCCTCTCGGTGCTGAGAAAGACCTCTGAAATCTCTGCGTTTCCAGCCTGCAGAACCGAGAGACGCTGGCTCGTTGCTGTTGGTTAGCCACCTTCTGCAAAAGTGCTCACATCTGCTACGCTGGCATCAAAAGAGTCTTCCTATAGTCTCTTCTGAGCATGAGTGGCTAAAATTTATTTTATATGGGGAGGGAGGACTTCAGTTCTGATATCGATATGCCGTCAAATGTGTCAGCATTGTAGTAAAATGACACATCATTTTGTATACTCGGTATGGTACGAAGAAGAAGAGGAGGAGGAAATAAGTGCATTCAAAAGACATTTATGGATCCGCAGAAGTAAAAGCCCATATGTGTATAAATATGCATATAGGTGTTTACTCAATGCTTGGGGAATTAATGAATTTCACAAACTGCTGCTTGCATGCAGAGAGATTAAAGAGAGGCCACTGGAAAGCTACGCTTTATAAGATCATAGAATAGTTAAACTGGGGGGGACATCCAAGATCATCTAGTCCAAAACATCCCCCAAACTTGGACTGACTTCAAATTGAAATGCCTATAGGAAATCTAGTAATAGGGCACAAAGTTGGCTTCAAACCTTATCTCTGTCAGAATATTTAATTTCATATGGCAAAACCTACCAGTAGATTAGACTGAGCCCCTTACAAAACACAGAAGAGAAGACATGTTGGACTAGATTCAATTTTGGTCATTTTGATTGACAGAGCTTCAATCCTTTGCTTCTCTATCCCTCCGTAAAGAAGTACCACAGAGGAGGAAGGACTGCTGCCAACAGCTTTAATTTCAAGTTCCACAGTCCAGTCAAAAGCCATGAAATGGGGACTGGTATTAGGAGAAAGATAGGTTTTTCAAGATTAAGGTTTTGAAGATTCACTAAGCCATATTTGCAGTGTCACAGTGCTCGTAAAACCAGCAAAGTCTCCTAAATGACATGGGAACATGTATGTCTTTGAGAGATGTCAGAGAAACTGCTCTGATTTAATGCTCACTGCCATTCACTGGGGATTAAAATACTGTGAGAGGGGGAAAGGGATCTCTCCTTTTTTCTTTCTTATTCCTTTTTTGGTCCATTAAGGATTGGGCACACAAAAAATAAAGTAAGACTTAAAAAAGGGTGTATACCTGATAAAGCCTATTACTCCCAAAGGGTTTAGTTCCACAACATATTGACAAGCACAAGAAACATACAAAAATATCTTAATTTCTAGTGCTATGTAAGATAACAGTTGGCAAAAAGGAAGGATTATCTACTCCAACATTTCCCATCCTTTGTAACTGTTTGCTCTTTTTCTCTATACTTTTGGCAAAGTAAATATATTTTGAATTATCTCTCCAGAATTAACATGTGCGTTTAAGCTAAAACAAGTGTTGCCAGAGGGTATAATTGATCCATATCACAGAGACTCACAATGAAAGAAAATTCAGAGGTAATGCGACATGCTTACAAATTGTGCATTGCATCCCCCTCTAGTGACCAGTCTGCATAGAAACCTTGGTAGGGCTGACTGGAAACTGTCCACCTGAAATATTTTCTATCAGAGAAGTTATGGTTTTGCTTTATTTTCAGCCAGGCATGTAGTTCATGGAAATTATCCCTGGAATTATCAAAATTTTCCTTTTTACATGCAGTTGTTTGATAGTTGAAGAAGGTAGGCTCCTAGGATTTATCGTAATTTATAATGTAGTCCAGTTTAGAGGATAAATTCGGAATGGAACACTTCAGTCAGGTTGTTTTGTTACTTACAGGGGAAAAAAATGTCATTTTCTTTGCACAGCACATTATGAAATGTCTGCTTTCCATCTTAATTAATGACAAAATCAAAAGCTGCAATCTTGAAAATTTCCAGAAATACCTGGGCTTATTTCCTAACCCACTCTACTAAATGAGTTTATTTCCAAGACTTTTGAGGTTTAATTTTTCTTGGGACATTAACCCAGTCTCTGTCTGTGTGTTATCTCTGTTTGTATATTATCAATTTGCTGCAAACGCCTCCATTCCAGTGTCCTTTTGTTAATAATTCTAACACACACATATCTTATGGATGTATCTGAGTGGGTAGCAGAAAATCAGCAAGAAGTCCTTGAGCTTCTTGTCATTCCTGTGCTGTTGTGTTCCTCTTAGATAGTTGTGTTGAGATAACAGGGTTTGAGAAGGTGATACTAAACATCTGGAGTATTTATAAAATAGATGTAAGTAGAGGATTACCTGCAAGACTGTGTATGTATCGTTCATGAGCTTCTTGGACTTTCCGACCACAGTCAGCTAGAGGAATTCTGGTTTGTGGATCATTGTGGTGACATGCCAGTTGCAGATTTACTCTGAGTTACAAATTTAATGCATGTGCTGGGCACGTGCAAGCTAAAAGCCTTCCAGAGAGGGCTACATCTTAGTGGTGTGGGTTATGCCATAACCATTAAGAAGATTATGCCAGGAGCCTTTTGGCTCCTTCAACATCAGAACAAAGTAACTGTCTCACCAATAAGAAACACATCTTCTTCTTCCAAAACATATGATCCGGTTCAGCCACAATTCTTACATCAAAGCACGGATTTGGAGGAGTTGAATGCCCTGCGTCATGCGGGAGTTCAGATCAGCTCAATGCTGTAGGTCATGGCAGATTTGTTGCCTGTTGTCTTTTTCCTAAATCCTCATCCAGTCTTGTTTTAAATGTCACATTGTAAATTGGTTTCTGTCACTTCTATTCGCGAGTTTATTTTCGAGAAAATCCCTGACACTGAGTAAAAAATTAGTATTAGCTAGTTGCATTTGATTAATTAAAATTATCAATAATTCTGTGGTTCTGAATTTATACATTAACATTGATTATGCCACCATCGTGACCAACAGGTATATTTATGTATATCACAGGCAGGCCACAGGAACAAGTCTGTTCAGGTGGCTGGCCTTTGGCAAAGCACAGCTCAGCCCAGATTTACATTTGCTACTGAGCTACAAACTGCTGACAGAGGAATACCAATGCAGTAACTGTTTCTTAACACTTCTACCACCAAAAGAAGCTATCTGAACCTTCCAAATAAAATCATGTGTTAGTTATTAAGTGCTACATCAAGCTGTTTTGCTGGAGATTTGGACTCTGGCAAACAAGCCCCTCCAGGATCATTTGGGAAAGCAGTGAATGGGCTGCAATCTGCCCCTTAGATCTGGGCTCAAAAACAAGCTGAAACACTGCCAAGAACTACCCTGTCCTACTGCTGACCTTCAAAAGTCAAAATGCTCCCTGAGCTAATAGACATGCGGCCGAAGCAAGATGTGGCTGTGCTGAAAGACACACTCCTCCCTTCCAGATCTCATTAGTGGTCGGGTTTCTTGACTGGGGCAAGGCTGTAGAGGAGAGAACGGGCTGAGGGGGGGTGGGAACTGTATTGCTTCTTGAAGCAAAGAGTAGGCAGTGCAAAGATTATCAATACAGATACTCCCTCAGCTAAAAAATACAGAATTCCCACTTTGGTCAATCACGTTAGTCAGGGGAATAATGCTTAGCAAATTTAGTTTCACTGGAGAGCGGCACACAGAACTCTCTGCAGCAATGGCAGAGGATGCCCCTTCCGCAGGCGGCTCCACTGGTGAGCAGAGCTTGTGCAGACCCAGCCAGACTCTCCAGACTTCTTCACTCAAACTAGAGCAACAAGTATTACTGCACTCCAGAGGCGCCCAGCTCTGTCCCCATCAGCAGCCACCCTGGCAGCCGATGCCGACACACTGGTGAGCGTGCAGGAGGGTTGTGCCGCTGCAGCCTCGTGAATGCGCTGTCAGAAATGGGTTCGTGCTGCCTCCCCGTCCTGTCAGCCTGGGAGCGGTGAGGTACGGTGCTTGCAGGTGCAAGAGGTGCAGCTCCACGCCACCCCAGATGAGCTGAATCACACCCTGTCTGTCCCCTTGCCCTCCTGAGGCTCCTTCTTCTTTCAGTCAGGAACCTTCTCTTCTCCAGCTGAACCCCCCAACTCTCTCAGCCTGTCCTCACAGGGGGGTGCTCCAGCCCCTTGATCTTCTTCATGGTCCTCACAAATCTCAGCTTCTAATCAATACTAGAGCAAAACAATTTCTTTAGTTAGCCATAGATCAAGTATAACAGCTTTATTCAATATGTGCACTGAATCTCAGTGACAAAGTGAAAAAGATGGTATTTGAATATAAACACAGTGATGGCTTTTAAATAAAATTACATAGAGTGATTCTTTTCTCTTTTAAGGCTGACGTAAGTGTGAGCTCGTAGCGGTAATTCCTAATTTATGCTGATGTATAGAAGGCAAGCAACAGATCTGAAGAGTCCATATAGAATGAATCACTAGAAGCCATGAGAAAGCCATTAAGCTGGGGGAAAAATGATGACATAACAATAAATCCTAATCAATATAATAACCACACTTAATAATACAAATGTTACTTTCATGAGACAAAGGTACTTTGTTTCTTAAAATACCTCCCTTTGTTTATGAAAAGAAGACACATCATTCATCCTGTAGTTATCTCAGTACGAGGGTGAAAGCTTCCCTCTGCTCGCGCTAATGGAGATTTGCCAGTCGCTGGGGGTGGGAATTCAGTCTTGCCCTCGTTTGTGTTCCAGCTCCACAGTGTGCCCTTCTAGAGCGTCTCTGAGAGCTGGCAGAGTGTGGCTGATGGCGAGTGCCACGTTACTTTGGACCTGAGCTGGGTCTCAGGTGAAGTGCAGATTCCCATCTGCTTAATAAGTCTGGAGCGCTTTGTGATTTTTTACAGTTTCACCTTACTGCCCATGAAATGCATATTCCTTGTCACGGTCTGACGGATGTAATTGCAAGCACAAAGTGTTGTTCATTATTGGAACAACAAGGAGGGCTTCAGGGTGATGGCTGGTGCCCTGCAGAGCCCACGCGGCTCAGGGCCGAGGCTGGAGCTGTGGTTTAAGCGGGCAGGATTCCGCAGATGGGAACGCTGAGCAGCCCAGCGCTCCGGGAGGTGCTGGAGGTGCCGTGCGAGGCTGCAGGGCTGACCCGTGCCTGCTTCCCGCCGCGGCTCACCCCGAGCCCAGGTGCTACAGCTGGAGCTGCCTCTGCACCGCGGGAAGTGCCCCTGGCTTCGGGTGTACTGCAGCCGGGGGAGGCTCTGCAGACAGCAAGAAATCCCAGGAGAACGTGATATTCATGTTAGACCTACATGTTAGATTTTTATTCCAACATAAAGTCTTCATCTTTGCCCCAGTTTCTGGAGTTAGGAAGAAAGGAATAAATGCAGGAGAATTCTTGTTTGGTCAGCACATGTACGAGGCGTTCTCTGTCAGGACAACTAGAGATCAGCAAAATCATTTATCAAAGATAATTGCTTGTACTGACACCTATCAAAGTGTTTTGATTTCTCTGAAATCTTTGAAACCATAGCAACTGCAGACCTCAGTGAATGTAAAGGATTGGATAACCAGAACTTTACCTTAGATTGTTAGCAGAGATATTTTGAGGCTTAAAGTTAAATCTACTGGATTTGTCCTAAAACTACTAGAACCAGAGGTGAATTACGAGATTTATGTGGTGGTTTAAACCCATTTATTGAAGGTAATGTGAAGAAAATTCAGCTTTATTTACATATTATTTGTTCAAAGATAGTGAGGGATATGGATAATGTCTGGGAGGAAATCTAACCCTGGGTATGTATCCTTCCTATTAATTAGAGGACTTAAAAAAATAAGCTTCCAACTATGAACAAAATAACTACAAAAAGATTTCTACATAAGACTATAAATATTTCTTATCTATTTTATAAATGTGTCATCTTGTGAGCAGGTACGCAGGACAGCTGCAAACCAAACCAAACCAAACTAGAGTATTTCTAACACTGAAATTGTGAAAAAGAAGATATTCAGATTAGATAAGAACCAAATGGGCATTTATTACACATTTTCACTTTGGTGGCTTCAAATAAGAGAAAAAAAAGTAACATTATCCTTGGAAAACAACGAATTCTCGTTTGGGAGCGCTTTATTCTTGGACTTGGACTGAACAGATAAAAGACGAGATGATACGAGTGAAAAAAGTATCAACTCCTGAGTTCTGGAGATTTAGAGTAGATTAAATGCAAGTGAACAAGACAGAAGTTCCCAGCCTTGCAAGCAGAATATATCCTCTGGAGGGATGCTCAACCTGAACTAATTAGCCCTCCTGAGGGGCAGGGATAAGTCTTCTGGGCAGACTGCCATGACAACAGGCCAATGTTTTCGGCTCAGGATTGGTATTCTCATGCAGGAGTACGGGCATGTGATTGGTACAGCTGTACCAGCTCACCTGCAACGAGCTCAGGAATCTTTCACATGGGGTTGGCATTTGGAAATGCCTTCTGTTGACTTGAAAATTAATGTTTGAAACAATATGTGCTGATAGAAAATAAAATAGTGAGGCTGAGTCTCCATAAACTTTACTGCTTAAGCAGAATGGAAATAAGAAGAAATTCTGGCTGTGTAGGAACTTATGGTGGGAAAACCCCACCCCTATGTATTTGGCATTTCCAGGGAGACTTCAATTCAATTAATATATCAGGGGACTTGGAACCAGTCCCGGGATCAATGGGTCTCTGTGTCTACATGCATCGACAGTTGGAGAATATCAGCACATAGAGCTGTGGCGATGCTCCAACCCCTGCAGCGGGGAAGTGGGTGTATGCATGTGCTCCAAGGGCTGGCATTTACCGTGAGCACCCAACTTATGTTTTCGATGAGGAGGGAAGAATTTCTCCCTCGGAGCAATATATAGAGCTTAAAACAAAGGCTCCTCTAAAGTCACTGCAGTCATTGCACCTTGGTTGAAACCTGCAGCTCGAGGGCCTCACGTCTCCGGCACCAGCTGGCATCTGGATGGCCATGGCCTACAGACGTGCTCTGGATCTCCAAGGATGAGACCACTGTCGAGAGGAAGGGCTTTGGGGGAAACGAGCGTGCCAGTGTGCATAGCACAAACATCAGCTCATCAAAGGAGGAAAAGCAGAGTTGGGCTGAATTTTATCCACATTTAAGAGCAGAGCTTCTGAGACACTGCAGGACTGAACTCAAGTTAGAAAGAGTGTTGTAAAGGTGCCCACATGTACAGTCCATAGCGTACACCGGGGACACTTTGGATTCTCTGTCTGTCCAGGCACTGCTGAGCTCTCTGTTCTCTGAGAATTTACTTTTCATTTGATAATGATGATATCTAACCCTAAAAGAAGAAGACGCTGTATTCTCCCTGAAGCTATCAACGTGCTACAGATACTTAAGCAAGTGGCTTCCGAGTTCTTGGTTCTGTCTCACTCAGGAATGTTGTATAGGAAAAGATTCAGAGCTATAGGGCAGCTGGAACTTACTTCCCTCCAAAGTGGATATGGTAAAACTCTTGTTCAACGGTATCTCATTCCTTAATAGTTACTAGAAGGATATTGCCATAACCCAAATAGCTGTAATCTTGTCTCTGCCATACTCCATAGTTTAAGAGTAAACAAAGAGCCATCAAATTAAGTATGCAACATCAGTTTATACAAATTAAACTTAACCTTTCCAGCCCTGCCTAAGCTCTTAGTTATCATTTAGCAGTTTCATTAAAAACCCCAAACTGAAAAAAATAGAAATGAGATTTCATTTCTTAAGTAAGCAGCAATTGATAACTGGAATTTACAGAAGAGTTTCAGAGTGAATGTCTAATTGCAGTCAGGTTCTTATATCATTTTTATCTCTATAATATACCTCATTTCTCACTATTTCTGTTTCTAAGAGAAATGTGTGAGAATTGCACAGATGATTTTCTATAACCACGTGACAGAACAGACAGCACTCTGCTTCTTGCTGCCTCATTTTTTTAAGATCACATTTACAGGAGAGAGCCGGCCCAGTTCCACACTGCTTTTCACTGGAAGAACAGCAAACTCTGACCTTCACACACCTCTGACCCGCCACAGGGCTCACCCTCGGCCGTAACCCCCTGCAGCAAGCGGCGGAGGCATGACCACCCTCCTCTTCCTCGCAGTGGCTGGGGGCTGCCATGGGCATGCAGGGGCCCTTCTGCATTTGCCTTGAGGCTCCCGAAACACTGGGCCGGGCAGCCCTTGCCATGCTGGAGTGCTGCTGTTGGCTTTCTAGAGCTAGCCAAGTGGCTTGAAGGCACTGGGCTCACAAGCAGACTCCTTTCAAATGCCCTGTCATGTCGTGAATAAAGCCAACTGCAAAAATAGACACATATAAAGAAAAGCCTGAGAGAGTTGGGGGGGTTCAGCTGGAGAAGAGAAGGTTCCAGGGAGACCTTAGAGCGGCCTCCCAGGACTGAAAGGGGCTACAGGAAAGGGCGGAGGGACTCTTGATCAGGGGGTGTAGGGATAGGACGAGGGGTAACGGGTTTAAACTGACAGAGGGGACATTTAGATTAGATCTAAGGAAGAAATTGTTCCCTGTGAGGGTGGGGAGGCCCTGGCACAGGTTGCCCAGAGAAGCTGTGGCTGCCCCCTCCCTGGAAGGGTTCAAGGCCAGGTTGGATGGAGCTTTGGGCAACCTGGGCTAGTGGAAGGTGTCCCTGCCTGGGCCAGGGGGTGGGACAGGATGGGCTTTACAGTTCCTTCCAACTGAAACCACTCAGTGATTCTGTGATTCTCATTTATGAAGATAGTGGGTTTGTGTTCTCAGAGTTAATTTGTACTTTATAACAATAAATGAGATATAGCTAGAAGTGCCTTACCTATAGACTTTATCTACTTAAGCAGGTGATTTGAACTCCTCAAGAGTTTAGCTGTGAACCAAAAAGTGTAACATTTTCACCGTCTTTAAGACACTATTAAACAATTTCCTATATTTTTTTTTTCCCCAGTCACAATATTCTTCTGTATGAGGATGGTCATGCAGTTGTTGCTGATTTTGGAGGTAAGGAGTTTTTATGAAACATTTATAAATTAACCTCACATTCTCTAAAACTAAACATGTGCTGACTAAAAAAAAGGCCGAGGAGGTTGCTCTTCATTTTATTATTATGAAAGGACACAAAAGGCTCTTAGGGGTGAGAATACCCCTATTTTTTTCTCGTCTAAGTTGCTGGGGTGTACCCTACCCTTCACCTGAGAAGGAAGCCCAGATGAGAGTGAGATGGGTGCATCGCAGTTTGTGTAAGTTCTAGCAGTAGGTTAGAGGAAGAGGTTGAGTGAAAAAGCCCCTAAGGGAAGGTGTGCCCTCCTCTTTCAGGGCAAGTGTTCAGGATCTGAGGAGGGTGTCACTGCAAGTCTGCCTGTGGGCAGCCAAGCCCCATGGCACTAGAACTGGTTTCTTTCCTTTTAGTTAAAAGAGCAGAATGTCACTCGTTATCTCCGTTACAGACCTTAGTAACTGTGTTCAAAATTAGACTAGGCTGTACTTTATGAATCTGTATTTTGTGCATTGTCTTGGTGTTTATCAGTCAAGCTGCACAGGAGTGCATTCCTTGTGCAGGGTGGAGTATAGGCAGCTAGGCTTGACCTAACTCCTCAGGAACTACTTGACGTGAGACATGGCCATTGTCCCTGTGCAATAGGGAGCGAGGAGAAAGCACCAGGCTTGGACCACGTGCCAGGAGCTGCTCTTCCAGGGTGCTGCTGACAAGACTTATTCATACAGATGCACACTGAAGTGTATTTTTCTGATGTGTCAAAGGCATCTAAGTCCTGCCTGGGGACTTATTTACGTATCACAGAATGTAGCACATACCACCTTCTCTATATTCATGCAAGATCCTGTCATTTTTAGGTGGGCTGCTTTTCTGACATTAAATAAGACTGACAGGCTTCTGGGGGATTGCAAGTTAATGCAGGGCTCGGTGACCGTTCATTGTAAATCTAGATACAGTTACATTAACCAGTGCAAATAAGCATCAGGTCACAAATTCTGAGCTGGATCCTCAGCTGCTGTAAACTGCTATTAATGTCGATGGAGCTTTGCAGATTTATGCCAGCACTGAATTTGGCATGCAGGCTTCAGAAGCCCCATTGTCTGTACACATCCTTGTTGAAAAACAGCTATCACAGTTCTTCTGGACTCTAAAACCCTGGAGTTATTCAAAAAAACCCCAACAATTTTACCAAGACTTTTCTATAATAACGTGGGTATTTGTATCGGCTTGACAGTAATTTTTCTTTTTGTTCTGTGTGTTTCAGAATCTAGATTTTTGCAATCCCTGGATGAAGACAATATGACAAAACAACCTGGGGTTTGTTTCTTGGTTTGTTCCACATAATTAGTACAAAACATACAGGAAAACTCAGTTTAGGAAAAAATTACATTAGAAATATTTTTGTTGGAAAAGGTGGACTGGTATAGTATTTTCTTGCTCTTAAAGTTTCTTTGTGAGTGTTTATTTTTCCTTTAAGCTTCTTTAATAACAAAGATGAGTGAATATATAACATCTGCAACAGAAAATAATGCTTTATAAGGTTGTCTTTGGAGCTCTATTGTCCCACAAATCATTAGTAAAGTGTCATTTTTTTAATGCAGCCTTCCCCACTCACACACACGTGTTGCTGACAGGTCGTTCCTATTTCTAATAAGGAATTAGTTATTCCACACTGATTTTCTTTCAGAGTTCTTTTCTCCAGCACAAGCCTATTGCTCACAGAGTCAGCGTTACAAGACAGTGTTGTTGTTTTCCTAAGTTTGAGCCCAGATGCATCTGTTCTGTGTGTCGCTTCACAGTCCTGGAAGTTTGTGTCACCATCATGACTAATTGGAATAGGCAGGGTAACGCTAAAAGCAGGGTTTGGCAATGGTCTTTTAACAAATTGTAATTTGTTAAATTACTCCTGTGAGGAGTTAAATTACTCGCTGTGTGAGAAGTGAGTACAGCTGTTGCAGACCAGGGTCCTGCTGCAGTTCGATGACGTCTTACTGAGGAGGGCTGTCTTTTAAAGAATGTAAATTAAGTTACCCAGGTGCAAGAAATCTGCAAAACACCTGAACTCATCACACCAGTGAGAGGCTGGTTGCTGGTGAGGCAGCCCCAGAGCTGGGCTTCTGCAGAAGCAGCGAGATCCTGAGAGAGAAGGCACCAACCCAAGGCCGTTGTCTAGTTTTTCTACCCACCAGCTGGACGAGTAGTTAATTAGTATTATATGGCATGCTCAGGCCTTCTGACATGGTCTCCAGACTTCGAGGCTGGGTGTTTTGCTTTTATACTAGTGCTGCTCTAGTGGTTAGAGCCTGATCAGCCTGGCTTTGTGAGGCTGAGACAGCTGCTGTACTAATGCTGTTACATAGAATGTGCAATAATGTGCTGCCTAGATTTTGTAAGTGAGGTGAAAAGTTTTCCTGGCAAATTTACCAGTTATTTTATGGAGGCAAGGAAGCAAGAAAAGAAAGGAACACAAATACAGGAAAAGACGCACGTATGAGGCAGTCAACACTGCTAACGTTTTACTGGTGTTTGCTGACGTGCAGAACCTGCGCTGGATGGCCCCGGAGGTGTTCACCCAGTGCACCAGGTACACCATCAAAGCCGATGTGTTCAGCTACGCTTTGTGCCTCTGGGAGCTGTTAACAGGGGAAATTCCATTCGCTCATCTGAAACCAGGTAAGATGCTCAATGAATTGATGTTTACATTTCACTGAAGTAGAGAAGTAGCTACACCCTATAGTATTAACAATATCTTACTGAAGTTTGTTATTAAGTGCTAAGATTATGCATCCAGTGAAAAGTATAGAACTATCCTGCTATAATCAGATCTCTTACTCGCTACAGACCTATGTAACTTAAAATTCCTCAACCAATTTTAGGATTATGAACAATTTTGGAGAAAGCATGGCCTATAGCAGCATTTTGACCTTGAAAAAGGTGAATTTCCCTTAATTCATACACATGTTTATGTCCTTTGGTGCTCATACATCCATGTGTCTGTGTATATCTGTATGTCTAATTCTGTTCCTTAGGCACCTATGAATATGCTATTCCCTTATTAGGTCAATTGCTTTATAAGTTACTCAAATACTAAATGAAGTCTAATGTATTTTTCTCATTAGGGCATTGCTCTTACCTTTTCAAAGTCATTTTTGATACATGTAAAGTTTTACTTATTGATTCCTTCCTTGATTTGATTTTTTGCTTCTGTTGGGGAATCATTAAATAAAGATCCACTTTTCTGCTATTTTGAGATTATACCTCAATTAAACTCCTTTGGATGCCTCTGTGTGTTCAGAAGGTCAGTCTCTGGTGTGCAAAGGCAGCTGTCAGGAATATCATTGGCAATTAGTGTGCCAGCTTTGTATATGACCTTCTACACTGTATTAGCTGCTCTTCCTATCTCTTTATTTCTAAATAAATCATATCATTTTCTAAATAATTCATACCTCTTTATTGCTAAGGTGATGCAGAAGCCAAACATCTGGCTCAATTCCACTCCAGGTTCTAGAAATCAAATACCTTTAGCTGTGAGCCTGAGTTTCAGTTCTGAATCATTTTCGTGTTTGTGTTCCTTTTCCATGGTCCTTGTTGCATGGCCTTGTAACTCAAGATCAAACCTTACATTCCTGGGTGCAGTTCTAGTACACCATCGTCCATATGATCAAAGCCTTCTGTAAGGTTACTACTTCTAACATTAATCTCAGTTACTTCTGAATTCACCATTTCACTCTGTTCAAATTACAGTCTAGATAGGACTAGAAGACTCAAGAGGGCCTAAAGCTCCCTGGGAGCATCATAAATGAGATAAAAGGCATTAGAAAAGGTATAGGAGTATTGTTTCTCTCCTGCCCCCCCCCCTTTTTTTTTTTTTTTAAATGTACTACATGAGCTGAATGATAAGGTCCCTATATCCTGAATTCCATGGCCTTGCTGGCTCTTTATTTCTGCAGCTTTAAAGAGAAGCTTTTCTGTCCCTCTTTCTTTGCTGGGACACCCTGCCCAGGGAGGGGCCCTGTCCTTGTCCTCACTGTAGTGATCAGTCCTTCCTTATCTCCAGGTCACCAACAGTTTGTTTGAATACTGTTATAAAACACATTTTCCAAAGACCGTGTTGGTGCCCACAAACCTGAGGATGCAGTTTTCTGAAATGCTCAGCTTTGATCCAGGTCTGTTCTCCTTAAAGTGAGCCCACCCAGCACCTAGTTTTGGTCCTCTCAGTGTCCTAAGTAAGTGTAATTTCACCCCTTCCATGGGTAAGGAAACTGAGACCTTGTACAAGGTCACAAAACAGGTGATTTTTCAGATGCAATAGTCACGGTTTACAACTAGCTCCTGGTCTCTGTGGTACCTCAAACTGTTCTGCTTGTGAAAGATGTATTTACACACAAAAAAATATATTGAATGTGCACATCTGATTTATATGTATATTCTGCAAAAATCAGCTTTGAGGGTGTTGTATGTTTTATAGTCTATATGAAAGTCCCCCATTTAAGATATATGTTCAGATAATGACTATTCAGTTAAATATAAATCTCATATTTCTCTCAAAGTATGTATTTCAAGATAAGGGATTTTCTTTATGAAAATTTTGTATGTTATTTGCAGAACACTAACTCTAACTATGCATCACTGACTTTTTTTCTGGTTTGTAGTTACCTTTGTACAGGCTTAGAGGTACAGGAAATCATTCTGGTGAAGTTCACTGCAATAATTAGGTGTCAGAAAGAATATATGATTATAAAATTTGATTATAATGAAAGCTAGATGTCACCCACTGAAATAAAAGTAGTCACCCCATTAGAAGCAATTGCATGTTCTCTACTGAACCTAGTGCAGTATCCAATTACATAAGGGTGTGCTCCATACTGAATAAGATATCCACTGATCAGATGTCTATCTGATTAATAGGAATAAACATTTTTATAGGTATTGAATCAAAGTCACTACTTAATTTATCAAATAGGACATCTATTAAAGCAGGTGCATTCCCCAATTAAATCACTTCATCGTTAAGTCAGACATAATGCTTGCTGAGGTCCACATCACGCAGCCCTGCGGAACCAAAGCCTACAGCATGTCTTTGGTTAGAGAGTGTTCAGCAGTCCCCTGTAAAATAGACAAGGTGAAAACACATGAATAATGATGGTTCTGAGAAGTAACTGCAGAATGCAAAAGTCAATATTTATTAAATATTGAAATTACTTCTTTGCTGAGGTTTTTACAGTGTGAGAGTTTGCATATACTTCAAATACAGCAATTAGGCAACCAGTTGATCATTAATTCCATCATTATGGGATCATTGTATTACTAAGGCCCAGGCCATGCTGCCAGTGTCGTGCAGCCCGTAGCCAGTTTAGGAAACTGGGATGCGCCAGGAGGCTGAGCCCCGGCGAGCGCGGGGCACGAGCGCCGGTGCACAGAGGCACAAGAGCTGCATTCCGCAAAGGCCGCGTCGCCTCTGCCCAGCTTACGCAGGCAGCCAGAGGGGGGTTGCAGATCCGTGCAGGCGGGTGAGGTGTTTGGTCCTTGTTGTCGCTGACACCGTTTTCCCTTGGGGATGTTGCGGCTGGGGTGCAGGTTCTGCAGCAGATGCGCTGACGTGTTTGTTGCCTGCTCGCTGGAGCTTGAGCTGGGTCTGTCAGCGAGGTAGAAACGCATGAAGGGTTCCCAGGCTGGTCCCATCCTGTTTGCTGAGAGCTGTAGTCCCACTCTCTATCTGTGCATTACGTATCTCACGTAGGCTTGCACGAGCCATGACGGCAAGGGCATCCTTCTGTGCTCTAGGCACAGTCCGCTGTGGAGGTAGGTGTTGGCAGTGACCTGGTGTGCAGTCTGCCATTTAAAAGATGTTTTGGAAGGCCCAGGGGACAAGAGGACACCCTCTGATACCTGATGATCCTCTTCCTTGGCTCTTTCCCACAGGTGGCATTCAATTCACTCCAGTAAAACTCAGCGTGTAAGCTTTGGGTAGAGTTTTGTGGGGAAATACAGAGATATAGAAGTCTAGAAATTATAGGTGTGAAACTAGTGAGCCATTGCATCCCAGATAGCAAAAATAATGCGAAGATGACACTTGCACAGGGAAATGGCATGTTGTGATTGTAAACACACAGGTGTCCAATACAGGAGATGCTGATTAACATTCTGCAGTTACTACACTTCTTCCCCTGATCCATAAACAAGAACAAATTGAAATAACATTTTTGTAGGTAGGTTGTCATTGATTCCTCTCATGGCTTATAGCTGCTCTGACCCGGAAGAAAGGCAGGATCTGACCAACCAGTCAAACCAGAAAATCCTCAGGGGTTCAAGGATATCACAGTATAGAGCTGGAAAGCACCACTAAGTTCAGAGTTTTGGGGGCCACCCAAACTCTTTTTTCTTTTACTCATTTTTGAGAAAAATGGATTCTTGTCATTTAATTCAACCAATCTAAAGTACTTTTTAACATCTATATTTCTTAGCTGAAGAAAAAAACCTGGCAGTGAAAGGAGAGCCCAAACAATAGTGACACAAACTATGTACAGTATTACAGAAGTATAGAGGCACACGGTGTGTTTCTCCCTCTCTTTTTTTAATCCTGACCCCATTAAACTGATGGAATAAATCCTATTAACTTTAGTAAGACGAGATTTTGCCAATAGGTAATATTTCACTTATATTACCTTTGGCAGAAAAAAATGGAGAGTATTTCACTGCTATCTTAATCTGATTTGCATTTGCCCTCGTTTCATAGTGCCTGCCAGGCAAAAGAGGAATCCGCTAGCGTCTGAGTCATGCCTTCAAAACCTCCTCGGAGTGGAATCAAAATTAGGCAACCTGTGTTTGCCCCTCCTGTCTACATATAGTTACAATATCACAGGATTTATCTGGTATTAACATTCTGAAACATCATTATGCAGACAAAAGCTGCAATGGGGACAGACGATGGCTGACATTAATCCACTGTTATGATGAATACTGTGATGAGAATGGTTATGGTTAAAAAACCCCAGACTGCTCTCGTTACACTCTCATGGTTGCCATCTTATACTTCCCTGCATATCGCATCTACTCCGATCACATTGTTTTAAAGTGTCAGGCAAACAAAGGATTTTATATAGCTTTTGATAAGAGTCCAAAATACATTTGTTTTGAGTTGAAAAAATTTTGCTCAAAAGGAATGAGAGGGATTAACCATGTATTTGAATTTGCTGAACATGTAAATCCAATTAGGAAAGCATTTTGGCAATTTTGTTTCATTAAGTAGTGGCTTGCACTTATAAAAAGGCATTCAGTAGATTATTTTTTTTTAGTAAAGAAACACTGAGAACTAATTTTTGTCTTATACTGTAACAGAACTAGCCATGGGTTATTTTAAGAGATCTGAGTCTGTTGACAATATATCTGCAACTGGAGTATACCTGTTGTCACCCAGTCTAATAAAGAAGATAATAAATTTTTTAAGTGAGCTGAAGGTTAACTCTTTCCCCCCCCCCCCCCCCCAAAGACCCTTTTTATTTTCTTTTTTTTGGGTGGGGTGGGGGTTAAGCTAATTTAGGTTGTCTTCACCTATGCTCAGCCTTAACAGCAGTGTGCTTCCACTCAGGGTTATGGGCTGCCTTAGCTTTAGAAACAGAAGGGATTGGACAGTCTCTTTGAGCTAGAAGTCTTTATCTTGATGATTCAGCATTTCTGTGCCTGCCAGGTGTATTTCAGTGGTAAGCAGGTTGTGTTCTCCTGGGAATGTGTGTGGCTGCTGGGTGCTAACGGGTTTCTGTCGGGCTGTTCGCTTGCAGCGGCGGCGGCGGCCGACATGGCGTACCACCACATTCGCCCGCCCATCGGGTACTCCATCCCCAAGCCCATCTCCACCCTGCTGATGAGGGGCTGGAACGCCTGTCCCGAGGTGAGTGCCTCTGCCTCGCGCGGGCAGAAAACCCCGACCCTTCGCCCGACTTCACGTGGCTGCCCCAAAAGCCCCGGTTCCCGAGGCAAGTGCCATGGCAGAAAGCCCTCAGAGAGATAATGGTGTATGTCAAGAAATACAGAGAGTTGAATTGAGGAGGAAAGTAAATTAATGTTTAGTCATTCAACAAAACTTTAAGTAATTACATGACTTTGATTATGACTTGAGTTTTTATTGAGTAGAAAAATGCTTGCTGCTCTCAGACTTTTGTAGGTATTTTCTATGAATTCTTGATTTTTTTCCATGTGAAAAATAACATCTGTACATCACAAAGAGGACCAAGTTGCCCTGGAAGTGTATAAACCTCTGACTACTTTTATGCCGTGTCCTGAGGCTATTCCGTGATACACTAATAGGGTACAAGCACAGGAGGTGTGACCCGAAGACAATCAGAACTCCTCTCCCTGGCATTTCTGCATGTTGCTGCAGTCCCTGTGCTGGGAATAGTTGGGGATAGGACACGCAGTCAGAAGTCATGAGAAATCCTGTTTCTGAGAGAAAGAGGGATCAAATCTGGGGACTCTTTCTTCTTCGTGGCAACTGCTCTCTGTTCATAATACCCAAAACTTCTCACTGTTTTGTGGGGGGTTTTTTAAGCTGCCGTAAGTTAAACTCTGTATACTGATCTTGTGTATTTGCATTTCGTGAAAAACCACTTATATATATTTATTTATCATTGTGTTTCGTGCTTTTAAAGCAATACATTTTTCTCCTCTCAAACGCAGAGTAGATAAGACCAATGAGGACACATTGCCTGGTCCAAGAGACTAGTCCTCGTAAGGTGATCTTTTAGTGATAACTTTCAAACCCGTGGGTCTGAAAATGCAAGGAAATCAAGAGCTAAGAATATTTTTTATATTGTCAGAACTCCTTCCCTGTTAAAATCTAGTTTTCGAGCAGCAGCTCTAGCGAAGCATTTGGTGAGCGTGCAGTGACTGGTCATGGCATTGCTGCCCCGGGAGCCAAACATCAGTCCCTACCACCAGCAACTTAGCGGGTACCTGTGCTTTATGAGGGAAAGAAGGCCAGAAAACTTGGCCAGCGATGTGAAATTAGGACAGAACTTAATAGATGCAGGTATAAAAAAAAGATTTTGTACTTTCTGACAAGCAAACGGTAATAAGCCAAGCACAGAAATGTTTTAAGTGTTGCAACTTGTACATTACAGAGAGCAGACATGGTTTTGAGAACTGTAAATGTAAATTTTTACATTGAATAAAATTCATGCTGTATGTTCCAGGTCATAAATACCACTGGCTGCTCCGGTCAGTGAACTATTCATGGTTTATCTTCCTCTCGCTTATATTCTGTGGTGGTGTTTGTCTCTGACACACCAGGTGTGGTTCCTGGCTGATTCTTCCCATTACCAGAACCACTACTCGGTTAATTGAGTAAAATTACTTGAGCTGAATTACCTTTAATTTTTTTCTAATACTTTAATCAAAAACTATTTTACATTTTTGGCCTTGTTGAAATTTCCCACCACAATGATGCTGATAACATTCAGGAAAGCTGGGTCAGTCTGTCTGTAGGTTTGAAGAAAGAAAAAGAGCACTGTCGTGACGAGGTTTTTCCTCACTTTCTTTTGCCTCCAAAGGTGATGCATTAGCATACCCCACAGATGGTGGGTACAATATAGTTTTGTAGTGGAGTTTTCAGCTTCATTTATTCTGCAAGGAATTAAAGGCATCTCATTTTCTGCCTCAAAACTACTGTCTCCTTGTTCTGGTAACAAAGCCTCTTCATGTTCTTCCAGGGGCATTTCAGCTGCTTAGAGTTCATTGTTGTCTTGATAAGTTTGATTGTTTTTCAAGTCTTGCAGATTCTGCATGTCCTCTGTATGCACAGCACTGTTAATTTGAAGACTGGTATCACTGCCTAGTAATATATTTCTATTTTCTGTAGGACTGAGGATGCTGGCTGTACTAGGTGTAACTTGATACTTTTTTTTATAGTGTTGATATATTTTGCTCTTCACATTATGCAAAATCTGTAGCATGTTTTCTGTTTTGGTATCTGAGAGTATTTGCGTGTCTTAAATGTTTTCAACTTCGATTCATTTTCATTAAGTGGCATTGTAGTTCCTCTTTTCTTTAGTTTTGTTCCATCTTCTCCAGTGTTATCAATCCTGTTCAGGTTGTCTGCAATATCAGTTTCTCTTTTTTACCTCTAGTTAACTGCCAGTTAACCAGCATACTCAAGTATAAACTTGGTGACTCTAACAGGGAACAGTGTTCGTTAGTGTTGAAATTGTACCATTCTTTGTAGAGACCTGGGCCACAGCAGCTGAATTACAGGATGTACAACAGGCAGGCCTCCTCATGAATGTTTTCATGTGCTTCCCAAATCCTTGATATTTCTGCTATAGTTACATTTTTGCTCTGGATTTTGTATTCCTGGCTTTGGCTGAAGTATTGTCCTGTATTTTCAAAAACTAGTCCTCGCTCTCTACCCAATTCAATGCTAGGATTTTTTCATCCGAGTTCTTTACCACTCCTGGTTCATTAGTGAGACCTGAAGAAGAATTGGCATTTCTTTCCTTTTTTTAAATGTATCTGCTCATGTAATCCTGTGGCCTCCATCACATCACCTTCATTTCCCTCTGCGGGAGATAAATTCTGCAATTCAGGGTTGAAAATAGGAGAGAAACTTCTTACAGTCTGAGAGGATGAGAACAGAGGTAAGGTGCTTTTGTTCTTTAGGACTTCTGCCTTTGACCCTTCATCCTTCTTATGTCGGAAATATTGTGGGAAGGATGATAAACATCCACTACTGAGACACTGCAGGCTCCTGACAGTTTTCTGGCATCTATTTGTTATAATAACTGCACTTCCTGTGGTTTTGCTCCCCGGTGGTGGCTGCTTGTCACAACATGCAGAGCAACGCTTTTGGAGTACATCTCTTTATCTTCATGAACATTAGTGTGCTAATTGATGATCGCACAAGTTATCTGCTTTATTTTTCTTTCTGCTTTCATCAGTTGTATTTTCAAAGCCGCTGTCAGTTTTCTCAGGATTTCATTCAGCAATTCCTTGTGCTGGTGACTGATGTTCTATTCCAGCTGTTCACTACGGGACAGTCCGCCTGGCTGGATTCTAATCTTGGATGCAAATTGAATTTTATAGTCAACATGTCCCCTTATTTTCATTTTACTTTTCCATTTGGCTTGATCTTCTCTCACACAGTTTTGATTTTCAGGAAGATCCTGAATGGAGACCGTTTACCTTTCCCATTTATTGTTTCTGAACTCCTGTGCCTTCTAGTTTCACAAATAATCATTTGGGGTCTGACACCAGTGCTTTGCAGTTGCTTTCCCTGTGATCCTGTCTCAGAGGAGCCAGTTGTAACACCCATCCCCTTTGCTAGCTTAGGTACATAAAAGCTGTGGTTCTTTGGCATTCATCTTCTCTTGACTCCAGCTGATAGGGGTAGCTAGCTCTTCATCATTACACACCCTTCTGTTATTCTGCCACTTATTTTTGTTCTTGTTTTTTCTCCACCTGTATGGGTTTTTTCCTGTAGAATAAGTCTGGAACTTATCACAGTTCCTGTATTTGCAGGTAAGACTGTTTCCTAGTAGGGATGAAAAAGATCTTAACCCCAGGAAGGTTAAGACGTTGTCACCTTAGAGCACTGTGGAGACAACACTCTCATGTTACAGCCGTACCTTATAATGCCCAATAAAATTAACTGATTGAATTTTAAAGCCTTTCCTGCAATACAGAGATATCAACACCACCAGGAGCCAGGACTGGGACTGAGGTGGGTACAGGAATGCAGCATTTTAGTCCCATTGCTGCCCAATGTGTAGAGGACTGTGTAAGGATTCATCATGATTCTTCTGGCTCATAATGGCTCTCACTATGACTGAGAATATTGGGTGTTCTCCAACAGTCCTGGACAAAGGTACTGCCCGGGGAAACATGAAGATTCAAGCTCATGAGAAAGCTTTGGCTAAGTCTTTGCTTTATGTAGTTATTTAAATCAAATAATAGAGTTGGATCCATGAGATGGACTGAATGGAGGACAGATAAACTATGGCAGAGCAGGTGCTGTTCTGTCTTCCATACAGCTCCTTTGGCATCTGTATTTGGGGGGTTTGGAGGGGTTAGGTTGTTGGTTTTTTCCTCTAACTTTTTCCTACTTGCACCAGCCCACAGTCGGGGTGGTGGATTGGACCAACCTGGATTGTCTTTGGAAAGAAAGGGAATGACATCAAGGGCAACGTTTTCAGAAAGGGCCGTGTGTCACCATAAAAAAAATATATATATATATTTGGGAGCGTTATCTGATTGCAAAGACTTGGACTCATAAGCACCATATTTGTAGAAGACCTCTGCAGTGGGATGGAGTAAGGCATTTTCATTCTTTTTTTAAAAAAATCTCATCACAAACGTTAAGGAGGTTTTTGACAAGATGCTGCAACGTAAGCGCTTTTGGAAGCGCAGGTCTCGTGGCAGCCAAGTGGCCCCTGGTCCCAGGCAGGAGGCAGCACTGGGCACATTTCCCCTCTCCCTCTGCCGAGGTAGCTCCGGGAGGGAGGGACGCCCTGACCTCCTCCAGCCTGCGCGGGTGCCGAGAGGGAAGAGGTGGTGGTGGAGCTGAGGAGGTCACGGCCATGGGCTGGATGCCCTTGGGCTGCTCTGTGAAACCCGGATGGATAATCTGGGAGTGCTGGGGGGCGGCGGGTGACAGCCACCTTCATATGGCACTCGGAAATAATGCGCAATGCACTGAAAGGGCTGCAAGAACAGTCTGTCCAGCTCTCTTTTACAAACTTTTAGGGATGGTTTAACATTGGTATGATTTTCTTGAGAAGGGAACTTTCGGGGGGATTTGCTCAGAGAAGGCAGACCCTGTCTGGGGAGCAGAAGAAGAGCTGAGGAGGAACGCAGGAAGAGGGATGTGGAACGGAAGAAAGTCTTGCCTCCGAGAGAGTAATGCAAGCAGATTCTTTTCTCTAGCAGAAATGGTTTTCACTGACATAAAACCTTCATTTTTCAACTTCTTTCAAATTCAAAGTAATGTGGTTCAGTGTATTATCTGGGTTCCTTTTTAAAACACTTTAAATAATTTTTTTTTTTTTCATCTCTCTGGCAGAAGTTTCCCATCTACTCCATCATCCCAGTGGCACAAAACCAGGGCACACTTCTTGATTTTATTCTTAAGAAGGTAGACGATCCCCTTCATGATCCCTTCCGCGGAGAGTACTGCAGAATGCTAAAGATAACCCCTCTGGTGTTAGTATTCAAACACCACTGTCCTCAATGGCACACCGTTACTCAGGAGTCCTGTGCGTGTGTCAGTAACTTGAGTGAGTGTGAGGGGGTTTTTCTTAAAGATAATTTTGTTGCTGATTTAAAAAAATCCATCAGTTTTCTGAAGGATAGAGTAGGAAAATCTTGAGTCTTGTACTGTTCCGCTGCTTTTCAGTCAAACCAAATATACTACTTTCCTGTCCCTACCTCATGTTAGTCGAATATATTCCTCTGTAGGTTTTACTTTTAACCTGACTGCAAGATTAGGAAAGCATGACAATCTCTTACTGGGACCTGGTCATCACTATATTGGTTTTTTTATAGCCATGTATACCAGCGTACAGGAGGTACAACATGTCCCTGAATTTTGTTTATGGCCACTGATTTACTCAGATATGTCCTCATTCAGTCCATGATGATGGAAAATCAAACCCTATTTTTCCTTCTGGATTTTGAATTTCTTTTTGATTCTCACCTTACAGTCCTCTCTCTTCTCTTCTAAAAGAAAATCCACCTTTATCAGTCTTTGCAAGGCCACGCAGTGTTGTAGTCTGTAAATCTTCCCGCTGGCCCAGCCTGCTCAGGTCAGTAACAGCTCCGTGGAAATCCTCTCTCAGGGTCTCTGCTTCATCATTCGCGGGCACGTTTCTGTAAAGCTCTTGAGTACACAACTCCATCAACCTGCACTTGGGGCATGAGAATGAGCCGCTCCTCCTGTGATCCGTGTCCCTCCCAATGCTCCGAAGCGACGTCTGTAGCATATGGATGTTTCATTTGCCTTTAGCATTGCATGAGCCCTGTTTTCCTCTAGAAAGTGGCATGTTTCTTTGTCAGACCCAACAACAGACATGACTATTATTTCACTTTCCTGTAACCACTGCTTAGCTCAGGACCCTATAGAGAGATAATTTCTTGGCTTGTGTTCACACTGGGATGCATCTGGAGTTTTCTGATGCATGTTCACTTGCTCTACCTTGTTCAAGCTTCCAGGTAAAGGCGGCCAAGACTAGACAAGAGAGACCAACAGCTCCTGTTGGTCTCCGTTAAACAAATAACAAGTTAAACCAGTTAAATAACAAGTTTAAAAGACAAAATTGCATAGATAAGGATATTGTTAGGAAAATAGAATTTTGAAAATACTGTGGTAGTTTTCTTGCACTCTACAGTGGTTGGAAACGGAGAGGGGATAATGAGATCAATTAAAGTCTCCTGCCTATGGTCTCACAGGCAGTACCTCACAGATCACCTGGCAGCACTGGGTGAGATTTGGCAGAGCAGCCGCAGCTCCACGGGCATGTTTGTTAATCCCCACAGTTAATCACCTGACAACGACCCCTCAGACTTTCTCCTGATGGTGCTTCTGAACAACTGCATGTGAGAACAAGTGTGTTCACAGGTACTTCAGGCCATAAAGGCTTTACCAAGCTTCACACTTAGGCTGAGCTCATCAGCAATGCCCTCTGCCTCTCTCGGGGCTGTTGGCATCCTGGATGCCACAGCAGCCAACCAGAATTCCACTGCTGTTTTGAAAAATCCTCCACCAGAAAATTTCTTCACTATCTTCAAAGATGATAGTTCTGATTACTGACTCATGGCTTAGTAGAACTGATCTATCCAAAGACAGGGAAGCCACATCCACAGAAGACAGAGCTCAGTGGAAGCATATGATGACAGCGTAGAGGGTAAAAGATAAAATATTGTGTCTTTTAAACACTCAGAGCAGGTCCTGCAGCCTGTAGGGAGAGAGGGAGCAAGCCTCAGGTGTCAGGAGCAGCAATAATAAATGCAAAACCATGATTAACCCAAGCAAGACGAAGACTTAAAAGAAGCGAAGAAAACAACCCCTGGGCTCCAAGATGGGCTGTCATATTTTGTTTTGCTTCCCAGCAGTCTTTGTCCAAGCACGGCCTGTGCCTGCCCTTTCTGAGCCTGAGAGCTCCCGGGAGATCTCGGCCTCGGGTGGTGGGACTGCAGGCAGCGGTATGGCTGCAGGCAAAACTTTCAGCACTCGGATGAAAGAGAGGCTGTTCCAGGATGGCTTTTGGCAGCTGTACAGAAGCGAGGGCCAGCACACAGGAACAAGTGAGAGGGGAATGTAGGTGACAAGTGCGAAGTGTTATGTGGGATTTGAGGAGAGAAAGCAGCACAGCCACCTCAGAAGCTCAAAGACGTGGCAGTGACAGCTACATGCGCGGCCTGGGGTGTCATGGCCAAAGTCAGTGCAGGGTGTTCAGCGGTGGCTCGGGTGGCCGAGGCACGGACCGGGCTGTCACGCTGAGCTCCAGGCAGGGAAATCACCTCAGCCAGCACCCCGAGGCCTTTGTCTTCATCCTGCAGGGTCTTCCCATTTCCTGGAACTGCTCCTTTTGTCTGGGGCACAGAACCTCTGGCTTGTTGCAAGCATCCCAGAAGAGATGCTTAAGACATTGGTTTTTACAGAAGTAGCTGTAAAAGAGAAACAGGAACATAATTTACAAATTGTAGAAATATTCTGGCTCTTGATCTCTGTTTCCTATTGTAGCTTTAATCCTGAAAAGATATTATTTGTGATATTTAGAGCTGGCAAACCATGTTTTTCACTTGTTCTAATGCAAAGAAAGTGGTTCCTTTGGATTATTGGAGGGGAAAATATTTACTCATTGCTTTTTGATTTCTGAAATCCCAGGAAAGTGTCTGTTCCTTTAATTAATATTGCTTTATTCAAGGAGTACTCACACTAAGCTGACAGGTCTCTAAATATCCAGTGGCAAACATATCTTGGGTACTAAACCAGAACAAACACAGCCAGCTGTAAATCTTTCCCAAAGGCCTGGGGACAGCCGTGCTTTGCCGAAGCCACAGTCTGGTGGCCCCTGGTTCAGTGTCTGTGGGGACAGATGAGGGGTCACTTACAGGCCCCCCCCCTGGAGCGGGGCCCTTCCGGCTGTGGCCTGGGGAACAGGGGACATTGGCGCAGGAGCACGTGGAGGGTCTCTCAGACAACCACGTGTCAAAGCGTTAATGGCCCCGGGGGTCACACCAACCCCTGAGAGCTCACTGCCATCATCTCTGTCCCACCCGGATGGAACTGCAGGGACCAGCCCTCCTCCAGCCTCCCGCTTTACCCAGGCCCTCCAGCATTTATCAGAAGCATCGTGTAATTCTCCTGTGCATCTCGCTATTGGATTTTTTTTTTGGCTGTGCCATGACATGACATATTTGTCTGAAAAACTGAAAGCCACCTGTCCTATTATATTTTTAAATGACTACATTGCTTATTATTATCATTGCTGCTGCTTTGGGATGCATTTTTCGTTGCTCGGAGAAGGGAGAAAGCAACAACACTTGGAGCCAGGCGGAGTCCGAGCCAATGATGTATGCGTTTCACACGCACAGCCCGCCTGGAGCAGCTCATCCTCATCAGCTACATCACTGCTAATCCTAAAATAGGCCTCTCCCATAAGAGTTTAGACAGCTGGAATAGGTCTTGCTATTATTTCAATTTTCCCCCTATATGATATGGAATTTAATTTCTGAAAGGCTTAAAATGGTAAACACGATGAATACTTCTTCCCCAGCTGATACCCTGGGAATTTTCATGTGGGACTCTGATTAATGCTGATAAAGACAAATGTCAGATATGTGTTACAATCAATAAACTCTTCTTTAGGATAGAAAGCAACTGTACTGTGAGTTTCCAAAACGAGTGTTGCATCTGCTGTAATTACTGCCTCTTGGAGCCCAGCAACATCTGCAGGAGGAGTCTGATTTAACAAGGAGTTACTGCGGTAAGGTTGTTGCCACGGCACCTTTCTCACGTGCTGCAATTGTGGCTGGTTTTTAATGACTGGAGAAGTCCGTCTGATTGCCCCAGTTAACTCAATAGCAACAGCATAAAGGATAATAAAAGCGTTCCCTTCTGAGATTACAAATCGGTGGTTAAAGATTGATCGCTCTGGGCTGGCTTTTGCAGTCTGTTGCTGTTTCTGCACTAAAGGGAACACGAACTAACTAAAGCAAGATTGCAAAAGCACCGTTGCCCTCAAACTGGTGGCCTTTGGGGCCACAGCAGGACTTAGTGGTGCTAGAGGAACAACAGTGACCCTCCCCTGACTAATCTTTGTCTCTGTCCTTACACCAAGGGTCAAGTCTTCCAAAGTCGGGTTGATAACCAGCACTCTTCTGATGCCACAACCCAGCTGTATCTCCTGGCTGGGTGGATTATACACAGAGTTTGCACATGGAAATGCAGATGTGGGTATTGGAGTGTGAGGGCACCTGCGTGGGCTCAGACAAGTCGGGGCTGTCTTAAGGACAGTGTTCCTGTTCTGGCATTTGTAGAGCGTAAGAATGATGGGTTTGTTCGTAACTTCTGGGCTCTGGCAGTGTTCCTGGCGATGGAAAGAGCAGCCAGATGAATGCCAGCTCTGTGAAGCCTTCCTCCCACAGAGGACTATGGAGAGGGACCCCGTGCGCTCTATAATGTCACCTCTGCATATGCCGCTGCAGCAGTTGCAGGGCAATTTTGGCACCTGGCTCAAAACTGTCTGAGAAGTCAAGAAATATGCTCCAGAGACTGGAAATCCAGTTTGCTTAGAAAATGCTCCACAAAGTGGGTTAGCTGCTTTAGAAACACAGTCTGGGGGTAGGCTCTGGGTTTGGAAACTTTGTTTGGTTGTTCTGGTGCTATTCTGGCATTTGAGGCCTTCATTGGGCAACATGGAAGTTTCATTTCTGATGAATGGGGGCAGATTTTAGAACCTGTGTCGTTTTCTGGTACAGGAGGCCTTGTTTCATATTACAGCCTCATATTACTGAACCAGATACTCTGACTTTGAATTTCCTACTTAAAAGAGCCCTGGATTTGTGCCCTGGAGTTCTCTAGTTACCCTAGATTAGAAAAACTGGTTATCGTGTGCCTAAACCTGCCCTTGTCCTGGATACATGAGAGATTTCTGACCTGGTTCAGTGAACTAAAGCACACACTCAAGTGCTCTACCAAGATGGGGGAGAGGGAGGTTTGTGTGACTTTGGGTGACTGATTGACTGCAGTGAGCTTTGTCCCCTTCCTGTATTCCTCACTGGTTATGTACGGGATATATCGGTGTGAGAATTGCAGATACAGTGTATCTGCAGTGCAGAGCATAGCTAATTTATTTCATCACTAGTTTGTTTATTGCTATTAGTGTTTCCTGGCTTCTTGAATGTGCCCGTCTTTGCACTTCATGAGCTAATGTTAGGGTGGGGGAGAGGTGTGGTTTGGTTTGTTCTCCATGTAACCATAAAGTAGCTGCTAATAATCATCAGCATGTAAATCACATTCTGTTTAAATTTATTAATAAGATGTCATATTAAATTGTTGACTTAAGCAAGCACTATGTAATGGATATAGTCACCGTATGTTGTTAGCATTTCCACAGCTCATTTAGCCCCAATGAAAAGAAACCATCTTTTCAGAATCCTAATGCACTTTGTTACTCATCAGCACCACTCCAACATCACTTAATCTTGCTGATGGTTTAGAGCTGTGTGATAGAATTATAAGGCAATTGAGAGCTCAATCAACCAGTGGATGGCTTGAACTTTGCACAAGATGTGGGCAAAAACTTAGTGAAATTAGTTTTATTGAAGGTGCTTTGCTACCATTCTCAGTAACAAAGCTTTTGAGTTACTCCTGAGGGCCTTGGAATAGTTTCAGGAGGGCCACTGGGCAGAAAAAAGTAAAGCAGTGTGATCCCCCTCTCGTCAGCAAGGTTTGCTGTGCAGCCAACAGCCTACCCTAAAACAGTCGATAGGAATCTACTGGAGATTCACTGCAGAGATTAACAAGCAATTCTTCCAAAGCGTCTCACTTAGTTATCGAGCATGTAGATTAATCCTTGACACAGGGATGTCTCCTGAGCATACCACTCCAGGGGAGGGACTGAATGCCATTAGTGAAACACCATAACAAGCAGAATGAGCAAAATATCTAAAAGATAAAAACCATCACTGTATTGATATCCGTTTTACAGCATCTCACTGTAGATGCATAAGCAAAGATGTTTGCTTAGAGGTTATTTGTTAGGGAAAAATGGTGAATTTTGGGGCTCAACGAGTGTTCACAGGTCAGAATTCTCCAAGAGGTTTGCTCAGGTTTTGGGGTTTTTTTTAAAAAAAAAAAAAAAAAAAAGGCAGAAAATGGAGTATATCTGTATGGATTTTGCTGGATGTCTACGAAATGCCTCCAGATTTGAAAATTTACCCTTTTATTTGTCTTTAATTTCATTCAAGGTTCATCCCAGCTGAAAACCCATTCCCATGTGTCATGTCACTGTTACCATTTATCAGGTACTCGAACATCTGTTTTCCAGAAACTTTTGACAGTAGCTGTTTCCAAAAGCAAACTGATGTCTAGAAGATTACAGCGTCTCTTAAGCAGCATTTTTCATTAGCTATTTTAATCTGTAAGCTTTAATTAGAGTCAAAATATTTGCCATAGTACCTGGGGCTTAGTTCCATGAAGAAAATAAACATTGTTTTAGTTTTATTAAGTACAACTCTAATGTTACAGCCAGTTCTTCCATGGTCTCCAGTGGGATAACCCGGTGGGCTCCAAGGGGCTCCGGTCACGTTCCGTTGAAGGTGCTAGAGCTTACCACACGCACTAAACGCAGTATTTCTTGAACCCTTTGTAGACTAGAGCTCAGGGATACTCTAATGTGGTCATACACTGCTTCATAACAGACTCCTTTATAAAAGGAACCACTGAAATCAGCTCACAATCAAGTTTTGGATGGAATTTCCCTTCACCCAGCTAAGGAAGAGCCAACTCTGAGGACTCCTTGTCCTTGGAAGGACTCTGTGTTCAGAGGGTAGTTTTTGCCAGGAGAAATCGGCTGAGGTCTGCACCCCGACCAGCCCCTTTCCCCCCCCTCCCTGAGGCAGCCAGCACCCCAGCCAGCCCTGCTGGGACGCGGTGGGAGCGATCCTGCTGCGCCGGGGCAGGACAGTGCCAGAGGAGGATGTGGGCTGTCTCACTGCCACAGGGAGCACGTGTCAGCCAGGACGCTGCTGTGGACACCAACAGACACGCTTTTCTCCCTCCTTTCCTGTGCAACTACAGGCAAGGACAAGTCTAAGCAACATAAAATGGACTGGTCATTTTCTTTCTTACCCTTTTGAGAAGGAAAAGCATTTCACACCCGTTTTGTTACTGTACTTTCTCACAGAGGGCTGAAACCTGGTCTTATTTGTGTGTATTACCCCTCTGCTACTGCTCCTAGATGTGAGGGCTGCAGGATTTTGTCCTAAAGCTCTTCAATTACACCTACCTCCTGCAGGCAATGTTGTTGAGAAAGATGTGGTGATGGGAGTGAGGAGCTTCTTTAACAGTTACTTAATTAAGGTATTCCCAGTCCTCCTCTGTCAAACCCTGTTGTACACAAGGCTTTAGCTAGGCCTGAGCTTCCCTGGGGGGCCTGTGCTGTAAACGGGAACAGGGTACGGGTCAGCAGTACCAAGGAGGAGTGTGTGTGTTGTTGCCCGATCCTGTCCCTAGCATGGCCTCGTAGACTCTGGTGCACATAAAGCACACCGGGATGGAGCCGCGTGTCCGGGAGCGGGGCGGGCGGGCGGTGGGGAGCGGGCACGGGGCACGTGGGTGATGTGAGTGCACCGACAGTGCGCGGCCATCAGTGCAGCGCTGCCTAGGAGCTCTTCACAGCCATCGTTGTGTCCGAGGTCTTGTGTGTGGGCAAAGAGGAGGCGTACCTAATGTGTCAGCAGAGCCAGGAATTCATTGTTAGTATTTTTGTAATCTCATGACCTAGTCATTATGAGCTCAAATTGAGTTGTTACAGAAAAAGAGAAGAATAGCGTGGTTAGAGTTGCTATACGCACACCTCTTCGTTTCGCAGCTTAGAGGTGAGCGGGCAGTTCCCATCAGATTCCCGAGCAGACCGAAAGCGGTGCCTTGAAACCAGAGGAAGGGAAGCGGAGGGGAGCTGTGAGTTGCCACACGTCTATGAGTCAGTTTAATCACAGAAGATATGCCCCCTTCTATTTTTAACACCGCTCTGCTTTTTTCTATTGTGTTCGCAGGGGAGACCAGAGTTTTCAGAAGTAGTCACAAAATTAGAGGAATGTCTGTGCAACATTGAGGTAAGGACCTTCCCTCCGCTGCGGAGCGTCTGCACGTGGTCGGGAGCTCATGTGGCTGAGGAAAGGGGTGGCTTTGGAGCCTGCGAGCTGCCTGAGCTCCGTCCCACGTCTAGCTGGCACGCCGTGTTTTTAAGGCACATTGTCATTAGTGATTTATACGGGTGCTGAAGGGAGAGCATCACTAGTGCTGTGGGGATGCACTTCACAGCCCTCCCAGGCAGAATTCTTTACTCCCCTGCGTGTCCCATTCAAGACTGCTTGGTTTAAAAAGAAGAAAAGACAAACTGGCCAAGACCCCTGGGAAAAAGGTAAAAAGAGAGAACACAAGAAGGGTAAATGCAAAGGCAATTCCTGCTTCGGACTGTGGCTATGACACAGATGGATGTATCAGCCTTCAGCCCAGTGTAAGATAAGTGGTCAAATGGAAAGTAAATGATTCAGGGATGCAATTCCTGAAATTGTATTCTCTCTGTGTGTTTGTGTGTGTGTGTGCGTATGCATGTAACAGTTTTAAATAAAAAACAAAAAAACAACCTCCTTTTAAAATGGATCGCTGCTCTTGAGCTTAAGGGTCAGAAAAGACACCCATAATCTATTACATTTCTTCATGCTCTGACAGCAGCTGGTTGCTCTGTGCGTAGGTGAAAGCTTTTAAGTGTAAAAAAAAAAAAAAAAAAGTGAAGCAGTATATCATAAGAAACTCTGTCATCTCATGGGAGACCTGACTCCTATGATACATAGGCAGCAACGCATGCAGGAAGAAATCTGGGGCAAGAGCTTATACACAAAAAGAAAAACATAAAGCAATACCTAGCTGGGGAGTTAGACCTGAGCTCCGCTGTGTCCAGGACAAAGCCTTGTTTGAGAGGAGTTTGAAGGAGCAATATCTCCAGTAAGTTAAGTACTGTAGCCGATGAGGGTGGGGAGTTTTCCACCTCCCTCTATTTCCTCTCTCTTTTCTTCTCCTCTCTCAGGAAATCATTCCTGCTCCTTCTGCACAGTGGCAGGGACCTTTTTGTGCCAGGCAGCCTAGGTCCCTGCTGCGGCGGGTGCCCGTGCTGTGCGGCTGGTCCATATGTACAAGCACACCCACGGCCGTGCCAGTCCCGTGCCCACGCTGCCCTGTCCCTCAGGGTTCCTGCCGGGGACGCTCGGACAGGCCGCTGCCATCGGGCAGTGCCGATGCCTTTCTCACACAGCTGGGAAGGCCCCAGCCCGTGGCTCCCCCCGGAGGCAGGGACGTCTCCCAGCTGCCCATGGATGCTCACGAGCCAGATAATTCATGGCTGACCCATCTCCTGGAGAGCCATCCAAGCCCAGCTTGGAGGCCCCGGGCCATGATGAATTAAGCACTTTATTTGGCAGGCAGCACCCAGATCTCCTCACCTGACCAAAGCCAGCAGGCACCGCTGTTTTCAGCCAAACTATAAATGTGGGACACACAACTTATGAGAGGGCGCTGAGGAAAGACTTGTAAATATGTAATAACAGTGGCACCTTTTTTTAAATCCAGTTAATGTCTCCAGCCTCCAGCAACAGCAGTGGTTCTCTGTCTCCCTCCTCATCGTCAGACTGTCTCGCTGCACGAGGAGGCCCTGGCCGTAGCCACGTTGCAGCGCTACGCAGTCGGTTTGAACTGGAGTACGCCCTGAACGCGCGGGCTTATGCCGTCTGGTCCCAGAGGTACGGACTGGTCACATGGGCCTGAGGAGAGCCCTCGCTCTGAACGGGATGGAGCGTGTCCTCCCCGAGACCGCGTGGCTCATGTGCCCAGAACAGGGGCTCCCTGCAGCAGGGATTGTGCCCAACCGGGGACGTGGCTGTGTGGGAAGGCAGAGGGTAGAAACACACTCCGGGGCCGATCAGCGGCTGGGGCCAGCCGGGGAGAGCACTTCTGTGGTCTTGTCTCCTCCTGTAACTGCTGTAGCGCGGAGTGTCTGGGTTATCTGAGTGCTGTGGAAGCCATCCTGCTGCCAAGACAACAGCTAAGCGTTTGCATTTTTCACTATGAGTAACATCAAAATAGTAGAAAATCAAGTCCCACTGTGCACGGGCTCTGCACGCAGTGCCACTGCTTTATCACAGGAAACAAAGGACCGAGGGCTGCCCGTCCAAGGGGACGGCGTCAAGTGGTCATTAGATGGATGTACCTTCACTACCTGCCCGCAGGTCTGGGAAGGACAGTGTTTATATCACAAGGCATTTTCAAAAATTTCACCAAAGAAAAGCTGAAAGACATGTTTTTCTTTAGATAAAAAAAATAAAGAAAAAAATATTGCATTGTGTGGCATCAGTGGCAAGATGGAAAACCCAGGTTAGACCACGGGCAGCGTTTCAGAGCCAAAGGAGGTGGCTGGAGGCCTCAGGTGGTCCCGTGGCACCGAGCCCCCCAGGGCTCCCGCACAGTGCGGGCACTGCTCGGGGCACGGGGACCTGCCCCAGCAGTTACTGCTGCGAAGCCGTGCCCTTTCGGGGAGGGAGCTGCCTCCTGCGGGAGCTGTTGTGTGGTTGACAGACCATTTGTCAGACTGGAGGCAGTACAACCTTTCCGCACTGTCTGAAAAATAGAGACGGCTGAGTTAGTGTGTCACATCAGAATAGGAGGGTGGGATTTGCTGGTCCTTGCAGGGGGCCAGAGCTCTCCAGTGAGCTCCCCTCTCAGCAGAAATCTAAGCCCTGCAGAAAGCAGATATTTGCTGACTCGTATCACAAGCATGACTTGTTCTCTCTGCCAAAATACAAGGCAGATGTGTCCTTCTGATTAGGAGGAGTAGGGAAAACCCAGCTGAAAATCCTAGAAATGAGCAAATTTGGGAAGAAAGGTCACGCTGGAACGCCATGATCATTATTACTACAAGAAAGTTTGTTTCCTGTTACATTTATAGGTATAGGTCCCCCTCACGGAGTGCATAGCTTGTGCCTGACCAAGTGTCTGAAAACTAATTTCTGACGCCCTCACCTCTGTTAGACTCGTAGTAGTAGTGGAATTTATTTAATAAGAGGGAGTTTTATGGACAGGAAGAACACCCAGTTCCCCAACCATAAGACCCTGTGATGAAGATAAAATGGGAAGAGATCAGTGATCCCCAAGAGCAGCTGCAGCAGAAAAGCAAAGTAATTGAAGAGGTGCTGTCTTCTGATGTTGTGTCTCTCAGGTCTGGATTCTAGTTTTTGGCTTTTTTCATCTTGATCTGAAATGGTGACATGATTAATCGGCTGAAGGGGGCTGTGCTGCTGGCAGAGAGCACGGCCAGGCTGGCGCCGTCCCCCCCGCTCACCACTCATCTCAGGCTCTTCTCGAGAGCGGTGGGCAAAGGTGCCTCTGCTGAGAAGGGCAGGGACAGGCAGACAGAAACAGGGACAGAGGCAGGAGATACTAATGCCAAGTCCCTTTTCCCTAAGGAAGAAGGAAAGGGTCTCAGCCTCACAGAGATCTGTGGGAGTCGGCACTGCTGGGGCTGTTCCTACCAGAGTACATCCTAAAAACTACATATTCAAGTTATGGCCATAGAAAGATATGTGGGTTGTCTATATTATTGTACCATTAAGTCTACCCTACCTCTTGGGAGACCTGGTTTTGAGGGCACATTTAGCAATCTCCTGTCTCTACCCAATGCAGAGCAAGAGTATGGTGAAAATGGAATGGTGCTCTTAATCTCTGCCAGAGGAGCCGTGAGCTTGGACTAAACTTTACCCTTTAGCACCACTTAGCAGCCAGAAACGGTAACAGCAGAGCAAGCCCTGCCCTGGTGATAGGCTCCTGGTAACCGAGGTGCGGAGAGTCAGAAATACAACCGGCTAAAACAGGGAGCTGCAATCGGGAGCAAAATGAATCAGTCCTTTGCCTGTTCGGGGGCTCGTATGGGGAGGCAGAAGACAAACGCCTGCAGACACTGAAATCTTCTGCAGGAAAATATAGATCAGACCTGAGATGTTCATCTGGCAGAACGTGATACCCTGTAAATCGCTTTTCTTGTGTCACACGCTGCTGGAGCAGGACGGGGAGGGGGGCACTGAGGTCAGGATGAAGGCGATGTGAGCTAGGCTTTTATTTTCTGTAAAGGGCCAGGTTTTGCTGTTGGGTGTAAGAATTTGCATGAAAGGAATAAGGAAGTGACATCTCAAGGTTAGCGTAGACACGAGAGAGAGAGAGAGAAGGGGCACTTGCAGTTTGGGCTTCTTGTTTTTGTGTGCACTTGGTTTCTGTCTGCCGGCAACCTGAGAAGAGCTGGTAGAGGACAGTCCTGTAGGTAACAGCTCCCGAGGATCAGGGAAGCCCCAAAGAGTGTATTTGAGGGAAGCTGCTTTGAGAAGGGATGACACATGAGCATGCATGTGGTTCAAGTTCTTGCTTCATAACTTCCTCTTGGTTTTTGTTTATTGCAAATGCCAGTGGCTGGGCATCAGGCTGATGTAGTTTATGTTACTGTATTTTCCTTCCAACTCTGTAGAAGAAGTTCTTATGGTCTGGAGATGTGACTTTATCAGTCTTATCTAAACAGACACCTCTTATTTAATTATTTGCAGCGCTGGGCAACACCCTTCCCAGGGTCTGTCTTTGGATGAGATAAGAAGAAACTTCCAGTACCCACCAATCGACAAAAATGGTGAGTTAATGTAGAACGCTCCTCTGAGCATCTTGCTGTGTTAACCAAAACCTTGCTGAGGTACCAAAAAGTCTCATGAGAAAACAACATTCAGCGCAGGCCGCTGGCCGTGTCAGCCAGAGCTGGCAAGGTCTTGCCTGGGGCTCCCGGCAGCTTGCAGCTGCTTCCACGGTGGCTGCGCCCCAACACGTCAGAGCTGGGGGGTCCTTTCGGTCGACGTGGTGGATCTGTGAGTGAGGAGAAGAGGTGGCATTACATCCTCTGCTTCTGCAGAAAGTGGGCAAGACAGAGATATTTCTGGAGCATAGAATGACACAACACGCCCTGTTCACATCTGCACTCCCCGACCTGTTTTGTCACCAGGAGAATTCAGTGTTTTGTTCTGCCCAAAGCACATATCAGAAGCTCGTCAGCTTTGCTGTTTTTCAGGGGCCTCAGCATGACTCTTGCACTCCCTCCCCTGAACTGAGCACCCTGGGTGAAAATAAGAGAAAACCTGGTCATATAAATATTTACTGAGTACAACGCTAACAGCAGTGTTGCTGTCATAATGAGTAGTGAGGTAATGACCTTCGAAACTGAAAAAAGAACCAAAACTTTGTTATTACTTGTTGCATGTGGATTCCACAGCTACAGAGAGCTCAGGGCACAGCTTTCATCAGGTACCTGGCAACTGGAAAACTCAAGGAGGAAGAAAACAAGAACGAAACAGGAATGTTTAGTGAACTAAACCATCCAGGCAATACTGGAGAGGGTTTCTCAAGTCTGTATGAAAAACTGACAAAAGGGAATGAAGGGCTGGTGGAGAAGAGACATTTGACCTGTGGGATTAATGAGTGATTTCAGACTGCACTCACGAGACCTCGAGGTTTATTTTCAGTATACCTGTTCCCAGGCGCATAGATTCCACAGAAGGGACCCAAAGCATGGGAGCAGGATGTGGCTGGTCAGGGCACCAGGACCGTGGTCAGAGCCAAGAGCTGGCCAAGCCGAGCCTTGCGCTCACTCGCCTAACGATGGAAAAAGCCAGGATGGTACCGAGGAAAGGGCAGATCCTGCCTGCCAGACACCACAGGACTGGAAAAGCTACTCCTTGCCACACGCTTCATTTCAGCAGGGTTACGCAGCTCAAGGCGGAGCCCTGCAGCATCACCAGGACGCGGATCTCGAGGACGAGCAGAACCAGCATCCCCCGTCGCCAAGGCCCGAGCGCAGCTGCCCGGGAGACCCAGCACCGCACTCCGACCACAGCCCAGGTTGCCGGGTCCTGGGGCAGCAGCCGGGCCCTTGTGAAGCACAGCAGAAGACAGCAAGTCCTGAGCCCTTTTTTACTAGAGTGCTTGGTCTAATGATCGCAAATATTTGCACTCTTTATTTATGCCACAGAAGCCAATTTCACTGCTGTCTCTCCCCATTCATGTCCATTTTGATCTTTTTTCTTTCTGTTTGCTTTTTGCCTAATGTTTTCCATTACCCTGATTTGCACTTGTAGTCTGTAAACAATAGAGAGAATACATTCACTGTTTTCTTTTCTCCATAAAAGCCCCCAGAGCACCCTGCTCCCATTCCTGCAACAGCCTCTGTGATAGTGAACAATTTTCTTCATTGAGTGCATCTGAAAATAGAAATGCTACAAGTAAACACAGCCCTGACTTCTTCACTGACAGCAAAGCACCTGCTCTTCAGGGGAAGTTTCACAAACTGCAAGTTAAATGGTGCCTTGAAAGCAGCAGAATCACGAGACAGATGCACACTGCCCAGAGAACGCTGTCTATCCTCTAAAGTTAAGACTGGTGTAAATACAGAGTTTAACTTTGGCTCTGGCTTCTCCTTGCTGCTGCAGCTCCCAGACACGATGCGAGGATGTGTGTGCACTCACTGAGCATCACCCATAGGATACGGCGAGGGGGTTGGAAACACGGAAGCATTAATTAAAGTGCAGGTTCCCCACGTGTGGCAGCCCTGAGGCGATGGGGAGCGACAGAAGCTCCCGCCCGGTGTGAGCAGGGCACTGCAGCCCAGCACAAACATCATCCTGCTCCTGGAAGGTGCCTCGTCCCACACAGTCGCTCCTGAGGCACCACGGACACGCCACTCCCCCACCCGCTGCCCCCGGTCACAGCCGGCCTGCGCGAGGACAGGCACAGCGTGGAGCCCAACACCTTCGGGATAGCAGTGAGATTCCCCTCAGGAAACGCTTTGCTGCCAGCAGCCGAGGCACAGTGTGTCATGACGAGGAGATAGATTAACCAGGGTTGCTTAGGGCTCACAGCTTAGGGACACAGTGGTCAGTACTGCTGTAATTAGCAGAGTCTTAATTTTGTGCAGCTGTGTCTTTTACGATTGGCACTCAGGAGCCTTCGCCATGTGTGCCAACCATCCCACCCCACCCTGTGCCCCAGAAGGTGTTTGTGTTCTACTTTCTCTGCTCTCTCATTTCCCAAGCATCCAAGTACCCCTGTACAATGCCCAGTTATCAAGAAATTTGAGTTGGCTCCACTGGATTTTTGTTAGTGCAGTAAAATACAGGTGCATGGGAGCAGCTGACCAGTGACACCCTGTAAAGGGAGAAACAGTTTCTTTGGCATTGGTGGAGCAGCTTGTTGGAAATACAGTGCTGGTGAGAGCAGTTGCTTTCTGTTTTGTAGTGTCAAGAATTAAAATATTTTAGAAACACTTACCAGAATATGCTTATTTTGAGCCCTCCAAAGCTCTCGTGGAAAGGGCAGAAGGTTGGGGTTTTTTTAATGGCAAACTTCCACTGTGTTATTAAAACACTGAGATTCATGTTTTTATGTCAGTCGCTAAAGATTTGCAGACAGTAAAAGGTATCAGCATGATCTGTGCCTATTTATCTCAAAATGACATGCACGTTACTTTGTTGACGTTGTCACTGCAGGGGAAGGGGGGGAAACTCGCTGCTACGTTGAGCCACACGTGACCTTGTCTCTGCCCCTTGCAGGCTACGTGTCGGACCCCATCAGCACCATGAGGTTTCATTCCTGCAGCAGCAGCGGCAGCTTTGAGGAAAGCAACTGAGACTCGCCCTCCACCCACAGTCACGGTCCCCACCCTCTCAGCGCAACGCCCAGGCACCATCTGCTACACCGAGGGTCTCTAAACTGACCAAATGTCCCTGTCACAACTTCTGGCACTTTCTCTGCTGGTCTGCTTGAGGGTTGGGTGTTGCTGGTGGTGGCATCTGTCCTTTAACGAAGTGAATGTCCACAAGGAATGTTGCACTTCATCTTGAGCATTAATAATTCGGAGAGATGAAAGTACAGATGTGTCTGTTGTGGTTTCAGAGTGCCAAGGCGAGATGTTCTTGGCTTAGCCTGCACAAGGAGGGGGGGGTACCAGCCCCTCCCTGACTGGTAGGTCCAAGGGAGCCGCCAGTCCCATCCCCATTGAGAAGAGGAGGAGCCTGTCACTCCCCACCACCATCCTGGCCACCGTGGAGACAAAGGTGTTCCCACTCCCAGCTTCTGAACCACATCCAGCTGCTTTTTTGAGCTCCCCACAGTCCCAGACAGGTCCTGCATCTTGTTTTCCTCACCGGGGGCTCACACAGGTCCCCAGCACAGCAGTCCCATGGCTGCAGCTCTTCTGAGCCCTGATCTCTGGCTGCTTTTCTGCCCACTGGGAATAAAAAGCTGTTTGGGTGCCCATCTTAACTGTACGCACCCAGATGTTTGTGTTTGCTTTTGCTTATCCCCTCTCTTGTTTTGGTTTGAGTGATTGTTTTTCCCAAAGAGTGTAAGCTTTCATTCAGACACTTGCTTACAAAAAGCAGCACAGGTACTCCAAAACAAACTTTAAACCAGAAGGAAAATATGTAAAATTGTGTCACAGATATGATAATCCTAACGCAGAGCAAAGATGTGTTTCTGCCTTGAAGCAGAGCTGCAGCAGAGTGCCATCTAGCGCCTGCTGAGCTGGACGAGTGCTGTGCCCAGGCTTTGCAACAGTCACTCCACTCACTGCAAATTAAAAATCATTTTAAAAAAAAAAAAAAAAAAAAAAGAGGAAGGGCAGGAGAACTTGAATTCTTCTTCTAGAAGCAATTACAGAGTTCATTATGCTGTTATTTTCTGGGGTCTTTTTGCAAATTAGCAAAATTTAGCTGCAAGCGATCCTGCTGTAATATTCCTTAGCTGCATTCAAAGACACAAGTGTCTTATTGGCTGAGTAGAAATCAGCGTTCACAGCGGCTCTGGGGGTGTTAGTCAGGATGTTGCTTTCTTAGGACTGTGATCCCTGCACCAAGGTCTGTGATGACGCATCATACAGTGTGACACACATGAACCACCCATGCCAAGTGGCTCTACCCCCCCACGTCGTCCATGCATGCCGTTAATTTCACAATCCTAAAGCAATAAAAGTGGGGAAGATTTCACTTCGCAAGGTTACAGATGTTTTTTCATTTGTTTTGTTTCACTTTCTGAAAAATTCAGTGGGGGAGAATGGGAACTAAAGACGTACGCCACATGTTGCAGATCTGCTGCCAGCCCCTGGTTCCACCCAGCAGTTACTTCCTCTTCTGCTGGGTTCATGTTTCAGTTCCAGTATCATTTACACCAACATTCTGCTGGACTAATGTAAACGTTAGAAGAAATACACAGAAAGGCTTGGGATGCAGCTCACCACAGGACTCGCCAGACCCTGTAGGAAATCCCCCAGCCCCGGCAGAATTCCAGCTGGGAGCCGATCCCACCCTGGCGAGCATCCCGCCCTGCGCCCGCTGTCGCTACCGCTGAATCCCCCCATGGCAGCGTCTTCCTCCCTGAGGCCGAGGCAGGTCTCTGTGGCCAGGGAGCCCCCTCAGTTTAATGCCTAAATGTCGTGAAACTGAGGAATTCGGCGTTGCAGACAAAGGCAGCATCAGTGCAGCACCCCGGCCGCAGCCCAGCGTTCCAGGGGACTAAACGCTGCTCCCTGCTGCAAGGGAGCAGCTGACAGCCCGTCCTACTTCCCTGGGTACAGTCACAGCTGTCAGAGGTGACGAGCATTTGCTCTGAGCGTTCCTCTGGAAGAACTCGCAGAGAACTCTGCGCCCCATCTTTGCAAAGCTTCAGCAGCAAGGCACTGCTGCGACAGGGACACTGCGATGTCAAACCGCCCAGAGCTTTAACAAAAACGTCAGTCCTTCCCACAGATCAAAGGAACTCATCAATCACCACAGTAACTTTTCAAACCAATGATTAGCTTTATTATTTTGCAAATGCCTCATCTGGCAGGAACATTTCCCCTTATGGCTACAGAATTTGTGGAGCTTATGGCCTGAGAGAGGATTAGCCACCCAGACAGGAGCTACCCCTGCCCAACTCCGCCAACCCCCCAGCAGCCCAGGCCAGGGGCAGGCACATCTGCAGGACAAACCCCAAATGGCCAGAACTTGTTCAGGTTAAAAACATCCTCCATGATCTCTTCCCATTTTTGGTTCATGAAAGCAGAAAAAGTGTGTAAAACACACTGAACTTAATACGCTGTCCCCTCAGATAAATCACTGGGGGTGAAAAAAGGAGGTATCCCCTGAACAAAGTCCAGTTCATTGCTAACAAACAAAGCATTCTGACCTTGGTGCTCACACCCTCCGGGTTAAACAGGACCTCACCAACATCCAGCGACCTCAGCCATGCTGTTCTCCTGCAGCTGTAACAATCCAACCTCCACACTGCAAACCACAACACCACCACATCCAGATTTCTTTGCAAGTGGAGGAAATAACGTCATAGTCTTGCTAAAAGTAGAAGCAACGCTGGAAACTGCCATGCTTTGAGGAAAGACATGCAGAGCCGACAGGAGATGACAGGGATGCTGATGAAAATTCCCTACCTGACCCTTGGCCAGAGGGTTCCTGTGGCAGAGCTCCCGGGGCACAGGCAGGGCACAAGCTGAGGCAGGGAGGGGTGACGGAGATCAGACCTCATTCCTTGGTTTTTGCACCAGCCAGTGCATGAGACACCAGCAGGGCAGAAAGGATCAGCTGTCATGTCTGAAAAATCAGTTCCAACATCATTTTTTTTCTCACAAATACCTCTGCACTATGTCTTTTTCCCTTGCTTAAACCAATCATGTGATGACTCTTCATTACTCCAGCAGCTGTACCTGAGCACCAGAAACTAAACTGGACTAGAGAACAGAAAATAGAGCAAGGAAAGTAGACTTAATTTGCATGAATACCTCTATGTATAAGCTGCTTGGTACGATCTCTGAGCACCTCCTTGGAAAGGGTCAGAAGTGGACATGCAGAAACAACAAAAAAGTCAGAAGGCTTTTGAAGGCAAAACTTTTATAGTTTAGAAAGCTCTTTACAGGGCTAACTGCTTGCAAATAATTTTACTAGTGCCTGGCGCCGGGAGCTGGACTTGGAACACCCTTCCTCACCCTGCACCCACAGAGCGAGAGGCATCTGTTTAGCCCATGCCACCTCCCGGGGTGTGATTTCAGCATCCAGTGACAAGCTACTGAGAGTACCCTCCTTTAGGGAGTAAAAAAAAGCCTTTGTGGTGAGCCAGCAATGAGTTTTGCCAGTGGCAACACTGTTGGACAGTTTGCTTTTCTCACATATGTTGAGTGTAATAATTAGTGCCCCCTCCCCCCCATTATTTTTTTTTTTTTGTGCACATCCTGGTTGTCCCTAAGTGCCACCTACCTTTTTTCACTTTGAAGTTAATTACTAACTAGCAATGGATAGCAGAGCAGAAATTATCATGAGTAGCATTTCCAAAACCATAAAATTATCCATTTGGATAGTTTTGCATCTTACCAAAACTCCACCCGCTCAGCCTACAGGCGTGCCCATGTTTTCAAAGCACACAGCTGGTACATCTTTGACAGCCACGCCACCAGCCCCACAGCAGGGCTCTGAAGCAGAAATTGCCAAATTCAGCTCAATTCCGTGTCTGGTTCAAGTCCTCCAACCATTTTAGAGATCAGTTGCCCTACAGGAGCCAGACATGGCCAGTGCAGTGTCCCAGGCACGTGGTCGGGCTCACGTCACCCCGCAGCTGTGCTGTGCCAAGCAGCTGCCTGTGGCACTGCCAGCGTGTCAAAAAGTGAGGAAAAAGGTGAACATGTGGGGGGGAGGGGGGAACCATCTGGTATGGTGCAGGGATGAGCTGTCAGGATGGGTACCGGTGGTTTCCCTGCCTGTATCCATCCTGTAAATGTGGCTGTCAGAAGGAAGCATGAGAGAAAACAGATTATTTCATCAATGCAGTATGAGCTCAGAAATTGTGGAGTGTTCTTGGGAAATTTCATCTTTTTTTTTTTTTTTTTTTCCCTATCTGTATATAAAACCAGAATATTTGAAGTGTGGGGTTTTTTACAGCAATACAAGAACTGGTATGAGTCGACACGTTCCTAAGCAAAGGATTCATTTCCCTAATTGTTAAATTCGTATGCACAAGTGCCATTTATAAATACTTTAAATAAGGAATTGTCAGCTTTCCAGTTCCCTACAAGCACTACTGCGCTGTTCATCCGGGGCTTGCCCAGTGCTCCGGGTCTCCTGCAGCCCGAGTGCCTCGGCAGATTGGCTGCCTCGTGGTTACCCACTCGCCTTCTCTCCTAAAAGGCCCAGCAGCACTAGTGAAGCTGTCTGCTGCTGCTGCTGCCAACCCACCCACCCCTCCATCCCCTCCAGCACGCTGCCAGGCTGGGGTTCTCTAAAGGCGGCTTCTACCCCCGAGGAAAGAGCCCTGGCCCCTGGCTCCCCTGAGAGGGAAGGGGCCGGGGCTCGGCCGCAGCCCCGGGGACATGGGCAGCCTCAGGTTTAATCCTGACCCTCCCGGGGACTCCCTGCCAAGGCAGAGCCCTGCGCTCCCCCTCCGCCCCTGTCACCCGCAGCCCCTGAATGGCATCACCCCCGTGCGCTGGCCAGCGGCTTCAGCACAGTCGTGCCCGCAAACCAGAGGCATTTGCTCTGCAGGGGATCTGCGTGACATGGCTTCAGCAGCACAAATATTCAGTTAGAAAGCAGAGATAAACTCCAGAGACCAGGCCCTACTCGACTGGCAACTACTGTGCTTATGAAATATATATAATGAATAACGAAAGCATTTGCAAAATGTCAAGGAGCCACGCACGCTGCTGCAGGTTTTTCATAGACCCAAGTAAATGAGCAGGTGTGCATACGTGCGCCGAGAAACCAACCGCTGGAGAAGGTCACTGGCATGAATTCAGATTCTGAACACTTTGCATACCGGGTGTATTCAGCTGTAGAGTACACAAACACAGGTTATCTATTTACTGCCCTTTTTTTACACTGAACAACACTGAGAATGTCTTGGTCCAGTGAATAAGCCACTTCTGGTTTTGTGGACGTTCCCTGGTTAAATGACCATTGTTGAGTGGTCAAAGGTCAAACACCTTGTAAGCAAATATTGCACATCCCGCACAGAATAAACATTTCAGCAGGACCACTTGATGTGATGCTTTCTTTTAAACTGCTGAGGACTGTAAAGCTGTTATTAGTCTTTTTTGTCTACTTCTCTGTTTCAAAGCCTGGTGTCCAGACTGAAAACACAAATGCAACCGTCTTTAGCACAGGAGGGAACAAACACCGATTACTTGATCCCATTGAAAGTTCCTCTCCCATGCAGACTGATCCTCAGTGACTTAGTGTCAAACCCACCCAAAATCCCGCTCATTTCAGCCCCATTTCCCGACCTGCACACGCAGTGACGGCCCCACCGTGCCGGGCAGAGCATCCTGCAGCCCCCCGAGCAATGCCTGCCAGGCGCTGCAGGCTGGCGGGGTCTCGGGGAGCCCCCGGGGTTGCGCAAGAGCTGGGGGGGCTCCGGCAGTGGAGATCTGCAGCCAGCGCTGGGCTGGAATTGCTTTACACCGACCACCCTCCTGCAGAGCCCGCACTGACCCCGTGGGCCCAGGGAGCTATTCATGCCCGAGCCCAGCAGAAGCAAAAGGCCGGGCTTGAACCATTTATAAATATGAGTTGGCATGTTCGCATTTAACAGCTCTAAACGTTTCCAAGTCCCGGGAAGGCCCTGAAGTGTGGCCAGTGACAAGCCCGGGTCCCCGAGGAGAGCACAGCCCTCCCGCACACACTAGAGGGTCGCTTGCCTGCAGCGTGGGGTGGCAGCAGCCCCCAACCTAAAGACCCCTGGGCAAGGCCACTGCCACCCCCGGGACCGGCCGTCCCACATCTCTGCTGAGCTTCCCCCGACGCGCTCAGCAGAAGCAAACACCAATGTGCGCTGGGGCCCTGCGCTGCAGCGGAGACACAGCCCTGACTGTCAGCAAAACGTCCACAGACGAGTCGCAGATGACGGCGAGAACAACACAGCACTCAGACACGGATGGACATGAACATGAAACCTCTTATTGAACAACAACATGGAAAGCACATCTACCCTCACCCCCCACCCAGCGGTGCCCAGGGAAGGAAGGGAGGTTCAGCCAGTCCGATATTGCTCCATAGTTTAGGAAAGCAAGCCTGACAGCTGAGGAATAATCCTTGCAATTATTGTTGTCGTGAGCACGAGGGAGTGATGTTTCCTGGGTTGGATCATTTCAGTTGTCTGCTCCGCACTGAGAAGCTGCTCTAGTAAAGTGTGACAGATGGTTGTGGTACTCGCGGAGTAAAATAAAGGACATCCCAACCGGCACAAATCTACAGCAATTTGTGTAAATGTTGCAGGACAGAGACTGAAGCAGCAGCAGAAAAAGCTTAGAGGAGAGTTTCTTCCCCATCCTGGCGCTGTACTGAGGGCAGGACCACTGCACCTGGGCTTACAACACCCTATGAAACAATGAGAAAAACATTAGCTTTACAAAAAAGGTGCTAAGCTTTGAGCTACTGACACACCACTGTAACAGATTTCCTAGGAGCAGCTGCCAGAGCAAGCAGAGGAGCCGGTGCTGCCCTTGACCTGGGGCTGCACTGCTGGGTGGCGGGAGCTGCTCCACAAGGGGTGAGGGGCTGAGGGGCCGCCAGCATAGCATCAGAGCAAAGGGATTTGCAAGGAGATTTCGGGAATAGGAAAGAGGGCAGAAGCCGCCACCCAAAAGGATTTACCATCCCCTACCCCAGCAGACAGCAGCAGATACTCAAGGGAAGTGTAAGAAACGGGATGAAGTGCGGCACCCGCAGCTCCTGGCAGGGATGAGCCTGGGGACTCGACGGGGCACGGGGCAGCGGCTGACCCACGCAGGACTCACCTCACGGGGCTGCTGCTCCTTGGGCCCTGCCAGCAGCTCCCAGGGCATCTGGGCCACCTCCAGCAGGACTGTCCTTCCTCTGCTCCCTGCCCTCAGCAGCTCTCCCTGCACTAACCCCTCTCTCTGCTATTGTCACAGAAGTCTGGCTGTTCCCCCTCAGCTTTCACCCCACCTGCTCTGTCCTCGGCTCCCCATCGGCTCTGAGCTCAGGGATGTTTCTGCCATCGGCTGCTCTCCAAGGGACGTGGCTCCACACAGGTTTCTGTCCCGTGGGAACACAAGATGTGCTGTGCCCCACTCCCCCCCCCCCGCCTCACTCTGGTCCTCAGCCCCTTCCCTCACACCGCTCCTGGCTGACCCCTTGCCCCCAAGCTTCATCAGCTGCCCCTTCCCCATCCCCCCCAGACCCCCCAGAGCTCCCCTCCCTCAGCTGCCACCCCCGGCATGCTCTATCTCCCCCCCCCCCTCTGCTCCCATCACCCCTCCCTGTGCCCTGTCACTCCCCATGCTAACCCCAGACACTGTCCCTGCCCCAGGCCACCTCTGCTCCCCACTCCCCAGTGACCCCTCCCTCCCAAGCTCCCTTGAATCCGCTGCTCCACCCATGGCCTCGCCTCCACCTCCTGACTCTGCTCTGGGCATCCCCGCATCGTCCTCCCCCGCAAATCCTCCCTATTGCATCTCCTCTCTCTCAGACACAGCACCAGCCACAACATCCTTCCCTGCAAAAGCTCCCTCTTCAGTGTCATCTCCCCCAGACACCAGAATCGCCACAACGTCCTTCCCTGCAAAACCTCCCTTGTCCACATCCTCCTCTCTCTCAGGCGCACCACCCAACACGTATTCCCTTCTAAATCCTCTCTCCTCCATGTCCTCCTCTTCATCAGAAATCTCAATCGGTTCTAAGTCTATCCCTTCAAATTCTCCCTCCTCCAGGTTCTCCTCTCCCGCACACAGAGCACTCGCCACATCTTGCCCCTCAAATTCTCCCTCCTCCAGGTCTCCCTCTTCCGCACACAGAGCACTCGCCACATCTTGCCCCTCAAATTCTCCCTCCTCCAGGTCTCCCTCTCCCGCACACAGAGCACTCGCCACATCTTTCCCTTCAAATTCTCCCTCCTCCAGGTCTCCCTCTCCCGCACACAGAGCACTCGCCACATCTTTCCCTTCAAATTCTCCCTCCTCCAGGTCTCCCTCTCCCGCACACAGAGCACTCGCCACATCTTTCCCTTCAAATTCTCCCTCCTCCAGGTCTCCCTCTCCCGCACACAGAGCACTCGCCACATCTTTCCCTTCAAATTCTCCCTCCTCCAGGTTCTCCTCTCCCGCACACAGAGCACTCGCCACATCTTGCCCCTCAAATTCTCCCTCCTCCAGGTCTCCCTCTTCCGCACACAGAGCACTCGCCACATCTTGCCCCTCAAATTCTCCCTCCTCCAGGTCTCCCTCTTCCGCACACAGAGCACTCGCCACATCTTGCCCCTCAAATTCTCCCTCCTCCAGGTCTCCCTCTTCCGCACACAGAGCACTCGCCACATCTTTCCCTTCAAATTCTCCCTCCTCCAGGTTCTCCTCTCCCGCACACAGAGCACTCGCCACATCTTTCCCTTCAAATTCTCCCTCCTCCAGGTTCTCCTCTCCCACACACAGAGCACTCGCCACATCTTGCCCCTCAAATTCTCCCTCCTCCAGGTCTCCCTCTTCCGCACACAGAGCACTCGCCACATCTTCCCCTTCAAATTCTCCCTCCTCCAGGTTCTCCTCTCCCACACACAGAGCACTCGCCACATCTTGCCCCTCAAATTCTCCCTCCTCCAGGTCTCCCTCTTCCGCACACAGAGCACTCGCCACATCTTTCCCTTCAAATTCTCCCTCCTCCAGGTTCTCCTCTCCCGCACACAGAGCACTCGCCACATCTTTCCCTTCAAATTCTCCCTCCTCCAGGTTCTCCTCTCCCACACACAGAGCACTCGCCACATCTTGCCCCTCAAATTCTCCCTCCTCCAGGTTCTCCTCTCCCACACACAGAGCACTCGCCACATCTTTCCCTTCAAATTCTCCCTCCTCCAGGTTCTCCTCTCCCGCACACAGAGCACTCGCCACATCTTGCCCCTCAAATTCTCCCTCCTCCAGGTCTCCCTCTTCCGCACACAGAGCACTCGCCACATCTTGCCCCTCAAATTCTCCCTCCTCCAGGTTCTCCTCTCCCACACACAGAGCACTCGCCACATCTTTCCCTTCAAATTCTCCCTCCTCCAGGTTCTCCTCTCCCGCACACAGAGCACTCGCCACATCTTTCCCTTCAAATTCTCCCTCCTCCAGGTCTCCCTCTCCCGCACACAGAGCACTCGCCACATCTTTCCCTTCAAATTCTCCCTCCTCCAGGTTCTCCTCTCCCACACACAGAGCACTCGCCACATCTTGCCCCTCAAATTCTCCCTCCTCCAGGTTCTCCTCTCCCACACACAGAGCACTCGCCACATCTTTCCCTTCAAATTCTCCCTCCTCCAGGTTCTCCTCTCCCGCACACAGAGCACTCGCCACATCTTGCCCCTCAAATTCTCCCTCCTCCAGGTCTCCCTCTTCCGCACACAGAGCACTCGCCACATCTTGCCCCTCAAATTCTCCCTCCTCCAGGTCTCCCTCTTCCGCACACAGAGCACTCGCCACATCTTGCCCCTCAAATTCTCCCTCCTCCAGGTCTCCCTCTTCCGCACACAGAGCACTCGCCACATCTTGCCCCTCAAATTCTCCCTCCTCCAGGTCTCCCTCTTCCGCACACAGAGCACTCGCCACATCTTGCCCCTCAAATTCTCCCTCCTCCAGGTCTCCCTCTCCCGCACACAGAGCACTCGCCACATCTTTCCCTTCAAATTCTCCCTCCTCCAGGTCTCCCTCTCCCGCACACAGAGCACTCGCCACATCTTTCCCTTCAAATTCTCCCTCCTCCAGGTTCTCCTCTCCCGCACACAGAGCACTCGCCACATCTTGCCCCTCAAATTCTCCCTCCTCCAGGTCTCCCTCTTCCGCACACAGAGCACTCGCCACATCTTGCCCCTCAAATTCTCCCTCCTCCAGGTCTCCCTCTTCCGCACACAGAGCACTCGCCACATCTTGCCCCTCAAATTCTCCCTCCTCCAGGTTCTCCTCTCCCACACACAGAGCACTCACCACATCTTTCCCTTCAAATTCTCCCTCCTCCAGGTTCTCCTCTCCCGCACACAGAGCACTCGCCACATCTTTCCCTTCAAATTCTCCCTCCTCCAGGTCTCCCTCTCCCGCACACAGAGCACTCGCCACATCTTTCCCTTCAAATTCTCCCTCCTCCAGGTTCTCCTCTCCCGCACACAGAGCACTCGCCACATCTTGCCCCTCAAATTCTCCCTCCTCCAGGTTCTCCTCTCCCACACACAGAGCACTCGCCACATCTTTCCCTTCAAATTCTCCCTCCTCCAGGTTCTCCTCTCCCACACACAGAGCACTCGCCACATCTTGCCCCTCAAATTCTCCCTCCTCCAGGTCTCCCTCTTCCGCACACAGAGCACTCGCCACATCTTGCCCCTCAAATTCTCCCTCCTCCAGGTTCTCCTCTCCCACACACAGAGCACTCGCCACATCTTTCCCTTCAAATTCTCCCTCCTCCAGGTTCTCCTCTCCCGCACACAGAGCACTCGCCACATCTTGCCCCTCAAATTCTCCCTCCTCCAGGTCTCCCTCTTCCGCACACAGAGCACTCGCCACATCTTGCCCCTCAAATTCTCCCTCCTCCAGGTCTCCCTCTTCCGCACACAGAGCACTCGCCACATCTTGCCCCTCAAATTCTCCCTCCTCCAGGTCTCCCTCTTCCGCACACAGAGCACTCGCCACATCTTGCCCCTCAAATTCTCCCTCCTCCAGGTCTCCCTCTTCCGCACACAGAGCACTCGCCACATCTTGCCCCTCAAATTCTCCCTCCTCCAGGTCTCCCTCTTCCGCACACAGAGCACTCGCCACATCTTGCCCCTCAAATTCTCCCTCCTCCAGGTTCTCCTCTCCCACACACAGAGCACTCGCCACATCTTTCCCTTCAAATTCTCCCTCCTCCAGGTTCTCCTCTCCCGCACACAGAGCACTCGCCACATCTTGCCCCTCAAATTCTCCCTCCTCCAGGTCTTCCTCTTCCGCACACAGAGCACTCGCCACATCTTTCCCTTCAAATTCTCCCTCCTCCAGGTTCTCCTCTCCCGCACACAGAGCACTCGCCCCATCTTTCTCTTCAAATTCTCCCTCCTCCAGGTTCTCCTCTCCCACACACAAAGCACTCACCACATCTTTCCCCTCAAATTCCCCCTCCTCCAGGTTCTCCTCTCCCTCAAACACAGCACTTGCCACATCATCCTCCCCTGAAAAACCTCCCTCCTCCATGTTCTCCTCTCCCTCTGACTCCTCTACCTCAGAGTCCTCCTCATCACTCTCAGAGAGCTCCTCAGCCCCCTCCCACCCCTCGGGCTGCATTCTGCCTTCCTCCCAGCCAAGCTCTTCCCCTGCCCCTGACAGCTCCTCTTCCCGACATCCCTGCTCTTCGAGTTCTGCCTCGCTCTCCATCCACTCCACCATAACTCCCTGTTCCCCTGGTGCCACCTCTGCACCAAACTCCCTTCCTTTCCCTGTCCCCTGTCCTTTGGGATGTCCCTCTGCCACGGCACTCTCTTCAGGAGCAGATTCCTCCACCACAAGCTGACCCTCTGCCTGCAGCACAGCCACTTCTTCCTCCTGGGGCAGCAAATCTCCCACCCATTCCACTTCTTCTCCTGCCTCTTTGGTGCAAACTTCTCCTTCCTCTTCAACAAAATCTGCCTCCTCAAGTGCTTGTGTCTCCACTACGATCTGCCTCTCTTGTGCCACTTTTTCTGCTGCTTCCTGCACATCAAGTGTTCTTGTTCCTTCTGCCAAGAAAGTTCCATCTGGTGCTATTAAAAAATAATCAAAACAATAGTTTTATTGAGAATTGTGTTAGTGTTAAGGCTGTTTTACATGGTTATTATTAAAGATGCTATCTCTCCCAAACAATGAGGGGACATCAGCATGGTGACAAGAAGAAAACTTGCTGTGCTGCTTCTCATCACGCACCTTTGCTCTGACTACGTTTGTAGTGCTGCTGTTCTGGCATCTGGCATAACTAATTTAAGCCAAAATGCCAATGCATGACCATCTTTCAACTCTGACAGCTCTGCCTGCCCTCTGTACTCTCCCCCTTCCCTCACCTGCCTAGCAGGGAGCCCAGGTGTGTCTACGAAGTAGCTATAAGCTTGACAGTAATGTTCAAAAGTTAAGAAATAGGTGGTAAATTGCTCATGTAAAATACGCACACACAGGAAAAAGAATACTCAGCTATTCATGTAATTGCTTCCCATGGATTCTGTAATTACATCAAGGGGAATAACACAAGGTCGATTCCTGCCCCCTGGGAATTTCACGACAGTGCCCTCACTGAATTCGGTCTGTGGGGTCTGTCCCGGGGCAGGCCCCCCCAGCAGCCTGTGCTGCTGCACCCGTGTTCTGTACAAACACGGCAGGTGCCTGCTCTTTAAGAAAAGAGAAGTTTTGTGCCACCAAAAGGAACAAGAGCAATGTCTTTCCCAAGCTACCTTTCCCAAACTGCGCAAAGTCTGTCTTGCCCCAAATCATCTTCCACTCTTTTTGATTTGTTTTACCCTCCTAGACTACTGCTGCACTCCACAGTTACTGCTTTCTGCTGCTTGCTGGCGCAACCACCTGTGCAGCCAGAGCCTGTCTCTGGGACGGCAGACAGAGAAGACTCCAGGCCTAGAGGACACTATTTGCCCGGCCTGTCTCTGCCAGCCGAGTGGAGCTCGTGTCCAGCTTGCCACAACCCTCCCCCTGGCCCCGCTGCTCCCCGTGCCCACTCCTCCCTTCCTGCCCTTCAGAGCCGGGCCGGACTCACGCCCAGGTCTCCGCAGAGGGAAGTGGAAGGTGCACAAGGCAGCTCAGGTGGCTGCAGACAGTGCAGGAACCAGGAGGAGGAAGGACAGGCTGGGAAGAGAGTTTCCAGAGAGAGAAGGGAGGTCGGGGAAGGAGAGGAGAGAGCTCAGCAGGTTGCTTCCTCCCACCAGACCCCACATCGCTGAACACTGGACCACACTTCAAAATTAAAACCTCTGCATTTTGCAATACAAGAAATCATGCCTTCGTCCAAGACACATCTTGCACCAGGTTTGTTCCTTATGTTTACTACTAGCTTTCTGTACCTTATAATTTTTTTCTTCTTTTATACATATACATATATTAAAAAGTCAGTTATCAATCACTACCATACTTTTACACCACTCACACTGAAAATCCTACCTCCGGAATCTGGGAGAGCTCAGGTCCACTACCAAAATCAGTAACATGAAATAATTTTAAAAATTTCTAAAGGGAAGTTTTGGTACAAAATGAAAACATCCCAAACTGTCATCCCAGCTCAGAGTAAATATTCCTGTCTCCACAGAAGTACAGTGTCCAAACTGTCCAGCTGCTTATATTGGACTGAGTCCAATGTAATGGATTTTGCTGGTCCCTGTAAAATAGATGCTTTGTTCACGTTGCCTGAAAGAAACCAAATGCTGTGTGGTACATGGTATAATCTACCTGTTTACCTGCTTCATTAGCAGAAAGAGCAGTTAATTTACTCTGGCTGCTGCTTACAAAGTATTCCCTTCTGTAAGGTGAGGTCTTGCCTTGGGCAGGAATGATAACGGCAACTGTGAGGTTGTTTCAGCATTAAAGTATTCCAAATGCGAACCTGAGAAGGTAACAACTAGGAGATTCGGGTCTTTCCAAAGACCACCTGCCCGGGAAGCAAAGATGTTTCAACCCCGATCCGGAGGGACAACTGCCACAGAAGTCGGGCTGCCCAGGAACTACATGTTCTCTACCCTGGTCTCTGCATCAGAAGCACAGATCCTTGTGAAGACCAACACATGAAGACCACCAGGCTTTGAAACTAAATGGTATCGACAGTTGTCTGCAGTCAGCTGATGAGACCGAGGCAGAAGCAGTTTCATCTGAGGAAGAATTACTGAGGAAAAAGACAATTACTGACAGACCAGAGACAAGGAGGAACCTCCAGCCTCCTGTATACACTCCAGATGAAAGACAACACACCTTACAAGACTGTGCTCTTCGGCTACATAGAGGAAGGAGGTCAAAAGGCTCCCAGCTGACCAGAAAAAAAACCTTAGAACACCCTGGATTAATGTGCCAAAGTACAAGACCGTGCACAACTAGCAATTTAAAAACAATAGAGATGGCCTGTTCCTGCCAGCCGTTAGACCCTTAGAGGATGGCAGAAGGAAATGGAAGAGCAGCAGTGCAGACTAAAGTCAGTTTTAGCCTGTGGGTTTCTTCGCTTTTCAGACTCACTGCTGCTGTGGAGTAGAAGCTTAAGGTGACCTTCCAGTACAGCTTCCCAGCAATGAACGGCTCGGGGTGCAGGGATGAGAAACGTTCTTGGAGGGAACCAAGACCAAGCTGAAGGTTCCTCACTGCCAATTAGGCCAACTGCTAATCAGGAGATGAGCTTGGGAGACAAACGGGGTACAGCACGGAGATGGAGGCTGCAGCTCAGCTTCCCTCCTCATCTGCCAGTCCCACCCTGCCTGTCCTGGCAATGCACCTCCCCAGGAGCCCCTGCACTACCTGGAAGCAAAGGGAAACTCGCTAGATTCCTGCCTTCCACAGCTGTTTTCTTGACTGGCAGCCAGTTTTTTCATGGCCTGGATTCTTTACCTAGGACCATTATAACTGCCAACAAAGCAGTTATTTACTGTAATACAGGTTAACTACACATGACTACAGAAGCCAGCCAGTGATCACCCAATTTTATACAAGTTAGGAAAGAAAAGAGCACACGTAGGGTTTGATAGACTAGAAAGGAAAGGGAAAGGGCAAGCACTTCTATAAAAAGACTTCAGATTAATCAGATTTCATCCCTGCTCAACAGCCAACTCACCTTCACTGGCTTCATACTCCCCACTTGCTACGACCTCTTCTTCCACATCTGTACAGGAATCATCGGGTTCAGAATTCACAAGACGACCATGTCCAGCTGCCGTTGCTGTTTCTGCCTGGACTGGACTGTAATCTTCAAGAACTATCACAAAGTTACAAAAGAGGAAGCCGGAAGAAGAAGTCATCAAAAAGGGAAAGGGGAGCAGAAGTCATCCAGCTACCTCAGCTTGGTTTAAAATTTGAAATGTTAGGGCAGACCTGATAGGAGCCATGTAAACCTTCACCAGCAATAATTTTTTTAGGTAGATTAAAACCAAATGGAGACAACCATTAAAAATCCAAGGGAAAATTCATGAAGGGGCCTCTACTGAAACATAGAGCAGCAATCTTCCACAACATTTTCACAAAGCAGTGAGATCGCTTTTGTCAGGCAGTCTGAGGGGGGTTCAACACAGGAGCAACAATATTGTTTTATAGACATAAAATTGTTATTGTTCTATGAATACTTTTTTTAAAAAAAAATGTCTATGTTAAGCTCCGAACTACAGTTCTGATGATTCCTCAACTCCCCAACTTAAGTGACTGAAGACCTATGCTTATCTAAAAATAGGTGGAGAAGTATTTTCTGCTCTGTAAATGCAATGATTGTGATGCTTCACAGTCAAGTCATACATTTGACAAAACAGAACTGACAGTCTTTCAAAATACAGAGCCTAGGGCAGGGTGACAAACACCGCTGACAATAATTCTCTCTCTTGGGACTGGCAATATCTCCTTGTCACAAAGAGCACAGTGAGATCAGAAAACACGCAGCAGGAACCCACCCCAGGTACTTCCACACTTCTGACAGACCCTGTCACACCACCCGTTGTGATCTGCCCAGACTCAGCCTGCAACTGAACAACCCCAGAGGAGCACTCTGCACCTTTTGCTTTCTTCAGTGTATGCAATCTTCTCCGATAAATTAGTTCTGCACTGCTAATGACAGCACCGGTTAGGGGAAATCCTGTCACGATAGGTCTCATCAGGACAAAACCAGAACAGTGCCTATCAGTCTCCTCTCAACACAGCCCTGAGAATGACCCTTGGAGGCCCAAGAATGGACTGAGAACCAATTCTTTCATTGCTCTACACTCTGTTTCTTGGTAATGCTTTGTTTGCTATAAAATTTACCTAGAGAACCCCCCGGGTAGATAGGGACAAATCTCTATGCAATTTAGGAAGTCGGTCCTATCTGTAATTTTCAGGATTCAATGATTTTTCTTGTCCTTCCTTGACCTGCACCATCCCTGGATCTCAGGTAGTCTCCTGGCAGCAGAGATGATGCAGGACTGGACTAAGAAGTAAACGCCGTTACCTACTTGCCATTCAGACTATCTATCTGTATTGGATAGAGGATCTCTGTTCAAGCCTAGAGCCATGAAACCATGTGTGATGATGTAAGCACACAAGAATTGTGCTAATAAAGAACACCACTATTGTCTTAGGCCAGCTCAGTACCAGATTACTAGCTTGACACATTCCATTGATCTTTCCTTGGTTCTGTATTACAGCATAATATTCTGTCCTCTAGGTTTTTAAGGTTCTTTCTTCTTCAGTAGCCCTTGCTCAACTCATCTGAGCCTAGTGGTGAAAGTGCCTAAACTGAAGTTTCTTTCACACAATAGAGGGGTTCCAGAAGCAAACATCTTTGAAGATTTCAGCATTATTCAATGAACAGTACGTTACTGTCTTTACTGTCTCAATTCTGAATGCAAACCAAAACAAAAGCAATGCACAAGACAGTCAAAGTAACCCAGCAGCAACTGCCTTGCACGGCATTAAGCAGCAGCATTCCAGTTTATGCCACACAAGACTATCTTAGATGCACTGCAGTGAACTGAAAGCAATAGAAACAGAACCAAAACCTTCTGTTAAAATAAAAGAAACGCATTCTGCATTCCACTGCAAATCCAGCACACAAAGAGACAACTGAAATTTTCATCTACCATGGCTTGTGGCTCTCCTTTATGCCAGCACCAATGCTGACAACTATTCTTTTATGCTGCCTGATTTAACAGTACCCAGGACATTCCCCTGTGACCTGGATGACATTGCAAAACAAGGGCTTACATTTTTTCCCATCCCACAGATACAATAATGCAAAGCCTTGCTCATGTGGCCAACCTTTTATTAATTGCCCCTCATCCGTACAGGTAAGGCTGAAACTGCAAGATGCCCATTTTATCAACAGTAAAAACGAGGTGTTGCACAACTAATTGATTTGCTCCTCCCCAACAAATCCACGACAGAGTGAAGCAACACAACCATGAATCAACTGACATAGTTTTGATCTTCATCTGCTGCACTGTGATTCACACGGTAAGTTTTGGTTTCTTGGATCTAGTATTTCAACATTATAAATAGATTCCCCCAACCTGGCATACAGACTCTCCTATAGGTAATCAATCATGTTTGGATTTCATAACAATTGCATGACATGTGAACCCCAGCTACTGGAGTGAAAAAGAATACCCAAAGCCTTACACTGGAAACACTAGAAAAGAAACAATAAACCAAGGCTACGTTCTGGGTGGGTATTTAGCTCACAGTCATAGAGAGTATTCTAGTAGCCTGAAAACAGCCCAGAACTGCCTTCCCCGTGCTGCGCCAGGACCTGCTGTACAGACACACAGCCACCCTGGTGTGCACTGGGCACTCAGGGCTGTGCAGAGGGACTGTACTCACCGCTCCCCTCGTCACTCTCAGGCCACTCCTCATTGCTGTCCTCTGCTTCTGACACACCGCTTTCCGATGGCACGAAATCCTCCCCATCATACCCCCTGCTGCTTGCATCCCTCTCCTTGTCTTCCTCGAGGAGACTTTCTACTGACTCAGCCTGTTTGAGCTCCCCAGGAACTTCAGGACTCTGATGCCGTGTTGCTGTTGTATCTTCATCAAGACTTCCAGTGTCTTCCCTCACTCTTAGATCTTCTGGGTTTTTCTTTTCTTCTTCATCTGCTTCAGCCTGAGAAAGGCTCGCTGCAATTTTTTGTAATATTTTAAATTATCCTACTTATCTGCAATGCATTACAACAACTTTGCAGGACTGCTTTTAAAAAAACCTCAAACATGGAAGCTAAAAATTCCCTAAAATATGCCAACGACTCCCATTAATTTTAAAACAAGAACAAAGAAGCTGTGTTTGAATGGGAACTGCCATTCTAAATCAGTGGACTGCCTTGTATAAGGCCAGAGTAGCAATTCAAGAAAACTCCTCAATTTTCCTTAAAAGTAGAAAGGCAGAGGAGCGGAGCCCGACGCCACCTGCCAGCTTGCTGCAGTGGTGGTGTGAGGAAGCTGCCTCAGCCCTGGGAAGCCGCGGAGGCGCAGGCTCATTCCAACCGCCACCTCCACAGTGACTGGCAGCAGAGCAGTGAGCGGTGCCACGGGCAGGGTGGAGGGCCAGCCTCCAGCAGCTACTGCCGCGGACGTGAGGTACAAACGACCGCGCAGCCACCGCCTGGCAACGACTCTGGCACCTCCAGCCTGCCCCGGATTCGCACCTCTGTTCTGACGGGAGGTACGTTTAGACTCCCAGAAAACACCATCGCTCCCAGACACTGACAAGAGTATAAACAGTGCAGAGACAGAACCACTCCAACATGCAGATTACATCCTGCACTAGGGGAACTGCCAGCGATTCTCCCCAATTCATTCACAGGCTTATGGTCCACAGGGATTTGAATGCCAAGGTCCCTCTTTCACGCTCTTTATTTACGTCCGATTCATAATATTGAATGCAAAAGTCACAGCTTTGGCACCTCAGTTGTCTGGATATTATTCTAAACTCTGTATGCTGGCTGAATTGACCCAAGGGGCCCAACAGATTCAGACACTCTTGAACAAGTGTCATGATATGCTGAACTAAGACGAGACAAAATCTGTCCACAGCACGTACTCATAAAAATCCAGATCCCATTACTATTAGCATGTTATTTCTGCCAAAGCAGCACTCATAGCTTACAAGTGGATTAGTGTACTGATTGCTGAAACACAGAAATATAGCCTCTATGCCCAAAAGCTTGCTATCCAAAATCCTGGTCTACCAACACTAATACACATGCTTAAGTTGAAGTGAGTTCTTCTTTGAAAAAATTACAGGTCCAAGGCTCGGCAGATGATCTCAAAGCACAATAAATGTACAGAGCATGTGGAATTTCAGGACACAAGCAGATGAAAGCTGAAGCATCCAACAATTAAATGGGGTCATGTTGTCTTGAAGAATTTGTAAATATAAACATAACGGAAAAGACCTGCTTAAGGATGTGCAAAAAGGCATAACTAAAAACAATGGTGTTAAAGAAAAACCTTTTTAATAATGAATATCCAAAAACATCTTCCACTGTGGAGAGCTATTAGGCACTTTAACAACCTCCTAAAAAAATTGAACTAGTAGTCACTACTAAAGTTGCTTGAAATATTTCCACAGATACTATTTTCAGAGAGTCCTTCATTCAAACAGAAAGCTCTTCTTGTCCTCAAAATTACCAATTCTTATTTTTCATGAATTTATTATCACATCTCAGTTGGAAGAAACCCACATCTTTTTTATCCCTTCTCTCCACCTCCTCTGTTCAGTGGTGGGGAAAAAAAAAGTAGAAAGATTTCATTACAAAGGGGAAAATATCAAAAATCAACAAATAGGAAAGAGGAATGAATGATCATCACACACTGCTAGAGCTTGAGAGGCAGCTGATTAAAGTCACAGAAAAGTTCATAATGCCATACACTAACAAGCAGAAAAGAATGCTTAATTGTACTGATTATTCATGAATCACAAGCTATTTCTGATTATCATGAGAGAACAAAAATTAAGATTCTTTTTGATCACTGCAATGGTTTTATAAGCAAGGATGTTTCAAACCTAATTGGAATTTCTGGTGGACTTTATACTTTCTATAAAAAGACTGGATCTTTCTTGCAGCTGCAACCTTTTCTCAAAGAGCTGTATTACCATTGCTTAATTCACCTAGAAATACAAATGTGAAAGCAATGTTTCCATTTAACTTGAGAAACGGTTTGCACATTAGGACTGTCAAATGTAAGGAACATAAAGTAATTGATTTTGAAAGAGCAGGAAATGGAGAAATCCTGGTACATTATGACAAGCAAGAGGCACATAAGTCAGCTCAGGATCTAACAAAGCCATAGAGGAGAAAAGTTAAGAGAGAAATAAAACACTGCCACAAGGAAGAGGCAGTTCACTTCCGGCTTATTCACGACATGGTGAATGGAATGCTGCTGTTCATCTAAGAAATGAGAAATTGCCTGTGAGTTTTCCATGGGATTATTGATGAAGATAATCCCACGGCAGGCAGCAGGGAGAGCTGAGCTGACGGCATCTCCTCCCTCGGCCAGCACGGTGCCAGCGGTGCGCCAGAGGACGCCGCCCAGGTTCTGACTGTTCAGGGCCATTAAAGACAGCACTTCTAAAATACCAGGAGGCACGTCAGGTGTGCCGCTGGCTTCTCAGATAAAAGTGCGTATCCTCAGAAGGTGTGAGTGGTCTCGGACATCAGTGACCGCTGACAATAAGTGCTGATCTGCCCAAGTATTTAGAGCTAATTTGCCAACTGGCTCCATCTCCATTTCTGCACCTAAATAGTTCAGCAAAGTCTGCTGTGAGCTGGCACACCCTTACACTGCCCATGGGTTTTGCCGTATTTCAGTTACAGACGGTTGAATTACTAACAGATAAAACAGCTATCTTTTCCCAATTCAGTAGGAATTGCATGGTTTTTCCTGTGTTTTCCCCTTAACATACGTACTGGACACGCACAAAATGTAAAATATGCACAAAATGTAAAACATGCATCAGGTCAACTTCTCTAAGCCTCACTATGAAAAAAACTAACCTTGTTCATCGTCCTGGAAGTCACTGTCGGAGTATCTATCATCTTCAGCCTTCTCGCTGTCAGAGACCTCCAATGCCTTCTCTGATAAGGTCTCACTCTCCTTTTCAATGTCTAAGTCAGGTTTTTTATCACCTGAGGGTGACTCTGATGTTCCATTCATTTGATCATCAATCTGTCTCTCTTCTGCTTCAATGTCTTCATCATACTCTAAAATACAAGAATCATACTGTGAGACGGAATTCACAACTAATAAAGTTCTTTTTAAGCAGGCAGAGGTTAACTTCATCAATCTCCTTTTGCCTTTGCATTTGCTCAGTCTTTTTAATGCCATGAGAGAATCTAGGACCACAGACAGGAAACATAAGAGCACATTATCATAAAAAAGCATCATATTCTTCATAAATAGAATACCAAAAATGCAGTAAAGCTACTGAATGATGCATCAAGTAAGATTAATAGATTAAAAACAACAAACAAACAAAACCATTAGCCACTGAAAGGACTAGAAAAACTGAGAACTGGGCAAACTCGGAAATAAAATGCAAGACAGTCTCTTATTACAGGAGAAAAACCTGTTGCAACGAAAAAAAATGCAAGCAATAGATAAAGCTGGAGAAAGGTAATATACTGCAGCACAAAGTAAGATAAATGTGGATTGACATGGCTAATCAGCAAAGAAGTGGCTTACAAACTAAATGAATTAAATCAATCCAGCCAAAGGGTGCTGCGGAGGAACATTCTGTCATCGCACTGCCCTGATACCTCCCTTCAGCTCCCAGGTGAAATCCTCACACAAATGAAGCTTACAGCAGAATTACCATTTTCACACCAACATGGTCTGGATTCCATCCCAGGCCACTAGCCTGACGAACTGTAGTAGCTGACAGATAGCTTTGCTCACAGCTGGAGTAGAGACTGCCCCACATATACGCATTAAAGAACCCTTCCCTGTCCAGCCAAGCTGCAGCGGTTAAAATCCCATGCCCCAGTGCGCACAGCGATGTCAGTGATTTCCTGTGAAACTCAGTAATTCCACTGCTACCCCCAGCTCACTGCGCGTGCAGCAGAGAGGCAACAAACCCAAACTGTGCCGGAGAGCTGTCACCGCTGACACACCAGCTGTCCCTCGTGGCCATCACTTCCCACCTTTCAGATTTTATTGCTCACCTCTTTTTCTTTCGATCAGTGCTTTTAAAATATTGAAGTGACAGATGCCAGGGACAGAAATGAAGAGCATCTGATGCAGAACCAATTAGGCAGATAAACAGTTACCCAGACAATGAGAATTAAGGGAATAAGATTTTTTTTCTGTGTTAAAAATCACTTGAGATTCCAACTGCATTGTTGGAAGTGAGGCCTCCTTAGGTAACTGTCAGAAAGGTGCCCCCCTCCTGAAGGAAAAAGGCTTGATTAATCACAAACACAGATCCACAGGGACTAATGAGGAAGCTGAGCAGCAGCAGCGCTGCGGAATTATGAAAGCAAAAATAGGAATAGGAAGTAGGAATTAAGATCCCTCTCTAAATTTGACTCACTCTGAAGAAGCCTTTATAATAAGAGCACAGGCTGAGCTCACCGCCTCTCCCGCGGGGGCAGGCAGAGTCCCCGAAAGCAACAGGGACCGGCCCGAGGTGACACATTCTGGGCGTGCAGGTGGAGCTGCCACGCACCGTTTTTATACCAGAAATATTGTATTGGCCTGCCACAAGAAACACCCCTCGGGCAGACTTTCAGCAAGGGCAGCCTCTCTCCGGTCCTTTTTAAATCTGCCGACAGAAAGGAGGTGGGACTCAAGCAAAAGGGGAAGGTCAGCTAGCTACAACAGGCAACAGGAGCGTTCAGTAAGGGGAAAGGACGATGGTCCGGCGGGGTCGGAGCAGAGGAGGCACGAAAGGAGGGCTGGTAGGTCTGGGGCAGAGGATCAAACCCTCATACTGGCCAGGACCTGGACGTTGGGGCAGGTGTCCCCTAAGTGGTGCCTGGGGCACCGTGGTGGAGAGGGGGCTGGAAAGAGCCTTAGGGAACAGAACAGTGCACGCCCGCTGGCAACAGAGGAGAGGAGACCAGAACGCTTCAGCTAGCGCTGCATCTTGCTGACGTTTCGCTGCTATGCACTCTTACCACCTTCCCTCCCCTCCTGCGCCCAGTACTGAGCCTCCCCCCTTCCCAGTCGGTCCCCGCTCCCACCCATCTCGGAGCAGGTGACAGCAGCTTCCCCACCGCCTGCCCCTACAGCCGCCATCTCCTCTCCACTCCACCGCGCTGAGGCCCTGCCTCCCTCAGGAGATCACCTCAGACTCACCGTCTCCCTGCCCACACCCAGCCCGTTCCCTCCTCCTGCTCTCCCTGTCCTCCGCCTGCTGCCATTCTCCTCCCTCACAGTTGTCCCTGCGCTGTGCCCCACTTCCCTCCTGCTTTCCCATCTACCTCAGGCTCCTGTTGCAGCCTCTCACACCTTCATTACTCACTTCCTTGGCTCTTGCAAAACCCTCTCGTCCTGATGCTTGGCCCAAAGAAGCCCCACTGATTTTATCACCCAGACACAGGCATCACCACACTCCTCACATGAGGTGTCCTCAGAGAGGATGCCCCAGGCGAAGGCGGAGGCCCGCAATCCCAGACCGACAGAATCGTACTCTCCCCTTTTTCATCCCCTGCTTCTCTTTCACAATACTGTACCATTTTTACCGATGTCTTCCTGACTATCTTCATGCTCACAATCAGATAGTTTTTTCCCTTCTTCTTCTCTGTTTTCCTGTTCGGTCTCCATTTTGTCCTCAATAGTTTGGACACTTGCTTCCACACCTGGTAAGATGACTAACACTGAATCTTTGCTTGTTTTCTGCTCAGTACTGCTCTTACTTGGCTCCATGCACACTCCATCTGCCCCGGAACCCATATGATTTTCCTCATGGTCCTCCTCCATCTTTTCCTTGGGAGGCACTGGCTTTTTGTCCAGACCCATTGCAATAACGCACCTATAAAATAACAAGGAGAATTGGAAAGTGTCATGTTTTCCTTTGTGTGAACAATGGAAGGGCAGCAGGCAGTGAGCTGTTCAGATCATTATCAGCACTGAAACCGGGTACCCATCTGCCTCTGCGCTGCCACTCAGACCACACAGGTACTGATAACCACTCCCTTGGAGAAGCCCCCTGAAGTTCTCAAGAGCTCCACTATCCCAGATACAGTTCTTCCTTGAAGGAGAGTAACACTGTCCCCACTTAAAGGTGATGGTTGAAGTATAAACAGATTAAAATCAAACCAATCATAAGTATCCATTAATTTCAAGCTACACCAACACTGATCTCTGAAGATATAACCACTGAGAAGGGCAGGCAAGCACCAAGGCAGACGTGTGCTGGATCCTGATCCTGCTGCAACACCCAGTACAGTGATAACTCTGGTTTTGTTTTTTAATTTGTCTGCTGGGTCTGATAATGGCGGGGGAAGAGGCAGATTGAAATGGAATTCTTTTCAGTTTCTGTTCTGTTTTTCCTACCCAACAGAAACCCAAACAGCTGGAAAACAAAGCATTTTGAGCGACTTGTGAGACTGCTCCTCTTGTATTTTGACACCGTTTCCCACAACATTCTTCTTTGACACCGTTTCCCACAACATTCTTCTGGCGAAACTGGCTGCTCGAGGCTTAGATGGTCGCACACTTTGCTGGGTAAAAAACTGGCTGGATGGCCGGGCCCAGAGAGTTGTGGTGAACGGAGTTAAATCCGGTTGGAGGCCGGTCACAAGTGGTGTCCCCCAGGGCTCGGTTTTGGGGCCACTCCTGTTCAACATCTTTATTGATGACCTAGACGAGGGGATCGAATGCACCCCCAGTAAGTTTGCAGACGACACCAAGTTGGGTGGGAGTGTTGATCTGCTCGAGGGTAGGGAGGCTCTGCAGAGAGACCTGGACAGGCTGGAGCGATGGGCCAAGGCCAACTGTATGAAGTTCAATAAGGCCAAATGCCGGGTGCTGCACTTGGGTCACAACAACCCCCAGCAGTACTACAGGCTTGGGGAGGAGTGGCTGGAGAGCTGCCAGTCAGAGAGGGACCTGGGGGTGTTGATTGACAGCCGGCTGAACATGAGCCAGCAGTGTGCCCAGGTGGCCAAGAAGGCCAATGGCATCCTGGCTTGCATCAGAAATAGCGTGGCCAGCAGGGACAGGGAAGGGATCTTACCCCTGTACTCGGCACTGGTGAGGCCGCACCTCGATTACTGTGTTCAGTTTTGGGCCCCTCACTACAAAAAGGACATTGAATTACTCGAGCGTGTCCAGAGAAGGGCAACGAAGCTGATGAAGGGTCTTGAGCACATGTCGTATGAGGAGCGGCTGAGGGAACTGGGGTTGTTTAGTCTGGAGAAGAGGAGGCTGAGGGGAGACCTCATCGCCCTCTACAACTACCTGAAAGGAGGTTGCAGGGAGCTGGGGATGAGTCTCTTTAACCAAGTAATAAGTGATAGGACAAGAGGGCATGGCCTCAAGTTGCGCCAGGGAAGGTTTAGACTAGATGTCAGGAAGTATTTCTTTACAGAATGGGTTATTAGGCAGTGGAATGGATTGCCCAGGGAGGTGGTGGAATCCCCATCCCTGGAGGTGTTTAAGAGTTGGGTCGATATAGCGCTGAGAGATATGGTGTAGATGGGAACTGGCGGTACTAGGTTAATGGTTGGACTAGATGATCTTCAAGGTCCTTTCCAACATAGTTGATTCTGTGATTCTGTGATTCTGTATAAAATGGAGTCGCAGCCTCTCTGTCTCATGGCTGGGAGGCTCATCTGAGAGACCAGGGCTTCTGCTCCTGATTTAACATTACCTGCAGACACAAAGAGCCACCCTACACCACCCACGAGTGTCAGGACACTGTGCTCTATGTAGTGTGTCGATTCAAATCTGCAAGCACAGGGTGACACTGAAACCAGAACTTTCACCTTAGCTAACCATAAGTCTCTCTGGAAAACCATATTTTCTTCACAGACAAGGATGTCTTAAAATCGTTTCCTCCCCCAAAACTGCTTTTTTTTATGTACGGCTTGTTTACAATTCCACTCACATTCCAGCTGTTTACAAACTACTGTGAAACATCCTACAGTCATTCAGTCTAGAAATCTTTTAGTTTTGCAGGCATAAAATGTAAACATGACAATTTCTGAAAAGAGTCCTACTTTTTAATTATTTGTTCCTGGTGTTTTTTTCAGGGACCTCTGAGATATTGAACCATTTCTGCTGTACAGAAATGCTGGACCTAGGCCAGCAGAAAACTCGGTGCAAGGATCACAGCACTGGTATAGAAATCATAGTGGCATCACCTCTTTGTGAACCACAGCTGACACCCAACGGGGACAATCAGCTGGGATGTTACTGAGAATCAGGGTGGGGATTTAATGGGTGGATGTGGTGTCATACTCAAAGCAGGAAACAAATACAACTGCATTTGACCTGAAGGAAATGTGAAAAGAGTTGTCATTTATGGGGAAAACCTGCTTCATGGAGATGGTTTTTGGTCACCAGATAAGGTTGGCTGGACTGACAAGACAGGAAACAGAGATATCACTAAGAATAAGAGGGGAAGCGGGACAGAAAGTGGGGGCACCTCAGGAAGAAATGAAACCATTTCTGGACACTATACTCATTAGAAAATTCACTTCAAATCCTTCTAGAAATCATACAATAGCTGAGATTTGGGCATTTCCTAAACTCTGTAGCCACTATATCCATTCTGAATTCAGATGCTTTTCACTACTTCCAAGATACTAAGTAATACATTTACATAAATCATGTCCAATGGTGGATTGGAGTAGAAAAAATATGGCACAATAAAATAGACTTTTTTTTTTCTCAGAATTCAGTCCGTATCTGAAAAATAAGAGCATAGCTCTGTGGAGATTCTCTTCTTCCAACTGCTTGCTGATCTTTCAAAATTACTTACGAAAAGAACAAAAACATTTTAAAATTATCCATGTGTGCAGAATTTTACTTGTCTGGCATGACTTAACAATCACACAAAAGGAAGATTTTATCAAAATTAAAGCTTCCTGGCAAACCTACTGGTGTTGCTCACATTGACTTTTGCCCAAACCCTAGAATCTTCTGCACAGATTTGTTTTCTGAAAGATGGCTAACATTCAGTACTGTCTTATTCTGCAGCAGGGGTATTACAGCAGAATCCCACCTTTGAGGCAGAGCTATTTAAGAATAAATTATCCCGTTCTCACAATCACAAAGAAAACCCCCAAAACTACAGTTAAGTAAGCAGCGTTCTTCATACTTATTTCACCAGCACTTGCAGGAGAAGCAGGCAAGGGGTGTATGTGTGGCACCCCCCAGCCACCGCTCTGCTCGGAGCTGAGGAAGAGCTGCAGGGTGCCAAAAAGATGACAAAAGAGGAAACAAGGGATAAGCTTGAACTACTGGGCTGCGAGGTCCTTGCGAGCAAAGCACACTCATCTCCATACCTGTAGCAAGGAGATGCTCCCTCCACACTGAGAAACCTGAAGTGTCCGCGTCTGCCTCCCACCGTGGAGGGCCTCTGGTGTCTGAACTCACAGCAGCAGCTCAACCTGTCCACTGACAGCCCATTGACAAAAAAGGTGAGGCTGAATGGGAAACCTTGGTGCCTCCTTGAGATGAACTGAAAGGTCTCTGCAGTCACAGAAAGGATTCAAAGAAAAAAGGTTATGCTTTGCTGCCAGCCTGTTGCAATCGTTGTGTCTCACCTGCATCACCACCAAAGCACGCAGCCCTCCGAGGTCAGGTACTCTGGTTCTCAGCTACATTAATTAGTTGGTAATACCCCACCTCCTCCCCACACAACAGTCTCATCTCTCTCCAACCCCAGAGTGCCAAGCTGGACACCCTTGTGACAAGCCACTCAGTTTGGCCACTCACAGCTACAGCAGAACAGAGAGCAGAGCCTCTCATCTCCACAAAATTAACTCTGCCCGTGCCTTACAAGAGTGGGCATCGTGCACAGGAGGTTTAGGATTCCTGGCACGTGCCTACCCGGTGCAGGGCAGCAGCATGTCAGAGCCCCGCAGTGGGACACACCTCGCAGGGAGCAGCCGAGGCTCCAGATGAGCACAGCTCAGCACCAGTGGCTCTGGGCCTGCACGGACGCGGCTGGGCTCAGGGAACACCAGGCACCTGAAAGATGCTGCTTCTGGAGCCGTTTCAGGCTGCTCTGCAAGGGCACTGCTTGGCGTCCAGGCCATGAGGGCACCGAGGCGGCCACCCCGCTCCATGCCGGGGGGACGGGGTTGTACCCCCTTTACACCGGTCACTCCCTCAGGTGTGTGAGCGGGGCTGGGGACAAGAGGAGCAGGCACAGAGGACACAGCGGGGAGCCAGCCGCAGCAGCCCCGTGAGCCGATCTGCAGGCACGCCGCCCTGCACCCACAGCCTCGGGGACGGGCAGGAGCGCAGGGAGCTCTGCACCATCTTCCCACACCCGCTGAAAACGCCAGCACATGGGTTCTGTGAGCTGGAATGAGGGGTGTCATCAGTGGAATCACTCTTCCTCATAAGTGAAAATCTCCCAGCCATCGCCTCTTCTCAGGTTCCCAGATCACAATTCGCCTTTTCCTGGTGCTATGGAATTGCACTTATGTCAAAGAGATGGGAATTGGGCTCCCATTATGTACTTTTCCTTCTGGAGTAATAAGCAACATGCACTGATGTGTTGTAGCAAGTCAGAAACAGATAACCCCTATTTAAGGACAGTTTGCTACTACTACTACTTTATTAACCACACATCTCTATACGAAATTAACCTAAGCTACAGTATTTTGTTAAATTAGTTATCTAAATTCCTTCTACTGTAATTTGCAGAAGTAATTCTAACCTCACTTTCAATCATGAAACAGTAGATCCAGATTTAGCGTGGAGGCAGATGGTATAAAAATCCCTGGATGCACATATCTTGACTGAGCTCAGCTGAAGTCATTTTGATACCACACCAACATTTTAGCCAAAAAAAAAAAAAAGACATTGCCAGAATCGATATGAACTCTTTGACTCTTCATCCTCACCTCCTTCCAATAGGCTGCCTTTGTATACACACAGGTTTTCCCCTCCACAGTGCTGCTGATAGACTGCAATTTCATTCCTGTCATCAGCATCCTTGCCAGATAAACGGAGATTTTTTCCCACAAAGGCCATGGTGACACATGCGCCGTTGCGTACCGGGGACCTGAAGACTACTCCAGAATTCTGCAGCAGGAAATACACAAAAAATGCATTCAGCTTCCAACTCTAACAAAAGGTGAACACAAAGAGCATGTACGTGTGGCATACACTTGAGGCTTCCAGTCTTTTAAGACAGGCCTTGAGCTGCTTAAATGGGGAAGTGCTTTGTAACATGCAGAAGGGGAGGAAAATATTTCAAACTGAAAATCCACTGCATCGAATTGCCCAAAATTGCAGGGACCATGACCCGTATCGTCCCTCCCAATCCGGGGTTCCTACAATTCCCTTTACAGGAGTCAAAACTGGCTGGAGATACAGTGTAACAGATGAAGTTTTCATACGCTCAAGGCATTTCACATATCCCTCTGAAGTTCTGGTACCAGATATGGTCAGAGACAGGATCAGATTGACTAAACCAGAAGGCTTTAAGTAAGAGTTCCCATGGCTTTTCTGTTCAAGCACCCTTTTTCCCCCAGCTGATGAAAAACACTAAATGTTTTAGTATATAGAGAGATGGGTGGCAGTTACATATTTTAATAGTTATGAATTTTCTTTCTTTCAAAATTCAGTGAATCTTTATGCAAACTAGGTATACACACCTTTCAGCATTAGGCAAATACACCAACAAGGAAGATTATATACCTGTACAGAAAGAGAGAAGTAGACAGAGCTAATTTACCTTCCTTGGAGGTTGTTCTGCCTCACTGGGTACAGTGATGGGACGCAATTGTCTGCCTCTGGTTACCCAACTTCTCGCTTTTTGCTGGGGTGGAGGTGGCGCTGGCATCAGACTGATGTTAACGATGGGAGATGTATCAGTCACGTATTCCACCACATTTGGACCTCTGACTTCACTCCTCTCCTCCTGTGAAAACATTTTAACCAGGTTAAATAGGTTATGCAAAACCAGCGACCGAGCGTATTGAACTAACCATGGTTTAACTGCTCTTTACACCTAGTAAGATGCATCCTTCTAGAACAATTCTGTAACTCGGTGTTTGCAATTTTGTTCGTGAAAGGATTTCTGTGCTAAAACCCTTTCTTTTAATTTGCAAACCAACAGGCAGGCTGCTTGGAAGCATCACCCCCATAGGTATATACAGCACTGTGAGCTGTGTACTTCTTGTAACCATGCAGAGTTCTGATCCCCAGCAGACAGAACCCCACAGTACTGCTGCACTCCCTCCGCTGGCAAGTTCCAAAGCAGCTGGGGTCTCCCAACAGTAACATCATTTGGCATCAATTACACAAGATGTGGTTCAAAACACTCCTCTCCCATTTGTAGTGGAGGTCTAGTCCTCCTTCAGGATGAAATGCAAACAGAGGCCCAGGGCCCTGAAAAGCAAAAGACACCTCTAGAGAATAAATTCTGCAAACGTCCTGTGCTCTGGGTCTGAGCTCTGCGTCGTGTCTGCATAACCTGTGACTGATCTGGCTGTTTTGTCAGCAGGGAGCATTAAGTAGATAGTGCCAGAAAATTCCTGGAGAAAGGATCGTGCCCATCACAATACAGAGCAAATGCAGAAGGGGGCTCTTCGCACAGTGTCTGCCAGGCAGTGGTCACAGCCCCATTCCAAAATCCTCCAGTCCCATGGAACTCCTAACACAAAACCAATTACACCATGTTTTTCTAGAACAGAAGACAAGTCCAAATCTCACTTGAAAGTAACTGTGTATGTATCAAGATCATGTCTGGCTACTCCAAAAAGCTCTCATTCTCTGAACCTGATAGTGTAACTTAGCAGGAGGAATGGTAAAAAAAATAAAGAAGTTTTTTTGCTACTTTGCAGCTGTAGATGAAGATAAAAACTTGTAAGACTGTGTGAAAATATTCCTGAGTTCTGGGTGTTAACCAGGTGGCTGCCTCCTTCTCTACATAACAGATAGTCTATGTGGAAGGAGAAAATTATGCATTCAGAGATTTTATACTATAGAAGATAAGTCACCACATTTTTCCTCACTGTGATCAAGAACTAGGCATTAGACCAGTAAGTCAATGTCTTGAAAATTAAGGGGAGGTTAAAAAGGAGAGTTTAAATAAAAGCTGATGACCGTTTGGAAGGCATGTTGCCTGCAGTACACAGATCTGGGAACTACAGTACTAAAGCAGTATTATAAAGCTGTCCCTAAAATCACATTATTTTCAGAATGAACTATGGCCTCACCCTGCCGGCAGGCTGTTTACTGATTTGAGGTGCCGGGCACTTCTTTTCAGATGTTGGAGTCTTTACAGCCTCTGCTGCAGCACTGATGGGAAGTGGTGGGAAATGGAGTGAGTGCTGCAGATACCCTGGAGCTGTATGTGGTTGCCTGGAAGTCTAGAAAAGGAAAAAGAAAACAGCTATAAAATCTCAGTGTATAGTTTCCAGTGCAGAGCAGCATCATAAGGGAAAACAAAAAAAAAAAAAAAAAAAAGCACTGATCGAGATATTTGGAAGTGATGAGTGATTCTCAGGTACCTTCAGGAAATTAAATTTTCTAGTCTGCCTCCGAAGAGTCAGGCCCCTTTAGGCATCTCTCACCGAGCATCCAAATACCAGAGCACCCAGAATAACTCTTGACCATAAATACAGGTTTTGCTACTGTCTCCTCACAGTGCAGCCTTGAAGCAAACACGTGAGCTCACAGACACTCCCAGGAATGCAGCCGTGTGCTGCCTTTTGGTGACTTCAGCACACGCACACTGAGAGAACGCACCACAAAAGCAGGCCTATTTTTGTTCAATACTCAGCATTTTTATTACTTTTTTAGTTCATCTTTTCCTTGTATACCCTTCAGAATACCAAGTTAAAAACCTGTTTATCTGAGTTAACTCGCTGCCTTAGAACAGGCAGACCCCCTTGGATGGGTGTTGATGCGATGATGTCCAACATCACACATCACTACAGGGCCAAGTGTCCTCTTTCTGGAGAGGAGGTTATTCAGGACCAAAAATCTCACTTCAGTCTGCACCCATGATCATCACTGAAATCAAGAACCAGTTAAAACTGAACCATATATTTGACCTTTGACCTTAGACTTTAGTATCATTATACTTCAAGAGTATATTAACATTCCTTCTCTGCCTGTTAACAGAGAGGAAGAGGTTTCTGAGCCAGAGCTCCAAAGCACGGCCTTCTGGATGAGCTTTAGTCTTACTTCACCCCTTCACCTCTCTTTTCTAAAAGACCTCCATTGCTCTCAGGATTTTAGAACGTGTGTGAACGCGCCTATAGCCACGTACTCGTTAACAATATTAATGTACTGATACTGGCCTAGCCTTGGGCGACAAGGCAGAGAAAAGGATTAAAGCAGATTTATCACAAAGCAAAGATTTTTTTTTTCTAGATTCTGATGTGCCATTCCTGCAACATCGGCTTCTGCAGATTTCTCTTTAATGACACAACCCTGCAAACAGGAGGTGGGCCCCAGGGGATGGAGGATGGGGCAGTCAGTGCTCTAGACTAAGCTCAGACCTCACAGGCCTACGTGCACGCCTGCGCTGTGTGTGCTCATGCCAGCGCCTTCGGGGTGCTGCTAAAACTCACCCGTCGTCGGGAGCGACCAGCTGCTTCTCTGGCAAGGGGAGGGAAGAGCCCACGACGATTGCTTGGACCGGGTGGTGGATGAGGGAAGTGCATAAACCTGGCATTTCCCACTGGTCTTCTGGATGGTTCCGCCTAAAAGAAGAGAAATTTACATCTCTGAGGTAATAAATTGTGGGAAAGAGGCAAGTCAACATCGGCCTGCCAGCTCTAACAGCAATGTCTGAGCTTGCCTGGCAGCTGTCTTTCACTGGACAGCTGTGACACTGGGACACCTGGTTAAGGAAGGAAAGGAAATCATGGGGAGAAGGAGAGGGACGAGGGAAAAGACTTGTTCCCACCTCTGACTTATTTCCTTGCAGCCCTCTCCAGCTGCTGATCCTCCCAAATTCAATTCATCTGCCTGTTTCTGCATACCTCCCAATTCGTGGCTTGGTTGAAGGTCTCTTTCTTTTTTACATTCGAGTGCATCTGCCACTTCCTTGCTCTGGCTGCTGCCCCTCCCTCCCTTCTCAAAAGCCCCACGTTGGGCTGACGACCCTTCTGGAAATAGACAGCTCTGCCTCTCATCCTCCCTTGCTCAGACATCTGTCTTTCTCCTTTTCTTTCAGATTAGCTACTCAGCCGAATTCACTGAATGTATGAGCTGAGGGTTAAATTACACTGCTAATTGCAGCCAGGTTCCTGTGTCCTGGCATGGGACCGCAGCAGAGATACAGATCACGTATCTGCAGGTGTCGTGGTTCGAGCCCGCCGGCAGCCAAACGCCAGGCAGCCGCTCACTCACCCCCCGCCCCTGGAGCATGGGAGAGGGAATTGGAGGGGTAGAGGTGGGGAGACTCAGCAGTTGAGATAAAAACAGTTTAACGATTGAAATAAATCAATAACAACAATAAAAGAAAGTAGAAATGGGTGACGCACAACGTGCCTGCCACCGCCCGCTGACTGATACCCAGCCCATTCCCCGCTGGTGATCCTGGAGAAGCCAAGATCCTGAAAAAGCAATCCCGGAAGCGAGAGAGAACCAACCCCTTCCCAGCCGACCCTCCTGTACATCCTGAGCGTGACATTACATGATAGGGAATATTCTCCTGGCCATTTTGGGTCCGCTGCTCTGGTCGTGCCCTCCCAGTTTCTTGTGCACCTGCTCACAGGCAGGACAGGGGGAGTTGGAAAGTCCTTGATCTCCTGGCAGCAACTGAACACATCCATGTGCTATCAGCATTCTTCGGACACCAAATCCCACACTGAATCCAAACCACAGCACTATTCTAGCTACTAAGAAGAAAAGTTAACTCTGTCCCAGCCAAAACCAGGACAGCAGGCGTCTCCTCTACGCTTCTCACTGAAGGAAGCAGTTTGGGTTTATGTTCCAAAATCACCCAAGTCCAGACTCCCTTCACAGGCTGCCTTAGTCGCTGCTTCCACTGGGGTGACCTCTGCCAGCAGGGCTTCAGTCAGTATACAGTGCCTTTGCAACTACACAGTGATCGCTGTCTGTCATGAAAATCTCCTCCTTCCTTTACCTCATAAAGGTATTATTTAAAATCAGAAATATTTGACATTGTTTTTCAACTGCTCCAAGCAGCAGCTAGCTTCACAATGCATTCTTCTCAATGGGCACAGGCTCCTAATAAAGAAATAAGATGCTGAGTATATTTCAGCCAAAATGAGAACAATTTTTCCCCAAGTGACTTCATGGGGAGAAGAACCATTGACTTCTGTGGGACTTCCATGACTCTAACAACTACAGAACCAAGCTCTACCTACATGACACCAAAGAAAAGGCTTCTGAAACCTCTTTTCATTACTTACATGCTGGTTCTGCTAAATAGGGTGTGGAGAGGCAAACAATTGAAAATATGAGCTCAGTGTGCAGCTGCAGTGAAGAGCAGATAGCGTCTAGAATTACTAGAACTGCAACATGTATCCTGAATTATTCATCCTGTTCTGGTTCCCCATTTCAAAACAGAAACAGTAGAACTAGAAAAGGCTGAAAAATGGCAACAGCCATGAGAAGCCTGGAATGGCTCATGGGTGAAAGACTCAACAGACTGAGAGTCTTCAGCTTGGAAAACTGAGAACATGAAAAAGGTACGTAAAACTACAAATGCCTTGGAAAAGAACAGTTATTAACTCTTTTCATAATGAGAACAATGGAGCACCAAATAGAATTATCAGACAGCAGATACATTAATTATTGTGCAGAAATGTGAGAAAGTACCATTTCCTACAACTTGTAATTCCACAACCAAGAACAGGGCAGAGCCAAAATAATAAGTAGATTCCAAAGGAATTAGGTGTGTGAATGGAAGTTTCTGAACTGCTGGACAGAGGAAGGAGGAGATGTAACCCGGGGCAGGATCATCCTCTGCTTACCTGTTTCTTGTATTTTTTCCATAAACATCAGAGACAGAGCCCTTGGCTCAGCAAGCCTCTGGCCTGACCCACGGCTGTTGTTTAACCCAGGGCAAAGCTGCCACGTCCCCTCAGCGCTCGGGAGCACTCCAGTCTTACCTTGACTTCCCGCACCTTCTCCTTCCTGCCATTCTTTGCAGGTTTCTTCTTTGCTCCTGGCTGATGATGACGCTATCAATGTAAGAGAGAAACCTCGTTAATGGACATTATGAGATGTCAGTGAAGGTAATAACACTTGCTTCTGCTCTGCTTATCACCTGCCTGCTCCCTGTCGTTACCCTCACCAAGCCCTATTACAAAACCGCTGTTGATTCAACCCATTTGCATGACACCTCTGTAAATTAACATAGGCAATTAACAACTGAGCATTTGTAAAGTTGTAGGGACCAACTCCATTCTTGATACGTAACAGGAATGTGCCCAAATTTTGTGTTCAGGTAAGATATATGACCATGTTCCAACTACTTTGTTTGGATTAGAATTTTTTTAAGCCAACTAGCCCCGTGAATGTCATCCCCCAATCTGATGAGAGCTGAAGGGCAGCACGAGAGCCAGGACAGCGTACGCTCTGATGACGGTGTGGGCTGACAACCAGAGGCCAGAGGAGGTTTCACGTGGGGATGTCAAGCACAACGACTATCCTTTTCCCAGCAGGACAGAGCCTTTCAGGGCACCGCGAGGGCGCAGCTACCCCAAACAGTCCAGTACGAGTTAACAGCCCCTGGCTGTCAGCAGGGGAGTACCTGACACGGCTCACACGTCGCTGGTAAATGCATACCTGTATGTCAAGGGCCTTATCAAACACAGTGCCAGCCAGGCACTCCCGTACGTATCTCAGGTGTTCCTCCCGTAGAGTATTTAGCCGGTATTCCTTCTCCAGTATTATTCTTCCGCTCCTTGAGATCTGCCATAAACAAATATAATGTAACTAAGAAGGACAAGACAGAACAAGGTATGTTTTTAAACAGAGCGCAATTTCCCAGAAAGGCTACTTTCTCTTCCTGGTTAGTTATCACCTCTGCTTCTGCCACGGTGCTGTAACACACCTTCCGAGCACAGAATTGTCATTTCTTTGACCCCGTGGACCCCATCAGCCAGCTGAAGAGGGCAGGAGAGCCCCAGTCACATCTCCTAAAAGCTGTGGGCTCAGCCTTGCTCTTCAGGGGCCGCTGCCCAAGTCAGCAGAGGGCAATTAAATACTTGCCTTCCTACTGCATTGGGGGGTTGCATCTGCCTGTGCTAAACAGAGTCACACCCAGGAGTGCATAAGCATTTTTTAAAACGTTCAGCGCATTCACCTTTACCAAATCCTTCAGCTTTCCATTAAAGTCTTTTTAAAAAATAACACTGAAGCTATTTAAACAGCTATTAGAGTCAAAGATGCTTAGATGTCACATTTTAAAAACCTAAGAAAATCAATAACCTAAGAGAATCAATGCTGCTGGGGGATATGGTGTAGGGGAGAACTTTGGGATCTTGTGGCTTTGATCTGGCACAGCAGAATTGCACATGTTTGGCTGGTCAAAACCTTACCAATGACAACACATACCTCTAACAAATGAATAACAGACTATCAGTGATTTGACTTGTGCAATATTAAGAGAAACGAATAATTCTTTTTTTCTCAGAAAAGGAAATTTTTCAATCTCACCAGTCCTGATCTCTGAAGATGTTGCCTTATCCGGGTATTGTTGAAGTACTCAACCAAGTGTTTGTCCCTCAGACTATTGTAGGTTTCCAGTAATCTGAAATAAAAGCAATACAGTTGCATATAAGCTCCTTGACAGCCAAATTATTACAGCTTAATTTACAAAGACCTGTCCAATAGTTTGCTGTACAAAATGGTGTCTCGTTGAATCATGCCCAACATTTTGTCAGGTAAATTCCCATCAGATTATGTAAAAGCAACATCTTATGGCCTCCGGAAGATTCCTATCAGAAACAAGGGACGTCTACAGCAGACAGAGTAGCTCAGCATCGAACGGCGTAGCACCACCAAGGCACAGGCTCCAGCAGAGCCCAGCCCTGGAGGTCTCCTCCGAGACCAAACCCTGCAACAGCCTCCTCAGATAACAGACTCTTCCGAGATTTTAGAGCGCACTTCCAAGACTTGAGAGAGATCGACCAGACAGCACTGCAACGGCCCTGAAGTGCTGTTCAGTCCAGCGGACTCCCAGGACTGCGCTGCTGTAGAGGCCAGAACGGTTGGGCTGGGCTACTCTCTGCTGGGCTCTTCCCCTTCCCAGAGCCCTGGCATAGGGGTGCGAAGTCCTCCTCTGTATCCAGAGCAATAAAAATGAATGCAAGGCCTCCTCAAGTCTCTTCCAGTTCCCGAGTCAATATGCTAAAGGTTCTCTAATGCGTACCTTGAACAATCCAAAGTGAACAAATTGCATCTCTCTCCTGTTTATTGGTTTAAAGCTGTAAGACCAACAAAGGAAGAACCAGACCACACAGCCCATCCAAGCAGGGCCCTCCCCTGCTCTACCTAAGGCACGTCCTGCATCCCTGGAAAGCCAACAGAGGTGAATCATCACAGCTACCAAAGAGCAGGGGTTGCAAAAACTGAGCCTCAGGTATGAGTTGAACACAAAAACTGAAGCATCCATAATTAGCAGACACATTTTTAAATAGCTCTTAACACAACCTTATCTGACTTCACCCTCTGGAAGACAGGAGAAATAACAAAGTAAGTGACAGTAGGCTTAAGTTTTTAATACTCTAAATCCACTCACATTTGTGAGTGCATAAATTTATTGCATAATACGTTCAGCCTGACCTTTGGGCTCTCTAGGCAGGTTGTGTTTTAGTTACACAAGAGATTGAACTCCTTTGCTTCCTTTGGCTTTACATCTAAATGCCACCGTACCTATATTACACATCTTTCAATAGGATGATTCAAGATAAATGTCTGTTGCTAGGCTGAATTACCACACACAAAGGCATACTCAACAAAATATTATAAAAAAAAAAAAAAAAAAGAAATCAAAAAACCCAAAGAGATCATGGATTTACAGGAATTTTATCTGGGGTTTCACAATAATCTCACAGGTAGCCTACCAACAATAAATTAAACTTTAAACAAACGATTTAGCTCACCCTGTTATGCACGTTGATGAAACACTGGTACTACAGCAACTGTTCTACATTGCTTTTTTAATCCACTGTTTGCATTCGCTTTTGAAACCACCAGATTACATCAGTTGTGCTAAGGATTGACTCATGGTATCACCTGGCAGCTGCATACAGCAGCAGAGGAGAAAGTCGATCCAATTCCTTTTCATTTACTTCCTTCCATCTAATATTTCATGGACCATATAACCAGCTAAAATGCAACTCCCACCTGAGCAGAGGGATGTAGCAACTTCAGTTTCAAAGAAGTCTGTACATGTATTTTCTCATTAAATGACGAACAGGCTGGTCCTCAAAAATGCTGAATTAAATTCAAGGTTCAAAAGGGTACTGGAGGGAATGAGGAAATGTTTTGGGCCTGAACCAAGACCCATTACACCACTGGAAAGAAGGCAACTGGATGCCCTGGGCTTCGGCAGAGGCACGGTGCGGCAGGCAGCCCGAGCTCTCTGTCGGGGGATGGCCCCTCTCGCCCAGGAAAGCGGCACAGGGCCACCGCACGGAACACGCCGGGCACCAGCGCCGGCGCAGCACGGATCTGGGCTCATTGCTGGCTCCACAGAGCAACGCAGCCTGGGACTTGTGCAGCGCCTCCCTCAGAGCAAGTTATCTGAGAAACGTCACAGATTTCCTGACTCGATGACTGTCAGAAACAAGCTCTTGAGCAAAGCAGACCCCTGGTCTCATTTAGTCCTCTGCCCCTGCACATGTTATCAGCAAAAGGATAACAGAAGTTCGTGTCTGAGAAGTTTTCTTCCAGAGATTTAAATATTTAAGAACTACATACAAATGTCACCTCTAAATCCTCTACACGAGATAGAAGCGCAGAACTGACAAAAACGTGTGTTAGAAAAACATACAGCAAAGGAGGAGAATCACTCTTAAACAGTACTGTACAAAATGTTTGTCACAGTCGTATCATAGTAAGTCCAAAAAGTCTTTTTTTTTTTATATTTCTGGGACTCCTTTTTCTCTGCCTGTTTATCCTGTTTCTTCTTCTCTCTACAAATTGTCGGTGTTTACTGGAATTGCAGACAATTTTCCTAGCACAGAAGCTAAACTGACTGATCTGTAGCCTCCAGGACAAGATTCGAAGCTCTTCTCAAAACTAGTATCACATTTGTTTCTCTGGTGTCACAGACAGTAACTACATATCACTGTTAGTTCAGTAATTTCATATTTAAGGTTATTTAGAATGCTTGGATGTACACTATTCCTGATTTTTTTTTTTACTTTGCTCAAAATCCTCCTTCACTTGCATCTAAATTTGAGTCAAGTTCCCCAAATTCATGCCAAATCAAGACTGATTCAAGTGAAGCAATCTCCTCAAGATCCTTCAGCAGTGATGTTCCAGATGTAGCACCTTTACTACAGTCACTGAGAAATGGTGACATCCTATTTTAACAATACCTTTTCAATGGGCATTCCCTTTTTTGTAATAAATGTTCTTTACCTTGATTACTATCATAGATGAGAATATACTTTATATTAAAGAGTAGATTTTTGGAGTTTCTAAAAGGAAAAGGTCACCATCAAAAAATCTCTCTGCTTCTCACCTGTCTAGAATTTTAAAGCGAGGGACCATTATACCATGGGAAAAAAGGCATATTCCCCAATTTACATGAACCTTGCATTAACTAGCCATTCTACCGCAACAGAGCAAATCGGGATTACAAAAACAAACACAAACCAGAGCAGAGCTGATGACTAGGATTTTAGTCATTTAAGGAACTGTCTACTTGGAACTCCGTATTCAGCAGGATTTTCATTGTATTATCACTGCCACTACTATTTATTAACAGTATCTGGTTTTTCTCAGCTTGCAGTGCACAACGCACTATACTCAGGGCCAGGGCTGTGTATCACAATGATTTTTAAGACCGCTCTTGCTCATTTGAAAGGATATCAAGACAAAGTCACAGCAGACATCCCGTGTCAGTTTTGTAAAGCAAATCTTCACAGTTAATAATTTACAGTGCAATTAAATCAGTGACTGCTCCCCAAAGACATAATCTAAGAGAGCACCAAAGCTGTAGCTCCGGACTGGTGGAGTCACGGGGAACCGGAGCCCCGGTGTCGTACGCCCCAGCTGGTGCTTTCTGCCCCTCAGCCAGCCAGCCCTGCCCTGGTGGAGACCACTCCTCACCCCAGCAACCTACTGGATCTCACACCGTGTCTGCTGGGGACAGGAACAAGAAAGGCTCGTCCGGCTTTCAGGCAGGACAAGTCTAACCACAGGCTGTCAACCACAAATGGCAAGTTCAACATCCCCCAAGGCAGGGGCACTGGCCCAGCACGTTCCGCTTGGGAGCAAAGACTCCTCTGAGGAGACTTCCCAGGCACCTGGCACCTGCCAATCCCTCCCTAAGAAACTCTTCAGCCACCATCACGTATGTCCCACTTCCACAAAAAGACACTGTCAGGGTCTCCAGAGAGGGAAACAGATGCTGGCAAAGTGGTTTTCTGCAGAACTGGGATTTGGCGTTAAATCCTGATGGTAAGGACTTTGTGAGTCCCAGCTGGGAATGGCCTAACAGGCCCATGTGGGCCTAGGACTCCAAAGACAGTGCAAGTCCATCACAGAGAATGGGATTTTGCCATCTACGTGCCAGTACAGGCATCCAGAAGGTATTGGCTGCCTTTATGACACTATTCAGCAAAAATGTTTATTTTGTTTGGTGCCTCCAAGCTTACACCAAGTGAATACAGCCAGTGGGTTCCTCTCTCTCCAAGGGCCATCTATTCAGAAGATGAAAAGCCAGGAAAACAATCCCCCGTCTCCGCAAAAGGAGGCTGGTGCTCTGTGAGGAGCCAGGGCTCTGACACGTGTACATTGACCCTCCTGCTCCGAGGGGGAGCCGCTGCCCGCGGCTGGGCCACCCGCCCCCCGTGCTGAGCCTCAGGGACTTCACCTCGAGGAACTGCTCTGGCTTCCACAGTTATTAACCTCAGCTACTACTGCCGTGCTTGTCAGAAACCACGTCGGGACACAACTACTGAACAAAACTGACCCGAGTCAGCAGGTGACATTTTGATGGGGCTTTGGAGTCCAACAATAATTAATTGGTCTCTTCCAAGCTCACCAAACCCTTAAGCACATGTACCGCTTTACTCAGGTGACAACCACGGGAGGGAGAGGTCACAGTCTCTCCAAATCACCTCGTATCTTTGCTGAAAAATCTGCAGGACCCCTTCAGCCCTGGCCATCTGACCCCAGTGAGACCACCGCTCACCTTGCCCCACAGATGCACCACTCACATTCACCTGGGTTTTGTTTCAAAAGCTTCACACTACTTCTTTTACTCTTTGTCTCACCTGACTGTTGAACCTTTGTCTAACCTCACTGTTTGGCTGCTCTGAAAGTCACAACCTGCAGCTCTGAAGCCGGACAACAACAAGGGGAAGGCCTGAGGCCAGCGGCCCCGCTCCCAGCACACGTCGTCACCGCGGCGCAGGGGCCCGGGATGCGCAGAGGAGCTGGGTTCAAGGTGCCGACCTGCGCCCAACGGCTCCCCCTGGCCAAACCCGCACCCAGAACCATCACTCTGCCCGCGCCGAGCGCCGGGAAACACCTTCAGGGCTTCCAGCTGATTGCGGTGCTCAATTCCGCATCATTATTCTTACAGAATTGAAAGGCCGGGGGCCATGAAACAAGCGCGGCCACCCAGTTCACCCAGTTAACATGCAAGGGGTGACCCCGACTGCACCGTGGCCCCTGTGTCCCCCCTGCCGCCACCCCCCGGGACTGCGTGGGAGAGACAGCGACCAGCCCAGCCCCCAGACACCCCCCGCTCCCCGGAGCCTGCCCAGACCTGCCCTGGGCCCTCCAGAGCCCCCCCCACGAGCCCCCCCCAGCCCCCGGAGCCCGCCCGGATTGGCCCTGGGCACTCCAGAGTCCCCCTGAAGCGATCCTGGGCCCTCCGGAGCCCCCCAAGCCCATCCCCGGGCCCCCCGGAGCCCCCCCCGGCCCCCCCCACCCCACTCACCGTGGTGGTGAGCAGCTCAGGTCGCAGGGCCGCCGCTCTGAGCGCGGCAAGAGGCAGCTGTGCCGAGGAGCCTGTCGGGTCTGGGTCTGGCTCCGGCCGCGCCTGGGAGCTGCTGGTGGCACTGGTCGCCGTGTCCCAACGCTGCTCGCCATGGCCTTGATGCTGCTCGCCGCCTCCTCCTCCTCACTGATTGCCTCCTCCTCAGTGATCGCCTCCTCCTCCTCACTGATCACCGCCTCCTCCTCCCTACTCGCCTCCTCCTCCTCACTGATCGCCTCCTCCTCCTCACTGATCACCGCCTCCTCCTCCTCACTGATCGCCGTTGCCCTGGCACTGCTTGTTGCGTCCCGGGCGTTACTATGACACAACGGGAGCGGGGCTTCGCTCGGCCAATAGCGGCAGTGCTGCCCTGGTTGCTAGGAAACCGTGCGGGGGCGGAGCTTCGCTCAGCCAATAGCAGCAGCGCTGCCCGGTTGCTGGCAGCCGGGGCAGCCCCGGGAGGTGCCCAGGCCGGAGGGGCTGTGGGCAGCCCGGCCCGGCAGAGGGGTCCCTGCCCGCGGCAGCGGCTGGGCCGGGAGCAGCTTTAAGGTCTTTTCCAACCCAACCCTGCTGTGGTATCAAATCCTACCCGAGGTATTAGTTTCCCCTGCGGCACAAGGCCACAGCAGCCAAGAAAATTTATTGTTTCCATGTCAGCCAAAAAAGCTACAAAAATTACTTCCAAGTATATGCAACTCCGCTTATTACAGAAAGAAAGCAGATTGTAATTAATCAATTACTGTAACTCCTGTGAGCGTCGGCTGTGGGTGCCAAAGCTGATGCAAAGCCTGTTTTGAAGACGGGTGCCGGGCGCGGTGCGAGCAGCGCGGGGAGCTCAGGGGAGCAGCACCACCTTCCCCGCAGCCCCGGTGCCGCCGATGATGTCCGCGTGCGCCTCGGCCGCCCTGCCCAGCGCGTACCCGCAGCCCACGGCCGGGCTCAGCCAGCCAGCTTCCACGCCAGCCAGCACTGCCGCTGCACACGCATGCCTCTCCTCCTGCGGGGTGAGGACAGCTTTCACCATGCGCCCCTCATGCTTTAGAAATGTACTGGCTAGTTACGCGAGTGTGAAATGAGATTTCACAACCCGAAAATATCTTATGATGTTCTGAGAGTAAATCAAAACGTAAAGGAATGAACAAGCAAGTTCCTTACAGCGGAGTTACGCCTTCACTCCTCCAAATGATTTCAACTGGAAACAGGGGTTGGAACAAATCAACCAAAAACTCTTTAAAATAAAAATGTTTCTTACCTCAGTTGCAAGAAACAGACTAACTCCAATTATGCTGGATTCCTTACTCATGGTGTCTCTTGGATTTATCTCAATAGGACCTCTACAGCCCACAACCTGTCACAAACAAATCAAAAGAGTTCAAGGTACAACTGTTGAACTGCGTTGCTAAATGCACAAACTAAAGCCAGTGACAAAAAATACTCACCATCACCCTTCCTGCACAGGACAACAGTTGCAAGTCAGCAGCGAGATTGACATTAGAGAGCATTTCTATTATTATATCGACTCCTTCCACCCCTGCGCATGCCTGTACAGGACGTAAGGTGTTATTTACATCACTCCAGTTAGTGCTGGGCTACCACCGTTTATTTCATATGCTACAGATAACACACATTCTACAGTTTATTGTTTCAATTCTGAATACAGCCTTTGTACTAAGGCTGATGGCTACTAAGTTTAATTTTAGTATGGTCTGATATGCCAAATTATGACATGCTACCCTACTGGGACTCCTGGAATGCAAGAGGTTCTAAATGCCATTGCCTGAGAACAAAGTTCAGCTCTTCCAGCCTGGAAAAGTTTCTCCTTGGGTAGAAGTAAAAAAGGCAGCACATTATTGCTCCTGAATAAATCTTCTTTAAAAAACTTGTGCAAAAACCTGTTCACATTTTGTTAGTAAGAAAAATACATACTGCATCACCTAGCCCTGAAACACACTTACCTTAATTTTATCAATGTAATTAGCTTCTCTGTGATTAAAGACTTGGTGAACGCCATTTCTCAGAACCAGGTTCATGCCTTCCTCAGTTCCTGCTGTACCCAAAACCTTTAAACCATAAGCTCTGGCAATCTGACATGTTGCTATTCCCACCTAAGGAGGGGGGGGGGGGGGGAGGAAGAAAAGAAAAAAAAAAAAAAGTCTTTTTTCTCTCTCTTTCTTAGGATTTTCAATTTCATATGTTCTACCAGCAACTTGGAACTTACCCATTTAAAAAGTTGGCTTGGTAACACTTTTTTAGCCATAATAAGTAATTTGGATCTTAAAGATAGCCAAACAATCTTTAAAAAAAAGAAACGATATTTACAGAAGCATAGTAAAGTTTTGTGGTTTAATAGCCATCAGCATTTGCCATAAATCCATGCAGAATGTGTCCATCTGTTAAAGCTGGTGTATTTGCTACAAAGCCAAGGAGATGCTTCTTTTCAGAGAATCCCCTGCTACCGATACCAGCGTTACATATTGCAAAGAACATCTGCAAGCACAAATTTTATTAACATCTCTTTTGCACCTTTCACAGACAGATCAAATGATTTCTTTAGAAACCAGACTGTCAGTGTCTCATCCCAGCTCTGCAGGCCAGAGCTGCCTCGAGGCGAGGGCTGCCTTCCCAAGAGCCCAGGGCCACCCCAGGGGTGCCAACGCCACCCCCGGCGCGGCTCCGCGCAGAGCAAAGCTCCATTTTGTGCCTCTGCATTTAAAAATGCAGGGCCACAAAAGGAGGCACGTTTTGAAGAATCATTATGGGAGTCAGCACCACCTGAAAGAAAAGACGCAGCACAAACCATCTTTTCTCTTCAGCATGCGCATCACCCCCACACATGTCCCACTGCTTTTACAAGTATTCCTACAGCAAAGGTTACAAGAGCACAGAGCAACAGAATCGCATTCTGTGCTTCTGCAAACCAAAGGAATATATCTGCAAGAAATATAAGTAAGAATAGAAACACTACATTTAGCTTAAGGGAAAAAAAAAAGAGGCGACAACGCTGAACGTAGTATCTTGGAATGAGATCTGAATTCCTCCTCATACGTATGAGACTGTCATAATCACCTTTTTGCTGTCTACCAAATAATTAAGGAAACTTTGCCTGTTTAGAGCAGCTGTTTGGCGCATCACCAGAAGCTGAGCAACAAAGCACCGAGTATGGGGGATAAATTGAACCAGAATGTGGTGCAAAAGAGTCCTGAAGTTAGCCTGTCATGTAAAACCACAGAAAACAGTGTGTTCAGTTTCACCCAGCACTCAGACATGGATTCAGAGATTCCAGCATCGCCCTGTGCAGCTCGCTGTTAGCTGATGGGTAAAAACACCCCAGAAACGCATCGCTACTGTGCACCAGTGATCGCTGCTCACAGAACTGACAGCAACTTGCACATATTTTAAAATTACAGCTTTCTGCTATTAGTTATATCTCAGGAAGACCAGTTAGAAAGCTTCCAACTTCCAACTGTGATAATGTGCTTATTATGGGACACTCTGTATGAGGAGGGGCCTTACACAATCACTCACGCAGTTTCACAGCTATTTGGAATAACAGAGTTTGCTCTAAGAAAAAGGTATCCTAAAGCGTCTGAAATAAAATCCTGATTTTCTTAATCCATTGATATAAATGTGACCTTAAACCATATCACAGACGAAAGCAGATACAAGGACAGAAAGCAGCACTTCTTATAACTTGTCTTCTCAAAATACTTACTCCCCCACTGGCACCATGCACTAGGACACTCTCCCCTGCTTTGGCACGCCCTCTGCATGGAGAAACAGAAAATATTGGCGTTATGATTGCAGCACACAACCATCAAGCATCAGACTGCATATACTGACATCACATCCCATCTTTCACTCAGTATTATTTCCACTTTATGTTATGGCTAAACAGGGATAATCAGCCTCCTTGGGAAAACAAGGAGGCAAAATAAACCAGATCATTTATGAAGGAACGCGCAATTATGTCAAGGTGCAACTAGCAGCAAGTAACAGCCTGGTACTGAACCTCATGATCTTCACCTGTTACAGACCCTAAACTAACCCCCACTAGTTCTAATCACTCATTCTGTCACACTAAACCAGACCTCCAGTCCCAAGCCGACAGGGAGGCCTGGCTTTTGCTGGCTACACTGTCCTGCCGCACCCAGCGCCTCTGGCAGGGAGGCCCAGGAGGGAACAAGGCGGGTCTGCTCCACGGCACATTGTCCACTTCATCAAGAAATCAGAACTATTCCTGGTTTTCCTCCCTAGCTAAAACACCAATGAGTACTGAAAAAGTGTTACACGTTTTATTACATGATACTTATCGAAGAAGCCTTTCCAGGTATGTTCTCTTAAGAAGACTTGACAGGAAACTACAGTCACTAGCTTCTAGGTAACAATTAACTGGCAATTCCACCAGTATAACAAATATAACTTAAGCATTTTAAATATTTCCCACTCATTGATCTCCCCCCATTTTACAGGGCAATGAAAACAAGAGCTTCAATGTTTTCAATATTCAAGCACAAAACGCACTACCTTGGACTTGGCACCTTACTTTTGGACCAGAGCGCGATAAGCAGTGAAGTAGGGTATTCCAATCGCTGCTCCCTGCCTGAAGTCCAATTTATCCGGCAAAGGAAAGACTCTGTTAGCTGCAGCAACTGCATAATCTGCATATCCTCCAGAGATCGTATCAATGGTGAAAACCCTGTCACCTTTCTAGAAAGGGGGGAAAGGAAATAAATTAATCATCTCCCTTATTTTTTCCTCAGTATACATCAAGACCCAGTTCACAGAAGGTTAGGCTATTCCTAACAGCTCTCCTGTTAAAAACAACCAGTTATATTTGTCACAGGGAAGATTTTTATAAATGCTAATACATACAATCAATGCAACGCAAACCATATAATTTCATATACTCACATTTAAGCGTCATAATTATAATCCCCGCTCTACAGCGTAACACACAAACCTACCATCTCACTAATATTAACCTTAATGAACCCAAACACTAAAGAATTCCAAACACAAAACCTCAAAAGCTTTTACAAACACAAAAGAAGCATTTCTCAATTATTTTTGTTTAAGCGTGGAAAAAAGACATGCTCCTAGTACACCCAAAGGTAACTCAGTCTTGGTGCTGCTCTTCAGCAGGGCACCCCGTGACCTCTCATCTCTCCCACAACAGTTACATAAATTCCAAGTCAGGAAATTCCAACAGAATTTTAACTGCAGTTTTTATGTTTGTCTGGGACCAACAGTCTAGTGACTTGAAGGGAAGAACAGACTTAAAAAATAAATAAATTTCATAGATACCTTTTAGCGAACTGATAATTGCCTTCTCCTGTCCCAAGGCTTTCTCCCTGAGAAAACCTAAGTAAAATTACTAGACTGGAGTAATAAAGTATTTGAAGAGTTTTAACAAAAATATGTAATTTATGGGGCTTTATAAATAAGTAAAATAAAAGCTACTTCCACCTAGAAAACTTTACAGAAAACTTTTCAGCTCTGCATGAAATTATTACCTCAAACAGGAACTTCAAATACTTCTGCGATGCTGTAACAACGGTCCTGAAGCATAGCCTTTGCAGACCCGGGGTCAGGGCTTGACGCAGACCGACTGCAGTGCCTCTGCTCAGACCCCGCCACACTCGGAGGCCCATGGCACCGGCGCCTGCCCCCCACCCCACCCCGCTGCACGCTCTCACCAGGCAGTCAGGGTGATCCCCCCAACAGGTTACATGATTACAAGCAATAAAACAGAACAGCAGCACAGCAATCACACAGAGAGGGTACAATCACCGTAATGGCTTAAAACCCAGGGTATGAATACCTTGAATGCAGTCACATGTTCCCCAACACTTTCTATGACACCAGCCACATCTGAGCCAGGAGTATAGGGCAAAGCTGGTTTTCTAGCATAATTTCCAGAACGAATATATGTCTCGACAGGATTCACCCCGCAGGCATGGACTTTAATTAACACCTAAAACAAAAGATGCTTCTTAAGCAATAATTAAAAAGATTTAGAACGTGAATTCACAAAGTATCACGGCATTTTAACTAAATTCTTAAACAGAGTCAGCGAAAATTCAGAGTTGAACTGAAGCCATTTTCGGGAAATCCTTTATATGGAATATGTAGCCCATAGAACAGTAAAAAGCCCACATTTCTTAAACGTGATGTCTTGGGTAGTGTGAATGCGCTGACCAAAAACTACATGTTCAAGATGAAAAATTCTGGTTTGCATTCTTCATTCTGCTCTGAATGTACCTGTTATCATTCAACATCATTATTCCACTTCACAGATCTCATACCTACCTGATTTTCTTTTGGATCAGGAATTAAGACATTTGACTGGAGTTTAAGTACTTCAGGGCCACCAAATTCAAAAACTCTGACAGCTCTCATCACATTTCTTGTGGCTGCCATAGCAATCAGGATATCTGGGGGGGGGGGGGAAACAATAATATTGTATTGGCTTCATAATTTATGCTGCATTTTCAAAACAAAGAAATCAGACAACCACCTGTCAAGCAATCGATTAAATCAAGCCTCACTCTTGATTTAAATGTGGGGGTTTCTTGGTTGGTTGGTTGGCTTTTTTTCACAAATCTTGCAACAGGCATGAAATTAAGCCCACCGTTTGCAGGACTTTACGGGCACTAAGAGAATCTCATCCCAATAATTTAACCATAGGATTTCTCCAGTGGCTGCTGCGCACACCACACTGCTCCACATAACGCAGAGATGTACAGAACCTCGGGGAAAAGCCCGGCACAGGGCTACTGTCACAGCCTTGCACGACAGCCTGTCGTAACCACACGGCACTACGGGCACTGCTCCTGCTTGCTGTTAAACTTACATGCAAAAAAACCTACAAAAAAACTATTTATCAGCTATCAAACCAGGCGATACCCTAGGACGTGAAAAGGCGTCGGCAAAAGCTGAAGCACAGACACTGAGGGTTCCAACGCCCCGCTCCAGCCGGGCTGGGCCCCGCAGCGGGAGGGTGAACACAGCCCTGGGCCGCGGCGGCTCCGGGCCCTGCCCCTGGGCGAGGTGACCGGCGAGCACGGCGAGCGGGCTCCCTGCTACGGGAGTTAGGGACGGTTGGCTCAGGAATCCCATCGATCCAGAGAGAGCAGCTTTGCTGGTACAACGCCATAAACCCGGGACAGAAACAGGCGGAGGAGGCTGAAGGGAGCCGAGAGATCGCGCTTTGCCCAGCGCCAGCTGCAGAACCCCAGGCCTGGCGGCAGAGGCAGCTTCTGCCCAGAGGCGGTTACAGCCTGTGGAAGCGCCCGCTCAATCCCCGCTTTATTCCTCACGGATACAGCCCGCGAGGCTGCTCGGCCGCCGATACCCGGTCGGTCAGGAGCGCTCGCCCAGGGGTACGCGCCACAGACACCCCCGAGACGCGACACATTTACCAGAGTCCACACGGGGCGGCCGGGCCGGAGCTGCGGGGCACCAGGGCGGGCTCCGGCCACCGCCGAGCCACTCCCCCGCCGCCCGGGGCCCTCCCCGCCGCCCGGGGCCTGGAGCGGGCGGGACGCGGAGCCGGGCCCTCGCCGCACGCAGGGGCGCGGCCGGGTGAGAGGGGCCGGGCCCGGCTGCTGAGGGCGGAACGCGGCGGCGGAGGCGGCGGCCCGGAGCGGCCTCGCAGCGGGAGGGGCGGGCCCGGCCCCTCAGCGCCGGCGGGGGGGCCCCGTCCCGGACACGCCCCCGGCGCCGCACCACGCAGCCGTCTCGCCGCGGCGGGAGGCGGTCGCCAGCACCGCCCCGCTCCGCCCCGGGGTCCCGGAGAGCGCCGCGGAGCCCTCGCGCCCACCGCCGAGCTGCGGCGGAGCGCGGGCCCGAGCGGCGGCGGAGAGCGCCCGCCCTGGCGTGCGGAGTTTGTCCCTGGCGGCCTCCCGTCGGGCGCGCCCCGCCCCCGCCCGTCATGGCGGCGTTCTGGCGGCGTAAGGCGCAGCGGCTGGCGCGGGCGGACGGCAGCAGGAAGGGCGCCCTGGACGAGCGCGCCGCCGCCGTTGTGCGGCTCCTCAACGGGCGAGCCCCGTTCTGCACCACCAGCTCCTGCTCGGGCCGCCTGGTCCTGGCGCAGGGCAGCGCCGCGGTGAGTCCCGCAGGGGTCCCGCCGCTCCCCCCGCCGTGGCCGAGGCCTGGGGCTCCCGAGGCCCCTCGAGCCGGCAGGGCCGGCCGCGGCGGCGCCTCTCGGCGGCCGCGGGTCTCGCCTGCCCGGGGCCGCGGCGGGCAGGGGCGGGGACCGGCGCCCTCCCCGGGGCCCGCTCGCCCCGGGCCGCCGATCTGCCCGTCAGCTGCCGGGCCGCGGCCTGACCTGTGTCCGACCGAGAGCCTGCACGAGCATCCATATATCCGTTTTAAGCTGCTTTTATGTAAACGTGTCTTCACGCGCTAAGAAAATACGGGTTTTTTAAAAGCCACGTTATTTATTCTGAAGGGCCGTTTTTTTATACAAGCACAAGATCGAGCGTCACCCATCTGCAGGGACCGTTTAATCGATTCTCTCCGTCACCAGGACACGAGCGGCTGCGGGATCCACAAGAAAAACTGCACGTGGCTGATGGTGACGCATGAAACGTGTATCAAAGATGATGTGGTAAGAGCACAACGCAATACAACTTTTCTGTTTATTTAGTGCAGTGTTCCAAATGTCACGGAAAACATGTCATGTAAAATATAAAGAAATCTTTAGCTTTTTTATTCCTGTTACTGAGATGAACTGACACTCTAATTTCAAAATAAACTTTTCTCTAGACGTTCTGCTTAAGACCTGTTTTGAAGAGAATGCTTTTAAGCTTAATATCAAATTCTCTGCCTGCCTGTAAATGGAGCTATATGAAACTTGAATAATTTCTAACTGCCTGGAGTCACATAAATCTCCACATCTCAGTAGCTCAGCAAGAAGTCATAATTACTGTTGCTACTACTGTAGCAGAAGCCTTGTCTTTCCAAAAACAATGTCTGAAAATCTAAGATGCAGTGATTCTTACTTCTCCAAAGCCCTTTCCTTATTCAGAATAAGCAGAAATCTTTCTAAGCAGGTGTTCTTCCTTTCCTGAAATATTACTGTTAGCATAACAATGTATTTTTCATTTCGGCAGCTTCTTACCTGCTCTTTTGTTTTCCCTTCTTGTTGGATTGCCAGCAAGGCATCGACTGGAGTCGAGCTTTGATTTAAAAGCCTTCCTATCCAAAAGTAAAAGAAACTTCATTTCTGTGGAATACTGGCTGGTTTTTGGACAGTGATGACCCAGCCATTAGCGGGCTAGGCTGGGCTAAATGAAAATGGCATATTCCGTGTTACCAGCGAAGCCACACTTGGGGTGGGAGGGCAGGCGTTGGCCTGGCGGGAGTTGTGTGTCGGACAGGGCTGAGAGGCTGCTCAGGCAGCAGCACTGCTGTAGGACACGGGTGGGGGATAACGCAGCCTTTATCCCCTTCTCCAGCAGTTAACTACAGCCTGACAGACACGGGTCTGGTGTGATTAACAGATATTTTGTGTGTTGTCCTCATTAGCTGTTCCATAAGTTGTGGCCCTTCTTGCTTTCTTGTTTTGGCCAGCAATTCTAGAAGCAACCAACATGAATTCCTTTGTTTCCGCTAAATGTAGATGTGTCCGGGTAAGCACGCCAGGAACGGGTTCATTTTGTATGTAATAACTCCTTCAGTTAAAAAACTGTCTCAAATTTAAACCTGTCTTGAGCCCAGCTTGCTGTGCAAACAGCCTTTCGTGTACAGACACCTGAAACTAGTGTAACAGTGAACATCTTACACTGCATTTTTGATTTATGATCCTAAAATCCCCTGAAATTTAAAAAAGACAAATATATAGTGGGGTTTTTTTTAGTATGCTTTCAAAATAGTCTACTCTCTGCGTACATCTCTTTGCTTTGTCTGCCCCAAAAAAGAAGCCGTTACAAGGTCAAAATTCTGTCACTCAATTCATAGCTCACTTTACCATACACCTACCTTCTCACACATGCACACAAACATCTCCTCCAAAATCTTTGTCTTTGTTAGTATTTGTTGTAGCGAAGCAGAGCTCGCTGAGATTTCCATCAGCAAATTTCAGGCAGAGTAGGACGCTGTAGGTTGGTTTTGACTCTTACGAGAAGAAATACTCTGATTTTTCCTGTTCCCTTTAACAGGTAGACAGGATTTTTTTTTAACACATGTATTGCAAGTATAAGAAAAATGTCAAAGAACTGGCCTTTGACTGGGGAGCTGAGGGGCTCAATCCTGTTCCTGCCGGGGCTTTTCCCATCAGCCATGCTGGGAGCAAGTCGCGGCCTCGGGCTTCACAGGCTTAACGGAACATTATTTTCAGCATTTCTCTATTAAATCGAGATTGCAGGAAATTAATGATCTAGACACAGTAAGATAATAAAAAAACTCTACTGAAGATACTTCGCTCCGCTGATACACTTTTGGAGGACACGAGTGCTGCAGGGCGGCTCTGGGGCAGCGCTGACGTGCACAGATGATTTCAGTCAGCGTGACTCTCCGACCTGGTCGTATTCCCGCCGAAAAGCTCCCTCTGGGGTATCTGCTAAATTCCTCGGCCTTCTCCGAGAAACAGAAACCCTTCAGAACACCCCTGCCGACAGCACAGCAGCTTGGAACGTGTCCTCTGTTACAGCCCAAGCAGCCGACACAGCCAGAGCCCTGTGCTGAGCCACGGGGAACCAACGGCTCAGCTCGGCCCAGCCCGGCTCGGCCCAGCCCAGCCTGGCTCTGCCCGCAGCAGCACGCTCCCGGGCAGCGTAGTTGGCCTCAGCGGAGCTGAGCAGGTGACCTGAGGTGTTTCTGCACAGCGCTGCCTTATGCCGTGTTGATCCCTTCTGCTTCTCATCAGCTTTAGCACGGCTGTGGTTACTTGGGCATTTTTAAAATCTGGTGCACAAACTGAGCCATTCAGAAAGACCTTAAAATGAGAACATTTATGGAGGAGATGCTGCATAAACACATATAAATACTTCTCAATGTTTAAAAGAGAAAGTGTTTCTTCAGCCAGCATGTCTTAAAAAAGCAGATGAATTTAATTATTTCCTGAAGATTTTAGTGAATATTTTCATTTTACAAGACAGATGAGAAGGGCTAGACAAAACAACAAAGTATGGGAAAACAAATTTCTCAAGTTAACATAGCAAATTTTTTAGTGCTGCGAATTAAGCAACTGAAGGCAAACAAGAAAGGGGGGGCAAACAGTGCTTACGATTAAATAATCGTATAATGAAATAAGTGATGTAACTGCCTCAAAGCGACCTTTCTGAATGGAAGAAAGTAATATCAGCCCTTAAGATTTCTCTGCATAAAGACAGTATAGAAAAGTAGAGAAATTGTAACAGCAAACCATGCAGAATGTAATACAGCTTTCTCCACACTCACAAATCCAGGAAAAAGTGCCACCAGCATCTCAGTCTTCTGGCAGAACTGAGGGGTCTGAAGGTAATTTCTTGAATTTTGTAATTATGAAATTACTTTTTTTTTTCCTGTCTTGTGGGTTCATGCCGCTAATTTCAACCTCTGAATTTTTTATCTTTTTAACTCTTACACAGCAGGCTATGCATTATTATTTAAACTAGGATTAAAATGTAATCCAGTATGTTAGGCCATGAATTTAATCTGATGAACCCCAGAAAGTTTCCTGATGTTGAGGAATGTACTTCAGAAACTAAATGTCTTTGATTTTAAAGAACAGTTTAAAAATAAATAAATAAATAAACCTGCTCAGGTTTCATGTGATTGCAGTGAAACAGTCCCCTTCCCAGGCAGCACTGACTTACCGATCCGTTTGAATGTACAAAGAAATAAAGAGGGAAGTGCACTTTTTCAGGTTTCTGTATCTTGCGATGAATTTTTATCAAACCTAATCAGTTTAGCAAACAGAATCATGGAAATCCATGGAATTTCTATGTAGTGTGAGCAATGAAAAATCAAGAGCAACTGAACAAACCTCACTGCTTGGAACTCATTTGCTGCTTTGTTAATGCTTGTTTCACACACTGATGAGCTATTATTTTCTTTTTCTTCCCTTTTTTCGTAGTAACAGGGCACACTCGCAGTATTAATGTAAATATTTTGGTGTCTTTTCCAGATGACAGCACTAGAGAAAGCCACTGGCGACGTTGTGCTCAAGTTTGAACCATTTGTCCTTCATGTGCTGTGTCAAGAGCTGCAAGATGCACAGCTTCTGGTAAAATTACATCGAGTAGCAATGTTACTTGTGGTTGGGCTTTATTCCCTGCTGTAAAAGTGAAAGTGCTGGCTCCTGAGTAAGCTTTAGCACTTGAGAATAGTCCCGGCTGAGCTGCGTGTTTGGTAACTGGGGTAGTGAAAGTAAGCTGATGAAGAAAACACAGGTTTGAACTGGGTAGAGATTTTGCTGTACTTTTTAGAAGACAAAATTACTGCACCACCATTCAGCCTTCGAGCTGAGGCAGGCCGCCTGGTACGAAGTTTTTCCCAGCGAGGCTGGGCTGCTCTCGCGGGCTGAACGCAGTGGGTTTCGATGCCACGTTGGTGCCGGCTGGGCCGTTTGGCTCCAGCATTTGAACTGAAGCAGCAGCACCTTCGCCTGCAGCTTCTCCAGGACGGCTCCGCAGAGTGCTGCGGGGGGTGGGCCTCCCTTAAGGCAGAGGAGAGCTGATCAGCTGCTTTTACAGCACGGCTGCACTACCAGCTGTGGGAGTGTTGCGCCACTGTCCGCGGGGCTCCCAGTTGGGGTGAGACAGCAGAGTGCCCAGAGAGACCTCAGCACCCCCGCGGCACCCGCAGGTCAGGATCAGACAGTCCAGGCTGACTGGTTCTCTGAAAACCAACTGCGGTCGCCTGGGTTTAATCTTAAAAACATTGTCATGTAACTGTTATTGCATTAATTTGGGGAGATGGTTCTGAGTAAGTTTTTTGCAAAACTGAGACTGTAAGATGCGTTTTGACCCTTCCATGGTTATTTCTCGCTGTAAAAGTGTGTAAAACCTGCTGAAGGCATTTCTTTGTTCTGCAGCATTCAGTGGCTGTCAATTCGGGGTTCAGGAACTCTGGTATTACGGTTGGCAAAGGAGGAAAAATTATGATGGTAAGAACTTTTCTACTTACCTGTAAGGAATGTAGCCAAATCGTATTGTCACTGGTAACCTTGATTTTTTACGAGCCAAGATCTGAATTGCAGTGTGATAGCCAGCTACCACAGGGTGTGCTGCAGCAAAGGAATAGCTTCCTGCTTTAGTTGACAGCAAACTTGTGTGCATCAGTGTTTTTTTTTTTTTCCTGTAACAAACTCCCCATATTATTTAAATAACCTTCATAAAATAAAAAACTTTATTCTAGATAAATCCTTCTGTCTGTGTTTTTAGGCTGTCCGGAGTACTCATTGCTTAGAAGTTCCACTGAGCCACAAGGGGAAATTGATGGTCTCTGAAGAATACATTGACTTTCTGATACACGTAGCTAATCAGAAAATGGAAGAAAACATAAGGAGGATTGACAGGTTTGTAAGAGCAGACCAATCCTGTTCACGGAATTGAAATCCAAAGGTGAGAGAGGTGATGTTAAAAAAAAACCAAACAAACAAAAAAACCAAACCAGACAACCCCCCTGAAGTCTAAAATACAATTTCAGTTAATCTTTTGAGCTCTGAAGACTATAAACTGTTTAAGCAAAAACCTATAAGCAACATGAGTGGCATAGGGTTTAAGTTTCTTTTTCTAAGGCTAACAGCAGTTGTTACTCTGACAGCAGCCCCCTCAGCAGCACTCAGGTCGTGGTGCACGCTCTAAGCCACTAAAGGCTTTGCAGAGTTTCCAGAACTGATGGTTTATGAAGGCAGTGGGAGGTCGCACGCGCTTTGGGCCTTTTCGTTTGTCTCCAGCTGAGGAACAGAACAGGCAGAAGAGCCGGAGGATCAGAAGGACGCTGGAGAGACGCCTGCATGTACTAAGAGCGGTTTCTTTTCCTACATCCACTTACAATCTCTCCAGCTGTTACAAGTAGTTGCTAATAGTGGCAGTCCATCTGGTCGGACATTTAACCTGATACCATTTTAGAGCTTCACTGCAAAAGCACGAGTTTCTCAGAGTGGTTTTGCAGATCCTGAGCAAACCTACAACAATAATAACTACCCACTCATTTGTTTCTAGATTCTACAAAAGGTTGGAGGTGGCTCTGAAGCCTGCCATCAGCACGAACAGCTCGCCTTCGGAGGAGATGGAGAGTCGTTCCAGGTACCTTCACAGGAGAAAGAGAAGGACCGTTCAGGAGCAAGATCCACACACCTCTCCGAAGGATCACAGGGAGGAACTGGAGCATGAGGGTGATACAGAAAGCAGTCTGGGTGTTTTTGCTGAAATGATGATATAGACTAAGGCATTTGAAAGCAAATGGCAAACTGAATAATAATTGTAATGCTCTTTGTAAGAGATACAAATACTACTCTGTTCTAAGTAGTAATGCTCGCATGGACGCTTACCAGAAAAAAAAGGTAACAGAATTGTGAACAGGTTTACTGCCACAGAGGCACAGAATAAAACCTTAGAATGTTTTGAGGGTTTTTGTAGCAGCACCGTTGAATTAACGATCTTCTGCTCTGTCAGTTACCACAGGAATAACCGGGGTGCTGCAGCCTCTGGCCATGTCTGCTGTGGAAGCGTTTCACTGCCCAATGCTGGGTTTAGGCCCGGTTTTTGCAGAGCGGGGAAACTCTACATACTGGGTTGCTACCCTTGAAGGTTTTAACCCCTGCAGGCCTGGGCACAGCCGCATGCCCCATCCAAGCAGCACGCAGCTGGGCGGAGTCCGCCAGAGAAGGGCACCCGGTGCGGAGGAGGGAGCAGGACCGTGGGCCTCAGGCACTGCCCTGTGTGGCTCTGGCTGGGCGCGCCCGGGGCCCTTCCTGCCCGCTGCAGGAAAAGGGTGAATCTGTAAACCCCGGGCCTGCAGCGGGTGATGGCTGACGCTGCGGAGCACGACCCTGACCAGAGGAGACGGTGTATCTGGGACGGTGACACCCAGCCTGTGTCAGTCCTTGTCTCCACTACATGAGCCCGTGTCCTGGGGACATTTTAATTCCCCTGTGAAAGTGGGACATGCTGGGTGGCAGCCAAAGGCAGCAGTAACTGGGGGCTTGTGAGACCAACGAGGACGTGAGATGCTGAAATACCACAGGAAACCTTCAACAGTAACGCAGAACCACGCTGCTCTCCAACCCCACGTGTGTTTGGGTGGGCTCACCCTTCTTTAGTTGTAACAACCCAGGCGGGGATCACTCCGAATGCTTGGGAGCTGCTGCTTCCCGGGGGCGTACGGCGAGCGGGATTGGCCTGTGGCGTGGGCACAGTGGGGCCACCACGGCAGGGCCCTGGGCCAGCACAGCCGGGGTCCCACAGCCGAGGGCCACCGTGGTGGGGCCCTGGGCCAGCACAGCCGGGGTCCCACAGCTGAGGGCCACCGCGGCAGGGCCCTGGGCCAGCACAGCCGGGGTCCCACAGCTGAGGGCCACCGTGGCGGGGCCCTGGGCCAGCACAGCCGGGGTCCCACAGCTGAGGGCCACCGTGGTGGGGCCCTGGGCCAGCACAGCCGGGGTCCCACAGCTGAGGGCCACTGCGGCGGGGCCCTGGGCCAGCACAGCCAGGGTCCCGCAGGCTGCACGGCAGCGGACACGCTGGTGGGAGCAGCCCAGGGCCGCCACGGCGGGGGTCGGTGACCGCAGCTCCGCCAGGCCTGGGGCGGTGGCTTTCGCCGCACATGTAGTAGCACTGTGCGGGGGGTTTCCTTCAGGCCTTTGAATTGCAGGTTTTTGTGGACCTCCCCTTCTGATTTGAGGCACAATTGAGTTTCTTTGAGCCAAAGCCCCAAAGCTTCCATCGACTCCAGCATGGCAGGGCAGGGCGGGGGGATCCCCAGCAGAGCCCGGCGGCTGCCCCTGTCCCTGTCCCTGCAGGTGGGGTCCCACCATCCCCACAGCTCCCTCCTCGCCTGCGGGGGAGGCAGCTGTTGCTTTTAAAAGCCGGGGGGGGCGGGGTGTGGATTTCAGAGAGTTTGGAACAACCCAAAGCCCCATCTGCATTTCAAGCCATTTAATGAAGCCTGGCTCCAGTCTGAGGAACGACTGCGAGGAACCCTGGGTGCTGTTAATGAACGTCAGCAGCTTCCACACCCCTCGCAGCGTGGGGATATTCCACCACATGCGGGGAGATAAAATTTAGCACTGAAAAAGCAGAGACGCAAAGAAACCACCTCAGACTCCAACCCCAGCCCAAAGAGTCTGAGCGCAGAGGAGCCTGTTTCAGAATTCTGGGGTTAACTCCCAAGTAGTACAGTCATGAATGCACCTGTGGAAGGTGGGAGAGAGATCACAGACACTGATCTTGTGTATAAACCAGGATTTTGGTACGTGTTCAAGGGCAGAGCTGTGGAGCTATGCATTGGGAGGAAAGGGTATTCAATGCAACCACATTTTTTGGGAAGCTTTTTTTTTCTTTTAACTTTTTTTTTAAATGCAATCCAAGCACTACAATAATGGCCCAAACCTTCACACTATGTAACAGCATGTACAGGATTTACATTCTTAGAAATACAGTTTGTCAGAAACTGATGTGTGATATGATCCCACGTTCCTCTTAAAAATGATACCAAATTCAGGAAGATTTTTTGACAGTCTTAATGTAGAAAGGATGCCCTGACTATCACCATCTTATTACTTTATACCTGTTAACCCCAGTTATTGAGGACTGTTAGGGACCTCACACAAAAAACAAGACCCTACAATGAGAAAAATAAACAGTCACATGATTCCCAGTGAAAGACGAGGAAATCGTGTTACTTCAGTGCTTAAAATATTCAGCAGTTTTAACAAGGTTCTTCTGATTTCCTCACCCCCCGTCGAGGTTTCAGGGGGTGACACCGGGGCTGTGTTTCACCATGGGACAGTGTGGAGCCCAGCACCGCCCTGCCCCACTGCCCTCGTCTTTCCACACCCCGGGGCAGAACTATGCTTCTCCCCAGCGTCGCCCCAGTTTCACACATGCTTTGTGAGATTCATTTTTTCAGGCTGTGTTTTATTTCCAGCTCCCGTAAGTAATTCTGTGACACTGTTCAGGCGTCCCCGTGGGCAGAAAGGCCCCACGCTCCGGGAGGCAGCAGCCTGCGGGAGGGCAGCTCTGGGGTTCCTGGCAGAAGGAGAAATGACTAGTTACAAGACTCCTAAAACTGGCAAATCTTTACCATTTGTAAGCGTGCTCAGCCACTTCATTAACCAAAGGGTATTTCCAGCCCCATTTTCCTATTTGCTTTCACTACATTAAACCATTGTAACATTTAAACTGACCGTTTCATTCCCTTTGACGTGGCTGTGTCCGGGGAGCAGACGCATCCATTCACTCCAGTAACTGACTGTCTTTTCTCACGCGCAACATTTAGCATCCACACCAGAAAATCACTTTAAGCTGTCGTTCCTCAAATTAGAGCCAAAGCGTGAGCCAGTTGTGCTGGCAAACGGCATCCAGCCGGCACTTCAGCAGGAAAGTCACTTGACTGACTCCGAGATCATTCTTCACATGCAAATCACAGCTGCCACAAGCACAAGTATTTGCTTGAAACAGCTTCTTCCTCCGAAACTTAAGTACTTAAATCAGTTTACAAGAACGTAAAGGTAACAGCATCAGATTGCAGTGGAAATCACTTCAAATGGAGTTAAAACTCTCGGGACAGGACAGCTTGCCAGTTCCCAGCCACCGCTCCTATTGATGCTTTGACTGTGCCTGAGCCTACGCATTTAACAACAAAATGCAATTGTGTAAAATCTAGTCTCAATTTTTTAAAATAACTTTGCATTATTAAATACACCACGCGCTCGAGCTTTAGAAGGTCTTCAGTACTTTAGGTTACTGAAAATACACAACGTCTTTGCAACAGCATGTCAGTTTGATTTTCCATAACGTGCATTAAGGAGAATGTTTAACTTCTGATCTACCAGCAGTTGAAAATAACACCCGTGCAGCCCGCTGTGCATTTTCTGAACGAACCTTTGAAAGGAAATTCGAGTCTTTAAAAAAATAGATAATCGTGTGCCTCCATTTTCCTAGCTGCCTGCTTCATTTCTTTACACCAAGAGAAAGCAAAGCCCGTAAGAATTACCGTCTTCAGTCTGCCAGCTCTGGACAACTGTCCAGGCATCAAGATAGAGTTCTGCAGCTCTCTTTCAGAAGCGGAGAACAACGCCTAAATTCCATATGGACGTGACACATAAGCTTTTATTCCGCTTTCTGGATGCAGTTTATTTATGGTAACTGAGCAGCTACAGTTCTTCGGTCAATTCTATACTGGGGGGAAAAAAAAATCTTACTTTGTTTTCATTTTCTGCAGGACCCCATGAACAGAAAGATTTTTCTCAAAGCCAACTGAATTTGTATCAAAAAGCAGGTAGTTCCTCCCCTCGGCTAACGCTGCGATGGGGCTGTACAGCTCCTGTACCGCACCCCGGGGTCTGCCGGCCCGGCCCCCCCCCCGCAGGGACCGTCTCCCCGTTATTTTTCCCCGCGTCAGGCGGATCCGAGCGAATCCTGCGGCAGCGGCGCCGCCACCGGGGCGGCAGAAGGATCCGCGGCCGCCGGGGCAGGCTGTCCGGCGGCGGAAGGGGTCGGCAGCCGCCCGACCACCCGTGACAACCCGCGACACCCCCCGGGCGGGTCGGCGCGTCCCCCCCGGCGCAGAGCAGGCTCGGCCGTTCCTCGGAAGCAGGGCCTTTCCCCCCGATTGCCGAGTGGGTTCAGCGTGCGGCCCGCGCGGCGCAGAGGTCTGCGCGCTTCGCTTCTCGCGCCGTTCCGGTGTGTGCCGGGGCCGCCCGGGGCCGCCTAGCCCCGCGTCCGCGCCCGCGGAGACACCCTGCGGGGACCCTCCACCCCCCCCCCCCCCCCCCCCCGCCCCGCCCGGGGGTCCGCCCGGTGCCTCGGCCGGCTCACACCGACCCCGGGGGGAGGCAGGGACTGTCGCAACGGTGCGGGAGCGCCGGGGCTCCCCGGCCCCGCCATAAACCGGCGGGTGATTTGCGGCGTTCCGCGGAACCCGCCCCAGCGCTCCGCGAACCGCCGGCGGCGGGGGCCGGGCGCCCGCGTCCCCCCGCGGGCCGGGGGGGGTGGCACCGCTGCCGCAGGGGCTCTGCGGACCCCCCGGGCCGGGGTCCCCCTTCCGCAGCCGGGGACAATTAAACTGGAACCACTGGCCCTCCCAGGAAGGGCCCCCCGGTCCCTGAGCAGTTCGGGGTCCGCGCTCAGCTGGCAGTGCTGCTCCTTTGTAACCCGCTAAGTTAAATATTTTCGCATAACATCGACAAAAATACATGAATTTCACAAGTGAAATGCGCCCAGAGCTTATGCACGTAATCTGCTTTTTTCCCGTTATTTTGCGTCCCTCGGTGGCATGATTTAGACAGAATTTTCTTCGATTCCACTGAGTCTGAAGCCGGTTTTGTCTTCTCTCCTGAAAACACACTCACCTCCGCAATCCTGCAGCAAACAGCAGTGATGGGAAAGCAAAATACAGCAGGATTTTATGTAGTGTTCTGCGCAGGATCTACACGTTTTCCCTGGCCCTTCTTCACCTCGGAATGATAGACAGGACCCGGGGAAATGCCACTTTTGGAAAATATATGCGGGAGCGCCGTGGCTAGTGCTCCACGGGATCAGGATTTGGCCCCAAATATGCAATATTGCAAATGGCCATTTTCCCCGCATTCCTATAACCTAGATAGGAAAGTTCAAATTCAAGAATGTGCTTTCGAATCCACAGCACTCCAGGGTAATATTAAATGACCTCCATTTTAATAAAACACATTCCAAGTTGTTATTTTGATTGAAGCATTATACTTTTTGTCTTGCAGTATAAGTAGTTCAGATTTCACTGGGTCATTGAAAATTTTTACATCAGTCTCTCTTCAAATCACATTTAAAATACAGACTTAAATGACTGTGGCAACAGATACCTTCGCAGCACAAACCAGGAACGAGGGATCTAATGCTGCGTTAAAGCTGCTGCTGCGTTTATCCCCGAGTCAGTGCCTGACACCCCGCCACCGCCAGCACACCCCGCGGCACGAACCGCGCTCAGCCGGGGAGCGGAGCCGGCCCGGCCCGGCCTCGAGTCACTAAAATACGAGGTGTTCCTATCACAAACGCCTGCCATTACGACACCACTGCCGCGCTTTCAGCAGGACGAGCTCAGCCGGGCGAAGTGCGCCCGGGCCCGAGCTCTGCTAAGCCGGGTCTGTTTGCAGACGCTCGCTGGCTCCGAGCGGCAGCACCAGCCGCAGTCCCGCGTGGGGACCCGGCGCTGCCCGCACCCGCGGCCGGGAGCGCATCGCCTGCATCCTCCCGGGCGGGGTTTCCCCCTAGAAAATGCGTATGTGAAAATCACAGCTGACGGAATAAATATTTACCTAAATATTGAAATATTTACATACGCAGTTCTCCGTGCCTGAAACAGGAAAACCAGGGCAACAAACGGCGTCACGGTGCCGGGGCTCCCGGCGGACACAGGCTGCGGTTCCCGCGGGAAGGGGCCATCGGGAAGGGGCTATCGGGAAGGGGCCATCGGGCAAGGGGCCATCGGGCAGGGCCCGTGGTGCCTCGTCCCGCTGCGCACACGGGGCCGCGCGGGCAGGAGCGGGACGTGAACGCTCCGCCGGGCCGGGCAGCCCCCGGGCATGCTGGGCGAGCGCCCAGGCGGCCCCGTCGCCGGGCCGGGTGCGTGGCTGCCCCTCGGTGGGAGGCCCCGCCATGGGGAGCCCCTCGGTGAGCAGCCCCCCAAGGGGAGCCCCTCCGCCCCTCTCCCGCAGCACGGCAGGGCAGCGCTGCCCCCCGCCCCTTCTCGGGGATCCCGCCCGGGGCGATTCCCGCCGGAGGTGCCGGGTGGCAGCAGCGTCCCCGCCCCGCAGCCCCCAGCCCCGTCCGGGCACGACACAGCCGCAAAGGGAAGGAGCCAGTTGGTCTCTCTTTATGTGTCTTCACACAAACTTTTAACCCGCCGAAGCCCTGCCATCAGAGTATCGCTCTGGGCTTTTCTTTCTTATATATTTTCACTGTACATGACTTTCCTCCTAGTATGACATCAGTGAGAATCAGTGTGGTGGAAGTGGTGGAGCAGCAGCAGGAAAAAAATACCTGACAAACAGCAACAGCCTCCCAACACCCCTTTAAAATAATAACGATTTACCAAATGGCTGGGAAGTTGTTATAATTCCTTTTCCAAATTATTACTCGCCCTTTAGATTAGAAATGAGGCCAGGGTTAGCAATCAGCCATAAATGGTAGGATTTCTGAAGTAGAAGCACTTGTCTGATTGTGAAGTGGAGGCCATTATTGCCTTGATTGAGTCTTTTTTTTTCTTTTTTTTTTTTTTTTTTTAAGCTTGCTTGATTTGTGGCTGAGAGTGCACATTCACTACTGTACTAGGAGCAATCAGAGCTTTCCCTGCTCTTTTTTGCTCAGCGATTTAGGGTCCACTACTTTGGCACAGCTGCCACCTTTTAGCCTCCATCAAGCAGAGATATTTTTAAGTGAACTGCATTTTGTGTTTGTCTTTTCTCCTCCTGCCTCTTTCCTTCCTCACCCATTTTCTTTCCTTTTTTTTTATTTTCCCCCTTCGTTTTGCGGGGAGGGATGAAAATATTGCCCGAAGTTTAATTCCAAGTATGAAGTTGAAAGGAGCCAGCTGAAGCTGGCTGGGCTGTCGTCTGGACTCCATGGCACATAACAAATATGCAGTTACAGGAGAAACAGGGATGAAGTGACTTGCTCAAATGACCGAAGTCAACCCAAAGCACTGACGGGTGTCCAGGTGCTGGAGTTCTGAGGTTTGTTTGCCTGAAAACCAGATCCAAGCCAAGAACTTGTATTTATACCATTCCTTTCCAGAAACCATCTGCTTTGCTGGCCTATCCCATTGTACAGCTCCTCCCGGATTCTCAGCAGAGGTGCATGGCTGAGGGGGTGCTGCTGCAAGGGACCGCTGCCTCGCCAGCCGCCGGGCCCAGGCTGGCCCCCCCAGCCCCCCCAGCCCCGCAGACAGCACAACCCACGCCGGGCCAGCCCTGCTGGGGTGCCAGCCTGCAGAACCCAGCAGCACCGTGGGCTCAGAAACACGTGAGCGCATCTGTAGGAAGCCACAAATACCCACTTTACTTCCTTAATTGCTACTGCTCTGAAAGAGCTGAATTTTCCTTCAGAGCACATTTGCAGGCAGAAGCTCTAAGTCAACTAACAAATAAAACATACTGCCACGGTCCACCCATATATGCCCAAAACTAGCCATGTAGCACCGAAATGCTGCCAAACCCACAGTGCAATGGTGTGACAGGCCCTGGGAGTGCAGAGCCAGACCATGCTACGTAACGCAGCGCTGCTGTAGTGAGGTAGTACTTGCTCCTGTGTGTAAAAACAGGACAAGCACAAATAACAGAACTAATATTTCCTGCTGCAAATGCAGCAGAACAGGTATTTTAGTATAGGTTCATAACTCGGTTTCTGTTCAGCAGCATTTGTCTTCCACAGCCATCATTTTGGAGGGTTCAGTATATCAAGGGGAAAATCAGCTCCACAACCAACTCCTATTTCAGCCCAATTAGCAAGCTGATGCAAATGAGGTAATGGAAGACTCACAGAAAGAAATTACTTTAGAAAAGGGAAGAATCTGTTTCAGCATTACCCAGGAAAAAAACCCACGTTAGCCAGGCTCAGAGGGAATGCACAGCGAGACCAAACGCAATGACCATGCCCAAACCATGCTCAAAACCAAAACACAGACTCAGGAAAACTGTGCTGCGCTGTATTTACCCTTTTAATAATCACAGAGAGTCCAGAGTGACTGCGTGGGGCTGTTTTATGGAAACACCAAGGTAGGACAAAGAGAGAAGAGAGCCTTTGGCTTGAATTCATCCTTCATTTATGCTAGATAGCTCTCTCCAGGTGAGAACTGCTTTACTCCCAGTCCATCCCAGTGCTGAGAACCAACCTATCACCCACTTTCCTTGTACTTAGATAAATGGGCCTGGTTGCACCTGCTCATCCGAGCAGCTCACCTAGTCCGTAACGGGAGTATTTGCATAGTTAATTACATATATTCTGAAGTGCACTGGTTTCCGGGGAGGATGCAGGCACGCCGGGAGGAGTTTGACCCAATCCTCACACCCCACTTGCTGGTGAGATTCTTGTGCCCACGGAGCTGGCAGAGCAGCTGAGCTCCATGGGTGCTGCAGGGACGGAGCGCCAGGCCCCACGCCGCAGAGCAGGGCCTCCAGCCACTGCCAGACCCCCCGCGGGGCCAGGAAACCGGCCCGGAGCTCTGTCTGTTCCTTCTGAGCTTTGTAAATCATGCTAACGCACCCGTTACAATCAGGCCGATAGAACTAGAGAAGAAACAAAGATGCTAAATGATGCAAAACACAACCCAGAAGAATTGCCATTTGTCCATCTGTCCTGTCTGAGGTAATTAGAATTATAAGCAAGTTTGGCATGCCAAAATAACGCAGGAGCAATCAGAACATTGAAACGTGGTTGAGAGGAAGCCCCAGGCTCTGCCATCCTCAGCGAGAGGCTTTGCTCAGCACTGCCAAAAAGCCCTGGGCACCACCCCCGGCCAGGGACACCCTGCTCCCGGCCACCACCCCGCCTGCCCAGGGCTCCGCCAACGGCAGCAGGCTTTGCTGAACACCGCACAGAATGTAAGGCAAACAGGGGGGTCCAAATCCTACATCTCCTCCAAAATAGTGTCCCGGCAGAGCGGCTGAGCTCCTGTGCCAGCCCCGCGCCAGTGCCGACCGCAGTTGCCGTTTGGCGAGGACGGCTTGGTGGCGTGGCCAGGGCTGACCTCAGCCTTGGGACGTGCTGGGGAGAGGCCACTGCCGGGCCGTGCATGGGGATGGGGACGCGCTGCCCAGGGGAGCGGCAGGGCAGGGCCCTGTGCCCCCGGACAGGACGGCCCCTCCAGCGCCTGGTCCCTGTGCCCCTGCCCGTCAGAGAACAGCACTCGGAGGTTTGACCACGTGTGTATTTTCTTTCTCCCCGCGCATCTCGGCTCCTCAGCTGATCTGGCTCACCAGTTCAGCCCTTTGGCTGCAGAGCAAGTCTCTGGTGGAATAAGCTGGTTTATTTGCAAATAAATCTTACAGTCCTTAATAAATTATTTTGGCCATCCTAAGCAAGTACATCAATGACCCTGTAGAGGTCACATGCCGCAGAAAACTTACTTCAGGATGGCTTAAGAGTTTTAAAAATCTGTACTTCAGTGAGTTTTCTCTTTCACATTGCCTGAGGCAAGATCAGATCCGAGGAGCCAGATAAAGAAAAAAATCGACAAACGTTTTAGAGACTTAACGATGTATAGTATCTTAGCGGGCCCCTGGAGAGAAACAGAGAGCGATTCTGGTTTCTCATCTTCCATAAAACGCAGCTTTCAGTTATCGGCCATTTTCCCGCGGTGTAAAGGCCAGCGAGGGGGATGAGATAATCCTGGGGAAAAGGCATGTTTTTCATAGCATGCACTGGAGATTGGCACACGGCTACACTTCCCCCTTGCGGACCCCAGCCAAGCGCAGCTCCAGAGAAATGCAAGTTCTGGGTGGGACAAGGAAGAAATCGCTCTGACAGGTTTGTGGCTCTTTCTAAGAAAAGTCAGCTTGGAGCTGCTGAGCGCAGGGGAGCTAAAACAAGCCCTGAGGGGGAGGCGCTGGAGGGCAGGGATCAGCCATAGTCACATCCACACACCCTCCCTGCCTTAGCCACAGAACGCCACAGTCCCCCAGGGGGTATCTATTCATCTGACAAGAACCTTCTATCGACCAAAAAAATGTTAAATTTTGAACAATCGTTTGGCTAATGTTTCGGCTCAAATGAAATCTTCGGGCAGAAAAAGCGGTTATTTGTCTGGTACAACTACCTATTATTTTTCTAGGGAATTTTTTCAAAATTTGTGTTTCAGGAGAGGTTTTGTTAAAAACAAAAACTGAAAAATGTCAGCTAGTTGCCACCATCCAGCAGCCCACTCAAAGCTTTATCCAGGTGTATTTTGTCAGCTCCAAGAACAGTTTGCCAGCGTGGCGACTCGCAAGAGCCACACGTACATTAGCTAGCTGTATGAACTGCAGGGTGTTGCTCTGCAAGGACCTCAGAAGGGCAAGGAAACGATCCATTCCGTACATGTGTAGCCATTTCCCCCGACCGACCGAAACCCCCCCTTGACTTCCAGCAAGGCTTTGTGGCTCCAGTTACCATAGCGAGCTGGCCGGTGGAGGACGGGTAAAGCTCTCTTGATCAGCCATGAGGTCCGTCGCATTAGAGAGGAATGCACATTTTACTTCTTCCCCGAAGCCTAAAGCTGAACGCATTTGACTACAGCGGTTCAGAACTGTCACTTAATATTATCAGCTACATCTACTGTACGCCCAAGCAACTCCCCCAAAACACAGGAGGGGGAGAGCGCGCGCTGCAGGGTGGTAGCATGTCACCGGTGCTCTAACGGGGAGGGATAACCATCTCTGTGCAAACTTGACATCTATAAATTGATTACATAAGTGGGCAGTGGTGGTCCTTTCAAGTATGCTCCTTTTGTTTCAGCTTTACAGTAAAATTACCAGCAGCAGTTTACAATTAAGGGAAATAATAATAACTGCGTATGCTTTCATCTGCACATACAATTACAATAAACTGCATGCTTTAATAGGATTGTGAAAAATCTGTGTTTGACCCATACAAAAAAGTAAACATTCTTGTTCTGGATACTATATCATTATCACAACAAAGGGAAACTCCTGAAATCTGATGATTTAAACATCTGGAGAATGTTAATCACTTCAAAATGACGGATGTTTTTTATTTTAGCTTTTGACAGACACACTCTTTTCATAGATAGATGATTATTTACATAAATTACATCACCAATGTGAAAAAAAATCCAAAATAACTTCAAAGGATAAAGAGCTTAATTAAAAGGAGACTTTTATATTTCTTCTCTTGTGGAACATAGAATAAATAGAAGAATTTGCAAAGGGAAAAGGTAACTCCACCGTTTCAAACATGAGGCAGTTGTGCTTTAGGCTCCCCCACGCAGGGACTGAGGTGCAGTCACGAGCAGCGGAACAGGCTGACCCCCACCCCAGCGCGCAGAGCGCCAGATGAGACAGGCAGGCAGGAAAGTTTTAGCTCAGGTTTTTAGGCACATGCAAAACGCAGAGGTTTTGGTGCCACTCTGACCAGTGCCTGCAGCCCTGACAGTTCTCTTACCCTAAAGTTACCCTGTAAAGCCACTAACTTCAGCCAAACTAGTCTCCATCAGCTCGTATTTCTTGGGTTTTATATATATGTAAACCAAATAACACTATGTATGTAACATATATACAATGTGTTCTGCATAACATAACATGCTCTATACAACATACGTACGTCTACAGAACAGCACCAAGTTCACCAAGAGTAGTATTACGGGACCTGCCTGGGGTCCTTCAGTCCTGTCCCCCAGTGTCATGCATCAGGAAACAAATTCAACATCCGAGCGACTGTGAGAGCAGATCGCTGCGAGGCTTCGGCTCCCAGCTACTTGTAAGACAACGATTTCAAAGCAGGTTGTAGGAATGAGTGAGAGGGAAGCTGCACGGGAAACTGCACCATCCGCAGAGATGTGGCCGCTGTGGATATGGCCAGGTAACGCCAGGTTTAACAGTGGGAGCCCGGGGGGCCACTGAGCACGCCAACACTAAGCTGAAAGGAGAGCTATGCTGACCTGGCTCACCGTCACCACGCCAGTTAAACCCGTCAGACTCCAGAACGGCCTGAACGGGACCAGCTGCAGCACGGCCCCGCTGGAGAGCCGAAGGGCTCTAGCTGTGCTCGGCGATGCGGGGAGGGGGCTGCCGCGCACCGGCAGCGTGCTGCCCAGCCCCGCCGCCAGACCCGCTGCAATTTAGCTGATCTGCTACAATTTCCTCCTACACTCTGAGCTGATCTGCACGCTGACCTTGGACAATTTGTCTTCTTTCTGGCAGAAATGTCACCCAAAAGGAAGCTATTAAGTCAAGAAGGTAATTCTGCAGGAACAGTCCACTGTATAAACAGAACTTGACCTAGGGTAATTTATTTCTAGTCCTGCACAAAGGAACTTAAGAGATATGATCAATACATTTCAAGATCTAAATACATCAATGAAGGTGAGAACACAAGAATTTTAGGCAGTATTTGTGAGAAGTTGTTTTTAATACTGGAAACCTAGAAACAAGTGTAAAACACAGCCTTTAAAATCTGAAGAGATTTTGTGTCACAGGATAAGCATCTGGGAATAGTAGAGTTTGGTCTAAACTTTTGTTGACCAACTATCTGTCATTTAAGTCCCCCCACAGATACATTAAACTATGCTGATGCCCCCAACACTTAACACCGTGACAAAGGTAGATCATTTACTGCCTTAATTCTTTACCAAATTTAGAGGCTGCTAAAAGTTGGAAATTATTTTTAAAAGGAGACAACAAACAGTGAGGAAAAAAATTAATTCCTGCTTTAGTGTTGAAACAAATGAATTTGGAGTGCAGGAGGAGGCCCGTCTTCCTTATTAGTACTGTACTAATATTTCGCTTAGCCCAGACCAAAGCAGTTTCCTTATCCAAGACTGGTTCACAACACATTCATGAGCACAAACCATCAGCTTTTTCTTACAGGGAGCGTACTGGGCGCACCAGACTGAAACCAGAGTTGACAGAAACGAGCCAAGTCCCTGCCGAAGGCGGGGAAGCTGCCCTGCACTTCTCCCCAGGCGCGGCTCTGGGCCCTGGCAGCACCACCTCCGCCCCGGGCTGCCCGGCCACGGCCCTGCTCAGCCCCGCTCAGCACCCGCCTCCGCCACCTTCAACGAAGTCGACACTTTTCTAAGTTGGTTCTAAGAAAGAGTTCAGAGGCATGAAGGCAGGAAGATCGCCAAGATGAGTTCTGCACAGAAACAGCTGGGAACAGCCTCAGAGGTGGGGGGGGTTATGTTTTGTAGGCAGAAGACTGTTCAAGTGTGGGTTTTGGTAAAACTATAGGCGGGCAGTGTTGTCACAGTTTATGTATCAGCAGTGTATAGAGGGATAATGTCACAGGTTCTACATCGTTAAAACCCTCTCCTTGTGTGCAAAGTGTATGAGATGGTTAATTGTATTTAGCGCTGAGAAAGCACATGACTTCCCAAGCTATAAAAAGCAGTTCCCTTTCTTGCCTGGTATTTACACTTACATTAAATAACACACTCTCTAGAAGTACCAGCATTTGAAGTTCAAGGAACTTCGCAGTATCAAATGTGTCCTTAATGGCTGCACCTGGATCTACATGAGCTCATTGTATACACCTACACCCAAGTTCAAAAGAACTGTCCGTTCTGTTTGTTTTCACCAGGGAAACATGAATATATGTGTCTGACAAACTTAGAATCTGCTTTTTGTTCTTGCTCTTGTCACCCAAAAGGGATTTTATACTGTAGAGTCCTCAAAATCTACTTGAAAATTACTCATACTAACTGGAATAAAAAGGCAACTCAGTTTACTAACTTTTGACCACTACATCGCTTTTGTGTCCCCCGCCACCAGCTGGAAAGACTTCTTCATATTTTGTGCCAGAGAAGTGAGTCTGTTTCTTGGCATTATTTGTACATTCTTCCCTCCTTCACACATTTTCCACTTGAAATTGCAAATTCTTTTCACAAGGGGTTCACTTTGTCTGCTGAAGCCAAAAAAACTCTGTTTCCTGTCCAAACTTTATTCCTGACACAGTGCAACAAGCTTTTGGTTGTTTAGGGTCTATTTCTGGTGGAATGACTCACATCACGCAGATACTTTTGCAGTCTGGCACAGAGTGCAGAACCTCACTTAACAAACAACATATTGCTGATACACTTTACTGGACCTAGCCCGAGGTAACGACAAGCCAGGTACTGCAAACTCTAACTTCTGGGCATTTCCCCAGGAAAAAACCCACATCTTCGCTTCACGCGTCTGGCTGCAAAACAACTTTTATATTCCACGTCAGGCAGCGTACAGGAGTAGCGTGGGACAGTGGGAACAGATCCCAGGGCAGCCAAACGGCCTCTTTCGTTTACCCACGCGGCAGGAGTGTAGCGCTGGGTAGCCCAGTGGGAGGCTGCGCTCTGCAGTGCCTCCACATCCCAAGGAGATGCCCTGCGAGGTGCCCATCAGAGGGGCTTCCATCCACAGCGATCCAGCCCAGAGGGGGAAAAAAGATGTTACCCCAGAATCACTCTATTAAAGCTATTATTAATACGTTACCTGACTTTTATCATAGTTTACCACAGTTTAAGGAAGTTACATGAAGTTCTGGGATATAGAGACCTGCCTGCAACAAGAACCAGACTGTCACCTCAAGCCTACCAGACAGGCAGGGCAGTAGTCTTTTGTTGGTTTGTCCTTGTGCTGTTTCCAACCAGTTTCTGAAGTCTATTTTAAGACTTAAGACTTTTCTCTGATCCAGTTACAGTTCTTGAGCTGCTCTTTGTTAAAGACATTCCTTCAAATGCCAAATCGATTATTGTCCTCCACTTTTTTCTCCATTGACAGTGTTCTACACATTAAGGAAGCCCAATGCAGATGTTTTTAGGCAACTTTTCATTACAAAATTCATTTTTGTCACAACAAGAAAATTCACTTGTGCCAGTGTCTAAGCATTCAAAGTTCAAAGACATGAGAAGTGACCCCAAAAAATTGTTAAGTAACGAATTTTCTGCTCCCCTGAGAATGAAAATCTGTTTTCCAAACAGCTCTTCCCATTAAGCGTTGTGTTGTCAGGCCAGGAAGGTGAGCACAGGCCCTGATCCTGCTATGCACGGAGGCAGAAATCCCAGGTCTGCATGAGTACACTCAGAGGAGCACATTGGGATGAAGTTGCCATTTTCTGCTGCACTTTGGGATGATTGCTGCTGCCTGTTGGTCCACAAAACACAAGTCTCTCTTTCTGGGGTTCCACCTTTCTCCAGGACTACAGGATTTCAAGTGGCCACCCAAACCACATCATGGAAACCCCCAGGGTCAGCTATGCTCAAGAATGTGCGCTGTGCCTATGTTGTCTCCCTTAACCCTCGTTTATTTGTGGTGTCATTTGCCTTTGATCGTAGTAGCTTCCAGCGGGACTCCTCTGGCTGGCACAACTTAGGAAGGTTGCTATTCTCTCAGTGAGGGTTAGCATTTAAAGAAGTTTGCCTGCAATAACTCATAACAACATAACTAACACATCAGCGAGGCAGAGCTCACACAGGAAGGGTACAACCACGTCCACAGACACTGAGCACTGGTAATTTCTTGGAGCAGGCAGGTCACCCAAGACCCAAAACTGGAAACCTCACACAAGAGTAAAATCCGAACCAGACAGTGAAAATTCCCCTTGATGAAAAAAGGGACCGTAGCAAAGGGCTGGAGCAGACAAGGGCTACCAGAGACGGCTCCCGGGCATCGCTCACAGGGCTGGTGCGAAGGGTCGGCTCAGGACGCTCAGCTCCCTTCGGGGTACGATTTACCCACCCACAGCTGCCGGCACCCTAAACGTTATTTTCGGAGAGGCAGGAGAACAGTCACACGTCCCAGTCTGAGATACCAGTTTCACACACTGGTGAACGATCTGGAGAAGAGGAAAGGGAAGGCACAGAGCCGCACACGAGCGGGCCGCGCTCCCCCCGGTGCCTGGCTGACCTGGGGCCCTTCATCCAGGGCTGCCCCCTCCTCCCTGGCGCGGGCCCAGGCCAGGAGCCCACTTTCCTCTAGACCACCAGCGTTCCTTCCTCAGCCTCCCCCATTATCCCCAGCAGACAAACACAGCGTCATCTGAGGAGTTTAGTGCCTGTGAGCTCCCGGTGGGTTCACAAAATCCCGTTTCCCTACGGCTGGGGCCTGCCCGAGCCCCACTGCTGCGCCGTAAAGCAGCGTGTGGGCTTTGAGGCACCCGGTCTAAAGAGGGAAAGAGATGGCGCTGGATCAGACAAGGTCTGTGCCAGAATGTTTCTGGCAGTCCCTGGTGCAGTGAGGGCTGCCCCCCAGCCTCCAACGGGTCTCTGACAACCCCGCCACAGCGCAGGGCTGAACTCAAGACGGTTACTGTCACAGAGGCTAGGTGTGGCAGCACCTGTTCAGCCATGCAGCCTTTTGGCAGGCTCAAAGACAAAGGAGTATGTTTTCCTCTTTGAATGGGGGTCTTGGCCAGCAGCACTCATTAATCGGGGCATTAATGAGGGTCGGTACTGAACATTCGATTCCGCAAGCACCTGGAGGCAGAGCTCAAACAGCTGAGACCTGCCCAACAGTAGAAAGTTTCTTTGGGAAGAAGGGCCACAAAGTGTTTTAAGAAGAAAGCAAAACCAGAGTTCAGTCCCATATTTTATACCACTGAATTTATAGGTCATTTCTAGCTTCAATAAATCATATGTGAAAAAAGTCTAGACTGTGTTTTTCTTTAATATGATAGCTTTACTTTGGCACTACACATAGTTGGCAAAGCATAAGACTGATGTCTCTTGCTTTCAAATAACAACTCTTCTGGTAGCGTCCAGGATCCCTGTTGAAAAATAGGTCTCCAAATAGCTAGCAAAGTGTCAAGCTGGAGAACAGGTAAAAGCAATGAGCTCTTTGAGGCTCAATCTGTCACCACGTATTTCTGTGTGGAGTTAAAAACAAACTTCTAACATAATACATAGTGGCATGTAATGCCAGCTGGAGTTAACTTGAGCTTAAAAAAAGAACTAGCAACCCTAAATCAGAGAGGAAAAGTGATTCAGCAAGAAGGTTCAGGATATCAGATGAACAGAAGTTACTGATCACCACAAACTGACCAATCCACAGGGAGTTAAAACAAGCAAACATGAATCTTTGCTTTTGAGGCTTTGAAAGAGCCATTCTCTCACCTTCAGTTTCAGTTTTTCTGATTAATATCGGACTCAAAAAGTAACTGTTTCTTAGCCTGCATCATTCCAAAAGAACATGCAGTGAGTCAGGCTGAAAATTCCTTGTAATGGTCATAGGGTATCCTAGTCAGTAGACCTTTACGATGCTAACTGAATTGATCTAATAAACACATTGTCTGAGTGCCCTTACAGTCACTGCCTACACAGGTCTGAGAAAATAATATAAAATAGGAACATGTTTGCCTCAGCCAACCACGTAACATCAATGATGTTATTAATCACAGGTGTCTACGACTGCATGTCGTATTCTTGTTCACTGGGCTTCCTACAGACACAAGGAATTACTGGTATCACTGAAAGCCAGTGGCTGAAATGCCATTGCTGGTGGAACAGGAGGTATGGAGGCACATTGCTACGAAAATGTGCTGACATTCACAGTCTCCTAAAATATTTTTGGTTTATTATCATCCAGTTTAATGCAAAAACTTGCAAAAGTGCTGGATAGCTTGTTGCAACTTTGCAATCTTACAGAAAAGCACCAGATAGAACTGAAAACTAAGCTCCTAAAACTCTGTGATTGCCATGGAAGTTGCACAGATGCTGTCAGTATTTGAGCCATTCTGAATAACTCACTTTTCATGTTCACTCTTCATCTGCACCTGAAGGACCGAACCCTGTGGTATTATCAGGCATAATTCTCTGTCGGGGTCGGGAGCAGGGACCTGATGCAAGAGAAATGTAACAGGACGAGGTACCCTGAGCAGCTGCCCTCGCTGCTCCCTGACACTCCCATCCACAGGAGTTACTCCTTGGAGCAACACTCCAGTTTTAATTGCTGAATTCACCAGGAGCTTTGTGACACTGGAAACCACACAATTTGACGGTTTCCTCTGAGTTGCTAACACCTAATCATAAACATTTCTATGGTCATGTTTTCTTTTGCACTGTATTGACATAGCTGTGATAAAATCATCATGATTATACCAGCATACCACAGGAAATCTGGCCCAATTCTTTAATCGCACAGCACTCACAGCACATAGTAATGAACACTCATTCAATAATTTTGGATTTACTATTCTAGCTCACTCCCCTTGAATCTGTGATTTACTGTTGCATTACCTTTCTTTTTCTACTTTCACTAATTTTCAAGGGTCTGCAACATATCATTGTGGAGTTCTCCAGCCTCTGCAGAGTCAAATAAAAAACATTTTTCATGCAGAGTTGTTTAGGAATAGGATGTATAGCTACTCCATATCAAGAGTATTCCAAGAGTTACATAAATCGTTTGCACTGTTTTAGAGCTGGAACCAATAAAAAATTCAGGGGTAGAAATTTCAGATAGTCTGAAGTGCCAGACATGTTCTTATGTATCTTTATAAATCTCTCAGCTAAGGTTATCATTCAGTGAAGTTAATCCAAACAGCACAGCTTCTTCAAGTAAGTATGTCAATACCAGACTTATTTCAGCCTAGTTCCCCTAAACATCTTCCCTCACCCTTCACTCTGTTTTAGTCTAATTAGGATCTTACACAGCACAAGCATTGAGAGATCCTGTGATTTCCATACCATGTAATTGTTCATTGCCATTGAATTTAACTATTCTGGGAAAGAAAATGAAGTTTTTCAGCCCCCTGACTCTGGAATTATCTTCTGTCATTGACTGATGGGGATCCAGGCTTGCTGATCTTCAGGGCACACTGAAAAACCTATTTCCTCAGCCATCTTCTAAGAAATCTTTGTACTGAGTTTGAACTTTCTGTCATAGAAAATTTCTAGCACGTGTGTGGTCAGAAAGTAGTAAGGTGGAAACTTTTTAAAAAATCAGGAGGTAAACAATGAAGATAAATCAAGGTGGTATATGGAGATACAAAACCTATCTTCAACACTTAGCTAAAAAAAAGGCAAACACCCTCACTGTGCGCTGAACAGGTCAGCTAGTTCTACCACTGCACAGCAAAGGTGTCTCAGGGCCAAATTCCAAATTCTTAATACTGACAGAAATAAATGGTTGAAAAGAAAGAAAAACAGCTTGATGATTATCATTATTTGTCTTCACTATCTGCAGCCTATGTCATTTGACTTTAATTAATAAACAAAGTAGTTGTGTGAGCATCCCCAGCTCACACAGTTACGTCCACAGTAGCTTCAGGAATGGGCTCTAAGAGAACATAGAAAGGACTAGCAGATTAATTTTCAAGAAAGGCAGCACAAGAGGGATCTGAGCAAAAGCAGAAGCAGAGGGAGTAATTTGGGTTTCAGTAACTAGAGCTCATTCCACAGAAGTAAAGCAGTTGAGGCTGCTGACTTTGTAATTCAGACATCCGAGTCCCAGCACACACTGAGAATGCTGTTAGTAGTTTTAAACAAAAAGTGCGATATTATTAACCTTGGTTAGTTGTGATGTCAAGGAAATCAGTGGTCCTGGCAGCAGCACAGTACTGCGACTCTGGAAAGCGTAACTATTCCACATCAAAAAAGGAGAAGGGAGAGGCAGAGGCTGAGATCTCTCCTTCTCCCTGGGGCTGGTGATGCCTTTGTGCCGGTTATCTCGGCTAAGAGAACCAGCCCAAAGCACAGCCTCAGCTAACTTTTCACTGTGGCAGTAAAGACCTTTAGTGATGATAATTAAAACACTTCATAAAACTCTAACTTTCCTTTTTGTTGAAAGTGAATCAGTCATCCTGCCCTGAGGATCAATGCACTCCCACTCAAGCCACCCCACAGGGAGGAAACTCCAGAACTACAGCCCAGCATCAAACTGGTAGAAGAGAGAGAGAGAGAGAGAGAGAGAGAGAGAGAGAGAGAGTGTGAGTGTGTGTGAGTGTGTGTGAGTGTGTGTGTGTGTGTCTGTGTGTCTGTGTGTGTGTGTGTGTGTGTGTGTGTGTGTGTTTCTCCTCCAGAAATTAGCTGCAATTCCTCCTTTTGAACAGTAACTGCTGTTGAGTAACACACTGTAAACTAAGGCACAGTTAATGGCCAGGCAAGTTCCAAGGCATGTTCTTCTGGTGTGGCTAGCCCACCATTCCCTTCCCCTTCCCCCTCCTCAAATGTTTGGTTCTGAACTCAGGCTGCTTCCTTGGCTTTAGCATCGTAAGCAGTTTATTCACCATGCTTTGCAGTCACATGGGTCCTTCAGTCATTTCACAAGACTAACCCAGCAGTCCATAGCTCAGCACTTCCTCTCGGCGCATCACCAGGTGAGTACAGCGCTCGCCTCGTGCTGCCCAGCCAGCTCAGGCCCATCTCCAGACTGCAGACCCCACCACACCCCTCCAGTGACGTCTCCTCGGTGCCTCTGCACTGAACTGCAGCTGGGATTTGTATCCCAAATGCGAGCCTCCTCACCCTGCCAACTCGGGAGGCGTCTTCATTCAGCCCTCCCTAGCTCGGGAGTCAACAGTGAGAGCTGATCTCCAAAATCCCAGTGCCTCTGCTCAACCATGGCAGGTCTTTATAGCCCTCACCAGTGTTTGAAGCGCACCAAAAACCGAAGGCGGGGTGCCCACGGCTACCGGCGCAGCACCCAACCTCCCTGCCCTGCCCAGCGGCGGGAGGGAAGGCGCAGCTCTGCGGAGGCGGGCGCCCAGCGCCCGGCTGAGGGTGCAGCAGCCGCAGGGAAGCTGCCAGTGTCCAGGCTGGGGGCTGCAGGGCCCTCTCCCGCACGACGCCTCATCCCCAGAGCCTCAGTCAGTAGAAGGCAAAGCAGCTGAGCTTTCTGCACAGCTGGCTTCACAGCCCAGGAACTATGGCCATGTAGAGGAAGCAGACGTCGTGCTGAGCAGGACGGACGGGCCCCCGCTCCAGGGGTAGTTTAGGATGGAGTTATGGTACGGTCTGGCCGACAGTTGCACAGGACACTGCCAGACCAGGAGACCCTGGTGACGCAGCCCTGCCAGGTACGGCTCAGCACCTGGAGAGGAGCACTGAGCACAGCAAAGCGAGTCTGGCACCGGGTAACAAACACTTCAGGAACCTTTCTGATCTCGCAGCAGGAGAGGAAGCAAAGCCAGGGCCAGCCACCCCTCTGGCTGCTGCGTAGGACGCCCAGGGCTGGTGCGGCCGCAGCGGGACCGCCGGTGTTTCCCAGGCAGAGCTGCCTGGACACGGCCACGGCAGTGCCCGCTGCGGCTGTGCCACGCCAGAGCCCAGAAATAGCTACGGGATCCAGGCGCCTTTAGAGCGAGCTCACACCATCCTCACGACGCTCCCCAGAAGCTCTCACTGGGGCTGCCAGGAGAAGAGCATCTGAGGAATAAGCCCCGTGCTGCTGCGCAGGGGACGGGGCGGCGTGGCTGTGGCTGCCTCTTCCACGCACCAGGATGAGTCCAGCCACCATGGGCTGCAGCACGGCCGGCAGCAGCATCCGACCCACCCAACGGGCACCGGCCACCATGGCAAGTGCCCGGGCAAGCAGAAACACTGGTGGCCGGGAGCACTGCTCCCAGCCCCACACCGCTTCTCCTGGCCTTCCAACTGCAGCAGCAGACAGAGATGGGCAGGGTAACTGCCAAGATGAGCTGATGCTCTCCGCGGTCGGGGAGAAAACAAAACTAAAACAGAAAAACCACAGTTCCTGAAGCTTGGAGTGAATTAATAATAGCAAATGAGCAGTCCCCACGCAGACCCAAGTCTCCTCCTCAGACCCTCCCCTCCACCGGCAGCACAGTCTGGGGTCTGGATGAATACCCAAGTGAAAAGCTATTCTCCTGCAGAATTAAATACCAGAAATGAAGTAGTAAGGATTAAAATAAAGTTATGAAATTAATTTTTCACAAAATAAATAAAATATTAGGTATTTGAAAATTAAGAATTACAAGAAATTGAACACAGGTTCTTACTCAAATAGACAAATCCACAGCCACATTTTCTGATTTGGTTGTCATATAGAGACATATTATTTTCAGTGAGTTTCATACCACATATGCTTCAGATTCTTCCTACAATTGATAGTAACCACCAGTTCCTCACACTATTATTATAATACCTGTTTGGAAATATTATTACTATTATGTACGTGGATGATAGAAAATTAAAGTTGTACACAGATTAATTGGAAAAATGCATTTTAAAAGATCAGAAGTCAAATCTGAAATGACAGGCACAAGCAATACTACCTGTCTGTGGAAAAGATGTTGATCACAGCTACAGATGTGGCACTTCAGAAGTGTTTGTTCAGCAATTTCCATTTTAATACAAGCTTAAAATATTAAAATTAGAGCTGGGTGAAAAATGTTCAGCCAAATAATTTCAGGTCTGTGTTCATAAATTCCATTGTATTTAAGCAAAAGCATAAAAAAACCCCAAACTAAACATTTTTTTGTTTTCTTTTTCCTTTTTTTTCCCATTTTCCCACAGGCCCCGCAGCCCCGCCGGGTCCCTGGGATGTCGGGAGGGGACATGGCACCGGGGCGCTCGGCTCCCTCGCGGCAGCGTGACCCGCTGCGTCACGTCGGTGCTCGGTGGCAGGAGCTCCTCTGCCCTCTACGCACTCCCCGGGCACCGGCCCCAGCCGAGGTGGCCGTGGCCGGCCTCTGGCTTCCTGCTGCATCCCGGGAAGCGTGTTCTGCCCGTCTCTGGCTGTGATCCGGGAAAACCCCGATGGGAGCTCTCAGTAAGAGCCCCTCGGGGCAGGATCCCTCGCACCCTGGCTCTGCGGACTCCTGACCCACGTTGGTGGGGCGTGACTCGTCTTCCCGTCCCTCAGCAGCATCAGCTGCGCACAAGAAATGCTGTTTCCTGGGGTCGGTTTTGAAATCTTTTCTGAGTAGCGAGTAAACTGCTCTTGCTTATGCAAACTACCTTTTAAAGACACTGATGCTGTCCAAGGAGGCACACGAGCCAATTCCTCATGTCTTTGGCATCACATTAATTTCTGCGCTGTTTCTGGCAGCCTTCCCTCTTCCTTCCTGATCAGGTGCAAGAGCAGCGCTTGTATCTTCTGTAGAATTATTTCCCCCTCCATCTGAACACAGGTCACCCACTGTTATCAATGAAAATGAAAGCTGTGGCTGAAATAATGAAAAAGCCACAAACCTTCTGCTGACTCTTTAGAGCTTCGCAGTCCGGAGCAGCCCCTGGACTAACCTTGCACAGCCCGACCTGGCAGCGCCCAGCAGCTCTTCCCATCTCTTCTTCTCTGAGCTTACAGAATACTCGTAAGGAAACAGGGGACTCCCTGAAGAGCTGGAAGGTGAAGTCCAAAGCCCCAGGGCAGCACGCCAGCAAGTGTGAAATGCAGAGTGCCGGGCACCTCACTGCCTCCCTTAGCAAGCAGCCAGATGGAATTACTGGGGGGCAAACTCCAAAACACAGATGGAGATGCTCTTCAGATGACACACAGTTCTGCTGGGGAGCTTGCTGCCCCCACGGCTCTGCAGGACAAATGCATTCCGTGTAGGTTCAGAGAACAGCTACTCCCATTGATGAGGAAGGATAGATACATCACGGGCTGTCAAACACGAAGATGCAGCCCCCAGACCAGGACTGTCCCGCTCCGTTGCGTGGATGGCGTGTTGTGTGGAGTTGTTGGGCACCAACGCCAGTTCAGGCCGGGTGCTGCTGCGCTTGCACAGCTGCTGGTAAGACTTGTCCTCCGCTTGTTTGGGTGGTTCCCGCTAGAGTAATTCCCAGAACACGCAACTCAGATCCCAGGTTACAACAGTTTAAAGGGATTTCCATTACAATCTCCATGCCTGGACCTTTGGGCCAGGTTACAGGGTTTAACATGGCAACGAGCTCCTCCTGCTGCCCCTGCTCCAGCTTGGACTTAACCAGAGCCTGCAGTCCCTGCGGGTGCACCTGCTGCAAGCGGAGCCTTATCCACGAGCCACCATCCCTCCAGGGGGGCGCCTGCTGTGGCGCAGACGTAACCACGGCCACAGATGCTCTGAGGTGTACCTGCTCTGGCGTGGACTCATCCACGGCCACAGATGTTTGACAGGGGATGTGCTGTAGCCTGGAGTGCTGGCAGAGTCGCTTCCACAGAGACAGAGCCTGGGGTCTGTACCAAAACACGCCTCAGGCTTAGGTCATCCTTTGAGTAAACCGAGGATGGATGGTGGCTTCCAGTGGGATATCAAGGTTTAGTTATTTGACTGAGAATGTACAACTGCAGCAAGCAAAAGTAAACTGTAAAAAGAGTGTCCTAGGTGTATAAATAAACTTGAATGCTAACACAAACAATTAGATTATGGCGAGTACAGCAGACAATAGTTTGCTGCATTGTCTCAATCTTACTATAGGGAGCACTGTGACCTTTAGGGATTTTAATAAATCAGCTCCTGATGACACTACAAGTAAATGAAAGTAAAACAGGTTTGTGATTATAGCTGAGGCCCAGGACTTGGGAGATTTTATTTCTATCTTTTGCCTTCATGTAGATTCTCTGTGCAACTTCAAATATATTTCCCATTTTTTGGTGCTGTATTTTGCCCATCTTTCAATACACAAACTATGGTTGCCCTTTGAACATGAGCTGTCATCTCAAAGGGTGGCTGTGATACACCCAAAGCAGCAGGTAAAACACGTGCTAACAACAACCACGGTACCAGACACCTTATCCTTACCCAGTGCTCTTGCACTGGCGCAGTGCTCTGTGAAGGTGTGAAGGTGTCTTCACAGCAGGGCGTGCTTTGCAAGCATCACAGGTGGCGGCTTTGCAAGCATCAGCTCTCAAAACTTCTCAAGGAGGTCTCTGAGGTAGGCTGAGCTCTTACTAATTACAGTCTTCTCTGAGGCCAGCCTGTGGGTCAGCCCGAGTCACGGGTCACTGGTGTCAGTGGCCAAGATGGGGCACGGTGGGTGCCAGTCAGGGAACCCGGGGCCACCCAGGAGGAGACAGGGCAGCCTTGTCACCTTACGAAGCGCGGCACCACCTCCGCCCAGCCACGGGCGCTGGGCACCTGCCGACATGCAGACATGTAGTAGGGAATTGCCCCGAGGTTTCTGCTGCTTACACCAAGCAAACACCAGCTGGAGTCACAGACATTTCTGAAAAGCTTTCTAGGTACCTCCCTGTGCATCTGCTGACAAACCCTAACCCGGAAAAACCCAGCAGTCAGACATTTGCAAATGGTGGGTTTTGAGATGCAAAAGGCAACTGATACTCCAAGGTAACCAACCTAACACTGCAATCCACTACTATCAGCTATTCACTGCAGATGTAAATAGTGTGAGCTTACACTTTTCACAGTGTATTTTTACTTGATACCTGCCAAAGACTGGAGCCAAAATGCTGTCAAGACTGTTCTTTTCAGTTTTGATTCCTTGAGAAAGAACCTGAGGGAAAAACGTGACTAGGACTCCTTTAAACAAACTAAAAAATGATGCACTCTTAGAAATGAATAGAAGAGAAATAGACAGTGAAAGGAAATGTTGTCAAAACCCCAGGATCCCAACAGTCACACCCTATAGGTGCATCAAAAGCAAGCGAGCAAGCTGCAGGCAGTACCACTGACATGACGACTCCATTCGTGGAAGTTTACGCCCAGTTCATGTCTTACACGCCCTATGCAACAGGTAAAAGAAAACTCAGTAGTGTGTTCCTGTTTTAATTACAAACCCAGCCCTTTCAACTCATTCCTGGATGACTTAATCATGCTGGGACTCTGAGCAAAGATGACAGATGAATGTGAGCGTAAGAAATACGCAGTTGTTAATCTGGACTTTCCCCTGCACTGAGGGACTGCGAACTCCTGCTACGATCAGCAGAAGCAAAATGCCCAGGGGACACCAGGGAGGCCTGATCATGGTTCCAGGACTCGTGTCTATTGCCATAGATGCTGCACGACTCACCGTATTTGGTATATTTTTCCTTACAAAACTCCCCAGAGGTAAGGTTGTGCACCATTTCACAGAAAATGAACTGAGCCACAGCGAGTGACTGAACGATCTACCCGAGGGCACATGGGACATCGTGCCACAGCAGGACGCTGAACTTTGATGTCCAAAGTCTTCAGGTTGTTTGCCAAACATGAGCCCATTCTCCACGCCTCATCTGTGCCCAAAGGCACGTGAAGTCCAGCAAGAAACATCAGAAAAGCAGAGGCACAGAAATGTGTCAAGGTACCCACTAGCAGTAACCATTGGTGGTCTGGCTCAGATTACCCTGACACAGTGTGGTGGGATCCCGGGTAACAAACCCAGCTCCTTCTACAGAAGGCCTACGGCAAGAAAAGCAAAGGGCGATTTTGACCTTATCCAGACTATTTCATCCAACATCCATTACCACCTACACCACAACACTCAGTATGAAATTGCAGTCCCCTGGCAGGCTGGCAAGGGAGTGTCCCAGGCCCTTCTCCCTGGGACGACAGAAGATGGCTCTTTCATCACTCAGACCAAAGCCCATGGGTTCAGAGGTATTTCATCTCTCTGCAGTGTTCTGAGCTTTTTCTTTACCAATGATGACTATTCAATAAAACTTTGTAACTGCAACTTCATATCCACAAAATAAATCAATTTTAACTGCACAGTCTAAGTATGTGAGCATTCTGGCAACCAGCTGAAAACAGAGAGGTTCCTACTCATAGCTCCATGGCAGTGAAAACCATGACAAACTGAGGAAGATATGTTCAGAAAGTAAAACCTCACACCAATACTCATATGGAAATGATTTTTTCAAAAGACTGTGGTATTGCAAACTCAGCTCAATAAACAGCAAGGTCATGATAGCATTGTTCATCATGGCATCTCCTGTAAAATTCAATTTATTCAGCATTTTTGACTGCCAGGCCCCTATTTGCTTTTCAGTGTTAAAAGTTAATATTAACAGCTGAACAAAAGATTCATCCTCAATCACCACTAATTATTTCTACTGGTTCTAAAACCCAGGAATTAGGCTATATACACCTGAGTGCTGCAACCTGACTTACAGAATAGTTTCCTAAATACCAACAAAGAACATTGCATACTTGCTACTTATAACAAAAACCCAATTTTATTAGTTACTAACACTGATTTTATCTGTGTGTTCCTCGATGCAAACGTAAAAGCTTACCTTTGCTACAAGACACTACAAAGAAAGAAATTGAATCAACAGTGGGAAAGAAAGTAAGTTTAGGTTGTGTTGTTATTTGCAGCAGTGCACACTCAGCCTTACAAAATCCATGTTAAAAAGGAGCTATTCACACCTGAACCCAGCAGAGATGGATCACAGGACCCGGCAGATCTCTTGCACCCTCCCTGTTTGAGAGCAGAGGGCTCTCAGAAGATGACGGCTCACGCTGTCAGACTGTCATTCCAGACTGTCTGGAGGAGGAACTCGGCCAGGTCAATAACGCTGTCCCAGGGGTTCCATCTTTAAAGCAAACTTGGCTTTTTATTCACTCTCTTTAAAAGTTCCCTGCAAACAAAACTGATAAAAGATTCCTTTTGTGCATTTATTGTAATAGGCATAAGCATAAGCATATTACAGAGGGACAAGAGTTAAATAAATAAATCTAAGACTTAAGTAAAGCTTTGCTGAGCTAGTGCTTTGCTGAAGTGATTTTCTGGATTACAATCTTCCATCAAAATCAACACCAGAAGTAAAATATCGTTGTTAGTGGAACAGGCTCCCCAGGGAAGTGGTCATGGCCCCAAGCCTGTCAGTGTTTCAGGAGTTGGACAATGCTCTTAGATATATGTTTTAACTTTTAGGCTGCCCTGTGTGGAGTCAGGAGTTGGACTCGATGGTCCTCATGGGTCCCTCCCAGCTCAGGATATTCTATGATTCTACACATGTTCTTGGGCAAAGAGCAAAGTACCCACAACTATGTTTAAAATGCGTGCAAACTTGTCAATTTAGAAGGACATACAGTGGTCTTCTTGAGAACCTGCTGGAGCTGTTCTGGATACTCTGCTGACGAGAGACAAAGCTATGATCAAATGCATACAATTAACTTAATAGGCAGGAACAATTACACAAAAAAAACCTGACTGAAGGCTAAATTGGGTCCACTTGGAGATGACATAAATGTAATACAGCGATGAGCAAAAGTGACGCTCCAATGTCTGTAACCACTTCTCCGGCAGTGAGCAAGGTGAGAAAGCTGGCCACGTTCCAGTGGTCAGGAGGATCCAGAGCCTGGCTGAGCGTGCCTGAAGCTATCAGCTAGACAAGCAAGGTGGGAAGAAGCATTCCTCACCTCACTGTACTCCAGCTTTTTGCACTGGGGGCATTTTTCAGCTGTTGCCATGCCAACCATCCTTTTGGCTTGCACACCATTATACAAGCCATTTTATCTGTTTTCAATGGTTCCTAATCCAAGAAAGGACTTAAGCATGTGCTTAACCTTAAACACTTTCTAAAGTCCCACTGAAGCAAAGAGGGAAGCCTATGCCCTGGCTTAAGAATCAGTGCCAAAGCAAGGAGCACGGCTTCAGTGGTTTGGGAAACAACTTTGTGGTTTTGCTCTTCCCTCTCTGCACAGGGACACGAGGACTGGTGGAGTCCCCAGAGGGAGGGGAGCGTGCGGCAAGCTCTGCTGGGAGCTCCAGCAGTAACACCAACCATCCTGCTGGGCCAGCCAGGGTGTGCGGCCCTGCCAGTGCAGAGAGGGGACTAAAACCCGACCTACACTCTTCTGCAAGCACCATCACGGGTGTAACTACTCAAGGCTTCCTGGGCCACCGCAGTTTGTGATAAAAGCACAATAAAAGTAACGAGGCACTGAAGTTCAGAAGTGCTCAGGGACAAGGACTATGTGCTGTTCAAAGACTGGGGTCATATTATTTCCAGTGAACAAGAAGAGTTCCTTCTCTGTTAACTGGAAAAACTACACTTTTACTATATTTTCCACTCAGTGGGCTCATTACTGAGCAAGGGGATGGTACCACGCAGGGAGAGGCAAAGGGAGGTCCCAGGACCAAGAGGAGCCAGCTGTGTCTAGTGAGCCAGAGACATCGGCTTCGTCTGTAGCAAAGAGAGGTAAAGTCTTGCTGCTGCCAAACAATTCACATATATGTGGCTGAGCAGAGGGCAGAGACTTCTTAGATACCTGGGCAGCCTTTGAATAGGGCTAAGTGACAGGTAGGGCTCACACTAGTCTTTCACAGAGGTGTTAGCTCACCACAGCCACAGCCAGCAGAATTCAGCTCATTACAGCCCTGGTATTAGCGGGGGTCCTGGATATGCATCTTCTCCTCAAATATACCTCTTCCATCTAATTGATTAGCAAATAATTAGCCTAAATTTTGGCAGGTCTTCAAGTGGTTGCAGCTTTCTATAGCGAGTAGGGCTTTCTAACAGCTTGTTGCTGTCTCTCAGTGAAACACATAGTAAAACATGGGCAAGGATAGGGCTTAAATCAGGGACATAGTAGCATCAGGGGTGGGCCAGGGCTGAGCACCCTCCGGGGACACACCCACCAATGCAGACAGTCAGTTCTTCCCCATACGCTGTGGCAAACACTTACACACCCACCAGGGGCCTTGTTCACTGATAAATACCAGATTGCCTCAACATGGCTGTTCTGGGGCTTAAATTTCCTGAAAAATGCAGCTTTTATTAAAGATAATTAAGCATTGTTTTCTTTGGGGTGAGTCACAGAGCTGCATCATGTACTGCTTTCACATTTTGGAAGATCAGTATGATGATACCAGGGAAATATAATCATTTTGATTACCACAGCAAGAGCAAGGGCAGCAAGTTCTGATCTTAAATTTCACAATGAACATCTATTATTACTCCCATATTAACAAAGCAGAGCCCTGAACATGTTCATTTGTTACTCAGGGCTCCTTGGGAATGCTGGAATAACTATTGTTCCATCCCACTCACTAGATACTACAGCTTTGCAGTTCACCAGTTCAGGACAAATTCATACTGACTTCAAGAAGGTATTAGAGTATTGCAGCCAATTGTCTTGTAGCAAGAAGTAATCACTTCTGAACAGCAAGGATTAAACTCCATCTTCAATGAGGTCTAAGCATCTTTTTAGGCACTATTTTCAGGAACACGACACTGGAGAAGCCAAGACTCACAAGCAGTCTTGTAAAAGAAGCTTTTGCATCGCCAGTAAAAGTCTGTTCGAGTTAACAAAGACTTTGCTGCCATTTATTCAATGGAGCCAAATCTCTGCCACCTTTTCAGCAGCAAGGGTGGGATTCACCTCCAGCCAGTCAGAGGATACACTCCTAATTTAGGGCGCATCCACCTCAAACACAAAGGCAGTTTTCCAGGGTTCTAGTTCACATCTGAAATGCTTCTGGAGCAGCGATGCGGGGGTGTTACGCCAAAGCAGATGCATAAATAATCAGGCTTTCATGTCCGTTAGGATTGCTAGCTAACTCACTGGCAGACGCGGGCACTCTGGGTTATAGATACACTGGAGTCCACCTCCCTCAGCTCAAAATCTGCACCAAAGTCAATGAACTGAGCTAATTAACGGCATCTGAAGATCTGGCCCTCTGTTCTTCATTTCTGTCTTTAGTTTTACTTGGTTGAATTTCTATTAATTTCAAGATCTTGTGACTATTGCAAAGAAAAGAAATCTGCCTATTAAGAGAAAATACGTGTCTTAGACATCAAAAATGACAAAGCAGCCCTTCAGAGCCTTGCAGAGGCTCTGCTGGAGCATTTTCTTGTACTTTGTTAATGCATATTTCATTCCCTGAGAAGAAAGTCTCTCACTTTAGTGGCTAAATATAGCTCAGACCTATAAAACTTGTAGGAAATATACTAAATCCAAAACAATAAAGCAGTAGATTCAATTCCACTTGCATTCAGATTTTCTGAAATTTCCGTGGTCTGATCTCCAGCTGATAAAACAGGACTATGACCTTCAAGAAGAATCTGCTCTATAACATGAAAATTAACTGGGAAACTCTTGTGCAGTTTAAAACCATATTCAACTGGTTTCAGCTCCTGTCTTTGTCTTGAGTTAAAGCTATACTCATTAACTTGAAAAAATAAACTCAAACTTTAACGTATTTGGGTTGAATTTGACTCAGAGTCGTGGCAGCATCCCTGGTAGAGTATTATCCACCACCTGATTTGGCTTTCACAGATGTACAGCGATTTAAAGCTCCCTGGGCAATGCTACTGCCTTCGAGCTAGCCCAGGTATGTGTCGTTTTATATAAAAGCACAAACACTAGCCTGCCACAGCCTTACCAAGCGTGTCCCGACAGTGCCAGCATTTACACTGAAGCCCCACTCTAAATACTGGGAAGTCCTTCAGTGATGAAGGCAGGTGCAAAAACGAAGGACAAATGGGTCATGAATTTCTAAATAAAATGCTGGATTTTCCTGAAGATGCATGAGTATGCAAAGGACATTTATCAGTAGGAGGGACTCTGTAAAAGCACTCTTCTTGCTACCATCTCGTCTGGGTGTGAACTTTGCAGATCTAGTGCAGTGTATGTTACAAATTCTCTGCCTCTTGAGAAAACAAGTCCTTCTTACTAGTGTTACCCAATTTTCTGCACACTTCTTTGCCCCTGCTTTCCTTCGCAGCCCCTCAACCACTAACCAAGGCTACATCAGTGTCTCAGTGCTGCCTGGCGTTACCTTGGTCACACACAGGCCATTGTGGTACAAGAAGTATTTACTAACAGTTACTGCACAGCAGGGTCGAAAACAGTGCCATGTTCCCCTGAATTTGAAGCAGGAAACGATTTTTGAAGTGTTGTGGCATCTCACAAAAGCAATTCAGTGTTGTCAGCATTGGATGTTCTATTGTATTCTCCAAACCTTGATAAGAGCTCCAATAGTTTCAGTGAAAATACCCTGGAGTACATGTCAGATAGCATAGAAATGTAATTTAAACGCTGTTAGCTGATCGCACATCATTTGTGAGGGAACTCTAGATTAAGTGATAGGGCACTACTTGCTAAATGAAAGCCAACTTCTGCCAGTAACCATAAAAATACAATAGTGCAAGTGTTTCATGCAGGTCCGGTAGCTGAAGGAGAAGCAGCCAGAGTGTAATCCCATTGCAAAGGCTGGGTGGAGGCACACGCAGCAGCCCGGAACGCAGAGCTGCTGCTGGGATGATGCTCCGTCCCCCAGATACGTGTCGCATCACGGCCCCTCGCAGCGAACACCGCTCTGAGCAGCTCCGCGCTACGTCTGGGTGCTGCAGACAGGCACGGGTGCTGCGGGACTCCTGTGTCCCAACAAAACCACGGCACCAAGCCCTGGCCCCCACACGCGAGCCCCCGCCGGGGCCACAACCCCCAGAGCCGCTCACCGGGCAGGGGGAGCCAGCACCTCACCCCCCTCTCCTGCTGTTCTCTTTGGTGGGCCTCTCCCAGAAATGCCGTGTAATTCTGCATCGGCGGGTATCAGACACAGCACCTCTTACCCAAATATCAGTCGAGGTTCACGCCACCCGACATCTGAACTTGCGAACGCAAAGCTCTCACTCCAAACTGCTAGTTTGAGTCATTTTGTTGACGTGGCAAAAAACACAATATCATGCAACACACAAAGGCAGCCAAAACAAGTATCTACAGAAAAGATTTGCAAAATAATTTTCACTCATAGAAAAACTGAAGAAAATCCCCAACTCCCACGGTACGCATATAAAATGACCAGTTCCAGAAAGAAATTACTATCTCTGCTTGCATGCTCTGCTCTGTATACTTATATTGCTTGCCAAGACTTTTTAGAGAAATGTTTATTTTAAAAACATGCTGATTCATCAACACTGATTTTTTATGTAGGGAAAAAGGTCAGTTATGACAAATTGCCAGCTTCAATATCCAATTCAAAATCCAGTTTCAACAGTCTACATGAAAAGTTCCAGTTTTTTATTCAAAGCCAGTTCTTTACTATGACAATGTGATCACATAGTACAAATGTAACATAAAACAAAAAAATAATTTCAGAACAAAATATTTTAAAATATTCTAAGCAAGTGGTTATGACTGGCTGTCTTATTTTTTTCTATTTTCAGTGGTTCCTCACATCCTAACTGTACATCCAGAAATATGGATAGTGGTCTTAAGTATTTTCTTACGATTTTTTTTCCCTGTAGCATTCTTCTAAGCATCATCAACAGCTGTCAAAGCTTCCTATTAGCACAGCTCAGACAAACCCGGAGGGCTCACGGTGCAGGCAGCCAAGGCAGTCACACCCCCACGTGTAACAAGTCTGAGTACCTGCACTGACAAAAATTTCCCAGTACATCGCTCCTTACACCATCCTCTGCTAATGCTCCATCACAGCGTGGCACGGAGGAGGCAGCACTCTGAAACCCCTTTGGATGTAAGAAAGGAAGTTTACTTTACCTCTCTCGAGCACTTACTTTGTTCACTCAGTAACAGCCTTATGCGATCATTAATTAGTACTTACTGCTTCCTTCGCACTCTCGCCTGCCCTCTCTCCCGGTGCTGCAGGGAGCAGGGGGGCTGGCTGGGTTCCGCAGGGCACCCGTCCCTCCCGGGGTGACCCTGGGGTGCGCCAGGGTGCCCCGCAGCCCACCCAAGCCCGCAGCGGGGCTGGAGAAGGGGTTCCCCGGCTTGGCTCTGCTCCCCGGGGCGAGGGGTGGCACAGACACCGACGTGGTGCCCCGGGACTTCTTGGCTCCATGTTCGCAAGGAAATGGGCACCTCCAGGGCATCTCAAACACCGGGGTGGCACAAAGCGGTTTACAGCTTTATAAAATTACGCTGTGTTGTTAAACACTGGGCAGCGTGTGTTGTCCCAAACCACCAGCAGTAGCAGCCCAAGGACAGAAGCCTAGGCTGTAATTTGCTTCTACATTTTAATCAAGAAGTAAGACCTAATCAGCCTTTCTTATGACTCCCCACTAAAACAACATCACGGAAGCTCTATCAGCATTCGCCAAAGTTTCCTTCTACAACTTTGCTTTAAACAAAACAAAACAAAAGACAGGAAGGGAGGCATGGGATATATTTGCAGGTCCAGATTTTAAATGCAATATACCTTCTTCTGTATGAAAATCCCCACGTTTCTTTACTCAGCAGAGCAGGGAAGGTCCCTTTGTTCATGGGGAAAACAACAACTGGGGCTTAGTTACTCGTGGTGGCTGGCCGTGTGGCACCCACCGACACAGCACACCTGCCCACCCCAGAACACACGCTCCTGGGAAGGACTCCCCATGCTACACGCCCTTTGCTACCCACAGTGATCAGTACCAAATGTTAGGAAAAAACACATGAAGGAATTAAATTAAGAAAAGGCAGCAATATAGGAAGGATTTCTAGTCCACAAGATATACTTTCACACTCTAACAAACATTTTACTTCCAAAGGACGGCAATCTGGAAAGCTCAGAACATTATATAAGGGACATAGCCAACAGAAGGATCATAAAGTTAAAAAGTCTCTGTTAATCAATGACAAATTTAATACTTGTTGCTACAATTACAAAGATAATAGTTCCTTTATGTCAGTGCCTTTGGTTTTGCAGCTGTAAAATAGCTTTGAAATTCAGCATTTCAAGTAACAGAAATTAATAGGAGGTCATTTCTACCAGAGAAATTTTAGGGGCCCATCCTCTCTAATCATCATTAAAAACTAAATCCACAGGAGAAGAGGCACTTTACTGATTGTCAAGTGGAAGCTATTATTCATTTGATGAAGCTCTTGGCACAGTGCCATTTATTCTGCTGTAGAGCCTGCTGGTTGCTCTACTTCATCTCATGCAATCAAGGTTGTTTCTGCCTGCCAAGAGTTATTTATAGAGTGGAAAAAAAAAAAAAAAAAAAAAAGAAAGAAAGAAACAGTATGCTCTCCTGCTTCAAAAACAAGTTTCAAACTTTCTAACTGAACAACTGCTTCCTACTCCCCAATGACATTCTTTTATTTTGAGCCCCATTTGTACAAAACCAAAACCACATTCCTAGATTTCATCTTCCCTAAAACATGGAAACAATTCCCATGCCATGCACATTTTCATTGAGAAATCATCTGATTTTCTCAAGTTGAGATTCTGCATAGCTACATTCCTCTGACAGCACGCAGCCAGCGTCACCACGTCAGCCCTCCAGGCCCCGTCACTGTTGAAGGGGACGTGCAGAAGTGCCTTCTCGGAGGATCACCTTCACTGACACCACTCACCTGCACCTAAAGGCTGGGGAAATTTTGCTGGTGATGGGGACACTTTGCCTGTCCTCACTAAACTGCCAGGATGACGAGGCGGATGAGGAGTTGGGGCTGAGGGAGGATGAATTTCTAACCCAAAACCTGATTCTCCAGTGTCCAGATCATGTGTGATCTTTACACCCACGCAGATTTTGTCACTGTGTTGCAGAAGGGCTTTACATCCCCTTTGATGCACAAATGACCATAAATTCCCAAGCAAAAGTTTAAAGCCTGTTTTTTACCTCAAGGCCAGTTTAAATCAAGAATCCTGACATTCTTGAACCGAAATATAGGAAAACAGAAACAGTCTTTAAAGTGAATGTAGTAAAACACCACTAGTGTCAAATTTGTGCATGAACCCAGAACCAGCCCTTTAAAGTTTCTGTAGTTTTTAAGAGCAATCCTGTATAAAGCTCAGACTAAATATCTTAAAAAGTGGGAAAGTGAATTTCACACACAGAGTAGAAGTCTCACAAATGCTCAAGAAGCAGAACTATCAGCATGCAACTGAGTAATTTTACAGTTGAATTCTAGTTTATTAAGCTCCATGAAACACAAAGCAAACCATGGTCGTTTCACTCCAGAAAATATTGGTAATCGTCCATTTCCAGAAATATTAACCAGTCCCTTCAAAGAGACAGGGTTGTTTCGAGTTTACTCCTTGCAGTTGTGATACCTTGACTCACACAGACTACCACACAGAATAGCACCCTATTCCATGGGTGTTTTTCCCAATAACACACAATTATTCCCTGAACTGTTACTGGCACACCCTTCCCTCTCCACCTTAGGACTTCAGACATCATAAATAAAGCACAAATTGTGCACGAGTCTCCTTCACCCCTAAAGCAAAACTCTGACTGCCCCTCATCCCTCATCCATAAGGTCTCTCCAGTGTCTCATTGACTGGTCTGACTGGGTAACAGGGCAAAGCTCTGCCGTGTGCCCACAGCGAGGGATCAGGGCAGCAGCTCTTCAGGGAATCGGGGCTCATGAATCTCTTGTTTGGTTTGCAAACTTCATGTGGGGACTAACAGAGATGATTAAACTGGCCCTTTTTCTAAGCATTTGTTATTATCATTTAATGAACCTCATAGACAAAAAGCAGAGATCTGATTTCAGATCATCATTTCCTAAATAAAATACCAACCAAATGGCAGAAACGCTGTTTTCTAATGGGTACTACTCCTTTCCTTTTGACCGATATAAAATTTGGTATAGTTTAGTGGATCTTCAGTTAAACGGAATTCATCAGACATACAGAGTGCCACTAATAACCAACTGCTATTGCGAGACTGCCAGGAAATCCCTCAGCAAAGAAAGTGTTGAGCAATTGTTAGCCGATTTCCTAGGGATTTTATACATAATAAGCAAAGTACATTAGGAGCTCTTGATTTAACAAAAAACCCTGAATTATGCATTTGTGTAATGACAAGTACTGTAGGCAACATTTACACAAGTATGCAAATGTTATGTGAAATCTAGTTTGCATATGGTGAAATACCCATCCCCCATATAAAAGATGGGATAATTCCAGGGAAGAATTTTCAGCAGGTACTGCCTTCTGCTGCACGCACAGCACCGCACAGCTTGATCGAGAAAACACAGGTTTCTAAAATAACCAGCAAAACTATTGTTCTAACTTGTATGTGAAAAAAGATGTATAAATCACTGGAAAATCACGTGTGGTTGGAGGATTATGTCTCCAAGGTGCTTTTCTCATTGGATGCCAAACCCTGGACACCAAAATGGGTTATGCTGAAGAGCAAATACCAGTCATTAACTTTCCTGTGGTTTAATAATTACACCTCTTCCTGGGGATGTGATTAAACCACACACAGCATTAGAAAACAGAGGGAATCAAGTCAATATGCCTCAGAGCTGAAGAGTAAGTGAATGTGTATAGCAAAAAAAAAGCTGGATCAGATGGCTGGATGTGTATTTTCAAGGTCTGTACAGCAGTGCAACACACGAATGCAATAAGAATAACATCATTACCAGATGTAACGGCATTCTCCCCTCCGCAAGGGAAATGCAGCATTGCATTACAGACAGACATGAGGGGCACCGAGATCCACAGAGACCTGACCCCCCACCTCAAGCCCAGGCTCTCTGTGTGGAAGGGCGACTCCTTGCCAGAACACCGCAGCCCGCTCTCTGCTTCAGCACCGGTGCTGTGTTCCCATATTCCTTCTTGGAACACAGGGAAAAAGCACCTGAAACGCCTGGCAGGGTGCTGCCGCTGCTTAAAAGCCTGAATACAGTCAAACTGAAGCCCGGGGAAAGAAACACTGGGCCCAAGGACAGACACCCCCACCCCGCAGACACGCCTGGCTGAAGGCGAGTGGAACGTTCAGCCGTTCGTATCTGCTTCCACTCCACTTCGACATCAGCATGCCGGTGTTAGAAACATTCCCCATCAATGTAGTATTACCACATTCCATAGGGATTCGTGTGGCACTGTAAGGTGACATAAGCCACAAGAAATGGCGTTTCTGAAGAACTGCATGAGACAAAGACTCTCCTGTTTCTCCAATTTTTAACTGGAGTAACTCCAGGAAATTCACTCGAGTTACTTCTGGGTGGGAAGTGAGAAAGGGGGGAAAACCAGTTTCTCTGTTTCTCTCCCTGCCTGTAAGACAAAGTTGTACAGCACCCTCTCAGTGGGACACTGATACTAACCAAAGCATCTACAATGGAAATAATAAATTTTAAGTGTGATACTGGCAGGGAGAGCTTTCCAACCCTGCTCTGACACTTGCCTAATCCTCCCCATGTTTCTCTCAGCCCACTCGCTTTCCAACCCACGGCCTTGCCTTTGAGACTGAAGATTAGCTTCACAGCGGGGAGGCTGTAGGTGGGAGGACCACTCGTTCCCCAACAGCACTTGGCTCATGTTGGACAGCCACACCACACTGCCCCAGAGACAGCAGCTGCTGATTATCGATCTGATCTGGCCCTGCACCAGCGACCGGGAGAGAAGGGACCTTGGGCTGGTGTCTGCCGAGCCATCCAGCACTTCCTAATCTGAGCAGAAGTTCTGCTGCCAAATGTTTGTGGACCTCAGTGAGTGTGATTCTTAATTTTTTAAAACACTGGTATTACTGAAAAGATAAATGGTCTAGCAGTAAATTTTCGGAAAAAAAAAACAAAGAAAAAAAGGGAAAAGATAGTCATGTAAGTATTACTTTCCCTTCTCCGGAGATGAGAGCATTCATGACAGCTGGCAGGATTTGACGCAAGCAAAAAGTAGCAAATTCAAACAGGTAAAAATTAGGTATATGTCTCTAAAAACCTTCCAGCTTTATCAGACTCGCTGTTAATGGATAATAAAAAAATATCTTCAGGCTGAGTGCAAATTTCTAGGCCGGGACAGCTCTTTTCCTAAGAACAAGTCTTTGCCCACTGACCATGCTCTCTGAACACACTTCTTGAGGGGATGGGAACAGGACTGGTTCTAAAACCATTTGCAAGCAAAAGTAACAAGCCAAAGAGGTTTGGCAAAGTTTAGGAGGATGCTGGCTCAGGAGGCCAAATTAATTGGCTTTGATGGAGTAACATCAGGGAGGAATTTAAGACTAAAGCGTTTCAGTTGTGAGTCATTTAGGCTCCAATGCCACCATCTGGTTTTGGACAATTCTGTAACCATTACTGCTCAGGGCTGCACTTCTGGGAAGAGTGTGGCAGCGTTGTGCCAGAGCAGGCGACAGCAGAGGCCTGTGGCTGGCCAAGGGCTGTTTTCAGTTCCCGGGGCAGGGGAAACAGCAAAAGTGACAAAGTTTGCATTTCTCTTGAACATTTTTCTTTGACAGTTTTGGGGTTGTCTTTGAAATACCAAAGGAGAAGACATTCCATCTTTCAGTCATTTGAGAAACCATTTTCCACTCAGTGGTAACACCCCCAGAACTTAACTGTAAGTGACTAGTTCCTGTGTAAACTTGTACTTTAGCAGAGGAAAAAATTGGAAGAAAGATGTTCCCTCCCAAAAAACTATTTTGAACAAATAATTTCAAGCAGTTTTAGCTAATTTCTTGCTCCACTTTCATAGAAGTGCTCAGATACAGACTCACCCAGCACCTCCTGGCAGCTGGGCTGGAAGGAGCCACGCGTGCCGTGTGCCGCAGCACGGCCAGGACAAGCTGACGCAGCAGGGCGAGGGTTTGCCCAGGTGCTCCAGTGTCCCCAGCTGGGGCACCAAAGCCTCTGGGAAAGCAGTTTTCTGAACTGAGGCACTACCCCTCACACCCTTCCACAAAAATCACTAGTATCAGTGATAACCCCAAGTACAGTCTGCATGAGGCTGGCTGCCCATTTCAGGTTACGCGACACCATGACAGTCCTGCGTTTCCTGGGACAACCGGTCCCTCTGGAAGATCTCCATGGACACTACCACAGCCTTCAGAAGAGGCTGAGGCCAGAAGGTCCCTCTGGAGATCATCTGGTCCAACCCCCCTGCTCCAGCAGGGCCACTCAAGGTCAGTTGCCCAGGCCCACGTCCGGTTGGATTTTTAGGATGGAGACTCCACAAAGAAAGAATAGGATCCTTCTTCAAGCAAAAGATACCACGTTAGTCTGGGATGTCCTGTCTTTGCTAAATTCATGCTGTATTTCATCCCATCTGTCATTTACCTCCACACATTTCATCGTTCTTTCCAAAGTAACGCTCCTTCTGCTCTGTTGGTCTGGTTGACAAGCCAGCAGCCACCAACCTCCTCCTCTGCACCGCTCCTCATCCTGCCCTCATCCTGCCCGGGGTTACGTGACCTGACTCTCTAATCACGCAGTACCGCCCCAGCCAGGCGGCCTTACAAAAACACACTGCATCGGTCTCTGCAGGGAGGTGGTGAGTGAGTGCCTCTGCATCACTTGATTTTTCTTTTTCCTCCCTTCACTTAAACTGACTTTGTCTATACCCTCCAGTCTTTCTGGTTTTTGCCCTTCTGACTGTCTCCTCCATTCCGCTGCAGGGTGAGGAGGAGTGAGCAAGAGGCTGGTAGGTGCTTAGTTCCTGGCTGGGGCCAACCCGCCCCAGACTGGCTCTAGTGCAGGTCTTTTTCTCTACCCTTTTGCCTCGTTAGCCATCCAGCATCTGCCCACAAGGCTGAAACAATAGTTATGGGAAACCTGGACAAAGCATTAGTTTATTACGATATCAGTTTATGATCAATATATTTAAAATATATTTTAAATTACCTTTTACTTCTTTTTCCAGTCTTGGTGCAGACCTGATTGATGAAACTTTCGATTTCCCTCATAAAAATATAGCTCACATAGCCTTTGGTAATCTTCACTTTATCTTGCACTTTTTATCTCCAAGGAGCAACCTTTTTGTTGGATTAATATTTTTTCTTTTCATTATAGGTTCTTTACTTACTCATAGCGTTCTTTTGAGGTATTTATCTAGTTCAGTCTGGAGTCATTCCCCACAACATTTTTTTCTCTGTCTGCCACACAAATTCTGGATAGTTTTTACAGCTTTGATTTAATGAAATTCCAAAACTCTTCCACATGCAAGGAAACGTAGAGACCAACACAAGCAGAAATAGCTGGACCCTGTAATTATTAGTAGCGTTTGCTCGCCGATCTGTATCTGGAAAGTTAAGAGTCTCCCATAATGATGCAATTACTGGTACTACTTATCTCTCTAATAACGTTGCTGAGGTCTCTCCATTTCCAAATCCAACCCTGAGGGCCTACAGCAGACACCCGGCACTACCCCCGTAAAGCCTCTTATACTGTCCTTGCCCAAAATTATTCCATCTCAGACTAATTCTGGTTTCTATACACATCAGCCCTTCTTTGTTGTTCACAGTCTCCAGGTCGTCAGTGTGCAGCAGATAAACACACGCACAGGCACTGCCCAGGGGACAAGAACTGGCTCCCGCATCAGTCCCACGCCAACTGCTCCCATTCGCTGCTTTGAACTCACCCACTCTCGGGCCACTGGAAACCACCAACTTCAGCAGCAGGATCCGGGAGAGAACCCGACGGGTGGAAGAATGAGAGGGGCCTCACCGCCCGAGCTGGTCCCTTCCACCAGCTGGCATTGCGGCACTGCTTCTGGCAAAGTCACGGCCATGTGTAAAACTCAAGGCCCCTATTTATGTGACATGTAAGTAGGACTGAGAGCTCTTCAGTATTTAGAAGCAGTTTCCTGTCTGAATTACTTCTATTTACAAAGTTCCCCTATTAAGGAAATATTTTATTGTGTTTTGACGCGTGCAGAGAGTAGCCATGAAAGAATCATACTACAGAAATGGAAGGAAATGCTGACAGTGAAAGCACCGCAGACACGCGTTGTTTCATTGGCGGCAAATAGAAAGATTTCAGACCAGATGCATCTGTTGTGTCGTTTATTTAAATTGTAGGGGTGGCACCAGGAGCGAAATGGGTCGTATCCCTAGTGTCACTGATGTGTATTTTACATTACAAGAAGATCCAAAGGCACACCAGTCTATTTGATAGACTGGTGTATTATAAATAAATAGATGTCTATTTGATAGAAACTTAATAAAGACATCACTTTTAAAGATATGTGTCTCTGAAGTTCCTCTGACCACTGAAGGAGAAATGCAATTTATCCCATTTTGAGAACCTAACTGGGAGACTTTTTAAAAAAAACAAAACTGTTTCACCAAATACGAGAGTCATTTCACAGCCCTTATTATCTAAATCATTTGGACATAAGGCACAAGCAAGGGTATAACCAAGGAAGAGTACGTAGCTCAGATGATTTGACTATAGTAAGTAAGCATGTTGTATTGGTTTAATCGGAAAGAGACTGAACAATTAAATTAAAGGCACTTCTCATGTTTTAAGTTTCTTGCAAGAATCAGACTCCTCTAAACTTTAGTTGCCTTCTGTACTGTCAGTATCTCCTCTACCTGGACTGCCCTCACTGTCGCCTTAATTTGCAAAATACCCACTAATCACAGTTAATGAGACCACTAAGGCAACTACAGTTTATTAGAGGATGTCATCTTTAACCAGCCGTCAGGCCACACCATAACTTCCACATCCTGTAATTTACTCTGCCAAATGGCAACATTAATTAGCAGTCACTGTCTCTGAAGGGGAGGCAGGCACCCCCACATAGGGCCCACACTGACCTGCATCTGCAGACATGACCCAGTGCCTGAAACCCCTGAACCCGCAGGGATACACGGCAGGTGACACACAGCTGTGCTTCTCCAACACCGTCCTTTCAAGGGCTACCCCTCGTGTTCCGTGCAATAAGCAGCTCTTTCTAACTCAGTCTGCAAACAGCAACAAGAAACAAGGAGACCAGATTATTAACTTTTGAAAGATTGCATTCCTTTTTTGATTTACCACTGCTTATTTTCCTTTCTTCTCCCATATTCCATTTTCCTTGTCAAAAACCTGTCGCCCAGAGGCACCGGGGTCCTGCTGACAGGAGCACAGCCCCAGAGCTTGCTGTGCTTCTGTGCTGGGAGCTGCCAAGCCCTGGGGAGCACCGCTGCGAGGAGCCCCACGCCCGCGGACACCCACACAGGGAGCCCGGAGCTCCACAGCCAGGGCAGGGAGGGTCAGGCTGCACTTTAAAATGTAGGTGTCTGAACCAAGAAAAACACCTGCGTGGCAAACGCTTCATTCATTTGAAAAGTTTCTAATTGTTCTTGTGCAGCAACCTAAGGTTATTCCTGTTCTGCATGCACTGTCAAGCAAAAACATTCATTCTGCTTCTTTGTGTCCTGGAGTAAAACATTCATGTTTTACAAAACAGTTTTTTGGGCTACTTCCACAGTTACACTTCACCACATGTATTGCACATATTCGTTTTCTCCTGAGGTTTACGGAAGTACGCAGCATGTGTGTGTGGATACTCTCATTCTGAGCAAAGCCACGCTGTTCGCACAGACCTGCGAACGCAAAGCTTAAATGTTGAATTTCACCAAGTTCCACTGTGAACCCTATTTAAACAAAGCAGGATTTACAATGTATGCTCTACAAGAAGGGATTTTTCTAGCAAATTCTGGGATTAGCCTACAGGAAGTGTGAGACAATAGATTTTAACATTTTAATAAACATGTGATTCCCTTGGGAAATTAAAAATTAACGAAGAGATCAGTCGCTGCAGTCTGCATGCCAGATTGTTTCTTTTCTTCTGCCCTGTTACCCATCCCGCTGCTCTCCCAGTGCTCAGGGGAATAAACCTGCCTCTCTGCAGTGCTGTGGCTGCAGCCGGCCCTGGCACAGCCCAGGGAGGCCAGCGGCCATACGGGGGAGCAGGGGCAAACACCAGCCGGGTAGGGACGGCCGTGCCCCATGGCGGGCCCCACACCCTGCCCGCGAAGGCCAAGGGCAAGGGCAAGGGCCCCGCAGCGGGTCCCTGCGCCCAGGCTGCCCCCGCTCCATCCCGGGGCTGCAGGCCAGGGCAAGGGGGGCTGCAAGCCCGGGGCAGAGCCAAGCGACGTCTGCTCGGGCACCCGCCGCACCAGAAGGGTCCTGGTCCCACTGGAACAGCCAGGCTGAGACAAAGAGCCACTGCCCTGCGCCACCCACCACTCTTCCCCACCTTGCATTTCGCTGATGGGTGCATCTTGCTCTTCAGTTTGCTACAAACGCACCCTGGCTTGTTTCCTTTGGACTCAGGTGGAGGTTCAGGGATTCTTTTTCTCCTCTGTAATTTCACCCGCAGCTACCTGGGGAACTGAGTTATATAAATATTGACAGAGAATTATATCTAACAAAAATATATGTCCCTTTTGTTTCCCTCAATGTTAGGATTTTGCTTCAGGGCACGAGGTGCTTTTTTCAGTGAGTATGTTCATTAGCAGACAAAGCAAACAGGATTAGAGGGTATGTTTTTAAATAGGATTGGTGATGCAAGCCCTTATTTAAAAGCAGCCTCAGTACCACGCGGAGTACCATGCGGACTCCCGCGCACAAGGAGTCTCTGAGCAGAACGAGGGGTGAGCGAAGACCAGTGCCCCCACTCCCTGCCCTGGCACCACGCTGGAAGACCCAACAACCCCACTTACTGAATGAAGCCTACCAGGGTAGATGCAGGGTCATAAATGCATTTCTAAGTATATTATTCTATGTTTAAGCAAAAAGCAATCTTTTCCTGGCCTGTGCTTCCTAGAGGACTGCACACAGACTGACGTTTGAGTAAGTATTAAAATACACTCAAGGCACCTCAGAATAGCACCACGGAAGCAGCATTCCCAATTCCAGTCAGAGGAATTCTGTCTGCTTACAACTGCTAGTGCAGCACAACATACGGAAGCACCAAAATGCCCAAGTCAGAGTGACTGGAGTTCCACAGAGCCCTAAGCAAGGTGTCAGTCTCAGCCCAGTAACAGGATGCAGCTGAAATGAGAGCAAGTACACTGAGAACAGCTTCAATCTCAAATACCTGCTGCCACATCCTCATCAGATACCGTTTCACATCCCCAAGAACCCGGTGAGCGGGCCCAGGAGTTGGGAAACAGACTGAGGTGTGTGGTTCTTGAGAACCTGAAACAGCAGCACGGTTTACTAAGTCAGTTTTGTATCACCTGCCATAAGAAAATAAGGGGAGACATGCTGTATTTATATGAGGCAGCTCAATTCATATATATATCATCTAGGCAAAACAGGAGCCTATGTTATTTCTGTCATTAGTTATAATTAGAGAACTCTAATCAACCCCCTGCCTGCCCCAGCACTCAAAAGTGTTTGAATCTGCAATTTTACTTGTGTTCTTCATTAAAGAAGAGGGAAAAAGGAAAAGAAATTCATTCATGAAATTCCCATCCATATCAAGGATTTTTATTTTAGGTTTTACCTTCAACATATGTATCTTTAGATCTTTTACATAGGAATACAGTTCTCCTCCTGTACCATCTCAAATAATAATTCTCTCTATGCATGAATTTATGCAATGCCTATTAAAGACCAGACATTTCTCATTCCTCTTCAGCAATAATTATAGGACTTTGGTGCAGAGATAAAGAAGAAATATTAAGATAAAGATCTTCAAGACAACCGCAGGAGGTATTCATTGCACACACTTTCTGGTGCAGAAGGGCAAAATTACTCAAAAATCTTCAGCATCTTGAGTCTCAACTATTTCCAACAGATGGTGCTAATGACATAATTACTAATGATTAAATTTCAGCTTTTATCAGTGAAGGATTTTTAAAGGCACAGGTAAGCAGCATCAAGCCCAGACTGAGATCTTCACGGGGGCTGCCCAGATGCCCTGACACCAAATTTCACCTCCACCCTCTCCAGGGCTTTCTTTGTACATTTCTAGGAGGCTCCACACAAACGCTGGACAAAACCCTGTTCCTGTGCACACCACTGAAGTCTGGAGGATGGCCTGCCCCATCCTCGTAGGGCATCACAGATTTCATAGGATGCTGTATTTAAAAAGGTCACAGAGATTAGAGACAGAGTGATGATCATCCTTTTTCACTCTGCCATACTACTGCCCAAAAAGGCACCATCCATATGTGCTATAACATGAACAAAGCCAAGTGTTTCAGTCTTAAAACCAAACCCACAGGCTACTAACAGAGGACCAAGGCGGTCGTGCCACCGCCGCCTGACACAGCAACGCTTCCGGAAATCGATACAAGAGACTCACACAGCTGATTTCAGAAACCAAGCTGCATACCAAGGGATGTGAAAGAAGGTGAAAAAATGCAGAAAGGTTCTGCTTTGGGAAAGACCACAGATCTGCCGATTGCTAGAATCACGACTCTGCAGCAAAACCCGCTAGCCAAACATCCGAGGGGGATATCTTTGTTTTCCACAGAAAGCCAGCACAGCTGATTGCCTATGTGCTTTAAAGAACCAGTGAAATTTAAGTTTTGTGCTGCCTTATGGAGAAAAAACGTCTCCCTGAACCTAGAATGGAATAGGCAGAAGCCCCAGAGCAGAATATGTTTGGCTCCCTTGATAAATAACCACATGTGTCAAACACGTGGCCCAACTGCCAGCTCTCAATACCCCAAGCATGTGCTGAACTCGAGCCGTAATCAGGCCAGGATTTAGCGGGCGCTCGAATCCCAGGGGTTTCAGCGTTACTGAAGTATGCATGCAAGAGCCTTTCCTGAGCGGCTTTCTGAACTGGAATCGGAAAGTGTAACGTTCATTGAGCCAGACAGACCTGTCTCGGTTTCATCAGATTTCCACATTCCTGCCTCTCAGAAAGGAGCCGTGAGAGCTTAACACCAGGCAGCGTAGCGTGTGCCGTCCCCACCAGACAGCACGCCACAGCGCCTGCCCTCAGGTGAGCTGCAGAGGCAAAAGAGCAAAACAGACGGAGATCAGTTACAATCTGTTTATTCAGCTTATCTGGAACGAGATGTGTGGTGACTCTCATGTATCCCTGCTCTCGGAAGTGTAATTATCTCAGAATTCAACTACTTGTTGTTGATATAAGCCACGTCAATGAACGAGGCAAACAGACAATCGCAGAGCTTCCAGCAATGCTGTGGCACCAGCGTGCTTACTAGCCCATAAGGCATGTGGCCACAGTGGGGAGGCTCCGGGCGTTCCCCGGGGATGCAGGAGTTCACAGCCTCAGCCATCACCCATCCGCATCCCTCCCGGGCAGGGACGGGCCTCGGGCACCGCGCAGCACAGCTCTGCAGGATGAAACAGCAGTGTAGCTGGGAAACTCTTCAAGGGCTTCTTGTGCACTAGTGCCCACTTGGAGAAAGTTAAAAAGAACACAGGCACCAAAGGCAACCAAATGAGATTTTGTGATGGGAAAAGCAAAGTTCCCCCACAGCCACCTTAGCAGTTCAGCCCAACATACTAAAGGATATATCAGTGTTCAGGTGCTCTCAGAACTGAAGAGGGGAACGAGCACTGCCTGATCAAAAAAAATCCCCAAAAAACAAAAAAACACAAGTCAGGCTCAACAACTATAGTGCTGAATTTACTATAGTGCTGAATTTACTATAGTACTGAATTTACTATAGTACTTTCCATGTTTTCTACATCCCAGCAACCTACAAAAACTGTCCCATACTACACAGATTCTGATCTCCTGGACAGCTTATGGGAATCACTCCATGCCTAAGAAATCCTTTCGCAGAGTGGAAAGTCCAGGGCCCTTCTGCCTTACCAGGTAGGACGTCACCCTTCTTGTGCCCCAGGCTGGACAGTGACAACCACAGCTCCAGAACACAGAGCCAGGTTTTCTGGTAACGTGCTCCTCTCCCTAGCAACCACAGCCACAGATACCTCTGACTGTTTTTTTGCCCAGACCCAACAGATGCCTGAGAAGCCACTTTTACAGACTGCTGAGTCCCACAGAGTTGTTGAAGTAATCGCCTTGTAATCACATTCAATATTTCAATTCTAAGTGGCTTATAGAGCCTACCATGAGCAACAAGTATGTTTCCAGTTAATTAATTCTGATTTCCCATACCAGCACTTCCCAGCAAAACTAAGAATAAAAACAATTAACAATCAATCATCATGGCAGAATTGCAAGAACATATAATCCACCTGCAAATTAACAGTAAGGACAGACTTAAGAAGGCCACCGAGGGTACCCTGCATGGTTGCACAGACTTGCTTTTCACTGCTGTCAGGCAACAAACACATTCATTCTGGCTGTGTCAACACTCTTCTGGGAACTTTATTCAGCACTGCCAGCACAGCTAATTCAGACACAGTGCTGCACTCCTCCAGCTTCTCAAACACTTCGTTCAGCCAGGACAGCTGCACACAGTGGTTCTCTCAGCAGCCAGATCAAAGACAGCAGTTTTCCTGCAGTTTTCATCATTGATCTTGGTATCCCTTTCCTCTCCATTGATACCAACAATCAACAGTCAACTGAGCAGCAGTCTCACCCTCTCAGAGTTCGCTCTGTTCATATCTATCCCAGGTCTGTTATTTCCCTTACAGAAAGCTGCATGTTATTTGCTTGGCTTTAGCCAGAGCCATGGCTCTTCCTCAAGACCAACACAAGCCTGTTCCATGTTGTGGGGAAGTCCCTCAGGTACCAAGCACGAGCAGCAGCGTGCAGAAGCCATCTCCCAGACAAACCACTGAGTGTGGACAGATGTGTGACTGGGTTTTCTAAAGGCACCTGGCAGAACCTGAAACACCAGGCAGAGAAAAAAATTTTTAGCACTGGCCATCTCTCCTGAATTTCTCCCACGCCAGGAAATGGAAAGTGTTCTCTCTGCAAAGTTACTCAGGAAAAAAATGGACCAAGTATTCAGCTCAGTTTCCTAACAAATAAGGCTGGCAAAGTACAGCTGTGTATATTCATGTAGGCACAGTCTCATAACGCCTCACCAACTTCAGCTAGCTCTGGCAGAGGAGTGGAGCCGTCTCTCAGATTCTTAGTGAAAACAGGTGGCCGAACTGCAGAAGGATCTTATTAATATTCTTATTGATGGAGAAAGTGAAACAAAAGCATGCCTCCAACATCTGGGGGTTCACAGGAGGGAGAGATTATGGAGTCATCGATGAAAATCTGTACCTAGCTAAGGCACAAGTCAGCATCACGTTCAGGTGCTGCCACTGAGAAACTGTCAATCCTATGAAGAGTCTCTGGGATCTATTAAGTGTTGGACTCTTGCTGTAACTGTAGTAGTGACATTAAAAATCTGATCATCACATATTACAAATGGATTAGAAATTAGTATCCTGGACAATTTCTTGAATCTTCCCTTTGGGTGGCACCTGGCCTGCTGTAGCTCTTCTGCCCACCACCTAATCTCCAGCCAATAAGGCAAAAAGCTCCACGTCTGGCCTTTGCCTTTGGGTGAGGCAACTTCTACGAGTATGATTTAGGAACCCTGTCCTAGAGCTGTGTGCTGGTTTGGCTGGGATAGAGTTAATTTTCTTCACAGTAGCTGGTGTGGGACTATGTTTTGGATTTGTGCTGAAAACAGTGCTGATAACACAGGGATGTTTTCGTTACTGCTGAGCAGGGCTTGCACAGCGTCAAGGACTTTTCTGGGGCTCAGCCCACCCCACAGCGAGGGGGCTGGGGGGGCACGAGGAGCGGGGAGGGGACACAGACGGGACAGCCAACCCCAGCTGACCCATCCCACACCATATGCTGTCATGCTCAGTGCATAAACTAGGGGGAAGAAGAAGGGAAGAACATTCAGAGTGATGGTCTTTACCTCAACCTGTGAGTTTTCTCACTTTCACCCTTCTGATTCTCTCCCCATCCCACTGTGGGGAGCAAGTGATCGGCTGTGTGGGGCTCAGTTGCTGGCTGGGCTTAAACCACAACAAACTGCTACCTTTTCACTTAATGTACCTGACCACAGACTTGATCAGCAGTGGGTATCTGTTACGAGCTGTCTTCTCCTGTATCCCAGCACCAGTGCTCTCAGCCCTGCAAGCACTGAGCTGCTGCCGTCTCCTCAGGAAGCACGTGGCTGCCCGTAGCGGCCTCCAGCTCCCACAGGCTCACACCTGCCCCCATCACCCTCCCTCTCCACCTCTGTGCCGCTCCAGCACTCCCCTCGTCCCCTCCACCTCCGCCATGCCCTTTCCCCAGCACCCACACCCCAGCACCCACACCGTCCTGCCCAGATGTGGCCTGTAGCCGTTCCCAGGCGTAACCCCTCGCCCTGGGCCATGCTCTGTCCCACAGGGTGTGTCACTAGCCGCAGTATTTTCCTGCGATGGCAGCTTTGAGCTCCACCTTGCGCAGCCTCTGCTCACCGCATTCTCAGGCAGAGCAGGCAGCTCATCCTGCCCAGCCTCGCTGGCTCGTCGAGGGCTGGTGGCTTTCCCCCGACGCTGCAGGCAGCCTTCCACATGGCCAGAGGCCACCCTGCCCCAGACCCGGGTCACCACACAGCCCGCACAGGCGCCCAGCGGAGCAGAGCACCCCAGCACGCCGAGCACGGTGGGTGTCCCACTCCACCCCAGCCCCCTCCACGTCTCCAGACTCTTCTCCCGGTGTCCTGAGTCCCTGCACGGGGCGCGTGGTTCATGCCTCGAATGGGGCAGGTTAAATCTTGTTCTCCGTGTGACATTAAGCCCAAAGAAACACATTCTTTTAATAGAAATTAACCCCGAAGCCCTCACCCTGCCCCAAGGTTTTTATTTGCATGCCTCAGATAAAAACCATCTACGTGGTTTCATGTTTGAGGTCTGGCCTGCTAAAGCACGACCTCTGCTTCTGCACTTGTACCCAAGCAAAGACCAGGCCCAGCAATGAAAAGATGCTTCCGAAAAGGCTGACGGCTAGCTCGGTGCTCACAGAGGCAGGCACCAAGTGCTATACTGCCGAGGTCTGGGAGTCAGGAACCAGGGTAACAGCTCAGCCACTTCTGGCAAGACGAAGGCTTTTCGGGAGGAGGTGCAGAGGAGCTCTCTGACAGAGCTCACCATGCCACTGGGCAACAGCCTGGGCACAAGTCTGTGTTCCCAGCCCCCGAAACCTCAGGAGGAGGCTTCAGCGTCCTAGCGTGGAACCAGCGACAGGAGAAAATGACTCTGAAAACTGTTAAAAATTAGAGAGAAACTGTTTGACAAGTATTGCCAGAATAACTGTAGTTTACCTAAAAGCACTACAGATGGGATTACTTTGGAAACAAGCAAATTCTCCTATGTAATATATCATGTGATAATATTTTATGATGCACCGTATCTGGGATATATCGATCGGCACAAAGGGAAAGCAACAGGAACAGTGATCACAACCTAACCTGCGCTTCTTACTGAGGCTGTAAATGTATTTACCTCAGCTTTATTTGGGCAGACTGCAAACTACATCCCTAGCTGGGTCATGACCAGGCTTGTGAAAGGGGTTGCAAGAGTAACGTTGCACCCCCAAATCCAGAAGCCATTTTGCCCCTCCTGGCAGGAGTGGAGCAGCGATTTTACAGGGACCAGCAATAACTGCTACAACGCTTAGGGGAGTTTATGCAGAAGCTCCCCAATGGCCTATCGTGACCTGTCAGATGTACAACAGTGCAAAGCAGAGGGAAACGTAAGAATAACTCTAGTGTAGCTTCTAAAAATAACTCACAAATGTTTGTGAAAATTTTGAAACACAGAAAATGACAAGGTGAGTGCTGAAGCTACAGGAGTGTTCTGTATTCAGCAGTGTAGATTACAGCGAATCTAACAGTAACATCTTCCAATAGCTGAGTCTTGGTGGGGAAATGAGCTTTTGCATTGTGAATAGCATACTAGGTCCCCTTGGCTTTGAAAAGTGATTAAAAACTTCATTGAGAGGGGCTTTTTCCCCCTCTGTGGCCACTAATGCTTGGGTAATAATTGAAGGCAGAAGTAATCTATTTACTTGGTAATTTTCAAGACAACAATGAACTGAATGCTTTGAACTCTGGCAATGCACCATCATTTGCCATTGGTAATATTAGCCTGAACTTCATGGGATACCGTAACATAAAACACTTTTTGCACTTAGTGGAAGTTTAAATCACCACTTGGCACACAAGTCCCTCTCTGTTTACACACAGCAAATCTAGGAGGCACCTCTCCTAGTTGGCTCCCTTAGTACCTGCACCAAGAAGTTATCTCCAACGTGTTTTGGGAATTTCCTGGACCTGCTTGTGTCTGCTGTATGATGTTCCCAGCTGACATCTGGGAAGCTAAAACCACCCATAAGGACAAGGGCAGTTTTAAATAATATTTTCATTTGCCAGAAATACTGAAAGTCTTAATGGTAGGTGTTTCACTAACCCTGAAACAAAGGGATGATAAGGAGTATCCTCCAAGTTAGGAATAAGCACAGGTACACAAGGTCAGGATTATCCAAGAGTCTTAAAGATGTAGACGGAGGTTGTAGAAAGTCCACCTCAGAGATGATGCTATAAAGAAATGGTAGGTTAGAAAAAAGGGTTAATGAGTAAATATCTGATTACAAATGTAACTAATGTAAAAAGTACATCAGAAAACAGCAGAAGAGGAAGCTATTTCAGTCAGTGACACACTTTGATTTTAATATAGCTGATTTCAGCAAACAAACTTAACCTGATTCAGTCACTTACCCAAGGAAAAAAAAAGTTGAATTTTCAGGAAATCCTTAGCATTACTGACTGCCTGAAATTTGACAAAAGACTGATTATGAATTGTTTGTCTGAAGAGGATTTTGTAGTGAGAGATTCGGCAGAGCTCAAGCATCAGTAGTCTAGTATTAACACTAAAAGTCTGTCTTAAAATACTGTTACTATCCTCAATTTCTAGAACTTGTGGAATTTATTGTGTCCTTAAATGCAGTAATGGAAAGAATATTTTCCTGTGTAAACAGATTTGGACAGAGTGCAGAAAACTGCTGAACATAGATTTTTCTAGGACTGGGCTTAAAGTTAAAGCCAAAGTCAAAAAATATGCAAAAAAACTTTCTTATTTGATTCAGAACAGCCAAGACATATGAAAACAGAATCCAATAGTCTGAACAATAACAATAATACTGAAATAGAGTTGTATATTTGAAGACAGTGTAAATATACACTGGAGGGAAAAACACATATCACACTAGGGAACTGCTGTTTCCCTAAAACGTTCCTTCAGAGAATTTTCCTGTTTTTCATGTGGTCTGTTACTTACATTCAGGAAAGGCAGATGAACTAACCAAGTGTCAGAGCTAGCAATGCTGTTGCAGTGCTCCTGGACACATAGCACGGCCTGGGCAAGCGCCAGGGAAGGGGGATGTGGGAACTCAGGGAATTTCAGGTAAGAAATACCAAAGGGCAGAGTGGCGATTGCTGGCATGTGCTTTCCCTGCGCTTCCCAACTCCTCCCCAGACTGCTACTTGCAACAATTTCCCTAAGAAGCCATTTTCTATACAAAGGAAACACCACTGACCATTACTCATTTAAGGGAAAGTAATATGCCTTTCTGTTGAGGAACCATAAAAATAAGTACAACGAGAAGAAAAAATAAGCAGCCGTAGGTCACGTCTGAGGCAGAGCCTTAATCCGTCCCAGTCACCTGATTTTCAGCCGTCTCCTACTTCCAGCTGTGCCTCGCTGTGGCACCGCAGGCTCTCGCCGGCGGCCCTGGGCGCTGGTACCCCAGTGCCAGCGATGCTCCGAGCGCAGCGGGGCCGAGCCCCGGCCAAAGCAGCAACCGTGCGGTTCCTCTGCCAGGCTCGGCACCACCGCAGGGCCCAGCTGGGCCCAAGAGGCAGCTGCGGATAAAGGGGTCCCTGCATCACCCCATCCTCGGGAAGAGCCTCTGTGCAGAGCAGGGTCAGGATTCCACCCCACTGCGGGCTCGGGCGGGCGAGGGCTGGGACACAGCCATCAGGAAGGGGAAGGGATGCAGAAGGTTCAGTTTTGGAATTCAGGGAGTCCTTTGCCACTGCCGGCGAGCCCCACGCTGCCAGCCGCTCCGGCGTTCGTTAGCGTTTGGGCTGCCCAGCTAATTGTGGCATGCGAACGGCAGGCTGCACAGATGTCAGATGTCACGCTCTATCTGATGAAGAGGTCTCTGCCTCGGGCTGTTTATATATGACCTACCAGAATTTCCTGCTGCATGATGAAATAATTAGGGGGCCCTCATGCAGGGAATAATGTTGCGAGTAGGTTGCAAAGGCATTACACATACAAAAAGAAAATCCTAAGCATTTTCCTTATCTGTGATATAATCTTCCAAGACTCCTTATATACATTCAACTTGTTTGTATTATTTCTTTTAAAGTTCTTCATGCAGATGCTAAATGAAGGCTTCAGAAAGTTTAGCAGCGTGCTTTCCTTTATGCTCAGATTACATAGTGGGAATAGTGGCATAAGCAAACAGGAAAAAAGGGAGATTTATTTGTTTGTTTTAAATCAAGATTGCTTTTTGCCTCCTAAGGCAGCAAACTCTAAACTGCGGATAGTTTAATAGAAGTTGATCCTGTCATCAGAGAGTCTCATTTTTGTGGCTCTTCTTTTTTCTAATCAGTTTTAATTCGCAACTGGTTTTATACACAAAGAGAATGTCCATAGGCCCACAGACGCTCCATGCACTGATTGATCTCAGCCCTCTCCCCTCCCAGCTCACCACACTAGAAAACCAACTGGATCACATCCCCAGTTTCAGTCTGGAACAGCTCACCCACGATCATCAAACTTCCAGGTAAAACTTAGAAACCTGAGGTGAGTCCTGAATACGTCCCAGGCAGGTGAATTCTGCTGGCTGGCGGCGGCGCCAGCCCAGGCGGGAGCTTGGCAGGGAGCTCTCCTCAGAAATACCCCCAAAGCGGGGACCCCCCCCGCCACTCACTGGTGCCAGGGCTGTGCCCAGAGCCCCCAGCCCCTGCCCTGGGGCCAGCTGGCCAGGAAAGCTGCGGGCAGTGGGCATGGTCTGCTGGGCACACTGGACCCTCAGAGAAACCCCTGCTGTTCCACAAACTGAGTTTCGAGGAGATTGGAGATCTAAGGCGAGAGTTGGAAGTTATCTTGCAGGGAAAAGCTTGTTGCATCCTCTGCACTGGGGAACTGGTTTGCCAGGCTGGAAAATGAGGAGAGTTTGAGAGAGCTGGGACTCTTCAGTCTAGAGAAGAGAGGGCTCGGGGGGTCTCACCCATGTGTCTAAATACCTGATGGGAGGGGAGGAAGAAGAGGCAGCCCACTGACAGGTCAAGAGGCAGTGGGCACAAACTGAAACACAGGAACCCACCTGAACGTAAGGAAACCATTTTTTCCTGTGAGAGGGTCAGACACTGGCAGACGTTGCCCAGAGAGGCTGTGCACTCCCCATCTGCAGAGATACTCAAAACCCAGCCTGGTGTAGCTGACCCTGCTCCAGCAGTGGGGTGCACTGGGTGATCTCCAGAGGCCCCTCCCAACCATAACTATGCTACAATTCCGTGAAAATAGCAGTAACATTGTTCGTTAGTGTGAAAAAACTCTGATGTGCCTAGAAAGTCTTACTGGAAACCCATTTAATTTGCACTTATTCTATTAACTACTCATAGTGCAGTGAAAAACATTATGCTGTATTCTTTCAGTTCGGAGACAGACACACAGTTGTTACCCTTCCCTGCCATTCCTTCTGCTTGCGTGACTTCAGGGGCTGCTGTCAGCCTTGGGACATACCCTCTCTGTCTTTCTCAGAGCGATTACCTGCTTGGATAGATATTTTGTTTAGATATGTAAATATTTTCTTTCTGTTTTTCCTGTTTCCAAAGCACATTAACATTATTCTGCTAAGAGAGGCTGAAAAATGGCATTCTCATTGTTTTTGAGAAGACAAAAATATTAGATAAATCCTGCAGTTCAAATTAAGAAAATAAATGAAAATTAATTTTCAGACTGGGTGCGTAAGTTATCACCAGCTAGCCTGGATTTTGACTCACTCATCTGGAGGGAGCATGAATTAGTCATAAGCATATCATTAAACAATCAGAAATCTTTCCAGGCAGTTAATCAAAATGGGGTATTCTCACAGAAATGCAATAGTAAGCAAGGATAGGTGGAAGAAATACCTGAACAGGATAAATGAGTAAGTCAAACTTTTTTATACATCTCACTTATCAGAAATCATAAAATAATTTTGTTTGGAAGAAACCTTAGAAAGCCATCTGACAGCTTTTACACTGAAAGTAGATCAGGTTTGAATGTCTCCGCTGACGGCAGCAGATGAAGACTAGCCAGCCCCCAGGTCATTTACCTTCACTTCTTAATCTTACCGACAAAGCTACTACCTGAGCCTCTGCAGCCTGCATTTATGCAAAATGTCACAAACAACCGAAGAGGTAAAGGCACCTTCTCATCAGTAATGGCCCATTAGCTGCTGACCAGCCAGACCCTGAGGAACCAGCGGGTGCAGATCAGGAACACTCTGGTCTCTCAGCAAGGTCCAACTGGTATTTTTGGATCAGATCACTACACATCTTTTTCCTTTTGGCATCTTGACTTCCCATTAACTCTTCTTTTTAACTCTGACCTTTGATGCATCATTGTCATTGTTTTGCATGGGCTAGAGTTAATTCTCTTTCATCTGTGATGAAAATGGTGTTGGTAACTCAGGGGTGTTTTCGTTACGCAGAGTCCAGGCCTCTTCTGCTCCTCACCCTGCCCTGCCCGTGAGTGGCAGGGGGTGCATGGGGAGCTGGGGGGGCACAGCCAGGACAGCCGACCCCAAGGGATGTCCCACACCATGTGATGTCGCTCAGTGATAACAGCTGGGGGAAGGAGGAGGAGGAGGGGGATGTCTGGAGTTATGGCGTTTGTCTTTCCAAGTCACTGTTCCGCGTGAGGGAGCCCAGCTGTCCTGGGGATGGCTGAGCACCCACCTGCCGCGGGAAGCGGGGAATCAATCCCTTGGTTTGCTTTGCTTGCGCACGCAGCTTTGCTTTACCTGTTAAACTGCCTTTATCTCAGCCCTCGCCTCTCTGCACTTTCGCCTTCTGCTTGTCTCCCCCCTCCCGCCGTGGGGGAGTGAGCCAGCGGCTGTGGGGGGCCTGGCTGCCTACCAGGATTAAACCACAGTGTAGAACACACCAGGCTGAACCATATTAATTTCTTTGCTTCTTACAGAGCCTCAGATAATGCACCCAGACATACTAAAATTCATTTCAAAGACTGAACTCCACAGATCTTCCAAACTGCTCTAACAGCTGCCATCAGTATATTGCATTTCCAGGCTACGCTTAATGCAAATTACCTCAAATGACTGGAAATAGGGTAACAGGTGACCAAAACATGAAAAAGAAGAGTTTTCAGTGTCATGACCAGCTATATTTTCATGGTTAGGAAAGCCGGATCCATACTTTTATTAGAGCACAGCATGGAAAAGAAATTCACATTTTCCAAGTATCAAACAGTATGTATGTCATTGCCCTACCGATACGGAATACAAATCCATTTCTAAATTATCATTGCCTTCCTACGTCTATTTAGCATCTCAGCAGTCTTCCTTTCCCTGTCTCCTTTTCTAACCAACTCAAGCACAATAAACAGACATTTCTTTGAGTGTATGCTCTCCCTACAGGCTTCAGTTCCCTTTAACACTTCCTAAGTTCTGTTTGCACATAGCACTGTATACCACACTACCAAGGAAGCCAGTCTCAAAGGTTGGAATAAAACTTAACATTTCCTTGATCTTAGTCCTCCATCAGGCTCACTATTTAATAGCTTCTTTAGTTATATCAAAAAGGTATAGTTTCACTTGCTCACCACCATTAAAAGCATACAAGCATCCAACATCAGCTAAGGCTTCAGGTGGGGAGAACAGCTGGTGGGGTAGAGGTGCATTTCACATCCAAAGCAACAGTATTCTGCCCTCTGAATAAGACAGACCTCTACTCCAGCGTGCTGGTATCACAAAGAAGCCACTGCCAGCTCAATTTAAGTTCCTTATTCTCCGTCTACCAGTGCACCTTCAAGAAAGAATAAAAAGACCACAAGACAAGAAAATGTCTCTTGCTCATGTATTTGAAGACTACAACCATAACAGACATCAAGCCGCCTATCATCAAGGCCAGGACCCCCTCGACAGCAGCCATTCCTTTCTGTAAGGGAAAATCAGCAATGATACGTGATGATGGAAGGCACTGCCTTCCTCAAGGACCAATTTAGCACAGCAGGGAAACGTAGCTAAGGCAATATGCATCTCAAAGCAGGAGAAAAATTAAAGGCAGGAAGAGGAAGAGTGGATTTGGAAGGGAGAGTAAGGGACGAAAGCAGCAGTGGTAACCATGGGAAGGATAACCCTGATAAGGCCAGTGGATAAAGAGGAGCAAATGCAGTCCTTGCAGTTCATCAGTGGAGAGCGTATCTGGACTGAGAAAACTGGGACATCACGAGCAGAGCTGGAGCCTGGAGGAGTGCAAGTTTACCAGAATAGCTGCTGCTTTCTTCAACTTCTTTCTGCCAAAACATCAAAAGCCTGCAGGAAGCCCACACCTGCACATCAGGCACCACGCTGTAGGTTACAGTGCTGCTGCTCCTGCTGTGGGCCCAGACCTCGTCACAAACCTCTGACTGCTGCACCAGGCTGAAGAAATGGGAGCTGCTGCCACCCCAGCACGCCTGTCCCCCTGAGCCAACCCCAGGAGCAACTGAAAGGACATCTCCGTGGCTGTCCCCTGCCTTCCTGACCCAGTGCCTGGCACGAGCCCTCCCACACAGTGCTGCCCCTCTCCTGCCTAGCCAGAGTTCAGCACAACTGTCCCAAGCCATGAGAGAGCATTCTCACTGCCTGTGTGCCCACAGCAGGATCTGCTAGCAGACCTGATCCTGTAGGACCTTAGGCAAGTCATGAATCTCCCTACACCTGCTTCTGCCTCTATTACATTTTACTGGTTTACCTCACATAGCTAAGATAAATTATTAAATTAGGAGCATATTAAAAAGTTGTGGGAAATTCCCTTCACAGCTGGCTGCTGACAGAGATGTGGAACCATCTCCAAAAACAATTTACAAGCCCTAGAAGTGCCTGATATTTGGATAAAGTAGTTGTTGAATCACCCTTATTCTCTGACCTTTTATTTTTGACAACATGAAGACACAACTTCTGCCTAAATGTGCATATTAAACCAAAACCCAGTAGGGAAGTGTGGAGAAATAACTCCTTACAGAAACTAAATATGATCATGGAGCATTGACGTATGGAATACAGATTTTTCAGCTGTAGTGCTTGGTCCTTCAAACCAAAACTTCATTACCTAAAACTCAGGACTCTTTTTCAAAGTGGCTATGGATTTAGGCAGTCCATCTGAAAATATTCTTCCACCTATTCCATAGGTGAGGGACAGCAGGTGATTCCCAAGTCTATGCACACTGCTTCTGAAATCACCAGGTACCTCCCACACAGCACCAGCCTCACAAGAAGAGACCAGTAAGTGCTGAATGCAGCGGGCCAGGGATCCGCAGCCCAGCCCTGCAGCTCCGCGGCCAGGAGAAGGTGTCCCCGAGCCCGGCGGCAGCAGCACTGACAGACCCCCGGCTGCGGGGGCTCGTGGCAGTAAACCCACCGGCACTTTCCAGACAGTCTTGTCATCCTGGAGCCCCGCAAAACAGCCCTTTTCGGGGATGGCCTCTCCTCCCAAACAGCACTGTGTCCTCTTTGGGTCAGACTGCCCCTTCTGCTTGCTCGCCTACCTCCCTGACCTTTAGCTCCCACCACAGAGTAAATGTGTAATAATAACAGGTTTTTCAACCACTAATATATTAGATCCCCCATATAAAGATACACAAAACAGAGCTAAGTATGGTGTTACAGGTTCACAGGAAACTTTGTGTTGGTGGTCCATTTGATCTCGTCTATCTGAAGGGTAACACTGAAATGTTCTCAGTGTGAAAAGGACTCTAGCCTAGGGGAAACCTGAACTCCCTTGCTGCCTGCCCCCATGATTTCTGTGATTGATTATATATATCCTCACCTTAGTTTTAAGCTATTCTTCGTTTATTTCATTTGCAACATTTCTAAGCCTTTTCCTGATAATCATTTTATTCCCTTGTCTTCCTTTCATTTGGCAACAGCTGAGCTGGCAGCAAGCCCAAAACATGGTAAATGACAAATCACTACCAGATGAAGCTATGAGTTTTACATAGAGCATTTCCTCCAGCCACAGAATACTTTGAGGCCCAATAAAATTACAAAACTGACGGAGAATTACACCAAGATCAAGCTTTACATGAAGGCCTCCCGGTTACAGAAAACCATACTAATTCTCCAAGCTGTGAATCAAGTAACTGGGCTAATGAAGCCCCAGAAAAGCTGCAGAATCAGAAGCAGCGATAGCAATGCAAATCCACAGCAGGTCCCCCAGTCAGGGGTTAACACTTGCTGCCCCACCTGGGAGCAGGGAAGGCCCTTTGTTCCCCTGGAGAGACCGAAGCCATGGAGAGAAATGCTCCACAAGAAGCAGTAATCCCCCCTGCATCCTCCCTTATCCACGTTAAAGCGAGGGCGCTGGGCCAGGTTACCTCCCCACAGACGGGGCTCAGAGAGGGTGGTGCTTTTCCAAAGCAGCCACAGAAAGTTTCCCAGCAATCCAGCATTCTGGGCCAGAGAAGAAAGCAATACCAGAACTTACTGCTGCTAACAGCCGTGGTAAATCCTTCCCTGCAGAGTGCATCCGCCCAGAGGGTGAAAGGAAAAGTGGGATGAAGGTACAATCAGGGAAGAAGACATTTCTCCCAGGTACCCTCCGAGCAGGACAACATTGCCTCTTTCCTGGGAGTCCTCCCTGCAGCTCTGCGAGCCCAGCATTGAAGCCACAAGGCATGAAATGTGGATGCTTTCCTGAACTTTGTTTCACCCTCCCAGGGCTGATGCCACAGGACATCACCTTTTGTTACCCGGAATTATCAGACAAGAATTGAGACACTCCATCTTGCAAAAAGGCTTCCCCATTTTTTGCTAGGCAGACATTTTTAATGAAGGCTGTGGCATTTAGAGTGCCCTTGGAGCTCATGCATAGTTATATTTCTTTATCTAGTTGTACGGACAGATATCTGAATTTCTGTGTATAGTAATTCTATAGGAGATACAGAATGATAAAGTGGATGTAAGCCGAAACCATTCTGAGTCACATAACACAGGCTAAACAATGCCTGGCTGTGGACATAACCAAAAAATATAAAGTGAAGCCAGCAGAGTCCTAAACAGAGAAAATACTCCTGAGGTATACCCTTCCAAATTTTCAAGAGGAACCACACAAATGGAAGTTTAAAATAAAATCAGAGGGAGAGGAAAAGACTCAATAACAAAGCGATGTTTGGCTACAGTTCTGTGTACCCAGATGCCACACAACTTGTTTTTCATAATCGCTGGAAAACCACTCCCTTAAGAGGGGTGTTGTTTGATTTTGTGGGAAAGTTTATAAGATATTGAATAGTTACGTACACAAACACAGAATACACAGCACGCATCAGGCTTACTTAGCTGCTTCCAATTTCAACCCTCATCCACCAAGGACTAATTCAGCATTCACAGAGTATGGTTAGGACAATTTGTTGCTGCCAAACAAGCAAATAGACATTTTGGCTTGTCTGACTCCAGGGCGCTGCAGGACAGAGCAGCACTGGGGTTATCCAGGCCGCACACATGACAAACTGGTCTGTGGGGGGCACATTCCAAGGTGTCCCCACCACTTGTGCTGCCGGACCCCTCCACCTGGACGCAGAAGGACCAGGATGCTGCTGCACCCCAGAGCAGCAAAGCCCGGAGCGTGTTACAGCCAGAGCAGCGCTGCTCCGCCTGCTGCAAAAAACACAGGAGCATGGTCATGGCAGTCGTTCTTGGAAGAGTTAGATTTGAGTGTTTTATGAACAACCCCATACACCCCTTCTCTTTCGAAAAGGCCAAAAGCAGGCCCCCCACGTGCACCCACGGCACCCAGCTGCAATAACCGCGGCAGCACCCGCATCCTCCGAGCGCACAGGATGGGGGAGCACAGCGCTGAAACGGCCACGAGCTGGTGGGTGGAGGTGAGGGAAACTTCAAAGGGTCAAGTCCAGACAATTATTTTCCTGTCTCAGGGAGTCGCGCACAGCCTGGGAGAGGAGAGCAGGGGGAGGCCTGTCAACCTTCATTGGCCACAGGTAATGGTACAGGGTAATTTCTTCTGATAATGTCACCGGAAGAGGAAATCCTGCAGACTAAACTCATTAAGGTCTGAGGGGAACGTGGTGAGGGGCAGTTTCTGCAGGAAGGAGGACCGTAGGCTGTTTGTCTGAGTGGGGGAGCATCTCCCATGGCACACAGATTGAAAGCTCTTGGGGCTTCCTTGTTTGGTGTATGTTATTTCTTAAAGCCTGACTTCTCACTTTTGAGTCAAAACTCATCTATCCTTCCAAAAGGCATATCCCGCTCAAAAAAAAAAACCCAAAACAAACCAAAAGAAGGTGGCAGATTGATGCTCAAGAGCCGGTAATTTGGAGGCATTTGAACAACTCCCCTTCATTGACACTCTTGTATCAAGCACGCCCATAAATAAGACATTACATTTCTGTAAGTGCTTGTTCCAGAGGCCATTAAATGTAATGCACATATTTCCATTGGCTTTGGATCAAGACCAATAATGCCTTGAAGTTGAGGCTTTCCAAGTATTCTATGGGCAGCAGAGGAATAGTCCCCAACAGCTCTTCACCAAAGGGTGCCAAAAATGAACAGCGTTATCCACGCAAGGCACCTGAGGCACACCCAGATCTAGCACCCGGCTCTCCCCTCCTTCATGCAAATGCAGGTCTGGAGCAAGTCCCTGTGGCACCACGACATGGGGCTGCCCATCAGTGAGCAGCCTGCGCCCCTGGGCACCAGCAGCACTGCCAGCCCCGCCACCACCAGCTGCTTCGGCCCCGATAAACCTCGTGCACCACGGTGTTCAGCCATTTGTCCCACACACACTCTCCAAATTCTAGGCTGCAGCTGCTGCAGTTGCTTTTCTGCACACTGGTAGCAGATTTGGAGAAAAAGTGCAAGTTCCTCCTCTTCTGAGTCCGTAGCACCGCAGCAAAGCTTAGCCTACTCAACTCTTGCTTTCAGAAGCAATGCAGCCTGATCCCTGATATTTTATAGGAAAATATTTTGACGGTAAAACAGCTGAAATTAGATAAAGCTAGGATGACTGGCTTTTAACTTGCTAATCCTTCCAGAAACAGCTAATATGAAAATGCAAGATCAATTTTTTAAGTGCATGTCTCCACTCTGCCAGCGCGGGTGGTGGCCCAGTGGACACGCAGCTCTGACCGGGCCTTCTGCCAGGCCAGCGAAGTCCTGGGGACGGCACCTTGGCCACAGCCCCCCTCCTGCCTCAGCATCACCATCCCACCCCTCCCTCCGCAACACAGCTGGATCCCACCCATGGCTGGAGAAAGATTCGTGCGTGGAACTTGACACAGGCAAAACTCAACTAACTGGTTAAAGAAATTGGGCCTCATCTCAAAACAAAAAGCAATTATGACTTTACACCAGCACCAGTCAGAAAATTTCTGATGGACACATGTACCTCAGAAAACACCAGCTTGTCAGAAGTGAAACAATTTTGGGAAAAATAGGTCACTTTTGAGGAACATCAGTTTTAAAATAAAGATGAAAAGAAAGCATTTCCAGTAAAACAAAACATTGTATTCCTATCTATTTTTTTTCAGGTTTTGAAACTAATATGTCGTCCAATAAACTGCAAAATATAAGATCAATATTTCAAAAAAGTGTTTTGATTTTGTTAATCAGACTGTTCACTTACTCGTTTTTAGAATTTGAGATCACAGGAAATGTAGAAGGGAAAAAAAAAAAAAACCACAACAAAAAACTATTCCAGAACAAAAGGCTGAAATCATAAACTTCACTACAAAATTAAAAGTCCTATACCTGCACTGCTGCACTTTGAAACATTTACCAATATTTATGGATTATACTCCTTCACTCAGCATATCTAAAATGTCAGCATAACCATTGCTTTGCAGACAAACATATGCATTTCATTTGTGTACATGCATACTTCCATGAGAAACTTAAAATCTGCAGAGAGCAGACCAATCTTGTGGTCATGATTCAGCCCGAAGGCAGTGGGCACTGACAGAGCAGGATCACAGGATCGTTACATCAGCAGCGCTGCAATTTCATTTTTAAACACAGAACTTCTACACTTGTCATCACTAAATACACAAGTAGCTTTTGCGTCCAAACGTGTAAGTAACACATTATATGAACTAAGGCATTTGTCTAAGGTGTCCTTCCTTAGAAACGAAGGACAAAATTAAGAGGAGTACAAACTATCTGAAAATGCAGTAAATTGAATCACTGTAACTCAAATCCGGGAGGGATGGTTTAACTCAAAACTGGTCTGCTGTGTACAGGGTAAGTCAAAAAGCCTCAAAATATCCCAGAGGCTAAGTTCTGCCCAGCCAGGTACAACAGGCATCATTTCTCTGCAAAACAGGTCTATGTACACTGAAAAAGCAGCGCAGATCTACACTGCAGTATTGCACACCCGTTCCTCTGGGTGAAGGGAGCCAGTCCATGGGCCATGCACTGGCTCACCGCGGCCTTACACACACAAGTAGCCCGGGAAAAAACAGCACGCAAGCACACGGTGCTCATGCCCCACCACGAGAGCCGGCATCCTCAGCTCCCATCGCCGCCAGCACCCACGGCACAGCACGGCACGGCTCCCTGCGAGCAGAGGTGTGGGGCTTGCTGGCACGCTGGTAGGACGGTGCCAGGCACCTCTGACACTCCGACTGCAACGTGTCATGGGTCTTAGAGCGTGTTTTCCATTCAAAACTCTGGAACTGGATATTGTGCTAAACCTCCCTCCCATCAGCAAACACCCAGGAGTGAGTCAAGGACTGGGGCAGCAGAAGCCACCGTGGGAGGCACCAGGAGCTGCTCACCAGGGACCCGCCAGTTTAGACACTGTCCTGTGCCGATGGCAGCGGGCCCAGGCCTGTCCCCATCCAAGTCAACAGATGCACTGTCTTTGCCCTGAGCAGGGTGAGCCTAATGTGTGGCCTGTGGGGGTCTAAATCCCTTTTTTTCAGATGCACGTGGCAGATTGCTGAACTCTTACATGAGGGGCAGAGACGCTGCTGCTGGAATCCACAGTGTCAGGCTGCAGGGCAGCACTGAACAGACACTGACAAACTGACTATGAAACCCACTCTTGGATGCACGTGTGTTTACATAATCTGTCCCCAGGACTGTTTATTAGTATTGCGAACTGCACGCCTATAACCTTAAAATAACCCCTCCTCCGGCATCCCATTTGCAGAGGAAGATATTACACCCCTAACTGGATCCATTACTCTTCCAGTGCTTCCCTAAAATAACTGTTTTGATTTGGGAATGTAAATGGAAGGAAGCATACGTATGTAGGCCAGAAGATATTTAGAGCATCACTTCTGTTCACTGAGCTGGTCTAATTCTGTTCCCCAATTCGTTCCTGATCATGGTCTTTAACGCTCTTTGCATCAGATCCACAAGCCTGTGCTTTTGCCTGGGCAATACCTCACATCTAAACAACAGAAATGGAGCCATAAACAGACAAGTCCTGCACCAGTATGGCCCACGGGCTCCCAGCATAGGGGGACAGTGCTTCAGATAATCCTGGAAAAGATAAGAGCTCCTCTCTCCCCTGGACCAAGCTGAACGCAGCCTCCTTGCACACCTTAATGTGCACCTTGCTCCAGACTAACGCAAACCCCTGTGAATACACTTTGTGGCAGCCTCTGATCTCAACTGATCTTCAAAATTATGAATTTTCTGTGCCAGTGTATAACTTTTCTCTGAAACTGGGGCAGAAGGAATTACCTGCCCCATCCCCTGTGACAAAATGAGAGATGTGGTCAGTGAAACCACAGAGATGCACTTGCAGAGCAGGCTGCCCCACGTTAACTGCTCTTATCATCAAAATGCAGCTGATGCTTACACACAGTGCATAAAAACAAGTCCATTTGCCAAATCAAACTGGTGAAAACACACTTGGTTTTAATTTTCACTTACAGTAAAAACAGTCTACTTACCATAGCATCTCTACAAACCCTGAAAGATAGCAGAGCTAGAAAGAAGGGATGCTCCTGTTGCACTGAGCAGAACTTTTTAGGGATATGAACTAGCAGAAAAAGCAGGATCCAGGAATATAAGTAACATCGTTTTTTAAGCATGATCCTGAGAGAATAAGTTCTATTTCTTTTACATAGGTATTTTAAAACTTTTTTTTTCTACTTGAATAAAAATGTTATGAATTTGAGGTCTTAATCATATAATTAGTAACAACAAATTAAAATGAATGAATAGGATTGATTTTGCTTGCAGTGTTAAATAAGAAGTACACAAAACACAATTAAGTCATTTTAAGTCCTCTCTTTAAATCCTAATCATGAATTGCTACGTCTAGATAAAAACAAAACAAAGCTTTTTACTTGGTGTGAGCTGAGAGAGGTGTAGAGCACACAGTCCCCACCGATTCCACGGTCAAGACTTTCACTGCTGCTTAGGATTTCTGGTCAGGAACTTGCTCAGCACTATGGGGACTGCACACAGATGATTGCACAGGATCTGCTATCTGGAATAATCAGTGCAAGGCAACATTAACTCCAATGTATGATATTCCACAAGACGGGGGGCTGTGCGGAAAGGGCACTGTCCCCGCAGCGGTGGTCACACCTGGGCTGGAGGGGACGGGACAGCTCTGGCTGGCTGAGCCTCACCTGCCTCTTCCCACCACACACCGTATCACACACACGTGGCGACTAGAGGTCGGAGGGTCATTAATCCTCGTTAGGTCTTCCAAATGAGCCCAGCCCTGCACAGAGAACACTGTAGCTATCTGCCCACTGGCACACACAAGTCCCACCTATGCCTGTTGCCAGTCGTGGGGCAAGTCCTGGCCTAGAAGCTGTAACCCTGCCACAAAGCAGAAAAGAAATATAGCATGAAGCAGAGTATTTGTTGGGTAGTCCAGCTGCTCTTCCTCCACCTTGATGCGGTTCATGGCTTACCCCGCTGGGATGCACCAGAGATGCAGCCAACGATAACCTGAAATTCTTCAGACGGCCAACGGCAGCATCAAGGAAGAAACGCTGCAGGGAGAGCTCTTAACTCTACACAGGGCAGCAGGCGGTGAGGAAGAGACCTTGTCTGCCAATTTGGCAAGTGCATGGGTGAACCCTGTGTCCACTCAAGAAGTGTTCCCACAGACCGGACCAGTCACCATCCTACCACTGGGATGAGTCCCAGCCAGTGCTCTGCCTGTTCCAGAAGACTCACTTGTGGTTAGACGGGCACTGCACACTTGATCCTCCCATGTATCTGCTGCACCAATCATCATTCTAAACTTACCTTCACTACTCATTCACTGTGGGAAGGAATCCTTCATTATAACACCACCTTCTTTGGTCTTTAGATGCAATAGCTGTCTGGTCGGACTCCACTCTTCCTGTATCTATCATCTAGCCATACCTCTCATAGCTGAAGAGTACATTCATAGCTTCTGGCACCGAACAGAATCCGTCTGTTCTCCTCTCGCCCCTCTGCAGAGATTGAGCTGCCCGAGACACTTGCTACGGGATCCTGCGTATCCCATTTAACACCAACAGTCAGACGTAAAGCGGCATCACGTGTCCTGGCCTGTTCCTCCATGAGAACGTGGGCCATGATCAGCCACTAGTATGAAAAACTCCCCAAAACACTAGCATGAACTGCAGATACACCAAATGGAATGCAGCGAAGACAGGATAAATGTAATTTCCAGTTCTGAACTCTCTATGATTTTGTCTTACAAGAAAACACAGGTTTGCAAATTAACAGTACAAAGGAGACATGGAAACAGCAAAAATCACTGCAGATGATAAACAGTAAACAAGACCGAGAGGGGCCACATCTCCTACTCTGCTTGCAGCCATGTGGGAGGCAAAACCAAAGAGACCTCGATGACAGCACAGCTACTGCCGTGGCGGGCACAGGGCAGGCAGGCTTTCGGGGGGGCAGCTTTCTGCTTGCCAAAATCATGGACTCCAGCCCAACTGGGCTCCGTGTACTGGGAGCCGTTCAGGGGTCAGGAGCAGGGCAATACCAAGGCAGCAGTTTCGGAGCCCTCTGGCACAGCGTGCTGAGCACGGGCCCACCGGATTCCTCGTTTTGTAAACCTGCCTCTTGATGCCATCAGGGGCTGGTTGCTGATGATCTAAATGTTTGGGTATTTGTAACACAGCAGTAGAAGAGCATCAATATTCTAGTCTGTATAACCCTGATGGCAAGTCAGTGCTCCACTGAATTCCAGGTTTTCCTCCATCTCCTTAGACCCTCTCTCCCCAAGAGTGAGATAAACAATTTTTCTCAGGCTCAACACCGACATTCAGATGGTACTAAGGAACAGCAAAACATCAGACGGTGAAGTGCTGCTTTATGTAAAGCTTTTTCCAGGTAACCAGCCAGAGCTGACTCATTTTTGAATGTTTGTTTGTACAGACTAAAACAATCAGTGGCCTTTAAAATCTCCAGTGATTCCCTCTGTCACTCTCTTCCCCTTCTTGCAATCCCAAGCTGAAGCAACAAACAGAAGATTAACATTAGATCACCAGTAAAAAAAATTGATCTTCCATCAAACTTTTGTTGTGGAGCACAAAGAGTACTGAGAGCATCGCAGAGAGAGTGCGATGGCTCTTGGGCACCCGAAGGGGACAAGCAGTTGTGTGCAGAGCAGCGAGGTGAACAAGACTACAGTATGTGCAACCAGGAAATTTTAGCTGTTTAATGTGTTGCTTAAGGAATCAATCTCTTCTGTTACTTTTTTTTTTTTTTTTTACATACGCCCAGTGAAACACTTCCTTGCTGCCCTTCAGAAGCAGAGACACAGCAGCCAGGGGTGCTGCTGACGGCAGCAGGAGCAGGACTAGATGCAGACCCCAGCAGTTACAGCCAAGGTACCACAGCACAGCGCGTTTTCCTAAAGCTACAATGCGTTCACGGGTCAAAGCTCCATTTAAATCCTGACCGGTGTCCTTTCACGTGTGAACAGACGAGTTAATCTCAGAAAACTGCTTGGAACAAGCGGGTGGACGAAGGGAGCTATGTTAAAATTCCATGACATTTCCCCTCTCTTGACAGCCTTCAAGCACTGACTTCAGGGAAGGCAGCGATCTGGGCAGAAACATGCACTGCCAAGGCACTTCACTCCCCTCCAGAGCAACATCGCTCTGGCACCAGGTAAAACTTCCCCACTGAGTTCTATGAGCATCCGTCAAGAGTTAACGTAGCCAGAGCTGTGTAGAAATGCTAAACACAAAGAGGAGTGAGATTCCCTATTTCTACTTAAAACACTACACTGAACACCTGCAGCCTCCGCACTTCCAGAAGAAATGTATTCTATTGCAGAGAATTACAGTAGCACCAACTGTAAATCCCGATTCCCTACTTGTAGACACACGCAAACATTTTGGCAACTGTAGCCTGTGGGCATCGCACCGGGGTCTTGTTTCTGGAGGATGGCTGCGGTGTTCAGATCTGCTAGGAATGAATCTCCTTTTTTCACCAGCTCCCTTTCCAACCTGTCCACTTAGTAAACAAAACATCTCTGGCTAGGCAGTCCCAGATGTGCTCGGTTTTTAACAGACATTTTCATTTTAGTTCACATGCTGAACCTTGTATCAACATGCAAAATCATAAATTAGCTGGGGAAGGTCTCGGAGTAGAGTGAATCTTTAATTCCCATGGCAGAAAACATTCCTTCATGCCCATACGCCCGCAGAAAGTCCCACCACCGTGCGAGCCATCAGGCGCTGCTCGCAACGTGCTCTGAGAAGTGCCACTGCCCCGGTCCGGGAGCGGCCAAGGTCCTTCACACCTCTGTGCAGCAGCGGAATCTCTGGCAGTGACCAGGGCTCAGGGAGACAGGAGTGTCCAAGTGCCGGAGGCAGTGCACCCCCTCGATTCCCCGCTGTCACCAAGCCAAGCGCTACTCGAGGGCAAGTCCCCTGCACATGGCTGCGGCGGAGCTCTGACAATCTGAAATCCGGCCCCTTGGAAACCCCTGAACACATCCGAGGCGAAAGCGAGCACGTTCCGAGGGCTGCGGCGTGCCCGGTGCCCGCAGGAGAGGTGAGCCCGCACCCCGCTCACCCAGCAGGGCCTGGGACACGGGGAAGAGGCGGGATCTGAACCCAGGGGAGCGAAGATGATTTTGATCTAAAGAGCATTTGCTCTACTGGGGGGGGTGGGGGGGTGGGGGGTGTCATCCGCCCAAAGAGGGAACTTCAGTGCCTGCCCCCCCGGAGCTGTGCCTGGCACTGGGGGGCGACTCGGAGGGAGGAGGGTCCTGCTGCGGACGGAGACCCGCTGCCGGGGGTGCTGAGCCCCCCCTGCCCCGCATTCGCCCCTGCCCCCGGGGCCCGGGCCAGCGCTGCCCCCGCTCCTCTCCGCGGGGTTATTAGTTAATAATAATTGGCCAGCGAGGCCAAGGACGAGCTGCCCGCCTGCCGGGGAGGGGCGCGGGGCCCTGCGGGGCGGAACCGCAACCGCCCCCGGGGACCCGGCCCCGCGGTGCCGTCGGAGCTGCCCGTCGAGCCGCTCCCGGGGCCGCGGCGGTCGGGGACCCCGTCCCGTTGAGTCTCGCCTCTACCACCCCCGTCCTCCCAGCGCCCGGGCTCACGGGGCGGCCGGCGGGGGGGGGGGGCTCCCCGCGGGGCTTGAGGGCCCGGGGGGAGTGTGAAACCCGGCGGGGGCAGAGCGGGACGCGGGAGGATGGCGGTGGGGAGCAGGGGGGGCCGGGGGGCAGTGGGAAGGGGAGGGGGGGCAGTGCGGGTCGGCTCACGGTGCCAGGCGGACCGCAGGGCACGGAGGATGCGTGCAGCAGTGCGGACACGCTGACCGCGCCCCCCCGGGGCGGAACTCCGGCCCTACCAGAAGCGAGGACACCACGAAACGGGCTCCGCGGGGGCAGCCGGGAGGGTTTAAGGTCTCCGCACCGCCTGACCGGTGTCCCGGCGCAGGCCGCCCGCCGGGCCCCGCTGCGTGCCGCAAGGCGAGCTGCGAGGAGCCGCCGGTGGCCCCCCGACCCCAGCCGGGCCGCACCCCGATGGCCCTGGCGGAGCGGGGATGGGAGCGGCTGGGCAGCCCGCGGGGGGGCACGGATCGCTCCCGAGGGGGACAGGGATCGCTCCCGGGGGGGATCGCTCCCGGGGGGGATCGCTCCCGGGGGCGACCCCTCCTGCTGCCGCAGGATGTCTCGCCAAAGGCCGTCCCGGGCGGGGGTTCCTGCGGTACGGCCCCCCCTCAGCCCGCGGGGGCGAAGGGGACTCAAAGGGTCCCTGTTCTCATCGGCGGCGGCCCAAGGAGCTGAAAATCCGCCGAGCTGATGCGGCCGCGGCGCTTCTCCCCCCTCCCCGCACACGCGTTCCCGCCCGACGGCCCCGCTCCCCTGCCCGGTGTTTATTCACCGCATCGACAGGGGTGGAAGGAATTGAGCGGGCAGATGGGAACCGCTGAGGGGAACCCTTCGGGCCCCTCGCACGGGGTCACCGCGCTCACCCACCACAGGACACCCCTCCGGCTGCAAACGCACAGCGAGCTTTGGAGCTGGGTGGGTACGAACAACCCGCCGCGGTTTCCGTTCGGGTTTTGCCCTCCGGTACGCTGAAGGCAGAATGCTCTTTGACATCATTTGGTGGCAGCTTTCATCTCCCCTGTCCCCAGCACTTTCCCCAGCTGAATGCAGAGTGACACGGTTAGCGCAGGCGCTCAGAAAGTCACCTTCTAGACACAGTGCTGGCCGCCACCCCAGAGGTGCAACGCTTAATGCCAACACGGCCAGGTTTCACCCAGTCTGTCCGCAGCGCAGGGACCAAGGGGTGCAGTAAGTAGAGCCGAGTCAATGAAGCAAAATTATTGCAGCTACACACCAGGGTGCCAAAATTACTACCTGCACTTCCTCCCGCAGTGCACGGGCCAGTGCTCTGAGAAGATGTGGGGCTGCATGTCGCATCATTCCCTTCTTGCCCTCTGCCTCCCCGCCCCAGGCCCCGGTTTTCTTCCAGTAGGGAGAAGGAAAAAAAAAAAAAAAAGGCAAATTGCATCAAGTTCTGGATATCGGTGGGGGAACCACCGGCTCACGAATCCAACTCGGAAATAGAAACTTTGGCTTTTGAGCGATCTGGTCATTCCCAGTGAAGCAGGACAGAGCTCCGCGCTGGCGCAGCCGTGACTAAGCGCCACACGCGTGCGGCTTCGGGAGATCCCGGAGCCACGAGAGGAGACAGAGCCTGGCCCGAGGGACGGGCAATGCGCTGCTTTGGGAAACGAGTCGCTGTGGAGAGACTGGGTTCGTTCAGCGCTCCTGAAAGCGGCCCAGAAGCAAGAAGTCAGGGCTACTGCAAACCCTGCAGCTTCTGCCCGTGGCTGGGCCGGCGGGGATGCGAACCGGCGAGGAGCGAGCCCGAGGGCCCTGGCTCGACTCCTGCCCGTCTGCCACAGCCCACGGGGCCCCGCAGGTGGAAAACCGCAGGATTCGGGCAGGTGCGCCGGCACCAAAGGGCGTGTGAGAAGACGGCTGGACGCGAGGGGGGAGGTGAACTTTGTGCGGCAATGGCTGCCAGGCGCTCCCCTCCGAGCTGGGTGTGTGTGTGTCCCAGCCGGCTGCTGGAGCCGGGGGGGCCGCAGGGCCCCGCGGTTCGCACGGAGCCAAGTGCAGAGAGCGGGAGCGGCCTGCCCCGGGCCCCCCCCCCGGCCCGGCCTCCCGCCGCAGCACGGAGGGACGCGGAGGCCCGTGAGCCAGCAGGGAGGTGAGACTGCGAGACGGGACGTCCGCCAGAGCCGGCAGCACCCGCACTTCACCCGCGCGGCGGGGCGGGGAGGGGGGGCAGGCGGCGGGGCGCGGCGGGTCCCGCCCGGGAGAACCGCGGGGCCGCCCCCCGACAGCCCTGCGGAGCACCGGGCCCGCCGGGCTCCGCGCCCGTGCCACCGGCAACGCGGCATCCGCGGAGGCGCAGTCAGCGCGGAAGGGGGGGGTCAGGGGGGGCACCCCCGGGCCGGGCCCGGCGCCCAGGAAGCCGCCGGTGCGGGGGACGCGCCGCCCGACGGGACCAGCCGGGACGGGCGGCCCCGCGTACCGCGGCCCTACTCTCAGTGCCCGTTTTTCCTACGCCAGTTTTATGCCGTTTTTAATTCCTCGGCGGACCGTGTTTTAAGGCAGAACCAGTTTTGCTACAGCAACCCACAGAGAGAAACATCCAGCCGCACGCACTTGCACGACGGCGCAGTCTTGGATTAAGAGCCCTGCGTGCCAACAGCCTCTCGCTAGAACGGCCCCAGTTCTCCCCATTTTCTTCGTGCTGTGTCTTACCGTCCGGGATTTCAGGGATCTCTCCTACGTACAGCTGAGTAGCACCCCCACCCATCCCTGTGTTACTTGTGAGAGAGAGGACTCGGAATCAGGCGCAGCCCCCGCCCATGGGGGGGGTGGTGTCCCGCGAGAGACCCCCCGCTCCGCTCTCGGCCCCGACAGGACCAGGCCGGGGCCACCCTGCCCAGCCCGGCCTCCCCTTCCCTCCCGCCTCGGGACACCCCCCCCCCCCCCCCCCTCCCCTCCGACCCCCTGCCCCGGGGCCGTTCCGCAGGGCCCAGCGCGGAGTAAAGCGGCGTCCGAGCCGGGGGCATCCTCCGGTGCGCCGGGAGACGGCGGCCGCGGGACGAGGGGGGGGGGCGCAGAAATCCGGAATTCCCCACAGCCGGCGTGTCCGCCCGCCTTCCCCTCCCCAAAACACGGTGCTGGGGGCGCTCGCTGAAATACCGCGGGCGCGTAACCGAACCGGGTTCGTTTAGCCCGGGCTGTGGCGGGAGGTGACAGAAGGGTACAGCCGCAGAGCCGAGCCCCTGCGCGTTCCGCGCCCGCCCCGCGTGCACTCCGCGAATAACGCGCCTCTCCCCCAAAAACTCTCCCCTCTCGCAGAGCACCCCCGGCCACGGCGATAACCGCCCCCCCCCCGCGCCCGGCCCTCGGCTCCGCGCAGCCCTCGGGGGGGCCCCGGCCAAGCCCCACACCCCCGCAGCGTGACACCACCCCCACCCCCCCGCTCCGCCGCAGAGACCCTCGCACCGCGCGGGCGCTTCCCCAGAGCTGCTCCGCGGCCGCGGAGGCTCCGCCGCAGGGCGCGGGGGGGCGGCGGGGGGGCCGCCTTCCCCTGGCCGCCAGCGCAGCCGCGGTGCCCGCCGCGCCCGCCCGTCGCCCGGCTCCGAAAATAATAAGAAACGCGGAGAAACCTCCCGCACGCTGTTTTTCCTCCAAGACCCACTCCATGAATTACTGCTGCGCGCCCGCGGAGAACAACGCGCGGACTGACTTCGTTGGCGCCTACTGCTGTGCTGTTCAGAGAGGAAAAGTGCGTGCGTACAGAAAGGGAGTTATTTTATAGAAATCGAACACGCAGCTCTCCACGAAGCGCGCACGAACGCCCCGACCGGAGTCGTTGACAGCGCGGAAAAAGGACCAACGAGCCAGAAACTCCGCGCAGCTGCCGCCCGTCGCACCGCGGACTGACCTACCGAGGTCTGGCCCCCGCTCCCGCGCCGCGCTTCCCTCCAGAGCTCCCCCAGGTTCGTCTTCCGCGCTGCCGCCGGGGACCGACGGCCGCTTCGGCGCCGCAGCTCTGCCGGTCACGGACGGGGAGACCCGCCCGGAGCGGGAGTCGTGGCGGCTCCGCGCTGGCCTCGGCGCCGGGCCGAGCTCTCGGCGGGACGCGGAGGCGCGGCCCTCCCCGCCGGCGCTCGCGGACCCTCCGCCGCTGCCGCACCCGGGCGGTGAGGGCCCGCGTCCCCCCGCGGCGGGCAGGGAGCGAAGACCGACCCCAGGGGACACCCTGGGCCGGGACCCCGTGGCGCCGGGGGCGCAGACCCGCGCTTTGCCCGTCGCCTCCCGCGACTGCGGGACCTCCCCCCGCTCTGCCCGCCGTGCCTGGTCGCGGCCAGAAAAACCCCCCAAGCCCTGCTTGCCTCGCCGTGGCAGTGGCTGTTGGGGGCGTCAGGACTAAATTCCAGCGAGGTTCCGTCCAAGCTTAGATCGGGTTTAGCGCGGGACAAACGAGTGAGTGGCTGAGGACGCCCTGGATTTCCCGGGGCTCGGCCCCGCCACTCGCTCAGTTACGGTCCTGCAGAATCGGCTCCGAGGATTTGAAACAACGATCGTTATTTTTAGGGGGAGAAGAACACGGGGCTTCTCCTTTCCTACAGCTGCTCGAGAGCAGAATTCCCTTTTCTCAAACGGACCGTATTTAGGGACGGACGGACCAGTCTCCGTTTGCTTTCCTGGGGCTCCGCGACGCGTCTCGCATCTCTCGTCAGGCGGAGCTGAAACAAAGGGGGGGGGGGAGATGGAAACACAACGGCAAGTTTAATTAAAGACACCTGGCGAGTTAAATAGGTGCAGAGAAGCAGACCCCGGTTATTTGCCTCACCTGCGACGAACACGCTGTTGCTTTATTCCCCCGCAATGTGCTGGGAGCAGCAGCAGCGTTTGGGGTGAGGGAACTCTGCGGGGAGGGCTGGGCTGGTGGGGGAAGGCGCCAGCAGCCTGCGGCCCCCCCCGGCTGGGAATTGTCCCGGGTCTGTAGGGAGCTGAGGGCAGCCAGCGCCGAGCACCCTCTGCCCGAGGCGCGGGGGTTAATTAGCCCCGCCCGGGGGTGTCGGGCTCGATTTCGGCACCGGAGAGGGGCCCCGGGCGGCTCCGATGCTCCTTTTTCAGCTGAATGAGGAAGGTTTTCTGGCGGGACCCCGGGGGCGCAGGGGGGGAGCGGCGAGGCAGCTGTAGGGTGGGGGGTGCCGGTTCCGGGAGGGGCGCGCTCGGGCTCTGGGCGGCAGCAGGACCTACAAACCGCTTCCGCGGGTCCCCGCCTCCGCCGGGTTTGCTGAGACCGAGGTGTAGGTCGGGTCTTTGTCTAGACGGGGGCGGCGGGGGAAGCTGTGGCAAGCGGGGAAGGCGAATCGTGGGGGGGCTCCCCGTTTTTTTGTCGATGCAGTTTTGTTGTTGTTGTCTGTGTTTCCCCCCTCCTCCCCCCCCCCCCCCCCCCCGCGCAGAGCCCTGCGCGGGGCGCTGGCGGAGATAACGCTCCCGCCGCGCGCGGAGGCGGGTTTTGCGCGGGAGGTGAGGCCAGCGAGGCAGGTCCCCGCGCCGCCGGGCCCACCCACTTGAAAACAAAAACTTTTTTCCTGCAGGCGCTGAGAGCAGAGACCCGGCGCGGGGTCCCGCGGCCGCCCGCGGGGATGCGGTAGGGCTGGGCCATGTATTGGAAGAGCGACCCGATGTTCGTCTGCAGGCTGGAGGACAAGGACCTGCCCGCGCTCGGCGGCCCCTCGGAGAAGGTGCGCGGGGCGCGGAGCGGGCGCGGCACCGGTGCCCGGGGCGGAGGCGGGCGCTCCCGCCGCTCCCCACTCAGCTCCGGCGCGGGCGCGGCCCCTCCGCTCGGCCCCGCGGAGGAGCCGCAGCGGGAGCCCCGCGGGTGCCGGCAGCCCGGGCTGGCGCGGAGCCCCCGGGCGAGGCCGGCGGGGCCCGGCGCTGACCGCGCTCTCCCCCGCAGGCCCGCCCCGACGAGGACTCCTGCTCTTCCTCCGCCGCCCTGTCGCCCTCCTCCTCGCCGCGGTCCATGGCCTCGGGCTCCGGCTGCGGCCCCGGCAAGTGCGTCTGCAGCAGCTGCGGTCTGGAGATCGTGGACAAGTACCTGCTGAAGGTAGGAGCGGGGCGGGGGGCGCCCGGACCCCGACGGCGGTGGCGGCCCCGGGACCGGCTCCCGCCGCGCCGGGGCCGCGGCCCCTCCGGCCTCCGGGGCGGGTGGGGGGAGCCCGCCGGGACGGCTGGGGCCGTCGGAGGCGCCGGTCGAGGCTCTCGGAGCCGGGCTCAGCGGGCTCGGGGAAGCTTTTCCCCGCTCCCGGCACGGCCCGCTCGGGCAGCCGGTGCCGCCGCACACCCCGTCCGTGCCCTCGGTGCCGGCCGCGAGTGGAGGTGCCGCAGGACGGGGAGCGGGAAAAAGTACGAAGTTCGTTGCGTCCATGTCTGTGAGTTTGGGGCCTTGGGGGAACCGAACTGCTGCTCCTGTTGCGGGCAGCGCTTTCCCAGCGCTGGGGTTGGGTTTTCTTGATGCGCGGGAGAGCGGGGAGGGCAGCAGATGGCTGGAGCAGGGATCGCTGCCTGGCCCTGCCCGCCCCCCCGGGTACGCGGGGTGGTGTGACCCCTTTGTTATCAGCTACAATGAGTCTCTAGTGTGATGTCCTGAACCTCAAAGCAAAAAGTGCTTCTCGAGAAACGTGGAAATAAGTTATTCCTGTGAAAGGTGGTCTGGTGCTGTCTGTGAAGGAAACAAGCTGTGTGATTGTAGAGTGGTTTTGCTAGCCTGAGTGTTCAGGACTGAGTAAGATAATTAAAAAACAAACAAAACCATGTGACTTTGAACCACATTAACACTTTATGTTTAAAGGGGGGCTGCTAAAATTATCCTGGATCAGCCTTTTGCCCTCTGTCCTTTCAAAAGCCAGACAGAGCCCCATGCCAGAAGTCCCTTGATGCCATTAGTCGTAGCCTTACTCAAGGCCATGGTCCATCCTGTGGAGGGGAAGGCGGTGACAGTGCTGGAAACATCGCAGTGCTGTTCCTGGGGCACTGGCTGGGCTCTGTGCTGGGTGAGGAGCTCAGAGGAGTGGGTGTGCTGGGGCGGTGTTCATTGGGAAGGGGCAGGGGTGGGGGAGCTGCTTGATCCCGTTGGTTCTAGGGAATCCTCTGCAGCGGGGGGGCTGGCGCAGGGACAGGGCACAGGGCTGGCAGAGAGCGCACTTGGACTTAGTGCCAGTGCCATGAACTCCTGTGACGTCCGGTAGCTTGTTTGTGACTGATTGTTGCTGTCTCCTGTCTCAACAACTGGGATAACGTGGCCCGGACAAAACGCCTCTAAACGATTTAGCCCTAAATGAGCTGTTGGTGCTCCCTGCGCAGGCAGAGGAAGGGATCCGTGCTGGTCAGCTGGCACCTGTGACCATCAGCAGCGTGTTGTCTGACCGAGCCCTGGCGATTAGTGAGAGCGTAGACTGGTGACATCAGGGGGGCGACTGTCAGAGCTGTGGGTGTCCTGTTCCGCAGAAAAGGTTGGCTTCCGCAGGCCGGGGACGAGATGAGCAACGTGAGGCCGTGCCGTCGGCTCGTGCTCTGTGGAGCGCCGGGGGCCTGGGCGGACCCCGCGTGGCCTGGGCCTGGGCCTGGCCCCGGCGCTGCAGCCGTGGAGAAACGCTCGAAGGATCGGCTCTGTGACAGCTGTTACCAACAGCGCCGTGTTACACCACGGTGTAAATCTGTCAGCGTGCGAGAGATGGCTGCCAGCAGGGTGACAGTCGGGAGAGGGTTGGGCAACTGCAAACCGTGGTGTCACAGCCTGAAGAGTGACTGAAACGGGGGATTCCAGCGTCAGGGCTGGAGTCAGACCTCGCTTTCTCTGCGGTTGGTTTGGCAGCGTTCTGGTGAATGGCACATCCCAAATTATCTCAAATCTGCTGCTTTGCCATAGGCAATAGATGAGCTGTTTGCTATGAGATGAGAAATTGGCTCATAAAATTTAAAAAAAAAAAAGTAAATCTAAACTTAGTCATTGTTTGGTTTACAAAATTTCTCCTATGCAGCATGCCATTATCCAGAGGGTTATTACTTAATTTTTACGGTCACTGGGAATCTTGGGTTTTCAAAGTATTCCGGTTATTTAGTTGATGTGTGATGTACAATGCCTGCATGACAGAGTTCTCTTTATAGGAAAGAAGAAAAAAAAAAAAAAAAAACAAAAAACTGTACCAATTTATTTGCTGAAAAATTATATGCAAGTTTTTAAAACTGCTGATTTCTGCTGCTTTCCATGACTCTGTCTGGTTTCACTATGGATATTAAATTCTAAAGAATTGTTGAATTTGTTATCAAAACAACTGCTGATGTTTTGAAACTCGCACTTTGTTCACTTTGCTTTAACAGACACCTGGTAAATCAAGATGTGGTTCATGGTTTATTTCCATTTGACAGACTTTTTTTTTTTCTCCCTTCAATATTCTCATTTTAAAATTTCATATCACTCTGCAAAGTTTGTTCATCGTTAGGCAGGACTTTCTACAGACTGGGAAATAAAAGTATGTAACTTAGCTGCCTCCCCGAGGTCATGCAAGGCCAAAACTTGCTCTGTTACTCTAATACTCTGAGAACAGAACTGAGCACAAAATATCTATGTGGAACTTGAATCTCTTGCTTCCTCTTCTGGTGCTTTTAATTACAAAACCATGAAAGCTTATTCTGAAAACCTCTATCAAATTAATTAACACTTAATATGCATGCTGTAGGAAAAATGTTTTGCCTTGAAGATAGATTTTCTGTGAGTCATGGTACATGTAATTTTTGGCCTTGGATGGAAAAAAAAATAGCTTTTGTAAATACGAACTATAATATTAGTAGCACAAACGTTGAGGGGTATTTTCCTTTTGTGTTTTTGCAGGTAAACGACCTCTGCTGGCACGTGCGCTGTCTCTCGTGCAGTGTTTGCAGAACGTCTCTAGGAAGACATACCAGCTGTTACATCAAAGATAAAGATATCTTCTGTAAACTTGATTATTTCAGGTATATCATACAGGAATATAATTTTGTTAGACAACACGTTACACATGCTTACTGCTTTTCACTTAAGCTGCAAGTAAAATGCACGGCTCAACTCTGGTTTAATTTGCTGGGTTTATTTTCAGGAGTTAAACTCTGACATCTCTTGCAGAGGGACTTGGGAAACCCCCAGTCAGTCTGATGTAACTACTTACTAAGTCTTCCCCTCTGCCTCTCCATCCTTATGTGTGGCTACTGTGTTTATACAGTAATTTGCTTCTGTATGCATGGGGAGGAAAAAAAGTCAGTCCCTGCCACAGTAAGGTTGTAAAGCCCTCGTACATGCCAAGAATCATCCTTCGGTAATGCCGATGGAGAATACGAGGCAGAGCTGAGATGATACTCCATTTGGACTAGCACTCGCTGGTATGAGGCTGAGGGTGTCACGTGGAACTACAGAAACAACCCAGAATAGATCCCATGATCTTTAAAAGAAGCTTTCAGCAGTTACGCCTTTTTGTGATCAATTTGATTTTGAACGTGAAGCATTCTTCAAGATTAAGGTCTAATCCTATAAGGAAGAATATTACTTACTTGTGTTGGCATCAGAAATACTCATGATACAAAATCTTTGGTCCGAAAACAAAAGTTTTGCTGTTAATTTTGGTGTGATTGCTAGTACTTCCCCAGACCAAACCATGGGATTCTCATCTGTGTAGTGACTGGATTATGTTCAGCTAGTCAGTTTTGACACTGAAAGAGAGGGAGGAGCCAGGCTGAATACTGTGAACTTCTGGAAAAACAAAGTTTTGTGGGACTTCAAAAAAAAAAAAAAAAAAAAAAAAAAAGAACTTACAAGTTTGCAAAGACTTTTTCAGGAGAAATTCTTATCTAAATAATCAACACATCTTGTTGGCTAGTTTCCTCTTCAAAGACAAATATTCTACTGTAGTGATGTAAATACTAGATATTTGAATTTCTTTTAAAATCATAATGTGATGGTAATTAAGGAAATAACTATGAAGGTACAGGTTTTCCCCCTTCAGATGAAGGAGACTGAATGATTAGCAAAGCGTGATGTAGCTAAATACAATAATTCAGACTACCACTAGAGTAATGTGAAATATATTTGAATAATTGTGAGGATTTTGAACACCGTGTCAGCTGTTTCCATCTCCCACTCACAGCTTTTTAAAGAGTAATTATCTTCATAAAAGGAAAGATGAAGAGTTGTGAATTCCTTAGCAGTTGTTTCAATTTTACTCTTTGCCTTATGAAAATACTGACGTCTGCAGTTCAGTAGTAGTCTTGCCTTAAGCCATCAGATCAAACTCGCTGGGTTTTTTGTGCTACGACCACGATTATGCTGTCCCTCCTCCCTCGTGGTCAGCCCGCTCGCCGTGGGTCTCGGCTGCGTGGCCATGTGCCGGTGGCCTCTGACCCCTGGAGCCGCGGGTGCCTGCGCGGCCTCACCCCCGTGGGCTCTGTCCTTGCAGGCGGTACGGCACCCGCTGCTCCCGCTGCGGCAGACACATCCATTCCACCGACTGGGTCCGGAGGGCTAAAGGAAACGTCTACCACTTGGCGTGTTTTGCCTGCTTCTCCTGCAAGAGACAGCTTTCTACTGGGGAGGAGTTTGCTCTCGTTGAAGAGAAGGTCCTGTGTAGAGTACACTACGACTGCATGTTGGACAATCTGAAAAGAGAAGTGGAAAATGGTAACATACGGTTTTTGTTAAGAACTATGTTTGTGGTTTAGTTTTTAATTAAAATTGTTGGGTTTTATTTCATCTTCCTTCTTAAGAGGTAATTACCTATCTTTACTAAGGCTGGAAGCACAGGTTCTTGAATTAAAATAATGTGCAAATTATTTGATGTTTTAATTTTTTTAAAGTTTGTATAACTTGTTTTCTATCCTAAGGAAAAGAAAGCAAGAGCATATGTAGTTGATAAAATATCACACTGGAGCTATTCCTTCCCTCGCTTGCAAGGGAGTCATTTGGGGTGTAATGGGTAATGGTGCCAGCTCAGTCTGAACAGAATATGGCTTTTTTAAAGTTGAAATTCAGCTGGCCAAGTACTATTGGTTATTGGAGGACAGTCTGACTTACGAGTAACATAATTTTGAATGTTTAGCAGACAGTGTTGTTTTCTTTTTAATGCCTCAGGTAATGGGATTAGCGTGGAAGGAGCATTGCTAACAGAACAAGACGTTAATCATCCAAAACCAGCAAAAAGAGCTCGGACCAGCTTCACAGCAGATCAGCTCCAGGTAGAGGCAGTGCTAAAAACTTGCATAGTTCAGGTTTATGGAGCACTTGGGTGCCAAACCAATAGGAAATCGGATGCATATGAGGGGAAAGAAAAAGCTTGCATGTTTTAAACTATTTCATAAACTGTCAAGACACAGCATGTTTCTGGAACTGTTTGTTAGCTTCAGCAGTTTAATGGGAAATAGTTACTCTTCAGGCTTTTTATTTCCCTGGGGGCAGCCGGTAATTCTGCAGAGTGGAAACAAAAAGGTGGTTCTATTTTGATTGCTCGATGAAATCTATTTAATCAGGCATTTACATCACTACACATAATAAAGACAAAATATTTTTAGAATTATGTAATGTGAAGAGTTGTACCAAAGGTGGGTGCTGTACATGACTTCAGGACATTAGCAGGATGGAAGTTGGAATTTTGTTGTAATGCAGAGTAAGGGCTGCTAAAGGTTGTGTTCTCAAAACAGGTAAGTACTGTGGGTTCCTGCTTATATTCATGTGAACACAGGGTTGACTCCTGTCAATGGCTGTTTCTTGTTTTGCTTTGGTTTATAGAGAAAATGGGGAATAATTGTGCATTTATTTCTTGGTTGCCTTTTTTCCTTCCAAGATGGTTTTCAATACTTGCTTTTTAGATCACACAGTCTTGGCTGTACTTGTGTGCACCAGGAAGAGACTAGCAACAGTGATGCATTGTATCTTTTCCTTCCTTCTCCTGTTCTCCTTCTCCCAGTCCTTCCAAAATGCTTCACGTGCTGATTTCCTCAAAGTGTATTTGAGCTTTGCCTGTTTAAAAATAAACGATAGTCTGGGTGTCATATTTCAAGAACAAGCTTCAGTATTTAATGCTGCACACTTTAGGGGAGGAAAAACCCACTTTTTTTTCCATAGAGCTGGGTAGAGTGAAGGACAGGGAAAGTGAATTTGAAGTACTTGGCAGCAATTCTTGTACTGTCCAATTTGTTCTTGAACATGCGTTTCTGAAGTATTTTTCCATGTCCTTGTATATTAGCTCAGCCACTAGTTCTGTTCCTTCCCATAGTCAGGACTAAGGGGAATGGGAGCTGGGAAGTCTGGATGTACCAAACGGAATCCCGTCCTGACAGGTCAAGCCTGCGCTGGGCAGGGAGGGAGCAGGATTGCCTCTGTCTGCTCTGCTTTCAGGGCTTCTTGTCTTGTTGCTGCCTTGGCAAGTTAGCTCCGGACTGCCACAAATACGAGTTATTTCACCCTCTGGGTCACCACTTAAATTAGCTTTGTAGGGAAAGACACCATGACTAGGACCAGCTCCCTGTGAAAGAGGCAGTGGTGAGACCAGATTCAGAGGCTTCCACCTGTAGTGGGAAGGAAGCTGCGGCTTTCTACCTAATCCTGTGTATCCCTGCTTTCAGTTTATAACGTGTTTGAATTTCTGGTCACACATGGCCACTATACCTTTTGTTTTCTATCATCTCAGTCTGAGTTCTGTTTTGTTGGCCTGCCCTCTTCTTGTTCATGGTGAAAGCAGTTGAGAAAAACTAATATATGTAATAACACATGAGGCATTTAAGCAGTGCTATATAACATGGCATGTGGCTGTTCAAAGCTTGGTTTGCTCTTTCAGCCATAACTGGAGGCAAAACACATCAACTAGCAATAATGTGACAAGGGCACAGGGCACGGGGTCTGGACATCAAGCTTGAGCTTCTGCAAAAGAGAACTTTATTTTCCAGCAGTAGCTGAATGGGAGGTGGCCCAGCCATCAGGGTAGGAACTGTATTTGAGGCTTCTTCCTGTTTGCTGTCACTGGAAACTCCACATTCCCCTCTTTTCCCAGTTTAAGTAATTTGTAACCTACTTCAGCAGGTGTTTGAGATCTTAGGCCTCTTGTTGTTTAATGACACTTGTAGTCTGCTTGGCGCCTCTGTCTCTGTACATGTCCTTGATGCTGCTGTAAGATGTCCAGCAAGAGAAGCATCAGAGGGGGACAAGGGACTGTCAGAGCAGCAGCATGTAGTACCATGCCTCGTGAACTACATCCTTTACAGAAGGATGTCCACGCTTTTTGATGTCTTTGTATGAAACAGTAGGAAAGTGTTAGTTTCAGTGTTTCTGAATTCGGAGAGAAGTAGTCTGAATCTTCAAAGATGAAGCCAGGCAAAATGTGCAGACCATCAGAGGTCAAAATCCAGAAATGAGAAACTACAGTTTACAAAGTTGCTGAAGATACCCCGCAGAAATCCGTGAAGCCGTACATCCTTCAATAAGGGAAACTGTTACAGGCTCTAAAACTGTTCAGGACGCAGGCCAAGTTGACATCTACTTCCCCAAAAAATGTAATTCATATCCTAATGACAAGTGTTCAGTTTTCTGTAAATAGATGAGTATAACCAAAGTTACCTATAGTGCAGGTCAGCCAAGGTGGAGCCTCTGTGTTCCTCAGGTCGGTTCAAGGTAAAGGAGGCACAGAGTGCTTCCCTGCTGCTTGCATCCTCCGTGCAGCTGAAAAAGGAGGGTTAAGCTGCTCCATATAATAGAAGATGTGGATAGCGAATGCAAGTTCTGAGAGGTGGATCAGAGTTCATTCCTCCCCTGTGCTATGCGCTGTGGTCTGCTGCTATAGACGTTCTCTTTATCAAGCATGTTTGAATTGCTTTGCAGTGAATTTTCTCCCACAGTCCTTTTAACGCAATCATAACAGAGCACCTCCTCCACTTTTTTTTTTTTTTTTTTCCCCTACTGCCAAGCAGAATTCATTTCCTTCATTTCTGGTAAATGTCTCATCTCAGTTAAGCATAATAAGGGGCTTGTATTTTGGCTTTGGGGGATTTGGGTTTTTTACTTAAGGTATTGGAGACTGTCATGTGGGGGCTAGTGATTACAAGTTTCCTAAAACCAGTCAAGGAGTAGGACCACAGTCTGAGAGGAGCCTCTAATGCTGCTGTCAGGACTGCACACAAAAAACTTCAATCTCTTATCTTGCCTTTTCAGGTTATGCAAGCACAGTTTGCTCAGGACAACAACCCAGATGCACAAACACTTCAGAAACTGGCAGAAAGAACAGGCTTGAGCAGGCGTGTTATACAGGTAACTGAGCTAAGTTACTTGACTAACACAGTCTGGTACTCATCCATTGGAAATGCTTAACAACAATTTTCTGCATGTAGATATTCTGAGATGGAAAAAGATCTAATATGGCAGTTTTAATGCACCTTCAGACAACATCACTAGTCAGGAATAGGTCTAGAACAAACGTTAATTTGGAAAACTTGCTGTATTCCTCTTGCACTTTGTGTGGACGATTAATAGTCTTCCAGGAAGAAACTTCTCAGCCTAAATAGTATAGAAATTGGCACTAAGCTCTTCTAAATACAAATTTATTACTTTAATAGTCTGTTCTTAAGACCTGCACCCTTTTTTGAAAATGGGTTGTGGTATGCCACAGTAGGAGTACGTGAATATCTAGTGATATGTTCTAGAGAGCAGAGTTAAAATACATAGCTGTGCCATCCAAAACTGAGCAAAACGCAGACTTGGAATCTTTGCTTTGAAGATGCCTCTCAGCAGACATTATATGAATGCTTTTTATACATAAATATGATTTTTATATAACATAAATTATATGTTTATATAAATAAAAAGAAGTTTGCGGTTCCCTTGGCTCATTCTAGCCTGGGAGATTGACAAAGCGTTTCTATAGAAACAAGGTATCTGGCAGCTGCAATCAAGCCTTAAAAATATGGAAGCTTGCACGCTTTACGGTGTGGAAAGGGAAGTGGTGGGTATCCCGTGAAAAACCCACCTCGCTGTCGGCAGCGTTGAGGCGCGGAGGTGGCCATGCCTGTGGGGCGCCCGGGTGCTGCTGCTCAGCCCGGCCCTGCGCAGCCCCGTGCCTGGCTCTATGGGCTGCTGGGCACTGCAGCAGCTTTTCTGGCCCAACCATGCTTGTTTGAGGCACCATGTAGGCTTAGGAAGGATGTTTCTTCATCTGGACTGTCAACGTTGTGTTAAAGGCCCAGTTTAACTCGCTGGATTCAGCTGAAGCAAGACCCCTGAGGTCTTCATTAGGCTGATGTTGAAACAATGCAATCTACCAATGTGATTAAATTTCCCCCCTTTTCAGGTGTGGTTTCAGAATTGCAGAGCACGCCATAAGAAACATGTTAGTCCTAATCATTCATCCACTGCTCCCGTCACAGCGGTTCAGCCCTCCAGGCTGTCTCCACCCATGCTAGAAGAGATGGCCTACTCTGCGTACGTACCCCAGGATGGGACGATGCTGACTGCTCTACACAGCTACATGGACGGTAGGTACAACAAGTGCACATCCAAGTAAAATCATTGACTGTAGCAAGAACAGTTCACCAAGTACTCATTAAAGAAACTTAATGGATTTTTAATTTCTAGTATTCTTTATAGAATATCTTAATACTGTACTTGCTATCTACACCTCATTAAGAAGTGTGCCTCTCCAGGCAGTGAGCCCTTCACTGTAAGAGCACAGCTGAAGATCTGGGTATGAAGACCACTTCTTGTGCTTCCTCCAAACTATGAATACTAGTAATAGGAATCAAACACTGGTTTTAAACATCCATGCTAAGTATTTTAACAATATGTAATTTTTATGAAAGCTGTTTACCACACTCCCTGGCTCTTACGCCGGGGACTGTAGGTATATTCAATCCAGAAGCTTCACTGAAAACTTAAACTTCCCTCACATCAACACACAGTGGGGGGAGCCTGGTGGTCCAAAAGTATGTTTCAGTCACTGTGTGTCTTAAGACCCAGCAAGTCAACGATTTTGGCTCCTATTTGTGATTAGGAGAGACTGTGAAGGCTTGGGGAGAACTAGACTGAGCTGCATGTGTGGCCTGAGGTTATTTTTCTCCAGGGCAGTGGTGTAGGGTGGGCTGTGAGTGGAGCAGTGTGGATGCTGGGCTAGGGAAAACAGAGCATGCTGTGGTGGTTGGGACCAGCAAACTGTTATTGCCCAGTGGGATTTACTAGTTTATAATCTTTTTCTACCTCTGATGAAGCTGACCAGTCAATGTTTCTGTTTTTGTAGCTCATTCACCTACAGCTCTTGGACTCCAGCCTTTGCTACCCCATTCAATGACACAGCTGCCACTAAGTCACACCTAATTCCTTTGTCAGGGATATAAGCTATTAAGGATGTAACCTTAAGTCATTTATTGTGTATTAAAAATATCATTGGAAAGATATTAATGTTAACTTTTTATTTAACATCTAAAGCATTTTCAAGATCATTTTTGCTGCCCAGGTATGTAAGTATATTTAGCCTGCAAGACACTTTTATGGATTCTGCATAAATAACTATTACATTGTTTACAAGCCTTATTAAACACCTTTTTGTATTGTCTGGAAGTAGTCCGCTCTAGTTATGTGTGTGTTAATTTATTTGTCATCAAATGAGCACTTTGCCTAAAAGAAAGGACTGACAATTGTGCAAAATGTTTACAATTCTTTGTGAAATTGTAGTTTATCATTAGTTTGTATCTGTAAGTTATTGTTAAAAGTATTACCTGTATTTGAGTTGTACACAGCCTATATGTTAAAGCTTATTTCTGTGAGTTTACAAAAATAAATTTTGGTTGCAAATATTTTCAAAATGAACTGAATAAAGTTTCTGCTGTAGCATGCCAAGCAAAAATGTTGCAGTGTTTATGGCTGAACTGTGATCAATTGTCAAGTGATAAACTTGAATCTTCAATTTTAAGAGAAGGTCCCTTCAGGAGTATTCATACCTGTCTTGATTTTTTTAAAAAACACATTTTAATGGGCTTAGATAGGTCTTGAAATGCCCCAAATAAGCACTTCTTTAAGTACACACAAACCAGTGTTGCTCCTGAGAGTGCACACCTGCAGGGTGAGGGAAAAGGTGGATTTTTAAACTGATAGATTTTTAACTGAGATTTAAGTCAGCAAGTGGAGAGCCCTGAATTCACATCTGCTTTAACACTTTGAATTTTTACTACTTTGGCTTCTGTGTTCTTCAGTGGTTTTATCTTGTGATTTTTGTTAAGCGGGATGGTAACTAATGCAATACTTAGTCTGCATTTTTAGGTAAAATCTAGTTCAGTATTTTAACTCACCTCTACCAAACTGCATATGAACAGAGCAGTCAAATGCACAAAAGTCTACTGTGTTTTAAACTCTTAATGTGCTAAGACTTAATTGTAAAGCATGTTTTGATACAGTGATTTGATGGACAAAGACTAGTGCATACTATCAATTTGAGTGATTTTTGTCTTCACAGACTAGTTTCCTTCAAGGAGTTAAGATGGGTATATCCCATCTGCACACCTAAACTTTCTTTGCATCAGAAGGAAATCATACTTTGGAAGATGTGTGCATCCATGTCACTTTTTTCTTCCTCTCCCACCTATGAGTTAGTGTCTCTGAAATTGCTTAACTGTCCTGCTCAAACCATTTCAACATGGAAGAGGTAGTATTTTCCCTGCCACCAGGGAAAGATAATGGCTTTTGAGAGCACAGCTTCACTGGCAAGCTCTGAATTACTCAGGTTCATAAATGTTGGCACTGTTTCAGGTGCTACTCACAGATGTCTGAGCTCATCTGAGAAGCAAAAGCATTCTCTTTACACTGGCACAGTGGCTTGTCTAGGCTAATATTATACTGCTGCATTTTTTTCACAAAACACACCAAAGATGTGGGGTGTTGTGGAACTTGACTGACTTTACATTTATTCTGATATAAATAACTTGTTAGTGAAATGCTCAGTGTGGCATAGTGATTCGGTGCGCTGGTTTCAGTACCTGAGCTAGCTCCACACGTCGGCGTGATACAAAACTGCGTGTGTATCAGCAGACAGACTGGTTTTTGTTCGTTTGTTGGGTCTGATATGCAAGTAGGACATCCTTGCTGCTAAAGCTTTACCAGTTAAATGCTAAATAATGCTAATTTAGATCTTAACATAACTTGGCAATTTAAAATACTATCCAGTTGTCTTGTTTTAAAATACAACTTGACGTACATCAAGTCTGTTTAAAGAAAAGTAATTATTCACCCTAATTTGAAGGACTAAACACCTTCAGGTTGCCTGAAACAAAGTAAGTCTAAACTTACTTACGAAACAGCCCCTTCAGTTCCAAAGTCAGTGCAGGACTGAAGTAAAGGGGGAGCAATTTTCCCATTTCCCTATGAAAACAGGAACCAGGAGAATTCATCTTTGGCTACTGTGAATGCTTGAGCAGCTCTTTGTAGATGCGGCTTGGAAAATGTAGAGTTGAAAACAGGAAGCTGCAGCAGAGGATCTGGACTTCTGAGTCTTCCCTTGGAGAAGGTCAGACCTGTGCCAGGGGCTGGCTTCAGCTGGCGCGAGGCTGTGTGAGGCTGACAAAGCAGAGGGAAAACTGAAGGGTTTTAGGCTGCTGCTCTTGGCTGAAGCTGTTGCTGTAACCTGACTGGCAAGTCTGAACGTTTGTCTGTATCTCCTGGTTGTGCACTGGCTTGCGTTTGTGACTTCTGCCAAGCTCTTCTGACCCTGGAGTCATCCTTGCTGCTGCTTGCTGTTTAAGAGTAACTGGGATAGGGCCCTGCTGAGGATCCGTGGGCTCTCTTTGCAGGAAGAGAATGCAGCTGTAGCTACAGCAGGAGCAGGTAGTGTGCTGAGGTCCATGCTGGTTTTCATTTTTGCGTCACAGGAACCGTAACTAGTTCCTGCATCCTTCCTATGATTACATCTGAAGTTGAAGAGTTGCTTAAAGTTTAGGCAAGTTGATCTTACTACACTTCCACCTTTCATTTGTTGTAAGTACAGATAACTGTTAGGAAGAGTTTTCACTTCTGAAGAAACTGATGATTCTTGTCTCCCCCCCACCCCCACCCCCCCGCCTATGCAGTTTTACAGCCTGGCTCTGGATGTGTGGTATGCCGCCTTGAGCCCGTTTTCATCTTGCAATACACCACTCCTTAGGACATGCAAAGTAATGCTGTTGTAAGGATGGGTAGTCAAACAGATGTATGTCATAAAACACACCATTTCCAGAAATATTTTGATGCATGCATCTGTGCTTTTGTCTCCCTTTCCCTTGTCTTTTTTTAAAATTACATTGCGCTTAAAATCATTACTGATTCAAAAGTCACAGTAGTCTCCAATAGATAAAATTGACTCTATCCTTAATTCAGAATGACAGCTGCTTTATGATGGAAGTAGAGGTTGTTAAGGTCGAAGTTGCAAGCCGCCTGCTGTCTGTGCCAGCGCAGTGTCAGGCACTGTACAGGCCAAGGCCACCGTCCCCTGTGCTGGTGACACAGCCCCCCAGCTAGAAATCCACAGAGGCAGCGCTGCGCTGGCCCCGGGCAGGGCTGGGGGGTGGCTGCTGCCCGCAGCCCGGCCGGCCCTGCCTGAGGGTTTGCTTGAGTCCATATGGCCTGTTCCACCTCTGGCTTTCATCATTACAGTAACATGCAGCTAAACTCCAAATATCCAGCTACTCCATGCGTACTCCCCAGACAACTACTTGGGAAAAATGTCTGCACCTGCAGCAGAAAAAAGTTTGCAAGTTCAAAAATTTAACTTCTGTCAATTTAATTCTGTGTATTACTGTTGTTGCTAGTTAACTTTGAACTCCTGCCCATTCTACAATTACAAATTAAGCAACTAGACTTGTCATACAAGTCACTAAAAGCACGATAACCAAGCTTTTTCAAAAAATTAAAACCATTTGTCATTAGTTTAAATGAAGAGCAGAAAAAAACCCTGAACTGGTTTAGTTTCTGAAAATCCAGTTTAGTTATGTGTGGACAAGTCTCCAAAATAGTGACATCTAGGGACAGAGAAAGATAGTACAAGTTTAACAACGAAACACAAACTGCCTCCAGTTGTTACACTGATTTACACTGAAGTGTATGTCTGCACATTTTAACTCTCTTACTGCCTTTTAAATAAAATTAATAGTTACTGAAAACATACCGATCTGTTAACTCTCACGTGTTCTTTGGTAGAACATGAGAGAACAAGATACTGTAGTGGGTATCTACTGTACTACTGTGTGCTTTTAACTGGCTTTCCTACACAGCAATGGAATGCAATTTAGAGTGACCTTCTGCCGTCTTACGGAGCTACCCTGGTTTCAAGCAGAACAGTTTTTCCTTTAAGTTATAAGGGGGATGCCTTTTCAGTTACAGGTGCTCACCCCAAGAAGAGATGCTGAATCCAGAACATGTTCTGAGCAAGGTGACGTTCCTGTGGCCTCTACTCCTGGAGGCTAAAAACCCAGGATACCACAGGTACTTCCTGTGTGCTCTCATCAACCACTTAAATTTGAAAAAGCAGTTCTGGTTGGGATTATGTTGCTTACAACAATGTAATCTCAAACTCTGGAGGTCTACATTTGTTATAAACCCACCACTTTAAAACTGTTTACAGATTTTCCCAGTAAGTCCCATAGTAATAACTGCGATACAAATGTGTGATAGCTGCTCTTCTCTCCTGTGGGGAAAAGGATCACTGTGGACTGATATGCTCTATAAACTAGACTTACTGAGTCATTCTTAGTTCTTCCATATATGCTAAAACAAACCTCTATCAAATGTTTTCTGCATTCTATTTTAAAGAAATTATGCATCATGAGTAGTCTCCAAGAGAAAAACAATCTTAATTCTTAGCTGCATTCGCTTTCTACCCTGGCATCCATCATCATCCCCAGCTGGCTCACCATCAACACAGCCTTTCTCATTCTCTTTCAGGATGGTGTTTTTATATTCCACACTTGATCCTGATTTAGGCAAACTAAACTCTCAGAATCAAATGGCTTTAAATCTGATCTTCTATGAACAGGATGCCAAGGAAGAGAAAAAACAAAACAAAACAAAACAAAACTCTCTTAGCAGAGCTTTTTCAATGTGTAAAATCTTCCTGGGGTACACCAAGCTTACCTGTTACAGCTATAAAGATGCACCTTTTCCTGATCCCGTTCAGTTTCTCTTTCATATTAATAGAAATGGGCAGAAGGTTTTGTTGACTTTGTGTGTGCAAAAAAGCAACTTCTGGGAATGTGCTTTTGAAGCATCCAATAGAACAAGGACAAAGATTTTGCTTCTCTGTGTCATGCAACCTGCTCCAGCACAGCTACACTCCCGTGGCGATTGCTTTTATGTCAACATATAATGTTCTTATGTGGGAGCAATTATTCATGCAAATATTAAGATGACAAAAAGCTATCCAACACATCATTGTTATAAGAGGGTATTTACCTCCTTGGGAGGGACTGTACCAGCGTGTATTGGCCAACAGGTATTGACCAGGGTAAAATCTATAGAGAAAAAAAAATCAGGGCATAGCTCAGACCAGTTTATTCTTTAGACAAATGCTTTAAAAACATCATAATTTTATACATATATGTGTGTATGCACGTGTGCATGTGTGTGGTTTTTTTTTCTCTTTTCACTTGGTTTGTGCTTTAAAGTGTACTCACTTCATATGTTGCCTATAGCTGTGAAGCCCTGAAGTTAAAAAAAAAGAATAACAAGGTAAGTGCTTTTTGGTTGAAACAGTTGACTGTTTGAAGTGCAGCGTAAGACGTGAGCTTTACAGTATTTAATCACCACCAGGATTAGCAGCACAGGTGGTGTAACCAAAGTCAAATGTTTGACTCTCCATCCATTATTTGTCTCCCTCCCAGCGCTCATCTTTTCTCTTCTACTCCCACTAATTTATTTTTTTTCCCACACAAAGAAGCATACAACAAATCAAGAGTAGTCCTGGGAAAAGACCTCACAACTTCCTTTTCTGCCTGCAAATTGCCCATTCCTCTCTTTACACAACTCTCCCTGGACTCCCTCCCCACCCCTCACACAGACCTTTTCCCCGCTGGGTATGCACACGACGACGTACCAGCTCTCTCGGACACTGCTGTCTTGTGGGGTTCTTTTGTGGGGTTTTGGGGTTTTTTTAAAGCGCTCCCACATCTCAACAGGAACACCACCCACCTCACCCCCCAAGAATGATAGAACAGCTGCCACCACAAGCTGCACCAGTATTATTTCCCAAGCTGACCTCATGGGAGAAAGCTGTCTCCTGCTCCAAACCTCCTACAAGCACAGTTTATTGCTGAAATATAGGAAACCTAGAACAAGTAACAGTACACCGCTATATAAAAAAGTTACACATTTTCTTATTTTAAAATTAAGCTGTTGCATTTGAAAGACAGCTATTCCATTTAAAAAGTCACACAAGGAAACGTTTGATTTTTTTTCACGTGAGTTAGCAGGTCATCCAAGAAAGCTAACTATAAAAATAGCATTTAAATAGGATGTAAACTGTAATTTACCGAATGTGGGAACAACTAACAGCCACCTTTTTTACTGTTTTCAGAAATAATCAGCAGAAATGCTATCATCATTCCTATAACATGGATACAGGCACTTACCCAAAACATTATTTTAATATTAAAAAAATGTGTGTATGTATGTTATGCATAGTTAAATTCATAGAAATGTTACCTTTCAATATGCATTTGGATCTTCAGTGTCTCTGCAGGAATTTGTACAGGCATCTCGGCAGTGGACTGAAATGCTAAGACAGAGTCCACAGGGTATGTTCAAACACGTGGTTACAAGTTTCTTGTCATTACATCAGTTCAGAAAGAGTTGTGACTGCTGGACACCAAAAGCCACTACTAGTAAAGTTACAAAGATAACATCTGCTTTTTTAAGCTCCAGTGACCCAGAACCACTACAACTATTATACTATGATTTGTTAAACTTTTTCAGACCAGGGTTAGTGTTCTCACAAAATAACCCACTTCTAAGCTTAATCAAACCAATATGATGATGCTATTTAAGTACTTAGTATTTCTGTAAGAAACTGAACTGCCTAAACTTAAAAAAAAAAAAAAGTAAAATAAAAACAAACTACAAAAAACCTCCCAGCTTTTGACATTATCATTTGGAGCAAATTAAGCACTCAACCTTCTCCTGAGACTACTCCGATTCTTTTCCAAACTTGGGCTCTTTCAGACTCCAAAATTAAAATAAATCGCCCGCAGAGCCCAGCCAAACCAACAGAAATGAGAACTTGGGACTTGATGAAATGAAAGTTGATTCAAGACAGGAAATTGAGTTGGTCAGATGTGTTGAAAATGATGGCAACCAGAAACTACATTATGAAGCTCTGTATAAAACAATCCCTTCCTTTTCCTCTCCAAGCCATCTGCAGATGTGTGGCTTTGCGAAGCAGCATGCCAGTTCTCAGAAGAAAATGCACCAACAGCAATGTTCATCTGCAAAGTCAAACCACAGAGACATCACAGGTGGTGCACATCAAACACTGGCCAAGAAAAAAGCAGAAACATTTTCACCCGGTATTTATGGCCAGGGTCTGTTTCATTGTAGCAGGTCAGCGGCACTGTCACTTCCTTCTTCAGCAGCAATTTCAGCCAGGCCACGCCAGCGCTGGTTGCGGATGCTCTGCCCGGCGTGACCGCTCACAGCTGCGGCGCAGAGCCGGGTGGACAGCCAGGCGGCCCCTCCTCGGCCGCTGCTCCCCTCGCCCCGCGCACAGCTCCCGAGCAGCGTGCACAGCACCCGGGTGCTCCCCGCAACAGACCCACCGACTGAGAATGAGTGGCCCTGCTGCACCCCCCGTGTGGTGATGGACCGGTGACCCACACCCCAGGCCTGCCGGGGAGACCCGCGCGGTGTGATGGGCCCCTGGGGTGCCTGGAAAGGACAGACCCTGCAGAAGGAGCAGGATCCCTGGAGAAGACTGGCGATCAGGCTGCTGGTACACCAGACAAAACTCTGGCTGGGTTTTGAATTCATCTGGATGTGGATTAAATTTCTATGGCAGGCAGCCAGCGTTAGATTTAAATGTAATAAGAATGGCAAGAAAACTATGTGAGATATAAAACACATCAGTCTGAAAACACATATAAAAGGAGGCAAGAAAGCAGTTTTGTTAGTAAGCCTGACATTTTCTGAAGGAGGACAATATAACTAATAGCTGCAGTCAGTTCCAACCATGTATGTTAACAGGAGATACTGATGTAGTTTAAAAAACAAGGATCCAGAGTTAATTAAAATAACTACGTACATATGAGACACATAGTAAAGGTCCTCTATGCTCCAAAACCCCTTACAATAACTTTTATATTACAAACATATCTTCCAGTGTGGGTACACCATGATAGATTCTGCAATGATATTCTGCTTTAACATACACCGTGCTTTACTATTATTGTTGCTTAGTGTCACAGTCAGAACAGAGCTTTACAGCGATGCTTTAGAGAACAAAAAGCATGCAGGCATTGTTTGCCAAATTTGCATCTGATCAAACACTGCAAAAAGAAGAGGCGTATGCTTTCATGAAGATTTACTGTAGAACAGCAGTGTCTTTTAGCTCTCTCAAGCAACTCATCTGTATCAGGTTTGTACCTTTCCCCGTGTGGCATCTCCTCGGTCAGCCCAGCTAACCTGGGCTCAGGGAACACCAGCACCCCCCTGAAGACCCCTGTTACAGTTCACCTTGCACTGGTCAGTTGGACTAAATCTGCCCACATCTAGACCTCATGGGCCGTATGCGTTTGCCCTGTCACAGCTTTACTTTCCCAGCAGCTGCCATCCAGCCCCGAGGCACAGACAGCTCCCGACTCCTGCACCGCAGAGCCGAGCTCTACAAGGACACTGCTCCTGGCTGGCTGGGCAGCACAAACCCACCAACCTCCCCACCAAGAACTGACAGCATTTAACCCTCTCTAAGAAATACTATCCTACAGTGTAAACCTAATACACTGCTCATTTTCCCTTAAATGATATATGTTGCAACTCCGAATTTAAAGCTTCTGTGTACCCTGTGAGCTTGAACGCCCCCATTCACTGTTCAGTCACTGAATCCCCAACGTACAGCCACACTCTCTCCATTAAAGCATTTCTAGCTGGTGTCTCATCCCACTGCAGTTGCCACTCTGCCCAAGGTGACAGCGGTGCCCAGCTGGACACAACCGTCACCATCACAGCTGTTTGCACCAATTCAAAACCTTTATCTTGAGGTTTCACTGCCATGATCACCGAATGCCGGCAGCATCCTCAGACAAGGCCCCCACATACAGAACGACTTACTTAGAACACCTGCCTTCGCTACTAACCCCGAGCCCAAATTCTCCCTCCGTCCTGCCTCCAAATAACTGCTCCAGTGCTGCCTCCGCTGAAGCCCATCCTCATCTCCGAAAAGCTTTTGCATTGGTTTTGGTTGGATGGGCCCCGGCCTGCTCCAGCTCCATGCGCCACCGCAGCACCTACAGCAGCATTTCCTGGGAGAGCCAGGAAAGCCGAGTCGACCCATGGCACGCAGTAAGTTTTGTCGACCTCACACAAAGACAGGAGAAAAATACGACTTTCAGTGAGTCTCCTAAAGCCAGAGATTTCCACTGAATTACGAGGTATGAATTTGGCTGATTTAAAAGACACCTGGTCTGGCAGAAGATCTCAAAAACTGGTTCAGTCAAAACCCCCCCATTTTGTTATTATGTGGTTCAAGAAATTTAAGTAAAAGATGCAACAAGCGCTCCTCAAGCCGTTAAAAATAAAACTAAGCATTTCCTTGCGTGTGGGGGCGGCAGCGCGGCCTCCCCATGCGCGGGATTTCCCTTCGGCCCCGACTAGCGGGCCCAAGCCCCGGGGCGCGGCTGCGGACTCGGCCCGTCTCGGTGCCTCCTCTGCCCGGTCACACGCGGCCGCCCCGCAACAAACCTCCCGCAGCACAGATCGATCTTATCGGGCCGGATCGGACCCCAGCGCGCCCTGCCCGGCCCCCCCCTGCCCGGCCCAGCCCGGCCCTGATGCGCCCCCCCCCTTCCGGCGCGCCCCGGCCCCAGCGGGGAGAAGGCCACGGCCTGGGCCGAGGCCCGGACAGAGACACGTACTGCGCTTTGTATCTAAATCTTTATTAGAACAATCCCCAAGAGCTGTAAAACAGTGAAGTAACAACAAAATTAAATATTAAACACTTTAGTTATCAAAGATATCTAAACAGTACGTTCCTATTTCTGCATAGCAGAAGCAAACAGGTTTTAGAGCTCAAACTGTCGTGCTCATGTTAATTTGGTTTTGGCAAGATAATAATATAACCTCAATAATCACATTAATGAAACAATAACCTCCCTTCCATTTCTTAAACCTTAAAGAGCCTTTTTTTGTGACTTCACAACTCATTATTTGGGACAAATACAGGTGGACTCCTTGTAGCACAGAGTAACAGACAATTTTAATATTAGTAGCACTAGTGTCACTTAAACATGAAGAAACAGTTATCTAATTTGATTACAGTGCAGTACAAATTACATATTACCTCAAAAATTGCCTGTATCAAAAGTTAAAAAATTTAGTCTAATTTATAAAACACTTCCAGAATCATAAGTTACCAGTCTTGAAATGGAGAATGAACCTTAGGCCCGTGGACACGCACACAGCCGCGGTGCAGAAGGTATTTGTGAGCCTCTTCCCTCTCTTCTCGCTGTGGCTACACGGGTACAACACCTAGGATCGTTGTAACCCAAAGCAGAACAGGCCCTACCCAGAAGTTCACTATACCATAAATTAAAGCTATAGAAAAAAAAATATCTACTACTAGAAATGGAAGTCTTGCATTGTCTTTTATTTAATTATTTGCAACACAATTGTCATGTGTTTCCTCCCAGACCACAGCGTCTACTTTCATGACCTGACAACAGCAACAGGGAAATCGTGTGCGCTGCATCATGCAGTTCAGAGACATCTGACATCTTTTCTACAATTCATTTTATATCAGTTAATTTGAAATAAAGAGAGCATTGCTTCTCCTATCTAGCCTCTTCTGTTTTGTAGTCTACATGGTGTGAATAAACTTCAAAATGTAAGCCAGGTAAAATAATAGCCAGTAAGGCACTTTGTCAGAGAGGACGCAGCTGTCCAGGCTGAGCAACTGGCCGACAGGAGACATTCTGCATTACCGAAAACAGTCAGTCTATTCTTCATCATCCCTTCTCTGACAACCCATCTGCAGAAGAACACTTACTGACTGTACCAGAATCAGCTTGACATTGCGTCCGCCAAAATCTTTTTCCTGCTCTACAGCAGAACATGCAACAGTAAAATATTTCATACTTTTAAATACTAATGTTTAAAAGACTATTCAGCATCCTTCTAACACCCAAGAATCAGCTGCTGAATACTACTTGGAAAAAAAAAAATCCTTCAGCGTAAGAAATGATCCCATCTTTCTTGTTTCTTTGTTTTCTTTCTGGGGTCATTTTTCTTCTTTTTTTTTTCTTTTTTCTTTTTTTTTTTCTTTTTTCTTTTTTTTTTTTTACAAAATTTGAAGGCTTGACATTAAAACTTTGGTATAAAACATGTAAATGAAAGCCATCCATTAGTATATTGTAGGGAGACACAATGAATCTAACCAGAACTAAACCAGACATGGGTGTTTTCTACCGTCTCTTGGTTTCTACATTCCGCTTGTTGGAGATCTCCGCAAGAGCTCTTTCTACTCGGGTGAAGGGTCTCTGCAGAGCCCCCCGCCCTTCCCAAGGCTCCCCCGGAGAGCAGTCGCCCAGCGGCAGCGCCAGGGGCTCCCGCCGGGTTCTCAGCTCCGCCTCCCCCCGGCCCGCTGCGCCAGCGCGGAACCGCCCCCGCCCCCCGACACTGCAGGCACCGCGCGGCCGGGGCGGGGCGGAGCGGGGCGGAGAGGGGGGGCACACTGTCACCCACTCCCGTGGGCTCAGGAGCAAAGCACACACGACATTTACCGTGTTACAGCTAGCCACACGCTCCACTCTCTGAAGAACGGAATTTTAAATTTTATACTAAATCGAGCAACAAAGTAAATGTCCAGATCCATACACGTCACTACTAGTACCTCCTCTGTGGTGTAAGACTGCAGACTCTGGCCCACCGGATTAGTTAGGAACCATTATAATAAGTTAGTCTTAAAATATTTCAAGTGATTCTTTCCCAAGTAAATACTTGCATTAATTTCTACTTAATTCATTAATAGCAATTTATTTTTTAAATGCCAATTTTAATATTAAATCATTATGATTTATTTATTCAATTTATTGATTACAAAATCTACATGGTATTGCTTTGTATTTTCACAGTTCTCATAATTATATCATTAAGAAAATGGCTTTTTAATTTTCTTCTCAGAAATGATGATCACTTACATTCTAAATAATTTCACAAAATAGTGAGTGGAGCAAATTTATACTTTTTTTTTTTTACTGTATATAAATAATACCACCATTTAAAACTTTCACTTTTAGAAATTCCTTTAGTAAATGCATAGGTTTGTTACAAAAGTCTTCTAATCAAATAACTGTATACTATTTCTATTATGTTTTATTCCTAGTAAATTCTATGGTTACATTCATATGATAAAAAAAGCACGCTGTATTCAGAAATACACTTTTTCAGTTGAGCTCCCAGTAAGACACTCAAGTCCAGTAGAAATATAGATTACTTTTAATGCAGTTTCTTTAGCTGCAAACTAATCACACAGTAGTATTTAAAAAAAAAAAAAAAAAAAGCTTTAGCACATGGACTGTAATCAGACCAGCAGCTTTTTTAATCACAGAATGGTGACTCATACCCCAAAAAGTTACTGACTTAATTCTCAGAAGAGATCAGAATGATGGGGGGGTTGTATATTCAATGCCATGCACATAATGAGAAAGGCATGATGGCCATGATGAAAAACTTCATCAATGAAGAGTGATTTTTCCCAAAGGTAGGTTTCTCAGCCCTTTCTGAAAGTCAGGTTTACTCTAGGGTATCTCAGGATGTTACCAAAAACTGAAGGTGCCCACAATCAGTAGTTACATTTGAAACTGTACGCCTTTATTCTACATTATTTGAGTCCTAACCTGAACCACTCATTTCTGCTTCAGGGGAAAGGGCCACAGTGCCCACTGGATCACAGAAGATGCACACCTGCACCTCAGCTCACAGCATTTCAAGACCTGACTTTGCCCACGACTGCCAGCACGTGGGTGCTCATCACTTGTGCATCAGCACGACCCCAGACCTGTTGCACGAGGGACAGATTTTTGCCTTTCATCACAGACCGGAGCCACAAGCTGGAGAGCAAAATCACTTTGGGATGTGGATCATCAGTAAATTTTCCCCAGAAACTTGTGTTCAAATCATCTGGAAGAGAATTGACCGTTGTCTTTGTGACACCAACAGATTCCTGGGACAAGACAAGTACTTCCAGGTGCTGAGCAGAGTACGTGTGCCTGGGGCAGAGGTGTGGAACGTGCTGCTTCTGGAAAGCGGACACTAACGGAATGCTTTATTCAGTACAGTGGAAGCCATGAAAACTAGGGGCAGGCCTCGGTATGGTTGGGTCCTTGGGCATCCATGAGACTAATAAAACCTTTTCAGCTCAGCTCACGGCAGTCACAGACTTGAGAAATACTCCAGTGTAAGACTTTTTCCATGAGCAGAGCTGTTACCAACCTCAGTGACAGTTCTGCTCATGGGAGGGTCATAAAACTGAACAGAATGTTCATGTGCTTTCTACCAATAGACTTTGTACTAATGACCAAGCAAATTTAACAATCAAAAAGCAAACTAGATCTTTTGGAGCATCTTTCAGTAGATAAATAATGCATCCTGTATTATGAGAAGACTTGAGTTCAGTGTCTTAATACCTCACTGTGCGAGCGACTGAGAGCGAAGAGACCCGCAGAAAGAGCTCACCCAGCCCTCAGCACCCGCACGGTCATTGCAGGGTCTCGTTAAGAAGCCCTTCTGAGCTAGGCAGAGGCAGGGGAATTCCTTGTGCACACATACAGCCAAGACTTTCTTCCAAGGAAAAAAAACCTACATTTGGTTTTCCTTTCAGTGAAGCTCAACTTCCTCACAATTGTGTAGAACACAGTCAGAGACTTATTAGAGAGAGGGGGTTATTAACACAAGTGCATCTCTCCTCGACATCAGCTAAAACAATACATTCACCATCTTGTACCAGATGAGACCTCATTTGTGTGAACCACAAATCACTTCAAGTGCAGTGGGACCTTCTCTCAGTTATATCACCTTTTAAGCACAACTCACAGAAAACTTCACTTTAAGCAATATCAACTGTAGTCTCCTCTGACTACCTTCTTCGGGACCTGCAGGGTACCACCATTTCTTAAAAGACGCAGCTGTGGATGTGATTAAAATATCACTACATTTTTCAGTGTAGGGAATCATTAATGCATGTATAATCACAGTTTAAATAGCTGTGAACCAGCTTGTACAAAAAAATACAATCATAGCACCATATTTACAAATTTAGTACCACCTCCTGGTTAACTAGAGAGTCTCGAACTATCTTTTTATGGCTAATTAGGTTATATGTTAGTGCTTTCAAAAAATTGCCTGAATTTCTTTTACAAATATACACCTATAAAAAGAAACGTTATCAAAACTGCTGTCATCTAAGGCAGCAACTTGTGTTACAAAAGTTATTAAAACATCATTACAGACTTAAAAAAGCTTCAAATTTACATTTTCCTTTTCATAGGCACTCTATAAACTAAAACGTGGCCTTGTTTTCACAGCTCTTAGTTTAAGCATTTAAACTAGTTAAATGTTACCAATGTTGCTCATTTTTTTAGATATAAGCAAAAGGAAAAAAGAATCACCCATTAACCAGAAGCATCATTTACAGTTTTTACTTTTGCCTACTTTATACACATTTTGCTTAAAAGTGACACTGTTTTGATGTTGAGGTTTAGTGTATGTTATCCCACTGCCTTCTTAGGGCTTAGTTCCTTCTTCCCTAGAATTCGGTGAAGGCTAGCTGACATGAAGTAAGGTTTTGCTGTAGATCCATCATTTCTTTCCAGGTCTTCACCTGAATTTACACAGCAAAAGCAGCCAAAAGAGCAAGCAGCAGTACAACCACACACACACACGGAGAATTGAAGAAAGGAGAGAGCAAAAGACCCAATATTAAAAAAAAAAATCTCAGTCAAGGCAACTTAGCTGTATTGTTAAGTTGATAAAGGACACTATAAAATTTCTATTTTCTCAAACCAGAAGAGCTTTTACACAAAGCAGAGACACAACATCTAGCCATTTTTCAATAACAGCAATATATCCTTTTTATTCTCCAGTTCTTTGGTTTGGCAGCATAGGTGAAAATTTTCAGAAACGCTCATGCCTCCACCAAAGCCTGGCATTTTAGCTACTTTTTCCCACAAAGAGAGCTGTGGATTTAAGCACTTTTTAAAACTGGACCCCTTTTCACTGCCTAAAATAAAGTTCTTTTGAAAACCTGATGCCACAAGTGCACAATATTCTATATGATCTCCTACTGTCCATTACTGAATGGAAGCATGGGAAGCAAAACACAGTATGAATTTAAAATAATGAGGCAGACGTAGGACTTTTTCCCCTACAGAAGGTCATGACTAAATTGCTGGTCTGGGTTCAGCCCAGTGTTTATGCCATGCAGTAGTCACAGACCAGTGAGCAATTTCACACTGATGGGCAACTGGGAGGGAGTGTGCAGTGAAGCACGACAGTTGCAACTGCAACCTTGCAGACAGAGGCAGACAGCAGCATCTGCAAAGCCAGAAAGAGAGCACTAGCTGTAAGGAATGGCCAAAGAAGTCAGAGGAAGCAAATCTTCATATATGTCTGCCTGTGACGCTTGTTTAACTCAAGATAAATAGGACGCAACTCTCAGCTAGACATAAATTTTCAGTTTTCTGACTGATTTTCTTCCTGTGATTCTTTGGCAACTCAGCATTTCCAGAATCACCACTAACCTTAGTTCCTAGGGTTAAGAAGGTGTTTAAAAGGAGAGAAAGAATTTATGCTACTGCAAGAGGAGAATCAGTATTACCATGTTTATCTTGTCTCAGTGATCCACCGTGCATACGATAGATCAAGCCTATGGCTATTTCAGTATTCCCTTAATGTTATCAAATAACTCACCAACTGCAAGAACAACCACTGCCATGTAACTTCAACTAGGACCTACCAGAATGACTTTCGTTATAGAAAAATTGTATCTTTATTTCTTTAATTCAGTAAATCTAGTAAATGGAATGTATTTTGTAATAAGTACATCCTCCTCTTATAATCATGTCCTAATCTGAGACCAACAGATTTGTGACTGGATTTATTGAACAGCAGTCCCTTTGAGAATGCCCATGGTTGCTTGCCATTGGGGGGCCCAAGGGACAGGTAAGTTTTTTTAAATGGTATTTTACACACATTTGAAGTTAATTCAGCATAATACTTTGTTCAGGGCTATTAAGTTAAAAACAAAGGACTACCTATATACCAAAGAATAACTTTGTTATTAACAAGAGGTTTGAGCGAGTCATTGCTGTATGGGTGCTTTACAAAGCACCCTGAAGCAGACTGTTAGTGAAAGTTAAGGAACTTCTGAAAAACAAAAGCCAGATATCCCCATGAGCCAATTAGCTACCTTCCATTACTTAAACTAATTACATATGAATACTAAAACATTTCTGCACTGAAGAATGCATCAAGGAGCCAGTCTGAAAAGCAGAAGCAGTTTGTTTTTCACACAGTCTGCTAGCATGTCACCAGAATTCTGTAAGGAACAGACAAAGTAGTTTTCTACTCCTTTTCCTGTGACTTGCAGGTATTAGTGAAAGAAAATGTAGTACTTACAAAAGCAGAGGAAAAGCGTGTCGACACACATTGCATAGACGCTGAAGAATCCATGTGCAACTAGGTAGGAGCCAATAATCACCGTCTACAAAAACCAAACCACAGTGAAACCCCAAATTTAGTTTAGCACCAATGTGGCAGTGTTAACACAAGTCAGAAGCCTAGTCTGCTAAGCAAATCTGGGAGGATTTAATGGCAGCTCTGTAATTCTACCAAGGGTTACTTCTGCTGCAGAAAGGGATCACAGGTTCAAGACACTGTATCCTAACGTGCAGTAACCACTAGTTTTCCAGCTGCCAAACTGGAGCCATTTCAACCCCCAAAAGAGAACATATGCCAAGAATATTCTAAATTCCTTCAAGATTATTCTAAAGGACAACTCATCCTGGAGATGTTCTGCAGTCTAGGGGGGCTATGGAAGTAGGAAGAGATGCATCACCAGTCCCTTCCATTAGGAGCCACACTGTCACCAGTGCCCCACTATCAGCCTTTCCTGTCCGGGAACTATGAGCCAAGCAGATGTGAAACCTAATTTTTCTGAAGGTGCAGAGTCACTGCAGTGTCACTCGGGCCTGAAGGACCCCGAGGACTGGAGTGTAGCCAGCAGCCCTCACTTCAGCAGACAGCGTGCCTCAGAGGCTGACAACAGGGGCTGTTCCCAGACCATCCCGGAGCAGCCTCAGCACCTCAAACTGCCCTCAACATTTGGGAGATTGGACGGTTGCCTTACCAACAATGGTACCCAATAGTAATTTAACGTCGGTGCTTCCTGTGCAAAGACTGGTATTCTCTGTGTGAAGAAAAAGAACGCAAGAACACCTGCAAGAAGCACAGAAGATTATCGATTCCTATGCTAACTCTGATTTCCTAACACCTAAAGAATGGATGAGACAAAACAGACAACAGATCCAAGGTTGGTTTAAATAATAGTTTGTAAACAATAAATTCCTCCATACTAATTATCTGCTGGACCTGTATTCTGACAGAAGAGATATGTAAATGAATCAATTACCATAAAGTTATTCATGGGCCCAGAAAGACTTTAATGAATTGCTTTGCTTCAGCATTCTACTGGATTTAATAGTGAAATTAATAAATAATGATAAACAAAACAATGACAGGGGATAATGAAGACCATTGGGTGGATCTTTTCTAAAATAAAAAAGACAAAAATTCTGCTTCTTTGAATTCTATTGCTTGAAGAAATACTTAATTATTTCAAATTAAACGAAGAAATGGCAAGTGGCTAGTGACAAGCACGACAATAAGATTAGAACAGACCAATGCATCTATAACAAAAATTACCCGAAGAATTCATTCTTGAAGAGGACGAAGACAATAATTAATTTCAGTATTTCATGGTTTACATTTCAGAGAATATGTTTCAAGTCGAATTTGCTACCCTGGTTTGAAAGTCACGCTACAGTAATGACAAAACATTTTAGATCTGGTTTTGGTACTATTTTTTAACTTTTGATGAAAATATAATTCATTACTAATCTTTTAAAGTATACAGAATACAAAATATGGTTATTTGTAAAATAATGTTTTGGAACTCTGTGATAATTTAGAAAAACCATAAGGCAATACTGCCAAATTGAATTTCTGAAGGTGCTTCATTAAAAAAAAAAATGCACTTTTCTGTCACAGAAAAACATGAATATATTTTGATATTTACTGATAATGAAGAAAACCCTATAAGGATGTTACAAATATTCTACTCCTTTTACTATAGCTTATAGCTATAATGGGCTTGAATACAGCGAAGCTTCAGGCCCATCTCCTGCAGACCTGCACCACCTCCCCTTGTTTGCATGCTGTCTGCTACCAGGTAAATCTTATTTGCAATTTTGTTCAGTTCTTATGAAAGGAGAACCGACTGTGGCTGACTTATTGGATGTGAATTTGGTTTGATCCAGCTATGATGCTTTGGCTGCAGAAGTTCTTGCACCAGCAACACATGCAAGAGCAGTAAAAGCAGTGATGGAATGGATACTGCCAACAGCACACCAGGTGTAGGGGTGGAAGGGGAAAAAAAAGGAAAAAAAACATATTTTGGTTCAATCTTGCAAATCCTAGAAACACAGAAAACAGCCTCCTTAATAGTCAGACCAATGAGAACCTCCAGCTGTTCACTAAGCATACATGATATGGTGGGCATACTTGTAGGTACCAGAAAATAGAACATGCTGTTTGCAAAAAATCAATTACCTTACCTACACCACCAGCAACAAGAATTTTCCCCAGGAATAGAAGAAAGTCTGTAACTTTGTCCAGAACTGCAACTCTGTTCAGCAAAGGACAAATGATACATAATTATCACAAACCAGACATTTGTATTCTTTCTCCTTAAATCTACGGATATTTGGCAAAACATGACCAAGAAGCTGTCTTCTGCTGGTTTCACAGGCTGGCAGTACAACAGCACAGAAACACAACACTGAGATGGGCTTTGTTACAGCCTGATCCCACGGGGCAAAAAAGCACTGAACTTCTTGCTGAGTTAGGCCTTAATGCAGCAATACTGCTATAGCACTTGAAGACTGTTTATTGCTCTTGCTGGTTAAAAAATCCCAACAAAACAAAGTATCAAAAGATTTTTATTTCAGCCTTTCTTCTAGGGTCACAAATAAGCCAGCCCAGAAGAGGCAAGTACACACCAAAACAGAAAGTAGTGTTTGTGTAGATTGCTGGTAGGTCTTGTTTTCACTTGGTCCTATCTGACCACATTTCATGACCCCATAACATGCCAGATCTGTGGTACAACACGGAAGGCAGGAGGCCTCGAAGCAGGAAGACGATCACAGACACATGAATGAAGGTAATTGACAGTAAATCTGCAGCCCTCATTGAAAGCAACAAGCAGGGAGTTTCTGCTCGAAATCCCGCCAGCCTGTCTCATCAGAAACTGCAGGTAAATAATGGGATGGAAAATGAGCTTTGTATCATCAGCCTCCTGACAGCGCTGAAGGCTATGGATATGGTAATATACAGCACTGACTACCATGAAAGATAAACATTAAGAAAGAGAACAAATCATCATTAACCTGTCAGAATTCAGAATTAGCAAAATACACAAGACTTAAAAAAAATCTCAGTTTGAAATAATAACATTATGTGCCTGGCTTTTAGCTATTGCTCTTACTGACTAAGAGCCCGAACGACAGCAAGGTGACATTCTGACAGGAAACGAAGGCAACTCCTCTGCTGCTTCCCAGCCCTGCACAGCGCGGACACCACTGCACCCACAGTAACACAGCGCGCTCCGTCCCCCACCTCCGCTCTTCCCTCTTCTTACTGAAGCATCATTTCCATTCTCCTCTTTCAGCCTACCCCTCCATTACTCTCCTCCTCCCGGTCCTTCACTCAACAATTTAAACCACTCAACCAGTTTTACTGTGTCTCTTGCTTGGTAATTAGATTGTCTGCTATTGCATCAACATGGCCTGCTCCTAAGTTATTTTCCCATTATTTCTTGTTCTCATGGTGGTACCGGAAAGGCCAGGAGCAATGAAGAAAAGTACTGATGAGAACAGGGAGTTTGGCAGCAGTCTTGGTAGTGGGGCAAAGGGCCAGGGGAGTTCCCAGCACCAGGGGAGATCTGGTTATGTTAAAGATACTGGTTTTGAAAGCAAAGCACTCTCTCCTCTTTACTGCCACTCACTGACAGCCCATAAGATTTCTGGATTAATCTGAAGACTGGGGTCTTTCTGCTTTCCTTTTGACAGACAGTGAGTGGACCAAAGCTCAAGAAACACACACACAGCGGGTGATGAGCACCCCATTCCTGTATATCTGTAGATCTCCTCCCAAGGGCTCTACTGGTTCCTTGAAGGCACTATTACAATCTAATGGGTGTTTACAAATTTAAAAGAGCAATCGCCACAAAACTGTTAGATTATATCAACTTTGCACAGCTTGCTGTGCTGGACAGCCTGCTGTTACATAGTGAGTCTTAGAAGCGAGGGCCATGTCTGAGGACAGAGCAGCTTACAGTAATATTTGGAGGAGGCATGGGAGAGGCAAGAAGTGTGCCTTCAGAGTGCAACAGCAGGAAATCCTGACATTTCCAAGGACTAGGAGATGGCCCCTTACCTCACCACATTCCGCATGAGCAAAAAGAACGCTTCCTTTGCCGAGGTGCAGAAGTTTTTACCATATATGGCAATCTGCAAAATAATAGTAGCTGTTAAGTATTTTAAATAATTAGGATACCTCCTTGTATGCCAGAATCTTACTGTGTGTAATATGTAGTTCTCTCTAATATGTGGTCTTGAAACTCAGATGAACATAAAGCACTTCCCCCGGTCACCTGTGACCTCTCAATGCTTCCCACCAGGTTGGGACAGAATATTATCTGTCCTTCCCCTTCAGATCACCTGGTGATGAGCATGCCGCCCTTTGTGACCTGCAGGCATTAGACTCAGTACTCTGCCAAGCAGAGCAAATAATGTACTTGCCAAAGGATTTTTCCTCACTTTGCTAGTTATCTGCACTACATTTAAAGTCAGTGGAAAGGGACAGGCACTTGTAGAGCAGAAGTGAGTTGACCCCTGTAGGTATCTCCTTGGACCTGACACTGCCCTCCCTTAAGAAGTCATCAGCAATACCAGTATCAAAGTCAGTGGATTTACATCAGCAGAAAGTAAAACAGCCAAAGCTATTCAGGAACAAAACCATTTCTTCTTCCTGTAATAGTGTCCACAAGGGTAAGATACACTAGAACAGCTCTTAGTTCAGTCAGTTTACCAACTGTAAACAAGATAGTAGAAAAGAATCCTTCCTCTTGAGGATGGCGTTAATTTGAGACATCAATTGCATGAACATGAGTTATAACAGACCCATTACAGCCACCTCCTTTGAGACAAGAAGTCCGTGACAGTACCATTCAATCACTGAAATTGCTTCAAGTCAGAACATCCTAGGCTGACATCTGTGAATGGTTATTTAGGTGAAAATCTGGAATTCCTCTTCTGGACGCTAAGAAGGGCTATTTTAGAGAAATATCACTGCTGCTGCTAGCAGAATTTCTGCTTTTAACTTCCAGGAGGAAATACCTATCACATGCCTTCTGACCTCCTTATTCACATACTGCCTCCAAACATAAGTGTCATCAACATGCAATATGAAACAAGCTAATATTCCTGTTGAAATCAGGATTCCAATTGCTGAATCAGAGAGGGAGTAAACCAGTTGTGCCATCCCTTCCCACTTACTTTGGGGGATGAGGGGGATGGACAAAGACAGGCATGAAAAGAAGCTGAGTTTAGAAGAAGGGAAAAAAAAAAAAAATCTTACTTTTTCATGGTAGAGCCACATGCATTTCCCGAAAACTCCCATAAATCCCATTATTTATTCAGCAGATTCTAGTACTGCTGGCTGTTGACCAACTAGTAGTGGCTAGGGTATTTTAGTGTCCCAGATAGGGGAGACCACATGCAGAGACAGCACATACCATGATGTAGGCATTTCTGTTTATAAATTTTAAGAATTTTTCCAAACACCAGAAACAGCATTTGAGGCAGCAGAGTAGAAATCTAGTGAAGGAGTTCTGTGTACCTGGAAAAAAGGAGAGATTACGTCACACACAGAACTCATGAACAGTCTTCAGAACATAGAAAGCTATTCAGAAGAAAATCTGAAATTGTGACAAAAGCAAAAACACTATTTCTTTTCTTCTAGGTATGGACTCTCTTTCTCAACCAGATTTAGCTCACTACCTTTCAATTAGATCAGGTCCACATCCTGCATGAACTTTGCATTAAGTTCCCAAGGACATAGGCTCAATTCAAGTAAATCAGCACAAATTGAGTGGCTTCAAATGGACCTACAATGGCTAAAAATAATCTGGAATTAATCTCTTTTCATTGCTGAAAAGATATCTTGGGAAAGTAAGGAAGTAATTTACCGAAGATTTTAATAACCTTAGAGCAGATTCACAAATCTCACCTTTCAGTTTGTGATCCAAGTATTCCAGTATTACTCTAATAAGCTGGACAATTGCAAGAATTAAGGCTCCAAATGCCAGCGAACCTGTATGGTATCTAAAACAAAATAAATGACTGTTATGTTGCACCTGTGTGTATATGCACAATTATACACGTATGTGCATGTGTGTGTATATGGAGAGAGAGAGATAATGATAGCTGGAGGAAGGTCCATTACAGACACCAATGGACCTTCATCCTGGTCCACCAGAGGGGAACAGGATGAAGCCCCTGGTGCTGCTGGTGTTTGTGCGAGCGCTCTGTGTGTCTGTCTGTCCATCTGTCTGTCCAGCTGTGTGGGTACGTGTTGTAAACACGCACCTGGGTGTCTGCACCCCCTGAGAAGGAATACCTGCTCAGCCTCTGCCTGGCTGGGCCCGGGGCACAGAGCTGAGCAGCCCTGTCGCTGTGGGGCTACAGGATTCAGCCTCCCCCTAACAACTGCATTTTCCTGATTGTACTGGGTTTGGATGGAATAGAGTTTGTTTTCTTCATGGCAGCTTGCACGGTGCTATGTTTTGGATTTGTGACCAAATCAGCGCTGATAACACACCCACGTTTTAGCTATTGCTGAGTAGTGTCAAGGGCTGTTCTGCTCCTCACCCTGCCCTGCCCGTGAGTGGCAGGGGGTGCATGGGGAGCTGGGGGGGCACAGCCAGGACAGCCGACCCCAAGGGATGTCCCACACCATGTGATGTCGCTCAGTGATAACAGCTGGGGGAAGGAGGAGGAGGAGGGGGATGTCTGGAGTTACGGCATTTGTCTTCCCAAATCACTGTTCTGCGTGAGGGAGCCCAGCTGTCCTGGGGATGGCTGAGCACCCACCTGCCGCGGGAAGCAGGGAATCAATCCCTTGGTTTGCTTTGCTTGCGCACGCAGCTTTGCTTTACCTGTTAAACTGCCTTTATCTCAGCCCTCGCCTCTCTGCACTTTCGCCTTCTGCTTGTCTCCCCCCTCCCGCCGTGGGGGAGTGAGCCAGCGGCTGTGGGGGGCCTGGCTGCCTACCAGGATTAAACCACGACACTGACTTATCATCTTCATCTGATATTCTGAGTCTGGCTTCTCTAGATGTAAAAAGAGCACTTGCTGCATACATGGAAAGGGTCACATCCAGCTCCACAGTCTTACCGTATTGCTCGTCCAAATGAAGAGAAGAGCGGCCACAGTGGAATATCAGCTGGTTTTCGAGAGGCCCAGTAATAAGAGGCAAAGGCACCAGCAAGGGTACACTGACCCAGTGCAATTGCAAAGTTCACCAGCCAGAGAAAGACAAAGGCATTGGCTAACTGGAAGATGAAGATGTACTTATGGTACAGGCTTTCTCCTCCATAAAAAGCAAAAGTACACTGAGCACCCGGACACAGTTTAGTCACATTGGTTGTGTTAAAAGTCTGTACAGAGAGAAAATTAAGCAACACAATGATAAGCAATGAATTCTCTGTACAGAGTCTCTGAAGTTTAGCAGCTTAATACAAATAACATAATTCTGCTTGACGTTTCATTAGCTCATTCAACACTGCACTCCAGTACTATGCAACCTGTTTACATATTTAAGGATTCATATTAATGTCTTATGCAGGTGCTTAGCTTTTAACCATGCAGTTAGCAAACAGCGCTGTTCACAAGCCTGAAACCTCCACAAATGGAATATGAATTTCAGAAATCTACTTTTAAGATACATAAACGTTTCAGTTTCATTAAAGAAAACCTGCTCACACAGAAAAGAAAAACATTATTTGAAAACTGAAGGCCAAATCTGTAGTTCAGGTAAATCACCACAGTTGAACTGAAATCAACTGAGCGATGCCATTTTACACAAGCTGTGGATGTGGTCACAACTTCCCTTCCTATCTTAGAGTATTAAAAAAGGAGTAGTCTTTACCTTGAGTTACTTTTCCCTATTTCTATTGTTCATTTCATGCATTTGCTCAGTTTGGGCATGAAATAAAACCAGTCAATTTCTAATCCTTTTCTTCTTTAGTGTTTAGACATCAGCAGGGTGGGCAATTGTTTGGGATATACTTAACCTCAGTAGTACACTGAAATTTAAACACCCGAAAATAATCCTGATATAACGTATGATAAATACTTCTAGTTTTCAAAAAATACTTAAATTCAACCCCACAGTCAAGTCAAAACATTTGACTGAAGACAAAATTTAAAAAAAAGACAAATATTTTTGGAGCTTCATAAAGGCCATTGCTGTGCCAAAAGAAGCTAAGCCTCTGCTTCAAAACATGGCTGGTTCTTAGGCCAGTTTGAGGCAGAGCTTTCAAAGTCTTCCATTGCCTTTTGAGGACCACTAATTGGAATCCTCATGAATTCAAGAACACCTTTACAAGTAAATGTGTATTTCTGTGTCTTCCTTTCTCCCCCTGAAAATGAGAATGGTTAATATTTACCTGCCTCACAGGACAGTTTAGCAGAAAAATTAGTTTATGTCTGTAAATGGCTTTGAACAAAGTTTTATCTGAACACTAAGTACTATTCGCAGATTTGACACAAGGAATCACTACTCAAAACATGAACGTTTTCTATTAGCATTGCATCTAACAGTGATTAAGAAATGCAATTAGTATAGCTCTCACTATAGGTAAATATTTGTTACACTTACCTCTGGGTCACAAGTCAGGTTTGCATACTTGCACAGTGTTTGATTAGCCATTACTTTATACACAGGTTCTCCTGATGTAGCCAGAAAACTGAATGAAGTATTTTAAGGAGGAATCACAGAACTGTGGGCTTTGAGCAATTTAGGATTCTGCAGTGGGTAACCACCAGCTCTAAAGAACTTGTGAAGATAACAGAAAATCTGCTCTTTCTATGCAGAGATCTCTAGGAAGGGCTGATGACAGGCAAGACTGACTACTCTCATTACTTAGAGAACTAATGCAAACTCCACCCCAGAGCTGTAATAACCTCTGACCAGAATGGGCAAGGGGAATAACCTTGAAAGCTGACTCAGTCTCTCATGCACATCTACCTTTGACAAGGCAGATGATGCAGCAGTTCTTTGACAGTTTGTATTTTGGTGGAAGTAGACACAGAGCATAAGGATAAATTAACATTGTCCTGAACAGCAATAACTGCACGTGAAAGAACAATCCGTTTCCTAAAAACAATTTTCTCCTTTCTGATACGTTGCCAAACCCTTGCTGTTCTGGGAACAAACAGAGAGTGGTTGCTGCTATGCAATTTAGAGAGGATTCAGTGCACTGTATGTTCTCTACTCCTTTCTTATCCTTTTCTGAACAAAACACACCTGGAGGCCAACTCACCCCCAGCTAACTGAAGAGACATCAGGCCTACAGAACATGCAGCACATTAAAGGCCATATTCACTCTTTGCTGAGGGCCCTTTTTTACCCCTTAAAGCCAACCTTATGTAGTACACAGGGCCTTGTATGATCCCCCTGCCTTGGCATGAATTTTAGTCCAGTTCTTTTTAATGAAATTAAACTCACTGTCCAATTGGTACGTCACATGCAAATGTGCAATGAGGAAGAGTGCATCAGTGCAGCAAGTGCTAAGTGACCAAACAGCCCTCTTAACACTGGTTTGGTTAAGGTGAAATAGCAGAGAATTATCTGGTCTCGCAGACCAGAAGACTGCTCCTCCAGAGGCACGCAGACAGAAGGATACACAGCTGTCACAGCCCAGTAGGAAATACAAATTGCAATTAGTATGAAGGTGACGATTGGGTAGAACAATGTAGACATTATATAGCCAATAGCCCTACGAAAGAAACAAAACATATCAGTAAGCTACAACAATTTAAGAAACAAGCTTTTTATCAGTCCTCTTCTAGCATCACCGTTTTTACTTTGAGCTACTTGTTGATAGTCGTAGCATAATCTAGTGCTGGGATCTCAGAATACTGCAGGTTCTTTCTTCAAATGTCTCCACGTCTTCTCTTTGTCATTTCTACCACTCCACATTTACTAGCAGCACCATAACCAACTTTATCAATTTGCCATGTTCAAGCCTGTCTCCTTCTCTGTTACTGCTTCACCGACCCAGCTCTTCCCAGGTCACAGACCCGTTTCAATCACATCTCCCTGCTGACATTACACTTCATTTCCTTGTCCCTCTATGCTCAGCTCTGGTGCTCTTCCTTCAGCTCCTACGCACATGACATGACCTTGTGCTACTTTGTATTTGGGGACCCTGTTCCCAGCCCCTTTCTTGCCTTAAGTACTAACTGTTTTGGGGCAGGGCCATTCAGCTGGTCTTTGTTATGCCAGGACATGCTAACACCTTCCCATGACTATGTGACTTCCCCTGCATGTGCCCTAAGTGAGTGGTGCTCACCTTTGGCTGTTGGCAGGCAGAAAGAAGAACAGCCTTCCACTACTGGCAGCTTAGAGAGCTCCTTTTAACATCAAGGCTGATGTTTTAGAGGCTGACATTTTACTAATACTTCTTGTGGCTAGAATGCAACTAGTGAGCAGGAACTTGAGCACGCAGGTTCCTACTCTGCCAGGGACGACTCCTCTGTAAGCGACTGAGCTGACACAGCCCCTCCGGGTCAATTCACTGCAGCCACCTCAGGGGCAAACACCTTCAGTTTGGGTATCCCACTGGATGTGTCTGCAGAGAGCATGGGTTTTGTTCACTGAAGCTTGCAGGTTGGTTCTCTTTACACTCCTGTCATCTACCTCTTCCTGTTACTCTAAATTTTCTTTCCAGTGACCCTATAAGCTTATCACAAGCCTTTTTGTCTCTTATTATTTCCTACAGTACTTCGCCTATGACTTGTGGCACTTCTGATGCCATTTGTTTCATAGGAGGCAGTTTCCAGAATGTAAAAGGAGACAAATTTACTCAGTTCCTGCTGCTAAACTGGTCAGTGCTGGCAGGGGAGGGGGGAATGCAAGGGAACTGGCATGTGCAATCAAGAGGGTAAGAGCAACACATCAATTTCTGTCTGAGTCCAGAGATGTGACAGCCCATTAAGAGTCACACAGGAGGACACAGCCTTATGCTGTTTCAGAAATGATCACTACGTATTAGCAGTGTTCAGTAGTTAATGGTAGGCCTTGGTTACCCCTAAAACCATGGAGTTACTCCAACAAACTGAGTAACAACTGTTAGTTCTTTCTAACTATGGATTTCAAGTCAGTTATTAGCATTATAACTGTAATATTTCTGAAAGACTAGTTAAAAGATATTGAAAAATGTAATTTGGTTTCCAGCCATTACCAGCTTATTTTTCATCTTCCTGAATACAGGGCATGGTCTGTTAGGTTTACAGTAATTACATACAGTGCTTCACCTCATGCATTATGCATGACAGTAAAAACATCACCCTCAAGTGACCTCCCCATGCTGCTGAAAAACTACGGAATGTTATTAGTTCTCAGCAGGAAGTTTATGAACTTTCTGAAATCCTTCTACCTGTCAAGGTTGTGAACAAATGTGTTGCAGACTGCTAAAAATGTTCCTGGATTTTAATGAACAGGAATTAAAGAGTATAATTTAGTGCTGCCAAAATTAATTGCTATGCTCTAATTGCACAGTAGCATAAGACAGGAAACTGGTACCTGGCTGAATGCAGAACTTTAATTTCTTAATCCCATTAAAAAAATCCCAAATCCTGATTCCTGAGAACCACAATGTCAACAGAGATGGCAGAAAACTACAAGCAAGTACACACAGATAAACTCAGAGCTAACTCCATGTGCTCTAACAACAGAGCTCTACTTCCAAGATCTATGAGACCTTAGCCTATTTGCAATGAAATCCAAGGGCCTGATCAAGTCCATTTCTCCTTTGTTATATTCCCATTTTTAAAAAAAAGAACTAAGTGTTGATACTGTGTAGAACAGGAACCACTGTGAACAAAGTCTATGCAGGTAAGACAAAATGAAGAGGTCTCCTTCTCCTACCCTCCTCTGCTTTCATCTTTGCTCAGAGCTGGGAAGAAGTATCTTGGACTGCACCATATTACAACGTCTGGTCACAGAAGTCTCCCTTTCTCTCTGCAGACTTATGCACTTCCACACAAAAGTTTGACTGGAGCCAGAAGAATTCGGTCTTTCCTAAATAAAAGCCACAGCCAAAACAACACCAATCTTCTACCACTAGTATGTCACTGGTGACAATTCAGTGACAGAGCAAAGCTGGCAGCTATAGGTCCTGGCCTCCTACTAACAGTGTACCACACTTAGCACTTCTGCCGATACACCTCCTTGCACTGAGGATACACAGTACTGCTAACAGTGTACGTACCCTCCAGGCAGGGAGCTGAGAGACAAGAAATGTCTGACTGCAAAAGAGAAACCTCAATAACAGAGAACTGGCATTCCTTATACCAACAAACCCAGCGTTGTACTTTAAACCCCAACTTTCTGTCCTTGGTAGCACAAGGTGAAGCTCAAAAAGAGTGTACTCTAGTGATCATTCCACAAAATTCAGAATATATTCAAATCAGACAAACATACCTACTACCCTCCTTCAACAGCGCAATGGCAATCCGGATCCGATTCCTTAGGAAGATCAGCATCAGTATGATTATGACCTCAACGACACAAAGCATTATCACTGCAAACAAACAAACCAACCAAGTCAGATTTATCAAGAATCAAACCAATATGTTGCCTCTGCAAATTGTTGTTTTTTTCTTTCTATTTTACACTACTGTTCATGAACTCCATAAAATTCTCTGCTAGACCAGTTCTCTGTTTCTCTCACTGCACACTGATCTTCAGTCCCATTTCATAGTTTCATCAGTTCCAGTGTAGGGAAATTCTACATGCAGAGAGTTAGTCAGAATGTGCAGGACCATGACATTAGCATTTATAATTTTAGAAAAAAAAAGGAACATACTGTTCTCAGACAAAGATAATAATTTACTTAAATGTGACTGTATTATTTGGCCTTAGACACAGTTCACCCTTAACAAATTCTACTTTTCATAAACAAGCATTTTGCATGCTTATACCCTAACGCTGCTAAATTGTAGTATTTAGATACAACAAAATAAAAAGGAGATGAAGAGTCAACTTTTTAATGACGAGTGCATTTTTCTGATATATATTATTCTAACATTTAGATGTACTTAAAGCAATAGGTTTGTTTGAGTATTAACCTGGCATGAGCTCCTTTCACCTCATTTGAGTACAAAAAAAAAAAGAGGCTAAAATAGGACAGTTTTGGATGAATTATTTTCACCTTGCAGTTGTGCTGCTGGAATCATACAAACTTGCTCTGAGGTCAGAGAGCTGAGAGCACCATGTCCCAGAAGATCTCCTCTCTTAGTTATGAGCAGTGTTTGAATCATAGCCCAGATCTGGTTTAAAGAGTCTGCTTCAGTCTGATTTCTATTCTCATCAGTTCAAAACCTACTTCTGCAGTAGAAAGTAAAATTCTCTGGACTTCATCTAGAGAAGACAGTCTTTAATGCCTAAAGCACATCTCCTCTGACTCTGAGACATATCCATTAATTCTGAGTGCTTCAGACGGTTAGACATTTATGCAAGCCCAGCAGTTGTGGAAGGTTGCACACAGAAGGACCTGTCTCACAGAATCATAGAATCATCTAGGTTGGAAAGGACCTTGAAGATCATCTAGTCCAACCGTTAACCTAGCACTGACAGATGCCAACTACACCATATCCCTAAGTGCTATGTCAACCCGCCTCTTGAACCCCGCCCAGGGATGGGGACTCCGTCACCTCCCTGGGCAGCCTATTCCAACATCTCCTCCAGCTGAAACTAAGAAGTTTTGTGGACAGAGAAGAAGACACAAGGGACAGTATCCCTAAGCCTTGGCTTGTCTGGAGGTGTGCAAAGGGACATGGGAATTGACCTCAGGTCCCGCAGCTTAGACACAGTCTCAGAATGCAGACCCAGATAGTCACAGATGATGTTAAAATGTGATCCCAAGCACTAGCAGCACCCCCAGCCACCAGAACTGCAGCTGGCAAGTGACCCGCTGTGGTGCTCAGAGCCACAGACTCTGCTCAGAACAAAGTTTCTGTTACATGCATTTCAGCACCTATTTTTGATACGGTTCCCCATGAAGGAACAGATCATCAGGTTTCCTTAAAGTTGGTCTCCCTCCAGTTCAGCTTAATGTAGCTTGTCCCAAACACTGTGAAAAAGGGAAGCAATGTCAGTACATGATAAGTTCTAGACTAGGACTAAGAGGACCTTGGCTCCACTAAGGGCAGACTGTGTCTGACAAATTTGGTGGCCTTCTACAATGGGGTTACAGCGCTGGTGGATATGGGAAGAGCCACTGACGTCATCTCCCTGGACTTGTGCAAAGTGTGTGACACTGTCCCACACAACATCCCTGTCTCTGAACTGGAGAGACATGGATTTGGCAGATGGAGCACTCGGTGGACAAGGAATTGGCTGGATGGTGGCACTCAGAGTTGTGGTCAATGGCTCCATGTCCCAGTGGAGAGCGGTAGATTTAGATGAGATATCAAAAAGAAATTCTTCCCTGTGAGGGGGGTGAGGCCCTGGTACAGGTTGCCCAGAGAAGCTGTGGCTGCCCCCTCCCTGGAAGGGTTCAAGGCCAGGTTGGACAGGGCTTTGGGCAACCTGGGCTAGTGGAAGGCCCAGGGGGGTGGCACTGTATGGGCTTTAAGGTCCCTTCCAGCCCAAACCACTCTGTGATTTGATGACCTACGTTTTCTTCAAGGATATTTAACTGCTTTGCTGGATGACTTTGGAAAAGGAATTGAATTCCTGAGTACCTCAGTTTAACTCATCTGAAAGTGACACTGACCTCTAGATAAACTATACATTGGCTGCTAAGAATCAGAGCTTGGAGAGTTACAAAGAAAAACATAATAAAGTCCTAATATTCTCTAGGGATGGCATACTAAAAAGCTCTGCCTCATGAGCTCAGTGATCCAACATAGAGTTAAATGAAGACACAAAGCAGAGAAAGGAGATTTAAGCAGTAAACTACTGCTCTATTAATTTAGCTAACAATAGGGAGAGGCAGTGTTTTAAGTTATGTCCCATTCATCATCAATTAGTGTCTGTGTGCCTTCTAATAGAGCAGTAACACTAGCACAAGTAATATCTGACAGGTATTTGTTCTCTCCCACCCCTTCTTCCCTGGGGAGGGATGTGTATGCTTCAGGATGTCCTGTTCCAGCAGGCTTTTGTTTTAAATACACTGCCCTTGTAAGAGAAGGCAATAAAGCACTTTTGAAAACAAAGGTGTGAAATTTGCAAAGGTTCATTCCACAGTCTTAGATCAACCTCTAAGGAAATTCAGTGACCTGAATGTAAACAGTTCTACAAAGATGTGTAGAGTTATTATCTCATTTCTGGGGCCCTCAAAGAAGGAGAATAAACAGATTGGGAGAGAAAAATGCCCCTCCTTATGCACCTTCATCAGGGCTAACTTAGTTATTGCCTTTTACTTCCCCATTATGAAGACTGAACACACAGGAAGTGGAATGCTAATAACACAATAAATAAAAAAAAAAATAACATTTTTCATTCTCATCACTAGTGTGATTGCATTATCTCCCCTTACAAATATGCTAGTCTCCTTGCAAAAAAGTACATTTTTGCACAATACAAAGAAAGAGAATTCTGCTTACTTCTCTGAGCAACGTATGTAGAGGAGGAGATTTAACAAGGCAGAAACTGTAGCAAAGACAGTGATTGATTCTCCTGAATATCCATTAACAGATACCAAGTTTAAAGGGCACTTACTAAATGCTAACCATGTTTGCCTCAGCTGCAGGTACACTCTGAAGTCTGTCTGGAATCCGATATCGTAAACAGTGAGGTCAGATCCGGGTATTCCTTTAAGATGATCATACTCCCAGTAACAATGCCAGATGCCTTTTAAAAAACAAGCAATATAAAATTAGTGTTTCTGAAGAGTGCAAAGACAAGCTTTTAACAGTAATCTTTTACAAGCCAAGTGTTTTGTCTTCAGCATGTCAGGTAAGCAAAAACCAAAAAAGCATTACTGCGAGACGAGTCAATTATAACGTCACATATACAGAAAAGAAATATCAGTACATGTGAATAGAGAGTAAGCATACTGTGGGTAGATAATTCAGGTTACTACATTTGGTGCTAAGTATCAGCACAGCTGGATTCTTACTAAATTTCACTGCCATTTAAGCCCTTCTCACTTAACCGTGTCTAAAACTAGGCATTAATTCTCCCAGTTGTACTATTTAATTTATGTAATTACTGATTTCCTTGCCCAGATTTAAGCAATAAGGAGAAACAGCCACAGAGGCTAGAAGATTACACCTACCATAACCTATAATTCCAATCACACCAAAGATGAAAATCCAGAAGAGAACCCCAGCCGTGAACCTCAACAACACAAGGAAGAGCAGACTCACAATCATTGCAATGAACAGCCCACTGCAAAGACAAGAAATGGAAACACAGGGAAAACAAGTGTGAGAATCTTCCCTTTCTTGCATGTCTGTTACTTCAAATGAGGGTCGCTTCTTCTCATGTAAGAGAATAATTTGTAAAAATGTATTTCAAAATCTTCCCTGTGAAATAGATCATCGTGGCTATTAACCACTATTAGAAACAAATAGCTTATATACGGTGATCTCACAGGGCAGAGCCAGAAATGTCTGTATACACCAGGTTCTCAGGTTGGCTGAACAGGGACTAGTACAATGCCTTTTTGGTCACTTACACCAGCTGAACAACTCACTGCCTTTTCCAGGCCATGGTTGAGTCTACAATACAGAAAGTTAAACTAAAGGACAACTTATGGAGGGGGGTTTGCTCTTTTATGTCCTCCATTAAGAACACCTACTTGCAAAGAAACAGTGTTAGTAAAGTAACATTTTAGGAGCTTTCCTAGAAAAAAAGAATTAAATTTAGGAGGAAAACCAGTGACTCTTTCTACCCACCAGAAGAGATCAGGGCATTGTGATGCATAAAAAGAAACTGCTAAGAGCTATCAATGAAGCCCCTAAGAAAGACACACTGTCTTGGTTTCAGCTGGGATCGTGTTGTTGACAGCACACTCACATTTTTAGTTGTTGCTAGGTAGTGTTTATACTCAGTCAAGGATTTTTCTGCTTCTCACGTCCTGCCAGCAGGAAGGCTGGAGGGGCACAAGAAGTTGGGAGGGGACACAGCCATGACAGCTGACCCAACCACACACCTACAGAGTCTCTTCTCTTTACCAAGTCTGTGGTAAGGAAATACTTCTTTTCATTTCACTCCCAGAAAGCAAGTCAAAAAGGAAAAAATGACTGCACAAGGCCTTTTTACTCAGCGAGGCCTTCTAAAGCAACGTGAACCATAATCCCATCCAACAAAAATCCAGCTCAGATGTTTCACAGAACATTTCATTTCTCAGAATTTTTAGTAGGTGTTATATCAGAATTTTGTATTAGTACAGTCTCAAAAAAATTTAAAACCTCTTCTTGCCTGTGTTCAGTAACTTCTTTTCTGAACATTCCCAGATTATTTAGCCAGTTATCAAAGATAAAAAATGGGTGAGCCTGATCATAAACAATCAAAACCAGATGTTTTGGGCAAACTAAGCCAGCTGGGCAGAGGGACAAGAAAAAGAACATCAGCTTATTTAGTTAAACCTTTGTAAGCTGGTCTTAAGTCCTAGTCCTTTAAAGGCTTCCTAGCATGATGTATTTTCCCTTTCTGAATGGCTTGTTTGAAATTCAGAATGTATTCCTCAAAAAAAGTTGTAGTTTTGGAGCTTATGACTCCATTCTTGAAAGCAGTAAACTACCTTTAACTAAAGTTACCTTTAGATACACGCAAGTCCTAGTAACACCGAAACTGAGTACACGGTAACAACTGTCCTCAATACACTGGTTCCCTTAAACTGAGGCTTGAAAGCAGCAGCTCTTTTGGGGTATGCTAAAAAGACTAGAGCAATTCCATATTTATCCAGCCTCTTCTCACTATCAGGCATTCATTGTCATCACCCAAACTCTGGCACTTTGTCCAGTAATCATTTGATGTATGCTATCATTTGGTGAAAAGTGTGAAGAAAATTCTGTCCAGCTACTTTAAAAGTAGCAACAATTCCTTATAAAAATATTGTATTTGAAATGTGAAAACTGGCTTCAGTACTTAGAACTTCTGTTCAAAAAATTCTCAATTCTCTCTCCAGCCTATCTGTTCAGGGGTATCTCCTTTCAAGGAATGGTGCAGACCATAAACCTGATTTCAACAGGAGATCTAGAGAGAACCAAGCTGGCTGAATACCACGGAGTTTCTTCCCACTGACTATTGTGAGCACAGTATCAGACTATGAGAAAGCTGTCTTCCCACTGGTGAGTGAACTCCTTTAAAAGCTGACAACTTACGTTTCTCAACTCATTCTCCATATTAAGTTTATTATCTAAATTTTACGTATTTACTGTTGTGGATTTGCATTCAGGCTTGAATAATATATGCTTAATAAGTGCACATTGTAGGCTCCCACCCGGCAAAGCCTTCTGCTCCTGTTTAAATTGATCAACACCCTGGTCCATCAAAAACAGTATTAATGGGCTAAGAATGCATATATACTTACATATTTGCTTCAGTAAAATAGCTACTTCTTTTGTTTCAGTGCTGCATTTTTACTCATTGGTGATTAGTGAGTATTAATTGCAATATAAAGGTAATGCTGTTCAATACCTTTTGTTCTTGATGTTGCTTTGCCTGCTGCATTGGATTTACAGATTTATATTGGATTTATGGATTATAATGGATTTAACTACATATTGCTAGTATGAATTTAGAAATTATGTGTTCTATATATACACTAATGACAGTTGGCAACTGCAATTGGTTTGGAAGTCTCTTAATTAAGATTTTTCAGTTTTGGAACTACCATGTAGATGGGTCCTGCAACAGAGACGGCACGTCCTGTTTTTCTGCCTGGTAGGATAATAAAAAGCTACTCCAGATCAACTGACACACCATGTACATATGCTGAGCTCTCCCTACCTCAGGTACAGAACCATAACAACATTATTATTATGTGAAGAAAGGAAATGGCAGTTGCTCCTTGAGTTTAAAAGTAGGATTGGTAACAAACACATACATGTTCTATTTTTTAACTCTCTGCGTGCTCCAAAGTGAGTTTGGAAACATTAAAAATACCCATGAAAATCTTACATTAAAATCCAATACCAAGAAATGGCATAGTCTTCAAAAATTTTCATTCCAACTGATCTTGCATCCAAGACATTATTGATGCCGCTGAGAAAAGACAAACCACAGAAAAGGTTGCTTTAGGTAGAAAAGCAGAATTTATTTAAACAACAAATAGGCTCAGTGCAAGAATTTGAAATATCTTTGCTGTCGACAAGATTGTATTGCTATCCTCCTCCAGTTCTGTAACCAAGCCAACATCAACCACAGTTATGCTGAAGAAAAAACCTGTGTAAAAAGTCTATAGAGCTCCTGAAAATGCTTTGTTAAAAAAGCTTTATGAGTACTATGTGCCAGATATAATTGCCACTTATGTCACAAGAAAAGTGCATACTATTAAGATCTGCAATTTACCAAGAGCCAAACAGATAGCAGAGAAGCAGAAAACTGCTTAGTGAAGCAGAAGGTGGACTTTATGGAACTGTTCTCCTATCCCACAAAGTGCTTGCACATATTAATGTTTTCCTAAGAAGAAATGAAGGATCTTCTTATCAAAGAGCAGGCAATGTAGCTGTAGATGCCAGAAGAAGGGAACTGCATAAGGTGCAGGTGTTATCAGTGTTGGTAAGGTGCTAGAATGTGGCAGCCCTGGATGGAGAGGTAAGAAGAGGTACCCCTGTGCTCCAGACAGGCTGAGGACTGACAGCAGCTGGAAGAGGGAGGGTACTGCAGCAGCTGATGCCCAGGACTGGAGATGCTCGCTATCCATCTGCAAGGGGGGGTCTGGTCATGCATCAGCGCCCAGTACATTGCTCGTTGACCTTTACAGGTACTAAAACCAGGAGCACTCCCATGAGGTGAGATGCCCACAGTACTAGGACAGGCCATCTTAGTGGAACGGCCATCACAGGAAGGGATAGCCAAGGCCATTACTGGCTGGCCTGAGTCCTGCAGCATTTGTATTTCATTTGAACCTCCTTTATCTTTCTTTAATACTAATTTTTGCTAGGAAAAACAAGAATGATTTAAAAACTGACAGTCACTCTGAGACAATCAGACTAAAACTTTTGGCTCCTTGCTCATTTCTGCATACCACGGTGCTGGTTCTTCTTACTGGAACTTTGCAAGAGTCCAGGCACAGAGAGACCATTTACTAGCAAGTCTTGCCTGGGTACCCTCAGCTGTTTGCTACAACAGATTCTGATTATTTTTTCAGTTCCTAAATTATCTCACAATCTCAGAATCTAAAAACGAGCACTTAAGAAGGGTAACACCTACTTTGCAGCTTCCCTGAGATCAGTTACATTTCTTGTTTTCCCTCTTCCATCTTTGAACGTAGTCTGATTTGCCACAGTTAGCACACCATTCTTCGTGGAGAAGTCTGGGAAGCATCTCTTAAGAACTATTCAAAATATCAAAACAAAGTATGCATATTACATTTCACATCAAGCTCCACTTTTATCACTTGTCTTTTGTAACATATTTAAATAATTTCAGATTCCCAGTCAACTGTTTTTCAACGGATTATCTAATGATATGTTGACTTTGACAAATCTTGGAAGAGCCATTATATTCAAGATTATGATTTTTATGCTCTGGGGCTTTTTGTTCAAGCTCAAGCATGGTGGGACCGTAGCTTTCAACTGGAGATTCCAGGTGCTACCGAATAACAACAGTAGTACGTGTAGCAGTTTAATAATTTGTAATAAATGCAGAACTTACTCTCTGTCAGTATCTGGGCAGCTTACAAAAACTGCAGCTTCTCAAATATGTCATTTCACGGTAATAATCAAACCAGCCTCCAGGGACAGACTCAACACAACTGGTCACGAATAGTATTAGCACACAAAAAAATACACAACAGCAAGTGTCAGTTCCTCATATGCCAGATGAGCTCCAGTACCAGCCACTATTACTAGAATTCTTGGAGAGGAAACAATGGAAAAAAGACAGGAACTATTGGTTAGACAGAGGGAGGAGGAGATAATAAAAGAGAGAGAAAAGGAGAGATGTTTACATACTCATCCATGTTGCCCTGCTCTTGGCTGCAAAAAGTCCTGGTTTTCATTCCAAAGGGAAGAGCGGGTCACTCCTCTACAGAGGTGTACTTTAACTTATAGAACAGTTCTGTGCTTTCCCCATCAGCTTCCAATAAGTACTGATGCCAGGGTTCAATATTCAGTCTAGAATATCTACCCCACTAATTATTGTGAGGAAATAATTAAGTAACATGTCTCTTCCTCCCTCTGTAATCTTTGCCCCGTGTAGTCTAAAAGAAGATAATAGCTTCTTTGCAAAGTATTTTCTGTCTTTTGGGTCAGTACTTCAGTTTTTATACAAATTCTTAGTATTTTTTTTTTAAATGTAATCCATATTTTCTCTTTCTGATAACCTGTCCCTGGTTTACATTTGTCTATTTTAAAGCATGGAAAAATAAACAGCAATATCTTATCTGCATGAGCTTCTGGATCAGTGACAGCTACTCTTGGTATTACACTTCTGCAGCTGAGATGAGCTCTGAGACCTGTGGTTATCTACTCAGAAACACCTGCTGACCATAGTGACAAAAAACATTTTTTTGGCCCCTTAATTCCTCTGTATGCCCTGCATAGCCAGCACAGCAACTGGAAAGCGAGCTGCACTGTAGCTGGGCTCAAGTACCACCTGAACTTCAACAGCTGGCCATAGGATTCTTCCTACATTCATGACATTTTCTTGAGGCCAGTGGGGTTGCTGGCACATATGTTTTGCAAGGCACAATTTAAGCTGTAAAGTTTTTGTTATCAGTGATGATTCAAGGGCAAGAAAGAGCTCAGCCTGACCTGATCACAGAATGTTCATGGACGGCAGTTAGAAAAAGTAGTAACAAATCTTTACACTTTTAAACTGTTTAAAATTGAATGGATGTCACTGTCAGATAACAAACAGCTCCTAGTGACCTTGCCACAAAACACTTTTCAGACTGGAGTTGTGCTTTAATGTGAACGCTTATAATCTGCTAAGATGTGTGTAAGAAGTAGAACCACTCACAAGGCCTGCTTGGAATGATCATCGAAGGACAATCTTCATCACGTAGGACTTGAGCAACAGACTAAAAAGGGGAAAAATAGGAAAGCTGAATACATAGCAGAATAACTACATGTTTTTTGTTTCTCACCCAGTCTGAGAAAATGCCCTAAACTGGGCTTTGTAGCCTCCTCCCCAAACTTGACTGGTGGAGCTGCAAGATACATTCATGACGCAAGAATCCAAACTGCCATTGTGATTTGGGCAAAGACTATTCTTTTCCCCTGTTCTACTGACAAAAAAGAAAAGACCTGTTCACTTTCGATCAGCATCTAAGCCAGAACTGACTGGGCAATTGTTCCTTGCCTTCTCTTGGCCTCTTCTCTTAAAGAAGAGTAAGAATTTAACACAATTAATATAGCTGAATTGCAAGGTGTTTCAAAGATGGGAAAAATAACGCAGAACATTTGAGTGCAAAATCAGTTTTGTGAGGGATAGATTAATTTTCCTAGCTAAATTACAAAGTAATTGTAGATGACTCAGGGCCTTAAGAACTGGTTTGAGATACTCTGCTCTGCTGTTGTGGAGTACCTAAGCACTAAAGGATACTGCTTGCCACAGTACTGCAACTACATGGGTAGCTGCATATATTCTTTTAAACAGAAAGTAATCATTTCAAGAGTGGGGTATTTGGTGTGCATACAAGACCTTCACCCCCAATTAAATCACTGTCAAACCACATATATGGGACAACTCCTTATATGGCAAAATCAGAATAATTCAAAGCTTTGATGTAGCTCAGTAAAATCATGCATATTACATACTGCTTGAAGAAAAAAATGTATAGCATCACCTACTGATACACACACACCTTGCGAGGATTGTTAAAACCAGGTTTGCAGAACTGCCTGAAGTAATTCCACTGATCTGGTTTGTATCTGTAGGAAGCCTGAACATCAATGTAGGTTGCGAACCTGTCTGGGCACTTTGAGACACAAAGCTGCAAGAAAAGAAAAAAAAATGAGTAAAGATACACTGGGGGTAGAGAAGGGTAAGGGAAGTCAGTGTAATTAAAAAGCAAGAAAAAGGCCACCTATAGAAGTGTACTGTTTTATGGAATTGCCTTCTGTAACGTTTACTGCAGTATTTAGAAAGGGACATATGTTTTCCTTTTGATTCCCTAGATGAATACTTCTAAAATTCTTTGATAGAATACACTTTCAAATTCTCTCCTCATATCTGGCATATGAAGCCACTCTCTGTATCTTCTTAGCTTCTACACGTTCTGGTAGATAAGCAGAGCTTTCAGTCTCTTGGAAAAAAAAAAATATTTTTTTTTGAACACCAGGAAAAAAAATCTGTCGGTTCCTCCTCTACTTCCATCAGCAGCAAGGTGGTGCAGTAGCTACTTTCACAGGATACATGTAATTTCTTTCTATTACATTTATGAGGAGAACTTTATTAAAAAAAAGTCTCATGTAGCTAAAATTGTTCCACCCTTCTATATAGTCTCTGCAGTCAAATACATCTCCACAGATATCATTCAAGTCAAATTAGTGTAAATGACTCCAAGGTGACTTTTTACTACACTCTAATGATGAATCTCCCCTAGTTACACAGCAAGAGGGGTGAACGTGCCAGGAATAAAATTCACACCACTCAAGGTACAGACATTACAAATGGGATCTATGTAAGAAATCAAGTGAGGACTGGGGTTTGATGAATGCATCCACTCAGAAGTTAAGATTTAGATTTACGTAATGGAGAAGCAGCTGCCCCAACACACAAACTCTGAAGGCTCTGCTGGTCACTGGAATCATGCAACTGAGTCAGAACAGCCGTTCTGACTCCGCAGTGTTCCTAAATACTGTGAGGTAGTTTAAAGTCCATCTTTTTAGCGCGTTTCAGCCTCTTCTAGAAACCTGTTCTCTGTTTCCAAAGCTGTGCTATCCAAACACCCTTTGCAAAGCTCTTCTATCTAAGTACCAGAGAGACATCATGTACAAAACTGTATTTCACCTCAAGGGCATTCCGCCATATATGATTCACCTAAAGGAATTTTGGGAAAAGTCTCGTACTAATCCCTGGAACAGGGCAGATGCTGCAAGAGGGTCTTTCCAGATGAGTACTACAGTCCTATGGACTACTCACAGGGCAAGGACCACAGAAAGAAGTTTTGTCCTTCTGGGACAACAGGTGACTAACAATTATACACTTTACTATAACCTCAGTTTCCCATCTATGAAACAGGCAATGAAACGTGCTGTCTATGGATCCAGTGAACTGTAATAACAGTTTGCAAATGCACAATCTTACTCAAGAACTGAAGCTCTTCCCATGCCAGTTCTTGGGGTTTTTTCTTCTGCTATTTGATATGAATGAGACAGGAACGAAAGACCCTGTCTGCAGTTCAAAAGAGGAATTATCAAACAAACGTTTCTTCAGCATCTTCACAAATGACCAGAGAATTAACCATCTGCAGTAGCAAACAGCATTCAAAAACATTGTCAATGTTGGAGACGTTGTATGTTTGAAAAGAAACAAAATAACTACTCTGCTCCCCCAAACTCTCCTTCAACAAGTATTTCACCTTACTTGATTCATGACCACTGCCAACTTGACCACAGCACCAGTCAAATCCCACACAATGACCTCAGTATTTCTGAACAGGCTGAATTGTTCCAGTAAGAGAGTCTAAAGACTGCAGGGTAACAGTGTCGGTGTCTGTGTGTGGACAGATGGGGATTCCTGAAGCAAATCTGCTGCCGACAGAGAAAGTTTCCATTCTGACAGCAACTGGTCAGTGTTAAGAGGGTTCTTGTTCTTCCTTGCTGGAGATTTCCATCTCTTCAGCTGTGTCAAATAGTCCATACGGTCACACTAACTGATAGGCCAGAAACATCTATCAAGGATAGGGATCAGGAGTAAGGGCAAGCTGGAATGGGAAACATTTTAAAATGATAGTCAAATAAATAGACAATTAACATTTGTAATCAGTAAATTGGTTACCACATAACAACCCTCATCCAAGTTAATACTGGACTTCACTGAATGTTGTCAAGATTGCTGAGACCATACTCTGTCACCTGCAGTTTAATTACACAGTACAATTACTTTGGCAGCAAAGTTGGATCAGAGCAGTCCTGCACCTAATTCCCCTGACCTACCCCATGCCATAAGTTGTTGCCTCATGAGATGAACTGACATAACTGCTTGTGCAACTGCTCAACAAACCAGGTCAGTAAAATTGTCTCATGTAAAAAAGATCAGGAAGATAATTTTAACCCACACAAGTTCAGTGAGTTTATTTCACAGCTTCACGAGAAGTTGCAGCACAGCTAAGGGAGTACAAATTGTGGCATAAGGCAAGAACAGGCTTTCAAGATCTTCACTTTTGAAAGCGCCATAGCTCTAACTACACCCAGATACTCCTGTCACTGGGGACATGCACGTTTTCTTGAACATGTCTAGTTTGGAAAAGCCTAGATGTCAACCAAAACTATTTTCTGCATGCACTAATTACTACTGGATAGATGTCTGTGATGAATTCCTAAGTAACAAGTTCCTGTATTCAGCTAAAAGACTGGTTTTGGTCAACTCTTATCCAAAATACACAATCTCGTGCATTTCTGTTTATTTTTTCTGACCATCACAGGCTACAGAGACCATGTGCTACACATACCATCTATAAAACAATCATACTATATTTTGAAGGGTATAAACAACAATTTTTAAATCCAAACAAATGTATGTCTAGTTCTTAAGCACCATGACTAAGAAGCAGAGAAAATATTTTATCTCTGTATTTCACTCACCTGTGTTGTAGGGCACTGTAGGTTTATTAACACTACGGGGCTGGCACATTTCAGAATGTTAAAGTAAAACAAAATGGTCTTGTTCCTGTGGTAGTGGATATAAGATAATTAATGTTATATATATAGGTGCTTATACATCGTACCATTCAAAAATTTACAGCATATATCGATATTTAAATTCTATTATTGTGAATGGTCATATTGCAAACACAAGGCAAAAAAACCAAAACCCAAGCAGACCCTGAACGTTCCGTGCCAAGACATCTCTGAAACCAGAAGTATTTGTTCTAAAGAATGTTAATTTTGAGAAGTTTGTTCCACAGCAGGGTTATAAGCTGAAACAACCCTAGGCACTGTCACAGGTACCTGCAGTCCTGCCTCTAAGAAGTGAGGCCTGTAAAATACCCCTGCAAAAACCCAAAAAAAGGAACTGCGGTTCCTTTGCTTACACTGAGCATATGGTGTATGTACCGCATGCAGAATTACTATCAGCAAACGCTACACTGTAAAAGCTGCCGATTTTCTGTTGATCAGAAGGTGGCACCAAAACCAATCAAAAGCTTTTTATGGTTGGGAACCGAAAACATCTGGCTGGGAAACTGAACAATAATAGCATCTGCTAATAATGCTGATAAACCTCCTTTGATGTAAATAAGGGACAGTCTGAGCGGTTTTCACCCCAGAATCCACACACTTGACACTTCTGGAACTTGAGACCTTGAGGCAGCTGTCACCTCAGTTTGGATTTGTTGAAAACTTATTACCCCAAGATCTCCAGATTTAACCTGGGTTTTGAAGACACAGCAAAATATGCTGTTAATCTTTGCTATGTCAGAAAATTATCAGATAGCTCTAGTGAAGATGGCGTGGCAGTAGTCCTGCCCTTTTTACACGAGAACTCAAAGTCAGCCAGCCACGCTGGGACTGCCAGCCATGCGTGTCCCTCTAAGAAATGGTGTGTGTGCCCCTCCATGGCCTACGATGTGCAGGAGAACACAGTAAGTGGTGCCTGAGCCACCACTGGCCCACACCGCGGCCATGCAGCACAGAGGGAGGATGTGGGCCTCCTGGGGGCAGGATGGCAGGAGGGACGATGACCTGTGCTTGGGCTGACAGGGCTGCCCCTCTTCTCTCTGCAGACTCGGCACAAGTCCTGCTCCCACACCTCTCCATCGCATCCCCCAGTCCAGGACACAGCCTCTGACATTTCTCCAGCATGTGGTTCCCAGCAATCGCTGAATATGGCTGTGCCTTCAAAGCCAGTATGTAGCATCACTGCACATTCAAGCTTCCTTTAAAACTGGGATTAGCTCAACTGCTTGACATTTTACAAGGTTAAATTGTTTTCACTGAGTTCTACTATGCACTGCTTAACGAAATACGCACCCTGGCAAAAACAATTCACCATCATTAGCTATTATTTCTTCACATCAATAGAATAAAATTTTGGACTGAAATGTCATCGTTCTTCAATAGTTTCTTGACAGTATTCATAATCTGTGAGCTTCTCAAAGCCATTAATGTAATCTTTTTTTTTCCTCATGTTTTAGCTCACTTGCTGATATTGTCAGGAGAGAAGAAAGTTTAAACATATACATAACCCAAGAAAACAGCCACTGAGAACTACATCTGTATTCTTTATAATGAAATGTGTTGTATTCCATGATTACGCTGTGCTCTGTAGAAGGCAAAACAAGCTTAGAGATTACATGGAGATTAATGGATGGATTACAGGGAGACACAAAGAGGCCTAAGAGACATTCACATGACAACACAAGGTAGAATTTGACTGCATGGAATTCATTGGAGTTCAAATGACTTTTTGCATGAGCTGTGAATGTTGGCTTGGTTTTTAGCTGGGGATGCTTGTCCTAAGCACAAGATTCAAAACACAGAGACTGTGATCGCTTTCCAAGGAAAAAGTCTCAGACTAGGCCCTAGGGCCATAGACCTGGGTGAGCCTTTCACATTGCTTACTTTCAGGGCATCTAAAAATCTGACAATGGTATCAGTGACAGCCTGACAAGAACATCCCACACCTCTGCTTTTAGGGACTAGAGGGACTTGTTCAGAGGGGCCTCCTGGCCTACTGCCATAAACACTCCTGCTTTTCCAGTAGGTTGTATTATGTGTCTTTGGCTTATATTTTTATAAGAAACTCCTCAATGTAGCAAAGAAGTGCCAAAATGCAGTCTCAGTAGCTGTATTATTCTCCAACAATCATATATAGGGAGGGACATTTGTGAATACAAGCTGAAAATCACATTGTAAAAAATAACTAAAGGGAAGACTTGAGTAACAAAGAGAAAGAGGGAATGGGAGTGGATGATAAGAATTGGAGAGAAGCATCTGGCTGCATGCCACACACTGTGTCTGAGACTCCCATTTACCCACTGATTCCTACAGACCAGAGAGGGGACAAGGACAAATTGGGGGCGAGGCGGGAAGGGAGCAGAGAGGGGGTACAGTGAGGGGAACACACACAACACTACAACTTTTTCTCCTGGTTTTTCTCTTCAGGAAGTTGGACTTTCCAAGAACTGCTGTGAAGAATCTTAGCTGGAGGGTGGAACAGGTCTTCTTACACTATCTAGTCTGTTTCTTCTGTAAAGAAACAATTGAGAGGATATAAAGTCCTAGCTCTACCTCTGTTCCACTATCTCCTGCTCCTCCCCTTCTGAACTGCCTTTGGACAGTGGCTTCCTCAGTTTTTTCCCAGAAAACTAAATGGGAAAGGAAAGAAGCATCAAAGAGCTGTTATCAAACAGTAGCTTCTGTTTCACTTCCTGCATAGCATCCAGCTTCTTGACATTGACAAGGGCATAAAGGGTGCCTAATACTTACTTTTAAAAAGAGAGAAGGTGAGGGGAAAAAGCAAATTATTTTTTAAATTCTGTTTCATAAAACAGATTTTCAGAGAAAACATTGGTGTGACATCTTTCTTTCCTGAGCAGCTATTTTCTTGTAGAAGAACTCTGTTGATACCAACTAATTAATTTAACACTCATAATTCAAAACTTAAAAAGACTGGGAAACAGAGACAAATAGAGCCGTTGGCTGATATCCCCAAGGAAGGTATGGTTGCAGCTACCTGTCTCCCAGACCACTCAGTCTCCTCTCTACTGGCACTGAACAAGCACCAGAAAAAAAAAGCCAAGAGCTTTCATTTACGGTCTTTTCTGTTATTTGGTGCATGTTTAGAAAAACTAAGAACCAGGCTACAATGCTTTAGGATGACTCTGATCCCAAGGTGGACAGAAGAGTTACTCAATGGGTTATTAACTATCCAAACTTTGGCAGTTAGGAGCTGTGCCAGATAGTCACTTTCTATGGAATTAGTGATGCAATATTTAAGTTATATTGATACTTTACCAAAAATATTCACTGAATAATGAGAACAACTGCATTATAGTAGTAAATTGGGTCTAGATTTGCACTGAGCAACCAATCTATTTCTAAACTTTGTTTGGAATAAATACAGTAAGGGTGTCGCTGTCTCTTCAACTTCCCACAAGAACCTCCAGCAGACAGAGAGATTTGAAACCTCACATCTTATTCATAGTGCATGTGTAATAAAGGTATGTGAATGGATTTAGTACTCACTCGTTGAGGGTATCTTTCTGGCCACAGAACTGCCCATAGCTGTCAGTTGGATAAATCACTTTCCTGGGGTCTCCATGCACCCAAGCTGCAAATATACACATATCTTTTAACATTTCAGTCAAGTGTACACAGCTAATAGCTGAAGCTGACTAGCATGAAAATGTATCACCTCTAATGTACCATTTTAATCTTTGTTGATCACCACTGTAGAGTACTGATTTGCAGATTTCCTAATGAAAAACTAAAACATAAACCAAACTAAACTGAACTAAGATACGGATGAGAAAGCAAACCAGTTCACTTTTTACCTTCAGGACACATATATTTGGCTTGTATCCAAAATATGATGTAATGGACTTAAAAAATAATGGTTATTAAAATGGGAAAGAAGAGGAGCTAACTATGTAGACAAATCTGAGTGTTCACAGGCAGCCACAATGGCATTGAAATTAATGGGATTACCTGGGTGTGTGACAGAAATACACAGAGTGTGACTGAATCTAATGGACTCCATTTGCACTAAGATGGAAACAAACTCTCACTTCGTAAACTAAAACATTTCCTGACCTCTCACTTGGCAATTATCCCATTTTTCAGTTATTAGGTCTGCACCTGGCAACTTATGTTATTATATGCTAGCATGAACCATACTACTGAACAGGAAGAGAGATTTATATTGACCTTTTAAACTTCTCTTCTCCACTTCGAAGCAGGATTTCTTCTCCAAGCCATTTTCACCTGCACCATTATTTCCCTTTGAGGATCAAGTACACACTAGCTGTTACTATCAGAATTGTTATTTCTAAGCTGTAGCATGCAGACCTGACTAAGCTTCCTTCATGACTAGCCAATGACTAGCCTTTGAACTATTCTGACTACTAACTGCTTATTTGACCCTAAATAGCGGAAAATTCATTTATTTTTAAGTATCATCTGAAAGTAAGATATAATGCCAAAATAAATTCTGTATCACTACCCTGAGCTGACACCCTAAAATCAGGTTGCTAGAGAACTGTAGAAAAGACCATTGATCTTCTCCCAAACATTTCCTTGTGCTTGTATTATGTGGAAAAAATTACAGGTATTACAAAGATTTTAGTCCCAACCTTCCCCCTCTTGCACTATATACTGAATGTCAGGAGCCCACTTAGCATACACTTTAGGCTTTGATCTATGCAAACCACCTTGAACTTGCTTCTCTGTAATTACCCCATTTTCTCTCAACTTTGTGACATTGTATTTAGTCATTTGTGGAACTGTCATTTCCCTCAAGGTCACTTCAGTAAGAATAACAGCACTTAACAACAACGATATGTGCAGTAGAGACAGAACCTATGTAAGATCTCAGAGTAGCAGACTGCAAATTTATTGAAATTTTCAGGACAGATGCACAACATATCTTCATGGCTTGCAGTTATAGAGAATTTGTAATGCTACCTTTCACCTGGAATGGTTTTAGGTTACCAAAATTAATCTGCTAATCCTTTTTAACCTATGTTAGCTGTCCTGTGTTTTGGAGTTTGTAAATTAATGCTGCTTGGTACCAAACACTTTCTGAACATTCAGATTATCTGCATTTCAGATTAACTGTGGTGTTCTGAAGCTCAGGGAAAGGTAAAGTGCTTCACCAGTGTTAAACCCCATTTACTTTTTCATTTGTTAGCCCCCCACTTACTCATTTCAGTAGCATTACTTAATAGGAACACCTAGGAGGCATCAACTCTCTCTTCGGAATTCCTGTGATCAGTTGGTAACTCATATGTGTACATGACATCAGAAAGCAGACAGCTCTCTGGTGATTTCAGTGAGTCTGTAGCTTGTGCCATGTACACTTTCTTCCAACATGACTCTTGACAAGAGGGAGGGTTTTTTTCTACTTTAGTATGACCTTGCTTTTCATACACATAAAAGCCTGGTCCCAAATGGATCAAGCTCCTATACAGACCTGAAAGACCTTTCAGGTCTTACTTGCATGATGTTAGATGACTCTGATACACTGGTGTTTTCCTAGCCCCAAAATTAGTTTTTTTAAATTAGTTTGTCACATTATTAAAGGGACTAATTTTTCGCATTTGACTATTTTTTCTTCAACACCAGCAAAACAGAAAGCAGTAGAGACAAGCCCCACCATTCAAAGTATGACAAGAATTTTGTAGCAAAACTTATACCTGCTTCATATAGATAACCTGGAAGTAGTCGTAACTGTCAACAGTATCCCTTTCCTAAGTAGCATACTAAACCTGGAATTATTTTTCATGTCTCAGACAAACCTGGGAGAAAGGAACAAGCAACACAATGTTGGTTGGGGTGGGTTGGGTTTTTTTTTTGCTATCTCAGTCTTATTAAGCATTTTTCCATAAGAAAGGCCCACATGGCCCAGGCTTACTTCCTTCAGCCTGTTTGGGTGGACTAACACAGCCAACAAGAATAAAACTCAGCTCATCAAAAGGGCAGAGCAGTGTATTCTCCTCGCAATCTTTTTAGTTCCAATACAAAGTCTGCTGAAATATTCCAAAAGGCTCCCTTGGTTTCACTGGGTTTGTATCAATCCTTGGTCTTACATTTAATCACTCACCTTTTGCAGTGTGTTTCTCAATTATTAGTAGAAATTATCAGAGTACAAACAATGGAACACACTGCTCACTTCTGAATAGAGTTTCTGTTCAGACTGTACCTGCTCTGATCTAATTGTCTAAAACTACTCCTGCTTGGCAGTAGTTGTCCTGTGTGCCTAAGGCTTCAGTCATGCTTTTAATAAAATGAATTAAAAATAATCTGTTTTTAAAATATAGATTTAGCACACTTTGTGAAAATTCCATCACTGGGATCAGTTGATGGGTAGGTGGAGGAAGATGCCTCTCAGCTAAATTCCAAAGTGAAACAAAAAATAATTGGGTCTGATTTACAACATATACATTTTGCATCTAATGAACTCTGCAGCAGAAAGAGAAGGGGAATGACCAACAGAAGAGAAAATACACAGCTTCTTTCATTGCCTGTGCCAGGACTAACCATCAAGATTAATAAACTTAATCCTCTGTAACCTTCTTCGCAAACTTAGAGCAATGACAGTGAAAGAATCCATGTGATAAATACACAATTTTTCTGGCCTAGTCAGTGAAGAGTAAGTACCTAATGCAACAGTTCTCCCTGAGTGAAGAAGGTTGTAAGAACTAGCCTGACAGAGCAGCACCGTGTTTTGCACCATGGTTTGCTGCACTATTGGTGACTCACTGTCAAGCACTAAAATCCAGTCACATAAAATTTTTATGGCAGCATGCTCTGATGCTCATAAGGCCTCAGTCTGAGTGCTGGCACAAACATCTGGGCTAAAAAAGAAAACTAAAGAACAGCTGAATCATAGTACACAGTTGACAACCCTCAGAGCTGCAATGTGACATCCTATGACACTGCCATAGCATTTTTGGGAGGCCTGCAGTTATGTCAGTCCTTTTATTGATGTGGAGCCAATACACATGGACAGTAACAAAAATAACTAATAATCTGTCACTAAATGTCTATCAGATATGCTCCTTTTTTCTGGGCTATTGACGTGGTTATAAAGGCTGGAAAGCTCCCTGTCAAGGAGAAAATGTGATTAGACAAATGACATCTTGTGATACTTAAAAATGAACTGCCAATCTGTTTATAGTATGTGTCTCATTCCCTCTACTGCATTTTTGAAGGGACAGTCTTTCATATCATTATTTTGCTTCCCTTAGAGGTAAATTTTTTAAAGTTTTTTTAAAATGTTTTAGTGTATGGAGAAACTGACCTGCCAAATTGTTCTTATGGCTTTTATCATAATCAATTTACCGATGTATTGAACAGGTAATAGAACACATGACACAGAATTTGTAAACCTGTGTTGATAACACTAGTACTGTATAAGCATCCCTTGGAGCAATACAACAAGATTTATTACTCTGAATTAACCTGTCTTTTGTAATGTAAGGCTCTTTCCCATGATAACTTATTTGCTGCCTTTTATGTGCACTTTTCTGAATTAAAATGACCTTAAATTAAGAGGCTGCCCAGATAGAGTACTGCCCAGATAAGCCCAGTGTCTCTGAAATAAACGTGAAGAGTTAAGTCAGTTTGACAGAAAGGAAAACTACACGGACTGTTAAATTGGCACTATTAATTCATCTGTAAAGTTAAAAGAATGATAGAATTAATAATAACTATTTCTATTCAATACAGTCAGCAATCAACAGCAGCCATCACTGAAGCAGATTTTGGTTTCATCTTTCAAGGAGAATTGATTACCTTTTACTTGGACTACATTTCAGCCCCTCTGAAACATAAAAAAATTCCACCCCACTGTTACACAGACACACATATAGCTGAAGCCTATGTGAGCCACATATACAATACTGAGGGCCAAATTTGACTCAGATATTCAGTCATAGTAGTTGTGTGATGAACCTGCATCTATTCTTTGCTTCTCAAGTCAATTTAAACAGGGATCCAGAGTGGTCTTCACACATATTCAAGAAATTGCAGAAATCTACTTTTTTTCTTTTTCTATAATAAGCCGTAAGGCATAATTCATGATGAGATTTATAATCTATTTCTCTTAATGTGAACTTCTTTGACTCTCATGTATTTTGTACAGGGCTCGCCCCTAGAACTGTACCAAAGCTGATCTCATTTTTCACTTAGAAATAAATTAGAATAAAAAGAATAGCTGAAGCACAGTACAAGGAATGATGAAAAGCAAGGACCACGTGGATCTGGAATTGGAACTGAACTAAATGTTTCTAGACTGGCAATTCAAATCTTCTCTGTAAGAAAGGTAGAAAAAGTCACCAGCTACAAATTCAGTATCTGATTCCAGGAACAGGTTCTAGTTCTAACCAATATTGCATCAGGTTTGCGAGAGAAGGCTGTTCAGACGCTTCGTGTCCAGTAGGAAACCACTGCATGTGCAGAGCAGGGACTACGACCAATGCACTGTCTCACATCACAGTAACTACATCGTCTGAGATCACAGACATGAAGAAGCGAGAAACTGGTCAGTCCTCTTCCGCTGCAACATCTAGCGTATGCGGTTCTTTGGAAACTGCACATACAAAGTTGAAGTAAAGCTCTAGCCAAAAAATGTAGGAGATTCATACAGTGCTGGAAAGAGAGCCAAGATCTGGCAGCACAAGGAATACTGTAGAGCTAGAAACTGCCAGTGCTCTCTCTCCTTTCCCTTTATCCAGGTAGCAGCACTTCAGAATATTGCCTGTCTGCACAGCAGCTGCCACCAGTCACCAGAGCTTTTCATGATCAAGAAAGCAATAAACACTCCTCTGATCTGAGTTCAGCTTCTTCAGTTCTGGCTTTGCATTTGAGCAGTGACAGAAAAAGAGAGCAGAACATCAATGAATCACAGAATCACAGAGTGGTTTCAGTTGGAAGGAACTGTAAAGCCCATCCTGTCCCACCCCCTGCCCCAGGCAGGGACACCTTCCACTAGCCCAGGTTGCCCAAAGCCCCATCCAACCTGGCCTTGAACCCTTCCAGGGAGGGGGCAGCCACAGCTTCTCTGGGCAACCTCTGCCAGAGCCTCACCACCCTTGCAGGGAAGAATTTCTTCTTTATATAATCTAAATCTACCCTCTTCCAGTTTAAAACTGTTCCCCCTCGTCCTATCCCTACACCCCTGATCAAGAGTCCCTCCCCCCTTTCCTGCAGCCCCTTTCAGTCCTGGGAGGCCGCTCTAAGGTCTCCCCAGAGCCTTCTCTTCTCCAGCTGAACCCCCCCAACTCTCTCAGCCTGTCCTCACAGGGGGGTACTCCAGCCCCCCGAGCATCTTCATGGCCTCCCCTGGCCCCGCTCAAGCAGGTCCGTGTCCTTCTGATGTTGGTGCCTCCAGAGGTGGACCCAGCACTGCAGGGGGGTCTCCCGAGAGCGGAGTGGAGGGGGAAAATCCCCCCCCTCGCTCTGCTGCCCACACTGCTCTGGATGCCAAGGGAACTTCACTGGACTGCCACAACTTCTCAAATATGATGGATAGTGGCTTAGCAACTTCATCCGCCAGTTCCCTCAGAACCAGCGGATGCATCTCATCAAGTCATGAAAAAATGAGTCAATCAGGCAGGAAGAGTACAACAGCACAGACATTACAGGGACGTCCTTCAAACACGGTGTACTCCCAGCACCACATGGGGGGCATGGCAGGTCTGCAGCAGCTGTGCACAGTCCACTGGCTACTGTTGCTTCTTAGGACTAATAATGTACGTCCTTTTCTTCATTCTACTCCAGAGCAGGTTTACTAAGCAGAGATATATATTGCATACATATTCTGATAAGTCCCTCTCCAATCCCCTATCACTGGGAGTCGCATGACGACTTCTCCTCCAAATACTTTCACAAATGAAATGAACATTAGTGTCGATTTGGAATTAAGCAAAGTGGGAATAAATCAATTAGGCCCTGAGAGCAAGGAGATGCTTCATTCCATAGCAAAGGAAAGGGCCCACAGGATCCAAACAGCAGTCAGACAGAACTGTGATGAGAGTACATGCATGATTTTCCACACACAGAATCCAGCAGTGGCTACAAAACAAAGAGATCCTGGACTCTTCTCCACACAGATGCCACTGATGTTAACTTAAGCCTCACAGTCACAAACACTGACCTTGTGAAAAAATTGTCAAAGGGCTACATTTCAAGTCAGTCTGAAGCTGACTGTACAATCATGCCATGCAGTACTGTTAGGAACTCTCTTTCTGGATCCAACCCCAGAGAATCCTATAGCTACTGTAATCTCTGGAAGTATGGCATAAAATCAAGTACAGCTTGAACAGCTTCTGAATTCACTTTTTGCTCTGCCCACTTTTCTTACATTCATAGATCCTAAGTTATCATTCATTTTTGGGAAACAGAGGCTCAGAGAGATTAGACAAGAAAAAAACAGAGTTTTGAAAAGAAATAATTTCTTCCACCTGCAAGCATCATCAGCCATCTGTTACCCTGATGTTCACTTCCTAGTGCGGGCTTCACACTTCCTCGCAAAGGTCCTCCATGCCCCTCTCAATTCCTGGTATATACCATTTGCTTCCTCACTTCTCCATCTTCCTGAAGACATAAAGGTTCATGACAGGGCAGTAAGTGCAGGTGAATAAGGGAAAGAAAAAAAATACACACAGAGAATTCTGAGTGCTGTACAGAACAGACTTTTCAGAATGTGTTCAGTGCTCAGCTGCTACAGGCAAGATGAGAGGAGACAGCTCAGCACTGTGGCTTGGAGGATGTTATGCTACCATACAATTTAGTGGGAGGATAGAGTATTCTCTCAGACCGTTACTGGAATCACATAGGTTAAATCAGTCTTGCTTACAGTCATATCTTCATGCTACAGACAGCAGCTTTTCACAGAATGGTTGGGGTTGGAAAGCACCTCTGGAGGTCACCCTGTTCAAAACCCCTGCTTAGGCAGGGTCACCTAGAGCAGGCTGCCCAGGACCACATCCAGACAGCTTCTGAATATCCCTCACACAAACAAAATAAAATGGCTATTCCTAATGAATATCACGATGTGCAAACAACTCTGGATCCCACAATAAATGAAGTAATTTCTCTTACCTCTCCTTACTGCTCACATAGGTTCTTTCAGTAATATTTTACAGAACAAAAAGTCTCTTAGAACCAAAGTGTTTATCTCAAACTTTTTCTGTCAGATTAATTACAAATGAAAGTGAATTTTCCCACCACAGTTACTTTATGATAGAAAAATCATCAAACCATATTATTTTTACTTGAACACACTTAATTTTGAGTTTTACATCAGTAAACACATGGTTTTGAACTTCTCCCTAATTACAACAGACAGAATTTACAGAATTTCACAGAATCATCTAGGTTGGAAAGGACCTTGAAGATCATCTAGTCCAACCGTTAACCTAGCACTGACAGATCCCAACTACACCATATCCCTAAGTGCTATGTCAACCCACCTCTTGAACCCCTCCAGGGATGGGGACTCCACCACCTCCCTGGGCAGCCCATTCCAACGCCTAACAACCCGTTCTGTAAAGAAATACTTCCTAATATCTAGTCTAAACCTTCCCTGGCGCAACTTGAGGCCATTCCCTCTTGTCCTATCACTTATTACTTGGTTAAAGAGGCTCATCCCCAGCTCTCTGCAACCTCCTTTCAGGTAGTTGTAGAGGGCGATGAGGTCTCCCCTCAGCCTCCTCTTCTCCAGACTAAGCTATAGACACTGAATGTTAATTCTTTATTTGCTTCTAGGCAAGGCATTGTTTACTGACTGGAGAGCTTTACACAGATATAAGTAAAAGGGACATCTCAGCTAAAAATTCTAACATGCACAAAGTTGCTTCCCCTGCGTATGAGAAAGCTCTACTACACCTGCATTTACTTACCCACAATTCCTAACGCAATGTAACCCAGAATGACGACTATGAAGATCACACAGCAAACTACATCTGTACAGTGCCTAGGGACAGAAAGAAACACTTTTTTAAAATGAGGTGTCTAAAATGACCCTTTGAAAACACCAAGTGTCACAGCGTATTTTAACATCTGAATAAGATGTCTGCATCTGCACTTAGTAGAAGTAGAAATCACGTTTGAGATGTAAGGCCCTGCTTTTGCAGCAGAATCATCAAATAAATGTGTATGCCTTTTGCATTGTAGACAACAATAAAAACATATTGAGGAACAGGTTTAAATATTCTTTAAAAAAGTAATACAACACTGAATCCAAGAGATCACTTATAGTATAAGCTACTACAGGACATCTGCCTCAGCATGTCCCTAAAGCTGGTATCAAATACTGCAAAAAATGTGATGAAAGAAAGACTCATCACAACTTACCTGTGTTATGAATAGCTTATGAATGGAAAAATAACAGTGTGAAATGAAAAAAAAAGCCTATATGCAACTACCCCCAATCTCTGCACAAAATTCTGACTCTGCTGCTTGACCTCATTTAATGTAACCAAAATATGCTCTACAGAGAGGACAAAAAACCCCAACATATTGTGGAGAGACATACCCTCTATTACAGACAAGCAATCAAAGAACAGGCATCTCCAGTCTGAGAATTGAGCCAGTGAGTAAACTGTGAGTATTCAGTTAAATTACTGTCATCTTCTTATTTGGACTGCATATTAAGTTCAGGCAGGCAGAAAAGTGGAGATGTGGATCACTAGACTAATTTTTCTCCAGTGTCTGACCTTGATCAGAGCAGTTCTGGGAGTGTAATTAACATGAAGTACAACACTCCCAAACAAGCAGGAGAAGGTCAGTACGCACTTGTGGAGACCATCCACCCCAAGGGCTCCAGCTGGGCTGAGCAGTTCTCTCCTTCACAAGCCAACTTCACAAGCCCTTGTTTCCAAAGATGTGTGGAAGCAAAACAGTTACATCTCACAGGCCTTTGCAGGCCTCACTGGTTAAGAAACAGTTGCAACTAATGGTCTTATACCAGGATTTAATTGACAAAGGAGTGCACTACTCGTAAAAGGGTGTGCTGCCTAGAGTCTCCTTATCTGAAAGATTTCAATTGCTATTGTTATTTACCATGTCCTACTTATCTAACACAGTTTTGGTGAAGAACTTTAGGTTGTATAACCTAAAAGTGTATGAACTGTAACCTCCCCAGCTGGACACAGTTCATGTCTGCAGAGTCTGTTGGTGCTGCTCCGGGCTGTTGCCACAGCCATATTAACAAACTGCTGCTGTTCTGACCGGATCCAAATGCTGTTCCACTTTTCTGTGATAGATGAGTGAGCAACAGTCACCCAAGAAAGCTAACGCATGCTTCAAGTTAAAGGACTATCTTCATGAAGTGAGTGACATTCATCTCTGCTTGTGAGTCCATGCAAGAAGACAAGTGGATGCAAGCTGAATCTCGCCAATAAAAGAAATCTTAGAATACAAACTCCATATGACACACAGTCATTTTTAGCATCTACCATTCTTTCCATTTTCCAGTCTATGTCTCCTCTTACAAAGAACCGTTACTCTTTAGCATAAAGGAAATAAAGATGGCAACTCTTTTAAATAGTTGGAGAACTTGAAGAGTGTTTCCAGGTGTGGAAAAGGAATGAAAAATCCTGTACACTTCTCTAGAGAGACACAGTTTTAACACCTCACTGAAATAAATTTTTAGTGAGGCCAGTGTGGTACAGGATTCAGGTTCAATAGGACAGTAATCTAAGAAAGGACAACTGCTTAAAGTAGAAGCGATGCTAAAACAATGCTGCTCATTGTCCCAGCCTCCATTCAGAAGCAGTTCTGACACTGCTCATGGCTCTCACCCCATCAGAGCAGTTTTTAAGAGGTACAGTATCTAATTCAAGATGTCTCAGGAGAAATATGGCAGCATAAATACTTTAATTACAACTCCTATAGCCTCAAAAACCTTCTTCAGTCCAATTCTCACAGGTCTCATTTTATGATATCTAAATGCAATTAAAGGTTACACCCATTTGTCCTAAAGCTTCCTTTTAAAGTTTTGTAGAGCCACCATGAACAAGTGCCCATAAACATTTTACCAGAATGCAGGATTTTCTGTTCTTTGTAATACACAAACTTCTGTACAACACCCAGTAAAACTCAACTGTTGCCACGTATTGCTGTTATATAAATATTTAAAAAATATATAAGAGGTACATAAATTCTCTTCTGGGTGGCTTCAGAAAATTTTGAAACAGTTCATACAAACTAATTGTTGTTCATGCAAAATAATTGCTTATTTTAGTAGATGCTACGGGTGAAACCTGACTCCATTTAACATCATTGTTAGCTCAAGTAGCTCACAGCGAGATCATAACATTACCTCATATTACAAGGCTCCACAGGAGAGTTAAAAAAATGTAAAATGTCTTAAATGAATAAATTAAAATAACTCTGTAAAGATACAAGGTTATACTGTGAAGATTCTGGGAGTTTCCAAAGTTGCAGGAACTGGAACGATGGGAATTGCCTCTTCCTAAACAGATGATATTGGAAGTCTGTGCTTATTACGGAAACCTAATCAGAAACTATCCAGCCATGTTTTGCCTGAAAACAGATTTGATACGAATTTTTTCAAACTAAGAAGGCGATCTGTTATGGCAAATCTGCTTTTTCAGTTTGCTTCAGGCTAATGAGGCAGAGCAAAATCACTCAGGAGACTGAACTGTTAAACTGAACCCTAAAGAAGATGGATTAATGGAAATATGATTGTGAGAATAGGAACTGAGAACACTCTTATCATACAGGCTCTATAACGTTTCTTACAGAGAGCACTATCATACATTTATATAATAATTATGTGTAAACATTCAAAGATTAATGAGAAAAAGCACTTTACATTTCTTACGGCATAATGATGAAAACATTAAAAATGCTTTTGCTAATAGCCAGTATTAGAAATTTTGATGGTTTTGGATGCTTTTTAGATAACCAAGTTCCATAATCTGAACCAAAATGCAGTGAGTCTATGTATTTGAACACAGGAGTTTCTATAAACTGCTGATAAAACCATCAGATTCATCATTTTCAGGTGACGTAATAAAAGACCTTCATTTGGTTAAGTGCACAGTTCAGGCTTCCACATCACATTTTACTGCTGACTGCTGTCACATAGCTTAGTTTACGGAGCCTGATTTGCTTTCCACCATCTCTCAGAAACACAGTGGCTTCCTGGCTTCTCTTGCTGTGTTACATGTGTCAGTGCATGCAAACAATACTTTATGCATGTGTAATGGCATCCTAGAAAATAAACGAATGCAGAGAAAATCATCCACACAGAGTGTTAGCACATAAAAGCCATTTATTCACTGACAGTTCATGCACTTAATCATTAATGACTGACTAGAACCTCTCTCTGTTTGGCAGTTTCATGCCCAATCTGTCGCAAATGCAATTTGCTGAAGATCCTGCACTAGCAAGAAACGATGATGTTTATTAAACAGCACCAGCAGTATATCGGCACCTACAAACAATTGTGAGCCCAGCACTGTGCAACCACAGAGCAAAACAAGGCGCAAGATGCTCACAGTGAGAGTTCCAGGTTACCACTTTCAACTCTGCTGTCACACTAAGGTAGCCACTAATGTCCTCGCTTCGAGCTCCTCCTCCCTGCTTGACTAACAGCCTGTGTTTCGAGACTTCCCTAAAGGTGATGTTCCACTGTGCCATACAATGCCACGAGTGACTCTGAAGACTCCCTTCTTCACTGGGGCTGAAGTGAGAAGCAAGATCTGCTGTACAAAATGGGTATTCTGTCAGCACAGTGACACTGAAGGCATCATCCTGCATAGCTGAATGAATGTACAAGGCGCCCATGAACTACATGTTTGCAGAGAAAGCTCCTTTCAAAATCCCCCATGAATTGCCACTTCTACTGTGGAGGCCAAAACTGCACAGAAAAAGATATTTATACCATATTTCAACACAAGCTGTTTTCCATCAACTCAAGTTATGCATTTTCTTAATGAGTATGACTGATCTGCACTGACCTGCATGGATTTATTAAGTTGATATCTCTTAGTTACAGACACCATGCTTAAGGAAGTATTGTTTAGTTCTGGAAAACATCAATTTTGGTACATGCAAATGAGCAACACCTGCAGACGATGTATGCCCCAAACCAGAAACATGAAACATGAACTCAAAGAAAAAGGTAAGTTTCCCAACATATTAACAAGTGCACAGCATGTTATGTTGACACAGACAACAGCATGTAATAAAACATATGTGGATCAATAAAATACCCATAGCAAGAAAAATAATTTTATATTCTACCAACATTTATCTATGGTAGACTCTTGGTGTAGTCCAAGTAACATCTAGAGCAGGTTACTTAGTTTTAAAAGCACAAAGGATAATTTGTCAAAATTGTTTCTTATTTCAATATTGACCACAGTATCAAGTGATGTACCATGTAGATATCCGCGAGTGGCACATTTATATTTATGAGAAGGTGAAGTTTGTCAGGAATTTTATTATATTTTTTCAAACTCTTAAAGAAGATAGCTAAATGGTTATGTAAATTTACTGATATTCAGTTTGCATGAGAACACATTAACTACATTTTCTAATCACAGAGGAAAACATGATCTTTGTCTTAACAAGAACAGTGAATTTCTAGAAGGATGTTGAACAATTCACGATAGTCCGGGAGGTGTCAGAAGTTTTTAAAACATAACAAGAAAAAAAAAAATCTACAATGTGTCTAAGCAGCAAGAGGAATACGAGGAAAAACCCAAGAAACTACATACAGGAGGGAGAAAAATAACAAGGGACAAGGGAAAGAGTTAAGACAAACTCCACGAAACTGGAGATGTCAGAAGTGTGATTTACTAATTTGATTTTGCCAAAGCAGTTTAGAAAAATATGATTGTATTGACTGTATAAATTCCATTACTGGAATTTAGAAAAAATCTAAATGGAGGAAGGCAGTTCATTTTATACCCAAAGTAATATAATTGCATTAAGAAAGAGGAGAAGCTTGTTTTTCCACCTGTATGATGGTACCTGACTGATTTATCCATAAATACATTTAAGATATCTTATGATAATGTTGGTGGAAGAAATGCATTATTATTCTTAAAGAAGCATAACACGTTCTATCTAAATTCCTTATGAATCCTTAACTTCACAAGCCTTCCCTGTAACGTTCCCCCCTTCATCTGGCACTGAGACCATTCAACAGAGCCCCCCGCCCCTCACGGACAGATCTGCCTGAAGTCCAGCAGGAGAGACCATTGCAATGCCCATGGGAGACAGACAGACAGACAGACAGCTTTAGGGCTGTGCCACTAGACAAGTGTTCATACACTTGGAAAGTGAGAGGTGCAAAATTTACTCAAGGGTGAACCTCTGGGGGCAGGGAAAGATGGCTTGGAGGAAATTTCTGCCTTTGAGGAATCAGAGACAGCCTAGACTTAAAATATGATGCTCTAGATTTTGTCCCACATGAATTCAGTTAAACTGATCATCAGATCTGGTGTGAGGAAGGTATACATCTCCAGCTCAGACTGACAGAAAACACCCGGAGTTTCTATTTTCCTCTGGAAAGTTGTCTACCAAAACTCCTGCTACATCATTTTGAGGTGAGAAATTGCAGAGCTACTGCTTCAACCTGTAAGCTTACTCACTTGGTGGATACAATATACAAAACCTTACAAGTATTTTCCAGTAGTAATGCACGTAGATGAACACTTAATAACATGCCTAAACTATCACTTAAATTCATTCCTACACACAGTACATACAAAGTCTCACTGGCACTATCATAAAGATACTTCTCAAATTAGGATCAACTCCCTAAACAAACATTTCCATTTATTTCTAAAATTATTAGCTTTCAGACAGGAAAAGAAGAAATAGATCTTGCATAAATGATAACAGTGTGTGTGTTCAAGTCAGAATACCACAGTGCTGCAGTGTTCTCTGAAATAAATTCTCTGCTGAGAAAGACAAAATTGATAAATAACTTGTGGTCCTCTAATTTATTCTTCTTACTAAGGATAGTAAATGCTAGTTTAGAACTTATTCTCTGTGTTACACTTACATCTGGAAAAACACTGATGAATTGCCCATGATTTCTTAGATGCTTTCTAAGCAATTTCACTCTGCTTGTAAACTACTGAACCTTCCCAGAGGTAACAGACATGCCTTCGTCTGCAGCACTGACCAGTAAGTGAAGTCAAGCCAGATTGTTCTGATGGGAGGTTTATAACAAAGAAGTATGTTTCAGAACTACTTTTAGGTTAGATACAATCCAGTTTTTGAATGTATATTAACACTAATGTTTCTATGGAGAACAGAGGCAGACAGTCTTGAACGGTGCAGAATGAGAATGGAAAAAACTAAAAAGGACTGCAGTACGTAGTCATACCAATAAAAGACATCACCTTCATAACATCATTTTGGATTTTCATGAGTTGGTTGGGTCAGAGTTAATCAACACAGCCACTGCATTTCAATCCTTTTTAATAAAAAGATGTTTGCATGAAATACACCAAACTCCACACACAACCCCCTTGAGAATGATGGTACTAGCAAAGCACTGTACACATTGCCTTGTTGAACACTCCTTTTACCCACCATTGTTCAACACTTTAACCACTGGCTACAGCTCTGTTCTATTAAAAAAAAAAAAAATTGAAAAAAAGAAGTTCAGATAACTGAATCTCCTTGTAAATGATCCATCTGACAAAAATTGTGGGAGTAATCCATTCTTCAATAGACATTAATACACCATTACTAAGATACGGCTTTCTGTTTTTCAGGCTTTTAATGGTTTGGGGGATAGCTTGGTGCTCAACAACTTCAAAACATATTTCTACTCTACAGCACCTCCAAAATGCTTCACCAGTCATGATGACAGGATATGACCTTTTCCAGCTGTCTCTGCATCTTTCAATGAAGATATCTACAATTTGCAGCCTATCCCCCTAGAAACCCATCCTCTGCATTTTTCAGAAATGAAGACAAACTTTTTCCCTGATCAGTGAAAACTGACAGTGAAATCAAGAGCAGGACAAATTATTTTATCAGCAGAAAGCAAAGACAGGTGTTTCCCCACCCACACTGTATACAGAGTTATGCCAGTTATGGCAAGGCATACAAACGGCCATGTCCTCACCCACATATCCACTGCTAGCACACATTGTCTGGACAAAAATGTACGCTTTCAGCTTCCTAGTATCTCCTCTCCTACAGAAAAGTGGGAAGCCCCAAAGTCAGAAACAAATCCAGGGAAGATGTCCATTCTCCTCTTGTTGAACTCTTTGGAATACCTTCTGAGAAGGCATTTTGTTCATAGGAACTAGACAGTCTTTATTCGCTTGAAAGACTGAGGTTTCTTAATCATTTAATCTTAGTAATTGGAAAAATGAATTTAAAAAACGCAGTTCATTCACTGTCTTTAAAAAAATTTAATAATAATCTTAAACTACTTCAAGGCCATGTCTACAGTGTACTGCACAGTGCTGCACTGATGGCCCCAAAAGGTCAGACAAGTCATTTGCATATCTCGCAGAAATAGTATGTTGAATCAAAGTCCAAGAGCACCTCATTGCAAAGTATGCTCAGTAAGCAGCAATGCAGCTATCACTGCCTTATGGTCTACTTTACAATGAAGCTATACCCTTCACGTTTAGGGAACTGATCTTTTTTATATTTTTTCTGACAATACTATCTCACCAAAACATCACAAAATGCACTGAGCATACGGGTATAGTAGTACTGCACCGTATTCATTTTAAGAAGCTGCTATGGAACGTACAATTAGAATAGCACATATACATACACCTGGAATTGCAGAAGGTGTCCCAGCAGCTACACAGATGTAACAGCAAGCCACAGTGCAAAAACAGTTTTTAGTAACTGTATCACACAGTAACAGTAAAACCAAGAAAAGTCCTCCTGACATACCATCGCCAGAGTTTCACCACTCCTCATGCCCATGAGGGAAAGCCACAGTAATAGACTTCTCAAAAATACCATTAAATTGCAATATTTTAGGATCCAACTCTGCAGTGCACAGCGCCACAGGTAGTCTCACTCACTTCAGAGACACTTCATGCATGTAAAAACTGTTCCCTCAAACAAGGGTTTGCAGGCTGAGCCACGCCGGCAGCAGCCTCCTCACTCACAGAACCTTCCTGCTGCGGCTGCTCAAGCGCTGCCGAATCTCTGCCAAGGACCCACCCTGCAGGCCGCAGCACCTACGCAACGGCGCACACCCAGGCCATCCTCTGGAGAGAAACAAGGCCCTTGGGGAGGTCACTACGGGAGCAGCAAAACCAGCTGCAAAACTGAAGAACAGAGTGGGCCAGCGTTCAGGTCCTGTGCTCTATGGAAACAAGACAGACTGCACCACACGGCCATGGCACCCCAGGACGTAACGACACCTCAGATGGTCCTACTTATATCAGCACAAGGAGGACAGCAGGTACCAGACCACATGAGGCATACAGAATTGGCATTCAAATTGAAAGAACTCAAGACCACACAGTTAAATAATCCCGAGTAATCATACAACCTCAACGGCGGTAAGGATTGTCTTCTGGATTTAAAAGAATTACAGAATCAAATTCACCAGTTTTGTTAACAAAATCTTTTATCCCCTGTTCTCTGCAAAAGCGAAAGTATTAAATAGAATGAGTTATTTACCTGTTATGAATAGGTCCTCTGAACTTTGGGTCAAATTTCCTTGGTTCACCTGCATTTAAAATAAAACAGTATAAAAATATGTCCTTATTTAAAATAAAATCTAGAGAGAGAGGGGTGTTAACAGCAGTCTTTGAAAAACATCTTCCATATATTCCTATTTAAACAGTTCTATTAAAATACTTTCATGCAGGCAATATCAGTAATTCACCAATACCTATTTTTTGTAGATGAGATCAAAGCTTTTTTCTTCTAGCTTAAAAACTTTGAGGGCCTCGCATTTACCACACATAAATTACCTTTCATGTACATCCTATCACTACACCTATGAACAGTTCACAGTAGAAAGTTGCTGATATTTGAGAGACAGGGATTATGTCTCGCAGTCATATGCTAAGTGTGTTTGGCAGCAAGTGAGTGAACCTGCCTCTCTGGAGCTATGGGCTCAGCTCTCCTGATTTTTCTCTAAAGGTACAGCTTGGAGTCATGTTTGTATTTAACATTATACTTACAGTCTTGCGGAGTTATTCTTACTTCCCACTGCTTTTGTTGCAGGATTTTACAGAGCTACAGGTTTGCCCTTTTTGCACTGGGCTTATCAGATGACAAAGCATGGCTGGAGACTGCAGAATTCAGTGCTGACCCTGCGGTGCACTACTCTGCACAGGCAGTGTGATGGCACTAGCTTCTCCCACGCTGGAGAGGAGGTGCAGCACCGCAGGGCAGGCAAAGAGCACGTGTTCCAAGTATCTTCTCTAACTCTCAAGTGGATGCACCTACCACATAGCCCAGTGTAGGAAGCAGAGCAGGTTTTTAAAGTTCAATTGGGCTATGCATACAGTCCTGAACACGGCTGTTGCTTTATATGAATCTCAGAATGACCAGAAGGTCCAGCCAGGTCCCTCTGAGAAACTGGCAATAACATCTGGCCAGTTACAGACAGAAGGAGTGGAACGTGATACATTTTTTTCACATGGCTATCCTGGTTAGCATAGCTCCAATTGATTCGCTCTACACATAAGCAAACTATATTAAGAAACTGCCAAATACTAACCCACCAATCTGTGCTTCAGATGTGGACTTGAATAAGATGAATTACAGTACGATTTCACTTGGGAAAGAGTAACAAAAATTTATGGCAGAATTTAAATTTTCAAGTTTTAAACTACTGTATGAAGAGAAAGAAGCAGTCCTTCATTCAACAGACCAGGATTGGGATTTTTCCTTTTGAAAGTAGCTATACAGCTTTATGGGATATGTTTTTTTAAAGTTCAGTAATTACGGAGATTTACTGAACCAAACGTTATGCAATGAAAAATTACTTCTTCATTCAAATGTCAATGCTACAATACAAATCACTGTTTCAGAGTGCTTTCTCACTGCCTTCTTAAGGATCTCCTCTTCTGAATATACCTGGTATTAAAGGGTGTTACCAACCTAAGATTTCCTCCACCCGCAGAAAATATATTTATTTTCTTCAATTAGAGAACAATTCAGCAACTTCTAAAAAGCAGAATTTACTTATTAACTAAATGCCCGACTTTGTTCCTGGTTTATATCAGAAAAACCTTATCAAAATACACACAGACCAGTACAATAAACACAGCAAATAATAAAATTCTATTTGCCCTTCATCTGAGGTGTTCAGGTCCACCTTACCAAGCTCCTAAAACAAACATATTTTAACACAGAAGAGACTGGAAAAGCTAAAACTGTGGAGGAGTGATGTGTGACAGCAATGCTGGGGAGTGGAAGATGTAAGTTATGCTGTTACGCAGGTGCTACAGGAATCCACCACAGTCCAGAAAGCAAGTGTGTCATACACAATAGCTAATGCTGGGTCAAAACCTGTATTTTGAAGAACCTTTTTGTACAGCAGTTTTTACAAAGTAGTCCTACAAAATAATTTCCCTTCAGAACAATTCAGAGTCTTTAACATTATCCCCCATTGACAAGTTCTGGCCATAAGGCATACTGAAGTGAACCTTTGTTCATTGCTCATACCCAAGCATGTATGAAGAACAGCCACAAGATCACAAAAAAGATCCACTGAACCCACACCCTGTATCTAACAAGGGCCATAGTGAATACCTGAGGAGAAATGCAAAATCAAGGCAAACATCGTGGTGTTTCCCTAAAATTGAGATTACAGAGATTTGCAAACCCACTTTTTTGAACCAGAGGTGGTGACTTTGTATCTAGTAGTTGTAGGTGAATTTCTCTCATTCATTTCATCAATTTAACTTGCATACACTTTAACAATCTGCAATGCCCTACATCAGAGTACTAGAGGTTAATGAAACACTGAAGTACTACCTCCTTTGTTCTGTTTTAAGCTTGCCATAAATCAGCTCATACCTGTATGACAGCACGGCATGCTACTAATAATCTGATGGGTTATTATATTCCTCCTTACTTGTCTACCTTCAAGAGTCCTAGTCTGTTCAATTGTTTCTTGTACATAAGCCATTCCATACTTTTGGTCACACATACTCCTTTTCTGTACCTTTTTCAGTGCTACTGTATATCACTGGAAAATGAAGGGCCAGAACTGCACAGGATATTCACCACGAATATTGGCTGTGATTTATATAATCATGTAATGACTTTTTCCATTTGATCTCAGTCCATTCCTAATAATTCTTTCTTACAGTCTACTTGCTTTTGGGGGCAAACACTTTCACTGAATCATCCACTAAGACCCCAAATCCTCACTCTTGAATGTTACTAGTTAGCTCAGTCCCACTACTAGAAAAACCTACTCTCCAAAGCTATTCAATATTTTCCTTAACAATTTGAACAATGAAGTAGAATGAACACTTTGAAACTGTGAAGGTGACCAGGGTTAAAATACTTCTGGAGACAGAATCAAAGGGATTTTGATAAACAATTCAATAATTCAAAGTGATTTTTATAAACGGACCAAAGTTATAAAGACAAACTCCATTCACAAATCCATGCAGAATAATTGCTTTCAGCAACACTGATGAGAAGAACCCTAAAGGATTATGGCAGACTACAAACAGAGAATGAATCAATAAAGCGATGTCTTTGCAAAAAAAAAAAAAAAAGGACAAATTCAAGAAGTGTGAGCATGACTGGTGAAGTCACTGTTCCTTGTGCCTGGGACATATAAGACCTCAGCTGAAAAACTATTTCTAGATCATTGCACTAGAATTTCAGAAGATACAGACCAACTGGAGAGAGTAGAAGGACTGATTAAGAAGAAGACACTAAGGTATTTACAAAAAGCAGTAAATGCATGCAAACTTCACTGACTGTGATATTGGGAAGGAGCACAAAACCACAGTCTTCAAATACCATATAAAAATGACAGTGATCAGTTGTTCTCAGCTTCCTCTACCAGAGAGAGAAGCTACCTTCGTTTACATCAAAGACGGTTTAGATTAGGCATTAGGAAACCCTTCAGAACATATGGGCAGTTATACACTGGAACAGGTTTTCCAAGTGTACTTCTGAATTTTCCTCGCCCCAAGAGTGTCTATCATTGTTTGTTATGTTTATGTCATACCTGTGTGCTTCTGACATGGAACAAAGAAAAGGCATGTCAAAAGACACACGTATTTATGGAGCATATTCAAGTGTAGTAGGTGAGCTCCATAATACTGCTACAATGAAAACGAATATCCACTAACTAATAGTCAAGAAAATAAAATCAAAGCATTCCAGAAAACAAGCTCCGATTCAAATGGAGTCTTTCATCTCCATCAGGCAAGAAGAGGGATGATGTGAGATAGTAACAGTCATTAACAGCAGTAAAATTATTGCAGTACTGCAAACTTCTTCCAAGAACTGCTCCTCGCTCCCAGCAGTCGCTATGCTAACTGTGGCACGGTGCAGTGCAACACTGCCCAAACTGCCTTCCTCTGTCACCTAGCTCTTGATATAAACCCATTACAGAATATGTCAGTTTACACAGGAAAAGGTAACTATTTTCTAAGTTAAAAATACACTAAAATTCACTGACAGGACTAGTCTGTAGCATCACTGGAAAATTCCTTACCAAAACACATGACACACCAACTGTGATCACAGCTTCATGGAACAGCAAAAAAAAGAAAAATGCTGTTTGTTTCATTCTCATTTTTACAAATTAGATTTCAAATTCCCTAATTACTACCATTCTTTAAAAATTGAGAAGATTCTTTAGGAACAAGGTGGGAATTATTTATGCTATTAGTATTGACATAGCTCCTGATAAAAGCAAACTACTTCTTTAGCTATAAAAGCCCAAACATATTTAGAAAACAAATTTCAAGCTTTACGAGTTTGGTAAGCATAAGGAAGAAAGCAGTGGTGTGGAATAACAACTGTCATTTTTTTGCTAAGATTAAAAACTGAGATGGTATTCACTCTTTGCAGATGAGACGGATCTATTTCACAGGCTGCTTTATAAGAGGAAACTTTTGTACATTGAATTATAGTATCATTACAAGAAATATTTTACAAGATATTTCATTAATCAATTCTGACTCCAAACAGGATATGAATTTAACTATTGCACTTTATCACTGTAATAATTTTTTAAAATAAATCTAAATTACTTATCTAAAATAAAAATCGATAATATATATAAAGTTTACCTTTGATAGGTAATTTAAATAAGCTTGCAAATGTCATGCTGGAAAAAAATTAAGATACACCAATAATTGAAGAAGTTATAAAAAAATCATTTCGGGCTGGATCCAAGCCCATTAAAGTCAATTGAAATAACACAGTTGAACGAAATGAGATTTAGATCAGGCGCTTATGACTTGTCATAAGAAAGCAGGTAAATTACCATGTTTTCCATAGTAGTTTTCTTCATCTCTATGCATGTTACTTACTGTACCTGGACCACTTTAGCAAGCTGTCTGTGTGAAATATTAACTGTGGACTCCTGTGTTGCTAGCACTCTTTCCCCAGCAAGCACAAAAATACTATTTAAATAGATTTTAAAATAAAGCTGAGTGTCACGGACTTCTCCAATCAGAATGGAAACTCACAAAGTAGGCAGGCCTTCCTGGGAACAGAAAGTTATCACCCAGCGCCTTGCCCGCCTACTCCAAGCCAGTCTGATAGCACAAATGAAGAGGAATGACTCTTACCAGCTTGTATTGACATACAATGTATGAGCAGAAAGGGAAATGTCTGCACCTGAATACCATTTGTAAAACAGTATTATGGAAGTCAATACAACTGAAAAATTACTGAAGATTTGCTAACTGAGAATAACACACCATCAGTAATTACTGTGCTTTTGCAGTCTGTGTTACTGTGAGAGAAAACAGTCTTTACATGTCACAGCTGGCCAAGTCTTTCTTCCCCTGTACATGGGACTAGCTCCCCCAAAGTACAAGTCAGGCAAGTAGGAAAACCAAGATTTACTCTGGCACGTTTAAGTCTAAAATGCAAACTGTCTGCTGTATATCAAACTTTCATTCTTGTCCAGTGGAACATTCATCTGTAGAAGTAGTCATAATTTACTAAATTATTTTCTTAATAAAATGTACATTTCATATTTCTGCATAGCACAAAAGTACAGAAGAGTTAGCATTGTTACTTTTGATACTGTAATGCCTATAGAGTGAAAGGAAGTACAAGGCATTGTAGTTAGTGTATGAATCCAAAAGCCTGAAGCCATTTAAGAAAAAAAAAAAAGCCACAAAGGAACAGAACCCTTGTGTGGTGATCCTGATCAGCATGAAACTTCCATTCCCTGTGGAAAATGATTAAAACACCAGTTGTAGAATTCTGTAATGAGAAACACATACACTTGTATATGCATTCCTATGACAATTTCACAAGACAGGGCTGAACTACATGCGGGAACAACAAAAATCACATTTTTAAGTCAACCCTCTCACAGTGTAGTACACAATGACAAAGAAGAATGATCTTATATTATCGTTCACAATGATGCCTGTGATATAAAGCCACAGTCCATTCTGTTATTACAGAACTTAACAGCAATGTTCTAATATTTACCAAATGAGATATTTAGCATAACCAGTATCAGTAAACAAAAGTAAAAATAATATGACGAGGATGTAGGTTGATCTTCTGTAAAATATTAACCATTGACTGAACCCCCATACTTAACTACCTCCCAAGACTTCTTGCTATTCTTGAGCAAATACAAAAAAAAAAAAAAAAAAGGAAAAGAAAAGCAGAGAAGCCAAGTGACTATGATTCTGCTGTGCTCCTACTCAAGTTTGCACCTCTGACAAAGGCTGCTTTAGTAAATCTGAATATAGTACAGTAACAGAAGGCCCTGAACAGACAGTGCTAAACACAGATGTACACTAACTGGCGGTTGGCCAGCTATATATTATCCAACTCTAATAAAATGCTATTTCTACGTTCACAACTATTAGTTTCTTCAGATTTCTTCCTTGGTGTTTGGTCAACAATTACATGTGCCTCTGGCTAGAATAGGTGTGGCTTTTTAAGAGAATAGTATTTTTATTAGAAAGGCGTCGGAGCTCTGTGTACGTGCTGCTTCTCTCTACTGGAGTAAACAGGTATGTTCACATAATTAAAAGTGCCTATAATATGCCTCGGCAATTGTAATGCCTCCTTCAGGGCAAGGGTACGCAGTCTGCCAATTCCATGCTCAAGATACAAGTGCAGAAGCCAACAAATTAGGCTGCTAATAAATGCTCGGGGTGCATTAGGATTGAAGAGATTCATCCTAGTTGATGTTTCTCTAAAAAAATCATACGAAGATTTTGATGGTTCTGCCCTTCTATTCTGGACAGAAGTAGGAAAAAACAAAATAACACAAGCTCTTGCACAATTCATCTATCCCTTTCAGGAAGCCTAAAATTCTTGAACATATCTGAAAGTCTAATCTTTGCAAGGTTTACAGTCTAATTTTGCAAAGAATCCAAATAAATGTTTGAGATATACTGCTGTTGAGCTGCAGTCAAATTAATTTTACTTAAATATTTTGTTTTAGTCAATCTTAAGCTATGTTGTAAGTCACATTTAATGTTCCTTATACAGAAACAGCTTAATGATCCTAGTAATATAATACTTTATTACTGCAGGACACAAATGTGTAGAAGCAATCTATTAAGTCAAAAGGTTAACATTAGTATAAAAATAGCTCTTCCAATAAGTCTTGTATCTGGTTTACAGGCATACAGGGGTCTTTTCCTCTTTGAAAGATTCAGGTATAACTTGCTTGTTACGAGATCATCCACTGATACAGACATACATTTCAATTATAATAAAAACACCCTTATGATTCCTCTCTTGTGTAATAAATCATAATAAATGGTAGCCTTCTTTGAAATATCTTTTATCATGACAGTATGAGCCTTTCTGTTTGCTGTTCCTTCAGCCAGAAAAGCTAACGAGAGGATGAATACAACTCACCCTGAATTCCATTTTTAAATCCCAAAGAAGACAAACTTTTCTGACTTTGGGTTGTGGGGTGGTTTGTTTTTTATTATTATTTCCTGTTAGCCATTCATGCAGACAGATTTTTTCCATGAGAACAATTAAATGTGTTTGTCTTTTAAAAGTTGAGAATTCATCATTCAGTGAATGGATGCCACACGTAGAAATGTGAGTCAGCAATATCACTGCATTAAATAATTGTAGTAGAGTTTCACTATCTTGATCCTATATTAAATCACAGGCCAGATCACAGAATCACAGAATCCTAGAATGGTTTGGGTTGGAAGGGCCCTTAAAGCCCATCCAGTGCCACCCCCTGCCCCGGGCAGGGACACCTTCCACTAGCCCAGGTTGCCCAAAGCCCCATCCAACCTGGCCTTGAACCCTTCCAGGGAGGGGGCAGCCACAGCTTCTCTGGGCAACCTGTGCCAGGGCCTCACCACCCTCACAGGGAAGAATTTCTTCTTTATATAATCTAAATCTACCCTCTTCCAGTTTAAAACCATTACTCCTTGTCCTATCACTATGCTCCCTGAGAAATTGTCCCTCCCCCCTTTCCTGTAGCCCCTTTCAGTCCTGGGAGGCCGCTCTAAGGTCTCCCCAGAGCCTTTTCTTCTCCAGCTGAACCCCCCCAATCTCTCAGCCTGTCCTCACAGGGGGGTGCTCCAGCCCCCCGAGCATCTTCGTGGCCTCCTCTGGCCCCGCTTGAGCAGGTCCGTGTCCTTCTGATGTATGTCATGTTTGTTGGAAACCTTGCATGGAAGGAAAGACCCCCTTGGTTGTTTCTTCATGTGCCCACACATGCATATGAGCTCTGGTACCTTGAGCATTACAAACTAATAAAGTAAATATCCAAAACCTAAGTAAAATATTTGCCTTCACATCTGAAACTAATTTAGGTTGAACAAAATGGTACAAGCTATTGGGGACAATAAAATAACTTAGGAAATGGCAACATTAGCTGATTAAAGTGAGGGCTAAAAAGGGACTCTGGGTTCTCACAGTGGAATCCACAGCTCGGTGTCACTTAGGCCATGTAACAACAGCAAAATAGAAGTCTATTAGAACAGGATAGCAGCATCCAGCACGCTGAGGTGGGGGATGATTAACTAGCCAGTAGAAAAACACTGAATAAATAAGTGCATCTTAAGCTCAGTTCTCTACAGGTACTTGGGTACCTAATTCTGGGCAAAATTCACATTGCTGCATCCTTTCCTGGAGTTTCTATCAAAAAAACAAACCAGGAATTCTTTCATTAAAAACAGAGATGCCTGAAGAGATAATTGTGGCTGTCTGCAACTAAACAGATAGATTGCTCCAACCCAAGATGTAAGAGATCTAAATCCAGAGCCACCAGAGCATCCAGTGCAGAACAGTAGGCTGGAAAGACATCCCCTTATGTGTGAGCAGAAAGGTACTCCATGCAGCTCTGTCAAGAGTTACTGCCAGGAAGAACACAATTACGTACATGTTCGGGTAGCTCAGAGTGGATCAACCAAGAATCCTGCCCCTACGCCAATATTTAGTATGTAATATACAGCCAGACCAGTAAGTTCTTTCTTCCCAATATGAAAAAATAATCATTCCTTCCTTTAAATGTTTTAACTGAAAATTTCTTATTATGCTATTACCCAGCAATTAGGTTTTTTCTACCAAATGCCAAAAGTACTCTTACCATTCATTGTATTAGAAATTCCCAGAATACAAAGCTTCAAAGAGATTTAACTGGTGACTTAGATTGGTAACAGTATTGCAAGAGGAAAGTTATTAACAGTAATGAAAAATCATTTGCTCTATCATATGACAATCATCCAGATTTCAAAGCAAAACATTTTGCAAGAGGTTTTTGATCAACTCACAAATCAGGAACTGCAGTAACAAATAGCAACCAGAACAGGCAAATTTTTATTAATGTACAGTGTAATGAATTCTCCAATAAACTACACACCCAAGGGAACAACTCTTCATGGTGCTATGCACTTGCTACTGTATTAGACTGGTGTGAATTCATTCCCTCTCTGGAATTTTCAGAAAGATTAACACATGGGAAGAAAAGCTGCAGTGCAACAGCAGAACAAATGACACTAGTCAAAATGCTCTGTCTTCTACATTCTCTAACACTCCCACACAATTCAATTCATTTCCATGTCCACACATTCCTTCCCTCCTGTAGTTTTCCATCAGCTTTCCACTACATTCCCTGTTTTTCTGGAAAGGCAAAGCATACAGAAGTTTTGGAATTACATTGTGATCGCTGGCTGACCATGATGCTCAGGTTATCTGCCCGCCGACAGCCACCACTCAGAATGTTCAAGGAGCTAACTCGGGAGGCAATGGTCACCCAGGGCACACTCAGGAACTAGGCAAAGTGTTGAAACCCAAACAATATTTGAACCCAGTACTGCCTTTATACTACTGATACCGGCCCACGACTTGCAAAAAATTGAAAGGCAAAGAAGGAAGAGGAAGTGGCGGATGAGACAAACGGGCCATCACATAAGCATCCTTTTCTTTACACAGTTGCAAGGACACAAATCTTCACATGCAAGTCACAGTTGTCCACCCACATTCAGTCTGAGTTTCAGAAACGACTGCCACTGACTACAGCAGAGCTGAGGGCATTCAGCGCTGCTCACAAACCTCCACAAGTCTTACTGAAGGACATGATAAAAGAAGAGGGGGAAAAAACACAACACAGTGAAAGACAAGGGTTTAAGGAGGTTTCAAGAAGGCCAAAGTACTATGTAGTTCCGCGTCACTTCTAACCTTTGCTTCCCAAGCAGTCCAGGCCACAAGCACTACATACGTACCTACCATAAAGCGAATTGCCTGGGAATCCTGAGGTCAGCAACAGTCCAATGGAGAAGGCTGACCTTTTTTTCCACCATGGTAAGAACACCAAGCACTAAATTAAGCACTAAGAATCCAAAACTTTAAAATTAATGTTATTGCATTACCCTAATTAGTCATGTGTCTGAAGAAGCATGATGTTCTCCATGTCATAGCCACAAGACAAAGTGAATGACAGCACATCAGACACCCAGCTGACTGTCAGTTTCCCCAAGAATTATGCAACGTTTTTTTCCTGAGCTGATGCCTGTACAATTAACATGTTGTCCATGTTGACTTAAGAATAGACAAAATATCGAAATCTGTTTGACCAGCATTATACGATCAGATTTCAAAGGTCTGCAGCTAATATTCTTCTGATACTAGTGATAACATAGGTTATTAGGCAGATTTTGAAATATGCTGGTTCTCAAACAACTACTCACAGAAAGGGGATGTGTAATTAATATACTACAACTTAATTGGTCACTAAACTGCAATTCTACCATGCAATCAAGAATACTGATAGCTAGAGTGGAGATTTTACATTTCTCTAAACATCAAACAGTAAGCTTGCCAGCAGTTTGGATCACCTACACAGCATCATTAAGGCTCCCATTTCAATGATCTTATTAGCTGTTCCCCAAAATTTTTCTTTAGAAATTAAATACTGTTTGTTCTTTTGTCTCCCAGATTCCATTTCTTATTCTTGGTCTGGGACTATTGCAGCCACACGTTCCACGGAATTTCCAAGCAAAGACACAGCTACCAAGATTCTTCCAAAATGGAGTAAAGTGTGTGGGAAGAGTACTTCTCTGCAACCTCAACTATTCTGAGATTCTATGAGACATTTTGTTAAAGTGAGATTGGGCCCAGAAGACTGGGTGAACTCCAGAGAAAAGCAAGCTGTCATGATACAGTTATGTTTGATGTAACTGTTTTGTTAAATATCTCCTTTTCCCAACATTTTTACTTATTAATCCAGCTAGGAAGGGTGCTTGGTCTTGAAACATGCTCTCATGCTTTAGAAAAAACAGCATCTAAAATATAGTCTTTGATGATGCTTTAATGGAAAAAGTGATGTTTTGAAATAATCAAATGCTTCCTATCCAGGATCAGAAAATGCGAGAGGTTTCTGTTTCTAGGCTGCTTTACTCCAGTTGATCTAGGACGACAGATGCTAGCCAATTATTTTTTCCTCCTAGCTGACTCTCTAGCCCCAAATGCTTTATATCATTACATATCATTGCTACCTTTTCTAGTTTATCTTATGCTGTAAAATGCTGTATGCAGATACCATACCATCTAGACCTTTTCTATAAATCATTAAAATAACACTTTCATAACCTCAGAAGGAGGGTATTATCTATCAGCGTTTACCATCAATAATTAAACCACTGCACTGTTTCTACTGGGAAAGGAAGTACAATTATACACATTTTACAGATATAAAAATGACAGGTGGAAGAAACAAAACCTGGATTATTCTGGACTTTGTGTACATCATCTATTTGCCACTATTTCATTTGCACAAATGTATTCAATAACTTTGCAAGCAAGAGGACAGTCAGACCCACAACCTTCTGAATAAACCAATGTCTAATTCACAAAAGCCATCTTGAAACTGCAGTAATAAGAACCTTAACAGCAAAGCATAGTTTTGAAGATCTCTCCTCTTCCGCATACCAGGCCTTTTCTAATGGCTGCTGATTTAAACTAAGAATGGCCAATGGTTGCCTGGTTTTGGTTAGCTGAATTTGTCTAGTGAGCTAACATTATCTGTGAAAATTAGACATCAAAAATCCTAATGTAACATGTTGTTAAAATGTCCAACATAAAGTGTACATAGCTATCATGTGTCTCATGTTGCCCTATAATTCCAAATGTAACAATTGTTTAATTTTTCAGTTATGATTACTTATTCAGTTCTCTAGAAGGCAAAACAGTAAGGTAAAGTTCTACCCTTTTTTTTTTTTTTTTACATTTTAAAATGCAGCTTGTATCTTGAAAACAACATTTCAGGCATCCAAATTTTAAAGACGATTACCTTAGTTTTATCTCCCTTTTTTAGCTCTTCACGTCTTGGAGACTCTGTTCCTGGCGTGTACTACCCTGTTCCTGGCGTAGTACACATGTACTACTCTTCCATTTCAGCAGCCCTCTGACAACATGCCTGCTGAGCACGTTCAGCAACTGGTGAGTTCACTTTCACAACTAGGACCCCACTTTTAGGAGGAACTGTATTCCTGCAGGTCAACACAGGAATCAGAAAATAATCTGGTTTTTCAGACAACAACAAAAAACCCATCGCTATTACTACAATCTAAATGAGCCTGATACTGAAATCAAAGGGAAGGCATAAAATAAGCAAGATAACCTTCAGCTCTGGAACAAGTTGTAATTTTTTGTTAAGGGGAAATTAGACTATTAACACTTCTCTAAATACATTTTCAGGACTAACAACATTTATTCCACTAAATGTTTAGCACTCTAGCGGACTCTGATCTTTAATAACAACTATAATTTTCTGTAAGATGGAAGCTTGGTCCTATGCGATTAATTACTTCAAAATGGAGACAATTCACAGATGTTCACAGATGTTCCCTTAAGAACTAAGATCAAACAGTAATTTAAAATTGGCTCTTATTGCCTATCATTTTTTTATACTAAAAAGTATCCACTAGAAAACAAACAATATAGTCTATACAGTACCTGCAAGTTAAAACAAAGCAAGTTAACGCAGTCAGAATTTCTTTTAGATGTAAATAGAGTACTGGAAGTAGCATTACAAATTATGTTTTCCTTCCTACGTGAGTAGAAGTATTTGAAGAAGAACTCTGTAGTGTCGGTCAGTTCAAAACCAGGGAAGTGAATGAGGGTATTCCTTGGTGTAATCTACTGACAGAAGTAAACACGTGAAGTTCCGCTTCTTTGAATAACATTAAGAAATTAGGATAATTTCTTAAAATTTCAAGCAGACATCCCGATTCACTCAACAAACTACTGTCTCTCAGCCTTTGTTTTTCAATAGAACATACAAATATTCACCCCCCCCAGTCCTTTATTCTGGGGGAAGGGGAACAGAGATCTACAAAGTACATTCTTACAAAGTAGCACAGTTTCCGCCCTAATTCAGGTCTAAGCCATACACACAGCTTTTCGGACCACAGACGACTAAGGGCAGCGCAAGTGCGGCGGCCCTGCAAGCTCTGCCTGGCGCGCAGGCTGGGCGGCCTGGCCGAGCTCAGCATGGCGCGGCGGCGGGCTGCCCTCCACCCGCTGCCTCTGGGGGGGCCTGGCCCAGCCCCACGGCCCCGCCCTGAGGCGCAGCTCCCGCTGCCTCGCGGCCGTGGCTGTGCTGGGCGCGCTGCCCGCCCCCGGCCCGCCATCATGGAGCCCTTCTCCCTGCTCGTCCCACCAGAGCCGGCCCTCACCCTTGCCCGCCGAGCTGCGCCACCGGCCTGACGCCAGCCCTGCCTCCTCGCCACGGCCGTGCCAGCGGCCTGGGCTCGCTCCTGGTCCCCCGGCCGACCCTGCCGGCTTTCCTGGGCGCCCCGGGACAGCCCCGGCCCCAAGGTCCCGGCCCTGCCCGCCGAGTCACGGGGCGCGCGGCCCGGCTCCCCGAGGCAAACCGTGCCCTGGCAGCAGGATGATTACATAAAGAGCGACTCACTAACTTTTCTAAAAGAACAACATATCAGAAATTCAAGCTTATTCAAGTAAAACATTTTCTCTTAAAAGAATACCCTTCACAATGATTTGAAGGGTTGATTTACCTGAACATTGCTGAATACCGATAGATGGTGTATGCAGAGCAGTATCTGGTAAACTACACTACGTTGCTCTGGAGAATTTAACATATCACAAGTATGTTGATAATTTAAAGCATTTCTGAAAGCTAAAAAATGTTTTATTTTCCCTTTACAAAGGGCATTTTTTGAACAATGTACACACAGTTCTGTCTGAAAGTCTAACTGTCCAACTGCACGACCAATTTTTGCACCTGGCTACTAGTATCTGGCATGATATTTGAATACAAAAATAACTGATTATGCTTTAGACTGATTACAACGTCAGGCAAACAATAGATTTGTCCAGAAAATGAGTGACTCACGGGTATGATTAAAAAGCCTTATCATTATACACTTGCTAATTCACTGGCTATTCTCTGTATAGATACACATATTTTGTAGAGATACCCTTTTTTTAAAAAAAGAATGGTATAAATAAAACTATTCAGATGGAGATTGGGTGATTCATGACTATTGCTGCTTCAACAGGGGTTAAAATTTATCTAACACTGTACATAAGATGCATTATTATGAATGCCTGCCTTTCTGAAAGCCGTCTAAGTACAGCACACTGACTGGTATAATGGACAAAGCACCAGCTCTCCATGGGTTTTTTTGAACCATTAGATATGCAGTTACAAGTAGAGTTTGTAAGATTATGTTAATTAAATCCAGTATTTTAATAGGCAGCCACATTTTCATTTATTTTGCCTTCATTTCTGAGACTACTGCCATTAACTGTAGTATGTGCTCTGCAGTCTTACTGGTGTTAACAATGGCTCTGTGTATCTGAACAGTAAAATTATTCACATAACGGTAACACCGGCAGATTTAATTTAAGAATTTATTTGAGCAAACAAATCCCTTACAGTTGCTTAGAAATGGTCAGAAGAGACCCTTCGTTCCAAGTTTTTTACGCTTATTAATAAAACACAGACTTCCACTATATTCTCTATTTTGTCTTCATTAAAAATCCTCTGGAATCAAAAGCTTCAGTTTAAACAAAGCCAAATGTGTTCTTAGACAAAAGAAGGGGACTGTGACTATTGATGTTTTCTGTCTCTGTAGACCCCTAAAGGCACAACATGTTATGCCAAGCTGGTCTGCATTCATTGAGCTAGATTCTATTCCTAAGTAATAAGACTGTTAATAAAGTAATCCAACATTACTTAAAAGGTTTTCGTACCTGAAAGGAATTTCTCAGCATTTCCAACATACACAATTAATGAGATATTGCTACACTGATGCAGAAAATCACGTCTCCATACACCTATTTATTAGGTGCTACAATAAAAAAAAAAAACACCCACATTATTTGAATGGTGATCTGAAAATTGCTTGAATGATTTTGAATGTAAGAGGATTACGTCTGAAAAACTTCACATTAGCTAGATATCTGAAAAAACAGATATATGGTGGCTCAATAACCGGTTCACAGGCTAACTTGCAATGATATTCTGCAGACATGCATCCCCAGTCCTCTATACAGAGCACTGGGCATTATGAGAAAAGTCTTTCTATGAAACAACCTGTTCCTGCAGAAGCAGGTGTCAAGTTCCTTTCTAGAGCACACTGAGCTGGCTCAGATTCTCCCCTCCATTTCAGAAGCAAAATACATGATGTCTTCAATGTATAAGCCTCAGTTTATTATAACTGGTTTGCAGATTTCCCAGTTTGTGATGCAGTTAGGAACACATTTTCTACTGCTGTTGGTGTATCAATTTAGAACCAAATTCACCGGCACAATGGAATAAATAACAGTCCTGAATGCTCAGTCCAGACTGAAATTATTGTAGGAGTAAAACCCATATATAAGAATCATTAGATGTGGATCAACCATAAGGTATGTGGAATTAGTGAAGAGGTGATTACAAAAGATAAAACCTGTAGGAAAATTTCTACACTGCTTTCTACAGCCTAAACAACATGCTGTTCAACAGAAAGACTACTCAGTGCTAACCCAACCCAATGTCTGCTCCATTACAGGAATGCTAGCATGGGCCTCAGTAGCATCTTACGAGGAGAATGTTCAAGATCCAAAAGCTGGTCATTTTGTCAAATGTAAATGCTGGTTCAGATCCTCACTGTTCTCTAAGAGGGAAAAGGTACTCTGACAGGCTTTGTAACAACTCCAGACTTTATACACAAATGGCATGAAAAGTGATTCCAGCTCGGGGGGGGGGGGGGGGGCGGGGATAAAAATCACAGCCCACTGTGGATGTGAATATTTAACGTGAATGTTTAACACATGAATATTTAAAAGACTGACAAGTAACTTGTGTAGAAGAAACACCTCAAAGATAAATCAGAACCAGACCAAAGTAGGAAGTAAAATACGATTTGGGGAGATTCTCAGAATACATACTAATCTCAGCAACACTGAGAAAGTTTTTTAGGAGAGCTGCAAAAACGTAAGAGAAAGTAGAAGCCATAAAAATAAAGATCTGTTGAAAGATCAGAAAATTCCTTCCCAGTCTCAGAAGTGAAACATGCCTCACCTCCTTACAAAAAGTCACAAAGAGGATTCTACAGTCCTAGGCTCAGCTTTATGCACTGCAGATGTCCCCTAACATTTTAGGAACAACAATGAACAGTAAAATTGTAATGGATATAAGAACTTGCTGACTGGAATTTCTAGTACTATTTTCTCATCTTAAAATGGTTAATACTAGGCCCAGATGCCTGAAAGCTAGTCTCTAGTTTAATCTCCAATGTATTCCTATAAATTGCTATCTTCTATTTAGTAAATATTAATAATTGCATAGATTATAACTGGAAACTAGAGTTCCTGCTCTTATAAAAGACTATCAGGATGAAGTTGTAATATTCTGTGAAAATTGTGAAATGCTAGGAATTAGAAGCAAACTAATCCTGAAAATTGAGCCTACAGCATTTCATTTTTGTTGCTGAATCCACTGCAATGCTTTTTTCTATTAGGGGTATCTATCTGGTGCTGAAAAGTATAGTCAAGAAATATTAGAAGAATAATAATAATAAACAATAACTAATTATTATTGCTGTTGTTATACATCCCAACAAAAGATGTATTTAGAGTGGCACATGTTAACACTCAGGTTACTTACACTTTGCCACGTATGACGTCAGTTCTAGTACACAGTTACCAAAAAGATGTACTGAAGTACAGTCTGTCTTTGATTCTTGCCAAATGCTGCAAAGCACCTAAGCCTAACATTCAGCCATGAAAGTGCTGCTAACTCGCTTCGCTACATTGAAGTTTATAGCAGTAAGAGAGGTTTCTGTGGCTAGTAACTCTGTTAGTGGTGCCATGAAGAATTCTATGTCTTTCACAATGGTACACTGATAGAAGGCACTCAGGACACATTTACTTGCAGACAGGGCAGGTCCCAGCACTCTTTTCAAGGCCTTTAGATACCATGCTTACATTAGAATTGAGCTTACAGAATGCATTACCATAGCACATTGATCTAGCCTCTTGCGGCCTTGAGAGAATTGCACATCAACATAAATTTCATGGTCTGCAGTCTGAATTTGCCTTCTACAGTGAACCACCACACCGTAGTATTCGCTCTGATGAGCCTCTGGTTGATACGAACAAAAGGTATCGCAAAACTAAACTGTCAGTGTGTGAAGGGGAGATTTCACAGTGCATGCTTATACCCTACTTTTTCTGTAGCATTCTGTTAATCCACTAATCTCTTTAAAAAAAGGAGAGTGAGGAGAAGGACACTATATCTGTACGATACTACATATAAGTGTGAAATGCATGAATTTATTATCAGCACTCACTAAATATTCCAAATCTGTGGAGAAGCCAAAAAAATACTACTAACTAGCAATTTTGCAATTATTGTATTTTACCTACAATTTTGTTTCCGTGTGTGTCTGCGAGCATACACGTATATAGATTTAAAATTGTAATTGGAAGGACTTTTTTTACTGCAACCCTGAAATGCAAGATTTTAACACTCCAGGGTGACATGTCCATGTGTTATTGCATGATAACACTTGCATCACCTATACTTAGCTAGCAAACTACACACTTCCTTTCCAGTTCAGCAGAAATGACTGTTCTTTTAAGATAGCAATCCCTTAGTAATAGGCAAATCTCCATGGAATTCCTCTGGCTAAAGTATAAGCAGAACGTGTGCAGGGATTCGTAATTTATATTCCAGTGATCTGTGACGTCCAATGTTCCAGGGCCTGTAATCCTTTTCCTTCTGTACCATATGTCCTTCAATCCTCGTTTTCCTACTTCACATGTCCTTAGTTAATCCTCCATCCTGAATTCCAAATTCTTCTCCATTCTCTTTCCTAATCACATTTTTATTGTCATTCTACTGTGCCATATTATGCAACAGGGCTGCTCCTGGACAGGTTCTCATTCTGATCAACCTTAGACATAAAAATGTTTTATACAACTAGTATTCACATCCTAGTATTTTGAAATATCAGCAATTTGTCATGTTTGTCTAGAAATGCAATTTGCCTAAATCATTTTGAGAGGAAGTAAATTTATACAAATCTCATTTCTCTATTTTAATCTCATGCAATGATTACCCTTACAGTGAATAAATATTAAATTGCAGTTAACATTATCAAAGAACTAATAAAATTCTGCTGAATTAACATCAAGACCAGGATGAGGCTTTAGAGGAAGGCACAGTATAGTTCTTTGCTAAATAGCCCATAAAGCAGGTAATGCTACTGGAATTAGGAAATGCAATTTAATCTGAGAAAACTACAATTATTTCGGTTGCAGAAAGGTTACAGTATTTGAGCAAGTTTCATGCAAAGCCATTATGACATAGAAGGCGCCACCTTAGAGAAGGAAGTAATCAGGGTATTACTGGCCTGCGTCATTATGCTTTCTGACTATCTCCAATTTTTTTGGTTTTAGCTATGGCCTTGCCAACTATTTTATGTCAAGACATGGTCACCATCTCCCTCACTATGATTTTGATACCTACCCTGATAAGCCCTACTTTAGCTGTTATCCAACTCATGCTGGAACACTGAAGCAATTATGTGTTTTCACAATATGCATAAAAGCCATCATTCAGACTTAAAGAATTAAAAAGACGGCATTTTATTTACCTCCATGTCTGGATTCCCCCCCCCCCCTTTAAATACTGCCCACTCACTAGAAAATTCAAGCAAAAATCTGTACCACAGTTCACATTCCATCCTACTCATATTTCTAGTCTTAGTGTTTCAGTTGTTTTGCACAGTGCATCACCAGAAACAAGTACATCAAGCCAAACAAGAGGTATCATTAGGTATTAAGATATATTATTTCTGGGATACTCTGATACTTTGTCAGAGTTGCATCCGTACAATTACATTTACAATTGCTTTGAGTGTATTACTTGTTCAAGAAAAGTGACTGGAGAAATGGTTCTGAAGTGTGAGCTTCTTTTCACATATTCTACAAGTTTTCCTGTCTTGAGCAACACACAAGTCATTAAAAGCTAAGTGATGAAAACAAGAGGCTTTCTTTACCCATTAAATATTTCCTGATCTTTTTCTAATGTGACAATCCATGACAACATTCATCACACTCGGTGCTTTCAAAGGAAGATTTTTTTCTCATAGCCAAAATGTTTATTTTATTACAGATTCAGCATCTTAACTCACCAGAAGATTTGGAAAAGATTTGCAAATAACTTTCAGCTGTATAGAAAATCTGCTGCAAACTGCTTTCTACCTAGTGCTATGAAAGCCGCAAAACAAATCAACAAAATCACCTCCAACAACTTGCTCATCAATGTTTATCACTACTGAGGTTTTGCCAAAAGAAAACAGCAGTTTTCTCTAGAGGGAAGAATCATGCATTACAGAGAATTCACAGCTGGAAGTCAAGTACGAATTCATCCTGATAGAAATCTTGTATTCTATATATGATTATATTTTGGCCACCTGCAATTACCTTTAAAAAAAATAGTTCTGATGGTGACGTATATACAATGCAAATGTAACACAGAAGAAAACATCAAATTCCTTGCCTTTCACTCACTTTTATTTTGCTGTAGGTCAGATCCGTAATGTTGAAACCAGTACAGTGAGGGTAGGGAGGAAAGTTCACAAAATTCCTCTAAAACAGAGGAAAGGAGCAGGCAAAAAACTAGAACTGTATTTTCAAGCAAAACTGTCATTTTGTAACAAAAAGACCCATAGAACATAGATGAACACAATCTTGAAAGACAAAGCAGACACTCCAGATGCAAGGTGCGCAGCAGTCGCAGATGATGTCAAAACAGAGGCTTGTAATGACAGCAGCTATAGGACAAGAACTTGTCATCTATACTAATAATTTGCATAAACTTTCTTTATCCTTGCAGGAATGCAACCTCACAATTACTTAGAAGCATCTACACTAGTAACATTAGCAGCATTTAGTTGAGAGATGGTTCCTCAAATGGGCAGGAGGAAGCTGCAAGTAATTTGCCACTGCTTTTGTACGGCAACTGAATCAGCAGAGGAAGATAACATAACATGTACTTGCCATTAAATGTAAATGTAGCACACGAAAGTATAAGTAGGGGCTCAATGGCTTGCACAGTAAGAACAGAAACCACTTCCTCTTTCAGTTTCACTTAATAGAAGCAGAATTTTAACTGTAAACAAGAGAAAACTGAATCTTTTAAAATATATAGCAGCCTATATTAAGGACCACTGCCATTAAGTTGCTCCTATTTAGTTGGACAGCTACGACTCAGCCATTATTTTACAGGCAAATTAAATACTTAATAGCAAATTCACTGCAGGATGCCTTCTAAAGAATGTAATTACAAAGCTCTGGCACTCACATATAACTATACTTTGCCCTTGAATATGAGAGAAAATGGTTAAAGACAACATAGTTTAGTGCAAGTTAGAGACTGTTAGGACTAGTCAGATCTAATGGGTTTTCATTCTCACACTGAGTGTAATATTATCATTAACCGATCCTGCTAACTGAACTGACCCAACAGCTTAAAAGCCAAAAAACAGGTGAAAAAAACACATTAACTGACCCTCCACATTTCCATCGTCCACACCCCTATAAACTAGGGCAGCATGATGAAGTTTGGTAGTTACACACCTTTGAGATATTTTGGTTTAATTTGAAAATTCTGTCCACAAAGTCAAATTCATCACTAACTTCACTGTCTGTTAAGAGAACATCACCACCAGGTCCTTTTGGATTTTGGAGGATTTCTCCCTATTCCGCCTTTTTTTCCATACTACGGGCCTTGGACCAGACCCTGCAAGTAATCAAGCTCTGGATTACTGTGAGGAGTCTTAATGATCATAGAATATCTCCAGCTGGAAGGGACCCATAAGGATCATCAAGTCCCACTCCCTGCTCCTCACAGAACTACCTAAAACTAAACCATATGACTAAGAGCATCATCCAGATGCTCCTTGAACTCTGACAGGCTTCGTGCCGTGACAACCTCCCTGGGGAGCCTGTTCCAGGGACTGACCATCCTCTCAGTGAAGAGCCTTTTCCTAATGTCTGGTCTGAACTTCCTCTGACACAGTTTCATTCCATTCCCTCATGTTCTATTGCTGGTCACCAGAGAGAGGAGCTCAGCATCTCCTCCTCCACAAGGGGGAGGTTGAGGAAGTTGTAGACTGGGATGACGTCCCCCCTCAGCCTTCTCTTCTCCAAGCTGAACAAGCCAAGTGACCTCAGCCGCTCCTCCTAGATCTGCCAGCCTGCTGTCACACCATTTGCTATAACTCTTTGTGACCAACCTGCCATTCACGCAACATATTACTGACTTGTCTAGCTGCATGCCGGACATTCAGTCCGGAAGGATACTGTGAAAGACAGTATCAAAAGCTTTACTAAAATAAAAAAACTCCATATCTACTGGCTTCCCCTGGTCAACTAGATGGGTGACCTTGTCATAAAAGGAAATTAAGTTGGTTGGACAGGGCCATTCCCTTGAGAACCTGTGCTGTCTATGACCAATGACTGCATCGCCTCTCAAGTGTTTTCTCAGTAACACTTCTTCATAATAACCTTCTCCATAATTTTACCAGGCACTGAAGTGAGACTGACAGGCCTGTAATTAACAGGGTCTTCCTTTTTACCCTTCTTGAAAATTGGGACACCATTTGTCAGCTTCTAGTTGACTGGGACCTCTCCAGACTCCCTTGACCACTGAAAAATAATGGAGAGAGGTCCCACAATAATGTCAGCCAGCTCTTTCAGTACCCTGGGATGAATCCTATTGGGCACCAGAGCCTCATTCACATTCAGCTGGAGCAGCAAGTCTCTTAACAAGTTCCGGGTCAGCTGGGAGTTTATCATCCCCGCAGTTACAGTCTTCCAACACAGGGCTCCGTGGGTCCCAGGGCCCATCATCAGTGTTGAAGATAGAGACGAAGAAGGCGTTAAATGTCTCCACCTTGTCTACATCCCTACTTGTGAGCTGACCAACCTCACAAACCACTATTATCCCTGATCCTCCTTTTGCTGTTAACATATTTTAAAAAGCCCTTTTGTTGTCCTCCACAGTGCTGGCCAGCTTAAATGGTAAGTGAGCTTTGGCTGCACAAGTTTTCTCTGTACAGTGGTGAACAGCATCTCTGTAGTCCTCCTGCATTGCCTGTCCTTGCTTCCAATGTCCATACACTTCCTTTTCTACCCAAGTTCTAGAAGATCCCTACTCAGCCAAGCCAGCCTTCTGCCTTGCTTGCTTGACTTCCCACACTTTGGAGTTGCCTGCTCCTGCACTCTTAAGAGACAGCGCTTAAAAAGTGACCAGCATCATGGACCCCCAATGCCTTCAAAAGTAGATTTCCAGAGGACCTTACTAACCAGCTCTTTCAGCAGCCCCAAGTCTGCTCTTCCCATGTCCAGGGCCAAAGTTCTGCTGGCAGTTTCCTTTCTGTCAACAACTCTTTGAAACTCCACAACTTCACAGTCGCTGTGACCAAGAACAGCTACCAATCACCATTTGGTGCACAAGTCCCTCTCTGTTTACACACAGCAAATCTAGGAGGCACCTCTCCTAGTCGGCTCCCTTAGTACCTGCACCAAGAAGTTATCTCCAACGTGTTTTGGGAATTTCATGGACCTGCTTGTGTCTGCTGTATGATGTTCCCAGCTGACATCTGGGAAGTTAAAACCACCCATAAGGACAAGAGCTGATCTAGGGATATCTCTTAATTCCTTGTAGAATAATCCATCAGTGAATGATAGAATCATAGAACTTTGCTACTGAAGGTCCTAACAGCTACATGATACAGACAACTGCACGCCAGAACTTGAGCCTGCATACTTCCATATTTACTCTACTAGCATAGAGTCAGCCATAGAGACTGTATTCATAATGCTGGAATATTTTTACTTTTTTTTTTTAATAGTTTTTACTAAAAAATCTCAAAACATGAAGGATTTTTACACAGATCAGGTGCGGCCATTTGAATCAGGTGCATACCGTTAACCTCCAAGATAGGTGGCAGATCCATCTCAGAAAAATGCTACTGTTACCAGAGATCTCCTGGATTACCAATGTGCAAAACAGTTTATCTCCAATTCTTCTCAACCCATGTGCTTACATGCATTGTGACATAGACAAGAAAGGCAGGAGAGGCTGTGAACTAGCTTGTGTGTCTGTCAGCCCTTACTCTAGGTCAATTCCAACATCACTTTAGATTGTTCGGTGAGTCCACTGAGGTTTCCTAACACTGATGTTTATACTTTGACATTATATCAAGTGCTAAGATGTTCTAACACTGTCAGAGAGAAAGTATTAATTCCACTTTGATACTTGCATGGATGCGAGTTCCCAGCTTGACTGGCAAATGCAGCTGTTGTGGGCAGTTGCCAGCATCAACAGAAGTCATTCTTTGGGGAGAAAAGAAACACTTCTCCAAATTGCTCCTTTACTGTGTCGTCCTTTCTTACTATATTTTCCTTACACGTTTGAGTGAGATAGAGCATAAATAAACAACATTCATAGGTTTTCTCATATATCTTTTTCCAGCAGTGGTTACAGTGCACATAACAGGGAAAAGTCTTGGAAAAGAGCTCTTGGAAGCTGGGGGGTTTATTTCCTTGTGCTTGCAATGCCACATTTCCAGGGGTACTATACAACTTCATTTATAGTTTATGGTTCAGACTTCTATTGGGTTTGTTTATTTGTTTACTACCCCCAGTTACAGATTCAATTGCTTTGGGGTTGGTTTTGTTAAGAAACCTTCATTGATTTCTCTTCCTGTTTTGTTTTTCAGTATCCCAAACCACTCACTACCTACCAATTTTTTTATTCCCTTAGTTGAAAGGGAAGCCCTTTGGTACAAAAGAATCAGAAAAAAAAAGCTGGCAGTTTCCAGTAGCTGAGCTCTTTTTATTATTTTCTCTACAACTGCAAAATAAGCTTCAAGAGAGCTGCTGAGATGGATGTTGTCCCTCAGACTGGAGGACTGGAGTCCCAAAATGGTGGCCAGACTCAAGCCTGTGGCAAGAGGCTGTACTAGTGTTACGTTCTTCTTGCCACAACACCCAGTCATTTGTGAAGAGTCATCAGCATAAATTAGCAAGGGTCTATTCAGCATGAACTACACCAACAGAAATACAATGTAGGCATATATTATGTTACTTGCTTTCTAAATGAAATTCTGTATTCATGGCTGTAATAGTTCTGTTACTAGTGTTTTGTCTAGGTGTAGTACAGACCTGGACAGATGCCAGAAAAATGCTAACAAGGAAATATATATGTATGCACATATTCTGTACATATTTTCCTAAATACATATATATGTATGTATCTAAGCATTTTATTATATCACAAATTCCACTCAAACCTTTACATTACTTATGGGGTAAATATTACAAGAGTTCAAGAGTATTGGTCACAGGCACATAGCACTTATTATCATTTTCCTGTTTATAGCAGTTGTCTAGATGCTAGCACAGATATTGCATTGTACTGAAACCAACAAAAAGGGTTATTCACAGATAAATCTCATTGCCTTTTGTCAGACAGAGCAAAGCAACAGCATAGGAACTATTTACCATTCTGCTGGGGGAAAAAAAAAATCTAAAAATAAATACTGTATTTTGCTACACTGTTAGTCAGCTGTTTTTTAGCAACCTGATCACGTCCAAGAAATTCTAACTCTTGTAGAAAAATATAAGTGATTAAAAAAACAATTAGTTTTACTGTAACATCCAGTACAGATAATCTTAAATAATAAGTAACAGAGCTATTATTCAGCATATTCATTTATTTCAAACTACACTGATTATGAAGGATACTAATTCAGCTACCAGATTCCATGGCACATCAGCCTGTACAAGTACAGCTGCTCTGCATGCAATTGGCCCAGCAGGAACCTGTTAACCTGAAAAAGACACTTACTTTCTTCTATGTATTATCAGCGGTGCAGAAGAGATAATTAAGCAGTCCTGGCCCACCCATGTGTTAGAGCTCCTCTTTCTAGCAACACATGCTCCTCAAGCAGAAACAGGTTCCCACCCTTATCACATCAGAAGCACACACTAAACCATGTATGTTAACAGATTATCTCCTGGTTTAAGAAACAGGTACAAGCATGGGACTTCCTGCTGGAGAAGTAACCCACCTACATCTTTAGGGAGAGGATCTCTTTAGGCCAAACTTCCTCATCTTGGCAGCAGTCTGAGGCCAATCAAAGGCACGGTTTCAGGTTTTAGTACAATAAAAGAGCTTTGACTTCAAAGTGGCTGCTCAACAGAGTACACTCAAGGAGCGTGGTCACTTGCTGCAGCTCTCTTCAGCACAATCTAGCAGGGAAAAGATGATTTCACTTATGTGGATTGAGGCTGGAAATGCGCAAATATTGCTGTGTGGCCTTTCCTTTGAAGGAACAGTCAGAAGCATCCCATCCCTGGCTGTAAAAATTCCCCATAATTTGTATGGGCATGCGGACAGCACTGAATTTCTACATCAGCAATAGGTTGTGTGGGATTATCCCACAAACTAGAGAGATTTCCTCCTGGCTACTTTTACTTATGGGTGCCTATAGCAGTCCAGATGCTGTGAAATGCCACAGCAGATTATTGTGATATGAAAACAAACCCACAAACCTGATGTTTCATATGGATTGCAGCTCTATTATTCAGAATGGTGGGTATAAAGGTATTCTATCTATATCTGGAGAGAGGTGAATTCCAGAGACTGGTATTCCAGGATCATAAAAGCTTGGTACCAACAAATTCAGACTGAGCAATATGGAGGAAAAAGGAAAAAAAAAGAAAGAAAAAACACAACAACATTATCACAAAATTTAAGTTGCACAGGTCTTCTGTCCAAAATTATACTCAGTTACTCTTGGGATTTGTTGCCTAAGAAAACTTAGATCTCTAAGACATCTATATAACTCTAATAGCTGCCAGGCATTTATTTCCTGTCATTCTAGCAAAAGTAAAACACTGGTTTACAATAAACCTGTTTTTTCCCAGTAATTACTTATTAGGCTTGTCACTGCTTTCCCAGTTTATGTCCTGTGTATCACACCACCTGAATGAGATCCCATTAGTTCATCTAGGTCAGCACAGTCCAATGACTACTATGAGCCAGATCTCCCACCTTGCCTATTTTCTCTATCCAAGAGGAAAGAGGAAATGAATTTTTAAGCAATTAATATTGACCCAAGGCGAAATACTGTCTACTGTGTCTGAACTTGACCAGGAGCTGCTACAAACACTGCAAAGGGTGACAGGAATAGAGGCATCCCACACAAACACTGCTTTTTATTGGGGCTTCCAGCTCTCAAACTTGCTGAGACTTGACCACCTCCCAAATAAGTGAACATAGAAAAGAAAGTTGGAAGGAACTTTCAAAGGTTATTCTGTTTGTCTTCACGGATTTTTTTGATACTTCTTCCCTGCTTCCTCAACCTATGATTGAAACACCTTCTTCAAAGGAATCAGTACAAGTTCAGCAGAAGACTACGTATGAAAACCTAACTGTCCAGGCTTCTATATATGTTGTACAATGCACAGCCATTATGCTTTGCTTAGCCTTCACTGTAACAAAACAAGGTTGTTAACAAATTTGGGGATGTGTTTGTCTTCATCATATTAAACAAAGCAGAGTCATATTTCATCCAACACACCTTGCTCCTAACCTCACAGAAAAGCTCTTATGTGTATGTGCTTTAATAGTTCTAAGTCAGCTTAATTTACGTTATCCTGCTAGATGTTTCTGTACTACTGTATTAGGCTAATAGTCATTAATGAGACACTGTCTCCTTGACATAATACCCAGCTGCTAGGGAAAATTATGTACTCACACTAGCAGATTTTGTAAATCTGACTGCCTCCAAGCCAGGTACTAGCAACAGGAAAAAATAAATGGTAAACACAGTTAAGCAACTGTGAATGTTGTGTGCTTTTGCATTTCAGGCGCTAATGCAGAGCAATTTTTTTCACATCCAAGTGAAGATCAGTTACTGAATTTACTAAATCACCTCCAGGTTTGTTTTCATTCGGTTTAACTGTAACAGCAATTTTTCTTCTGACCCAGTGATTATGGCTAATTTGTTTCATTTTTGCTTATTACGGTATGACACGACCATGTTTTTACAGATAATAGTTTGTGTAGAATGAGATATTTGTGACTAACACAAGGATGCAGTGTAGAGGAATACAGGCCTGGTATGACAGAAGAGACCTTGAAAAGTAGAAACACAGGATTGGAGGATGATATAGTGTAGGATGAACCTTCCATCGCTGCTCCACATCCTAAAGTTGGTGGGGCGGGGGGTGAGTTACTGTAACCCACGGAAGGATGAACCTTCCATCTCTAGGAAAAAGGAAAAGGGGATAGAAACTAAGAAGCATTAATGTAACAATTTAAACTCTATTTAACTGTAACTATTCCTGAGACTTTTTTCTGCATAGAGTTACTCTTTTTCTGTAATAACTAGATTTGAACTAATAAAAATCACTGGATTAGACTATTAGGATTTTAATTATTCTAACAATAGAATTCTTGGCTTCATATATAAGGTGTGTTTCCTCTTTGCCCACAAAAAGGGTTTTCAGATTAGCACATTCTCTTATTACAGACCAACTGTAGTATAAGACACCAAACTTTTCTTTATTTCCTGTCTCTTCCCGCACCTCTAATGAGCCAAATAATTATGAAAACTGTCTCACCTTCACTAGTGTTCATTCTGAGAAACACTGACAAATTTGCTACAACAAGAGTTGAGCTGACACTCTAGCCCAGGAATTTTAAGCATGAAAATAGTTATGTTGATACTGTATTTTACTAGTTCAATGACAGATTATAAAAAACAATATGCAAAAGAGAAGCTACAAGAACTAAACAACACTCTAAATGCATCTACCACTTTGGATGGGCACCTTTAAGAATTTCTCCTAAATGCCAACCCGTCCGATGCTGGTAAGAACTAACTCCGTGGGTCTGTAAATACCCATCTTCCTTCCCAAGTACAGAAGTGCACTCTTCCAGCCCAAACCCATGAGAAGTTCTAGATGGCAGACAGCAGACGACAGTCCAGCGATGGCAAGGGACCTAAGCACGTCCTGGAATACACTTCAAAGCCTTGGCTTCCAAGAAAGTTCTGATTAACTAGGCCTGAAATGTACTACTAGGACCAGAGATACAGTTTGTGGCATAATGACTACATTCAGCATGCAAAAATGTTTAGGCCTTTCTTTCTCTCATCTCTTGCAATACTGTTTTTAAAGCAGCAAGACACCCTAATGATATAAAGTATTTAAAAAAGGAAAAGAACGAAAAACCCAGACCCCAACCTAAGCAACAGTCTAAAGCCTAACACTGGTTCTTTTTCCACGAAAGGCTAGAACAGCTGAGCTATGGCTTGGGGGGATGAGAGTGAGGAAGGGTTTCTAAATACAAGATAGACAAAACCTTGAGTGTTTTGGGACTGAATTCAGTAAGCCATCCTGAACTAAAAAGGGAAGAAAGAATTAAAAAGATGAAACTTTTAATTTGTCAGGACTGCCCACTGAAACACAAACATATCAGTTATTTATGCAGCTGTAGCTGGACAAATTGAAGGTAGTGTGTATTTCTCTGCTTTCTGATTGAAGGAGCCTCCTCTCTTGTCTTCAAGACTTCCACTAGGCTTCTAAAAATCTGTAAACAGGTATACCACTTGTATGTGCATGAGGGAAAAATAGGCAGGGCTATATTTTGCTTTTATTTTACATTTAAGACTGTACCTGATTTTGAAAGAGAGAAAATAGAGAGATGGAACACCTGAAGATATTTAACTGCCAGCACACCAGAACATAAACATGTCAAACAGGTATGCCAAGTCTCACTTTCACACAACCATTAGTGTCTCTGCATTTGCTATAAAGAGGTTTCTTTAATTTCTTTTAATCAACTTGTAAGAACAACCGCTTTGTGGCAAATGCACAAAATGTCGATTAATTCAAAAAGGATCAGCTTTTAGTGTTTGACAGTCATATTGAGAAGACAAAATGATGTGGAGACAGACTACAGAGTGTCAAGGAACAGCGAGAGCAGGACTGCTTCCTGAGGGAAGGCAAGCCTGGACCCCGGGCCGCCTGAAACACAGGCTGTGCAGTGAGCTCACCCTGCAGCACCAGAGGCAGGCACGCGAAGCTGTGACACCAACAGGTCCTACTGACAGTTCAGTGACCGCCAGGCCAGACAGGGTAACAGGCCAGGGCCCACCCAGCACAGAAAGAAGATGAGGGACAGACACCCCCAGGACACAGCTCAGGCAGGAACCGCCGGCACCAGCCTGAGCTCCAAGGGAACCCTTGGTCAGGGGACACGGGTGGAAGCTCCAGGTGAGACTGGTCAGGCCAACGACCTATTCGTGCTCTCGGCACCCTGATGCAGAGAAATATCAATGGATTCCTAAACAGGAGGATTCACTAACTCTGACAAAACTACTAAGTTATGGTAAGTGTACTAATTCTAACTGCAACAGTTATGCTTTATGTTTCTGTGCAATGTCTCCTTTTTCAGAGCACATAGCCCAGGGAAATAAGAACACTAAAGGCTTTAAAAATCCCATACATGTATGTAAAGCCTCGTTTTGATAACGCAGGGAGTTCCTCTAAAAACAGGGGGTTTGAGCTTTATCTCCTCCTGCATGACAACTCCATTACACACCCACACTTTCCTGGAGCTCATATCAGAAACTGCTCCAATCCACCTGACAGAGGACTGTGCAATGGTTAGAGTTGATTTCATTACATCACTGTTAAATTGTATGGTGGCAGAGAGAATTTTCCTTCTTCAACTACATATTAATAGCCTGTTTGTCAAAAGACATAAAAAAGTTTATTTAGTCATAAAGAAGCCTAGTTTATTAAACTATTTCTTTCTGGGTAATGTCAGTGACAGTCATACCGCTCAGTGACAGTCATACCGCTCAGCAGTAAATAATCAACTGATTAGTGTATAACCATGCATAACAGTTAAGTTAATCTCCTTACTTAAAGATGTTCTGATTGCATCATCCTTGTTCATGGCTGAGCAATACCTTACTCCCAAGAATGGCTCAGCTTAAGTCAATAAGCTGAAAGAAGGACAAGACTCGGGCTCTAAAGGATGATAAATCAGAGCCTGGATGGTTTCACATACTCTAGAATCTTAATTGGACTGGAAAGTGTAGTAATTAATTTGGCTCAAGAAATACAAAGAAGTACTAGACCACTAGATGAGCACTTTGTATTGACTAAACCCTGGTGGTTTTATTGCCCATTCACTTTACTGACCTAACCGTTTCTGGTATGCAGTACTTCGCATGTTTTAAGAAGATAGATTGAATTCAACTCAGCTACTTATATTAATAAAGTAAGCACTTGTATCAAAGGAGATGTCTGTAAATTTAACTGAGTTATTGTTCGCATCTCATCAATGATCTGTTGAAGACCTCTTGCAAAAACTTAGAATAGGCCTAGCTTTATAAATCCAAGTTCATCTCATAAAATTCTCCATGATAATCCAAATGAGGAAAAGATGTTTAAACTGTTTCCGAGATCAGCACAATGTAGGAATCCCACAAAGGTATCACTATCACCAAAGTACAGATGCTTCTGAAATACCATAACTGCACAAAAAACTTAAGAACATCCAGTCATCTTTGTAATCAGGGTTTTACCATAATACACAATAAATCACACTGCTGTTCAGAAAGCCTCTAGTCTATTGGGTAAATACATTTTTTTAAAATACCCATTAATAGAGATAGTCACCACAGTCCAATAAAAATAGTAAATGTCTTTACCACTGTCTAGATACATATTTATATCATACCCTATTGCAGTCAATAATGTGCATTTAAAGTCTTCAAAGTATGGATTATGAAAATATGTATTTAAATGGTCCTGAAATGCATATTTACATGATTGACTGTAATTTATCTAGAAAGCTATCACAAACCTTTCTGTTCACTCTCACACAGTTCTATAGGGATCTTCATTTTTTCCTCTAATATTATAATTTAATATGCATAAGAAAAAGTCAGGATTATCAGTCCTGTGCTTCCTAAAGTTTTGGGGTGCAACTTCCTATTGACTTCTTTAGAGAGAAATTTGAGTTAAAACCTTGTCATGACAAAAAGGTAAAATGAAACAAATCCGTACTGCAATTCTAATTCTTTCTTGATACCACACTGAATGTTCAGTGAATTATGATATATACTTTATGTCTTATCTATTCCAAGAAAACAAACTCATTATAAGAACATTCAACATGATCATGAACTTCCTGACTACAAGTAATAAATATGTCATACAGCTCAGAGTACGCAGACGCATCTCCACATTAGACACCTGATTTAGAGCCCAATTCTGCTCTGGGAAGAAACGTTCCTCATACTTTGAGATATTAGAAAGCTAGCTCACATACACAAAGCGTGATGGTCTTGTATGTGTCCCCTGCTGCATTAATTTTATGTTTATGAAGTCACGAGAGAAACAGCAGCCACATAAATGCCCTAAAATTGCTCTGTCACTTCCACCCCAATGTACAACCCCAACTCTCTCAGCCTGTCCTCACAGGGGGGGTGCTCCAGCCCCCCAAGCATCTTCATGGCCTCCTCTGGCCCCGCTCGAGCAGGTCCGTGTCCTTCTGCTGTTGGTGCCCCCAGAGCTGGACCCAGCACTGCAGGGGGGTCTCACCAGAGTGGAGCAGAGGGGGAGAATCCCCCCTCGCCCTGCTGCCCACACTGCTCTGGGTGCAGCCCAGCACACGGGTGGCTTTCTGGGCTGCCAGCGCACGTTGCTGGCTCCCAGTCAGTTTTCCACCCCCCAACCCCCCCAAGTCCTTCTCCTTGGGGCTGCTCTCCATCCTCTCCTCGCCCAGCCCACCTAAAACATGCACTGCAAATCCTAGGTGAAGTGGACCAAATTTATGTCAGAGGAAGAAAGGTTTAAACCATCTGAATCTGAGTTCCACCTACTTCCAATGCTTCTGAGTATATTCAAATGTGAATAAAGTGTTAAGTCAAGTTTCAGCTTTAATATGAATGTACTCCACAGGTATGAAATCTGAACCTCAGAAGGTGAAATTAATTACATAACATGATACACAAGGATTTACCAGCAGGAGCTAAGGAGGCTTTATCTGCAGCAGTGTCACAGCCAAGAGCTTCCACATCACATGACACTGCTACGGCTAAATAGCTTATTTTCCTTAGATCGAGGATGCCCTTCCTGCATGGTACATGTATGTGACTGCATGAAATCAAGAAAGAGAAATGCAGGCCAAGCTACAAGAAATAACAGATCTTGATAGAAAGTTTCATAGCTCATCAAAAGCTCTTCCAAGGTAAACAGAAGTACCTCCTCCACTTGGGAAAATAATTTTTTTTTAGTAAAATATTACCAGAAAAAAATTTTTTTTTAGTAAAAAACCTGACATTATCACTTCACAGCAGTAACTAGGAATCCTAATTATACTCAAGCTTTGGTTGCACCCACTACTGGCAAAAGAAATCATAGGAAAGTAGTTCTTCCTAGAGAGGATCTAAATATGCAGATACAAAAAAGTAAGCCAAGTAATTTGAGTCGAAAGTAATACAATTTGACACTTCATATACTTTCTCTCAATAATGTTTCTTAAAATAGTGATAAAAGCTTTCTTTAAAGACAAAGTCATCACCCATCTGGAGCTCAGTGATTTGTAAGCTAACAACTGAACTACAGTTCACTGCTATATGCAATTGCTTATGGTACAATCACTGCTAAGAGCCCGATTCTGCAATGAAGTCAAAGAGAATTTTACCATTGATTTCAACAGTCACATGACAGCTCTTAATATTGCAGTTCCATGAAAGAAGATACTACTTTGGTTAAAAAATAAAGATCCCACAACCTCAAAAAACAGCTGTAATGAGAAAAGGAAATAATGAGTATTTTGCCTCCTCAGGTTCAGTGGAAACCTTCCTGTTGGGAAAGAACTTTGGTTTTTGTCATTTGGAAGTTCCCTGCTAGAGAGAGAGGCCCTCATAAAGTCAATGTCATTGTTCTTGACAAAACCTTCGTATTTAACCCATTTTAAGAAAAAACTTGATGCAATTCCTGGAGCCAGCTTACAGTTATCCCAACGAAGATTGAACTTAAGGAATCACTAAGAAGTTTGTTTACGAAGATGAATTTATGATCCTTCTCACACATGCACGCAGACAGACAACACAGCTAAAACTGAGAGAGCTGAAGAGGAACAGGCTTCAAAATGCCTACAGGCTTATCAAAACCTTTCAGAGCCATATTCACATGAGCAGCCAACCATTCTGTCCCATACCTTGGGCTCCCAGCAGTCAGTCTAACTGATAATAACCAGTCATCTCATAGCATACTAGATACCTCCAAGAGAAATCTGAGGTAGTTACAGAACTGTTCACGGACCCTAACGTCAGCTGTCAACCATGGGCTTGACTCATCTCTTCTAAAGAACTGGATTGATGCCACAAGTTAAAAGACCAAAACTTCTGAGAAGAATTTGCCTTTGTCATTTATAAATGCTGGAACTCTGAGGAATCCTTGAGATTCCAAGGAGAGAATTTTAGGATGCCTGTATCTCTGAAAAATATACCTGTGGGCTAATAAATAACCAGTTACTGGCAGAGACAAAGTCAAGAGAGTAACTATTACAACAGCAACCTAATTTAAAAGGAAAACCACGTTGTGCATTCTGAATTTGGAAATGCTGCACTTTCCTTTTCTAAGTCTTTAACATTATGTGATCTAACAGGGAAACCAAATCTGAATTCAAACCTTGTTTCCCCATACAAGACTAATTACTCAAGATTTCTGCAAATGGGGTAACACAATACACGCTACCACTAACGAAATCCACATAAGCAAATGAGATAAAAGGAAGTAAACACACTGATGACATGAAACAGTTAAAACAGAATTCTAGTCAGAATAATTCTTCAGAACTACAAGTTGATTACAGATACATTGCTCTCCTCCCTCAGGTTGCATAACTAAAGGATCAGCCCTTCTTACCTGAGTAACATGCTTTGAAAAATGAAGAAATTAACGTATTATGACAATACAACACTCTGTACTTCCTGTCATGACTTTCTTACCAGAGCATTCTTGCTTACAAATGGCAAGTGAGGAAGATATCTAGCACTTATTGGACTCTATTAAGAAGGTATTTCGCCTTTCTGAACACCATATTCCTGCTCTTCCATCAGAAGAATACTTCCATGCCTGTCTTTCTACCATCAGTGCTGAATATCCATGGTCCTAGGCCTACTCCCTCTGCAGTAACCTGGAAAACCATTTGAATTCCGTAAGAGTAGGAACAGGTTCTCTCAGAAGTTCAGGCTCACCTATTCAGATTTCACCTTTGAAACACTCTAATTCCTTTCTGGCTTGTTTTCCCCTCCCTAAAGGCTTTTTTTACATTTTCCTTTTGGGAGGAAGCCAAGCTGTGAATTTTCTTTTAGCCAGACCACGGTTCAGACCATAGAGCTGAATTATAAAATAGAGTTTTTCGAGCTGTGAACATGTCACACAGCACGCCCCGATGCCAAGGCTTCGCCCATGTGTACAACCCAGCCAATGTCAGCAGCCTTCGGGACTCTCAGAAAAGAGCCCCTGTTTCTAAGGGGGTTTGCTCATTCTGCAGATTTGTTTTGCCATGGAAATCTCGCGCACGTTGGAAGAGGAAATCGCTTTTGCAGCGACACCTTCAAACGGGCTAAAGAAGCTTCGCAAGCCCCGTGTCCTCTGTCGCAACCACATCAGCTTCCCAGGAGCAATTAGCGCGGAGCTGGAGCGCGGGATGCGGCGCTGCCCCGGTGACCTTCCCCGACGCGCCGCCCGGCGGGATCCGCCCAGGGCCGGGGGCTGGCCCGGCCGGGCACCCCGGCGGCGCCCGCGGAGCCCCCAGACCCTGCGCCCAAAGCCGCCAGTGCCCCGCCAGTACCCCGCCAGTGCGGCCGGCTCGGCGGGCTCCCGGCCCCGGTACCGCCCGCCGCCACAGCCCCGGGGAAGCAGCCGCCAGCCCCGCGGCCCTGCCCGCCCAGCAGCGCGGACAAAGCGGCCACCGCACACCTGCTCGCGCGGAGGCGGTTCCCGCCCCGGCCCCCCCCGCAGCACGGCCCAGGCGCGCCCCGGCGGGCTCCCCCTCACCGGGGGGCCCTGTCCCCGCCACCCGCCGCGGGGCAAACTCCCGCCCCGCCGTGCGAATGGGCCGGGGGGAGGCCCCGGCGCCCGCCGCGCTCTCACCGTAGAGAGGCGCGGAGGCTTCTCCCTTCCTCGCCATCGTCTCCCGGGGCCCTCCGCGCCGGCACCGCCGGGGGCCCGGCGCCTGCGCCCGCCGCTCAGCGCGCCCTTTGTTGCCGTGAAGGCATGAGAGGAGGCGGCGGCGGCCGGGCAGCTCTGGGCACCCTCCGCTCCGCGCCGCCCCGAACACCGCCCGCGCCCCGCGCTGACCCGCCCGTCCCGTCCCGACGGCTCCGCGGCCGACGCCTGCGCCGAGCCCGCGGGGGCGGTGCCCGAGCGGGGCGGGGGGGCCGCGGGCAGCGGGGCCGGCGCAGGGGCGGTAGGACGGGCCCCCCCCTCCCCGCCGGACGCGCCTCGGTAACTTCGCCCGGGCCCGGCTCCCGGCGGCAACTTTGGCAGCGGGTGCTGCACCGCGGGGGGGGGGTCCGCGGCGGCGGGGGGCGGGGGTGGTCTCCGTCCTCGCCCCGCCGCCAGGCGCTGCCTGAGGGGAGCGCGGGTCCCTCCCCCGCGGATCGGCTCCGGCGGGGGCGGCCGTGCCGCTGCCGGGGTGCGAAGGCTTCTCTCCCCCCGCCCCGCCGTGCCCCTGCCCCGAGCCAGGAAGCTCTGCCGCTGGCGGGAAGCGGGCCCGGAGCCGCCGCCCCCGGCGGAGCTGTCCGGCCGCCCGTGCTGAGCCCCCGGCCTCGCGGCGGGGGGGGGGGGGGGGGGGGGGAGGTATGCTCATGGTCCGGTCCTGACACATACAGATCGCGGGTCATAAACTTCCCTTTAGCTGCTCCCCACCTCTCTCCGCTCCATCTGGAGGGGCAATGGCCGCTTGAAGATAAGTAGTCCGAGTGCTGAGATTCTTTTTCAGTCGTGACAGCCCAGATCATCACTACAGCAAAAGGACACTACACTCAGATGTCACATTGCTATTTATCTATTAGTCTGTTGTTAGGGAAACGTCACTAACTCCAACACACATAACATTTCATATTGAAAAAATTTTGAAATAACCTTAAGTAATTGAGAGAAGTGTACTTGTAGGCCATCGCTTATGTTTTTACACATGAGCAATCTGAGGAAAAGGTACTTTTCAAGGATTGCAAATAAAGACACCCTTTCAAAAATTGGCTTAAGACCCTCAAAAGCACATGCTTATTTTATTTATGAGTAAATTAATACACAGAAGTCATAAAAGTTGTTACCGTGCTTGCATTGAAATGTAAACCAACCATATATGCTTCAGAGGCAGTGAGGGAATGTGCCTCCACAGCTCTAGCTGCCTTGGCTAGTTGCAAGAAAACTAAATTGGGTGTATGTAGCACCTTATCCATTCTCCCAGAGGCCTCAGTTCAGGCCAATTGCTCTAATTACTGAATTTCACAGATACCGTTTTGTCTGCTAAGAGTGGAAGTACTGGGGAAGTTATTTCCCCATCTGCATTTGTGAGGATTTATTTGTCTTTTTCACTTTTACAATGAGTAGCTGCTTCCTCCAGTTACCCCATTTCCTCAGAATACTACCTAAGTAGAGGTTTATGCATTCTGTACACCACTGGTGGTCTGCCAAGTTCATGAGAGTTCTTTCTTAAACCCAGTCCACTTATCTTCTTAAGCCACTTACCTGGTCTAGCTACTCAAGATGCCTGTCTGTCTGCCAGGAAATGGTTCCCAAGAGTAAACATCTGATGTGGAAAAGGGATGACATACTTTGCTATCTACGAAGAAATCCTTATTTCATCTCAGTGTTGATGACTAGGAGAACAATTCGGCCAATCTCACCTACAGAAGGAAGAGCTTCTTGTGTCAGAGATCGAGTCAAATGTGAGAAAATCTGCCTAGGGCAGCTTTGTAAGAAGCAAGGTGGTGGGTTAATGTCTTCTGGCTCATCCTGATAAGGTAGCAGGGCACGGCAGGATCTGCCAGTCAGAGCTGAAGCAGGATTCTCAGAGAAGCTTCGGTACTGTTTGACAGCTCGGTGCTGCTCTGTTCCCTTTGTGCAGGGGGGGTCTATCTATACACAGCCTACTTCCAAGAACAAGCACTGGAACCTCAACAAACTACACAATAACAAACATAGGTAATGGAGTTTGTACAGCAAGTCCTACAAATAAATATATAAAGTATATTATATATGTATCATATATTATACATAGCATATACAATATACAGCTTACACAATAGATCACATATATCGTGTGTATATGTATTATTGTGGATATATAATAGTATACATACTACATAATATAGTATTTATGTATTGTATTTAAAATGTTATATTTAACATATATGCTACATATAACATATAGCATATGCTATACTATATAAGCTATATATAACAGAACATATATATACACTGGGCTATGGCTAACCACCAGAAACAAGCTTTTACTTACACAGCACTTCCAAGTTCTGGCAAAAAAAACCCTTCACATGCACTTCAGCAAAGTTTTTTCTGTCTTTTCATTAGTGGTTACAGACCAATAGAAAATTAGGATTTTTTTTTTTTTTAAAGAATAATATATAAAATTAATAAGTTAGTGTAGAATCCTCCAGGAGAAGTAACTTTTGACTTGGTTCTGACTATCAGAACCAAGGAACAACTTAAAAATATATTCAAATAAGAGGAAACTTGCTGAAAATAATTTAAAAGCTAGAATAGCACTAAACCCTACATGAATTAAGAGGTTTTCAGGTAGATAGAAGGCTATGTAAGGACACCAATTTGAGATATAGCAGGTCATCCTTGTATATTTGTGTTTCTCAGAAGGGCCTGAGAAATGGCAAAAGGAAGCCAGCATGTCTAGGCAGAATGAAAAGGGCAGTTGCTACAAACAAGGAGGAATCTTTTGATAAGTTAAAGTTGTGTTCAAATGAGTAAGTTATAAAGGATCACAAAATTTGGCAGGTTAAGTGTGAAAGCACAAGGCAGGCCAAAAAAGAGTTTCAGCATTAATTTGCAAAAAGTGTGGACGCTAACACTACTCCTTATTTTAAAGGCCAAGAGCAGGAAGAGACTATGCAGGGCCAATACAATCTTTTCCTTAAGCCTCCTACGCATATATAGAAGGTGATAAGCATTTTGGAAATTTTTGAAAATACTTCTGATGAAAATCCAGAACACTGCAGATTGATAAACCTCACCTCTGCACGTTGCAAATAGCAGAAACTACAATAATGCAGACAGAATATATGATATATTGGGAAGTACGATTTTTGTAAAGAGGAGTCAGGGCTCACAGAACTACTGGAGACCTCCTAAGGAGTTAGCAGGCATTAAGATGAGGGAATACAGCTGATCTTCAAGTTATTTGGGTTTCTGAAAACATTCCACAAGGTTCCTCATCAAAAAGTCTTACATAAATTAAGCCACCATAGAGGGAAAAGGAAAAGTCTTTTTATGGCTTACAGGGTGTTGGGAACGGCCATGGCCTCTCGCAGCTCCGGCCCGGAACCGCTCCCACCCCACTGCTGGAGCCCAGGCTGCTGCCGGGCGACACAGGGTCTCTGCCCGGGTGGAGGGATGTGGCTGCCACCGTCCATCTTCAGGTTCCTCCTGCAGCGGAGCCGAGCATGTGTCCTGCAGACGTGCACCCGGACACGCTGGATGCCGCCTCAGCCAGCCACAGGCCCTGCCACAGGCGAGGCGCTGCCTCCACCCCCCTGCGCACAGCACCCACATTTAACGTGGCACAGGCGGCCATGTCCCCTCCTCCTCCCGGGCTGGCAGAGGCAAAAGCTCACTAGTGCAGGCACACACGAGACCCTCAGGACACACAAGCACATGCCCATTCGCAGCCCCTCTCCCTGCCCAGTCCCCTGCCCGCATCCCAGCCCTCTCACCATTCAGGGGCCATTGACTTGCTGGCTGGTCCAGCCTGATGGTGCACCCGCGCTCATTCCACGGGCGTTCTGCACTGCCGGGTCACCCCAGGTGACAGCATGGGCCCCTGCCTGCCTGACACCTCTGCAAGGACACGGTGTCTCCTACTCACCCACGAGTCCAGCTTGAAGTTTGTCAGCGAACAGGACATGCACACCTACTTTGGGGAAGATACTGGCGCTCACCACCCTCATCAGTCAGCATCAGGCACACGAGCTATGGCCTGTGGTCCTGCTCCAGCTGCTGGCGCTGAGCCCCTCACCCGCCTCACCCACACCAGTCCCTTCCAGTAGCAGGTTTTCAGGACACAGGCCGTTCCCACCTCCGCCTGCTCCGGTAGCGGACACAGACCTCACTGGCTGCGGCAGCGGGCACCCCCGGCCCCAGTCTGACTCCATTTGTTGGTACCACACACACTCACATGGGACCCGCAGTAGCTGGCACTTCATCCTTATGACACACATACACATGGGATAGATAGTGAGATTACAAACAGATCGTTAAGAAAAGATTTAATAAGAAGACGGGATTTAAGAAGACTGTGGTGATCAGGTGCTGGGCTCAGTCAGACAAGTGTGCTGGCTGCCCTGTTTTACACACGACTGGTCTGGTCTTATACTCAGTTCTGCTTATTCCTCCTTTGTTCCTCCAGATGCCTGTGGCAACTGAAGCACGGACTCTCCATTGAAGGGCAGACAGAAAATCCTTAATTATTACAATAGTACATACTTATGCTCTCGCTACCTTAACTCTTACTTCACGATAAGCAAATCAACAACTAGACAGTCATCAATCCTCTCTCCCACAAACAGTTCCATACTTTCTCCGAGCTGACTTATCTCTCTTCCAAGGCCTGCTTCTCCTCCAAGCCTTGCTGCTTCTCCGGGCCGGTGTAGAGCTGAGCTGGTGCTTCCCCAAGCCAGCACAGGACAGAGCTCCTACCTGGCTCGCTAAGCAAAGTTCTCCATCTTTACCGAGCTCCCCAAACTGAGCTCTCTGGCTGAGCTGAACTGAGCTGCTCAGCTGATGTCAATTTGGCTCTTAAGTATTGACTCTCCCACAGCTGTGCAGGGCTGACAGGCCAATGCCCACTTGCCTCTTAATCATTTACCAGTAACACATGATTTGACTCTTAACATATTGAATCTCCCACAGCTGCGCAGAACTGACACTCCCACAGATGCCCTTCCCCTGCACATTCCTTCAATAGTTTGTATAGCTCCACAGGTCCCTTTCCAACATTCTGGACCCTCAGGTTCGCATCCTCACCAGTTGCAAAGTCCCAGTTTGCCTGCGGTTTACTGAGAGACGGTTTGTTTCTTGTCTTTGTCGCTGTTATGTTTGCCTGTCAAGTCTGTGTCTCCATATTTTGTTTATGGCTTCCCACTTTTATATTGGTATCCCATTTGACAAGACCTTTGATCAGATAATCTTACTGAAATAAACATTCCCTCATCAATTAGCATGACTGACCAGGTTTATGTCTCATCACTGCCTCCCTTACTATTTGTCAGTCAGTTTTGCATCTCTATGTTCTTGTTTATGGCTTCCTCCTTTTCCTGCTCACTACATTATTGGTAAATGCTCTTTGGGTTCTTGAACCTTTCCCTACACTTTCTTTGTTGCCACTGCCACAAACAGGATGCTACGCTGGACGGACCTTTGATCTGACCTAGGATAAGACTTGTTACTTCAATGGCAAAATGACTTTTAGCTATCAGTATCTCAAAGGTCCTATCATTTGTCACATGAATGTTAGATGAAAATCTCAACCTTCACCCTCTTGTGCCTGTATTCTCCATCCCATTCTTCTCACAGGATCCCAACACAAGATTTCTCTCTTTACATTTTCACTGCATGTGCCTCAATAGGGCTGTGACCTCGGCTAGTCTTTCTGAACTCTACCTTACACTGAATTCTGTCTTCAGTACACGGGCACAAGTTCTGTCAGCTGTTACAGAAACTGAACTCTTGCGATTTAAGGCAGAATTTACTCTGTGTTTTGTCACTTGCTGCACTTGCTAAAAATAATTATACAGATTTTGCTGTAAAATTAGTGCCTACACTGTATCTGAGATCAGCACTCATTTAGACGGTCTCGTTCCCGCACGCTGTTAACGTGAGCATTGGTGCAGTCACACACAGTCTCACCGGTATTTCAGGAAATAAAACCCCGCTCACGGCAGCCCCTCCGCAACCCCCGCCGCTACTCTGCCCGCAGGGCACCTCCCGCCTCGCCGGAGCTGCATGCCCCTGACAAAACACCGTTTTTATGACTTTACCGCTCTGGTATCTGACCTACAAGTGTTAAATACGTTTGGGGGGGTGTGTTCACTGCAACCGGGCATTTATTAATATATGATTCGACAAGAAGTGTACCAAACAACACCTCTTGAAGATATTTTTAGCTGCTAAAGTGCCTGCTGCATCGTATCTCAGTATGATGATTAAAATTGATTTGGTGCTAAAATGTCCTAAATGCTTCCTTTACACATAGATAGACCTTACCCCACTCCATTTTTTTTAATGACTACCGTGTTTATGTTTCACACAAGCGAAAGCCATGGTTGCGTAAGTAAGTACTTGTTTCTTAAAGTAGTTAGTCCTGAAATATTCTAAAGTGAATTTCTGTCATACTTTGGAAAAAAATCAGGACAGGTGATCTTTACTCTAAGGCATGGTTCAGAATTTATCTTCTGAGCTTTCCACTGACTTTCTGTGTCTTCAGAAAGTCATACAGGCCAAAATTATTACAAAATGCAACTGAACGTTTATTTGTTCTCAAGCTCTGCGTATCTGTCCCTTCTTTTTCTTTATAGTTCATGCTAGATAGTGTAGTGCTAGGGCTGAATAATAGGCCCTGAAACAAAGTTGACCTCTAGATGAACCTCACAACTAAACGTTATCCATTATTAGTATCTGTTAATTAGTAAAATCTGTATTATTAGTATGTTATCATTATCAAAATACGTATGCTCACTAGTGAAAGATGTAGCTTACACAGAATATAATCAGTAGTGAGGATGAAATGCTGAGAGAATGTATCCAACTTTCCTTGCTCAGCCTTGTTCATGGCTGAGAACCCGAGTGTTCGGCCTTGTTAGAAACTCCCTTGGTTCTCCCCCGAGCCCTGGACAGGCTTTGGGTGGAATCCAACAGGAGGATGAAACCAGATGTGTAAGTTATTCTGGCTTGCTGATTTTTGGTACATAAGGCTGGACCCGCTTGCCGCGACTTTGGATGCCTCAGCTACGGGTGGACGCATCACACAGGACTTCCACTCGCCGGGAAAGGCTCAGCAAATCCTTGCTGCACCCAGGGCTGCCCAGCGACCGCGGATCAGGACATTGGTAACGGGTGCAAGTGGTGAGGGATCTTTCTCAATCACTGTTCTCCCCTACCTGTAGTGATGATTAGGTACATTGCCTTGCTTAACCGTATGCAGTAATAAGTAAGTGTACTCTTCTGTATTTTTCTTATTGCTTATTTTCTGTATTACTTAGTTACATCCTTTAATTATTAACAGTAAAATAAGCCTACTCTTTCCACTCTGGTGTCTGAGTTTAATTGGCATCCTCGATCGGCAAAACAGATAGTCACATAAATGCAACTCAGTATGTTTTTATGAAATTAAAGAAAAAATTATTTGATGTGTTTACATATAGTAGTCAAAAGCCTCCAAGACTTTGAGCAGATACGGCTTCGTAATTAAAAAAGATTGAGAATTTGGAATTAAGTAATGTTTGTGATACCCAGGAATGAAACAAGCTAAAAATATACTTGAAAATATTTTAATTCAGGCATCACATTATCTTCATTTTTAGATAATTCAAAGGTTTCCATATAGGTGTTTTCCTTTCTTTTTCTCCCAAATAAATTTATTGTTTTAAAGTCCATGAAAAAGCTGTAAAAAAAATCCCCAAGACAAAGTTAAAAACTTACATGAGATTGCAACAGAAGTCTAGGGAAAAAAATATTGGGCTTAAGACGTTTTAAGTTACTATTGTAGCAGGGATCACAGAAAACAAAAAAAATATTTAAATCATTTTATTAAGAAGATGTTGCCATGCTTGTCACACTGTACTACACTGAAAAGGATTCTGCTTTGTAGATCATTAACGCAGGACCTACACACTCAATTTTACCATGTTCATCTACTGCAGCAGCCTCGGTAACTTGCATTACATAAATGACTGCAGGAAATCCAAGTTGCTCTCCATTTCTAAAATGAAGGTTCACTAGCAAATGCTAAAATACATTTTGTCGTTAACAAAAAATAAACTGTAAAACATTTATAACTACTACTAAAAAAATAACACTTAAGCCTAGAACACAGATGTTCTTTAAGGAATGAGCTGTAGTTTGTCATGTAATATTCTTACTATGTTTACTTGCTAATTTATACATTTCAGCAATAAGCATCACATACTCTGGTGGTTAGTATAAAAGACAGTATTCTAGGTTAATAATGCAATAAATGGTGTAGTATACAATTTTTATAGTAATAAAAATGACCAGAGAATAATAAGAAGTATGACAGAGTAGTAAGGGTTTGAGAATATAAGAAGGAAAGATGCTGTATTTCTTGCATCTGTGAGAAATGCTAAAAATGCTAGATGCACCTAACAACAGAAACTTCTATCTAATGCTACTCCTTATGCAAATAATTTTGATCCTCAAAGTTCAAGCGGTTCAGGCTTTGACAGATAACCTCACCACCTTTCATATCCCAGACACAGACCACTAGGTGGAGGTCGCCGGTGCTTTGATTCTTCCCCTCTAGGCTGGCTTGGTAAAAACTCTGTTAACAAGGCATCGTCAAAAAATTTCTCATTCATCTACCCAAGAAGGAGATGTGAAGAGAAGTAGTGAGAAAATTATCTGAGGGAGTGGAGAAAGGTGAGCAAGGGTACAGCTGCATAACTGCAGCTGCATTAGCTAGTGACCTTAATCAAGAGTTGGTTCTAGTACCTTACGCCAGTTGCTCCTGTCATTTAGCAGAAATGTCCTTGAATACCTCTGCACTCTTTCCTTCCTTTTTCTGGAACTCTTACTGTTCTTTAACCTCTACAACACTGCAGGAGATCACAGATAGTTAGCAGCTTTTTAATACAGAGGCTTGCTTCCAGAAAGTACACAGACACCCGTCTTCCGGGGGCAAGTAGCAAATTCCACACAAAAAAGATGCTTCTAGTGTAATGCAAATTGGGAGAACAGCAGATGTTAGGGTGTATTCCTGACTCAATTTCCTCAGCTGAACAGTTCCAGACAACCACCTTCCCAGTCTGTGTCTACATGAACAGTTTAGTTCAGGTAAGCTGTGTAGTTTTGGGGTGAATCTCCCAACTGTCCCCTCTTACTGCGCCTTACTTGATTCACAGAGAGTTTTCAAAGCACATGAACTGAATTTTGGATGAAACTAACTGGAAGACACGATCTAGGAGTGCACCTAATGTGCTCCAACCACTTACTAGGGGGTATTACATCCAGCCCAAAGCAAAAACCCTCCAAAATGCTTATCAGGTCTCAATCCAACCATTTCACTCTATAAATCCAGCAGTATTGGTCCTCATTCCTTCCTCATGTCAATGTTCCCTCAGTGTACCAATTTATTCAGTCTCTCAGCCCTAGGGATGTCCTCAGCCCCATTCCAGGCTGTCTCTCTGCCTCAGTGCAAAGAAGAGCTTATTTACTTACTGAAGGGTTAGGGATCTTAATCTCAAAGGCACCTAGAAATAATGTCTCAGTTCTGAGCACTGTAGTATTTAAATCCCTTCCTAGAGCTAGTAAACATGCTTAGTGTATAACACCCTTACAGGTGTTCAGGCACCTGACTCAGTCAGCTGGAGTTGCTTGTTACCTGTGAGAGTGTATGTGAGAGTCTGAACCCATTTACCCATCTTTAGGACTTTGGTATGTGTGTCATCCTAGTTAGAATATGCATAGCAAAATCCATGCTGCAGATCTAAAATTAAACTTTTAAAACATTAAAATGAGATTAATGTTTTTCCTTATGTATCATCACAAACCGGGCTGTTGTGATGATAAATAAACTGAGGAATACAGAGATACTACGTATACACAAACCACACAAATAATAGACAAATAATATATGAACAGAAAATGGACTGCTCAGTAATTAAAACTCCCACACTATATTCAGAACATGACCTACAGAACAGAACCCTATATAAAAAGGAACACATAATGCAGACTTGAATGCTGGTATTTAAAAGCCCTACAGCCATACAATCCAGTGGTATGGTATACTTGAAAATAGATTTAGAACAGGACGAACATACAAAAATCTTCATTAAATACTTAAGTAACATAAAGTTATAAACTATGCTTATGCCTTTTACTCAAGTACCCTTAAAGGCCAGGGGAATCCACTGATATTGGAGTGAAAAATCAGCAGCCCGTACACCAAGTCAAAGCTGCTTACCTGCCTCCGTTCGGCAAACACCTGGAGTCATGCCAGTGTAAAGCCCACACAACATTACAATCAGCTTCTTTTTAATCACTTGATACATATGCCGAAAAATGGATAGCTTCCTATTGAAGTGTTTCTTTGGTATTAAGTACAAAATCAATACGTTGAACTGTCAGAAACAAACCAAGCAATTAAGAACCAAACATACTAAGGCAATAATGGTGCTAAAAATATTTGGACACCTTACTTTGAATTGTTATGCAAAATGTTATCCAAAATCCATCTTCCAGAAAAGCGCTTTATGCTTTGGTAATTCTGTTAAAATTACATATCAAAGAAAGTCATGGATAAATCGAAGTAGCTATTTGTCTTCAAGGGGTTATTTTAGTGAAAGCCTCAATAACACCGCTTTACGACACTGAAGCAGTAATATTAAAAAGAATGTATTTTATGCGCTGCAGGTAATTTACAAAATGCATGCTTTTGCTTTAACATACAGCCAGAACCGAGAGCATTTGTGAGCACATCAACACAGTATAATCACTGTGGTATCTCAAATTAAGAATGGTGTTAAAGCTCACATTCGTACGAAAATCCCATTTGAGAAGCCTAGAGGGTTGTGTTGCGCCGAAGCGCCCCGCCCGCCACCAACGGGCCCGCGCCTGCCCGCGCCGCGCGGAGCTGAGCCGCAGCACCCGCCTGCAGCGGGCCGGGGCGAGCCCGCGCACACGAGCCGCCCGCCGGCCCCCGCGGGGAGCAGCGCGGCCTTGGCGGGGGCGGATCGGACCGGGCCCGGGGCTCCCGGACCGGGCTCAGGGCCCGGGGCTCCCGGTTCAAAGTTCAAGGCCCAGGGCCCGCGGCTCAGGGCCCAAGGTTCAAGGCCCGGGGCCCAGGGCTCCCGGCTCAGGGTCCAAGGTTCAATGCCCAGGGCCTAGGGCCCGGCCTCCAGCCGCCCCTCGCTCTCGGCCAGACGGGCGGCCTGCGCGGCACCGCCCCCGGCTGCTCGGGATCCCCGCCCTGCCCCGCCCCGCGGGAGCCTCCGCGAGCGCCGGGCACCCCCGCCAAGATGTCCGCGCTGAGGGCCACCCGGGTGAGCGGCCGGGGCGCTTGAAGGACACGAGGCCCGGGGGGCCGGGCCGGGGGGAGGCTGGGCGGGCGGCAGGCGGTCCGGTGGCCGAGAAGGGCCGGAGCCCGAGGGAGCGCTGCGGGGCGAGGGGCCGGGAGCTCCGGCGGCCTCAGGGCCGTGGGGCGCGGGCGGCCGCCGCGGGGCGAGCCCGGGTGCCGCAACCGTGACCGGCCCGCTCCCGGCCCTGGCAGCGGAAGGCCGAGGGGCTGCCGCGGAGGGCAGAGCCGCGCAGGGCTGAAATCCGCTCGCTGTCTGCGCGCTATTGTCCGCGATATTATGGCCTTAATCTTCGTGGTGTGAATGGGCGCTGCAATCTGTTGTTCTTCGCCGGAGCTGTTGCACAACCTTGGGGCTCTTCCTGTGCCGAAGGCCGGGCTGGGGAGGCGTTAGGAGAACCCTGTGTATGTCTGGCACCTCCTGCGCCACGGGAACGGTGGAGAGGGCTCCAAGACATCGGGATATTTTACACAATGCATTTCCTTAAACATCCCTAGCTGTACTACTTATGCTAACTTTTAAAAATGTGTGATGTATAGTAATTGTTTTTCTGAAGTACTAACGTTCTGCTATATTGAACCAGCAATAACCCCCAGCTTAAAACTAGAATGTAAAAATTATTCAAACTCAGGTAGTCCCTTGCTTCGCATTTACACAGGCCGCCTTCTGGTCTCTGCACCTCGAGGCATTCGTGAGTCCGAATCACCTGCAGGGCCCTTCCTCAGGACTCCCTGGCAGCCGCCTTGTTTTGCCCAGGAGGGACTGTCCAGAGCGTGGCCGTGGCAGTGGGGGGAGCGGTCCCCATCTGGAGCCCGCTGCTGTTCTGTAGACCCACAGTAATGCTTTAGGGAGGGAAGCAGAGAGTTAGCGGATGCCTACCCTAGGGCGCTGGTATTTCGGGTTCAGCCTCCTGACACGTTACCCCAGCAGCAAACTCCTCTTGACAACTCTTTTCAGTTTTGTCCTGTGTCCTGTGAGGGACAGTCAAGGTTAGTGACCTCAGCTTATTGTTGCCCTGTCTTCTTCTGGGATGTGCAGCTTTTTGAACAAGTTCTGTAGTTCTTCTGGCATTAAGGTAATAAAGATTGCATCACTCCCATGTGTATTCTTATACCCTTTTTCTGACAACAGGTTATTCCAGTGTTGCCACTTTAATGATCATATTTCTGATAGTGACAGAGCTTACGCAGTAGTGCAAGAAAATGCAGTAGGAATTGCATCTGAGCATCACTAGCAGTAGCTTGTCACTGGCAACTGTTCTTCTGAGACAATAGAAGAGTTGACAGAGTAGACAGATGGTCATCTAAATTCTTACACGTAGCAACTCATGATCCTTTGTCACTTGATCATTCATGCAACTTCCAGGTATGAATCCCATCTGTCTAATTCATATTTCTATTTGTGGGGGGAGTGTTGAGTTTTTCCAGAGTAACCTTCAGTGTTGACCTTGCATACTACTCTGGTACAAAACCCACAATAGGTATAAGTCCTCTAGTATAAATTGGACAGCTTCTTTCCTATAGGGTGTCACTCTTAGCGTTAGTTTGAATTCAGTACTTTTTCTAGTGTTGGCAAAACTTTTTGGTGGCAAAGCTACGTATGTGTCTTATCAAGGGCTGCTCCTTTAAAAAAAAAAAAATTACAATCATCTGGCTTTTTTTCAACCTCATTTTGTCTTTTTCCAGATTAAGGTATAAAATGTTCTGAAGGATCGGGGTCTTTCTAGATGTTTGTTGGTATTGTTTGTTTGTTTTACTTTTCTGTGTAAGAGTGGTAGCAGTAACATAGACCTTAGCAAGATGCCATTTTGCAACGTCTGTGGCTTGTGAAAACTTGAGTTATATATTGCCTGCTGGAGAATGCAATCCTGAACTATTAATAAACTGGCCTAACAGTTCAGTATTCAATTATGTCATAGCCTCCCCCTCTGCTATGCCAAGCAGTGGTCTTTCTGCATTTCTTCTCCTTTCAACTGTATAGATGTTTTCAATACCCTCTGGAAATACTTTTTTCACAGTGTTGATACTTATTACTGCCTGTGTTCTTCATGCTTCGTGTGGTGTGACTTTAACCATCTCTGCATAGCATCCGTATTTTTAAGAGCACAGTTACCTACCACAACTTTATTTTGAAGCTACTAGTTGCCTTCCCAGCTATGTAAATTTCCGTAATGTCCTTGTCTTCTAGAGTTTTCAGTAAAATTTCTGTGGTATTTTTGCACTATTATGATTAATTCAGTTTTTTTAATGTTACAAAATAAGTGTCTGATCTGATAGCACTTTTTTTTCTTCCGACATTTTCACATAAGAAAATTAAGAACAAGCTTTTTCTCAGTGTTTAGTCTAATTTGTTTCTGCACAGTACTGATTTCGGTCTTTCTAGAAATTTATCCAATTAAATATTTTTCACTTTTTCCAAACATTTCAGAGATTCGTAACTATTGAAGGATGAGAGTAAAACAACCTTTTAATATCAAATTCAGACATGTTTTTGCACAGTATTTAGGCATTCTGAAAATAGCTGGTTTTGCAGGCACTAAACTTAAAAAAGCAAAGAAAGCACTTACAATGGAAAAGAATAAATTTGTGGTAAGTATTAGGAAGAAAAATAAACTTCAGATAGTCTGCTGAGTTCTATCCTATTTAGTGATTACTGTTATTATACTCCAAGTGACCATGGCACCAGCTTATTAAAGGAAAGCAGACATGAGTCTGGGACATTATCAAAATATTCTGATAGACATTGGTTAATGGGTAGGTTGTTTTTAAAGTCTTGCTAAATCAGCATGTGGGTAAACATTGGCTAGAATATTCACTAGTTGGCGAGAAAATCAGGTTTGATGACTGTGTGTATGAATGAAGGAAATATATATTGCTATGTCTCTGTGAACATAAATTTTTATTACGCTTAATTATTTTTAAATAATCAAATGTGCAGTACTTAAAAGTGGATACAGCAGTTCACTCGTTCTCAGTGCTGTTGAAGCCTGGGATTCCTGGTATAGCTGTCAGTTCATCTGAACGCTGACTGCCACAGGAACAAAACTTCAGGTACCCAAGAATTCTTTTATCACTGCAGTAATTGTATTATACTTGATGTGATATTGTTTCTAAAGAGGAGTTCTACATTTAAGTTGTGCTGCAGTCAGGCTAGTAGCTTTAGGAGACTTGAGCTGTTAAGATCTTACACCTCATGTTCTTTTCCTCTTTAGCAAATGCTTCCAATGATTGCAGGGCATGGATGGAGGTCACATTCTAGTAAACCTGCTCAAAACTTACATGTAGGCAAACCTGGAGTTGGCGTCAACTTTGGTAGGTATTACAGTTTTTGGAAGAAATACAGCAATGAAGGGCAAATTGCAGAGTTAAAAAAAATCCTGTATTGCAGTTCAACATGAATTTAAAATTAATATGTTTAATATAAATAGATTTCTGTTCTTTTAAGGAAAATGTTTGAAAAGCAAAATTGCTTTCTTTCTCAGCTCAGGCAAGTCAGGTATGTCTGTAGCGTGTATAAGATTTTCTTCTTTTTTAAGTCATGTCTGTCAAGCTTTTTTATTGCCAGAGTCTCTTAGCTTTGAATAATTATGTCACATTGCTGTTCACTATGTTAAAGTAACTAAATGTAGTCATAGTTGAACTTGGTTATAAAGAAATGTTACAAAGAATTTCATCCTCATCTTGGCATACTATATACATAAAGCAAACTTAGTGGGTCAGCAGCTAGATGTTTGAAAGTGAATAGCCAGGGTCTTCAGATGACATCTACCTCCTTCTCTTACTCCATTTAATTAGCACAGCATTCTTCTTGTTTCTTTTGGTAATACATTCTATGTTACACAGTCCTCTCTACTCCAGTTTCAATATTTTGTGGATAATTGAATCAGAAGTAAGTAAATGCATTGTAGGTGTTGATGAGGGATCAATTGAGGTTTTTTCCCAGGAGGAAGAGGAAGCTGAGCTTTTTTGCTTCCTGGAGAGGCCCAGGAAGTGGTGGTTTGGGTTGTCCTGAAAGGACACTCTTGTTTTCTCTTTTCTCATAGTCTGACATCTGGCAAAATTAAAGGTAGTAGAGAATTTGTGACCTCTTTTTTTTTTTTTTTAAATAGAACTTACTGATGAACAAAAAGAATTTCAAGCTACTGCTCGTAAATTTGCTGTGGAGGAAATTATGCCTGTTGCTGCACAATATGACAAAACTGGAGAGGTAAATCTACAATAATGTGAGCGAAAAAAATAGACTTTTATGTTAACCTGCATAAAATTTAAAATGTTGATTGTGATGAATCAGAAGATTCTTTTTCCCTGTGTATTTCAGTATCCTTTTCCACTTATAAAACGGGCCTGGGAACTTGGTCTTATGAATTCACACATACCAGAAAGCTGTGGTAAGTAAACATTCTTTTTAGTCTGTAAAATGAAACAAAGAAGAGGCATTAGATGAGATTTATATGTGTAATTATGGATTCTGTATAAACTAAACAGTTGCATACTTGAATAATCTAAATTTAATCAGTAGGCAGGTTGATACATACAAGTGTTACTAGGTGTGGGTGTAATCAGGAGACAAATTAGACAGATTATGATTTAGTAATTTATGTCCAGATTTTCCTGCCCTGATTACAACTGCCTAATGTTCCCCTAGTGCACTGTGTCAGCTGATTAGGCAGAGAAATTAGAAGGTCAGATTTTGTTCCGGTCTCTGACACCGGCTGGAGCAATTTAAGAGTTTATTCCAGAAGGACAGTTTTTCAGTTTAGAGTAGGTGCAGTACAGCAGTGCTTTGGCAGTGTTTAGGCCTATGAGTTACCATGGAAAAAATATAGTGGGTTTTTTTTTTGTTTGGGGTTTTTTTTGCATTTGTATTACCTGAAAAAGTTGTATTACCTGAAAAAGAAGTTAGGGAAGTGTCCATAGCAGACACTTTTTTTTGGAAGACTAATCGGAAGGTATATCTTGTATCAAAAACTTAATACACGAGGTTAAGGAACAAAGAGACCAAAGGAGCAATTGCGAGGGCTAGATTTATTCAGCCACAAATTCTACAAAAACTAAAGTCTGAAATAACTGAACTACTGCAGTGTATAATCACTTGATCATTAAATAAAAAATTACAAGTGGCAAATTGGTCACCATTGCTTTGAAAAGTCTGTAAGGGAGATCTGGGAAAATACATACTAGTAAACCTGATACAGCATGTAAGTTAAGAGCAAGTAGGATGAAGTATGGAAATAGTGGACACAGATAAACATGATGTGCTAGAGAAGGGTTTTTGTGAAAGGAAGTCATGCCTCATAAAATCACTGGAGTTCTCTGAAATAGCTAGTAAGTGTGTGAATAAGGGATGCCTGGTTGATAGACAATGCTTGAACATCCAAAACGAGTTTTAAAAATAATCAGGTTTCATTGTGGAAAAATTAGCAGCACAACCTTGCTGGGTCTTGTGCTATTTGGAATATCTATAAATAAACTGGAAAAGGGGGTCAATACTGAGGGGATAAGAGTTTACTGATAATACTGAGTTATTCAGTGTAGAAAAGATGTGGCTGGTACAAAGAGCTGAAGGGGAAGGTCATGAAACTGAGTGACTGTCAAAATGGCAAATGCAATTCAAAACCGGAAAAGTGATGCACACATGAAGGGAAAAAAGCAATCCAAACTTCACAGAGAAATGGTATGTTCTGAACTAGTTACTGCCTCTCAAAAAAGCTATTTTTGGGTTTATAATATATAGCTCTGTGAATGTCAACATAATACTCAGAAGTGGTCAAAATCATAAAATTTAAGGTCAGTAGGGACCTTTAAGGGAATGAAGAAAAAAGCAGAAGGCATAATTACGGTGCTGCCTGAGTCCAAATTGCAGTTGCCTCTTTAATTCATTGTATACTCAGATCCTTCTATCTCAAAAGAGTATTGTGGAAACAGAAGAGATTCCTAAAAGGATGACAAAGATTATAAAAGATGTATCTTCTCTGTGAGATGTAGCTTCTGTATGAGAAATGACTGAAACGGTGGTGTCATGGAGAGTGTGAAAAGAGACTGATAGTTCACTGTCCCTTTCAATACAACTAGAAAGCATCAAATTAAGTCAGCAGATGGCAGGTTCAGAACAACGAAAGGAGATGGTTCCATATGCAGTGTGTAGTTAATTTGTGAAACTCATTGCCCCTGGATGATATTGATGCTAAAATTTTACATAGATTCAAAAAAGAGACTGGGCAAATTCACAGTAGAAATATCTGTCAAGGGTTAGCATAACAAAGATACCAAAGAGAGGTATCTCTTTGGCTGAGGAAGTCACCTGAAGGCTTGGGAAAATATTTTTGAGGAAGTATAGTTGTGTTGTTACTGTGTTTATATGTACTTCCCAAAGCATTGGCTTCTCTTAGAAACAGATTGCTGAGTTGGTTGTCTGACTAATACGGATATTTTTTTTTTCCCCTGAGTGCTGTGGTAGCTCAGGAGCCCTTTCTCTGCTTCCTAAGAACTCTTAATTCTCAAAAGTATAGTAGTAGAAAAATTAGAGTGGTACATTCTTGCCACTTTGTGCAACCTGTCCCACGTGAATCACACATAAACCCTGGAACTGTGATATGTAATTTTCAAATCACCTGTTACTCTTCTGACAAAACTTTATTTAAAAAGCCTGCATGGGAATGTATAATCAGTCACGGTACACAATCAAAGGTATGTGGGGGAATACGTTTTTATTAATTAATTTGTGTAAATCACTAATATGTTACAATTTAAAGCCATTTTAGTAAGTGAAATATTTCAACTGTAGGTGGTCTTGGCCTTGGCAGTTTCGAAGCATGCCTGATTACAGAAGAGTTAGCTTATGGATGTACAGGGGTTCAAACCGCCATTGAAGCAAATTCCCTAGGGGTAAGTTGTCTTTTCTTATGTCCCTTAAACTAGAATCTGTGCACTTTAAAAGATCGAAATATTTTCTTTCAGCAAATGCCAGTAATCATTGCGGGAAATGAGCATCAGCAGAAAAAGTACTTAGGAAGAATGACAGAGGAACCAATGATGTGTGTAAGTATAACTGCTACACTGTAGAATGTTCTTAACCATAGTAATACTCTTTTCTTAAAAATTTTTTTTTTCTTCACAGTCCCGCCCCCCCCACCGCCCGGAAAACACTGACATGTACTCAAAACTTAGCACATTTTGGTTTGTAAATAAAACAGTGGCATTTACTGAAAGTCAGGGAATAGCTAATGAGATACATTCAGTAAGCAGATAGAAGATATTACTTGCAAAGTCATCCCCATCCCAAGTCACTTATCAAAAATTAATACCTTTTATTTCCCTTTCAAGAGGGGGTGTAGGCGTTTAAGAAAAATACGAGGTTTGTAAGGAGAAACTCAACTTGGATGGGAGTTAAACTCTATTTGTGATGTTAAATATTATATAAGCAGTACTTGTTACATAGAAAGAAGATTCATGTGCAGTGCATTAAAATCTGAACAACTAAGCCTCATAAAATGAAGGACACAGTAAACAAAATGTTACTCAGTGCTTTTATTTTCAGATTTTAAAGATCCTCAGGTTTCACATCAGAGTTTGTGAAGCCTGAGGAAGGTAATGACTTAAGGGTTACAGAATGGTTCTGTTTGATTAAAAGACAATTTTATATTGTATTACGGATTTATAAAGAAAATTCACCTATATATGTGTGGATTCTTGCTCAGTCAGCTGGTGTCCAGGTTTTTGGGTTGGGTTGTTCTGTTGTTTTTTTTTTTATTTAATGTTTTTGGGTTTTATCATTCAGTTCCTTTTACAGATCAGTTTGATGCACATAGTCTGAAATAATTTGTGGTTGCCTAAAAATTGAACTTTTATTCCTCAAGATTTTGCATTTTATTTTCTTTTAGGCTTACTGTGTAACAGAGCCTGGAGCAGGCTCTGATGTGGCTGGTATAAAAACAAAGGCTGAGAAGAAAGGAGATGAATATGTTATTAATGGTCAGAAGATGTGGATCACAAATGGTGGGAAAGCAAACTGGTGTGTTACCTGTTAACTCATGTTATACTTTCTGTTGTTATGTTATATAGTGGCTTCCCTGTCCCCCATCCCAAGTCAAATTCTTTAAAGATCTGTTATAAATGTGAAGGTTCATCATGTTTCAACACACTACACTTTAATCTCTGACCAGTTTATGAGGATAGATATAAGAATGCAGTCTCAGTGCTGTGCAAAGCCTAAAAAGGAAAATGAGCGATGACATGACAACTCCCCACTCAAGAAGACCTCTCGAATCTTGCTGCTACCAAACAAAATTAGTTCTGCTTTTTCTTCAGGGCAGGACAGCAACAGTATGATGTCAGTACTCAAGAGGCTCACGTTACTAGCTACCTTGCTTTGTAGTTGGGGTGATTAAGATCAGTTGCTTCTGATTGTACCAGAAGCCCCTCTCACTTCTAGTGAAGCTAGAAACACTGTTGATTGTGAATTTTATTTTCTGAAGGGAAGACATCTTCTAGCTGTCAAAGAATCCAGATATTGCTGTGGTGTCTATGGAGCATGCTTTACGATATATACCTCTTTCATTGTGTTTTACATCACACTGATTTGCAACACACAAATTCTTCTTAATTCAAGTGGAAAAACTTTATACATTTATCCAAAAGCTGGTTTTCTTGGATAAATTCATAAATTTTATGAAATCTTGAATATTTGAAACTTCCTCTCTCTCGTTCCTTCTCAGTTTATTTTTGGGAGGGGCAAAAAAAAAAGGTTGTTAACTTACAGATAGAATTTAGTATATGGCAGAAACGCACATAAAAACATCTAAAATGTTAGTTAAACAAGTATCTGGTTGTTAATTGTGAGGATAAACAGCATCCTTCTTCTTTATTTTACATTAGGTATTTTTTGCTGGCTCGTTCCAATCCAGATCCAAAAGCTCCTGCAGGCAAAGCCTTTACTGGATTCATTGTGGAAGCAGATAGCCCTGGAATCCAAATTGGGAGAAAGGTGAAGACTGTATCCCTTGACAAGCGAGAAATTACTGTTCAGTTCTAAACCAATAATGGAACAAATTACCATTAAAGAAGAAAGACTGTTATGCAACTGAACATTTTCATATGCTCATGTACAATGGTCTTTTCATATTCACAACATACAGAAACTAATCATAAGACATACTTAATTATGATGCTATTAATTCAGTAAGGAATTATTCAGAATGGTGTAAAGTAAGTTGACTTTGAACAGCTGCAAAAGAATCTTTGAGAACTATTTTATTGACAAGTGCCAATAAATGAGAAGTAGTATGCCATGGAAGGATAAGAAGCAAGTTGGACAACTTTAACCACAAATACACAGAGTGAGCTTTAATTTTAGCTATTGCTGGTCGAGGACAAGGCATTGGAGACACTGCTGCTACTTCTCTCTTTAAAAATAATTTTTTTAAAAGTACTATTTTTAGTACTATGCAAAACTGGATCTTGAACATTTGGAAAGGAATCTGAAAACTTGTAAAGCTCATTTATTTCATTATTTACTTGTAGTACACCTGTACTGCCTGCATATTAGATTCTTTACTTTTTCCACTTCCATCTCAACGGATAGAGTTGAACTAGAGAAAGACAACAAGACTGATTACAGCTACAGAACTGATTTCATATAAGCAGAAGGTTAACTGCCCATCTTAGACAAATAAGGGCATGCTGGTCTGCAAGTGCAAAACTAGTATTTGTTGCTATGTGGTAGTTTTTAGATGAAGTGTTTGGGGGGAAAAAGCATACTTTATGCTTTGAGTAAACTAAAGAATGAAAATGTATTGTACCTTTGAATAACCCAGTGTACTTGCACCTCTGTAAATTTCCCATTTCAGGAAATGAATATGGGTCAACGCTGCTCAGATACAAGAGGTATTGTCTTTGAAGATGTGAGAGTCCCAAAAGAAAATGTATTAATAGCTGAGGGAGCTGGCTTTAAAATCGCAATGGGAGCTTTTGATAAGACCAGACCACCCGTAAGTATCAGAAATAAAATTTATAAAATACAGCAGGAATTTCTGATCTTTTATTTTGTGCTGTATTCAATTCAGGTAGCAGCTGGTGCTGTTGGATTAGCAAAAAGAGCACTTGATGAAGCCACTAGATACGCCTTGGAGAGAAAAACCTTTGGGAAAGCAATTGTTGAAGTAAGTGGGGGGGGGTTGGGGGGGGGGTAGAGAGAGAGAGACTATAAATAAAAGGTATGTTTTCACACCACATGTACTACTACTGATTTTTTCAAGGTTATTTCTTGATTTTTTTAGTTCCTTAATTTTTATATTATATCTCTGCCATTTTTGCGTTTCCAAGTATGTAGGTCAGCACCATTTCAGTAAGCTAATCTATGTGGTATCTTCAGGCATTTTTCTGTAGTTTATCATTGGTGATAATAGTAAAAGCAGAAAGTAAACTCTGCCCAAAAACCTGAAACCCGTGTACTATCAGGACATACTTAAGTTCTTCAGTGCTACTAAACAGGGATTTTCAGGAAAGGAAAAAACCTCTGAGGTATGTGAAACAAGACACACAGTATTAACAGTAATAGAATACATTGCCAATCACACCGCTTACCAGTTTTAAAGAAGTATGAATAAACAGCAAGGCAAATATCAATCTCATAAATAGTAAAGAAGAAATGTATAATTCAGTATTTAATCCCTGTGACTAAATGGATTTGAGAATTAAAAACTTTAAAGTCTAATTCAACATACAATTACAAGAGCCTCATCTATATTCTGTAGAGCTCCTCTAGCACAATTTATGGAGTTTGTTGAAGAGAACACTGTATTAAGAAGATGATGGTTTTCTTAGATGTCACAGAATTTTAAGCGGGCAGTGTTAACCTCGTTTCTTTCATCATTGACAGCACCAAGCAGTATCTTTCTTGCTTGCTGAAATGGCGATGAAAGTGGAGCTGGCGAGGTTGGCTTACCAGAGAGCTGCATGGGAAGTCGATGCTGGTCGCAGGAACACCTACTATGCTTCCATTGCAAAGGCATTTGCTGGTGACATTGCAAACCAAGTTGCTACAGATGCAGTACAGATTTTTGGGGGAAATGGATTTAATACTGAATATCCTGTAGAAAAACTAATGAGAGATGCTAAAATCTACCAGGTAAGTAAAAGAGAGAGTGATCTTTATAGTAATGGATAAATTTTATATGAAAGAAACTAATGGCTACTTATTTCAAATCGTGATGTACACATATGAAAAAAAAGTTTTTAGAATGAAAGCAATAATCCTTCAGTTTAAAGAAAGAGTTATTCAAATCAGGCATCTTCGTGCATATAAGTGTCATTGCACTGGACCAACAACTGAACCCACATAAGAGAAATAAATTATGTTTTTTCTTTTTTTTCCCCCAATGTGGTAACTCTTTGAAGTTCTTGGACTCAGTTTTGAAGCTTTTGAACTCTCAGAAAAAAAACACCGTAGAAAAAACCTGATCAAAATACCAATGCTTGCTTTGGTATTCTGTGAGTTTATATATAATGCTGTTCTTGAAAACCTTCAGTGATGGAAATTCTCTGACCTTCCATATGTATCCTGGACTGGTGCCTGCCCGTAGTTTAGCTTTCCTTCAGCCTGAACACTTAAGCAGCTTCTTCACCCTTTTCTTTATGTTGTGGGGTTTTTTTGTTTGATTGGGGTTTTTGGCAGGGTTTTTGTTGTTTTTCTTTTTTTTTCCTTTCTGTTTCCAGACTCTTCCTCATTTGTTGCTGTGCTCTAAACCTTCTCTTTGAAACTTTGTTATCATAAGCTGGGTAGAACACTTTGGTTGAGATATCACCAGTATTGAGTATCATGGAATTATTTATCTTGCATATGTTGTATTAAGGGAAGTGTGACACCATCTGGAATGATTAGTCCTTTTTTTTAACAACAAAACCTTCTCATATTTACTCATGTTTAGCCCATAGCCACCTGTAATCCCCAGGTTCTTTTCTGCAGTGTTACTGCCAAGAAATTACTCCATGTCATGTCACAATTCTTCTATTAGCATATACTATGCTACAGTTCTTTATTCAGCAAGAATATTTTAAATGTGTTCAGCAAAACCAGTAATCTTTATTGACATTATGACATTTTGTGACATTATTAGTGACTGGATAAAACAGATCAAAATAGATGATATCAAGAGATGCATGCAGACCATGACCTGTAGTGTAGTTAGCTATAACAGCTGTCATTCTTAAGATTCTAGGTAGTTAATATTTCTCTTACAGCTGACTTTAAAATGAAAACTATTGTTCTCACTAGCCAAAATTTATTTTTCTCTATTTAAGGAAAGACAACCACTATTTTGGAATCTAAAGGTTCTTAGAACTAATTGCACTTCTGTGAGTGAGGAAATAAATGATTAATTGGACTTTATTATGATTGGCCTTTTTTCCTGTCAGGTTGCATGCTTTTCTAGAGAAAGGTGCTGTGAGAGTTAGAACTTTATTTGAAAGCCGAGATTGATTTTTCAGGATCCCAGTTATGTAGATTTTCCATTACACTGATCCATCACAAATGCATGGCTAAGTAGACTTTTTTTTCAATTGTTCAGATTAATCAGATTTAGTATTAATTTTTTTTGTGTTCTTCTGTTCCACTTCATCCGCAAAATAATTCAGGAAAGGCTTTTGTCTTTACAATTATTTTGTCCATGCCTCTTGATTATACCTTACACTTCACTGTGCTTAACTGTATTGCTGCCCAATTCCAGATGGTATATGCTTTTGGCCATAGGTTTCATGTACAAAAACTTGGGTTTCCAACTTTTCTTCCATATATTTGATCTTTTTCAGTATTACAGTTTTATAATACTGTGTTCACTGGTAACATTTTTACATGTCCTTACTCTGCGCTAGGTTTGTTCGGCTACAAGTCTAGGCTACTCTGGTAGAAACTCTAACTTAGTTTCCTTTCTCAAATTTGGAAAACTTCCCTTCTTTAATTGTCAGCGATTCTTGAAAGTATTTCCATCAACTTATAAACCAGAACCTTTTTTGTAATTACTTAAGAAGATTGTGAGTTTTGATGTCTTTACACTTGAATTCCATGGCTGTCTCCATCAGCAAGTAATTCAGTGCAATAGGAGCAGGTTGCAGGTTGCAAGAACAGCTGCTGAGGCCCCGACAGCTACACCAGAAGCAGTTTGGGCAGGCTGAGTTCAGAGCAAGCCTCCCTGGTCCCTTGAACTGTGCATCCCCCATACACCTGGATTTGTAAGGATCCAGTTGTAGGCCTGGACCATTATGTCTTCACTAGGGATTGGTGGGTAGTTGGTATATAAAGCGGAGCTTCCATTTCAGTTTGCTCCAAAAGGCACCGACTGCTTTATGAACTGGATTGACATGGGGTAAGCAGCAGCAGTCAGAGAATTCCCTTTGGGAATGAGCAATTTCTTCTGAACAAAAACCCTATTGTGAACACAGGTTATAGCATCTTTACTTTCAGAAAGCTTTGTAAGGTTCTTGGGAAGATTATTCCTATAAGTGAATGAGAAAGTGAATTTGCATGAATTTGAGCAATTTGCCAAACCAAGTTCTGGCAGAACTGGGAGCTGAAACACTTAAACCCCTAAATGATGTTGCCTCAGGGCCTCACATATCATTGCAGTGTAGCTGTGGGGCGTGTGGCCTCCTTCAGCATTAGAGCTTCATAGATGCTGTCTATCTTTGACTTTGCTGCCAGGAAACAAACCGAACAGAGGGATAATGCAGACTGTTTCTAGCAGAAAATGCAATACGTGATTGTGTGAGCTGGCACAGGCAGGACACAGCAACAACCACAAAACTACGGATGAAATGCAAAGAGTAAATTTATTCTCGTTACCTTGCGACCGGGGGATCTGCACAGCAGCACCCGGGCAGAGGCACGCGGGCGGGGACACAGGTGCAGCAGAGCTCGGTCCTTACTGCCCAGAAAGAGAAGGAAGAAAAGGATCTTGAACCCACTGCTTTTGCCTGTGTATGTCAGGGATTTTTGCAGGTGTACTTTTCCACTGTGCTTTGATCTTTCCCACAGCAGGGCAGGAATCTCCAGGGTGTTCAATACGGTGCCTCTCAGTCTATCACAGGCCTCTGTATCTGTACGCAGACGTTCTACCCATCAAGCACACAAAGCTAAACAACAATTAGTGCGGTATATGTGGTTTTTGACACCCCAGCTGCAAGTCCTCCTTTCCAGTCTTAGTGTTCCCACAGTGATTAAAAAACCAAAACAGCAGACAAAACTGTATGGCAGAGAGTACTAGTTAACAAGAGGCAATGGAAATAAATGGATCAAAGGGAACGAACATTGGGCATGACCTTGGAAGGCTAGTCAAAGAAAATACACTTTCAGCACAAGTCACCTCCTTCCCTCCACCTATTGCTTTAAATCCTACTTTGTAAAACCTAAATAATGTATTTTCTTTCTCAGATAAATTTTCCTCATCTTTCTTCACCCACCATATCTGTTTATTTTCATGAGAACCTTACTGAGTTTAGATAAGAGCACCTGAGAGAACAAGATTGTCTCCCAGTATCTTTTATGTCATTTATTCAGTTTAGCCCACTGTAGTTACTCTGTCACCCTGGAATTTGCTCTGTTTTCTCTGTCTTTCTAATCCACACAGGATTAGTGCCATGAGGGTTTTAAAGTGTAGATCTGTTAAAACGTTTTAAAAAATCATTAGCTAACATTATTGCAATTCTTCTTTTCAGATTTATGAGGGAACTGCTCAGATTCAAAGGATGATCATAGCTCGTGAACATGTTGCCAAATTTAAGGCTTAAAGAAATGTATAAAGTGTGGCGCTGCTGTAGTGTTCTCTGTTCTCACAGAAGAGGATTTTACTGCATTTCTCAATAGAATTACAAAGGTATGGTGGAAAGAAAAGCCATTCAGAATCTTTTTATTCTGTACATTAACAAAGCTGGTATTTTCTAAATGTTCTGAATTCCGAAGTGATTGGTTGTTCAAATAGAAAATGGGCAAGAAATGAGAACCTCACAATGCAATGTTTTCTCACTATAAAATTAGATATCAGAATGTTATTTCTGAGCCATTGGTGCCTTCTAATAAATTTTTTTTAAGACAACCGTGTTTGTTTTTTATTCATTTTGCTTGTCACATCACTTAAATTGTGTTTTGGGTAAGCTGTCCAGTGTCTGAAATACGGGAATAGCTGTACTTTAGTTCCCACTGTGCTGCTGCCCCAGCAGCTGAACAGCCTTTCCCGTTCAGCATTGCTGTTGGTTGCACGTCTGTCTGTTCTGAGGATTGGACGCTCCAACAGAACAGTGTCAGCTTGAGAGAATGTGCCCTTCTGCACTGTTGCACACTTAAGTAAGTAAATGTTCAATTAGGATGATTCACTTCAAATGAGTCTGTAGCTTCTCCTTAATAAAGACTTAGGAGATCGTGTTTATTTCAAATCCAGTATATTTAAACCTCTTACTCCTTTCCATCAGTGTATTTACTTACCTGTGCTTGCAGAAAGAACAGCTGAGAAGAAGGAATTGTTGAGAGATTTATTTTTTTTTAACCTTGGATAGCCCCTTCTTGGCTGTGCTGGCAGAAGAGACAGTCCCTGGACTCCTTGAACGAATCACTCTGCAGGTTACGGCCTCACCAGCACAGTACTGTGTCCAGTTTTATATCCCCAGCACAAGATACAGACTTAACAGGAGGGAATCCAGCCTAGGGCCACAGAGAGGATGAAGGGTCTGGAGCATCTGTCACGTCTCTTGCCTGGATGAGAGGAGGCTCGGGGTGGTCTTGTGTATGTACATAAATACCTGATGGGGTGCAGCGCAGTGGGGAGGGTCAGGACGAGAGGCAATGGGCACAAATTAAAACATGTGAAATTCTGCTGGAACACAAGAAAACACTTCTTTTTATTGTGAGGGATGTCGTACACTGGCAGCGGCTGTGGGATCCCATCTGTGGAGACACTCAGAACACAACTGAACACAGTCCTGGACAACCTGCTCCAGCTGACCCTGCTTGGGCAGGTGGGTTGCACTCAATGATCTCAAGAAGCCCTTCAAACCTCAACGGTTCTGTGAATTCATTTGCAATTTCTTACCAAAATGCCCTTGCCTCGCTGTGGCCTCTTTCATCCGTCATCTGAATTTAGTGCTGGATGGTACAATTACTGTCATCAGTGTCAGTTTTGCAGTGCTTAATGACTATAAATCACCAACTTATTTACCTGCAGGTAGACTAAAAATGCAACATCCTTGCTAAGTATTTGATATATATTAAAAACAAGCTTATTGTTGACTGTTCTATGTGAGGCAGCATTATACAGGATATTCCTTGTAGAGTCAGAATGGTTGCTCCTCCCTGGCACGGGTCTGTGGGGAACATGTGCCAGCATCGTGCTGGTAATCAATAGCATAATCATCCTAGATGGTTTTAATTAGGAAGCAAAGGGGTTTTTTTTGAACAAAGGGGCAGTTATCCTTACCCACTCTGTGGCTAAATTTGCTTTTCCATAGAACTGAGGTAACAGAAGGAAACAAGCTGTTTCTAAACGTTGGCCTGTCGGCTGTGGTGCAGGGAAGCGCACAGCTGGAGTCCGTGTTGGATCTGCTCCCTCCTGAGAACCCTGCGGCAAGCCCGAGCGCCTTCGTACGCACCCCAGGCTCGGAGCGGCCCCTCCGCGGGCTCCCGGGCGCCGTGCGGCACCGGCCCTGCAGCACTGACGGCGGCGGCCGGCTGGGGTCCTCGGGCGGGGCCGGGCCGGGCCGCTCGGCGCGCTCCTGCCTGGCGCCGAGACTGGAGCCGCGCGGAGGCCGCCCCTGCGAGGCCCCGCGGGGCGTCACTTCCTGCCCCGCCCCGCCGCTCCTTCCGGTGCGGGCGGCCAACATGGTGGGTACCGCTGCCCGCCTCGGGAGAGGCTCCGGCCCGGCCCGGCCCGTGCCTTTGCCTTCGGGGCGGCGGCCGCGGCGGCGGCAGCACTGGCGGTACTGGCAGCACTGGCCACCGCGGCTCCGAGCGGGCCCGGGAGCGCGCTCGCCGGGCCGGGTCCGGGCTGTGGGGCCTCGGGGTCGGCGTCCGGGCAGGGCCTTCGCGGGGTGGGGCGCGGGGTCCTCTGCGCGTGCAGTGAACGGCTCCCGTTTTTTCGGGCGGATGGGTGTTTTTTCTCAACTTTACAGAAAGATTTCGTTCGTAGCCTTTTCCTGGGAAGGATTTAGCCAGACTGAAGAGTGACGATGAGAGATAGGAGGTCTGCCCCGTGCTCAAAGCGGACAGAGCCGTCCGTTTCCCAGTGGCTGCTGCTAGCGTTAGCTGAAGGATGCCGAGGTGGAAAAACCCCTTGAACTGACAATAAAACTGACGTTTTGTTGGTGCTTTTTACAGGGGACGCCGCAAAAGGATGTTGTAATAAAACCCGATGCCCCAAGCACGTTGCTTTCAGAGAAACATGCGGACTATATAGCTTCGTACGGAACAAAGAAAGATGATTATGTAGGTATTGATTTGTTTCAGTACAGCGGTGGTTTTATTAACAGCGATAGTGACCCTTATTTACTTGCTCAGAGTTAAGGGTTATATGCATGCTCACAAGCTAATTGTTCCTTGCCCTGCAATCCAAAGTATAAAAGAAAGATGTCTTTGTTAATTTCCCTAGGTCTGTGATGAGTTTTGGCATGTATTATCTGAGTATAAATTTGAAGATTATCGGTTTAGCTCTAGAATTACTCTGAGACCTGAGAAATTAACTGCTTGTTGCTTCTTCACGTACTAGAATGCACGAGGAGTATAGCTGCATTTATACATTTTGATGGGACAGCATATGGAATCTCACCACAGCACTGCTTCGTGCTTGCTAGGTTTGATAAAAACTTTAACAAACATCAGTTTTACAGTCGTGGGTCATCAGATGTAGCCCACAATAATTGAATTCCAGTTCCAGTAGGTGAAAAATGTCAATAACTGCTTATGTCTGAAGAAAAGTTGCAGTTACCTTTACTGTCCACAAGACGTCTCAGCACTACTGCTTATGATTTGTTCTTGTGCTTAAAAAGTACTGCATGTAGAACATGTTTATGGGTAGTGTAGCTGATGTAATCACTGTAAGAGAATTCAATGTGAAATGTCACTTCTTAGTGCAACTTTAGATTGTGGCAGTTTTGACGCTTGGAAGTAAGTTTCACTAAATGTTAGACTTGCTATTTTTGAGATTAGTTGGGGTGGTAATTTGAGTGGTAATTTGGAGATCTGAAGTGAACTGCTGGCTCACTGCTTGTATGTGTTTGACATTGAGCTTGATGCTTTGAACTAGAAAATACAGCAGAGGAAGGGTGTGTAGTATGTGTAGATACATGCGTGTACTGCGTGTCTGTATGTACGCGTGTGTGTACACACACGTGATGTGCAGAATACTTGTGAGTGGCCGATCATAGTAAGTTGTTAATGGAATGGAAGATGGTTGACATATTGAAAGCTGTTTGTAAATGTTAACTGGTGTGTTTTCACTGCTCTCTATTGATGATGTGTTTATCTGATTAAGAACTAAAATAATGCTCTATTTAGGAATACTGTATGTCGGAGTATTTGAGGATGAGTGGTGTTTACTGGGGGCTGACAGCAATGGATCTCATGGGGCAGCTGCACCGAATGAACAAAGAAGAAATTCTGGCATTCATCAAATCATGTCAACATGAATGTGGTGGAATAAGTGCCAGCACAGGTCATGATCCTCATCTTCTGTATACCCTCAGTGCTGTCCAGGTAAACGTAACAGGGTAATTTTAGAAGAAAAACATTTGTAATGAATGATTTTGATGACTTCTGATTTATGAACCAGGTACTGTTGGATGCCAATGACAGAAACTATTTTGGTACCTTATTCAAACAAAACCCCCTAATGTACAAAACTTTAGGATTTAGCTGTATCATTTCCTAAAAAATTGTCAGATTTGGGAGCATTGTGCTTTTAATGATCATTTAATGGTGACTACATTCTTGATAAATTTAGTAACAGTCTTCCTGAAATACTTCTTAGGTACAGGTTTTACTGGAGTTTTTTGTAGATAATTTTGGATTTTATAAATTATTCTTAGTGTACATTGAGGTGAAAGATATGTATGACCAGAATAAGAGTACAGTTTGGGATTTTATTTTTTAATGTGTATGTTACTATATATTATGATTGCTATATAACATATTAATTAATAATTATGTAATATTTATATAAACTATATGTAAAATGTATAATTATGTGTAGTGTGTTTAGACTTTAGTAATGTACAAAAAAGCATTGTAGTACTCAGTTCTTGTTCTGTTCCTCCAATCTGCTTTTTTTGGATATAACTTAAAAATGATGCCAGTCTGTTCAGCATTTTATTTATTTATTTGGTGTGTACTCTTCCCCTGAGAAAAAGTAATTCTCAATCTAATTTTTTTATACTATCACCATTACAGGTTTAATTTCTCACTGTCTTTTGTGTCTGTTTTTTGTTTGTTTGTTTTTTGTTTTTGTTGTTCTCATGTGAACCGTCCTGGAAAAAAGTACCGAAAAGGCTCAAATGCTTCTAAACAATTACTTGCATAATATATCTCTAGTCTGATCTTATGGAAGAAATATTTAAATGGTGTTACAAATGAATAAGATAGCATCCTGTTTTAGGAAGAAAGTGTGTTGGATTTAAGGTGTTAGATTTGAAACCCTTAGGTAGAACAGAAGAATGCTGTTTTCTTGGGTCAGTGAGGAGTGTTGGCATGTATTATCTGCTCTGAAGTTTATATTTATCACCGCTTTAGCTCTTGAATTACTCTGAGAACCCGGAAACTAAAACTTTAGGCTGTGAGGTTTGAACTTTTCCAAACTGTCTCATCAAGCTCCTTTCACGAGTTCTAATCCAGTATTAAGGAAAATGGGGTACAATTATGAGCTTGTTTCCTTTTACATATTAGAGATGTTAGTTCTTAACAGTCAGTGTGAGGTTGATGGTTGGACTAGATGATCTTCAGGTCCTTTCTAACCTAGATGATTCTGTGATTCTAAATACTTGGTGTTACTAGGAGATATTTTCATGTTAACTGAATGCAGCTCTAGATGTGTGAAGTTGAAGTGTTAGCAAGTGCTGATGTAAAATTGTTGTGGTAAACTTAACCAGCATGTCCTATGAGCATGGATGGTCTTAGTGAACAAACACCACTGAGTCCTATCTACATATCCAGAATGGTTAAAGGGTCAGGTCGCATCTTCCTTTGATCACAGTTCATAGTAATTTGTTCAGATTTGCTTTTTAAGGAGCATGCTATGATTATATATTTTCTGTTGGAGTTTAAATTTTTTGCATTTCGGTAAGACTTAAATTTTATCTAACAGTTAAAAGATTCCAGCTAACTCTAGGTGTTCAAAGTCATAGTTGGTATTTTTCAGGATTGCACTATAATATTGTTTAGTTTCAACTGTTCTTTCTATTATGCTATTTATAATAAATCCTTAATTACTGTCTATACAGAGTATGCAAGTTATGAGTAAAAACAGGAAGCCAGCTGGCGCTCGGAAACAGTACTGGTTTTGCATGACATTGTGTCATGTGGGTTTACTGGTTCAAATCAGTGCTAGCTCAGAAAACTCTGTATCCCCTACTGTGACCTTTATTTTTCTTCCTGAGTATATTGACCGTACAGTTTGCATCTAACTATGTTGTTCATACTTTTTCTTAAATTACTGCAATTTGGTTCTCCTTGTTACATTTAAAAATTGGATGTAAATAAAAATCTTATAATTCAAAACTAATAAATTGCTGCACGCTTGGACTGTAAGTGGTATTAGTAACTAACTGCTTGACTTACACTTGCACATGTCCAAGTAGCAGCAGTGTACAAACTACAGATTTTTAAGTCTAGGATGTCATTACCTCATTACAAAATTTAACCATAATCAAGTCACTGTTCTACATAATGCTAGCAAACAAATAAACCTGATTATGGTTTTGAAAGGAGAGCTGGAAGTTGGAAAGTAACAAAGCATGAAAGAGTTCAGCTTGACTTGCCTGTATTTTCATTTGAGAATTTCTTAAAGTTTTTAGACAGAGATAGATGAACTGCAGTGAATGAAAATTTATTGTAATAAGCCTTACCAAATAATATTCACAGTCAATTAAACAAAGTTTTTTATAAATCCAGGATTTTTTCTTTTTAAAGAAATAATTTTTAAAAATTTTTGCCTCTTTGATTATTACTGTCTTTTTCTTTTTTCAGATTCTTATCTTATATGATAGTCTCCATGTTGTTGATGTAAATAAAATTGTTGAATATATACAGAACTTGCAAAAAGAAGATGGATCATTTGCTGGAGACAAATGGGGTAATTTTTAGATACCTAAATTTAGTGACTAGGTTGACATGTGTAAGTCTGTGAACTTAACATTTCTTTGGATGGTCTTTTTGCTTATGAACACTTTTGCGTGTGAACACTTTTATTTTCTGAGTTATGAAAAATGAGGTTTTGTGAAGGACAGAGCTGTATTTCATTCCTTTCATGAATATTCTAAACTTCATTTCCATTTTTGTATTAAAAATAAATTCTCCAGCTCTTAAAGAAGAAAGCTTTTGGGCATTTGTAACTTGACAGTACTTCGATATACTAGATGTGCTATTCCATAAGGAATGTTTCATACTTGCTATTTAATGTCAGTCAGTTATGATCTTTATCCGTGTTGGCTGTGAAAGGATCTTTCACTATATGGGAATGAGAAAAACTAGTTTTGTTCTCATGAACTTCTGTTAATACTGATTTTGTTTCTGCACATAAATTCTTTATGAACAGATATGGTATTTTTAAACTGTAACACAAATATTTAGTCACTCTAAAAACACTTGTCCCTATGGAACGCTTAAATTTTAATAAAATTTCTTGCATATCACTCATGTTATTGTTCTGGTAGAATTCAGTAATCAGGATCATGGCAGTATATGTACGCTGCTGTAAAGGTAGGAGTTATGTGTTAAAACGGTTCATAGTTTGCTGCATCCTTTTTGCTGAAGTATTGAACAAACGTACTGAGTGCACAATGGATTTACATTATTTCTGAAAGGCAGTTACAGCACAGCTGAAGGAGTGTTATACCTGATGTAGTACAGAATAGCATGTGTTTGTTTTATATGTTTCAGCTTGTGGTTTTCTTAAGAAGAAAAGTCTTGCATCAGTTTGACCAAAAAACTGAATGTTTGTGTCTGGGTTCAATTTTAAATCTTGACTTCAAGTATTAATTGCTTGGAGTTTGTGCTAAGAGAGTTGTATTGGTGTGGAATTGCCAGGCAGTCATTCTCCTGTAGGTGTAGCGTTTTCTGTTTAGCTTACAGCTGTGCATATGCAAAAGAAAACTCACAACTTTCACCAGCCTTCCTCTAAAAACAAAAATGTCTTCTACTGCTGTCTGGATTTAAGGCAGATCAAGACTTGTGTCTGAGTATTTCTGAGTCCACTGTCTGCAATTATCTAGTAGAGCACTACAGATAAACTCTAAAATTATGTACTTATTTGTAAATTACCACTAGTTGAATTGGTTTGGATATATATCTGACTACACACCAGCCCAAAATGAGTTGTACACTTTTATGTGCAGTAAACATACATGGGCTGGAAAAGGAAACAGTATGGGGGCAGTTTTTAACTAGTATTTTAACATTTTGTTGTGTATTTTCAGTGGTGATTTTAAATGTATTTTTGTTACTGTTAATTAAAATTCTCTTATTTCATTCTCTACTCCCCGTGTTTTAGGAGAAATAGATACAAGGTTCTCCTTCTGTGCTGCAGCAACTCTTGCACTTCTGGTAAGTCCTATATCATTATATAGGTATGTCCTATAGTATTACTTGCACAAATACTGCTGAAGTTTCTGTAGTTAATGAGCTTGGTAGAATATAAAGTGCATTAGTTGCTTTTCTGACTTGCAGGGAAAGCTGGATGCTATTGATGTGGGGAAGGCAGTAGAATTTGTTTTGTCCTGTATGAACTTTGATGGAGGATTTGGTTGTAGACCGGGTTCTGAATCACATGCGGGACAGGTGAGTGTTTCTTTATATGGAGATATTTAAATTACCAAGCGTCGCGTACTGCCTGCAGATGTTTCTTTACAACATTTATCAGTGATGTCAATTGGTGAACCTTTCTTGTTTCCCAAATGCCTAATTTTAGTACCTTAGTTAAAACAAATGAACAAATAGGTAGAGAAATCTGAGGAGATGAGTAGAGACTCAGGAGGTTGTAGTGTGGGGAAAAAAAGAAAAGATCATAAGGGAACAACTTTTAGGACTGTATTTCAATCTTCACATAGTGAAGTTGCAATAGAATGAGGATTTTTAGAGAATTTGAAATGGATATTAATGCAGACATTGGACGAGATCTGTCACTGTGTCTGACACAAATCATAATGAAACATAAAGGTCAATTGTATACTATGTTTGATATTTATCAGCTGACGAACTCAAAAATAAGACTTGAACCTTCTCAAGGGGAGGTTTGCTTAATTTTTTGAGGAAGGTCAGTTTTAGGACGAGATGCGTAACTCGGGCATGGGAACACTGATCATGTTTTGTTGTAGGCACTAAAGAGTGTTTTACTAGTGACAGTGAGTTGTGAAAATGCTCAAGTTGAGAAGAGAATGCAGTAGTATAATTGGAACACATAAAGGGATCTCTCAAGGAAGAGAATCTCAATGACTTCTTCCAGCAAATAAGTTAGATAAAAACTATGTTTCCTATTTTTATTTTTTTCAAGGGAGGGATTATTGCGCTTAACCTGAATTTATTAATAGAAATCAACTTCTAATGAATATTTTAATGCTGTTGCAATCACCTGTTTATTTTGCATAATCATGGTGAGCAATGCCATGGCCAGGATTCACCTCAGCACATGAAAATACTAGAGGTATTTTGTTGAGAAAAAGTGTTGGGTGTGTCGTGTGTCCCCCTGCCTTTTTTAAATCAGGAAAAAAAAAAAATTAAACCTGGTACACATACCTTATCTTACGAGTTTTATCTACAGTAGCATTGCCCATATAGTCTAAATGGCTGGACTGTGTTCTAGTGTTCAGGGAAGTCAGATTAAGTAGCTGAACCCAGTCTGCAGCTGGCATTTCCTGGGAGGATTAGATCTGCTGTGCATATTCACATGCTCCTTAAAATGCTGTAAAGGGCAACTCCTTCCCCTGCACAGAAGTTCAAAAGTTTTCTGGGAATAGCCCATTTATTTTGCAGTATTCTTGGATAGGCACATCCCTGTTGATGTGTGCTTTTGTTGGGTTTTTTTGTAAGGCGATTACGAGCAGTCTTCAGTTGATATTGTGGTTTCTTGCAGTTTGTGCTTAGCTGCTTTCTTAGTGACTGCATGAAATGTGACCGGAATATCCTGTTGCACTATAAGTGTTATTGTCCAGGAAAAAATAAACAGGGATTAATCAATGCACACATATTACGTGGCACATTGAAAGTAAGCCTGACATGACTAGATATATGTGGGATTGCCAGGATAGTTCATGACCAGGGTTAATCTGTTTCTGCTAGAGAATTCATTTGGTCTTTAGTTTGCTCTCCACAAGCCTTAGGGTAAGAGGCACGTACAGGAGCAAACCATAGGCTGGATGCAGATTTTTCATAAAGGCTGTACCCAGCCTGCAGAAATCAGTTTGAGTACTCTGGCTTGAGAGTCTATGTTTTTAAAATAAAACTGTATCTTTCTACCTGATCTTTTATGATCTTTTTCCAAAACTTGCATTAGTAAAATCTTCCTGTTCTATAATTACATTGTGTAACTGGTACTTTTATACAAAAGCAACTGTAACAATAACATACTTTTCTAATGGAAAAGTAGAGCACATTTGAAACTAGGAGTTGAAATGTGTGCTTATTTTGTGTTGTGCTTGCATGACTGTATTCCTCCTTTGAGATCTTCCTGCATTTAGTCTGCTAAACTATACTTAGTTTTTAAATACACAAAAAATTTATGTCTGTAATTTTAGATCTATTGTTGCACAGGATTTCTGGCTATAACAGACCAGTTGCATCAAATAAATGTTGACTTGCTGGGTTGGTGGCTTTGTGAACGTCAGTTACCTTCTGGAGGCCTCAATGGACGACCAGAGAAGGTATTAGGTGGCTGCTTTTGTTCAAACCTCAATAGAGATTATTTTTTCTAAAGCTGAAGTACTTCTGGAAAATGTCATGACTTCTATGAAATATTAGTAAACTTTTCAAAGAAGTCACGCTTTCATTTTGATTCTTCATTTTGTCACTAATACTTGTTAGGCAGTCCTCAGCTATGCTTAGTTTGAGTCCTCAGTTTAGGAAAATGCACATGCTGAAGTACATCTTGCTGACCATTTGAACCAGTATCCTGTTAAATCAGGACTTGAATATTTTCTGACATTGGGAATGATTACTCCTGTAGGATTTGTACAAAAATTACTGGTTTACTGGACATAAATCCTGGGTCTAGTAGTGTTCCACATCACACTAGGAAATTGTGTAACCTAGAATAATCTCCACTGGCAAATAGATAACCAACCAACAGATTTTTTTTTAAAAATGGAACTAGTTGACATGAAGTTCTTCATACTTACTTCTGAAAAAGGCGCTGGGTGTTTTTAGACTCTCCCACAGAAGGTGGAGGCTGTTTCAAAATCACATTCTTGCAGTTTTGTTGAAGAAGGGAAGAGATTTGAAAAAGACACTTTCCCTTCCTGAAAAAGGGAAGTCCTCTGAAAGATACTGCATCCAGGAACTTTGTTTTCTTTTACCCCAAAGAAACTCTTTATGTAGTTTCTCTGCAACAGTATTATGACAGCACACCTAGTAATTTGCAGAATCACCAATAAAATTTGCAGTGTCATGTTTAAAACAAATAACAATCTGTTCCTCTACTTGGCAGTTACCTGATGTATGTTATTCATGGTGGGTGCTAGCATCTTTGAAGATGATTGGTAGGTTACACTGGATTGACAGAGAGAAACTGCGCTGCTTTATTTTGGCTTGCCAGGATGAGGAGACTGGAGGATTTGCTGACAGACCAGGAGATATGGTAAATAATCCTTTATTAAATAAAATATACTTAAGTGAAAATTTCAACTGAAAAAGTAAGTTTTCTCCTTTGAGTGTAACTGAACTCATGATCCAGGTGCAAGCATTTTGCAGAGCCTGCAGTTTACTCTGAAGGAGAGAATAGGGTAGAGTCGTGTTCGAAGGCTTACTGGGGGAGCACGTGTTTTGTGTTGCGCTTGCACTGTAGTATCCCGCACTGCAGTCAGTTGCCATTCCTTACAAATTCTGGTTTGGTTCCCGTAACACAGGCTGCACAAACCTTTTCTCAGAAGTCCACTTGGAAGACCTCTGCAAAAATACTGTGTTTGGTGTTTTTTGGAGGATGGGTGGGTTTTTTGGGGGGTTGTTTTGTTTTGTAAAATGATACTCAAGCTAGAGTCCAGCGCAGGTTAAGTAGTCTTCAACTCTCTTGGTGGTTTTGCCTGATCTAAATGAGTCATAAGTTTTTATTAAGAATCCTTATATGCTAACTTCTGTTATGTGCTGGCCCACCCACTGAATAAATACTCTCACTGGCATTTAGCTGAGGGAGGAAGCAGCTTTTGTGATAACATTATAAAGAGGCTGGTGGTGTGGATTTTCTGCTTGGTTGAGAGAGCAATTGTGGTTTAGCTGGTCTGTTCTCTCTGGTTTCAAGTGGAAATAATTGAGATTGTCCAGGTAAAATGGCAAATAAAGTTCATGTCTTTCAAAGGTGTTGGACAGATAAAAGTATTATGAAACCTCAATGCAATTCCTATAGAACACTTGTCTGCTTATTTGTCAACAGTCAGGGGGAAGTCTTAGCTAACTGCGTCTTCTCCTTTCTCCAGCAATGCATTAAAAACTGAAGTTAGCTTTCTATTTCTTTGCAAGCTGATACATTATTCCCACTTTCGGGAGGGGGAGAAATCTCTTTATTCTTGTCTGTCATTTGGAAAGTGTTTTGGTGTTCTTAAAGTGGGAGGATTTTTGTATTTCTAAGGAGCTCACAGAAAGAGTTTTTTCCTTTTCAGAATTCTCCAAGAAAAGCCTAACACTTAGTCTTAATGCTTTTCTGGCTTCAAGATTAAACTTGAGCTATTGAATTATTTTTGTCTTGCTAGAAGAACAACTTTGCAGAGTCTTTCCTCTATATCTAATGCAGGCACCTTTGGGAGAGTGTTTGCATTTTGTATTATTTTTACCTGTCATGCATTGTTGAAGCAGGCACTGCCATAGAAACGTTGATGCCTGCAGGTTTTTGCTTTGTTCCTACAGAAATTCATTCCTAACAGACCCTGTTGGTTTGGGGTTTTTTGGGCAGTTTTTTGTTTGCTGGTTTGGGGGGGGGGGGGGGGGGGGTGTTGGTTTTGGTTTGGGGGGGGGGAGTTGTGAGGGGTTTTTTGTTTGTTTGGTTTTTTTCGGGGGGGGAGTGTAGTTTGGGTTTTTTTTAATTAGTTCTAGGTTCTAGCCTTTTGATTTGACATTGTGACTGTATTCCAGGTTTTGAACCATAAGACAACTCTGTCATCTTTTATTAAGTTGCAAGCAGCTAGTTCTCAATAACTTAGTAGCTGTGCTTATTAGCTCTTAGTTATAATTCAGTAGCTTTTTCCTTTATTTGCTTTAAAGAAAACTGCAGAAAGGAGCAGACAACATAGCAGTAGATACATCTTCTGGGAATCTAGGTTTCCCTGAACATAAATACTGTTCATCGAGAGGTCCAATCTGTAACTTCATTTGCACGCTTCCCATTGGCAACCATCTCCCTTCTGGGCCTGTTCATCTGTACAGGGAAACTCTGTCTTGCTATTCCTAAAGTGTACCATTTTATTATTATTATATTGCTACATACTTACTTATTTTACCCCTCTAAATGACCACACACTCATTCTGGGAAGGAGCAAGTAAACATATGTCTGAGCCTTGACCACACGTGTAATGTGGTCCCCAAACCTTTGAGGAGCAAGACTTGCGATGCCAGTGTCATTTGAGCCTTCTAGACTGTCATCAAGTGATGGGAGATCCTGTATGTAACATGCTAATCCAGTTTAGTTTACTGCAGTATAGGACCTTTGCAGTAAGATCCAGAAGTTCCACTAGTGCAAACAGGATCTATGCTGCACCAGACAGCACAGGTACTTTTGGATAGGATTTTATAGAATGGCTAATTAACTCCACTGATAGGATGTTTATGTCATGAGACTTTATAGTCTATTGCATGCAGTGATACATGCTTTTAGGGAAGGTTCATACAGTGAAGGAGTACTTGGATACCACATAACTGCTCCTGTCTCTTCTGGGTTTTTTTCTTCCTTGTATTTTTTCCTTTCAGTTTTCTAGCACAGTAGGTTGCTGCTCCCCTCTAAAGATTTTACAGCACAGCTCTGTATTCAGAGATCATTAAAGAGCATTATAATGTTGCTAAAGAGCACATGAGGAATTTATGGAAGTGGTACTTGTGAATGATCAAATTTACTTTGAAAATAATCTTTGTTTCTGCTGCCCTATGACATTGCATGCTAATAGAGACACATGAGTGCTTCCTGCCAAATTCAGAGTTGAAAATCATCTTAGCAGCAGACGATCAGCAAGCATCTCTGAGTAAATCATAGTATTGTAAGTGCATGCTGTGGAAATTGTCTTGCCTGTCAACATGTGCCAGCACAAATGAAAGTTTGTTCAGTTGCCTTGTCTTTTCCAGCATGGAGATTTGCAGTTCTCTTGCTAGCAAACAAAAGCTTTATTCCGTACAGATGAAAAGCTGATTGACTTTTGAAAACGGATGCAAATGTTTCTTTCTTCTCCCAGGTGGATCCATTTCACACCTTATTTGGAATTGCTGGACTATCTTTATTAGGAGAAGAACAAATTAAGGCTGTCAGCCCTGTCTTTTGTATGCCAGAAGATGTCCTTCAAAGAATAAATGTACAGCCTGAGCTTGTAAGCTAAGCCTCGTAGGGACAAAAGGTTGACATGCCCAGTTGCTTTGGTTTTACTGATTTAAGTAATCTCATCTCTGAAACTGTTAGCATATTCTTCTTTGAAATGTGTTTACATTGCGAAAGTAAAGCAATAGCTTTACTGTGGGCTTTGTCACTTTGTAAACTGTATCAGAACAGGCTGACTGTAATAATCTGAGTGTAACGTGTTCTTTGGTTGTATATAAGAGATGTAGAAACATTTCTGTATCTAAATATATGGGCCTTTGCATTTTTTTTTTAATATTCAAGTCAAAGCAATAGTGTGAATGCTTAATTTTTGTATTCCTGTGATATCAACAATGCTAGCATCTGTCTTTACACAAGCATGTTTTGATGGTGGATCACACAAAGCACTTGAAAATAATATAAAAAAAAAATCCCAAACAGAACCCTACTTAAGCCATGCACTTAATGCCACACACTTGTGTATTTAGTTCTTCTTGTTGACATTTGCCATCACTTTTATATAATGAGAAACATTCTGATAGTAATTGATACCAGTGAAAACAAAAATTATGGTTCCATTAAGTATGTAAATGTCTTCATTTATTGATGAGTCCCTTAGATAAAATTTCGCTGATATTTGAAGTAGGGCATACCTTGAGTACATATAGTGAAACTTGCTAACATCAAGCATTCTAGAGAAGGTCCCTGTAGGTCAGTGACTTATAACTGAATATAGAGTTGATCCTAAATTTGTTGCTGGGTTGAAATCCTGCTTTCATAGCTTTTAAGACAATAATTGCCAACACATGATTGTGGTGTAATTGAGAATAAAACTAGCCATGGAAAATACATGTTCTCTCAAGGATTGAAGTCCTATTTGTCTTCACAGAAGCCCTAAAATTGCCTCTTAATTTACATTCTACACACCCTGGCTGAGACTGAATGATATTCCTGTTGAAATATACAGTAAAAGGTAATTGTGAAGGGGAGGAAATCTTTGATAATCTCTGTACTTATGCTTAAGGGAGGTCTAAAATTGTTTCAACCACAGTTTTAAAAGCCAGCTGGTTAGTTTTATCCAGCCCATTTGTGTTAGTAGAGGGTAAGCTAGAACTGGACAAAGTAACATTTTGGTAGACCTTTACTTGTAGGGAATTTCAGAGAGAGAATGTGTATTTGAATGCTCAAGTATTTTTAATGATTTTTTTAACCCTTCTCAGCAGGCTTTTACATAAGGTAAAAACTCTACTCTTTTTAGGTGTCCAGCTGCCTGATGAATTCTTTGGTCAACGCCTGGAATTAATTTCTTTTTCAAGGTTTGGAAAAAAGTTAGAGTAGGCTTTGTGTTGAGTCTGAGGGAATGAGCACTGATCAGGTTTTATTAAACAGTAAAGTTTAACAACATTTTCAAATAAATTTTTCTCATTCCAGGTTACCTTTGCAAGTGATACTTCTGTTCATCTAAGAAGGCACTGTTCAGTACATAGGAATTTGTGTAGACAAAATAGAATCCTCTTCAGAATTTCTAGTCTAGTATAGACTGATGCACCTGGGAATTAATATGTGGGTGACACTGCATGACAGTGTAGAACACTTCACTGTAGGTTGAAATCCTTTTAATATTATTGGAGTTTTTCTCTGAAGAAGGTCTGGTCAATTTCATTTCCTACATCAGCTGTGATTTGTAAAGATCTTGTAAGATTATAGGTTAAAAAACGGGTGAGTATGTGCACAAACTAAAAACTTTTAAAGAATATTCTTCCATTCTTTACATCAGTTTTTCAAACTACTGTATTTGTAGGAGGAGAGTCATCACAATTTTTCTTATGCAAACAAAATCACATTTTCTGTTAAACGTACTGTGAAAAAAATTAGTTGCCCTGTGTGTCTATGTTAAGACTTACATTATTTTGGTGCAGATGACATTGTTACTGTCTACCTCTATTTTGTTAAAAGTATTGATTAGATTTTCTTGGTTTATGTAGTTAGAAACTTTGCAGTAAATAATCTGCTGTTCTCAATCTTCAGTTACAGGTCCTTTATTAAAGGCTTTCAGAAATTTGTACTTTCATAACTTTTTTTCCCATGGAAGTCTTTATATGGAAAGATCCTGACTGTGATGGTTTAGCCCCTGCCCGGGTCTGAGACCACGCAGCCGCTGCCCCTCCCCCACAAAGGGAGTGAAATACAAAGCCCCGGGGCTGAGATAAGGAGAGGTTTAATACAACAGTGCAACAGCAACACAGCAAACAGTAACAATAACAGTAATAGTGATAACAATGAACAGAGCAAAATATATACTGATACAGCAGCGAGAGAACCATCTGCGCCAACCCAGGTGATCACCAATTCTTCCCACACTCGCGCCAGGATGTGACGTCAACATGATATATGAATAACCCGGCTAGAGCTTCCCCCCACTGCTGGGGAAACTTAACCCCATCATGGCTAAACCAGGACACTGACGTTATCTTAGTATTTGATCTTAAGTACTGTAGTGTAGCCAGCATTCCCAGAAATAAATTTTGCAGGATGCTGTATGAGAATGTGCAAAAGAGTAATGAGTAATTCAGGTACATAAAATTGTGTGTCTGTGGATATGTTTATTAAAAGAAAATGGGGGGGGTGGAATCAACAACCATTCTGTGACTTTCAAAGAACGTGGTTAAGTCCAGAGGTACGTGCTTTATTCCAAAGCTGTTTCCTTTCAGTTTTGTTGAGATAGCTTGGTTAGGCAAATTCAGCCTTATGATTCATGACCATAAGAAAGGAAGGAAGGTGGAAGATGGACATTCCTTTTGTTTCTGCTTTTCTTGCCATTCACTTGGATTTCTGGCAGAGAAGAGGAGAAGGTCTAACAGCAGCTTCAGGTCTAACAGCATATGGGAAGTTCAGTGTAGGACTTGAAATTCAGGACAGTGGCGGTAACTGGAATTGGCACCTCCTGTCTTCCATCGTTTGCAGTGAACGTAAAGTTTCTGATGCTCAGATTTGTAAAGCTCATTGCTGAGAGCCCAGGCCTGTTCTGAATGAGGAGGCGGGGGTGATGCCATCCAGATGTCAGCTGAGGAGCTGCAACGGGGTAAAGCTGTTGTGAAGCTGAATAGCCATCAGACTACACCTGTCCACAAAGAGTTGTGGCCTAGTAAGGGCTGGCTTCGGTTTGGAGTGTTTTCTAATGCAGATGTACTAAAATCCAGAAACAATATGTTGTCTAGTCAACATATTAATTGAGAGTGTTAGTGGTGTATGTTACATGGTAATATATAAAGCAGTGTTACAGTGTTATAAAACATGCACAGAAGGACACAGTTCTAGATGTAAACAAGCTTTATGGCTTTAATGGGGATGTTTGGTATCTAAACTCTTGAGCAGGAGGAAAACATCTGTGAACTCATGCTAGAAGTTTCTGAATGTTGAAGAGTGAATGTGGGACAATTTATGTTTAAATGCTTTACTGCTGTTTGAAAGAGCAGACCCTGTCGTTGTGTTCCTGTCACCCCTTTATTGTCTGTAATTGCATATTTATAATGAAACCTGTTGCCTGCCCAGCATCTGTATTTCCTATTGTATCCTACATGGCTGTGCTCCTAGCGGCAGCTTCACCGTTGCTTTTGTTTAGCGCCGCCCCCCGCTCCGCCTCAGGGCTGCGCGCGCAGTGTTGGCGGGAGAGGCGCGCACATGCGCGGGAGGGCGGCGGGTGCCGCCATTTTGAGGGAGGCGGCGGGGGGGCTGCGGTCGCCGCGGCGCCGCTGGTGCCTGCCCTGGGCTGGCGGCGATGCTGAGGGCGAGCAGCGGGGCGGACGCGTGGAGGCGGGCGGACGCCTCAGAGTCCTATACGGGCCGCAGCTCCTCCACGGCGGGGTTGGGCGGCCGGGCGGAGCAGACGCCCCGCTATACCCTTGGGCTGCTGCAGACGCCGCGCAGCACGGCCGACAGCACCGGCGACTTCTCCAGCGGCGGGGCGAGGCCGGGTAGCTCCAGCGGGGAAGGGCTCGCTCCCAGCCGGGCTGCCGGTGGTAGCAGGGCGCAGCCGCCGGTTTCCGGAAGAGGAGGTGGGGTGCGGCGTTGCCATCGCTCTTCGGGTCTTCATCCCTTTCTTTTGTCCTCCTGCCCTCCTCCGGGCTTCGAAAGAGCTGTTACAAACGGTGAAGGGGCAGTAGCATCTCTTCGTCAGAGCAACTTCTTTTTTTTTTCGTTCAGCGCGTCAGAACAATGGTAGTCGTTCCTCGCGCTTCTTTAAATAACTACTACTGTCTTTGTGTAAGCTTTTTAGATAGCAGTATCCGAGTTCCCTGCAGGAGTCAAACTGATTTGAATTGCAACGCAGTATTAGGTTTGCTAGAGGCTGAACCACATTCAGTTGGTTATGGGTTTGGGTTTGGTTTGTTGGTTCATCAGACTTGATCCTACTGTCTGTATCTTGGCAGGCTGAAAAAAATGATTCAAATGGTATTTTTTTTCACTGGGAAAAACTGTAAAAAGAATTGGAAATTCTTTGAACGCTTGCTGAAATGCGTTCTGAAGTACACACATGTCCGTTATGTATAAATTGGGAAGGAAGGTAACACGGGTTTGGGTAACGTACGTGATCAGTCATCCTAAAAAAACCCAAACAAAACATAGAATGCTAATTTGAGTAGGACATAAGTTATTGTTAAATGTTGGTTTAAAAAAATATAGATGGTTTGGTTCATATGGTCTTTAAAATTACATTTTTCCCCATGTTATTGCCAGGTTCTGTACATTCTAAGGTAATATAAAAGTCTTTTCTGCCAAACTTCTGAATGAACTTAAGCCAAAATCTAAGTGAATGCTGTTTTTAAAAATCATCTATATGCATTGCAATGCTGATTTGGCCAGTCTTTAAAAAAAAATATTTCCATCTGAACTAATAATGGTTTTTTTTTTTCAGCTGTCACAGTTTTGTAAGATTTTAAAAAACCAAACACCACCATACACACCCCCCCCAAAACCCCAGTGCCGTAAATATTTTTGTACCAACCATGAGAAAATGTCACGCAGTTAATGGATCATCTGAGAACAATACTGAAGTATTTCGTCTTGTAGATCAATTTTTAATGTAATAGAAGGGAAACTTTTGGGTTTGCATGACTCATTACCTGGTATGTTGTAAGTTTTAAGTGGAAAAACTCTGTTTATATTTTAATTCATTTTTCATCTTAAAAAGCAATTATCCAAACTAGGTTAAGGACATGATGTTGTTTCAGTCAAGAGAATGGAAAATAAGTAAAATACTTTAAATAATTTATTGAAACTAGAGAATGGTTTGAGGAAAAAGAAATTTTACTGGACTTAAAAATGTAGATAAAGTGTAAGATATGTGGATAACACACATCCCAGATTATTGTATGATTTCTAAGAGTTGAACCCCATAAATGCAAAGGGAGATGATTCTCAGCTGGAGGGGTTCTTGAGGATGGTTCTTGATTTTCTTTATTGTCCTTTTTTTAAAAAGAATGCTCAACTTTAAAAAAAATTATAAATGTGTGCAGTTTCAGATATGGATTTTAGAACATAGGCAAATGTGAAATAGAGCTGATGTATAGCATTCTTTCACAAATGTAGAATTCATTAGAATATGAAATTATGCATTGTAAAGTGACTTCCGTTGTATTATTTCAGTAGTGTAATCAAAGATTTTTATTGGTGCTTCAAGTAATGTTGTTGTGGAAAATAACCATATTGATACAAGCTTGTTTTCAAAAGAGACTGATTTTTATTTCATTTTATCCTTTGGGAGAGTTTTTATAGAATGACATTAAAGGTTGTTGCTTGGATATCTCTAGTAAGAAAAATGAAATTTTCTAAGCTGTATATTTATATATTGTTTTCTGAATAAAACCTGATTCAATTTTTTTTTTTCAGCTAAATGATATACAATTTAATGTGTCTGTTTTTCACAAGTTTTTTCTCTTCCTCCCCCCCCCCCTCTTCAGAATCATATTTTGGGGACAGAAGTTCTTGTGTAGAGAATGCTAGCACATTGAATGTCACGAGCTCTTCTGTGCAAGGCCTGAATAGCACATGTGTAGGAAAAACACCTGTCTCTTGTGGTAGATCTGTTTGCAGAAGCCATACCCCTCTTATGGGGTATTCAGGTAAGGTTAACAGCTCTTAAAGGAAATAGTCCTACTTACATTTCTAACATTATTTTATTAAACATACTTTTATTTTTTAATGTGATACAGTAAGATACTGAAATATATTCAAAACACAAAACATAATGTGTTTTGTACTGCAGGGGATGCCTGCCTATGAGGATGCACCCATGGGGGAAAATACTGCTTTAGATACTGGGTAGATTGTTCTGGCACTGCAACCTCTTGTCGCTTACTTTGCATTCATGTATAAATTATCAATGTAGTTAGAGTTCAGACTTCTTTCAAGTTGTCCAAAATTGAATTATTTTTGTGGACGGGTTGGTTTGTGTGGTGACTGAAGAGCTCAAATTTATGCACGTTTCTAATTAGGATTTTATTTTTAAGCTTGTAATGCATTGTACATCACATATCATGAAGTCATTCTCCAGTTTCTTCTTGCAAGTTTTATGCATTTTTCATTGGCATCTTCAGAGGTGTAGAAAGCTAGTTCTTCAGAAGAACACTTACACGGTAGCACGTTGCGTGTACATTTTGTAGTGCTTCTTATGAACAAAGTTGTGTTACAGGGTAATGATGTCTTGTGCCGTGTTACGTGTATCTGTGCTCTGGTAGAGCAGAAGTAATGGGGTTTAAAGTTCTTTCACAGTCTGACTAATCCTTATCAGTTCAGTATTTAGTGTTCTTAAAGTTATTTAATGGTAATTCTCTGAAGCAATTAAATTATTTAAAAATTTATTTTAAAAAAATTACCTATTTCCAGTAAGAATACAGATTGGCTCTCCACTTGCCACTGACTTGAATTATTGTTTTGCAAAATGTAAGTAACACGAAGCTTGTAATTTCTTACAGCTGATCCACAGTTTTCTTTGTGACTACTCCAGGAATTGGGGAGTCAGAGTTACTATGATGTTGAAACCCACAGAGCAGATTTCTCTAGACTTTATGCAATTTAACAATGAAACAAACCCACGTCTTCAGTTTCCTTTGATTTTACATGTGTGTTGTTTAGCCTGAAGAAAAGGAGGCTGAGGGGAGACCTTACTGCTCTCCACAACTATCTGAAAGGAGGTTGTGGTGAGGTGGGTGTTGGTCTACCAAGCAACAAGCTACAGGACAAGAGGAAATGGCCTGAAGTTGTGCCAGGGGAGGTTTAGATTGGATATTGGGAAAAATTTCTTCACCAGAAAGGTTTTCAGGCACTGGAGCAGGCTGCCCAGGGAAGTGGTGGAGTTGCCGTCCCTGGGGGTATTTAAAAGACGTGTAGACGTGGTGTTCAGGCAAGTGGTTAGTGGTGGGCTTGGCAGGGTTAGGTTAATGGTTGGACTTGATAATCTTAAAGGTCTTTTCCAACCTAAACGATTCTATGGCTCTGTGTTTGTGTGTGTGCTGGTCTGAATACTTGTTTATCCTTATGTATTGATATGTTCTATATTGTATGTGACATCCCTTGATCAGTCTTTCATGGATGTGTACTGAAGACAGCGTATCCAGAATATCACTTTCTGAAGAACATTGGTTGGTCACTGTAGGTTATTTTTGTGTGACAAACTGGAAAAACTAACCATCTTCCAAATAAAATTTGTGTAATTACCTTACCTAATCTAAAGTACTTATTATTATCTTTACCTTTTACTTGCTTTTAAAAGAAGAGTTAGTATTGTGATCAGCTGATGATGATGGGCCAGGGGTTGTTCTGAGTAGAAGATTCAGAATAACAGTTAGGTTTTCAGCAGGGCTCAGATGAAATTTTATGTGAGTGCTGTTGCTGACATCCTGTGGCCTACAGAACATAGGTCAAACAAATGAAGGTTTAGATTCGGCTGTGTGCAGGATCAAAGATTTCGCTCAGGTGGTAGCCAGTTGCAGTTCAAACAGCCTTTTAATCTTCAATTCTTGGATAAACTCTAATTCTGATCTTGCCCTTCCAGATTCCTAGTAGGGTTAGTTTTGATTCTTGGGGTGCAAATTGAGTTTACTCAGAGGAAAATGGCAAGTTTGGTGTATTGTGCCTTCTCAGCAGGATCGTTCTGTTTTGAGAATATACTCTTACTCCATTGCTTTTTGAGAGCAAATTCTGTGAGGAACAAGGGAAGGTAATGGTGGAAAAGAATGTAAATAATCACTACAAAGCATGTAGAGTTTATTGGTGTTTCAGATCAGTAGATACGTCTGTGCTATCAAAATCCAATACTGGTTTAGATGGTTTTGAAAGTGTAAATGGGACATGCTTTTTATATGCAAGTATTTTGTCTTATTTTGAATACTTTAGACTTAATGGTTATTTAATAATGGCATCTCTTCTGAATATTTAAGTGAATTCAAGAAGGATTAAGTGAAGAATCTGTTCAATGCAGCTATTTTAAGGCTTAGTTTGGCTTTCAGATAAAAGTTAAGAAGATTGAGATCATGAAAGATTTTTCCAGTTTGTCTGAGAAGTTATACCAAAGTGTATGTAGCTGCTGCTTTTCAGTGTGGTAATTACTTCAGTACTGCTCATCAGGTTACACATTTGCTCATTTGAATAGCACAGTCTCACAATCTTTGCTTGCAGTTTTCCAAACAAACTGTCATTAATAGCTTTTCCAGCAGAATTTGGAAGAATGCAACAATATTTGCAAAGCTGAAATGAAAATTAGCCAAGATAATAAAAGAAGCACTGTATACATATTTTTGGCCTTTCATAGATTAAAGGAAGTTCAGTACACTCCATGAGTTAAATGTCATATGTAGGAAGTAGTGTAACTTAGCACTTCAGAGCAGTGCTGCTTAAATAGCGGAGCATAATTAGGTGTGTGTGGACTCTATTACTGTTGGTTAAGACGTTGCACAGATCTGTGATGGCAGGCATCCAGAGGGAAGTGGCAGGGTCAGCTCATTTTCCCCCCAGATCCCCCCAGTTCTTAGGTTTTCGGCACCAAAACAGTAGTGCTAGAAGACACTTGGGGTTTAAGTCAGTGCTATTTAAAGTTCAGTGGTGTGGGAGGAGTGAGATGAAGGAATGTGTCAAAATTCATCTCCATTCAGCTATACTGCAATAAACCACAGCTGCACGCAAAATAGCCCCATTTTCAAAATTAGCTATTTGGATCTGAATGACATAAGATTAGGAATCATAGGTCTGTAGAGTTCAATTTAGGTATAAACATCAGGTTTATTGTAGGTCTATAGTACAATCCCAAAGTAGATTGATCTTATGTTGGGCAAATTGCTGGAGCAGCTGGGTTGGTGGTTTTATCTACATGGGAAAACAAAGAGACTAGATAAGAAAATGAGGTTTAGGGTCTTCCAAAAGAAAGACATTAGGTGTTAAAGAGCTGTAATCTTAATTTTCACACTTAACCTTTGTAAGGGGTGTCTTGGAGAGATAGCTGGGTATTTGAAGAAGGTGATGAGATTAGTTGAGTTTGTGATGATATTTGGGAAAATTTAAGCCAAACCAATTTTAAGATATTAAAAATGTTTTTCAAAAAACAACCAAAATGAGAATCAAATTATTGAGTCTCAAGCATACTGCAGAGATACATATTTTGCAGTAGTTTAATAAGCTTAACGTAAAATCAGATGAAATATATATAAAAAAATAAACATTTGTTTCTCCTAACTTAATGAGACCTAAGCCACCTCGGAGTTGTGCTTTCAGTGGAATATTAACTTAAGAGTATCTCTCTGCAATTAATACACCTGATTTTAAGTAGCAGTAATAGCTGTGCATCATTTTGAATTTAAAATGGCATATGTTTAATAATACATTGCCTTTTGGCATGTACTAACCATCCTTTTTGTTTAGTACAAAGATAGTGACTCAAACTGTATTTTCACAGAAATGTGATGAGTTCTGACAATCTTAAATGAATGCATTCAGTCAGCCTTTTAATGTAAGAGTATGGTGTTTGTACTTTGGAAAGCATGCCTTGTCTGTATGGTATGGCAAGTAAGGAGTTCAACAACCAGCATTTTTAACTAAGTTTGGTAAATTGAAAGGGCTTTTCATGGATATAGGAATATAGACACATTTTTCACTTGGAATGTCGAAGTATGATTCTGTGAATGTAAAGTAGTGGCTCATAACCGAATGTGTGCAACTCTTTTACAGTTACATCCTCATCTGCAGTCTCTTCTCATACTGTTGCGTCGGTTATTGTAGCCGTAGTAGAAGGAAGAGGCCTTGCCAGAGGTGAAGTAGGAATGGCCAGTATTGACTTAAAAAATCCTGAGGTGATTTTATCACAATTTGCAGACAATACAACTTATGCCAAGGTATTGTTGCATACTTAGTTACTGTGTCCCTTACAGGCTAATTATTGTGACTTTCTTAAAAAAGCTTATGACTAATGGGAAATTAAATTTTTAGCTTGTAGAAGAAATTCCTCAAAATTCAAAGTAACAAGTTCTAGAAAATGTCCAGCGTTGAAAGGACTGCTGTTTACTGTGCCTCAGGTTTTAGATGAAGAGAAAATAATGTTTTGCAAAATAGCCTTTCTGCAAAAAATACTGTGTTTGAACTATGTGGGAGTGAGATGCCTTGTTTTGAGGAGTATCAGGCAATACATGGTGGTAGAACTTGCAAATATTTTTCATCAGGCAGAACAACTCTGAGAGCAGAACTGCATAAATAGGTGTGTGTGGGCGGAGGGGGGTGTGTGTATGTGTGTTAGGGTAACTGTAGGGCTGGCTTTGTATGGTTGCATAAATATTCCTTCTCAGGAAATGAAATTCACTCAGTTTACATCCAGGTGTTCTGCCTACCAGCACTGCATACTCTACATCAATTTGGAGAGCAAGCTCTCTGGTTTATGCATCACCAGCATTAATAAAACATCGTATTTAATGGTTTTGTTGCAGTTACACATGCTAGGAAATAATGTAGCTTGTAGCATCTTTACAGTATTCAAAGCAATAAAAATGAAATTTAATTAGGAGAATAAATAGATATGATTCAGAATATAAACAGCTATTAAATCTATTCACTAAAATATATGTTGTATAATGTAATTTTGGTGTCCCTGCCCGTGGCAGGGCGGTTGGAAATGGATGATCTTTAAGGTCTGTTCCAACCCAAACCATTCTATGATTATTTTTTTTTTTTGATCATTAGTACCTTTAAAGCTTATCCTGATCTTAACGCACATTAAGTACATATTGAACCTGGCAGCTACAGAAATACTTCTGTAATATACAGTACTAAAAATCAAAATGAGACATGCACCTTGAAAATGTGGGTGCATAAGAAAATGTAGACATTCAGGTGATGATGCGGCAACTTAAATAACAGTTCACTTAAAGGTTTGAAAGTGAAAAATTGGTTTGCTTGTACCTAGAACAAAAAAGTTCCATGTAATCAAAAGAATGAGAAGACTAGAATTCTGCAAGGAAACCAGATTATTTTTATGGAAATTTTTTACTAATTTTAATGGTTTCATAAAGATTACAGTTACTTCTAAGACTAAAAGGCTTTCTTTTTAGCAAGCAGTATCTGGGTTTATAAGTCTAGAGGCTCCCGTGTTCTACTGCCTCAGGGTTAAGAACTATTATTGTCCCATGAAATTTCTTTCTCAAACTGAGAATATTTTAGCTGTCCAAACTCCTTCCCCACCTCTTTGTTTTGTCTGGAATTTAATGATAAAATGCAATTACTTCTCTTAAGTCTTTCATACTTTCTGATAACATGACTTATCTGTCACTCAGGCTTGTAACTTGGTAAGCTTACATCTTTCATAACCACCTGTCAGGGCATGGGCAGATAGTTCAGTGTTTTCCTCCCCTTACCATTCTAAAAGATGTACAAATAGAAATGTACACACATCTTTGTAATTTTACATCTAGATTATAACGAGTTCTCCATTCTGTGGGCATACCTGGTTGACCATCAAGTCCAAAAAAAAAAAAAACCAAAAACAAAAAACAAACTGCTAGTATACAACTACTTTTTCCCAAATGCACTACATGGCCTAGTTTTTAATCTTTTTATCTCTAACAGTACTGTCTATCTGCTGATCATCTGTTTTCTTACAGTGTCACTCTCTGTGTTTTGCTAGTGATTGATATCAAGTTTATTGTATTTTTTTTTCTTGTGCACCCTTTTATTTTTGAATATTCTGTAAATTAATTCAGTAAAGTTTTCTTGTATTCTTTAAGTTCCTCAAGGTTTGCTTTAACTATGATGCCTCTGAAAAAAAACTTCCTGATGATTATTGGATATGACCAGCAGTAACAGCTCTCCCTCCCACCCCCAATACCCTTAGATGATTTATTTTGTGTATTTTTTTTATGCTTGTTCCCCTTTCCATTGTTATCTGTGCTTTCACATCTTAACTTCTAAGCACTTAAAATATAGCCCATTTTTTCATGTTTCTTCCCTTAGAATTTGTGGACGATGATATAAATGCATAATGATGTTTGTCCTTTCTCGTACAGTAAACAAATAGAAAAGCATATAGTGTACTTTAAATCCCTACAGCAGGTGTGTATAACAATCAAAGCAAAGCTGGTTTATATATGTGCATTTTGAGCCATACTGAAAAAGGTAAGGCTGAGATAAATGTTATAAGAGGAGGTTAGAACAGAGTCTAAAACAAGTCTCAATCCAAATATTACTAATATTCAGACCTGTTGCATTTCTTCGTCTTCCAGAACACCATTAACTTTTCAGCTGTAAGCCCAGAAGCCCAGAAAGCTGCCTTCTGTAGAAAATAAATCCTGCTTTCATCATAGCTCTGGAATATAAATTTGGATATTTATCTCTTGCTTTGACAATAAGCATGTGTTTGCATTTAAGTAAGAGGGAATACACACCTCTGTTTAAATTTTGTTTCATGTATATTTATATATATGTATCTATAGATACAGATAAATTTGACTCAGTGTGGAAGTTAGAAGAAAATTTGGTCTTTATTTACAAGGCTAGAACTGTGATTTTAAAATACAAGGATTCTATAATTCTTCATTGCTGCTTCATTATCATGTAAAATATTTTAGATTATATGTGGATTTTTACTGAATTATTTTGAATTTTTTGTTCAGGTTATTACTAAACTCAAGATTTTAACACCACTAGAAATAATAATGTCAAACACTGCTTGTGATGCAGGCAACACAACAAAATTGTTCAGTCTGATAACGGAACATTTCAAGGTAAGTTCTTAAATTTCATTCCCTATTTTAGAGTTCTTGTTGATCACTTCTATACGATTGGTGATTTGAGGGTTTTCCACAACTTCTGAAACCTTAAATGCAGTCAGATTTTGTGTTTCCGATGATTTTCAGGCCTAACTTTGCCATGGTAGAGAACAACCTAAATGCAGCTCCAATGCTGCTAGTTCTAATCCTGACAATTACAGACATAAGTATATTACTGATTAAAGGAGAAAGTTTTGAATTTGTGGCATTGAAGTAATTTGAGCAATACTGAACCTAGGATGAGATTCAGAGATGAAAAAGTCAAGCGTTTTCTTTTGCTGCTCCTTTTTTCTCTCAACCTGATAGATAAATAAATGGGGCTAATGTATCACAGAATAGGAAACAGAGCACTGGCAGGGTAAAAGAGGGTGAGATTAACTAGTATATGTAATTTATGAGTAGTAAAGCCTCAGAACTTTTAAAAAGTTACATTAATTACTACTTGAATTGCTTCCATGTCTACACTGCTGATGGCTTTTTCACAAGTCATCTTCTACTTCCTGATCTCTCTCCTCTTTTTCTTGCATAAATCACTCGCGCATCACACAGATTCAGTTACGTTGACCTGCATATCTTTATTCCCTGTTTACCATTGAAGACTTGATAGTAATCCCTTGGGCTTAAACCATGGCAAGGGAAAGCTACAGTTTGAATGTGAGCATCGATACTATCATGAAAATAACTCTTCCTGAAAAGTCATCAATTTTAACCAAATCCAGGTTAAATTCAAAATTTGGAATAGCTAGTTCTTGAGAGGAAAAGCAATATCCAAGAAAAAGCCTATATGAATTTGCTCAAAACAGTAGTATGAGTCTTTTTATATGTACTCATCACCAGAGAGAAGGAAAGATGAGTGAGAGTCGTGTGGCTTGCATGTCCTCATAAGCTAGAGTGAATACTTCTACAAAGACAGATTGCTGAATCGGTAGATAGATTTTCTTGGAAACATATATCACTAGAAAAATAGAGAAGCCTGTATGATGAAAAACTGTCTAACACATTAAACTGTTTGCTTTTCCCCCCATCTTCACAGAATGTGACTTTTACAACTGTCCAAAGAAAATACTTCAATGAAACCAAGGGTTTGGAATACATAGAACAATTGTGTGCGTCTGAATTCAGCACAATTTTCATGGAGGTTCAGTCAAAGTATGTATAAATAAGGAAAAAACCAAACTGTGTCTAGATAAGTTTTTAACAGCTTTTTACATACTTAGTACACAAGTCTGTGGCTTGTTGCAAAAATTAGAAAGTCATAACAGAGCTGTTCTTTTATTTTGCTCTCCAGTGTTTCTGATATATCTAGAAACTTAAATAGAAAGCCCGTTACAGATGGGGTTTTTTGTTGAGTTTTTACAACTTTCCACTTTCTCGTTTTCATTCTTTCCTTAAAGATACAACTTAACAGCTATGATTGCCTGCCTTTCTGGCCACAGCAGATGTTTTCCTTGCACCAACAACTTTAAGTAGTTATACTTGGTGACCTGGGTCTTCATTTCAAGTCACATGTAACTGCTGAAATACATGTGTTCACAATACCAGCTGTTTAGTGTGGGCTGTCAAGTGTACAGAGACTCAAACATTCATGATTATTTGATGTACATGCATATATGTACACTATACATGGGTTAGTGCATACTTAAAACATACTGCTTTTTCAGTGCTATCAGTTCCAGTAATTGTCAAGTAGAAGTGTGAGTGTGATTTCTGTAGTGCACCGCTTGGCTTTGTGGTATTTAAATAGCACTACTGAGCATTTATTAAAGATTGTTTCTTTCCAAGGTATTACTGTCTTGCAGCTGCTGCAGCTTTGCTAAAATATGTGGAATTTATTCAAAATTCAGTTTATGCTCCTAAATCACTCAAGGTGCGTTTCCAGGGGAGTGAGAAAACAGCTATGATAGATTCATCATCAGCGCAAAATCTTGAACTAGTAATTAATAACAGAGATTCTCGGTAAGAATATTTAAGTTTGCAAATTACACTTTTATAAAGTTGTATTTCACCAAGTTTCTTTGATGGTTGTGTCAAAGAGGTGACCATTATATTTATTTCTGTATGACAGAACTATATACCATACAGAGCTTTTAAAAAAAGAAATACTCAGAGAAATGCATTACAATTCAGCGCAAAATTTCTAGCATAGGAAATCCTATAAGTGAATCGCAGGAAGAGATGATACATAGTCATCTTTACATTGATGTATATATTTTATTCAAACTTATAAATAATGCTGATGCAAAATTTCACAGATTGTGAAATGAAAGAGGCAACGTTTCTGCGGGAAGTTGCTTATGTTGGATTAAAATGCCTAGACTTTATTCATTTAACACAAGATAAACTCACCAGGCTCAAAAGGTGGTTTTGTTTTCCTTTATCTCTAAGGAATAGTGGCAAACAAAGTAATTTCTATAATATGATGGTCATGTGCAGTATGGTACTTGATTGCATGGTAATTCTCCCCAGTGGGAACAGTGCTTGGAGCACTTCCTTCACCAGCACTTCCTTCACTGCCTTCTAGGCAGAAGAAACTGCAAGGCTTACCTTCTCACTACTCTTACGCTTCAGGTTAGAAAGAGAAAGGCTTGGAACTTGCACTTTGCTGCCTGCCAAGTTCTGAGATCCACCTCTGTTTAGAAGTCCACTCATCGCCCTGCTATCAAAAGCGGACTCTGGAGATTCCTCACTCCAAGTATTTCCACTAGGAGAGATGTCATAGAATCATAGAATGGCTTCAACTGGAAAGGACCTCTAAAGATCATCTAGTTCCAACCTCCCTGCTGTGGGTAGGGACATCTTTGACTAGATCAGTTGTCCTTACCCTTCTGCCACTGCTCTTTTTTTTTTTTCTTTTTTTTTAATATTTTGTGGGGATCACAGAGTACACAGATCTGTTCTTCAGAAGTGGGAGGTAACTGTCGTTTCTTTCTGTTCATCTGTCATGCTCTGCCCCCAGTTCCTTCCTGTTTGCTCCATTGCTGCTTCTGTAACTGCAGGAGCCAGCCACTCATAAGATTGGTACCCTCTGAAAGCTGATCCTAATTCCACAGGTGGTTTTGAGAGGAAGGAGGTCACAGGAGGAACTGAGCAACAGTGAACTGCTTTAAGATTCTCTTTTTTTTTAACATTATTGCTGCAGAATTTTTGCTGACCTAGTGACAAGTTTGAATCAGGCCACACACAGCTATTTCCATGGCATAGATCTTACCCCTGAAGCCTGGTTATAGATGTCTTTGTATCAGATATTAACAGGTAAAAGTTAATAGTACAGGCACGCACTGGAAACACCTAAATCAAGTTATGGTGCCAATAGTAATTCTGGAGGGACTTGTCTTTCTTCATTTACTGTATAGGGAAATGAGCCTTGTGAAGCCCTCAGTTGTTTAAAAGTAGGCAGTGTGGATACTACCCCAAATGTAGAGTTCCCTTTAAGTGTTGTCATAAGTTGCATCTTATGGTGAATAAGTCCTTAATAAACCTGGTCTTGAATTTCCTCCTTTTTTAATTCTCTTGACTCTTGATTTGTTCTCTAATACCATGGTATTTCAGGAGTTTCTGTACCATATATTTTTATGCTGTTTGTTTTGTATACTTGTATCAGTTTTCTCCCTATTCAAGTTCTGTTTTCAATCAATATGCTTACATGGCCTCAGTGTTTTCACTGGCTGCCTTTCAAGCCAATAGCATTGAAGGTTTCTAAAACTGTTTAGGTATGTACTGGTTATAAACATTATAGACTGTTTATTTTAAACAGATACAATCACCCCTTAAGTGTGAGAGCCTGGGATGTGTAACATGTAAAAGCCATGAACACGAAAATAGTATTTATAAAGCAGAAACCCATTATTTGGCTCCTGTATTGACTGTCAGTTATTTAAAAAAATAAAATCAAAGCGTATTTCTCTCTTGGACTTCTAAATATTTTAAATAATTTTCAGAAATGTATTTTAATGAAAATGTTCTGATTAATATTTGATCTCAGATTATAATTTGTCTCCTTTCATAGGGTTAGTCTGTTTGGTTTTAATTAGTTCAATTGAGAGGGAAAATGTGAACTGCACCACTGCAGTAGGAGTGGAATACTGCTACAAAAAATGAGGCAAATACTGAGTACAAATGTATTCCTGTGCTTTGGAAAATGATATAATGAGGGCTAATATTACATTAAATTACATTAAATTACCTGACTTCCTAAACTGCTGTAGTTCATATAATATATATGGCAAATAGGGAGGTGCTAAGCATCCCAAAAGCATGCCTCAGATTTGTAGGATACTCTTACCTGAAAATGTCACTTGACATTTACCATCTTTAATTTTGTGAGTGTATTCTTTGCGTCTGTTTTCTTTTCAAAGGAATGGCCACACGCTTTTTGGTGTCCTAAATTACACTAAAACTCCAGGTGGAAGTCGAAGACTTAGATCCAATATCCTGGAGCCACTAGTTGATGCTGAAACAATTAATATAAGACTGGACTGTGTTCAGGAATTACTCCAGGATGAGGAGCTCTTTTTTGGTCTTCAATCAGGTAGTAGTTTATCTTTTAATACATAGTATTATATTGCTTTTTAAACATTTTTTATAATCTGTGAAAGTATGCAGTGTGACTCAGTATGTTTGAAAAGTGTTTTTTTAAATGATTTGTCAGGTGACACATAGTGGACACGATTTTTTTCAAATAATCTTTATTATGATAGCAGTATTTTTCTCAAGTATTTCTCTAAGAAAAGTGAATTTCTCCGATAAAGTGAATAGAAGCTAGTGAGTCAATAGCTTTTTTGAAGAACTTGAGTTTTTCTCTTTACATCTACAGCTAAATATGCACTACATTTGAAGTATACAAGAATACATAATGTATACATTAAAAACAAAGGCATCATTGATGTGATACTTGTTGTGTATGCCTATTTTTTTTTTCCCATTGCTTCATAAAGCATAGTGGTCCAGACAAATGTAGAAAAAATACAATATCAGAGTATGAATTAGTCCACCTGAAGCTGGATCATGTAATCTTAATCTTTATGACAAGAGAAGTAGGATTTGATCTAACAAAAAGAATATTGCTGAATTGATGTGTGTCCAGCTGTACAATAATCACTACATCTTAGGTATAGTAAGTATAGTTATGACAAAATAATTTAGATAGCAGCTATTTTTAGCCTGTTTTTTTTCCCTGGTAAGTAATTTGTGAAGATGGAATGAGAGAAAAAGATTAGCATAAGTATTGCGAAGTAATTGTGTGCATTTAAAATAAAATAGATTTTGTTCAATTTCAGTTCAATTTCTGATCTGTTTGCTTTTGCTTTACAGTTATCTCAAAATTCCTGGATACAGAACAACTACTTTCAGTTTTGGTACAAATTCCAAAGCAGGATACAGTATGTTTTGAAATACACCTTAGATGATCAGTTATCTGGCTATATAACATGTAATATATAAATGTGATATCTATATAAATACACATAATGTGATAAGAAAAAGACTGCACCTTAAAAAGACATGGAATAATGTTATTGTAGATTGAGAGCGTATCTTCTTTTACAGCCGTAGAAGATTCTCATAGGAGAACGTTAGAAAAATTTGGGTTTGCTTCAGTATCACATTCATCTTAATTTATGCAAATTGACTTCCAAAAATGTTTACTTTTTCATCACTCCCCACCTTCATTCTTCATAAGTGTACGTCCTATTTGACAGTACTAGGATGAGAGAGAGGGATTTTCTTCACATCAGCGTAAAAGGAAAAAGTGTATAACAGAAACTTACTCTCTTATTTTTGGAGCGTCTTTCTTACTGGAAATGAAATAATTTCTTAGTTTTCATGTAATACAAATCAATAGAAATTAGTCTTTATTGCCTGAAAAATTATTTTGAAAAAGGTTCTTAAGAAGCACTCTGACTTTGCTAGCTGTGCTTATAATACAGTTCAACTTAAATCTGTATTCAGTTAAGTCAATTGTGTAAACGTACAAAGCTGAAAATGGGACTTACCTGTTAAACACAGACATTGTATGAGCTAAGGGCAACTTTCTCATGCGGGAGTTGTTTCCTGTGAACAACCACCATCTTACAGAAAACAGTGTACTCACTTGACAGCATAAGCAGTACCAAATGAGACAGAAGTTTCCCTTGCACTGACTGTTCCCATAAGCAGAGAACCTTTTGTCTCGAGCACACAGAGGGATACCTGGGCTATGAATGGTGTCTGGAAGTCCCTTCTCTCAATTTGAGCCATGCTTCTCTCTTAACCTTTGAATAAGTAATGCATTGGAGAATTGATTACTCTTGAATTTTCTCAGGTCCTGTCTTGCGGATTAAGAGAGTTCCCTGCTCTTACCTGTTACCTTAAGTCGCACATCTTACAAGGTGGACCAAAATGAAATGCAGATAAAAGCAATTATTCATAAAAGCATAAGTAGACAATAAAGCTGTAAATGCTTACAAGAACATCGTTTAGTTGAAAGACAAGCAGTACTTTTATCTGCTTATATTAAGGCTTCAGCAGGAAGGTGTTTTATCCCTTACCGACTTGACAGTGGCAGCCATGGTTTCAGTCTGTGCGAGTGCCTTATGCCTCATGTTGCATCCATTAGAGTGCATTCAGGAACTCGATGAACAGAGAAAGCTTCCATCACAGATCACCTTTGGGAGAATTACTGAATATACTTTCAGATTCAAGTTCCTTAGAACCCCTCTTTCCTCCTTAGTATTTGTAGCGAATTTGCCCTTTGAAGTCTTTTAGGAGCTCGAGACAGATTTAATCTTTTGCCTTGAAAATCACACTGTAACATTTTTAATCAGGAGATAGTTGTGATTAATTGAACTAAGGTTTCTCTTCCTTCAGTGTGCCAGTGTGTTTTTGTTAGACTGGAGGTCAGCTCTTTTTAAGTAGTCTGTAAATAAAAATTACTGAAGTGGTGTAAAAGCTTTCTCCGTCCTAGTGACTATTAACATGTTTCAAAGAAAGATTTTTTTTTTTTATCAGACCTTGCCTCGTATATCAATCTGTATGTTAACACATGTAATACAAATATTAAAACAGGATAAATACATGTAGCTTACTACTGGATCTTGGTTGAGACGAGGCACAACAGTTAACCACAATGAGCTTGAGATAACTGAACCTCAACTTTTTTCTACTAAGCATATTGTAACCATTCCATCATACGTTACATTTGCCTACTGTACTTGAGTAGGATATTTCCGCCAGTGCTTCTGAGGCTTATGCTTGTCTGCTGACTAACCTGCTTAGATAAATTCCTTGTCTAATGCCAGTTAAAGAAATCAGGTACAGGCTCCAGCAGGACTGTAGTAAATGCAGATAAATCTCTTTAATGTCATATCCAAAAAGCTGAATGTTTATTGCCCTCTATTTCCTTGTAGAGATCTGTAACGGGAATGAAGGATCAGCTGTATGACTAAAACTGTCAGACTGGATGCCTTTATGTACACAGGACCATGTACACCAAACTTCTAATTGCAGTGTTTTCAATCTTGACTGGCTCCAGTATAGCAGAGCTTACTATTCATGCAACAGACGTGTTCATTCAAGTGCTAACTCGGTTGCTTTTATCAAATGCTAGATTAACCTATTCAGTATGTTCCACTCCCACTATCCATAAATATTTTCATTGCAAAATGTTCCACCAGTCCACAGATGAGGTGCTCATCTGAAAGTCTACAGTTTCAATCACTAGAAGTGTGGGTGGTATGTTCAACGTAAGTATTCTCTCATTCTAAGGAGGACTGTCAACTGACAATCTTGCTGAGATGTGTTACTTGAAAAATTGTGTCATCAGTAAAATCAAGCACTTCCTCTTATGAAATCTGCATATATAAGCAAATTAAAGGTATCTGGACAAACAAAACTCCACAGATTTCTGTAAAGACCCTCTTGTCTCAATCATGAAAGATCCTCAGAAGTTGGATGAACATCCAACTTCTGGTGGAAATGAGGACCACCTGCTCTGGATTACTTGGTCACCCATCTGAAGAACAAAATTCAGTAGATTCTGTGCCTGATGAAGTTCCAGACGTGTGACAGATTGATTCCTTCTCTCAGAGGGAGGAGGTGCCAGTATTTTTGGTTTAAATTAATTTCCAGGAAGTACAAAAGTTAAACCAGGGCTGATCCACTGACATAGCACTTAAATCTGTAGGACTTAAGTCTCTAGCACAAAACCAAAGTCAACTGCTTCTCTGAATCATCATGCTTTACGTATCAGAGTGACTGCAAACAAATTAATTGCAGATGCAGTAAAGGATTGGCTTGCATTTTAGTCATTAATGAATAATAAAGAAGTAACATCATATAGAAGAGTTATTGACTATGGTGGTATTCATTAATTTTTTCTCTTTGACCCTAAAATGCAGCATGTACAAAGATCCTACAAGCTATGTAGAGCTTGTATAGAGCTATGTGTATGTAGAAGACCAAAAGAAGTTTTCATGGCTTGGGTTAGCAGAGTGTTCTCAGAGTCAATCGTTATCAGTGCAGACCTGTGAAAATATGAGCTACTGGTGGGAAAACTATCACAGTAGGCAACATAAAACTCAGATAAACATTTTTTTATGCAGTTACACATGGAGTTGTTGAAGTGAACTTATAAAGTATTTTAGCAATAAACCTGTTACAGATAACAGTATGAGTTCTGCTAGTTCTTAAGTACTTTTTTAAACAGGCAGACATACAAACACTCCAATATTTGTTAAATTTTCCAACAGGTTAAAACTGCTGAATCAAAAATAACTAATTTAATCTACCTGAAGCATACTCTAGAACTTGTGGAGCCTCTAAAAGTAAGCTGTCTCTGTCATTTTTTTTTTTTAATAAAGTACGGACCGTTTTGTCCTTATTTTTATATAGTACAGTCTGTTAAATTTCATAGACTATAGACTAGAATATCTCAAGTTGGAAGGGACCGATAAGGATCATCAAGTCCAAAAAAACATTTTATGTCTTGCAGAACACAGTACTGCCGACATAGTCTGTTAATTCTTAAGCCAATTGAAAATACGTGTTTGAGTCTAATACTCTTAAGAACTGAATTCCTACCATTACCTGAATAATTGGTTTTATAACAAACATTTAACTGAAACACCTGCTCAGATTCTGTAAGATGCTTATGCAACCGCTAATAAGCCTCAGTGAATCTAAGAACTTTCAGTCCTTTAAAAGAGCTACTAAAAGAAGTGACTGCTCATGTCCATTTTTTCAACAGGCTGCTTTAAGTAGCTGTAACACACCGCTGCTAAAGGCTTATTACAATTCTCTTGAAGATACAAGGTATTTATCATAATACTTTAGCTAGTATGCTAGAATCTCTCATCTTTCTTAAGAATGTAAGATTAAAGATGTTGCATCTTTACTTATTTGTAGTTATAGGTATAGCTCAATTCTTTTGTGTAAAAGCTGATTTTACTTGTCAAAAATTCTAATTTTCAACTAACAAATACAGGGAGAAAAGCAAACCAGGAAGTTAGCTATGATGCTGCAATTGCTGATGAACTGCACTCCATTAGAAATAATTCTGAAAAGACAAAAGTAGTGCTTTCCTAGAGTCTTCATAATAATGCAGAAATCAACTGTTGTCTGCATATTTGAGAAATAATCTATATCTCCTGAAGATTTGAATGATATCTTTGGTCAGACTTGGGTGTAGTCATCTTCATTTTGAGGCAAAAATAGACATGAAATTTAGTGTTTGGTTTTAACAGTAGATAATTTGCTTCAGTTATTTGTAATACTCTTATTTGTAATTTTGGGATGATATTGCAAATAAAAATCGTAAAGTATTATGTAGCAAATTAACAATACAACTAATATTGCAGATTTGGAATAATACTTGAAAAGATTACAACTGTAATTAATGATGATACAAGGTACACAAAAGGATGTCTGAGTATGAGGACCCAGAAATGCTATGCTGTTAAGCCTAACATCAATGAATTCCTTGACATAGCTCGTAGAACATACACAGAAATTGTTGATGACATAGCAGGTATTTCTAAATCAAGATTTTTATTTATTTGGAGTTCAAAGTACATTGCACCTGGCATATAGAAGCCATATAGGCATACATGTTGTAAACTTCTCATATGTAAAAAGTATTTATTAGTAGTATAAGCTGATTGTCATTGATAAGTAACTGAAGTACTTTTGAGATACATACTAAGATTCTCATTTTGTTGATAAAAGCTGTTTTATTTTAATGAAGTTGAACTATATTGTGATTCCTATATTTAAAACTCTGTTGCTTATACTTATCCTCTGAAAGTACAAAAAAGTTAAAGTAACATAACAGAAATATGCCCACTAAGACATTCTATATAAAACATGTAAATCTTTGGTTTAGCTTCTTAAATATAAAGAACAGGTATTTTAATTCAAGCAGTCTTGATCTATCTGTGGACTACTTTTTAGCCAAGCTATTAAGAGTTGGAAAATACGAACAGAAATAATTTTAGCATAATCTCTGTTACTGTGCTTTAGTAACCTTCCTGTTTTTCATTAAGTCAAAATAGAAGAAAAAAACTTACCTTCTGGAATGGATCTCCTTTTTTTTTAGTATAAAATGTTGATTTCTAGCTAAAGGACCATCTTCTTAGTTTACTATATAATTGGAAACTTAAAAGAGCATCAGAAACTGCTGCATCAGTCATATGTTGTGAGCTTCCTGTTTCTTTTTTGTCTTCCATTCTACATAGTACACAGTGAAAAGTAAAGAGGCTGATTTTTATTTCCTAAACCTTCCAAAATTTGGTACGGTCCTCCACAACATCCTTGTTGCTAAACTGGAGAGAGACGGGTTTGACGAATGGAGTAAGGAATGAGAGATGGATATGAGATGGATAAGGAATTGGCTGGATGGCTGTATGCAAAGAGTTACAGCAAATGGTTGTGGAAACCAGTAATGAGTGGTGTCCCTCAAGGGTCCATACTAGGACCAATACTGTTTCATGTCTTCATCGATGACGTAGACAGTGGAATTGAGTGCACCCTCAGCAAGTTTGCAGACAACACCAAGCTGAGTGCTGGAGTTGATTCACTAGAGGGAGGGGATGCCGTGACAGGCTTGAGGAGTGGGCCTGTGTGAACCTCTTAAAGTCCAGCAAGGCCCTGCACCTAGGTTCAGGGCAATCTCCAGTATCAATATAGGCTGGGGGATGAATGGATTGAAGAGAAGGTCTTGGGGATACTGGACTTGGGGGTACTGGTGGACAAAAAAATTGGACATGAACTGGCAATGTGTACTCATAGCCCAGAAAGCAAATCGCGTCCTGGCCTACATAAGAAGCAGCACGGCCAGCAGGTCGAAGGAGAGGATTCTCCCCCTCTATTCTGCTCTGCTGAGACCCCACCTGGAGCACTGCATCTACCTCTGGGTTCCCCAGCACAAGAAAGACATGGACCTGTTAGGGTCCAGAAGACGCCACAAAACTGGTCAGGGGGTAGGAGCACCTCTGCTGTAAGGACAGGCTGAGAGAGTTGATGTTGTTCAGCCTGGAGAAGAGAAGGTTCTGGGGAGACTTTCAGTATGTAAGGAGGACTCGTAAGGAGGGAGAAAGACTTTTTTTTTTTTACCAAGGCCCATATTGACAAGACAAGGGGCAATGGTTTTAAACTGAAAGAGGATAGATTTAGGTTGGACGTAAGGAGGAAATGTTTTGTGATGCGGGTGATGAGATGCTGGAACAGGTTTCCCAGAGAAGTTGTGGATGCCCCATCATTGCAAGTATTCAAGGTCAGGTAGGATGTGGCTTAGAGCAACCTGATCTAGTGAAAGATGTCCCTGCCTGTGGAAGGGGGGATTGGATTAGATGATCTTTAAAGGTCCCTTCCAGCCCACACTGTTCTGTGGTTCTATATCCAGAATGTCCCAAGTTGCTACTCTACATTGTGAGTGGTTGGAACACGAGGGTGGGCAAGCTTAGAGCAATGAGCAGCAGGGAAACACCAATGAGTAACTCCATCCTTTCTTATCACAGGAGTGCTACTCTATTACCCTCTTTGCAGTATTCAGAATTATGTCCATGATTTAACAGTACATACTCTTCTGTCATCTAACAGTTACCCGCATACGGTATCTTCTCAGCTAGGAACAAGATGGATTTAAGGGGCAGATTAGAAATGTAGAGCATTACCCTCAGTCTGGGGAAAGAAGATGGCTTAGAATCATGAACTGGTTAAAAACTGAGTCCCTAGTCTACAGTTCATATTGTGTCTACTGACACTAAGTGCTTGAGCAAACTTTCCGTAGTTAGGCCCACCTGGGATGATTCCCCACTGGAATTTTTTCCCAATAGCTTTATGCAGCCAGATTTGTTACATTAATATGTTACTTAAATAACTCCCTGGACACCCACCTCTAAGGCCTTTTGCCATGTTTCCTCTTACCTGACGCATTCAGTGCCTATAAATCACATTAACAGTATGCATCGTTGTACCAACACAAACACGTATGTGTGTGTATGCACATGAATATATGTAATTTGGATCAAATCTTTATTTGTGGTATGTAGGTATGATAACACAGCTCGCAGAAAAGTACAACCTACCAATGAAAACAAGTTTCAGCTCTGCCCGTGGATTTTTTATCCAGATGAATGCTGATTGTGCAACATTACCCAATGGCCAACTTCCTTCAGAATTTACAAAGGTATCTGTACTAGATGTTTTTTCATAATATGTTTGTATACTTAATGTCTATAAAATGTGTAATACATTAAAAGTACACATTATACAGTAATTTAAGCAACAGTTAAAATAATTTCAGTGAAGATACCTAGAAGTAAATGAAGGTATAATTGGTATGTTTCTATAACTGCCCTATTTCTAGTTACACTTAATACAGTCAGAAATGTGCAATTACATGCAGTTATGTTGTGTATAAATACGAAGTTGTATATCTTGCTGGTAACTGCATTCTCTTATATGGATTTTTCAGAAAAAATTATATGGGAGGAATGAAATGAGGCATTGTTTTTTCCACTTTATTTCCACTGTATTGTTCCCAGTTAGCTTTTAAGAAACTGTTTTTGTTTCTGATAATACAACAAGTTCTTATTGTTGGTTTGAATTCCCTGTAGATCACTAAAATGAAAAACACATATAGCTTCACTTCAGCAGACTTAATAAAAATGAATGAGAGATGTCAGGAGTCTCTGAGAGAAATATATCACATGACCTACTTGTAAGACCATTTAAAACTTTAATATTTGCTAACCACATTTGTTTTGTCCAAGTAACAGCTCATTACATGTCTTCTTAAAGCTATCTTTCTGTTAAGTTATGGCTACTTACAGAAATAATCCAGAGCGACGCTGATCGAGTGTACTTCCCGAAACAAAAAAAAACCACCACAAAGTGTGTATTGTATTAAACGTGATTACAAATATATAGGCATTTATTAATAAGGGTGGCCACCATATTTGTTAGATTTTTGTGGGTGAATTATCTACGCAAAATGACACAATGAATGCATTAGTTTTGTAATGTGCTATCGTTACTTTCAATCAGTTCCTTGCATTTACAGTAGAACTGTCTATTTCTGTCTTTTGTCCTTACTGCATGTCATGTTGCTCTGCTCTCTATTTCAGAAGACTTACTAAGTGTAATGTTGCATGCCAATTTTATGGAAATTCTTTCTAGAAACCATGTGGGGTTTTTATTAATGTGAAGGCCTGAGGGAATTAGAGTCGCATGTGACATGTTAATAAAACGTGCTTGATTCCATAGCTATATTTTTAGTTAATTCTCTTTGTGAAGCTTTCTTATGAGCTGTTGGTATTTGAGCTATGTGTCTCGTGTCTGATAGCAGAATTTGATCTGAGATGATGGTATAAGAACTTAATTTGCTTCAAAGAAATTTATTCATTTGCTTGTATCTGGCAGAGGTGATTGCATTTTAGGACTAAACTCCTCATGTATGGATTATGAACAGTATTAACTTCCTTTATTTCTGTAAGTTGTATAAAATGACAGTATGTACTGTGCAACAACTAAATCAGTGTCTTATTTCAGAGTAGTGTGTAAACTACTGAACGAGATCTATGAACACATCCATTGCCTGTACAAGCTGTCTGACATTGTGTCAATGCTGGATATGCTGCTTTCGTTTGCCCATGCCTGCACTCTTTCTGATTATGGTAAGTTTCTTCTTTGATTCTGTCATGGGCCAGGTAAAGACCCTCCTGTTGGAGAATATCCAGGCTGTTTTTTCTACTTTTCCAATTGCTAAGCCCACGTCATTTATTTTTCTGGGTCTTGGTAGGCTCTAGGTGGGTGTCTCTGCTCTATCATTGCCCATTTTGTGCTGATGTTCTTTCTGTTTCCTTTTATTGAAATTACATTCTGACATTCAGCTGCTGTAAGCCTTCATAGCCAGTTTTTTCAAGATAGCCGGTTTAAGCATATTCTGTTTAAAAGCATGAAGTCTGTGAACATTCTGAGTTTAAAGGGCACAAGATAATATAAGCAGATCAACATTAAGTATATACCGTAAAATAAAATATGTGGCTACGTTTATTTGTCTGCTTCAATTTCTGTTGCACTTTTAGACATTTTTGGAAGTAGAGTGTTCTAAGGAGTCCAGAATCATGTGCTTACCTGCATATTGTTCATCCCGGGCTTCCTTAGCCCAGTTCTGCAATGTACAAATGAGCACGTTGTCTTCAATTAATGTTGACATGAGATACTTATCTACAGTACAGTGTAGATACTGTGTAGATCTGGAAGCCATCTCAGGGGGTACATTAGCTCATCATTACTGATGCTGCAATGTAATTTCCAGTTCATGAGCAGGATCAGTTCACTTTGCAGTATGTCCTGTGAATCTTCACGTGCTGATGGTTCCAGTCATAGCACGTGAATTGATATGTAACTGAACAGTGAGGCATCACAGCCTTTAACCACCAAATGAATCTGAGCACAAGTTTTCTTCAGCAGTAAGGAGACCAAAGCCACATAGCTTACCCCATAAATCTACACCTGCAGTTTGCACAGCCAGGCATGAATGTGTGTCCGCCAAAAGAAATGGACTGTCATTTGTAGCTTTCAGTCCTCTTTGCCACTTGATTCTCTCATCGAAATCATTAAATGACTAAAACCTACACCAGGTAATTAAGAGTTCCCCAATGTTTAAACCTGAAAAACGGTTTTGGCATTTCTTGCTTGAAGGCTGCTCCATTTAAACAGACCACCAGATTTAACAATGCTTCTCTGTTAGCCTGGGGTACTGCCATGGAGGTAGACAAAAAGGAGGCATACAGAGTAGGTCCAGAAATCTGACAGAAATACATACAGATAGTCACCGTATGGAATGGATCTGTGCAGGCATAGTATACACCCAAATAATCAATATGATAAAATGTAACAAAAATAGAAGGAATCCTACTTCCTTGTTTCCTGTGCTTAAATAATAAGGTACATATTTAGTAGTAACAGGGTTCATGACCTCTGTACTTTATATACTCATAGCAGTATAAAAATAAACTACTAAAAATATATTAACTGTGAAACTGGCTTGCAGGTTTTCTGTTTTAATTACTTCTCAAGTTTCAGTCTCAGTACTTTTCTTTATTACTGGAGTCCAACCCTACCTATTACAGAACACAAGCACAGAATGTTAATTTAGAAATCAAGTGTTAGTTATGGGATTCTTTTTGTAGTAATAAATCATGAAGACTTGCATATAATCAGAATCTGTGCCTGAAAGTGGCTGGTAATTCTTCCCAAATGCTGCATGTTAGTCTGGCTCACTACATGAAAGTAAAGATCAGGGAGTCAGGACCACAGAGTTTGATTTCTGCTCTGCAAGAATTACTTAACTTCAGAATGCACTAGTTTAATAATGTAAAGGTTTTCATACTAACTCTGCAATGTTTTACATCCTTCTTCTCGTTTAGTTCGTCCAGAATTTACGGATACTTTAGCGATCAAGCAGGGATGGCATCCCATTCTTGAAAAGATAGCTGTGGAAAAACCTGTGTCTAACAACACGTATCTGACAGGGGGTAACAATTTTGTCATTATTACAGGACCAAATATGAGTGGAAAGTCAACATATCTAAAACAGATAGCTCTCTGTCAAATTATGGCACAGATTGGTGAGTAAGAGTATACCATATTAGTAATCTTCTGCAACACATTTAGTGTTTTCTAGTTAAAAATATTTATGAGATTGAATGATTTGGCTTCTAGAATAACATTCTGTCTAAATAGTAACAGGCAATTTTTAGTCCATTTGCTCCTACCAGCTCTCTCGTGTTGCTGACAGAGGCCACTGCAAGGTTTTGGGTCTGCCACTGGAAACTTATGGGGCCCTGTCTGCGTGTCTGGAAGCCTCCTCAGTCTGTATTTAGGAGGAGCACAGTTGTATGCTTTAATTCTCTAGAGCACCTTATGCTAGATTGATAGAGAGTGTCCTTGAAGTATGCCCACTGGGCTACGTATGTGTTAGTCATCCAAAAGGAACAGATGAACTTGAGCATACCTCAGTTATGTAGAGAAACATGCTTGCAGCCATATAGAATTAATAGATAAATAAACAACTACTTAAAATAAAAGTAGTAATAAATACTTCAAGGTTCTGTCACTAAAATTATAAAAGTAAAACAAATGTTTATAAAGTCTAACTGAGACTCATCCCTATACTCAGGAATTCCTCATGATTTTTACCTTGGAGATAAATTAAGTCTGGTAGCACAGGAAAAAGACCTCAGTAGGCTGACCCTAACTCTACTAGAATGAAACTACTTAGCAGTGGAGAATAAAATTTTCCACCATGCGTTTGTGGGTCCAGTCCCCAACAACTGCAAGTTCTTCAGGAATTGCCCTCAAAAACATGAGTTTAATATGAATAAAGGAGACTGTAACAGTTATTTTGGCAGGTTTCCTGCTCTTTTCTATTCAGTAAAACTAATACGCCTCAAACTCGGACAAAGGCAATATAATCTTGGTTTTGGGAAACTAAGATTCCTTGGGTTTAGTAATTTAGTGGCTACAGAAGTGTAAATTAATCCTAGTGTTTATTTACACTTTTGCATCCCTTCAGACTGACACACAGCTTCAGGCATACAATTTCTTAAGGTTTTACTGATAAGCTTCTTTAATTATGGTATCTACATAATAATTTTTTCTTATAAAGTAATGGTAGAACATATTCTTGTGAAACTTTATAGAATAAGATGCATTCTCTACAGTGCATAAAGACCAAGTGTAAAAGTGATTGATTTTTTTTTTTCCCCCTGCTGACATAGTCAGGCAAATTGCCATTTGTCACACTGATATGAGAAAACTCATATTTTACTTGTTTTGTAGGTTCTTATGTCCCAGCAGAGTATTGTTCTTTTCGAATTGCAGAGCAAATTTTTACCAGAATAGGTATGGATGATGATATAGAAACAAATGCATCAACATTCATGAAGGAAATGAAAGAGGTATTAAACATAGCTAACCCAGGGTCCAAGGCCCATTTTTACTGCTAAGTTAATAGAAATTATACTAGTATATTTCCACTGAAAGAGTGTACTTTGGAAAGCAGTCAAAAATTCAGCTTTCATCTGTTACTTAATGCTAAACCACAGAAAACCAGGCATATTTTAAATAAAAAGATATCCCAATACGAGTGAAAACCAGTGCTCTGCTGAACAGTAGTGTCAACATTTTGTTACTTCTTAGACCTTAAATGATTATTTGTAGGAGCCTAAGCCCTGTCAGTTGCCTCTCCCAAACTGATATGATTTTGAGAGAAAGTGATATGTTCAATGGAAAAGAGAAAGAGTGCTGTAGTGTGAGTCTTTGCCTGATTAGAAATGACAGCTGTTTGAAAGCTGTGAAAAGGTAAAATTTGTGGATGTGACAAGATTTTTTAAAAATTTCTGCATTGTTTCATCTTAATAACACAAAGTATTCCTATTAGTAGCAGTATTCCTATTTGAGTTTTTAAAGAATGCATTTATAGGACTGATAACACATATTAAATATTTTCCTAGATAACATACATCATACAAAATGCTAATGACAAATCACTCATCATAATTGATGAACTGGGTAGAGGTACCAGTGCTGAAGAAGGTATTGGCATTTGTTACGCTGCTTGTGAATATCTGTTGAATTTAAAGGTAATTCTATTTTGAAAAAAAATTAAACCTCATAATTAGTTTGTCATACAGTATTTTCTCATAATTTAACTTCAGTTTTGTAGATATTTCTTGCCAAAATATGATATTTTTTCCTAACTAGTGAATAGCAAAAATCAGTGATAGAGAAAAAATGCTGCCCAACCTGCGCTTCTGTTCACTGGTGGTTGTGATTTAACCCCAGTAGGCAGCTGAACACCACCCGGCTGCTCACTCACTCCCCACACAGTGAGATGGGGGAGAGAATTAGAAGGGTAAAAGTGTAAAAACGTGTGGGCTGAGATAAAGACAGTTTAATAGGTAAAGCAAAGCTGCCCACACAAGCAAAGCAAAAGAAGGAATTCATTCACTACCTCCCATCAGCAGGCGACTGTTCAGCCATTTCCATGAAAGCAGGGCTCCATCACGCAAAGTGATTACTTGGGAAGACAAACACTGTCACTCTGAATGTCTCTTCTTTCTTCTTCTCCGCGGCTTTTAATTGCTGCGTCATACAGTCTGGGACGTCCCTGGGGTCAGCTGGGGTCGGCTGTCCCGGCTGTGCCCGCCCCCAGCTCCCTGTGCCTCCCAGCCCCCTCGCTGGCAGGGCAGGGCGAGGAGCAGAACAGCCCTTGATGCTGTGCAAGTGCTGCTCGGCAGTAACAGAAACACCCCTGTGTTACCAGCACTGTTTTGGTGACAAATCCAGAACATAGCACCTTACAAGCTACTATGACGAAAATTAAGACTATCCCAGCCAGTCTCTTTCCAACTTGCTTGCAAGCTTGTGTTTCTGTCTAGAAAGAGAATAACCCAGTCTCTTTAGTTTTGCTTAGCACAGCTTTGTATGCCTGAATGCTGAAGGTGAACCTCTTTACCTGGCTGTTGCCTTCCCAAAGTACAGTGGTGGTGTCACACAACTTAGGAATTGGTCACAGAGGTTAGAGGCTTGTTTAGAAGAGTGGAAGATGGTTTCAGATGGGTTGGAAGTTTCACCTCTGTTATTCGTTAGGTGATCAACCTCAAGTTGTTGTCAGCTTTTTGAGATAAGTGTTTAGGTGTTCAGTTTCTCATCAGAGTTTATTCAGAGTACTTCTGTGGTTTGATTTGAAAAGCTCAGATATTTTCTGTGGCTTGTACTTTTGGCAAAACATTCCCCGAGAGTATTAATGCAACCATTTGACAGTCATTCAAATTAACCCTAGTCAAATTTTGTAAGCATCATGGATTTCCTGTTACTTCTGATATTCTTTTCCTTCTATTGAGAAAGGAGTGGAAGAATCCCCAGTTGGGAGAAATAGCGTTGCCGATGGTAGAACTTATCACTTAAAGATTTTAATTTGCTTTAGTAATTTAAAGACAGCTTTTCAGTGTTTTGGAGGAAAGCTTGGGCATCTGTGAGATCACTTAATTTTTCTTATTTATTGTAATTTATTCCAGGATCATTTCCAAAATAAATTTTCTTTCTTGTTTCCTTATTCAGGCATTTACATTGTTTGCTACACATTTCCTGGAATTGTGTCATATAGATGCTTTGTATCCCAATGTGGAAAATCACCATTTTGAAGTGCAACATGTGAGAAGCAGTGCTGGAAATAAGGAGAAAATTGCTTACACTTACACACTCTCTAGAGGATATACAGAGGAAAAGAACTACGGTAACGGATTCCACTATGACTTCAACTTAGTAAAGATTATATAAGATACTATTTCAGTTATCAGGCATCTAACAATATTTTTCTGATGACAGATTTCTGCTGAGTTTGTATCTCTCTCATAGAGTAGCGACTGCAGATCTGTAACATGTTCCAATTACTTGTGTGTTTTAAGTAACCATGTAGTAGCATAGTAGTTTGGGGTAGTATGAAGAACTTACATGAAATTTCATAGTGATACTTGATTCACCTCTGTTTGAAGGAGATGAGCCATTCTGAGCACACAGTTCTTGAGTTGATTTAATCTCCACTTATGGAAGTGAGTGAAAGTTCAGAGAGACTTAAAGCTGTGAATGCTGAGGTTTGTGTTATGTAAACTCTTACATGTCTGGCATAAGTAAGGATGTATCAGTTAAATAGCGGCTTGGTCCTTTTTGATTAGCAAAAAGGAATCAAGTTGCTTTAAAAAAGGACAGGAATTTTACTGTGTATCAGACTAAGGCTGTTTTGAGAGGTTGCGCTAACGAATCGGTGTTCTCAGGAAAGTGGGTTTACATCTCTTCTAACTTCAGAATAAATCATACTGAAGACTGTACAGATTGATGGATTATGGGTCAATAAAGAAATGAGTGAGTGACAGTAAGGCATAGCTACATGTTTTAAAGAGTTACGGAAATCCATATGTTTCCAAATACTGGATTCTGAAGTTGGATCCTTGAGTTAGGTGACATTTAATCAATAGGAAATTAGCTACACGTGACATTTGCAAGCTAGTGGTAACTGAAGACTCCAATTATTCCAGTCAAGCTTCAATTAACTGGATTTAAAATGTGTCTTTATCAGAATTTCAGAATAAGTTTCTTTACCTTTGGCAGCACAAGCTCAATTTCAGATGCTACAACACCATTAACTCAGAAAAATTGTATGTTTAGAGAGTATTCTCAGAGGAGACCTTTAGTAACTTGGTGTCTTGGCTTTACTTGAGCAAAGCTAGATTCTAAGTAAGAGTGCAAGGGCTTTTCTCAACCCTTTTTCATTTTTAACCCTACAGCATTAAAGCACACAATGAAGCACAGAATCTCCTCAGGACAGCCAGGGCCACAGGCAAAGGAAGAAGTAAAGAAAAATGTATTAGGGCAGAAAAAAAATGTTTTACATCTGTTTCTTACCCTGAATATCTGGCAGCTTGGCTACTGGCAACAGAGTGGAAGTTGGAACATGACATCCATACCCACTGGATGTCTGAATTTAATGGAGAGCACGTTTAGCACAACCTCAGTATTTTCCGGCCTGCCAAATGAAAAAACTAAACAGAGAAAGCTGTTAACACCACTGCCATTTTTTTCGTCTTACCCCCTAATGTGTCTCATCCTGCCCAGTTACAGTATTACCACCAGCAGTAACTTCATATGAAAGTGTATCTTAGATGTAGCATTGCAACAAAGTAGACATTTTATTTTGTAGCTCTCAAAGCCATGTTGTTTATTATTAAAAGGAAAAGGAAAAAAAAAAGACACAGAGAAAATCTGTATCAAAGTTATTTTAATAAAAATTAAAACTTCACCCTTTAAAAAAATAGGCTAAGTTAATTCTGGCAAACACAGTGTGGAAGGTAGGAAAAAAAAATTACATCAGAAATCCTGATCTGTGTTTTATATGTTTAGGATTAAAAGCTGCAGAAGTTTCCTCCCTACCATCATCTGTAATTTTGGATGCAAAGGAAATCACAAATCGTATTGCAAAACAAATTTTGGTATGTAGTAGAAAATTATAATGTTGTAATTCACAGTTTTTATAAAACTCATGTATTTTCAGTTTCTGAAAGGATATAGGATAAGCACTGCCTATGGTTTTATGAAAATAGATTTAATTAAAATTTGTATTTCTGGAACCAGTTATAAGAGATTATACTGAAAGTCACAGTTAGGTGACAACACAAAGCATTCCTTAGGGTTAAGGAGTATTAGGTGTAATGTTGGTGTACAAACCAAGAATCAGGAGATCAGAAATAGGCTGGAAAATAGCTAGTGATAGTATTTTAGTAATAGAACATAATTGATTTAATATTTTAATGCATGTGTATGTTTTCAAGAACAGCACAGGCAGAAGAGTACTCCTGAGATGATGAAACAGAGAGCTGTATACCATTTAGCAATGAGATTGGTTCAGACTGCCAGAAATTCTCGACTGGATCCCGACAGTTTGCGTATATATTTGAAAGGCTTGAAGAAAAAGTATGAAGCCAGTTGTCCTGCACCCGGTCAAAATGGTGAGCAACAGTGATGTGTAACATAGGCTGTTGCTTGAATTTTTGTGACTGAAAGATTATTCTATTTTTTTTCCGTAGTATTAGAAAACACTGGTTTTTGATGTTTTAAAATTCTTAATTCTTAATCTAAATTATACTCACTACTGAAAGACCACATCCTTCATGGTTTTTCACCCCAAAACATACCTGAAATAAAAACATTTACTTTGTCTGAGGAACACAGTTCTTTCTGATAATGAACTATATGTCTCATTATTTTAGAGGCAAAAAAGTTGTGTAATGTTTAGTATTTTCTATGCAGTGTATCAGTATTACAGCTCTTACATCTGATACTGAAGATCTTGCTTAACAAAAAGCAGTCCTTGAAATAGATGGTCCCCCCACTCGCCTTGCATAGGCAAGCTCTACTTGCACTCTGGAGTGTGCATCCATGAGTCCTGTTGTTCCCTGCTCAGGGAGGGCTCTGGCTCTCTCAGACATTACGTTTAGTCCAACATAATGTAGGCAGTCCAGGACTGCTGCTTCTCCAGAACTGGGCAGCCAGAGCTTTTTTTGTAACGCAGTAACAGCGAATTACTGTAGTATTGACACTGTTGGTCAGTTTTTGTTTAGAAAGTGAGTAACAGGAAATCAATAAAATTGAATATCCTCCTTCCTTGATTATTTTTTTTAAGTACAACTTAATTGAGTGACTGCAGCCATGTAGTCCAGCTTGAAGGGATTCTTTCCTCACTTCCTACTAACCAACTTTGACCAAGAGTTCTTATATATGTATTTTATATATATCTGTATGTGTGTATAATTTATTGTGTGTGTATCTTAAAATGGGTAATACGCAACAGTGCAGTATCTACTTTATAACAACAGATATATTTTTATATATAGTTATAAATATATTTCCTTTTTATGTATCTACCTTTGTAAACATACCACTGCAACAGAATAACATTTGTAGTGGGTGCACTGTGGTTTTTTACCTAAGAAGGTTTTTTTATTGATTTAAGCTATTAACCACAATTCCCCTCTCTTCAGGCCTTAAATGTTGCCAGTTATATCACTCATATCCATCAGTAAAATATTTGTTGTCTACCCCAGCGAGGATCATGGCAGAAAAAAGTATTTTGCGTTCAGGTTTCTTAAGAGGAGCCAGGCAGTAAGGGATGCACGTTTCAGGCATTGACTGGACAGGGTGCGTGTCTCGCTCTTGGGGTCAGCCACCACAGCACCCAACAGGACCCTTCTAGGGGCTTGTGCCAGGGAGCCTGGAGTAGTCTGACCCTGTCAGAACTGTTCCCCTCTTTTGCACACCTTATTTCAGAGACTTTGGGTTGCTTCCATTCTTTCTGGACTGGGTGTGTAAATACTCTGCATACTGCTCTCTTGAAACAGATTTTAAATATGGAGGTTTTATTTTTTTTTTTTTTTAAAGACAGCTGGATGCCAAGGAGAGCAACCAGAAAACAAAAAGATAATACAGGTACTTTCAGACTCATTTTTGCATCACCTGTAAACAGTCCTCAGTAGACAAATTGGCTTGAATTTTAGGGTCTTTGCTAGCATTGTCCAGAACTCCATGGAGAAAGTAAAAAAAAATAAGTACCTCCGAGGGCTGTACAGTGAGCTTTATTGCCAATCTGAGAATGCTGGTTGAAGCAAAGCGGATCTCAGGAAGTTTACAGTGGGGGAATTGCAGGGAAACGGAAAGCTCAGAGGGCAACAGAAGGCTTGTCTTTTCCTGTCCCCTCTCCACAACTGCATGAGAAGCAAGTCAGATTGCTGGTTTTTTAAATGCCCTTCTCTTGCTCCTGCAGTTGCTCGCTCAAGGTGCCAATCTCAGTGACAAACACGAAGAGCGAGCTTTTAAACTAAGCCTGGTCAACAGCTGACAGTAGAAGTCAAAAGGCATGCAACGTTGTCTGATAAACCCCTGAAACTTGAACAGACCATTCACCTCTGTGACAAGATTCCTATTTTGCATAGTCTGTAAACGTCTTGTCCTAGAAAAGTATACAATGCATTTACTGTCTGCACTAACTTCAGCTTTTTAATGCAGACTTTCCTCAAAACCAGGGCTGCTATCTCCACCTGTCTGTGAGACAAGGCTGCCTGACAGAAGAAATGTTATTTGGAGTGTGAATTGAGAATCCAAAGCCAGCACAGAAAGACATACACTCACTTTCTTAGGTCTTTATTTCTTCCTCCACAAAATTCCTGGCAGCGACAGGCCTGCAAAGGGACAAGGCAATTGATAAACAGAAAAAGCAAAAATCTCATAAACCAAAAAGACACTAGAATTCACTGTCACCCCTTTGGGTCTGAAAGACCAAGGCTAAATTTACTTCTGAAATTTGCTTTCCACTTGGCTACACATTTTCAACCTGTATTTCAGTCAGCAGAGATGGCCACCCAAGACTTGACCTGTACAGTTTTAATACTAACAGAACTATGTATTGATGTGTAATCATTAAAAAAACCCACCTTACTGAATAGACAATACTGCTTTAGGCTACAATACTGGGAATTAATCCGATACATAGTAAGGCCTACTGTAACCATAACCAGTTTTTGAACCAGCTTTGGTCACAGTAACAGAAGTGCCTTTAGTCTAGCAGTTCAGAAATAAAGGCTTGATCTTGCAGCAAAACAGTCCAAAGTCCAGTTTGGCTGGAGAGTCTGTCATAACCACAGCACTCAAGTGAGCAGTTGAGCTTCTCCTCTTAAGGGTGTGTCATTAAATAATCCTTGTGATTCTGCAGGAAAAGAATCTCAAATGGGAGACTGGTGTAACTTTATACCCCACTTACTAACACCTCAAAGGATCAAGAACCACCAGTCTGAAAGTGGTCTGTTCCTGTTCCCAACAACTTTCATATCCCCCATCACAGCTCCACCACCATCCTGAAAAGCAGTCCCTCCTGCTCCTGGCAACTCTGAAATCCTCATCACAGTTCCACTGCAATGACAGACTTTGAATCCATTTTCTCCTACCAAAACCTTGTCCCTTAAATTACCACAGATCTGACATATCTCACATTGCCGTGCACTGTCTGCCAGAACCTTCCCAGCATCTCCTGATTTCAAATTCTAGGTCAAGAGAGGCATCTTTCACTATCCTGAAACATGTACCCAAACGCCTTCCACTGCATCCCATCCAGAATTTTCAAAGACAAAACTCGAACCCACAGTATAACCTCAAACTAAGCAAATCTTCCTTCAGAATCACTAGAGCACCATCCAGGTCTGTGTGAGCTGGCACAGGCAGGACGCAGGTACAACCTCAAAACCATGGATGAAATGCAAAGAGTAAATTTATTTTTGTTACCTCGTGGCCAGGGGATCCCCAGAGCAGCACCTGGGCAGAGGTACACAAGCGGGGACACAGGCACCGCGGAGCTGGGTCCTTGCTAGAGGATCCATGGCCCTGCTGGGGCTGCCTGTGTGCCAGGGATTCACGCAGGCGTAGTTCACCACTGTGCTTTGACCTTTCCCACAGCAGGGCAGGAATCTGGAGCGTGGTCAGTAGAGTGCCTCTGGGTCTGTCAAGGGATATGTTCTCTAGACACAAATGTTCTACTTGTCAAATACACAAGACTAAACAATTAGTACGATGTATGTGGTTTTCTGCACCCTAGCTGCAAGTCACTTGGGCATGTTTACAATCCTCCTTGCCAGTCTTCTGTTATTTTCCCTTGCCTTGTTCTCAAGAATTTCATAAATGTTATTTTTTTCTGTAGCAACATTTTACCCATCTTTGCTTCCAAGCACAACTCAATCTTGCACTTTTTATTCAGTCAAACCAGTTCTAGAGCTCTACTCAGTTCCATATTTTACAACATGCTTCCCATTCCTCTGTTCAGCTCCTCATCTGTTTCTCACTCCATCCCTCTGCTTTACTATCCTTCTTTTCCTCTCTTCCATTCCCTGTCCCTCTGTCCAGCTCTTCATGCTTTGCTTTCACACCCAGTCCCTGCTGTCCCCCATTAGGCAACCCATCCCTTCCTTTCTCTGCCCATCTCTCTGTACGCCTCTCTGTCTCACTCAGTTTGTCTGTCTAGTTCCCTTACCCCCTGCCCGGCTCTCCATCCATCTTTTCTGACCTATATCTGTCTGTCCACCTCTACATCCCTCTTTTCCCCTTCTCCACTCCCTGTCCCTCTGTCTGGTCTTCCATTACTCTTTCTGGCCCTCCATCCCTTTCTTTCTGTACCTGTGTCCCTGTCCATCTGGCTATACATTCTTAGCTTTTTCTAGCCCTTCATCCATCTCTGTGTTTGTCTAGCTCTGCATCACTTTTTCTCTTTACGTGCCTCTGCCAAGCTTCCTGGGCCTCTGTCCCCCTAGGCAGGACTGCCACCCAGTGCATCTTGAATTGTGATTGTGATGCTGTCACTGAGCCACATTTCTCTCTTAATGCAAACCGGTGTCATTAGCCCCATTCTGCTCCTCTTCCACCTGTGCACAGCACTAGCCTGCACCTGCCTCTGCTTTCTGAAACGCTGTTGTGTCATAGGTCTCTCTAGCAACGTCTGTTTGACGTGGGCCATCTGCGTGAGGTCACTTAGGAATGGCGGCCAAAACCAAGCCTATAAAGAGCAACCATTCCTGGTGTGCGTGTTCTGTTCTGCTGCGCTTCCAGTGTAGGCCATAGCACAGCACTAGCCTCCACCTTTTCAGGTAAAGAGTTATGCTGACCGCTAACTCCTCACTGTATGTTACTTTTCTGGTCAGAATATTGGCAGTAACCTCCCCCTGTGCCCCCAGCATTCAGCTCTGAGCTTGGTTCCGATGGCTCGCTTTGATGCAGTGCGGGCATCATGCACTGAGGCTGTTGTGGGGAGGTGAGAGCTGTGGAAGTTTATTGCAGGGCTCTAGGGGTAGGGCAGAGGTGCAGACAGGCACGATCAGAGTTTTTTTTTTTTCCTCTGAAATACCAGAACTGAATCCTGTCCCTGAAGGAAAAAGCAGAGGAGAGTCTGGCAGTTACTCAGTGACTTGTCACATGAAGAACCCACCCAACTGAGGAATGCTACTGCAGTAATGGCTCTGAAGGTGTCAGGGGAAGGGAGAGGGTGCTGGCCCTTGGAGGGCTGTGGCAGTCACTCCCGAGTGGTGGTTATGTGCATTAATTTAAAAGTTGTTTTATTCTTTGCACTCTATCACTTTGCCGTGGTTCCTGCAGTCTCTGCACTCAGTAAAAAGTGCCTGAGGACAGTGCGCAGGGTAAGAGGGTACCCATTGTGCCTGAGGGGGATGGGGGCTGGTCCCCAAGTGTCTCAGATGCCTTTGGGTCCCTGGGGGTTCTGGAAGAACCCCAGTGCTGTTCACAGGGCTGCAGGGGATTGCCCTGGTCCTTCATTTGTAGTTTGATGTACCCAAAAGCCCTCCATTTGCCCTCTGAATCCCTCAGTTCACATTTTGAGTTGGTCCAGAGTCCTCCACGTGCCTTCCTGTCTGCCCCTGAGCCGTGCATTTGTCTTGCAACATACCACAAAGTTTCCTGCTTTCTCCCGTCTCCGAGTTTTCCTGATGTTTTTTTGGTGTGCTTCAAGATCAGCCGTTTCTCCTTCCATGTATCTCTCCCTTTGCCTTGTGCACCCAGAGTCTTCCATTTACCCTTGCCATCCCCTGGTATTTTCTTGTTCTTCCCTTTATTTCATCCCAAGAGCTTTGCATTTGTTTTCTTCTCCCCTTAATACTCTTCCTTTTGGTGCACCCCCAGGCTCTTTTAGCGTTCAGCAAACTGCTGACAGGATCTGGGGGGCACCTCCACAGCCCCAGAACACCGGAGTGTCTTTGGGGTGGCGGCCATGGCCCCGTGTTCCCCGGGGCTGCTGCTCTGGGCCAGGGGCAGGGCAGGAGGGGGCGGGTGGCCGATGGCGGGGTCCCCGTGTCCCGGGGCTGAGCGGGGCGGGTGCGCTGGCCGGGGCCGGCGTGGGGCAGCGGAGCCGCCGGCGCTGGGAACTGCCCTGCGGCTGCAGCCGCCGCGGGGGGCCGGGGCCGGGCGGGCCCCGCGCCTGGGAACGTCCCGAGCGCGGCGACACCCACGGGGCGGTGGCTGGCGGCGCAGCGGGGGGCCGGGGCGGCGACGGCCGGGGTTAGCGGACCGGGGACCCGCAGGAAAGGCAGCGGGTGACGGGGAGCGGGGGAAGGGACGCTTCGGAGCCCTGCCGGAGGGGCAGGGGCCGGTCGCGGGGCAGCCCCCGGCCCCAGCGGGGCGAAGACCCGCAGGGGCAAATCTCGGGGCCCGCGGAGGGCGGCGGGAGCCGCAGCGTTCGGGCCTCGGGGCGGCCGTGCTGCGCCCCGGCACCTGCCGGGAGGTGTGGCTTCCTGCGGGGGGGAGCTCCGACCAGGCGTCGGGCCGGGGCGCGCGGCTTCCGCTGCCGGGTCCCGGTGGCGGAAAAGGCCCTTGAGCGGCGGGAGCGCGTCCGGGGCGGTGGCAGCGCCAGGGACCGGGACCGGGATGACGACGCTCCGCGCCTTCACCTGCGACGACCTCTTCCGCTTCAACAACATGTGAGTGCCGCCCGCCTCTCCCTCGCCCCCCGGCCCCTCGCCCCCCTTTCTGCCGCGCTCGGCCCGCGGGCGCACGCGAGGGGCTCCCCCTTCCCCCCGGGGCGCTCGGGGCCCCCTCGGCCGGCGAGCCCCGGGCCCGCGGTGAGCGTTGCTCTCCCCCGCAGCAACCTGGACCCGCTGACGGAGACCGTATCCTTCCCGCTGCCGCGGAGGCCGGGCGCGGGGCGCGGAGCCTGGCGCGGGGCGCGGAGCCTGGCGCGGGTGGCCGCGGCGGCGACAGCTTGGTCCTTAACCCGTGGCCGCAGTACGGGATCCCCTTCTACCTGCAGTACCTGGCCCACTGGCCCGAGTATTTCATTGTCGCCGAGGCGCCCGGCGGGGAGCTGATGGGTTACAGTGAGTGTGCCGGGCCCCCGCACCGGGTTGCCCCGCGTTACCGTCTCGCGGCATCGCGTGTTTCTATAAATAGGCGATGTGCGTGTTCATAATCTAACGCGGGAGCTTTTCTTACTCTTTGCGTTTTCCAAACACCCAGCAGGGGAGAGGAACGTTATGTATCATCTTCCGGTTTCATAGGTGCCAAAGGGTATTGCATAGAACTCACAGCAGTAGTTTTCAGTTTGATGTTCCTGGCGGGGCAAGGACTGCTGGCTGTGGTAACGTCCACCCAGGTTTTATACAGGTGAATGTATGTGCACAAGCATTTCTGTTATCCCGGAATTAAGTCCCTGTACTCAGCTCTGATCTCACACGCTGTCAGTCATCTGTAAGTAAAAGTGCTGGGCTTGGGTTTTGCACAGGGAATGAATTGTAAGGGAACGAATGAGCTGGGTCTAGATGTCGTTTGCTTATTTGCTGTGGAATATTTGTGTCTTTCAGAAATCATTCCAAATAGAACTCTTGGTTTGTTTATTCCTTCCATGTTTTTTTCCCCTGTTTTGGGAGGGGCGTGGGGGGAGAACAGGACAGAATAAGTGTCTTTGCGGAGACTTGAAAAATAAAGTATTTAATATAGTAAAGCTTAAAGCTTTTGCTGTACAGAAGGTTTCGCCATATTCACCACATCAGTTGCATATTAGCAGTGACTGATGTTTATGAGTACTGTGTGAAAGCGTGAATATTCATTAGTGAACTAACACTGGTTTGGCTCTGTATAGAAAGGATAGGAACTACAAAGGAGCCTCCCCAAAACAACCTTTCCCCCCCCCCCCCCCCCTTAAACATACCGTATTTGCAGGGCCTTAACCTTCTATTGCCAGATTGGCAAAGCTTCCCAAGCTCTTTTGCCCCATAGTCACCAAAAATCTTCAGTAGTTGCCAGGATGGTGAGTTAGTTTGGGGCTTCTAGGCCTTCATTCCTCCCTTATTTTAGTCAGATCCTGAATTCCATTCAAAGACTCATGAGAGTTGCTTAAAATTTTCACTTGGAAATCATGCCTTCAACAATGAATTTGCAAAAGTTTTTTTATTTTTTACAGTAGTTAAGAAACTACTGCAATACTTGAGCAAAATGACATTTTTAGTGGTTGCTGAATCACAGAGTAATAGCATAGACATCCCTGTTTGAGCCTTTACCACAGTCATTGCAGTGTTCGTTTATATACTCCTTGGTTCTTTTGTGAAGACATGTGGCTGTGGGTGGTGCATTATTCCAAAGGTGCTACTGCTCTGATGCTCTGTATGTTCACAGTAATGGGTAAAGCAGAAGGCTCTGTGGCTAGGGAAGAATGGCATGGACACGTTACTGCTCTCTCTGTTGCACCAGAATTTCGACGGCTGGGTTTGGCTGCTAAATTGATGGAACTACTGGAAGAAATTTCAGAGAAGTGAGTACTATACTTATCTTTAAATTTATCTTTTAAAGTAATCTTTCTACCCCCACCTGTCCATGACTTAGATATTTGATTTGCATGAAACAGACCCAGAATTTTGCTTTAAGTAGTGTTCTGATTTGCTGAAATTCCCCATAGTTAGAGAACAAGAATTAAAAATGTTGCATGGCGGTTTGATCTCAAGGTTTCTATGAAAGCTAACTTGCCAGAATGCATAGGAAGTAGCCTGAATTCCAGTAGAAATACTGTATAAAAGGTCCTTTTCTTGGCAGAAAAAGTGCTTAATGAAACAGCAACACTATTTCCTGTAGGGCCCCCAACATACTCACTCAGTAATCATGGGCTTTGTGTGATTCCCCTAGGCACAATCTTGAACAACTTCTGGATGGCAGACAGTATCTTAGCTTACTTTCTATCTTGTGATTGATTGCTTGTACCTGCTGAAAATTTAATTTAGTGTCAGATGAACCCACAGGGAAGTGTCCTCAACTCATGCTGGTAGGGCAACCCAACTGTAGATGGTAAAATGGGAAAATATTATGCTGTTTTGAAAAACTTGCCTTGTGAGGAGAAGGGCTGTCTCCTATTAGGCAACTGAATTTTGTGACTGTAACTCCACCACTCCCCCCTGCCATCTACTTTGAAGGAGGCAGTCCCTAAACCAATGCAATCTAAAATGTGGATTAAATCATTTATCATGGATATGAGGCTTGTGTGGGTGTTTATCTTGTCCTGTTCCTTCTGTTCATAATTCTGAACCCACTGGCTGGTGTAAAAGAATAGTCATGTGACAAAAATAAAATTAAATTTGTGCCTATACTGGATTTGTCCCTTGGTAAAGGAGTGCATCTGTTATTACAGTGTGAAAGAGGTTTGATGAGCATACCACATCATCAGACCTGCTTTGGGTCTGACTACAAGTTATGGGTTATTACTTAGAAATACCTTCACCTGCTATACTTACTGTGGTCTTTTGGCTTTTTATTTTTTCAAAGAAAGGGTGGATTTTTCGTCGATCTCTTTGTGAGAGTATCAAATCAGGTTGCAGTAAATATGTATAAGCAACTGGGCTACAGTGTGTACCGGACAGTACTAGAGTACTACTCTGCTAGCAATGGAGAGCCAGATGAAGATGCTTATGGTAAGTACTTGTTCTGCCTCAAGTTGAATGGTAAGTTTCTGATGTTGAGGGTTCCTGGGTTGGTTTGAATGATATTTTTTTTTTTTTCTTTTAAATATAAAACAAGTTTAGATAGCTGTTGATGAACGGGATTTTGTATACTCCTTTAGATAGCTTTTCCTACTGAAGATTACATCAGTTACAAAACTTAATCTTGCAGTTTACATGTTTTGTAGCATCTGTGACAAAATAAACTAAGAAACAAGAATAAATTAGTAAGTACAAAGACATTTATCGTGTAGGTAAGGTGAAAATAAAAATGCAGTTTCTTATATAATTTTTCTTTTTGAGCAACGCTCACACCCAGTAGCTGGGCTTTTTGCTAATATTATTGGGGGAAGCAATTGCAGTGCTTTCCTTGTTTCTTCCCATAGCAGGGACTTGAAACTTTGTTTTTCTCAGATGTCTAACTACAAATTTACAAGTGTCAGTGGTCAACAGTGACAGAGAATTGGGTGGCCTTTTCAATTTAAAAGGGAAGGAACATGGAAATTAAACTATGTTAATGTTACTTCTGTTATCAAAACTGAAATACGAGCTGCTTCCTCTTTCTAGACTTTCTTTTCTTTAAGTATCCTCACTGAAGGGTTACGTGGCCATGCTGCATATCTTTTCTGTTCTTGCACTATTACTTTGATATGCGTGAGTACTGTGAAATACAAGAGCTATGGACAGACATCTACTGTTGTTGCAGATGCCTTAAGTCATCTATTTGTCCTTTTAGCTTGGCATTTCCTTTCCATTCAGTTGAGTTTCATGTGGTGTTATATTTCAATTGATAACATTGCTGCTGAATGACATTCAGGACATCATTTTTAAAAAGGGAAAAAAGACCTGGGGAGCTGTAGGCCAGTCAGTCTCACCTCTGTGCCGGGCAAGATCATGGGGTGGATCCTCCTGGAAAATATGCTGGGGCACATGGAAAATAAGGAGGTGATTGGTGACAGCCAGCATGGCTCCACTAAGGGCAGACTGTGCCTGACAAATTTGGTGGCCTTCTACGATGGGGTTACAGCGCTGGTGGATATGGGAAGAGCCACTGACGTCATCTCCCTGGACTTGTGCAAAGCGTGTGACACTGTCCCACACAACATCCCTGTCTCTGAACTGGAGAGACATGGATTTGGCAGATGGAGCACTCGGTGGACAAGGAATTGGCTGGATGGTGGCACTCAGAGTTGTGGTCAATGGCTCCATGTCCCAGTGGAGAGCAGTGACGAGTGACTTTCCTCAGGGGTCGGAGTTGGGACCGGCATTGTTTAACATCTTTGTTGGGGACATGGACGGTGGGATCGAGGCACCCTCAGCAAGTTCCCACTGACACCGAGCTGTGTGGTGTGATGGAGGGGAGGGAGGGAAGGATCCATCCAGAGGGACCTGGGCAGGCTGGAGAGGTGGGACGGGCAAACCTCATGGAGCTCAGCAAGGCCAAGGGCAAGGTCCTGCCATGGGTCGGGGCAATCCCCAGCACAAATCCAGGCTGGGCGAGGAGGGGATGGAGAGCAGCCCCAAGGAGAAGGACTTGGGGGGGTTGGTGGGTGGAAAACTGACTGTGAGCCAGCAACGTGCGCTGGCAGCCCAGAAAGCCACCTGTGTGCTGGGCTGCACCCAGAGCAGTGTGGGCAGCAGGGCGAGGCGGGGGATTCTCCCCCTCTGCTCCGCTCTCGGGAGACCCCCCTGCAGTGCTGGGTCCAGCTCTGGGGGCACCAACATCAGAAGGACACGGACCTGCTCGAGCGGGGCCAGAGGAGGCCACGAAGATGCTCGGGGGGCTGGAGCACCCCCCCTGTGAGGACAGGCTGAGAGAGTTGGGGGGGTTCAGCTGGAGAAGAGAAGGCTCTGGGGAGACCTTAGAGCGGCCTCCCAGGACTGAAAGGGGCTGCAGGAAAGGGGGAAGGGACTCTTGATCAGGGGGTGTAGGGATAGGACGAGGGGTAACGGGTTTAAACTGACAGAGGGGAGATTTAGATGAGATTAAGGAAGAAATTGTTCCCTGTGAGGGTGGGGAGGCCCTGGCACAGGTTGCCCAGAGAAGCTGTGGCTGCCCCCTCCCTGGAAGGGTTCAAGGCCAGGTTGGACGGGGCTTTGGGCAACCTGGGCTAGTGGAAGGTGTCCCTGCCCGGGGCAGGGGGGTGGGACTGGATGGGCTTTACGTTCCTTCCAACTGAAACCACCCTGTGATTCTATGAAACTATTGGAGTGTGTCCAGAGGAGGGTGACCAACATGGTGAAAGGTCTCAAGGGCAAGATTTAGGAGGTCACTTGGCTTGTTCAGCTTGGAGAAGAGAAGGCTGAGGGGGGACGTCATCCCAGTCTACAACTTCCTCAACCTCCCCCTCATGGAGGGGGAGATGCTGAGCTCCTCTCTCTGGTGACCAGCAATAGAACATGAGGGAATGGAATGAAACTGTGTCAGGGGAAGTTCAGACCAGACATTAGGAAAAGGCTCTTCACTGAGAGGATGGTCAGTCCCTGGAACAGGCTCCCCAGGGAGGTCGTCGCGGCACGAAGCCTGTCAGAGTTCAAGGAGCATCTGGATGATGCTCTTAGTCATATGGTTTAGTTTTAGGTAGTTCTGTGAGGAGCAGGGAGTGGGACTTGATGATCCTTATGGGTCCCTTCCAGATATTCTGTGAAATCTTGATTTAAAATGATCTTATTGTAGTACAGAATTCACTTAATATGGCTTTGTGAAATGACTGTCTTACTGTAATAGCCTTTTTTCTTTTTGCCACAGATATGAGAAAAGCTCTTTCTAGAGATACAGAGAAGAAATCAATCATACCTCTGCCTCATCCTGTGAGGCCAGAAGACATTGAGTAACTGTAAGCTGTGATTTTTTTCAGCCAACTTACTAAGAGCATCAAGTTCCTCCAACCCCCAGCCCCCAAGAACTTACGGAGGAGAAAACTTAGGCTCAGTGGTTTTCCCCATAAAATACCAAAAAGCAATATTGAGAAGCTTACTAATACTGCGTCTGTTGGTAATGGCTGCATACTCCTGCACTTACCCATTATTTTTCCTTACAAATATTGGAAATTCAGAGACTATTAAAATGAATTACCTCATGTATGCTGTTTTCTTTCAAACCAAAAATAACTGAAGTCAGTAACAGTAACAACTGTTCAACTGCATTTATTCATGACCAATGAAAATACTGCACAATACCCAAAAAACACAGCAGGGGAAGGCAATGTATTAATACTTGCATAGAAGATAAACCTGTTATAATGTAGAAATGTCCTCATGGCACAGGCACAGGACTGACATTAGGTTTGCTGTTGACTTGAAAAATATGGACAACTAAAGCAGTTGAGGCTTTCTGTGCACTGTGGACCAGATTCAGGACAAATTCTGTGTTAACATGCTGTGTCTGCTGAAATAATCTGTGGTAAAGATTTCTTGTTTTCTCACACTCTTCTTGCTCAATTTCAAGGTCAGTGTAGGATTTCCAAAGAACCTGCAAAAGAGAAGTCTCTCCTTATGTTCACAGCATCTTCAAACAACCATATATCTGACACTGAGATAATTCAATTTATTTTTTTTAAAGGAGAAGCATGGATAAATGGAATTTGCAGAAAGGAAGTTCAGAGATCAGAGTATTATTTTGCACAAGCTAGGATTAAGACTAAGTTGTATCAGATTTTGTACAGCTAATCCATTTATCTTGCTCCTGTAAATATGTTTCTCCCTCCATGTTTTATCATGGGTTTTATAGTCCTGCACACCCTGCCAAGAAACAGATGCTAAATTTAGACGAGTTACAGGCTAAACTGCTATGGTGAGCCATTCTGTTCAAGGTGGTAGATTATTTCCATTTTAATTAGCCTCACTGTGTAATTAATACTGGGTTTTGTTCCTGGTTTTCTTCCATCCTTATATTGAGCTTTCTGTCCCTTTTTGTCTCCCACTGTCTGTCCAGTGTCCTCATGCTCTCGTTGCTCTCTCATTGTGTCTGCCCCACGTCATTATCTCATTCTGTACAACTGTTTTGCTCTTCTTTGTTTTTTCTTGTTTAAAAGTTATCTGTTCCTTTTCTTTCACTCCCCTGTTCCTCTGTCTTGTGCCATGTTGCATTCTTGAGGCCATGGAAGTGACATTAGGAGTGACAGAATGTCAGAAGCAGGTTCTCCAGCCCATCACTGTTTTTACTTTCTCCATCTTTGTCCCAATCTGCATCTCTCTCTGTATTACTCAGTCCTCTTTTGTCCCAGTGTCTGGCTCCCTGACTCTCTTTCCCTTTGTTGCTCTGTCCTACCTGTTTTTCTCTCTGCCCCCCTAGTTTCTCTTATGCTCCCTTTTCCTTTTTTATTCTGTTGCTCTATGCTGCTCCCTGTCCCATTGTTTCTCACTGTATCCCTCTGCCCTGCTCCCTGCCCCTATAATTTTTTAATCGTTCTCTGTCATGCTGCTCTTCCCAGTTTTTTATCTCCATGCTGCTCCCTATCCTTATTTTCCTGTCTTGCTCCCACTCCCTCCTCCATCCTCTGTCCCTGCTGCTGGTTTTTCCTTTCCCTTCCCACCTTGCTGTGCCTCTGTCCTTTTCGTTGTCCCTGTCTTTATTGTCTTTTGCTTGCTGTCTGTTCCTGCCTGATGTTTTCTCACTACCCCCCCCCACCGCTGGCCATCCGGCTGCCCCTTTTCTCCTGACTTCTAGTGTCCTGCACCCTGCTCCTCATTTTTGGCAGTCTCCAGCTCTGCCCAGCAGCCCGTTGCTCCAGGAGCCAACTGACTGACTGAGTGTTCCCGGCCGGCCTGAGGAGCGTGGCTCTGGGAACAAGCGCCCGGGTGTGCCAGGTGCAGGGGGAGCATTAGGGGCCCCGAGCCCCGGAGCAGACTCGCTTCTGGGACTTGTTATGTGTGTGACTGAATAAACACTTGCTGTCTGCTGGCTGCCTTTTGTGCTTCCTTTGCCCCGGGCGAGGGGCTGTGAGGGAGCCCAGGGGAGGGGTGATGATTCACTGTGGGGGTGGGGGAATGGCCCACTGTTCCTGCTGGGCTCCACCCGCGGGCCGGGGCTGGAGGAGCCCCCGGGGCGGGCAGTGAGGCTGCGGACAGCGGTCCCTCCCTGTCCGGGGCAGTGCTGGAGGAGGAGCCGGTGCGAGCTGAGGGAGCAGGAGAGAGAAGGGGAGCTGGGCCGCGCGGTCGGTCGCATGGCAGCTGCCGGGGAAAGCCGCGGCGGGGGGGCCCACGCGGTGCGGCGGGACCGGCGGCAGAAGCCGCACCAGGTCGGGGCCGGGCGGCGACGACGGCGCTTCCCGGCGCCGCGCTCGGCCGGGCTTCCGGGTGCGTGGGCGACGGGCTGGTGCTGTAGTCACGTGATCGGGGTTTCCGGTCGGCCCTGTTGGCTCCCCGGGGCACGCCGGGAGCTGTAGTTTTTGCGCACTCGGCTGCCCGACAGCTGCGTCGCTCCCGGGCGCGCGCGGCACGGCACAGTCCTCGCTACCGGCGCGGCCCCGCGGCGCAGCGCGAGGGGCGGTTTTGGGGCGGGTTCGTGCGGTTTCCCGCGGGCTGCCCGCGGCTCCCCCAGGACCGGTGTGCCCGTGCCCCGGCAGTGCGCATGCGCGGTGGCGGCCCCCGGAAGTGCTGCAATCCCCAAGCGCTCCCCAAACCTGCACGTGGGGTTCTGGGAGTGCAGGGCTGTGGGGTGGCTGCATTCACCCCCCCCCCCCCACCCGTCGGCATCGCCCGTGGGGACTGCGGAGGGGGTCAGAGAGCAGACGGGGTGAGCTGTGCTGTGGGCCTGAAATGGAGGCAACGTTTTGCCTTCCTGTGGCTTGAGAACAGACGCGTGTGGCTGATTGAGGGGCTCAGAAACAGACGGAGTTGTGTGGCTTTGGGCTCAGAAACAGAGATCAAGACATGCGTTTTTGGGGACTTGAGAAGAGGCTCAGAAGGCAGGTTTTGGGGCTCAGAAAGAGGCATTAAGGCAGCTGGTTTGGGGGCCAAAAGCAGAATGCAGTTTGGCTGGTTTTGCAGGCAGGTGAGAGGTGGAGGGTTGTGGGAGGGCTCTGGGGGCTGCGGGGGAAAGGAGGGGGTGGGTGTCGGGGTGGCATGGGACCCCGAAGCTTGGGAGGCCGGCGTGCACCAGGCCAAACTCCACGTCTGCGGTGACTGGCGGCGCTCTGTCTTGCAGGTGATGAAGAGGAACCTGTTGAATGCGGGAGCATCCCAGTGAGATGATGTGCTCCTGATGAGGATGGATTCTGGAGCGTGCTCTCTGAAAGGTAAGTCAAGGGGCAAAAGCCGTGGGTAGGGTGGGGCCAGCAGAGGCTCTACCATCAGGGCTGTGGAGAGGGCTATTTAGGCTTCCTTAAGTCTGTGGGAAGAGAGCAGGGTCTGTCCCACAGGACGTGCATGTTCTGGCCTGTGTCTGTGTCCTCGTGCCATTTGTGGTGTCTGTGTTTTGTCTTGTATGCGGTGCCTTCCCCCCGTCTCTGTGGTGCCCCGTGGGCTCTCTGCACGGGACATGCACCTTGGTAGGTGTCCATAGGGTCTGTGATGCCTTGCTGCGTGGTGGGAAGTGGAAGGTGGGGCTCCGGCCGTGTGCGATCTACGGCAATGATGGTCAGTGCTGCTTCTTTCCCTCTTCCAGAGGCCGTGCTGAGGCTGCGCTTGTCTGTTCCTGCCCTGGGGTGCTGTTGACTGCGCCCACCTCGGACTTGTGTGGGGTGTCTCTGCCTGGCCTTGCGCTTCTCACGGCACGAGGGCATAAAGCGACAGGCGGAGCCCTTCCCGGCTATGGACAGCGGCCAGGAGCTCTGGCTGACAAAGTTATGCCACAACAGAGACTGCAGCCGTCAGCACCACGGGATGCTGATAATGACCAGCACAGGCCTCGCTGTACTGTCGTTTTCGCTGCTGCTTGCAGTGGATCTGCAGTGGTCTTTGATTCGCGGAAAAAGACTCTACAACTCGAAATGGAGTTATAAAGCAGGTATGTTTTACTCCGGCCGGGGTGCAAGGGGATTTCTCCACAAACCTTGCACACCAACAGCACATTTTACCAAAACCTTACACAGTGTGGAAACACATATTCACTGGATTACATAACACAAACATGCATATGCATGAGTAAGGCTGGGTTAGTTCTAGAGGCTGGTATCAGCAGTTTATGTTATCTTTGCACCTGTGCATTGCCTCCTGGGGGGCGTCTTCGGGGGTCTTTGTGAGGAAGGCTCGTAGTCTTTCTCACCTTGTTTTTTCCCCGGAGCATGCGCAGATTCTCTTAGCCAATTTCTTGAACAACAGAAATGTTTTTCAGCCGGTTTACTCATGCTATCTTATTTAAGGGAAGCAATGAAACTTCTACCATCCGTATATGTCTATCTTTACTCATTACCGAGGCCCAACTAGTTAGAGCACACCTGTTCCTCGAGGACAAAAACATGATATTTTGCTGAACACTGCAGTTCTTGGTAGATTTTCACAGTAAACTGCTTTGTTTTGATGAACACAGCAGTCCTTGGTAAAATTCCACAGAACAGTCTGGGCAAGCAGGATTCTTAGCAATATTAAAAAATACTATAAGTAGTACTATAACTTGCTAGAAGTAAGTAAATAAGTTGCTAAGCAGCTTTCTATTGCAGATTTAGAAAAACGACAGATTACTTCCAGAACTCGCCCCCCCCCCCCCCCCCCCCCAATTTTCCTGTTTGGCCAGTCAGTAAACCAGAGGGGGAGGTGGCGTTGAACAGGCCATTATGGGCATTTAAGTGCTTAAGTACAGCCCCATTGTCAGCGGCAGACCCCAGCAATGCAGCCTTAACGACTAGGCTGCAAGTCCCTGCACGTCCTTGGCTGGCAGTGCTACATGTCAAAGACATGGTTTTTCCCTTAGGGGAAGAAGGCAAAACAAAAATTTGCATTTACATGGGAGGGTAGCCAGCATACCTTTACCAGACTCCCAGAGGGGGGTAGAAACAATCAGAAATGCCCCAATCTAGAAAAAAAATTACAACAGCTTTGTAATGGGTACTTTAGGATATTGGAGAAAACAGGTACCTGGATTCTCCATTGCCTGTCCACTGCATTGGCTTTTACAAAAAGGAAAACGGTGGAGTTGGCATTCAGAACATGAAGAAGCGATTAAAACTCTGATACTCGAATTAAAAACATATCTAAATTACAAATGCCTATTAATACTTGACCCACGAGCATTACAGCAGCCATTTAAACCTTCACCAATTGTAGATGCACCCCCCCTACCTCTAGCATGGGATGCTAGTGACAACAATGGAGTAAAAGAAACTCAGTACGAGATGGATTTATCCTGCATCCTAAGGGGTAACCTGTTCAGCCTTCCCCCCCCTCCGCCCCGAGACAGTTCTCTTTTCTTTCCTTGAAGAACATCGATGGTGGGAAAGCTTATCTGGATGGTCACCACCACCAACAGGACTCGGTCTGATTTTCCTAATTCCAACTTTAATATGTTTACTACTTCTAATAGTATTGTATATTAAGGTTTGGAGGATGGTTAAACAGATCACTCAGTTACAAAAGTATCCCTGTGTGTATACTTCCCTAAAATATTTTTTTTTTAATAGCAGCTAATAAAACACAAAATTCGCTTCAGTTATAATTGGATTATGGCATCCGCTGCTTATAGGCAGAGAGGCAAGAGGCAACCACACCGCCACTCTCTGGACAAGATCAAGTACTGTAGCCCAGGTAATAGACTGTGAGGGCGGGAAAGTCCATGCGGGGGCGCAGCGGCCGCTTGAGGGGAAGGGGGCGGGACCCGCCTGTGGGAAGGGGAAGGGCGGGAAAGTCGCGCGCCGCTGTGAGGGGCGGAGCGGCCGCCTGAGGGGAAGGGGGCGGGTGCAGCCCCGCCAGACGCGACCAGGAGTCCGGAGCAGAGGAGTGGCCGTCGCAGTCGTCCGTGGGGGAAGCACTGGAGCAACAACTGGGTGAGTAAAGCCGATCTGTGAGTTTTTGGCGGGGCGGGGGGAGGGGGGGAGGCGCTGAGATTCGGGTGGTGCTGTGGCGAGCTCTGTCCGGGGGCGGCGACCCTCTCAGACCCGACGGCGCCTTCTTGCCCTTGCAACAGCTGGTGGTGGAGCAGAAAGAAGAGACAAACATCGCGTGCAGAAGGACCCGCAAGACAAGAGAGAGCGGCAGGAGGAGCGGAGGAAGTCTGAGCAACAAGTGCAGGAAAGAGAAGGGCGCTCCGGGCAAAGCGCCGCTGTGAGGGGCGGAGCGGCCACCTGAGGGGAAGGGTAGTGGGACCTGTCTGGGGTGGGGGGGGAGCGCCGTCGCCGGGGGCGCGGGGGGGGGGGGGGGGGGGGGGGGAGAGGGTCGTCGCCGCGGGGCGGGTGGGGGTGGTGTGGAGCCGTCTGTGTGGGGGAGCACCGTCGCCGCCTGGGTGGGAGAGTGCCGTCGCCGCCGGAGGGGGGAGGGGTGGGGGGAAGAGCGCCGTCGCCGTCCGAGGCGGTGGGGTCGCAGTCTGGGGCGGGGGGGAGCGCCGTCGCCGTGGGGGGGTGGAGAGCGTCGTCGCCGCGGGGCGGGCGGGGTGGTGTGGAGCCGTCTGTGTGGGGGAGCACCGTCGCCGCCTGGGGTGGGGGGAAGCCGGCGCCCGGGGGGGGGGGAGGAGGGGTGGGGGGGGAAGAGCGCCGTCGCCGTCTGACGCGGGGGGGTCGCAGTCTGGGACAGGGGAGCAGCGACATCGCCGTCTAAAGGCGGGAGCGGGGCGAGCACTGTCGCCGTAGGGGCTGAGGAGGGTCCAAGGCCCCGCTGGATGCAGCCAGGAGCCCGGAGCAGATGAGTGGCCGTCGCAGTCGTCCCTGCAGGGAGCATTGAAGCATCAACTGGGTGAGACAAGCTGATCTGTGAGGTTTTCTCGGGGGGGGGGGGGGGGGTGTTGGGGTATGGGCGGGGGGGGGGGCCGGCTTCCGTCTGTCCTCCCTGTGGGGAAGCTGGCGTTTGACCGTACTCTCCTTCCAAGCAGCAGCTCCTGAAGAAGAAAGAGAAGTATTGTGAGGAGCGTTGGGCTGCAGAGAGGAGCGGGGCGAGAGAAGGGAGCTCTGGACAAAGGGGACCTCCCTGTTACCGGGGCTGCGGTCGCACGAGACCGTTGCCGGCGCTTCTGGTGCCCTGGCCGGGGCTGCGCTGGGTGACCTCCCTGTAAGCAGGGCTCGGGTCTCTGGTCTTTTGCCACCTTGCCCCACGGTTTGGCTGCCCGGAGAGAAGGGCGGCCCTGTCAGGAGAGTGAGCGGCGCTGTCTCCGCGCCGAGGGGGAAATGGGGCTCTCCGGACCCCACGCCCGCCCTGTAAGCAGGGGAGGGCCGTTTCCCCGGCCCCGGCGGCTTTCTGGCTGCTGGCGGCCTGGCCAGCGTGACCCCCTGGAGTCGGGGCGTGTCACGGCATTTGTCCCTTGGCCACCCCGTGAAGCCCCGCGGCACGTTGAGTCCCTGTGGCCTGCGTGCGTCCTGCGGGGCAGGTCTGGGGCTCTGCTCTCCTGCTCGTGGGAAGGGATGGCTCCCCAGACTCTGGCTGCACAGAGCTCGCTCTCTCTTCCGGGAAGTTTTGTTTGTCCCTGTGTGTGTGTGTGTGTCTGTGTGTCTGTGTGTCTGTGTGTGTGTGCCTGCCTGTGTCTGTGTCTGTGGGTGTGAGTGAGCGAGCGAGCGAATGAGCTTCTCGTTTAGGCCCCTGTTGAAATCGCTGCAGTGTACTTAGCTTAAACTTCCCGGGAGGGAAAGAAGGGCTCTGTGCAGCAACAGGGGGTCGGTCCCCTCTGAGCCCGCGAGCGGAGGGCGAGTCCCGGCTTGCCCCTCCTTGCTCCTCCTTTCGAAGGAGAGAGCGAAGCCCCGTGGCTGTAGCGCGGCCAGCATGCGACCCGCCTGTGTTCAGGGCCCGGGTCTCTGCCTGGGTGGCCGCCTGTCCTGGCTGGCGACCTGCCAGCGTGCCCGCCCCGTACTCGGGGCGGGTGCCACGAGGCGTGGAGCCCTCTGTCCCCAGGAGCCGCTCGGCCGCCCTGTAATCAGGGCTGGGCGGGCTGCTGTAGGCAGCCAGCAGAGGCTGCCCTGTAAGTCCGGGGCTGGCCAGTGACCTGCAGGCCCGGGCACTCTGCAGTGCCGGCAGCGGCTCGAGCCCCCTGTGTAAGCAGGGGCGCAGCTTCCTTGGCCGCCGCTTTTGTGTGCCCAGCTCCCCTTTGTCCAGAGTTCCCAACTCCGAGCCCAGCTCCAGCGCCGGCCGGCACTGCACACGTGGCAGCCCCGGAGCGTGGATTGGGTGAGAAAAGCTGATGTGTGAGGTTTTTTTGGGGGGAGGCGGGGGGTGGTGGTGGTGTTAGGTTATACGGGGTTGCGGGTGGGAGGGTCTCTGGGATTCGGGTGGTGCTGTGGCGAGCTCTGTCCGGGGGCCGGTGTCCCTCTCAGACCTGACGGCGTCCTTCTGCCATTACAGGAGCTGGCGGAGAAGAAGGAAGAGCCAAACATTGCGTGCGGAAAGACCTTCAAAGGCAAGAGAGAGCGGGGGGAGGAGCGGAGGAAGTCTGGGCAACAAGTGGAGGCAAAAGAAGGGCGCTCTGGGCAACAGGACCACCCTGTCCCTGGGCTCTGGTCGCGCAAGGGTGTCACCAGGACCTTTGGTGCCCTGGCCGGCATTGTGCCCTGGCCGGCATTGTGCCCTGGCCGGCATTGTGCCCTGGCCGGCATTGTGCCCTGGCCGGCTTTGTGCCCTGGCCGGCTTTGTGCCGGGTGATCTCCCTGTAAGCGGGGCTCGGGTCTTTGGGTTTTTGCCGGCCTTTTGCCACGTTGCCCCATGGTTCGGCTGCCCGGGCAGGTGGCAAGCGTCTGAGGGGGTTGAGCAGCACCGTCTCCGCAGCCGAGGCGGGAAGCGGGGCTCCTAAAGCCCACCGTGGTGGTGAGCTGCAGTCAGGACGGCCAGCCCATAACTCGGGCGTAGATGGGAGCCTTGAAGTGCACGGGGCTCGTTGAGCGGGCCGAGCCAAGGGAGAACCCCCTGTAAGGAAGGCCGTGAGCATCCCCTGTGCTTAAGGGGAGGTGCTGGGAGGGACGAGGGACCCTCCCCTGTGAGCAGGCCGGTGTCCCTGGCCCCGGCCTTTCAGAGGCGTGGGGCTGAGACGTGCAGGGCTGGGCGTGCCCTGCCCTAGCCCTAGCCCTAGCCCTCTTTCTGTGTGCTGTCAGCCCCAGGAGCAGCTTGGGAGGAAGAGAGGCGCGGGGGAAGGCAGGAGGCTGGGAGGCAACGGTGCCTGCGAGCCGGGCCCAGGTCCGGCCCGGGCAGGCCTGGCAGTGCTTTGAGCTGGGCCAGCGCCCTGGAAGCAGGGCTGGGGCCTCTGCTCCGTCCTCCGGGTGGGGAAGCTGGCGCCTGACTGCACTCTCCTTCCAAGCAGTTCCTCTTGGAGAAGAAAGACGAGGCATCGTGAGGAGCGTTGGGCTGAAGAGAGGAGCGGGGCGAGAGAAGGGAGCTCTGGACAAAGGGGACCTCCCTGTTACCGGGGCTGCGGTCGCACGAGACCGTTGCCGGCGCTTCTGGTGCCCTGGCCGGTGCTGCGCTGGGTGACCTCCCTGTAAGCAGGGCTCGGGTCTCTGGTCTTTTGCCACCTTGCCCCACGGTTTGGCTGCCCGGAGAGAAGGGCGGCCCTGTCAGGAGAGTGAGCGGCGCTGTCTCCGCGCCGAGGGGGAAATGGGGCTCTCCGGACCCCACGCCCGCCCTGTAAGCAGGGGAGGGCCGTTTCCCCGGCCCCGGCGGCTTTCTGGCTGCTGGCGGCCTGGCCAGCGTGACCCCCTGGAGTCGGGGCGTGTCACGGCATTTGTCCCTTGGCCACCCCGTGAAGCCCCGCGGCACGTTGAGTCCCTGTGGCCTGCGTGCGTCCTGCGGGGCAGGTCTGGGGCTCTGCTCTCCTGCTCGTGGGAAGGGATGGCTCCCCAGACTCTGGCTGCACAGAGCTCGCTCTCTCTTCCGGGAAGTTTTGTTTGTCCCTGTGTGTGTGTGTGTGTCTGTGTGTCTGTGTGTCTGTGTGTGTGTGCCTGCCTGTGTCTGTGTCTGTGGGTGTGAGTGAGCGAGCGAGCGAATGAGCTTCTCGTTTAGGCCCCTGTTGAAATCGCTGCAGTGTACTTAGCTTAAACTTCCCGGGAGGGAAAGAAGGGCTCTGTGCAGCAACAGGGGGTCGGTCCCCTCTGAGCCCGCGAGCGGAGGGCGAGTCCCGGCTTGCCCCTCCTTGCTCCTCCTTTCGAAGGAGAGAGCGAAGCCCCGTGGCTGTAGCGCGGCCAGCATGCGACCCGCCTGTGTTCAGAGCCCGGGTCTCTGCCTGGGTGGCCGCCTGTCCTGGCTGGCGACCTGCCAGCGTGCCCGCCCCGTACTCGGGGCGGGTGCCACGAGGCGTGGAGCCCTCTGTCCCCAGGAGCCGCTCGGCCGCCCTGTAATCAGGGCTGGGCGGGCTGCTGTAGGCAGCCAGCAGAGGCTGCCCTGTAAGTCCGGGGCTGGCCAGTGACCTGCAGGCCCGGGCACTCTGCAGTGCCGGCAGCGGCTCGAGCCCCCTGTGTAAGCAGGGGCGCAGCTTCCTTGGCCGCCGCTTTTGTGTGCCCAGCTCCCCTTTGTCCAGAGTTCCCAACTCCGAGCCCAGCTCCAGCGCCGGCCGGCACTGCACACGTGGCAGCCCCGGAGCGTGGATTGGGTGAGAAAAGCTGATGTGTGAGGTTTTTTTGGGGGGAGGCGGGGGGTGGTGGTGGTGTTAGGTTATACGGGGTTGCGGGTGGGAGGGTCTCTGGGATTCGGGTGGTGCTGTGGCGAGCTCTGTCCGGGGGCCGGTGTCCCTCTCAGACCTGACGGCGTCCTTCTGCCATTACAGGAGCTGGCGGAGAAGAAGGAAGAGCCAAACATTGCGTGCGGAAAGACCTTCAAAGGCAAGAGAGAGCGGGGGGAGGAGCGGAGGAAGTCTGGGCAACAAGTGGAGGCAAAAGAAGGGCGCTCTGGGCAACAGGACCACCCTGTCCCTGGGCTCTGGTCGCGCAAGGGTGTCACCAGGACCTTTGGTGCCCTGGCCGGCATTGTGCCCTGGCCGGCATTGTGCCCTGGCCGGCATTGTGCCCTGGCCGGCTTTGTGCCCTGGCCGGCTTTGTGCCGGGTGATCTCCCTGTAAGCGGGGCTCGGGTCTTTGGGTTTTTGCCGGCCTTTTGCCACGTTGCCCCATGGTTCGGCTGCCCGGGCAGGTGGCAAGCGTCTGAGGGGGTTGAGCAGCACCGTCTCCGCAGCCGAGGCGGGAAGCGGGGCTCCTAAAGCCCACCGTGGTGGTGAGCTGCAGTCAGGACGGCCAGCCCATAACTCGGGCGTAGATGGGAGCCTTGAAGTGCACGGGGCTCGTTGAGCGGGCCGAGCCAAGGGAGAACCCCCTGTAAGGAAGGCCGTGAGCATCCCCTGTGCTTAAGGGGAGGTGCTGGGAGGGACGAGGGACCCTCCCCTGTGAGCAGGCCGGTGTCCCTGGCCCCGGCCTTTCAGAGGCGTGGGGCTGAGACGTGCAGGGCTGGGCGTGCCCTGCCCTAGCCCTAGCCCTAGCCCTCTTTCTGTGTGCTGTCAGCCCCAGGAGCAGCTTGGGAGGAAGAGAGGCGCGGGGGAAGGCAGGAGGCTGGGAGGCAACGGTGCCTGCGAGCCGGGCCCAGGTCCGGCCCGGGCAGGCCTGGCAGTGCTTTGAGCTGGGCCAGCGCCCTGGAAGCAGGGCTGGGGCCTCTGCTCCGTCCTCCGGGTGGGGAAGCTGGCGCCTGACTGCACTCTCCTTCCAAGCAGTTCCTCTTGGAGAAGAAAGACGAGGCATCGTGAGGAGCGTTGGGCTGAAGAGAGGAGCGGGGCGAGAGAAGGGAGCTCTGGACAAAGGGGACCTCCCTGTTACCGGGGCTGCGGTCGCACGAGACCGTTGCCGGCGCTTCTGGTGCCCTGGCCGGTGCTGCGCTGGGTGACCTCCCTGTAAGCAGGGCTCGGGTCTCTGGTCTTTTGCCACCTTGCCCCACGGTTTGGCTGCCCGGAGAGAAGGGCGGCCCTGTCAGGAGAGTGAGCGGCGCTGTCTCCGCGCCGAGGGGGAAATGGGGCTCTCCGGACCCCACGCCCGCCCTGTAAGCAGGGGAGGGCCGTTTCCCCGGCCCCGGCGGCTTTCTGGCTGCTGGCGGCCTGGCCAGCGTGACCCCCTGGAGTCGGGGCGTGTCACGGCATTTGTCCCTTGGCCACCCCGTGAAGCCCCGCGGCACGTTGAGTCCCTGTGGCCTGCGTGCGTCCTGCGGGGCAGGTCTGGGGCTCTGCTCTCCTGCTCGTGGGAAGGGATGGCTCCCCAGACTCTGGCTGCACAGAGCTCGCTCTCTCTTCCGGGAAGTTTTGTTTGTCCCTGTGTGTGTGTGTGTGTCTGTGTGTCTGTGTGTCTGTGTGTCTGTGTGTGTGTGCCTGCCTGTGTCTGTGTCTGTGGGTGTGAGTGAGCGAGCGAGCGAATGAGCTTCTCGTTTAGGCCCCTGTTGAAATCGCTGCAGTGTACTTAGCTTAAACTTCCCGGGAGGGAAAGAAGGGCTCTGTGCAGCAACAGGGGGTCGGTCCCCTCTGAGCCCGCGAGCGGAGGGCGAGTCCCGGCTTGCCCCTCCTTGCCCCTCCTTTCGAAGGAGAGAGCGAAGCCCCGTGGCTGTAGCGCGGCCAGCATGCGACCCGCCTGTGTTCAGGGCCCGGGTCTCTGCCTGGGTGGCCGCCTGTCCTGGCTGGCGACCTGCCAGCGTGCCCGCCCCGTACTCGGGGCGGGTGCCACGAGGCGTGGAGCCCTCTGTCCCCAGGAGCCGCTCGGCCGCCCTGTAATCAGGGCTGGGCGGGCTGCTGTAGGCAGCCAGCAGAGGCTGCCCTGTAAGTCCGGGGCTGGCCAGTGACCTGCAGGCCCGGGCACTCTGCAGTGCCGGCAGCGGCTCGAGCCCCCTGTGTAAGCAGGGGCGCAGCTTCCTTGGCCGCCGCTTTTGTGTGCCCAGCTCCCCTTTGTCCAGAGTTCCCAACTCCGAGCCCAGCTCCAGCGCCGGCCGGCACTGCACACGTGGCAGCCCCGGAGCGTGGATTGGGTGAGAAAAGCTGATGTGAGGTTTTTTTGGGGGGAGGCGGGGGGTGGTGGTGGTGTTAGGTTATACGGGGTTGCGGGTGGGAGGGTCTCTGGGATTCGGGTGGTGCTGTGGCGAGCTCTGTCCAGGGGCCGGTGTCCCTCTCAGACCTGACGGCGTCCTTCTGCCATTACAGGAGCTGGCGGAGAAGAAGGAAGAGCCAAACATTGCGTGCGGAAAGACCTTCAAAGGCAAGAGAGAGCGGGGGGAGGAGCGGAGGAAGTCTGGGCAACAAGTGGAGGCAAAAGAAGGGCGCTCTGGGCAACAGGACCACCCTGTCCCTGGGCTCTGGTCGCGCAAGGGTGTCACCAGGACCTTTGGTGCCCTGGCCGGCATTGTGCCCTGGCCGGCATTGTGCCCTGGCCGGCATTGTGCCCTGGCCGGCATTGTGCCCTGGCCGGCTTTGTGCCCTGGCCGGCTTTGTGCCGGGTGATCTCCCTGTAAGCGGGGCTCGGGTCTTTGGGTTTTTGCCGGCCTTTTGCCACGTTGCCCCATGGTTCGGCTGCCCGGGCAGGTGGCAAGCGTCTGAGGGGGTTGAGCAGCACCGTCTCCGCAGCCGAGGCGGGAAGCGGGGCTCCTAAAGCCCACCGTGGTGGTGAGCTGCAGTCAGGACGGCCAGCCCATAACTCGGGCGTAGATGGGAGCCTTGAAGTGCACGGGGCTCGTTGAGCGGGCCGAGCCAAGGGAGAACCCCCTGTAAGGAAGGCCGTGAGCATCCCCTGTGCTTAAGGGGAGGTGCTGGGAGGGACGAGGGACCCTCCCCTGTGAGCAGGCCGGTGTCCCTGGCCCCGGCCTTTCAGAGGCGTGGGGCTGAGACGTGCAGGGCTGGGCGTGCCCTGCCCTAGCCCTAGCCCTAGCCCTCTTTCTGTGTGCTGTCAGCCCCAGGAGCAGCTTGGGAGGAAGAGAGGCGCGGGGGAAGGCAGGAGGCTGGGAGGCAACGGTGCCTGCGAGCCGGGCCCAGGTCCGGCCCGGGCAGGCCTGGCAGTGCTTTGAGCTGGGCCAGCGCCCTGGAAGCAGGGCTGGGGCCTCTGCTCCGTCCTCCGGGTGGGGAAGCTGGCGCCTGACTGCACTCTCCTTCCAAGCAGTTCCTCTTGGAGAAGAAAGACGAGGCATCGTGAGGAGCGTTGGGCTGAAGAGAGGAGCGGGGCGAGAGAAGGGAGCTCTGGACAAAGGGGACCTCCCTGTTACCGGGGCTGCGGTCGCACGAGACCGTTGCCGGCGCTTCTGGTGCCCTGGCCGGTGCTGCGCTGGGTGACCTCCCTGTAAGCAGGGCTCGGGTCTCTGGTCTTTTGCCACCTTGCCCCACGGTTTGGCTGCCCGGAGAGAAGGGCGGCCCTGTCAGGAGAGTGAGCGGCGCTGTCTCCGCGCCGAGGGGGAAATGGGGCTCTCCGGACCCCACGCCCGCCCTGTAAGCAGGGGAGGGCCGTTTCCCCGGCCCCGGCGGCTTTCTGGCTGCTGGCGGCCTGGCCAGCGTGACCCCCTGGAGTCGGGGCGTGTCACGGCATTTGTCCCTTGGCCACCCCGTGAAGCCCCGCGGCACGTTGAGTCCCTGTGGCCTGCGTGCGTCCTGCGGGGCAGGTCTGGGGCTCTGCTCTCCTGCTCGTGGGAAGGGATGGCTCCCCAGACTCTGGCTGCACAGAGCTCGCTCTCTCTTCCGGGAAGTTTTGTTTGTCCCTGTGTGTGTGTGTCTGTGTGTCTGTGTGTCTGTGTGTGTGTGCCTGCCTGTGTCTGTGTCTGTGGGTGTGAGTGAGCGAGCGAGCGAATGAGCTTCTCGTTTAGGCCCCTGTTGAAATCGCTGCAGTGTACTTAGCTTAAACTTCCCGGGAGGGAAAGAAGGGCTCTGTGCAGCAACAGGGGGTCGGTCCCCTCTGAGCCCGCGAGCGGAGGGCGAGTCCCGGCTTGCCCCTCCTTGCCCCTCCTTTCGAAGGAGAGAGCGAAGCCCCGTGGCTGTAGCGCGGCCAGCGTGTGACCCGCCTGTGTTCAGAGCCCGGGTCTCTGCCTGGGTGGCCGCCTGTCCTGGCTGGCAACCTGCCAGCGTGCCCGCCCCATACTCGGGGCGAGTGCCACGAGCCGTGGAGCCCTCTGTCCCCAGGAGCCGCTCGGCCGCCCTGTAATCAGGGCTGGGCAGGCTGCCTGCGTTGGGCAGCCAGCAGAGGCTGCCCTGTAAGTTCGGGGCTGGCCAGTGACCTGCAGGCGCGGGCACTCTGCAGTGCCGGCAGCGGCTGGAGACCCCTGTAAGCAGGGGCGCAGCTTCTTTGGCTGCCACTTTGTGTGCCCAGCTCCCATTTGTCCAGAGTTCCCGACTCCGAGCCCAGCTCCAGCGCCGGTCGGGACTGCATGCGTGGCAACCCCGGAGTGCCGATTGGGTGAGAAAAGCTGATCTGTGAGGTTTTTTTTTGGGGGGGGTGGGGAGGGAGGGGGGTGTTGGGGTATGGGTGGGGGGCCGGATTGCCTCTGTCCTCCGGGTGGGGGAGCTGGCACCTGACCGTACTCTCCTTCCAAGCAGCAGCTCCTGTGGAAGACAAGGCATCTTGAGGCGCGGCAGGCTGAAGAGAGGAGCGGGGCGAGAGAAGGGAGCTTTGCTGCCGCTTTGTGTGCCCAGCTCCCATTTGTCCAGAGTTCCCGACTCTGAGCCCAGCTCCAGCGCCGGCCGGTACTGCACACGTGGCAGCCCCTGAGCGCCGATTGAGTGAGAAAAGCTGATCAGTGAGTTTCTTTTCGGGGTGGGGAGGTGTTGGGGTATGGGCGGGTGGGGGGAAGCGCTCTGGGGACCTCCCTCCAGAGGCCGGCTTCCCTCTGTCCTCCGTGTGGGGGAGCTGGCGCCTGACTGAACTTTCCTTCCAAGCAGCACCTTGGAAGCTGCAGCGCCACGGGATGCTGATAATGACCAGCACAGGCCTCGCTGTACTGTCGTTTTCGCTGCTGCTTGCAGTGGATCTGCAGTGGTCTTTGATTCGCGGAAAAAGACTCTACAACTCGAAATGGAGTTATAAAGCAGGTATGTTTTACTCCGGCCGGGGTGCAAGGGGATTTCTCCACAAACCTTGCACACCAACAGCACTTTTTACCAAAACGTTACAGAGTGTGGATACACTTATTCACTGGATTACATAACACAAACATACATATGCATGAGTAAGGCTGGGTTAGTTCTAGAGGCTGGTGTCAGCAGTTTATGTTATCTTTGCACCTGTGCATTGCCTCCTGGGGGGGGGCGCGTCTTCGGGGTCTTTGGGAGGAAGGCTCGTAGTCTTTCTCACCTTGTTTTTTCCCCGGAGCATGCGCAGATTCTCTTAGCCAATTTCTTGAAAAACAAAAATGTTTTTCAGCTGGTTTACTCATGCTATCTTATTTAAGGGAAGCAGTGAAACTTCTACCATCCGTATATGTCTATCTTTACTCATTACCGAGGCCCAACTAGTTAGAGCACACCTGTTCCTCGAGGACAAAAACATGATATTTTGCTGAACACTGCAGTTCTTGGTAGATTTTCACAGTAAACCGCTTTGTTTTGATGAACACAGCAGTCCTTGGTAAAATTCCACAGAACAGTCTGGGCAAGCAGGATTCTTAGCAATATTAAAAAATACTATAAGTAGTACTATAACTTGCTAGAAGTAAGTAAATAAGTTGCTAAGCAGCTTTCTATTGCAGATTTAGAAAAACGACAGATTACTTCCAGAACTCGCCCCCCCCCCCCCCCCCCCCCCCAATTTTCCTGTTTGGCCAGTCAGTAAACCAGAGGGGGAGGTGGCGTTGAACAGGCCATTATGGGCATTTAAGTGCTTAAGTACAGCCCCATTGTCAGCGGCAGACCCCAGCAATGCAGCCTTAACGACTAGGCTGCAAGTCCCTGCACGTCCTTGGCTGGCAGTGCTACATGTCAAAGACATGGTTTTTCCCTTAGGGGAAGAAGGCAAAACAAAAATTTGCATTTACATGGGAGGGTAGCCAGCATACCTTTACCAGACTCCCAGAGGGGGGTAGAAACAATCAGAAATGCCCCAATCTAGAAAAAAAATTACAACAGCTTTGTAATGGGTACTTTAGGATATTGGAGAAAACAGGTACCTGGATTCTCCATTGCCTGTCCACTGCATTGGCTTTTACAAAAAGGAAAACGGTGGAGTTGGCATTCAGAACATGAAGAAGCGATTAAAACTCTGATACTCGAATTAAAAACATATCTAAATTACAAATGCCTATTAATACTTGACCCACGAGCATTACAGCAGCCATTTAAACCTTCACCAATTGTAGATGCACCCCCCCTACCTCTAGCATGGGATGCTAGTGACAACAATGGAGTAAAAGAAACTCAGTACGAGATGGATTTATCCTGCATCCTAAGGGGTAACCTGTTCAGCCTTCCCCCCCCTCCGCCCCGAGACAGTTCTCTTTTCTTTCCTTGAAGAACATCGATGGTGGGAAAGCTTATCTGGATGGTCACCACCACCAACAGGACTCGGTCTGATTTTCCTAATTCCAACTTTAATATGTTTACTACTTCTAATAGTATTGTATATTAAGGTTTGGAGGATGGTTAAACAGATCACTCAGTTACAAAAGTATCCCTGTGTGTATACTTCCCTAAAATATTTTTTTTTTAATAGCAGCTAATAAAACACAAAATTCGCTTCAGTTATAATTGGATTATGGCATCCGCTGCTTATAGGCAGAGAGGCAAGAGGCAACCACACCGCCACTCTCTGGACAAGATCAAGTACTGTAGCCCAGGTAATAGACTGTGAGGGCGGGAAAGTCCATGCGGGGGCGCAGCGGCCGCTTGAGGGGAAGGGGGCGGGACCCGCCTGTGGGAAGGGGAAGGGCGGGAAAGTCGCGCGCCGCTGTGAGGGGCGGAGCGGCCGCCTGAGGGGAAGGGGGCGGGTGCAGCCCCGCCAGACGCGACCAGGAGTCCGGAGCAGAGGAGTGGCCGTCGCAGTCGTCCGTGGGGGAAGCACTGGAGCAACAACTGGGTGAGTAAAGCCGATCTGTGAGTTTTTGGCGGGGCGGGGGGAGGGGGGGAGGCGCTGAGATTCGGGTGGTGCTGTGGCGAGCTCTGTCCGGGGGCGGCGACCCTCTCAGACCCGACGGCGCCTTCTTGCCCTTGCAACAGCTGGTGGTGGAGCAGAAAGAAGAGACAAACATCGCGTGCAGAAGGACCCGCAAGACAAGAGAGAGCGGCAGGAGGAGCGGAGGAAGTCTGAGCAACAAGTGCAGGAAAGAGAAGGGCGCTCCGGGCAAAGCGCCGCTGTGAGGGGCGGAGCGGCCACCTGAGGGGAAGGGTAGTGGGACCTGTCTGGGGTGGGGGGGGAGCGCCGTCGCCGGGGGCGCGGGGGGGGGGGGGGGGGGGGAGAGGGTCGTCGCCGCGGGGCGGGTGGGGGTGGTGTGGAGCCGTCTGTGTGGGGGAGCACCGTCGCCGCCTGGGTGGGAGAGTGCCGTCGCCGCCGGAGGGGGGAGGGGTGGGGGGAAGAGCGCCGTCGCCGTCCGAGGCGGTGGGGTCGCAGTCTGGGGCGGGGGGGAGCGCCGTCGCCGTGGGGGGGTGGAGAGCGTCGTCGCCGCGGGGCGGGCGGGGTGGTGTGGAGCCGTCTGTGTGGGGGAGCACCGTCGCCGCCTGGGGTGGGGGGAAGCCGGCGCCCGGGGTGGGGGGAGGAGGGGTGGGGGGGGAAGAGCGCCGTCGCCGTCTGACGCGGGGGGGTCGCAGTCTGGGACAGGGGAGCAGCGACATCGCCGTCTAAAGGCGGGAGCGGGGCGAGCACTGTCGCCGTAGGGGCTGAGGAGGGTCCAAGGCCCCGCTGGATGCAGCCAGGAGCCCGGAGCAGATGAGTGGCCGTCGCAGTCGTCCCTGCAGGGAGCATTGAAGCATCAACTGGGTGAGACAAGCTGATCTGTGAGGTTTTCTCGGGGGGGGGGGGGGGGGTGTTGGGGTATGGGCGGGGGGGGGGCCGGCTTCCGTCTGTCCTCCCTGTGGGGAAGCTGGCGTTTGACCGTACTCTCCTTCCAAGCAGCAGCTCCTGAAGAAGAAAGAGAAGTATTGTGAGGAGCGTTGGGCTGCAGAGAGGAGCGGGGCGAGAGAAGGGAGCTCTGGACAAAGGGGACCTCCCTGTTACCGGGGCTGCGGTCGCACGAGACCGTTGCCGGCGCTTCTGGTGCCCTGGCCGGTGCTGCGCTGGGTGACCTCCCTGTAAGCAGGGCTCGGGTCTCTGGTCTTTTGCCACCTTGCCCCACGGTTTGGCTGCCCGGAGAGAAGGGCGGCCCTGTCAGGAGAGTGAGCGGCGCTGTCTCCGCGCCGAGGGGGAAATGGGGCTCTCCGGACCCCACGCCCGCCCTGTAAGCAGGGGAGGGCCGTTTCCCCGGCCCCGGCGGCTTTCTGGCTGCTGGCGGCTTGGCCAGCGTGACCCCCTGGAGTCGGGGCGTGTCACGGCATTTGTCCCTTGGCCACCCCGTGAAGCCCCGCGGCACGTTGAGTCCCTGTGGCCTGCGTGCGTCCTGCGGGGCAGGTCTGGGGCTCTGCTCTCCTGCTCGTGGGAAGGGATGGCTCCCCAGACTCTGGCTGCACAGAGCTCGCTCTCTCTTCCGGGAAGTTTTGTTTGTCCCTGTGTGTGTGTGTGTGTGTCTGTGTCTGTGTGTCTGTGTGTGTGTGCCTACCTGTGTCTGTGTCTGTGGGTGTGAGTGAGCGAGCGAGCGAATGAGCTTCTCGTTTAGGCCCCTGTTGAAATCGCTGCAGTGTACTTAGCTTAAACTTCCCGGGAGGGAAAGAAGGGCTCTGTGCAGCAACAGGGGGTCGGTCCCCTCTGAGCCCGCGAGCGGAGGGCGAGTCCCGGCTTGCCCCTCCTTGCTCCTCCTTTCGAAGGAGAGAGCGAAGCCCCGTGGCTGTAGCGCGGCCAGCATGCGACCCGCCTGTGTTCAGGGCCCGGGTCTCTGCCTGGGTGGCCGCCTGTCCTGGCTGGCGACCTGCCAGCGTGCCCGCCCCGTACTCGGGGCGGGTGCCACGAGGCGTGGAGCCCTCTGTCCCCAGGAGCCGCTCGGCCGCCCTGTAATCAGGGCTGGGCGGGCTGCTGTAGGCAGCCAGCAGAGGCTGCCCTGTAAGTCCGGGGCTGGCCAGTGACCTGCAGGCCCGGGCACTCTGCAGTGCCGGCAGCGGCTCGAGCCCCCTGTGTAAGCAGGGGCGCAGCTTCCTTGGCCGCCGCTTTTGTGTGCCCAGCTCCCCTTTGTCCAGAGTTCCCAACTCCGAGCCCAGCTCCAGCGCCGGCCGGCACTGCACACGTGGCAGCCCCGGAGCGTGGATTGGGTGAGAAAAGCTGATGTGTGAGGTTTTTTTGGGGGAGGCGGGGGGTGGTGGTGGTGTTAGGTTATACGGGGTTGCGGGTGGGAGGGTCTCTGGGATTCGGGTGGTGCTGTGGCGAGCTCTGTCCGGGGGCCGGTGTCCCTCTCAGACCTGACGGCGTCCTTCTGCCATTACAGGAGCTGGCGGAGAAGAAGGAAGAGCCAAACATTGCGTGCGGAAAGACCTTCAAAGGCAAGAGAGAGCGGGGGGAGGAGCGGAGGAAGTCTGGGCAACAAGTGGAGGCAAAAGAAGGGCGCTCTGGGCAACAGGACCACCCTGTCCCTGGGCTCTGGTCGCGCAAGGGTGTCACCAGGACCTTTGGTGCCCTGGCCGGCATTGTGCCCTGGCCGGCATTGTGCCCTGGCCGGCTTTGTGCCCTGGCCGGCTTTGTGCCCTGGCCGGCTTTGTGCCGGGTGATCTCCCTGTAAGCGGGGCTCGGGTCTTTGGGTTTTTGCCGGCCTTTTGCCACGTTGCCCCATGGTTCGGCTGCCCGGGCAGGTGGCAAGCGTCTGAGGGGGTTGAGCAGCACCGTCTCCGCAGCCGAGGCGGGAAGCGGGGCTCCTAAAGCCCACCGTGGTGGTGAGCTGCAGTCAGGACGGCCAGCCCATAACTCGGGCGTAGATGGGAGCCTTGAAGTGCACGGGGCTCGTTGAGCGGGCCGAGCCAAGGGAGAACCCCCTGTAAGGAAGGCCGTGAGCATCCCCTGTGCTTAAGGGGAGGTGCTGGGAGGGACGAGGGACCCTCCCCTGTGAGCAGGCCGGTGTCCCTGGCCCCGGCCTTTCAGAGGCGTGGGGCTGAGACGTGCAGGGCTGGGCGTGCCCTGCCCTAGCCCTAGCCCTAGCCCTCTTTCTGTGTGCTGTCAGCCCCAGGAGCAGCTTGGGAGGAAGAGAGGCGCGGGGGAAGGCAGGAGGCTGGGAGGCAACGGTGCCTGCGAGCCGGGCCCAGGTCCGGCCCGGGCAGGCCTGGCAGTGCTTTGAGCTGGGCCAGCGCCCTGGAAGCAGGGCTGGGGCCTCTGCTCCGTCCTCCGGGTGGGGAAGCTGGCGCCTGACTGCACTCTCCTTCCAAGCAGTTCCTCTTGGAGAAGAAAGACGAGGCATCGTGAGGAGCGTTGGGCTGAAGAGAGGAGCGGGGCGAGAGAAGGGAGCTCTGGACAAAGGGGACCTCCCTGTTACCGGGGCTGCGGTCGCACGAGACCGTTGCCGGCGCTTCTGGTGCCCTGGCCGGTGCTGCGCTGGGTGACCTCCCTGTAAGCAGGGCTCGGGTCTCTGGTCTTTTGCCACCTTGCCCCACGGTTTGGCTGCCCGGAGAGAAGGGCGGCCCTGTCAGGAGAGTGAGCGGCGCTGTCTCCGCGCCGAGGGGGAAATGGGGCTCTCCGGACCCCACGCCCGCCCTGTAAGCAGGGGAGGGCCGTTTCCCCGGCCCCGGCGGCTTTCTGGCTGCTGGCGGCCTGGCCAGCGTGACCCCCTGGAGTCGGGGCGTGTCACGGCATTTGTCCCTTGGCCACCCCGTGAAGCCCCGCGGCACGTTGAGTCCCTGTGGCCTGCGTGCGTCCTGCGGGGCAGGTCTGGGGCTCTGCTCTCCTGCTCGTGGGAAGGGATGGCTCCCCAGACTCTGGCTGCACAGAGCTCGCTCTCTCTTCCGGGAAGTTTTGTTTGTCCCTGTGTGTGTGTCTGTGTGTCTGTGTGTGTGTGCCTGCCTGTGTCTGTGTCTGTGGGTGTGAGTGAGCGAGCGAGCGAATGAGCTTCTCGTTTAGGCCCCTGTTGAAATCGCTGCAGTGTACTTAGCTTAAACTTCCCGGGAGGGAAAGAAGGGCTCTGTGCAGCAACAGGGGGTCGGTCCCCTCTGAGCCCGCGAGCGGAGGGCGAGTCCCGGCTTGCCCCTCCTTGCCCCTCCTTTCGAAGGAGAGAGCGAAGCCCCGTGGCTGTAGCGCGGCCAGCGTGTGACCCGCCTGTGTTCAGAGCCCGGGTCTCTGCCTGGGTGGCCGCCTGTCCTGGCTGGCAACCTGCCAGCGTGCCCGCCCCATACTCGGGGCGAGTGCCACGAGCCGTGGAGCCCTCTGTCCCCAGGAGCCGCTCGGCCGCCCTGTAATCAGGGCTGGGCAGGCTGCCTGCGTTGGGCAGCCAGCAGAGGCTGCCCTGTAAGTTCGGGGCTGGCCAGTGACCTGCAGGCGCGGGCACTCTGCAGTGCCGGCAGCGGCTGGAGACCCCTGTAAGCAGGGGCGCAGCTTCTTTGGCTGCCACTTTGTGTGCCCAGCTCCCATTTGTCCAGAGTTCCCGACTCCGAGCCCAGCTCCAGCGCCGGTCGGGACTGCATGCGTGGCAACCCCGGAGTGCCGATTGGGTGAGAAAAGCTGATCTGTGAGGTTTTTTTTTGGGGGGGGTGGGGAGGGAGGGGGGTGTTGGGGTATGGGTGGGGGGCCGGATTGCCTCTGTCCTCCGGGTGGGGGAGCTGGCACCTGACCGTACTCTCCTTCCAAGCAGCAGCTCCTGTGGAAGACAAGGCATCTTGAGGCGCGGCAGGCTGAAGAGAGGAGCGGGGCGAGAGAAGGGAGCTTTGCTGCCGCTTTGTGTGCCCAGCTCCCATTTGTCCAGAGTTCCCGACTCTGAGCCCAGCTCCAGCGCCGGCCGGTACTGCACACGTGGCAGCCCCTGAGCGCCGATTGAGTGAGAAAAGCTGATCAGTGAGTTTCTTTTCGGGGTGGGGAGGTGTTGGGGTATGGGCGGGTGGGGGGAAGCGCTCTGGGGACCTCCCTCCAGAGGCCGGCTTCCCTCTGTCCTCCGTGTGGGGGAGCTGGCGCCTGACTGAACTTTCCTTCCAAGCAGCACCTTGGAAGCTGCAGCGCCACGGGATGCTGATAATGACCAGCACAGGCCTCGCTGTACTGTCGTTTTCGCTGCTGCTTGCAGTGGATCTGCAGTGGTCTTTGATTCGCGGAAAAAGACTCTACAACTCGAAATGGAGTTATAAAGCAGGTATGTTTTACTCCGGCCGGGGTGCAAGGGGATTTCTCCACAAACCTTGCACACCAACAGCACTTTTTACCAAAACGTTACAGAGTGTGGATACACTTATTCACTGGATTACATAACACAAACATACATATGCATGAGTAAGGCTGGGTTAGTTCTAGAGGCTGGTGTCAGCAGTTTATGTTATCTTTGCACCTGTGCATTGCCTCCTGGGGGGGGGCGCGTCTTCGGGGTCTTTGGGAGGAAGGCTCGTAGTCTTTCTCACCTTGTTTTTTCCCCGGAGCATGCGCAGATTCTCTTAGCCAATTTCTTGAAAAACAAAAATGTTTTTCAGCTGGTTTACTCATGCTATCTTATTTAAGGGAAGCAGTGAAACTTCTACCATCCGTATATGTCTATCTTTACTCATTACCGAGGCCCAACTAGTTAGAGCACACCTGTTCCTCGAGGACAAAAACATGATATTTTGCTGAACACTGCAGTTCTTGGTAGATTTTCACAGTAAACCGCTTTGTTTTGATGAACACAGCAGTCCTTGGTAAAATTCCACAGAACAGTCTGGGCAAGCAGGATTCTTAGCAATATTAAAAAATACTATAAGTAGTACTATAACTTGCTAGAAGTAAGTAAATAAGTTGCTAAGCAGCTTTCTATTGCAGATTTAGAAAAACGACAGATTACTTCCAGAACTCGCCCCCCCCCCCCCCCCCCCCCCAATTTTCCTGTTTGGCCAGTCAGTAAACCAGAGGGGGAGGTGGCGTTGAACAGGCCATTATGGGCATTTAAGTGCTTAAGTACAGCCCCATTGTCAGCGGCAGACCCCAGCAATGCAGCCTTAACGACTAGGCTGCAAGTCCCTGCACGTCCTTGGCTGGCAGTGCTACATGTCAAAGACATGGTTTTTCCCTTAGGGGAAGAAGGCAAAACAAAAATTTGCATTTACATGGGAGGGTAGCCAGCATACCTTTACCAGACTCCCAGAGGGGGGTAGAAACAATCAGAAATGCCCCAATCTAGAAAAAAAATTACAACAGCTTTGTAATGGGTACTTTAGGATATTGGAGAAAACAGGTACCTGGATTCTCCATTGCCTGTCCACTGCATTGGCTTTTACAAAAAGGAAAACGGTGGAGTTGGCATTCAGAACATGAAGAAGCGATTAAAACTCTGATACTCGAATTAAAAACATATCTAAATTACAAATGCCTATTAATACTTGACCCACGAGCATTACAGCAGCCATTTAAACCTTCACCAATTGTAGATGCACCCCCCCTACCTCTAGCATGGGATGCTAGTGACAACAATGGAGTAAAAGAAACTCAGTACGAGATGGATTTATCCTGCATCCTAAGGGGTAACCTGTTCAGCCTTCCCCCCCCTCCGCCCCGAGACAGTTCTCTTTTCTTTCCTTGAAGAACATCGATGGTGGGAAAGCTTATCTGGATGGTCACCACCACCAACAGGACTCGGTCTGATTTTCCTAATTCCAACTTTAATATGTTTACTACTTCTAATAGTATTGTATATTAAGGTTTGGAGGATGGTTAAACAGATCACTCAGTTACAAAAGTATCCCTGTGTGTATACTTCCCTAAAATATTTTTTTTTTAATAGCAGCTAATAAAACACAAAATTCGCTTCAGTTATAATTGGATTATGGCATCCGCTGCTTATAGGCAGAGAGGCAAGAGGCAACCACACCGCCACTCTCTGGACAAGATCAAGTACTGTAGCCCAGGTAATAGACTGTGAGGGCGGGAAAGTCCATGCGGGGGCGCAGCGGCCGCTTGAGGGGAAGGGGGCGGGACCCGCCTGTGGGAAGGGGAAGGGCGGGAAAGTCGCGCGCCGCTGTGAGGGGCGGAGCGGCCGCCTGAGGGGAAGGGGGCGGGTGCAGCCCCGCCAGACGCGACCAGGAGTCCGGAGCAGAGGAGTGGCCGTCGCAGTCGTCCGTGGGGGAAGCACTGGAGCAACAACTGGGTGAGTAAAGCCGATCTGTGAGTTTTTGGCGGGGCGGGGGGAGGGGGGGAGGCGCTGAGATTCGGGTGGTGCTGTGGCGAGCTCTGTCCGGGGGCGGCGACCCTCTCAGACCCGACGGCGCCTTCTTGCCCTTGCAACAGCTGGTGGTGGAGCAGAAAGAAGAGACAAACATCGCGTGCAGAAGGACCCGCAAGACAAGAGAGAGCGGCAGGAGGAGCGGAGGAAGTCTGAGCAACAAGTGCAGGAAAGAGAAGGGCGCTCCGGGCAAAGCGCCGCTGTGAGGGGCGGAGCGGCCACCTGAGGGGAAGGGTAGTGGGACCTGTCTGGGGTGGGGGGGGAGCGCCGTCGCCGGGGGCGCGGGGGGGGGGGGGGGGGGGGAGAGGGTCGTCGCCGCGGGGCGGGTGGGGGTGGTGTGGAGCCGTCTGTGTGGGGGAGCACCGTCGCCGCCTGGGTGGGAGAGTGCCGTCGCCGCCGGAGGGGGGAGGGGTGGGGGGAAGAGCGCCGTCGCCGTCCGAGGCGGTGGGGTCGCAGTCTGGGGCGGGGGGGAGCGCCGTCGCCGTGGGGGGGTGGAGAGCGTCGTCGCCGCGGGGCGGGCGGGGTGGTGTGGAGCCGTCTGTGTGGGGGAGCACCGTCGCCGCCTGGGGTGGGGGGAAGCCGGCGCCCGGGGTGGGGGGAGGAGGGGTGGGGGGGGAAGAGCGCCGTCGCCGTCTGACGCGGGGGGGTCGCAGTCTGGGACAGGGGAGCAGCGACATCGCCGTCTAAAGGCGGGAGCGGGGCGAGCACTGTCGCCGTAGGGGCTGAGGAGGGTCCAAGGCCCCGCTGGATGCAGCCAGGAGCCCGGAGCAGATGAGTGGCCGTCGCAGTCGTCCCTGCAGGGAGCATTGAAGCATCAACTGGGTGAGACAAGCTGATCTGTGAGGTTTTCTCGGGGGGGGGGGGGGGGTGTTGGGGTATGGGCGGGGGGGGGGCCGGCTTCCGTCTGTCCTCCCTGTGGGGAAGCTGGCGTTTGACCGTACTCTCCTTCCAAGCAGCAGCTCCTGAAGAAGAAAGAGAAGTATTGTGAGGAGCGTTGGGCTGCAGAGAGGAGCGGGGCGAGAGAAGGGAGCTCTGGACAAAGGGGACCTCCCTGTTACCGGGGCTGCGGTCGCACGAGACCGTTGCCGGCGCTTCTGGTGCCCTGGCCGGGGCTGCGCTGGGTGACCTCCCTGTAAGCAGGGCTCGGGTCTCTGGTCTTTTGCCACCTTGCCCCACGGTTTGGCTGCCCGGAGAGAAGGGCGGCCCTGTCAGGAGAGTGAGCGGCGCTGTCTCCGCGCCGAGGGGGAAATGGGGCTCTCCGGACCCCACGCCCGCCCTGTAAGCAGGGGAGGGCCGTTTCCCCGGCCCCGGCGGCTTTCTGGCTGCTGGCGGCTTGGCCAGCGTGACCCCCTGGAGTCGGGGCGTGTCACGGCATTTGTCCCTTGGCCACCCCGTGAAGCCCCGCGGCACGTTGAGTCCCTGTGGCCTGCGTGCGTCCTGCGGGGCAGGTCTGGGGCTCTGCTCTCCTGCTCGTGGGAAGGGATGGCTCCCCAGACTCTGGCTGCACAGAGCTCGCTCTCTCTTCCGGGAAGTTTTGTTTGTCCCTGTGTGTGTGTGTGTGTGTCTGTGTCTGTGTGTCTGTGTGTGTGTGCCTACCTGTGTCTGTGTCTGTGGGTGTGAGTGAGCGAGCGAGCGAATGAGCTTCTCGTTTAGGCCCCTGTTGAAATCGCTGCAGTGTACTTAGCTTAAACTTCCCGGGAGGGAAAGAAGGGCTCTGTGCAGCAACAGGGGGTCGGTCCCCTCTGAGCCCGCGAGCGGAGGGCGAGTCCCGGCTTGCCCCTCCTTGCTCCTCCTTTCGAAGGAGAGAGCGAAGCCCCGTGGCTGTAGCGCGGCCAGCATGCGACCCGCCTGTGTTCAGGGCCCGGGTCTCTGCCTGGGTGGCCGCCTGTCCTGGCTGGCGACCTGCCAGCGTGCCCGCCCCGTACTCGGGGCGGGTGCCACGAGGCGTGGAGCCCTCTGTCCCCAGGAGCCGCTCGGCCGCCCTGTAATCAGGGCTGGGCGGGCTGCTGTAGGCAGCCAGCAGAGGCTGCCCTGTAAGTCCGGGGCTGGCCAGTGACCTGCAGGCCCGGGCACTCTGCAGTGCCGGCAGCGGCTCGAGCCCCCTGTGTAAGCAGGGGCGCAGCTTCCTTGGCCGCCGCTTTTGTGTGCCCAGCTCCCCTTTGTCCAGAGTTCCCAACTCCGAGCCCAGCTCCAGCGCCGGCCGGCACTGCACACGTGGCAGCCCCGGAGCGTGGATTGGGTGAGAAAAGCTGATGTGTGAGGTTTTTTTGGGGGGAGGCGGGGGGTGGTGGTGGTGTTAGGTTATACGGGGTTGCGGGTGGGAGGGTCTCTGGGATTCGGGTGGTGCTGTGGCGAGCTCTGTCCGGGGGCCGGTGTCCCTCTCAGACCTGACGGCGTCCTTCTGCCATTACAGGAGCTGGCGGAGAAGAAGGAAGAGCCAAACATTGCGTGCGGAAAGACCTTCAAAGGCAAGAGAGAGCGGGGGGAGGAGCGGAGGAAGTCTGGGCAACAAGTGGAGGCAAAAGAAGGGCGCTCTGGGCAACAGGACCACCCTGTCCCTGGGCTCTGGTCGCGCAAGGGTGTCACCAGGACCTTTGGTGCCCTGGCCGGCATTGTGCCCTGGCCGGCATTGTGCCCTGGCCGGCTTTGTGCCCTGGCCGGCTTTGTGCCCTGGCCGGCTTTGTGCCCTGGCCGGCTTTGTGCCGGGTGATCTCCCTGTAAGCGGGGCTCGGGTCTTTGGGTTTTTGCCGGCCTTTTGCCACGTTGCCCCATGGTTCGGCTGCCCGGGCAGGTGGCAAGCGTCTGAGGGGGTTGAGCAGCACCGTCTCCGCAGCCGAGGCGGGAAGCGGGGCTCCTAAAGCCCACCGTGGTGGTGAGCTGCAGTCAGGACGGCCAGCCCATAACTCGGGCGTAGATGGGAGCCTTGAAGTGCACGGGGCTCGTTGAGCGGGCCGAGCCAAGGGAGAACCCCCTGTAAGGAAGGCCGTGAGCATCCCCTGTGCTTAAGGGGAGGTGCTGGGAGGGACGAGGGACCCTCCCCTGTGAGCAGGCCGGTGTCCCTGGCCCCGGCCTTTCAGAGGCGTGGGGCTGAGACGTGCAGGGCTGGGCGTGCCCTGCCCTAGCCCTAGCCCTAGCCCTCTTTCTGTGTGCTGTCAGCCCCAGGAGCAGCTTGGGAGGAAGAGAGGCGCGGGGGAAGGCAGGAGGCTGGGAGGCAACGGTGCCTGCGAGCCGGGCCCAGGTCCGGCCCGGGCAGGCCTGGCAGTGCTTTGAGCTGGGCCAGCGCCCTGGAAGCAGGGCTGGGGCCTCTGCTCCGTCCTCCGGGTGGGGAAGCTGGCGCCTGACTGCACTCTCCTTCCAAGCAGTTCCTCTTGGAGAAGAAAGACGAGGCATCGTGAGGAGCGTTGGGCTGAAGAGAGGAGCGGGGCGAGAGAAGGGAGCTCTGGACAAAGGGGACCTCCCTGTTACCGGGGCTGCGGTCGCACGAGACCGTTGCCGGCGCTTCTGGTGCCCTGGCCGGTGCTGCGCTGGGTGACCTCCCTGTAAGCAGGGCTCGGGTCTCTGGTCTTTTGCCACCTTGCCCCACGGTTTGGCTGCCCGGAGAGAAGGGCGGCCCTGTCAGGAGAGTGAGCGGCGCTGTCTCCGCGCCGAGGGGGAAATGGGGCTCTCCGGACCCCACGCCCGCCCTGTAAGCAGGGGAGGGCCGTTTCCCCGGCCCCGGCGGCTTTCTGGCTGCTGGCGGCCTGGCCAGCGTGACCCCCTGGAGTCGGGGCGTGTCACGGCATTTGTCCCTTGGCCACCCCGTGAAGCCCCGCGGCACGTTGAGTCCCTGTGGCCTGCGTGCGTCCTGCGGGGCAGGTCTGGGGCTCTGCTCTCCTGCTCGTGGGAAGGGATGGCTCCCCAGACTCTGGCTGCACAGAGCTCGCTCTCTCTTCCGGGAAGTTTTGTTTGTCCCTGTGTGTGTGTGTGTGTCTGTGTGTCTGTGTGTCTGTGTGTGTGTGCCTGCCTGTGTCTGTGTCTGTGGGTGTGAGTGAGCGAGCGAGCGAATGAGCTTCTCGTTTAGGCCCCTGTTGAAATCGCTGCAGTGTACTTAGCTTAAACTTCCCGGGAGGGAAAGAAGGGCTCTGTGCAGCAACAGGGGGTCGGTCCCCTCTGAGCCCGCGAGCGGAGGGCGAGTCCCGGCTTGCCCCTCCTTGCCCCTCCTTTCGAAGGAGAGAGCGAAGCCCCGTGGCTGTAGCGCGGCCAGCGTGTGACCCGCCTGTGTTCAGAGCCCGGGTCTCTGCCTGGGTGGCCGCCTGTCCTGGCTGGCAACCTGCCAGCGTGCCCGCCCCATACTCGGGGCGAGTGCCACGAGCCGTGGAGCCCTCTGTCCCCAGGAGCCGCTCGGCCGCCCTGTAATCAGGGCTGGGCAGGCTGCCTGCGTTGGGCAGCCAGCAGAGGCTGCCCTGTAAGTTCGGGGCTGGCCAGTGACCTGCAGGCGCGGGCACTCTGCAGTGCCGGCAGCGGCTGGAGACCCCTGTAAGCAGGGGCGCAGCTTCTTTGGCTGCCACTTTGTGTGCCCAGCTCCCATTTGTCCAGAGTTCCCGACTCCGAGCCCAGCTCCAGCGCCGGTCGGGACTGCATGCGTGGCAACCCCGGAGTGCCGATTGGGTGAGAAAAGCTGATCTGTGAGGTTTTTTTTTGGGGGGGGTGGGGAGGGAGGGGGGTGTTGGGGTATGGGTGGGGGGCCGGATTGCCTCTGTCCTCCGGGTGGGGGAGCTGGCACCTGACCGTACTCTCCTTCCAAGCAGCAGCTCCTGTGGAAGACAAGGCATCTTGAGGCGCGGCAGGCTGAAGAGAGGAGCGGGGCGAGAGAAGGGAGCTTTGCTGCCGCTTTGTGTGCCCAGCTCCCATTTGTCCAGAGTTCCCGACTCTGAGCCCAGCTCCAGCGCCGGCCGGTACTGCACACGTGGCAGCCCCTGAGCGCCGATTGAGTGAGAAAAGCTGATCAGTGAGTTTCTTTTCGGGGTGGGGAGGTGTTGGGGTATGGGCGGGTGGGGGGAAGCGCTCTGGGGACCTCCCTCCAGAGGCCGGCTTCCCTCTGTCCTCCGTGTGGGGGAGCTGGCGCCTGACTGAACTTTCCTTCCAAGCAGCACCTTGGAAGCTGCAGCGCCACGGGATGCTGATAATGACCAGCACAGGCCTCGCTGTACTGTCGTTTTCGCTGCTGCTTGCAGTGGATCTGCAGTGGTCTTTGATTCGCGGAAAAAGACTCTACAACTCGAAATGGAGTTATAAAGCAGGTATGTTTTACTCCGGCCGGGGTGCAAGGGGATTTCTCCACAAACCTTGCACACCAACAGCACTTTTTACCAAAACGTTACAGAGTGTGGATACACTTATTCACTGGATTACATAACACAAACATACATATGCATGAGTAAGGCTGGGTTAGTTCTAGAGGCTGGTGTCAGCAGTTTATGTTATCTTTGCACCTGTGCATTGCCTCCTGGGGGGGGGCGCGTCTTCGGGGTCTTTGGGAGGAAGGCTCGTAGTCTTTCTCACCTTGTTTTTTCCCCGGAGCATGCGCAGATTCTCTTAGCCAATTTCTTGAAAAACAAAAATGTTTTTCAGCTGGTTTACTCATGCTATCTTATTTAAGGGAAGCAGTGAAACTTCTACCATCCGTATATGTCTATCTTTACTCATTACCGAGGCCCAACTAGTTAGAGCACACCTGTTCCTCGAGGACAAAAACATGATATTTTGCTGAACACTGCAGTTCTTGGTAGATTTTGACAGTAAACCGCTTTGTTTTGATGAACACAGCAGTCCTTGGTAAAATTCCACAGAACAGTCTGGGCAAGCAGGATTCTTAGCAATATTAAAAAATACTATAAGTAGTACTATAACTTGCTAGAAGTAAGTAAATAAGTTGCTAAGCAGCTTTCTATTGCAGATTTAGAAAAACGACAGATTACTTCCAGAACTCGCCCCCCCCCCCCCCCCCCCCCCCCAATTTTCCTGTTTGGCCAGTCAGTAAACCAGAGGGGGAGGTGGCGTTGAACAGGCCATTATGGGCATTTAAGTGCTTAAGTACAGCCCCATTGTCAGCGGCAGACCCCAGCAATGCAGCCTTAACGACTAGGCTGCAAGTCCCTGCACGTCCTTGGCTGGCAGTGCTACATGTCAAAGACATGGTTTTTCCCTTAGGGGAAGAAGGCAAAACAAAAATTTGCATTTACATGGGAGGGTAGCCAGCATACCTTTACCAGACTCCCAGAGGGGGGTAGAAACAATCAGAAATGCCCCAATCTAGAAAAAAAATTACAACAGCTTTGTAATGGGTACTTTAGGATATTGGAGAAAACAGGTACCTGGATTCTCCATTGCCTGTCCACTGCATTGGCTTTTACAAAAAGGAAAACGGTGGAGTTGGCATTCAGAACATGAAGAAGCGATTAAAACTCTGATACTCGAATTAAAAACATATCTAAATTACAAATGCCTATTAATACTTGACCCACGAGCATTACAGCAGCCATTTAAACCTTCACCAATTGTAGATGCACCCCCCCTACCTCTAGCATGGGATGCTAGTGACAACAATGGAGTAAAAGAAACTCAGTACGAGATGGATTTATCCTGCATCCTAAGGGGTAACCTGTTCAGCCTTCCCCCCCCTCCGCCCCGAGACAGTTCTCTTTTCTTTCCTTGAAGAACATCGATGGTGGGAAAGCTTATCTGGATGGTCACCACCACCAACAGGACTCGGTCTGATTTTCCTAATTCCAACTTTAATATGTTTACTACTTCTAATAGTATTGTATATTAAGGTTTGGAGGATGGTTAAACAGATCACTCAGTTACAAAAGTATCCCTGTGTGTATACTTCCCTAAAATATTTTTTTTTTAATAGCAGCTAATAAAACACAAAATTCGCTTCAGTTATAATTGGATTATGGCATCCGCTGCTTATAGGCAGAGAGGCAAGAGGCAACCACACCGCCACTCTCTGGACAAGATCAAGTACTGTAGCCCAGGTAATAGACTGTGAGGGCGGGAAAGTCCATGCGGGGGCGCAGCGGCCGCTTGAGGGGAAGGGGGCGGGACCCGCCTGTGGGAAGGGGAAGGGCGGGAAAGTCGCGCGCCGCTGTGAGGGGCGGAGCGGCCGCCTGAGGGGAAGGGGGCGGGTGCAGCCCCGCCAGACGCGACCAGGAGTCCGGAGCAGAGGAGTGGCCGTCGCAGTCGTCCGTGGGGGAAGCACTGGAGCAACAACTGGGTGAGTAAAGCCGATCTGTGAGTTTTTGGCGGGGCGGGGGGAGGGGGGGAGGCGCTGAGATTCGGGTGGTGCTGTGGCGAGCTCTGTCCGGGGGCGGCGACCCTCTCAGACCCGACGGCGCCTTCTTGCCCTTGCAACAGCTGGTGGTGGAGCAGAAAGAAGAGACAAACATCGCGTGCAGAAGGACCCGCAAGACAAGAGAGAGCGGCAGGAGGAGCGGAGGAAGTCTGAGCAACAAGTGCAGGAAAGAGAAGGGCGCTCCGGGCAAAGCGCCGCTGTGAGGGGCGGAGCGGCCACCTGAGGGGAAGGGTAGTGGGACCTGTCTGGGGTGGGGGGGGAGCGCCGTCGCCGGGGGCGCGGGGGGGGGGGGGGGGGGAGAGGGTCGTCGCCGCGGGGCGGGTGGGGGTGGTGTGGAGCCGTCTGTGTGGGGGAGCACCGTCGCCGCCTGGGTGGGAGAGTGCCGTCGCCGCCGGAGGGGGGAGGGGTGGGGGGAAGAGCGCCGTCGCCGTCCGAGGCGGTGGGGTCGCAGTCTGGGGCGGGGGGGAGCGCCGTCGCCGTGGGGGGGTGGAGAGCGTCGTCGCCGCGGGGCGGGCGGGGTGGTGTGGAGCCGTCTGTGTGGGGGAGCACCGTCGCCGCCTGGGGTGGGGGGAAGCCGGCGCCCGGGGGGGGGGGAGGAGGGGTGGGGGGGGAAGAGCGCCGTCGCCGTCTGACGCGGGGGGGTCGCAGTCTGGGACAGGGGAGCAGCGACATCGCCGTCTAAAGGCGGGAGCGGGGCGAGCACTGTCGCCGTAGGGGCTGAGGAGGGTCCAAGGCCCCGCTGGATGCAGCCAGGAGCCCGGAGCAGATGAGTGGCCGTCGCAGTCGTCCCTGCAGGGAGCATTGAAGCATCAACTGGGTGAGACAAGCTGATCTGTGAGGTTTTCTCGGGGGGGGGGGGGGGGTGTTGGGGTATGGGCGGGGGGGGGGCCGGCTTCCGTCTGTCCTCCCTGTGGGGAAGCTGGCGTTTGACCGTACTCTCCTTCCAAGCAGCAGCTCCTGAAGAAGAAAGAGAAGTATTGTGAGGAGCGTTGGGCTGCAGAGAGGAGCGGGGCGAGAGAAGGGAGCTCTGGACAAAGGGGACCTCCCTGTTACCGGGGCTGCGGTCGCACGAGACCGTTGCCGGCGCTTCTGGTGTCCTGGCCGGCGCTGCGCTGGGTGACCTCCCTGTAAGCAGGGCTCGGGTCTCTGGTCTTTTGCCACCTTGCCCCACGGTTTGGCTGCCCGGAGAGAAGGGCGGCCCTGTCAGGAGAGTGAGCGGCGCTGTCTCCGCGCCGAGGGGGAAATGGGGCTCTCCGGACCCCACGCCCGCCCTGTAAGCAGGGGAGGGCCGTTTCCCCGGCCCCGGCGGCTTTCTGGCTGCTGGCGGCCTGGCCAGCGTGACCCCCTGGAGTCGGGGCGTGTCACGGCATTTGTCCCTTGGCCACCCCGTGAAGCCCCGCGGCACGTTGAGTCCCTGTGGCCTGCGTGCGTCCTGCGGGGCAGGTCTGGGGCTCTGCTCTCCTGCTTGTGGGAAGGGATGGCTCCCCAGACTCTGGCTGCACAGAGCTCGCTCTCTCTTCCGGGAAGTTTTGTTTGTCCCTGTGTGTGTGTGTGTGTCTGTGTGTCTGTGTGTCTGTGTGTGTGTGCCTGCCTGTGTCTGTGTCTGTGGGTGTGAGTGAGCGAGCGAGCGAATGAGCTTCTCGTTTAGGCCCCTGTTGAAATCGCTGCAGTGTACTTAGCTTAAACTTCCCGGGAGGGAAAGAAGGGCTCTGTGCAGCAACAGGGGGTCGGTCCCCTCTGAGCCCGCGAGCGGAGGGCGAGTCCCGGCTTGCCCCTCCTTGCTCCTCCTTTCGAAGGAGAGAGCGAAGCCCCGTGGCTGTAGCGCGGCCAGCGTGCGACCCGCCTGTGTTCAGGGCCCGGGTCTCTGCCTGGGTGGCCGCCCGTCCTGGCTGGCGACCTGCCAGCGTGCCCGCCCCGTACTCGGGGCGGGTGCCACGAGGCGTGGAGCCCTCTGTCCCCAGGAGCCGCTCGGCCGCCCTGTAATCAGGGCTGGGCGGGCTGCTGTAGGCAGCCAGCAGAGGCTGCCCTGTAAGTCCGGGGCTGGCCAGTGACCTGCAGGCCCGGGCACTCTGCAGTGCCGGCAGCGGCTCGAGCCCCCTGTGTAAGCAGGGGCGCAGCTTCCTTGGCCGCCGCTTTTGTGTGCCCAGCTCCCCTTTGTCCAGAGTTCCCAACTCCGAGCCCAGCTCCAGCGCCGGCCGGCACTGCACACGTGGCAGCCCCGGAGCGTGGATTGGGTGAGAAAAGCTGATGTGTGAGGTTTTTTTGGGGGGAGGCGGGGGGTGGTGGTGGTGTTAGGTTATACGGGGTTGCGGGTGGGAGGGTCTCTGGGATTTGGGTGGTGCTGTGGCGAGCTCTGTCCGGGGGCCGGTGTCCCTCTCAGACCTGACGGCGTCCTTCTGCCATTACAGGAGCTGGCGGAGAAGAAGGAAGAGCCAAACATCGCGTGCGGAAAGACCTTCAAAGGCAAGAGAGAGCGGGGGGAGGAGCGGAGGAAGTCTGGGCAACAAGTGGAGGCAAAAGAAGGGCGCTCTGGGCAACAGGACCACCCTGTCCCTGGGCTCTGGTCGCGCAAGGGTGTCACCAGGACCTTTGGTGCCCTGGCCGGCATTGTGCCCTGGCCGGCATTGTGCCCTGGCCGGCTTTGTGCCGGGTGATCTCCCTGTAAGCGGGGCTCGGGTCTTTGGGTTTTTGCCGGCCTTTTGCCACGTTGCCCCATGGTTCGGCTGCCCGGGCAGGTGGCAAGCGTCTGAGGGGGTTGAGCAGCACCGTCTCCGCAGCCGAGGCGGGAAGCGGGGCTCCTAAAGCCCACCGTGGTGGTGAGCTGCAGTCAGGACGGCCAGCCCATAACTCGGGCGTAGATGGGAGCCTTGAAGTGCACGGGGCTCGTTGAGCGGGCCGAGCCAAGGGAGAACCCCCTGTAAGGAAGGCCGTGAGCATCCCCTGTGCTTAAGGGGAGGTGCTGGGAGGGACGAGGGACCCTCCCCTGTGAGCAGGCCGGTGTCCCTGGCCCCGGCCTTTCAGAGGCGTGGGGCTGAGACGTGCAGGGCTGGGCGTGCCCTGCCCTAGCCCTCTTTCTGTGTGCTGTCAGCCCCAGGAGCAGCTTGGGAGGAAGAGAGGCGCGGGGGAAGGCAGGAGGCTGGGAGGCAACGGTGCCTGCGAGCCGGGCCCAGGTCCGGCCCGGGCAGGCCTGGCAGTGCTTTGAGCTGGGCCAGCGCCCTGGAAGCAGGGCTGGGGCCTCTGCTCCGTCCTCCGGGTGGGGAAGCTGGCGCCTGACTGCACTCTCCTTCCAAGCAGTTCTTCTTGGAGAAGAAAGACGAGGCATCGTGAGGAGCGTTGGGCTGAAGAGAGGAGCGGGGCGAGAGAAGGGAGCTCTGGACAAAGGGGACCTCCCTGTTACCGGGGCTGCGGTCGCACGAGACCGTTGCCGGCGCTTCTGGTGTCCTGGCCGGCGCTGCGCTGGGTGACCTCCCTGTAAGCAGGGCTCGGGTCTCTGGTCTTTTGCCACCTTGCCCCACGGTTTGGCTGCCCGGAGAGAAGGGCGGCCCTGTCAGGAGAGTGAGCGGCGCTGTCTCCGCGCCGAGGGGGAAATGGGGCTCTCCGGACCCCACGCCCGCCCTGTAAGCAGGGGAGGGCCGTTTCCCCGGCCCCGGCGGCTTTCTGGCTGCTGGCGGCCTGGCCAGCGTGACCCCCTGGAGTCGGGGCGTGTCACGGCATTTGTCCCTTGGCCACCCCGTGAAGCCCCGCGGCACGTTGAGTCCCTGTGGCCTGCGTGCGTCCTGCGGGGCAGGTCTGGGGCTCTGCTCTCCTGCTCGTGGGAAGGGATGGCTCCCCAGACTCTGGCTGCACAGAGCTCGCTCTCTCTTCCGGGAAGTTTTGTTTGTCCCTGTGTGTGTGTGTGTGTCTGTGTGTCTGTGTGTCTGTGTGTGTGTGCCTGCCTGTGTCTGTGTCTGTGGGTGTGAGTGAGCGAGCGAGCGAATGAGCTTCTCGTTTAGGCCCCTGTTGAAATCGCTGCAGTGTACTTAGCTTAAACTTCCCGGGAGGGAAAGAAGGGCTCTGTGCAGCAACAGGGGGTCGGTCCCCTCTGAGCCCGCGAGCGGAGGGCGAGTCCCGGCTTGCCCCTCCTTGCCCCTCCTTTCGAAGGAGAGAGCGAAGCCCCGTGGCTGTAGCGCGGCCAGCATGCGACCCGCCTGTGTTCAGAGCCCGGGTCTCTGCCTGGGTGGCCGCCTGTCCTGGCTGGCGACCTGCCAGCGTGCCCGCCCCGTACTCGGGGCGAGTGCCACGAGCCGTGGAGCCCTCTGTCCCCAGGAGCCGCTCGGCCGCCCTGTAATCAGGGCTGGGCAGGCTGCCTGCGTTGGGCAGCCAGCAGAGGCTGCCCTGTAAGTTCGGGGCTGGCCAGTGACCTGCAGGCGCGGGCACTCTGCAGTGCCGGCAGCGGCTTGAGCCCCCTGTGTAAGCAGGGGCGCAGCTTCCTTGGCCGCCGCTTTTGTGTGCCCAGCTCCCATTTGTCCAGAGTTCCCGACTCCGAGCCCAGCTCCAGCGCCGGTCGGGACTGCATGCGTGGCAACCCCGGAGCGTCGATTGGGTGAGAAAAGCCGATCTGTGAGGTTTTTTTTGGGGGAGGCGGGGGGTGGTGGTGGTGTTAGGTTATACGGGGTTGCAGGTGGGAGGGCCTCTGGGATTCGGGTGGTGCTGTGGCGAGCTCTGTCCGGGGGCCGGCGTCCCTCTCAGACCCGACGGCGTCCTTCTGCCATTACAGGAGCTGGCGGAGAAGAAGGAAGAGACGACCATCGCGTGCTGAAGGACCTGCAAAGGTAAGAGCGAGCGGGGGGATGAGCGGCAGCGGACTGCCGAAGAAGCAAGAGAAAGCAGTCTTTAAGCATCCCTGCCCCTTTGGGGATGTTTTCTGTGCCTCTCAAGCAGGTACTTGGTTCTTGGCAGTTCCCCAGAGTTTTAGAAACTGCTCCAAATCCACCTGAAGTTGACTCGACTCCCTGAAGTTGTCAGGAAACTCCTTTGTTTAGTTTGGTGTGGCCGCACCAGCTGTGGGGAGAGGGAGGGCTCTGCAGCCACCCGAAGTGTCCTTTGAGGCTGTGTGGCATGCCGGGGGAAGAGCAGTCGGGAGCAGGGATTTGGAGGTGGTTTCCCCTGTTCTGAATGCTTCTCTTTCAGCACCTGCACGGTTCTGATGTAAAAAGTGGAAGTGTTGAAGCCTGAGCAGCAGGCCCTGAGCCGAAGCTGCTAACTCAGTATGTAATCATTAGCGAGATACGTATGGAAGACGTAGCTATCTTGAATGTATATTTATCTTTCTTTGTGTGTGGATAAAACAACAGGGTCATGGAGACCGTTGTCTGTTGCTGTGGCTTGATGCGAGACCTTGCACCTAATGCAATTAGATAAGCCGAGGAACTCCCTTAGCTTCTCCCCTGAGCCCTGGCCAGGCTCTGGGGGAATCTAATGTGAGATTGAAACCAGATATTTCCGCTCAAATCAAAGGTGCCAGCTATTCTGGCTTGCTGATTTTTGGGTATATAAGGCTGGACCCACTCACAGCGACTTTGGAAGCCTCACTTACGGGTGGACGCACCGCGTAGGACTTCCCACTTGCCGGGAAAGGCTCTCCAAATCCTCGCTGTAACCGGGGCTGCCCAGCGCCTGCGGGTCTGGATGATGGGAACGGGTGCAAGTGGTGATGGGTCTTTCTTAATCGCTATTCCCTCTCTCTCGGGTAGTAATGATTTGATGCATTACCCTGTGTTTTCTTGTTTGTTTGAGTGCACTATTCTGTGTTTTCTTACTGTATGTTTTCTGTATTATTCTGTTATATTACTTAATTATTTCTAGTAAAAGACGCCTGCACTTTTCACTCTGGTGTCCGAGTTTAATTGATACCCCTAATCAGCAAAACAGGGGGAGATCAGGTGGCGGTTTCCAGAGACGAGGTTGGTGGTGGGACGGTGTCGCTGTAGGAGCGATTTTATGTTGGTTTGGCTTTGGGCTGGGCTGTAGCCGGCGGGGCGCTAGTTCCTGGCAAGGGGATGGACGGGCGAGCTGTTAGGGCCAGCCAGAGCCGCGGCTGCACGTGTTCCGCACGGGACTGGTGTGCAGAGCAAAGTGGGGAGGGTTTCTGAGAGCGGACAAGGCCCCGGCCCTCCCTGACTGTCTCGGCCTCCATCCTTCTGCATCTCGAGGCTGAGGAGGCCGTCAGTAACTGCAGTGTTCCCATCTCCTTCCGAGAAGCGCTGCAAACCTGCGCCTTAGGAAAGTCAAAAGAAAGCGTCACCGCCGCGAACTTGTGAGTTTGAGTGCCGCTTCCACAGCGAAGGTGTTCGTCGGAGTGGACTGGGGTCAAATTGCTGCCCAGTTGGGGGCAGAAGCAGGAAAGGTTCCTTTTGAGAAATGCAAGGTGCTGCTACCGGTAAAGGTGTAAACGATCGGCACGACCGCTTCACTTCTGAACCTTCTATTTTAATGCCGTTAAAGTTGAGACAGACCCCGGAACGTGCCTGAGCGAGCTGCCAAGAAGTGCAGCACACCCGTGAGCTCCGTGAAGGAAGTGAAGCAGCAGCAGCAGCTGCCACTCCGCAACCATGGAGTGTTTTCCTCCACTCCCTCCCTTTCTCCTGAACTTTCTCTAATAAAACTTGAGCGGTTCAGGAAGGGTTTGCCCTGCCTGTGCCCAAACTTGAGGCAACGGAGCCCCGTTGTGCTCATCCGCAGCTCAGAAGTTGTGTTGGCAGGTGAGTGCTGGCGAGTGGGAGTGGAGGTGGCCGGGGGCAGTATCCCCCCTCGGGGGGCAACATCCCCCCTCGGGGGGCAACTCTCAGAGAATGCCCGGGAACCAACGACAATCACGTGTCAGGCTAACGCTTTCTTTCCCTAAAAGGCTGCAGAGCCTGGCTGGCTTTTTTCCTTCTTTCCCGAAAGCCTTGCAGGTGTGAGTGACGGGGTGCCGCCCGAGCACCTCATGATGTCAAATGCAGTGGAGAAGTAGCTTGCACTTCCACCGGGATCAGTCGTTCTCCAAGAGTTTCTTCAGATCTCGTATGTAGCTAAAAATCCCAGGTGAAGACTCAGTTACCCTTCAGAAATACCAATTACGATTCGTATTGCGGTAGCGCTGAGGAAACCAGTGCCACGTTCCATTTGACATGGACTCACCTACAGAGATCATCCCTGTGCTAAGTCCTTAAAGACATACATGCACGAGATCCAGACAAGGGTCGTTAAACCCTTTTGACAGCTGGGGAGCCAAGGCAGAAAGGTGCACGTGCTGTTACTAGCGCTCCCGTGGTAAAGGTTACACTGCTCCGACCCGCTCTTCAGTATTCTCTGGTTTCTTCCTCTGCCCCTTGCAGGCATTCGACAGTGTCCTCTATCCCTGAGGTAACCCCTCGGGTTCCCCATGTTTGTTGTATTTCTGTTTAAGTATTTTCTTAATATGGCCAGTAGTTATCAGCAAGCAGGCTCTAGAGTTCCCTCTTTTGTCTTTTGCAGGTACAATAGGGCCACCGGGATTCCAGAAGCCAATCCTTCCATGAAGTTTGCCACAGTGTACAAAATAAAGCAAAGAAGTACCGGGAGTGGTACACAGAGGGAAACATATTCCTCTTCTTCCAGGTATGAGGGCCTGTGGTGTGGAATCACGTGAAGCGGTTGTGATGGCTTGAGGTGTATGGTGGTGCAGTTCCAGGCATGGTTATGGTGTTGGGGTGGTCTGCCACTCTGACAGGTGATGGTTAGATAGAGTAGATATTGAATGAGTGTTAGTTTCAGAAGGTGTCTATCCTTGTATGTGAGGATGTTTTTCATTTCAGGGTATATTGAATGTAGCGAGAGTTAATGCGTCTTTTAAAAACAGTGAAGAAACTGTTGAGCAGGGGGATTTCTTTATCTCCCTGACCTGGTTTATTGTCGCTTAGTCCTGGCTGCTCTGTCAGGTGATGTTCATGGCCAGCGTTTGGGTGGAGGTTAGGCTTAGGCCGTGGTGTTCGCAGGCAGGGTGATTTTGGAGGCCTTTGGGAAGCAAGTTCTGAGGAGTGCCGCAGCAATGGGGCAAGGAAGTGTTGTGGGGGTCAGATGGCCGGGTGGGTTTGCTGAGAGCAGGGGGTGGTTAGTGGGGTAGCTGAATGAGTGGTGTGTTTAGAATGTGTCTGCCTGTGCATGACTGCGTAATGTAATGGGTTTTTCTGTTGTAGTTGGTGTTTCTTGAATACTTAGGAAAAAAAATATAGAATAACAAATGCCAGCAGGGGGATTTTTTTTTTTCCCCCTCCGCTGTTTTTTTTTTTTTCCCTGGTCCTGGCTGCTCTGTGAGGCGACGATCGTTGCCAATGTTTGGATGCGGAGCGGTGTAGGGACTGAGTTTTTGCAGGCAGGGCGATTTTGGAGGCCCCCGGGAATAGCGTTCCCGAGGAGCCATGCCCCCACGGGGTGAGGGTGTGTTGTGGTTGTCAGGGAGGGGGATGGCTTTGCTGAGAGCAGGGGGTGGTTAGTGGGGTAGCTGAATGTGTGGTGTGTTTACAATGTGTTTGCCTGTGGATGACTGCGTAATGTAATGTGGGTTTTCTTGTTGCAGGTGCTGTTTTTTGAGTAGTTAGGAAAAAAAAAAAAACCAACCCAACTGGGGGATTTCATTTTTCACCCGGGTCCTAGCCACTCAGCGAGGTGACAGTTGTTGCCCATGTTTTGACATGGAGCAGTCTAGGGATGGCATTTTTGCAGGCAGGGTGATTTTGTGTGGTCCTTGGGAATGGTGTTGCTGGAGTCACGTATGTCATAGTCTCTAAACAGTTATGAATCTAGTTAGAATCTGACCATGATGCTAATGGTCATGTGTGAAATGACCATAAATGCTGTGAGAGGTAATAGTGGTAGGTAAAGCACTCATCATGGTTGTAGGGGTTTTGAAGTCCATAAGTTTTTGTGTAAGGTAGGTTCAATAAAGGTGTATTTGCTGTTGGTTCCAAGGTTTAATAAGTATGTAAAAGGTGGTTTGTAATGTGCATGTAGCGAAGGTGCTTGCAGTGCTTGTAAGGTTTCCAAAGTAAATAAAGGGCTTTGATCAATGTAGGCTCAATGAAAGCGTATGTGCTCTTGGTTCTAACTTTATTAAAGAAGTATAAGCTGTTTTGTAATGTAGCTTTAATAAAGGTGTGGTTGGGGGGGTTGGCTCCCGTGTGGTTTTTTTGGATGTGTGACTTGGTCTCTCTCTCTACCTCTGTCTGACTCTGCTCCTCTGTCTTACTCCTTGTCTGACTTTGCCCCCTCTGTGTCTGACTTTGACTCTCTGTCTGTCTGGGTCTGACTTTTGTCTTTGAGTCTCTCTGCCTTTGACTCTCTTTCTGCCTTAGCCTCCGTCTGTGTGTTTGTCTGTATTTGTCTCTCTCTGTCTCGCTTTGACTCTTTGTCTCTCTCTGTCTCCCTTAGTCCCTCTCTGTTTAGTTAAGTGGGAATTAACAGCACGGGAACATGGTTGTGGCCTGGGAGTAATGAAATATATGAAATTTTGATTTTAAAAAATAAAATTGACTACTCCTAGGCATTTTGGCCACATTCTACTGCTGCACCGGCCTTATTATTTTTTTGTTCTTTTCCATACACAACTCTTACACCACTACAAAATGAACCACCCCCAAACAACCCCCCCTCCACAAAACAACTTCACCTCCCTTCACAGCTGAAAAATCACAACCCAAGCACAACGCAACCACACCCCTTCCACCCCCACCCCCACCCCACCCCCCCCCCCAGTATCTGCCCCAAGTCACTGTTTCTGCGTGGACCCTATTCCGGGTTGCACCTGACCGCGGGTCACTGTTTCCGCCCGGACCCTGTTCGGGGTCGCACCTTCCCCCGCGGGGTCATGCTCGGGAAGTGCCGCTTCCCCCCCCCGTGCGCGCTGTCGGCGAGTGCTCGGATCGCAAAGCGCGGAACAGCAGCGCCGGTGCCGCCCGTGAACAAGTGCCGGGGGCGATCAGCGGCAATAACGGTCGGTGCTGCTGCTCTCTGCCCTCTTCCAGAGACTGCACTGAGGACACGCTGCCTGGCCTTAAGCCCGGTCCTGCTCGCTAGAGTTACCGCGGCGGGGGAGGGAGGGAGCGTGGGCCGGGCTGGAGGAGCCCCCGGGGCGGGCAGTGAGGCTGCGGGCAGCGGCCCTTCCCTGTCCGGGGCGGTGCTGGAGGAGGAGCCGGTGCGAGCCGAGGGAGCAGCAGAGAGAAGGTGAGCGGGGCCGCGCGGTCGGTCGCCTGGCGGCTGCCGGGTAAAGCCGCGACGGGGCGGGCCGTGCAGTGCAGCGGGACCGGAGGCAGAAGCCCCTCCGGGTCGGGGCCGGGCGGCGGCGGCGCTTCCCGGGGCCGCGCGAGGCCGGGTTTCCGGGTGCGTAGGCGGCGTGGCTGGCGCTGTAGTCACGTGAGCGGGGCTTCCGGTCGGCCCTGTTGGCTCCCCGGGACACGCCGGGAGCTGTAGTTTTTGCGCACTCGGCTGCCCGGCAGCTGCGTCGCTCCCGGGCGCGCGCGGCACGGCACAGTCCTCGCTACCGGCGCGGCCCCGCGGCGCAGCGCGAGGGGCGGTTTTGGGGCGGGTTCGTGCGGTTTCCCGCGGGCTGCCCGCGGCTCCCCCGGGACCGGTGTGCCCGTGCCCCGGCAGTGCGCATGCGCGGTGGCGTCTCCCGGAAGTGCTGCAATCCCCAAGCGCTTCCCAAACCTGCCCGTGGGTCTCTGGGAGTGCAGGGCTGTGGGGTGGCTGCATTCCCCCCCCACCATCACCCCTCGGCATCGCCCGTGGGGACTGCGGAGGGGGTCAGAGAGCAGACGGGGTGAGCTGTGCTGTGGGCCAGAAATGGAGGCAACGTTTTGCCTTCCTGTGGCTTGAGAACAGACACGTGTGGCTGATTGAGGGGCTCAGAAACAGACGGAGTTGTGTGGCTTTGGGCTCAGAAACAAAGGTCAAGTCGTGCATTTTTGGGACTTGAGAAGAGGCTCAGCAGGCAGGTTTTTGGGCTCATAAAGAGGCACTAAGGCAGCTGGTTTGGGGGCCAAAAGCAAAATGCAGTTTGGCTGGTTTTGCAGGCAGGTGAGAGGCGGAGGGTTGTGGGAAGGCCCTGGGGGCTGCGGGGGAAAGCAGGGGGTGGGTGTCGGGGTGGCATGGGACCCCGAAGCTTGGGAGGCCGGTGTGCACCAGGCCAAACTCCACGTCTGAGGTGGTCTCTGGGGGGAAACACGCTTTTCAGACCCTACGTGCCCTCTTTGAGTTCAGCAATTATTTGTACGCTGCTTAGAATAATTATGACCTGATTAATAATACAAAGTAATGAATGCTTAGAGAATGTACAAGGCGGATGTTTACTCCTAATACTCAAGCTCTGACAGTGATTGATTTACAGCCTTGTCAAAGCCCAGGCTGTTGCCGGTAGCTGGAGCCTGTGAGGAGAAAGAGCTGAAATCAAGCGGAGTTTCAGTGCAGAGCTGAAGCGTCACCGAGCCAGACCTGTAGCCAGCAGGAGCTGGAACGAGACAGGGTGTCCGCTGTCTGGAGCCGGCATTAGCCAGAACTACGATTCTCTGCGGCTGTGAGGAGCAGGAGCTGTGCTCAGTCGGGCTGTCGACTGGCTGCAGCACCCCTTGGCTCGACAGCAGAGGCTCCTCAAAGAGCGCAGGATTTGAGGCGAGTTGGTGAGAGAGAGAGGAGCAGCCGGGCAGGAGCCACAGAGCGAGTGATTGCTTCTGAGTACGACGTATGCTTTATCTCTGTGGTTTCCTGGCTTCCACGGGAGATGCTGGCTGCAACACCTGCTTTTTGGGGGCAGCACAGCACTTCCCGGGAGGGTGCTGTTGCGGTAGAGGTCAGTGCTGGCTGGTGTGTCGGTGACTGGCGGCGCTCTGTCTTGCGGGTGATGGAGAGGAACGTGGTGAATGCGGGAGCATCCCAGTGAGATGATGTGCTCCTGATGAGGATGGATTCTGGAGCGTGCTCTCTGAAAGGTAAGTCAAGGGGCAAAAGCCGTGGGTAGGGTGGGGCCAGCAGAGGCTCTACCATCAGGGCTGTGGAGAGGGCTATTTAGGCTTCCTTAAGTCTGTGGGAAGAGAGCAGGGTCTGTCCCACAGGACGTGCATGTTCTGGCCTGTGTCTGTGTCCTCGTGTCATTTGTGGTGTCTGTGTTCTGTCTTGTGTGCGGTGCCTTCCCCCCGTCTCTGTGGTGCCCCGTGGGCTCTCTGCACGGCGCATGCACCTTGGTAGGTGTCCATGGGGTCTCGGATGCCTTGCTGCTTTGGAAAAGAGCCCGTTGAGCACTCCCCATCTTGTGAGTGGTGCTTACAGCATCTTTTGCATCACAGATGTTTGTGGAGGGTTGCCTTTGTGGAGGAGATCTGGGCCAGAATGACAGCTCTGCTCTTCAGAGTTCTGTTTCCATAGAGGTCCCTTCCGTACAGCACTTCACCCCCCGCCCCGTGTCCTTGTGGGCCTCGGCCTTAAAGCCCGGCTCCTCCCACGTCGGTTGTTCTGGTTGTGTATTGCACTGCAGCACTCGCTGTCGGTTTTGACTACGCCTTGCTTTGCAGGGCTTTGTGTTCTGCAGGTGACACAGGGCCATCTGGATCCCCAGAGAAAATCCTTGAGCGAGGTTTGCTGGAGCGTACAAACGCAAGCGAAGGAGGAGCGGGAGCGGGGCCCGTTGCGAAACATCTTCCTTGGCTCCCGGTTAGGAAGGCTGACACCGTGGGGGCGTGTGGAGCAGCGACGCTGCCGAGGCGCACGGTGAGGCAGTTCCAGGGGTGGGTTTAGAATGGGGGTGATCTGCCACTGTGGCAGGTGGGCAGTGGAACGGATGTTTGGAGTGAGGGGTGGATCGAGTGGCTGTTGAATGAGCGTCAGTTTCTGAATGTGTCTAACCTTGTGTGTGTGAAGTTTTTTTCATTTCAGGTTGTATTTAATGTTGAGATAGTAAATGTTTTTTTTAAAATTGTGTTTAATAAAAAGCCCAGGTGGGGGTTCGATGTCTCTCTTACTCAGACAGAACCCTTCCTCAGGCTTTCTCTGTGCCCCAGAGCTCTCTCACAGTCTTCACTGCTGTCTTGGATGTCTCCATTCAGTCGCTCATCCCCTGGGGACATCTGTACGTTGCTGGAACGCCTTGACTTTTGCACTGTGTCCCAGAGCCGCCCTCTGTCTCTCTTCCAGTCTCAGCACCCTGCTCCTGCTGTCATCACACCTACTGAGGCCAACCTCGTGCCCCACAGCCCCCTTTTGGCACCGTGGCGCACTCTGCACCCTTCTTCCTCCCTGAGACCCTTTCCTGATGCCACCTTTCATCTGCAGAACGCTTGCGTTGTCCTCTGTGCTAGCTAGGATACCTACCTGGTCTGCTGAGGACACCTGTAGTTTCTTCAAATCCCCTTCGGAATTCTTCATCATGTCCTTGAGCATACTTTTGGCTGTCCTCCTCTGCCCTCCTGAGACTCCAGGGCCCTCGCTGTGTCTGCAAGGCTTCTTTCCTTACCCTCCTAACTCCTCTACTCTCTACAACGATGTCTTCCAAGTCCTTTTGCGTACTCCACCGCACTCTTGTGGCACTTCAGCTCCCTTTGGATTTTGGTTTTTGGCACTCTTCAGAGCACTCTTCTCTTACTCTCTGGCATGTCAGCCTGCACACGTATGTGGGTTGGAACTGCCCTGCCTGGGGGCACAGCGATGTCGGTCAGGGGAAGAATAGCACTAAGAGTCTGTAGTTAATGTTGATTTGCCTGGACTGTTTAGGTACAGCCCGTACAGCCCCCTCGCAGCAAGCAGCCCTCAGCAGCAGGCAAGGATGTCACGGGGATGACCGGAGCTATCTGGGAGAGGCTGCGGGAGTGGTAGTTGAACAGATGGAATCTCAAAGGTGTTAAGGCTCGTGTGTGTAGGGCTTAATGCTGTTTTGTTTCTATGTTTTTTTTAATGGCAGGCTGTAATGAGACCCTAAACGGTGTTCCTACATGGAGTCAAGAACTCTGGAATTGTTAAGCTGTCACTCAGCATCCAGGTGACTTGCTTAAAAATTTTATTCAGATCCAGAGGGACAATATATGCACCAAAGAGTGACAGAGGCAGCGATCAGGGCACCGTAAGAAGGTGGGTCAGCGTGTGGTGTCGGAGGAGAAGACGTGACTGGTTGCTACATGACTGGCTTATCGGTTTGGGGTTTTTTTTGTTTTGAAGGTGCAAAGCAGGATATCGGCACCGGAGGTGACTCGGGCAAGGTGAGATGAGTCGGCTGAGTTATTTTTCAGTTATTTTTCATGTGTCGTACTGTTGGTGAAGCTAGAAGCATCTCCTGTTGTCTGTGTCTTACAGGTGGTACCCAGGCCTCAACGTGGTGACCGGTAAATGTCAGAGGCAGGGTGGGTGAGTGGCCAAGGCAACAGGGCAGGAGATGGCAGTTGGTGTGGGCAGGCTGCAGGTTCAGCTTGTGCCACTCGCTTTGGTTTATGCAGATGCCACATGTAGGCTGGGAGGGGCGAAGCCGCGTGCCGCTGAGCAGTCCAGGACAGCGAGGCAGTTGTCGGCTGGGTCAGGGTTTCAGTGCAAAGATTCACGTGGCAGCTCGATGAAGCATTTCTCTTTGGTTTTGCAGGAGCCGGGCACGCTGCCTTTGGAATCGGACGAGCGTTTGAGGTGAGCTGGGTAGTAGAGAGCAGGAGCACGGGGCTGGTGATTTCTCGCAAGCACAGTGGTAGCTCTCTGTCTTTTGGTATCGTAGGTGCCACGGGCCACGCTGGCCGCAGCGTCCGACACTGGACTCTGCACAGAGCAGCTGAGCGGAAAGCCCCGTGGCTGTTGAGGTGGAGGGTGTTGTGGCAGAGGTGTGTCAGCTGACGTGATGCTGACTGCTGGCACTGTTGTTTTTTTTGCAGATGATGAAGAGGAACCTGGCAGCTGCAGGAATGTCCCGGTTAGCTGATGTGGTTTTTGTTGAGGATGGATTCAGACCTCTGGCTCTCTGAAAGTTGAGGGATGAGGGACCGGTGCCCTACAGTGTCTAATCTTGACTTCAGTTAGAAAGAGACTTTACAAAATGGAAACCTTTCTCAAGGAAGTTTCATTTTATGAACTCTCCATCAGAGTGGATCTTCAGAGATGATGTATTTGGCAGTAGTACTCTTGGATGGTGCAGCTGGCCCGATATCCCTGCTAATTATGGAACACACCAAACGCCCCTCTCGTCAAGTTTTCTTTGTGTATTTTGGAGATAGTCTAATGGTATCAGCTCACAGCTGGGCGAGTTCAGGGAATGCAAAAGGAAAATCAAATACTTACACATCTAATAAAAACGTTTCTATAAGCATATGCCCACCTTTACACTAAAGAGTGAAGGACTGAGCTTTATTCTTTATTCTTTGTTTTACCCTTTAAAGTTTTACACTTCACTTCTGATTTTATTGACCGAGCAAGCAGGATGTGCAGCAGCAGCAGCAGCAGCGCAAGGGCCGCGGCGGATCCGTCAGCCGTAGGTTGTGATGACGGTACGACCTCGTCCTGCAGCCTCGCAGGGTTCCCTCCCTGCAGCCCTGCTGTAAGGACGGGATGAGACATTCCGACACCAGCAAGAGCGTTTGTTTTTATGGGCACGATGTGCTCGGGATCGTATCGATCGGCCTTGCTGGTGATTTGAGGAGTTGAAATCGCTCCGGCCTTGCCAGGGTGTGTTGTATGTGGAGCTGACCTGTTCACGCAGAGTCCTCCCTGAGCTCCACTGCTATTCCGTCCCTTCTTCTGACAGAACTTTCTTCTGTGTTAGTTTTTCAAGATGCTGGAATAGGATTGGGGGTTTTTGTTTTTCAGGTGTGTTGTTGTCAGCATCTTCTGATGCTCGACAGGTCCCCCCGGGCCAGGTTTGCCTGGCAGCCGCTAACCCCCTGACCGTGGGGCCAGCCCTGTGTCGCTGCCACGGCACAAAAATACCCCAAGCACCCTGATTCTGGGTCTGCAATGGGAGGAAAAAAATACAGGGTTTTTTGGGGAAAAAAACTTCAATTTGGGGCTCCTGGGAAAGCCAAACCTGCCTGGCTTGGTGCAGCTGGAGAGCAGAAAACCCACCATTTTCATGCACAAAACCAAAAATCACCAATTTTGATGTTGTGGAGAAGTGCTGAAAAAAACCAAAATGGAGTATTTTGGAAAAGCAAAAAACCCAATTTTTGTATTGCAGAAAAGCAAATAAAAACCCCAGACCCAATTTGGGGAAAATCTGGGGTGAGACGGTGGCTGTTTGAGGGGCATTGCTGGGGGTTCTCTGGTGTGGATTATCCGGTGAGGGTCAGTTCTCCAGAGTGGATCATCTGTTGGGGTTGTCCCAGGTGAGTGATCTGCTGCGGGTTATCCCAGGTGGACTCCCTGGTGCGGGTCATCCCAACCCGCGTCCCCCCACGCGCATTTCTACCCACACGCAGACCCCGCTGCCGTGTCTGCCCCCGGTTCCCCCCCCCCCCGCCCCACGTGAGGTTTTTTCCCCCCACAAAAGGTGGGTGTGTGGTGGTTTTTTCTTTTATTAAACTATTTGTATCTCAACCCATGAGTTTTCTCACGTTCCCCTTCCCGTTCTTTCCCCGTCCCGCTGGTGGGGGGTGTGAGTGAGCGGTTGTGTGGTGCTCGGTGTCCAGCTGGGCTCAAACCATGACATGAGGTGAGTTGCCAGCCCTGCCCGGCTGATGCTTTAGTCTCTCCTTGTTACTGCCACCATCCCGATGGGCCGTCCTCGTTCTTCACTGCTGCTTTCTAGTGCCTGTTGCTCTGTAAGCAGCAGTGCTCACGCTGTGCCCGCAGACCCGTCTGCCGACCTCTGGGACATAACTCTGCCAAAGAGAAAGAGCTAAACGGCCCCGGCACAATCTGCAGCCGTTCTGCCTCTGAAGGGACCCGCCGGCCCTTCTCCTGCCCCTTCCTCTGCCCAGCTGGGCTGGGAAAGTACTGTTGTTGCAGAAGCTGCTACACACCCTGGGGTTCCTTCTTAGGTTCCTTCTGTCGGCTTTGCCCTGTGTCTGGGCTGCCGAGGCCATCGACTGCGCGTGGGACACAGGCAGCCTGGAGAGCTTTAGCCCAAGTCCTTCCTCTCCCCTTTGGGCAGCAGCGGTTCTGCCGCTGCTACAGGCAGCCGCTTTCTCGGGGGCGAGGGGCTGGTACGCCAACAGGCCGCTGCCCGCTCCAGTCAGAGGAAGAGGCTGTTCTCCGGGCACCAGGCGCAGGGCAAGCGGAGGGACGTTCTGCGCTGCCGATGGCTCTTCCCGAGGGAGCTGTGCTCTGGTTTTAGCAGAAAAAGGTGTCAGTCCCAGGCAGCCGCATATGGCTGTGCACAGCTATTTGGCCGGTGTCTTGCTTGTTCGAGTAAAGGCATAGTTCTTGCCTTGCAGTCCTGCTGACAGGTCAGACATCCGAGTTACAAAAGCCTTTTGCCATCAAAGCAAGATGACCGCTCGATTTCCACCAGCACTGTATGTCAGCTGTGTTGCTAGCTGAAAACGGCTGGCAGGCCAGGAGATAGCTAGAGGGGTCTCAATTAAAGAAAGCGAGGGTTGAAGTGCGTGTTTTAAGGAGGTGAATTAGGCAGCCGAAGGCACTGAGCTGCTCGCCTGACCCAGTGGCAGAACAGCCCCTCCAGCCGACCAAGTGTTGCGTGTTGCAGGCAGCAAAGTGCTCGCTGGTGGGAGCGGCAAGGAGCACGGGGCTCCGCGGCTGCCCGGAGCAAAGACGGACCCTCCCGGGCTCTGCGGTCCCCTGCTGAGGACATCTCCCAGCCCAACGGGCCTCTCTGCTTTCCCTGCCGCCCGGCTCGCTGCCCGCTGGAGGGCAGGCTGGGGAGGAACTTTGTGCGGCGTCTCTTCTCGAAGGGACAGGCCCTGCCCAGGGAGCCTCGTGTGGATGCCGGGGGAGGAGAGCAGAGCACCGGTAGCCCAGAGGTGAGGAAAGGTGCAAACAGCCCCGCAGAGCCCGCGGGTCCCCAGGGTGTCATCGCTGCTGTGCAGCTCCGCCGCTGGCACCGGCTCTGCTCGGCCGTGCTGTCTGCTGCTGAGCGCGGCCGCCCCCCTGGCACAAAGCAGCTTTCCGTCTGTGCCCTGCTGCCTTCAGCACCCGCTGTGCTGCCGCCGGGGTGAAAACTCTCTCTGCAGTGTCTGCTGCCGGCGCTGCCGGGGCCGGGGAACGCGAGCCCTGTCCGCCCGGGGAGCAGTTGCCGCGTTGGGATGGTAGAAGGGGGCTGCTGCGGGCGTCATTTCTGCTGCCGGGAACTGCTCCGAGGGGCGGGATGGGGCGATGGCGCCGCCCGGCGGGTAAATGTCGGTACTGCAGCGCGGGGCCGGGCTGGCGGAGCGGCGCGGCTGTTTGTCGTGTTCTGTGCTGCCACCCTGTGGTTAAAGACGGGTACTGCAGCCCGCGTACCGCGCCCGCGCACGGCCGTGCCCGGGGTCATGCTCGGGAAGTGCCGCCCCCACTCCGTGCGCGCTGTCGGCGGGTGCTCGGAGCGCAAAGCGCGGAACGGCAGCGCCGGTGCCGCCCGTGAACAAGTGCCGGGGGCGATCAGCGGCAATAACGGTCAGTGCTGCTGCCTCTTGCCCTCTTCTAGAGGCTGCACTGAGGACACGCTGCCTGGCCTTAATCCCGGTCCTGCTCGCTAGAGTTACCGCGGCGGGGGGGGGGAGCGTGGGTCGGGCTGGAGGAGCCCCCGGGGCGGGCAGTGAGGCTGCGGGCAGCGGCCCCTCCCTGTCCGGGGAGGTACTGGAGGAGGAGCCGGTGCGAGCCGAGGGAGCAGCAGAGAGAAGGTGAGCGGGGCCGCGCGGTCGGTCGCCTGGCGGCTGCCGGGTAAAGCCGCGACGGGGGGGCCGCGCGGTGCGGCGGGACCGGCGGCAGAAGCCGCTCCGGGTCGGAGCCGGGCGGCGGCGGCGCTTCCCGGGGCCGCGCGAGGCCGGGCTTCCGGGTGCGTGGGCGGCGTGGCTGGCGCTGTAGTCACGTGAGCGGGGTTTCCGGTCAGCCCTGTTGGCTCCCCGGGGCACGCCGGGAGCTGTAGTTTTTGCGCACTCGGCTGCCCGACAGCTGCGTCGCTCCCGCGCGCGCGCGGCACGGCACAGTCCTCGCTACCGGCGCGGCCCCGTGGCGCAGCGCGAGGGGCGGTTTTGTGGCGGGTTCGTGCGGTTTCCCGCGGGCTGCCCGCGGCTCCCCCAGGACCGGTGTGCCCGTGCCCCGGCAGTGCGCATGCGCGGTGGCGTCTCCCGGAAGTGCCGCAATCCCCAAGCGCTTCCCAAAGCTGCCCGTGGGTCTCTGGGAGTGCAGGGCTGTGGGGTGGCTGCATTTCCTCACCCCACCCCCCCCACCCGTCGGCATCGCCCGTGGGGACTGCGGAGGGGGTCAGAGAGCAGACGGGGTGAGCTGTGCTGTGGGCCTGAAATGGAGGCAACGTTTTGCCTTCCTTTGGCTTGAGAACAGACACGTGTGGCTGATTGAGGGACTCAGAAACAGACGGAGTTGTGTGGTTTTGGGCTCAGAAACAGAGGTCAAGTCGTGCATTTTTGGGACTTGAGAAGAGGCTCAGCAGGCAGGTTTTTGGGCTCATAAAGAGGCATTAAGGCAGCTGGTTTGGGGGCCAAAAGCAGAATGCAGTTTGGCTGGTTTTGCAGGCAGGTGAGAGGTGGAGGGTTGTGGGAGGGCCCTGGGGGCTGCAGGGGAAAGGAGGGGGTGGGTGTCGGGGTGGCATGGGACCCCGAAGCTTGGGAGGCCGGCGTGCACCAGGCCAAACTCCACGTTTGCGGTGACTGGACGCGCACTGTCTTGCAGGTGATGGAGAGGAACCTGGTGAATGCAGGAGCATCCCAGTGAGATGATGTGCTCCTGATGAGGATGGATTCTGGAGCGTGCTCTCTGAAAGGTAAGTCAAGGGGCAAAAGCCGTGGGTAGGGTGGGGCCAGCAGAGGCTCTACCATCAGGGCTGTGGAGAGGGCTATTTAGGCTTCCTTAAGTCTGTGGGAAGAGAGCAGGGTCTGTCCCACAGGACGTGCATGTTCTGGCCTGTGTCTGTGTCCTCGTGTCATTTGTGGTGTCTGTGTTCTGTCTTGTGTGCGGTGCCTTCCCCCCGTCTCTGTGGTGCCCCGTGGGCTCTCTGCACGGCGCATGCACCTTGGTAGGTGTCCATGGGGTCTGTGATGCCTTGCTGCGCGGTGGGAGGTGGAAGGTGGGGCTCCGGCCACGTGCGATCTACAGCAATAATGGTCAGTGCTGTTTCTTTCCCTCTTCCAGAGGCCGTGCTGAGGCTGTGCTTGTCTGTTCCTGCCCTGGGGTGCCGTTGACTGCACCCACCTCGGGCTTGTGTGGGGTGTCTCTGCCCGGCCTTGCGCTTCTCACGGCACGGGGGCAAAAAGGGATAGGCGGAGCCCTTCCCGGCTGTGGACAGCGGACAGGAGCTGCCGCGGCTGAAGCTGGAGAGACCAGAGAAAGCGGAAGAAAGAGAAAATCAAGACCATCTGTGCAGCACCCGCCTCCCAGTGCAGGAAGAGAGAGCCTGCCTCTCTGCGTGAGGAAGGAGCCCTCTTCACAGTCAGACCGCCAGCGTGCACCCAGGGTCTGCGTGTGTCACCCCAAGCGCGGTACGGCCGCGTAGTGCGCGAGCAAGCGAGGCTGCGTGTGTCGGAAGCCTGGTCTTGTAAGAGGTGAGAGACACCCGCGTATTCTTTTAGGGTGAGGACAGCCAGGCGACTGGAGTTTCAGAAGAAGAAGAGGGGCAGGAGGAAGGAAGGAGAAAGAAGCATCTGACCCGTCAAATTCTCCCAGCAGTGCCGAGAACGAGAGCTGCGGTGAGTCCTGGGCCTTCAGGGCCCTGTCACACGTCTTGTGCGTCCCGGTCCTTTCCTGCCCGTCACCTGGACCTCTTTTTTCCATGCTGCTGTTATTTCTGCCGTCCCCGCCCCTTTCCTAGACCTCTCCTCTTCTTTATTCTTCTGTCCTGCTCCCCCTTCCTTTCTCACTTTCTCTCTCTTGTCCTACTGCTCCCTTTTCTCATTTCTCTCTGTGCTTTTGTCCTGCCTCTCCCTCCTTTTTTTCATCTTCCATCTCTGCGCTTAGTGTCGTCGCTTTTTAAATTTTCATTCTACGTCTTTTAGTTTGCTGTCGCTATTTCGTGTTTCCTTAGCGCTGCCGCTTTTTAAATTTTCTTTTCTGTGCCTCTGTTCTAGTTCAGTATCCTTGTGTGATCATTTTTTCCTTTATTTCACCAACACCTGTTGCTTTTAAAATGTTCTTTTTCCCTTCAGTGTCTTTTTAGTGAGTTTTTCTCTTTCCTTAATGCCTTCTCTGTCTTTTTAAATCGTCCCCTCTTTTGTTCGCTGTGGCTACTTTTTAGTTCCAGGGCGTGGTTGGACCAGATGAGCTGCAAGAGTTCCCTTCGCACCTCAAACCGTTCTGCAGTTCTGGAGTCACAGCTGTCACATCCAGGGCGGTGAGCTACCACAGGCCTGAGAAAGTTGCCCCAGGCTTCAAGGCCATCCCGAGCGCCTGCTGCTTTACTCCGGCTGCAGCGCTCCTGAAGAAGAGGAGAAGGTAATTTTGCAGTGGTCAGGGCTTTTAGGGCTCAGTGGTCGTGCTCAGTGGGTTGCGTGGTTGGGTGGTTTGAAGGGACAGTCCGAGAGGGCATCTGAAATGCCCTTGCAGGGTGGAGGGAGGCAGGAAAGCGGGGCGGGGGGGTTAGAGCTGGCAAGGGACTGCCCCGGGCTGGGGGGCGGTGTGCCCGTGGGTGCCAGTACCTCAGCTGCTGTGTCGGCATTGTGGGAGCCGTGGGGGTCATGGACTTTACTCTTTTACTCTGCCTCCCCCCAGAAAGCTCTGGCTGACGAAGTTATGCCACAACAGAGACTGCAGCCGTCAGCACCATGGGATGCTGATAATGACCAGCACAGGCCTCGCTGAACTGTCGTTTTCCCTGCTGCTTGCAATGGATCTGCAGTGGCCTCTGATTCATGGAAAAAGACTCTACAGCTCAAAATGGAGTTATAACGCAGGTATGTTTTACTCCGGCCGGGGTGCAAGGGGATTTCTCCACAAACCTTGCACACCAACAGCACTTTTTACCAAAACGTTACAGAGTGTGGATACACTTATTCACTGGATTACATAACACAAACATACATATGCATGAGTAAGGCTGGGTTAGTTCTAGAGGCTGGTGTCAGCAGTTTATGTTATCTTTGCACCTGTGCATTGCCTCCTGGGGGGGGGCGTGTCTTCGGGGTCTTTGGGAGGAAGGCTCGTAGTCTTTCTCACCTTGTTTTTTCCCCGGAGCATGCGCAGATTCTCTTAGCCAATTTCTTGAAAAACAAAAATGTTTTTCAGCTGGTTTACTCATGCTATCTTATTTAAGGGAAGCAATGAAACTTCTACCATCCGTATATGTCTATCTTTACTCATTACCGAGGCCCAACTAGTTAGAGCACACCTGTTCCTCGAGGACAAAAACATGATATTTTGCTGAACACTGCAGTTCTTGGTAGATTTTCACAGTAAACCGCTTTGTTTTGATGAACACAGCAGTCCTTGGTAAAATTCCACAGAACAGTCTGGGCAAGCAGGATTCTTAGCAATATTAAAAAATACTATAAGTAGTACTATAACTTGCTAGAAGTAAGTAAATAAGTTGCTAAGCAGCTTTCTATTGCAGATTTAGAAAAACGACAGATTACTTCCAGAACTCGCGGCCCCCCCCCCCCCCCCAATTTTCCTGTTTGGCCAGTCAGTAAACCAGAGGGGGAGGTGGCGTTGAACAGGCCATTATGGGCATTTAAGTGCTTAAGTACAGCCCCATTGTCAGCGGCAGACCCCAGCAATGCAGCCTTAACGACTAGGCTGCAAGTCCCTGCACGTCCTTGGCTGGTAGTGCTACATGTCAAAGACATGGTTTTTCCCTTAGGGGAAGAAGGCAAAACAAAAATTTGCATTTACATGGGAGGGTAGCCAGCATACCTTTACCAGACTCCCAGAGGGGGGTAGAAACAATCAGAAATGCCCCAATCTAGAAAAAAAATTACAACAGCTTTGTAATGGGTACTTTAGGATATTGGAGAAAACAGGTACCTGGATTCTCCATTGCCTGTCCACTGCATTGGCTTTTACAAAAAGGAAAACGGTGGAGTTGGCATTCAGAACATGAAGAAGCGATTAAAACTCTGATACTCGAATTAAAAACATATCTAAATTACAAATGCCTATTAATACTTGACCCACGAGCATTACAGCAGCCATTTAAACCTTCACCAATTGTAGATGCACCCCCCCTACCTCTAGCATGGGATGCTAGTGACAACAATGGAGTAAAAGAAACTCAGTACGAGATGGATTTATGCTGCATCCTAAGGGGTAACCTGTTCAGCCTTCCCCCCCCTCCGCCCCGAGACAGTTCTCTTTTCTTTCCTTGAAGAACATCGATGGTGGGAAAGCTTATCTGGATGGTCACCACCACCAACAGGACTCGGTCTGATTTTCCTAATTCTAACTTTATTATGTTTACTACTTCTAATAGTATTGTATATTAAGGTTTGGAGGATGGTTAAACAGATCACTCAGTTACAAAAGTATCCCTGTGTGTATACTTCCCTAAAATATTTTTTTTTTTAATAGCAGCTAATAAAACACAAAATTCGCTTCAGTTATAATTGGATTACGGCATTCGCTGCTTATAGGCAGAGAGGCAAGAGGCAACCACACCGCCACTCTCTGGACAAGATCAAGTACTGTAGCCCAGGTAATAGACTGTGAGGGCGGGAAAGTCCATGCGGGGGCGCAGCTGCCGCCTGAGGGGAAGGGGGCGGGACCCGCCTGTGGGAAGGGGAAGGGCGGGAAAGTCGCGCGCCGCTGTGAGGGGCGGAGCGGCCGCCTGAGGGGAAGGGGGCGGGTGCAGCCCCGCCAGACGCGACCAGGAGTCCGAGCAGAGGAGTGGCCGTCGCAGTCGTCTCTGCGGGAAGCACTGGAGCAGCAACTGGGTGAGTAAAGCCGATCTGTGAGTTTTTGGCGGGGTGGGGCGGGGCGGGGGGGGGGAGGGGCTGAGATTCGGGTGGTGCTGTGGCGAGCTCTGTCCGGGGGCCGGCGACCCTCTCAGACCCGACGGCGTCTTCTTGCCCTTGCAACAGCTGGTGGTGGAGCAGAAAGAAGAGACAAACATCGCGTGCAGAAGGACCCGCAAGACAAGAGAGAGCGGCAGGAGGAGCGGAGGAAGTCTGAGCAACAAGTGCAGGAAAGAGAAGGGCGCTCCGGGCAAAGCGCCGCTGTGAGGGGCGGAGCGGCCACCTGAGGGGAAGGGTAGTGGGACCTGTCTGGGGCGGGGGGGGAGTGCCGTCGCCGTGGGGGGGGGGAGAGCGGGGCGGGCGGGGGGTGGTGTGGAGCCGTCTGTGTGGGGGAGCACCGTCGCCGCCTGGGTGGGAGAGTGCCGTCGCCGCCGGAGGGGGGAGGGGTGGGGGAAAAGCGCCGTCGCCGTCCGAGGCGGTGGGGTCGCAGTCTGGGGCGGGGGGGAGCGCCGTCGCCGTGGGGGGGTGGAGAGCGTCGTCGCCGCGGGGCGGGCGGGGTGGTGTGGAGCCGTCTGTGTGGGGGAGCACGTCTGTGTGGGGGAGCACCGTCGCCGCCTGGGGTGGGGGGAAGCCGGCGCCCGGGGGGGGGGGAGCGCCGGCGCCGCCGGGGGGGGGAGGGGTGGGGGGGGAAGAGCGCCGTCGCCGTCCGACGCGGGGGGGTCGCAGTCTGGGACAGGGGAGCAGCGACATCGCCGTCTAAAGGCGGGAGCGGGGCGAGCACCGTCGCCGTAGGGGCTGAGGAGGGTCCAAGGCCCCGCTGGATGCAGCCAGGAGCCCGGAGCAGATGAGTGGCCGTCGCAGTCGTCCCTGCAGGGAGCATTGAAGCATCAACTGGGTGAGACAAGCTGATCTGTGAGGTTTTCTCGGAGGGGGGGGGGGTGTTGGGGTATGGGCGGGGGGGGGGCCGGCTTCCGTCTGTCCTCCCTGTGGGGAAGCTGGCGTTTGACCGTACTCTCCTTCCAAGCAGCAGCTCCTGAAGAAGAAAGAAGAAGTATTGTGAGGAGCGGCGGGCTGCAGAGAGGAGCGGGGCGAGAGAAGGGAGCTCTGGACAAAGGGGACCTCCCTGTTACCGGGGCTGCGGTCGCATGAGACCGTTGCCGGCGCTTCTGGTGTCCTGGCCGGCGCTGCGCTGGGTGACCTCCCTGTAAGCAGGGCTCGGGTCTCTGGTCTTTTGCCACCTTGCCCCACGGTTTGGCTGCCCGGAGAGAAGGGCGGCCCTGTCAGGAGAGTGAGCGGCGCTGTCTCCGCGCCGAGGGGGAAGTGGGGCTCTCCGGACCCCACGCCCGCCCTGTGAGCAGGGGAGGGCCGTTTTCCCGGCCCCGGCGGCTTTCTGGCTGCTGGCGGCCTGGCCAGCGTGACCCCCTGGAGTCGGGGCGTGTCACGGCATTTGTCCCTTGGCCACCCCGTGAAGCCCCGCGGCACGTTGAGTCCCTGCGGCCTGCGTGCGTCCTGGGAGGCAGGTCTGGGGCTCTGCTCTCCTGCTCGTGGGAAGGGATGGCTCCCCAGACACTGGCTGCACAGAGCTCGCTCTCTCTTCTGGGAAGTTTTGTTTGTCCCTGTCTGTGTGTGTGTCTGTGTGTGTGTGCCTGCCTGTGTCTGTGTCTGTGTCTGTGGGTGTGAGTGAGCGAGCGAGCGAATGAGCTTCTCGTTTAGGCCCCTGTTGAAATCACTGCAGCGTACTTAGCTTAAACTTCCCGGGAGGGAAAGAAGGGCTCTGTGCAGCAACAGGGGGTCGGTCCCCTCTGAGCCCGCGAGCGGAGGGCGAGTCCCGGCTTGCCCCTCCTTGCCCCTCCTTTCGAAGGAGAGAGCGAAGCCCCGAAGCCCCGTGGCTGTAGCGCGGCCAGCGTGCGACCCGCCTGTGTTCAGGGCCCGGGTCTCTGCCTGGGTGGCCGCCTGTCCTGGCTGGCGACCTGCCAGCGTGCCCGCCCCGTACTCGGGGCGGGTGCCACGAGGCGTGGAGCCCTCTGTCCCCAGGAGCCGCTCGGCCGCCCTGTAATCAGGGCTGGGCGGGCTGCTGTAGGCAGCCAGCAGAGGCTGCCCTGTAAGTCCGGGGCTGGCCAGTGAGTGACCTGCAGTGCCGGCAGCGGCTCGAGCCCCCTGTGTAAGCAGGGGCGCAGCTTCCTTGGCCGCCGCTTTTGTGTGCCCAGCTCCCCTTTGTCCAGAGTTCCCAACTCCGAGCCCAGCTCCAGCGCCGGCCGGCACTGCACGCGTGGCAGCCCCGGAGCGTCGATTGGGTGAGAAAAGCTGACCTGTGAGGTTTTTTTTGGGGGAGGCGGGGGGTGGTGGTGGTGTTAGGTTATACGGGGTTGCGGGTGGGAGGGCCTCTGGGATTCGGGTGGTGCTGTGGCGAGCTCTGTCTGGGGGCCGGTGTCCCTCTCAGACCTGACGGCGTCCTTCTGCCATTACAGGAGCTGGCGGAGAAGAAGGAAGAGCCAAACATCGCGTGCGGAAAGACCTTCAAAGGCAAGAGAGAGCGGGGGAGGAGCGGAGGAAGTCTGGGCAACAAGTGGAGGCAAAAGAAGGGCGCTCTGGGCAACAGGACCACCCTGTCCCTGGGCTCTGGTCGCGCAAGGGTGTCACCAGGACCTTTGGTGCCCTGGCCGGCATTGTGCCCTGGCCGGCTTTGTGCCGGGTGATCTCCCTGTAAGCGGGGCTCGGGTCTTTGGGTTTTTGCCGGCCTTTTGCCACGTTGCCCCATGGTTCGGCTGCCCGGGCAGGTGGCAAGCGTCTGAGGGGGTTGAGCAGCACCGTCTCCGCAGCCGAGGCGGGAAGCGGGGCTCCTAAAGCCCACCGTGGTGGTGAGCTGCAGTCAGGACGGCCAGCCCATAACTCGGGCGTAGATGGGAGCCTTGAAGTGCACGGGGCTCGTTGAGCGGGCCGAGCCAAGGGAGAACCCCCTGTAAGGAAGGCCGTGAGCATCCCCTGTGCTTAAGGGGAGGTGCTGGGAGGGACGAGGGACCCTCCCCTGTGAGCAGGCCGGTGTCCCTGGCCCCGGCCTTTCAGAGGCATGGGGCTGAGACGTGCAGGGCTGGGCGTGCCCTGCCCTAGCCCTAGCCCTAGCCCTAGCCCTCTTTCTGTGTGCTGTCAGCCCCAGGAGCAGCTTGGGAGGAAGAGAGGCGCGGGGGAAGGCAAGGAGGCTGGGAGGCAACGGTGCCTGCGAGCCGGGCCCAGGTCCGGCCCGGGCAGGCCTGGCAGTGCTTTGAGCTGGGCCAGCGCCCTGGAAGCAGGGCTGGGGCCTCTGCTCCGTCCTCCGGGTGGGGGAGCTGGCGCCTGACTGCACTCTCCTTCCAAGCAGTTCCTCTTGGAGAAGAAAGACGAGGCATCGTGAGGAGCGTTGGGCTGAAGAGAGGAGCGGGGCGAGAGAAGGGAGCTCTGGACAAAGGGGACCTCCCTGTTACCGGGGCTGCGGTGGCACGAGACCGTTGCCGGCGCTTCTGGTGTCCTGGCCGGCGCTGCGCTGGGTGACCTCCCTGTAAGCAGGGCTCGGGTCTCTGGTCTTTTGCCACCTTGCCCCACGGTTTGGCTGCCCGGAGAGAAGGGCGGCCCTGTCAGGAGAGTGAGCGGCGCTGTCTCCGCGCCGAGGGGGAAGTGGGGCTCTCCGGACCCCACGCCCGCCCTGTGAGCAGGGGAGGGCCGTTTTCCCGGCCCCGGCGGCTTTCTGGCTGCTGGCGGCCTGGCCAGCGTGACCCCCTGGAGTCGGGGCGTGTCACGGCATTTGTCCCTTGGCCACCCCGTGAAGCCCCGCGGCACGTTGAGTCCCTGCGGCCTGCGTGCGTCCTGGGAGGCAGGTCTGGGGCTCTGCTCTCCTGCTCGTGGGAAGGGATGGCTCCCCAGACACTGGCTGCACAGAGCTCGCTCTCTCTTCTGGGAAGTTTTGTTTGTCCCTGTCTGTGTGTGTGTCTGTGTGTGTGTGCCTGCCTGTGTCTGTGTCTGTGTCTGTGGGTGTGAGTGAGCGAGCGAGCGAATGAGCTTCTCGTTTAGGCCCCTGTTGAAATCACTGCAGCGTACTTAGCTTAAACTTCCCGGGAGGGAAAGAAGGGCTCTGTGCAGCAACAGGGGGTCGGTCCCCTCTGAGCCCGCGAGCGGAGGGCGAGTCCCGGCTTGCCCCTCCTTGCCCCTCCTTTCGAAGGAGAGAGCGAAGCCCCGAAGCCCCGTGGCTGTAGCGCGGCCAGCGTGCGACCCGCCTGTGTTCAGGGCCCGGGTCTCTGCCTGGGTGGCCGCCTGTCCTGGCTGGCGACCTGCCAGCGTGCCCGCCCCGTACTCGGGGCGGGTGCCACGAGGCGTGGAGCCCTCTGTCCCCAGGAGCCGCTCGGCCGCCCTGTAATCAGGGCTGGGCGGGCTGCTGTAGGCAGCCAGCAGAGGCTGCCCTGTAAGTCCGGGGCTGGCCAGTGAGTGACCTGCAGTGCCGGCAGCGGCTCGAGCCCCCTGTGTAAGCAGGGGCGCAGCTTCCTTGGCCGCCGCTTTTGTGTGCCCAGCTCCCCTTTGTCCAGAGTTCCCAACTCCGAGCCCAGCTCCAGCGCCGGCCGGCACTGCACGCGTGGCAGCCCCGGAGCGTCGATTGGGTGAGAAAAGCTGACCTGTGAGGTTTTTTTTGGGGGAGGCGGGGGGGGGTGGTGGTGGTGTTAGGTTATACGGGGTTGCGGGTGGGAGGGCCTCTGGGATTCGGGTGGTGCTGTGGCGAGCTCTGTCTGGGGGCCGGTGTCCCTCTCAGACCTGACGGCGTCCTTCTGCCATTACAGGAGCTGGCGGAGAAGAAGGAAGAGCCAAACATCGCGTGCGGAAAGACCTTCAAAGGCAAGAGAGAGCGGGGGAGGAGCGGAGGAAGTCTGGGCAACAAGTGGAGGCAAAAGAAGGGCGCTCTGGGCAACAGGACCACCCTGTCCCTGGGCTCTGGTCGCGCAAGGGTGTCACCAGGACCTTTGGTGCCCTGGCCGGCATTGTGCCCTGGCCGGCTTTGTGCCGGGTGATCTCCCTGTAAGCGGGGCTCGGGTCTTTGGGTTTTTGCCGGCCTTTTGCCACGTTGCCCCATGGTTCGGCTGCCCGGGCAGGTGGCAAGCGTCTGAGGGGGTTGAGCAGCACCGTCTCCGCAGCCGAGGCGGGAAGCGGGGCTCCTAAAGCCCACCGTGGTGGTGAGCTGCAGTCAGGACGGCCAGCCCATAACTCGGGCGTAGATGGGAGCCTTGAAGTGCACGGGGCTCGTTGAGCGGGCCGAGCCAAGGGAGAACCCCCTGTAAGGAAGGCCGTGAGCATCCCCTGTGCTTAAGGGGAGGTGCTGGGAGGGACGAGGGACCCTCCCCTGTGAGCAGGCCGGTGTCCCTGGCCCCGGCCTTTCAGAGGCATGGGGCTGAGACGTGCAGGGCTGGGCGTGCCCTGCCCTAGCCCTAGCCCTAGCCCTAGCCCTCTTTCTGTGTGCTGTCAGCCCCAGGAGCAGCTTGGGAGGAAGAGAGGCGCGGGGGAAGGCAAGGAGGCTGGGAGGCAACGGTGCCTGCGAGCCGGGCCCAGGTCCGGCCCGGGCAGGCCTGGCAGTGCTTTGAGCTGGGCCAGCGCCCTGGAAGCAGGGCTGGGGCCTCTGCTCCGTCCTCCGGGTGGGGGAGCTGGCGCCTGACTGCACTCTCCTTCCAAGCAGTTCCTCTTGGAGAAGAAAGACGAGGCATCGTGAGGAGCGTTGGGCTGAAGAGAGGAGCGGGGCGAGAGAAGGGAGCTCTGGACAAAGGGGACCTCCCTGTTACCGGGGCTGCGGTCGCACGAGACCGTTGCCGGCGCTTCTGGTGTCCTGGCCGGCGCTGCGCTGGGTGACCTCCCTGTAAGCAGGGCTCGGGTCTCTGGTCTTTTGCCACCTTGCCCCACGGTTTGGCTGCCCGGAGAGAAGGGCGGCCCTGTCAGGAGAGTGAGCGGCGCTGTCTCCGCGCCGAGGGGGAAGTGGGGCTCTCCGGACCCCACGCCCGCCCTGTGAGCAGGGGAGGGCCGTTTTCCCGGCCCCGGCGGCTTTCTGGCTGCTGGCGGCCTGGCCAGCGTGACCCCCTGGAGTCGGGGCGTGTCACGGCATTTGTCCCTTGGCCACCCCGTGAAGCCCCGCGGCACGTTGAGTCCCTGCGGCCTGCGTGCGTCCTGGGAGGCAGGTCTGGGGCTCTGCTCTCCTGCTCGTGGGAAGGGATGGCTCCCCAGACACTGGCTGCACAGAGCTCGCTCTCTCTTCTGGGAAGTTTTGTTTGTCCCTGTCTGTGTGTGTGTCTGTGTGTGTGTGCCTGCCTGTGTCTGTGTCTGTGTCTGTGGGTGTGAGTGAGCGAGCGAGCGAATGAGCTTCTCGTTTAGGCCCCTGTTGAAATCACTGCAGCGTACTTAGCTTAAACTTCCCGGGAGGGAAAGAAGGGCTCTGTGCAGCAACAGGGGGTCGGTCCCCTCTGAGCCCGCGAGCGGAGGGCGAGTCCCGGCTTGCCCCTCCTTGCCCCTCCTTTCGAAGGAGAGAGCGAAGCCCCGAAGCCCCGTGGCTGTAGCGCGGCCAGCGTGCGACCCGCCTGTGTTCAGGGCCCGGGTCTCTGCCTGGGTGGCCGCCTGTCCTGGCTGGCGACCTGCCAGCGTGCCCGCCCCGTACTCGGGGCGGGTGCCACGAGGCGTGGAGCCCTCTGTCCCCAGGAGCCGCTCGGCCGCCCTGTAATCAGGGCTGGGCGGGCTGCTGTAGGCAGCCAGCAGAGGCTGCCCTGTAAGTCCGGGGCTGGCCAGTGAGTGACCTGCAGTGCCGGCAGCGGCTCGAGCCCCCTGTGTAAGCAGGGGCGCAGCTTCCTTGGCCGCCGCTTTTGTGTGCCCAGCTCCCCTTTGTCCAGAGTTCCCAACTCCGAGCCCAGCTCCAGCGCCGGCCGGCACTGCACGCGTGGCAGCCCCGGAGCGTCGATTGGGTGAGAAAAGCTGACCTGTGAGGTTTTTTTTGGGGGAGGCGGGGGGTGGTGGTGGTGTTAGGTTATACGGGGTTGCGGGTGGGAGGGCCTCTGGGATTCGGGTGGTGCTGTGGCGAGCTCTGTCTGGGGGCCGGTGTCCCTCTCAGACCTGACGGCGTCCTTCTGCCATTACAGGAGCTGGCGGAGAAGAAGGAAGAGCCAAACATCGCGTGCGGAAAGACCTTCAAAGGCAAGAGAGAGCGGGGGAGGAGCGGAGGAAGTCTGGGCAACAAGTGGAGGCAAAAGAAGGGCGCTCTGGGCAACAGGACCACCCTGTCCCTGGGCTCTGGTCGCGCAAGGGTGTCACCAGGACCTTTGGTGCCCTGGCCGGCATTGTGCCCTGGCCGGCTTTGTGCCGGGTGATCTCCCTGTAAGCGGGGCTCGGGTCTTTGGGTTTTTGCCGGCCTTTTGCCACGTTGCCCCATGGTTCGGCTGCCCGGGCAGGTGGCAAGCGTCTGAGGGGGTTGAGCAGCACCGTCTCCGCAGCCGAGGCGGGAAGCGGGGCTCCTAAAGCCCACCGTGGTGGTGAGCTGCAGTCAGGACGGCCAGCCCATAACTCGGGCGTAGATGGGAGCCTTGAAGTGCACGGGGCTCGTTGAGCGGGCCGAGCCAAGGGAGAACCCCCTGTAAGGAAGGCCGTGAGCATCCCCTGTGCTTAAGGGGAGGTGCTGGGAGGGACGAGGGACCCTCCCCTGTGAGCAGGCCGGTGTCCCTGGCCCCGGCCTTTCAGAGGCATGGGGCTGAGACGTGCAGGGCTGGGCGTGCCCTGCCCTAGCCCTAGCCCTAGCCCTAGCCCTCTTTCTGTGTGCTGTCAGCCCCAGGAGCAGCTTGGGAGGAAGAGAGGCGCGGGGGAAGGCAAGGAGGCTGGGAGGCAACGGTGCCTGCGAGCCGGGCCCAGGTCCGGCCCGGGCAGGCCTGGCAGTGCTTTGAGCTGGGCCAGCGCCCTGGAAGCAGGGCTGGGGCCTCTGCTCCGTCCTCCGGGTGGGGGAGCTGGCGCCTGACTGCACTCTCCTTCCAAGCAGTTCCTCTTGGAGAAGAAAGACGAGGCATCGTGAGGAGCGTTGGGCTGAAGAGAGGAGCGGGGCGAGAGAAGGGAGCTCTGGACAAAGGGGACCTCCCTGTTACCGGGGCTGCGGTCACACGAGACCGTTGCCGGCGCTTCTGGTGTCCTGGCCGGCGCTGCGCTGGGTGACCTCCCTGTAAGCAGGGCTCGGGTCTCTGGTCTTTTGCCACCTTGCCCCACGGTTTGGCTGCCCGGAGAGAAGGGCGGCCCTGTCAGGAGAGTGAGCGGCGCTGTCTCCGCGCCGAGGGGGAAGTGGGGCTCTCCGGACCCCACGCCCGCCCTGTGAGCAGGGGAGGGCCGTTTTCCCGGCCCCGGCGGCTTTCTGGCTGCTGGCGGCCTGGCCAGCGTGACCCCCTGGAGTCGGGGCGTGTCACGGCATTTGTCCCTTGGCCACCCCGTGAAGCCCCGCGGCACGTTGAGTCCCTGCGGCCTGCGTGCGTCCTGGGAGGCAGGTCTGGGGCTCTGCTCTCCTGCTCGTGGGAAGGGATGGCTCCCCAGACACTGGCTGCACAGAGCTCGCTCTCTCTTCTGGGAAGTTTTGTTTGTCCCTGTCTGTGTGTGTGTCTGTGTGTGTGTGCCTGCCTGTGTCTGTGTCTGTGTCTGTGGGTGTGAGTGAGCGAGCGAGCGAATGAGCTTCTCGTTTAGGCCCCTGTTGAAATCACTGCAGCGTACTTAGCTTAAACTTCCCGGGAGGGAAAGAAGGGCTCTGTGCAGCAACAGGGGGTCGGTCCCCTCTGAGCCCGCGAGCGGAGGGCGAGTCCCGGCTTGCCCCTCCTTGCCCCTCCTTTCGAAGGAGAGAGCGAAGCCCCGAAGCCCCGTGGCTGTAGCGCGGCCAGCGTGCGACCCGCCTGTGTTCAGGGCCCGGGTCTCTGCCTGGGTGGCCGCCTGTCCTGGCTGGCGACCTGCCAGCGTGCCCGCCCCGTACTCGGGGCGGGTGCCACGAGGCGTGGAGCCCTCTGTCCCCAGGAGCCGCTCGGCCGCCCTGTAATCAGGGCTGGGCGGGCTGCTGTAGGCAGCCAGCAGAGGCTGCCCTGTAAGTCCGGGGCTGGCCAGTGAGTGACCTGCAGGCCCGGGCACTCTGCAGTGCCGGCAGCGGCTCGAGCCCCCTGTGTAAGCAGGGGCGCAGCTTCCTTGGCCGCCGCTTTTGTGTGCCCAGCTCCCCTTTGTCCAGAGTTCCCAACTCCGAGCCCAGCTCCAGCGCCGGCCGGCACTGCACGCGTGGCAGCCCCGGAGCGTCGATTGGGTGAGAAAAGCTGACCTGTGAGGTTTTTTTTGGGGGAGGCGGGGGGTGGTGGTGGTGTTAGGTTATACGGGGTTGCGGGTGGGAGGGCCTCTGGGATTCGGGTGGTGCTGTGGCGAGCTCTGTCCGGGGGCCGGTGTCCCTCTCAGACCTGACGGCGTCCTTCTGCCATTACAGGAGCTGGCGGAGAAGAAGGAAGAGCCAAACATCGCGTGCGGAAAGACCTTCAAAGGCAAGAGAGAGCGGGGGGAGGAGCGGAGGAAGTCTGGGCAACAAGTGGAGGCAAAAGAAGGGCGCTCTGGGCAACAGGACCACCCTGTCCCTGGTCTCTGGTCGCGCAAGGGTGTCACCAGGACCTTTGGTGCCCTGGCTGGCATTGTGCCCTGGCCGGCTTTGTGCCGGGTGATCTCCCTGTAAGCGGGGCTCGGGTCTTTGGGTTTTTGCCGGCCTTTTGCCACGTTGCCCCATGGTTCGGCTGCCCGGGCAGGTGGCAAGCGTCTGAGGGGGTTGAGCAGCACCGTCTCCGCAGCCGAGGCGGGAAGCGGGGCTCCTAAAGCCCACCGTGGTGGTGAGCTGCAGTCAGGACGGCCAGCCCATAACTCGGGCGTAGATGGGAGCCTTGAAGTGCACGGGGCTCGTTGAGCGGGCCGAGCCAAGGGAGAACCCCCTGTAAGGAAGGCCGTGAGCATCCCCTGTGCTTAAGGGGAGGTGCTGGGAGGGACGAGGGACCCTCCCCTGTGAGCAGGCCGGTGTCCCTGGCCCCGGCCTTTCAGAGGCGTGGGGCTGAGACGTGCAGGGCTGGGCGTGCCCTGCCCTAGCCCTCTTTCTGTGTGCTGTCAGCCCCAGGAGCAGCTTGGGAGGAAGAGAGGCGCGGGGGAAGGCAAGGAGGCTGGGAGGCAACGGTGCCTGCGAGCCGGGCCCAGGTCCGGCCCGGGCAGGCCTGGCAGTGCTTTGAGCTGGGCCAGCGCCCTGGAAGCAGGGCTGGGGCCTCTGCTCCGTCCTCCGGGTGGGGGAGCTGGCGCCTGACTGCACTCTCCTTCCAAGCAGTTCCTCTTGGAGAAGAAAGACGAGGCATCGTGAGGAGCGTTGGGCTGAAGAGAGGAGCGGGGCGAGAGAAGGGAGCTCTGGACAAAGGGGACCTCCCTGTTACCGGGGCTGCGGTCGCACGAGACCGTTGCCGGCGCTTCTGGTGTCCTGGCCGGCGCTGCGCTGGGTGACCTCCCTGTAAGCAGGGCTCGGGTCTCTGGTCTTTTGCCACCTTGCCGCACGGTTTGGCTGCCCGGAGAGAAGGGCGGCCCTGTCAGGAGAGTGAGCGGCGCTGTCTCCGCGCCGAGGGGGAAGTGGGGCTCTCCGGACCCCACGCCCGCCCTGTGAGCAGGGGAGGGCCGTTTTCCCGGCCCCGGCGGCTTTCTGGCTGCTGGCGGCCTGGCCAGCGTGACCCCCTGGAGTCGGGGCGTGTCACGGCATTTGTCCCTTGGCCACCCCGTGAAGCCCCGCGGCACGTTGAGTCCCTGCGGCCTGCGTGCGTCCTGGGAGGCAGGTCTGGGGCTCTGCTCTCCTGCTCGTGGGAAGGGATGGCTCCCCAGACACTGGCTGCACAGAGCTCGCTCTCTCTTCTGGGAAGTTTTGTTTGTCCCTGTCTGTGTGTGTGTGCCTGCCTGTGTCTGTGTCTGTGTCTGTGGGTGTGAGTGAGCGAGCGAGCGAATGAGCTTCTCGTTTAGGCCCCTGTTGAAATCACTGCAGCGTACTTAGCTTAAACTTCCCGGGAGGGAAAGAAGGGCTCTGTGCAGCAACAGGGGGTCGGTCCCCTCTGAGCCCGCGAGCGGAGGGCGAGTCCCGGCTTGCCCCTCCTTGCCCCTCCTTTCGAAGGAGAGAGCGAAGCCCCGAAGCCCCGTGGCTGTAGCGCGGCCAGCGTGCGACCCGCCTGTGTTCAGGGCCCGGGTCTCTGCCTGGGTGGCCACCTGTCCTGGCTGGCGACCTGCCAGCGTGCCCGCCCCGTACTCGGGGCGAGTGCCAGGAGCCGTGGAGCCCTCTGTCCCCAGGAGCCGCTCGGCCGCCCTGTAATCAGGGCTGGGCGGGCTGCTGTAGGCAGCCAGCAGAGGCTGCCCTGTAAGTCCGGGGCTGGCCAGTGAGTGACCTGCAGTGCCGGCAGCGGCTCGAGCCCCCTGTGTAAGCAGGGGCGCAGCTTCCTTGGCCGCCGCTTTTGTGTGCCCAGCTCCCCTTTGTCCAGAGTTCCCAACTCCGAGCCCAGCTCCAGCGCCGGCCGGCACTGCACGCGTGGCAGCCCCGGAGCGTCGATTGGGTGAGAAAAGCTGACCTGTGAGGTTTTTTTTGGGGGAGGCGGGGGGTGGTGGTGGTGTTAGGTTATACGGGGTTGCGGGTGGGAGGGCCTCTGGGATTCGGGTGGTGCTGTGGCGAGCTCTGTCTGGGGGCCGGTGTCCCTCTCAGACCTGACGGCGTCCTTCTGCCATTACAGGAGCTGGCGGAGAAGAAGGAAGAGCCAAACATCGCGTGCGGAAAGACCTTCAAAGGCAAGAGAGAGCGGGGGGAGGAGCGGAGGAAGTCTGGGCAACAAGTGGAGGCAAAAGAAGGGCGCTCTGGGCAACAGGACCACCCTGTCCCTGGTCTCTGGTCGCGCAAGGGTGTCACCAGGACCTTTGGTGCCCTGGCCGGCATTGTGCCCTGGCCGGCTTTGTGCCGGGTGATCTCCCTGTAAGCGGGGCTCGGGTCTTTGGGTTTTTGCCGGCCTTTTGCCACGTTGCCCCATGGTTCGGCTGCCCGGGCAGGTGGCAAGCGTCTGAGGGGGTTGAGCAGCACCGTCTCCGCAGCCGAGGCGGGAAGCGGGGCTCCTAAAGCCCACCGTGGTGGTGAGCTGCAGTCAGGACGGCCAGCCCATAACTCGGGCGTAGATGGGAGCCTTGAAGTGCACGGGGCTCGTTGAGCGGGCCGAGCCAAGGGAGAACCCCCTGTAAGGAAGGCCGTGAGCATCCCCTGTGCTTAAGGGGAGGTGCTGGGAGGGACGAGGGACCCTCCCCTGTGAGCAGGCCGGTGTCCCTGGCCCCGGCCTTTCAGAGGCGTGGGGCTGAGACGTGCAGGGCTGGGCGTGCCCTGCCCTAGCCCTAGCCCTAGCCCTCTTTCTGTGTGCTGTCAGCCCCAGGAGCAGCTTGGGAGGAAGAGAGGCGCGGGGGAAGGCAGGAGGCTGGGAGGCAACGGTGCCTGCGAGCCGGGCCCAGGTCCGGCCCGGGCAGGCCTGGCAGTGCTTTGAGCTGGGCCAGCGCCCTGGAAGCAGGGCTGGGGCCTCTGCTCCGTCCTCCGGGTGGGGGAGCTGGCGCCTGACTGCACTCTCCTTCCAAGCAGTTCCTCTTGGAGAAGAAAGACGAGGCATCGTGAGGAGCGTTGGGCTGAAGAGAGGAGCGGGGCGAGAGAAGGGAGCTCTGGACAAAGGGGACCTCCCTGTTACCGGGGCTGCGGTCGCACGAGACCGTTACCGGCGCTTCTGGTGTCCTGGCCGGCGCTGCGCTGGGTGACCTCCCTGTAAGCAGGGCTCGGGTCTCTGGTCTTTTGCCACCTTGCCCCACGGTTTGGCTGCCCGGAGAGAAGGGCGGCCCTGTCAGGAGAGTGAGCGGCGCTGTCTCCGCGCCGAGGGGGAAGTGGGGCTCTCCGGACCCCACGCCCGCCCTGTGAGCAGGGGAGGGCCGTTTTCCCGGCCCCGGCGGCTTTCTGGCTGCTGGCGGCCTGGCCAGCGTGACCCCCTGGAGTCGGGGCGTGTCACGGCATTTGTCCCTTGGCCACCCCGTGAAGCCCCGCGGCACGTTGAGTCCCTGCGGCCTGCGTGCGTCCTGGGAGGCAGGTCTGGGGCTCTGCTCTCCTCCTCGTGGGAAGGGATGGCTCCCCAGACTCTGGCTGCACAGAGCTCGCTCTCTCTTCCGGGAAGTTTTGTTTGTCCCTGTCTGTGTGTGTGTGCCTGCCTGTGTCTGTGTCTGTGGGTGTGAGTGAGCGAGCGAATGAGCTTCTTGTTTAGGCCCCTGTTGAAATCACTGCAGCGTACTTAGCTTAAACTTCCCGGGAGGGAAAGAAGGGCTCTGTGCAGCAACAGGGGGTCGGTCCCCTCTGAGCCCGCGAGCGGAGGGCGAGTCCCGGCTTGCCCCTCCTTGCCCCTCCTTTCGAAGGAGAGAGTGAAGCCCCGTGGCTGTAGCGCGGCCAGTGTGCGACCCACCTGTGTTCAGGGCCCGGGTCTCTGCCTGGGTGGCCGCCTGTCCTGGCTGGCGACCTGCCAGCGTGCCCGCCCCGTACTCGGGGCGAGTGCCACGAGCCGTGGAGCCCTCTGTCCCCAGGAGCCGCTCGGCCGCCCTGTAATCAGGGCTGGGCGGGCTGCTGTAGGCAGCCAGCAGAGGCTGCCCTGTAAGTCCGGGGCTGGCCAGTGAGTGACCTGCAGGCCCGGGCACTCTGCAGTGCTGGCAGCGGCTCGAGCCCCCTGTGTAAGCAGGGGCGCAGCTTCCTTGGCCGCCGCTTTTGTGTGCCCAGCTCCCCTTTGTCCAGAGTTCCCAACTCCGAGCCCAGCTCCAGCGCCGGCCGGCACTGCACGCGTGGCAGCCCTGGAGCGTCGATTGGGTGAGAAAAGCTGATCTGTGAGGTTTTTTTTTTTGGGGGGGGGAGTGGTGGTGTTAGGTTATATGGGGTTGCGGGTGGGAGGGCGTCTGGGATTCGGGTGGTGCTGTGGCGAGCTCTGTCCGGGGGCCGGTGTCCCTCTCAGACCCGACGGCGTCCTTCTGCCCTTGCAGCAGCTGGTGGTGAACAAGGAAGAGACGACCATCGCGTGCAGAAGGACCTGCAAAGGTAAGAGCGAGCGGGGGATGAGCGGCAGCGGGCTGCCGAAGAAGCGAGAGAAAGCAGTCCTCAAGCATCCCTGCCCCTTTGGGGATGTTTTCTGTGCCTCTCAAGCAGGTACTTGGTTCTTGGCAGTTCCCCAGAGTTTTAGAAACTGCTCCAAATCCACCTGAAGTTGACTCCCTGAAGTTGTCAGGAAACTCCCTTTTTTAGTTTGGTGTGGCCGCACCAGCTGTGGGGAGAGGGAGGGCTCTGCAGCCACCCGAAGTGTCCTTTGAGGCTGTGTGGCATGCCGGGGGAAGAGCAGTCGGGAGCAGGGATTTGGAGGTGGTTTCCCCTGTTCTGAATGCTTCTCTTTCAGCACCTGCACGGTTCTGATGTAAAAAGTGGAAGTGTTGAAGCCTGAGCAGCAGGCCCTGAGCCGAAGCTGCTAACTCAGTATGTAATCATTAGCGAGATACGTATGGAAGACGTAGCTATCTTGAATGTATATTTATCTTTCTTTGTGTGTGGATAAAACAACAGGGTCATGGAGACCGTTGTCTGTCACTGTGGCTTGATGCGAGACCTTGTGCCTAATGCAATTAGATAAGCCGAGGAACTCCCTTAGCTTCTCCCCTGAGCCCTGGCCAGGCTCTGGGGGAATCTAATGTGAGATTGAAACCAGATATTTCCGCTCAAATCAAAGGTGCCAGCTATTCTGGCTTGCTGATTTTTGGGTATATAAGGCTGGACCCGCTCACAGCGACTTTGGAAGCCTCACCTACGGGTGGACGCACCGCGTAGGACTTCCCACTTGCCGGGAAAGGCTCTCCAAATCCTCGCTGTAACCGGGGCTGCCCAGCGCCTGCGGGTCTGGATGATGGGAACGGGTGCAAGTGGTGATGGGTCTTTCTTAATCGCTATTCCCTCTCTCTCGGGTAGTAATGATTTGATGCATTACCCTGTATTTCCCTGTTTGTTTGAGTGCACTATTCTGTGTTTTCTTACTGTATGTTTTCTGTATTATTCTGTTACATTATTTAGTTATTTCTAGTAAAAGATGCCTGCGCTTTTCACTCTGGTGTCTGAGTTTAATTGATACCCCTAATCAGCAAAACAGGGGGAGATCAGGTGGCGGTTTCCAGAGACGAGGTTGGTGGTGGGACGGTGTTGCCGTAGGAGCGATTTTATGTTGGTTTGGCTTTGGGCTGAGCTGTAGCCGGCGGGGCGCTAGTTCCTGGCAAGGGGATGGATGGGCTAGCTGTCGGGCCAGCCAGAGCCATGGCTGCACGTGTTCCGCACGGGACTGGTGTGCAGAGCAAAGTGGGGAGGGTTTCTGAGAGCTGACAAGGCCCCGGCCCTCCCTGACTGTCTCGGCCTCCATCCTTCTGCATCTCGAGGCTGAGGAGGCCGTCAGTAACTGCAGTGTTCCCATCTCCTTCCGAGAAGCGCTGCAAACCTGCGCCTTAGGAAAGTCAAAAGAAAGCGTCACCGTCGCGAACTTGTGAGTTTGAGTGCCGCTTCCACAGCGAAGGTGTTCGTCGGAGTGGACTGGGGTCAAATTGCTGCCCAGTTGGGGGCAGAAGCAGGAAAGGTTCCTTTTGAGAAATGCAAGGTGCTGCTACCGGTAAAGGTGTAAACGATCGGCACGACCGCTTCACTTCTGAACCTTCTATTTTAATGCCGTTAAAGTTGAGACAGACCCCGGAACGTGCCTGAGCGAGCTGCCAAGAAGTGCAGCACACCCGTGAGCTCCGTGAAGGAAGTGAAGCAGCAGCAGCAGCTGCCACTCCGCAACCATGGAGTGTTTTCCTCCACTCCCTCCCTTTCTCCTGAACTTTCTCTAATAAAACTTGAGCGGTTCAGGAAGGGTTTGCCCTGCCTGTGCCCAAACTTGAGGCAACGGAGCCCCGTTGTGCTCATCCGCAGCTCAGAAGTTGTGTTGGCAGGTGAGTGCTGGCGAGTGGGAGTGGAGGTGGCCGGGGGCAGTATCCCCCCTCGGGGGGCAACATCCCCCCTCGGGGGGCAACTCTCAGAGAATGCCCGGGAACCAACGACAATCATGTGTCAGGCTAACGCTTTCTTTCCCTAAAAGGCTGCAGAGCCTGGCTGGCTTTTTTCCTTCTTTCTGGAAAACCTTGCAGGTGTGAGTGACGGGCCGCCGCCCGAGCACCTCATGATGTCAAATGCAGTGGAGAAGTAGCTTGCACTTCCACCGGGATCAGTCTTTCTGCAAGAGTTTCTTCAGATCTCGTATGTAGCTAAAAATCCCAGGTGAAGACTCAGTTACCCTTCAGAAATACCAATTACGATTCGTATTGCGGTAGCGCTGAGGAAACCAGTGCCACGTTCCATTTGACATGGACTCACCTACAGAGATCATCCCTGTGCTAAGTCCTTAAAGACATACATGCACGAGATCCAGACAAGGGTCGTTAAACCCTTTTGACAGCTGGGGAGCCAAGGCAGAAAGGTGCACGTGCTGTTACTAGCGCTCCCGTGGTAAAGGTTACACTGCTCCGACCCGCTCTTCAGTATTCTCTGGTTTCTTCCTCTGCCCCTTGCAGGCATTCGACAGTGTCCTCTATCCCTGAGGTAACCCCTCGGGTTCCCCATGTTTGTTGTATTTCTGTTTAAGTATTTTCTCAGGTTCATGCACTCGTGGTCGCCACACGCTAGTTCTGGGGTCTTTGCCCAGTTCAAAATCACATGCTCGTATGGCTTCTTGTCGTGTTACTGACAACAGTCGAGGCAGTTCAGCCTGAGCAGGGACTGTCCTCGTTAGTTGGCAGTGCTCACGTTCTTCATACTATGTCTGCATTTCATTCTCTTTTGGGGAAAGAAAAAAGTCAAGTTAATCAGTTTTACTGTCTGCGCATGCGCCGCGGTGGCCCCGGGAGTGGCGGACTGGCAGCTCCTACAGCGCGAGTTCGCGGGACTTCCAGGTGCTGGTCGCTATAGTTACCGCAGGGGGGAGGGTGGAAGCGTGGGCCGGGCTGGATGAGCCCCAGCGGCGGGCAGTGAGGCTGTGGGCAGCGGCCCCTCCCTGTCCTGGGAGGTGCTGGAGGAGGAGCCGGTGCGATGCGCGGGAGCAGCAGAGAGAAGGTGAGCGGGGCCGCGTGGTCGGTCGCCTGGCGGCTGCCGGGTAAAGCCGCAACGGGGTGGGTGCCGCGCGGTGCGGCGGGACCGACAGCAGAAGCCGCTCCGGGTCGGGGCCGGTCGGCGGCGTCGCTTCCCCGGGCCGTGCTTGGCCGGGCTTCCAGGTGCGTGTGCGACGGAGGGGGGGGTGGTGTGAAGGTGACCTTCACCTCTCTTCACAGCTGAAAAATCACAACCCAAACACACCTCTTACAGCCCCCCCCCCCCCAGTATCTCCCCCAAGTCACTGTCACCCCCCGGACCCTATTCCGGGACTGCACCTTGCCGCGGGTCACTGTTTCCGCCCGGACGCTATTCCAGGTTGGACGCTCTCCCTGGTCACTGTTTCCGCCCGGACCGTATTCGGGGTTGCACCTTACCGCGGGTCACTGTTCCTGCACGGACCCTATTGGGGGTTGCACCTGCCCCGCGCACGGCCGTACGGATGGTCATGCTCGGATAATTCCGCCTCCCCCGCGCCGTCCGCGCTGTCGGCGGGTGCTCGGGGCGTAAAGAGCGGAACGGCAGTGCCGGTGCCGATCTACGGCAATAACGGTCAGTGCTTCTGCCTCTTGCCCTCTTCCAGAGGCTGCACTGAGGACACGCTGCCTGGCCTTAAGCCCGGTGCTGGTCGCTAGAGTTACCGCGGGGGGGGGGAGGAGCGTGGGCCGGGCTGGAGGAGACCCAGGGGCGGGCAGTGAGGCTGCGGGCAGCGGCCCCTCCCTGTCCGGGACGCTGCTGGAGGAGGAGCCGGTGCGAGCCGAGGGAGCAGCAGAGAGAAGGGGAGCGGGGCCGCGTGGTCGGTCGCCTGGCGGCTGCCGGGGAAAGCCGCAACGGGGGTTGTCGCGCGGTGTGGCGGGACCCGCGGCAGAAGCCCCCCCGGGTCGGGGCCAGGCGGGGCAGCGGCGCTTCCCGGAGACGCGCGGGGCTGCGCTCCGTGCTTCTGGGTGTATGGGCGACGGGGGGGTGGGAAAGCACGGTGTCCCCGTAGGGTCAGAAAGCCGGGACGGCCGCCTTTGCCAGTGTGGGAGGCGCTGTAGTCACGTGAGCTGGGCTTCCGGTCGGCCATGTTGTCTCCCCGGGGCACGCCGGGAGCTGTAGTTTGTCGGCACTCGGCTGCCCGGCAGCTGCGTCGCTGCCGGGCGCGCGCGGCACGGCACAGTCTCGCTACCGGCGCGGCCCCGTGGCGCTGCGCGAGGGGCGATTTTGTGGCGGGTTCGTGCGGTTTCCCGCGGGCTGCCCGCGGCTCCCCCGGGACCGGTGTGCCCGTGCCCCGGCAGTGCGCATGCGCGGTGGCGGCTCCCGGAAGTGCTGCAATCCCCAAGCGCTTCCCCAAACCTGCACGTGGGGTTCTGGGAGTGCAGGGCTATGGGGTGGCTGCATTCACCCCACCCCCCCCACCCGTCGGCATCGCCCGTGGGGACTGCGGAGGGGGTCAGAGAGCAGACGGGGTGAGCTGTGCTGTGGGCCTGAAATGGAGGCAACGTTTTGCCTTCCTGTGGCTTGAGAACAGACGCGTGTGGCTGATTGAGGGACTCAGAAACAGACGGAGTTGTGTGGTTTTGGGCTCAGAAACAGAGGTCAAGTCGTGCATTTTTGGGACTTGAGAAGAGGCTCAGCAGGCAGGTTTTTGGGCTCATAAAGAGGCATTAAGGCAGCTGGTTTGGGGGCCAAAAGCAGAATGCAGTTTGGCTGGTTTTGCAGGCAGGTGAGAGGTGGAGGGTTGTGGGAGGGCCCTGGGGGCTGCAGGGGAAAGGAGGGGGTGGGTGTCGGGGTGGCATGGGACCCCGAAGCTTGGGAGGCCGGCGTGCACCAGGCCAAACTCCACGTTTGCGGTGACTGGACGCGCACTGTCTTGCAGGTGATGGAGAGGAACCTGGTGAATGCAGGAGCATCCCAGTGAGATGATGTGCTCCTGATGAGGATGGATTCTGGAGCGTGCTCTCTGAAAGGTAAGTCAAGGGGCAAAAGCCGTGGGTAGGGTGGGGCCAGCAGAGGCTCTACCATCAGGGCTGTGGAGAGGGCTATTTAGGCTTCCTTAAGTCTGTGGGAAGAGAGCAGGGTCTGTCCCACAGGACGTGCATGTTCTGGCCTGTGTCTGTGTCCTCGTGTCATTTGTGGTGTCTGTGTTCTGTCTTGTGTGCGGTGCCTTCCCCCCGTCTCTGTGGTGCCCCGTGGGCTCTCTGCACGGCGCATGCACCGTGGTAGGCGTCCATAGGGTCTCGGATGCCTTGCTGCTTTGGAAAAGAGCCCGTTGAGCACTCCCCGTCTCGTGAGTGGAGCTTACAGCGTCTTTTGCATCACAGATGTTTGTGGAGGGTTGCCTTTGTGGAGGAGATCTGGGCCAGAATGACAGCTCTGCTCTTCAGAGTTCTGTTTCCATAGAGGTCCCGCCCCTACAGCACTTCACCCCCCCCCCCGTGTCCTTGTGGGCCTCGGCCTTAAAGCCCGGCTCCTCCCCCGTAGGTTGTTCTGGTTGTGTATTGCACTGCAGCACTCGCTGTCGGTTTTGACTACGCCTTGCTTTGCAGGGCTTTGTGTTCTGCAGGTGACACAGGGCCATCTGGATCCCCAGAGAAAATCCTTGAGCGAGGTTTGCTGGAGCGTACAAACGCAAGCGAAGGAGGAGCGGGAGCGGGGCCCGTTGCGAAACATCTTCCTTGGCTCCCGGTTAGGAAGGCTGACACCGTGGGGGCGTGTGGAGCAGCGACGCTGCCGAGGCGCACGGTGAGGCAGTTCCAGGGGTGGGTTTAGAATGGGGGTGATCTGCCACTGTGGCAGGTGGGCAGTGGAACGGATGTTTGGAGTGAGGGGTGGATCGAGTGGCTGTTGAATGAGCGTCAGTTTCTGAATGTGTCTAACCTTGTGTGTGTGAAGTTTTTTTCATTTCAGGTTGTATTTAATGTTGAGATAGTAAATGTTTTTTTAAAATTGTGTTTAAAAAGAAGCCCAGCTGGGGGTTCGGTGTCTCTCTTACTCAGACAGAACCCTTCCTCAGGCTTTCTCTGTGCCCCTGAGCTCTCTCACAGTCTTCACTGCTGTCTTGGATGTCTCCATTCAGTCGCTCATCCCCTGGGGACATCTGTACATTGCTGGAACGCCTTGACTTTTGCACCGTGTCCCAGAGCCGCCTTCTGTCTCTCTTTCAGTCTCAGCACCCTGCTCCTGCTGTCACCACGCCTACTGAGGCCAACCTCGTGCCCCGCAGCCCTCTTTTGGCACCGTGGCGCACTCTGCACCCTCCTTCCTCCCTGAGACCCTTTCCTGATGCCACCTTTCATCTGCAGAACGCTCACGTTGTCCTCTGTGCTAGCTAGGATACCTACCTGGTCCCCTGAGGACACCTGCAGTTTCTTCAAATCCCCTCTGAACTTCGTCATGTCCTTGAGCATTCTTTTGGCTGTCCTCCTCTGCTGCTGTCATGATGCCTCCCGAGGTCTTAGATGATCCCTGCAGCACACTTTTAGCCCTGTAAATCTCCTCTGGACTTGTTTTGTCGCAATAGCACCTCTGCTAAGATCTCTGTTCCCAAAAAAGAGCATTCTTTTTCTTCTTTATGCCACCTAGGATGCCTCCTCAGACCTTCTTTGTGTACCACAGCCCTGTTTTAGCTCTGTAGCGGGCTTGGATTCTCTCTCATGCCCTCAGAAACCCATCCTCAGGTGTGTTTGTACCTCAGAGCACTCTTAATCATTCTCTGTGCCATCTAGGGTGTCTCCATTTTGTCCCTGCCTCCCGACGACATCTGTACTGTTCAAATCCCCTCCAGACTTCCTTCTCATGTCCCTGAGCCTTCTTTGGTGCCTTTGGCCCGATCAGGATCTCTCTAAGGGTGTCATGATGCCTATCGATGCCTTCAAGGATGCCCCTAGCAGACTTCTAGCTTTGTAGCAGACCTCGCAGCCATCTCATTCCCTCAGAGGGCTTCCCGAGTGTTCCTGCTATCTGTGACCCAGCCCAGTCAGTCTGTCCTCCCTTCCCTCTAGCCGTGCCTCTGTTCGTTCCCTGGCCCTCTGATGACGTGTTTCCTTGGTTCAGATCCCCTCGGGATTTAATCGTCATGTCCCCAGTCCTTTTTCTGTCTCTCTGGCTCCCTCAGTACAGTTCTCCTCCCAGTCACGATGCCTCCCAAGACCTTCCTTGTGGTCCGGTTCCGTCCTGTAGCACTTTAGGTGGGGCCGTCTTTGAGCCGCACACAAACTCATTTGTTCCTCTGTGCTAGCCAGGATTCCCATGTTTAGTTCCCAGCCACCCAAGACCATCTGTACTCTGCTCAGGTGATCACCCGAGTTCCTCCTGGTTGTCCCTCAGCCTTAGTTTATCCATCAACCCCGCCCCCACGATCCCTCTCCTCACAGTCGCAGTGCCTGCTGAGACCTCCCTCGATCTCCACAGCACCTTGAGGCACTCGATCTCCCTTTCTCTCTATCTCGTTCTGTCAGAGCCTCCTCCTTTCTTTGCTGTGCAGCGCTCCTTTTTCTTTCTCTCTGCCATCGAGGGTGTCTCTGCTTGGTTGTTCTCTCAGTCATCTGTAGTTTGCCCAGATGCCCTCCTGAGACTCCAGGGCCCTCGCTGTATCTGCAAGGCTTCTTTTCTTACCGTGCTTCCTCCTAACTCCTCTACTCTGTATAACAGTGTCTTCCGAGTCCTTTTGCATACGCCACCCCACTCTTCTGTCACTTCAGCTCCCTTTGGATTTTGGTTTTTGGCGCTGTTCAGAGCACTCTTCTCTTACTCTCTGGCGTGTCAGCCTGCACACGTATGTGGGTTGGAACTGCCCTGCCTGGGGGCACAGCGATGTCGGTCAGGGGAAGAATAGCACTAAGAGTCTGTAGTTAATGTTGATTTGCCTGGACTGTTTAGGTACAGCCCCCTCAGAGCAAGCAGCCCTCAGCAGCAGGCAAGGATGTCACGGGGATGACCGGAGCTATCTGGGAGAGGCTGCAGGAGTGGTAGTTGAACAGATGGAATCTCAAAGGTGTTAAGGCTCGTGTGTGTAGGGCTTAATGCTGTTTTGTTTCTATGTTTTTTTTAATGGCAGGCTGTAATGAGACCCTAGATGGTGTTCCTACGTGGAGTCAAGAACTCTGGAATTGTTAAGTTGTCACTCAGCATCCAGGTGACCTGCTTAAAAATTTTATTCAGATCCAGAGGGACAATATATGCACCAAAGAGTGACAGAGGCAGCAAGCAGGGCACTGTAAGAAGGTGGGTCAGCGTGTGGTGTCGGAGGAGAAGACGTGACTGGTTGCTACATGACTGGCTTACCGGTTTGGGGTTTTTTTTGTTTTGAAGGTGCAAAGCAGGATATCGGCACCGGAGGTGACTCGGGCAAGGTGAGATGAGTCGGCTGAGTTATTTTTCAGTTATTTTTCATGTGTCGTACTGTTGGTGAAGCTAGAAGCATCTCCTGTTGTCTGTGTCTTACAGGTGGTACCCAGGCCTCGACGTGGCGACCGGTAAATGTCAGAGGCAGGGTGGGTGAGCGGCCAAGGTAACGGGGCAGGAGATGGCAGTCGGTGTGGGCAGGCTGCAGGTTCAGCTTGTGCCTCTCGCTTTGGTTTATGCAGGTGCCACATGTAGGCTGGGAGGGGCGAAGCCGCGTGCCGCTGAGCAGTCCAGGACAGCGAGGCAGTTGTCGGCTGGGTCAGGGTTTCTGTGCAGAGAGTCACGTGGCAGCTCGATGAAGCATTTCTCTTTGGTTTTGCAGGTGCCGGGCACGCTGACTTTGGAATCGGATGAGCGTTTGAGGTGAGCTGGGTGTTAGAGAGGAGGAGCACGGTGCTGGTGATTTCTCGCAAGCACAGTGGTAGCTCTGTGTCTTTTGGTATCGTAGGTGCCACGGGCCACGCTGGCCGCAGCGTCCGACACTGGACCCTGCACAGAGCAGCTGAGCGGGAAGCCCCATGGCTGTTGAGGTGGAGGGTGATGTGGCAGAGGTGTGTCAGCTGACGTGATGCTGACTGCTGGCACTGTTGGTTTTTTTGCAGATGATGAAGAGGAACCTGGCAGCTGCAGGAATGTCCCGGTTAGCTGATGTGGTTTTTGTTGAGGATGGATTCAGACCCCCGGCCCTCTGAAAGCTGAGTTGAGGGATGAGGGACCGCTGCCCTACGGTGTCTAATCTTGACTTCAGTTAGAAAGAGACTTTACAAAATGGAAACCTTTCTCAAGGAAGTTTCATTTTATGAACTCTCCATCAGAGTGGATCTTCAGAGATGATGTATTTGGCAGTAGTACTCTTGGATGGTGCAGCTGGCCCGATGTCCCTGCTAATTATGGAACACACCAAACGCCCCTCTCGTCAAGTTTTCTTTGTGTATTTTGGAGATAGTCTAATGGTATCAGCTCACAGCTGGGCGAGTTCAGGGAATGCAAAAGGAAAATCAAATTCTTACACATCTAATAAAAACGTTTCTATAAGTGTATGCCCACCTTTATACTAAAGAGTGAAGGACTGAGCTTTATTCTTTATTCTTTGTTTTACCCTTTAAAGTTTTACACTTCACTTCTGATTTTATTGACCGAGCAAGCAGGATGTGCAGCAGCAGCAGCAGCAGCGCAAGGGATGTGGCGGATCCCTCAGCCGTAGGTCATGATGACGGTATGACCTTGTCCTGCAGCCTCGCAACGTTCCCTCCCTGCAGCCCTGCTGTAAGGACGGGATGAGACATTCCGACACCAGCAAGAGCGTTTGTTTTTATGGGCACGATGTGCTCGGGATCGTATCGATCGGCCTTGCTGGTGATTTGAGGAGTTGAAATCGCTCCGGCCTTGCCGGGGTGTGTTGTATGTGGAGCTGACCTGTTCACGCAGAGTCCTCCCCGAGCTCCACTGCTATCCTGTCACTTGTTCTGACGGAACTTTCTTCTGTGTTAGTTTTTCAAGATGCTGGAATAGGATTTGGGGTTTTTGTTTTTCAGGTGTGTTGTTGTCAGCATCTTCTGATGCTCGACAGGTCCCCCCGGGCCAGGTTTGCCTGGTGGCCGTTAACCCCCTGACCACGGGGCCAGCCCTGTGTCGCTGCCACGGCACAAAAATACTCCAAGCACCCTGATTCAGGGTCTGCAATGGGATGGAAAAAATACAGGATTTTTGGGGAAAAAAACTTCGATTTGGGGCTCCTGGGAAAGCCAAAACGTGCCTGGAGTGGTGCAGCTGGAGAGCAGAAAACCCACCCTTTTCATGCACAAAACCAAAAATCACCAATTTTGATGTTGTGGAAAAGTGCTGAAAAAAACCGAAGTGGAGTATTTTGGAAAAGCAAAAACCTCCAGTTTCTATTACAGAAATAAAAAAGACAGACTCAATTTGGGGAAAATCTGGGGTGTAGACGGTGGCTGTTTGAGGGACATTGCTGGGGGTTCTCTGGTGTGAATTATGCGGTGAGGGTCAGTTCTCCAGAGTGGATCATCTGTTGGGGTTGTCCCAGGTGAGTGGTTAAAATGGCTTATTGCAGACCGTTATTGTCGCATGCGCACTGGCGGCGGCAATGTCGTGCACGTTGCTGCCACCGTGTAGCCAAAAGGGGTACTGCAGCCCTTTATTGGTGCATGCGCATTAGCACCGCCGCTTTCGTGCTCGCTGCTGCCGCCCTGTGGCCAAAAGCGGGTACTGCAGCCCGTTATTGGCCCATGCGCATTGGCGCCGCCGCTTTCGTGCTCGTTGCTGCCGCCGTGTGGCCTAAGACGGGTACTGCAGCCCGTTATTGGCGCATGTGCAGTCTCGCCGCCGCTTTCGTGCTCGTTTCTGCCGCGCTGTGGCCAAAAGCAGGTACTGCAGCCCGTTATTGGCGCATGCGCAGTAGCGCCGCCGCTTTCGTGCTCGCTGCTGCCGCCCTGTGGTCAAAAGGAGGTACAGCAGCCCGTTATTGGCACATGGGGAGTAGCGCCACCGCTTTCTTGCTCGCTGCTGCCGCCCTGTGGTTAAAAGCGGGTGCTGCAGCCCGTTATTGGCCCATGCGCATTGGCGCCGCCGCTTTCGTGCTCGTTGCTGCCGCCCTGTGGCCAGCATCGGGTACTGCAGCCCGTTATTGGCCCATGCGCACTGGCGTCGCCGCTTTCGTGCTCGTTGCTGCCGCCCTGTGGCCAATATCGGGTACTGCAGCCCGTTATTGGCCCATGCGCACTGGCGTCGCCGCTTTCGTGCTCGCTGCTGCCGCCTTGTGGCCAAAAGCAGGTACAGCAGCCCGTTATTGACACATGGGGAGTAGCGCCGCTGCTTTCTTGGTCGCTGCTGCCGCCCTGTGGTTAAAAGTGGGTACTGCAGCCCGCTATGGGTTCATGCGCATTAGTGCCGTCGCTTTCTTGCTCGTTGCTTCCGCTTTGTGGTTAGAAGCGGGTACTGCAGCCCGTTATTGGCCCATGCGCACTAGTGCCGTCGCTTTCGTGCTCGTTGCTGCCGCCCTGTGGCCAAAGACGGGTACTGCAGCCCGTTATTGGCGCATGTGCAGTCTCGCCGCCGCTTCCGTGCTCGTTGTTGCCGATAAGTGGCCAGAAGCCGGTACTGCAGCCCGCGATTGGCGCTTGTGCTAATCGCGGGCTGCAGTAGCGGCTTCTGGCCAGACGGCGGCAGCAGCGAGGAAGAAATAGGCGGCACCAGTGCGCATGCGCCAATACCGGGCTGCAGTACCCGATTCTGGCCACAGGGCGGCTGTAACGAGCAAGAAAGCGAAGGCACTAATGCGCATGAACCCATAGCGGGCTGCAGTACCTGCTTTTGACCACAGGGCGGCCAAAAGGAGGTACAGCAGCCCGCTACTGGCGCATGTGGAGTCTGGCCGCCGCTTTCGTGCTCGCTGCTGCCGCCTTGTGGCCAAAAGCAGGTACTGCAGCCCGTTATTGGCGCATGGGGAGTAGCGCCACCGCTTTCTTGCTCGCTGCTGCCGCCCTGTGGTTAAAAGCGGGTACTGCAGCCCGTTATTGGCCCATGCGCACTGGCGTCGCCGCTTTCGTGCTCGCTGCTGCCGCCTTGTGGCCAAAAGCAGGTACAGCAGCCCGTTATTGGCACATGGGGAGTAGCGCCGCTGCTTTCTTGGTCGCTGCTGCCGCCCTGTGGTTAAAAGTGGGTACTGCAGCCCGCTATGGGTTCATGCGCATTAGTGCCGTCGCTTTCTTGCTCGTTACTGCCGCCCTGTGGTTAAAAGCGGGTACTGCAGCCCGTTATTGGCGCATGTGCAGTCTCGCCGCCGCTTCCGTGCTCGTTGTTGCCGATAAGTGGCCAGAAGCCGGTACTGCAGCCCGCGATTGGCGCTTGGGCTAATCGCGGGCTGCAGTAGCGGCTTCTGGCCAGACGGCGGCAGCAGCGAGCAAGAAAGCGGCGGCGCTACTGCACATGCGCTAAAGATGGGCTGCAGTACCCGATTCTGGCCACAGGGCGGCAGCAGCGAGCAAGGAAGCGGCGGCGCCAGTGCGCATGCGCGAAAAACGGATTGTAGTACACGCTTTTGACCACAGGGCGGCAGCAACGAGCAAGAACGTGGCGGCGCTACTGCGCATGCGTCAATAACGGGCTGCAGTACCCGTTTCTGGCCACAGGGTGGAAGCAACGAGCACTAAAGCGGCGGCGCCAGTGCGCATGCGCGAAAAAGGGTTGTAGTACACGCTTTTGACCACAGGGCGACAGCAGCGAGCAAGAAAGCGGCGGCGCCAGTGCGCATGCGCCAATCACAGACTGCAGTACCCGATACTGGCCACAGGGCGGCAGCAACGAACAGGAAAGCGGCGTCGCCAATGCGCATGCGCCAATCACGGGCTGCAGTACACGCTTTTGACCACAGGGCGGCAGCAACGAGCACGAAAGCGGCGTCGCCACTGCGCATGCGCCAATAACGGGCTGCAGTACCCGATTCTGGCCACAGGGCGGCAGCAGCGAGCAAGAAAGCGGCGGCGCCAGGGCGCATGCGTGAAAAAAGGGCTGCAGAACACGCTTTTGACCACAGGGCGGCAGCAACGAGCAAGAAAGCGGCGGCGCCAGTGCGCATGCTCAATAACGGGCTGCAGTACCTGCTTTTGACCACAGGGCGGCCAAAAGCAGGTACAGCAGCCCGCTATTGGCACACGGGGAGTAGCGCTGCTGCTTTCTTGCTCGCTGCTGCCGCCCTGTGGTTAAAAGTGGGTACTGCAGCCCGTTATTGGCGAATGTGCAGTCTCGCCGCCGCTTTCGTGCTCGTTTCTGCCGCCCTGTGGCCCAAAGCAGGTACTGCAGCCCGTTATTGGCGCATGGGGAGTAGCGCCACCGCTTTCTTGCTCGCTGCTGCCGCCCTGTGGTTAAAAGCGGGTGCTGCAGCCCGTTATTGGCCCATGCGCATTGGCGCCGCCGCTTTCGTGCTCGTTGCTGCCGCCCTGTGGCCAGCATCGGGTACTGCAGCCCGTTATTGGCCCATGCGCACTGGCGTCGCCGCTTTCGTGCTCGTTGCTGCCGCCCTGTGGCCAGTATCGGGTACTGCAGCCCGTTATTGGCCCATGCGCACTGGCGTCGCCGCTTTCGTGCTCGCTGCTGCCGCCTTGTGGCCAAAAGCAGGTACAGCAGCCCGTTATTGACACATGGGGAGTAGCGCCGCTGCTTTCTTGGTCGCTGCTGCCGCCCTGTGGTTAAAAGTGGGTACTGCAGCCCGTTATTGGCCCATGCGCACTAGTGCCGTCGCTTTCGTGCTCGTTGCTGCCGCCCTGTGGCCAAAGACGGGTACTGCAGCCCGTTATTGGCGCATGTGCAGTCTCGCCGCCGCTTCCGTGCTCGTTGTTGCCGATAAGTGGCCAGAAGCCGGTACTGCAGCCCGCGATTGGCGCTTGTGCTAATCGCGGGCTGCAGTAGCGGCTTCTGGCCAGACGGCGGCAGCAGCGAGGAAGAAATAGGCGGCGCCAGTGCGCATGCGCCAATACCGGGCTGCAGTACCCGATTCTGGCCACAGGGCGGCAGTAACGAGCAAGAAAGCGAAGGCACTAATGCGCATGAACCCATAGCGGGCTGCAGTACCTGCTTTTGACCACAGGGCGGCCAAAAGGAGGTACAGCAGCCCGCTACTGGCGCATGGGGAGTCTGGCCGCCGCTTTCGTGCTCGCTGCTGCCGCCTTGTGGCCAAAAGCAGGTACTGCAGCCCGTTATTGGCGCATGGGGAGTAGCGCCACCGCTTTCTTGCTCGCTGCTGCCGCCCTGTGGTTAAAAGCGGGTACTGCAGCCCGTTATTGGCCCATGCGCACTGGCGTCGCCGCTTTCGTGCTCGCTGCTGCCGCCTTGTGGCCAAAAGCAGGTACAGCAGCCCGTTATTGGCACATGGGGAGTAGCGCCGCTGCTTTCTTGGTCGCTGCTGCCGCCCTGTGGTTAAAAGTGGGTACTGCAGCCCGCTATGGGTTCATGCGCATTAGTGCCGTCGCTTTCTTGCTCGTTACTGCCGCCCTGTGGTTAAAAGCGGGTACTGCAGCCCGTTATTGGCGCATGTGCAGTCTCGCCGCCGCTTCCGTGCTCGTTGTTGCCGATAAGTGGCCAGAAGCCGGTACTGCAGCCCGCGATTGGCGCTTGGGCTAATCGCGGGCTGCAGTAGCGGCTTCTGGCCAGACGGCGGCAGCAGCGAGCAAGAAAGCGGCGGCGCTACTGCACATGCGCTAAAGATGGGCTGCAGTACCCGATTCTGGCCACAGGGCGGCAGCAGCGAGCAAGGAAGCGGCGGCGCCAGTGCGCATGCGCGAAAAACGGATTGTAGTACACGGTTTTAACCACAGGGCGGCAGCAGCGAGCAAGAACGTGGCGGCGCTACTGCGCATGCGTCAATAACGGGCTGCAGTACCCGTTTCTGGCCACAGGGTGGAAGCAACGAGCACGAAAGCGGCGGCGCCAGTGCGCATGCGCGAAAAAGGGTTGTAGTACACGCTTTTGACCACAGGGCGACAGCAGCGAGCAAGAAAGCGGCGGCGCCAGTGCGCATGCGCCAATCACAGACTGCAGTACCCGATACTGGCCACAGGGCGGCAGCAACGAACAGGAAAGCGGCGTCGCCAATGCGCATGCGCCAATCACGGGCTGCAGTACACGCTTTTGACCACAGGGCGGCAGCAACGAGCACGAAAGCGGCGGCGCCAGGGCGCATGCGTGAAAAAAGGGCTGCAGAACACGCTTTTGACCACAGGGCGGCAGCAACGAGCAAGAAAGCGGCGGCGCCAGTGCGCATGCTCAATAACGGGCTGCAGTACCTGCTTTTGACCACAGGGCGGCCAAAAGCAGGTACAGCAGCCCGCTATTGGCACACGGGGAGTAGCGCTGCTGCTTTCTTGCTCGCTGCTGCCGCCCTGTGGTTAAAAGTGGGTACTGCAGCCCGTTATTGGCGAATGTGCAGTCTCGCCGCCGCTTTCGTGCTCGTTTCTGCCGCCCTGTGGCCCAAAGCAGGTACTGCAGCCCGTTATTGGCGCATGGGGAGTAGCGCCACCGCTTTCTTGCTCGCTGCTGCCGCCCTGTGGTTAAAAGCGGGTGCTGCAGCCCGTTATTGGCCCATGCGCATTGGCGCCGCCGCTTTCGTGCTCGTTGCTGCCGCCCTGTGGCCAGCATCGGGTACTGCAGCCCGTTATTGGCCCATGCGCACTGGCGTCGCCGCTTTCGTGCTCGTTGCTGCCGCCCTGTGGCCAGTATCGGGTACTGCAGCCCGTTATTGGCCCATGCGCACTGGCGTCGCCGCTTTCGTGCTCGCTGCTGCCGCCTTGTGGCCAAAAGCAGGTACAGCAGCCCGTTATTGGCACATGGGGAGTAGCGCCGCTGCTTTCTTGGTCGCTGCTGCCGCCCTGTGGTTAAAAGTGGGTACTGCAGCCCGCTATGGGTTCATGCGCATTAGTGCCGTCGCTTTCTTGCTCGTTACTGCCGCCCTGTGGTTAAAAGCGGGTACTGCAGCCCGTTATTGGCGCATGTGCAGTCTCGCCGCCGCTTCCGTGCTCGTTGTTGCCGATAAGTGGCCAGAAGCCGGTACTGCAGCCCGCGATTGGCGCTTGGGCTAATCGCGGGCTGCAGTAGCGGCTTCTGGCCAGACGGCGGCAGCAGCGAGCAAGAAAGCGGCGGCGCTACTGCACATGCGCTAAAGATGGGCTGCAGTACCCGATTCTGGCCACAGGGCGGCAGCAGCGAGCAAGGAAGCGGCGGAGCCAGTGCGCATGCGCGAAAAACGGATTGTAGTACACGCTTTTGACCACAGGGCGGCAGCAACGAGCAAGAACGTGGCGGCGCTACTGCGCATGCGTCAATAACGGGCTGCAGTACCCGTTTCTGGCCACAGGGTGGAAGCAACGAGCACTAAAGCGGCGGCGCCAGTGCGCATGCGCGAAAAAGGGTTGTAGTACACGCTTTTGACCACAGGGCGACAGCAGCGAGCAAGAAAGCGGCGGCGCCAGTGCGCATGCGCCAATCACAGACTGCAGTACCCGATACTGGCCACAGGGCGGCAGCAACGAACAGGAAAGCGGCGTCGCCAATGCGCATGCGCCAATCACGGGCTGCAGTACACGCTTTTGACCACAGGGCGGCAGCAACGAGCACGAAAGCGGCGTCGCCACTGCGCATGCGCCAATAACGGGCTGCAGTACCCGATTCTGGCCACAGGGCGGCAGCAGCGAGCAAGAAAGCGGCGGCGCCAGGGCGCATGCGTGAAAAAAGGGCTGCAGAACACGCTTTTGACCACAGGGCGGCAGCAACGAGCAAGAAAGCGGCGGCGCCAGTGCGCATGCTCAATAACGGGCTGCAGTACCTGCTTTTGACCACAGGGCGGCCAAAAGCAGGTACAGCAGCCCGCTATTGGCACACGGGGAGTAGCGCTGCTGCTTTCTTGCTCGCTGCTGCCGCCCTGTGGTTAAAAGTGGGTACTGCAGCCCGTTATTGGCGAATGTGCAGTCTCGCCGCCGCTTTCGTGCTCGTTTCTGCCGCCCTGTGGCCCAAAGCAGGTACTGCAGCCCGTTATTGGCGCATGGGGAGTAGCGCCACCGCTTTCTTGCTCGCTGCTGCCGCCCTGTGGTTAAAAGCGGGTGCTGCAGCCCGTTATTGGCCCATGCGCATTGGCGCCGCCGCTTTCGTGCTCGTTGCTGCCGCCCTGTGGCCAGCATCGGGTACTGCAGCCCGTTATTGGCCCATGCGCACTGGCGTCGCCGCTTTCGTGCTCGTTGCTGCCGCCCTGTGGCCAGTATCGGGTACTGCAGCCCGTTATTGGCCCATGCGCACTGGCGTCGCCGCTTTCGTGCTCGCTGCTGCCGCCTTGTGGCCAAAAGCAGGTACAGCAGCCCGTTATTGACACATGGGGAGTAGCGCCGCTGCTTTCTTGGTCGCTGCTGCCGCCCTGTGGTTAAAAGTGGGTACTGCAGCCCGTTATTGGCCCATGCGCACTAGTGCCGTCGCTTTCGTGCTCGTTGCTGCCGCCCTGTGGCCAAAGACGGGTACTGCAGCCCGTTATTGGCGCATGTGCAGTCTCGCCGCCGCTTCCGTGCTCGTTGTTGCCGATAAGTGGCCAGAAGCCGGTACTGCAGCCCGCGATTGGCGCTTGTGCTAATCGCGGGCTGCAGTAGCGGCTTCTGGCCAGACGGCGGCAGCAGCGAGGAAGAAATAGGCGGCGCCAGTGCGCATGCGCCAATACCGGGCTGCAGTACCCGATTCTGGCCACAGGGCGGCAGTAACGAGCAAGAAAGCGAAGGCACTAATGCGCATGAACCCATAGCGGGCTGCAGTACCTGCTTTTGACCACAGGGCGGCCAAAAGGAGGTACAGCAGCCCGCTACTGGCGCATGGGGAGTCTGGCCGCCGCTTTCGTGCTCGCTGCTGCCGCCTTGTGGCCAAAAGCAGGTACTGCAGCCCGTTATTGGCGCATGGGGAGTAGCGCCACCGCTTTCTTGCTCGCTGCTGCCGCCCTGTGGTTAAAAGCGGGTACTGCAGCCCGTTATTGGCCCATGCGCACTGGCGTCGCCGCTTTCGTGCTCGCTGCTGCCGCCTTGTGGCCAAAAGCAGGTACAGCAGCCCGTTATTGGCACATGGGGAGTAGCGCCGCTGCTTTCTTGGTCGCTGCTGCCGCCCTGTGGTTAAAAGTGGGTACTGCAGCCCGCTATGGGTTCATGCGCATTAGTGCCGTCGCTTTCTTGCTCGTTACTGCCGCCCTGTGGTTAAAAGCGGGTACTGCAGCCCGTTATTGGCGCATGTGCAGTCTCGCCGCCGCTTCCGTGCTCGTTGTTGCCGATAAGTGGCCAGAAGCCGGTACTGCAGCCCGCGATTGGCGCTTGGGCTAATCGCGGGCTGCAGTAGCGGCTTCTGGCCAGACGGCGGCAGCAGCGAGCAAGAAAGCGGCGGCGCTACTGCACATGCGCTAAAGATGGGCTGCAGTACCCGATTCTGGCCACAGGGCGGCAGCAGCGAGCAAGGAAGCGGCGGCGCCAGTGCGCATGCGCGAAAAACGGATTGTAGTACACGGTTTTAACCACAGGGCGGCAGCAGCGAGCAAGAACGTGGCGGCGCTACTGCGCATGCGTCAATAACGGGCTGCAGTACCCGTTTCTGGCCACAGGGTGGAAGCAACGAGCACGAAAGCGGCGGCGCCAGTGCGCATGCGCGAAAAAGGGTTGTAGTACACGCTTTTGACCACAGGGCGACAGCAGCGAGCAAGAAAGCGGCGGCGCCAGTGCGCATGCGCCAATCACAGACTGCAGTACCCGATACTGGCCACAGGGCGGCAGCAACGAACAGGAAAGCGGCGTCGCCAATGCGCATGCGCCAATCACGGGCTGCAGTACACGCTTTTGACCACAGGGCGGCAGCAACGAGCACGAAAGCGGCGGCGCCAGGGCGCATGCGTGAAAAAAGGGCTGCAGAACACGCTTTTGACCACAGGGCGGCAGCAACGAGCAAGAAAGCGGCGGCGCCAGTGCGCATGCTCAATAACGGGCTGCAGTACCTGCTTTTGACCACAGGGCGGCCAAAAGCAGGTACAGCAGCCCGCTATTGGCACACGGGGAGTAGCGCTGCTGCTTTCTTGCTCGCTGCTGCCGCCCTGTGGTTAAAAGTGGGTACTGCAGCCCGTTATTGGCGAATGTGCAGTCTCGCCGCCGCTTTCGTGCTCGTTTCTGCCGCCCTGTGGCCCAAAGCAGGTACTGCAGCCCGTTATTGGCGCATGGGGAGTAGCGCCACCGCTTTCTTGCTCGCTGCTGCCGCCCTGTGGTTAAAAGCGGGTGCTGCAGCCCGTTATTGGCCCATGCGCATTGGCGCCGCCGCTTTCGTGCTCGTTGCTGCCGCCCTGTGGCCAGCATCGGGTACTGCAGCCCGTTATTGGCCCATGCGCACTGGCGTCGCCGCTTTCGTGCTCGTTGCTGCCGCCCTGTGGCCAGTATCGGGTACTGCAGCCCGTTATTGGCCCATGCGCACTGGCGTCGCCGCTTTCGTGCTCGCTGCTGCCGCCTTGTGGCCAAAAGCAGGTACAGCAGCCCGTTATTGGCACATGGGGAGTAGCGCCGCTGCTTTCTTGGTCGCTGCTGCCGCCCTGTGGTTAAAAGTGGGTACTGCAGCCCGCTATGGGTTCATGCGCATTAGTGCCGTCGCTTTCTTGCTCGTTACTGCCGCCCTGTGGTTAAAAGCGGGTACTGCAGCCCGTTATTGGCGCATGTGCAGTCTCGCCGCCGCTTCCGTGCTCGTTGTTGCCGATAAGTGGCCAGAAGCCGGTACTGCAGCCCGCGATTGGCGCTTGGGCTAATCGCGGGCTGCAGTAGCGGCTTCTGGCCAGACGGCGGCAGCAGCGAGCAAGAAAGCGGCGGCGCTACTGCACATGCGCTAAAGATGGGCTGCAGTACCCGATTCTGGCCACAGGGCGGCAGCAGCGAGCAAGGAAGCGGCGGAGCCAGTGCGCATGCGCGAAAAACGGATTGTAGTACACGCTTTTGACCACAGGGCGGCAGCAACGAGCAAGAACGTGGCGGCGCTACTGCGCATGCGTCAATAACGGGCTGCAGTACCCGTTTCTGGCCACAGGGTGGAAGCAACGAGCACTAAAGCGGCGGCGCCAGTGCGCATGCGCGAAAAAGGGTTGTAGTACACGCTTTTGACCACAGGGCGACAGCAGCGAGCAAGAAAGCGGCGGCGCCAGTGCGCATGCGCCAATCACAGACTGCAGTACCCGATACTGGCCACAGGGCGGCAGCAACGAACAGGAAAGCGGCGTCGCCAATGCGCATGCGCCAATCACGGGCTGCAGTACACGCTTTTGACCACAGGGCGGCAGCAACGAGCACGAAAGCGGCGTCGCCACTGCGCATGCGCCAATAACGGGCTGCAGTACCCGATTCTGGCCACAGGGCGGCAGCAGCGAGCAAGAAAGCGGCGGCGCCAGGGCGCATGCGTGAAAAAAGGGCTGCAGAACACGCTTTTGACCACAGGGCGGCAGCAACGAGCAAGAAAGCGGCGGCGCCAGTGCGCATGCTCAATAACGGGCTGCAGTACCTGCTTTTGACCACAGGGCGGCCAAAAGCAGGTACAGCAGCCCGCTATTGGCACACGGGGAGTAGCGCTGCTGCTTTCTTGCTCGCTGCTGCCGCCCTGTGGTTAAAAGTGGGTACTGCAGCCCGTTATTGGCGAATGTGCAGTCTCGCCGCCGCTTTCGTGCTCGTTTCTGCCGCCCTGTGGCCCAAAGCAGGTACTGCAGCCCGTTATTGGCGCATGGGGAGTAGCGCCACCGCTTTCTTGCTCGCTGCTGCCGCCCTGTGGTTAAAAGCGGGTGCTGCAGCCCGTTATTGGCCCATGCGCATTGGCGCCGCCGCTTTCGTGCTCGTTGCTGCCGCCCTGTGGCCAGCATCGGGTACTGCAGCCCGTTATTGGCCCATGCGCACTGGCGTCGCCGCTTTCGTGCTCGTTGCTGCCGCCCTGTGGCCAGTATCGGGTACTGCAGCCCGTTATTGGCCCATGCGCACTAGTGCCGTCGCTTTCGTGCTCGTTGCTGCCGCCCTGTGGCCAAAGACGGGTACTGCAGCCCGTTATTGGCGCATGTGCAGTCTCGCCGCCGCTTCCGTGCTCGTTGTTGCCGATAAGTGGCCAGAAGCCGGTACTGCAGCCCGCGATTGGCGCTTGTGCTAATCGCGGGCTGCAGTAGCGGCTTCTGGCCAGACGGCGGCAGCAGCGAGGAAGAAATAGGCGGCGCCAGTGCGCATGCGCCAATACCGGGCTGCAGTACCCGATTCTGGCCACAGGGCGGCAGTAACGAGCAAGAAAGCGAAGGCACTAATGCGCATGAACCCATAGCGGGCTGCAGTACCTGCTTTTGACCACAGGGCGGCCAAAAGGAGGTACAGCAGCCCGCTACTGGCGCATGTGGAGTCTGGCCGCCGCTTTCGTGCTCGCTGCTGCCGCCTTGTGGCCAAAAGCAGGTACTGCAGCCCGTTATTGGCGCATGGGGAGTAGCGCCACCGCTTTCTTGCTCGCTGCTGCCGCCCTGTGGTTAAAAGCGGGTACTGCAGCCCGTTATTGGCCCATGCGCACTGGCGTCGCCGCTTTCGTGCTCGCTGCTGCCGCCTTGTGGCCAAAAGCAGGTACAGCAGCCCGTTATTGGCACATGGGGAGTAGCGCCGCTGCTTTCTTGGTCGCTGCTGCCGCCCTGTGGTTAAAAGTGGGTACTGCAGCCCGCTATGGGTTCATGCGCATTAGTGCCGTCGCTTTCTTGCTCGTTACTGCCGCCCTGTGGTTAAAAGCGGGTACTGCAGCCCGTTATTGGCGCATGTGCAGTCTCGCCGCCGCTTCCGTGCTCGTTGTTGCCGATAAGTGGCCAGAAGCCGGTACTGCAGCCCGCGATTGGCGCTTGGGCTAATCGCGGGCTGCAGTAGCGGCTTCTGGCCAGACGGCGGCAGCAGCGAGCAAGAAAGCGGCGGCGCTACTGCACATGCGCTAAAGATGGGCTGCAGTACCCGATTCTGGCCACAGGGCGGCAGCAGCGAGCAAGGAAGCGGCGGCGCCAGTGCGCATGCGCGAAAAACGGATTGTAGTACACGGTTTTGGCCACAGGGCGGCAGCAACGAGCAAGAACGTGGCGGCGCTACTGCGCATGCGTCAATAACGGGCTGCAGTACCCGTTTCTGGCCACAGGGTGGAAGCAGCGAGCACGAAAGCGGCGGCGCCAGTGCGCATGCGCGAAAAACGGGTTGTAGTACACGCTTTTGACCACAGGGCGGCAGCAACGAGCAAGAACGTGGCGGCGCTACTGCGCATGCGTCAATAACGGGCTGCAGTACCCGTTTCTGGCCACAGGGTGGAAGCAGCCAGCACGAAAGCGGCGGCGCCAGTGCGCATGCGCGAAAAACGGGTTGTAGTACACGCTTTTGACCACAGGGCGGCAGCAACGAGCAAGAACGTGGCGGCGCTACTGCGCATGCGTCAATAACGGGCTGCAGTACCCGTTTCTGGCCACAGGGTGGAAGCAACGAGCACTAAAGCGGCGGCGCCAGTGCGCATGCGCGAAAAAGGGTTGTAGTACACGCTTTTGACCACAGGGCGACAGCAGCGAGCAAGAAAGCGGCGGCGCCAGTGCGCATGCGCCAATCACAGACTGCAGTACCCGATACTGGCCACAGGGCGGCAGCAACGAACAGGAAAGCGGCGTCGCCAATGCGCATGCGCCAATCACGGGCTGCAGTACACGCTTTTGACCACAGGGCGGCAGCAACGAGCACGAAAGCGGCGTCGCCACTGCGCATGCGCCAATAACGGGCTGCAGTACCCGATTCTGGCCACAGGGCGGCAGCAGCGAGCAAGAAAGCGGCGGCGCCAGGGCGCATGCGTGAAAAAAGGGCTGCAGAACACGCTTTTGACCACAGGGCGGCAGCAACGAGCAAGAAAGCGGCGGCGCCAGTGCGCATGCTCAATAACGGGCTGCAGTACCTGCTTTTGACCACAGGGCGGCCAAAAGCAGGTACAGCAGCCCGCTATTGGCACACGGGGAGTAGCGCTGCTGCTTTCTTGCTCGCTGCTGCCGCCCTGTGGTTAAAAGTGGGTACTGCAGCCCGTTATTGGCGAATGTGCAGTCTCGCCGCCGCTTTCGTGCTCGTTTCTGCCGCCCTGTGGCCCAAAGCAGGTACTGCAGCCCGTTATTGGTGCATGGGGAGTAGCGCCGCCGCTTTCGTGCTCGCTGCTGCCGCCGTGTGCCAAAAGCAGGTACTGCAGCCCGTTATTGGCGCACGGGGAGTAGCGCCACCGCTTTCTTGCTCGCTGCTGCTGCCCTGTGGTTAAAAGCGGGTACTGCAGCCCGTTATTGGCCCATGCGCATTGGCGCCGCTGCTTTCGTGCTCGTTGCTGCCGCCCTGTGGCCAGTATCGGGTACTGCAGCCCGTTATTGGCCCATGCGCACTGGCGTCTCCGCTTTCGTGCTCGTTGTTGCCGATAAGTGGCCAAAAGCCGGTACTGCAGCCCACGATTAGGGCTTGTGCGAATCGCGGGCTGCAGTAGTGGCTTCTGGCCAGATGGCGGCAGCAGCGAGCAAGAAAGCGGCGGCGCCAGTGCGCATGCGCCAATAACGGGCTGCAGCACACGCAGTTGTCCGCTATCGTGCGCCTATTCTTTTAGGGGGAGGAGAGCCAGGCGACTGGAGTTTCGAGAGAAGAAGAGGGGCTGGAGGAAGGAAGGAGAAAGAAGCGTCTGACCTGTCCAATTCTCCGGGCACTGCTGAGAGCGAGAGCTGCAGTGAGTCCCAGGCCCTTGGAACCCTGTCGCCCCCCTTATATGTCCCAGTCCCTTCCTGTCCCTCTCTTCCCCATTCTGTGATTTATTTTTTTTTCTTCTCTATACCTTTTCTTTCTATTATTCTGTCCTGCTCCCCCTTACTCTCTCACTTTCTGTCTCTCATCCTGGTGTTCCCTTTTCTTTTTCTGTCTGCACTTTTGAGGATGAGTTATTTGACAACCTGGCAAACGGACTAATCAATTAATTAACTTGACAATGAAACTAATTTTTGAGTGTCCTGACAGTGAACTACCTTCCTTATAAGAATGAAAACTCTGCCCAGGTTAAGACCCTTTCCCTGAGCATGTGTAGTCATAGAAGCATTACGTAAGCCATATTCTAAATGCATGTTAATCACTAGCAATCAATATCTAATAGGTGTGTTTGGAAAAGCACTAAGATCTGATTTTTGTGTGTAAGAGAAGCATGAAAACCTGCTGTTGGTGTACGTGATTTGTGGAAAAGTCCCCCAAGCAGCCAGGCCTGAATAAATACGCTATCTCTCCTGAGCGTGTTCAGATGGGTTTATTGCACGCCGGGCAGGAATCCTGTTTTGGGATAACAGTTTTTTGGCGACCCAGATGGGACGGCTGTAACGCCCTGTCCGGAGCGACTGGCTGACTCTTGGCGGGGAGACCCTCGCCCCCGCCCACCGCGCATTCGCGGCTGCTGGCCACGCCTCCGCCTGTTTGCTGCGGCTGGCCACACACACCCCCGCCCCCCCCCCCCCCCCCCTCGCATGCGCGGTGGCAGTCCCGGGACTGGAGGACTGGCAGCTCCTAGAGCGCAAGTTCGGGGGCCTGAGGGGCATGTCAGGCGGTTAATCCCGGTGCTGGTAGCTATAGTTACCGCTGGGGGGGGGGGGGGGGAGCGTGGGCCGGGCTGGAGGAGAGCCAGGGGCGGGCAGTGAGGCTGCGGGCAGCGGCCCCTCCCTGTCCGGGGAGGTGCTACAGGAGGAGCCGGTGCGAGCCGAGGGAGCAGCAGAGAGAAGGTGAGCGGGGACGCGCGGTCGGTCGCCTGGTGGCTGATGGGGAAAGCCGCGCGGTGCGGCAGGACCGGCGGCAGAAGCCGCTCCGGGTCGGGGCCGGGCGGCGGCGCTTCCCGGAGCCGCGCGGGGCCGGGCTTCCGGGTACGTGGGCGACGGGCGGGCGCTGTAGTCACGTGAGCGGGGCTTCCGGTCGGCCATGTTGTCTCCCCGGGGCACGGCGGGAGCTGTAGTTTTCGCGCACTCGGCTGCCCGGCAGCTGCGTCGCTGCCGGGCGCGCGCGGCACGGCACAGACCTCGCTACCGGCGCGGCCCCGCGGCGCAGGACGAGGGGCGGTTTTGTGGCGCGTTCGTGCGGTTTCCCGCGGGCTGCCCGGGGCTCTCCCGGGACCGGTGTGCCCGTGCCCCGGCAGTGCGCATGCGCGGTGGGAGGTGGCCGGTGGGGCTCCGGTTGCGTGCTATCTGCGGCAACAATGGCCGGTGCTGCTGCCGCCTCTTTCCCTCTTCCAGCGCGGTGCGGCTGCGTAGTGAGTGAGTGAGCGAGGCTGCGTGAGTAGGGGGATCGTGTGTTGGGGGCTGTACTGTGCAGGGAACGGGGGTGACCGCGCACCGAGGGGAAACTCGGTCTGTGGGAAAAATGGAAACGTGGCCCTGGGAAAATGGCCGTGGAGAGGGGACGTGGCCAGGCACGGCTCCCCACGGAAGTCCTTCAGCCTGGGGGGTTTGGGGTGTGGTGCTGACAGTGCTGGAGAAAGAAAACCTGAAGCGGCACTAAGGAAGTGATGCCCTGCCTGTGCTGGTGCTGCCCCGCAGAGAGGTGGGGCTGGGCCCTCTGCAATTCTCAAGCGCTCCCCAAACCTGCACGTGGGTCTCTGGGGGTGCAGGGCTGTCGGGTGGCAGCATTCCCCCACACACACCCCTGGGCATCGCCCGTGGGGACTGCAGAGGGGGTCAGAGAGCAGACTGGGTGAGCTGTGCTGTGGGCCAGAAATGGAGGCAACGTTTTGTGTTCCTGGGGCTTGAGAACAGATGCGTGTGGCTGATTGAGGGGCTCAGAAACAGACGGAGTTGTGTGGCTTTGGGCTCAGAAACAGAGGTCAAGTCGTGCATTTTTGGGACTTGAGAAGAGACTCAGCAGGCAGGTTTTTGGGCTCAGAAAGAGGCACTAAGGCGTCTGGTTTGGGGGCCAAAAGCAGAATGCAGTTTGGCTGGTTTTGCAGGCAGGTGAGAGGCGGAGGGGTGTGGGTGGGTGACGGGGGTGTGTGGGGGGGTGTGTGGTGGAGGACGGTGTCCCTGCAGGGTCAGAAAGGTGGGACGGCCGCCTGTGACGGCGTGGCGGGTGCTGTAGTCACGTGACTGATGCAATAGATGTAGTGAAAGAGCAGATGTTGTTTCCAATAAAGGTTGCTTTCTTCAATCAGTATTTTGCAGGTTGTAAACTTAAGGCAGGTGAGAAAACTTGCTGCTGCTCCCCTAGCTGCTTTTATGTCTTTTGGTGGTTCACCCCTCCCCTTTTGCCAGGTGATTGTGGTCAGGGTGGTGGGTGGGGCCTGGCATATATGAGCCACAGCCTCTCCTCAGTGAGGTCATTCTGCTTTTGGGCATCTCTGAGGTCAGTGCTCTGGTGTTCTTTAAGTTAGTGGCAGATCTTGAGGTGTTGAAGCTCTTTAGGTAGGTGTGTTTTGATCATCACAGAAAGAGATGTCTGTGAGATAAGAGTTTCAGGATCAGTTAAGGTTCATCAGTGTATATAATATGAAATACACTGGTCTGTAGAAGTCTATTTTCAGGTAAGTAGTTTTGTATTGACTGGGTGGGGTGGGTAAAATGGTTTAATACTGTACACTTACAGTTTTTCTTTTCCTTCTAGAGGCACTGCATTTTTCTGGCTTTTTCTGTCTTTAATGAAGAGGGGATCTTGTTTTTTTCCCTAGTATTACTGGATACATTGGAAGTCGTTGATATTATCTGTCTAAATAGGACTAATGCTGAGGTGATGGAGCAAGGGTTAGAGTGAGCATCTTGTATGTATCTGTATATAGGGTTTTAGCATTGCTTAAGGAAGTAGCATGGATGTAAGGCACAGTGTTTTTCAGGATATGGGATGGCTCATAGTGTTTTCCTAATTGTCCACAGAGCAACATATTGTTTTGCAGGTGCTGTCTAGGCAGCCTTTGGAATAGGATGAGTGTTTGAGGTGAGTCAGGATAGCAGAGAGGAGGGCCAGGCGTTTTCACAGAAACACAACTAGACTGTTTGGTCTTTTGGTGTCATAGGTGTCACAAGTGATGATGGCCGTAGTGTCCAACACCCAAACTGGCATGGAGCAGGTGAGCAGAAAGTCCGATGTTTTTGAGGAGGAGCTTTTTGTGGGAGATGTTCGCGTCAGCTGACACGATGTTGGCTCCTGGTGCTGTTTTTGTGCAGCTGATGAAGAGGAACCTGGTGTCTATAGGAATATCTGGGATAGCGGATGCGGTTGCTGTTGAAGATGGCTTCAGACCCCCAGCCCCCAGATAAGTGGAGAGACTGGTGTTTGGGAGAGGGCTCTGGGGCGAGCCAAGGTTGGGAATGGGAGGGAGGGGTTTTCAAGTTAACGTAGGGGAGAGGACCGTCCAGGAACAGTGCCTTTTGGGCAGGGAAAGGGAGCAGGTTAACTTTCTGCCCAAGACTGCCATGTGCCAGGCAGGGCAGTTCTAGCCTATGGCTATGTTGTTGTGTAGTTTGTGTTTTCTGTTTTATGTGTCCTAGAGCTTCCTCAGGTCACGACATCCTTGTTGCTCTTTGTGCCGAAGTAGCGCAGCGTGCGCTTGAGGCACCATCCCTAGGGTCTAGAATGCCCGGAGTCATCGGCAGAATGCCGGTCGGGTGCTTCTTTTATTGCGTTACAAGCCTAAAGCATGGATAGGTCTCGGAAGTTTCAGGTCGGTCTGCTTTTGTAGCATTGTTCTAGGCTGCATTAACATCTTTGATCTCGAGCGGTCCATCATTGCAAAGACCTTTTCTGGATGTTCTTCCCTGCATCTTTCTATGCTTAGGTCTTGAAGTAAGCTGTCTTGCATATGACTCATCCCAGTTGCTCCTGTCTGTTTTTGTCTTGGGCCACAGTGTTTGGCTCTTCTCAGCCTGCCATGGATTCTTCCTCTTGGCCCCCTAGGTCTTCTCATCTGGCACTGTCTCTGGCCGAGGGGTCATTCTTAGAGAGCTTGTTTTAATGTGTCGGTCACAGCATTTGTCTTATATGTGTGCAGTGTTGGTCTGTGCCTGTTTATGTCTGGGTTGGAGCTGCTCTGCCTGGGGGCACAGCAGTGATAGCCAACAAAAGAATAGCAATAAGAATCTATAGTTAATAGGGTGATAAGGCTTGATTTTGTAGGCCAAGGTGTGCAGTCTGTTTCAGAGGAAGTAGCCATATATGCAGCAGGCGTAAAACTTTTCTTTGTAGTGTTATGCAGAGATGCTGGGGATGACCAGGTTGTGTTTAATGGCAGGCTGCAATGACAATCTAGATGGCATACCTAAAGGAGACCTCTGGAATTGTTAAGCCGTCACTCGGCATCCAGGTGACTTGTTCGATGCTATTTTTTCAGGTGCAGAGGGGTGACCCGTGGGACAAAGGGTGACAGAGGAGGTGAGCGGAGCACTGTGAGAAGGTAGGTCGACGTGTGGCGTCAGAGGGACAACGTGACCGGTGTCTATGTGAGTAGGCTATAAGCATGTCTTGTTTTGAAGGTGTGAAGAAAGACAGCGGCACCAGAGGCGAGTTGAATGAGGTGTGGTATGACCAGTGTGCTCAAATGTCAGTTATTTTTCAGGCATCATATTGTTGGTGAAGTAAGAAGCATCCCCTGTTTGTGTCTTACAGGCGGTATCCAAGTCTCCACAGGAGAACCCGTGACTGGCAGAGGTGGGGTGGGTGAGCACACAAGGTGAAGGAGTGGGAGAGGGTTATTGGTGTGGGTGGGCTGTAGTTTTGGGCAGTATCCCACCAAGTGTTACTTTGGTTTTTGCAGGTGACATTCGTAGCCTTGGAAGGGTGAAGCCGCATGCTCGACGAGCGGTCTGAGAAGGTGAGGCGGCATCGGCCGGGTCTGCGTTTAAGAGCAAAGCGTCCCACGACATCTAAGCAAAATGTTTCTCTTTGGTTTTGCAGGTGCTGTGCAGGCAGCCTTTGGAGTCGGATGAGCATTTGAGGTGAGGCGGGGCGGTAACAAGGAGGAGCAGGGGCGGGTGACTTGTCAGAAGTGCAACGGTGATTTTGTGTCTCTTGGTATCTTAGGTACCACAAGCAACGATGGCCGCAGTGTCTGACTCTGGAACGAGGAGGCGAGCGGCGCTTCTGAGGAGGGTGTTATGAAAGAGGTTGCCATCGGCTGGCATGACACTGGTCGCACTTGTGGGTGTCCTGCAGATGACGCAGAGGAACCTGGTGGCTCAGGAACATCCCAGTTAGCCCATGTGGTTATTGTGGAAGACGACTCTGGCCCCTGGTCCTCTGAAAGCTAAGTTGAGGGTCCAGGGTTGGGAAGGGTCTGGGTGGAAGGGACAGGGTTGGGAATTGCAGGGAGGCCTTCTCATGTTAGCGTAGGGGAGAGGACTGTGCAGGAGCAGTGCCCTTTGTGCCCACAAAGGGAGCGAGTTAATTCTCAGCACCAGAATACTGTGTGCTGGGCAGGGCAGTTCCAGCCTGTGTCTGTGTTGTGTATTATGTGTCTTATACCATTCAGTCCTCAGGTCTTGATGTCTGTGTAGCTCTTTATGATCAGCTGGCATCTCAATAGCCCTCCCAAGAGTCTCACGTGCATCAACTCATCGGCTTAGTGCCCGTCGAGCCTTTCTTGTCTTGCAATTGTAACTCGAAGCGTGGATTCATCAGGTGCGTGTTGCATCGAGGATGTTCTTGAGCAGTGGTCTCTAGCGTGGGTGAGCTAGATGGCATCTGCAGCTGTGTTTTTGAGAGTTTTTTTGGCACGTGGTAGTCTTCTGGGATTTCATCCCCATGTCTTAGGCCTTGAAGCCCGGCTTCTCCTGTATCCGTTGTTCTGGTTTCAATGGTAGCTTTGTCTCACAGGCTGCAGCGGTCGACTCTCATTTTGGGGCCGCTTCAATGCGTCTGTGCCATCGTGGTGCTGTAGGGCTTCTCTGCTGGCAGCATCTTCCCTAGGGTCATCGTTCTTCTCGCTTGTGGTCTTCTTGTGTCTCACAGTCGCTTCACTTGTGGTGTCTGTGTGTGGTGTAGGTCTGTGCCAGGGGTGCAGCTGTCCTGCCCAGGAGTTTAGCTGTAGTAAAGATGAGGGGAGTGTAGGTTTGTAGTTGTGTAGTAATAACCTGGATCTGCCCAGATGCTTTTGGCAAAGATCATACAGTCCATCTCCGGGCAAGTAGCTGTAGACAGCTGCCACAGAGTTAATCTCCTTGTGTTTGGCAGGTGCCGGAGGGTGGACTTGCTGGGAGTGGCAGTTTGTGCAGTAGTTGAGTGGGTTGAACATTGAATGACTCTTAGCTTGTATGTGGGGCTCAATATTTAGGGTTTTGGGTATTTTGGTAGTAGTTAGAAGGGAGACAGAAATGGAGGACAAAGCTTTGGTCTCATAAAAGTCTTGGTTAACAACGAGGTGGCTTGCCTTATGTCGTTTGGGTCGTTTAGGCGCAAAGCGAGAAGCTGCTTCCTGAAGGGTGATGGAAGATATCAGAGCATCTGTGTGACCGGTGGCTCTGATGGGCTTATTCTGGTTTTATTTTCTAGGTGTGAATCAATGTGCGAAGTGGGATACCTGCACCCTTAGACTTTGGCAAGGTGAGTGATGACCTGTGTGCTGATGCAGCAGTTCTTTGAGGTGTCATAATATTGTTGTAGCTAAAATCATATCCTGTTTTAGTTCTTTCGATGGTGATCAGGCCTTGGCACAGCAGATGGAAGAATCCATCTCTGAGTGGCTGAGGTAAATGAGCAGGGGAGAGGAAGCACCGTGAGCCAGCTGAGGATTCGGGCCGCATCTCACTCCATGCTTTTTTGTCTGTTTATTTTGCAGGTGCCACTCTCGTTCCCAGAGGGTTGATGTTGCAGAGTCAAGGGCAGTTTCAGAAAAGGTGAGAGAGTTGTTAATCGGTCTGATCAGACCTGAATTGCTGAGGATCACGTGGCAATTGGAATGACCATTTTCTTTGCTTTTGCATGCATTGTGAAGTCTCTGCTCAAACAGCAGAGGACTTGAGGTGAGTTGGTGGAAGAGAGGAGCAGCAGGCTCGGAGATGCCGAGTGGGCAATTGCTTCTGAGTAGGATGGTGGCAGCATTTCTCCAGTTTTGTGGCTTCCATGAGAGATGGGGGGGGGTGCAGCATACAGTTATTGGGAGCGGTGCGGCTCTTCTGAGGAGGGTGTCATTGCGGTAGAGGTTGATACAGGTCGGCGTGTCGGTGACACGTGGTGCTCTGTCTTGCAGGTGATGAACTTGGTGAATGCTGGGAAACCCCAGTTAGATAACGTGCTGCTGATGAGGATGAATTATGGACTGTGCTCTCTGCTTTGGTCCCTTGACTTACCTTTCAGTGGGTGGGGTAGGGTGAGAAGAGGGGGTAGGACATCAGGGTCAGTGGGAGGGCTCTTGAGGTTTTGTTAAATTGGGGGCAGATAGTGGGCTTGGGGCCTGTGTATGGCAGTGCGTGCGTCTCTGGGCGTTCTGTTTGGTTTTGTCTGATGTGAGTGTTACGCTGTATGGCATTAAAGTGGCAAGAGCATTGCGTAGCTCTATATCTGTATTGTGTGACCTTGTCAAGCCAGTGTTCATGTGAGTGGGAATTGAGAAGATCTCAACTGAATTGTGAGGTAGCACGAGGGAAGCCTGTACATCAGCAATAGCTTTCATATTTTTCTTGCAGGCACCTTGTGGCAAGAAACTAGAAATGGTGAGTGATACTGGCAAAGCAGCTCTGAGATGAGTTGGTAGAGTTGTGTAGTATGCCTAGTGTGCCTTAGTTATGTGATGTGTCAATGTTTGTCTTGACCTTCACTGTTGAGGACCCTCTGGCATACTCACATCCTACTCTGCGTGCAGTCACCATCCATTGCATTTTGCAGCCTTGAGTTATTGGCACAGTGCCCATTCTGTCTTGGTAGTCAGTGTGATATAGAAGCTCAATGTTACTGATCCAGTTCAGCATTGTAGATGTATTTGGTTGGTCTTTCATGTAACTTAGTCTCAGACTAAACCACCAGGTCTCATGTCTGTGACTCTTTCTTGTGAGGTCTTCCAAGGGAATCCTCCCTGTGTCTTTGTAGTCTTTAGTCTTTCACAGCATTTTGTCTCAACTGCTCACTGGGGGGTTATCGCCCATATATCATTTAGTGTTCTGGCATTCTCACACGGCAGGCCACACGGGGGTGTCTGTGTCACGTCACCTCGGCATCGTTGCGTGTACTGTCAGGCTGTGTCTTTTGGACTGGCGTTAAGTCTACCCTGTGTGGTACTGTTGCATCCTTAGGCCATGTTTGTGAGCATGTAGATGTGTGTGTTTGAGGTGGTGCTGATTTGTGTGTTTGTAGCCATTCTCGATGGGGTGGAAAGGTCCCAGAAGGGGATGATAATGTACTGGTGAATGTGGCCTGTTGGGGTGGAGGTGGTGTAGGTTGGTTTTGGAGATGGCCAGTAGTTATCAGTAAGCAGGCTCTAGAGTTCCCTCTTTTGTCTTTTGCAGGTACAATAGGGCCACCGGGATTCCAGAAGCAAATCCTTCCATGAAGTTTGCTGCAGTGTACAAAACGAAGCAAAGAAGGACTGGGAGGGGTACACAGAGGGAAACATATTCCTCTTCTTCCAACTATGAGGGCCTGTGGTGTGGAATCACGTGAAGCGGTTGTGATGGCTTGAGGTGTATGATGGTGCGGTTCCAAGCATGGTTATGGTATTGGGGTGATCTGCCCTACTGACAGGTGATGGTTAGATAGAGTAGATGTTAAATGAGTGTTAGTTTCAGAAGGTGTCTATCCTTGTATGTGAGGATGTTTTTCATTTCAGGGTATATTGAATGTAGTGAGAGTTAATGCGTCTTTTAAAAACAGTGAAGAAACTGTTGAGCAGGGGGACTTCTTTATCTCCCTGACCTGGTTTATTGTCACTTAGTTCTGGCTGCTCTGTCGGGTGATGTTCATGGCCAGCGTTTGGGTGGAGGTTAGGCTTAGGCCATGGTGTTCGCAGGCAGGGTGATTTTGGAGGCCTTCAGGAAGCAAGTTCTGAGGAGTGCCGCAGCAATGGGGCAAGGAAGTGTTGTGGGGGTCAGATGGCCGGGTGGGTTTGCTGAGAGCAGGGGGTGGTTAGTGGGGTAGCTGAATGAGTGGTGTGTTTAGAATGTGTCTGCCTGTGCATGACTGTGTAATGTAACTGGGTTGTTTTTTGTTGCAGATGGTGTTTTTTGAGTAGGTAGAAAACAAAAAAACAGAATAAAAAAACCCCAGCTGGGGGATTTTTTTTTTTCCCCTGGCTGGGTTTTTTTTTCCCCGGTCCCGGCCACTCTGCAAGGTGACGATCGTCGCCAATGTTTGGATGCAGAGCGGTGTAGGGATGGGGTTTTTGCAGGCAGGGCGGTTTTGGAGGCCCCTGGGAACGGCATTCCTGAGGAGCCATGGAGCCACGGGGTGAGGGCGTGTTGTGGCGGTCAGGGAGGGGGATGGCTTTGCTGAGAGCAGGGGGGGGGTTAGTGGGGTAGGTGAATGCATGGTGTGTTTAGAATGTGTTTGCCTGTGCATGACTGCGTAATGTAATGTGGGTTTTTTTGTTGCAGGTGGTGTTTTTTTGAGTAGTTAAGGAAAAAAGTAAAATACCCTAACTGGGGGATTTTATTTTTCACCTGGGTCCTAGCCACTCAGCGAGGTGACAGTTGTTGCCCGTGTTTTGACGTGGAGCAGTCTAGGGATGGCATTTTTGCAGGCAGGGTGGTTTTGTGTGGTCCTTGGGAATGGTGTTCCTGGAGTCACATATGTCATAGTCTCTAAACAGTTATGAATCTAGTTAGTAAAGACATGATGCTAATGGTTATGTGTGAAATGACCATAAATGCTGTGAGAGGTAATAGTGGTAGGTAAAGCACTCATCATGGTTGTAGGGGTTTTGAAGTCCATAAGTTTTTGTGTAAGGTAGGTTCAATAAAGGTGTATTTGCTGTTGGTTCCAAGGTTTAATAAGTATGTAAAAGGTGGTTTGTAATGTGCATGTAGCGAAGGTGCTTGCAGTGCTTGTAAGGTTTCCAAAGTAAATAAAGGGCTTTGATCAATGTAGGCTCAATGAACGTGTATGTGCTCTTGGTTCAAACTCTAATCAAGAAGTAAAAGCTGTTTTGTAATGTAGCTTTAAAAAAGGTGTAGTTGCTGGGGTTGGCTCCTGTGTCGTTTTTTTGGATGTGTGACTTGGTCTCTCTCTCTACCTCTGTCTGACTCTGCTCCTCTGTCTTTCTCCTTGTCTGACTTTGCCCCTCTATGCCTGAGTTTGACTCTCTCTCTGTCTAGGTCTGACTCTTGTCTTAGAGTCTGTCTGACTTTGACTCTCTGCCTTAGCTTTTGTCTGTGTGTTTGTCTGTATTTGTATCTCTCTGTCTCGCTTTGACCCTCACTCCCTCTCTGTCTGTCTGCCTCCCTCAGTCCCTCTCTGCCTCCCTCAGTCTATTTAGTTAAGAGGGAATTAGCAGCACTGGAATATGGTTGTTGCTTGGGAGTAATGAAATAAATAAAATTTTGGTTTTAAAAATAAAACTGATTAGTCCTAGGCACTTTGGCCATGGCTCGGAACTTACTAGTTTTGATTCTTTTCCATACACAACTCTTGCACCACTACACACTGAACCACCCCCAAACAAGCCCCCTCTACAAAACTTCACCTCCCTTCACAGCTGAAAACTCACCGCCCACGCACGACCCCACCACATCAGTTACACCCACCCCTCCCCCACTATCTCCCCCAAGTCCCTGTTTCTGCCCGGACCCTATTCGGGGTTGCACCTTGCCGCGGGTCACTGTTTCCGCCCGGACCCTATTCGGGGTTGCACCTTGCCGCGGGTCACTGTTTCCGCCCGGACCCTATTCGGGGTTGCACCTTGCCGCGGGTCACTGTTTCCGCCCGGACCCTATTCGGGGTTGCACCTTGCCGCGGGTCACTGTTTCCGCCCGGACCCTATTCGGGGTTGCACCTTGCCGCGGGTCACTGTTTCCGCCCGGACCCTATTCGGGGTTGCACCTCGCCGCGGGTCACTGTTTCCGCCCGGACCCTATTCGGGGTTGCACCTCGCCGCGGGTCACTGTTTCCGCCCGGACCCTATTCGGGGTTGCACCTCGCCGCGGGTCACTGTTTCCGCCCGGACCCTATTCGGGGTTGCACCTTGCCGCGGGTCACTGTTTCCGCCCGGACCCTATTCGGGGTTGCACCTCGCCGCGGGTCACTGTTTCCGCCCGGACCCTATTCGGGGTTGCACCTCGCCGCGGGTCACTGTTTCCGCCCGGACCCTATTGGGGGTTGCACCTTGCCGCGGGTCACTGTTCCCGCCCGGACCCTATTCGGAATTGCACCTTCCCCGCACACGGCCGTGCCGATGGTCATGCTCGGGAAGTTCCGCCCCCCCCCCCCCCGTGCGCGCTGTCGGCGGGTACTCGGGGCGCAAAGCGCGGACCGGCAGCGCCGGTGCCGATCTACGGCAATAACGGTCAGTGCTTCTGCCTCTTGCCCTCTTCCAGAGGCTGCACTGAGGACACGCTGCCTGGCCTTAATCCCGGTGCTGGTCGCTATAGTTACCGTGGGGGGGGGGGGAGTGTGGGCCGGGCTGGAGGAGCCCCCGGGGCGGGCAGTGAGGCTGCGGGCAGTGGCCCCTCCCTGTCCGGGGCGGTGCTGGAGGAGGAGCCGGTGCGAGCCGAGGGAGCAGCAGAGAGAAGGGGAGCGGGGCCGCGCGGTCGTTCGCCTGGCGGCTGCCGGGGAAAGCCGCAACGGGGGCGGGCCGCGCGTTGCGGCGGGACCGGCGGCAGAAGCCGCTCCGGGTCGGGGCCGGGCGGCAGCGGCGCTTCCCGGAGCCGCGCGGCGCTGCGCTCGGCCGGGCTTCTGGGTGCATGGGCGACGGGGTGGGGTGGGGTGGGGGGAAGAATGGTGTCCCCGTAGGGTCAGAAAGGCGGGGCGGCCGGCTGTGGCGGTGTGGGAGATGCTGTAGTCACGTGAGCGGGTCTTCCGGTCGGCCATGTTTGCTCCCCGGGGCATGCCGGGAGCTGTAGTTTTTGTGCACTCGGCTGCCCGGCAGCTGCGTCGCTCCCGGGGGCGCGCGCGGCACGGCACAGTCCTCGCTACCGGCGCGGCCCCGCGGTGCAGCGCGAGGGGCGGTTTTGTGGCGGGTTCGTGCGGTTTCCCGCGGGCTGCCCGCGGCTCCCCCAGGACCGGTGTGCCCGTGCCCCGGCAGTGCGCATGCGCGGTGGCGGCCCCCGGAAGTGCTGCAATCCCCAAGCGCTACCCAAACCTGCCAGTGGGGCTCTGGGAGTGCAGGGCTGTGGGGTGGCTGAATTCACCCCACCCCCCCACCCCTCGGCATCGCCCGTGGGGACTGCGGAGGGGGTCAGAGAGCAGACGGGGTGAGCTGTGCTGTGGGCCAGAAATGGAGGCAACGTTTTGCCTTCCTGGGACTTGAGAACAGACGCATGTGGCTGATTGAGGGGCTCAGAAACAGACGGAGTTGTGTGGCTTTTGGCTCAGAAACAAAGGTCAAGTCGTGAATTTTTGGGACTTGAGAAGCGGCTCAGCAGGCAGGTTTTTGGGCTCAGAAAGAGGCACTAAGGTGTCTGGTTTGGGGGCCAAAAGCAGAATGCAGTTTGGCTGGTTTTGCAGGCAGGTGAGAGGTGGAGGGGTGTGGGAGGGCCCTGGGGGCTACGGGGGAAAGGAGGGGGTGGGGTTTGGGGTGGCATGGGACCCCGAAGCTTGGGAGGCCACCGTGCACCAGGCCAAACTCCATGTCTGAGGTGGTCTCGGGGGGGAAACGCGCTTTTCAGACCCTACGAGCCCTCTTTGAGTTCAGCAATTATTTGTACGCTGCTTAGAATAATTATGACCTGATTAATAATCTAAAGTAATGAATGCTTAGAGAACGTACAAGGTGGATGTTTACTCCTAATACTCAAGCTCTGACAGTGATTGATTTACAGCCTTGTCAAAAGCTCAGGCTGTTGCCGGTAGCTGGAGCCTGTGAGGAGAAAGAGCTGAAATCAAGCGGAGTTTCAGTGCAGAGCTGAAGCGTCACCGAGCCAGACCTGTAGCCAGCAGGAGCTGGAATGAGACAGGGTGTCCGCTGTCTGGAGCCGGCATTAGCCAGAACTACGCTTCTCTGCGGCTGTGAGGACCAGGAACAGCAGCCCGACTGCCGACTGGCTGCAGCACCCCTTGGCTCGATGACGGAGGCTCCTCAAAGAGTGCAGGATTTGAGGTGAGTTGGTGGGAGAGAGAGGAGCAGTCGGGCAGGAGCCACAGAGCAAGTGATTGCTTCTGAGTACAACGGATGCTTTACCTCTCTGGTTTTCTGGCTTCCACGGGAGATGCTGGCTGCAACACCTGCTTTTTGGGGGCAGCACAGCACTTCCCAGGAGGGTGCTGTTGCAGTAGAGGTCAGTGCTGGCTGGCATGTCGGTGACTGGCGGCGCTCTGTCTTGCAGGTGATGGAGAGGAACCTGGTGAATGCGGGAGCATCCCAGTGAGATGACGTGCTCCTGATGAGGATGGATTCTGGAGCGTGCTCTCTGAAAGGTAAGTCAAGGGGCAAAAGCCGTGGGTAGGGTGGGGCCAGCAGAGGCTCTACCATCAGGGCTGTGGAGAGGGCTATTTAGGCTTCCTTAAGTCTGTGGGAAGAGAGCAGGGTCTGTCCCACAGGACGTGCGTGTTCTGGCCTGTGTCAGTGTACTTGTGTCGTTTGTGGTGTCTGTGTTCTGTCTTGTATGCAGTGCCTTCCCCACGTCTCTGTGGTACCCCGCGGGCTCTCTGCACGGCGCATGCACCGTGGTAGGCGTCCATAGGGTCTCGGATGCCTTGCTGCTTTGGAAAAGAGCCCGTTGAGCACTCCCCGTCTCGTGAGTGGAGCTTACAGCGTCTTTTGCATCACAGATGTTTGTGGAGGGTTGCCTTTGTGGAGGAGATCTGGGCCAGAATGACAGCTCTGCTCTTCAGAGTTCTGTTTCCATAGAGGTCCCGCCCCTACAGCACTTCACCCCCCCCCCGTGTCCTTGTGGGCCTCGGCCTTAAAGCCCGGCTCCTCCCCCGTAGGTTGTTCTGGTTGTGTATTGCACTGCAGCACTCGCTGTCGGTTTTGACTACGCCTTGCTTTGCAGGGCTTTGTGTTCTGCAGGTGACACAGGGCCATCTGGATCCCCAGAGAAAATCCTTGAGCGAGGTTTGCTGGAGCGTACAAACGCAAGCGAAGGAGGAGCGGGAGCGGGGCCCGTTGCGAAACATCTTCCTTGGCTCCCGGTTAGGAAGGCTGACACCGTGGGGGCGTGTGGAGCAGCGACGCTGCCGAGGCGCACGGTGAGGCAGTTCCAGGGGTGGGTTTAGAATGGGGGTGATCTGCCACTGTGGCAGGTGGGCAGTGGAACGGATGTTTGGAGTGAGGGGTGGATCGAGTGGCTGTTGAATGAGCGTCAGTTTCTGAATGTGTCTAACCTTGTGTGTGTGAAGTTTTTTTCATTTCAGGTTGTATTTAATGTTGAGATAGTAAATGTTTTTTTAAAATTGTGTTTAAAAAGAAGCCCAGCTGGGGGTTCGGTGTCTCTCTTACTCAGACAGAACCCTTCCTCAGGCTTTCTCTGTGCCCCTGAGCTCTCTCACAGTCTTCACTGCTGTCTTGGATGTCTCCATTCAGTCGCTCATCCCCTGGGGACATCTGTACATTGCTGGAACGCCTTGACTTTTGCACCGTGTCCCAGAGCCGCCTTCTGTCTCTCTTTCAGTCTCAGCACCCTGCTCCTGCTGTCACCACGCCTACTGAGGCCAACCTCGTGCCCCGCAGCCCTCTTTTGGCACCGTGGCGCACTCTGCACCCTCCTTCCTCCCTGAGACCCTTTCCTGATGCCACCTTTCATCTGCAGAACGCTCACGTTGTCCTCTGTGCTAGCTAGGATACCTACCTGGTCCCCTGAGGACACCTGCAGTTTCTTCAAATCCCCTCTGAACTTCATCATGTCCTTGAGCATTCTTTTGGCTGTCCTCCTCTGCTGCTGTCATGATGCCTCCCGAGGTCTTAGATGATCCCTGCAGCACACTTTTAGCCCTGTAAGTCTCCTCTGGACTTGTTTTGTCGCAATAGCACCTCTGCTAAGATCTCTGTTCCCAAAAAAGAGCATTCTTTTTCTTCTTTATGCCACCTAGGATGCCTCCTCAGACCTTCTTTGTGTACCACAGCCCTGTTTTAGCTCTGTAGCGGGCTTGGATTCTCTCTCATGCCCTCAGAAACCCATCCTCAGGTGTGTTTGTACCTCAGAGCACTCTTAATCATTCTCTGTGCCATCTAGGGTGTCTCCATTTTGTCCCTGCCTCCCGACGACATCTGTACTGTTCAAATCCCCTCCAGACTTCCTTCTCATGTCCCTGAGCCTTCTTTGGTGCCTTTGGCCCGATCAGGACCTCTCTAAGGGTGTCATGATGCCTATTGATGCCTTCAAGGATGCCCCTAGCAGACTTCTAGCTTTGTAGCAGACCTCGCAGCCATCTCATTCCCTCAGAGGGCTTCCTGAGTGTTCCTGCTATCTGTGACCCAGCCCAGTCAGTCTGTCCTCCCTTCCCTCTAGCCGTGCCTCTGTTCGTTCCCTGGCCCTCTGATGACGTGTTTACTTGGTTCAGATCCCCTCGGGATTTAATCGTCATGTCCCCAGTCCTTTTTCTGTCTCTCTGGCTCCCTCGGAACAGTTCTCCTCCCAGTCACGATGCCTCCCAAGACCTTCCTTGTGGTCCGGTTCCATCCTGTAGCACTTTAGGTGGGGCCGTCTTTGAGCCGCACACGAACTCATTTGTTCCTCTGTGCTAGCCAGGATTCCCATGTTTAGTTCCCAGCCACCCAAGACCATCTGTACTCTGCTCAGGTGATCACCCGAGTTCCTCCTGGTTGTCCCTCAGCCTTTGTTTATCCATCAGCCCCGCCCCCACGATCCCTCTCCTCACAGTCGCAGTGCCTGCTGAGACCTCCCTCGATCTCCGCAGCCCCTTGAGGCACTCGATATCCTTTTCTCTCTCTCTCGTTCTGTCAGAGCCTCCTCCTTTCTTTGCTGTGCAGCGCTCCTTTTTCTTTCTCTCTGCCATCGAGGGTGTCTCCGTTTGGTTGTTCTCTCAGTCATCTGTAGTTTGCCCAGATGCCCTCCTGAGACTCCAGGGCCCTCGCTGTGTCTGCAAGGCTTCTTTTCTTACCGTGCTTCCTCCTAACTCCTCTACTCTGTATAACAGTGTCTTCCGAGTCCTTTTGCGTACTCCACCGCGCTCTTGTGGCACTTCAGCTCCCTTTGGATTTTGGTTTTTGGCACTCTTCAGAGCACTCTTCTCTTACTCTCTGGCATGTCAGCCTGCACACGTATGTGGGTTGGAACTGCCCTGCCTGGGGGCACAGCGATGTCGGTCAGGGGAAGAATAGCACTAAGAGTCTGTAGTTAATGTTGATTTGCCTGGACTGTTTAGGTACAGCCCGTACAGCCCCCTCGCAGCAAGCAGCCCTCAGCAGCAGGCAAGGATGTCACGAGGATGACAGGAGCTATCTGGGAGAGGCTGCGGGAGTGGTAGTTGAACAGATGGAATCTCAAAGGTGTTAAGGCTCCTTGTGTGTAGGGCTTAATGCTGTTTTATTTTTATGGTTTTTTTTAATGGCAGGCTGTAATGACACCCTAGACGGTGTTCCTACATGGAGTCAAGAACTCTGGAATTGTTAAGCTGTCACTCAACATCCAGGTGACTTGCTTAAAAGTTTTTTTCAGATCCAGAGGGACAATATATGCACCGAAGAGTGACAGAGGCAGCGAGCAGGGCACTGTAAGAAGGTGGGTCAGCGTGTGGTGTCGGAGGAGAAGACGTGACTGGTTGCTAGATGACTGGCTTATCGGTTTGGGGGTTTTTTTGTTTTGAAGGTGCAAAGCAGGATATCGGCACCGGAGGTGACTCGGGCAAGGTGAGATGAGTCGGCTGAGTTATTTTTCAGTTATTTTTCATGTGTCATACTGTTGGTGAAGCTAGAAGCATCTCCTGTTGTCTGTGTCTTACAGGTGGTACCCAGGCCTCGACGTGGCGACCGGTAAATGTCAGAGGCAGGGTGGGTGAGCGGCCAAGGTAACGGGGCAGGAGATGGCAGTCGGTGTGGGCAGGCTGCAGGTTCAGCTTGTGCCACTCGCTTTGGTTTATGCAGGTGCCACATGTAGGCTGGGAGGGGCGAAGCCGCGTGCCGCTGAGCAGTCCAGGACAATGAGGCGGTTGTCGGCTGGGTCGGGGTTTTCGTGCAGAGAATCATGTGGCAGCTCAATGAAGCATTTCTCTTTGGTTTTGCAGGAGCCGGGCAGGCTGCCTTTGGAATTGGATGAGCGTTTGAGGTGAGCTGGGTAGTAGAGAGCAGGAGCACGGGGCTGGTGATTTCTCGCAAGCACAGTGGTAGCTCTGTGTCTTTTGGTATTGTAGGTGCCATGGGCCACGCTGGCCACAGCGTCCAACACTGGACTCTGTGCAGAGCAGCTGAGCGGAAAGCCCCGTGGCTGTTGAGGTGGAGGGTGTTGTGGCAGAGGTGTGTCAGCTGATGTGATTCTGACTGCTGGCAGTGGTTTTTTTTGCAGATGATGAAGAGGAACTTGGCAGCTGCAGGAATGTCCCGGTTAGCTGATGTGGTTTTTGTTGAGGATGGATTCAGACCCCCAGCCCTCTGAAAGCTGAGTTGAGGGATGAGGGACCGCTGCCCTACAGTGTCTAATCTTGACTTCAGTTATAAAGAGACTTTACAAAATGGAAACCTTTCTCAAGGAAGTTTCATTTTATAAACTCTCCATCAGAGTGGATCTTCAGAGATGATGTATTTGGCAGTAGTACTCTTGGGTGGTGCAGCTGGCCCGACATCCCTGCTAATTATGGAACACACCAAACCCCCCCCCCTCGTCAAGTTGTACGGGTGTATTTTGGAGATAGACAGTCTAATGGTATCAGCTCACAGCTGGGCGAGTTCAGGGAATGCAAAAGGAAAATCAAATACTTACACATCTAATAAAAACACTTCTATAAGCGTATGCCCACCTTTACACTAAAGAGTGAAGGACTGAGCTTTATTGTTTGTTTTACTCTTTAAAGTTTTACACTTCACTTCTGATTTTATTGACCCAGCAAGCAGGATGTGCAGCAGCAGCAGCGCAAGGGCTGCGGCTGTCGCGGCGGATCCGTCAGCTGTAGGTTGTGATGACGGTACGACCTCGTCCTGCAGCCTCACAGGGTTCCCTCCCTGCAGCCCTGCTGTAAGGACGGGATGAGACATTCCAACACCACCAAGAGCGTTTGCTTTTATGGGCAGAATGTGCTCGGGATCGTATCGATTGGCCTTGCTGGTGATTTGAGGAGTTGAAATTGCTCCGGCCTTGCCAGGGTGTGTTGTATGTGGAGCTGATTAGATCAGGTGAGTTCAGGATGGCCGGGCTGTCTGTGGGCAGTCCCAGCTGCTGTTCTCATTATGCAAGAAGCCAGAAAATTAACTATGGTGCAGAAGATAACAATGCACGTCCCTCATGCTGTACTTACTGCACTGGAACACAAAGGACGTTACTGGCTTGCGCCGAGTCGTTTGTTACGGTATCAAGCCCTGTTATTGGAGCAAGACGACATCACCTTAGAAAAAAGTACGGTACTAAATCCTGCATCTTTAATGCCGACAGAGAAGAAAAATGACTCTAACCTTGATTGTTTACAAGTGATTGAACAGGCATATGCCAGCAGACCAGACCCGAGAGATGCTCCCCTCCAAACTCCAGCTGAGGAACTGTATATACTGACGGAAGCAGTTGCGTTTTGAAAGGAATAAGAAAGGCTGGTTGTGCTGTGGTGATACTAACTGAGGATTGGGAAGCTAAAGCATTGTCTCCAAATACCTCTGCACAAAAGGCTGAAATAATTGCCTCAACCAGGCCTTTGGAATTAGCCAAAGGAAAAAGAGTCAGTATCTATACAGACTCTAAATATGCTTTTGGGGTTGTTCATGCCCATGGCGCTATTTGGAAAGAATGAGGACTTTGATCTGCCAGTGGCACACCTATAAAGCACAGAGCAGAGATTTTAAACTTGCTGGAAGCAGTACAGAAGCCGGAGTCACCGTGATACATTGTAAAGCACATCACAGAGGAAATGCGGATGTAATCCAAGGAAATCGGAGGGCAGATGAAGCTGCAAAACCAGTGATGCTCAGTGCTCCTTGTGTTCTAATTCCATCAAGGGAAATGCAAGTAGAATCCCCGAGGTCTAAAGAGAAAGAAAATAAATTGGCTGAGTTACTAAAGCACAAAAGCATGGTGGAGGGTGGTAGATTACCCCACATGGGCAATGAGTAGTGACTCCTGAAAACATGAAAAGGTTAACGACTAAAACCCGTGAAGAAACGCATGTGGGAGCAGAAGCAGCGGTTGGATCAGGAAGACATTATGCAGTCGGGGTCAAAATGTTGCTCACTGCCAAAAGTGTGAGTAACCCCTGTGAAATTTGTTTTAGGAAAGATCCAAAGATACAAGCCCGACGCCCTCCGGGAGAGGTAAGAAAAGGCATAACTCCTAGTGAGTATTGGCAAATAGATTTTTCAGAATTGCCAAGGTGTAACCAGTACTGATGTTTATTGGTACTGGTGGATGCCTTCTCCGGTTGGCCTGAAGCTTTCCCATGTCAAACCAGCAAGGTAACAAAGGATTTACTAAAAGAAATTATTCCAAGGTTTGGGGTTCCTTTACGAATGTCCTCTGACAGAGGTCCACATTTTATAGCTGAGGTTGTCAAGAATATGAGCAAAATACTAGGGATGGGGTGGAACCAACACACCCCCTGGGGGCCCCAATCCAGTGGACAGGTAGAAAGAATGAATCAAACACGAAACTGACAATTTGCTAAATTATGCCAGGAAGTCCAAGGAAAATGGGTTGAAGCTTTGCCACTTCCCCTGCTGAGGATTAGAGTGACTCCTAGAACTAGAGGAAGGATAAGCCCATGTGAAAGTCTATACGGCAAACCTTCTAACGTCAGTCTGACAGGGAGGCCCCAACGCTTGCATCTCGTAGGGGAAAAGGTATGAACCGAATACGTTATTGAGGTCCATCCACAAATGTGTCCTTTTAAGAGCACCTGTACCGCTTGATTTCCCGGCACACTCTGTGCCAGAGATCAGGTCTGCCTACGGACGTGGAAGGACGATCCCCTTGATGAACAGCGGAAGGGACCCTATCGAGTGTTGCTAACCGCGAGCGCTGCTGTGAAGCTGGGACGAGCAGAACCCTGGGTCCATGATACGAGGGTAAAGGAAACACCTCCTGGGCTGGGGCGTCTGTACCTAAGGGACCTTGGAAATTCACTTTAAGATGCAGTTAACGAATCGCACCTGCAATGCTGCTGAAACATTGGTTCATCTAGGTTGTACACAAGGAATATCTCTGGTTTGTATCCTTACAAGTGTGGGGAGAATAGCCGTATTAACCTGTTTGTACAGAGAATTTAACCTGTGCTGAGGATGGACATCAGAGTTGGAGATTGAAGTCTTTGGAAGTTTATGAGCGCTTCCGTTAGATGGTATTGAGCGTCAGTTCTTGATGATTGGAACTTGTTGCTTAATTCAGCGTATGGCGCTTTGGAGACAAAAAACCTAGAAAAGAACGGTGTGAGCCTTGCGTTGTTTACAACAGGATAAGCCTCTCGGGGGGGGAATTGCTACCAAGCGCTTTGCACTTGCCAGCGGCCGCGGTTAATCCCGGTGCTGGTCGCTATAGTTACCGGGGGGGGGGGGGGGTGGGGGTGGGGGGAGCGTGGGCCGGGCTGGAGGAGCCCCCGGGGCGGGCAGTGAGGCTGCGGGCAGTGGCCCCTCCCTGTCCGGGGCGGTGCTGGAGGAGGAGCCGGTGCGAGCCGAGGGAGCAGCAGAGAGAAGGGGAGCGGGGCCGCGCGGTCGTTCGCCTGGCGGCTGCTGGGGAAAGCCGCGACGGGGGGGCCGCGCGGTGAGGCGGGACCGGCGGCAGAAGCCGCTCCGGGTCGGGGCCGGGCGGCAGCGGCGCTTCCCGGAGCCGCGCGGGGGCCGCGCTCGGCCGGGCTTCCGGGTGCGTGGGCGATGGGGGGGGTGGGTGGGAAGGACGGTGTCCCCGTAGGGTCAGAAAGGCGGGACGGCCGCCTGTGGCGGTGTGTGTGTGGGGTGCTGTAGTCACGTGATCGGGTCTTCCGGTCGGCCATGTTGTCTCCCCGGGGCACGGCTGGAGCTGTAGTTTTCGCGCACTCTGCTGCCCGGCAGCTGCGTCGCTGCCGGGCGCGCGCGGCACGGCACAGTCCTCGCTACCGGCGCGGCCCCGCGGTGCAGCGCGAGGGGCGGTTTTGTGGCGGGTTCGTGCGGTTTCCCGCGGGCTGCCCGGGGCTCCCCGAGGACCGGTGTGCCCGTGCGCCAGCAGTGCGCATGCGCAGTGGCGCTCCGGTGCTGCCGCTGCAATATGGCGGCTGGAGGGGCGAGATTGCTGGCGGCGGGTGAGGGCCGAGGGGAGTGGTGGGGCGGGGGTGTCTGCTGCCCGCCGGGTGCCTGGCGGGGGCGGGACGGGAAACTTCACTCCGCCGCTGCGGCAGGGTCCCGTTCCGCTGGAGGTGAGGCGGGCCGGGGCAGCCCCGGGCAGTTCCCCGAGAGCTGGTAGAGGGGAAGAGGGGCAGTTGCCGGGCGCCTCCGCAACTCGCCAGAGCTGCCCCTGAGCCGGCTCTGGCCCCGCTCACCCAGTGCAGCTGCCTCGAGCTCCAGCACCTGCCCTGAAGCCTGTCCCGTAGCCCCAGGCCACCGCCAAGCCCTGTGGTGAGGGCAGCAGGCTGGTCCTCGGTGCGTCTGCAGAAGCCTCTGTGGAAGGTGGGGCTCCGGCCGGGGGCGATCTAAGGTAGTAATGGTCAGTGCTGCTTCTTTCCCTCTTCCAGAGACCGTGCTGAGGCCGCGCTGGTCTGTTCCTGTCCTGGGGATGCTGTTCACTGCACCCACCTCGGGCTTGTGTGGGGTGTCTCTGCCTGGCCTTGTGCTTCTCACAGCACGGGGGCAAAAAGGGACAGGCGGAGCCCTTCCCGGCTGTGGACCGTGGCCAGGAGCTGCCGCAGCTGAAGCTGGAGAGGCCAGAGAAAGGGAAGGAAGGACAAAATCAAGGCTATGTGGGCAGCACCCGTCTCCCAGTGCAGGAAGAGAGAGCCTGCCTCTCTGGGTGAGGAAGGAGCCCTCTTCACAGTCCGCAGCAGGCCAGGCCGCCAGCGTGCACCCAGGGTCTGCGTGCGTCACCCCAAGCGCAGTACGGCTGCGTAGTGCGCAAGCAAGCGAGGCTGCGTGTGTCGGAAGCCTGGTCTTGTAAGAGGTGAGAGACACCCGCGTATTCTTTGAGGGGGAGGACAGCTAGGCGACTGGATTTTCAGAAGAAGAAGAGGGGCAGGAGGAAGGAAGGAGAAAGAAGCATCTGACCCGTCAAATTCTCCCGGCAGTGCCGAGAGCGAGAGCTGCGGTGAGTCCTGGGCCTTCGGGGCCCTGTCACCCGTCTTGTGCGTCCCGGTCCCTTCCTGCCCCTCTCCTGCACCTTTCTCTTTTCCATGCTGCTGTTATTTCTGCCCCCCCCCCACCTCTTTCCTATACCTCTCCTTTATTCTTCTGTCCTGCTCCTCTGTCCTTCCTTTCTCACTTTCTCTCTCTTGTCCTACTGCTCCCTTTTCTCATTTCTCTCTGCGCTTTTGTCCTGCCTCTCCCTCCTTTTTTTCATCTTCTGTCTCTGCGCTTAGTGCCGTCACTTTTTAAATTTTCATTCTACGTCTTTTAGTTTGCTGTTGCTATTTTGTGTTTCCTTAGGGCCGTCACTTTTTAAATTTTCTTTTTTCTACCTCTGTTCTAGTTCGGTGTCCATGTGTGATCATTTTTTCCTTTATTTCACCAATGCCTGTTGCTTTTAAAATGTTCTTTTTCCTTTCAGTGTCTTTTTAATGAGTTCTTCTCTTTCCTTAATGCCCTCTCTGTCTTTTTAAATCGTCCCCTCTTTTGTTCGCTGTGGCTACTTTTTAGTTCCAGGGCATGGTTGGACCAGATGACCTGCAAGAGTTCCCTTCCCACCTCAAACCGTTCTGCAGTTTGGGAGTCACAACTGTCACATCCAGGGCCGTGAGCTACCACAGGTGTGAGAAAGTTGCCCCAGGCTTCAAGGCCATCCCGAGCGCCTGCTGCTTTACTCCGGCCGCAGTGCTCCTGAAGAAGAGGAGAAGATAATTTTGCAGTGGTCAGGGCTTTTAGGGCTCAGTGGTCGTGCTCAGTGGGTTGCGTGGTTGGGTGGTTTGAAGGGACAGTCTGAGAAGGTGTCTGAAATGCCCTTGCAGGGTGGAGGGAGGCAGGAAAGCGGGGGGTTAGAGCTGGCAAGGGACTGCCCCGGGCTGGGGGGCGGTGTGCCCGTGGGTGCCAGTACCTCAGCTGCTGTGTCGGCATTGCGGGAGCCGTGGGGGTCGTGGACTTTACTCTGCCTCCCCCCAGAAAGCTCTGGCTGACGAAGTTATGCCACAACAGAGACTGCAGCCGTCAGCACCACGGGATGCTGATAATGACCAGCACAGGCCTCGCTGTACTGTCGTTTTCGCTGCTGCTTGCAATGGATCTGCAGTGGCCTTTGATTCGCGGAAAAAGATTCTACAACTCGAAATGGAGTTATAAAGCAGGTATGTTTTACTCCAGCCGGGGTGCAAGGGGATTTCTCCACAAAGCTTGCACACCACCAGCACATTTTACCAAAAACTTACAGAGTGTGGATATACATATTCACTGGATTACATAACACAAACATACATATGCATGAGTAAGGCTGGGTTAGTTCTAGAGGCTGGTGTCAGCAGTTTATGTTATCTTTGCACCTGTGCATTGCCTCCTGGGGGGGGGGCGCGTCTTCGGGGTCTTTGGGAGGAAGGCTCGTAGTCTTTCTCACCTTGTTTTTTCCCCGGAGCATGCGCAGATTCTCTTAGCCAATTTCTTGAACAACAAAAATGTTTTTCAGCCGGTTTACTCATGCTATCTTATTTAAGGGAAGCAATGAAACTTCTGCCATCCGTATATGGCTATTTTTACTCATTACCGAGGCCGAACTAGTTGGAGCACACCTGATCCTCAAGGACAAAGCCATGATATTTTGCTGAACACTGCAGTTCTTGGTAGATTTTCACAGTAAACTGCTTTGTTTTGATGAACACAGCAGTCCTTGGTAAAATTCCACAGAACAGTCCGGGCAAGCAGGATTGTTAGCGATATTAAAAAATACTATAAGTAATACTATAACTTGCTAGAAGTAAGGAAATAAGTTGCTAAGCAGTTTTCTACAAGTAAATAAGTCTCCCCCCCCCCCCCCAAGACAGTACTCTTTTCTTTCCTTGAAGAACATCGATGGTGGGAAAGCTTATCTGGATGGTCACCACCACCAACAGGACTGTTTAATTCCATGTTTCACTCGGTCTGATTTTCCTAATTCCAACTTTAATATATTTAGTACTTCTAATAGTATTGTATATTAAGGTTTGGAGGATGGTTAAACAGATCACTCAGTTACAAAAGTATCCCTGTGTGTATACTTCCCTAAAATATTTTTTTTTTAATAGAAGCTAATAAAACACAAAATTCCCTTCAATTATAATTGGATTATGGCATCATCTGTTTATAGGCATAGAGGCAAGAGGCAACCACACTGCCAGTCTATGGAGAAGATAAATTGACTTTAGTCACGGGGTGGATTGTGGTGGTGCAATTCTTACCCCTCCCCGCTCCTCCTTGTTGGGCTGCTTGGTGCTAGGTGTGATTCCACCCATATCCCCCCGAGCTACACACCGATCTGGGGAGATAAAGCAATCATCTCGTCCTCGGTGTCTTTTGCAGGGCTTTTCCGAGCTGTCATTATGCTACTTGTCTGACTTTGGCTCACTCTTTGACATATGATTTCCACTGCACTTGCAACAGTCGTGGCTATGTAATAATGTTCTCTCTTATCTCCTTAACCTGCATTGCTCTAAATTTCTCATCTCCCGGAGTTTTGCTCGCTATTGGTGTGTGTGAAGGTGCCTTGGCTCTAAAAAGATGCCTGACGCATACTGCTTACATCTCAGAAGAGCCACAAGAAATGAAGTACTGTAGCCCAGGTAATAGATTGTGAGGGTGGGAAAGTGGCTGTGGGGGGCGGAGCAGCCGCCTGAGGGGAAGGGGGCGGGACCTGCCTGTGGGAAGAGGGAAGGGCGGGAAAGTGGCTGTGAGGGGCGGAGCGGCCGCCTGAGGGGAAGGGGGCGGGACCTGCCTGTGGGAAGGGCGAAGGGCGGGAAAGTGGCTGTGAGGGGCGGAGCGGCCGCCTGAGGGGAAGGGGGCGGGACCTGCCTGTGGGAAGGGCGAAGGGCGGGAAAGTGGCTGTGAGGGGCGGAGCAGTTGCCTGAGGGGAAGGGGGCGGGACCTGCCTGTGGGAAGGGCGAAGGGCGGGAAAGTTGCTGTGAGGGGCGGAGCGGCCACCTGAGGGGAAGGGGGCGGGACCTGCCTGTGGGAAGGGCGAAGGGCGGGAAAGTCGCTGTGAGGGGCGGAGCGGCTGCCTGAGGGGAAGGGGGCGGGACCTGCCTGTGGGAAGAGGGAAGGGCAGGAAAGTCGCTGTGAGGGGCGGAGCGGCCGCCTGAGGGGAAGGGGGCGGGACCTGCCTGTGGGAAGGGCGAAGGGCGGGAAAGTGGCTGTGAGGGGCGGAGCGGCCGCCTGAGGGGAAGGGGGCAGGACCTGCCTGGGGGAAGAGCGAAGGGCGGGAAAGTCGCTGTGAGGGGCGGAGCGGCCGCCTGAGGGGAAGGGGGCGGGACCTGCCTGTGGGAAGAGGGAAGGGCAGGAAAGTCGCTGTGAGGGGCGGAGCGGCCGCCTGAGGGGAAGGGGGCGGGACCTGCCTGTGGGAAGGGCGAAGGGCGGGAAAGTGGCTGTGAGGGGCGGAGCGGCCACCTGAGGCGAAGGGGGCAGGACCTGCCTGTGGGAAGAGCGAAGGGCGGGAAAGTCGCTGTGAGGGGCGGAGCGGCCGCCTGAGGGGAAGGGGGCGGGACCTGCCTGTGGGAAGAGGGAAGGGCGGGAAAGTTGCTGTGAGGGGCGGAGCGGCTGCCTGAGAGGAAGGGGACGGGTCCAGCCCTGCCAGATGCAGCCAGGAGCCCAGAGCAGATGAATGCCCGTTGCAGTCGTCCCTGCGGGAAGCACTGGAGCACCAACTGGGTGGGAAAAGCTGATCTGTGAGGTTTTTTCGGGGGGGGGGGGTGGCGCGGCCGGGATTCGGGTGGTGCTGTGGTGAGCTCTGTCCACGGGCCGGCATCCCTCTCAGACCCAACAGCGTCCCTCTCAGACCCAACGGCGTTCTTCTGCCCTTGCAACAGCTGGTGGTGGAGAAGAAAGAAGAGAAAAACATGGCGTGCGGAAGGACCCGCAAGGCAAGAGAGAGTGGCAGGAGGAGTGGAGGAAGTCTGGGCAACAAGTGGAGGAAAGAGAAGGGTGCTCCGGGAGGCAAAGCAGCACTGTGAGGGGCGGAGCGGCCACCTGAGGGGAAGGGGAGCACCGTCGCCGCCTGCGGGGGGGGGGGGGAGCGCCGTCACCACAAGGCAGGGTGGGGGTGGACTGGAGCTGCCTGGGGGGGGAGCGCCATCGCCTCAGGGGCTGAGGAGGGTCCAAGGCCCCGCTGGACGCAGCCAGGAGCCCGGAGCAGATGAGTGCCCATCACAGTCGTCCCTGCAGGAAGCACTGAAGCACGAACTAGGTGAGAAAAGCTGATCTGTGAGGTTTTTTCGGCCGGGGCGGGGGAGGGGTATGGGGGGGGGCACGGAGTGCTGTGGGGACCTCCCTCCAGGGGCCGGCTTCCCTCTGTGCTCTGGGTGGGGGAGCTGCTGCCAGGCTGCACCCTCCTTCCGAGCAGCAGCTCCTGGAGAAGAAAGACGAGGCATCATGAGGAGTGGTGGGCTGAAGGGAGGAGCGGGGCAAGAGAAGGGAGCTCTGGGCAAAGGGGCCTCCCCGCTACCGGGGCTGCGGTCACACAAGACCATTGCTGGCACCTTTGGTGCCCTGGCCGGCACTGCACTGGGTGACCTCCCTGTAAGCAGGGCTCGGGTCTCTGGCCTTTTGCCACCTTGCCCCACGGTTTGGCTGCCCGGAGAGAAGGGCGGCCCTGTCAGGAGAGTGAGCGGCGCTGTCTCCACACCGAGGGGGAAATGGGGCTCTCCGGACCCCACGCCCGCCCTGTAAGCCGGGGAGGGCCGTTTCCCCGGCCCCGGCGGCTTTCTGGCTGCTGGCGGCCTGGCCAGCGTGACCCCCTGGAGTCGGGGCGTGTCACGGCATTTGTCCCTTGGCCAGCCGTGAAGGCCCGCGGCACGTTGAGTCCCTGTGGCCTCCGTGCATCCTGGGGGGCAGGTCTGGGGCTCTGCTCTCCTGCTCGTGGGAAGGGATGGCTCCCCAGACACTGGCTGCACAGAGCTCGCTCTCTCTTCTGGGAAGTTTTTTTTGTCCCTGTGTGTGTCTGTGTGTGTGTGCCTGCCTGTGTCTGCGTCGGTGCGAGTGAGCGAGTGAATGAGCTTCTTGTTTAGGCCCCTGTTGAAATCACTGCAGCGTACTTAGCTTAAACTTCCCAGGAGGGAAAGAAGGACTCTGTGCAGCAACAGGGGGTCGGTCCCCTCTGAGCCCGCGAGCGGAAGGCGAGTCCTGGCTTGCCCCTCCTTTCCAAGGACAGAGCGAAGCCACATGGCCGTAGCATGGCCAACGTGCGACCCGCCTGTAGTCAGGGCCTGGGTCTCTGCCTGGGTGGCCGCCTGTCCTGCTGGCGACCTGCCAGCATGCCTGCCCTGTACTCGGGGCGAGTGCCACAAGCTGTGGAGCCCTCTGTCCCCAGGAGAAGCTGGGCTGCCCTGTAATCAGGGCTGGGCAGGCTGCTGTAGGCAGCCAGCAGAGGCAACCCTGTAGGTCCGGGGCTGGCCAGTGACCTGCAGGCCTGGGCACTCTGCAGTGCCGGCAGCGGCGCGAGCCCCCTGTAAGCAGGGGTGCAGCTTCTTTGGCTGCCGCTTTGTGCGCCCAGCTCCCATTTGTCCAGAGTGCCTGACTCTGAGCCCAGCTCCAGTGCCGGCTGGGACTGCACGCGTGGCAGCCCCGGAGCACCGATTGGATGAGAAAAGCAGATCTCTGAGATTTTTTGGTGGGAGGGGGTTGGGGGGTGTTAGAGTATAGGGGGTTGCGGGTGGGAGGTCAGCCAGGATTCGGGTGGTGCTGTGGCAAGCTCTGTCTGGGGGCCAGCGTCGCTCTCAGACCGGATGGCGGCGTCCTGGCCTTGCAGCAGCTGGTGGTGGAGAAAAAGGAAGAGACAAACACCGCGTACGAAAGGACCTGCAAAGGTAAGAGTGGGGGTAGGAGCGGAGGAAGTCTGGGCAACAAGTGGGGGCAAGAGAAGGGCACTCTGGGCAATGGGACCTCCCTGTCACCAGGGCTGCGGTCGCGCAAGGGTGTCGCCAGGACCTTTGGGGCCCTGGCCGGTGTTGTGCCAGGTGACCTCCCTGTAAGCAGGGCTCGGGTCTTTGGGTATTTGCCGGATTTTTTCCCACCCCTTCTAGTCCTTGCACACTGTTTTGGCCTCCACTTTTTCCTGACCTCTACTTCCCTCCGGCCTCCCACCCCATTTCGGCCTCCAATTTTTTCTCCAGCCTCTAGTTCCCTCCATCCTCCCACCCCATTTTGGCCTCCACTTTTTTCGGGCCTCTACTTCCCTCCAGCCTCCCACCCCGTTTCAGCCTCCCACCCCATTTTGGCCTCTACTCTTTTCTGGCCTCTGCTTCCCTCCAGCCTCCCACCCCATTTCAGCATCCACTTTTTTCTGGCCTCTAGTTCTGTCCAGCCTCCCACCCTGTTTCAGCCTGGCACCTCTTTTCGAACTCTACTTTTCTCTGGCCTCTAATTCCCACCAGCCTCTCACCCCGTTTCAGCCTTCTGTCCCTTTTCAGACTCCGCTTTTTTCTCTGGCCTCTACTTCCCTCTGGTCTCCCAGCCCGTTTCGGCCTCCACTTTCCTCTGGCCTCTACTTCCCTCCGGCCTCCCACCCTGTTTCAGCCTGGCACCTCTTTTCGAACTCCACTTTTCTCTGGCCTCTAATTCCCTCCAGCCTCTCACCCCGTTTCAGCCTTCCATCCCTTTTCAGACTCCACTTTTTTCTCTGGTCTCTACTTTCCTCCGGCCTCCCACCCCGTTTCAGCCTCCCACCCCATTTTGGCCTCCACTTTTCTCTGGCCTCTACTTCCCTCCGGCCTCCCACCCCGTTTCGGCCTCCCACCCCGTTTCAGCCTCCCACCCCGTTTCGGCCTCCACTTTTTTCTGGTCTCTGCTTCCGTCCAGACTCCCACCCCGTTTCAGGCTGCCACCCCATTTTGGCCTCCACTTTCCTCTGGCCTCTACTTCCCTCCGGCCTCCCACCCTGTTTCGGCCTCCCACCCCGTTTCAGCCTCCCACCCCGTTTCGGCCTCCACTTTTTTCTGGCCTCTGCTTCCGTCCAGACTCCCACCCCGTTTCAGGCTGCCACCCCATTTTGGTCCACTCTTTTCTGGCCTCTAGTTCCCTCTGGCCTCCCACCCCATTTCAGCCTCGCACCCCATTTCACTGTCCACTTTTCTCTGGCCTCTACTTCCCTCCGGCCTCCCACCCTGTTTCAGCCTGGCACCTCTTTTCGAACTCCACTTTTCTCTGGCCTCTAATTCCCTCCAGCCTCTCACCCCGTTTCAGCCTTCCATCCCTTTTCAGACTCCACTTTTTTCTCCGGTCTCTACTTTCCTCCGGCCTCCCAGCCCGTTTCAGCCTCCCACCCCATTTTGGCCTCCACTTTTTTCTGGCTTCTACTCCCCTCCGGCCTCCCACCCCTTGTGATCCTCCCACCCCATTTCGGCCTACACTTTTTTCTGGCCTCTAATTCCCTCCGGCCTCCCACCCCGTTTTAGCCTCCCATGCCGTTTTGGCCTTTGCTTTTTTATGGCCTCTACTTCCCTCCAGCCTCCCACCCCTTGTGATCCTCCCACCCCATTTTGGCCTCCGCTTTCCTCTGGCCTCTACTTCCCTCCGGCCTCCCACCCCGTTCTGGCGTCCCACCCCGTTTTAGCCTCCCATGCCGTTTTGGCCTTTGCTTTTTTATGGCCTGTACTTCCCTCCAGCCTCCCACCCCTTGTGATCCTCCCACCCCATTTTGGCCTCCACTTTCCTCTGGCCTCTACTTCCCTCCGGCCTCCCACCCCGTTCTGGCCTCCCACCCCGTTTCAGCCTCCGCTTTTTTCTGGCCTCTGCTTCCCTCCGGCCTCCCACCCCGTTTCAGCCTCCCACCCCATTTCGGCCTCCACTTTTTTCTCCAGCCTCTACTTCCCTCCATCCTCCCACCCCATTTCGGCCTCCACTTTTTTCTGGCCTCTACTTCTCTCCCGTCTCCCATCCCGTAATCAGCCTCCAACCCCATTTTGGCGTCCACTTTATTCAGGCCTCTACTTCCCTCCAGCCTCTCACCTCTTGTGATCCTCCCACCCCATTTCAGCCTCCACTTTTTTCTGGCTTCTACTTCCCTCCGGCCTCTCACCCCGTTTTAGCCTCCCATGCCGTTTTGGCCTTTACTTTTTTCTGGCCTCTACTTCCCTCCAGCCTCCCACCCGTTGTGATCCTCCCACCCCATTTTGGCCTCCACTTTTCTCTGGCCTCTACTTCCCTCCGGCCTCCCACCCCATTTCAGCCTCCCACCCCATTTTGGCCTCCACTTTCCTCTGGCCTCTACTTCCCTCCGGCCTCCCACCCCGTTCTGGCCTCCCACCCCGTTTCAGCCTCCACTTTTCTCTGGCCTCTGCTTCCCTCCGGCCTCCCACCCCGTTTCAGCCTCCCACCCCATTTCGGCCTCCACTTTTTTCTCCAGCCTCTACTTCCCTCCATCCTCCCACCCCATTTTGGCCTCCACTTTATTCAGGCCTCTACTTCCCTCCAGCCTCTCACCTCTTGTGATCCTCCCACCCCATTTCAGCCTCCACTTTTCTCTGGCCTCTACTTCCCTCCGGCCTCCCACCCCATTTCAGCCTCCCACCCCATTTTGGCCTCCACTTTCCTCTGGCCTCTACTACCCTCCGGCCTCCCACCCCGTTTCGGCCTCCCACCCCGTTTCAGCCTCCCACCGCGTTTCAGCCTCCACTTTTTTCTGGCCTCTGCTTCCGTCCAGACTCCCACCCCGTTTTTCAGCCTCCCACCCCATTTTGGTCCACTCTTTTCTGGCCTCTAGTTCCCTCTGGCCTCCCACCCGATTTCAGCCTCGCACCCCATTTCACTGTCCACTTTTCTCTGGCCTCTACTTCCCTCCGGCCTCCCACCCTGTTTCAGCCTGGCACCTCTTTTCGAACTCCACTTTTCTCTGGCCTCTAATTCCCTCCAGCCTCTCACCCCGTTTCAGCCTTCCATCCCTTTTCAGACTCCACTTTTTTCTCCGGTCTCTACTTTCCTCCGGCCTCCCAGCCCATTTCAGCCTCCCACCCCATTTTGGCCTCCACTTTTTTCTGGCTTCTACTCCCCTCCGGCCTCCCACCCCTTGTGATCCTCCCACCCCATTTCGGCCTACACTATTTTCTGGCCTCTACGTCCCTCCAGCCTCCCACCCCTTTTTGGCCTCCACTTTTTTCTGGCCTCTACTTCCCTCCGGCCTTCCACCCCTTGTGATCCTCCCACCCTATTATGGCTTCCACTTTTTTCTGGCCTATACTTCCCTCCGGCCTCTCACTCCGTTTCAGTCTCCCACCCCATATCGGCCTCCACTTTTTTCTCTGGCCTCTACTTCCCTCTGGCCTCCCACCCCGTTTCAGATTCCCATTCCATTTTGGCCTACACATTTTTCGGGCCTCTACTTCTCTCCGGTCTCCCATCCTGTTTCAGCCTCCCACCCCATTTCAGCCTCCACTTTATTCAGGCCTCTACTTCCCTCCAGCCTCTCACCTCTTGTGATCCTCCCACCCCATTTCAGCCTCCACTTTTTTCTGGCCTCTACTTCCCTCCGGCCTCCCACCCCATTTCAGCCTCCCACCCCATTTTGGCCTCCACTTTCCTCTGGCCTCTACTTCCCTCCGGCCTCCCACCCCGTTTCGGCCTCCCACCCCGTTTCGGCCTCCCACCCCATTTCGGCCTACACTTTATTCAGGCCTCTACTTCCCTCCAGCCTCTCACCTCTTGTGATCCTCCCACCCCATTTCAGCCTCCACTTTTCTCTGGCCTCTACTTCCCTCCGGCCTCCCACCCCGTTTCAGCCTCCCACCCCATTTTGGCCTCCACTTTCCTCTGGCCTCTACTTCCCTCCGGCCTCCCACCCCGTTTCAGCCTCCCACCCCGTTTCGGCCTCCACTTTTTTCTGGCCTCTGCTTCCGTCCAGACTCCCACCCCGTTTCAGCCTGCCACCCCATTTTGGTCCACTCTTTTCTGGCCTCTAGTTCCCTCTGGCCTCCCACCCCATTTCAGCCTTGCACCCCATTTCACTGTCCACTTTTCTCTGGCCTCTACTTCCCTCCGGCCTCCCACCCTGTTTCAGCCTGGCACCTCTTTTCGAACTCCACTTTTCTCTGGCCTCTAATTCCCTCCAGCCTCTCACCCCGTTTCAGCCTTCCATCCCTTTTCAGACTCCACTTTTTTCTCCGGTCTCTACTTTCCTCCGGCCTCCCAGCCCGTTTCAGCCTCCCATGCCGTTTTGGCCTTTGCTTTTTTATGGCCTCTACTTCCCTCCAGCCTCCCACCCCTTGTGATCCTCCCACACCATTTTGGCCTCCACTTTCCTCTGGCCTCTACTTCCCTCCGGCCTCCCACCCCGTTTCAGCCTCCCACCCCATTTTGGCCTCCACTTTTTTCTGGCTTCTACTCCCCTCCGGCCTCCCACCCCTTGTGATCCTCCCACCCCATTTCGGCCTCCACTTTTTCCTGGCCTCTACTTCTCTCCGGTCTCCCATCCCGTAATCAGCCTCCCACCGCATTTTTGCCTCCACTTTATTCAGGCCACTACTTCCCTCCAGCCTCTCACCTCTTGTGATCCTCCCACCCCATTTCAGCCTCCACTTTTCTCTGGCCTCTACTTCCCTCCGGCCTCCCACCCCGTTTCAGCCTCCCACCCCATTTTGGACTCCACTTTCCTCTGGCCTCTATTTCCCTCCGGCCTCCCACCCCGTTTCGGCCTCCCACCCCGTTTCAGCCTCCCACCCCGTTTCAGCCTCCACTTTTTTCTGGCCTCTGCTTCCGTCCAGTCTCCCACCCCGTTTCAGCCTGCCACCCCATTTTGGTCCACTCTTTTCTGGCCTCTAGTTCCCTCTGGCCTCCCACCCCATTTCAGCCTCGCACCCCATTTCACTGTCCACTTTTCTCTGGCCTCTACTTCCCTCCGGCCTCCCACCCTGTTTCAGCCTGGCACCTCTTTTCGAACTCCACTTTTCTCTGGCCTCTAATTCCCTCCAGCCTCTCACCCCGTTTCAGCCTTCCATCCCTTTTCAGACTCCACTTTTTTCTCCGGTCTCTACTTTCCTCCGGCCTCCCAGCCCATTTCAGCCTCCCACCCCATTTTGGCCTCCACTTTTTTCTGGCTTCTACTCCCCTCCGGCCTCCCACCCCTTGTGATCCTCCCACCCCATTTCGGCCTACACTTTTTTCTGGCCTCTACGTCCCTCCAGCCTCCCACCCCTTTTTGGCCTCCACTTTTTTCTGGCCTCTACTTCCCTCCGGCCTTCCACCCCTTGTGATCCTCCCACCCTATTATGGCTTCCACTTTTTTCTGGCCTATACTTCCCTCCGGCCTCTCACTCCGTTTCAGTCTCCCACCCCATATCGGCCTCCACTTTTTTCTCTGGCCTCTACTTCCCTCTGGCCTCCCACCCCATTTCAGATTCCCATTCCATTTTGGCCTACACATTTTTCGGGCCTCTACTTCTCTCCGGTCTCCCATCCTGTTTCAGCCTCCCACCCCATTTCAGCCTCCACTTTATTCAGGCCTCTACTTCCCTCCAGCCTCTCACCTCTTGTGATCCTCCCACCCCATTTCAGCCTCCACTTTTTTATGGCCTCTACTTCCCTCCAGCCTCCCACCCCTTGTGATCCTCCCACCCCATTTTGGCCTCCACTTTCCTCTGACCTCTACTTCCCTCCGGCCTCCCACCCCGTTTCGGCCTCCCACCCCGTTTCGGCCTCTCACCCCATTTCGGCCTCCACTTTTTTCTCCAGCCTCTACTTCCCTCCATCCTCCCACCCCATTTCGACCTCCACTTTTTTCTGGCCTCTACTTCCATCCAACCTCTCACCCCTTGTAATACTCCCACCCCATTTCGGCTTCCACTTTTTTCTGGCCTCTACTTCTCTCCGGTCTCCCATCCCGTAATCAGCCTCCCACCCCATTTTGGCCTCCACTGTATTCAGGCCTCTACTTCCCTCCAGCCTCTCACCTCTTGTGATCCTCCCACCCCATTTCAGCCTCCACTTTTCTCTGGCCTCTACTTCCCTCTGGCCTCCCACCCCGTTTCAGCCTCCCACCCCATTTTGGCCTCCACTTTCCTCTGGCCTCTACTTCCCTCCGGCTTCCCACCCCGTTTCGGCCTCCCACCCCGTTTCAGCCTCCCACCCCGTTTCGGCCTCCACTTTTTTCTGGCCTCTGCTTCCGTCCAGACTCCCACCCCGTTTCAGGCTGCCACCCCATTTTGGTCCACTCTTTTCTGGCCTCTAGTTCCCTCTGGCCTCCCACCCCATTTCAGCCTTGCACCCCATTTCACTGTCCACTTTTCTCTGGCCTCTACTTCCCTCCGGCCTCCCACCCTGTTTCAGCCTGGCACCTCTTTTCGAACTCCACTTTTCTCTGGCCTCTAATTCCCTCCAGCCTCTCACCCCGTTTCAGCCTTCCATCCCTTTTCAGACTCCACTTTTTTCTCCGGTCTCTACTTTCCTCCGGCCTCCCAGCCCGTTTCAGCCTCCCACCCCATTTTGGCCTCCACTTTTTTCTGGCTTCTACTCCCCTCCGGCCTCCCACCCCTTGTGATCCTCCCACCCCATTTTGGCCTACACTTTTTTCTGGCCTCTACGTCCCTCCAGCCTCCCACCCCTTTTTGGCCTCCACTTTTTTCTGGCCTCTACTTCCCTCCGGCCTTCCACCCCTTGTGATCCTCCCACCCTATTATGGCTTCCACTTGTTTCTGGCCTATACTTCCCTCCGGCCTCTCACTCCGTTTCAGTCTCCCACCCCATATCGGCCTCCACTTTTTTCTCTGGCCTCTACTTCCCTCTGGCCTCCCACCCCGTTTCAGATTCCCATTCCATTTTGGCCTACACATTTTTCGGGCCTCTACTTCTCTCCGGTCTCCCATCCTGTTTCAGCCTCCCACCCCATTTCGGCCTACACTTTATTCAGGCCTCTACTTCCCTCCAGCCTCTCACCTCTTGTGATCCTCCCACCCCATTTCAGCCTCCACTTTTCTCTGGCCTCTACTTCCCTCCGGCCTCCCACCCCGTTTCAGCCTCCCACCCCATTTTGGCCTCCACTTTCCTCTGGCCTCTACTTCCCTCCGGCCTCCCACCCCGTTTCGGCCTCCCACCCCGTTTCAGCCTCCCACCCCGTTTCGGCCTCCACTTTTTTCTGGCCTCTGCTTCCGTCCAGACTCCCACCCCGTTTCAGCCTGCCACCCCATTTTGGTCCACTCTTTTCTGGCCTCTAGTTCCCTCTGGCCTCCCACCCCATTTCAGCCTCGCACCCCATTTCACTGTCCACTTTTCTCTGGCCTCTACTTCCCTCCGGCCTCCCACCCTGTTTCAGCCTGGCACCTCTTTTCGAACTCCACTTTTCTCTGGCCTCTAATTCCCTCCAGCCTCTCACCCCGTTTCAGCCTTCCATCCCTTTTCAGACTCCACTTTTTTTCTCCGGTCTCTACTTTCCTCCGGCCTCCCAGCCCGTTTCAGCCTCCCATGCCGTTTTGGCCTTTGCTTTTTTATGGCCTCTACTTCCCTCCAGCCTCCCACCCCTTGTGATCCTCCCACACCATTATGGCCTCCACTTTCCTCTGGCCTCTACTTCCCTCCGGCCTCCCACCCCATTTTGGCCTCCACTTTTTTCTGGCTTCTACTCCCCTCCGGCCTCCCACCCCTTGTGATCCTCCCACCCCATTTCGGCCTACACTTTTTTCTGGCCTCTACTTCCCTCCGGCCTCCCACCCCGTTTTAGCCTCCCATGCCGTTTTGGCCTTTACTTTTTTCTGGCCTCTACTTCCCTCCAGCCTCCCACCCGTTGTGATCCTCCCACCCCATTTTGGCCTCCACTTTTCTCTGGCCTCTACTTCCCTCCGGCCTCCCACCCCATTTCAGCCTCCCACCCCATTTTGGCCTCCACTTTCCTCTGGCCTCTACTTCCCTCCGGCCTCCCACCCCGTTCTGGCCTCCCACCCCGTTTCAGCCTCCACTTTTCTCTGGCCTCTGCTTCCCTCCGGCCTCCCACCCCGTTTCAGCCTCCCACCCCATTTCGGCCTCCACTTTTTTCTCCAGCCTCTACTTCCCTCCATCCTCCCACCCCATTTTGGCCTCCACTTTATTCAGGCCTCTACTTCCCTCCAGCCTCTCACCTCTTGTAAAACTCCCACCCCATTTCAGCCTCCACTTTTCTCTGGCCTCTACTTCCCTCCGGCCTCCCACCCCTTTTTTCAGCCTCCCACCCCATTTTGGCCTCCACTTTCCTCTGGCCTCTACTTCCCTCCGGCCTCCCACCCCGTTTTAGCCTCCCATGCCGTTTCGGCCTCCACTTTTTTCTGGCCTCTGCTTCCGTCCAGACTCCCACCCCGTTTCAGCCTGCCACCCCATTTTGGTCCACTCTTTTCTGGCCTCTAGTTCCCTCTGGCCTCCCACCCCATTTCAGCCTCGCACCCCATTTCACTGTCCACTTTTCTCTGGCCTCTACTTCCCTCCGGCCTCCCACCCTGTTTCAGCCTGGCACCTCTTTTCGAACTCCACTTTTCTCTGGCCTCTAATTCCCTCCAGCCTCTCACCCTGTTTCAGCCTTCCATCCCTTTTCAGACTCCACTTTTTTCTCCGGTCTCTACTTCCCTCCGGCCTCCCACCCCGTTTCAGCCTCCCACCCCATTTTGGCCTCCACTTTTTTCTGGCTTCTACTCCCCTCCGGCCTCCCACCCCTTGTGATCCTCCCACCCCATTTCGGCCTACACTTTTTTCTGGCCTCTACTTCCCTCCGGCCTCCCACCCCGTTTTAGCCTCCCATGCCGTTTTGGCCTTTGCTTTTTTATGGCCTCTACTTCCCTCCAGCCTCCCACCCCTTGTGATCCTCCCACCCCATTTTGGCCTCCACTTTCCTCTGGCCTCTACTTCCCTCCGGCCTCCCACCCCGTTCTGGCCTCCCACCCCGTTTCAGCCTCCACTTTTCTCTGGCCTCTGCTTCCCTCCGGCCTCCCACCCCGTTTTAGCCTCCACTTTTTTCTGGCTTCTACTCCCCTCCGGCCTCCCACCCCTTGTGATCCTCCCACCCCATTTCGGCCTACACTTTTTTCTGGCCTCTACGTCCCTCCAGCCTCCCACCCCTTTTTGGCCTCCACTTTTTTCTGGCCTCTACTTCCCTCCGGCCTTCCACCCCTTGTGATCCTCCCACCCTATTATGGCTTCCACTTTTTTCTGGCCTATACTTCCCTCCGGTCTCTCACTCCGTTTCAGTCTCCCACCCCATATCGGCCTCCACTTTTTTCTCTGGCCTCTACTTCCCTCTGGCCTCCCACCCCGTTTCAGATTCCCATTCCATTTTGGCCTACACATTTTTCGGGCCTCTACTTCTCTCCGGTCTCCCATCCTGTTTCAGCCTCCCACCCCATTCCAGCCTCCACTTTATTCAGGCCTCTACTTCCCTCCAGCCTCTCACCTCTTGTGATCCTCCCACCCCATTTCAGCCTCCACTTTCCTCTGGCCTCTACTTCCCTCCGGCCTCCCACCCCGTTTCGGCCTCCCACCCCGTTTCGGCCTCCATTTTTCTGGACTCTGCTTCCCTCCGGCCTCCCACCCCATTTCAGCCTCCCACCCCATTTCAGCCTCCACTTTTTTCTCCAGCCTCTACTTCCCTCCATCCTCCCACCCCATTTCGACCTCCACTTTTTTCTGGCTTCTACTTCCATCCAACCTCTCACCCCTTGTAATACTCCCACCCCATTTCGGCCTCCACTTTTTTCTGGCCTCTACTTCTCTCCGGTCTCCCATCCCGTAATCAGCCTCCCACCCCATTTTGGCCTCCACTGTATTCAGGCCTCTACTTCCCTCCAGCCTCTCACCTCTTGTGATCCTCCCACCCCATTTTGGCCTCCACTTTCCTCTGGCCTCTACTTCCCTCCGGCCTCCCACCCCGTTTCAGCCTCCCACCCCGTTTCGGCCTCTACTTTTTTGTGGCCTCTGCTTCCGTCCAGACTCCCACCCCGTTTCAGCCTGCCACCCCATTTTGGCCTCCACTTTTTTCTGGCTTCTACTTCCCTCCAGCCTCCCACCCCTTGTGATACTCCCACCCCATTTCGGCCTACACTTTTTTCTGGCCTCTACGTCCCTCCAGCCTCCCACCCCTTTTTGGCCTCCACTTTTTTCTGGCCTCTACTTCCCTCCGGCCTTCCACCCCTTGTGATCCTCCCACCCTATTATGGCTTCCACTTGTTTCTGGCCTATACTTCCCTCCGGCCTCTCACTCCGTTTCAGTCTCCCACCCCATATCGGCCTCCACTTTTTTCTCTGGCCTCTACTTCCCTCTGGCCTCCCACCCCGTTTCAGATTCCCATTCCATTTTGGCCTACACATTTTTTGGGCCTCTACTTCTCTCCGGTCTCCCATCCTGTTTCAGCCTCCCACCCCATTTCAGCCTCCACTTTATTCAGGCCTCTACTTCCCTCCAGCCTCTCACCTCTTGTGATCCTCCCACCCCATTTCAGCCTCCACTTTTTTCTGGCCTCTACTTCCCTCCGGCCTCCCACCCCGTTTCGGCCTCCCACCCCGTTTCGGCCTCCATTTTTCTGGACTCTGCTTCCCTCCGGCCTCCCACCCCATTTCAGCCTCCCACCCCATTTCAGCCTCCACTTTTTTCTCCAGCCTCTACTTCCCTCCATCCTCCCACCCCATTTCGACCTCCACTTTTTTCTGGCTTCTACTTCCATCCAACCTCTCACCCCTTGTAATACTCCCACCCCATTTCGGCCTCCACTTTTTTCTGGCCTCTACTTCTCTCCGGTCTCCCATCCCGTAATCAGCCTCCCACCCCATTTTGGCCTCCACTGTATTCAGGCCTCTACTTCCCTCCAGCCTCTCACCTCTTGTGATCCTCCCACCCCATTTCGGCCTCCACTTTTCTCTGGCCTCTACTTCCCTCCGGCCTCCCACCCCATTTCAGCCTCCCACCCCATTTTGGCCTCCACTTTCCTCTGGCCTCTACTACCCTCCGGCCTCCCACCCCGTTTCGGCCTCCCACCCCGTTTCAGCCTCCCACCGCGTTTCAGCCTCCACTTTTTTCTGGCCTCTGCTTCCGTCCAGACTCCCACCCCGTTTTTCAGCCTCCCACCCCATTTTGGTCCACTCTTTTCTGGCCTCTAGTTCCCTCTGGCCTCCCACCCGATTTCAGCCTCGCACCCCATTTCACTGTCCACTTTTCTCTGGCCTCTACTTCCCTCCGGCCTCCCACCCTGTTTCAGCCTGGCACCTCTTTTCGAACTCCACTTTTCTCTGGCCTCTAATTCCCTCCAGCCTCTCACCCCGTTTCAGCCTTCCATCCCTTTTCAGACTCCACTTTTTTCTCCGGTCTCTACTTTCCTCCGGCCTCCCAGCCCATTTCAGCCTCCCACCCCATTTTGGCCTCCACTTTTTTCTGGCTTCTACTCCCCTCCGGCCTCCCACCCCTTGTGATCCTCCCACCCCATTTCGGCCTACACTATTTTCTGGCCTCTACGTCCCTCCAGCCTCCCACCCCTTTTTGGCCTCCACTTTTTTCTGGCCTCTACTTCCCTCCGGCCTTCCACCCCTTGTGATCCTCCCACCCTATTATGGCTTCCACTTTTTTCTGGCCTATACTTCCCTCCGGCCTCTCACTCCGTTTCAGTCTCCCACCCCATATCGGCCTCCACTTTTTTCTCTGGCCTCTACTTCCCTCTGGCCTCCCACCCCGTTTCAGATTCCCATTCCATTTTGGCCTACACATTTTTCGGGCCTCTACTTCTCTCCGGTCTCCCATCCTGTTTCAGCCTCCCACCCCATTTCAGCCTCCACTTTATTCAGGCCTCTACTTCCCTCCAGCCTCTCACCTCTTGTGATCCTCCCACCCCATTTCAGCCTCCACTTTTTTCTGGCCTCTACTTCCCTCCGGCCTCCCACCCCGTTTTAGCGTCCCATGCCGTTTTGGCCTTTGCTTTTTTATGGCCTGTACTTCCCTCCAGCCTCCCACCCCTTGTGATCCTCCCACCCCATTTTGGCCTCCACTTTCCTCTGGCCTCTACTTCCCTCCGGCCTCCCACCCCGTTTCGGCCTCCCACCCCGTTTCGGCCTCCCACCCCGTTTCGGCCTCCCACCCCATTTCGGCCTACACTTTATTCAGGCCTCTACTTCCCTCCAGCCTCTCACCTCTTGTGATCCTCCCACCCCATTTCAGCCTCCACTTTTCTCTGGCCTCTACTTCCCTCCGGCCTCCCACCCCGTTTCAGCCTCCCACCCCATTTTGGCCTCCACTTTCCTCTGGCCTCTACTTCCCTCCGGCCTCCCACCCCGTTTCAGCCTCCCACCCCGTTTCGGCCTCCACTTTTTTCTGGCCTCTGCTTCCGTCCAGACTCCCACCCCGTTTCAGCCTGCCACCCCATTTTGGTCCACTCTTTTCTGGCCTCTAGTTCCCTCTGGCCTCCCACCCCATTTCAGCCTCGCACCCCATTTCACTGTCCACTTTTCTCTGGCCTCTACTTCCCTCCGGCCTCCCACCCTGTTTCAGCCTGGCACCTCTTTTCGAACTCCACTTTTCTCTGGCCTCTAATTCCCTCCAGCCTCTCACCCCGTTTCAGCCTTCCATCCCTTTTCAGACTCCACTTTTTTCTCCGGTCTCTACTTTCCTCCGGCCTCCCAGCCCGTTTCAGCCTCCCATGCCGTTTTGGCCTTTGCTTTTTTATGGCCTCTACTTCCCTCCAGCCTCCCACCCCTTGTGATCCTCCCACACCATTTTGGCCTCCACTTTCCTCTGGCCTCTACTTCCCTCCGGCCTCCCACCCCGTTTCAGCCTCCCACCCCATTTTGGCCTCCACTTTTTTCTGGCTTCTACTCCCCTCCGGCCTCCCACCCCTTGTGATCCTCCCACCCCATTTCGGCCTCCACTTTTTCCTGGCCTCTACTTCTCTCCGGTCTCCCATCCCGTAATCAGCCTCCCACCGCATTTTGGCCTCCACTTTATTCAGGCCACTACTTCCCTCCAGCCTCTCACCTCTTGTGATCCTCCCACCCCATTTCAGCCTCCACTTTTCTCTGGCCTCTACTTCCCTCCGGCCTCCCACCCCGTTTCAGCCTCCCACCCCATTTTGGACTCCACTTTCCTCTGGCCTCTATTTCCCTCCGGCCTCCCACCCCGTTTCGGCCTCCCACCCCGTTTCAGCCTCCCACCCCGTTTCAGCCTCCACTTTTTTCTGGCCTCTGCTTCCGTCCAGTCTCCCACCCCGTTTCAGCCTGCCACCCCATTTTGGTCCACTCTTTTCTGGCCTCTAGTTCCCTCTGGCCTCCCACCCCATTTCAGCCTCGCACCCCATTTCACTGTCCACTTTTCTCTGGCCTCTACTTCCCTCCGGCCTCCCACCCTGTTTCAGCCTGGCACCTCTTTTCGAACTCCACTTTTCTCTGGCCTCTAATTCCCTCCAGCCTCTCACCCTGTTTCAGCCTTCCATCCCTTTTCAGACTCCACTTTTTTCTCCGGTCTCTACTTCCCTCCGGCCTCCCACCCCGTTTCAGCCTCCCACCCCATTTTGGCCTCCACTTTTTTCTGGCTTCTACTCCCCTCCGGCCTCCCACCCCTTGTGATCCTCCCACCCCATTTCGGCCTACACTTTTTTCTGGCCTCTACTTCCCTCCGGCCTCCCACCCCGTTTTAGCCTCCCATGCCGTTTTGGCCTTTGCTTTTTTATGGCCTCTACTTCCCTCCAGCCTCCCACCCCTTGTGATCCTCCCACCCCATTTTGGCCTCCACTTTCCTCTGGCCTCTACTTCCCTCCGGCCTCCCACCCCGTTCTGGCCTCCCACCCCGTTTCAGCCTCCACTTTTCTCTGGCCTCTGCTTCCCTCCGGCCTCCCACCCCGTTTTAGCCTCCACTTTTTTCTGGCTTCTACTCCCCTCCGGCCTCCCACCCCTTGTGATCCTCCCACCCCATTTCGGCCTACACTTTTTTCTGGCCTCTACGTCCCTCCAGCCTCCCACCCCTTTTTGGCCTCCACTTTTTTCTGGCCTCTACTTCCCTCCGGCCTTCCACCCCTTGTGATCCTCCCACCCTATTATGGCTTCCACTTTTTTCTGGCCTATACTTCCCTCCGGTCTCTCACTCCGTTTCAGTCTCCCACCCCATATCGGCCTCCACTTTTTTCTCTGGCCTCTACTTCCCTCTGGCCTCCCACCCCGTTTCAGATTCCCATTCCATTTTGGCCTACACATTTTTCGGGCCTCTACTTCTCTCCGGTCTCCCATCCTGTTTCAGCCTCCCACCCCATTCCAGCCTCCACTTTATTCAGGCCTCTACTTCCCTCCAGCCTCTCACCTCTTGTGATCCTCCCACCCCATTTCAGCCTCCACTTTTTTCTGGCCTCTACTTCCCTCCGGCCTCCCACCCCGTTTCGGCCTCCCACCCCGTTTCGGCCTCCATTTTTCTGGACTCTGCTTCCCTCCGGCCTCCCACCCCATTTCAGCCTCCCACCCCATTTCAGCCTCCACTTTTTTCTCCAGCCTCTACTTCCCTCCATCCTCCCACCCCATTTCGACCTCCACTTTTTTCTGGCTTCTACTTCCATCCAACCTCTCACCCCTTGTAATACTCCCACCCCATTTCGGCCTCCACTTTTTTCTGGCCTCTACTTCTCTCCGGTCTCCCATCCCGTAATCAGCCTCCCACCCCATTTTGGCCTCCACTGTATTCAGGCCTCTACTTCCCTCCAGCCTCTCACCTCTTGTGATCCTCCCACCCCATTTTGGCCTCCACTTTCCTCTGGCCTCTACTTCCCTCCGGCCTCCCACCCCGTTTCAGCCTCCCACCCCGTTTCGGCCTCTACTTTTTTGTGGCCTCTGCTTCCGTCCAGACTCCCACCCCGTTTCAGCCTGCCACCCCATTTTGGCCTCCACTTTTTTCTGGCTTCTACTTCCCTCCAGCCTCCCACCCCTTGTGATCCTCCCACCCCATTTCGGCCTACACTTTTTTCTGGCCTCTACGTCCCTCCAGCCTCCCACCCCTTTTTGGCCTCCACTTTTTTCTGGCCTCTACTTCCCTCCGGCCTTCCACCCCTTGTGATCCTCCCACCCTATTATGGCTTCCACTTGTTTCTGGCCTATACTTCCCTCCGGCCTCTCACTCCGTTTCAGTCTCCCACCCCATATCGGCCTCCACTTTTTTCTCTGGCCTCTACTTCCCTCTGGCCTCCCACCCCGTTTCAGATTCCCATTCCATTTTGGCCTACACATTTTTTGGGCCTCTACTTCTCTCCGGTCTCCCATCCTGTTTCAGCCTCCCACCCCATTTCAGCCTCCACTTTATTCAGGCCTCTACTTCCCTCCAGCCTCTCACCTCTTGTGATCCTCCCACCCCATTTCAGCCTCCACTTTTTTCTGGCCTCTACTTCCCTCCGGCCTCCCACCCCGTTTCGGCCTCCCACCCCGTTTCGGCCTCCATTTTTCTGGACTCTGCTTCCCTCCGGCCTCCCACCCCATTTCAGCCTCCCACCCCATTTCAGCCTCCACTTTTTTCTCCAGCCTCTACTTCCCTCCATCCTCCCACCCCATTTCGACCTCCACTATTTTCTGGCTTCTACTTCCATCCAACCTCTCACCCCTTGTAATACTCCCACCCCATTTCGGCCTCCACTTTTTTCTGGCCTCTACTTCTCTCCGGTCTCCCATCCCGTAATCAGCCTCCCACCGCATTTTGGCCTCCACTGTATTCAGGCCTCTACTTCCCTCCAGCCTCTCACCTCTTGTGATCCTCCCACCCCATTTCGGCCTCCACTTTTCTCTGGCCTCTACTTCCCTCCGGCCTCCCACCCCATTTCAGCCTCCCACCCCATTTTGGCCTCCACTTTCCTCTGGCCTCTACTACCCTCCGGCCTCCCACCCCGTTTCGGCCTCCCACCCCGTTTCAGCCTCCCACCGCGTTTCAGCCTCCACTTTTTTCTGGCCTCTGCTTCCGTCCAGACTCCCACCCCGTTTTTCAGCCTCCCACCCCATTTTGGTCCACTCTTTTCTGGCCTCTAGTTCCCTCTGGCCTCCCACCCGATTTCAGCCTCGCACCCCATTTCACTGTCCACTTTTCTCTGGCCTCTACTTCCCTCCGGCCTCCCACCCTGTTTCAGCCTGGCACCTCTTTTCGAACTCCACTTTTCTCTGGCCTCTAATTCCCTCCAGCCTCTCACCCCGTTTCAGCCTTCCATCCCTTTTCAGACTCCACTTTTTTCTCCGGTCTCTACTTTCCTCCGGCCTCCCAGCCCATTTCAGCCTCCCACCCCATTTTGGCCTCCACTTTTTTCTGGCTTCTACTCCCCTCCGGCCTCCCACCCCTTGTGATCCTCCCACCCCATTTCGGCCTACACTATTTTCTGGCCTCTACGTCCCTCCAGCCTCCCACCCCTTTTTGGCCTCCACTTTTTTCTGGCCTCTACTTCCCTCCGGCCTTCCACCCCTTGTGATCCTCCCACCCTATTATGGCTTCCACTTGTTTCTGGCCTATACTTCCCTCCGGCCTCTCACTCCGTTTCAGTCTCCCACCCCATATCGGCCTCCACTTTTTTCTCTGGCCTCTACTTCCCTCTGGCCTCCCACCCCGTTTCAGATTCCCATTCCATTTTGGCCTACACATTTTTCGGGCCTCTACTTCTCTCCGGTCTCCCATCCTGTTTCAGCCTCCCACCCCATTTCAGCCTCCACTTTATTCAGGCCTCTACTTCCCTCCAGCCTCTCACCTCTTGTGATCCTCCCACCCCATTTCAGCCTCCACTTTTTTCTGGCCTCTACTTCCCTCCGGCCTCCCACCCCGTTTTAGCGTCCCATGCCGTTTTGGCCTTTGCTTTTTTATGGCCTGTACTTCCCTCCAGCCTCCCACCCCTTGTGATCCTCCCACCCCATTTTGGCCTCCACTTTCCTCTGGCCTCTACTTCCCTCCGGCCTCCCACCCCGTTTCGGCCTCCCACCCCGTTTCGGCCTCCCACCCCATTTCGGCCTACACTTTATTCAGGCCTCTACTTCCCTCCAGCCTCTCACCTCTTGTGATCCTCCCACCCCATTTCAGCCTCCACTTTTCTCTGGCCTCTACTTCCCTCCGGCCTCCCACCCCGTTTCAGCCTCCCACCCCATTTTGGCCTCCACTTTCCTCTGGCCTCTACTTCCCTCCGGCCTCCCACCCCGTTTCAGCCTCCCACCCCGTTTCGGCCTCCACTTTTTTCTGGCCTCTGCTTCCGTCCAGACTCCCACCCCGTTTCAGCCTGCCACCCCATTTTGGTCCACTCTTTTCTGGCCTCTAGTTCCCTCTGGCCTCCCACCCCATTTCAGCCTCGCACCCCATTTCACTGTCCACTTTTCTCTGGCCTCTACTTCCCTCCGGCCTCCCACCCTGTTTCAGCCTGGCACCTCTTTTCGAACTCCACTTTTCTCTGGCCTCTAATTCCCTCCAGCCTCTCACCCCGTTTCAGCCTTCCATCCCTTTTCAGACTCCACTTTTTTCTCCGGTCTCTACTTTCCTCCGGCCTCCCAGCCCGTTTCAGCCTCCCATGCCGTTTTGGCCTTTGCTTTTTTATGGCCTCTACTTCCCTCCAGCCTCCCACCCCTTGTGATCCTCCCACACCATTTTGGCCTCCACTTTCCTCTGGCCTCTACTTCCCTCCGGCCTCCCACCCCGTTTCAGCCTCCCACCCCATTTTGGCCTCCACTTTTTTCTGGCTTCTACTCCCCTCCGGCCTCCCACCCCTTGTGATCCTCCCACCCCATTTCGGCCTCCACTTTTTCCTGGCCTCTACTTCTCTCCGGTCTCCCATCCCGTAATCAGCCTCCCACCGCATTTTGGCCTCCACTTTATTCAGGCCACTACTTCCCTCCAGCCTCTCACCTCTTGTGATCCTCCCACCCCATTTCAGCCTCCACTTTTCTCTGGCCTCTACTTCCCTCCGGCCTCCCACCCCGTTTCAGCCTCCCACCCCATTTTGGACTCCACTTTCCTCTGGCCTCTATTTCCCTCCGGCCTCCCACCCCGTTTCGGCCTCCCACCCCGTTTCAGCCTCCCACCCCGTTTCAGCCTCCACTTTTTTCTGGCCTCTGCTTCCGTCCAGTCTCCCACCCCGTTTCAGCCTGCCACCCCATTTTGGTCCACTCTTTTCTGGCCTCTAGTTCCCTCTGGCCTCCCACCCCATTTCAGCCTCGCACCCCATTTCACTGTCCACTTTTCTCTGGCCTCTACTTCCCTCCGGCCTCCCACCCTGTTTCAGCCTGGCACCTCTTTTCGAACTCCACTTTTCTCTGGCCTCTAATTCCCTCCAGCCTCTCACCCCGTTTCAGCCTTCCATCCCTTTTCAGACTCCACTTTTTTCTCCGGTCTCTACTTTCCTCCGGCCTCCCAGCCCATTTCAGCCTCCCACCCCATTTTGGCCTCCACTTTTTTCTGGCTTCTACTCCCCTCCGGCCTCCCACCCCTTGTGATCCTCCCACCCCATTTCGGCCTACACTTTTTTCTGGCCTCTACGTCCCTCCAGCCTCCCACCCCTTTTTGGCCTCCACTTTTTTCTGGCCTCTACTTCCCTCCGGCCTTCCACCCCTTGTGATCCTCCCACCCTATTATGGCTTCCACTTTTTTCTGGCCTATACTTCCCTCCGGCCTCTCACTCCGTTTCAGTCTCCCACCCCATATCGGCCTCCACTTTTTTCTCTGGCCTCTACTTCCCTCTGGCCTCCCACCCCATTTCAGATTCCCATTCCATTTTGGCCTACACATTTTTCGGGCCTCTACTTCTCTCCGGTCTCCCATCCTGTTTCAGCCTCCCACCCCATTTCAGCCTCCACTTTATTCAGGCCTCTACTTCCCTCCAGCCTCTCACCTCTTGTGATCCTCCCACCCCATTTCAGCCTCCACTTTTTTATGGCCTCTACTTCCCTCCAGCCTCCCACCCCTTGTGATCCTCCCACCCCATTTTGGCCTCCACTTTCCTCTGACCTCTACTTCCCTCCGGCCTCCCACCCCGTTTCGGCCTCCCACCCCGTTTCGGCCTCTCACCCCATTTCGGCCTCCACTTTTTTCTCCAGCCTCTACTTCCCTCCATCCTCCCACCCCATTTCGACCTCCACTTTTTTCTGGCCTCTACTTCCATCCAACCTCTCACCCCTTGTAATACTCCCACCCCATTTCGGCTTCCACTTTTTTCTGGCCTCTACTTCTCTCCGGTCTCCCATCCCGTAATCAGCCTCCCACCCCATTTTGGCCTCCACTGTATTCAGGCCTCTACTTCCCTCCAGCCTCTCACCTCTTGTGATCCTCCCACCCCATTTCAGCCTCCACTTTTCTCTGGCCTCTACTTCCCTCTGGCCTCCCACCCCGTTTCAGCCTCCCACCCCATTTTGGCCTCCACTTTCCTCTGGCCTCTACTTCCCTCCGGCTTCCCACCCCGTTTCGGCCTCCCACCCCGTTTCAGCCTCCCACCCCGTTTCGGCCTCCACTTTTTTCTGGCCTCTGCTTCCGTCCAGACTCCCACCCCGTTTCAGGCTGCCACCCCATTTTGGTCCACTCTTTTCTGGCCTCTAGTTCCCTCTGGCCTCCCACCCCATTTCAGCCTTGCACCCCATTTCACTGTCCACTTTTCTCTGGCCTCTACTTCCCTCCGGCCTCCCACCCTGTTTCAGCCTGGCACCTCTTTTCGAACTCCACTTTTCTCTGGCCTCTAATTCCCTCCAGCCTCTCACCCCGTTTCAGCCTTCCATCCCTTTTCAGACTCCACTTTTTTCTCCGGTCTCTACTTTCCTCCGGCCTCCCAGCCCGTTTCAGCCTCCCACCCCATTTTGGCCTCCACTTTTTTCTGGCTTCTACTCCCCTCCGGCCTCCCACCCCTTGTGATCCTCCCACCCCATTTTGGCCTACACTTTTTTCTGGCCTCTACGTCCCTCCAGCCTCCCACCCCTTTTTGGCCTCTACTTTTTTCTGGCCTCTACTTCCCTCCGGCCTTCCACCCCTTGTGATCCTCCCACCCTATTATGGCTTCCACTTTTTTCTGGCCTATACTTCCCTCCGGCCTCTCACTCCGTTTCAGTCTCCCACCCCATATCGGCCTCCACTTTTTTCTCTGGCCTCTACTTCCCTCTGGCCTCCCACCCCGTTTCAGATTCCCATTCCATTTTGGCCTACACATTTTTCGGGCCTCTACTTCTCTCCGGTCTCCCATCCTGTTTCAGCCTCCCACCCCATTTCGGCCTACACTTTATTCAGGCCTCTACTTCCCTCCAGCCTCTCACCTCTTGTGATCCTCCCACCCCATTTCAGCCTCCACTTTTTTATGGCCTCTACTTCCCTCCGGCCTCCCACCCCGTTTCAGCCTCCCACCCCATTTTGGCCTCCACTTTCCTCTGGCCTCTACTTCCCTCCGGCCTCCCACCCCGTTTCGGCCTCCCACCCCGTTTCAGCCTCCCACCCCGTTTCGGCCTCCACTTTTTTCTGGCCTCTGCTTCCGTCCAGACTCCCACCCCGTTTCAGCCTGCCACCCCATTTTGGTCCACTCTTTTCTGGCCTCTAGTTCCCTCTGGCCTCCCACCCCATTTCAGCCTCGCACCCCATTTCACTGTCCACTTTTCTCTGGCCTCTACTTCCCTCCGGCCTCCCACCCTGTTTCAGCCTGGCACCTCTTTTCGAACTCCACTTTTCTCTGGCCTCTAATTCCCTCCAGCCTCTCACCCCGTTTCAGCCTTCCATCCCTTTTCAGACTCCACTTTTTTTCTCCGGTCTCTACTTTCCTCCGGCCTCCCAGCCCGTTTCAGCCTCCCATGCCGTTTTGGCCTTTGCTTTTTTCTGGCCTCTACTTCCCTCCAGCCTCCCACCCGTTGTGATCCTCCCACCCCATTTTGGCCTCCACTTTTCTCTGGCCTCTACTTCCCTCCGGCCTCCCACCCCATTTCAGCCTCCCACCCCATTTTGGCCTCCACTTTCCTCTGGCCTCTACTTCCCTCCGGCCTCCCACCCCGTTCTGGCCTCCCACCCCGTTTCAGCCTCCACTTTTCTCTGGCCTCTGCTTCCCTCCGGCCTCCCACCCCGTTTCAGCCTCCCACCCCATTTCGGCCTCCACTTTTTTCTCCAGCCTCTACTTCCCTCCATCCTCCCACCCCATTTTGGCCTCCACTTTATTCAGGCCTCTACTTCCCTCCAGCCTCTCACCTCTTGTAAAACTCCCACCCCATTTCAGCCTCCACTTTTCTCTGGCCTCTACTTCCCTCCGGCCTCCCACCCCTTTTTTCAGCCTCCCACCCCATTTTGGCCTCCACTTTCCTCTGGCCTCTACTTCCCTCCGGCCTCCCACCCCGTTTTAGCCTCCCATGCCGTTTCGGCCTCCACTTTTTTCTGGCCTCTGCTTCCGTCCAGACTCCCACCCCGTTTCAGCCTGCCACCCCATTTTGGTCCACTCTTTTCTGGCCTCTAGTTCCCTCTGGCCTCCCACCCCATTTCAGCCTCGCACCCCATTTCACTGTCCACTTTTCTCTGGCCTCTACTTCCCTCCGGCCTCCCACCCTGTTTCAGCCTGGCACCTCTTTTCGAACTCCACTTTTCTCTGGCCTCTAATTCCCTCCAGCCTCTCACCCTGTTTCAGCCTTCCATCCCTTTTCAGACTCCACTTTTTTCTCCGGTCTCTACTTCCCTCCGGCCTCCCACCCCGTTTCAGCCTCCCACCCCATTTTGGCCTCCACTTTTTTCTGGCTTCTACTCCCCTCCGGCCTCCCACCCCTTGTGATCCTCCCACCCCATTTCGGCCTACACTTTTTTCTGGCCTCTACTTCCCTCCGGCCTCCCACCCCGTTTTAGCCTCCCATGCCGTTTTGGCCTTTGCTTTTTTATGGCCTCTACTTCCCTCCAGCCTCCCACCCCTTGTGATCCTCCCACCCCATTTTGGCCTCCACTTTCCTCTGGCCTCTACTTCCCTCCGGCCTCCCACCCCGTTCTGGCCTCCCACCCCGTTTCAGCCTCCACTTTTCTCTGGCCTCTGCTTCCCTCCGGCCTCCCACCCCGTTTTAGCCTCCACTTTTTTCTGGCTTCTACTCCCCTCCGGCCTCCCACCCCTTGTGATCCTCCCACCCCATTTCGGCCTACACTTTTTTCTGGCCTCTACGTCCCTCCAGCCTCCCACCCCTTTTTGGCCTCCACTTTTTTCTGGCCTCTACTTCCCTCCGGCCTTCCACCCCTTGTGATCCTCCCACCCTATTATGGCTTCCACTTTTTTCTGGCCTATACTTCCCTCCGGTCTCTCACTCCGTTTCAGTCTCCCACCCCATATCGGCCTCCACTTTTTTCTCTGGCCTCTACTTCCCTCTGGCCTCCCACCCCGTTTCAGATTCCCATTCCATTTTGGCCTACACATTTTTCGGGCCTCTACTTCTCTCCGGTCTCCCATCCTGTTTCAGCCTCCCACCCCATTCCAGCCTCCACTTTATTCAGGCCTCTACTTCCCTCCAGCCTCTCACCTCTTGTGATCCTCCCACCCCATTTCAGCCTCCACTTTCCTCTGGCCTCTACTTCCCTCCGGCCTCCCACCCCGTTTCGGCCTCCCACCCCGTTTCGGCCTCCATTTTTCTGGACTCTGCTTCCCTCCGGCCTCCCACCCCATTTCAGCCTCCCACCCCATTTCAGCCTCCACTTTTTTCTCCAGCCTCTACTTCCCTCCATCCTCCCACCCCATTTCGACCTCCACTTTTTTCTGGCTTCTACTTCCATCCAACCTCTCACCCCTTGTAATACTCCCACCCCATTTCGGCCTCCACTTTTTTCTGGCCTCTACTTCTCTCCGGTCTCCCATCCCGTAATCAGCCTCCCACCCCATTTTGGCCTCCACTGTATTCAGGCCTCTACTTCCCTCCAGCCTCTCACCTCTTGTGATCCTCCCACCCCATTTTGGCCTCCACTTTCCTCTGGCCTCTACTTCCCTCCGGCCTCCCACCCCGTTTCAGCCTCCCACCCCGTTTCGGCCTCTACTTTTTTGTGGCCTCTGCTTCCGTCCAGACTCCCACCCCGTTTCAGCCTGCCACCCCATTTTGGCCTCCACTTTTTTCTGGCTTCTACTTCCCTCCAGCCTCCCACCCCTTGTGATACTCCCACCCCATTTCGGCCTACACTTTTTTCTGGCCTCTACGTCCCTCCAGCCTCCCACCCCTTTTTGGCCTCCACTTTTTTCTGGCCTCTACTTCCCTCCGGCCTTCCACCCCTTGTGATCCTCCCACCCTATTATGGCTTCCACTTGTTTCTGGCCTATACTTCCCTCCGGCCTCTCACTCCGTTTCAGTCTCCCACCCCATATCGGCCTCCACTTTTTTCTCTGGCCTCTACTTCCCTCTGGCCTCCCACCCCGTTTCAGATTCCCATTCCATTTTGGCCTACACATTTTTTGGGCCTCTACTTCTCTCCGGTCTCCCATCCTGTTTCAGCCTCCCACCCCATTTCAGCCTCCACTTTATTCAGGCCTCTACTTCCCTCCAGCCTCTCACCTCTTGTGATCCTCCCACCCCATTTCAGCCTCCACTTTTTTCTGGCCTCTACTTCCCTCCGGCCTCCCACCCCGTTTCGGCCTCCCACCCCGTTTCGGCCTCCATTTTTCTGGACTCTGCTTCCCTCCGGCCTCCCACCCCATTTCAGCCTCCCACCCCATTTCAGCCTCCACTTTTTTCTCCAGCCTCTACTTCCCTCCATCCTCCCACCCCATTTCGACCTCCACTTTTTTCTGGCTTCTACTTCCATCCAACCTCTCACCCCTTGTAATACTCCCACCCCATTTCGGCCTCCACTTTTTTCTGGCCTCTACTTCTCTCCGGTCTCCCATCCCGTAATCAGCCTCCCACCCCATTTTGGCCTCCACTGTATTCAGGCCTCTACTTCCCTCCAGCCTCTCACCTCTTGTGATCCTCCCACCCCATTTCGGCCTCCACTTTTCTCTGGCCTCTACTTCCCTCCGGCCTCCCACCCCATTTCAGCCTCCCACCCCATTTTGGCCTCCACTTTCCTCTGGCCTCTACTACCCTCCGGCCTCCCACCCCGTTTCGGCCTCCCACCCCGTTTCAGCCTCCCACCGCGTTTCAGCCTCCACTTTTTTCTGGCCTCTGCTTCCGTCCAGACTCCCACCCCGTTTTTCAGCCTCCCACCCCATTTTGGTCCACTCTTTTCTGGCCTCTAGTTCCCTCTGGCCTCCCACCCGATTTCAGCCTCGCACCCCATTTCACTGTCCACTTTTCTCTGGCCTCTACTTCCCTCCGGCCTCCCACCCTGTTTCAGCCTGGCACCTCTTTTCGAACTCCACTTTTCTCTGGCCTCTAATTCCCTCCAGCCTCTCACCCCGTTTCAGCCTTCCATCCCTTTTCAGACTCCACTTTTTTCTCCGGTCTCTACTTTCCTCCGGCCTCCCAGCCCATTTCAGCCTCCCACCCCATTTTGGCCTCCACTTTTTTCTGGCTTCTACTCCCCTCCGGCCTCCCACCCCTTGTGATCCTCCCACCCCATTTCGGCCTACACTATTTTCTGGCCTCTACGTCCCTCCAGCCTCCCACCCCTTTTTGGCCTCCACTTTTTTCTGGCCTCTACTTCCCTCCGGCCTTCCACCCCTTGTGATCCTCCCACCCTATTATGGCTTCCACTTTTTTCTGGCCTATACTTCCCTCCGGCCTCTCACTCCGTTTCAGTCTCCCACCCCATATCGGCCTCCACTTTTTTCTCTGGCCTCTACTTCCCTCTGGCCTCCCACCCCGTTTCAGATTCCCATTCCATTTTGGCCTACACATTTTTCGGGCCTCTACTTCTCTCCGGTCTCCCATCCTGTTTCAGCCTCCCACCCCATTTCAGCCTCCACTTTATTCAGGCCTCTACTTCCCTCCAGCCTCTCACCTCTTGTGATCCTCCCACCCCATTTCAGCCTCCACTTTTTTCTGGCCTCTACTTCCCTCCGGCCTCCCACCCCGTTTTAGCGTCCCATGCCGTTTTGGCCTTTGCTTTTTTATGGCCTGTACTTCCCTCCAGCCTCCCACCCCTTGTGATCCTCCCACCCCATTTTGGCCTCCACTTTCCTCTGGCCTCTACTTCCCTCCGGCCTCCCACCCCGTTTCGGCCTCCCACCCCGTTTCGGCCTCCCACCCCGTTTCGGCCTCCCACCCCATTTCGGCCTACACTTTATTCAGGCCTCTACTTCCCTCCAGCCTCTCACCTCTTGTGATCCTCCCACCCCATTTCAGCCTCCACTTTTCTCTGGCCTCTACTTCCCTCCGGCCTCCCACCCCGTTTCAGCCTCCCACCCCATTTTGGCCTCCACTTTCCTCTGGCCTCTACTTCCCTCCGGCCTCCCACCCCGTTTCAGCCTCCCACCCCGTTTCGGCCTCCACTTTTTTCTGGCCTCTGCTTCCGTCCAGACTCCCACCCCGTTTCAGCCTGCCACCCCATTTTGGTCCACTCTTTTCTGGCCTCTAGTTCCCTCTGGCCTCCCACCCCATTTCAGCCTCGCACCCCATTTCACTGTCCACTTTTCTCTGGCCTCTACTTCCCTCCGGCCTCCCACCCTGTTTCAGCCTGGCACCTCTTTTCGAACTCCACTTTTCTCTGGCCTCTAATTCCCTCCAGCCTCTCACCCCGTTTCAGCCTTCCATCCCTTTTCAGACTCCACTTTTTTCTCCGGTCTCTACTTTCCTCCGGCCTCCCAGCCCGTTTCAGCCTCCCATGCCGTTTTGGCCTTTGCTTTTTTATGGCCTCTACTTCCCTCCAGCCTCCCACCCCTTGTGATCCTCCCACACCATTTTGGCCTCCACTTTCCTCTGGCCTCTACTTCCCTCCGGCCTCCCACCCCGTTTCAGCCTCCCACCCCATTTTGGCCTCCACTTTTTTCTGGCTTCTACTCCCCTCCGGCCTCCCACCCCTTGTGATCCTCCCACCCCATTTCGGCCTCCACTTTTTCCTGGCCTCTACTTCTCTCCGGTCTCCCATCCCGTAATCAGCCTCCCACCGCATTTTGGCCTCCACTTTATTCAGGCCACTACTTCCCTCCAGCCTCTCACCTCTTGTGATCCTCCCACCCCATTTCAGCCTCCACTTTTCTCTGGCCTCTACTTCCCTCCGGCCTCCCACCCCGTTTCAGCCTCCCACCCCATTTTGGACTCCACTTTCCTCTGGCCTCTATTTCCCTCCGGCCTCCCACCCCGTTTCGGCCTCCCACCCCGTTTCAGCCTCCCACCCCGTTTCAGCCTCCACTTTTTTCTGGCCTCTGCTTCCGTCCAGTCTCCCACCCCGTTTCAGCCTGCCACCCCATTTTGGTCCACTCTTTTCTGGCCTCTAGTTCCCTCTGGCCTCCCACCCCATTTCAGCCTCGCACCCCATTTCACTGTCCACTTTTCTCTGGCCTCTACTTCCCTCCGGCCTCCCACCCTGTTTCAGCCTGGCACCTCTTTTCGAACTCCACTTTTCTCTGGCCTCTAATTCCCTCCAGCCTCTCACCCTGTTTCAGCCTTCCATCCCTTTTCAGACTCCACTTTTTTCTCCGGTCTCTACTTCCCTCCGGCCTCCCACCCCGTTTCAGCCTCCCACCCCATTTTGGCCTCCACTTTTTTCTGGCTTCTACTCCCCTCCGGCCTCCCACCCCTTGTGATCCTCCCACCCCATTTCGGCCTACACTTTTTTCTGGCCTCTACTTCCCTCCGGCCTCCCACCCCGTTTTAGCCTCCCATGCCGTTTTGGCCTTTGCTTTTTTATGGCCTCTACTTCCCTCCAGCCTCCCACCCCTTGTGATCCTCCCACCCCATTTTGGCCTCCACTTTCCTCTGGCCTCTACTTCCCTCCGGCCTCCCACCCCGTTCTGGCCTCCCACCCCGTTTCAGCCTCCACTTTTCTCTGGCCTCTGCTTCCCTCCGGCCTCCCACCCCGTTTTAGCCTCCACTTTTTTCTGGCTTCTACTCCCCTCCGGCCTCCCACCCCTTGTGATCCTCCCACCCCATTTCGGCCTACACTTTTTTCTGGCCTCTACGTCCCTCCAGCCTCCCACCCCTTTTTGGCCTCCACTTTTTTCTGGCCTCTACTTCCCTCCGGCCTTCCACCCCTTGTGATCCTCCCACCCTATTATGGCTTCCACTTTTTTCTGGCCTATACTTCCCTCCGGTCTCTCACTCCGTTTCAGTCTCCCACCCCATATCGGCCTCCACTTTTTTCTCTGGCCTCTACTTCCCTCTGGCCTCCCACCCCGTTTCAGATTCCCATTCCATTTTGGCCTACACATTTTTCGGGCCTCTACTTCTCTCCGGTCTCCCATCCTGTTTCAGCCTCCCACCCCATTCCAGCCTCCACTTTATTCAGGCCTCTACTTCCCTCCAGCCTCTCACCTCTTGTGATCCTCCCACCCCATTTCAGCCTCCACTTTTTTCTGGCCTCTACTTCCCTCCGGCCTCCCACCCCGTTTCGGCCTCCCACCCCGTTTCGGCCTCCATTTTTCTGGACTCTGCTTCCCTCCGGCCTCCCACCCCATTTCAGCCTCCCACCCCATTTCAGCCTCCACTTTTTTCTCCAGCCTCTACTTCCCTCCATCCTCCCACCCCATTTCGACCTCCACTTTTTTCTGGCTTCTACTTCCATCCAACCTCTCACCCCTTGTAATACTCCCACCCCATTTCGGCCTCCACTTTTTTCTGGCCTCTACTTCTCTCCGGTCTCCCATCCCGTAATCAGCCTCCCACCCCATTTTGGCCTCCACTGTATTCAGGCCTCTACTTCCCTCCAGCCTCTCACCTCTTGTGATCCTCCCACCCCATTTTGGCCTCCACTTTCCTCTGGCCTCTACTTCCCTCCGGCCTCCCACCCCGTTTCAGCCTCCCACCCCGTTTCGGCCTCTACTTTTTTGTGGCCTCTGCTTCCGTCCAGACTCCCACCCCGTTTCAGCCTGCCACCCCATTTTGGCCTCCACTTTTTTCTGGCTTCTACTTCCCTCCAGCCTCCCACCCCTTGTGATCCTCCCACCCCATTTCGGCCTACACTTTTTTCTGGCCTCTACGTCCCTCCAGCCTCCCACCCCTTTTTGGCCTCCACTTTTTTCTGGCCTCTACTTCCCTCCGGCCTTCCACCCCTTGTGATCCTCCCACCCTATTATGGCTTCCACTTGTTTCTGGCCTATACTTCCCTCCGGCCTCTCACTCCGTTTCAGTCTCCCACCCCATATCGGCCTCCACTTTTTTCTCTGGCCTCTACTTCCCTCTGGCCTCCCACCCCGTTTCAGATTCCCATTCCATTTTGGCCTACACATTTTTTGGGCCTCTACTTCTCTCCGGTCTCCCATCCTGTTTCAGCCTCCCACCCCATTTCAGCCTCCACTTTATTCAGGCCTCTACTTCCCTCCAGCCTCTCACCTCTTGTGATCCTCCCACCCCATTTCAGCCTCCACTTTTTTCTGGCCTCTACTTCCCTCCGGCCTCCCACCCCGTTTCGGCCTCCCACCCCGTTTCGGCCTCCATTTTTCTGGACTCTGCTTCCCTCCGGCCTCCCACCCCATTTCAGCCTCCCACCCCATTTCAGCCTCCACTTTTTTCTCCAGCCTCTACTTCCCTCCATCCTCCCACCCCATTTCGACCTCCACTATTTTCTGGCTTCTACTTCCATCCAACCTCTCACCCCTTGTAATACTCCCACCCCATTTCGGCCTCCACTTTTTTCTGGCCTCTACTTCTCTCCGGTCTCCCATCCCGTAATCAGCCTCCCACCGCATTTTGGCCTCCACTGTATTCAGGCCTCTACTTCCCTCCAGCCTCTCACCTCTTGTGATCCTCCCACCCCATTTCGGCCTCCACTTTTCTCTGGCCTCTACTTCCCTCCGGCCTCCCACCCCATTTCAGCCTCCCACCCCATTTTGGCCTCCACTTTCCTCTGGCCTCTACTACCCTCCGGCCTCCCACCCCGTTTCGGCCTCCCACCCCGTTTCAGCCTCCCACCGCGTTTCAGCCTCCACTTTTTTCTGGCCTCTGCTTCCGTCCAGACTCCCACCCCGTTTTTCAGCCTCCCACCCCATTTTGGTCCACTCTTTTCTGGCCTCTAGTTCCCTCTGGCCTCCCACCCGATTTCAGCCTCGCACCCCATTTCACTGTCCACTTTTCTCTGGCCTCTACTTCCCTCCGGCCTCCCACCCTGTTTCAGCCTGGCACCTCTTTTCGAACTCCACTTTTCTCTGGCCTCTAATTCCCTCCAGCCTCTCACCCCGTTTCAGCCTTCCATCCCTTTTCAGACTCCACTTTTTTCTCCGGTCTCTACTTTCCTCCGGCCTCCCAGCCCATTTCAGCCTCCCACCCCATTTTGGCCTCCACTTTTTTCTGGCTTCTACTCCCCTCCGGCCTCCCACCCCTTGTGATCCTCCCACCCCATTTCGGCCTACACTATTTTCTGGCCTCTACGTCCCTCCAGCCTCCCACCCCTTTTTGGCCTCCACTTTTTTCTGGCCTCTACTTCCCTCCGGCCTTCCACCCCTTGTGATCCTCCCACCCTATTATGGCTTCCACTTGTTTCTGGCCTATACTTCCCTCCGGCCTCTCACTCCGTTTCAGTCTCCCACCCCATATCGGCCTCCACTTTTTTCTCTGGCCTCTACTTCCCTCTGGCCTCCCACCCCGTTTCAGATTCCCATTCCATTTTGGCCTACACATTTTTCGGGCCTCTACTTCTCTCCGGTCTCCCATCCTGTTTCAGCCTCCCACCCCATTTCAGCCTCCACTTTATTCAGGCCTCTACTTCCCTCCAGCCTCTCACCTCTTGTGATCCTCCCACCCCATTTCAGCCTCCACTTTTTTCTGGCCTCTACTTCCCTCCGGCCTCCCACCCCGTTTTAGCGTCCCATGCCGTTTTGGCCTTTGCTTTTTTATGGCCTGTACTTCCCTCCAGCCTCCCACCCCTTGTGATCCTCCCACCCCATTTTGGCCTCCACTTTCCTCTGGCCTCTACTTCCCTCCGGCCTCCCACCCCGTTTCGGCCTCCCACCCCGTTTCGGCCTCCCACCCCATTTCGGCCTACACTTTATTCAGGCCTCTACTTCCCTCCAGCCTCTCACCTCTTGTGATCCTCCCACCCCATTTCAGCCTCCACTTTTCTCTGGCCTCTACTTCCCTCCGGCCTCCCACCCCGTTTCAGCCTCCCACCCCATTTTGGCCTCCACTTTCCTCTGGCCTCTACTTCCCTCCGGCCTCCCACCCCGTTTCAGCCTCCCACCCCGTTTCGGCCTCCACTTTTTTCTGGCCTCTGCTTCCGTCCAGACTCCCACCCCGTTTCAGCCTGCCACCCCATTTTGGTCCACTCTTTTCTGGCCTCTAGTTCCCTCTGGCCTCCCACCCCATTTCAGCCTCGCACCCCATTTCACTGTCCACTTTTCTCTGGCCTCTACTTCCCTCCGGCCTCCCACCCTGTTTCAGCCTGGCACCTCTTTTCGAACTCCACTTTTCTCTGGCCTCTAATTCCCTCCAGCCTCTCACCCCGTTTCAGCCTTCCATCCCTTTTCAGACTCCACTTTTTTCTCCGGTCTCTACTTTCCTCCGGCCTCCCAGCCCGTTTCAGCCTCCCATGCCGTTTTGGCCTTTGCTTTTTTATGGCCTCTACTTCCCTCCAGCCTCCCACCCCTTGTGATCCTCCCACACCATTTTGGCCTCCACTTTCCTCTGGCCTCTACTTCCCTCCGGCCTCCCACCCCGTTTCAGCCTCCCACCCCATTTTGGCCTCCACTTTTTTCTGGCTTCTACTCCCCTCCGGCCTCCCACCCCTTGTGATCCTCCCACCCCATTTCGGCCTCCACTTTTTCCTGGCCTCTACTTCTCTCCGGTCTCCCATCCCGTAATCAGCCTCCCACCGCATTTTGGCCTCCACTTTATTCAGGCCACTACTTCCCTCCAGCCTCTCACCTCTTGTGATCCTCCCACCCCATTTCAGCCTCCACTTTTCTCTGGCCTCTACTTCCCTCCGGCCTCCCACCCCGTTTCAGCCTCCCACCCCATTTTGGACTCCACTTTCCTCTGGCCTCTATTTCCCTCCGGCCTCCCACCCCGTTTCGGCCTCCCACCCCGTTTCAGCCTCCCACCCCGTTTCAGCCTCCACTTTTTTCTGGCCTCTGCTTCCGTCCAGTCTCCCACCCCGTTTCAGCCTGCCACCCCATTTTGGTCCACTCTTTTCTGGCCTCTAGTTCCCTCTGGCCTCCCACCCCATTTCAGCCTCGCACCCCATTTCACTGTCCACTTTTCTCTGGCCTCTACTTCCCTCCGGCCTCCCACCCTGTTTCAGCCTGGCACCTCTTTTCGAACTCCACTTTTCTCTGGCCTCTAATTCCCTCCAGCCTCTCACCCCGTTTCAGCCTTCCATCCCTTTTCAGACTCCACTTTTTTCTCCGGTCTCTACTTTCCTCCGGCCTCCCAGCCCATTTCAGCCTCCCACCCCATTTTGGCCTCCACTTTTTTCTGGCTTCTACTCCCCTCCGGCCTCCCACCCCTTGTGATCCTCCCACCCCATTTCGGCCTACACTTTTTTCTGGCCTCTACGTCCCTCCAGCCTCCCACCCCTTTTTGGCCTCCACTTTTTTCTGGCCTCTACTTCCCTCCGGCCTTCCACCCCTTGTGATCCTCCCACCCTATTATGGCTTCCACTTTTTTCTGGCCTATACTTCCCTCCGGCCTCTCACTCCGTTTCAGTCTCCCACCCCATATCGGCCTCCACTTTTTTCTCTGGCCTCTACTTCCCTCTGGCCTCCCACCCCATTTCAGATTCCCATTCCATTTTGGCCTACACATTTTTCGGGCCTCTACTTCTCTCCGGTCTCCCATCCTGTTTCAGCCTCCCACCCCATTTCAGCCTCCACTTTATTCAGGCCTCTACTTCCCTCCAGCCTCTCACCTCTTGTGATCCTCCCACCCCATTTCAGCCTCCACTTTTTTATGGCCTCTACTTCCCTCCAGCCTCCCACCCCTTGTGATCCTCCCACCCCATTTTGGCCTCCACTTTCCTCTGACCTCTACTTCCCTCCGGCCTCCCACCCCGTTTCGGCCTCCCACCCCGTTTCGGCCTCTCACCCCATTTCGGCCTCCACTTTTTTCTCCAGCCTCTACTTCCCTCCATCCTCCCACCCCATTTCGACCTCCACTTTTTTCTGGCCTCTACTTCCATCCAACCTCTCACCCCTTGTAATACTCCCACCCCATTTCGGCTTCCACTTTTTTCTGGCCTCTACTTCTCTCCGGTCTCCCATCCCGTAATCAGCCTCCCACCCCATTTTGGCCTCCACTGTATTCAGGCCTCTACTTCCCTCCAGCCTCTCACCTCTTGTGATCCTCCCACCCCATTTCAGCCTCCACTTTTCTCTGGCCTCTACTTCCCTCTGGCCTCCCACCCCGTTTCAGCCTCCCACCCCATTTTGGCCTCCACTTTCCTCTGGCCTCTACTTCCCTCCGGCTTCCCACCCCGTTTCGGCCTCCCACCCCGTTTCAGCCTCCCACCCCGTTTCGGCCTCCACTTTTTTCTGGCCTCTGCTTCCGTCCAGACTCCCACCCCGTTTCAGGCTGCCACCCCATTTTGGTCCACTCTTTTCTGGCCTCTAGTTCCCTCTGGCCTCCCACCCCATTTCAGCCTTGCACCCCATTTCACTGTCCACTTTTCTCTGGCCTCTACTTCCCTCCGGCCTCCCACCCTGTTTCAGCCTGGCACCTCTTTTCGAACTCCACTTTTCTCTGGCCTCTAATTCCCTCCAGCCTCTCACCCCGTTTCAGCCTTCCATCCCTTTTCAGACTCCACTTTTTTCTCCGGTCTCTACTTTCCTCCGGCCTCCCAGCCCGTTTCAGCCTCCCACCCCATTTTGGCCTCCACTTTTTTCTGGCTTCTACTCCCCTCCGGCCTCCCACCCCTTGTGATCCTCCCACCCCATTTTGGCCTACACTTTTTTCTGGCCTCTACGTCCCTCCAGCCTCCCACCCCTTTTTGGCCTCTACTTTTTTCTGGCCTCTACTTCCCTCCGGCCTTCCACCCCTTGTGATCCTCCCACCCTATTATGGCTTCCACTTTTTTCTGGCCTATACTTCCCTCCGGCCTCTCACTCCGTTTCAGTCTCCCACCCCATATCGGCCTCCACTTTTTTCTCTGGCCTCTACTTCCCTCTGGCCTCCCACCCCGTTTCAGATTCCCATTCCATTTTGGCCTACACATTTTTCGGGCCTCTACTTCTCTCCGGTCTCCCATCCTGTTTCAGCCTCCCACCCCATTTCGGCCTACACTTTATTCAGGCCTCTACTTCCCTCCAGCCTCTCACCTCTTGTGATCCTCCCACCCCATTTCAGCCTCCACTTTTTTATGGCCTCTACTTCCCTCCGGCCTCCCACCCCGTTTCAGCCTCCCACCCCATTTTGGCCTCCACTTTCCTCTGGCCTCTACTTCCCTCCGGCCTCCCACCCCGTTTCGGCCTCCCACCCCGTTTCAGCCTCCCACCCCGTTTCGGCCTCCACTTTTTTCTGGCCTCTGCTTCCGTCCAGACTCCCACCCCGTTTCAGCCTGCCACCCCATTTTGGTCCACTCTTTTCTGGCCTCTAGTTCCCTCTGGCCTCCCACCCCATTTCAGCCTCGCACCCCATTTCACTGTCCACTTTTCTCTGGCCTCTACTTCCCTCCGGCCTCCCACCCTGTTTCAGCCTGGCACCTCTTTTCGAACTCCACTTTTCTCTGGCCTCTAATTCCCTCCAGCCTCTCACCCCGTTTCAGCCTTCCATCCCTTTTCAGACTCCACTTTTTTTCTCCGGTCTCTACTTTCCTCCGGCCTCCCAGCCCGTTTCAGCCTCCCATGCCGTTTTGGCCTTTGCTTTTTTATGGCCTCTACTTCCCTCCAGCCTCCCACCCCTTGTGATCCTCCCACACCATTATGGCCTCCACTTTCCTCTGGCCTCTACTTCCCTCCGGCCTCCCACCCCATTTCAGCCTCCCACCCCATTTTGGCCTCCACTTTCCTCTGGCCTCTACTTCCCTCCGGCCTCCCACCCCGTTCTGGCCTCCCACCCCGTTTCAGCCTCCACTTTTCTCTGGCCTCTGCTTCCCTCCGGCCTCCCACCCCGTTTCAGCCTCCCACCCCATTTCGGCCTCCACTTTTTTCTCCAGCCTCTACTTCCCTCCATCCTCCCACCCCATTTTGGCCTCCACTTTATTCAGGCCTCTACTTCCCTCCAGCCTCTCACCTCTTGTAAAACTCCCACCCCATTTCAGCCTCCACTTTTCTCTGGCCTCTACTTCCCTCCGGCCTCCCACCCCTTTTTTCAGCCTCCCACCCCATTTTGGCCTCCACTTTCCTCTGGCCTCTACTTCCCTCCGGCCTCCCACCCCGTTTTAGCCTCCCATGCCGTTTCGGCCTCCACTTTTTTCTGGCCTCTGCTTCCGTCCAGACTCCCACCCCGTTTCAGCCTGCCACCCCATTTTGGTCCACTCTTTTCTGGCCTCTAGTTCCCTCTGGCCTCCCACCCCATTTCAGCCTCGCACCCCATTTCACTGTCCACTTTTCTCTGGCCTCTACTTCCCTCCGGCCTCCCACCCTGTTTCAGCCTGGCACCTCTTTTCGAACTCCACTTTTCTCTGGCCTCTAATTCCCTCCAGCCTCTCACCCTGTTTCAGCCTTCCATCCCTTTTCAGACTCCACTTTTTTCTCCGGTCTCTACTTCCCTCCGGCCTCCCACCCCGTTTCAGCCTCCCACCCCATTTTGGCCTCCACTTTTTTCTGGCTTCTACTCCCCTCCGGCCTCCCACCCCTTGTGATCCTCCCACCCCATTTCGGCCTACACTTTTTTCTGGCCTCTACTTCCCTCCGGCCTCCCACCCCGTTTTAGCCTCCCATGCCGTTTTGGCCTTTGCTTTTTTATGGCCTCTACTTCCCTCCAGCCTCCCACCCCTTGTGATCCTCCCACCCCATTTTGGCCTCCACTTTCCTCTGGCCTCTACTTCCCTCCGGCCTCCCACCCCGTTCTGGCCTCCCACCCCGTTTCAGCCTCTACTTTTCTCTGGCCTCTGCTTCCCTCCGGCCTCCCACCCCGTTTTAGCCTCCACTTTTTTCTGGCTTCTACTCCCCTCCGGCCTCCCACCCCTTGTGATCCTCCCACCCCATTTCGGCCTACACTTTTTTCTGGCCTCTACGTCCCTCCAGCCTCCCACCCCTTTTTGGCCTCCACTTTTTTCTGGCCTCTACTTCCCTCCGGCCTTCCACCCCTTGTGATCCTCCCACCCTATTATGGCTTCCACTTTTTTCTGGCCTATACTTCCCTCCGGTCTCTCACTCCGTTTCAGTCTCCCACCCCATATCGGCCTCCACTTTTTTCTCTGGCCTCTACTTCCCTCTGGCCTCCCACCCCGTTTCAGATTCCCATTCCATTTTGGCCTACACATTTTTCGGGCCTCTACTTCTCTCCGGTCTCCCATCCTGTTTCAGCCTCCCACCCCATTCCAGCCTCCACTTTATTCAGGCCTCTACTTCCCTCCAGCCTCTCACCTCTTGTGATCCTCCCACCCCATTTCAGCCTCCACTTTTTTCTGGCCTCTACTTCCCTCCGGCCTCCCACCCCGTTTCGGCCTCCCACCCCGTTTCGGCCTCCATTTTTCTGGACTCTGCTTCCCTCCGGCCTCCCACCCCATTTCAGCCTCCCACCCCATTTCAGCCTCCACTTTTTTCTCCAGCCTCTACTTCCCTCCATCCTCCCACCCCATTTCGACCTCCACTTTTTTCTGGCTTCTACTTCCATCCAACCTCTCACCCCTTGTAATACTCCCACCCCATTTCGGCCTCCACTTTTTTCTGGCCTCTACTTCTCTCCGGTCTCCCATCCCGTAATCAGCCTCCCACCCCATTTTGGCCTCCACTGTATTCAGGCCTCTACTTCCCTCCAGCCTCTCACCTCTTGTGATCCTCCCACCCCATTTTGGCCTCCACTTTCCTCTGGCCTCTACTTCCCTCCGGCCTCCCACCCCGTTTCAGCCTCCCACCCCGTTTCGGCCTCTACTTTTTTGTGGCCTCTGCTTCCGTCCAGACTCCCACCCCGTTTCAGCCTGCCACCCCATTTTGGCCTCCACTTTTTTCTGGCTTCTACTTCCCTCCAGCCTCCCACCCCTTGTGATCCTCCCACCCCATTTCGGCCTACACTTTTTTCTGGCCTCTACGTCCCTCCAGCCTCCCACCCCTTTTTGGCCTCCACTTTTTTCTGGCCTCTACTTCCCTCCGGCCTTCCACCCCTTGTGATCCTCCCACCCTATTATGGCTTCCACTTGTTTCTGGCCTATACTTCCCTCCGGCCTCTCACTCCGTTTCAGTCTCCCACCCCATATCGGCCTCCACTTTTTTCTCTGGCCTCTACTTCCCTCTGGCCTCCCACCCCGTTTCAGATTCCCATTCCATTTTGGCCTACACATTTTTTGGGCCTCTACTTCTCTCCGGTCTCCCATCCTGTTTCAGCCTCCCACCCCATTTCAGCCTCCACTTTATTCAGGCCTCTACTTCCCTCCAGCCTCTCACCTCTTGTGATCCTCCCACCCCATTTCAGCCTCCACTTTTTTCTGGCCTCTACTTCCCTCCGGCCTCCCACCCTGTTTCGGCCTCCCACCCCGTTTCGGCCTCCATTTTTCTGGACTCTGCTTCCCTCCGGCCTCCCACCCCATTTCAGCCTCCCACCCCATTTCAGCCTCCACTTTTTTCTCCAGCCTCTACTTCCCTCCATCCTCCCACCCCATTTCGACCTCCACTTTTTTCTGGCTTCTACTTCCATCCAACCTCTCACCCCTTGTAATACTCCCACCCCATTTCGGCCTCCACTTTTTTCTGGCCTCTACTTCTCTCCGGTCTCCCATCCCGTAATCAGCCTCCCACCCCATTTTGGCCTCCACTGTATTCAGGCCTCTACTTCCCTCCAGCCTCTCACCTCTTGTGATCCTCCCACCCCATTTTGGCCTCCACTTTCCTCTGGCCTCTACTTCCCTCCGGCCTCCCACCCCGTTTCAGCCTCCCACCCCGTTTCGGCCTCTACTTTTTTGTGGCCTCTGCTTCCGTCCAGACTCCCACCCCGTTTCAGCCTGCCACCCCATTTTGGCCTCCACTTTTTTCTGGCTTCTACTTCCCTCCAGCCTCCCACCCCTTGTGATCCTCCCACCCCATTTCGGCCTACACTTTTTTCTGGCCTCTACGTCCCTCCAGCCTCCCACCCCTTTTTGGCCTCCACTTTTTTCTGGCCTCTACTTCCCTCCGGCCTTCCACCCCTTGTGATCCTCCCACCCTATTATGGCTTCCACTTGTTTCTGGCCTATACTTCCCTCCGGCCTCTCACTCCGTTTCAGTCTCCCACCCCATATCGGCCTCCACTTTTTTCTCTGGCCTCTACTTCCCTCTGGCCTCCCACCCCGTTTCAGATTCCCATTCCATTTTGGCCTACACATTTTTTGGGCCTCTACTTCTCTCCGGTCTCCCATCCTGTTTCAGCCTCCCACCCCATTTCAGCCTCCACTTTATTCAGGCCTCTACTTCCCTCCAGCCTCTCACCTCTTGTGATCCTCCCACCCCATTTCAGCCTCCACTTTTTTCTGGCCTCTACTTCCCTCCGGCCTCCCACCCCGTTTTAGCCTCCCATGCCGTTTTGTCCTTTGCTTTTTTATGGCCTCTACTTCCCTCCAGCCTCCCACCCCTTGTGATCCTCCCACCCCATCTGGCCTCCACTTTCCTCTGGCCTCTACTTCCCTCCGGCCTCCCACCCCGTTTCGGCCTCCCACCCCGTTTCGGCCTCCACTTTTTTCTGGCCTCTACTTCCATCCAACCTCTCACCCCTTGTAATACTCCCACCCCATTTCGGCCTCCACTTTTTCCTGGCCTCTACTTCTCTCCGGTCTCCCATCCCGTAATCAGCCTCCCACCGCATTTTGGCCTCCACTTTATTCAGGCCACTACTTCCCTCCAGCCTCTCACCTCTTGTGATCCTCCCACCCCATTTCAGCCTCCACTTTTCTCTGGCCTCTACTTCCCTCCGGCCTCCCACCCCGTTTCAGCCTCCCACCCCATTTTGGACTCCACTTTCCTCTGGCCTCTATTTCCCTCCGGCCTCCCAGCCCGTTTCGGCCTCCCACCCCGTTTCAGCCTCCCACCCCGTTTCAGCCTGCCACCCCATTTTGGTCCACTCTTTTCTGGCCTCTAGTTCCCTCTGGCCTCCCACCCCATTTCAGCCTCGCACCCCATTTCACTGTCCACTTTTCTCTGGCCTCTACTTCCCTCCGGCCTCCCACCCTGTTTCAGCCTGGCACCTCTTTTCGAACTCCACTTTTCTCTGGCCTCTAATTCCCTCCAGCCTCTCACCCCGTTTCAGCCTTCCATCCCTTTTCAGACTCCACTTTTTTCTCCGGTCTCTACTTTCCTCCGGCCTTCCAGCCCGTTTCAGCCTCCCACCCCATTTTGGCCTCCACTTTTTTCTGGCTTCTACTCCCCTCCAGCCTCCCACCCCTTGTGATCCTCCCACCCCATTTCGGCCTACACTTTTTTCTGGCCTCTACTTCCCTCCGGCCTCCCACCCCATTTTAGCCTCCCATGCCGTTTTGGCCTTTGCTTTTTTATGGCCTCTACTTCCCTCCAGCCTCCCACCCCTTGTGATCCTCCCACCCCATTTTGGCCTCCACTTTCCTCTGGCCTCTACTTCCCTCTGGCCTCCCACCCCGTTTCAGCCTCCGCTTTTTTCTGGCCTCTGCTTCCCTCCGGCCTCCCACCGCGTTTCAGCCTCCCACCCCATTTCGGCCTCCACTTTTTTCTCCAGCCTCTACTTCCCTCCATCCTCCCACCCCATTTCGGCCTCGACTTTTTTCTGGTCTCTACTTCTGTCCGGTCTCCCATCCCGTAATCAGCCTCCCACCCCATTTTGGCCTCCACTTTATTCAGGCCTCTACTTCCCTCCAGCCTCTCACCTCTTGTGATCCTCCCACCCCATTTCAGCCTCCACTTTTTTCTGGCTTCTACTTCCCTCCGGCCTCCCACCCCGTTTTAGCCTCCCATGCCGTTTTGGCCTTTACTTTTTTCTGGCCTCTACTTCCCTCCAGCCTCCCAACCCTTGTGATCCTCCCACCCCATTTTGACCTCCACTTTTCTCTGGCCTCTACTTCCCTCCGGCCTCACACCCTGTTTCGGCCTCCCACCCCGTTTCGGCCTCCCACCCCGTTTCAGCCTCCACTTTTTCTGGCCTCTGCTTCCCTCTGGCCTCCCACCCCGTTTCAGCCTCCCACCCCATTTCGGCCTCCACTTTTTTCTCCAGCCTCTACTTCCCTCCATCCTCCCACCCCATTTCGGCCTCGACTTTTTTCTGGCCTCTACTTCTCTCCGGTCTCCCATCCCGTAATCAGCCTCCCACCCCATTTCGGCCTCCACTTTATTCAGGCCTCTACTTCCCTCCAGCCTCTCACCTCTTGTGATCCTCCCACCCCATTTCAGCCTCCACTTTTTTCTGGCTTCTACTTCCCTCCGGCCTCTCACCCCGTTTTAGCCTCCCATGCCGTTTTGGCCTTTACTTTTTTCTGGCCTCTACTTCCCTCCAGCCTCCCACCCCTTGTGATCCTCCCACCCCATTTTGGCCTCCACTTTTCTCTGGCCTCTACTTCCCTCCGGCCTCCCAAGCTGTTTCGGCCTCCCACCCCGTTTCGGCCTCCCACCCCGTTTCAGCCTCCACTTTTTTCTGGCCTCTGCTTCCCTCCGGCCTCCCACCCCGTTTCAGCCTCTCACCCCATTTTGGTCCACTCTTTTCTGGCCTCTAGTTCCCTCTGGCCTCCCACCCCATTTCAGCCTCGCACCCCATTTCACTGTCCACTTTTCTCTGGCCTCTAATTCCCTCCAGCCTCTCACCCCGTTTCAGCCTTCCATCCCTTTTCAGACTCCACTTTTTTCTCCGGTCTCTACTTTCCTCCGGCCTCCCAGCCCGTTTCAGCCTCCCACCCCATTTTGGCCTCCACTTTTTTCTGGCTTCTACTCCCCTCCGGCCTCCCACCCCTTGTGATCCTCCCACCCCATTTCGGCCTACACTTTTTTTCTGGCCTCTACGTCCCTCCAGCCTCCCACCCCTTTTTAGTCTCCACTTTTTTCTGGCCTCTACTTCCCTCCGGCCTCTCACTCCGTTTCAGTCTCCCACCCCATATCGGCCTCCACTTTTTTCTCTGGCCTCTACTTCCCTCTGGCCTCCCACCCCGTTTCAGATTCCCACCCCATTTCAGCCTCCACTTTATTCAGGCCTCTACTTCCCTCCAGCCTCTCACCTCTTGTGATCCTCCCACCCCATTTCAGCCTCCACTTTATTCAGGCCTCTACTTCCCTCCAGCCTCTCACCTCTTGTGATCCTCCCACACCATTTCAGCCTCCACTTTTTTCTGGCTTCTACTTCCCTTCGGCCTCCCACCCCGTTTCAGCCTCCCACCCCGTTTCAGCCTCCCACCCCGTTTCGGCCTCTACTTTTTTCTGGCCTCTGCTTCCGTCCAGACTCCCACCCCGTTTTTCAGCCTGCCACCCCATTTTGGTCCACTCTTTTCTGGCCTCTAGTTCCCTCTGGCCTCCCACCCCATTTCAGCCTCGCACCCCATTTCACTGTCCACATTCCTCTGGCCTCTACTTCCCTCCGGCCTCCCACCCCGTTCTGGCGTCCCACCCCGTTTTAGCCTCCCATGCCGTTTTGGCCTTTGCTTTTTTATGGCCTGTACTTCCCTCCAGCCTCCCACCCCATTTTGGCCTCCACTTTTCTCTGGCCTCTACATCCCTCCGGCCTCCCACCCCGTTTCAGCCTCCCACCCTATTTCACTGTCCACTTTTCTCTGGCCTCTAATTCCCTCCAGCCTCTCACCCCGTTTCAGCCTTCCATCCCTTTTCAGACTCCACTTTTTTCTCCGGTCTCTACTTTCCTCCGGCCTCCCAGCCCGTTTCAGCCTCCTACCCCATTTTGGCCTCCACTTTTTTCTGGCTTCTACTTCCCTCCAGCCTCCCACCCCTTGTGATCCTCCCACCCCATTTTGGCCTCCACTTTCCTCTGGCCTCTACTTCCCTCCGGCCTCCCACCCCGTTTCAGCCTCCCACCCCATTTCGGCCTCCACTTTTTTCTCCAGCCTCTACTTCCCTCCATCCTCCCACCCCATTTCGGCCTCGACTTTTTTCTGGCCTCTACTTCTCTCCGGTCTCCCATCCCGTAATCAGCCTCCCACCCCATTTTGGCCTCCACTTTATTCAGGCCTCTACTTCCCTCCAGCCTCTCACCTCTTGTGATCCTCCCACCCCATTTCAGCCTCCACTTTTTTCTGGCTTCTACTTCCCTCCGGCCTCTCACCCCGTTTTAGCCTCCCATGCCGTTTTGGCCTTTACTTTTTTCTGGCCTCTACTTCCCTCCAGCCTCCCACCCCTTGTGATCCTCCCACCCCATTTTGGCCTCCACTTTTCTCTGGCCTCTACTTCCCTCCGGCCTCCCACCCTGTTTCGGCCTCCCACCCCGTTTCGGCCTCCCACCCCGTTTCAGCCTCCACTTTTTTCTGGCCTCTGCTTCCCTCCGGCCTCCCACCCCGTTTCAGCCTCCCACCCCATTTCGGCCTCCACTTTTTTCTGGCCTCTACTTCCATCCAACCTCTCACCCCTTGTAATACTCCCACCCCATTTCGGCCTCCACTCTTTTCTGGCCTCTAATTCTCTCTGGTCTCCCATCCCGTAATCAGCCTCCCACCCCATTTTGGCCTCCACTTTATTCAGGCCTCTACTTCCCTCCAGCCTCTCACCTCTTGTGATCCTCCCACCCCATTTTGGCCTCCACTTTTCTCTGGCCTCTACTTCCCTCCGGCCTCCCACCCCGTTTCAGCCTCCCACCCCGTTTCGGCCTCCACTTTTTTCTGGCCTCTGCTTCCGTCCAGACTCCCACCCCGTTTCAGCCTGCCACCCCATTTTGGTCCACTCTTTTCTGGCCTCTAGTTCCCTCTGGCCTCCCACCCCATTTCAGCCTCGCACCCCATTTCACTGTCCACTTTTCTCTGGCCTCTAATTCCCTCCAGCCTCTCACCCCGTTTCAGCCTTCCATCCCTTTTCAGACTCCACTTTTTTCTCCGGTCTCTACTTTCCTCCGGCCTCCCAGCCCGTTTCAGCCTCCTACCCCATTTTGGCCTCCACTTTTTTCTGGCTTCTACTTCCCTCCGGCCTCCCACCCCGTTTTAGCCTCCCATGCCGTTTTGGCCTTTGCTTTTTTATGGCCTCTACTTCCCTCCAGCCTCCCACCCCTTGTGATCCTCCCACCCCATTTTGGCCTCCACTTTCCTCTGGCCTCTACTTCCCTCCGGCCTCCCACCCCGTTTCAGCCTCCCACCCCATTTCGGCCTCCACTTTTTTCTCCAGCCTCTACTTCCCTCCATCCTCCCACCCCATTTCGGCCTCGACTTTTTTCTGGCCTCTACTTCTCTCCGGTCTCCCATCCCGTAATCAGCCTCCCACCCCATTTTGGCCTCCACTTTATTCAGGCCTCTACTTCCCTCCAGCCTCTCACCTCTTGTGATCCTCCCACCCCATTTCAGCCTCCGCTTTTTTCTGGCCTCTACTTCCCTCCGGCCTCCCACCCCGTTTCGGCCTCCCACCCCGTTTCGGCCTCCCACCCCGTTTCGGCCTCCCACCCCGTTTCAGCCTCCCACCCCGTTTCAGCCTCCACTTTTTTCTGGCCTCTGCTTCCGTCCAGACTCCCACCCCGTTTCAGCCTGCCACCCCATTTTGGTCCACTCGTTTCTGGCCTCTAGTTCCCTCTGGCCTCCCACCCCATTTCAGCCTCGCACCCCATTTCACTGTCCACTTTTCTCTGGCCTCTACTTCCCTCCGGCCTCCCACCCTGTTTCAGCCTGGCACCTCTTTTCGAACTCCACTTTTCTCTGGCCTCTAATTCCCTCCAGCCTCTCACCCCGTTTCAGCCTTCCATCCCTTTTCAGACTCCACTTTTTTCTCTGGACTCTACTTTCCTCCGGCCTCCCAGCCCGTTTCAGCCTCCCACCCCATTTTGGCCTCCACTTTTCTCTGGCTTCTACTCCCCTCCGGCCTCCCACCCCTTGTGATCCTCCCACCCCATTTCGGCCTACACTTTTTTCTGGCCTCTACGTCCCTCCAGCCTCCCACCCCTTTTTGGCCTCCACTTTTTTCTGGCCTCTACTTCCCTCTGGCCTCCCACCCCTTGTGATCCTCCCACCCTATTATGGCTTCCACTTGTTTCTGGCCTATACTTCCCTCCGGCCTCTCACTCCGTTTCAGTCTCCCACCCCATATCGGCCTCCACTTTTTTCTCTGGCCTCTACTTCCCTCTGGCCTCCCACCCCGTTTCAGATTCCCATTCCATTTTGGCCTACACATTTTTTGGGCCTCTACTTCTCTACGGTCTCCCATCCTGTTTCAGCCTCCCACCCCATTTCAGCCTCCACTTTATTCAGGCCTCTACTTCCCTCCAGCCTCTCACCTCTTGTGATCCTCCCACCCCATTTCAGCCTCCACTTTTTTCTGGCCTCTACTTCCCTCCGGCCTCCCACCCCGTTTTAGCCTCCCATGCCGTTTTGTCCTTTGCTTTTTTATGGCCTCTACTTCCCTCCAGCCTCCCACCCCTTGTGATCCTCCCACCCCATCTGGCCTCCACTTTCCTCTGGCCTCTACTTCCCTCCGGCCTCCCACCCCGTTTCAGCCTCCCACCCCGTTTCGGCCTCCACTTTTTTCTGGCCTCTACTTCCATCCAACCTCTCACCCCTTGTAATACTCCCACCCCATTTCGGCCTCCACTTTTTCCTGGCCTCTACTTCCCTCCGGCCTCCCACCCCATTTCAGCCTCCCACCCCATTTTGGCCTCCACTTTCCTCTGGCCTCTACTTCCCTCCGGCCTCCCACCCCGTTTCGGCCTCCCACCCCGTTTCAGCCTCCCACCCCGTTTCAGCCTCCACTTTTTTCTGGCCTCTGCTTCCGTCCAGACTCCCACCCCGTTTTTCAGCCTCCCACCCCATTTTGGTCCACTCTTTTCTGTCCTCTATTTCCCTCCGGCCTCCCACCCCATTTCAGCCTCGTACCCCATTTCACTGTCCACTTTTCTCTGGCCTCTACTTCCCTCCGGCCTCCCACCCTGTTTCAGCCTGGCACCTCTTTTCGAACTCCACTTTTCTCTGGCCTCTAATTCCCTCCAGCCTCTCACCCCGTTTCAGCCTTCCATCCCTTTTCAGACTCCACTTTTTTCTCCGGTCTCTACTTTCCTCCGGCCTCCCAGCCCATTTCAGCCTCCCACCCCATTTTGGCCTCCACTTTTTTCTGGCCTCTACGTCCCTCCAGCCTCCCACCCCTTTTTGGCCTCCACTTTTTTCTGGCCTCTACTTCCCTCCGGCCTTCCACCCCTTGTGATCCTCCCACCCTATTATGGCTTCCACTTTTTTCTGGCCTATACTTCCCTCCGGCCTATCACTCCGTTTCAGTCTCCCACCCCATATCGGCCTCCACTTTTTTCTCTGGCCTCTACTTCCCTCTGGCCTCCCACCCCGTTTCAGATTCCCATTCCATTTTGGCCTACACATTTTTCGGGCCTCTACTTCTCTCCGGTCTCCCATCCTGTTTCAGCCTCCCACCCCATTTCAGCCTCCACTTTATTCAGGCCTCTACTTCCCTCCATCCTCTCACCTCTTGTGATCCTCCCACCCCATTTCAGCCTCCACTTTTTTCTGGCTTCTACTTCCCTCCGGCCTCCCACCCCGTTTTAGCCTCCCATGCCGTTTTGGCCTTTGCTTTTTTATGGCCTCTACTTCCCTCCAGCCTCCCACCCCTTGTGATCCTCCCACCCCATTTTGGCCTCCACTTTCCTCTGGCCTCTACTTCCCTCCGGCCTCCCACCCCGTTTCGGCCTCCCACCCCGTTTCGGCTTCCCACCCCATTTCGGCCTACACTTTTTTCTCCAGCCTCTACTTCCCTCCATCCCCCAACCCCATTTCGGCCTCCACTTTTTTCTGGCCTCTACTTCCATCCAACCTCTCACCCCTTGTAATACTCCCACCCCATTTCGGCCTCCACTTTTTTCTGGCCTCTACTTCTCTCCGGTCTCCCATCCCGTAATCAGCCTCCCACCCCATTTTGGCCTCCACTTTATTCAGGCCTCTACTTCCCTCCAGCCTCTCACCTCTTGTGATCCTCCCACCCCATTTCAGCCTCCACTTTTCTCTGGCCTCTACTTCCCTCCGGCCTCCCACCCCGTTTCAGCCTCCCACCCCATTTTGTCCTCCACTTTCCTCTGGCCTCTACTTCCCTCCGGCCTCCTACCGCGTTTCGGCCTCCCACCCCGTTTCAGCCTCCCACCCCGTTTCGGCCTCCACTTTTTTCTGGCCTCTGCTTCCATCCAGACTCCCACCCCGTTTCAGCCTGCCACCCCATTTTGGTCCACTCTTTTCTGGCCTCTAGTTCCCTCTGGCCTCCCACCCCATTTCAGCCTCGCACCCCATTTCACTGTCCACTTTTCTCTGGCCTCTACTTCCCTCCGGCCTCCCACCCTGTTTCAGCCTGGCACCTCTTTTCGAACTCCACTTTTCTCTGGCCTCTAATTCCCTCCAGCCTCTCACCCCGTTTCAGCCTTCCATCCCTTTTCAGACTCCACTTTTTTCTCCGGTCTCTACTTCCCTCCGGCCTCCCACCCCGTTTTAGCCTCCCATGCCGTTTTGGCCTTTGCTTTTTTATGGCCTCTACTTCCCTCCAGCCTCCCACCCCTTGTGATCCTCCCACCCCATTTTGGCCTCCACTTTTTTCTGGCCTCTACTTCCCTCCGGCCTCCCACCCCGTTTCGGCCTCCCACCCCGTTTCGGCCTCCCACCCCATTTCGGCCTACACTTTTTTCTCCAGCCTCTACTTCCCTCCATCCCCCAACCCCATTTCGGCCTCCACTTTTTTCTGGCCTCTACTTCCATCCAACCTCTCACCCCTTGTAATACTCCCACCCCATTTCGGCTTCCACTTTTTTCTGGCCTCTACTTCTCTCCGGTCTCCCATCCCGTAATCAGCCTCCCACCCCATTTTGGCCTCCACTTTATTCAGGCCTCTACTTCCCTCCAGCCTCTCACCTCTTGTGATCCTCCCACCCCATTTTGGCCTCCACTTTTCTCTGGCCTCTACTTCCCTCCGGCCTCCCACCCCGTTTCAGCCTCCCACCCCATTTTGTCCTCCACTTTCCTCTGGCCTCTACTTCCCTCCGGCCTCCCACCGCGTTTCGGCCTCCCACCCCGTTTCAGCCTCCCACCCCGTTTCGGCCTCCACTTTTTTCTGGCCTCTGCTTCCATCCAGACTCCCACCCCGTTTCAGCCTGCCACCCCATTTTGGTCCACTCTTTTCTGGCCTCTAGTTCCCTCTGGCCTCCCACCCCATTTCAGCCTCGCACCCCATTTCACTGTCCACTTTTCTCTGGCCTCTACTTCCCTCCGGCCTCCCACCCTGTTTCAGCCTGGCACCTCTTTTCGAACTCCACTTTTCTCTGGCCTCTAATTCCCTCCAGCCTCTCACCCCGTTTCAGCCTTCCATCCCTTTTCAGACTCCACTTTTTTCTCCGGTCTCTACTTCCCTCCGGCCTCCCACCCCGTTTTAGCCTCCCATGCCGTTTTGGCCTTTGCTTTTTTATGGCCTCTACTTCCCTCCAGCCTCCCACCCCTTGTGATCCTCCCACCCCATTTTGGCCTCCACTTTTTTCTGGCCTCTACTTCCCTCCGGCCTCCCACCCCGTTTCGGCCTCCCACCCCGTTTCGGCCTCCCACCCCATTTCGGCCTACACTTTTTTCTCCAGCCTCTACTTCCCTCCATCCCCCAACCCCATTTCGGCCTCCACTTTTTTCTGGCCTCTACTTCCATCCAACCTCTCACCCCTTGTAATACTCCCACCCCATTTCGGCTTCCACTTTTTTCTGGCCTCTACTTCTCTCCGGTCTCCCATCCCGTAATCAGCCTCCCACCCCATTTTGGCCTCCACTTTATTCAGGCCTCTACTTCCCTCCAGCCTCTCACCTCTTGTGATCCTCCCACCCCATTTTGGCCTCCACTTTTCTCTGGCCTCTACTTCCCTCCGGCCTCCCACCCCGTTTCAGCCTCCCACCCCATTTTGTCCTCCACTTTCCTCTGGCCTCTACTTCCCTCCGGCCTCCCACCGCGTTTCGGCCTCCCACCCCGTTTCAGCCTCCCACCCCGTTTCGGCCTCCACTCTTTTCTGGCCTCTAGTTCCCTCTGGCCTCCCACCCCATTTCAGCCTCGCACCCCATTTCACTGTCCACTTTTCTCTGGCCTCTACTTCCCTCCGGCCTCCCACCCTGTTTCAGCCTGGCACCTCTTTTCGAACTCTACTTTTCTCTGGCCTCTAATTCCCTCCAGCCTCTCACCCCGTTTCAGCCTTCCATCCCTTTTCAGACTCCACTTTTTTCTCTGGTCTCTACTTTCCTCCGGCCTCCCAGCCCGTTTCAGCCTCGCACCCCATTTTGGCCTCCACTTTTTTCTGGCTTCTACTCCCCTCCGGCCTCCCACCCCTTGTGATCCTCCCACCCCATTTCGGCCTACGCTTTTTTCTGGCCTCTACGTCCCTCCAGCCTCCCACCCCTTTTTGGTCTCCACTTTTTTCTGGCCTCTACTTCCCTCCGGCCTCTCACTCCGTTTCAGTCTCCCACCCCATATCGGCCTCCACTTTTTTCTCTGGCCTCTACTTCCCTCTGGCCTCCCACCCCGTTTCAGATTCCCATTCCATTTTGGCCTACACATTTTTCGGGCCTCTACTTCTCTCCGGTCTCCCATCCTGTTTCAGCCTCCCACCCCATTTCAGCCTCCACTTTTTTCTGGCCTCTACTTCCCTCCGGCCTCCCACCCCGTTTCGGCCTCCCACCCCGTTTCAGCCTCCCACCCCGTTTCAGCCTCCCACCCCGTTTCGGCCTCCACTTTTTTCTGGCCTCTGCTTCCGTCCAGACTCCCACCCCGTTTCAGCCTGCCACCCCATTTTGGTCCACTCTTTTCTGGCCTCTAGTTCCCTCTGGCCTCCCACCCCATTTCAGCCTCGCACCCCATTTCACTGTCCACTTTCCTCTGGCCTCTACTTCCCTCCGGCCTCCCACCCGGTTCTGGCGTCCCACCCCGTTTTAGCCTCCCATGCCGTTTTGGCCTTTGCTTTTTTATGGCCTGTACTTCCCTCCAGCCTCCCACCCCATTTTGGCCTCCACTTTTCTCTGGCCTCTACTTCCCTCCGGCCTCCCACCCCGTTTCAGCCTCCCACCCCATTTCACTGTCCACTTTTCTCTGGCCTCTAATTCCCTCCAGCTTCTCACCCCGTTTCAGCCTTCCATCCCTTTTCAGACTCCACTTTTTTCTCCGGTCTCTACTTTCCTCCGGCCTCCCAGCCCGTTTCAGCCTCCTACCCCATTTTGGCCTCCACTTTTTTCTGGCTTCTACTCCCCTCCGGCCTCCCACCCTTTGTGATCCTCCCACCCCATTTCGGCCTACACTTTTTTCTGGCTTCTACTTCCCTCCGGCCTCCCACCCCGTTTTAGCCTCCCATGCCATTTTGGCCTTTGCTTTTTTATGGCCTCTACTTCCCTCCAGCCTCCCACCCCTTGTGATCCTCCCACCCCATTTTGGCCTCCACTTTCCTCTGGCCTCTACTTCCCTCCGGCCTCCCACCCCGTTTCAGCCTCCCACCCCATTTCGGCCTCCACTTTTTTCTCCAGCCTCTACTTCCCTCCATCCTCCCACCCCATTTCGGCCTCGACTTTTTTCTGGCCTCTACTTCTCTCCGGTCTCCCATCCCGTAATCAGCCTCCCACCCCATTTTGGCCTCCACTTTATTCAGGCCTCTACTTCCCTCCAGCCTCTCACCTCTTGTGATCCTCCCACCCCATTTCAGCCTCCACTTTTCTCTGGCCTCTACTTCCCTCCGGCCTCCCACCCCGTTTCAGCCTCCCACCCCATTTTGGCCTCCACTTTCCTCTGGCCTCTACTTCCCTCCGGCCTCCCACCCCGTTTCGGCCTCCCACCCCGTTTCAGCCTCCCACCCCGTTTCGGCCTCCACTTTTTTCTGGCCTCTGCTTCCGTCCAGTCTCCCACCCCGTTTCAGCCTGCCACCCCATTTTGGTCCACTCTTTTCTGGCCTCTAGTTCCCTCTGGCCTCCCACCCCATTTCAGCCTCGCACCCCATTTCACTGTCCACTTTTCTCTGGCCTCTACTTCCCTCCGGCCTCCCACCCTGTTTCAGCCTGGCACCTCTTTTCGAACTCCACTTTTCTCTGGCCTCTAATTCCCTCCAGCCTCTCACCCTGTTTCAGCCTTCCATCCCTTTTCAGACTCCACTTTTTTCTCTGGACTCTACTTTCCTCCGGCCTCCCAGCCCGTTTCAGCCTCCCACCCCATTTTGGCCTCCACTTTTCTCTGGCTTCTACTCCCCTCCGGCCTCCCACCCCTTGTGATCCTCCCACCCCATTTCGGCCTACACTTTTTTCTGGCCTCTACGTCCCTCCAGCCTCCCACCCCTTTTTGGCCTCCACTTTTTTCTGGCCTCTACTTCCCTCCGGCCTTCCACCCCTTGTGATCCTCCCACCCTATTATGGCTTCCACTTTTTTCTGGCCTATACTTCCCTCCGGCCTCTCACTCCGTTTCAGTCTCCCACCCCATATCGGCCTCCACTTTTTTCTCTGGCCTCTACTTCCCTCTGGCCTCCCACCCCGTTTCAGATTCCCATTCCATTTTGGCCTACACATTTTTTGGGCCTCTACTTCTCTCCGGTCTCCCATCCTGTTTCAGCCTCCCACCCCATTTCAGCCTCCACTTTATTCAGGCCTCTACTTCCCTCCAGCCTCTCACCTCTTGTGATCCTCCCACCCCATTTCGGCCTACACTTTTTTCTGGCTTCTACTTCCCTCCGGCCTCCCACCCTGTTTTAGCCTCCCATGCCGTTTTGTCCTTTGCTTTTTTATGGCCTCTACTTCCCTCCAGCCTCCCACCCCGTTTCTGCCTCCCACCCCGTTTCAGCCTCCACTTTTTTCTGGCCTCTACTTCTCCAACCTCTCACCCCTTGTAATACTCCCACCCCATTTCGGCCTCCACTTTTTCCTGGCCTCTACTTCTCTCCGGTCTCCCATCCCGTAATCAGCCTCCCACCCCATTTTGGCCTCCACTTTATTCAGGCCACTACTTCACTCCAGCCTCTCACCTCTTGTGATCCTCCCACCCCATTTCAGCCTCCACTTTTCTCTGGCCTCTACTTCCCTCCGGCCTCCCACCCCGTTTCGGCCTCCCAGCCCGTTTCAGCCTCCCACCCCGTTTCGGTCTCCACTTTTTTCTGGCCTCTGCTTCCGTCCAGATTCCCACCCCGTTTCAGCCTGCCACCCCATTTTGGTCCACTCTTTTCTGGCCTCTAGTTCCCTCTGGCCTCCCACCCCATTTCAGCCTCGCACCCCATTTCACTGTCCACTTTTCTCTGGCCTCCACTTCCCTGCGGCCTCCCACCCTGTTTCAGCCTGGCACCTCTTTTCGAACTCCACTTTTCTCTGGCCTCTAATTCCCTCCAGCTTCTCACCCCGTTTCAGCCTTCCATCCCTTTTCAGACTCCACTTTTTTCTCCGGTCTCTACTTTCCTCCGGCCTCCCAGCCCGTTTCAGCCTCCTACCCCATTTTGGCCTCCACTTTTCTCTGGCCTCTACTTCCCTCCGGCCTCCCACCCCGTTTCAGCCTCCCACCCCATTTCGGCCTCCACTTTTTTCTCCAGCCTCTACTTCCCTCCATCCTCCCACCCCATTTCGGCCTCCACTTTTTTCTGGCCTCTACTTCTCTCCCGTCTCCCATCCCGTAATCAGCCTCCCACCCCATTTTGGCCTCCACTGTATTCAGGCCTCTACTTCCCTCCAGCCTCTCACCTCTTGTGATCCTCCCACCCCATTTCAGCCTCCACTTTTTTCTGGCTTCTACTTCCCTCCGGCCTCCCACCCCGTTTTAGCCTCCCATGCCGTTTTGGCCTTTACTTTTTTCTGGCCTCTACTTCCCTCCAGCCTCCCACCCCTTGTGATCCTCCCACCCCATTTTGGCCTCCCCTTTTTTCTGGCCTCTACGTCCCTCCAGCCTCCCACCCCTTTTTGGCCTCCACTTTCGTCTGGCCTCTACTTCCCTCCGGCCTCCCACCCCTTGTGATCCTCCCACCCCATTTTGGCCTCCACTTTCCTCTGGCCTCTACTTCCCTCCGGCCTCCCACCCCGTTTCGGCCTCCCACCCCGTTTCGGCCTCCCACCCCATTTCGGCCTACACTTTTTTCTCCAGCCTCTACTTCCCTCCATCCTCCAACCCCATTTCGGCCTCCACTTTTTTCTGGCCTCTACTTCCATCCAACCTCTCACCCCTTGTAATACTCCCACCCCATTTCGGCCTCCACTTTTTTCTGGCCTCTACTTCTCTCCGGTCTCCCATCCCGTAATCAGCCTCCCACCCCATTTTGGCCTCCACTTTATTCAGGCCTCTACTTCCCTCCAGCCTCTCACCTCTTGTGATCCTCCCACCCCATTTCAGCCTCCACTTTTCTCTGGCCTCTACTTCCCTCCGGCCTCCCACCCCGTTTCAGCCTCCCACCCCATTTTGGCCTCCACTTTCCTCTGGCCTCTACTTCCCTCCGGCCTCCCACCCCGTTTCGGCCTCCCACCCCGTTTCAGCCTCCCACCCCGTTTCGGCCTCCACTTTTTTCTGGCCTCTGCTTCCATCCAGACTCCCACCCCGTTTCAGCCTGCCACCCCATTTTGGTCCACTCTTTTCTGGCCTCTAGTTCCCTCTGGCCTCCCACCCCATTTCAGCCTCGCACCCCATTTCACTGTCCACTTTTCTCTGGCCTCTACTTCCCTCCGGCCTCCCACCCCGTTTCAGCCTGGCACCTCTTTTCGAACTCCACTTTTCTCTGGCCTCTAATTCCCTCCAGCCTCTCACCCCGTTTCAGCCTTCCATCCCTTTTCAGACTCCACTTTTTTCTCCGGTCTCTACTTTCCTCCGGCCTCCCAGCCCGTTTCAGCCTCCCATGCCGTTTTGGCCTTTGCTTTTTTATGGCCTCTACTTCCCTCCAGCCTCCCACCCCTTGTGATCCTCCCACCCCATTTTGGCCTCCACTTTCCTCTGGCCTCTACTTCCCTCCGGCCTCCCACCCCGTTTCAGCCTCCCACCCCGTTTCAGCCTCCCACCCCATTTTGGCCTCCACTTTTTTCTGGCTTCTACTTCCCTCCAGCCTCCCACCCCTTGTGATCCTCCCACCCCATTTTGGCCTCCACTTTCCTCTGGCCTCTACTTCCCTCCGGCCTCCCACCCCGTTCTGGCCTCCTACCCCGTTTCAGCCTCCACTTTTCTCTGGCCTCTGCTTCCCTCCGGCCTCCCACCCCGTTTCAGCCTCCCACCCCATTTCGGCCTCCAATTTTTTCTCCAGCCTCTACTTCCCTCCATCCTCCCACCCCATTTTGGCCTCCACTTTATTCAGGCCTCTACTTCCCTCCAGCCTCTCACCTCTTGTGATCCTCCCACCCCATTTCAGCCTCCACTTTTCTCTGGCCTCTACTTCCCTCCGGCCTCCCACCCCTTTATTCAGCCTCCCACCCCATTTTGGCCTCCACTTTCCTCTGGCCTCTACTTCCCTCCGGCCTCCCACCCCGTTTCAGCCTCCCACCCCGTTTCGGCCTCCACTTTTTTCTGGCCTCTGCTTCCGTCCAGACTCCCACCCCGTTTCAGCCTGCCACCCCATTTTGGTCCACTCTTTTCTGGCCTCTAGTTCCCTCTGGCCTCCCACCCCATTTCAGCCTCGCACCCCATTTCACTGTCCACTTTTCTCTGGCCTCTAATTCCATCCAGCCTCTCACCCCGTTTCAGCCTTCCATCCCTTTTCAGACTCCACTTTTTTCTCCAGTCTCTACATTCCTCCGGCCTCCCAGCCCGTTTCAGCCTCTCACCCCATTTTGGCCTCCACTTTTTTCTGGCTTCTACTTCCCTCCGGCCTCCCACCCCTTGTGATCCTCCCACCCCATTTCGGCCTACACTTTTTTCTGGCCTCTACGTCCCTCCAGCCTCCCACCCCTTTTTGGCCTCCACTTTTTTCTGGCCTCTACTTCCCTCCGGCCTTCCACCCCTTGTGATCCTCCCACCCTATTATGGCTTCCACTTGTTTCTGGCCTATACTTCCCTCCGGCCTCTCACTCCGTTTCAGTCTCCCACCCCATATCGGCCTCCACTTTTTTCTCTGGCCTCTACTTCCCTCTGGCCTCCCACCCCGTTTCAGATTCCCATTCCATTTTGGCCTACACATTTTTTGGGCCTCTACTTCTCTCCGGTCTCCCATCCTGTTTCAGCCTCCCACCCCATTTCAGCCTCCACTTTATTCAGGCCTCTACTTCCCTCCGGCCTCCCACCCCGTTTCGGCCTCCCACCCCGTTTCGGCCTCCATTTTTCTGGCCTCTGCTTCCCTCCGGCCTCCCACCCCATTTCAGCCTCCCAACCCATTTCAGCCTCCACTTTTTTCTCCAGCCTCTACTTCCCTCCATCCTCCCACCCCATTTCGACCTCCACTTTTTTCTGGCTTCTACTTCCATCCAACCTCTCACCCCTTGTAATACTCCCACCCCATTTCGGCCTCCACTTTTTTCTGACCTCTACTTCTCTCCGGTCTCCCATCCCGTAATCAGCCTCCCACCCCATTTTGGCCTCCACTGTATTCAGGCCTCTACTTCCCTCCAGCCTCTCACCTCTTGTGATCCTCCCACCCCATTTTGGCCTCCACTTTCCTCTGGCCTCTACTTCCCTCCGGCCTCCCACCCCGTTTCAGCCTCCCACCCCGTTTCGGCCTCTACTTTTTTCTGGCCTCTGCTTCCGTCCAGACTCCCACCCCGTTTCAGCCTGCCACCCCATTTTGGCCTCCACTTTTTTCTGGCCTCTACTTCCATCCAACCTCTCACCCCTTGTAATACTCCCACCCCATTTCGGCCTCCACTCTTTTCTGGCCTCTACTTCTCTCCGGTCTCCCATCCCGTAATCAGCCTCCCACCCCATTTTGGCCTCCACTTTATTCAGGCCTCTACTTCCCTCCAGCCTCTCACCTCTTGTGATCCTCCCACCCCATTTCAGCCTCCGCTTTTTTCTGGCCTCTACTTCCCTCCGGCCTCCCACCCCGTTTCGGCCTCCCACCCCGTTTCGGCTTCCCACCCCGTTTCGGCCTCCCACCCCGTTTCAGCCTCCCACCCCGTTTCAGCCTCCACTTTTTTCTGGCCTCTGCTTCTGTCCAGACTCCCACCCCGTTTCAGCCTGCCACTCCATTTTGGTCCACTCTTTTCTGGCCTCTAGTTCCCTCTGGCCTCCCACCCCATTTCAGCCTCGCACCCCATTTCACTGTCCACTTTTCTCTGGCCTCTACTTCCCTCCGGCCTCCCACCCCTTGTGATCCTCCCACCCCATTTCGGCCTACACTTTTTTCTGGCCTCTACGTCCCTCCAGCCTCCCACCCCTTTTTGGCCTCCACTTTTTTCTGGCCTCTACTTCCCTCCGGCCTTCCACCCCTTGTGATCCTCCCACCCTATTATGGCTTCCACTTGTTTCTGGCCTATACTTCCCTCCGGTCTCTCACTCCGTTTCAGTCTCCCACCCCATATCGGCCTCCACTTTTTTCTCTGGCCTCTACTTCCCTCTGGCCTCCCACCCCGTTTCAGATTCCCATTCCATTTTGGCCTACACATTTTTTGGGCCTCTACTTCTCTCCGGTCTCCCATCCTGTTTCAGCCTCCCACCCCATTTCAGCCTCCACTTTATTCAGGCCTCTACTTCCCTCCAGCCTCTCACCTCTTGTGATCCTCCCACCCCATTTCGGCCTACACTTTTTTCTGGCTTCTACTTCCCTCCGGCCTCCCACCCTGTTTTAGCCTCCCATGCCGTTTTGTCCTTTGCTTTTTTATGGCCTCTACTTCCCTCCAGCCTCCCACCCCGTTTCGGCCTCCCACCCCGTTTCGGCCTCCACTTTTTTCTGGCCTCTACTTCCTCCAACCTCTCACCCCTTGTAATACTCCCACCCCATTTCGGCCTCCACTTTTTCCTGGCCTCTACTTCTCTCCGGTCTCCCATCCCGTAATCAGCCTCCCACCCCATTTTGGCCTCCACTTTATTCAGGCCACTACTTCACTCCAGCCTCTCACCTCTTGTGATCCTCCCACCCCATTTCAGCCTCCACTTTTCTCTGGCCTCTACTTCCCTCCGGCCTCCCACCCCGTTTCGGCCTCCCAGCCCGTTTCAGCCTCCCACCCCGTTTCGGCCTCCACTTTTTTCTGGCCTCTGCTTCCGTCCAGACTCCCACCCCGTTTCAGCCTGCCACCCCATTTTGGTCCACTCTTTTCTGGCCTCTAGTTCCCTCTGGCCTCCCACCCCATTTCAGCCTCGCACCCCATTTCACTGTCCACTTTTCTCTGGCCTCCACTTCCCTGCGGCCTCCCACCCTGTTTCAGCCTGGCACCTCTTTTCGAACTCCACTTTTCTCTGGCCTCTAATTCCCTCCAGCCTCTCACCCCGTTTCAGCCTTCCATCCCTTTTCAGACTCCACTTTTTTCTCCGGTCTCTACTTTCCTCCGGCCTCCCAGCCTGTTTCAGCCTCCCACCCCATTTTGGCCTCCACTTTTTTCTGGCTTCTACTCCCCTCCGGCCTCCCACCCCTTGTGATCCTCCCACCCCATTTCGGCCTACACTTTTTTCTGGCCTCTACTTCCCTCCGGCCTCTCACTCCGTTTCAGTCTCCCACCCCATATGGGCCTCCACTTTTTTCTCTGGCCTCTACTTCCCTCTGGCCTTCCACCCCGTTTCAGATTCCCACTCCATTTTGGCCTCCACTTTCTTCTGGCCTCTACTTCCCTCCAGCCTCCCACCCCTTGTGATTCTCCCACCCCATTTTGGCCTCCACTTTTATCTCGCCTCTACTGCCCTCTGGCCTCCCACCTCATTTTGGCCTCCACTTTTTTCTGGCCTCTAGTTCCCTCCAACCTCTCACTCCTTGTGATACTCCCACCCCATTTCGGCCTCCGCTCTTTTCTGGCCTCTAGTTCCCTCCAGCCTGCCACCCTGTTTTTGGCCTCCCACCTAATTTCGGCTGGACAGATGTAGAAGGCAGAAAAAATTGGAGGCAGAAAAGTAGTGTGAGACCTGTTAATAGCAGAGGCCAGAAAAAATCAGAAGTCGAAAAGGGGTGGGGAGGGCAAAAAGGGGTGGGAGGCCAAAAAAGTGTGGGAGGCTGAAGATAAGTAGAGCTCAGATAAAAATTGGAGGCCAAAAAGGGGTGGGAGACCAAGAAATGGTGGGAGGCTGGAGAGCAGTAGAGGCCAGAAAAAATTGTAGGCTGAAAAGTGGTGGGAGGCCAAAATGGAGTGGGAGGCTGGTGAGAAGTAGAGGCTAGAAAAAATTGGAGGCCGCAAAGGAGTGGGAGGCCAAAAAGGAGTGGGATGCTGGTGAATAGAAGAGGCCAGAAAAAATCAGAAGTAGAAAAGGGGTGGGAGGCCAATAACGGGTGGGAGGCTGGAGAGAAGTGGAGGCCAGAAAAAATTGGAGGCTGAAAAGGGGTGGGAGGCCAAAAAATGGTGGGAGGCTGGTGAGAAGTAGAGGCCAGAAAAAGTTGGAGGCCAAAATGACTGGGAGGCCAAAAAGGTGTGGGAGGCCCAAAAAGGGTGGGAGGCTGGAGAGGAGTAGAGGCCAGGGAAAATTGGAGGCTGAAAAGGGGTGGGAGGCCAAAAAAGGGTGGGAGGCAGGTGAGAAGTAGAGGCCAGAAAAAATTGGAGGCTAAGAAAATTCGTGGGAGGCCAAAAAAGGGTGGGAGGCTGGAGAGGAGTAGAGGCCAGAAAAAATAGGAGATCGAAAAGTTGTGTGAGGCCGAAAAATGGTGGGAAGGGTGGAGAGGAGTAGAGGCCAGAAACAATTGGAGGCCAAAAATGAGTGGGAGGCCAAAAAGGAGTGTGAGACATGTTAATAGCAAAGGCCAGAAAAAATCAGAAGTTGAAAAGGGGTGGGAGGCCAAAAAAGGGTGGGAGGCTGGAGCGAAGTAGAGACAAGAAAAAATTGGAGGCCGAAAAGGGGTGGGAGGCCGATAAATGGTGGGAGGCTGGAGAGAAGTAAAGGCCAGAAAAAATTGGAGGCCGAAAAGGAGTGGGAGGCCAAAATGGAGTGGGAGGCTGGAGAGGAGTAGAGGCCAGAAAAAATTGGAGGCCAAAAAGGGGTGGGAGGCCAAAAAGGGGTGGGAGGCCCAAAAAGGGTGGGAGGCTGGAGAGGAGTAGAGGCCAGAGAAAATTGGAGGCCAAAAAGGGGTGGGAGGCCAAAAAATGGTGGGAGGCTGGAGAGCAGTAGAGGCCAGAAAAAATTGGAGGCTGAAAAGGGGTGGGAGGCCAAAAAGGTGTGGGAGGCCCAAAAAGGGTGGGAGGCTGGAGAGGAGTAGAGGCCAGAAAAAATTGGAGGCCGAAAAGGAGTGGGAGGCCAAAAAGGGGTGGGAGGCTGGAGAGGAGAAGAGGCCAGAAAAAATTGGAGTCCGAAAAATGAGTGGGAGGCCAAAAAGTAGTGTGAGACCTGTGAATAGCAGAGGCCAGAAAAAATCAGAAGTCGAAAAGGGGTGGGAGGGCAAAAAGGGGTGGGAGGCCAAAAAAGGGTGGGAGGCTGTAGAGAAGTAGAGGCCAGAAAAAATTGGAGGCCGAAAAGGGGTGGGAGGCCGATAAATGGTGGGAGGCTGGTGAGAAGTAGAGGCCAGAAAAAATTGGAGGCCAAAATGACTGGGGGGCCAAAAAGGGGTGGGAGGCCCAAAAAGGGTGGGAGGCTGGAGAGGAGTAGAGGCCAGGGAAAATTGGAGGCCGAAAAGGGGTGGGAGACCAAAAAATGGTGGTAGGCTGGAGAGCAGTAGAGGCCAGAAAAAATTGTAGGCTGAAAAGGGGTGGGAGGCCAAAAAGGTGTGGGAGGCTCAAAAAGGGTGGGAGGCTGGAGAGGAGTAGAGGCCAGAAAAAATTGGAGGCCGAAAAGGGGTGGGAGGCCAAAAAAGGGTGGGAGGCTGGAGAGGAGTAGAGACCAGAAAGAATTGGAGGCCGAAGAGGAGTGGGAGGCCAAAAAGGAGTGGGAGGCTGGAGAGGAGTAGAGGCCAGAAAAAATTGGAGGCTGAAAAGGAGTGGGAGGCCAAAAAGTTGTGGGAGGCTGGAGAGGAGTAGAGGCCAGATAAAATTGGAGGCCGAAAAAGGGTGGGAGGCCAAAAAGGGGTGGGAGGCCAAAAAAGGGTGGGAGGCTGGAGAGGAGTAGAGGCCAGGAAAAATTGGAGGCCGAAAAGGGGTGGGAGGCCAAAAAAGGGTGGGAGGCTGGAGAGGAGTAGAGGCCAGAAAAAATTGGAGGCCATAAAGGGGTGGGAGGCCAAAAAATGGTGGGAGGCTGGAGAGCAGTAGAGGCCAGAAATAATTGGAGGCTGAAAAGGAGTCGGAGGCCAAAAAGGGGTGGGAGGCCCAAAAAGGGTGGGAAGCTGGAGAGGAGTAGAGGCCAGGAAAAATTGGAGGCCGAAAAGGGGTGGGAGGCCAAAAAGGAGTGGGAGACCGGTGAATAGTAGAGGCCAGAAAAAATCAGAGTTTGAAAAGGGGAGGGAGGCCGTAAAGGGGTGGGAGGCCAAAAAAGGGTGGGAGGCTGGAGAGGAGTAGAGGCCAGAAAAAGTTGGAGGTTGAAGAGGTGTGTGAGGCCGATAAATGGTGGGATGCTGGAGAGAACTAGAAGCCAGAAAAAATTGGAGGCTGAAAATGGGTGGGAAGCCAAAAAAAGGTGGGAAGCTGGAGAGAAGTAGAGGCCAGAAACAATTGGAGGCCAAAAATGAGTAGGATGCCAAAAAGGAGTGTGAGAGCTGTTAATAGCAGAGGCCAGAAAAAATCAGAAGTCAAAAAGGGGTTGGAGGGCAAAAAGGGGTGGGAGGCCAAAAAAGGGTGGGAGGATGGAGAGAACTAGAGATTGTTTCCACCCGGACCCTATTCGCGGTTGCACCTGCCGCGGGTCACTGTTGCCACCCAGACCGTATTCGCGGTTGCACCTGCCGCGGGGTCACTGTTTCCAGCCGGACCCTATTCGCGGTTGCACCTGCCGTGGGGCACTGTTTCCAACCGGACACTATTCGCGGTTGCACCTGCCGCGTGTCACTGTTTCCAGCCGGACCCTATTCGGGGTTGCACCTGCCGCAGGTCACTGTTTCCACCCGGATCCTATTCGCGGTTGCACCTGCCGTGGGGTAACAGTTTCCGGCCGGACCCTATTCGGGGTTCCACCTGCCGCGGGCCACTGTTTCCAGACAGAGCGCACTCCAGGTTGCACCTCCTCCTGCACACTATTTCCACACCGATTCTATTCGAGTTTAAAACCCACATTACACGTGACAGCTTAGTAACACCTTCCAATTACAACTGTAGGTTACAGCTTACACTGACACCTTGGGGTTACAGTTACACTGTACACCTTAGGGTTACAGGTTAGAGTTAGGGGGTGGAGTCAGGGGTGGGCTTAGGGTTAGGGGGTGGACTCGGGGGTGGGTGTAGTGTTAGGGGGTAGACAGGGGTGGACTTAGAGTTAGGGAGTGGGCTCGGGGGTGGGCTTAGTGTTAGGAGGTGGACTTGGGGGTGGGCTTAGAGTTAGGGGGTGGAGTTAGGGGTCGTCTTAGAAGTACGGGGTGGACTCAGGGGTAGGCTTAGACTTAGGGGTTGGGCTCAGGGGTGGGCTTAGGGTTAGGAGGTGGACTTGGGGGTGGGCTTAGAGTTAGGGGGTGGAGTCGGGGATGGGCTTAGAGTTTGGAGGTGGACTCGGGGGTGGGATTAGAGTTAGGGGGTGTACTCACGGGTGGTTTTAGGGTTAGGGGGTGGAGTCAGGGGTGGGCTTAGAGGTAGGGGGTGGACTCAGGGCTGGGCTTAGAGTAAGGGGGTGGAGTCGGGGGCGGGCTCTAGGGTTAGGGGGTGGAGTCAGGGGCGGCATCTAGGGTTAAGGGGCAGAATTGGGGGGGACTCTAGGGTTAGGGGTTAGGGGTTGGGGTTAGGGATTAGGCTGAGGGTCAGGGGTTAGGATTAGGGGTTGGGGGTGAGGGTTTAGGGTGATGGTGAGGGGTTAGGGTGAGGGTGAAGGTGAGGGGTTAGGGTTTAAAAAAATAAAATTGGAGGCCAAAATGGGGTGGGAGACCAGAAAAAATTGGAGGCTGAAATGGGGTGGGAGGCCAAAAACCTGTGGGAGATCCGAGGGAAGGAGAGGCCAGAAAGAATTGGAGGCCGAAACGTGGTGGGAGGCCAAAACGTGGTGGTAGGCTGGATGGAAGTAGATGCCATTCAAAGTGGAGGTTGAAAAGGGGTGGGAGGCCAAAACAGGGTGAGAGGATGGAGGGATGTAGAGGCCTCCCACCCTGTATTGGTCTCCCACCATGATTCAGTTTGAAATTTCTTCTGGCCTCTACTTCTCTCCAGCTTCCCACCCCTTTTCGCCCTCCCACCCCATTTCCACCTCCACTTTTTCTGGCCTCTAGTTCCCTCTGGCCTCCACCCCATTTTGGCCTCACAGCATGATTTTGCATCCACCTTTCATGGCCTCTACTTCCTTCTGGCCTCCCACTATATTTTGGCCTTCCTCCCTGTTTCAGCATCCACTATTTTATGGCCTCTACTTTGCTCTAGCTCCCACCGTGTTTGGGCCTCCCACCATGGTTCTGCCTCTAATTTTTTCTGCCCTCTACTTCTGTCTGGCCACCCACCCCGTTTCGGCCTCCACCTTTCCTGGCGTCTACTTCCCTCCATCCTCCCACCCCGTTTTGGTCTCTAACTCCTTTTTGGCTTCCACATTTTTCTGGCCTCTACTTCCCTTCCAGCCTTCCATTTTGGCCTCCCGCAGCTTTTCCGCCACCTCCTTTATTCAGGCTTTTATGTGCTCTTTGCACTTCTGACACTTTGTCGCCCACTGAGCCCTTTTTGTTTCTCTCACCCCTTTTGGCACTCCACAGTTTTCTGCCCTGTACTTGCCCTTCAGCCTGTCACCTATCTTTGGTCTCCACTCTTTTCTGCCCTCCGTGTCCCCCCGGGACTCCTGGCATCAAAGGCCAAGGGTTCAACGGTAACCAGGCTCAAACATCCGGAGAGGCCCCGCCATGGCTGAATCCAGAGAGGCCCCAGAAAGGGAAAGAAGAAGAAAATCACGGCCATCTCGGCAGCACCCGCCTCCCACCACAGGAAGAGAGACCCCACTCTGTGGACGAGGAAGGAGCCCTCTTCACAGTCCGCAGCGGGCCAGAGCGCCAGCGAGCGCCGCAGGGTCCGTGCATGTCACCCAGAGCGTGGCACGGCCACGCGGCACACGAGGGAGCGCAGCTACACGTACGGGAAGCTGCGTATTCCCTTCGGGGCCCCGTCGCTGCTCTCACGCGTTTCGGGCTCTCCCCCGGCCCCCTCTCTCTCCCATACCGCCGTGATTTTTTTGCTTCCCTTTACCTCCGCTCTCCTTCTTCTCTCCCGCTCCCTCTTATTCTGTCTTCTGCTAGCTCTCCCTTTTTCTTTTTCTCTAGACGCCTTTGTCCCGCTTCCTCTCCTTCTGTTTTTTCATCCTCCGTCTCTCTCCCATACCCCAGCACTGGTTTTTTCCTTTTCCGGTTCTTTGTCCCGTTCGGCATCGGCATCTTTTCGCCCGTGGCGTCTATTCATTTGGCATCTTATCGTACGTCTCTTTTCGGTATCCGGTATCCCAAAGATGTGCGTCGTCAGCTTAGATCTCTTCTTGAGTTTTTCAGAGTAGAGGATCGCCTTCATCTATCGTCTAGTCATCTCCTATGGTTTTTTCTGTTAAGTTTGCATTTTTTTTTTCTAGCAATTTAGGCGTCAGGCCGCTTCATACGCTTTCCGATACATTTCAGGGAATTCCAAATTTTTTTGGTGTTTTCTGTCCTTTGGGACTCTTAAGGGAGTCAGTCGGAGAGACGGTCAAGGTCACTCCGAATCGTCGGCGACGCACAGTAAATAATTTATATTGGAACCGGTGATATTTCTGAGAAGGAATTCTTATAGGATCTAGTTCCGCTTTGTTCTTTAGCGCTCTCTGGGACACAGTTCCATTATCACAGAATCAACTAGGTTGGAAAGGACCTTGAAGATCATCCAGTCCAACCATTCACCTAACACTGCCAGTTCCCATGTACACCATATCTCTCAGCGCTATGTCGACCCTACTCTTAAACACCTCCAGGGATGGGGACTCTACCGCCTCCCCGGGCAATCCATTCCACTGCCTTATAACCTGTTCTGTAAAGAAATACTTCCTGACATCTAGTCTAAACCTTCCGTGGCACAGCTGGAGGCCATTCCCTCTTGTCCTATCGCTTGTTATTTCATTAAAGAGACTCATCCCCAGGTCTCTGCAACCTCCTTTCAGGTAGCTATAGAGGGCCATGAGGTCTCCCCTCAGCCTCCTCTTTTCCAGACTAAACAACCCCAGTTCCCTCAGCCGCTGCCCGTACGACACGTGCTCCGGACCCTTCACTGGCTTCGTTGCCCTTCTCTGGACACGCTCGAGTAATTCAATGTCCTTTTTGTAGTGAGGGGCCCAAAACCAAACACAGTCATTGAGGTACGGCCTTACCAGTGCCGAGTACAGGGGCAAGATCACTTCCCTGTCCCTGCCGGCCATGCTATTTCTGATACAGGCCAGGATGTTATGGGCCTTCTTGGCTACCTGGGCACACTGCTGGTTCACGTTCAGCCGGCTGTCAATCAACACCCCCAGGTCCCTCTCTGACCGGCAGCTCTCCAGCCACTCCTCCCCAAGCCCGTAGCACCACCGGGGGGGCTTAGGCAGCATGTGCGGTCTCGCTGGAAAAGACGAGTCACCCCATAGCATTTTGGTTTTCACGTAGGAAACTACAGTGCCTTGTTTTGGATAACGATATTATTACTGCATTTAGCCGACTACTTCCCCATGTAGCTTAGCACGATATCTGTCTTTTTCTATCTATACCCCAGAAAAACTAGGTTTCATTCCCATCCCGGTCACGTCGCTGACACAATAGACTTAGCGAAAGAGCGGATATTGTTGTATCCGGTAAGGCTCGCTTTCTTCCTACAGCATTTTGCAGGTCACAAACTTAAGGCAGAGGAGAAAACTCCCAGCTGCTACCCCAGGTGCCTTTATGCCTCCTGGTGGTTCAGCCCTCCCCTTTCCCAGGTGATCGTGGTCAGGGTGGTGGGTGGGGCCTGGGGTATATGAGCCACAGCCTCTCATCAGGGAGCTCATTCTGCTCTTGGGCATCTCTGAGGTCAGTGCTCTGGTGTTCTTCAGAGTCAATGGCAGATTTTTGAGCCGAGGAAGCTCTTCATTGTGCTCTCAGGCCTCTCTGAGGTCAGTGCTCTGGTGTTTTTCAGAGTCAGTGGCAGATTTTGAGCTGAGGAAGCTCTTCATTGTGCTCTCGGGCCTCTCTGAGGTCAGTGCTCTGGTGTTCTTCAGAGTCAATGGCAGATTTTGAGCCGAGGAAGCTCTTCATTCTGCTCTTGGGCCTCTCTGAGGTCAGAGCTCTGGTGTTCTTCAGAGTCAGTGGCAGATTTTGAGCTGTGGCAGCTCTTTGGGCAGGTGTGTTTTAATAATCACAGAAATAGAGGTACCTGAGACAAGAGTTTCAGCATCAGTCAAGGTTCAGCAGTGTGTATAGTAGGAAGTAAACAGGTACATAGTGGGTTTTTTTCAGGTTAGTAATTTTGTATTCGTGGGGTGGGGCAGGTAAAACAGTTTAATAGCGTACACTTACATTTTTTCTTTTCATTCTAGATACATTGTATTTTCCTGACTTCATCGAAGACGGGACCTCGTTTTTTTCCCTAGCGTCGGCGTATACATCGTAAGGTGTCGATATCATCCACATAAATGGGACCAAAGGGGAGAGGATGGAGCGAGGGTCAGAGCGAGCATCTCGTAAGCATCCGTATACAGAGTTTTAGCCTTTCTCAGAAAAACGGTGGGGACGTTTTAGCATTTGTCAGGAAAGAGGCAGGGATGTAAGGCACGGAGTCTTTCGGGATCCGGGACTGCTCATTGCGTTTCCCAATCGTCCGCAGAGCGCCGTATTGTCTCGTAGGTGCAGCGTAGGCAGCCTTTGGAATAGGATGAGCATTTGAGGTGAACCGGGGCAGCGGAGAGGAGGAGCATGGGCCCGGTGTTTTCCCCCAAGCACAAATATAATAGTCTGTCTTTTGAAATCACAGGTGCCGCAAGCGACGACGGCCACGGCATCCGACAGCGAAACTGACACGGAACAGGTGAGCCGAAAGGGCCACGCTTTCGATGAGGAGGGCGTCGCGGAAGAGGGCCGTGTCGGCCGACACGACGCCGACCGGTCGCTCGCTTCGCGGATATTCAGCAGATGATGCGGAGGAACCCGGCGACTCGGGAGCGTCACGGTCAGCTGACGTGGTCGTTGCGGAAGATGGTCTGGCCTCCGGCCCTCTCAAAGCTAAGTCTAGGGTCCAGGCTGGGAAGGGTCCGGGAGGAAGGGACAGGGTCGGGAATCGCAGGGAGGGCTTTTCGAGGTAGCGTAGGGGAGAGGACTGTCTGGGAGCGGCGCCCCATGCGCCCGTAAAGGGAGCGAGTCACTTTTCAGCACCAGAGTACTGTGGTCAGGGCAGTTCCAGCCCGTGTCTGTGTCGTCGTGTACTTTGCGTGTTCTGCGTTCCGTATCTTATACCGTGCCATCCTCAGGTCTAGACGTCTCTGTAGGTCTTTGTGATCGTCAGGCATCTCGATAGCCCTCCCGAGAGTCTCGAGTACGTTCCCTTGTCGGCATGGCACCCGTCGAGCCCTTCTCGTCTCGCAATTATAACTGGAAGCGCGGATCCGTCTGGCGCGTGTCGCGTTCAGGATGTTCTCGAGCGGTCATCTCTCGCAGGGGTGAGCTAGGTGGCGCCCCAGGCTGTGCTTTCGAGCGTCATTTTGGCACCCGGTAGTCTTCTGGGGTTTCGTCCCCACATCTTATGACTTAAAACCTGGCTTCTCACGCATCTGTCGTTCCAGTTTTGACGGTAACTTCGTCTCACGGGCTGCAGCGGTTGCCTCTCATTTTGGGGCCGCCATCGCGGCACCGTAGGCCTCTGCCAGTGGCATCTTCCCTACGGCCATCGTTGTCGTCGCTCGCCGTCTTCTCGCGTCACTTGTGGCGTCTGTGTTTGGCGTCTGTCTGCGTCCGGGTTGGACCCGTCCCGCCCAGGGGTTTAGCCATAGTAAAGATGAGGGGAGCGTGTAGTAACGCATCCATCCGCCTGGACGCTTTTGGCGAAGACCATGCGGTCCATCTCTGGGCGAGTAGCCGTAGAGAGCCTCCACGGTTATTTTCCTCGCGTTCGGCAGGCATCAGAGGGCGGACTCTGGGTCGCAGGGAGCAGGCGATCGCGCGGCTCAAACGAGCCTTAGCTTGCACGTGAGGCTCGGTACTTAGGATTTTGGGTATTTTAGCAGTAGTCAGAAGGGAGATGGAAAGGAAAGACAAACCTTTGGTCTCGTAAAAGTCTAGGTTAACAGCGAGATGCCTTTCCTTACAGGGTTCGGGTCGTTTAAGTGCAAAGCGAGAAGCCGCTTCATGACGGGCGACGGAAGAGGTCAGAGGATCCGCGGGACCCGCGGCTCCGAGGGGCTCACGCCATTCCGGTTTTATTTTCTAGGCACGAATCGACGTGTGAAGCGGGATACCCGCACCCTCGGACTTCGGTGAGGCGAGCGATGACTGGTGTGCCCGAGCGGCAGTTCTTCAGGTGTCATAATAGTATCGTAGCTAAAGTCACACCCCGTTTGAATCGCACAGGCAGCGACCGGGCCTCGGCACAGCGGACGGAAGAATCCGTCTCTGAGCGGCCGAGGTAAACGAGCAGGGGAGAGGAAACTCCGCGAGCGAGCTGAGGATCGGGGCGGCATCTCGCCGCGTGCTTTTACCTCTTTCTTTTGCAGGTGCCACGCTCCTTCCTGGAGCGTCAACGCCGCAGAGTCACGAGCGGTTTGAGAAAAGGCGAGAGAGTCGTTAAGCGGTCCACTGGGACCCGAATTGCCGAGGATCGTGTGGCCATACGAACAACCATTTGCCTTCACTTTTGTGGGCGTTGTGAGGTCTCCGCTCGAACGGTGGAGGCTTCGAGGCGAGTTGTCGGAAGAGAGGACCGGGAGGCCAGGTGCCGCCGAGCGGGCGATCGCTTACGAGTAGGACGGTGGCTGCGTTTCTCCAGTTTCTAGGCTTCCATGGGAGATGGGGGGGCACAACGTACGGTTATCGGGAGCTGCGTGGCCATTCTGAGGAGGGCATCGCTGCAGTAGAGGTCGGTACATGTCAGCGTGTCGGTGACTGGAGACGTTCTGTGTTACAGGTGATGAAGAGCAATGCGGTGACCGCAGGGAAACCCTGGTTAGATGACGTGCTCCCGATGAGGATGAGTTCTGGACCGTGCTCTCTGAAAGATAAGTCAAGGGGCCAAAGCAGTGGGTGGGGTGGGGCTAGAAGAGGGGGTAGGACATCAGGGTCGGTGGGAGGGGTCTTTAGGTTTTGTGAATTCTGGAGGCAGATAGCGGGCTTTGGGCCCGTGCGGGGCAGCGGCGCGTCTCTGGGTGGCGGCGGGCAGCGGTCCGTCTCTCGGCGTCTCTGGGCGGCGTTGGGCAGTGGTGCGTCTCTCGGTGTCTCTGGGCGGCGTTGGGCAGCGGTGCATCTCTCGGTGTCTCTGGGCGGCGTCGGGCAGCAGCGCGTTTCTGGGCGTCTCTGGGTGGCATCGGGCAGCAGCGCGTCTCTGGGCGTCTCTGGGCGGCGTCGGGCAGCAGTGCGTCTCTGGGCGGCGTCGGGCAGCAGTGCGTCTCTGGGCGGCGTCGGGCAGCAGTGCGTCTCTGGGTGGCATCGGGTGGCAATGCGTTTGTGGACGTTCTGTTTGGTTGTGTCTGATCTGAGTGTTATGCTGTCTGGCATTAAAGCAGCAAGAGTGGCGCATAGCTCTATATCTGTATTTTGTGAGCTTGCGAAGGCAGCGTTCACGTGAGCGGGAGTCGAGCAGATCTCAAGTGAATTGAGAGGTAACACGAGGGAAGCCTGGAAGTCAGCTTTTGCATTGTTTTTGCAGGCAATTTGCAACAAGACTGTATAAGTGGTGAGTGATACTTCTTGTGAGAGATGTGCCCTGGCAAAGCAGCTCCGGGCCGAGCGGGCAGAGCCGTGTGGTATGCCTAGCGGGCGTTACTTAGTTACGTGATGTGTCGATGTTTGTCTGGGCCTTCAGTGTTGAGGAGTCTCGGGCATACTCGCATCCCGCTCTGCATGCAGCAGCTGTCTGTCTCAGTCTGTACTGCTAAGAAGCGTGATGTAGAAGGTCAACGTTCACGATCTAGTTTAGTCTTGTAGGTGGAATCGGTAGGTCTTTCACGCAGCTCTCGCTCAGGCTTAACCGGCAGGCGTAGTCTCTGTGATGCTCTGTTTCGTGAGGTCTTCTGAGGGATTGTTCCCTGTGTCATGACAGTCTTTTGTCTTTCCTAGCATTTTGTCTCTGTCGGTCACCGGGATGTTATCACCCATCTTTCATCCGGAGTTCCGGCTGTCTTGCACAGCAGGCCACGCCGGGGCATATGCGTCACATCGTCTTGGCGTCGCTGCGTGTGCCGTCGGGCCGTGTCTTTCGGTGCGGCGTTAACTCTACCCCGTGCGGCACTCTCGCGTCCTCGGGTCACATTTATGGAGCACGTAGATGCCCGTGTTAGCGGTGGAGCCGCTTTGTGCGTTTGTAGCCATTCCGTATGGGGTGGAACGGTCCCAGGAGGGGACGCTAACGTGGCCGGTGAGCGTGGCGAGTGAGCTCTAGAGTTCTTTCTTTTGTCTTTTGCAGGTACCACGGGGCTACCGGCATTCCAGAAACGAATCCTTCCGTGAAGTTTGCCAGAGCATATGACAGGAAGAAAAGAAGGAGTGGGAGCGATGCACAGAGGGAAATGTATTCCTCTTCTTCTGAGGACGAGGGCCCGTGGCACGGATCGAGCGGAGCGGCGGTGACGGCTGGAGGCGAACGATCGTGTGATTCTGGGCACGGTTACAGAATCGGGGCCATCTGCCACTCTGGCGGGTGACGGTTGGATAGAGTAGATGTGGAACGAGCGTTAGTTTTGGAAGGTGTTTATCATTGTACGTGAGGATGTTTTTCACTTCAGGGTATATTGATGTAGAAAGAGTTAAAGTGTCTTTTAAAAATAGTAAAGAAACTGTTGAGCAGGGGGATTTCTTAATCTCTTTGACCAGGTTTAAGTCACTTAGTCCCACCCGCTCCATCTGGCGATGTTCACAGCCGGCGTTCAGGGGGAGGTTAGGCTCGGGCCATGGCGTTAGCGGGTGGGGTGAATTTCGAGGCCTTTGGGAACCACGTTGCGAGGAGCCACGGGGTGAGGGCTGGTGGTGGCGATTGGGTAGCGGGATGGGTTTGACAGGAGCAGGGGGTGGTTAGCACGGTAGCCGAGCGAGCGGGATGCTTAGAATGTGTCTGCCTGTGTGTAACTGTTTAAATTAATGTTGTTTTTGTTGCAGGTGGAGTTGAGTTTTTTGAGTAGTTAGGCAAAAACAATAAAATAGAATAAAAAAACCCCAGCTGGGGGATTTTTTTTTTTTTTCCCCTGGCTGGGTTTTTTTTCCCCGGTCCCGGCCGGTCCGCGAGGCGACGATCGTCGCCAAAGTTTGGGCGCGGAGCGGTGCAGGGACGGGGTTTTTGCAGGCAGGGCGATCGGGGAGGCCCCGGGAACGGTGTTCCCGAGGAGCCACGGGGCGAGGGCTGGTAGTAGCGGTTGGGTAGGGGGATGGGTTTGCTGAGAGTGGGGGGGTGGTTAGTGGGGTAGTTGAATGAGCGGTGTGTTTGGAATGTGTGTGTGTGTGTGCATGGCTGTTTAATGTAATTTTTTTTCTTCTTGCAGGTGGAGTCTAGTTAGGCAAAAAACCAATATAGAATAAAAAAAACCCCAGCCGGGGGATTTTTTTTTTTTCCCCCGGCTGGGTTTTTTTTTCTCCGGTCCCGGCCGGTCCGCGAGGCGACGATTGTCGCCAAAGTTTGGGCGTGGAGCGGTGCAGGGACGGGGTTTTTGCAGGCAGGGCGATCGGGGAGGCCCCGGGAACGGCGTTCCCGAGGAGCCACGGGGCGAGGGCTGGTAGTAGCGGTTGGGTAGGCGGATGGGTTTGCTGAGAGTGGGGGGGTGGTTAGCGGGGTAGCTGAATGAGCGGTGTGTTTGGAATGTGTGTGTGTGTGCATGGCTGTTTAATGTAATTTTTTTTATTCTTGCAGGTGGAGTCTAGTTAGGCAAAAAACCAATATAGAATAAAAAAACCCCAGCTGGGGGATTTTTTTTTTTTTCCCTGGCTGGGTTTTTTTTTCCCCGGTCCTGGCCGGTCCGCGAGGCGACGATCGTCGCTAAAGTTTGGGTGCGGAGCGGTGCAGGGATGGGGTTTTTGCAGGCAGGGCCATCCGGGAGGCTCCTGGGAATGGTGTTCCTGAGGAGTCATGGGGTGAGGGCCGATTGTGGTGGTGGGGTAGCGGGATGAGTTTGCTGAGAGTGGGGGGGTGGTTAGCAGGGTAGCTGAATGGGAGGTGTGTTTGGAATGTGTGTGTGTGCGCGCATGGCTGTTCAATAGAAATTTTTTTCTTCTTGCAGGTGGAGTATAGTTAGGCAAAAAACTAATATAGAATAAAAAAACGCCAGCCGGGGGATTTTTTTTTTTTCTCCGGCTGGGTTTTTTTTTCCCCGGTCCTGGCCGGTCCGCGAGGCGACGATCGTCGCCAAAGTTTGGGCGCGGAGCGGTGCAGGGATGGGGTTTTTGCAGGCAGGGCGATCGGGGAGGCCCCGGGAACGGTGTTCCCGAGGAGCCACGGGGCGAGGGCCGGTAGTAGTGGTTGGGTAGGGGGATGGGTTTGCTGAGAGCGGGGGGGCAGTTAGTGGGGTAGCTGAACGAGCGGTGTGTTTGGAATGTGTGTGTGTGTGTGCATGGCTGTTTAATGTAATTTTTTTTTTCTCCTTGCAGGTGGAGTCTAGTCAGGCAAAAACTAATGTAGAATAAAAAAACCCCAGCCGGGGGATTTTTTTTTTTCCCCCCTGGCTGGGTTTTTTTTTTCCCCGGTCCCGGCCGGTCCGCGAGGCGACGATCGTCGCCAAAGTTTGGGCGCGGAGCGGTGCAGGGACGGGGTTTTCGCAGGCAGGGCCATCCGGGAGGCTCCCGGGAATGGTGTTCCCGAGGAGCCATGGCGTGAGGGTTGGTAGTCGCAGTTGGGTAGGGGGATGGGTTTGCTGAGAGCAGGGGGTGGTTAGCAGAGTAGCTGAATGAGCGGTGTGTTTGGAATGTGTGTGTGTGTGTGCATGGTTGTTTAATGTAATATTTTTTTTTCTTGCAGGTGGTGTATAGTTAGGCAAAAAACCAATTTAGAAATAAAAAAACCCAGCTGGGGTTTTTTTTTTCCCCCCCTGGTCCCGGCAGGTCTGTGAGGTGATGATTGTTGCCAAAGTTTGAGTGAGAATGGTCCAGGGATGGGGTTTTTGCAGGCAGGGCCATCCAGGAGGCCTCTGGGAATGGTGTTCCTGGGGAGCCATGGTGAGAGGGCCGGATGTAGTGGTGGGATAGTGGGATGGGTTTTGTGAGAGTGGGGGGTGGTCATTGTGGTAGCTGAATGAGTGGGATGCTTAGAAAGTGTCTGTGTGAGAATGACTGTGTAATGTAATGTGGGTTTTTTTGTTGCAGGTGGGGTAGAGTTTTTGGAGTAGTAAGGCAAGATAACAATATGGAATAAAAAAATCCCAGCTGGGTTTCCCCCCACCTGTTGCTCCTTGCAGCGATGATTGTTGCCAAGGTTCAGGCATGGAGTGGTCCAGGGATGGGTTTTTCACAGGCGGGGTGATTTGGGAGGCTGACGGGAGTGGTGTTCTTGGCATCATGTATATCATAGTAGTCTCTGAACAGTTATGAATATATTTAGTAAAGATCTGATGGTAATATAGATGTGTGGAATGACCCTAAATGTTGGCAGGTGAAGCACCCCTTAGGGTTTTAGGGTTTATGAAGTCCATAAGTGTGTTTGTGTAATGTAGGTTCAATGAAGGTGTATAGTTGTTGTTTTTTTTAAGGTTTAATTAGTAAGTAAAAGCTGGTTTGTAATGTGGCCATAGCAAAGGCACATTTGCCATGCTCGTAAGGTTTAGTAAGGAAAGAAAGGTTTTGTGTGGCGTAGGCTCCTCGAAGGGGTATTTGCTGTTGGTTGTTCTGTTATTAAGTAAGTAAAAGCTATTCTGTAATGTAGCATTAATAAAGGAGTGTATGTTGGGGTCGGCTCCCGTGCATTTTTTTGGGGGGGAGGGGGGGGTAATAAAGGTGTGTACATTGGGGTCGGTTCCTGTGTGGTTTTTTTGTATGTCTGATGTTGTTTCTCTCCCTGCCTGACTTTACCTCCCTTTGTGTTAGCTGTCATCTGACTTTGCCCCTCTGTCTCCAGCTTCGTGTCTGTCTTTGTTCCTTTGCCTTTGACCGTGTGTGTTGGACTTTGACTGTGAGAGTTGGGGTTGGACGTTGCCTTTGACTGTGTGCATTTGACTTGGACTTTGATTGTGTGTGTTTGACTCTGAGGGATTGTGTTGGCCTCTGAGTGACTGTGTTGGACTTTGTCTTGGACTCTGAGTGACTGTGTTGGTCTCTGAGTGGCTGTGTTGGACTTTGTCTTGGACTTTGTGTGACTGTGTTGGACTTTGTCTTGGACTTTGCGTGACTGTCTTGGACTTTGCGTGACTGTCTTGGACTTTGTCTTGGACTTTGTGTGACTGTCTTGGACTTTGTCTTGGACTTTGTGTGACTGTCTTGGACTTTGTCTTGGACTCTGCGTGGCTGTCTTGGACTCTGCGTGGCTGTCTTGGACTCTGCGTGGCTGTCTTGGACTTTGTCTTGGACTCTGCGTGGCTGTCTTGGACTTTGTCTTGGACTCTGCGTGACTGTCTTGGACTTTGTCTTGGACTCTGCGTGACTGTCTTGGACTTTGCGTGACTGTCTTGGACTTTGTCTTGGACTTTGTGTGACTGTCTTGGACTTTGTCTTGGACTTTGTGTGACTGTCTTGGACTTTGCGTGACTGTCTTGGACTTTGTCTTGGACTCTGCGTGGCTGTCTTGGACTCTGCGTGGCTGTCTTGGACTTTGTCTTGGACTTCGCGTGGCTGTCTTGGACTTTGTCTTGGACTTTGCGTGACTGTCTTGGACTTTGTCTTGGACTCTGCGTGGCTGTCTTGGACTCTGCGTGGCTGTCTTGGACTCTGCGTGGCTGTCTTGGACTCTGCGTGGCTGTCTTGGACTCTGCGTGGCTGTCTTGGACTCTGCGTGGCTGTCTTGGACTCTGCGTGGCTGTCTTGGACTCTGCGTGGCTGTCTTGGACTCTGCGTGGCTGTCTTGGACTCTGCGTGGCTGTCTTGGACTTTGTCTTGGACTCTGCGTGGCTGTCTTGGACTTTGTCTTGGACTCTGCGTGGCTGTCTTGGACTTTGTCTTGGACTCTGCGTGGCTGTCTTGGACTTTGTCTTGGACTCTGCGTGGCTGTCTTGGACTTTGTCTTGGACTCTGCGTGGCTGTCTTGGACTTTGTCTTGGACTCTGCGTGGCTGTCTTGGACTTTGTCTTGGACTCTGCGTGGCTGTCTTGGACTCTGACTTTGTGAGTGTTGGAGTGTGTGTCTGTCACTTTGTGGCTTTCTGTCTGTGTTAGGCTTTGACTTTGTCTGTTGTGTTGTGTGTCTGACTTTGTCTTCCTCTCTGTATTGCTCTCTTTGTGTCTTTGGTAGAATGGTAATTAGCAGCACTAGAACACACCTGTTGCCTGGGAGTAATAAAAATTAACAAATAAAATACAAATTAAAAATAAATTACTCCCAGGCAATGAGGCAAAGCTCCAGTGCTGCACCACACTTATTATTTTTATTGTTTTCCTATACACTACCACTACTGAAACACAACTGATACCCATCAATAAACCACAAATCAGTCCCACCTGTACACAATAAAACCCAACAACACAATATTACAGGAGGATCCATGGGGAGGGGCCAGGGGTGGGCCTTAGGGGAGGGGCCATGGGTGGGGCCTAGGGTTAGGGGGCAGGCCTTAGGGTTAGGGGAGGGGCCATGGGTGGGGCCTAGGGTTAGGGGGCAGGCCTTAGGGTTAGGGGAGGGGCCATGGGTGGGGCCTAGGGTTAGGGGGCAGGCCTTAGGGTTAGGGGAGGGGCCATGGGTGGGGCCTAGGGTTAGGGGGCAGGCCTTAGGGTTAGGGGAGGGGCCATGGGTGGGGCCTAGGGTTAGGGGGCAGGCCTTAGGGTTAGGGGAGGGGCCATGGGTGGGGCCTAGGGCCAGGGGTGGGCCTTAGGGTTAGGGGAGGGGCCATGGGTGGGGCCTAGGGTTAGGGGGCAGGCCTTAGGGTTAGGGGAGGGGCCATGGGTGGGGCCTAGGGTTAGGGGGCAGGCCTTAGGGTTAGGGGAGGGGCCATGGGTGGGGCCTAGGGTTAGGGGGCAGGCCTTAGGGTTAGGGGAGGGGCCATGGGTGGGGCCTAGGGTTAGGGGGCAGGCCTTAGGGTTAGGGGAGGGGCCATGGGTGGGGCCTAGGGTTAGGGGGCAGGCCTTAGGGTTAGGGGAGGGGCCATGGGTGGGGCCTAGGGTTAGGGGGCAGGCCTTAGGGTTAGGGGAGGGGCCATGGGTGGGGCCTAGGGTTAGGGGGCAGGCCTTAGGGTTAGGGGAGGGGCCATGGGTGGGGCCTAGGGTTAGGGGGCAGGCCTTAGGGTTAGGGGAGGGGCCATGGGTGGGGCCTAGGGTTAGGGGGCAGGCCTTAGGGTTAGGGGAGGGGCCATGGGTGGGGCCTAGGGTTAGGGGGCAGGCCTTAGGGTTAGGGGAGGGGCCATGGGTGGGGCCTAGGGTTAGGGGGCAGGCCTTAGGGTTAGGGGAGGGGCCATGGGTGGGGCCTAGGGTTAGGGGGCAGGCCTTAGGGTTAGGGGAGGGGCCATGGGTGGGGCCTAGGGTTAGAGGGCAGGCCTTAGGGTTAGGGGAGGGGCCATGGGTGGGGCCTAGGGTTAGGGGGCAGGCCTTAGGGTTAGGGGAGGGGCCATGGGTGGGGCCTAGGGTTAGGGGGCAGGCCTTAGGGTTAGGGGGCAGGCCTTAGGGTTAGGGGTTAGGGGTTAGGGGTTAGGGTTAGGGTTAGGGTTAGGGTTAGGGTTAGGGGTTAGGGTTAGGGTTAGGGTTAGGGTTAGGGTTAGGGTTAGGGTTAGGGTTAGGGTTAGGGTTAGGGTTAGGGTTAGGGTTAGGGTTAGGGTTAGGGTTAGGGTTAGGGTTAGGGTTAGG